>NC_140780.1:161315671-163815671 GCF_044657685.1 Stegodyphus dumicola
AAAAAAATCTTAAAAGTATATATGTATAGCTCTTTTAATGTTAATATATTTCGAGTTTGATTCTTACTCTTTTTTTATCTGTTATGTCACTAATTCTGTGTGTGAATTAAGATAGTTTAATATATAACACCTGCTTCAAAGCTAACAGTAAAGTTTATTTTGTTTATTTGTCATTTAAAATTACCTGCTTATTGTCTTTTGGTGCCATCTTTCTAACAGCGCTGAAATTATTTACTCTTCTCAAAGATCATTATCCGTAATAACTGTCTAAATTCTTTTTCTTTCATTGTTCATGTTGTACCCATACATTAAAAACCCCTTTCGCTTAATGTACTTCTGTCGTATTAGGGAAATCATTTGCTTTTCTACCGACCTCAGTCATGATATTAGTAACAATGTAGCACATTGCTGGAATTTAAAACAAAGAAGCTACTTTTGAAGTTTTATATATTAAGAAACAATATTAGGTATTTCTCTTTGTGTGTAATTATTCTTTAATTTCAAAGTAGTTAAAATCTAATGATTCCTTTTTTCCCCCCTTGGCCTCTTCTAGTGTAATTTGTCATCACTTTTGTGCACTCTTGGATTGTGGAACATGATATCGTGAAAGAAAAAGAACGGAGAAATAGTGCAGAGCAAACAGACATCTGTGGCTGGTAATTATTGTTTTATGTTAACTTTATTTCCACTAGAAATGCTTGAATATTATAATTTGTACGTCCCTTTTCACATGTTGCATTATATTGGGGTTTAACTAGTTATTTATTTTACATGAACGCTTCATATTACGTTTTAATGTTTAGGGTAGCATTTATGCATTAATTTTTTAGGTTTAGAATTCCGTATTGAAGTGTCTGAATTGGTGCTTTCTTTATATTGTATTGTAATATTCGAAGTGAGGTCGAACTGTTAATCACACTATAATTATCAGAAGTCTGAGATTTGTTAGAGTTCTGTTGCTTCGTAGTGGTTTCAAAATTACTGCTGTAGTGTAATTTTTTCCCAAGTGGCCTCCTTTCACATTACGAGGAGGAGGCTAAACATTTTCCTCTCTGTGTGGCCTAATATTTTCCCTTCGCAATGGGGTCTTCTCTTCCCAACAAGTCAGAGTAATTGTGTACAAACCAATTTTGTTTCAGTTTTTTTCCGAATTTAGAGTCTCTCTATCAAGTGCTCTCTTAAATGTTGAACAAAAAAGAGATGTAAATAAAAATTTAATGAGTACTCGTAAAGAAAGTTAGTGGAGCCAAATTGTCTTCTGTTAAGGCTGCTGAAAATGTGCTTTTTATTAGTTGTTTTAAGTATACTTTATTATATTTTCCCCTTAATCTGAACTATTTTGGCATATTGTGAAGTTTTATGAACCAATTTGCAAAGATCTATTTAAAATTGATTCCATAAATAAAAATTCATTTTGAAATCAAATCAGAGATGTTTTATTAGTATCGAAGTAAAATTCTGTAGATTAACTTTCAACTTTGTTTTGCAAAGCACTCTGAAAGTTTCTTTTGGACTTCTTTCCGTTCTCTTGGCAAATGCATGACAGAATTATTTTTTGAGAAAGCTGATGCAACTGTAACCGTGTCGCTGTAAACAGCCCATGTTTCCCAGTAGCTCTTTTGATGTGTCCTGTTTTTTCTTTAATTGGGTCCTTCTCCGCTATTCTTAGAAGATTATTAGAAGATCAGACATTGCTTTCGTGTTATTTGACAATTCCTTCATCTTATCTTCAGTTAAAAGCTCTTCTTCGTAATGAGCGCTTTTATTAACAAGGGGTTTTATAAGCACCCAATTCTTCTTTTATAATTTTCTAATGCATTGACTTCTCTGTCTTCCATATGTGAAAATTCTTTGGCATGCTTTGCTTTTGAGATTTGTAAGATTTTTCGGACTTCATTTTCAGTCGATGGAAATTGTTTAAAGTAGCAGATAAATTCTTTCCAGTATTGATGGATGAATGTTGCACCACGTATAAATGAAATTCCAGCAGTGGACAAATTAAATGGGATCCTTTAAGGTACTGCTATACGCAAAATCACGCTTTACATGTGTGCGCTCAGCAAGTACCTGCCGTATTAAAACTGATAGGCTACGAAACATGACTTGAAGAATCGTATGAGTTGTGTGGAATGCAGCTTGGGAATTTAGTGGTGATAGGTAAACAGTCTATACAGATGACGGGAAATAATAAAAATTTAGATGGGTGTACTATAAAGTATTTTACTCCCTGACCATGGATTAGTCATAAACAGTACTTGTGTAAAGTATATGAATTCCCTGTTTAAGAAAGGAATTTCTCTATGACAGTATGTCACTATGTCTGTATCATAGCTGGAATAGCGAGGTGTTGTATCTTCAGGGAAACAAAATCTGTTATTCTGTAATTTTTACTGAAAATGTGTGTTTAAATTTTGTTACCTAGATAACCTATTTTTAACTCTTTCTATATGAAAATGAAACCAAATAGAGACAAAGAAATAAAATTGCATTCCTTCCCTTGGTGCAGTTATTCGCAACTTTTACTTAATGGGAGCCAATTTTAAGTTTATAAAATTTTGGCTAGCTGCAATTATATATTGCACGTTTAATATTTGAGTTATAAATGCATTACACAAAGTATAAAAATATGTGGTATAATATGTTAAAGAAAAGGTATACTCTTTGTATTATTTACAAAAAATTCAGCAAGATGAAAATTAAATACAGGGAAATCATATTTTAATGTGAAATTTAAAACTGCATTTCTTCTGAGAGTTTTTTTTTTCTCCCTCTGGTACATGCTGTGTTATGGCTAAATCCATGCAGTCGTTCGGATGCTTGTTTGTTATTTTGCATCTGAACATTGATTTTGACAAGTTCATTGTTAAAAATCCTCTTTCACATTTTTAAGTAGATCGAAAGCAGGAATTTATCTTTTTAAAAGTTTAACAGTTCATGATTTTTCTGATCTAGGACTATTCAAATGGCTTTTTGTGATATTCTTGATCTGAATTAGGATGAAAGTCAGTTATTTCCATTTCTAGATCAGTAGAATTGTTATTTAACATATTTGCAATCTTTTACCACAGTTATTTCCATTTCTAGATCAATAGAATTGTTATTTAACATATTTGCAATCTTTTACCATTTTTCTTAAATACTAGTATTATGTAATGGGGTTTGAAGTGAATGTAGTAGTTTGTTTAATTTTAAATACACTCAAAACATCTAATTTAGAAACTAATTTAAGCTCGATGAGATTTTCCAAATGTTTGTTTCAGTTTTCTTATATTTCACACTTTAGTTCTCCAGATTTTCAAAGTGGCGAAACGTACATTACATTATGGTAAAAATGTATATTCCTTATATTTGTGTAATATTTTCACAAAATTAATTTTGATTTAAAATGAATTTAAAATACCCTTGAATTCAAAGACTTTAGTTTAGTTCTCTCCCTCCCCTCAAGTTTAAGATTTTAGTTATTATGTCTGTAAGAATGACTAAATCATAGAACCAATTATGGTCAATAATTTCTTCATAAGTTTCGTTTCTGGATTTTTAAAATTCTTCTATGAAACTTTTGTAACAGGAGCTGGGATGGAACCCAGGCAGCCAGACAGAATGTCCCTTCCCTGAGTGAAAATTTCTATCATTTCACTCAAAGTGACACTATAATATTTCAGAATAAACCCTCATAACACTAATAAATGTATATAGATTTTTTTTAATGTTTATATAATGCGTGTTTGGTTCTTAAAATATTTTGAGCTATTATATTACTAATTCTGTATGTGAATTAAAAGAGTTTAATATAGAACATCTGCTTCAAGGCTAAAAGTAAAGTATTTGAATTATGTTTTACCTTTCGTGTGTTTTGAAACGTAGGTTCTATTCTACAATTTACGGAATTTCTCGGTATTGGACATCTCACATAGCTGACAAAGTTTTGTTCCTATGTTTAGGTTTTATAGTGCAATAAGTTGAGCATCCCTACATTAGTATATGACTTTGATTCCTTCGAAGAAAAAAAAGAGTATCTTAGTTTTCTTGAATTTTTGGTCAAAATTTTAGTATGTAGGTAATTGCAATAACTCTTCCACAAAATTGCATATAAATTTTTTTGCGACATTTCAAAATGCTGTTTAATTCAATGGCATTTCATGTGTTTAGGCTTGCTGTATTAAATCTGGGCTCGAACCCGGGCAGCTAGAGAATACGTTCTTTCCCTCAGTGAAATATTGCTATAATTTCATTAAAGTGACATGGTAATATTTCAGGATAATTTCTTGTACATTGGACTAAGCTGTCCTCTCTCATCGATGAGAGTAACGAAGTAAAGAAAATTAGAAACGGTTCTTACGTAAAATTCTGAATGAAATATTTCTTTAATGGTTTATGACTTTTGTTTCCAAGATGTTGTCCAAAATCTATTTTCAGAATGGTGTTTTTGAGCCCTTTTTAAAAAAAAATCTTAAAAGTATATATGTATAGCTCTTTTAATGTTAATATATTTCGAGTTTGATTCTTACTCTTTTTTTATCTGTTATGTCACTAATTCTGTGTGTGAATTAAGATAGTTTAATATATAACACCTGCTTCAAAGCTAACAGTAAAGTTTATTTTGTTTATTTGTCATTTAAAATTACCTGCTTATTGTCTTTTGGTGCCATCTTTCTAACAGCGCTGAAATTATTTACTCTTCTCAAAGATCATTATCCGTAATAACTGTCTAAATTCTTTTTCTTTCATTGTTCATGTTGTACCCATACATTAAAAACCCCTTTCGCTTAATGTACTTCTGTCGTATTAGGGAAATCATTTGCTTTTCTACCGACCTCAGTCATGATATTAGTAACAATGTAGCACATTGCTGGAATTTAAAACAAAGAAGCTACTTTTGAAGTTTTATATATTAAGAAACAATATTAGGTATTTCTCTTTGTGTGTAATTATTCTTTAATTTCAAAGTAGTTAAAATCTAATGATTCCTTTTTTCCCCCCTTGGCCTCTTCTAGTGTAATTTGTCATCACTTTTGTGCACTCTTGGATTGTGGAACATGATATCGTGAAAGAAAAAGAACGGAGAAATAGTGCAGAGCAAACAGACATCTGTGGCTGGTAATTATTGTTTTATGTTAACTTTATTTCCACTAGAAATGCTTGAATATTATAATTTGTACGTCCCTTTTCACATGTTGCATTATATTGGGGTTTAACTAGTTATTTATTTTACATGAACGCTTCATATTACGTTTTAATGTTTAGGGTAGCATTTATGCATTAATTTTTTAGGTTTAGAATTCCGTATTGAAGTGTCTGAATTGGTGCTTTCTTTATATTGTATTGTAATATTCGAAGTGAGGTCGAACTGTTAATCACACTATAATTATCAGAAGTCTGAGATTTGTTAGAGTTCTGTTGCTTCGTAGTGGTTTCAAAATTACTGCTGTAGTGTAATTTTTTCCCAAGTGGCCTCCTTTCACATTACGAGGAGGAGGCTAAACATTTTCCTCTCTGTGTGGCCTAATATTTTCCCTTCGCAATGGGGTCTTCTCTTCCCAACAAGTCAGAGTAATTGTGTACAAACCAATTTTGTTTCAGTTTTTTTCCGAATTTAGAGTCTCTCTATCAAGTGCTCTCTTAAATGTTGAACAAAAAAGAGATGTAAATAAAAATTTAATGAGTACTCGTAAAGAAAGTTAGTGGAGCCAAATTGTCTTCTGTTAAGGCTGCTGAAAATGTGCTTTTTATTAGTTGTTTTAAGTATACTTTATTATATTTTCCCCTTAATCTGAACTATTTTGGCATATTGTGAAGTTTTATGAACCAATTTGCAAAGATCTATTTAAAATTGATTCCATAAATAAAAATTCATTTTGAAATCAAATCAGAGATGTTTTATTAGTATCGAAGTAAAATTCTGTAGATTAACTTTCAACTTTGTTTTGCAAAGCACTCTGAAAGTTTCTTTTGGACTTCTTTCCGTTCTCTTGGCAAATGCATGACAGAATTATTTTTTGAGAAAGCTGATGCAACTGTAACCGTGTCGCTGTAAACAGCCCATGTTTCCCAGTAGCTCTTTTGATGTGTCCTGTTTTTTCTTTAATTGGGTCCTTCTCCGCTATTCTTAGAAGATTATTAGAAGATCAGACATTGCTTTCGTGTTATTTGACAATTCCTTCATCTTATCTTCAGTTAAAAGCTCTTCTTCGTAATGAGCGCTTTTATTAACAAGGGGTTTTATAAGCACCCAATTCTTCTTTTATAATTTTCTAATGCATTGACTTCTCTGTCTTCCATATGTGAAAATTCTTTGGCATGCTTTGCTTTTGAGATTTGTAAGATTTTTCGGACTTCATTTTCAGTCGATGGAAATTGTTTAAAGTAGCAGATAAATTCTTTCCAGTATTGATGGATGAATGTTGCACCACGTATAAATGAAATTCCAGCAGTGGACAAATTAAATGGGATCCTTTAAGGTACTGCTATACGCAAAATCACGCTTTACATGTGTGCGCTCAGCAAGTACCTGCCGTATTAAAACTGATAGGCTACGAAACATGACTTGAAGAATCGTATGAGTTGTGTGGAATGCAGCTTGGGAATTTAGTGGTGATAGGTAAACAGTCTATACAGATGACGGGAAATAATAAAAATTTAGATGGGTGTACTATAAAGTATTTTACTCCCTGACCATGGATTAGTCATAAACAGTACTTGTGTAAAGTATATGAATTCCCTGTTTAAGAAAGGAATTTCTCTATGACAGTATGTCACTATGTCTGTATCATAGCTGGAATAGCGAGGTGTTGTATCTTCAGGGAAACAAAATCTGTTATTCTGTAATTTTTACTGAAAATGTGTGTTTAAATTTTGTTACCTAGATAACCTATTTTTAACTCTTTCTATATGAAAATGAAACCAAATAGAGACAAAGAAATAAAATTGCATTCCTTCCCTTGGTGCAGTTATTCGCAACTTTTACTTAATGGGAGCCAATTTTAAGTTTATAAAATTTTGGCTAGCTGCAATTATATATTGCACGTTTAATATTTGAGTTATAAATGCATTACACAAAGTATAAAAATATGTGGTATAATATGTTAAAGAAAAGGTATACTCTTTGTATTATTTACAAAAAATTCAGCAAGATGAAAATTAAATACAGGGAAATCATATTTTAATGTGAAATTTAAAACTGCATTTCTTCTGAGAGTTTTTTTTTTCTCCCTCTGGTACATGCTGTGTTATGGCTAAATCCATGCAGTCGTTCGGATGCTTGTTTGTTATTTTGCATCTGAACATTGATTTTGACAAGTTCATTGTTAAAAATCCTCTTTCACATTTTTAAGTAGATCGAAAGCAGGAATTTATCTTTTTAAAAGTTTAACAGTTCATGATTTTTCTGATCTAGGACTATTCAAATGGCTTTTTGTGATATTCTTGATCTGAATTAGGATGAAAGTCAGTTATTTCCATTTCTAGATCAGTAGAATTGTTATTTAACATATTTGCAATCTTTTACCACAGTTATTTCCATTTCTAGATCAATAGAATTGTTATTTAACATATTTGCAATCTTTTACCATTTTTCTTAAATACTAGTATTATGTAATGGGGTTTGAAGTGAATGTAGTAGTTTGTTTAATTTTAAATACACTCAAAACATCTAATTTAGAAACTAATTTAAGCTCGATGAGATTTTCCAAATGTTTGTTTCAGTTTTCTTATATTTCACACTTTAGTTCTCCAGATTTTCAAAGTGGCGAAACGTACATTACATTATGGTAAAAATGTATATTCCTTATATTTGTGTAATATTTTCACAAAATTAATTTTGATTTAAAATGAATTTAAAATACCCTTGAATTCAAAGACTTTAGTTTAGTTCTCTCCCTCCCCTCAAGTTTAAGATTTTAGTTATTATGTCTGTAAGAATGACTAAATCATAGAACCAATTATGGTCAATAATTTCTTCATAAGTTTCGTTTCTGGATTTTTAAAATTCTTCTATGAAACTTTTGTAACAGGAGCTGGGATGGAACCCAGGCAGCCAGACAGAATGTCCCTTCCCTGAGTGAAAATTTCTATCATTTCACTCAAAGTGACACTATAATATTTCAGAATAAACCCTCATAACACTAATAAATGTATATAGATTTTTTTTAATGTTTATATAATGCGTGTTTGGTTCTTAAAATATTTTGAGCTATTATATTACTAATTCTGTATGTGAATTAAAAGAGTTTAATATAGAACATCTGCTTCAAGGCTAAAAGTAAAGTATTTGAATTATGTTTTACCTTTCGTGTGTTTTGAAACGTAGGTTCTATTCTACAATTTACGGAATTTCTCGGTATTGGACATCTCACATAGCTGACAAAGTTTTGTTCCTATGTTTAGGTTTTATAGTGCAATAAGTTGAGCATCCCTACATTAGTATATGACTTTGATTCCTTCGAAGAAAAAAAAGAGTATCTTGGTTTTCTTGAATTTTGGTCAAAATTTTAGTATGTAGGTAATTGTAATAACTGTTCCACAAAATTGCATATAAATTTTTTTGCGACATTTCAAAATGCTGTTTAATTCAATGGCATTTCATGTGTTTAGGCTTGCTGTATTAAATCTGGGCTCGAACCCGGGCAGCTAGAGAATACGTTCTTTCCCTCAGTGAAATATTGCTATAATTTCATTAAAGTGACATGGTAATATTTCAGGATAATTTCTTGTACATTGGACTAAGCTATCCTCTCTCATCGATGAAAGTAACGAAGTAAAGAAAATTAGAAACGGTTCTTACGTAAAATTCTGAATGAAATATTTCTTTAATGGTTTATGACTTTTGTTTCCAAGATGTTGTCCAAAATCTATTTTCAGAATGGTGTTTTTGAGCCCTTTTTAAAAAAAAATCTTTAAAAGTATATATGTATAGCTCTTTTAATGTTAATATATTTCGAGTTTGATTCTTACTCTTTTTTTATCTGTTATGTCACTAATTCTGTGTGTGAATTAAGATAGTTTAATATATAACACCTGCTTCAAAGCTAACAGTAAAGTTTATTTTGTTTATTTGTCATTTAAAATTACCTGCTTATTGTCTTTTGGTGCCATCTTTCTAACAGCGCTGAAATTATTTACTCTTCTCGAAGATCATTATCCGTAATAACTGTCTAAATTTTTTTTCTTTCATTGTTCATGTTGTACCCATACATTAAAAACCCCTTTCGCTTAATGTACTTCTGTCGTATTAGGGAAATCATTTGCTTTTCTACCGACCTCAGTCATGATATTAGTAACAATGTAGCACATTGCTGGAATTTAAAACAAAGAAGCTACTTTTGAAGTTTTATATATTAAGAAACAATATTAGGTATTTCTCTTTGTGTGTAATTATTCTTTAATTTCAAAGTAGTTAAAATCTAATGATTCCTTTTTTCCCCCCTTGGCCTCTTCTAGTGTAATTTGTCATCACTTTTGTGCACTCTTGGATTGTGGAACATGATATCGTGAAAGAAAAAGAACGGAGAAATAGTGCAGAGCAAACAGACATCTGTGGCTGGTAATTATTGTTTTATGTTAACTTTATTTCCACTAGAAATGCTTGAATATTATAATTTGTACGTCCCTTTTCACATGTTGCATTATATTGGGGTTTAACTAGTTATTTATTTTACATGAACGCTTCATATTACGTTTTAATGTTTAGGGTAGCATTAATGCATTAATTTTTTAGGTTTAGAATTCCGTATTGAAGTGTCTGAATTGGTGCTTTCTTTATATTGTATTGTAATATTCGAAGTGAGGTCGAACTGTTAATCACACTATAATTATCAGAAGTCTGAGATTTGTTAGAGTTCTGTTGCTTCGTAGTGGTTTCAAAATTACTGCTGTAGTGTAATTTTTTCCCAAGTGGCCTCCTTTCACATTACGAGGAGGAGGCTAAACATTTTCCTCTCTGTGTGGCCTAATATTTTCCCTTCGCAATGGGGTCTTCTCTTCACAACAAGTCAAAGTAATTGTGTACAAACCAATTTTGTTTCAGTTTTTTTCCGAATTTAGAGTCTCTCTATCAAGTGCTCTCTTAAATGTTGAACAAAAAAGATGTAAATAAAAATTTAATGAGTACTCGTAAAGAAAGTTAGTGGAGCCAAATTGTCTTCTGTTAAGGCTGCTGAAAATGTGCTTTTTATTAGTTGTTTTAAGCATACTTTATTATATTTTCCCCTTAATCTGAACTATTTTGGCATATTGTGAAGTTTTATGAACCAATTTGCAAAGATCTATTTAAAATTGATTCCATAAATAAAAATTCATTTTGAAATCAAATCAGAGATGTTTTATTAGTATCGAAGTAAAATTCTGTAGATTAACTTTCAACTTTGTTTTGCAAAGCACTCTGAAAGTTTCTTTTGGACTTCTTTCCGTTCTCTTGGCAAATGCATGACAGAATTATTTTTTGAAAAAGCTGATGCAACTGTAACCGTGTCGCTGTAAAGAGCCCATGTTTCCCAGTAGCTCTTTTGAAGTGTCCTGTTTTTTCTTTAATTGGGTCCTTCTCCGCTAGAAGATCAGACATTGCTTTCGTGTTATTTGACAATTCCTTCATCTTATCTTCAGTTAAAAGCTCTTCTTTGTAATGAACGCTTTTATTAACGAGGGGTTTTATAAGCACCCAATTCTTCTTTTGTAATTTTCTAATGCATTGACTTCTCTGTCTTCCATATGTGAAAATTCTTTGGCATGCTTTGCTTTTGAGATTTGTAAGATTTTTCGGACTTCATTTTCAGTCGAAGGAAATTGTTTAAAATAGCAGATAAATTCTTTCCAGTGTTGATGGATGAATGTTGCACCACGTATAAATGAAATTCTAGCAGTGGACAAATTAAATGGGATCCTTTAAGGTACTGCTATACGCAAAATCACGCTTTACAAGTGTGCGCTCAGCAAGTACCTGCCGTATTAAAACTGATAGACTAGGAAACGTGACTTGAAGAATCGTGTGAGTTATGTGGAATGCAGCTTGGGAGTTTAGTGGTGATAGGTAAACAGTCTATACAGATGACGGGAAATAATAAAAATTTAGATGGGTGTACTATAAAGTATTTTACTCCCTGACCATGGATTAGTCATAAACAGTACTTGTGTAAAGTATATGAATTCCCTGTTTAAGAAAGGAATTTCTCTATGACAGTATGTCACTATGTCTGTATCATAGCTGGAATAGCGAGGTGTTGTGTCTTCAGGGAAACAAAATCTGTTATTCTGTAATTTTTACTGAAAATGTGTGTTTAAATTTTGTTACCTAGATAACCTATTTTTAACTCTTTCTATATGAAAATGAAACCAAATAGAGACAAAGAAATAAAATTGCATTCCTTCCCTTGGTGCAGTTATTCGCAACTTTTACTTAATGGGAGCCAATTTTAAGTTTATAAAATTTTGGCTAGCTGCAATTATATATTGCACGTTTAATATTTGAGTTATAAATGCATTACACAAAGTATAAAAATATGTGGTATAATATGTTAAAGAAAAGGTATACTCTTTGTATTATTTACAAAAAATTCAGCAAGATGAAAATTAAATACAGGGAAATCATATTTTAATGTGAAATTTAACACTGCATTTCTTCTGAGAGTTTTTTTTTTCTCCCTCTGGTACATGCTATGTTATGGCTAAATCCATGCAGTCGTTCGGATGCTTGTTTGTTATTTTGCATCTGAACATTGATTTTGACAAGTTCATTGTTAAAAATCCTCTTTCACATTTTTAAGTAGATCGAAAGCAGGAATTTATCTTTTTAAAAGTTTAACAGTTCATCATTTTTCTGATCTAGGACTATTCAAATGGCTTTTTGTGATATTCTTTATCTGAATTAGGATGAAAGTCAGTTATTTCCATTTCTAGATCAGTAGAATTGTTATTTAACATATTTGCAATCTTTTACCACAGTTATTTCCATTTCTAGATCAGTAGAATTGTTATTTAACATATTTGCAATCTTTTACGATTTTTCTTAAATACTAGTATTATGTAATGGGGTTTGAAGTGAATGTAGTAGTTTGTCTAATTTTAAATACACTCAAAACATCTAATTTAGAAACTAATTTAAGCTCGATGAGATTTTCCAAATGTTTGTTTCAGTTTTCTTATATTTCACACTTTAGTTCTCCAGATTTTCAAAGTGGCGAAACGTACATTACATTATGGTAAAAATGTATATTCCTTATATTTGTGTAATATTTTCACAAAATTAATTTTGATTTAAAATGAATTTAAAATACCCTTGAATTCAAAGACTTTAGTTTAGTTCTCTCCCTCCCCTCAAGTTTAAGATTTTAGTTATTATGTCTGTAAGAATGACTAAATCATAGAACCAATTATGGTCAATAATTTCTTCATAAGTTTCGTTTCTGGATTTTTAAAATTCTTCTATGAAACTTTTGTAACAGAAGCTGGGATGGAACCCAGGCAGCCAGACAGAATGTCCCTTCCCTGAGTGAAAATTTCTATCATTTCACTCAAAGTGACACTATAATATTTCAGAATAAACCCTCATAACACTAATAAATGTATATACATTTTTTTTAATGTTTATATAATGCGTGTTTGGTTCTTAAAATATTTTGAGCTATTATATTACTAATTCTGTATGTGAATTAAGAGAGTTTAATATAGAACATCTGCTTCAAGGCTAAAAGTAAAGTATTTGAATTATGTTTTACCTTTCGTGTGTTTTGAAACGTAGGTTCTATTCCACAATTTACGGAATTTCTCAGTATTGGACATCTCACATAGCTGACAAAGTTTTGTTCCTATGTTTAGGTTTTATAGTGCAATAAGTTGAGCATCCCTACATTAGTATATGACTTTGATTCCTTCGAAGAAAAAAAAGAGTATCTTGGTTTTCTTGAATTTTGGTCAAAATTTTAGTATGTAGGTAATTGCAATAACTCTTCCACAAAATTGCATATAAATTTTTTTGCGACATTTCAAAATGCTGTTTAATTCAATGGCATTTCATGTGTTTAGGCTTGCTGTATTAAATCTGGGCTCGAACCCGGGCAGCTAGAGAATACGTTCTTTCCTGCAGTGAAATATTGCTATAATTTCATTAAAGTGACATGGTAATATTTCAGGATAATTTCTTGTACATTGGACTAAGCTGTCCTCTCTCATCGATGAAAGTAACGAAGTAAAGAAAATTAGAAACGGTTCTTACGTTAAAATTCTGAATGAAATATTTCTTTAATGGTTTATGACTTTTGTTTCCAAGATGTTCTCCAAAATCTATTTTCAGAATCGTGTTTTTGAGCCCTTTTTAAAAAAAAATCTTAAAAGTATATATGTATAGCTCTTTTAATGTTAATATATTTCGAGTTTGATTCTTACTCTTTTTTTATCTGTTATGTCACTAATTCTGTGTGTGAATTAAGATAGTTTAATATATAACACCTGCTTCAAAGCTAACAGTAAAGTTTATTTTGCTTATTTGTCATTTAAAATTACCTGTTTATTGTCTTTTGGTGCCATCTTTCTAACAGCGCTGAAATTATTTGCTCTTCTCGAAGATCATTATCCGTAATAACTGTCTAAATTTTTTTTCTTTCATTGTTCATGTTGTACCCATACATTAAAAACCCCTTTCGCTTAATGTACTTCTGTCGTATTAGGGAAATCATTTGCTTTTCTACCAACCTCAGTCATGATATTAGTAACAATGTAGCACATTGCTGGAATTTAAAACAAAGAAGCTACTTTTGAAGTTTTATATATTAAGAAACAATATTAGGTATTTCTCTTTGTGTGTAATTATTCTTTAATTTCAAAGTAGTTAAAATCTAATGATTCCTTTTTTCCCCCTTGGCCTCTTCTAGTGTAATTTGTCATCACTTTTGTGCACTCTTGGATTGTGGAACATGATATCGTGAAAGAAAAAGAACGGAGAAATAGTGCAGAGCAAACAGACATCTGTGGCTGGTAATTATTGTTTTATGTTAACTTTATTTCCACTAGAAATGCTTGAATGTTATAATTTGTACGTCCCTTTTCACATGTTGCATTATATTGGGGTTTAACTAGTTATTTATTTTACATGAACGCTTCATATTACGTTTTAATGTTTAGGGTAGCATTTATGCATTAATTTTTTAGGTTTAGAATTCCGTATTGAAGTGTCTGAATTGGTGCTTTCTTTATATTGTATTGTAATATTCGAAGTGAGGTCGAACTGTTAATCACACTATAATTATCAGAAGTCTGAGATTTGTTAGAGTTCTGTTGCTTCGTAGTGGTTTCAAAATTACTGCTGTAGTGTAATTTTTTCCCAAGTGGCCTCCTTTCACATTACGAGGAGGAGGCTAAACATTTTCCTCTCTGTGTGGCCTAATATTTTCCCTTCGCAATGGGGTCTTCTCTTCCCAACAAGTCAGAGTAATTGTGTACAAACCAATTTTGTTTCAGTTTTTTTCCGAATTTAGAGTCTCTCTATCAAGTGCTCTCTTAAATGTTGAACAAAAAAGATGTAAATAAAAATTTAATGAGTACTCGTAAAGAAAGTTAGTGGAGCCAAATTGTCTTCTGTTAAGGCTGCTGAAAATGTGCTTTTTATTAGTTGTTTTAAGCATACTTTATTATATTTTCCCCTTAATCTGAACTATTTTGGCATATTGTGAAGTTTTATGAACCAATTTGCAAAGACCTATTTAAAATTGATTTCATAAATAAAAATTCATTTTGAAATCAAATCAGAGATGTTTTATTAGTATCGAAGTAAAATTCTGTAGATAACTTTCAACTTTGTTTTGCAAAGCACTCTGAAAGTTTCTTTTGGACTTCTTTCCGTTCTCTTAGCAAATGCATGACAGAATTATTTTTTGAAAAAGCTGATGCAACTGTAACCGTGTCGCTGTAAAGAGCCCATGTTTCCCAGTAGCTCTTTTGATGTGTCCTGTTTTTTCTTTAATTGGGTCCTTCTCCGCTATTCTTAGAAGATTATTAGAAGATCAGACATTGCTTTCGTGTTATTTGACAATTCCTTCATCTTATCTTCAGTTAAAAGCTCTTCTTCGTAATGAGCGCTTTTATTAACAAGGGGTTTTATAAGCACCCAATTCTTCTTTTATAATTTTCTAATGCATTGACTTCTCTGTCTTCCATATGTGAAAATTCTTTGGCATGCTTTGCTTTTGAGATTTGTAAGATTTTTCGGACTTCATTTTCAGTCGATGGAAATTGTTTAAAGTAGCAGATAAATTCTTTCCAGTATTGATGGATGAATGTTGCACCACGTATAAATGAAATTCCAGCAGTGGACAAATTAAATGGGATCCTTTAAGGTACTGCTATACGCAAAATCACACTTTACAAGTGTGCGCTCAGCAAGTACCTGCCGTATTAAAACTGATAGACTACGAAACGTGACTTGAAGAATCGTGTGAGTTATGTGGAATGCAGCTTGGGAGTTTAGTGGTGATAGGTAAACAGTCCATACAGATGACGGGAAATAATAAAAATCTAGATGGGTGTACTATAAAGTATTTTACTCCCTGACCATGGATTAGTCATAAACAGTACTTGTGTAAAGTATATGAATTCCCTGTTTAAGAAAGGAATTTCTCTATGACAGTATGTCACTATGTCTGTATCATAGCTGGAATAGCGAGGTGTTGTGTCTTCAGGGAAACAAAATCTGTTATTCTGTAATTTTTACTGAAAATGTGTGTTTAAATTTTGTTACCTAGATAACCTATTTTTAACTCTTTCTATATGAAAATGAAACCAAATAGAGACAAAGAAATAAAATTGCATTCCTTCCCTTGCTGCAGTTATTCGCAACTTTTACTTAATGGGAGCCAATTTTAAGTTTATAAAATTTTGGCTAGCTGCAATTATATATTGCACGTTTAATATTTGAGTTATAAATGCATTACACAAAGTATAAAAATATGTGGTATAATATGTTAAAGAAAAGGTATACTCTTTGTATTATTTACAAAAAATCAGCAAGATGAAATTTAAATACAGGGAAATCATATTTTAATGTGAAATTTAACACTGCATTTCTTCTGAGAGTTTTTTTTTCTCCCTCTGGTACATGCTATGTTATGGCTAAATCCATGCAGTCGTTCGGATGCTTGTTTGTTATTTTGCATCTGAACATTGATTTTGACAAGTTCATTGTTAAAAATCCTCTTTCACATTTTTAAGTAGATCGAAAGCAGGAATTTATCTTTTTAAAAGTTTAACAGTTCATCATTTTTCTGATCTAGGACTATTCAAATGGCTTTTTGTGATATTCTTTATCTGAATTAGGATGAAAGTCAGTTATTTCCATTTCTAGATCAGTAGAATTGTTATTTAACATATTTGCAATCTTTTACCACAGTTATTTCCATTTCTAGATCAGTAGAATTGTTATTTAACATATTTGCAATCTTTTACCATTTTTCTTAAATACTAGTATTATGTAATGGGGTTTGAAGTGAATGTAGTAGTTTGTCTAATTTTAAATACACTCAAAACATCTAATTTAGAAACTAATTTAAGCTCGATGAGATTTTCCAAATGTTTGTTTCAGTTTTCTTATATTTCACACTTTAGTTCTCCAGATTTTCAAAGTGGCGAAACGTACATTACATTATGGTAAAAATGTATATTCCTTATATTTGTGTAATATTTTCACAAAATTAATTTTGATTTAAAATGAATTTAAAATACCCTTGAATTCAAAGACTTTAGTTTAGTTCTCTCCCTCCCCTCAAGTTTAAGATTTTAGTTATTATGTCTGTAAGAATGACTAAATCATAGAACCAATTATGGTCAATAATTTCTTCATAAGTTTCGTTTCTGGATTTTTAAAATTCTTCTATGAAACTTTTGTAACAGAAGCTGGGATGGAACCCAGGCAGCCAGACAGAATGTCCCTTCCCTGAGTGAAAATTTCTATCATTTCACTCAAAGTGACACTATAATATTTCAGAATAAACCCTCATAACACTAATAAATGTATATACATTTTTTTTAATGTTTATATAATGCGTGTTTGGTTCTTAAAATATTTTGAGCTATTATATTACTAATTCTGTATGTGAATTTAGAGAGTTTAATATAGAACATCTGCTTCAAGGCTAAAAGTAAAGTATTTGAATTATGTTTTACCTTTCGTGTGTTTTGAAACGTAGGTTCTATTCTACAATTTACGGAATTTCTCGGTATTGGACATCTCACATAGCTGACAAAGTTTTGTTCCTATGTTTAGGTTTTATAGTGTAATAAGTTGAGCATCCCTACATTAGTATATGACTTTGATTCCTTCGAAGAAAAAAAAGAGTATCTTGGTTTTCTTGAATTTTGGTTAAAATTTTAGTATGTAGGTAATTGCAATAACTCTTCCACAAAATTGCATATAAATTTTTTTGCGACATTTCAAAATGCTGTTTAATTCAATGGCATTTCATGTGTTTAGGCTTGCTGTATTAAATCTGGGCTCGAACCCGGGCAGCTAGAGAATACGTTCTTTCCCTCAGTGAAATATTGCTATAATTTCATTAAAGTGACATGGTAATATTTCAGGATAATTTCTTGTACATTGGACTAAGCTATCCTCTCTCATCGATGAAAGTAACGAAGTAAAGAAAATTAGAAACGGTTCTTACGTAAAATTCTGAATGAAATATTTCTTTAATGGTTTATGACTTTTGTTTCCAAGATGTTGTCCAAAATCTATTTTCAGAATGGTGTTTTTGAGCCCTTTTTAAAAAAAAATCTTTAAAAGTATATATGTATAGCTCTTTTAATGTTAATATATTTCGAGTTTGATTCTTACTCTTTTTTTATCTGTTATGTCACTAATTCTGTGTGTGAATTAAGATAGTTTAATATATAACACCTGCTTCAAAGCTAACAGTAAAGTTTATTTTGTTTATTTGTCATTTAAAATTACCTGCTTATTGTCTTTTGGTGCCATCTTTCTAACAGCGCTGAAATTATTTACTCTTCTCGAAGATCATTATCCGTAATAACTGTCTAAATTTTTTTTCTTTCATTGTTCATGTTGTACCCATACATTAAAAACCCCTTTCGCTTAATGTACTTCTGTCGTATTAGGGAAATCATTTGCTTTTCTACCGACCTCAGTCATGATATTAGTAACAATGTAGCACATTGCTGGAATTTAAAACAAAGAAGCTACTTTTGAAGTTTTATATATTAAGAAACAATATTATGTATTTCTCTTTGTGTGTAATTATTCTTTAATTTCAAAGTAGTTAAAATCTAATGATTCCTTTTTTCCCCCCTTGGCCTCTTCTAGTGTAATTTGTCATCACTTTTGTGCACTCTTGGATTGTGGAACATGATATCGTGAAAGAAAAAGAACGGAGAAATAGTGCAGAGCAAACAGACATCTGTGGCTGGTAATTATTGTTTTATGTTAACTTTATTTCCACTTGAAATGCTTGAATATTATAATTTGTACGTCCCTTTTCACATGTTGCATTATATTGGGGTTTAACTAGTTATTTATTTTACATGAACGCTTCATATTACGTTTTAATGTTTAGGGTAGCATTTATGCATTAATTTTTTAGGTTTAGAATTCCGTATTGAAGTGTCTGAATTGGTGCTTTCTTTATATTGTATTGTAATATTCGAAGTGAGGTCGAACTGTTAATCACACTATAATTATCAGAAGTCTGAGATTTGTTAGAGTTCTGTTGCTTCGTAGTGGTTTCAAAATTAGTGCTGTAGTGTAATTTTTTCCCAAGTGGCCTCCTTTCACATTACGAGGAGGAGGCTAAACATTTTCCTCTCTGTGTGGCCTAATATTTTCCCTTCGCAATGGGGTCTTCTCTTCCCAACAAGTCAGAGTAATTGTGTACAAACCAATTTTGTTTCAGTTTTTTTCCGAATTTAGAGTCTCTCTATCAAGTGCTCTCTTAAATGTTGAACAAAAAAGATGTAAATAAAAATTTAATGAGTACTCGTAAAGAAAGTTAGTGGAGCCAAATTGTCTTCTGTTAAGGCTGCTGAAAATGTGCTTTTTATTAGTTGTTTTAAGCATACTTTATTATATTTTCCCCTTAATCTGAACTATTTTGGCATATTGTGAAGTTTTATGAACCAATTTGCAAAGATCTATTTAAAATTGATTCCATAAATAAAAATTCATTTTGAAATCAAATCAGAGATGTTTTATTAGTATCGAAGTAAAATTCTGTAGATTAACTTTCAACTTTGTTTTGCAAAGCACTCGGAAAGTTTCTTTTGGACTTCTTTCCGTTCTCTTGGCAAATGCATGACAGAATTATTTTTTGAAAAAGCTGATGCAACTGTAACCGTGTCGCTGTAAAGAGCCCATGTTTCCCAGTAGCTCTTTTGAAGTGTCCTGTTTTTTCTTTAATTGGGTCCTTCTCCGCTAGAAGATCAGACATTGCTTTCGTGTTATTTGACAATTCCTTCATCTTATCTTCAGTTAAAAGCTCTTCTTTGTAATGAGCGCTTTTATTAACGAGGGGTTTTATAAGCACCCAATTCTTCTTTTGTAATTTTCTAATGCATTGACTTCTCTGTCTTCCATATGTGAAAATTCTTTGGCATGCTTTGCTTTTGAGATTTGTAAGATTTTTCGGACTTCATTTTCAGTCGATGGAAATTGTTTAAAATAGCAGATAAATTCTTTCCAGTGTTGATGGATGAATGTTGCACCACGTATAAATGAAATTCTAGCAGTGGACAAATTAAATGGGATCCTTTAAGGTACTGCTATACGCAAAATCACGCTTTACAAGTCTGCGCTCAGCAAGTACCTGCCGTATTAAAACTGATAGACTAGGAAACGTGACTTGAAGAATCGTGTGAGTTATGTGGAATGCAGCTTGGGAGTTTAGTGGTGATAGGTAAACAGTCTATACAGATGACGGGAAATAATAAAAATTTAGATGGGTGTACTATAAAGTATTTTACTCCCTGACCATGGATTAGTCATAAACAGTACTTGTGTAAAGTATATGAATTCCCTGTTTAAGAAAGGAATTTCTCTATGACAGTATGTCACTATGTCTGTATCATAGCTGGAATAGCGAGGTGTTGTGTCTTCAGGGAAACAAAATCTGTTATTCTGTAATTTTTACTGAAAATGTGTGTTTAAATTTTGTTACCTAGATAACCTATTTTTAACTCTTTCTATATGAAAATGAAACCAAATAGAGACAAAGAAATAAAATTGCATTCCTTCCCTTGGTGCAGTTATTCGCAACTTTTACTTAATGGGAGCCAATTTTAAGTTTATAAAATTTTGGCTAGCTGCAATTATATATTGCACGTTTAATATTTGAGTTATAAATGCATTACACAAAGTATAAAAATATGTGGTATAATATGTTAAAGAAAAGGTATACTCTTTGTATTATTTACAAAAAATTCAGCAAGATGAAAATTAAATACAGGGAAATCATATTTTAATGTGAAATTTAACACTGCATTTCTTCTGAGAGTTTTTTTTTTCTCCCTCTGGTACATGCTATGTTATGGCTAAATCCATGCAGTCGTTCGGATGCTTGTTTGTTATTTTGCATCTGAACATTGATTTTGACAAGTTCATTGTTAAAAATCCTCTTTCACATTTTTAAGTAGATCGAAAGCAGGAATTTATCTTTTTAAAAGTTTAACAGTTCATCATTTTTCTGATCTAGGACTATTCAAATGGCTTTTTGTGATATTCTTTATCTGAATTAGGATGAAAGTCAGTTATTTCCATTTCTAGATCAGTAGAATTGTTATTTAACATATTTGCAATCTTTTACCACAGTTATTTCCATTTCTAGATCAGTAGAATTGTTATTTAACATATTTGCAATCTTTTACGATTTTTCTTAAATACTAGTATTATGTAATGGGGTTTGAAGTGAATGTAGTAGTTTGTCTAATTTTAAATACACTCAAAACATCTAATTTAGAAACTAATTTAAGCTCGATGAGATTTTCCAAATGTTTGTTTCAGTTTTCTTATATTTCACACTTTAGTTCTCCAGATTTTCAAAGTGGCGAAACGTACATTACATTATGGTAAAAATGTATATTCCTTATATTTGTGTAATATTTTCACAAAATTAATTTTGATTTAAAATGAATTTAAAATACCCTTGAATTCAAAGACTTTAGTTTAGTTCTCTCCCTCCCCTCAAGTTTAAGATTTTAGTTATTATGTCTGTAAGAATGACTAAATCATAGAACCAATTATGGTCAATAATTTCTTCATAAGTTTCGTTTCTGGATTTTTAAAATTCTTCTATGAAACTTTTGTAACAGAAGCTGGGATGGAACCCAGGCAGCCAGACAGAATGTCCCTTCCCTGAGTGAAAATTTCTATCATTTCACTCAAAGTGACACTATAATATTTCAGAATAAACCCTCATAACACTAATAAATGTATATACATTTTTTTTAATGTTTATATAATGCGTGTTTGGTTCTTAAAATATTTTGAGCTATTATATTACTAATTCTGTATGTGAATTAAGAGAGTTTAATATAGAACATCTGCTTCAAGGCTAAAAGTAAAGTATTTGAATTATGTTTTACCTTTCGTGTGTTTTGAAACGTAGGTTCTATTCCACAATTTACGGAATTTCTCGGTATTGGACATCTCACATAGCTGACAAAGTTTTGTTCCTATGTTTAGGTTTTATAGTGCAATAAGTTGAGCATCCCTACATTAGTATATGACTTTGATTCCTTCGAAGAAAAAAAAGAGTATCTTGGTTTTCTTGAATTTTGGTCAAAATTTTAGTATGTAGGTAATTGCAATAACTCTTCCACAAAATTGCATATAAATTTTTTTGCGACATTTCAAAATGCTGTTTAATTCAATGGCATTTCATGTGTTTAGGCTTGCTGTATTAAATCTGGGCTCGAACCCGGGCAGCTAGAGAATACGTTCTTTCCCGCAGTGAAATATTGCTATAATTTCATTAAAGTGACATGGTAATATTTCAGGATAATTTCTTGTACATTGGACTAAGCTGTCCTCTCTCATCGATGAAAGTAACGAAGTAAAGAAAATTAGAAACGGTTCTTACGTTAAAATTCTGAATGAAATATTTCTTTAATGGTTTATGACTTTTGTTTCCAAGATGTTCTCCAAAATTTATTTTCAGAATCGTGTTTTTGAGCCCTTTTTAAAAAAAAATCTTAAAAGTATATATGTATAGCTCTTTTAATGTTAATATATTTCGAGTTTGATTCTTACTCTTTTTTTATCTGTTATGTCACTAATTCTGTGTGTGAATTAAGATAGTTTAATATATAACACCTGCTTCAAAGCTAACAGTAAAGTTTATTTTGCTTATTTGTCATTTAAAATTACCTGTTTATTGTCTTTTGGTGCCATCTTTCTAACAGCGCTGAAATTATTTGCTCTTCTCGAAGATCATTATCCGTAATAACTGTCTAAATTTTTTTTCTTTCATTGTTCATGTTGTACCCATACATTAAAAACCCCTTTCGCTTAATGTACTTCTGTCGTATTAGGGAAATCATTTGCTTTTCTACCAACCTCAGTCATGATATTAGTAACAATGTAGCACATTGCTGGAATTTAAAACAAAGAAGCTACTTTTGAAGTTTTATATATTAAGAAACAATATTAGGTATTTCTCTTTGTGTGTAATTATTCTTTAATTTCAAAGTAGTTAAAATCTAATGATTCCTTTTTTCCCCCTTGGCCTCTTCTAGTGTAATTTGTCATCACTTTTGTGCACTCTTGGATTGTGGAACATGATATCGTGAAAGAAAAAGAACGGAGAAATAGTGCAGAGCAAACAGACATCTGTGGCTGGTAATTATTGTTTTATGTTAACTTTATTTCCACTAGAAATGCTTGAATGTTATAATTTGTACGTCCCTTTTCACATGTTGCATTATATTGGGGTTTAACTAGTTATTTATTTTACATGAACGCTTCATATTACGTTTTAATGTTTAGGGTAGCATTTATGCATTAATTTTTTAGGTTTAGAATTCCGTATTGAAGTGTCTGAATTGGTGCTTTCTTTATATTGTATTGTAATATTCGAAGTGAGGTCGAACTGTTAATCACACTATAATTATCAGAAGTCTGAGATTTGTTAGAGTTCTGTTGCTTTGTAGTGGTTTCAAAATTACTGCTGTAGTGTAATTTTTTCCCAAGTGGCCTCCTTTCACATTACGAGGAGGAGGCTAAACATTTTCCTCTCTGTGTGGCCTAATATTTTCCCTTCGCAATGGGGTCTTCTCTTCCCAACAAGTCAGAGTAATTGTGTACAAACCAATTTTGTTTCAGTTTTTTTCCGAATTTAGAGTCTCTCTATCAAGTGCTCTCTTAAATGTTGAACAAAAAAGATGTAAATAAAAATTTAATGAGTACTCGTAAAGAAAGTTAGTGGAGCCAAATTGTCTTCTGTTAAGGCTGCTGAAAATGTGCTTTTTATTAGTTGTTTTAAGCATACTTTATTATATTTTCCCCTTAATCTGAACTATTTTGGCATAGTGTGAAGTTTTATGAACCAATTTGCAAAGATCTATTTAAAATTGATTCCATAAATAAAAATTCATTTTGAAATCAAATCAGAGATGTTTTATTAGTATCGAAGTAAAGTTCTGTAGATTAACTTTCAACTTTGTTTTGCAAAGCACTCTGAAAGTTTCTTTTGGACTTCTTTCCATTCTCTTGGCAAATGCATGACAGAATTATTTTTTGAAAAAGCTGATGCAACTGTAACCGTGTCGCTGTAAAGAGCCCATGTTTCCCAGTAGCTCTTTTGAAGTGTCCTGTTTTTTCTTTAATTGGGTCCTTCTCCGCTAGAAGATCAGACATTGCTTTCGTGTTATTTGACAATTCCTTCATCTTATCTTCAGTTAAAAGCTCTTCTTCGTAATGAGCGCTTTTATTAACAAGTGGTTTTATAAGCACCCAATTCTTCTTTTGTAATTTTCTAATGCATTGACTTCTCTGTCTTCCATATGTGAAAATTCTTTGGCATGCTTTGCTTTTGAGATTTGTAAGATTTTTCGGACTTCATTTTCAGTCGATGGAAATTGTTTAAAGTAGCAGATAAATTCTTTCCAGTGTTGATGGATGAATGTTGCACCACGTGTAAATGAAATTCTAGCAGTGGACAAATTAAATGGGATCCTTTAAGGTACTGCTATATGCAAAATCATGCTTTACAAGTCTGCGCTCAGCAAGTACCTGCCGTATTAAAACTGATAGACTACGAAACATGACTTGAAGAATCGTGTGAGTTATGTGGAATGCAGCTTGGGAGTTTAGTGGTGATAGGTAAACAGTCCATACAGATGACGGGAAATAATAAAAATTTAGATGGGTGTACTATAAAGTATTTTACTCCCTGACCATGGATTAGTCATAAACAGTACTTGTGTAAAGTATATGAATTCCCTGTTTAAGAAAGGAATTTCTCTATGACAGTATGTCACTATGTCTGTATCATAGCTGGAATAGCGAGGTGTTGTGTCTTCAGGGAAACAAAATCTGTTATTCTGTAATTTTTACTGAAAATGTGTGTTTAAATTTTGTTACCTAGATAACCTATTTTTAACTCTTTCTATATGAAAATGAAACCAAATAGAGACAAAGAAATAAAATTGCATTCCTTCCCTTGGTGCAGTTATTCGCAACTTTTACTTAATGGGAGCCAATTTTAAGTTTATAAAATTTTGGCTAGCTGCAATTATATATTGCACGTTTAATATTTGAGTTATAAATGCATTACACAAAGTATAAAAATATGTGGTATAATATGTTAAAGAAAAGGTATACTCTTTGTATTATTTACAAAAAATTCAGCAAGATGAAAATTAAATACAGGGAAATCATATTTTAATGTGAAATTTAACACTGCATTTCTTCTGAGAGTTTTTTTTTTCTCCCTCTGGTACATGCTATGTTATGGCTAAATCCATGCAGTCGTTCGGATGCTTGTTTGTTATTTTGCATCTGAACATTGATTTTGACAAGTTCATTGTTAAAAATCCTCTTTCACATTTTTAAGTAGATCGAAAGCAGGAATTTATCTTTTTAAAAGTTTAACAGTTCATCATTTTTCTGATCTAGGACTATTCAAATGGCTTTTTGTGATATTCTTTATCTGAATTAGGATGAAAGTCAGTTATTTCCATTTCTAGATCAGTAGAATTGTTATTTAACATATTTGCAATCTTTTACCACAGTTATTTCCATTTCTAGATCAGTAGAATTGTTATTTAACATATTTGCAATCTTTTACGATTTTTCTTAAATACTAGTATTATGTAATGGGGTTTGAAGTGAATGTAGTAGTTTGTCTAATTTTAAATACACTCAAAACATCTAATTTAGAAACTAATTTAAGCTCGATGAGATTTTCCAAATGTTTGTTTCAGTTTTCTTATATTTCACACTTTAGTTCTCCAGATTTTCAAAGTGGCGAAACGTACATTACATTATGGTAAAAATGTATATTCCTTATATTTGTGTAATATTTTCACAAAATTAATTTTGATTTAAAATGAATTTAAAATACCCTTGAATTCAAAGACTTTAGTTTAGTTCTCTCCCTCCCCTCAAGTTTAAGATTTTAGTTATTATGTCTGTAAGAATGACTAAATCATAGAACCAATTATGGTCAATAATTTCTTCATAAGTTTCGTTTCTGGATTTTTAAAATTCTTCTATGAAACTTTTGTAACAGAAGCTGGGATGGAACCCAGGCAGCCAGACAGAATGTCCCTTCCCTGAGTGAAAATTTCTATCATTTCACTCAAAGTGACACTATAATATTTCAGAATAAACCCTCATAACACTAATAAATGTATATACATTTTTTTTAATGTTTATATAATGCGTGTTTGGTTCTTAAAATATTTTGAGCTATTATATTACTAATTCTGTATGTGAATTAAGAGAGTTTAATATAGAACATCTGCTTCAAGGCTAAAAGTAAAGTATTTGAATTATGTTTTACCTTTCGTGTGTTTTGAAACGTAGGTTCTATTCCACAATTTACGGAATTTCTCGGTATTGGACATCTCACATAGCTGACAAAGTTTTGTTCCTATGTTTAGGTTTTATAGTGCAATAAGTTGAGCATCCCTACATTAGTATATGACTTTGATTCCTTCGAAGAAAAAAAAGAGTATCTTGGTTTTCTTGAATTTTGGTCAAAATTTTAGTATGTAGGTAATTGCAATAACTCTTCCACAAAATTGCATATAAATTTTTTTGCGACATTTCAAAATGCTGTTTAATTCAATGGCATTTCATGTGTTTAGGCTTGCTGTATTAAATCTGGGCTCGAACCCGGGCAGCTAGAGAATACGTTCTTTCCCGCAGTGAAATATTGCTATAATTTCATTAAAGTGACATGGTAATATTTCAGGATAATTTCTTGTACATTGGACTAAGCTGTCCTCTCTCATCGATGAAAGTAACGAAGTAAAGAAAATTAGAAACGGTTCTTACGTTAAAATTCTGAATGAAATATTTCTTTAATGGTTTATGACTTTTGTTTCCAAGATGTTCTCCAAAATTTATTTTCAGAATCGTGTTTTTGAGCCCTTTTTAAAAAAAAATCTTAAAAGTATATATGTATAGCTCTTTTAATGTTAATATATTTCGAGTTTGATTCTTACTCTTTTTTTATCTGTTATGTCACTAATTCTGTGTGTGAATTAAGATAGTTTAATATATAACACCTGCTTCAAAGCTAACAGTAAAGTTTATTTTGCTTATTTGTCATTTAAAATTACCTGTTTATTGTCTTTTGGTGCCATCTTTCTAACAGCGCTGAAATTATTTGCTCTTCTCGAAGATCATTATCCGTAATAACTGTCTAAATTTTTTTTCTTTCATTGTTCATGTTGTACCCATACATTAAAAACCCCTTTCGCTTAATGTACTTCTGTCGTATTAGGGAAATCATTTGCTTTTCTACCAACCTCAGTCATGATATTAGTAACAATGTAGCACATTGCTGGAATTTAAAACAAAGAAGCTACTTTTGAAGTTTTATATATTAAGAAACAATATTAGGTATTTCTCTTTGTGTGTAATTATTCTTTAATTTCAAAGTAGTTAAAATCTAATGATTCCTTTTTTCCCCCTTGGCCTCTTCTAGTGTAATTTGTCATCACTTTTGTGCACTCTTGGATTGTGGAACATGATATCGTGAAAGAAAAAGAACGGAGAAATAGTGCAGAGCAAACAGACATCTGTGGCTGGTAATTATTGTTTTATGTTAACTTTATTTCCACTAGAAATGCTTGAATGTTATAATTTGTACGTCCCTTTTCACATGTTGCATTATATTGGGGTTTAACTAGTTATTTATTTTACATGAACGCTTCATATTACGTTTTAATGTTTAGGGTAGCATTTATGCATTAATTTTTTAGGTTTAGAATTCCGTATTGAAGTGTCTGAATTGGTGCTTTCTTTATATTGTATTGTAATATTCGAAGTGAGGTCGAACTGTTAATCACACTATAATTATCAGAAGTCTGAGATTTGTTAGAGTTCTGTTGCTTTGTAGTGGTTTCAAAATTACTGCTGTAGTGTAATTTTTTCCCAAGTGGCCTCCTTTCACATTACGAGGAGGAGGCTAAACATTTTCCTCTCTGTGTGGCCTAATATTTTCCCTTCGCAATGGGGTCTTCTCTTCCCAACAAGTCAGAGTAATTGTGTACAAACCAATTTTGTTTCAGTTTTTTTCCGAATTTAGAGTCTCTCTATCAAGTGCTCTCTTAAATGTTGAACAAAAAAGATGTAAATAAAAATTTAATGAGTACTCGTAAAGAAAGTTAGTGGAGCCAAATTGTCTTCTGTTAAGGCTGCTGAAAATGTGCTTTTTATTAGTTGTTTTAAGCATACTTTATTATATTTTCCCCTTAATCTGAACTATTTTGGCATAGTGTGAAGTTTTATGAACCAATTTGCAAAGATCTATTTAAAATTGATTCCATAAATAAAAATTCATTTTGAAATCAAATCAGAGATGTTTTATTAGTATCGAAGTAAAGTTCTGTAGATTAACTTTCAACTTTGTTTTGCAAAGCACTCTGAAAGTTTCTTTTGGACTTCTTTCCATTCTCTTGGCAAATGCATGACAGAATTATTTTTTGAAAAAGCTGATGCAACTGTAACCGTGTCGCTGTAAAGAGCCCATGTTTCCCAGTAGCTCTTTTGAAGTGTCCTGTTTTTTCTTTAATTGGGTCCTTCTCCGCTAGAAGATCAGACATTGCTTTCGTGTTATTTGACAATTCCTTCATCTTATCTTCAGTTAAAAGCTCTTCTTCGTAATGAGCGCTTTTATTAACAAGTGGTTTTATAAGCACCCAATTCTTCTTTTGTAATTTTCTAATGCATTGACTTCTCTGTCTTCCATATGTGAAAATTCTTTGGCATGCTTTGCTTTTGAGATTTGTAAGATTTTTCGGACTTCATTTTCAGTCGATGGAAATTGTTTAAAGTAGCAGATAAATTCTTTCCAGTGTTGATGGATGAATGTTGCACCACGTGTAAATGAAATTCTAGCAGTGGACAAATTAAATGGGATCCTTTAAGGTACTGCTATATGCAAAATCATGCTTTACAAGTCTGCGCTCAGCAAGTACCTGCCGTATTAAAACTGATAGACTACGAAACATGACTTGAAGAATCGTGTGAGTTATGTGGAATGCAGCTTGGGAGTTTAGTGGTGATAGGTAAACAGTCCATACAGATGACGGGAAATAATAAAAATTTAGATGGGTGTACTATAAAGTATTTTACTCCCTGACCATGGATTAGTCATAAACAGTACTTGTGTAAAGTATATGAATTCCCTGTTTAAGAAAGGAATTTCTCTATGACAGTATGTCACTATGTCTGTATCATAGCTGGAATAGCGAGGTGTTGTGTCTTCAGGGAAACAAAATCTGTTATTCTGTAATTTTTACTGAAAATGTGTGTTTAAATTTTGTTACCTAGATAACCTATTTTTAACTCCTTCTATATGAAAATGAAACCAAATAGAGACAAAGAAATAAAATTGCATTCCTTCCCTTGGTGCAGTTATTTGCAACTTTTACTTAATGGGAGCCAATTTTAAGTTTATAAAATTTTGGCTAGCTGCAATTATATATTGCACTTTTAATATTTGAGTTATAAATGCATTACACAAAGTATAAAAATGTGTGGTATAATATGTTAAAGAAAAGGTATACTCTTTGTATTATTTACAAAAAATTCAGCAAGATGAAAATTAAATACAGGGAAATCATATATTTTAATGTGAAATTTAACACTGCATTTCTTCTGAGAGTTTTTTTTTTCTCCCTCTGGTACATGCTATGTTATGGCTAAATCCATGCAGTCGTTCGGATGCTTGTTTGTTATTTTGCATCTGAACATTGATTTTGACAAGTTCGTTGTTAAAAATCCTCTTTCACATTTTTAAGTAGATCGAAAGCAGGAATTTATCTTTTTAAAAGTTTAACAGTTCATGATTTTTCTGATCTAGGACTATTCAAATGGCTTTTTGTGATATTCTTGATCTGAATTAGGATGAAAGTCAGTTATTTCCATTTCTAGATCAATAGAATTGTTATTTAACATATTTGCAATCTTTTACCACAGTTATTTCCATTTCTGGATCAGTAGAATTGTTATTTAACATATTTGCAATCTTTTACCATTTTTCTTAAATACTAGTATTATGTAATGGGGTTTGAAGTGAATGTAGTAGTTTGTCTAATTTTAAATACACTCAAAACATCTAATTTAGAAACTAATTTAAGCTCGATGAGATTTTCCAAATGTTTGTTTCAGTTTTCTTATATTTCACACTTTAGTTCTCCAGATTTTCAAAGTGGCGAAACGTACATTACATTATGGTAAAAATGTATATTCCTTATATTTGTGTAATATTTTCACAAAATTAATTTTGATTTAAAATGAATTTAAAATACCCTTGAATTCAAAGACTTTAGTTTAGTTCTCTCCCTCCCCTCAAGTTTAAGATTTTAGTTATTATGTCTGTAAGAATGACTAAATCATAGAACCAATTATGGTCAATAATTTCTTCATAAGTTTCGTTTCTGGATTTTTAAAATTCTTCTATGAAACTTTTGTAACAGAAGCTGGGATGGAACCCAGGCAGCCAGACAGAATGTCCCTTCCCTGAGTGAAAATTTCTATTATTTCACTCAAAGTGACACTATAATATTTCAGAATAAACCCTCATAACACTAATAAATGTATATAGATTTTTTTTAATGTTTATATAATGCGTGTTTGGTTCTTAAAATATTTTGAGCTATTATATTACTAATTCTGTATGTGAATTAAGAGAGTTTAATATAGAACATCTGCTTCAAGGCTAAAAGTAAAGTATTTGAATTATGTTTTACCTTTCGTGTGTTTTGAAACGTAGGTTCTGTTCTACAATTTACAGAATTTCTCGGTATTGGACATCTCACATAGCTGACAAAGTTTTGTTCCTATGTTTAGGTTTTATAGTGCAATAAGTTGAGCATCCCTACATTAGTATATGACTTTGATTCGTTCGAAGAAAAAAAAGACTATCTTAGTTTTCTTGAATTTTTGGTCAAAATTTTAGTATGTAGGTAATTGCAATAACTCTTCCACAAAATTGATAATAAATTTTTTTGCGACATTTCAAAATGCTGTTTAATTCAATGGCATTTCATGTGTTTAGGCTTGCTGTATTAAATCTGGGCTCGAACCCGGGCAGCTAGAGAATATGTTCTTTCCCTCAGTGAAATATTGCTATAATTTCATTAAAGTGACATGGTAATATTTCAGGATAATTACTTGTACATTGGACTAAGCTGTCCTCTCTCATCGATGAAAGTAACGAAGTAAAGAAAATTAGAAACGGTTCTTACGTTAAAATTCTGAATGAAATATTTCTTTAATGGTTTATGACTTTTGTTTCCAAGATGTTCTCCAAAATCTATTTTCAGAATCGTGTTTTTGAGCCCTTTTTAAAAAAAAAATCTTTAAAAGTATATATGTATAGCTCTTTTAATGTTAATATATTTCGAGTTTGATTCTTACTCTTTTTTTATCTGTTATGTCACTAATTCTGTGTGTGAATTAAGATAGTTTAATATATAACACCTGCTTCAAAGCTAACAGTAAAGTTTATTTTGTTTATTTGTCATTTAAAATTACCTGCTTATTGTCTTTTGGTGCCATCTTTCTACCAGCGCTGAAATTATTTACTCTTCTCGAAGATCATTATCCGTAATAACTATCTAAATTTTTTTTCTGTCATTGTTCATGTTGTACCCATACATTAAATACCCCTTTCGCTTAATGTACTTCTGTCGTATTATTGAAATCATTTGCTTTTCTACCGACTGCAGTCATGATTTTAGTAACATTGTAGCACATTGCTGGAATTTAAAACAAAGAAGCTACTTTTGAAGTTTTATATATTAAGAAACAATATTAGGTATTTCTCTTTGTGTGTAATTATTCTTTAATTTCAAAGTAGTTAAAATCTAATGATTCCTTTTTTTCCCCTTGGCCTCTTCTAGTGTAATTTGTCATCACTTTTGTGCACTCTTGGATTGTGGAACATGATATCGTGAAAGAAAAAGAACGGAGAAATAGTGCAGAGCAAACAGACATCTGTGGCTGGTAATTATTGTTTTATGTTAACTTTATTTCCACTAGAAATGCTTGAATGTTATAATTTGTACGTCCCTTTTCACATGTTGCATTATATTGGGGTTTAACTAGTTATTTATTTTACATGAACGCTTCATATTACGTTTTAATGTTTAGGGTAGCATTTATGCATTAATTTTTTAGGTTTAGAATTCCGTATTGAAGTGTCTGAATTGGTGCTTTCTTTATATTGTATTGTAATATTCGAAGTGAGGTCGAACTGTTAATCACACTATAATTATCAGAAGTCTGAGATTTGTTAGAGTTCTGTTGCTTCGTAGTGGTTTCAAAATTACTGCTGTAGTGTAATTTTTTCCCAAGTGGCCTCCTTTCGCATTACGAGGAGGAGGCTAAACATTTTCCTCTCTGTGTGGCCTAATATTTTCCCTTCGCAATGGGGTCTTCTCTTCCCAACAAGTCAGAGTAATTGTGTACAAACCAATTTTGTTTCAGTTTTTTTCCGAATTTAGAGTCTCTCTATCAAGTGCTCTCTTAAATGTTGAACAAAAAAGATGTAAATAAAATTTAATGAGTACTCGTAAAGAAAGTTAGTGGAGGCAAATTGTCTTCTGTTAAGGCTGCTGAAAATGTGCTTTTTATTAGTTGTTTTAAGCATACTTTATTATATTTTCCCCTTAATCTGAACTATTTTGGCATATTGTGAAGTTTTATGAACCAATTTGCAAAGATCTATTTAAAATTGATTCCATAAATAAAAATTCATTTTGAAATCAAATCAGAGATGTTTTATTAGTATCGAAGTAAAGTTCTGTAGATTAACTTTCAACTTTGTTTTGCAAAGCACTCTGAAAGTTTCTTTTGGACTTCTTTCCATTCTCTTGGCAAATGCATGACAGAATTATTTTTTGAAAAAGCTGATGCAACTGTAACCGTGTTGCTGTAAAGAGCCCATGTTTCCCAGTAGCTCTTTTGATGTGTCCTGTTTTTTCTTTAATTGGGTCCTTCTCCGCTATTCTTAGAAGATTATTAGAAGATCAGACATTGCTTTCGTGTTATTTGACAATTCCTTCATCTTATCTTCAGTTAAAAGCTCTTCTTCGTAATGAGCGCTTTTATTAACAAGTGGTTTTATAAGCACCCAATTCTTCTTTTGTAATTTTCTAATGCATTGACTTCTCTGTCTTCCATATGTGAAAATTCTTTGGCATGCTTTGCTTTTGAGATTTGTAAGATTTTTCGGACTTCATTTTCAGTCGATGGAAATTGTTTAAAGTAGCAGATAAATTCTTTCCAGTGTTGATGGATGAATGTTGCACCACGTGTAAATGAAATTCTAGCAGTGGACAAATTAAATGGGATCCTTTAAGGTACTGCTATATGCAAAATCATGCTTTACAAGTCTGCGCTCAGCAAGTACCTGCCGTATTAAAACTGATAGACTACGAAACATGACTTGAAGAATCGTGTGAGTTATGTGGAATGCAGCTTGGGAGTTTAGTGGTGATAGGTAAACAGTCCATACAGATGACGGGAAATAATAAAAATTTAGATGGGTGTACTATAAAGTATTTTACTCCCTGACCATGGATTAGTCATAAACAGTACTTGTGTAAAGTATATGAATTCCCTGTTTAAGAAAGGAATTTCTCTATGACAGTATGTCACTATGTCTGTATCATAGCTGGAATAGCGAGGTGTTGTGTCTTCAGGGAAACAAAATCTGTTATTCTGTAATTTTTACTGAAAATGTGTGTTTAAATTTTGTTACCTAGATAACCTATTTTTAACTCTTTCTATATGAAAATGAAACCAAATAGAGACAAAGAAATAAAATTGCATTCCTTCCCTTGGTGCAGTTATTTGCAACTTTTACTTAATGGGAGCCAATTTTAAGTTTATAAAATTTTGGCTAGCTGCAATTATATATTGCACTTTTAATATTTGAGTTATAAATGCATTACACAAAGTATAAAAATGTGTGGTATAATATGTTAAAGAAAAGGTATACTCTTTGTATTATTTACAAAAAATTCAGCAAGATGAAAATTAAATACAGGGAAATCATATTTTAATGTGAAATTTAACACTGCATTTCTTCTGAGAGTTTTTTTTTTCTCCCTCTGGTACATGCTATGTTATGGCTAAATCCATGCAGTCGTTCGGATGCTTGTTTGTTATTTTGCATCTGAACATTGATTTTGACAAGTTCGTTGTTAAAAATCCTCTTTCACATTTTTAAGTAGATCGAAAGCAGGAATTTATCTTTTTAAAAGTTTAACAGTTCATGATTTTTCTGATCTAGGACTATTCAAATGGCTTTTTGTGATATTCTTGATCTGAATTAGGATGAAAGTCAGTTATTTCCATTTCTAGATCAATAGAATTGTTATTTAACATATTTGCAATCTTTTACCACAGTTATTTCCATTTCTGGATCAGTAGAATTGTTATTTAACATATTTGCAATCTTTTACCATTTTTCTTAAATACTAGTATTATGTAATGGGGTTTGAAGTGAATGTAGTAGTTTGTCTAATTTTAAATACACTCAAAACATCTAATTTAGAAACTAATTTAAGCTCGATGAGATTTTCCAAATGTTTGTTTCAGTTTTCTTATATTTCACACTTTAGTTCTCCAGATTTTCAAAGTGGCGAAACGTACATTACATTATGGTAAAAATGTATATTCCTTATATTTGTGTAATATTTTCACAAAATTAATTTTGATTTAAAATGAATTTAAAATACCCTTGAATTCAAAGACTTTAGTTTAGTTCTCTCCCTCTCCTCAAGTTTAAGATTTTAGTTATTATGTCTGTAAGAATGACTAAATCATAGAACCAATTATGGTCAATAATTTCTTCATAAGTTTCGTTTCTGGATTTTTAAAATTCTTCTACGAAACTTTTGTAACAGAAGCTGGGATGGAACCCAGGCAGCCAGACAGAATGTCCCTTCCCTGAGTGAAAATTTCTATCATTTCACTCAAAGTGACACTATAATATTTCAGAATAAACCCTCATAACACTAATAAATGTATATAGATTTTTTTTAATGTTTATATAATGCGTGTTTGGTTCTTAAAATATTTTGAGCTATTATATTACTAATTCTGTATGTGAATTAAGAGAGTTTAATATAGAACATCTGCTTCAAGGCTAAAAGTAAAGTATTTGAATTATGTTTTACCTTTCGTGTGTTTTGAAACGTAGGTTCTGTTCTACAATTTACAGAATTTCTCGGTATTGGACATCTCACATAGCTGACAAAGTTTTGTTCCTATGTTTAGGTTTTATAGTGCAATAAGTTGAGCATCCCTACATTAGTATATGACTTTGATTCGTTCGAAGAAAAAAAAGACTATCTTAGTTTTCTTGAATTTTTGGTCAAAATTTTAGTATGTAGGTAATTGCAATAACTCTTCCACAAAATTGATAATAAATTTTTTTGCGACATTTCAAAATGCTGTTTAATTCAATGGCATTTCATGTGTTTAGGCTTGCTGTATTAAATCTGGGCTCGAACCCGGGCAGCTAGAGAATATGTTCTTTCCCTCAGTGAAATATTGCTATAATTTCATTAAAGTGACATGGTAATATTTCAGGATAATTACTTGTACATTGGACTAAGCTGTCCTCTCTCATCGATGAAAGTAACGAAGTAAAGAAAATTAGAAACGGTTCTTACGTTAAAATTCTGAATGAAATATTTCTTTAATGGTTTATGACTTTTGTTTCCAAGATGTTCTCCAAAATCTATTTTCAGAATCGTGTTTTTGAGCCCTTTTTAAAAAAAAAATCTTTAAAAGTATATATGTATAGCTCTTTTAATGTTAATATATTTCGAGTTTGATTCTTACTCTTTTTTTATCTGTTATGTCACTAATTCTGTGTGTGAATTAAGATAGTTTAATATATAACACCTGCTTCAAAGCTAACAGTAAAGTTTATTTTGTTTATTTGTCATTTAAAATTACCTGCTTATTGTCTTTTGGTGCCATCTTTCTACCAGCGCTGAAATTATTTACTCTTCTCGAAGATCATTATCCGTAATAACTATCTAAATTTTTTTTCTGTCATTGTTCATGTTGTACCCATACATTAAATACCCCTTTCGCTTAATGTACTTCTGTCGTATTATTGAAATCATTTGCTTTTCTACCGACTGCAGTCATGATTTTAGTAACATTGTAGCACATTGCTGGAATTTAAAACAAAGAAGCTACTTTTGAAGTTTTATATATTAAGAAACAATATTAGGTATTTCTCTTTGTGTGTAATTATTCTTTAATTTCAAAGTAGTTAAAATCTAATGATTCCTTTTTTTCCCCTTGGCCTCTTCTAGTGTAATTTGTCATCACTTTTGTGCACTCTTGGATTGTGGAACATGATATCGTGAAAGAAAAAGAACGGAGAAATAGTGCAGAGCAAACAGACATCTGTGGCTGGTAATTATTGTTTTATGTTAACTTTATTTCCACTAGAAATGCTTGAATGTTATAATTTGTACGTCCCTTTTCACATGTTGCATTATATTGGGGTTTAACTAGTTATTTATTTTACATGAACGCTTCATATTACGTTTTAATGTTTAGGGTAGCATTTATGCATTAATTTTTTAGGTTTAGAATTCCGTATTGAAGTGTCTGAATTGGTGCTTTCTTTATATTGTATTGTAATATTCGAAGTGAGGTCGAGCTGTTAATCACACTATAATTATCAGAAGTCTGAGATTTGTTAGAGTTCTGTTGCTTCGTAGTGGTTTCAAAATTACTGCTGTAGTGTAATTTTTTCCCAAGTGGCCTCCTTTCGCATTACGAGGAGGAGGCTAAACATTTTCCTCTCTGTGTGGCCTAATATTTTCCCTTCGCAATGGGGTCTTTTCTTCCCAACAAGTCAGAGTAATTGTGTACAAACCAATTTTGTTTCAGTTTTTTTCCGAATTTAGAGTCTCTCTATCAAGTGCTCTCTTAAATGTTGAACAAAAAAGATGTAAATAAAATTTAATGAGTACTCGTAAAGAAAGTTAGTGGAGGCAAATTGTCTTCTGTTAAGGCTGCTGAAAATGTGCTTTTTATTAGTTGTTTTAAGCATACTTTATTATATTTTCCCCTTAATCTGAACTATTTTGGCATATTGTGAAGTTTTATGAACCAATTTGCAAAGATCTATTTAAAATTGATTCCATAAATAAAAATTCATTTTGAAATCAAATCAGAGATGTTTTATTAGTATCGAAGTAAAGTTCTGTAGATTAACTTTCAACTTTGTTTTGCAAAGCACTCTGAAAGTTTCTTTTGGACTTCTTTCCATTCTCTTGGCAAATACATGATAGAATTATTTTTTGAAAAAGCTGATGCAACTGTAACCGTGTTGCTGTAAAGAGCCCATGTTTCCCAGTAGCTCTTTTGAAGTGTCCTGTTTTTTCTGTAATTGGGTCCTTCTCCGCTAGAAGATCAGACATTGCTTTCCTGTTATTTGACAATTCCTTCATCTTATCTTCAGTTAAAAGCTCTTCTTCGTAATGAGCGCTTTTATTAACAAGTGGTTTTATAAGCACCCAATTCTTCTTTTGTAATTTTCTAATGCATTGACTTCTCTGTCTTCCATATGTGAAAATTCTTTGGCATGCTTTGCTTTTGAGATTTGTAAGATTTTTCGGACTTCATTTTCAGTCGATGGAAATTGTTTAAAGTAGCAGATAAATTCTTTCCAGTGTTGATGGATGAATGTTGCACCACGTGTAAATGAAATTCTAACAGTGGACAAATTAAATGGGATCCTTTAAGGTACTGCTATACGCAAAATCATGCTTTACAAGTCTGCGCTCAGCAAGTACCTGCCGTATTAAAACTGATAGACTACGAAACATGACTTGAAGAATCGTGTGAGTTATGTGGAATGCAGCTTGGGAGTTTAGTGGTGATAGGTAAACAGTCCATACAGATGACGGGAAATAATAAAAATTTAGATGGGTGTACTATAAAGTATTTTACTCCCTGACCATGGATTAGTCATAAACAGTACTTGTGTAAAGTATATGAATTCCCTGTTTAAGAAAGGAATTTCTCTATGACAGTATGTCACTATGTCTGTATCATAGCTGGAATAGCGAGGTGTTGTGTCTTCAGGGAAACAAAATCTGTTATTCTGTAATTTTTACTGAAAATGTGTGTTTAAATTTTGTTACCTAGATAACCTATTTTTAACTCTTTCTATATGAAAATGAAACCAAATAGAGACAAAGAAATAAAATTGCATTCCTTCCCTTGGTGCAGTTATTTGCAACTTTTACTTAATGGGAGCCAATTTTAAGTTTATAAAATTTTGGCTAGCTGCAATTATATATTGCACTTTTAATATTTGAGTTATAAATGCATTACACAAAGTATAAAAATGTGTGGTATAATATGTTAAAGAAAAGGTATACTCTTTGTATTATTTACAAAAAATTCAGCAAGATGAAAATTAAATACAGGGAAATCATATTTTAATGTGAAATTTAACACTGCATTTCTTCTGAGAGTTTTTTTTTTCTCCCTCTGGTACATGCTATGTTATGGCTAAATCCATGCAGTCGTTCGGATGCTTGTTTGTTATTTTGCATCTGAACATTGATTTTGACAAGTTCGTTGTTAAAAATCCTCTTTCACATTTTTAAGTAGATCGAAAGCAGGAATTTATCTTTTTAAAAGTTTAACAGTTCATGATTTTTCTGATCTAGGACTATTCAAATGGCTTTTTGTGATATTCTTGATCTGAATTAGGATGAAAGTCAGTTATTTCCATTTCTAGATCAATAGAATTGTTATTTAACATATTTGCAATCTTTTACCACAGTTATTTCCATTTCTAGATCAGTAGAATTGTTATTTAACATATTTGCAATCTTTTACCATTTTTCTTAAATACTAGTATTATGTAATGGGGTTTGAAGTGAATGTAGTAGTTTGTCTAATTTTAAATACACTCAAAACATCTAATTTAGAAACTAATTTAAGCTCGATGAGATTTTCCAAATGTTTGTTTCAGTTTTCTTATATTTCACACTTTAGTTCTCCAGATTTTCAAAGTGGCGAAACGTACATTACATTATGGTAAAAATGTATATTCCTTATATTTGTGTAATATTTTCACAAAATTAATTTTGATTTAAAATGAATTTAAAATACCCTTGAATTCAAAGACTTTAGTTTAGTTCTCTCCCTCCCCTCAAGTTTAAGATTTTAGTTATTATGTCTGTAAGAATGACTAAATCATAGAACCAATTATGGTCAATAATTTCTTCATAAGTTTCGTTTCTGGATTTTTAAAATTCTTCTACGAAACTTTTGTAACAGAAGCTGGGATGGAACCCAGGCAGCCAGACAGAATGTCCCTTCCCTGAGTGAAAATTTCTATCATTTCACTCAAAGTGACACTATAATATTTCAGAATAAACCCTCATAACACTAATAAATGTATATAGATTTTTTTTAATGTTTATATAATGCGTGTTTGGTTCTTAAAATATTTTGAGCTATTATATTACTAATTCTGTATGTGAATTAAGAGAGTTTAATATAGAACATCTGCTTCAAGGCTAAAAGTAAAGTATTTGAATTATGTTTTACCTTTCGTGTGTTTTGAAACGTAGGTTCTGTTCTACAATTTACAGAATTTCTCGGTATTGGACATCTCACATAGCTGACAAAGTTTTGTTCCTATGTTTAGGTTTTATAGTGCAATAAGTTGAGCATCCCTACATTAGTATATGACTTTGATTCGTTCGAAGAAAAAAAAGACTATCTTAGTTTTCTTGAATTTTTGGTCAAAATTTTAGTATCTAGGTAATTGCAATAACTCTTCCACAAAATTGATAATAAATTTTTTTGCGACATTTCAAAATGCTGTTTAATTCAATGGCATTTCATGTGTTTAGGCTTGCTGTATTAAATCTGGGCTCGAACCCGGGCAGCTAGAGAATATGTTCTTTCCCTCAGTGAAATATTGCTATAATTTCATTAAAGTGACATGGTAATATTTCAGGATAATTTCTTGTACATTGGACTAAGCTGTCCTCTCTCATCGATGAAAGTAACGAAGTAAAGAAAATTAGAAACGGTTCTTACGTTAAAATTCTGAATGAAATATTTCTTTAATGGTTTATGACTTTTGTTTCCAAGATGTTCTCCAAAATCTATTTTCAGAATCGTGTTTTTGAGCCCTTTTTAAAAAAAATCTTTAAAAGTATATATGTATAGCTCTTTTAATGTTAATATATTTCGAGTTTGATTCTTACTCTTTTTTTATCTGTTATGTCACTAATTCTGTGTGTGAATTAAGATAGTTTAATATATAACACCTGCTTCAAAGCTAACAGTAAAGTTTATTTTGTTTATTTGTCATTTAAAATTACCTGCTTATTGTCTTTTGGTGCCATCTTTCTACCAGCGCTGAAATTATTTACTCTTCTCGAAGATCATTATCCGTAATAACTATCTAAATTTTTTTTCTGTCATTGTTCATGTTGTACCCATACATTAAATACCCCTTTCGCTTAATGTACTTCTGTCGTATTATTGAAATCATTTGCTTTTCTACCGACTGCAGTCATGATTTTAGTAACATTGTAGCACATTGCTGGAATTTAAAACAAAGAAGCTACTTTTGAAGTTTTATATATTAAGAAACAATATTAGGTATTTCTCTTTGTGTGTAATTATTCTTTAATTTCAAAGTAGTTAAAATCTAATGATTCCTTTTTTTCCCCTTGGCCTCTTCTAGTGTAATTTGTCATCACTTTTGTGCACTCTTGGATTGTGGAACATGATATCGTGAAAGAAAAAGAACGGAGAAATAGTGCAGAGCAAACAGACATCTGTGGCTGGTAATTATTGTTTTATGTTAACTTTATTTCCACTAGAAATGCTTGAATGTTATAATTTGTACGTCCCTTTTCACATGTTGCATTATATTGGGGTTTAACTAGTTATTTATTTTACATGAACGCTTCATATTACGTTTTAATGTTTAGGGTAGCATTTATGCATTAATTTTTTAGGTTTAGAATTCCGTATTGAAGTGTCTGAATTGGTGCTTTCTTTATATTGTATTGTAATATTCGAAGTGAGGTCGAACTGTTAATCACACTATAATTATCAGAAGTCTGAGATTTGTTAGAGTTCTGTTGCTTCGTAGTGGTTTCAAAATTACTGCTGTAGTGTAATTTTTTCCCAAGTGGCCTCCTTTCGCATTACGAGGAGGAGGCTAAACATTTTCCTCTCTGTGTGGCCTAATATTTTCCCTTCGCAATGGGGTCTTCTCTTCCCAACAAGTCAGAGTAATTGTGTACAAACCAATTTTGTTTCAGTTTTTTTCCGAATTTAGAGTCTCTCTATCAAGTGCTCTCTTAAATGTTGAACAAAAAAGATGTAAATAAAAATTTAATGAGTACTCGTAAAGAAAGTTAGTGGAGCCAAATTGTCTTCTGTTAAGGCTGCTGAAAATGTGCTTTTTATTAGTTGTTTTAAGCATACTTTATTATATTTTCCCCCTAATCTGAACTATTTTGGCATATTGTGAAGTTTTATGAACCAATTTGCAAAGATCTATTTAAAATTGATTCCATAAATAAAAATTCATTTTGAAATCAAATCAGAGATGTTTTGTTAGTATCGAAGTAAAATTCTGTAGATTAACTTTCAACTTTGTTTTGCAAAGCACTCTGAAAGTTTCTTTTGGACTTATTTCCGTTCTCTTGGCAAATGCATGACGGAATTATTTTTTGAAAAAGCTGATGCAACTGTAACCGTGTCGCTGTAAAGAGCCCATGTTTCCCAGTAGCTCTTTTGAAGTGTCCTGTTTTTTCTTTAATTGGGTCCTTCTCCGCTAGAAGATCAGACATTGCTTTCGTGTTATTTGACAATTCCTTCATCTTATCTTCAGTTAAAAGCTCTTCTTCGTAATGAGCGCTTTTATTAACAAGGGGTTTTATAAGCACCCAATTCTTCTTTTGTAATTTTCTAATGCATTGACTTCTCTGTCTTCCATATGTGAAAATTCTTTGGCATGCTTTGCTTTTGAGATTTGTAAGATTTTTCGGACTTCATTTTCAGTCGATGGAAATTGTTTAAAGTAGCAGATAAATTCTTTCCAGTGTTGATGGATGAATGTTGCACCACGTGTAAATGAAATTCTAGCAGTGGACAAATTAAATGTGATCCTTTAAGGTACTGCTATACGCAAAATCACGCTTTACAAGTCTGCGCTCAGCAAGTACCTGCCGTATTAAAACTGATAGACTACGAAACATGACTTGAAGAATGGTGTGAGTTATGCGGAATGCAACTTGGGAGTTTAGTGGTGATAGGTAAACAGTCCATACAGATGACGGGAAATAATAAAAATTTATATGGGTGTACTATAAAGTATTTTACTCCCTGACCATGGATTAGTCATAAACAGTACTTGTGTAAAGTATATGAATTCCCTGTTTAAGAAAGGAATTTCTCTATGACAGTATGTCACTATGTCTGTATCATAGCTGGAATAGAGAGGTGTTGTGTCTTCAGGGAAACAAAATCTGTTATTCTGTAATTTTTACTGAAAATGTGTGTTTAAATTTTGTTACCTAGATAACCTATTTTTAACTCTTTCTATATGAAAATGAAACCAAATAGAGACAAAGAAATAAAATTGCATTCCTTCCCTTGGTGCAGTTATTCGCAACTTTTACTTAATGGGAGCCAATTTTAAGTTTATAAAATTTTGGCTAGCTGCAATTATATATTGCACTTTTAATATTTGAGTTATAAATGCATTACACAAAGTATAAAAATGTGTGGTATAATATGTTAAAGAAAAGGTATACTCTTTGTATTATTTACAAAAAATTCAGAAGGATGAAAATTTAATACAGGGAAATCATATTTTAATGTGAAATTTAACACTGCATTTCTTCTGAGAGTTTATTTTTTCTCCCTCTGGTACATGCTATGTTATGGCTAAATCCATGCAGTCGTTCGGATGCTTGTTTGTTGTTTTGCATCTGAACATTGATTTTGACAAGTTCGTTGTTAAAAATCCTCTTTCACATTTTTAAGTAGATCGAAAGCAGGAATTTATCTTTTTAAAAGTTTAACAGTTCATGATTTTTCTGATCTAGGACTATTCAAATGGCTTTTTGTGATATTCTTGATCTGAATTAGGATGAAAGTCAGTTATTTCCATTTCTAGATCAATAGAATTGTTATTTAACATATTTGCAATCTTTTACCACAGTTATTTCCATTTCTAGATCAGTAGAATTGTTATTTAACATATTTGCAATCTTTTACCATTTTTCTTAAATACTAGTATTATGTAATGGGGTTTGAAGTGAATGTAGTAGTTTGTCTAATTTTAAATACACTCAAAACATCTAATTTAGAAACTAATTTAAGCTCGATGAGATTTTCCAAATGTTTGTTTCAGTTTTCTTATATTTCACACTTTAGTTCTCCAGATTTTCAAAGTGGCGAAACGTACATTACATTATGGTAAAAATGTATATTCCTTATATTTGTGTAATATTTTCACAAAATTAATTTTGATTTAAAATGAATTTAAAATACCCTTGAATTCAAAGACTTTAGTTTAGTTCTCTCCCTCCCCTCAAGTTTAAGATTTTAGTTATTATGTCTGTAAGAATGACTAAATCATAGAACCAATTATGGTCAATAATTTCTTCATAAGTTTCGTTTCTGGATTTTTAAAATTCTTCTACGAAACTTTTGTAACAGAAGCTGGGATGGAACCCAGGCAGCCAGACAGAATGTCCCTTCCCTGAGTGAAAATTTCTATCATTTCACTCAAAGTGACACTATAATATTTCAGAATAAACCCTCATAACACTAATAAATGTATATAGATTTTTTTTAATGTTTATATAATGCGTGTTTGGTTCTTAAAATATTTTGAGCTATTATATTACTAATTCTGTATGTGAATTAAGAGAGTTTAATATAGAACATCTGCTTCAAGGCTAAAAGTAAAGTATTTGAATTATGTTTTACCTTTCGTGTGTTTTGAAACGTAGGTTCTGTTCTACAATTTACAGAATTTCTCGGTATTGGACATCTCACATAGCTGACAAAGTTTTGTTCCTATGTTTAGGTTTTATAGTGCAATAAGTTGAGCATCCCTACATTAGTATATGACTTTGATTCGTTCGAAGAAAAAAAAGACTATCTTAGTTTTCTTGAATTTTTGGTCAAAATTTTAGTATCTAGGTAATTGCAATAACTCTTCCACAAAATTGATAATAAATTTTTTTGCGACATTTCAAAATGCTGTTTAATTCAATGGCATTTCATGTGTTTAGGCTTGCTGTATTAAATCTGGGCTCGAACCCGGGCAGCTAGAGAATATGTTCTTTCCCTCAGTGAAATATTGCTATAATTTCATTAAAGTGACATGGTAATATTTCAGGATAATTTCTTGTACATTGGACTAAGCTGTCCTCTCTCATCGATGAAAGTAACGAAGTAAAGAAAATTAGAAACGGTTCTTACGTTAAAATTCTGAATGAAATATTTCTTTAATGGTTTATGACTTTTGTTTCCAAGACGTTCTCCAAAATCTATTTTCAGAATCGTGTTTTTGAGCCCTTTTTAAAAAAAATCTTTAAAAGTATATATGTATAATATATACTCTATATTATACATATATACTTTTAAAGATGTATAATATCTCTTTTAATGTTAATATATTTCGAGTTTGATTCTTACTCTTTTTTTATCTGTTATGTCACTAATTCTGTGTGTGAATTAAGATAGTTTAATATATAACACCTGCTTCAAAGCTAACAGTAAAGTTTATTTTGTTTATTTGTCATTTAAAATTACCTGCTTATTGTCTTTTGGTGCCATCTTTCTACCAGCGCTGAAATTATTTACTCTTCTCGAAGATCATTATCCGTAATAACTATCTAAATTTTTTTTCTGTCATTGTTCATGTTGTACCCATACATTAAATACCCCTTTCGCTTAATGTACTTCTGTCGTATTATTGAAATCATTTGCTTTTCTACCGACTGCAGTCATGATTTTAGTAACATTGTAGCACATTGCTGGAATTTAAAACAAAGAAGCTACTTTTGAAGTTTTATATATTAAGAAACAATATTAGGTATTTCTCTTTGTGTGTAATTATTCTTTAATTTCAAAGTAGTTAAAATCTAATGATTCCTTTTTTTCCCCTTGGCCTCTTCTAGTGTAATTTGTCATCACTTTTGTGCACTCTTGGATTGTGGAACATGATATCGTGAAAGAAAAAGAATGGAGAAATAGTGCAGAGCAAACAGACATCTGTGGCTGGTAATTATTGTTTTATGTTAACTTTATTTCCACTAGAAATGCTTGAATGTTATAATTTGTACGTCCCTTTTCACATGTTGCATTATATTGGGGTTTAACTAGTTATTTATTTTACATGAACGCTTCATATTACGTTTTAATGTTTAGGGTAGCATTTATGCATTAATTTTTTAGGTTTAGAATTCCGTATTGAAGTGTCTGAATTGGTGCTTTCTTTATATTGTATTGTAATATTCGAAGTGAGGTCGAACTGTTAATCACACTATAATTATCAGAAGTCTGAGATTTGTTAGAGTTCTGTTGCTTCGTAGTGGTTTCAAAATTACTGCTGTAGTGTAATTTTTTCCCAAGTGGCCTCCTTTCGCATTACGAGGAGGAGGCTAAACATTTTCCTCTCTGTGTGGCCTAATATTTTCCCTTCGCAATGGGGTCTTCTCTTCCCAACAAGTCAGAGTAATTGTGTACAAACCAATTTTGTTTCAGTTTTTTTCCGAATTTAGAGTCTCTCTATCAAGTGCTCTCTTAAATGTTGAACAAAAAAGATGTAAATAAAAATTTAATGAGTACTCGTAAAGAAAGTTAGTGGAGCCAAATTGTCTTCTGTTAAGGCTGCTGAAAATGTGCTTTTTATTAGTTGTTTTAAGCATACTTTATTATATTTTCCCCCTAATCTGAACTATTTTGGCATATTGTGAAGTTTTATGAACCAATTTGCAAAGATCTATTTAAAATTGATTCCATAAATAAAAATTCATTTTGAAATCAAATCAGAGATGTTTTGTTAGTATCGAAGTAAAATTCTGTAGATTAACTTTCAACTTTGTTTTGCAAAGCACTCTGAAAGTTTCTTTTGGACTTATTTCCGTTCTCTTGGCAAATGCATGACGGAATTATTTTTTGAAAAAGCTGATGCAACTGTAACCGTGTCGCTGTAAAGAGCCCATGTTTTCCAGTAGCTCTTTTGAAGTGTCCTGTTTTTTCTTTAATTGGGTCCTTCTCCGCTAGAAGATCAGACATTGCTTTCGTGTTATTTGACAATTCCTTCATCTTATCTTCAGTTAAAAGCTCTTCTTCGTAATGAGCGCTTTTATTAACAAGGGGTTTTATAAGCACCCAATTCTTCTTTTGTAATTTTCTAATGCATTGACTTCTCTGTCTTCCATATGTGAAAATTCTTTGGCATGCTTTGCTTTTGAGATTTGTAAGATTTATCGGACTTCATTTTCAGTCGATGGAAATTGTTTAAAGTAGCAGATAAATTCTTTCCAGTGTTGATGGATGAATGTTGCACCACGTGTAAATGAAATTCTAGCAGTGGACAAATTAAATGGGATCCTTTAAGGTACTGCTATACGCAAAATCACGCTTTACAAGTCTGCGCTCAGCAAGTACCTGCCGTATTAAAACTGATAGACTACGAAACATGACTTGAAGAATCGTGTGAGTTATGCGGAATGCAGCTTGGGAGTTTAGTGGTGATAGGTAAACAGTCCATACAGATGACGGGAAATAATAAAAATTTAGATGGGTGTACTATAAAGTATTTTACTCCCTGACCATGGATTAGTCATAAACAGTACTTGTGTAAAGTATATGAATTCCCTGTTTAAGAAAGGAATTTCTCTATGACAGTATGTCACTATGTCTGTATCATAGCTGGAATAGCGAGGTGTTGTGTCTTCAGGGAAACAAAATCTGTTATTCTGTAATTTTTACTGAAAATGTGTGTTTAAATTTTGTTACCTAGATAACCTATTTTTAACTCTTTCTATATGGAAATGAAACCAAATAGAGACAAAGAAATAAAATTGCATTCCTTCCCTTGGTGCAGTTATTCGCAACTTTTACTTAATGGGAGCCAATTTTAAGTTTATAAAATTTTGGCTAGCTGCAATTATATATTGCACTTTTAATATTTGAGTTATAAATGCATTACACAAAGTATAAAAATGTGTGGTATAATATGTTAAAGAAAAGGTATACTCTTTGTATTATTTACAAAAAATTCAGCAAGATGAAAATGAAATACAGGGAAATCATATTTTAATGTGAAATTTAACACTGCATTTCTTCTGAGAGTTTTTTTTTTCTCCCTCTGGTACATGCTATGTTATGGCTAAATCCATGCAGTCGTTCGGATGCTGGTTTGTTATTTTGCATCTGAACATTGATTTTGACAAGTTCGTTGTTAAAAATCCTCTTTCATATTTTTATGTAGATCGAAAGCAGGAATTTATCTTTTTAAAAGTTTAACAGTTCATGATTTTTCTGATCTAGGACTATTCAAATGGCTTTTTGTGATATTCTTGATCTGAATTAGGATGAAAGTCAGTTATTTCCATTTCTAGGTCAATAGAATTGTTATTTAACATATTTGCAATCTTTTACCACAGTTATTTCCATTTCTAGATCATTAGAATTGTTATTTAACATATTTGCAATCTTTTACCATTTTTCTTAAATACTATTTTTATGTAATGGGGTTTGAAGTGAATGTAGTAGTTTGTCTAATTTTAAATACACTCAAAACATCTAATTTAGAAACTAATTTAAGCTCGATGAGATTTTCCAAATGTTTGTTTCAGTTTTCTTATATTTCACACTTTAGTTCTCCAGATTTTCAAAGTGGCGAAACGTACATTACATTATGGTAAAAATGTATATTCCTCAGCATTTATGCATTAATTTTTTAGGTTTAGAATTCCGTATTGAAGTGTCTGAATTGGTGCTTTCTTTATATTGTATTGTAATATTCGAAGTGAGGTCGAACTGTTAATCACACTATAATTATCAGAAGTCTGAGATTTGTTAGAGTTCTGTTGCTTCGTAGTGGTTTCAAAATTACTGCTGTAGTGTAATTTTTTCCCAAGTGGCCTCCTTTCGCATTACGAGGAGGAGGCTAAACATTTTCCTCTCTGTGTGGCCTAATATTTTCCCTTCGCAATGGGGTCTTCTCTTCCCATCAAGTCAGAGTAATTGTGTACAAACCAATTTTGTTTCAGTTTTTTTCCGAATTTAGAGTCTCTCTATCAAGTGCTCTCTTAAATGTTGAACAAAAAAGATGTAAATAAAAATTTAATGAGTACTCGTAAAGAAAGTTAGTGGAGCCAAATTGTCTTCTGTTAAGGCTGCTGAAAATGTGCTTTTTATTAGTTGTTTTAAGCATACTTTATTATATTTTCCCCTTAATCTGAACTATTTTGGCATATTGTGAAGTTTTATGAACCAATTTGCAAAGATCTATTTAAAATTGATTGCATAAATAAAAATTCATTTTGAAATCAAATCACAGATGTTTTGTTAGTATCGAAGTAAAATTCTGTAGATTAACTTTCAACTTTGTTTTACAAAGCACTCTGAAAGTTTCTTTTGGACTTCTTTCCGTTCTCTTGGCAAATGCATGACAGAATTATTTTTTGAAAAAGCTGATGCAACTGTAACCGTGTCGCTGTAAAGAGCCCATGTTTCCCAGTAGCTCTTTTGAAGTGTCCTGTTTTTTCTTTAATTGGGTCCTTCTCCGCTAGAAGATCAGACATTGCTTTCGTGTTATTTGACAATTCCTTCATCTTATCTTCAGTTAAAAGCTCTTCTTCGTAATGAGCGCTTTTATTAACAAGGGGTTTTATAAGCACCCAATTCTTCTTTTGTAATTTTCTAATGCATTGACTTCTCTGTCTTCCATATGTGAAAATTCTTTGGCATGCTTTGCTTTTGAGATTTGTAAGATTTTTCGGACTTCATTTTCAGTCGATGGAAATTGTTTAAAGTAGCAGATAAATTCTTTCCAGTGTTGATGGATGAATGTTGCACCACGTGTAAATGAAATTCTAGCAGTGGACAAATTAAATGGGATCCTTTAAGGTACTGCTATACGCAAAATCACGCTTTACAAGTCTGCGCTCTGCAAGTACCTGCCGTATTAAAAATGATAGACTACGAAACATGACTTGAAGAATCGTGTGAGTTATGTGGAATGCAGCTTGGGAGTTTAGTGGTGATAGGTAAACAGTCCATACAGATGACGGGAAATAATAAAAATTTAGATGGGTGTACTATAAAGTATTTTACTCCCTGACCATGGATTAGTCATAAACAGTACTTGTGTAAAGTATATGAATTCCCTGTTTAAGAAAGGAATTTCTCTATGACAGTATGTCACTATGTCTGTATCATAGCTGGAATAGCGAGGTGTTGTGTCTTCAGGGAAACAAAATCTGTTATTCTGTAATTTTTACTGAAAATGTGTGTTTAAATTTTGTTACCTAGATAACCTATTTTTAACTCTTTCTATATGAAAATGAAACCAAATAGAGACAAAGAAATAAAATTGCATTCCTTCCCTTGGTGCAGTTATTCGCAACTTTTACTTAATGGGAGCCAATTTTAAGTTTATAAAATTTTGGCTAGCTGCAATTATATATTGCACTTTTAATATTTGAGTTATAAATGCATTACACAAAGTATAAAAATGTGTGGTATAATATGTTAAAGAAAAGGTATACTCTTTGTATTATTTACAAAAAATTCAGAAGGATGAAAATTTAATACAGGGAAATCATATTTTAATGTGAAATTTAACACTGCATTTCTTCTGAGAGTTTATTTTTTCTCCCTCTGGTACATGCTATGTTATGGCTAAATCCATGCAGTCGTTCGGATGCTTGTTTGTTGTTTTGCATCTGAACATTGATTTTGACAAGTTCGTTGTTAAAAATCCTCTTTCACATTTTTAAGTAGATCGAAAGCAGGAATTTATCTTTTTAAATGTTTAACAGTTCATGATTTTTCTGATCTAGGACTATTCAAATGGCTTTTTGTGATATTCTTGATCTGAATTAGAATGAAAGTCAGTATTTCCATTTCTAGGTCAATAGAATTGTTATTTAACATATTTGCAATCTTTTACCACAGTTATTTCCATTTCTAGATCAGTAGAATTGTTATTTAACATATTTGCAGTCTTTTACCATTTTTCTTAAATACTAGTATTATGTAATGGGGTTTGAAGTGAATGTAGTAGTTTGTCTAATTTTAAATACACTCAAAACATCTAATTTAGAAACTAATTTAAGCTCGATGAGATTTTCCAAATGTTTGTTTCAGTTTTCTTATATTTCACACTTAGTTCTCCAGATTTTCAAAGTGGCGAAACGTACATTACATTATGGTAAAAATGTATATTCCTTATATTTGTGTAATATTTTCACAAAATTAATTTTGATTTAAAATGAATTTAAAATACCCTTGAATTCAAAGACTTTAGTTTAGTTCTCTCCCTCCCCTCAAGTTTAAGATTTTAGTTATTATGTCTGTAAGAATGACTAAATCATAGAACCAATTATGGTCAATAATTTCTTCATAAGTTTCGTTTCTGAATTTTTAAAATTCTTCTATGAAACTTTTGTAACAGAAGCTGGGATGGAACGCAGGCAGCCAGACAGAATGTCCCTTCCCTGAGTGAAAATTTCTATCATTTCACTCAAAGTGACACTATAATATTTCAGAATAAACCCTCATAACACTAATAAATGTATATAGATTTTTTTTAATGTTTATATAATGCGTGTTTGGTTCTTAAAATATTTTGAGCTATTATATTACTAATTCTGTATGTGAATTAAGAGAGTTTAATATAGAACATCTGCTTCAAGGCTAAAAGTAAAGTATTTGAATTATGTTTTACCTTTCGTGTGTTTTGAAACGTAGGTTCTATTCTACAATTTACAGAATTTCTCGGTATTGGACATCTCACATAGCTGACAAAGTTTTGTTCCTATGTTTAGGTTTTATAGTGCAATAAGTTGAGCATCCCTACATTAGTATATGACTTTGATTCGTTCGAAGAAAAAAAAGAGTATCTTAGTTTTCTTGAATTTTTGGTCAAAATTTTAGTATGTAGGTAATTGCTATAACTCTTCCACAAAATTGATAATAAATTTTTTTGCGACATTTCAAAATGCTGTTTAATTCAATGGCATTTCATGTGTTTAGGCTTGCTGTATTAAATCTGGGCTCGAACCCGGGCAGCTAGAGAATACGTTCTTTCCCTCAGTGAAATATTGCTATAATTTCATTAAAGTGACATGGTAATATTTCAGGATAATTTCTTGTACATTGGACTAAACTGTCCTCTCTCATCGATGAAAGTAACGAAGTAAAGAAAATTAGAAACGGTTCTTACGTTAAAATTCTGAATGAAATATTTCTTTAATGGTTTATGACTTTTGTTTCCAAGATGTTCTCGAAAATCTATTTTCAGAATGGTGTTTTTGAGCCCTTTTTTAAAAAAATCTTTAAAAGTATATATGTATAGCTCTTTTAATGTTAATATATTTCGAGTTTGATTCTTACTCTTTTTTTATCTGTTATGTCACTAATTCTGTGTGTGAATTAAGATAGTTTAATATATAACACCTGCTTCAAAGCTAACAGTAAAGTTTATTTTGTTTATTTGTCATTTAAAATTACCTGCTTATTGTCTTTTGGTGCCATCTTTCTACCAGCGCTGAAATTATTTACTCTTCTCGAAGATCATTATCCGTAATAACTATCTAAATTTTTTTTCTGTCATTGTTCATGTTGTACCCATACATTAAATACCCCTTTCGCTTAATGTACTTCTGTCGTATTATTGAAATCATTTGCTTTTCTACCGACTGCAGTCATGATTTTAGTGTACAATGTAGCACATTGCTGGAATTTAAAACAAAGAAGCTACTTTTGAAGTTTTATATATTAAGAAACAATATTAGGTATTTCTCTTTGTGTGTAATTATTCTTTAATTTCAAAGTAGTTAAAATCTAATGATTCCTTTTTTCCCCCTTGGCCTCTTCTAGTGTAATTTGTCATCACTTTTGTGCACTCTTGGATTGTGGAACATGATATCGTGAAAGAAAAAGAACGGAGAAATAGTGCAGAGCAAACAGACATCTGTGGCTGGTAATTATTGTTTTATGTTAACTTTATTTCCACTAGAAATGCTTGAATGTTATAATTTGTACGTCCCTTTTTACATGTTGCATTATATTGGGGTTTAACTAGTTATTTATTTTACATGAACGCTTCATATTACGTTTTAATGTTTAGGGTAGCATTTATGCATTAATTTTTTAGGTTTAGAATTCCGTATTGAAGTGTCTGAATTGGTGCTTTCTTTATATCGTATTGTAATATTCGAAGTGAGGTCGAACTGTTAATCACACTATAATTATCAGAAGTCTGAGATTTGTTAGAGTTCTGTTGCTTCGTAGTGGTTTCAAAATTACTGCTGTAGTGTAATTTTTTCCCAAGTGGCCTCCTTTCGCATTACGAGGAGGAGGCTAAACATTTTCCTCTCTGTGTGGCCTAATATTTTCCCTTCGCAATGGGGTCTTCTCTTCCCAACAAGTCAGAGTAATTGTGTACAAGCCAATTTTGTTTCAGTTTTTTTCCGAATTTAAAGTCTCTCTATCAAGTGCTCTCTTAAATGTTGAACAAAAAAGATGTAAATAAAAATTTAATGAGTACACGTAAAGAAAGTTAGTGGAGCCAAATTGTCTTCTGTTAAGGCTGCTGAAAATGTGCTTTTTATTAGTTGTTTTAAGCATACTTTATTATATTTTCCCCTTAACCTAAACTATTTTGGCATATTGTGAAGTTTTATGAACCAATTTGCAAAGATCTATTTAAAATTGATTCCATAAATAAAAATTCATTTTGAAATCAAATCAGAGATGTTTTATTAGTATCGAAGTAAAGTTCTGTAGATTAACTTTCAACTTTGTTTTGCAAAGCACTCTGAAAGTTTCTTTTGGACTTCTTTCCGTTCTCTTGGCAAATGCATGACAGAATTATTTTTTGAAAAAGCTGATGCAACTGTAACCGTGTCGCTGTAAAGAGCCCATGTTTCCCAGTAGCTCTTTTAAAGTGTCCTGTTTTTTCTTTAATTGGGTCCTTCTCCGCTAGAAGATCAGACATTGCTTTCGTGATATCTGACAATTCCTTCATCTTATCTTCAGTTAAAAGCTCTTCTTCGTAATGAGCGCTTTTATTAACAAGGGGTTTTATAAGCACCCAATTCTTCTTTTGTAATTTTCTAATGCATTGACTTCTCTGTCTTCCATATGTGAAAATTCTTTAGCATGCTTTGCTTTTGAGATTTGTAAGATTTTTCGGACTTCATTTTCAGTCGATGGAAATTGTTTAAAGTAGCAGATAAATTCTTTCCAGTGTTGATGGATGAATGTTGCACCACGTGTAAATGAAATTCTAGCAGTGGACAAATTAAATGGGATCCTTTAAGGTACTGCTATACGCAAAATCACGCTTTACAAGTCTGCGCTCAGCAAGTACCTGCCGTATTAAAACTGATAGACTACGAAACATGACTTGAAGAATCGTGTGAGTTATGTGGAATGCAGCTTGGGAGTTTAGTGGTGATAGGTAAACAGTCCATACAGATGACGGGAAATAATAAAAATTTAGATGGGTGTACTATAAAGTATTTTACTCCCTGACCATGGATTAGTCATAAACAGTACTTGTGTAAAGTATATGAATTCCCTGTTTAAGAAAGGAATTTCTCTATGACAGTATGTCATATGTCTGTATCATAGCTGGAATAGCGAGGTGTTGTGTCTTCAGGGAAACAAAATCTGTTATTCTGTAATTTTTACTGAAAATGTGTGTTTAAATTTTGTTACCTAGATAACCTATTTTTAACTCTTTCTATATGAAAATGAAACCAAATAGAGACAAAGAAATAAAATTGCATTCCTTCCCTTGGTGCAGTTATTCGCAACTTTTACTTAATGGGAGCCAATTTTAAGTTTATAAAATTTTGGCTAGCTGCAATTATATATTGCACGTTTAATATTTGAGTTATAAATGCATTACACAAAGTATAAAAATGTGTGGTATAATATGTTAAAGAAAAGGTATACTCTTTGTATTATTTACAAAAAATTCAGCAAGATGAAAATTAAATACAGGGAAATCATATTTTAATGTGAAATTTAACACTGCATTTCTTCTGAGAGTTTTTTTTTTCTCCCTCTGGTACATGCTATGTTATGACTAAATCCATGCAGTCGTTCGGATGCTTGTTTGTTATTTTGCATCTGAACATTGATTTTGACAAGTTCGTTGTTAAAAATCCTCTTTCACATTTTTAAGTAGATCGAAAGCAGGAATTTATCTTTTTAAAAGTTTAACAGTTCATGATTTTTCTGATCTAGGACTATTCAAATGGCTTTTTGTGATATTCTTGATCTGAATTAGGATGAAAGTCAGTTATTTCCATTTCTAGGTCAATAGAATTGTTATTTAACATATTTGCAATCTTTTACCACAGTTATTTCCATTTCTAGATCAGTAGAATTGTTATTTAACATATTTGCAATCTTTTACCATTTTTCTTAAATACTAGTATTATGTAATGGGGTTTGAAGTGAATGTAGTAGTTTGTCTAATTTTAAATACACTCAAAACATCTAATTTAGAAACTAATTTAAGCTCGATGAGAATTTCCAAATGTTTGTTTCAGTTTTCTTATATTTCACACTTTAGTTCTCCAGATTTTCAAAGTGGCGAAACGTACATTACATTATGGTAAAAATGTATATTCCTTATATTTGTGTAATATTTTCACAAAATTAATTTTGATTTAAAATGAATTTAAAATACCCTTGAATTCAAAGACTTTAGTTTAGTTCTCTCCCTCTCCTCAAGTTTAAGATTTTAGTTATTATGTCTGTAAGAATGACTAAATCATAGAACCAATTATGGTCAATAATTTCTTCATAAGTTTCGTTTCTGGATTTTTAAAATTCTTCTATGAAACTTTTGTAACAGAAGCTGGGATGGAACCCAGGCAGCCAGACAGAATGTCCCTTCCCTGAGTGAAAATTTCTATCATTTCACTCAAAGTGACACTATAATATTTCAGAATAAACCCTCATAACACTAATAAATGTATATAGATTTTTTTTAATGTTTATATAATGCGTGTTTGGTTCTTAAAATATTTTGAGCTATTATATTACTAATTCTGTATGTGAATTAAGAGAGTTTAATATAGAACATCTGCTTCAAGGCTAAAAGTAAAGTATTTGAATTATGTTTTACCTTTCGTGTGTTTTGAAACGTAGGTTCTATTCTACAATTTACGGAATTTCTCGGTATTGGACATCTCACATAGCTGACAAAGTTTTGTTCCTATGTTTAGGTTTTATAGTGCAATAAGTTGAGTATCCCTACATTAGTATATGACTTTGATTCCTTCGAAGAAAAAAAAGAGTATCTTAGTTTTCTTGAATTTTTGGTCAAAATTTTAGTATGTAGGTAATTGCAATAACTCTTCCACAAAATTGCATATAAATTTTTTTGCGACATTTCAAAATGCTGTTTAATTCAATGGCATTTCATGTGTTTAGGCTTGCTGTATTAAATCTGGGCTCGAACCCGGGCAGCTAGAGAATACATTCTTTCCCTCAGTGAAATATTGCTATAATTTTATTAAAGTGATATGGTAATATTTCGGGATAATTTCTTGTACATTGGACTAAGCTGTCCTCTCTCATCGATGAAAGTAACGAAGTAAAGAAAATTAGAAACGGTTCTTACGTTAAAATTCTGAATGAAATATTTCTTTAATGGTTTATGACTTTTGTTTCCAAGATGTTCTCCAAAATCTATTTTCAGAATGGTGTTTTTGAGCCCTTTTTAAAAAAAAATCTTTAAAAGTATATATGTATAGCTCTTTTAATGTTAATATATTTCGAGTTTGATTCTTACTCTTTTTTTATATGTTGTGTCACTAATTCTGTGTGTGAATTAAGATAGTTTAATATATAACACCTGCTTCAAAGCTAACAGTAAAGTTTATTTTGTTTATTTGTCATTTAAAATTACCTACTTATTGTCTTTTGGTGCCATCTTTCTAACAGCGCTGAAATTATTTACTCTTCTCGAAGATCATTATCCGTAATAACTGTCTAAATTTTTTTTCTTTCATTGTTCATGTTGTACCCATACATTAAAAACCCTTTTCGCTTAATGTACTTCTGTCGTATTAGGGAAATCATTTGCTTTTCTACCGACCTCAGTCATGATATTAGTAACAATGTAGCACATTGCTGGAATTTAAAACAAAGAAGCTACTTTTGAAGTTTTATATATTAAGAAACAATATTAGGTATTTCTCTTTGTGTGTAATTATTCTTTAATTTCAAAGTAGTTAAAATCTAATGATTCCTTTTTCCCCCTTGGCCTCTTCTAGTGTAATTTGTCATCACTTTTGTGCACTCTTGGATTGTGGAACATGATATCGTGAAAGAAAAAGAACGGAGAAATAGTGCAGAGCAAACAGGCATCTGTGGCTGGTAATTATTGTTTTATGTTAACTTTATTTCCACTAGAAATGCTTGAATGTTATAATTTGTACGTCCCTTTTCACATGTTGCATTATATTGGGGTTTAACTAGTTATTTATTTTACATGAACGCTTCATATTACGTTTTAATGTTTAGGGTAGTATTTATGCATTAATTTTTTAGGTTTAGAATTCCGTATTGAAGTGTCTGAATTGGTGCTTTCTTTATATTGTATTGTAATATTCGAAGTGAGGTCGAACTGTTAATCACACTATAATTATCAGATGTGTGAGATTTGTTAGAGTTCTGTTGCTTCTTAGTGGTTTCAAAATTACTGCTGTAGTGTAATTTTTTCCCAAGTGGCCTCCTTTCGCATTACGAGGAGGAGGCTAAACATTTTCCTCTCTGTGTGGCCTAATATTTTCCCTTCGCAATGGGGTCTTCTCTTCCCAACAAGTCAGAGTAATTGTGTACAAGCCAATTTTGTTTCAGTTTTTTTCCGAATTTAGAGTCTCTCTATCAAGTGCTCTCTTAAATGTTGAACAAAAAAGATGTAAATAAAAATTTAATGAGTACTCGTAAAGAAAGTTAGTGGAGCCAAATTGTCTTCTGTTAAGGCTGCTGAAAATGTGCTTTTTATTAGTTGTTTTAAGCATACTTTATTATATTTTCCCCTTAACCTAAACTATTTTGGCATATTGTGAAGTTTTATGAACCAATTTGCAAAGATCTATTTAAAATTGATTCCATAAATAAAAATTCATTTTGAAATCAAATCAGAGATGTTTTATTAGTATCGAAGTAGAGTTCTGTAGATTAACTTTCAACTTTGTTTTGCAAAGCACTCTGAAAGTTTCTTTTGGACTTCTTTCCATTCTCTTGGCAAATGCATGACAGAATTATTTTTTGAAAAAGCTGATGCAACTGTAACCGTGTCGCTGTAAAGAGCCCATGTTTCCCAGTAGCTCTTTTGAAGTGTCCTGTTTTTTCTTTAATTGGGTCCTTCTCCGCCAGAAGATCAGACATTGCTTTCGTGTTATCTGACAATTCCTTCATCTTATCTTCAGTTAAAAGCTCTTCTTCGTAATGAGCGCTTTTATTAACAAGGGGTTTTATAAGCACCCAATTCTTCTTTTGTAATTTTCTAATGCATTGACTTCTCTGTCTTCCATATGTGAAAATTCTTTGGCATGCTTTGCTTTTGAGATTTGTAAGATTTTTCGGACTTCATTTTCAGTCGATGGAATTTGTTTAAAGTAGCAGATAAATTCTTTCCAGTGTTGATGGATGAATGTTGCACCACGTGTAAATGAAATTCTAGCAGTGGACAAATTAAATGGGATCCTTTAAGGTACTGCTATATGCAAAATCACGCTTTACAAGTCTGCGCTCAGCAAGTACCTGCCGTATTAAAACTGATAGACTACGAAACATGACTTGAAGAATCGTGTGAGTTATGTGGAATGCAGCTTGGGAGTTTAGTGGTGATAGGTAAACAGTCCATACAGATGACGGGAAATAATAAAAATTTAGATGGGTGTACTATAAAGTATTTTACTCCCTGACCATGGATTAGTCATAAACAGTACTTGTGTAAAGTATATGAATTCCCTGTTTAAGAAAGGAATTTCTCTATGACAGTATGTCATATGTCTGTATCATAGCTGGAATAGCGAGGTGTTGTGTCTTCAGGGAAACAAAATCTGTTATTCTGTAATTTTTACTGAAAATGTGTGTTTAAATTTTGTTACCTAGATAACCTATTTTTAACTCTTTCTATATGAAAATGAAGCCAAATAGAGACAAAGAAATAAAATTGCATTCCTTCCCTTGGTGCAGTTATTCGCAACTTTTACTTAATGGGAGCCAATTTTAAGTTTATAAAATTTTGGCTAGCTGCAATTATATATTGCACTTTTAATATTTGAGTTATAAATGCATTACACAAAGTATAAAAATGTGTGGTATAATATGTTAAAGAAAAGGTATACTCTTTGTATTATTTACAAAAAATTCAGCAAGATGAAAATTAAATACAGGGAAATCATATTTTAATGTGAAATTTAACACTGCATTTCTTCTGAGAGTTTTTTTTTTCTCCCTCTGGTACATGCTATGTTATGGCTAAATCCATGCAGTCGTTCGGATGCTTGTTTGTTATTTTGCATCTGAACATTGATTTTGACAAGTTCGTTGTTAAAAATCCTCTTTCACATTTTTAAGTAGATCGAAAGCAGGAATTTATCTTTTTAAAAGTTTAACAGTTCATGATTTTTCTGATCTAGGACTATTCAAATGGCTTTTTGTGATATTCTTGATCTGAATTAGGATGAAAGTCAGTTATTTCCATTTCTAGGTCAATAGAATTGTTATTTAACATATTTGCAATCTTTTACCACAGTTATTTCCATTTCTAGATCAGTAGAATTGTTATTTAACATATTTGCAATCTTTTACCATTTTTCTTAAATACTAGTATTATGTAATGGGGTTTGAAGTGAATGTAGTAGTTTGTCTAATTTTAAATACACTCAAAACATCTAATTTAGAAACTAATTTAAGCTCGATGAGAATTTCCAAATGTTTGTTTCAGTTTTCTTATATTTCACACTTTAGTTCTCCAGATTTTCAAAGTGGCGAAACGTACATTACATTATGGTAAAAATGTATATTCCTTATATTTGTGTAATATTTTCACAAAATTAATTTTGATTTAAAATGAATTTAAAATACCCTTGAATTCAAAGACTTTAGTTTAGTTCTCTCCCTCCCCTCAAGTTTAAGATTTTAGTTATTATGTCTGTAAGAATGACTAAATCATAGAACCAATTATGGTCAATAATTTCTTCATAAGTTTCGTTTCTGGATTTTTAAAATTCTTCTATGAAACTTTTGTAACAGAAGCTGGGATGGAACCCAGGCAGCCAGACAGAATGTCCCTTCCCTGAGTGAAAATTTCTATCATTTCACTCAAAGTGACACTATAATATTTCAGAATAAACCCTCATAACACTAATAAATGTATATAGATTTTTTTTAATGTTTATATAATGCGTGTTTGGTTCTTAAAATATTTTGAGCTATTATATTACTAATTCTGTATGTGAATTAAGAGAGTTTAATATAGAACATCTGCTTCAAGGCTAAAAGTAAAGTATTTGAATTATGTTTTACCTTTCGTGTGTTTTGAAACGTAGGTTCTATTCTACAATTTACGGAATTTCTCGGTATTGGACATCTCACATAGCTGACAAAGTTTTGTTCCTATGTTTAGGTTTTATAGTGCAATAAGTTGAGTATCCCTACATTAGTATATGACTTTGATTCCTTCGAAGAAAAAAAAGAGTATCTTAGTTTTCTTGAATTTTTGGTCAAAATTTTAGTATGTAGGTAATTGCAATAACTCTTCCACAAAATTGCATATAAATTTTTTTGCGACATTTCAAAATGCTGTTTAATTCAATGGCATTTCATGTGTTTAGGCTTGCTGTATTAAATCTGGGCTCGAACCCGGGCAGCTAGAGAATACATTCTTTCCCTCAGTGAAATATTGCTATAATTTTATTAAAGTGATATGGTAATATTTCGGGATAATTTCTTGTACATTGGACTAAGCTGTCCTCTCTCATCGATGAAAGTAACGAAGTAAAGAAAATTAGAAACGGTTCTTACGTTAAAATTCTGAATGAAATATTTCTTTAATGGTTTATGACTTTTGTTTCCAAGATGTTCTCCAAAATCTATTTTCAGAATGGTGTTTTTGAGCCCTTTTTAAAAAAAAATCTTTAAAAGTATATATGTATAGCTCTTTTAATGTTAATATATTTCGAGTTTGATTCTTACTCTTTTTTTATCTGTTGTGTCACTAATTCTGTGTGTGAATTAAGATAGTTTAATATATAACACCTGCTTCAAAGCTAACAGTAAAGTTTATTTTGTTTATTTGTCATTTAAAATTACCTACTTATTGTCTTTTGGTGCCATCTTTCTAACAGCGCTGAAATTATTTACTCTTCTCGAAGATCATTATCCGTAATAACTGTCTAAATTTTTTTTCTTTCATTGTTCATGTTGTACCCATACATTAAAAACCCTTTTCGCTTAATGTACTTCTGTCGTATTAGGGAAATCATTTGCTTTTCTACCGACCTCAGTCATGATATTAGTAACAATGTAGCACATTGCTGGAATTTAAAACAAAGAAGCTACTTTTGAAGTTTTATATATTAAGAAACAATATTAGGTATTTCTCTTTGTGTGTAATTATTCTTTAATTTCAAAGTAGTTAAAATCTAATGATTCCTTTTTCCCCCTTGGCCTCTTCTAGTGTAATTTGTCATCACTTTTGTGCACTCTTGGATTGTGGAACATGATATCGTGAAAGAAAAAGAACGGAGAAATAGTGCAGAGCAAACAGGCATCTGTGGCTGGTAATTATTGTTTTATGTTAACTTTATTTCCACTAGAAATGCTTGAATGTTATAATTTGTACGTCCCTTTTCACATGTTGCATTATATTGGGGTTTAACTAGTTGTTTATTTTACATGAACGCTTCATATTACGTTTTAATGTTTAGGGTAGCATTTATGCATTAATTTTTTAGGTTTAGAATTCCGTATTGAAGTGTCTGAATTGGTGCTTTCTTTATATTGTATTGTAATATTCGAAGTGAGGTCGAACTGTTAATCACACTATAATTATCAGATGTGTGAGATTTGTTAGAGTTCTGTTGCTTCTTAGTGGTTTCAAAATTACTGCTGTAGTGTAATTTTTTCCCAAGTGGCCTCCTTTCGCATTACGAGGAGGAGGCTAAACATTTTCCTCTCTGTGTGGCCTAATATTTTCCCTTCGCAATGGGGTCTTCTCTTCCCAACAAGTCAGAGTAATTGTGTACAAGCCAATTTTGTTTCAGTTTTTTTCCGAATTTAGAGTCTCTCTATCAAGTGCTCTCTTAAATGTTGAACAAAAAAGATGTAAATAAAAATTTAATGAGTACTCGTAAAGAAAGTTAGTGGAGCCAAATTGTCTTCTGTTAAGGCTGCTGAAAATGTGCTTTTTATTAGTTGTTTTAAGCATACTTTATTATATTTTCCCCTTAACCTAAACTATTTTGGCATATTGTGAAGTTTTATGAACCAATTTGCAAAGATCTATTTAAAATTGATTCCATAAATAAAAATTCATTTTGAAATCAAATCAGAGATGTTTTATTAGTATCGAAGTAAAGTTCTGTAGATTAACTTTCAACTTTGTTTTGCAAAGCACTCTGAAAGTTTCTTTTGGACTTCTTTCCATTCTCTTGGCAAATGCATGACAGAATTATTTTTTGAAAAAGCTGATGCAACTGTAACCGTGTCGCTGTAAAGAGCCCATGTTTCCCAGTAGCTCTTTTGAAGTGTCCTGTTTTTTCTTTAATTGGGTCCTTCTCCGCCAGAAGATCAGACATTGCTTTCGTGTTATCTGACAATTCCTTCATCTTATCTTCAGTTAAAAGCTCTTCTTCGTAATGAGCGCTTTTATTAACAAGGGGTTTTATAAGCACCCAATTCTTCTTTTGTAATTTTCTAATGCATTGACTTCTCTGTCTTCCATATGTGAAAATTCTTTGGCATGCTTTGCTTTTGAGATTTGTAAGATTTTTCGGACTTCATTTTCAGTCGATGGAAATTGTTTAAAGTAGCAGATAAATTCTTTCCAGTGTTGATGGATGAATGTTGCACCACGTGTAAATGAAATTCTAGCAGTGGACAAATTAAATGGGATCCTTTAAGGTACTGCTATATGCAAAATCACGCTTTACAAGTCTGCGCTCAGCAAGTACCTGCCGTATTAAAACTGATAGACTACGAAACATGACTTGAAGAATCGTGTGAGTTATGTGGAATGCAGCTTGGGAGTTTAGTGGTGATAGGTAAACAGTCCATACAGATGACGGGAAATAATAAAAATTTAGATGGGTGTACTATAAAGTATTTTACTCCCTGACCATGGATTAGTCATAAACAGTACTTGTGTAAAGTATATGAATTCCCTGTTTAAGAAAGGAATTTCTCTATGACAGTATGTCATATGTCTGTATCATAGCTGGAATAGCGAGGTGTTGTGTCTTCAGGGAAACAAAATCTGTTATTCTGTAATTTTTACTGAAAATGTGTGTTTAAATTTTGTTACCTAGATAACCTATTTTTAACTCTTTCTATATGAAAATGAAACCAAATAGAGACAAAGAAATAAAATTGCATTCCTTCCCTTGGTGCAGTTATTCGCAACTTTTACTTAATGGGAGCCAATTTTAAGTTTATAAAATTTTGGCTAGCTGCAATTATATATTGCACTTTTAATATTTGAGTTATAAATGCATTACACAAAGTATAAAAATGTGTGGTATAATATGTTAAAGAAAAGGTATACTCTTTGTATTATTTACAAAAAATTCAGCAAGATGAAAATTAAATACAGGGAAATCATATTTTAATGTGAAATTTAACACTGCATTTCTTCTGAGAGTTTTTTTTTTCTCCCTCTGGTACATGCTATGTTATGGCTAAATCCATGCAGTCGTTCGGATGCTTGTTTGTTATTTTGCATCTGAACATTGATTTTGACAAGTTCGTTGTTAAAAATCCTCTTTCACATTTTTAAGTAGATCGAAAGCAGGAATTTATCTTTTTAAAAGTTTAACAGTTCATGATTTTTCTGATCTAGGACTATTCAAATGGCTTTTTGTGATATTCTTGATCTGAATTAGGATGAAAGTCAGTTATTTCCATTTCTAGGTCAATAGAATTGTTATTTAACATATTTGCAATCTTTTACCACAGTTATTTCCATTTCTAGATCAGTAGAATTGTTATTTAACATATTTGCAATCTTTTACCATTTTTCTTAAATACTAGTATTATGTAATGGGGTTTGAAGTGAATGTAGTAGTTTGTCTAATTTTAAATACACTCAAAACATCTAATTTAGAAACTAATTTAAGCTCGATGAGAATTTCCAAATGTTTGTTTCAGTTTTCTTATATTTCACACTTTAGTTCTCCAGATTTTCAAAGTGGCGAAACGTACATTACATTATGGTAAAAATGTATATTCCTTATATTTGTGTAATATTTTCACAAAATTAATTTTGATTTAAAATGAATTTAAAATACCCTTGAATTCAAAGACTTTAGTTTAGTTCTCTCCCTCCCCTCAAGTTTAAGATTTTAGTTATTATGTCTGTAAGAATGACTAAATCATAGAACCAATTATGGTCAATAATTTCTTCATAAGTTTCGTTTCTGGATTTTTAAAATTCTTCTATGAAACTTTTGTAACAGAAGCTGGGATGGAACCCAGGCAGCCAGACAGAATGTCCCTTCCCTGAGTGAAAATTTCTATCATTTCACTCAAAGTGACACTATAATATTTCAGAATAAACCCTCATAACACTAATAAATGTATATAGATTTTTTTTAATGTTTATATAATGCGTGTTTGGTTCTTAAAATATTTTGAGCTATTATATTACTAATTCTGTATGTGAATTAAGAGAGTTTAATATAGAACATCTGCTTCAAGGCTAAAAGTAAAGTATTTGAATTATGTTTTACCTTTCGTGTGTTTTGAAACGTAGGTTCTATTCTACAATTTACGGAATTTCTCGGTATTGGACATCTCACATAGCTGACAAAGTTTTGTTCCGATGTTTAGGTTTTATAGTGCAATAAGTTGAGTATCCCTACATTAGTATATGACTTTGATTCCTTCGAAGAAAAAAAAGAGTATCTTAGTTTTCTTGAATTTTTGGTCAAAATTTTAGTATGTAGGTAATTGCAATAACTCTTCCACAAAATTGCATATAAATTTTTTTGCGACATTTCAAAATGCTGTTTAATTCAATGGCATTTCATGTGTTTAGGCTTGCTGTATTAAATCTGGGCTCGAACCCGGGCAGCTAGAGAATACATTCTTTCCCTCAGTGAAATATTGCTATAATTTTATTAAAGTGATATGGTAATATTTCGGGATAATTTCTTGTACATTGGACTAAGCTGTCCTCTCTCATCGATGAAAGTAACGAAGTAAAGAAAATTAGAAATGGTTCTTACGTTAAAATTCTGAATGAAATATTTCTTTAATGGTTTATGACTTTTGTTTCCAAGATGTTCTCCAAAATCTATTTTCAGAATGGTGTTTTTGAGCCCTTTTTAAAAAAAAATCTTTAAAAGTATATATGTATAGCTCTTTTAATGTTAATATATTTCGAGTTTGATTCTTACTCTTTTTTTATCTGTTGTGTCACTAATTCTGTGTGTGAATTAAGATAGTTTAATATATAACACCTGCTTCAAAGCTAACAGTAAAGTTTATTTTGTTTATTTGTCATTTAAAATTACCTACTTATTGTCTTTTGGTGCCATCTTTCTAACAGCGCTGAAATTATTTACTCTTCTCGAAGATCATTATCCGTAATAACTGTCTAAATTTTTTTTCTTTCATTGTTCATGTTGTACCCATACATTAAAAACGCCTTTCGCTTAATGTACTTCTGTCGTATTAGGGAAATCATTTGCTTTTCTACCGACCTCAGTCATGATATTAGTAACAATGTAGCACATTGCTGGAATTTAAAACAAAGAAGCTACTTTTGAAGTTTTATATATTAAGAAACAATATTAGGTATTTCTCTTTGTGTGTAATTATTCTTTAATTTCAAAGTAGTTAAAATCTAATGATTCCTTTTTTCCCCCTTGGCCTCTTCTAGTGTAATTTGTCATCACTTTTGTGCACTCTTGGATTGTGGAACATGATATCATGAAAGAAAAAGAACGGAGAAATAGTGCAGAGCAAACAGACATCTGTGGCTGGTAATTATTGTTTTATATTAACTTTATTTCCACTAGAAATGCTTGAATGTTATAATTTGTACGTCCCTTTTCACATGTTGCATTATATTGGGGTTTAACTAGTTATTTATTTTACATGAACGCTTCATATTACGTTTTAATGTTTAGGGTAGCATTTATGCATTAATTTTTTAGGTTTAGAATTCCGTATTGAAGTGTCTGAATTGGTGCTTTCTTTATATTGTATTGTAATATCCGAAGTGAGGTCGAACTGTTAATCACACTATAATTATCAGAAGTGTGAGATTTGTTAGAGTTCTGTTGCTTCGTAGTGGTTTCAAAATTACTGCTGTAGTGTAATTTTTTCCCAAGTGGCCTCCTTTCGCATTACGAGGAGGAGGCTAAACATTTTCCTCTCTGTGTGGCCTAATATTTTCCTTTCGCAATGGGGTCTTCTCTTCCCAACAAGTCAGAGTAATTGTGTACAAGCCAATTTTGTTTCAGTTTTTTTCCGAATTTAGAGTCTCTCTATCAAGTGCTCTCTTAAATGTTGAACAAAAAAGATGTAAATAAAAATTTAATGAGTACTCGTAAAGAAAGTTAGTGGAGCCAAATTGTCTTCTGTTAAGGCTGCTGAAAATGTGCTTTTTATTAGTTGTTTAAAGCATACTTTATTATATTTTCCCCTTAACCTAAACTATTTTGGCATATTGTGAAGTTTTATGAACCAATTTGCAAAGATCTATTTAAAATTGATTCCATAAATAAAAATTCATTTTGAAATCAAATCAGAGATGTTTTATTAGTATCGAAGTAAAGTTCTGTAGATTAACTTTCAACTTTGTTTTGCAAAGCACTCTGAAAGTTTCTTTTGGACTTCTTTCCGTTCTCTTGGCAAATGCATGACAGAATTATTTTTTGAAAAAGCTGATGCAACTGTAACCGTGTCGCTGTAAAGAGCCCATGTTTCGCAGTAGCTCTTTTGAAGTGTCCTGTTTTTTCTTTAATTGGGTCCTTCTCTGCTAGAAGATCAGACATTGCTTTCGTGTTATCTGACAATTCCTTCATCTTATCTTCAGTTAAAAGCTCTTCTTCGTAATGAGCGCTTTTATTAACAAGGGGTTTTATAAGCACCCAATTCTTCTTTTGTAATTTTCTAATGCATTGACTTCTCTGTCTTCCATATGTGAAAATTCTTTGGCATGCTTTGCTTTTGAGATTTGTAAGATTTTTCGGACTTCATTTTCAGTCGATGGAAATTGTTTAAAGTAGCAGACAAATTCTTTCCAGTGTTGATGGATGAATGTTGCACCACGTGTAAATGAAATTCTAGCAGTGGACAAATTAAATGGGATCCTTTAAGGTACTGCTATACGCAAAATCACGCTTTACAAGTCTGCGCTCAGCAAGTACCTGCCGTATTAAAACTCATAGACTACGAAACATGACTTGAAGAATCGTGTGAGTTATGTGGAATGCAGCTTGGGAGTTTAGTGGTGATAGGTAAACAGTCCATACAGATGACGGGAAATAATAAAAATTTAGATAGATGTACTATAAAGTATTTTACTCCCTGGCCATGGATTAGTCATAAACAGTACTTGTGTAAAGTATATGAATTCCCTGTTTAAGAAAGGAATTTCTCTATGACAGTATGTCAGTATGTCTGTATCATAGCTGGAATAGCGAGGTGCTGTGTCTTCAGGGAAACAAAATCTGTTATTCTGTAATTTTTACTGAAAATGTGTGTTTAAATTTTGTTACCTAGATAACCTATTTTTAACTCTTTCTATATGAAAATGAAACCAAATAGAGACAAAGAAATAAAATTGCATTCCTTCCCTTGGTGCAGTTATTTGCAACTTTTACTTAATGGGAGCCAATTTTAAGTTTCTAAAATTTTGGCTAGCTGCAATTATATATTGCACGTTTAATATTTGAGTTATAAATGCATTACACAAAGTATAAAAATGTGTGGTATAATATGTTAAAGAAAAGGTATACTCTTTGTATTATTTACAAAAAATTCAGCAAGATGAAAATTAAATACAGGGAAATCATATTTTAATGTGAAATTTAACACTGCATTTCTTCTGAGAGTTTTTTTTTTCTCCCTCTGGTACATGCTATGTTATGGCTAAATCCATGCAGTCGTTCGGATGCTTGTTTGTTATTTTGCATCTGAACATTGATTTTGACAAGTTCGTTGTTAAAAATCCTCTTTCACATTTTTAAGTAGATCGAAAGCAGGAATTTATCTTTTTAAAAGTTTAACAGTTCATGATTTTTCTGATCTAGGACTATTCAAATGGCTTTTTGTGATATTCTTGATCTGAATTAGGATGAAAGTCAGTTATTTCTATTTCTAGATCAGTAGAATTATTATTTAACATATTTGCAATCTTTTACCACAGTTATTTCGATTTCTAGATCAGTAGAATTGTTATTTAACATATTAGCAATCTTTTACCATTTTTCTTAAATACTAGTATTATGTAATGGGGTTTGAAGTGAATGTAGTAGTTTGTCTAATTTTAAATACACTCAAAACATCTAATTTAGAAACTAATTTAAGCTCGATGAGATTTTCCAAATGTTTGTTTCAGTTTTCTTATATTTCACACTTTAGTTCTCCAGATTTTCAAAGTGGCGAAACGTACATTACATTATGGTAAAAATATATATTCCTTATATTTGTGTAATATTTTCACAAAATTAATTTTGATTTAAAATGAATTTAAAATACCCTTGGATTCAAAGACTTTAGTTTAGTTCTCTCCCTCCCCTCAAGTTTAAGATTTTAGTTATTATGTCTGTAAGAATAAATAAATCATAGAACCAATTATGGTCAATAATTTCTTCATAAGTTTCGTTTCTGGATTTTTAAAATTCTTCTATGAAACTTTTGTAACAGAAGCTGGGATGGAACCCAGGCAGCCAGACAGAATGTCCCTTCCCTGAGTGAAAATTTCTATCATTTCACTCAAAGTGACACTATAATATTTCAGAATAAACCCTCATAACACTAATAAATGTATATAGATTTTTTTTTTAATGTTTATATAATGCGTGTTTGGTTCTTAAAATATTTTGAGCTATTATATTACTAATTCTGTATGTGAATTAAGAGAGTTTAATATAGAACATCTGCTTCAAAGCTAAAAGTAAAGTATTTGAATTATGTTTTACCTTTCGTGTGTTTTGAAACGTAGGTTCTATTCTACAATTTACGGAATTTCTCGGTATTGGACATCTCACATAGCTGACAAAGTTTTGTTCCTATGTTTAGGTTTTATAGTGCAATAAGTTGAGCATCCCTACATTAGTATATGACTTTGATTCCTTCGAAGAAAAAAAAGAGTATCTTAGTTTTCTTGAATTTTTGGTCAAAATTTTAGTATGTAGGTAATTGCAATAACTCTTCCACAAAATTGCATATAAATTTTTTTGCGACTTTTCAAAATGCTGTTTAATTCAATGGAATTTCATGTGTTTAGGCTTGCTGTATTAAATCTGGGCTCGAACCCGGGCAGCTAGAGAATACGTTCTTTCCCTCAGTGAAATATTGCTATAATTTCATTAAAGTGACATGGTAGTATTTCAGGATAATTTCTTGTACATTGGACTAAGCTGTCCTCTCTCATCGATGAAAGTAACGAAGTAAAGAAAATTAGAAACGGTTCTTACGTTAAAATTCTGAATGAAATATTTCTTTAATGGTTTATGACTTTTGTTTCCAAGATGTTCTCCAAAATCTATTTTCAGAATCGTGTTTTTGAGCCCTTTTTAAAAAAAATCTTTAAAAGTATATAAGTATAGCTCTTTTAATGTTAATATATTTCGAGTTTGATTCTTACTCTTTTTTTATCTGTTATGTCACTAATTCTGTGTGTGAATTAAGATAGTTTAATATATAACACCTGCTTCAAAGCTAACAGTAAAGTTTATTTTGTTTATTTGTCATTTAAAATTACCTGCTTATTGTCTTTTGGTGCCATCTTTCTACCAGCGCTGAAATTATTTACTCTTCTCGAAGATCATTATCCGTAATAACTATCTAAATTTTTTTTCTGTCATTGTTCATGTTGTACCCATACATTAAATACCCCTTTCGCTTAATGTACTTCTGTCGTATTATTGAAATCATTTGCTTTTCTACCGACTGCAGTCATGATTTTAGTGTACAATGTAGCACATTGCTGGAATTTAAAACAAAGAAGCTACTTTTGAAGTTTTATATATTAAGAAACAATATTAGGTATTTCTCTTTGTGTGTAATTATTCTTTAATTTCAAAGTAGTTAAAATCTAATGATTCCTTTTTTCCCCCTTGCCCTCTTCTAGTGTAATTTGTCATCACTTTTGTGCACTCTTGGATTGTGGAACATGATATCGTGAAAGAAAAAGAACGGAGAAATAGTGCAGAGCAAACAGACATCTGTGGCTGGTAATTATTGTTTTATGTTAACTTTATTTCCACTAGAAATGCTTGAATGTTATAATTTGTACGTCCCTTTTCACATGTTGCATTATATTGGGGTTTAACTAGTTATTTATTTTACATGAACGCTTCATATTACGTTTTAATGTTTAGGGTAGCATTTATGCATTAATTTTTTAGGTTTAGAATTCCGTATTGAAGTGTCTGAATTGGTGCTTTCTTTATATTGTATTGTAATATTCGAAGAGAGGTCGAACTGTTAATCACACTATAATTATCAGAAGTCTGAGATTTGTTAGAGTTCTGTTGCTTCGTAGTGGTTTCAAAATTACTGCTGTAGTGTAATTTTTTCCCAAGTGCCCTCCTTTCGCATTACGAGGAGGAGGCTAAACATTTTCCTCTCTGTGTGGGGCCTAATATTTTCCCTTCGCAATGGGGTCTTCTCTTCCCAACAGGTCAGAGTAATTGTGTACAAACCAATTTTGTTTCAGTTTTTTTCCGAATTTAGAGTCTCTCTATCAAGTGCTCTCTTAAATGTTGAACAAAAAAGAGATGTAAATAAAAATTTAATGAGTACTCGTAAAGAAAGTTAGTGGAGCCAAATTGTCTTCTGTTAAGGCTGCTGAAAATGTGCTTTTTATTAGTTGTTTTAAGCATACTTTATTATATTTTCCCCTTAATCTGAACTATTTTGGCATATTGTGAAGTTTTATGAACCAATTTGCAAAGATCTATTTAAAATTGATTCCATAAATAAAAATTCATTTTGAAATCAAATCAGAGATGTTTTATTAGTATCGAAGTAAAATTCTGTAGATTAACTTTCAAATTTGTTTTGCAAAGCACTCTGAAAGTTTCTTTTGGACTTCTTTCCGTTCTCTTGGCAAATGCATGACAGAATTATTTTTTGAAAAAGCTGAGGCAACTGTAACCGTGTCGCTGTAAAGAGCCCATGTTTCCCAGTAGCTCTTTTGAAGTGTCCTGTTTTTTCTTTAATTGGGTCCTTCTCCGCTAGAAGATCAGACATTGCTTTCGTGTTATTTGACAATTCCTTCATCTTATCTTCAGTTAAAAGCTCTTCTTCGTAATGAGTGCTTTTATTAACAAGGGGTTTTATAAGCACCCAATTCTTCTTTTGTAATTTTCTAATGCATTGACTTCTCTGTCTTCCATATGTGAAAATTCTTTGGCATGCTTTGCTTTTGAGATTTGTAAGATTTTTCGGACTTCATTTTCAGTCGATAGAAATTGTTTAAAGTAGCAGATAAATTCTTTCCAGTGTTGATGGATGAATGTTGCACCACGTATAAATGAAATTCTAGCAGTGGACAAATTAAATGGGATCCTTTAAGGTACTGCTATACGCAAAATCACGCTTTACAAGTCTGCGCTCAGCAAGTACTTGCCGTATTAAAACTGATAGACTACGAAACATGACTTGAAGAATCGTGTGAGTTATGTGGAATGCAGCTTGGGAGTTTAGTGGTGATAGGTAAACAGTCTATACAGATGACGGGAAATAATAAAAATTTAGATGGGTGTACTATAAAGTATTTTACTCCCTGACCATGGATTAGTCATAAACAGTACTTGTGTAAAGTATATGAATTCCCTGTTTAAGAAATGAATTTCTCTATGACAGTATGTCACTATGTCTGTATCATAGCTGGAATAGCGAGGTGTTGTGTCTTCAGGGAAACAAAATCTGTTATTCTGTAATTTTTACTGAAAATGTGTGTTTAAATTTTGTTGCCTAGATAACCTATTTTTAACTCTTTCTATATGAAAATGAAACCAAATAGAGACAAAGAAAAAAAATTGCATTCCTTCCCTTGGTGCAGTTATTCGCAACTTTTACTTAATGGGAGCCAATTTTAAGTTTATAAAATTTTGGCTAGCTGCAATTATATATTGCACTTTTAATATTTGAGTTATAAATGCATTACACAAAGTATAAAAATGTGTGGTATAATATGTTAAAGAAAAGGTATACTCTTTGTATTATTTACAATAAATTCAGCAAGATGAAAATTAAATACAGGGAAATCATATTTTAATGTGAAATTTAACACTGCATTTCTTCTGAGAGTTTTTTTTTTCTCCCTCTGGTACATGCTATGTTATGGCTAAATCCATGCAGTCGTTCGGATGCTTGTTTGTTATTTTGCATCTGAACATTGATTTTGACAAGTTCGTTGTTAAAAATCCTCTTTCACATTTTTAAGTAGACTGAAAGCAGGAATTTATCTTTTTAAAAGTTTACCAGTTCATGATTTTTCTGATCTAGGACTATTCAAATGGCTTTTTGTGATATTCTTGATCTTAATTAGGATGAAAGTCAGTTATTTCCATTTCTAGATCAGTAGAATTGTTATTTAACATATTTGCAATCTTTTACCATTTTTCTTAAATACTAGTATTATGTAATGGGGTTTGAAGTGAATGTAGTAGTTTGTCTAATTTTAAATACACTCAAAACATCTAATTTAGAAACTAATTTAAGCTCGATGAGATTTTCCAAATGTTTGTTTCAGTTTTCTTATATTTCACACTTTAGTTCTCCAGATTTTCAAAGTGGCGAAACGTACATTACATTATGGTAAAAATGTATATTCCTTATATTTGTGTAATATTTTCACAAAATTAATTTTGATTTAAAATGAATTTAAAATACCCTTGAATTCAAAGACATTAGTTTAGTTCTCTCCCTCCCCTCAAGTTTAAGATTTTAGTTATTATGTCTGTAAGAATGACTAAGTCATAGAACCAATTATGGTCAATAATTTCTTCATAAGTTTCGTTTGTGGAATTTTAAAATTCTTCTATGAAACTTTTGTAACAGAAGCTGGGATGGAACCCAGGCAGCCAGACAGAATGTCCCTTCCCTGAGTGAAAATTTCTATCATTTCACTCAAAGTGACACTATAATATTTCAGAATAAACCCTCATAACACTAATAAATGTATATAGATTTTTTTTAATGTTTATATAATGCGTGTTTGGTTCTTAAAATATTTTGAGCTATTATATTACTAATTCTGTATGTGAATTAAGAGAGTTTAATATAGAACATCTGCTTCAAGGCTAAAAGTAAAGTATTTGAATTATGTTTTACCTTTCGTGTGTTTTGAAACGTAGGTTCTATTCTACAATTTACGGAATTTCTCGGTATTGGACATCTCACATAGCTGACAAAGTTTCGTTCCTATGTTTAGGTTTTATAGTGCAATAAGTTGAGCATCCCTACATTAGTATATGACTTTGATTCCTTCGAAGAAAAAAAAAGAGTATCTTAGTTTTCTTGAATTTTTGGTCAAAATTTTAGTATGTAGGTAATTGCAATAACTCTTCCACAAAATTGATAATAAATTTTTTTGCGACATTTCAAAATGCTGTTTAATTCAATGGCATTTCAAGTGTTTAGGCTTGCTGTATTAAATCTGGGCTCGAACCCGGGCAGCTAGAGAATACGTTCTTTCCCTCAGTGAAATATTGCTATAATTTCATTAAAGTGACATGGTAATATTTCAGGATAATTTCTTGTACATTGGACTAAGCTGTCCTCTCTCATCGATGAAAGTAACGAAGTAAAGAAAATTAGAAACGGTTCTTACGTTAAAATTCTGAATGAAATATTTCTTTAATGGTTTATGACTTTTGTTTCCAAGATGTTCTCCAAAATCTATTTTCAGAATCGTGTTTTTGAGCCCTTTTTAAAAAAAATCTTTAAAAGTATATATGTATAGCTCTTTTAATGTTAATATATTTCGAGTTTGATTCTTACTCTTTTTTTATCTGTTATGTCACTAATTCTGTGTGTGAATTAAGATAGTTTAATATATAACACCTGCTTCAAAGCTAACAGTAAAGTTTATTTTGTTTATTTGTCATTTAAAATTACCTGCTTATTGTCTTTTGGTGCCATCTTTCTACCAGCGCTGAAATTATTTACTCTTCTCGAAGATCATTATCCGTAATAACTATCTAAATTTTTTTTCTGTCATTGTTCATGTTGTACCCATACATTAAATACCCCTTTCGCTTAATGTACTTCTGTCGTATTATTGAAATCATTTGCTTTTCTACCGACTGCAGTCATGATTTTAGTGTACAATGTAGCACATTGCTGGAATTTAAAACAAAGAAGCTACTTTTGAAGTTTTATATATTAAGAAACAATATTAGGTATTTCTCTTTGTGTGTAATTATTCTTTAATTTCAAAGTAGTTAAAATCTAATGATTCCTTTTTTCCCCCTTGGCCTCTTCTAGTGTAATTTGTCATCACTTTTGTGCACTCTTGGATTGTGGAACATGATATCGTGAAAGAAAAAGAACGGAGAAATAGTGCAGAGCAAACAGACATCTGTGGCTGGTAATTATTGTTTTATGTTAACTTTATTTCCACTAGAAATGCTTGAATGTTATAATTTGTACGTCCCTTTTCACATGTTGCATTATATTGGGGTTTAACTAGTTATTTATTTTACATGAACGCTTCATATTACGTTTTAATGTTTAGGGTAGCATTTATGCATTAATTTTTTAGGTTTAGAATTCCGTATTGAAGTGTCTGAATTGGTGCTTTCTTTATATTGTATTGTAATATTCGAAGAGAGGTCGAACTGTTAATCACACTATAATTATCAGAAGTCTGAGATTTGTTAGAGTTCTGTTGCTTCGTAGTGGTTTCAAAATTACTGCTGTAGTGTAATTTTTTCCCAAGTGGCCTCCTTTCGCATTACGAGGAGGAGGCTAAACATTTTCCTCTCTGTGTGGGGCCTAATATTTTCCCTTCGCAATGGGGTCTTCTCTTCCCAACAAGTCAGAGTAATTGTGTACAAACCAATTTTGTTTCAGTTTTTTTCCGAATTTAGAGTCTCTCTATCAAGTGCTCTCTTAAATGTTGAACAAAAAAGAGATGTAAATAAAAATTTAATGAGTACTCGTAAAGAAAGTTAGTGGAGCCAAATTGTCTTCTGTTAAGGCTGCTGAAAATGTGCTTTTTATTAGTTGTTTTAAGCATACTTTATTATATTTTCCCCTTAATCTGAACTATTTTGGCATATTGTGAAGTTTTATGAACCAATTTGCAAAGATCTATTTAAAATTGATTCCATAAATAAAAATTCATTTTGAAATCAAATCAGAGATGTTTTATTAGTATCGAAGTAAAATTCTGTAGATTAACTTTCAAATTTGTTTTGCAAAGCACTCTGAAAGTTTCTTTTGGACTTCTTTCCGTTCTCTTGGCAAATGCATGACAGAATTATTTTTTGAAAAAGCTGAGGCAACTGTAACCGTGTCGCTGTAAAGAGCCCATGTTTCCCAGTAGCTCTTTTGAAGTGTCCTGTTTTTTCTTTAATTGGGTCCTTCTCCGCTAGAAGATCAGACATTGCTTTCGTGTTATTTGACAATTCCTTCATCTTATCTTCAGTTAAAAGCTCTTCTTCGTAATGAGTGCTTTTATTAACAAGGGGTTTTATAAGCACCCAATTCTTCTTTTGTAATTTTCTAATGCATTGACTTCTCTGTCTTCCATATGTGAAAATTCTTTGGCATGCTTTGCTTTTGAGATTTGTAAGATTTTTCGGACTTCATTTTCAGTCGATAGAAATTGTTTAAAGTAGCAGATAAATTCTTTCCAGTGTTGATGGATGAATGTTGCACCACGTATAAATGAAATTCTAGCAGTGGACAAATTAAATGGGATCCTTTAAGGTACTGCTATACGCAAAATCACGCTTTACAAGTCTGCGCTCAGCAAGTACTTGCCGTATTAAAACTGATAGACTACGAAACATGACTTGAAGAATCGTGTGAGTTATGTGGAATGCAGCTTGGGAGTTTAGTGGTGATAGGTAAACAGTCTATACAGATGACGGGAAATAATAAAAATTTAGATGGGTGTACTATAAAGTATTTTACTCCCTGACCATGGATTAGTCATAAACAGTACTTGTGTAAAGTATATGAATTCCCTGTTTAAGAAATGAATTTCTCTATGACAGTATGTCACTATGTCTGTATCATAGCTGGAATAGCGAGGTGTTGTGTCTTCAGGGAAACAAAATCTGTTATTCTGTAATTTTTACTGAAAATGTGTGTTTAAATTTTGTTGCCTAGATAACCTATTTTTAACTCTTTCTATATGAAAATGAAACCAAATAGAGACAAAGAAAAAAAATTGCATTCCTTCCCTTGGTGCAGTTATTCGCAACTTTTACTTAATGGGAGCCAATTTTAAGTTTATAAAATTTTGGCTAGCTGCAATTATATATTGCACTTTTAATATTTGAGTTATAAATGCATTACACAAAGTATAAAAATGTGTGGTATAATATGTTAAAGAAAAGGTATACTCTTTGTATTATTTACAATAAATTCAGCAAGATGAAAATTAAATACAGGGAAATCATATTTTAATGTGAAATTTAACACTGCATTTCTTCTGAGAGTTTTTTTTTTCTCCCTCTGGTACATGCTATGTTATGGCTAAATCCATGCAGTCGTTCGGATGCTTGTTTGTTATTTTGCATCTGAACATTGATTTTGACAAGTTCGTTGTTAAAAATCCTCTTTCACATTTTTAAGTAGACTGAAAGCAGGAATTTATCTTTTTAAAAGTTTACCAGTTCATGATTTTTCTGATCTAGGACTATTCAAATGGCTTTTTGTGATATTCTTGATCTTAATTAGGATGAAAGTCAGTTATTTCCATTTCTAGATCAGTAGAATTGTTATTTAACATATTTGCAATCTTTTACCATTTTTCTTAAATACTAGTATTATGTAATGGGGTTTGAAGTGAATGTAGTAGTTTGTCTAATTTTAAATACACTCAAAACATCTAATTTAGAAACTAATTTAAGCTCGATGAGATTTTCCAAATGTTTGTTTCAGTTTTCTTATATTTCACACTTTAGTTCTCCAGATTTTCAAAGTGGCGAAACGTACATTACATTATGGTAAAAATGTATATTCCTTATATTTGTTTAATATTTTCACAAAATTAATTTTGATTTAAAATGAATTTAAAATACCCTTGAATTCAAAGACATTAGTTTAGTTCTCTCCCTCCCGTCAAGTTTAAGATTTTAGTTATTATGTCTGTAAGAATGACTAAGTCATAGAACCAATTATGGTCAATAATTTCTTCATAAGTTTCGTTTGTGGAATTTTAAAATTCTTCTATGAAACTTTTGTAACAGAAGCTGGGATGGAACCCAGGCAGCCAGACAGAATGTCCCTTCCCTGAGTGAAAATTTCTATCATTTCACTCAAAGTGACACTATAATATTTCAGAATAAACCCTCATAACACTAATAAATGTATATAGATTTTTTTTAATGTTTATATAATGCGTGTTTGGTTCTTAAAATATTTTGAGCTATTATATTACTAATTCTGTATGTGAATTAAGAGAGTTTAATATAGAACATCTGCTTCAAGGCTAAAAGTAAAGTATTTGAATTATGTTTTACCTTTCGTGTGTTTTGAAACGTAGGTTCTATTCTACAATTTACGGAATTTCTCGGTATTGGACATCTCACATAGCTGACAAAGTTTCGTTCCTATGTTTAGGTTTTATAGTGCAATAAGTTGAGCATCCCTACATTAGTATATGACTTTGATTCCTTCGAAGAAAAAAAAAGAGTATCTTAGTTTTCTTGAATTTTTGGTCAAAATTTTAGTATGTAGGTAATTGCAATAACTCTTCCACAAAATTGATAATAAATTTTTTTGCGACATTTCAAAATGCTGTTTAATTCAATGGCATTTCAAGTGTTTAGGCTTGCTGTATTAAATCTGGGCTCGAACCCGGGCAGCTAGAGAATACGTTCTTTCCCTCAGTGAAATATTGCTATAATTTCATTAAAGTGACATGGTAATATTTCAGGATAATTTCTTGTACATTGGACTAAGCTGTCCTCTCTCATCGATGAAAGTAACGAAGTAAAGAAAATTAGAAACGGTTCTTACGTTAAAATTCTGAATGAAATATTTCTTTAATGGTTTATGACTTTTGTTTCCAAGATGTTCTCCAAAATCCATTTTCAGAATCGTGTTTTTGAGCCCTTTTTAAAAAAAATCTTTAAAAGTATATATGTATAGCTCTTTTAATGTTAATATATTTCGAGTTTGATTCTTACTCTTTTTTTATCTGTTATGTCACTAATTCTGTGTGTGAATTAAGATAGTTTAATATATAACACCTGCTTCAAAGCTAACAGTAAAGTTTATTTTGTTTATTTGTCATTTAAAATTACCTGCTTATTGTCTTTTGGTGCCATCTTTCTACCAGCGCTGAAATTATTTACTCTTCTCGAAGATCATTATCCGTAATAACTATCTAAATTTTTTTTCTGTCATTGTTCATGTTGTACCCATACATTAAATACCCCTTTCACTTAATGTACTTCTGTCGTATTATTGAAATCATTTGCTTTTCTACCGACTGCAGTCATGATTTTAGTAACAATGTAGCACATTGCTGGAATTTAAAACAAAGAAGCTACTTTTGAAGTTTTATATATTAAGAAACAATATTAGGTATTTCTCTTTGTGTGTAATTATTCTTTAATTTCAAAGTAGTTAAAATCTAATGATTCCTTTTTTCCCCCTTGGCCTCTTCTAGTGTAATTTGTCATCACTTTTGTGCACTCTTGGATTGTGGAACATGATATCGTGAAAGAAAAAGAACGGAGAAATAGTGCAGAGCAAACAGACATCTGTGGCTGGTAATTATTGTTTTATGTTAACTTTATTTCCACTAGAAATGCTTGAATGTTATAATTTGTACGTCCCTTTTCACATGTTGCATTATATTGGGGTTTAACTAGTTATTTATTTTACATGAACGCTTCATATTACGTTTTAATGTTTAGGGTAGCATTTATGCATTAATTTTTTAGGTTTAGAATTCCGTATTGAAGTGTCTGAATTGGTGCTTTCTTTATATTGTATTGTAATATTCGAAGAGAGGTCGAACTGTTAATCACACTATAATTATCAGAAGTCTGAGATTTGTTAGAGTTCTGTTGCTTCGTAGTGGTTTCAAAATTACTGCTGTAGTGTAATTTTTTCCCAAGTGGCCTCCTTTCGCATTACGAGGAGGAGGCTAAACATTTTCCTCTCTGTGTGGGGCCTAATATTTTCCCTTCGCAATGGGGTCTTCTCTTCCCAACAAGTCAGAGTAATTGTGTACAAACCAATTTTGTTTCAGTTTTTTTCCGAATTTAGAGTCTCTCTATCAAGTGCTCTCTTAAATGTTGAACAAAAAAGAGATGTAAATAAAAATTTAATGAGTACTCGTAAAGAAAGTTAGTGGAGCCAAATTGTCTTCTGTTAAGGCTGCTGAAAATGTGCTTTTTATTAGTTGTTTTAAGCATACTTTATTATATTTTCCCCTTAATCTGAACTATTTTGGCATATTGTGAAGTTTTATGAACCAATTTGCAAAGATCTATTTAAAATTGATTCCATAAATAAAAATTCATTTTGAAATCAAATCAGAGATGTTTTATTAGTATCGAAGTAAAATTCTGTAGATTAACTTTCAAATTTGTTTTGCAAAGCACTCTGAAAGTTTCTTTTGGACTTCTTTCCGTTCTCTTGGCAAATGCATGACAGAATTATTTTTTGAAAAAGCTGAGGCAACTGTAACCGTGTCGCTGTAAAGAGCCCATGTTTCCCAGTAGCTCTTTTGAAGTGTCCTGTTTTTTCTTTAATTGGGTCCTTCTCCGCTAGAAGATCAGACATTGCTTTCGTGTTATTTGACAATTCCTTCATCTTATCTTCAGTTAAAAGCTCTTCTTCGTAATGAGTGCTTTTATTAACAAGGGGTTTTATAAGCACCCAATTCTTCTTTTGTAATTTTCTAATGCATTGACTTCTCTGTCTTCCATATGTGAAAATTCTTTGGCATGCTTTGCTTTTGAGATTTGTAAGATTTTTCGGACTTCATTTTCAGTCGATAGAAATTGTTTAAAGTAGCAGATAAATTCTTTCCAGTGTTGATGGATGAATGTTGCACCACGTATAAATGAAATTCTAGCAGTGGACAAATTAAATGGGATCCTTTAAGGTACTGCTATACGCAAAATCACGCTTTACAAGTCTGCGCTCAGCAAGTACTTGCCGTATTAAAACTGATAGACTACGAAACATGACTTGAAGAATCGTGTGAGTTATGTGGAATGCAGCTTGGGAGTTTAGTGGTGATAGGTAAACAGTCTATACAGATGACGGGAAATAATAAAAATTTAGATGGGTGTACTATAAAGTATTTTACTCCCTGACCATGGATTAGTCATAAACAGTACTTGTGTAAAGTATATGAATTCCCTGTTTAAGAAATGAATTTCTCTATGACAGTATGTCACTATGTCTGTATCATAGCTGGAATAGCGAGGTGTTGTGTCTTCAGGGAAACAAAATCTGTTATTCTGTAATTTTTACTGAAAATGTGTGTTTAAATTTTGTTGCCTAGATAACCTATTTTTAACTCTTTCTATATGAAAATGAAACCAAATAGAGACAAAGAAAAAAAATTGCATTCCTTCCCTTGGTGCAGTTATTCGCAACTTTTACTTAATGGGAGCCAATTTTAAGTTTATAAAATTTTGGCTAGCTGCAATTATATATTGCACTTTTAATATTTGAGTTATAAATGCATTACACAAAGTATAAAAATGTGTGGTATAATATGTTAAAGAAAAGGTATACTCTTTGTATTATTTACAATAAATTCAGCAAGATGAAAATTAAATACAGGGAAATCATATTTTAATGTGAAATTTAACACTGCATTTCTTCTGAGAGTTTTTTTTTTTTCTCCCTCTGGTACATGCTATGTTATGGCTAAATCCATGCAGTCGTTCGGATGCTTGTTTGTTATTTTGCATCTGAACATTGATTTTGACAAGTTCGTTGTTAAAAATCCTCTTTCACATTTTTAAGTAGACTGAAAGCAGGAATTTATCTTTTTAAAAGTTTACCAGTTCATGATTTTTCTGATCTAGGACTATTCAAATGGCTTTTTGTGATATTCTTGATCTTAATTAGGATGAAAGTCAGTTATTTCCATTTCTAGATCAGTAGAATTGTTATTTAACATATTTGCAATCTTTTACCATTTTTCTTAAATACTAGTATTATGTAATGGGGTTTGAAGTGAATGTAGTAGTTTGTCTAATTTTAAATACACTCAAAACATCTAATTTAGAAACTAATTTAAGCTCGATGAGATTTTCCAAATGTTTGTTTCAGTTTTCTTATATTTCACACTTTAGTTCTCCAGATTTTCAAAGTGGCGAAACGTACATTACATTATGGTAAAAATGTATATTCCTTATATTTGTGTAATATTTTCACAAAATTAATTTTGATTTAAAATGAATTTAAAATACCCTTGAATTCAAAGACATTAGTTTAGTTCTCTCCCTCCCCTCAAGTTTAAGATTTTAGTTATTATGTCTGTAAGAATGACTAAGTCATAGAACCAATTATGGTCAATAATTTCTTCATAAGTTTCGTTTGTGGAATTTTAAAATTTTTCTATGAAACTTTTGTAACAGAAGCTGGGATGGAACCCAGGCAGCCAGACAGAATGTCCCTTCCCTGAGTGAAAATTTCTATCATTTCACTCAAAGTGACACTATAATATTTCAGAATAAACCCTCATAACACTAATAAATGTATATAGATTTTTTTTAATGTTTATATAATGCGTGTTTGGTTCTTAAAATATTTTGAGCTATTATATTACTAATTCTGTATGTGAATTAAGAGAGTTTAATATAGAACATCTGCTTCAAGGCTAAAAGTAAAGTATTTGAATTATGTTTTACCTTTCGTGTGTTTTGAAACGTAGGTTCTATTCTACAATTTACGGAATTTCTCGGTATTGGACATCTCACATAGCTGACAAAGTTTCGTTCCTATGTTTAGGTTTTATAGTGCAATAAGTTGAGCATCCCTACATTAGTATATGACTTTGATTCCTTCGAAGAAAAAAAAAGAGTATCTTAGTTTTCTTGAATTTTTGGTCAAAATTTTAGTATGTAGGTAATTGCAATAACTCTTCCACAAAATTGATAATAAATTTTTTTGCGACATTTCAAAATGCTGTTTAATTCAATGGCATTTCAAGTGTTTAGGCTTGCTGTATTAAATCTGGGCTCGAACCCGGGCAGCTAGAGAATACGTTCTTTCCCTCAGTGAAATATTGCTATAATTTCATTAAAGTGACATGGTAATATTTCAGGATAATTTCTTGTACATTGGACTAAGCTGTCCTCTCTCATCGATGAAAGTAACGAAGTAAAGAAAATTAGAAACGGTTCTTACGTTAAAATTCTGAATGAAATATTTCTTTAATGGTTTATGACTTTTGTTTCCAAGATGTTCTCCAAAATCTATTTTCAGAATCGTGTTTTTGAGCCCTTTTTAAAAAAAATCTTTAAAAGTATATATGTATAGCTCTTTTAATGTTAATATATTTCGAGTTTGATTCTTACTCTTTTTTTATCTGTTATGTCACTAATTCTGTGTGTGAATTAAGATAGTTTAATATATAACACCTGCTTCAAAGCTAACAGTAAAGTTTATTTTGTTTATTTGTCATTTAAAATTACCTGCTTATTGTCTTTTGGTGCCATCTTTCTACCAGCGCTGAAATTATTTACTCTTCTCGAAGATCATTATCCGTAATAACTATCTAAATTTTTTTTCTGTCATTGTTCATGTTGTACCCATACATTAAATACCCCTTTCACTTAATGTACTTCTGTCGTATTATTGAAATCATTTGCTTTTCTACCGACTGCAGTCATGATTTTAGTAACAATGTAGCACATTGCTGGAATTTAAAACAAAGAAGCTACTTTTGAAGTTTTATATATTAAGAAACAATATTAGGTATTTCTCTTTGTGTGTAATTATTCTTTAATTTCAAAGTAGTTAAAATCTAATGATTCCTTTTTTCCCCCTTGGCCTCTTCTAGTGTAATTTGTCATCACTTTTGTGCACTCTTGGATTGTGGAACATGATATCGTGAAAGAAAAAGAACGGAGAAATAGTGCAGAGCAAACAGACATCTGTGGCTGGTAATTATTGTTTTATGTTAACTTTATTTCCACTAGAAATGCTTGAATGTTATAATTTGTACGTCCCTTTTCACATGTTGCATTATATTGGGGTTTAACTAGTTATTTATTTTACATGAACGCTTCATATTACGTTTTAATGTTTAGGGTAGCATTTATGCATTAATTTTTTAGGTTTAGAATTCCGTATTGATGTGTATGAATTGGTGCTTTCTTTATATTGTATTGTAATATTCGAAGTGAGGTCGAACTGTTAATCACACTATAATTATCAGAAGTCTGAGATTTGTTAGAGTTCTGTTGCTTCGTAGTGGTTTCAAAATTACTGCTGTAGTGTAATTTTTTCCCAAGTGGCCTCTTTTCGCATTACGAGGAGGAGGCTAAACATTTTCCTCTCTGTGTGGCCTAATATTTTCCCTTCGCAATGGGGTCTTCTCTTCCCAACAGGTCAGAGTAATTGTGTACAAACCAATTTTGTTTCAGTTTTTTTCCGAATTTAGAGTCTCTCTATCAAGTGCTCTCTTAAATGTTGAACAAAAAAGATGTAAATAAAATTTAATGAGTACTCGTAAAGAAAGTTAGTGGAGCCAAATTGTCTTCTGTTAAGGCTGCTGAAAATGTGCTTTTTATTAGTTGTTTTAAGCATACTTTATTATATTTTCCCCTTAATCTGAACTATTTTGGCATATTGTGAAGTTTTATGAACCAATTTGCAAAGATCTATTTAAAATTGATTCCATAAATAAAAATTCATTTTGAAATCAAATCAGAGATGTTTTATTAGTATCGAAGTAAAATTCTGTAGATTAACTTTCAACTTTGTTTTGCAAAGCACTCTGAAAGTTTCTTTTGGACTTCTTTCCGTTCTCTTGGCAAATGCATGACAGAATTATTTTTTGAAAAAGCTGATGCAACTGTAACCATGTCGCTGTAAAGAGCCCATGTTTCCCAGTAGCTCTTTTGAAGTGTCCTGTTTTTTCTTTAATTGGGTCCTTCTCCGCTAGAAGATCAGACATTGCTTTCGTGTTATTTGACAATTCCTTCATCTTATCTTCAGTTAAAAGCTCTTCTTCGTAATGAGCGCTTTTATTAACAAGGGCTTTTATAAGCACCCAATTCTTCTTTTGTAATTTTCTAATGCATTGACTTCTCTGTCTTCCATATGTGAAAATTCTTTGGCATGCTTTGCTTTTGAGATTTGTAAGATTTTTCGGACTTCATTTTCAGTCGATGGAAATTGTTTAAAGTAGCAGATAAATTCTTTCCAGTGTTGATGGATGAATGTTGCACCACGTATAAATGAAATTCTAGCAGTGGACAAATTAAAAGGGATCCTTTAAGGTACTGCTATACGCAAAATCACGCTTTACAAGTCTGCGCTCAGCAAGTACCTGCCGTATTAAAACTGATAGACTACGAAACATGACTTGAAGAATCGTGTGAGTTATGTGGAATGCAGCTTGGGAGTTTAGTGGTGATAGGTAAACAGTCTATACAGATGACGGGAAATAATAAAAATTTAGATGGGTGTACTATAAAGTATTTTACTCCCTGACCATGGATTAGTCATAAACAGTACTTGTGTAAAGTATATGAATTCCCTGTTTAAGAAATGAATTTCTCTATGACAGTATGTCACTATGTCTGTATCATAGCTGAAATAGCGAGGTGTTGTGTCTTCAGGGAAACAAAATCTGTTATTCTGTAATTTTTACTGAAAATGTGTGTTTAAATTTTGTTGCCTAGATAACCTATTTTTAACTCTTTCTATATGAAAATGAAACCAAATAGAGACAAAGAAAAAAAATTGCATTCCTTCCCTTGGTGCAGTTATTCGCAACTTTTACTTAATGGGAGCCAATTTTAAGTTTATAAAATTTTGGCTAGCTGCAATTATATATTGCACTTTTAATATTTGAGTTATAAATGCATTACACAAAGTATAAAAATGTGTGGTATAATATGTTAAAGAAAAGGTATACTCTTTGTATTATTTATAATAAATTCAGCAAGATGAAAATTAAATACAGGGAAATCATATTTTAATGTGACATTTAACACTGCATTTCTTCTGAGAGTTTTTTTTTTCTCCCTCTGGTACATGCTATGTTATGGCTAAATCCATGCAGTCGTTCGGATGCTTGTTTGTTATTTTGCATCTGAACATTGATTTTGACAAGTTCGTTGTTAAAAATCCTCTTTCACATTTTTAAGTAGACTGAAAGCAGGAATTTATCTTTTTAAAAGTTTACCAGTTCATGATTTTTCTGATCTAGGACTATTCAAATGGCTTTTTGTGATATTCTTGATCTTAATTAGGATGAAAGTCAGTTATTTCCATTTCTAGATCAGTAGAATTGTTATTTAACATATTTGCAATCTTTTACCATTTTTCTTAAATACTAGTATTATGTAATGGGGTTTGAAGTGAATGTAGTAGTTTGTCTAATTTTAAATACACTCAAAACATCTAATTTAGAAACTAATTTAAGCTCGATGAGATTTTCCAAATGTTTGTTTCAGTTTTCTTATATTTCACACTTTAGTTCTCCAGATTTTCAAACTGGCGAAACGTACATTACATTATGGTAAAAATGTATATTCCTTATATTTGTGTAATATTTTCACAAAATTAATTTTGATTTAAAATGAATTTAAAATACCCTTGAATTCAAAGACTTTAGTTTAGTTCTCTCCCTCCCCTCAAGTTTAAGATTTTAGTTATTATGTCTGTAAGAATGACTAAATCATAGAACCAATTATGGTCAATAATTTCTTCATAAGTTTCGTTTCTGGATTTTTAAAATTCTTCTATGAAACTTTTGTAACAGAAGCTGGGATGGAACCCAGGCAGCCAGACAGAATGTCCCTTCCCTGAGTGAAAATTTCTATCATTTCACTCAAAGTGACACTATAATATTTCAGAATAAACCCTCATAACACTAATAAATGTATATAGATTTTTTTTAATGTTTATATAATGCGTGTTTGGTTCTTAAAATATTTTGAGCTATTATATTACTAATTCTGTATGTGAATTAAGAGAGTTTAATATAGAACATCTGCTTCAAGGCTAAAAGTAAAGTATTTGAATTATGTTTTACCTTTCGTGTGTTTTGAAACGTAGGTTCTATTCTACAATTTACGGAATTTCTCGGTATTGGACATCTCACATAGCTGACAAAGTTTCGTTCCTATGTTTAGGTTTTATAGTGCAATAAGTTGAGCATCCCTACATTAGTATATGACTTTGATTCCTTCGAAGAAAAAAAAAGAGTATCTTAGTTTTCTTGAATTTTTGGTCAAAATTTTAGTATGTAGGTAATTGCAATAACTCTTCCACAAAATTGATAATAAATTTTTTTGCGACATTTCAAAATGCTGTTTAATTCAATGGCATTTCAAGTGTTTAGGCTTGCTGTATTAAATCTGGGCTCGAACCCGGGCAGCTAGAGAATACGTTCTTTCCCTCAGTGAAATATTGCTATAATTTCATTAAAGTGACATGGTAATATTTCAGGATAATTTCTTGTACATTGGACTAAGCTGTCCTCTCTCATCGATGAAAGTAACGAAGTAAAGAAAATTAGAAACGGTTCTTACGTTAAAATTCTGAATGAAATATTTCTTTAATGGTTTATGACTTTTGTTTCCAAGATGTTCTCCAAAATCTATTTTCAGAATCGTGTTTTTGAGCCCTTTTTAAAAAAAATCTTTAAAAGTATATATGTATAGCTCTTTTAATGTTAATATATTTCGAGTTTGATTCTTACTCTTTTTTTATCTGTTATGTCACTAATTCTGTGTGTGAATTAAGATAGTTTAATATATAACACCTGCTTCAAAGCTAACAGTAAAGTTTATTTTGTTTATTTGTCATTTAAAATTACCTCCTTATTGTCTTTTGGTGCCATCTTTCTACCAGCGCTGAAATTATTTACTCTTCTCGAAGATCATTATCCGTAATAACTATCTAAATTTTTTTTCTGTCATTGTTCATGTTGTACCCATACATTAAATACCCCTTTCACTTAATGTACTTCTGTCGTATTATTGAAATCATTTGCTTTTCTACCGACTGCAGTCATGATTTTAGTAACAATGTAGCACATTGCTGGAATTTAAAACAAAGAAGCTACTTTTGAAGTTTTATATATTAAGAAACAATATTAGGTATTTCTCTTTGTGTGTAATTATTCTTTAATTTCAAAGTAGTTAAAATCTAATGATTCCTTTTTTCCCCCTTGGCCTCTTCTAGTGTAATTTGTCATCACTTTTGTGCACTCTTGGATTGTGGAACATGATATCGTGAAAGAAAAAGAACGGAGAAATAGTGCAGAGCAAACAGACATCTGTGGCTGGTAATTATTGTTTTATGTTAACTTTATTTCCACTAGAAATGCTTGAATGTTATAATTTGTACGTCCCTTTTCACATGTTGGATTATATTGGGGTTTAACTAGTTATTTATTTTACATGAACGCTTCATATTACGTTTTAATGTTTAGGGTAGCATTTATGCATTAATTTTTTAGGTTTAGAATTCCGTATTGATGTGTATGAATTTGTGCTTTCTTTATATTGTATTGTAATATTCGAAGTGAGGTCGAACTGTTAATCACACTATAACTATCAGAAGTCTGAGATTTGTTAGAGTTCTGTTGCTTCGTAGTGGTTTCAAAATTACTGCTGTAGTGTAATTTTTTCCCAAGTGGCCTCCTTTCGCATTACGAGGAGGAGGCTAAACATTTTCCTCTCTGTGTGGCCTAATATTTTCCCTTCGCAATGGGGTCTTCTCTTCCCAACAGGTCAGAGTAATTGTGTACAAACCAATTTTGTTTCAGTTTCAGAATTTAGAGTCTCTCTATCAAGTGCTCTCTTAAATGTTGAACAAAAAAGAGATGTAAATAAAAATTTAATGAGTACTCGTAAAGAAAGTTAGTGGAGCCAAATTGTCTGCTGAAAATGTGCTTTTTATTAGTTGTTTTAAGCATACTTTATTATATTTTCCCCTTAATCTGAACTATTTTGGCATATTGTGAAGTTTTATGAACCAATTTGCAAAGATCTATTTAAAATTGATTCCATAAATAAAAATTCATTTTGAAATCAAATCAGAGATGTTTTATTAGTATCAAAGTAAAATTCTGTAGATTAACTTTCAACTTTGTTTTGCAAAGCACTCTGAAAGTTTCTTTTGGACTTCTTTCCGTTCTCTTGGCAAATGCATGACAGAATTATGTTTTGAAAAAGCTGAGGCAACTGTAACCGTGTCGCTGTGAAGAGCCCATGTTTCCCAGTAGCTCTTTTGAAGTGTCCTGTTTTTTCTTTAATTGGGTCCTTCTCCGCTAGAAGATCAGACATTGCTTTCGTGTTATTTGACAATTCCTTCATCTTATCTTCAGTTAAAAGCTCTTCTTCGTAATGAATGCTTTTATTAACAAGGGGTTTTATAAGCACCCAATTCTTCTTTTGTAATTTTCTAATGCATTGACTTCTCTGTCTTCCATATGTGAAAATTCTTTGGCATGCTTTGCTTTTGAGATTCGTAAGATTTTTCGGACTTCATTTTCAGTCGATGGAAATTGTTTAAAGTAGCAGATAAATTCTTTCCAGTGTTGATGGATGAATGTTGCACCACGTATAAATGAAATTCTAGCAGTGGACAAATTAAATGGGATCCTTTAAGGTACTGCTATACGCAAAATCACGCTTTACAAGTCTGCGCTCAGCAAGTACCTGCCGTATTAAAACTGATAGACTACGAAACATGACTTGAAGAATCGTGTGAGTTATGTGGAATGCAGCTTGGGAGTTTAGTGGTGATAGGTAAACAGTCTATACAGATGACGGGAAATAATAAAAATTTAGATGGGTGTACTATAAAGTATTTTACTCCCTGACCATGGATTAGTCATAAACAGTACTTGTGTAAAGTATATGAATTCCCTGTTTAAGAAAGGAATTTCTCTATGACAGTATGTCACTATGTCTGTATCATAGCTGGAATAGCGAGGTGTTGTGTCTTCAGGGAAACAAAATCTGTTATTCTGTAATTTTTACTGAAAATGTATGTTTAAATTTTGTAACCTAGATAACCTATTTTTAACTCTTTCTATATGAAAATGAAACCAAATAGAGACAAAGAAATAAAATTGCATTCCTTCCGTTGGTGCAGTTATTCGCAACTTTTACTTAATGGGAGCCAATTTTAAGTTTATAAAATTTTGGCTAGCTGCAATTATATATTGCACTTTTAATATTTGAGTTATAAATGCATTACACAAAGTATAAAAATGTGTGGTATAATATGTTAAAGAAAAGGTATACTCTTTGTATTATTTACAAAAAATTCAGCAAGATGAAAATTAAATACAGGGAAATCATATTTTAATGTGAAATTTAACACTGCATTTCTTCTGAGAGTTTTTTTTTTCTCCCTCTGGTACATGCTATGTTATGGCTAAATCCATGCAGTCGTTCGGATGCTTGTTTGTTATTTTGCATCTGAACATTGATTTTGACAAGTTCGTTGTTAAATATCCTCTTTCACATTTTTAAGTAGATGGAAAGCAGGAATTTATCTTTTTAAAAGTTTAACAGTTCATGATTTTTCTGATCTAGAACTATTCAAATGGCTTTTTGTGATATTCTTGATCTTAATTAGGATGAAAGTCAGTTATTTCCATTTCTAGATCAGTAGAATTGTTATTTAACATATTTGCAATCTTTTACCACAGTTATTTCCATTTCTAGATCAGTAGAATTGTTATTTAACATATTTGCAATCTTTTACCATTTTTCTTAAATACTAGTATTATGTAATGGGGTTTGAAGTGAATGTAGTAGTTTGTCTAATTTTAAATACACTCAAAACATCTAATTTAGAAACTAATTTAAGCTCGATGAGATTTTCCAAATGTTTGTTTCAGTTTTCTTATATTTCACACTTTAGTTCTGCAGATTTTCAAAGTGGCGAAACGTACATTACATTATGGTAAAAATGTATATTCCTTATATTTGTGTAATATTTTCACAAAATTAATTTTGATTTAAAATGAATTTGAAATACCCTTGAATTCAAAGACATTAGTTTAGTTCTCTCCCTCCCCTCAAGTTTAAGATTTTAGTTATTATGTCTGTAAGAATGACTAAGTCATAGAACCAATTATGGTCAATAATTTCTTCATAAGTTTCGTTTGTAGAATTTTAAAATTCTTCTATGAAACTTTTGTAACAGAAGCTGGGATGGAACCCAGGCAGCCAGACAGAATGTCCCTTCCCTGAGTGAAAATTTCTATCATTTCACTCAAAGTGACACTATAATATTTCAGAATAAACCCTCATAACACTAATAAATGTATATAGATTTTTTTTAATGTTTATATAATGCGTGTTTGGTTCTTAAAATATTTTGAGCTATTATATTACTAATTCTGTATGTGAATTAAGAGAGTTTAATATAGAACATCTGCTTCAAGGCTAAAAGTAAAGTATTTGAATTATGTTTTACCTTTCGTGTGTTTTGAAACGTAGGTTCTATTCTACAATTTACGGAATTTCTCGGTATTGGACATCTCACATAGCTGACAAAGTTTCGTTCCTATGTTTAGGTTTTATAGTGCAATAAGTTGAGCATCCCTACATTAGTATATGACTTTGATTCCTTCGAAGAAAAAAAAAGAGTATCTTAGTTTTCTTGAATTTTTGGTCAAAATTTTAGTATGTAGGTAATTGCAATAACTCTTCCACAAAATTGATAATAAATTTTTTTGCGACATTTCAAAATGCTGTTTAATTCAATGGCATTTCAAGTGTTTAGGCTTGCTGTATTAAATCTGGGCTCGAACCCGGGCAGCTAGAGAATACGTTCTTTCCCTCAGTGAAATATTGCTATAATTTCATTAAAGTGACATGGTAATATTTCAGGATAATTTCTTGTACATTGGACTAAGCTGTCCTCTCTCATCGATGAAAGTAACGAAGTAAAGAAAATTAGAAACGGTTCTTACGTTAAAATTCTGAATGAAATATTTCTTTAATGGTTTATGACTTTTGTTTCCAAGATGTTCTCCAAAATCTATTTTCAGAATGGTGTTTTTGAGCCCTTTTTAAAAAAAATCTTTAAAAGTATATATGTATAGCTCTTTTAATGTTAATATATTTCGAGTTTGATTCTTACTCTTTTTTTATCTGTTATGTCACTAATTCTGTGTGTGAATTAAGATAGTTTAATATATAACACCTGCTTCAAAGCTAACAGTAAAGTTTATTTTGTTTATTTGTCATTTAAAATTACCTGCTTATTGTCTTTTGGTGCCATCTTTCTACCAGCGCTGAAATTATTTACTCTTCTCGAAGATCATTATCCGTAATAACTATCTAAATTTTTTTTCTGTCATTGTTCATGTTGTACCCATACATTAAATACCCCTTTCACTTAATGTACTTCTGTCGTATTATTGAAATCATTTGCTTTTCTACCGACTGCAGTCATGATTTTAGTAACAATGTAGCACATTGCTGGAATTTAAAACAAAGAAGCTACTTTTGAAGTTTTATATATTAAGAAACAATATTAGGTATTTCTCTTTGTGTGTAATTATTCTTTAATTTCAAAGTAGTTAAAATCTAATGATTCCTTTTTTCCCCCTTGGCCTCTTCTAGTGTAATTTGTCATCACTTTTGTGCACTCTTGGATTGTGGAACATGATATCGTGAAAGAAAAAGAACGGAGAAATAGTGCAGAGCAAACAGACATCTGTGGCTGGTAATTATTGTTTTATGTTAACTTTATTTCCACTAGAAATGCTTGAATGTTATAATTTGTACGTCCCTTTTCACATGTTGCATTATATTGGGGTTTAACTAGTTATTTATTTTACATGAACGCTTCATATTACGTTTTAATGTTTAGGGTAGCATTTATGCATTAATTTTTTAGGTTTAGAATTCCGTATTGAAGTGTCTGAATTGGTGCTTTCTTTATATTGTATTGTAATATTCGAAGAGAGGTCGAACTGTTAATCACACTATAATTATCAGAAGTCTGAGATTTGTTAGAGTTCTGTTGCTTCGTAGTGGTTTCAAAATTACTGCTGTAGTGTAATTTTTTCCCAAGTGGCCTCCTTTCGCATTACGAGGAGGAGGCTAAACATTTTCCTCTCTGTGTGGGGCCTAATATTTTCCCTTCGCAATGGGGTCTTCTCTTCCCAACAAGTCAGAGTAATTGTGTACAAACCAATTTTGTTTCAGTTTTTTTCCGAATTTAGAGTCTCTCTATCAAGTGCTCTCTTAAATGTTGAACAAAAAAGAGATGTAAATAAAAATTTAATGAGTACTCGTAAAGAAAGTTAGTGGAGCCAAATTGTCTTCTGTTAAGGCTGCTGAAAATGTGCTTTTTATTAGTTGTTTTAAGCATACTTTATTATATTTTCCCCTTAATCTGAACTATTTTGGCATATTGTGAAGTTTTATGAACCAATTTGCAAAGATCTATTTAAAATTGATTCCATAAATAAAAATTCATTTTGAAATCAAATCAGAGATGTTTTATTAGTATCGAAGTAAAATTCTGTAGATTAACTTTCAAATTTGTTTTGCAAAGCACTCTGAAAGTTTCTTTTGGACTTCTTTCCGTTCTCTTGGCAAATGCATGACAGAATTATTTTTTGAAAAAGCTGAGGCAACTGTAACCGTGTCGCTGTAAAGAGCCCATGTTTCCCAGTAGCTCTTTTGAAGTGTCCTGTTTTTTCTTTAATTGGGTCCTTCTCCGCTAGAAGATCAGACATTGCTTTCGTGTTATTTGACAATTCCTTCATCTTATCTTCAGTTAAAAGCTCTTCTTCGTAATGAGTGCTTTTATTAACAAGGGGTTTTATAAGCACCCAATTCTTCTTTTGTAATTTTCTAATGCATTGACTTCTCTGTCTTCCATATGTGAAAATTCTTTGGCATGCTTTGCTTTTGAGATTTGTAAGATTTTTCGGACTTCATTTTCAGTCGATAGAAATTGTTTAAAGTAGCAGATAAATTCTTTCCAGTGTTGATGGATGAATGTTGCACCACGTATAAATGAAATTCTAGCAGTGGACAAATTAAATGGGATCCTTTAAGGTACTGCTATACGCAAAATCACGCTTTACAAGTCTGCGCTCAGCAAGTACTTGCCGTATTAAAACTGATAGACTACGAAACATGACTTGAAGAATCGTGTGAGTTATGTGGAATGCAGCTTGGGAGTTTAGTGGTGATAGGTAAACAGTCTATACAGATGACGGGAAATAATAAAAATTTAGATGGGTGTACTATAAAGTATTTTACTCCCTGACCATGGATTAGTCATAAACAGTACTTGTGTAAAGTATATGAATTCCCTGTTTAAGAAATGAATTTCTCTATGACAGTATGTCACTATGTCTGTATCATAGCTGGAATAGCGAGGTGTTGTGTCTTCAGGGAAACAAAATCTGTTATTCTGTAATTTTTACTGAAAATGTGTGTTTAAATTTTGTTGCCTAGATAACCTATTTTTAACTCTTTCTATATGAAAATGAAACCAAATAGAGACAAAGAAAAAAAATTGCATTCCTTCCCTTGGTGCAGTTATTCGCAACTTTTACTTAATGGGAGCCAATTTTAAGTTTATAAAATTTTGGCTAGCTGCAATTATATATTGCACTTTTAATATTTGAGTTATAAATGCATTACACAAAGTATAAAAATGTGTGGTATAATATGTTAAAGAAAAGGTATACTCTTTGTATTATTTACAATAAATTCAGCAAGATGAAAATTAAATACAGGGAAATCATATTTTAATGTGAAATTTAACACTGCATTTCTTCTGAGAGTTTTTTTTTTCTCCCTCTGGTACATGCTATGTTATGGCTAAATCCATGCAGTCGTTCGGATGCTTGTTTGTTATTTTGCATCTGAACATTGATTTTGACAAGTTCGTTGTTAAAAATCCTCTTTCACATTTTTAAGTAGACTGAAAGCAGGAATTTATCTTTTTAAAAGTTTACCAGTTCATGATTTTTCTGATCTAGGACTATTCAAATGGCTTTTTGTGATATTCTTGATCTTAATTAGGATGAAAGTCAGTTATTTCCATTTCTAGATCAGTAGAATTGTTATTTAACATATTTGCAATCTTTTACCATTTTTCTTAAATACTAGTATTATGTAATGGGGTTTGAAGTGAATGTAGTAGTTTGTCTAATTTTAAATACACTCAAAACATCTAATTTAGAAACTAATTTAAGCTCGATGAGATTTTCCAAATGTTTGTTTCAGTTTTCTTATATTTCACACTTTAGTTCTCCAGATTTTCAAAGTGGCGAAACGTACATTACATTATGGTAAAAATGTATATTCCTTATATTTGTTTAATATTTTCACAAAATTAATTTTGATTTAAAATGAATTTAAAATACCCTTGAATTCAAAGACATTAGTTTAGTTCTCTCCCTCCCGTCAAGTTTAAGATTTTAGTTATTATGTCTGTAAGAATGACTAAGTCATAGAACCAATTATGGTCAATAATTTCTTCATAAGTTTCGTTTGTGGAATTTTAAAATTCTTCTATGAAACTTTTGTAACAGAAGCTGGGATGGAACCCAGGCAGCCAGACAGAATGTCCCTTCCCTGAGTGAAAATTTCTATCATTTCACTCAAAGTGACACTATAATATTTCAGAATAAACCCTCATAACACTAATAAATGTATATAGATTTTTTTTAATGTTTATATAATGCGTGTTTGGTTCTTAAAATATTTTGAGCTATTATATTACTAATTCTGTATGTGAATTAAGAGAGTTTAATATAGAACATCTGCTTCAAGGCTAAAAGTAAAGTATTTGAATTATGTTTTACCTTTCGTGTGTTTTGAAACGTAGGTTCTATTCTACAATTTACGGAATTTCTCGGTATTGGACATCTCACATAGCTGACAAAGTTTCGTTCCTATGTTTAGGTTTTATAGTGCAATAAGTTGAGCATCCCTACATTAGTATATGACTTTGATTCCTTCGAAGAAAAAAAAAGAGTATCTTAGTTTTCTTGAATTTTTGGTCAAAATTTTAGTATGTAGGTAATTGCAATAACTCTTCCACAAAATTGATAATAAATTTTTTTGCGACATTTCAAAATGCTGTTTAATTCAATGGCATTTCAAGTGTTTAGGCTTGCTGTATTAAATCTGGGCTCGAACCCGGGCAGCTAGAGAATACGTTCTTTCCCTCAGTGAAATATTGCTATAATTTCATTAAAGTGACATGGTAATATTTCAGGATAATTTCTTGTACATTGGACTAAGCTGTCCTCTCTCATCGATGAAAGTAACGAAGTAAAGAAAATTAGAAACGGTTCTTACGTTAAAATTCTGAATGAAATATTTCTTTAATGGTTTATGACTTTTGTTTCCAAGATGTTCTCCAAAATCCATTTTCAGAATCGTGTTTTTGAGCCCTTTTTAAAAAAAATCTTTAAAAGTATATATGTATAGCTCTTTTAATGTTAATATATTTCGAGTTTGATTCTTACTCTTTTTTTATCTGTTATGTCACTAATTCTGTGTGTGAATTAAGATAGTTTAATATATAACACCTGCTTCAAAGCTAACAGTAAAGTTTATTTTGTTTATTTGTCATTTAAAATTACCTGCTTATTGTCTTTTGGTGCCATCTTTCTACCAGCGCTGAAATTATTTACTCTTCTCGAAGATCATTATCCGTAATAACTATCTAAATTTTTTTTCTGTCATTGTTCATGTTGTACCCATACATTAAATACCCCTTTCACTTAATGTACTTCTGTCGTATTATTGAAATCATTTGCTTTTCTACCGACTGCAGTCATGATTTTAGTAACAATGTAGCACATTGCTGGAATTTAAAACAAAGAAGCTACTTTTGAAGTTTTATATATTAAGAAACAATATTAGGTATTTCTCTTTGTGTGTAATTATTCTTTAATTTCAAAGTAGTTAAAATCTAATGATTCCTTTTTTCCCCCTTGGCCTCTTCTAGTGTAATTTGTCATCACTTTTGTGCACTCTTGGATTGTGGAACATGATATCGTGAAAGAAAAAGAACGGAGAAATAGTGCAGAGCAAACAGACATCTGTGGCTGGTAATTATTGTTTTATGTTAACTTTATTTCCACTAGAAATGCTTGAATGTTATAATTTGTACGTCCCTTTTCACATGTTGCATTATATTGGGGTTTAACTAGTTATTTATTTTACATGAACGCTTCATATTACGTTTTAATGTTTAGGGTAGCATTTATGCATTAATTTTTTAGGTTTAGAATTCCGTATTGAAGTGTCTGAATTGGTGCTTTCTTTATATTGTATTGTAATATTCGAAGAGAGGTCGAACTGTTAATCACACTATAATTATCAGAAGTCTGAGATTTGTTAGAGTTCTGTTGCTTCGTAGTGGTTTCAAAATTACTGCTGTAGTGTAATTTTTTCCCAAGTGGCCTCCTTTCGCATTACGAGGAGGAGGCTAAACATTTTCCTCTCTGTGTGGGGCCTAATATTTTCCCTTCGCAATGGGGTCTTCTCTTCCCAACAAGTCAGAGTAATTGTGTACAAACCAATTTTGTTTCAGTTTTTTTCCGAATTTAGAGTCTCTCTATCAAGTGCTCTCTTAAATGTTGAACAAAAAAGAGATGTAAATAAAAATTTAATGAGTACTCGTAAAGAAAGTTAGTGGAGCCAAATTGTCTTCTGTTAAGGCTGCTGAAAATGTGCTTTTTATTAGTTGTTTTAAGCATACTTTATTATATTTTCCCCTTAATCTGAACTATTTTGGCATATTGTGAAGTTTTATGAACCAATTTGCAAAGATCTATTTAAAATTGATTCCATAAATAAAAATTCATTTTGAAATCAAATCAGAGATGTTTTATTAGTATCGAAGTAAAATTCTGTAGATTAACTTTCAAATTTGTTTTGCAAAGCACTCTGAAAGTTTCTTTTGGACTTCTTTCCGTTCTCTTGGCAAATGCATGACAGAATTATTTTTTGAAAAAGCTGAGGCAACTGTAACCGTGTCGCTGTAAAGAGCCCATGTTTCCCAGTAGCTCTTTTGAAGTGTCCTGTTTTTTCTTTAATTGGGTCCTTCTCCGCTAGAAGATCAGACATTGCTTTCGTGTTATTTGACAATTCCTTCATCTTATCTTCAGTTAAAAGCTCTTCTTCGTAATGAGTGCTTTTATTAACAAGGGGTTTTATAAGCACCCAATTCTTCTTTTGTAATTTTCTAATGCATTGACTTCTCTGTCTTCCATATGTGAAAATTCTTTGGCATGCTTTGCTTTTGAGATTTGTAAGATTTTTCGGACTTCATTTTCAGTCGATAGAAATTGTTTAAAGTAGCAGATAAATTCTTTCCAGTGTTGATGGATGAATGTTGCACCACGTATAAATGAAATTCTAGCAGTGGACAAATTAAATGGGATCCTTTAAGGTACTGCTATACGCAAAATCACGCTTTACAAGTCTGCGCTCAGCAAGTACTTGCCGTATTAAAACTGATAGACTACGAAACATGACTTGAAGAATCGTGTGAGTTATGTGGAATGCAGCTTGGGAGTTTAGTGGTGATAGGTAAACAGTCTATACAGATGACGGGAAATAATAAAAATTTAGATGGGTGTACTATAAAGTATTTTACTCCCTGACCATGGATTAGTCATAAACAGTACTTGTGTAAAGTATATGAATTCCCTGTTTAAGAAATGAATTTCTCTATGACAGTATGTCACTATGTCTGTATCATAGCTGGAATAGCGAGGTGTTGTGTCTTCAGGGAAACAAAATCTGTTATTCTGTAATTTTTACTGAAAATGTGTGTTTAAATTTTGTTGCCTAGATAACCTATTTTTAACTCTTTCTATATGAAAATGAAACCAAATAGAGACAAAGAAAAAAAATTGCATTCCTTCCCTTGGTGCAGTTATTCGCAACTTTTACTTAATGGGAGCCAATTTTAAGTTTATAAAATTTTGGCTAGCTGCAATTATATATTGCACTTTTAATATTTGAGTTATAAATGCATTACACAAAGTATAAAAATGTGTGGTATAATATGTTAAAGAAAAGGTATACTCTTTGTATTATTTACAATAAATTCAGCAAGATGAAAATTAAATACAGGGAAATCATATTTTAATGTGAAATTTAACACTGCATTTCTTCTGAGAGTTTTTTTTTTTCTCCCTCTGGTACATGCTATGTTATGGCTAAATCCATGCAGTCGTTCGGATGCTTGTTTGTTATTTTGCATCTGAACATTGATTTTGACAAGTTCGTTGTTAAAAATCCTCTTTCACATTTTTAAGTAGACTGAAAGCAGGAATTTATCTTTTTAAAAGTTTACCAGTTCATGATTTTTCTGATCTAGGACTATTCAAATGGCTTTTTGTGATATTCTTGATCTTAATTAGGATGAAAGTCAGTTATTTCCATTTCTAGATCAGTAGAATTGTTATTTAACATATTTGCAATCTTTTACCATTTTTCTTAAATACTAGTATTATGTAATGGGGTTTGAAGTGAATGTAGTAGTTTGTCTAATTTTAAATACACTCAAAACATCTAATTTAGAAACTAATTTAAGCTCGATGAGATTTTCCAAATGTTTGTTTCAGTTTTCTTATATTTCACACTTTAGTTCTCCAGATTTTCAAAGTGGCGAAACGTACATTACATTATGGTAAAAATGTATATTCCTTATATTTGTGTAATATTTTCACAAAATTAATTTTGATTTAAAATGAATTTAAAATACCCTTGAATTCAAAGACATTAGTTTAGTTCTCTCCCTCCCCTCAAGTTTAAGATTTTAGTTATTATGTCTGTAAGAATGACTAAGTCATAGAACCAATTATGGTCAATAATTTCTTCATAAGTTTCGTTTGTGGAATTTTAAAATTCTTCTATGAAACTTTTGTAACAGAAGCTGGGATGGAACCCAGGCAGCCAGACAGAATGTCCCTTCCCTGAGTGAAAATTTCTATCATTTCACTCAAAGTGACACTATAATATTTCAGAATAAACCCTCATAACACTAATAAATGTATATAGATTTTTTTTAATGTTTATATAATGCGTGTTTGGTTCTTAAAATATTTTGAGCTATTATATTACTAATTCTGTATGTGAATTAAGAGAGTTTAATATAGAACATCTGCTTCAAGGCTAAAAGTAAAGTATTTGAATTATGTTTTACCTTTCGTGTGTTTTGAAACGTAGGTTCTATTCTACAATTTACGGAATTTCTCGGTATTGGACATCTCACATAGCTGACAAAGTTTCGTTCCTATGTTTAGGTTTTATAGTGCAATAAGTTGAGCATCCCTACATTAGTATATGACTTTGATTCCTTCGAAGAAAAAAAAAGAGTATCTTAGTTTTCTTGAATTTTTGGTCAAAATTTTAGTATGTAGGTAATTGCAATAACTCTTCCACAAAATTGATAATAAATTTTTTTGCGACATTTCAAAATGCTGTTTAATTCAATGGCATTTCAAGTGTTTAGGCTTGCTGTATTAAATCTGGGCTCGAACCCGGGCAGCTAGAGAATACGTTCTTTCCCTCAGTGAAATATTGCTATAATTTCATTAAAGTGACATGGTAATATTTCAGGATAATTTCTTGTACATTGGACTAAGCTGTCCTCTCTCATCGATGAAAGTAACGAAGTAAAGAAAATTAGAAACGGTTCTTACGTTAAAATTCTGAATGAAATATTTCTTTAATGGTTTATGACTTTTGTTTCCAAGATGTTCTCCAAAATCTATTTTCAGAATCGTGTTTTTGAGCCCTTTTTAAAAAAAATCTTTAAAAGTATATATGTATAGCTCTTTTAATGTTAATATATTTCGAGTTTGATTCTTACTCTTTTTTTATCTGTTATGTCACTAATTCTGTGTGTGAATTAAGATAGTTTAATATATAACACCTGCTTCAAAGCTAACAGTAAAGTTTATTTTGTTTATTTGTCATTTAAAATTACCTGCTTATTGTCTTTTGGTGCCATCTTTCTACCAGCGCTGAAATTATTTACTCTTCTCGAAGATCATTATCCGTAATAACTATCTAAATTTTTTTTCTGTCATTGTTCATGTTGTACCCATACATTAAATACCCCTTTCACTTAATGTACTTCTGTCGTATTATTGAAATCATTTGCTTTTCTACCGACTGCAGTCATGATTTTAGTAACAATGTAGCACATTGCTGGAATTTAAAACAAAGAAGCTACTTTTGAAGTTTTATATATTAAGAAACAATATTAGGTATTTCTCTTTGTGTGTAATTATTCTTTAATTTCAAAGTAGTTAAAATCTAATGATTCCTTTTTTCCCCCTTGGCCTCTTCTAGTGTAATTTGTCATCACTTTTGTGCACTCTTGGATTGTGGAACATGATATCGTGAAAGAAAAAGAACGGAGAAATAGTGCAGAGCAAACAGACATCTGTGGCTGGTAATTATTGTTTTATGTTAACTTTATTTCCACTAGAAATGCTTGAATGTTATAATTTGTACGTCCCTTTTCACATGTTGCATTATATTGGGGTTTAACTAGTTATTTATTTTACATGAACGCTTCATATTACGTTTTAATGTTTAGGGTAGCATTTATGCATTAATTTTTTAGGTTTAGAATTCCGTATTGATGTGTATGAATTGGTGCTTTCTTTATATTGTATTGTAATATTCGAAGTGAGGTCGAACTGTTAATCACACTATAATTATCAGAAGTCTGAGATTTGTTAGAGTTCTGTTGCTTCGTAGTGGTTTCAAAATTACTGCTGTAGTGTAATTTTTTCCCAAGTGGCCTCCTTTCGCATTACGAGGAGGAGGCTAAACATTTTCCTCTCTGTGTGGCCTAATATTTTCCCTTCGCAATGGGGTCTTCTCTTCCCAACAGGTCAGAGTAATTGTGTACAAACCAATTTTGTTTCAGTTTTTTTCCGAATTTAGAGTCTCTCTATCAAGTGCTCTCTTAAATGTTGAACAAAAAAGATGTAAATAAAATTTAATGAGTACTCGTAAAGAAAGTTAGTGGAGCCAAATTGTCTTCTGTTAAGGCTGCTGAAAATGTGCTTTTTATTAGTTGTTTTAAGCATACTTTATTATATTTTCCCCTTAATCTGAACTATTTTGGCATATTGTGAAGTTTTATGAACCAATTTGCAAAGATCTATTTAAAATTGATTCCATAAATAAAAATTCATTTTGAAATCAAATCAGAGATGTTTTATTAGTATCGAAGTAAAATTCTGTAGATTAACTTTCAACTTTGTTTTGCAAAGCACTCTGAAAGTTTCTTTTGGACTTCTTTCCGTTCTCTTGGCAAATGCATGACAGAATTATTTTTTGAAAAAGCTGATGCAACTGTAACCATGTCGCTGTAAAGAGCCCATGTTTCCCAGTAGCTCTTTTGAAGTGTCCTGTTTTTTCTTTAATTGGGTCCTTCTCCGCTAGAAGATCAGACATTGCTTTCGTGTTATTTGACAATTCCTTCATCTTATCTTCAGTTAAAAGCTCTTCTTCGTAATGAGCGCTTTTATTAACAAGGGCTTTTATAAGCACCCAATTCTTCTTTTGTAATTTTCTAATGCATTGACTTCTCTGTCTTCCATATGTGAAAATTCTTTGGCATGCTTTGCTTTTGAGATTTGTAAGATTTTTCGGACTTCATTTTCAGTCGATGGAAATTGTTTAAAGTAGCAGATAAATTCTTTCCAGTGTTGATGGATGAATGTTGCACCACGTATAAATGAAATTCTAGCAGTGGACAAATTAAAAGGGATCCTTTAAGGTACTGCTATACGCAAAATCACGCTTTACAAGTCTGCGCTCAGCAAGTACCTGCCGTATTAAAACTGATAGACTACGAAACATGACTTGAAGAATCGTGTGAGTTATGTGGAATGCAGCTTGGGAGTTTAGTGGTGATAGGTAAACAGTCTATACAGATGACGGGAAATAATAAAAATTTAGATGGGTGTACTATAAAGTATTTTACTCCCTGACCATGGATTAGTCATAAACAGTACTTGTGTAAAGTATATGAATTCCCTGTTTAAGAAATGAATTTCTCTATGACAGTATGTCACTATGTCTGTATCATAGCTGAAATAGCGAGGTGTTGTGTCTTCAGGGAAACAAAATCTGTTATTCTGTAATTTTTACTGAAAATGTGTGTTTAAATTTTGTTGCCTAGATAACCTATTTTTAACTCTTTCTATATGAAAATGAAACCAAATAGAGACAAAGAAAAAAAATTGCATTCCTTCCCTTGGTGCAGTTATTCGCAACTTTTACTTAATGGGAGCCAATTTTAAGTTTATAAAATTTTGGCTAGCTGCAATTATATATTGCACTTTTAATATTTGAGTTATAAATGCATTACACAAAGTATAAAAATGTGTGGTATAATATGTTAAAGAAAAGGTATACTCTTTGTATTATTTATAATAAATTCAGCAAGATGAAAATTAAATACAGGGAAATCATATTTTAATGTGACATTTAACACTGCATTTCTTCTGAGAGTTTTTTTTTTCTCCCTCTGGTACATGCTATGTTATGGCTAAATCCATGCAGTCGTTCGGATGCTTGTTTGTTATTTTGCATCTGAACATTGATTTTGACAAGTTCGTTGTTAAAAATCCTCTTTCACATTTTTAAGTAGACTGAAAGCAGGAATTTATCTTTTTAAAAGTTTACCAGTTCATGATTTTTCTGATCTAGGACTATTCAAATGGCTTTTTGTGATATTCTTGATCTTAATTAGGATGAAAGTCAGTTATTTCCATTTCTAGATCAGTAGAATTGTTATTTAACATATTTGCAATCTTTTACCATTTTTCTTAAATACTAGTATTATGTAATGGGGTTTGAAGTGAATGTAGTAGTTTGTCTAATTTTAAATACACTCAAAACATCTAATTTAGAAACTAATTTAAGCTCGATGAGATTTTCCAAATGTTTGTTTCAGTTTTCTTATATTTCACACTTTAGTTCTCCAGATTTTCAAACTGGCGAAACGTACATTACATTATGGTAAAAATGTATATTCCTTATATTTGTGTAATATTTTCACAAAATTAATTTTGATTTAAAATGAATTTAAAATACCCTTGAATTCAAAGACTTTAGTTTAGTTCTCTCCCTCCCCTCAAGTTTAAGATTTTAGTTATTATGTCTGTAAGAATGACTAAATCATAGAACCAATTATGGTCAATAATTTCTTCATAAGTTTCGTTTCTGGATTTTTAAAATTCTTCTATGAAACTTTTGTAACAGAAGCTGGGATGGAACCCAGGCAGCCAGACAGAATGTCCCTTCCCTGAGTGAAAATTTCTATCATTTCACTCAAAGTGACACTATAATATTTCAGAATAAACCCTCATAACACTAATAAATGTATATAGATTTTTTTTAATGTTTATATAATGCGTGTTTGGTTCTTAAAATATTTTGAGCTATTATATTACTAATTCTGTATGTGAATTAAGAGAGTTTAATATAGAACATCTGCTTCAAGGCTAAAAGTAAAGTATTTGAATTATGTTTTACCTTTCGTGTGTTTTGAAACGTAGGTTCTATTCTACAATTTACGGAATTTCTCGGTATTGGACATCTCACATAGCTGACAAAGTTTCGTTCCTATGTTTAGGTTTTATAGTGCAATAAGTTGAGCATCCCTACATTAGTATATGACTTTGATTCCTTCGAAGAAAAAAAAAGAGTATCTTAGTTTTCTTGAATTTTTGGTCAAAATTTTAGTATGTAGGTAATTGCAATAACTCTTCCACAAAATTGATAATAAATTTTTTTGCGACATTTCAAAATGCTGTTTAATTCAATGGCATTTCAAGTGTTTAGGCTTGCTGTATTAAATCTGGGCTCGAACCCGGGCAGCTAGAGAATACGTTCTTTCCCTCAGTGAAATATTGCTATAATTTCATTAAAGTGACATGGTAATATTTCAGGATAATTTCTTGTACATTGGACTAAGCTGTCCTCTCTCATCGATGAAAGTAACGAAGTAAAGAAAATTAGAAACGGTTCTTACGTTAAAATTCTGAATGAAATATTTCTTTAATGGTTTATGACTTTTGTTTCCAAGATGTTCTCCAAAATCTATTTTCAGAATCGTGTTTTTGAGCCCTTTTTAAAAAAAATCTTTAAAAGTATATATGTATAGCTCTTTTAATGTTAATATATTTCGAGTTTGATTCTTACTCTTTTTTTATCTGTTATGTCACTAATTCTGTGTGTGAATTAAGATAGTTTAATATATAACACCTGCTTCAAAGCTAACAGTAAAGTTTATTTTGTTTATTTGTCATTTAAAATTACCTCCTTATTGTCTTTTGGTGCCATCTTTCTACCAGCGCTGAAATTATTTACTCTTCTCGAAGATCATTATCCGTAATAACTATCTAAATTTTTTTTCTGTCATTGTTCATGTTGTACCCATACATTAAATACCCCTTTCACTTAATGTACTTCTGTCGTATTATTGAAATCATTTGCTTTTCTACCGACTGCAGTCATGATTTTAGTAACAATGTAGCACATTGCTGGAATTTAAAACAAAGAAGCTACTTTTGAAGTTTTATATATTAAGAAACAATATTAGGTATTTCTCTTTGTGTGTAATTATTCTTTAATTTCAAAGTAGTTAAAATCTAATGATTCCTTTTTTCCCCCTTGGCCTCTTCTAGTGTAATTTGTCATCACTTTTGTGCACTCTTGGATTGTGGAACATGATATCGTGAAAGAAAAAGAACGGAGAAATAGTGCAGAGCAAACAGACATCTGTGGCTGGTAATTATTGTTTTATGTTAACTTTATTTCCACTAGAAATGCTTGAATGTTATAATTTGTACGTCCCTTTTCACATGTTGGATTATATTGGGGTTTAACTAGTTATTTATTTTACATGAACGCTTCATATTACGTTTTAATGTTTAGGGTAGCATTTATGCATTAATTTTTTAGGTTTAGAATTCCGTATTGATGTGTATGAATTTGTGCTTTCTTTATATTGTATTGTAATATTCGAAGTGAGGTCGAACTGTTAATCACACTATAACTATCAGAAGTCTGAGATTTGTTAGAGTTCTGTTGCTTCGTAGTGGTTTCAAAATTACTGCTGTAGTGTAATTTTTTCCCAAGTGGCCTCCTTTCGCATTACGAGGAGGAGGCTAAACATTTTCCTCTCTGTGTGGCCTAATATTTTCCCTTCGCAATGGGGTCTTCTCTTCCCAACAGGTCAGAGTAATTGTGTACAAACCAATTTTGTTTCAGTTTCAGAATTTAGAGTCTCTCTATCAAGTGCTCTCTTAAATGTTGAACAAAAAAGAGATGTAAATAAAAATTTAATGAGTACTCGTAAAGAAAGTTAGTGGAGCCAAATTGTCTGCTGAAAATGTGCTTTTTATTAGTTGTTTTAAGCATACTTTATTATATTTTCCCCTTAATCTGAACTATTTTGGCATATTGTGAAGTTTTATGAACCAATTTGCAAAGATCTATTTAAAATTGATTCCATAAATAAAAATTCATTTTGAAATCAAATCAGAGATGTTTTATTAGTATCGAAGTAAAATTCTGTAGATTAACTTTCAACTTTGTTTTGCAAAGCACTCTGAAAGTTTCTTTTGGACTTCTTTCCGTTCTCTTGGCAAATGCATGACAGAATTATGTTTTGAAAAAGCTGAGGCAACTGTAACCGTGTCGCTGTGAAGAGCCCATGTTTCCCAGTAGCTCTTTTGAAGTGTCCTGTTTTTTCTTTAATTGGGTCCTTCTCCGCTAGAAGATCAGACATTGCTTTCGTGTTATTTGACAATTCCTTCATCTTATCTTCAGTTAAAAGCTCTTCTTCGTAATGAATGCTTTTATTAACAAGGGGTTTTATAAGCACCCAATTCTTCTTTTGTAATTTTCTAATGCATTGACTTCTCTGTCTTCCATATGTGAAAATTCTTTGGCATGCTTTGCTTTTGAGATTCGTAAGATTTTTCGGACTTCATTTTCAGTCGATGGAAATTGTTTAAAGTAGCAGATAAATTCTTTCCAGTGTTGATGGATGAATGTTGCACCACGTATAAATGAAATTCTAGCAGTGGACAAATTAAATGGGATCCTTTAAGGTACTGCTATACGCAAAATCACGCTTTACAAGTCTGCGCTCAGCAAGTACCTGCCGTATTAAAACTGATAGACTACGAAACATGACTTGAAGAATCGTGTGAGTTATGTGGAATGCAGCTTGGGAGTTTAGTGGTGATAGGTAAACAGTCTATACAGATGACGGGAAATAATAAAAATTTAGATGGGTGTACTATAAAGTATTTTACTCCCTGACCATGGATTAGTCATAAACAGTACTTGTGTAAAGTATATGAATTCCCTGTTTAAGAAAGGAATTTCTCTATGACAGTATGTCACTATGTCTGTATCATAGCTGGAATAGCGAGGTGTTGTGTCTTCAGGGAAACAAAATCTGTTATTCTGTAATTTTTACTGAAAATGTATGTTTAAATTTTGTAACCTAGATAACCTATTTTTAACTCTTTCTATATGAAAATGAAACCAAATAGAGACAAAGAAATAAAATTGCATTCCTTCCGTTGGTGCAGTTATTCGCAACTTTTACTTAATGGGAGCCAATTTTAAGTTTATAAAATTTTGGCTAGCTGCAATTATATATTGCACTTTTAATATTTGAGTTATAAATGCATTACACAAAGTATAAAAATGTGTGGTATAATATGTTAAAGAAAAGGTATACTCTTTGTATTATTTACAAAAAATTCAGCAAGATGAAAATTAAATACAGGGAAATCATATTTTAATGTGAAATTTAACACTGCATTTCTTCTGAGAGTTTTTTTTTTCTCCCTCTGGTACATGCTATGTTATGGCTAAATCCATGCAGTCGTTCGGATGCTTGTTTGTTATTTTGCATCTGAACATTGATTTTGACAAGTTCGTTGTTAAATATCCTCTTTCACATTTTTAAGTAGATGGAAAGCAGGAATTTATCTTTTTAAAAGTTTAACAGTTCATGATTTTTCTGATCTAGAACTATTCAAATGGCTTTTTGTGATATTCTTGATCTTAATTAGGATGAAAGTCAGTTATTTCCATTTCTAGATCAGTAGAATTGTTATTTAACATATTTGCAATCTTTTACCACAGTTATTTCCATTTCTAGATCAGTAGAATTGTTATTTAACATATTTGCAATCTTTTACCATTTTTCTTAAATACTAGTATTATGTAATGGGGTTTGAAGTGAATGTAGTAGTTTGTCTAATTTTAAATACACTCAAAACATCTAATTTAGAAACTAATTTAAGCTCGATGAGATTTTCCAAATGTTTGTTTCAGTTTTCTTATATTTCACACTTTAGTTCTGCAGATTTTCAAAGTGGCGAAACGTACATTACATTATGGTAAAAATGTATATTCCTTATATTTGTGTAATATTTTCACAAAATTAATTTTGATTTAAAATGAATTTGAAATACCCTTGAATTCAAAGACATTAGTTTAGTTCTCTCCCTCCCCTCAAGTTTAAGATTTTAGTTATTATGTCTGTAAGAATGACTAAGTCATAGAACCAATTATGGTCAATAATTTCTTCATAAGTTTCGTTTGTAGAATTTTAAAATTCTTCTATGAAACTTTTGTAACAGAAGCTGGGATGGAACCCAGGCAGCCAGACAGAATGTCCCTTCCCTGAGTGAAAATTTCTATCATTTCACTCAAAGTGACACTATAATATTTCAGAATAAACCCTCATAACACTAATAAATGTATATAGATTTTTTTTAATGTTTATATAATGCGTGTTTGGTTCTTAAAATATTTTGAGCTATTATATTACTAATTCTGTATGTGAATTAAGAGAGTTTAATATAGAACATCTGCTTCAAGGCTAAAAGTAAAGTATTTGAATTATGTTTTACCTTTCGTGTGTTTTGAAACGTAGGTTCTATTCTACAATTTACGGAATTTCTCGGTATTGGACATCTCACATAGCTGACAAAGTTTCGTTCCTATGTTTAGGTTTTATAGTGCAATAAGTTGAGCATCCCTACATTAGTATATGACTTTGATTCCTTCGAAGAAAAAAAAAGAGTATCTTAGTTTTCTTGAATTTTTGGTCAAAATTTTAGTATGTAGGTAATTGCAATAACTCTTCCACAAAATTGATAATAAATTTTTTTGCGACATTTCAAAATGCTGTTTAATTCAATGGCATTTCATGTGTTTAGGCTTGCTGTATTAAATCTGGGCTCGAACCCGGGCAGCTAGAGAATACGTTCTTTCCCTCAGTGAAATATTGCTATAATTTCATTAAAGTGACATGGTAATATTTCAGGATAATTTCTTGTACATTGGACTAAGCTGTCCTCTCTCATCGATGAAAGTAACGAAGTAAAGAAAATTAGAAACGGTTCTTACGTTAAAATTCTGAATGAAATATTTCTTTAATGGTTTATGACTTTTGTTTCCAAGATGTTCTCCAAAATCTATTTTCAGAATCGTGTTTTTGAGCCCTTTTTAAAAAAAATCTTTAAAAGTATATATGTATAGCTCTTTTAATGTTAATATATTTCGAGTTTGATTCTTACTCTTTTTTTATCTGTTATGTCACTAATTCTGTGTGTGAATTAAGATAGTTTAATATATAACACCTGCTTCAAAGCTAACAGTAAAGTTTATTTTGTTTATTTGTCATTTAAAATTACCTGCTTATTGTCTTTTGGTGCCATCTTTCTACCAGCGCTGAAATTATTTACTCTTCTCGAAGATCATTATCCGTAATAACTATCTAAATTTTTTTTCTGTCATTGTTCATGTTGTACCCATACATTAAATACCCCTTTCACTTAATGTACTTCTGTCGTATTATTGAAATCATTTGCTTTTCTACCGACTGCAGTTAGTAACAATGTAGCACATTGCTGGAATTTAAAACAAAGAAGCTACTTTTGAAGTTTTATATATTAAGAAACAATATTAGGTATTTCTCTTTGTGTGTAATTATTCTTTAATTTCAAAGTAGTTAAAATCTAATGATTCCTTTTTTCCCCCTTGGCCTCTTCTAGTGTAATTTGTCATCACTTTTGTGCACTCTTGGATTGTGGAACATGATATCGTGAAAGAAAAAGAACGGAGAAATAGTGCAGAGCAAACAGACATCTGTGGCTGGTAATTATTGTTTTATGTTAACTTTATTTCCACTAGAAATGCTTGAATGTTATAATTTGTACGTCCCTTTTCACATGTTGCATTATATTGGGGTTTAACTAGTTATTTATTTTACATGAACGCTTCATATTACGTTTTAATGTTTAGGGTAGAATTTATGCATTAATTTTTTAGGTTTAGAATTCCGTATTGAAGTGTCTGAATTGGTGCTTTCTTTATATTGTATTGTAATATTCGAAGTGAGGTCGAACTGTTAATCACACTATAATTATCAGAAGTCTGAGATTTGTTAGAGTTCTGTTGCTTCGTAGTGGTTTCAAAATTAGTGCTGTAGTGTAATTTTTTCCCAAGTGGCCTCCTTTCGCATTACGAGGAGGAGGCTAAACATTTTCCTCTCTGTGTGGCCTAATATTTTCCCTTCGCAATGGGGTCTTCTCTTCCCAACAGGTCAGAGTAATTGTGTACAAACCAATTTTGTTTCAGTTTTTTTCCGAATTTAGAGTCTCTCTATCAAGTGCTCTCTTAAATGTTGAACAAAAAAGATGTAAATAAAATTTAATGAGTACTCGTAAAGAAAGTTAGTGGAGCCAAATTGTCTTCTGTTAAGGCTGCTGAAAATGTGCTTTTTATTAGTTGTTTTAAGCATACTTTATTATATTTTCCCCTTAATCTGAACTATTTTGGCATATTGTGAAGTTTTATGAACCAATTTGCAAAGATCTATTTAAAATTGATTCCATAAATAAAAATTCATTTTGAAATCAAATCAGAGATGTTTTATTAGTATCGAAGTAAAATTCTGTAGATTAACTTTCAACTTTGTTTTGCAAAGCACTCTGAAAGTTTCTTTTGGACTTCTTTCCGTTCTCTTGGCAAATGCATGACAGAATTATTTTTTGAAAAAGCTGATGCAACTGTAACCGTGTCGCTGTAAAGAGCCCATGTTTCCCAGTAGCTCTTTTGAAGTGCCCTGTTTTTTCTTTAATTGGGTCCTTCTCCGCTAGAAGATCAGACATTGCTTTCGTGTTATTTGACAATTCCTTCATCTTATCTTCAGTTAAAAGCTCATCTTCGTAATGAGCGCTTTTATTAACAAGGGGTTTTATAAGCACCCAATTCTTCTTTTGTAATTTTCTAATGCATTGACTTCTCTGTCTTCCATATGTGAAAATTCTTTGGCATGCTTTGCTTTTGAGATTTGTAAGATTTTTCGGACTTCATTTTCAGTCGATGGAAACTGTTTAAAGTAGCAGATAAATTCTTTCCAGTGTTGATGGATGAATGTTGCACCACGTATAAATGAAATTCTAGCAGTGGACAAATTAAATGGGATCCTTTAAGGTACTGCTATACGCAAAATCACGCTTTACAAGTCTGCGCTCAGCAAGTACCTGCCGTATTAAAACTGATAGACTACGAAACATGACTTGAAGAATCGTGTGAGTTATGTGGAATGCAGCTTGGGAGTTTAGTGGTGATAGGTAAACAGTCTATACAGATGACGGGAAATAATAAAAATTTAGATGGGTGTACTATAAAGTATTTTACTCCCTGACCATGGATTAGTCATAAACAGTACTTGTGTAAAGTATATGAATTCCCTGTTTAAGAAATGAATTTCTCTATGACTGTATGTCACTATGTCTGTATCATAGCTGGAATAGAGAGGTGTTGTGTCTTCAGGGAAACAAAATCTGTTATTCTGTAATTTTTACTGAAAATGTGTGTTTAAATTTTGTTGCCTAGATAACCTATTTTTAACTCTTTCTATATGAAAATGAAACCAAATAGAGACAAAGAAAAAAAATTGCATTCCTTCCCTTGGTGCAGTTATTCGCAACTTTTACTTAATGGGAGCCAATTTTAAGTTTATAAAATTTTGGCTAGCTGCAATTATATATTGCACTTTTAATATTTGAGTTATAAATGCATTACACAAAGTATAAAAATGTGTGGTATAATATGTTAAAGAAAAGCTATACTCTTTGTATTATTTACAAAAAATTCAGCAAGATGAAAATTAAATACAGGGAAATCATATTTTAATGTGAAATTTAACACTGCATTTCTTCTGAGAGTTTTTTCTCCCTCTGGTACATGCTATGTTATGGCTAAATCCATGCAGTCGTTCGGATGCTTGTTTGTTATTTTGCATCTGAACATTGATTTTGACAAGTTCGTTGTTAAATATCATCTTTTACATTTTTAAGTAGACGGAAAGCAGGAATTTATCTTTTTAAAAGTTTAACAGTTCATGATTTTTCTGATCTAGGACTATTCAAATGGCTTTTTGTGATATTCTTGATCTTAATTAGGATGAAAGTCAGTTATTTCCATTTCTAGATCAGTAGAATTGTTATTTAACATATTTGCAATCTTTTACCACAGTTATTTCCATTTCTAGATCAGTAGAATTGTTATTTAACATATTTGCAATCTTTTACCATTTTTCTTAAATACTAGTATTATGTAATGGGGTTTGAAGTGAATGTAGTAGTTTGTCTAATTTTAAATACACTCAAAACATCTAATTTAGAAACTAATTTAAGCTCGATGAGATTTTCCAAATGTTTTTTTCAGTTTTCTTATATTTCACACTTTAGTTCTCCAGATTTTCAAACTGGCGAAACGTACATTACATTATGGTAAAAATGTATATTCCTTATATTTGTGTAATATTTTCACAAAATTAATTTTGATTTAAAATGGATTTAAAATACCCTTGAATTCAAAGACTTTAGTTTAGTTCTCTCCCTCCCCTCAAGTTTAAGATTTTAGTTATTATGTCTGTAAGAATGACTAAATCATAGAACCAATTATGGTCAATAATTTCTTCATAAGTTTCGTTTGTGGAATTTTAAAATTCTTCTATGAAACTTTTGTAACAGAAGCTGGGATGGAACCCAGGCAGCCAGACAGAATGTCCCTTCCCTGAGTGAAAATTTCTATCATTTCACTCAAAGTGACACTATAATATTTCAGAATAAACCCTCATAACACTAATAAATGTATATAGATTTTTTTTAATGTTTATATAATGCGTGTTTGGTTCTTAAAATATTTTGAGCTATTATATTACTAATTCTGTATGTGAATTAAGAGAGTTTAATATAGAACATCTGCTTCAAGGCTAAAAGTAAAGTATTTGAATTATGTTTTACCTTTCGTGTGTTTTGAAACGTAGGTTCTATTCTACAATTTACGGAATTTCTCGGTATTGGACATCTCACATAGCTGACAAAGTTTCGTTCCTATGTTTAGGTTTTATAGTGCAATAAGTTGAGCATCCCTACATTAGTATATGACTTTGATTCCTTCGAAGAAAAAAAAAGAGTATCTTAGTTTTCTTGAATTTTTGGTCAAAATTTTAGTATGTAGGTAATTGCAATAACTCTTCCACAAAATTGATAATAAATTTTTTTGCGACATTTCAAAATGCTGTTTAATTCAATGGCATTTCATGTGTTTAGGCTTGCTGTATTAAATCTGGGCTCGAACCCGGGCAGCTAGAGAATACGTTCTTTCCCTCAGTGAAATATTGCTATAATTTCATTAAAGTGACATGGTAATATTTCAGGATAATTTCTTGTACATTGGACTAAGCTGTCCTCTCTCATCGATGAAAGTAACGAAGTAAAGAAAATTAGAAACGGTTCTTACGTTAAAATTCTGAATGAAATATTTCTTTAATGGTTTATGACTTTTGTTTCCAAGATGTTCTCCAAAATCTATTTTCAGAATCGTGTTTTTGAGCCCTTTTTAAAAAAAATCTTTAAAAGTATATATGTATAGCTCTTTTAATGTTAATATATTTCGAGTTTGATTCTTACTCTTTTTTTATCTGTTATGTCACTAATTCTGTGTGTGAATTAAGATAGTTTAATATATAACACCTGCTTCAAAGCTAACAGTAAAGTTTATTTTGTTTATTTGTCATTTAAAATTACCTGCTTATTGTCTTTTGGTGCCATCTTTCTACCAGCGCTGAAATTATTTACTCTTCTCGAAGATCATTATCCGTAATAACTATCTAAATTTTTTTTCTGTCATTGTTCATGTTGTACCCATACATTAAATACCCCTTTCACTTAATGTACTTCTGTCGTATTATTGAAATCATTTGCTTTTCTACCGACTGCAGTCATGATTTTAGTAACAATGTAGCACATTGCTGGAATTTAAAACAAAGAAGCTACTTTTGAAGTTTTATATATTAAGAAACAATATTAGGTATTTCTCTTTGTGTGTAATTATTCTTTAATTTCAAAGTAGTTAAAATCTAATGATTCCTTTTTTCCCCCTTGGCCTCTTCTAGTGTAATTTGTCATCACTTTTGTGCACTCTTGGATTGTGGAACATGATATCGTGAAAGAAAAAGAACGGAGAAATAGTGCAGAGCAAACAGACATCTGTGGCTGGTAATTATTGTTTTATGTTAACTTTATTTCCACTAGAAATGCTTGAATGTTATAATTTGTACGTCCCTTTTCACATGTTGCATTATATTGGGGTTTAACTAGTTATTTATTTTACATGAACGCTTCATATTACGTTTTAATGTTTAGGGTAGAATTTATGCATTAATTTTTTAGGTTTAGAATTCCGTATTGAAGTGTCTGAATTGGTGCTTTCTTTATATTGTATTGTAATATTCGAAGTGAGGTCGAACTGTTAATCACACTATAATTATCAGAAGTCTGAGATTTGTTAGAGTTCTGTTGCTTCGTAGTGGTTTCAAAATTAGTGCTTTAGTGTAATTTTTTCCCAAGTGGCCTCCTTTCGCATTACGAGGAGGAGGCTAAACATTTTCCTCTCTGTGTGGCCTAATATTTTCCCTTCGCAATGGGGTCTTCTCTTCCCAACAGGTCAGAGTAATTGTGTACAAACCAATTTTGTTTCAGTTTTTTTCCGAATTTAGAGTCTCTCTATCAAGTGCTCTCTTAAATGTTGAACAAAAAAGATGTAAATAAAATTTAATGAGTACTCGTAAAGAAAGTTAGTGGAACCAAATTGTCTTCTGTTAAGGCTGCTGAAAATGTGCTTTTTATTAGTTGTTTTAAGCATACTTTATTATATTTTCCCCTTAATCTGAACTATTTTGGCATATTGTGAAGTTTTATGAACCAATTTGCAAAGATCTATTTAAAATTGATTCCATAAATAAAAATTCATTTTGAAATCAAATCAGAGATGTTTTATTAGTATCGAAGTAAAATTCTGTAGATTAACTTTCAACTTTGTTTTGCAAAGCACTCTGAAAGTTTCTTTTGGACTTCTTTCCATTCTCTTGGCAAATGCATGACAGAATTATTTTTTGAAAAAGCTGATGCAACTGTAACCGTGTCGCTGTAAAGAGCCCATGTTTCCCAGTAGCTCTTTTGAAGTGCCCTGTTTTTTCTTTAATTGGGTCCTTCTCCGCTAGAAGATCAGACATTGCTTTCGTGTTATTTGACAATTCCTTCATCTTATCTTCAGTTAAAAGCTCATCTTCGTAATGAGCGCTTTTATTAACAAGGGGTTTTATAAGCACCCAATTCTTCTTTTGTAATTTTCTAATGCATTGACTTCTCTGTCTTCCATATGTGAAAATTCTTTGGCATGCTTTGCTTTTGAGATTTGTAAGATTTTTCGGACTTCATTTTCAGTCGATGGAAATTGTTTAAAGTAGCAGATAAATTCTTTCCAGTGTTGATGGATGAATGTTGCACCACGTATAAATGAAATTCTAGCAGTGGACAAATTAAATGTGATCCTTTAAGGTACTGCTATATGCAAAATGACGCTTTACAAGTCTGCGCTCAGCAAGTACCTGCCGTATTAAAACTGATAGACTACGAAACATGACTTGAAGAATCGTGTGAGTTATGTGGAATGCAGCTTGGGAGTTTAGTGGTGATAGGTAAACAGTCTATACAGATGACGGGAAATAATAAAAATTTAGATGGGTGTACTATAAAGTATTTTACTCCCTGACCATGGATTAGTCATAAACAGTACTTGTGTAAAGTATATGAATTCCCTGTTTAAGAAATGAATTTCTCTATGACTGTATGTCACTATGTCTGTATCATAGCTGGAATAGAGAGGTGTTGTGTCTTCAGGGAAACAAAATCTGTTATTCTGTAATTTTTACTGAAAATGTGTGTTTAAATTTTGTTGCCTAGATAACCTATTTTTAACTCTTTCTATATGAAAATGAAACCAAATAGAGACAAAGAAAAAAAATTGCATTCCTTCCCTTGGTGCAGTTATTCGCAACTTTTACTTAATGGGAGCCAATTTTAAGTTTATAAAATTTTGGCTAGCTGCAATTATATATTGCACTTTTAATATTTGAGTTATAAATGCATTACACAAAGTATAAAAATGTGTGGTATAATATGTTAAAGAAAAGCTATACTCTTTGTATTATTTACAAAAAATTCAGCAAGATGAAAATTAAATACAGGGAAATCATATTTTAATGTGAAATTTAACACTGCATTTCTTCTGAGAGTTTTTTCTCCCTCTGGTACATGCTATGTTATGGCTAAATCCATGCAGTCGTTCGGATGCTTGTTTGTTATTTTGCATCTGAACATTGATTTTGACAAGTTCGTTGTTAAATATCATCTTTTACATTTTTAAGTAGACGGAAAGCAGGAATTTATCTTTTTAAAAGTTTAACAGTTCATGATTTTTCTGATCTAGGACTATTCAAATGGCTTTTTGTGATATTCTTGATCTTAATTAGGATGAAAGTCAGTTATTTCCATTTCTAGATCAGTAGAATTGTTATTTAACATATTTGCAATCTTTTACCATTTTTCTTAAATACTAGTATTATGTAATGGGCTTTGAAGTGAATGTAGTAGTTTGTCTAATTTTAAATACACTCAAAACATCTAATTTAGAAACTAATTTAAGCTCGATGAGATTTTCCAAATGTTTGTTCCAGTTTTCTTATATTTCACACTTTAGTTCTCCAGATTTTCAAACTGGCGAAACGTACATTACATTATGGTAAAAATGTATATTCCTTATATTTGTGTAATATTTTCACAAAATTAATTTTGATTTAAAATGAATTTAAAATACCCTTGAATTCAAAGACTTTAGTTTAGTTCTCTCCCTCCCCTCAAGTTTAAGATTTTAGTTATTATGTCTGTAAGAATGACTAAATCATAGAACCAATTATGGTCAATAATTTCTTCATAAGTTTCGTTTCTGGATTTTTAAAATTCTTCTATGAAACTTTTGTAACAGAAGCTGGGATGGAACCCAGGCAGCCAGACAGAATGTCCCTTCCCTGAGTGAAAATTTCTATCATTTCACTCAAAGTGACACTATAATATTTCAGAATAAACCCTCATAACACTAATAAATGTATATAGATTTTTTTTAATGTTTATATAATGCGTGTTTGGTTCTTAAAATATTTTGAGCTATTATATTACTAATTCTGTATGTGAATTAAGAGAGTTTAATATAGAACATCTGCTTCAAGGCTAAAAGTAAAGTATTTGAATTATGTTTTACCTTTCGTGTGTTTTGAAACGTAGGTTCTATTCTACAATTTACGGAATTTCTCGGTATTGGACATCTCACATAGCTGACAAAGTTTCGTTCCTATGTTTAGGTTTTATAGTGCAATAAGTTGAGCATCCCTACATTAGTATATGACTTTGATTCCTTCGAAGAAAAAAAAAGAGTATCTTAGTTTTCTTGAATTTTTGGTCAAAATTTTAGTATGTAGGTAATTGCAATAACTCTTCCACAAAATTGATAATAAATTTTTTTGCGACATTTCAAAATGCTGTTTAATTCAATGGCATTTCAAGTGTTTAGGCTTGCTGTATTAAATCTGGGCTCGAACCCGGGCAGCTAGAGAATACGTTCTTTCCCTCAGTGAAATATTGCTATAATTTCATTAAAGTGACATGGTAATATTTCAGGATAATTTCTTGTACATTGGACTAAGCTGTCCTCTCTCATCGATGAAAGTAACGAAGTAAAGAAAATTAGAAACGGTTCTTACGTTAAAATTCTGAATGAAATATTTCTTTAATGGTTTATGAATTTTGTTTCCAAGATGTTCTCCAAAATCTATTTTCAGAATCGTGTTTTTGAGCCCTTTTTAAAAAAAATCTTTAAAAGTATATATGTATAGCTCTTTTAATGTTAATATATTTCGAGTTTGATTCTTACTCTTTTTTTATCTGTTATGTCACTAATTCTGTGTGTGAATTAAGATAGTTTAATATATAACACCTGCTTCAAAGCTAACAGTAAAGTTTATTTTGTTTATTTGTCATTTAAAATTACCTGCTTATTGTCTTTTGGTGCCATCTTTCTACCAGCGCTGAAATTATTTACTCTTCTCGAAGATCATTATCCGTAATAACTATCTAAATTTTTTTTCTGTCATTGTTCATGTTGTACCCATACATTAAATACCCCTTTTGCTTAATGTACTTATGTCGTATTATTGAAATCATTTGCTTTTCTACCGACTGCAGTCATGATTTTAGTAACAATGTAGCACATTGCTGGAATTTAAAACAAAGAAGCTACTTTTGAAGTTTTATATATTAAGAAACAATATTAGGTATTTCTCTTTGTGTGTAATTATTCTTTAATTTCAAAGTAGTTAAAATCTAATGATTCCTTTTTTCCCCCTTGGCCTCTTCTAGTGTAATTTGTCATCACTTTTGTGCACTCTTGGATTGTGGAACATGATATCGTGAAAGAAAAAGAACGGAGAAATAGTGCAGAGCAAACAGACATCTGTGGCTGGTAATTATTGTTTTATGTTAACTTTATTTCCACTAGAAATGCTTGAATGTTATAATTTGTACGTCCCTTTTCACATGTTGCATTATATTGGGGTTTAACTAGTTATTTATTTTACATGAACGCTTGATATTACGTTTTAATGTTTAGGGTAGCATTTATGCATTAATTTTTTAGGTTTAGAATTCCGTATTGAAGTGTCTGAATTGGTGCTTTCTTTATATTGTATTGTAATATTCGAAGTGAGGTCGAACTGTTAATCACACTATAATTATCAGAAGTCTGAGATTTGTTAGAGTTCTGTTGCTTCGTAGTGGTTTCAAAATTACTGCTGTAGTGTAATTTTTTCCCAAGTGGCCTCCTTTCGCATTACGAGGAGGAGGCTAAACATTTTCCTCTCTGTGTGGCCTAATATTTTCCCTTCGCAATGGGGTCTTCTCTTCCCAACAAGTCAGAGTAATTGTGTACAAACCAATTTTGTTTCAGTTTTTTTCCGAATTTAGAGTCTCTCTATCAAGTGCTCTCTTAAATGTTGAACAAAAAAGATGTAAATAAAATTTAATGAGTACTCGTAAAGAAAGTTAGTGGAGCCAAATTGTCTTCTGTTAAGGCTGCTGAAAATGTGCTTTTTATTAGTTGTTTTAAGCATACTTTATTATATTTTCCCCTTAATCTGAACTATTTTGGCATATTGTGAAGTTTTATGAACCAATTTGCAAAGATCTATTTAAAATTGATTCCATAAATAAAAATTCATTTTGAAATCAAATCAGAGATGTTTTATTAGTATCGAAGTAAAATTCTGTAGATTAACTTTCAACTTTGTTTTGCAAAGCACTCTGAAAGTTTCTTTTGGACTTCTTTCCGTTCTCTTGGCAAATGCATGACAGAATTATTTTTTGAAAAAGCTGATGCAACTGTAACCGTGTCGCTGTAAAGAGCCCATGTTTCCCAGTAGCTCTTTTGAAGTGCCCTGTTTTTTCTTTAATTGGGTCCTTCTCCGCTAGAAGATCAGACATTGCTTTCGTGTTATTTGACAATTCCTTCATCTTATCTTCAGTTAAAAGCTCATCTTCGTAATGAGCGCTTTTATTGACAAGGGGTTTTATAAGCACCCAATTCTTCTTTTGTAATTTTCTAATGCATTGACTTCTCTGTCTTCCATATGTGAAAATTCTTTGGCATGCTTTGCTTTTGAGATTTGTAAGATTTTTCGGACTTCATTTTCAGTCGATGGAAATTGTTTAAAGTAGCAGATAAATTCTTTCCAGTGTTGATGGATGAATGTTGCACCACGTATAAATGAAATTCTAGCAGTGGACAAATTAAATGGGATCCTTTAAGGTACTGCTATACGCAAAATCACGCTTTACAAGTCTGCGCTCAGCAAGTACCTGCCGTATTAAAACTGATAGACTACGAAACATGACTTGAAGAATCGTGTGAGTTATGTGGAATGCAGCTTGGGAGTTTAGTGGTGATAGGTAAACAGTCTATACAGATGACGGGAAATAATAAAAATTTAGATGGGTGTACTATAAAGTATTTTACTCCCTGACCATGGATTAGTCATAAACAGTACTTGTGTAAAGTATATGAATTCCCTGTTTAAGAAATGAATTTCTCTATGACTGTATGTCACTATGTCTGTATCATAGCTGGAATAGAGAGGTGTTGTGTCTTCAGGGAAACAAAATCTGTTATTCTGTAATTTTTACTGAAAATGTGTGTTTAAATTTTGTTGCCTAGATAACCTATTTTTAACTCTTTCTATATGAAAATGAAACCAAATAGAGACAAAGAAAAAAAATTGCATTCCTTCCCTTGGTGCAGTTATTCGCAACTTTTACTTAATGGGAGCCAATTTTAAGTTTATAAAATTTTGGCTAGCTGCAATTATATATTGCACTTTTAATATTTGAGTTATAAATGCATTACACAAAGTATAAAAATGTGTGGTATAATATGTTAAAGAAGAGGTATACTCTTTGTATTATTTACAAACAATTCAGCAAGATGAAAATTAAATACAGTTAAATCATATTTTAATGTGAAATTTAACACTGCATTTCTTCCGAGAGTTTTTTTTTCTCCCTCTGGTACATGCTATGTTATGGCTAAATCCATGCAGTCGTTCGGATGCTTGTTTGTTATTTTGCATCTGAACATTGATTTTGACAAGTTCGTTGTTAAAAATCCTCTTTCACATTTTTAAGTAGACTGAAAGCAGGAATTTATCTTTTTAAAAGTTTAACAGTTCATGATTTTTCTGATCTAGGACTATTCAAATGGCTTTTTGTGATATTCTTGATCTTAATTAGGATGAAAGTCAGTTATTTCCATTTCTAGATCAGTAGAATTGTTATTTAACATATTTGCAATCTTTTACCACAGTTATTTCCATTTCTAGATCAGTAGAATTGTTATTTAACATATTTGCAATCTTTTACCATTTTTCTTAAATACTAGTATTATGTAATGGGGTTTGAAGTGAATGTAGTAGTTTGTCTAATTTTAAATACACTCAAAACATCTAATTTAGAAACTAATTTAAGCTCGATGAGATTTTCCAAATGTTTGTTCCAGTTTTCTTATATTTCACACTTTAGTTCTCCAGATTTTCAAAGTGGCGAAACGTACATTACATTATGGTAAAAATGTATATTCCTTATATTTGTGTAATATTTTCACAAAATTAATTTTGATTTAAAATGAATTTAAAATACCCTTGAATTCAAAGACTTTAGTTTAGTTCTCTCCCTCCCCTCAAGTTTAAGATTTTAGTTATTATGTCTGTAAGAATGACTAAATCATAGAACCAATTATGGTCAATAATTTCTTCATAAGTTTCATTTCTGGATTTTTAAAATTCTTCTATGAAACTTTTGTAACAGAAGCTGGGATGGAACCCAGGCAGCCAGACAGAATGTCCCTTCCCTGAGTGAAAATTTCTTTCATTTCACTCAAAGTGACACTATAATATTTCAGAATAAACCCTCATAACACTAATAAATGTATATAGATTTTTTTTAATGTTTATATAATGCGTGTTTGGTTCTTAAAATATTTTGAGCTATTATATTACTAATTCTGTATGTGAATTAAGAGAGTTTAATATAGAACATCTGCTTCAAGGCTAAAAGTAAAGTATTTGAATTATGTTTTACCTTTCGTGTGTTTTGAAACGTAGGTTCTATTCTACAATTTACGGAATTTCTCGGTATTGGACATCTCACATAGCTGACAAAGTTTCGTTCCTATGTTTAGGTTTTATAGTGCAATAAGTTGAGCATCCCTACATTAGTATATGACTTTGATTCCTTCGAAGAAAAAAAAGAGTATCTTAGTTTTCTTGAATTTTTGGTCGAAATTTTAGTATGTAGGTAATAGCAATAACTCTTCCACAAAATTGATAATAAATTTTTTTGCGACATTTCAAAATGCTGTTTAATTCAATGGCATTTCATGTGTTTAGGCTTGCTGTATTAAATCTGGGCTCAACCCGGGCAGCTAGAGAATACGTTCTTTCCCTCAGTGAAATATTGCTATAATTTCATTAAAGTGACATGGTAATATTTCAGGATAATTTCTTGTAAATTGGACTAAGCTGTCCTCTCTCATCGATGAAAGTAACGAAGTAAAGAAAATTAGAAACGGTTCTTACGTTAAAATTCTGAATGAAATATTTCTTTAATGGTTTATGACTTTTGTTTCCAAGATGTTCTCCAAAATCTATTTTCAGAATCGTGTTTTTGAGCCCTTTTTAAAAAAAATCTTTAAAAGTATATATCTATAGCTCTTTTAATGTTAATATATTTCGAGTTTGATTCTTACTCTTTTTTTATCTGTTATGTCACTAATTCTGTGTGTGAATTAAGATAGTTTAATATATAACACCTGCTTCAAAGCTAACAGTAAAGTTTATTTTGTTTATTTGTCATTTAAAATTACCTGCTTATTGTCTTTTGGTGCCATCTTTCTACCAGCGCTGAAATTATTTGCTCTTCTCGAAGATCATTATCCGTAATAACTATCTAAATTTTTTTTCTGTCATTGTTCATGTTGTACCCATACATTAAATACCCCTTTCACTTAATGTACTTCTGTCGTATTATTGAAATCATTTGCTTTTCTACCGACTGCAGTCATGATTTTAGTAACAATGTAGCACATTGCTGGAATTTAAAACAAAGAAGCTACTTTTGAAGTTTTATATATTAAGAAACAATATTAGGTATTTCTCTTTGTGTGTAATTATTCTTTAATTTCAAAGTAGTTAAAATCTAATGATTCCTTTTTTCCCCCTTGGCCTCTTCTAGTGTAATTTGTCATCACTTTTGTGCATTCTTGGATTGTGGAACATGATATCGTGAAAGAAAAAGAACGGAGAAATAGTGCAGAGCAAACAGACATCTGTGGCTGGTAATTATTGTTTTATGTTAACTTTATTTCCACTAGAAATGCTTGAATGTTGTAATTTGTACGTCCCTTTTCACATGTTGCATTATATTGGGGTTTAACTAGTTATTTATTTTACATGAACGCTTCATATTACGTTTTAATGTTTAGGGTAGCATTTATGCATTAATTTTTTAGGTTTAGAATTCCGTATTGAAGTGTCTGAATTGGTGCTTTCTTTATATTGTATTGTAATATTCGAAGTGAGGTCGAACTGTTAATCACACTATAATTATCAGAAGTCTGAGATTTGTTAGAGTTCTGTTGCTTCGTAGTGGTTTCAAAATTACTGCTGTAGTGTAATTTTTTCCCAAGTGGCCTCCTTTCGCATTACGAGGAGGAGGCTAAACATTTTCCTCTCTGTGTGGCCTAATATTTTCCCTTCGCAATGGGGTCTTCTCTTCCCAACAGGTCAGAGTAATTGTGTACAAACCAATTTTGTTTCAGTTTTTTTCCGAATTTAGAGTCTCTCTATCAAGTGCTCTCTTAAATGTTGAACAAAAAAGAGATGTAAATAAAAATTTAATGAGTTCTCGTAAAGAAAGTTAGTGGAGCCAAATTGTCTTCTGTTAAGGCTGCTCAAAATGTGCTTTTTATTAGTTGTTTCAAGCATACTTTATTATATTTTCCGCTTAATCTGAACTATTTTGGCATATTGTGAAGTTTTATGAACCAATTTGCAAAGATCTATTTAAAATTGATTCCATAAATAAAAATTCATTTTGAAATCAAATCAGAGATGTTTTATTAGTATGGAAGTAAAATTCTGTAAATTAACTTTCAACTTTGTTTTGCAAAGCACTCTGAAAGTTTCTTTTGGACTTCTTTCCGTTCTCTTGGCAAATGCATGACAATTATTTTTTGAAAAAGCTGATGCAACAGTAACCATGTCGCTGTAAAGAGCCCATGTTTCCCAGTAGCTCTTTTGAAGTGTCCTGTTTTTTCTTTAATTGGGTCCTTCTCCGCTAGAAGATCAGACATTGCTTTCGTGTTATTTGACAATTCCTTCATCTTATCTTCAGTTAAAAGCTCTTCTTCGTAATGAATGCTTTTATTAACAAGGGGTTTTATAAGCACCCAATTCTTCTTTTGTAATTTTCTAATGGATTGACTTCTCTGTCTTCCATATGTGAAAATTCTTTGGCATGCTTTGCTTTTGAGATTTGTAAGATTTCTCGGACTTCATTTTCAGTCGATGGAAATTGTTTAAAGTAGCAGATAAATTCTTTCCAGTGTTGATGGATGAATGTTGCACCACGTATAAATGAAATTCTAGCAGTGGACAAATTAAATGGGATCCTTTAAGGTACTGCTATACGCAAAATCACGCTTTACAAGTCTGCGCTCAGCAAGTACCTGCCGTATTAAAACTGATAGACTACGAAACATGACTTGAAGAATCATGTGAGTTATGTGGAATGCAGCTTGGGAGTTTAGTGGTGAGAGGTAAACAGTCTATACAGATGACGGGAAATAATAAAAATTTAGATGGGTGTACTATAAAGTATTTTACTCCCTGACCATGGATTAGTCATAAACAGTACTTGTGTAAAGTATATGAATTCCCTGTTTAAGAAAGGAATTTCTCTATGACAGTATGTCACTATGTTTGTATCATAGCTGAATAGCGAGGTGTTGTGTCTTCAGGGAAACAAAATCTGTTATTCTGTAATTTTTACTGAAAATGTGTGTTTAAATTTTGTTACCTAGATAACCTATTTTTAACTCTTTCTATATGAAAATGAAACCAAATAGAGACAAAGAAATAAAATTGCATTCCTTCCGTTGGTGCAGTTATTCGCAACTTTTACTTAATGGGAGCCAATTTTAAGTTTATAAAATTTTGGCTAGCTGCAATTATATATTGCACTTTTAATATTTGAGTTATAAATGCATTACACAAAGTATAAAAATGTGTGGTATAATATGTCAAAGAAAAGGTATACTCTTTGTATTATTTACAAACAATTCAGCAAGATGAAAATTAAATACAGTTAAATCATATTTTAATGTGAAATTTAACACTGCATTTCTTCTGAGAGTTTTTTTTTCTCCCTCTGGTACATGCTATGTTATGGCTAAATCCATGCAGTCGTTCGGATGCTTGTTTGTTATTTTGCATCTGAACATTGATTTTGACAAGTTCGTTGTTAAAAATCCTCTTTCACATTTTTAAGTAGACTGAAAGCAGGAATTTATCTTTTTAAAAGTTTAACAGTTCATGATTTTTCTGATCTAGGACTATTCAAATGGCTTTTTGTGATATTCTTGATCTTAATTAGGATGAAAGTCAGTTATTTCCATTTCTAGATCAGTAGAATTGTTATTTAACATATTTGCAATCTTTTACCACAGTTATTTCCATTTCTAGATCAGTAGAATTGTTATTTAACATATTTGCAATCTTTTACCATTTTTCTTAAATACTAGTATTATGTAATGGGGTTTGAATTGAATGTAGTAGTTTGTCTAATTTTAAATATACTCAAAACATCTAATTTAGAAACTAATTTAAGCTCGATGAGATTTTCCAAATGTTTGTTCCAGTTTTCTTATATTTCACACTTTAGTTCTCCAGATTTTCAAAGTGGCGAAACGTACATTACATTATGGTAAAAATGTATATTCCTTATATTTGTGTAATATTTTCACAAAATTAATTTTGATTTAAAATGAATTTAAAATACCTTTGAATTCAAAGATTTTAATTTAGTTCTCTCCCTCCCCTCATGTTTAAGATTTTAGTTATTATGTCTGTAAGAATGACTAAATCATAGAACCAATTATGGTCAATAATTTCTTCATAAGTTTCGTTTCTGGATTTTTAAAATTCTTCTATGAAACTTTTGTAACAGAAGCTGGGATGGAACCCAGGCAGCCAGACAGAATGTCCCTTCCCTGAGTGAAAATTTCTTTCATTTCACTCAAAGTGACACTATAATATTTCAGAATAAACCCTCATAACACTAATAAATGTATATAGATTTTTTTTAATGTTTATATAATGCGTGTTTGGTTCTTAAAATATTTTGAGCTATTATATTACTAATTCTGTATGTGAATTAAGAGAGTTTAATATAGAACATCTGCTTCAAGGCTAAAAGTAAAGTATTTGAATTATGTTTTACCTTTCGTGTGTTTTGAAACGTAGGTTCTATTCTACAATTTACGGAATTTCTCGGTATTGGACATCTCACATAGCTGACAAAGTTTCGTTCCTATGTTTAGGTTTTATAGTGCAATAAGTTGAGCATCCCTACATTAGTATATGACTTTGATTCCTTCGGAAAAAAAAAGAGTATCTTAGTTTTCTTGAATTTTTGGTCAAAATTTTAGTATGTAGGTAATAGCAATAACTCTTCCACAAAATTGATAATAAATTTTTTTGCGACATTTCAAAATGCTGTTTAATTCAATGGCATTTCATGTGTTTAGGCTTGCTGTATTAAATCTGGGCTCAACCCGGGCAGCTAGAGAATACGTTCTTTCCCTCAGTGAAATATTGCTATAATTTCATTAAAGTGACATGGTAATATTTCAGGATAATTTCTTGTACATTGGACTAAGCTGTCCTCTCTCATCGATGAAAGTAACGAAGTAAAGAAAATTAGAAACGGTTCTTACGTTAAAATTCTGAATGAAATATTTCTTTAATGGTTTATGACTTTTGTTTCCAAGATGTTCTCCAAAATCTATTTTCAGAATCGTGTTTTTGAGCCCTTTTTAAAAAAAAATCTTTAAAAGTATATATCTATAGCTCTTTTAATGTTAATATATTTCGAGTTTGATTCTTACTCTTTTTTTATCTGTTATGTCACTAATTCTGTGTGTGAATTAAGATAGTTTAATATATAACACCTGCTTCAAAGCTAACAGTAAAGTTTATTTTGTTTATTTGTCATTTAAAATTACCTGCTTATTGTCTTTTGGTGCCATCTTTCTACCAGCGCTGAAATTATTTACTCTTCTCGAAGATCATTATCCGTAATAACTATCTAAATTTTTTTTCTGTCATTGTTCATGTTGTACCCATACATTAAATACCCCTTTCACTTAATGTACTTCTGTCGTATTATTGAAATCATTTGCTTTTCTACCGACTGCAGTCATGATTTTAGTAACAATGTAGCACATTGCTGGAATTTAAAACAAAGAAGCTACTTTTGAAGTTTTATATATTAAGAAACAATATTAGGTATTTCTCTTTGTGTGTAATTATTCTTTAATTTCAAAGTAGTTAAAATCTAATGATTCCTTTTTTCCCCCTTGGCCTCTTCTAGTGTAATTTGTCATCACTTTTGTGCACTCTTGGATTGTGGAACATGATATCGTGAAAGAAAAAGAACGGAGAAATAGTGCAGAGCAAACAGACATCTGTGGCTGGTAATTATTATTTTATGTTAACTTTATTTCCACTAGAAATGCTTGAATGTTGTAATTTGTACGTTCCTTTTCACATGTTGCATTATATTGGGGTTTAACTAGTTATTTATTTTACATGAACGCTTGATATTACGTTTTAATGTTTAGGGTAGCATTTATGCATTAATTTTTTAGGTTTAGAATTCCGTATTGAAGTGTCTGAATTGGTGCTTTCTTTATATTGTATTGTAATATTCGAAGTGAGGTCGAACTGTTAATCACACTATAATTATCAGAAGTCTGAGATTTGTTAGAGTTCTGTTGCTTCGTAGTGGTTTCAAAATTACTGCTGTAGTGTAATTTTTTCCCAAGTGGCCTCCTTTCGCATTACGAGGAGGAGGCTAAACATTTTCCTCTCTGTGTGGCCTAATATTTTCCCTTCGCAATCGGGTCTTCTCTTCCCAACAGGTCAGAGTAATTGTGTACAAACCAATTTTGTTTCAGTTTTTTTCCGAACTTAGAGTCTCTCTATCAAGTGCTCTCTTAAATGTTGAACAAAAAAAAGATGTAAATAAAAATTTAATGAGTACTCGTAAAGAAAGTTAGTGGAGCCAAATTGTCTTCTGTTAAGGCTGCTGAAAATGTGCTTTTTATTAGTTGTTTTAAGCATACTTTATTATATTTTCCCCTTAATCTGAACTATTTTGGCATATTGTGAAATTTTATGAACCAATTTGCAAAGATCTATTTAAAATTGATTCCATAAATAAAAATTCATTTTGAAATCAAATCAGAGATGTTTTATTAGTATGGAAGTAAAATTCTGTAAATTAACTTTCAACTTTGTTTTGCAAAGCACTCTGAAAGTTTCTTTTGGACTTCTTTCCGTTCTCTTTGCAAATGCATGACAATTATTTTTTGAATAAGCTGATGCAACTGTAACCATGTCGCTGTAAAGAGCCCATGTTTCCCAGTAGCTCTTTTGAAGTGTCCTGTTTTTTCTTTAATTGGGTCCTTCTCCGCTAGAAGATCAGACATTGCTTTCGTGTTATTTGACAATTCCTTCATCTTATCTTCAGTTAAAAGCTCTTCTTCGTAATGAATGCTTTTATTAACAAGGGGTTTTATAAGCACCCAATTCTTCTTTTGTAATTTTCTAATGCATTGACTTCTCTGTCTTCCATATGTGAAAATTCTTTGGCATGCTTTGCTTTTGAGATTTGTAAGATATCTCGGACTTCATTTTCAGTCGATGGAAATTGTTTAAAGTAGCAGATAAATTCTTTCCAGTGTTGATGGATGAATGTTGCACCACGTATAAATGAAATTCTAGCAGTGGACAAATTAAATGGGATCCTTTAAGGTACTGCTATACGCAAAATCACGCTTTACAAGTCTGCGCTCAGCAAGTACCTGCCGTATTAAAACTGATAGACTACGAAACATGACTTGAAGAATCATGTGAGTTATGTGGAATGCAGCTTGGGAGTTTAGTGGTGAGAGGTAAACAGTCTATACAGATGACGGGAAATAATAAAAATTTAGATGGGTGTACTATAAAGTATTTTACTCCCTGACCATGGATTAGTCATAAACAGTACTTGTGTAAAGTATATGAATTCCCTGTTTAAGAAAGGAATTTCTCTATGACAGTATGTCACTATGTTTGTATCATAGCTGGAATAGCGAGGTGTTGTGTCTTCAGGGAAACAAAATCTGTTATTCTGTAATTTTTACTGAAAATGTGTGTTTAAATTTTGTTACCTAGATAAGCTATTTTTAACTCTTTCTATATGAAAATGAAACCAAATAGAGACAAAGAAATAAAATTGCATTCCTTCCGTTGGTGCAGTTATTCGCAACTTTTACTTAATGGGAGCCAATTTTAAGTTTATAAAATTTTGGCTAGCTGCAATTATATATTGCACTTTTAATATTTGAGTTATAAATGCATTACACAAAGTATAAAAATGTGTGGTATAATATGTCAAAGAAAAGGTATACTCTTTGTATTATTTACAAACAATTCAGCAAGATGAAAATTAAATACAGTTAAATCATATTTTAATGTGAAATTTAACACTGCATTTCTTCTGAGAGTTTTTTTTTCTCCCTCTGGTACATGCTATGTTATGGCTAAATCCATGCAGTCGTTCGGATGCTTGTTTGTTATTTTGCATCTGAACATTGATTTTGACAAGTTCGTTGTTAAAAATCCTCTTTCACATTTTTAAGTAGACTGAAAGCAGGAATTTATCTTTTTAAAAGTTTAACAGTTCATGATTTTTCTGATCTAGGACTATTCAAATGGCTTTTTGTGATATTCTTGATCTTAATTAGGATGAAAGTCAGTTATTTCCATTTCTAGATCAGTAGAATTGTTATTTAACATATTTGCAATCTTTTACCACAGTTATTTCCATTTCTAGATCAGTAGAATTGTTATTTAACATATTTGCAAACTTTTACCATTTTTCTTAAATACTAGTATTATGTAATGGGGTTTGAATTGAATGTAGTAGTTTGTCTAATTTTAAATATACTCAAAACATCTAATTTAGAAACTAATTTAAGCTCGATGAGATTTTCAAAATGTTTGTTCCAGTTTTCTTATATTTCACACTTTAGTTCTCCAGATTTTCAAAGTGGCGAAACGTACATTACATTATGGTAAAAATGTATATTCCTTATATTTGTGTAATATTTTCACAAAATTAATTTTGATTTAAAATGAATTTAAAATACCTTTGAATTCAAAGACTTTAATTTAGTTCTCTCCCTCCCCTCATGTTTAAGATTTTAGTTATTATGTCTGTAAGAATGACTAAATCATAGAACCAATTATGGTCAATAATTTCTTCATAAGTTTCGTTTCTGGATTTTTAAAATTCTTCTATGAAACTTTTGTAACAGAAGCTGGGATGGAACCCAGGCAGCCAGACAGAATGTCCCTTCCCTGAGTGAAAATTTCTTTCATTTCACTCAAAGTGACACTATAATATTTCAGAATAAACCCTCATAACACTAATAAATGTATATAGATTTTTTTTAATGTTTATATAATGCGTGTTTGGTTCTTAAAATATTTTGAGCTATTATATTACTAATTCTGTATGTGAATTAAGAGAGTTTAATATAGAACATCTGCTTCAAGGCTAAAAGTAAAGTATTTGAATTATGTTTTACCTTTCGTGTGTTTTGAAACGTAGGTTCTATTCTACAATTTACGGAATTTCTCGGTATTGGACATCTCACATAGCTGACAAAGTTTCGTTCCTATGTTTAGGTTTTATAGTGCAATAAGTTGAGCATCCCTACATTAGTATATGACTTTGATTCCTTCGGAAAAAAAAAGAGTATCTTAGTTTTCTTGAATTTTTGGTCAAAATTTTAGTATGTAGGTAATAGCAATAACTCTTCCACAAAATTGATAATAAATTTTTTTGCGACATTTCAAAATGCTGTTTAATTCAATGGCATTTCATGTGTTTAGGCTTGCTGTATTAAATATGGGCTCAACCCGGGCAGCTAGAGAATACGTTCTTTCCCTCAGTGAAATATTGCTATAATTTCATTAAAGTGACATGGTAATATTTCAGGATAATTTCTTGTACATTGGACTAAGCTGTCCTCTCTCATCGATGAAAGTAACGAAGTAAAGAAAATTAGAAACGGTTCTTACGTTAAAATTCTGAATGAAATATTTCTTTAATGGTTTATGACTTTTGTTTCCAAGATGTTCTCCAAAATCTATTTTCAGAATCGTGTTTTTGAGCCCTTTTTAAAAAAAAATCTTTAAAAGTATATATCTATAGCTCTTTTAATGTTAATATATTTCGAGTTTGATTCTTACTCTTTTTTTATCTGTTATGTCACTAATTCTGTGTGTGAATTAAGATAGTTTAATATATAACACCTGCTTCAAAGCTAACAGTAAAGTTTATTTTGTTTATTTGTCATTTAAAATTACCTGCTTATTGTCTTTTGGTGCCATCTTTCTACCAGCGCTGAAATTATTTACTCTTCTCGAAGATCATTATCCGTAATAACTATCTAAATTTTTTTTCTGTCATTGTTCATGTTGTACCCATACATTAAATACCCCTTTCACTTAATGTACTTCTGTCGTATTATTGAAATCATTTGCTTTTCTACCGACTGCAGTCATGATTTTAGTAACAATGTAGCACATTGCTGGAATTTAAAACAAAGAAGCTACTTTTGAAGTTTTATATATTAAGAAACAATATTAGGTATTTCTCTTTGTGTGTAATTATTCTTTAATTTCAAAGTAGTTAAAATCTAATGATTCCTTTTTTCCCCCTTGGCCTCTTCTAGTGTAATTTGTCATCACTTTTGTGCACTCTTGGATTGTGGAACATGATATCGTGAAAGAAAAAGAACGGAGAAATAGTGCAGAGCAAACAGACATCTGTGGCTGGTAATTATTGTTTTATGTTAACTTTATTTCCACTAGAAATGCTTGAATGTTGTAATTTGTACGTCCCTTTTCACATGTTGCATTATATTGGGGTTTAACTAGTTATTTATTTTACATGAACGCTTGATATTACGTTTTAATGTTTAGGGTAGCATTTATGCATTAATTTTTTAGGTTTAGAATTCCGTATTGAAGTGTCTGAATTGGTGCTTTCTTTATATTGTATTGTAATATTCAAAGTGAGGTCAAACTGTTAATCACACTATAATTATCAGAAGTCTGAGATTTGTTAGAGTTCTGTTGCTTCGTAGTGGTTTCAAAATTACTGCTGTAGTGTAATTTTTTCCCAAGTGGCCTCCTTTCGCATTACGAGGAGGAGGCTAAACATTTTCCTCTCTGTGTGGCCTAATATTTTCCCTTCGCAATGGGGTCTTCTCTTCCCAACAGGTCAGAGTAATTGTGTACAAACCAATTTTGTTTCAGTTTTTTTCCGAATTTAGAGTCTCTCTATCAAGTGCTCTCTTAAATGTTGAACAAAAAAAAGATGTAAATAAAAATTTAATGAGTACTCGTAAAGAAAGTTAGTGGAGCCAAATTGTCTTCTGTTAAGGCTGCTGAAAATGTGCTTTTTATTAGTTGTTTTAAGCATACTTTATTATATTTTCCCCTTAATCTGAACTATTTTGGCATATTGTGAAATTTTATGAACCAATTTGCAAAGATCTATTTAAAATTGATTCCATAAATAAAAATTCATTTTGAAATCAAATCAGAGATGTTTTATTAGTATGGAAGTAAAATTCTGTAAATTAACTTTCAACTTTGTTTTGCAAAGCACTCTGAAAGTTTCTTTTGGACTTCTTTCCGTTCTCTTTGCAAATGCATGACAATTATTTTTTGAATAAGCTGATGCAACTGTAACCATGTCGCTGTAAAGAGCCCATGTTTCCCAGTAGCTCTTTTGAAGTGTCCTGTTTTTTCTTTAATTGGGTCCTTCTCCGCTAGAAGATCAGACATTGCTTTCGTGTTATTTGACAATTCCTTCATCTTATCTTCAGTTAAAAGCTCTTCTTCGTAATGAATGCTTTTATTAACAAGGGGTTTTATAAGCACCCAATTCTTCTTTTGTAATTTTCTAATGCATTGACTTCTCTGTCTTCCATATGTGAAAATTCTTTGGCATGCTTTGCTTTTGAGATTTGTAAGATTTCTCGGACTTTATTTTCAGTCGATGGAAATTGTTTAAAGTAGCAGATAAATTCTTTCCAGTGTTGATGGATGAATATTGCACCACGTATAAATGAAATTCTAGCAGTGGACAAATTAAATGGGATCCTTTAAGGTACTGCTATACGCAAAATCACGCTTTACAAGTCTGCGCTCAGCAAGTACCTGCCGTATTAAAACTGATAGACTACGAAACATGACTTGAAGAATCATGTGAGTTATGTGGAATGCAGCTTGGGAGTTTAGTGGTGAGAGGTAAACAGTCTATACAGATGACGGGAAATAATAAAAATTTAGATGGGTGTACTATAAAGTATTTTACTCCCTGACCATGGATTAGTCATAAACAGTACTTGTGTAAAGTATATGAATTCCCTGTTTAAGAAAGGAATTTCTCTATGACAGTATGTCACTATGTTTGTATCATAGCTGGAATAGCGAGGTGTTGTGTCTTCAGGGAAACAAAATCTGTTATTCTGTAATTTTTACTGAAAATGTGTGTTTAAATTTTGTTACCTAGATAAGCTATTTTTAACTCTTTCTATATGAAAATGAAACCAAATAGAGACAAAGAAATAAAATTGCATTCCTTCCGTTGGTGCAGTTATTCGCAACTTTTACTTAATGGGAGCCAATTTTAAGTTTATAAAATTTTGGCTAGCTGCAATTATATATTGCACTTTTAATATTTGAGTTATAAATGCATTACACAAAGTATAAAAATGTGTGGTATAATATGTCAAAGAAAAGGTATACTCTTTGTATTATTTACAAACAATTCAGCAAGATGAAAATTAAATACAGTTAAATCATATTTTAATGTGAAATTTAACACTGCATTTCTTCTGAGAGTTTTTTTTTCTTCCTCTGGTACATGCTATGTTATGGCTAAATCCATGCAGTCGTTCGGATGCTTGTTTGTTATTTTGCATCTGAACATTGATTTTGACAAGTTCGTTGTTAAAAATCCTCTTTCACATTTTTAAGTAGACTGAAAGCAGGAATTTATCTTTTTAAAAGTTTAACAGTTCATGATTTTTCTGATCTAGGACTATTCAAATGGCTTTTTGTGATATTCTTGATCTTAATTAGGATGAAAGTCAGTTATTTCCATTTCTAGATCAGTAGAATTGTTATTTAACATATTTGCAATCTTTTACCACAGTTATTTCCATTTCTAGATCAGTAGAATTGTTATTTAACATATTTGCAATCTTTTACCATTTTTCTTGAATACTAGTATTATGTAATGGGGTTTGAATTGAATGTAGTAGTTTGTCTAATTTTAAATATACTCAAAACATCTAATTTAGAAACTAATTTAAGCTCGATGAGATTTTCCAAATGTTTGTTCCAGTTTTCTTATATTTCACACTTTAGTTCTCCAGATTTTCAAAGTGGCGAAACGTACATTACATTATGGTAAAAATGTATATTCCTTATATTTGTGTAATATTTTCACAAAATTAATTTTTATTTAAAATGAATTTAAAATACCTTTGAATTCAAAGACTTTAATTTAGTTCTCTCCCTCCCCTCATGTTTAAGATTTTAGTTATTATGTCTGTAAGAATGACTAAATCATAGAACCAATTATGGTCAATAATTTCTTCATAAGTTTCGTTTCTGGATTTTTAAAATTCTTCTATGAAACTTTTGTAACAGAAGCTGGGATGGAACCCAGGCAGCCAGACAGAATGTCCCTTCCCTGAGTGAAAATTTCTTTCATTTCACTCAAAGTGACACTATAATATTTCAGAATAAACCCTCATAACACTAATAAATGTATATAGATTTTTTTTAATGTTTATATAATGCGTGTTTGGTTCTTAAAATATTTTGAGCTATTATATTACTAATTCTGTATGTGAATTAAGAGAGTTTAATATAGAACATCTGCTTCAAGGCTAAAAGTAAAGTATTTGAATTATGTTTTACCTTTCGTGTGTTTTGAAACGTAGGTTCTATTCTACAATTTACGGAATTTCTCGGTATTGGACATCTCACATAGCTGACAAAGTTCCGTTCCTATGTTTAGGTTTTATAGTGCAATAAGTTGAGCATCCGTACATTAGTATATGACTTTGATTCCTTCGGAAAAAAAAAGAGTATCTTAGTTTTCTTGAATTTTTGGTCAAAATTTTAGTATGTAGGTAATAGCAATAACTCTTCCACAAAATTGATAATAAATTTTATTGCGACATTTCAAAATGCTGTTTAATTCAATGGCATTTCATGTGTTTAGGCTTGCTGTATTAAATCTGGGCTCAACCCGGGCAGCTAGAGAATACGTTCTTTCCCTCAGTGAAATATTGCTATAATTTCATTAAAGTGACATGGTAATATTTCAGGATAATTTCTTGTACATTGGACTAAGCTGTCCTCTCTCATCGATGAAAGTAACGAAGTAAAGAAAATTAGAAACGGTTCTTACGTTAAAATTCTGAATGAAATATTTCTTTAATGGTTTATGACTTTTGTTTCCAAGATGTTCTCCAAAATCTATTTTCAGAATCGTGTTTTTGAGCCCTTTTTAAAAAAAAATCTTTAAAAGTATATATGTATAGCTCTTTTAATGTTAATATATTTCGAGTTTGATTCTTACTCTTTTTTTATCTGTTATGTCACTAATTCTGTGTGTGAATTAAGATAGTTTAATATATAACACCTGCTTCAAAGCTAACAGTAAAGTTTATTTTGTTTATTTGTCATTTAAAATTACCTGCTTATTGTCTTTTGGTGCCATCTTTCTACCAGCGCTGAAATTATTTACTCTTCTCGAAGATCATTATCCGTAATAACTATCTAAATTTTTTTTCTGTCATTGTTCATGTTGTACCCATACATTAAATACCCCTTTCACTTAATGTACTTCTGTCGTATTATTGAAATCATTTGCTTTTCTACCGACTGCAGTCATGATTTTAGTAACAATGTAGCACATTGCTGGAATTTAAAACAAAGAAGCTACTTTTGAAGTTTTATATATTAAGAAACAATATTAGGTATTTCTCTTTGTGTGTAATTATTCTTTAATTTCAAAGTAGTTAAAATCTAATGATTCCTTTTTTCCCCCTTGGCCTCTTCTAGTGTAATTTGTCATCACTTTTGTGCACTCTTGGATTGTGGAACATGATATCGTGAAAGAAAAAGAACGGAGAAATAGTGCAGAGCAAACAGACATCTGTGGCTGGTAATTATTGTTTTATGTTAACTTTATTTCCACTAGAAATGCTTGAATGTTGTAATTTGTACGTCCCTTTTCACGTGTTGCATTATATTGGGGTTTAACTAGTTATTTATTTTACATGAACGCTTGATATTACGTTGTAATGTTTAGGGTAGCATTTATGCATTAATTTTTTAGGTTTAGAATTCCGTATTGAAGTGTCTGAATTGGTGCTTTCTTTATATTGTATTGTAATATTCGAAGTGAGGTCGAACTGTTAATCACACTATAATTATCAGAAGTCTGAGATTTGTTAGAGTTCTGTTGCTTCGTAGTGGTTTCAAAATTACTGCTGTAGTGTAATTTTTTCCCAAGTGGCCTCCTTTCGCATTACGAGGAGGAGGCTAAACATTTTCCTCTCTGTGTGGCCTAATATTTTCCCTTCGCAATGGGGTCTTCTCTTCCCAACAGGTCAGAGTAATTGTGTACAAACCAATTTTGTTTCAGTTTTTTTCCGAATTTAGAGTCTCTCTATCAAGTGCTCTCTTAAATGTTGAACAAAAAAAAGATGTAAATAAAAATTTAATGAGTACTCGTAAAGAAAGTTAGTGGAGCCAAATTGTCTTCTGTTAAGGCTGCTGAAAATGTGCTTTTTATTAGTTGTTTTAAGCATACTTTATTATATTTTCCCCTTAATCTGAACTATTTTGGCATATTGTGAAATTTTATGAACCAATTTGCAAAGATCTATTTAAAATTGATTCCATAAATAAAAATTCATTTTGAAATCAAATCAGAGATGTTTTATTAGTATGGAAGTAAAATTCTGTAAATTAACTTTCAACTTTGTTTTGCAAAGCACTCTGAAAGTTTCTTTTGGACTTCTTTCCGTTCTCTTTGCAAATGCATGACAATTATTTTTTGAATAAGCTGATGCAACTGTAACCATGTCGCTGTAAAGAGCCCATGTTTCCCAGTAGCTCTTTTGAAGTGTCCTGTTTTTTCTTTAATTGGGTCCTTCTCCGCTAGAAGATCAGACATTGCTTTCGTGTTATTTGACAATTCCTTCATCTTATCTTCAGTTAAAAGCTCTTCTTCGTAATGAATGCTTTTATTAACAAGGGGTTTTATAAGCACCCAATTCTTCTTTTGTAATTTTCTAATGCATTGACTTCTCTGTCTTCCATATGTGAAAATTCTTTGGCATGCTTTGCTTTTGAGATTTGTAAGATTTCTCGGACTTTATTTTCAGTCGATGGAAATTGTTTAAAGTAGCAGATAAATTCTTTCCAGTGTTGATGGATGAATATTGCACCACGTATAAATGAAATTCTAGCAGTGGACAAATTAAATGGGATCCTTTAAGGTACTGCTATACGCAAAATCACGCTTTACAAGTCTGCGCTCAGCAAGTACCTGCCGTATTAAAACTGATAGACTACGAAACATGACTTGAAGAATCATGTGAGTTATGTGGAATGCAGCTTGGGAGTTTAGTGGTGAGAGGTAAACAGTCTATACAGATGACGGGAAATAATAAAAATTTAGATGGGTGTACTATAAAGTATTTTACTCCCTGACCATGGATTAGTCATAAACAGTACTTGTGTAAAGTATATGAATTCCCTGTTTAAGAAAGGAATTTCTCTATGACAGTATGTCACTATGTTTGTATCATAGCTGGAATAGCGAGGTGTTGTGTCTTCAGGGAAACAAAATCTGTTATTCTGTAATTTTTACTGAAAATGTGTGTTTAAATTTTGTTACCTAGATAAGCTATTTTTAACTCTTTCTATATGAAAATGAAACCAAATAGAGACAAAGAAATAAAATTGCATTCCTTCCGTTGGTGCAGTTATTCGCAACTTTTACTTAATGGGAGCCAATTTTAAGTTTATAAAATTTTGGCTAGCTGCAATTATATATTGCACTTTTAATATTTGAGTTATAAATGCATTACACAAAGTATAAAAATGTGTGGTATAATATGTCAAAGAAAAGGTATACTCTTTGTATTATTTACAAACAATTCAGCAAGATGAAAATTAAATACAGTTAAATCATATTTTAATGTGAAATTTAACACTGCATTTCTTCTGAGAGTTTTTTTTTCTCCCTCTGGTACATGCTATGTTATGGCTAAATCCATGCAGTCGTTCGGATGCTTGTTTGTTATTTTGCATCTGAACATTGATTTTGACAAGTTCGTTGTTAAAAATCCTCTTTCACATTTTTAAGTAGACTGAAAGCAGGAATTTATCTTTTTAAAAGTTTAACAGTTCATGATTTTTCTGATCTAGGACTATTCAAATGGCTTTTTGTGATATTCTTGATCTTAATTAGGATGAAAGTCAGTTATTTCCATTTCTAGATCAGTAGAATTGTTATTTAACATATTTGCAATCTTTTACCACAGTTATTTCCATTTCTAGATCAGTAGAATTGTTATTTAACATATTTGCAATCTTTTACCATTTTTCTTAAATACTAGTATTATGTAATGGGGTTTGAATTGAATGTAGTAGTTTGTCTAATTTTAAATATACTCAAAACATCTAATTTAGAAACTAATTTAAGCTCGATGAGATTTTCCAAATGTTTGTTCCAGTTTTCTTATATTTCACACTTTAGTTCTCCAGATTTTCAAAGTGGCGAAACGTACATTACATTATGGTAAAAATGTATATTCCTTATATTTGTGTAATATTTTCACAAAATTAATTTTGATTTAAAATGAATTTAAAATACCTTTGAATTCAAAGACTTTAATTTAGTTCTCTCCCTCCCCTCATGTTTAAGATTTTAGTTATTATGTCTGTAAGAATGACTAAATCATAGAACCAATTATGGTCAATAATTTCTTCATAAGTTTCGTTTCTGGATTTTTAAAATTCTTCTATGAAACTTTTGTAACAGAAGCTGGGATGGAACCCAGGCAGCCAGACAGAATGTCCCTTCCCTGAGTGAAAATTTCTTTCATTTCACTCAAAGTGACACTATAATATTTCAGAATAAACTCTCATAACACTAATAAATGTATATAGATTTTTTTTAATGTTTATATAATGCGTGTTTGGTTCTTAAAATATTTTGAGCTATTATATTACTAATTCTGTATGTGAATTAAGAGAGTTTAATATAGAACATCTGCTTCAAGGCTAAAAGTAAAGTATTTGAATTATGTTTTACCTTTCGTGTGTTTTGAAACGTAGGTTCTATTCTACAATTTACGGAATTTCTCGGTATTGGACATCTCACATAGCTGACAAAGTTCCGTTCCTATGTTTAGGTTTTATAGTGCAATAAGTTGAGCATCCGTACATTAGTATATGACTTTGATTCCTTCGGAAAAAAAAAGAGTATCTTAGTTTTCTTGAATTTTTGGTCAAAATTTTAGTATGTAGGTAATAGCAATAACTCTTCCACAAAATTGATAATAAATTTTATTGCGACATTTCAAAATGCTGTTTAATTCAATGGCATTTCATGTGTTTAGGCTTGCTGTATTAAATCTGGGCTCAACCCGGGCAGCTAGAGAATACGTTCTTTCCCTCAGTGAAATATTGCTATAATTTCATTAAAGTGACATGGTAATATTTCAGGATAATTTCTTGTACATTGGACTAAGCTGTCCTCTCTCATCGATGAAAGTAACGAAGTAAAGAAAATTAGAAACGGTTCTTACGTTAAAATTCTGAATGAAATATTTCTTTAATGGTTTATGACTTTTGTTTCCAAGATGTTCTCCAAAATCTATTTTCAGAATCGTGTTTTTGAGCCCTTTTTAAAAAAAAATCTTTAAAAGTATATATCTATAGCTCTTTTAATGTTAATATATTTCGAGTTTGATTCTTACTCTTTTTTTATCTGTTATGTCACTAATTCTGTGTGTGAATTAAGATAGTTTAATATATAACACCTGCTTCAAAGCTAACAGTAAAGTTTATTTTGTTTATTTGTCATTTAAAATTACCTGCTTATTGTCTTTTGGTGCCATCTTTCTACCAGCGCTGAAATTATTTACTCTTCTCGAAGATCATTATCCGTAATAACTATCTAAATTTTTTTTCTGTCATTGTTCATGTTGTACCCATACATTAAATACCCCTTTCACTTAATGTACTTCTGTCGTATTATTGAAATCATTTGCTTTTCTACCGACTGCAGTCATGATTTTAGTAACAATGTAGCACATTGCTGGAATTTAAAACAAAGAAGCTACTTTTGAAGTTTTATATATTAAGAAACAATATTAGGTATTTCTCTTTGTGTGTAATTATTCTTTAATTTCAAAGTAGTTAAAATCTAATGATTCCTTTTTTCCCCCTTGGCCTCTTCTAGTGTAATTTGTCATCACTTTTGTGCACTCTTGGATTGTGGAACATGATATCGTGAAAGAAAAAGAACGGAGAAATAGTGCAGAGCAAACAGACATCTGTGGCTGGTAATTATTGTTTTATGTTAACTTTATTTCCACTAGAAATGCTTGAATGTTGTAATTTGTACGTCCCTTTTCACATGTTGCATTATATTGGGGTTTAACTAGTTATTTATTTTACATGAACGCTTGATATTACGTTTTAATGTTTAGGGTAGCATTTATGCATTAATTTTTTAGGTTTAGAATTCCGTATTGAAGTGTCTGAATTGGTGCTTTCTTTATATTGTATTGTAATATTCGAAGTGAGGTCGAACTGTTAATCACACTATAATTATCAGAAGTCTGAGATTTGTTAGAGTTCTGTTGCTTCGTAGTGGTTTCAAAATTACTGCTGTAGTGTAATTTTTTCCCAAGTGGCCTCCTTTCGCATTACGAGGAGGAGGCTAAACATTTTCCTCTCTGTGTGGCCTAATATTTTCCCTTCGCAATGGGGTCTTCTCTTCCCAACAGGTCAGAGTAATTGTGTACAAACCAATTTTGTTTCAGTTTTTTTCCGAATTTAGAGTCTCTCTATCAAGTGCTCTCTTAAATGTTGAACAAAAAAAAGATGTAAATAAAAATTTAATGAGTACTCGTAAAGAAAGTTAGTGGAGCCAAATTGTCTTCTGTTAAGGCTGCTGAAAATGTGCTTTTTATTAGTTGTTTTAAGCATACTTTATTATATTTTCCCCTTAATCTGAACTATTTTGGCATATTGTGAAATTTTATGAACCAATTTGCAAAGATCTATTTAAAATTGATTCCATAAATAAAAATTCATTTTGAAATCAAATCAGAGATGTTTTATTAGTATGGAAGTAAAATTCTGTAAATAAACTTTCAACTTTGTTTTGCAAAGCACTCTGAAAGTTTCTTTTGGACTTCTTTCCGTTCTCTTTGCAAATGCATGACAATTATTTTTTGAATAAGCTGATGCAACTGTAACCATGTCGCTGTAAAGAGCCCATGTTTCCCAGTAGCTCTTTTGAAGTGTCCTGTTTTTTCTTTAATTGGGTCCTTCTCCGCTAGAAGATCAGACATTGCTTTCGTGTTATTTGACAATTCCTTCATCTTATCTTCAGTTAAAAGCTCTTCTTCGTAATGAATGCTTTTATTAACAAGGGGTTTTATAAGCACCCAATTCTTCTTTTGTAATTTTCTAATGCATTGACTTCTCTGTCTTCCATATGTGAAAATTCTTTGGCATGCTTTGCTTTTGAGATTTGTAAGATTTCTCGGACTTCATTTTCAGTCGATGGAAATTGTTTAAAGTAGCAGATAAATTCTTTCCAGTGTTGATGGATGAATGTTGCACCACGTATAAATGAAATTCTAGCAGTGCACAAATTAAATGGGATCCTTTAAGGTACTGCTATACGCAAAATCACGCTTTACAAGTCTGCGCTCAGCAAGTACCTGCCGTATTAAAACTGATAGACTACGAAACATGACTTGAAGAATCATGTGAGTTATGTGGAATGCAGCTTGGGAGTTTAGTGGTGAGAGGTAAACAGTCTATACAGATGACGGGAAATAATAAAAATTTAGATGGGTGTACTATAAAGTATTTTACTCCCTGACCATGGATTAGTCATAAACAGTACTTGTGTAAAGTATATGAATTCCCTGTTTAAGAAAGGAATTTCTCTATGACAGTATGTCACTATGTCTGTATCATAGCTGGAATAGCGAGGTGTTGTGTCTTCAGGGAAACAAAATCTGTTATTCTGTAATTTTTACTGAAAATGTGTGTTTAAATTTTGTTACCTAGATAAGCTATTTTTAACTCTTTCTATATGAAAATGAAACCAAATAGAGACAAAGAAATAAAATTGCATTCCTTCCGTTGGTGCAGTTATTCGCAACTTTTACTTAATGGGAGCCAATTTTAAGTTTATAAAATTTTGGCTAGCTGCAATTATATATTGCACTTTTAATATTTGAGTTATAAATGCATTACACAAAGTATAAAAATGTGTGGTATAATATGTTAAAGAAAAGGTATACTCTTTGTATTATTTACAAACAATTCAGCAAGATGAAAATTAAATACAGTTAAATCATATTTTAATGTGAAATTTAACACTGCATTTCTTCTGAGAGTTTTTTTTTCTCCCTCTGGTACATGCTATGTTATGGCTAAATCCATGCAGTCGTTGGGATGCTTGTTTGTTATTTTGCATCTGAACATTGATTTTGACAAGTTCGTTGTTAAAAATCCTCTTTCACATTTTTAAGTAGACTGAAAGCAGGAATTTATTTTTTTAAAAGTTTAACAGTTAATGATTTTTCTGATCTAGGACTATTCAAATGGCTTTTTGTGATATTCTTGATCTTAATTAAGATGAAAGTCAGTTATTTCCATTTCTAGATCTGTAGAATTGTTATTTAACATATTTGCAATCTTTTACCACAGTTATTTCCATTTCTAGATCAGTAGAATTGTTATTTAACATATTTGCAATCTTTTACCATTTTTCTTAAATACTAGTATTATGTAATGGGGTTTGAAGTGAATGTAGTAGTTTGTCTAATTTTAAATACACTCAAAACATCTAATTTAGAAACTAATTTAAGCTCGATGAGATTTTCCAAATGTTTGTTCCAGTTTTCTTATATTTCACACTTTAGTTCTCCAGATTTTCAAAGTGGCGAAACGTACATTACATTATGGTAAAAATGTATATTCCTTATATTTGTGTAATATTTTCACAAAATTAATTTTGATTTAAAATGAATTTAAAATACCCTTGAATTCAAAGACTTTAATTTAGTTCTCTCCCTCCCCTCAAGTTTAAGATTTTAGTTATTATGTCTGTAAGAATGACTAAATCATAGAACCAATTATGGTCAATAATTTCTTCATAAGTTTCGTTTCTGGATTTTTAAAATTCTTCTATGAAACTTTTGTAACAGAAGCTGGGATGGAACCCAGGCAGCCAGACAGAATGTCCCTTCCCTGAGTGAAAATTTCTTTCATTTCACTCAAAGTGACACTATAATATTTCAGAATAAACCCTCATAACACTAATAAATGTATATAGATTTTTTTTAATGTTTATATAATGCGTGTTTGGTTCTTAAAATATTTTGAGCTATTATATTACTAATTCTGTATGTGAATTAAGAGAGTTTAATATAGAACATCTGCTTCAAGGCTAAAAGTAAAGTATTTGAATTATGTTTTACCTTTCGTGTGTTTTGAAACGTAGGTTCTATTCTACAATTTACGGAATTTCTCGGTATTGGACATCTCACATAGCTGACAAAGTTTCGTTCTATGTTTAGGTTTTATAGTGCAATAAGTTGAGCATCCCTACATTAGTATATGACTTTGATTCCTTCGAAGAAAAAAAAGAGTATCTTAGTTTTCTTGAATTTTTGGTGAAAATTTTAGTATGTAGGTAATTGCAATAACTCTTCCACAAAATTGCATATAAATTTTTTTGCGACATTTCAAAATGCTGTTTAATTCAATGGCATTTCATGTGTTTAGGCTTGCTGTATTAAATCTGGGCTCAACCCGGGCAGCTAGAGAATACGTTCTTTCCCTCAGTGAAATATTGCTATAATTTCATTAAAGTGACATGGTAATATTTCAGGATAATTTCTTGTACATTGGACTAAGCTGTCCTCTCTCATCGATGAAAGTAACGAAGTAAAGAAAATTAGAAACGGTTCTTACGTTAAAATTCTGAATGAAATATTTCTTTAATGGTTTATGACTTTTGTTTCCAAGATGTTCTCCAAAATCTATTTTCAGAATGGTGTTTTTGAGCCCTTTTTAAAAAAAATCTTTAAAAGTATATATCTATAGCTCTTTTAATGTTAATATATTTCGAGTTTGATTCTTACTCTTTTTTTATCTGTTATGTCACTAATTCTGTGTGTGAATTAAGATAGTTTAATATATAACACCTGCTTCAAAGCTAACAGTAAAGTTTATTTTGTTTATTTGTCATTTAAAATTACCTGCTTATTGTCTTTTAGTGCCATCTTTCTACCAGCGCTGAAATTATTTACTCTTCTCGAAGATCATTATCCGTAATAACTATCTAAATTTTTTTTCTGTCATTGTTCATGTTGTACCCATACATAAAATACCCCTTTCACTTAATGTACTTCTGTCGTATTATTGAAATCATTTGCTTTTCTACCAACTGCAGTCATGATTTTAGTAACAATGTAGCACATTGCTGGAATTTAAAACAAAGAAGCTACTTTTGAAGTTTTATATATTAAGAAACAATATTAGGTATTTCTCTTTGTGTGTAATTATTCTTTAATTTCAAAGTAGTTAAAATCTAATGATTCCTTTTTTCCCCCTTGGCCTCTTCTAGTGTAATTTGTCATCACTTTTGTGCACTCTTGGATTGTGGAACATGATATCGTGAAAGAAAAAGAACGGAGAAATAGTGCAGAGCAAACAGACATCTGTGGCTGGTAATTATTGTTTTATGTTAACTTTATTTCCACTAGAAATGCTTGAATGTTGTAATTTGTACGTCCCTTTTCACATGTTGCATTATATTGGGGTTTAACTAGTTATTTATTTTACATGAACGCTTCATATTACGTTTTAATGTTTAGGTATCATTTATGCATTAATTTTTTAGGTTTAGAATTCCGTATTGAAGTGTCTGAATTGGTGCTTTCTTTATATTGTATTGTAATATTCGAAGTGAGGTCGAACTGTTAATCACACTATAATTATCAGAAGTCTGAGATTTGTTAGAGTTCTGTTGCTTCGTAGTGGTTTCAAAATTACTGCTGTAGTGTAATTTTTTCCCAAGTGGCCTCCTTTCGCATTACGAGGAGGAGGCTAAACATTTTCCTCTCTGTGTGGCCTAATATTTTCCCTTCGCAATGGGGTCTTCTCTTCCCAACAGGTCAGAGTAATTGTGTACAAACCAATTTTGTTTCAGTTTTTTTCCGAATTTAGAGTCTCTCTATCAAGTGCTCTCTTAAATGTTGAACAAAAAAAAGATGTAAATAAAAATTTAATGAGTACTCGTAAAGAAAGTTAGTGGAGCCAAATTGTCTTCTGTTAAGGCTGCTCAAAATGTGCTTTTTATTAGTTGTTTTAAGCATACTTTATTATATTTTCCCCTTAATCTGAACTATTTTGGCATATTGTGAAGTTTTATGAACCAATTTGCAAAGATCTATTTAAAATTGATTCCATAAATAAAAATTCATTTTGAAATCAAATCAGAGATCTTTTATTAGTATCGAAGTAAAATTCTGTAAATTAACTTTCAACTTTGTTTTGCAAAGCACTCTGAAAGTTTCTTTTGGACTTCTTTCCGTTCTCTTGGCAAATGCATGACAATTATTTTTTGAATAAGCTGATGCAACTGTAACCATGTCGCTGTAAAGAGCCCATGTTTCCCAGTAGCTCTTTTGAAGTGTCCTGTTTTTTCTTTAATTGGGTCCTTCTCCGCTAGAAGATCAGACATTGCTTTCGTGTTATTTGACAATTCCTTCATCTTATCTTCAGTTAAAAGCTCTTCTTCGTAATGAGCGCTTTTATTAACAAGGGGTTTTATAAGCACCCAATTCTTCTTTTGTAATTTTCTAATGCATTGACTTCTCTGTCTTCCATATGTGAAAATTCTTTGGCATGCTTTGCTTTTGAGATTTGTAAGATTTTTCGGACTTCATTTTCAGTCGATGGAAATTGTTTAAAGTGGCAGATAAATTCTTTCCAGTGTTGATGGATGAATGTTGCACCACGTATAAATGAAATTCTAGCAGTGGACAAATTAAATGGGATCCTTTAAGGTACTGCTATACGCAAAATCACGCTTTACAAGTCTGCGCTCAGCAAGTACCTGCCGTATTAAAACTGATAGACTACGAAACATGACTTGAAGAATCGTGTGAGTTATGTGGAATGCAGCTTGGGAGTTTAGTGGTGATAGGTAAACAGTCTATACAGATGACGGGAAATAATAAAAATTTAGATGGGTGTACTATAAAGTATTTTACTCCCTGACCATGGATTAGTCATAAACAGTACTTGTGTAAAGTATATGAATTCCCTGTTTACGAAAGGAATTTCTCTATGACAGTATGTCACTATGTTTGTATCATAGCTGGAATAGCGAGGTGTTGTGTCTTCAGGGAAACAAAATCTGTTATTCTGTAATTTTTACTGAAAATGTGTGTTTAAATTTTGTTACCTAGATAACCTATTTTTAACTCTTTCTATATGAAAATGAAACCAAATAGAGACAAAGAAATAAAATTGCATTCCTTCCCTTGGTGCAGTTATTCGCAACTTTTACTTAATGGGAGCCAATTTTAAGTTTATAAAATTTTGGCTAGCTGCAATTATATATTGCACTTTTAATATTTGAGTTATAAATGCATTACACAAAGTATAAAAATGTGTGGTATAATATGTTAAAGAAAAGGTATACTCTTTGTATTATTTACAAAAAATTCAGCAAGATGAAAATTAAATACAGGGAAATCATATTTTAATGTGAAATTTAACACTGCATTTCTTCTGAGAGTTTTTTTTTCTCCCTCTGGTACATGCTATGTTATGGCTAAATCCATGCAGTCGTTTGGATGCTTGTTTGTTATTTTGCATCTGAACATTGATTTTGACAAGTTCGTTGTTAAAAATCCTCTTTCACATTTTTAAGTAGACTGAAAGCAGGAATTTATCTTTTTAAAAGTTTAACAGTTCATGATTTTTCTGATCTAGGACTATTCAAATGGCTTTTTGTGATATTCTTGATCTTAATTAGGAGGAAAGTCAGTTATTTCCATTTCTAGATCAGTAGAATTGTTATTTAACATATTTGCAATCTTTTACCACAGTTATTTCCATTTCTAGATCAGTAGAATTGTTATTTAACATATTTGCAATCTTTTACCATTTTTCTTAAATACTAGTATTATGTAATGGGGATTGAAGTGAATGTAGTAGTTTGTCTAATTTTAAATACACTCAAAACATCTAATTTAGAAACTAATTTAAGCTCGATGAGATTTTCCAAATGTTTGTTTCAGTTGTCTTATATTTCACACTTTAGTTCTCCAGATTTTCAAAGTGGCAAAACGTACATTACATTATGGTAAAAATGTATATATTCCTTATATTTGTGTAATATTTTCACAAAATTAATTTTGATTTAAAATGAATTTAAAATACCCTTGAATTCAAAGACTAGTTTAGTTCTCTCCCTCCCCTCAAGTTTAAGATTTTAGTTATTATGTCTGTAAGAATGACTAATTCATAGAACCAATATGGTCAATAATTTCTTCATAAGTTTCGTTTCTGGATTTTTAAAATTCTTCTATGAAACTTTTGTAACAGAAGCTGGGATGGAACCCAGGCAGCCAGACAGAATGTCCCTTCCCTGAGTGAAAATTTCTATCATTTCACTTAAAGTGACACTATAATATTTCAGAATAAACCCTCATAACACTAATAAATGTATGTAGATTTTTTTTAATGTTTATATAATGCGTGTTTGGTTCTTAAAATATTTTGAGCTATTATATTACTAATTCTGTATGTGAATTAAGAGATTTTAATATAGAACATCTGCTTCAAGGCTAAAAGTAAAGTATTTGAATTATGTTTTACCTTTCGTGTGTTTTGAAACGTAGGTTCTATTCTACAATTTACGGAATTTCTCGGTATTGGACATCTCACATAGCTGACAAAGTTTTGTTCCTATGTTTAGGTTTTATAGTGCAATAAGTTGAGCATCCCTACATTAGTATATGACTTTGATTCCTTCGAAGAAACAAAAGAGTATCTTAGTTTTCTTGAATTTTTGGTGAAAATTTTAGTATGTAGGTAATTGCAATAACTCTTCCACAAAATTGCATATAAATTTTTTTGCGACTTTTCAAAATGCTGTTTAATTCAATGGCATTTCATGTGTTTAGGCTTGCTGTATTAAATCTGGGCTCGAACCCGGGCAGCTAGAGAATACGTTCTTTCCCTCAGTGAAATATTGCTATAATTTCATTAAAGTGACATGGTAATATTTCAGGATAATTTCTTGTACATTGGACTAAGCTGTCCTCTCTCATCGATGAAAGTAACGAAGTAAAGAAAATTAGAAACGGTTCTTACGTTAAAATTCTGAATGAAATATTTCTTTAATGGTTTATGACTTTTGTTTCCAAGATGTTCTCCAAAATCTATTTTCAGAATGGTGTTTTTGAGCCCTTTTTAAAAAAAATCTTTAAAAGTATATATGTATAGCTCTTTTAATGTTAATATATTTCGAGTTTGATTCTTACTCTTTTTTTATCTGTTATGTCACTAATTCTGTGTGTGAATTAAGATAGTTTAATATATAACACCTGCTTCAAAGCTAACAGTAAAGTTTATTTTGTTTATTTGTCATTTAAAATTACCTGCTTATTGTCTTTTGGTGCCATCTTTCTAACAGCGCTGAAATTATTTACTCTTCTCGAAGATCATTATCCGTAATAACTATCTAAATTTTTTTTCTGTCATTGTTCATGTTGTACCCATACATTAAATACCCCTTTCACTTAATGTACTTCTGTCGTATTATTGAAATCATTTGCTTTTCTACCGACTGCAGTCATGATTTTAGTAACAATGTAGCACATTGCTGGAATTTAAAACAAAGAAGCTACTTTTGAAGTTTTATATATTAAGAAACAATATTAGGTATTTCTCTTTGTGTGTAATTATTCTTTAATTTCAAAGTAGTTAAAATCTAATGATTCCTTTTTTCCCCCTTGGCCTCTTCTAGTGTAATTTGTCATCACTTTTGTGCACTCTTGGATTGTGGAACATGATATCGTGAAAGAAAAAGAACGGAGAAATAGTGCAGAGCAAACAGACATCTGTGGCTGGTAATTATTGTTTTATGTTAACTTTATTTCCACTAGAAATGCTTGAATGTTGTAATTTGTACGTCCCTTTTCACATGTTGCATTATATTGGGGTTTAACTAGTTATTTATTTTACATGAACGCTTCATATTACGTTTTAATGTTTAGGGTAGCATTTATGCATTAATTTTTTAGGTTTAGAATTCCGTATTGAAGTGTCTGAATTGGTGCTTTCTTTATATTGTATTGTAATATTCGAAGTGAGGTCGAACTGTTAATCACACTATAATTATCAGAAGTCTGAGATTTGTTAGAGTTCTGTTGCTTCGTAGTGGTTTCAAAATTACTGCTGTAGTGTAATTTTTTCCCAAGTGGCCTCCTTTCGCATTACGAGGAGGAGGCTAAACATTTTCCTCTCTGTGTGGCCTAATATTTTCCCTTCGCAATGGGGTCTTCTCTTCCCAACAGGTCAGAGTAATTGTGTACAAACCAATTTTGTTTCAGTTTTTTTCCGAATTTAGAGTCTCTCTATCAAGTGCTCTCTTAAATGTTGAACAAAAAAGAGATGTAAATAAAAATTTAATGAGTACTCGTAAAGAAAGTTAGTGGAGCCAAATTGTCTTCTGTTAAGGCTGCTCAAAATGTGCTTTTTATTAGTTGTTTTAAGCATACTTTATTATATTTTCCCCTTAATCTGAACTATTTTGGCATATTGTGAAGTTTTATGAACCAATTTGCAAAGATCTATTTAAAATTGATTCCATAAATAAAAATTCATTTTGAAATCAAATCAGAGATCTTTTATTAGTATCGAAGTAAAATTCTGTAGATTAACTTTCAACTTTGTTTTGCAAAGCACTCTGAAAGTTTCTTTTGGACTTCTTTCCGTTCTCTTGGCAAATGCACAACAGAATTATTTTTTGAAAAAGCTGATGCAACTGTAACCGTGTCGCTGTAAAGAGCCCATGTTTCCCAGTAGCTCTTTTGAAGTGTCCTGTTTTTTCTTTAATTGGGTCCTTCTCCGCTAGAAGATCAGACATTGCTTTCGTGTTATTTGACAATTCCTTCATCTTATCTTCAGTTAAAAGCTCTTCTTCGTAATGAGCGCTTTTATTAACAAGGGGTTTTATAAGCACCCAATTCTTTTGTAATTTTCTAAAGCATTGACTTCTCTGTCTTCCATATGTGAAAATTCTTTGGCATGCTTTGCTTTTGAGATTTGTAAGATTTTTCGGACTTCATTTTCAGTCGATGGAAATTGTTTAAAGTGGCAGATAAATTCTTTCCAGTGTTGATGGATGAATGTTGCACCACGTATAAATGAAATTCTAGCAGTGGACAAATTAAATGGGATCCTTTAAGGTACTGCTATACGCAAAATCACGCTTTACAAGTCTGCGCTCAGCAAGTACCTGCCGTATTAAAACTGATAGACTACGAAACATGACTTGAAGAATCGTGTGAGTTATGTGGAATGCAGCTTGGGAGTTTAGTGGTGATAGGTAAACAGTCTATACAGATGACGGGAAATAATAAAAATTTAGATGGGTGTACTATAAAGTATTTTACTCCCTGACCATGGATTAGTCATAAACAGTACTTGTGTAAAGTATATGAATTCCCTGTTTACGAAAGGAATTTCTCTATGACAGTATGTCACTATGTTTGTATCATAGCTGGAATAGCGAGGTGTTGTGTCTTCAGGGAAACAAAATCTGTTATTCTGTAATTTTTACTGAAAATGTGTGTTTAAATTTTGTTACCTAGATAACCTATTTTTAACTCTTTCTATATGAAAATGAAACCAATTAGAGACAAAGAAATAAAATTGCATTCCTTCCCTTGGTGCAGTTATTCGCAACTTTTACTTAATGGGAGCCAATTTTAAGTTTATAAAATTTTGGCTAGCTGCAATTATATATTGCACTTTTAATATTTGAGTTATAAATGCATTACACAAAGTATAAAAATGTGTGGTATAATATGTTAAAGAAAAGGTATACTCTTTGTATTATTTACAAAAAATTCAGCAAGATGAAAATTAAATACAGGGAAATCATATTTTAATGTGAAATTTAACACTGCATTTCTTCTGAGAGTTTTTTTTTTCTCCCTCTGGTACATGCTATGTTATGGCTAAATCCATGCAGTCGTTCGGATGCTTGTTTGTTATTTTGCATCTGAACATTGATTTTGACAAGTTCGTTGTTAAAAATCCTCTTTCACATTTTTAAGTAGACTGAAAGCAGGAATTTATCTTTTTAAAAGTTTAACAGTTCATGATTTTTCTGATCTAGGACTATTCAAATGGCTTTTTGTGATATTCTTGATCTTAATTAGGAGGAAAGTCAGTTATTTCCATTTCTAGATCAGTAGAATTGTTATTTAACATATTTGCAATCTTTTACCACAGTTATTTCCATTTCTAGATCAGTAGAATTGTTATTTAACATATTTGCAATCTTTTACCATTTTTCTTAAATACTAGTATTATGTAATGGGGATTGAAGTGAATGTAGTAGTTTGTCTAATTTTAAATACACTCAAAACATCTAATTTAGAAACTAATTTAAGCTCGATGAGATTTTCCAAATGTTTGTTTCAGTTGTCTTATATTTCACACTTTAGTTCTCCAGATTTTCAAAGTGGCAAAACGTACATTACATTATGGTAAAAATGTATATATTCCTTATATTTGTGTAATATTTTCACAAAATTAATTTTGATTTAAAATGAATTTAAAATACCCTTGAATTCAAAGACTAGTTTAGTTCTCTCCCTCCCCTCAAGTTTAAGATTTTAGTTATTATGTCTGTAAGAATGACTAAATCATAGAACCAATATGGTCAATAATTTCTTCATAAGTTTCGTTTCTGGATTTTTAAAATTCTTCTATGAAACTTTTGTAACAGAAGCTGGGATGGAACCCAGGCAGCCAGACAGAATGTCCCTTCCCTGAGTGAAAATTTCTATCATTTCACTTAAAGTGACACTATAATATTTCAGAATAAACCCTCATAACACTAATAAATGTATGTAGATTTTTTTTAATGTTTATATAATGCGTGTTTGGTTCTTAAAATATTTTGAGCTATTATATTACTAATTCTGTATGTGAATTAAGAGATTTTAATATAGAACATCTGCTTCAAGGCTAAAAGTAAAGTATTTGAATTATGTTTTACCTTTCGTGTGTTTTGAAACGTAGGTTCTATTCTACAATTTACGGAATTTCTCGGTATTGGACATCTCACATAGCTGACAAAGTTTTGTTCCTATGTTTAGGTTTTATAGTGCAATAAGTTGAGCATCCCTACATTAGTATATGACTTTGATTCCTTCGAAGAAACAAAAGAGTATCTTAGTTTTCTTGAATTTTTGGTGAAAATTTTAGTATGTAGGTAATTGCAATAACTCTTCCACAAAATTGCATATAAATTTTTTTGCGACTTTTCAAAATGCTGTTTAATTCAATGGCATTTCATGTGTTTAGGCTTGCTGTATTAAATCTGGGCTCGAACCCGGGCAGCTAGAGAATACGTTCTTTCCCTCAGTGAAATATTGCTATAATTTCATTAAAGTGACATGGTAATATTTCAGGATAATTTCTTGTACATTGGACTAAGCTGTCCTCTCTCATCGATGAAAGTAACGAAGTAAAGAAAATTAGAAACGGTTCTTACGTTAAAATTCTGAATGAAATATTTCTTTAATGGTTTATGACTTTTGTTTCCAAGATGTTCTCCAAAATCTATTTTCAGAATGGTGTTTTTGAGCCCTTTTTAAAAAAAATCTTTAAAAGTATATATGTATAGCTCTTTTAATGTTAATATATTTCGAGTTTGATTCTTACTCTTTTTTTATCTGTTATGTCACTAATTCTGTGTGTGAATTAAGATAGTTTAATATATAACACCTGCTTCAAAGCTAACAGTAAAGTTTATTTTGTTTATTTGTCATTTAAAATTACCTGCTTATTGTCTTTTGGTGCCATCTTTCTAACAGCGCTGAAATTATTTACTCTTCTCGAAGATCATTATCCGTAATAACTATCTAAATTTTTTTTCTGTCATTGTTCATGTTGTACCCATACATTAAATACCCCTTTCACTTAATGTACTTCTGTCGTATTATTGAAATCATTTGCTTTTCTACCGACTGCAGTCATGATTTTAGTAACAATGTAGCACATTGCTGGAATTTAAAACAAAGAAGCTACTTTTGAAGTTTTATATATTAAGAAACAATATTAGGTATTTCTCTTTGTGTGTAATTATTCTTTAATTTCAAAGTAGTTAAAATCTAATGATTCCTTTTTTCCCCCTTGGCCTCTTCTAGTGTAATTTGTCATCACTTTTGTGCACTCTTGGATTGTGGAACATGATATCGTGAAAGAAAAAGAACGGAGAAATAGTGCAGAGCAAACAGACATCTGTGGCTGGTAATTATTGTTTTATGTTAACTTTATTTCCACTAGAAATGCTTGAATGTTGTAATTTGTACGTCCCTTTTCACATGTTGCATTATATTGGGGTTTAACTAGTTATTTATTTTACATGAACGCTTCATATTACGTTTTAATGTTTAGGGTAGCATTTATGCATTAATTTTTTAGGTTTAGAATTCCGTATTGAAGTGTCTGAATTGGTGCTTTCTTTATATTGTATTGTAATATTCGAAGTGAGGTCGAACTGTTAATCACACTATAATTATCAGAAGTCTGAGATTTGTTAGAGTTCTGTTGCTTCGTAGTGGTTTCAAAATTACTGCTGTAGTGTAATTTTTTCCCAAGTGGCCTCCTTTCGCATTACGAGGAGGAGGCTAAACATTTTCCTCTCTGTGTGGCCTAATATTTTCCCTTCGCAATGGGGTCTTCTCTTCCCAACAGGTCAGAGTAATTGTGTACAAACCAATTTTGTTTCAGTTTTTTTCCGAATTTAGAGTCTCTCTATCAAGTGCTCTCTTAAATGTTGAACAAAAAAGAGATGTAAATAAAAATTTAATGAGTACTCGTAAAGAAAGTTAGTGGAGCCAAATTGTCTTCTGTTAAGGCTGCTCAAAATGTGCTTTTTATTAGTTGTTTTAAGCATACTTTATTATATTTTCCCCTTAATCTGAACTATTTTGGCATATTGTGAAGTTTTATGAACCAATTTGCAAAGATCTATTTAAAATTGATTCCATAAATAAAAATTCATTTTGAAATCAAATCAGAGATGTTTTATTAGTATCGAAGTAAAATTCTGTAGATTAACTTTCAACTTTGTTTTGCAAAGCACTCTGAAAGTTTCTTTTGGACTTCTTTCCGTTCTCTTGGCAAATGCACAACAGAATTATTTTTTGAAAAAGCTGATGCAACTGTAACCGTGTCGCTGTAAAGAGCCCATGTTTCCCAGTAGCTCTTTTGAAGTGTCCTGTTTTTTCTTTAATTGGGTCCTTCTCCGCTAGAAGATCAGACATTGCTTTCGTGTTATTTGACAATTCCTTCATCTTATCTTCAGTTAAAAGCTCTTCTTCGTAATGAGCGCTTTTATTAACAAGGGGTTTTATAAGCACCCAATTCTTTTGTAATTTTCTAAAGCATTGACTTCTCTGTCTTCCATATGTGAAAATTCTTTGGCATGCTTTGCTTTTGAGATTTGTAAGATTTTTCGGACTTCATTTTCAGTCGATGGAAATTGTTTAAAGTGGCAGATAAATTCTTTCCAGTGTTGATGGATGAATGTTGCACCACGTATAAATGAAATTCTAGCAGTGGACAAATTAAATGGGATCCTTTAAGGTACTGCTATACGCAAAATCACGCTTTACAAGTCTGCGCTCAGCAAGTACCTGCCGTATTAAAACTGATAGACTACGAAACATGACTTGAAGAATCGTGTGAGTTATGTGGAATGCAGCTTGGGAGTTTAGTGGTGATAGGTAAACAGTCTATACAGATGACGGGAAATAATAAAAATTTAGATGGGTGTACTATAAAGTATTTTACTCCCTGACCATGGATTAGTCATAAACAGTACTTGTGTAAAGTATATGAATTCCCTGTTTACGAAAGGAATTTCTCTATGACAGTATGTCACTATGTTTGTATCATAGCTGGAATAGCGAGGTGTTGTGTCTTCAGGGAAACAAAATCTGTTATTCTGTAATTTTTACTGAAAATGTGTGTTTAAATTTTGTTACCTAGATAACCTATTTTTAACTCTTTCTATATGAAAATGAAACCAATTAGAGACAAAGAAATAAAATTGCATTCCTTCCCTTGGTGCAGTTATTCGCAACTTTTACTTAATGGGAGCCAATTTTAAGTTTATAAAATTTTGGCTAGCTGCAATTATATATTGCACTTTTAATATTTGAGTTATAAATGCATTACACAAAGTATAAAAATGTGTGGTATAATATGTTAAAGAAAAGGTATACTCTTTGTATTATTTACAAAAAATTCAGCAAGATGAAAATTAAATACAGGGAAATCATATTTTAATGTGAAATTTAACACTGCATTTCTTCTGAGAGTTTTTTTTTTTCTCCCTCTGGTACATGCTATGTTATGGCTAAATCCATGCAGTTGTTCGGGTGCTTGTTTGTTATTTTGCATCTGAACATTGATTTTGACAAGTTCGTTGTTAAAAATCCTCTTTCACATTTTTAAGTAGACTGAAAGCAGGAATTTATCTTTTTAAAAGTTTAACAGTTCATGATTTTTCTGATCTAGGACTATTCAAATGGCTTTTTGTGATATTCTTGATCTTAATTAGGAGGAAAGTCAGTTATTTCCATTTCTAGATCAGTAGAATTGTTATTTAACATATTTGCAATCTTTTACCACAGTTATTTCCATTTCTAGATCAGTAGAATTGTTATTTAACATATTTGCAATCTTTTACCATTTTTCTTAAATACTAGTATTATGTAATGGGGATTGAAGTGAATGTAGTAGTTTGTCTAATTTTAAATACACTCAAAACATCTAATTTAGAAACTAATTTAAGCTCGATGAGATTTTCCAAATGTTTGTTTCAGTTGTCTTATATTTCACACTTTAGTTCTCCAGATTTTCAAAGTGGCAAAACGTACATTACATTATGGTAAAAATGTATATATTCCTTATATTTGTGTAATATTTTCACAGAATTAATTTTGATTTAAAATGAATTTAAAATACCCTTGAATTCAAAGACTAGTTTAGTTCTCTCCCTCCCCTCAAGTTTAAAATTTTAGTTATTATGTCTGTAAGAATGACTAAATCATAGAACCAATATGGTCAATAATTTCTTCATAAGTTTCGTTTCTGGATTTTTAAAATTCTTCTATGAAACTTTTGTAACAGAAGCTGGGATGGAACCCAGGCAGCCAGACAGAATGTCCCTTCCCTGAGTGAAAATTTCTATCATTTCACTTAAAGTGACACTATAATATTTCAGAATAAACCCTCATAACACTAATAAATGTATGTAGATTTTTTTTAATGTTTATATAATGCGTGTTTGGTTCTTAAAATATTTTGAGCTATTATATTACTAATTCTGTATGTGAATTAAGAGAGTTTAATATAGAACATCTGCTTCAAGGCTAAAAGTAAAGTATTTGAATTATGTTTTACCTTTCGTGTGTTTTGAAACGTAGGTTCTATTCTACAATTTACGGAATTTCTCGGTATTGGACATCTCACATAGCTGACAAAGTTTTGTTCCTATGTTTAGGTTTTATAGTGCAATAAGTTGAGCATCCCTACATTAGTATATGACTTTGATTCCTTCGAAGAAACAAAAGAGTATCTTAGTTTTCTTGAATTTTTGGTGAAAATTTTAGTATGTAGGTAATTGCAATAACTCTTCCACAAAATTGCATATAAATTTTTTTGCGACTTTTCAAAATGCTGTTTAATTCAATGGCATTTCATGTGTTTAGGCTTGCTGTATTAAATCTGGGCTCGAACCCGGGCAGCTAGAGAATACGTTCTTTCCCTCAGTGAAATATTGCTATAATTTCATTAAAGTGACATGGTAATATTTCAGGATAATTTCTTGTACATTGGACTAAGCTGTCCTCTCTCATCGATGAAAGTAACGAAGTAAAGAAAATTAGAAACGGTTCTTACGTTAAAATTCTGAATGAAATATTTCTTTAATGGTTTATGACTTTTGTTTCCAAGATGTTCTCCAAAATCTATTTTCAGAATGGTGTTTTTGAGCCCTTTTTAAAAAAAAATCTTTAAAAGTATATATGTATAGCTCTTTTAATGTTAATATATTTCGAGTTTGATTCTTACTCTTTTTTTATCTGTTATGTCACTAATTCTGTGTGTGAATTAAGATAGTTTAATATATAACACCTGCTTCAAAGCTAACAGTAAAGTTTATTTTGTTTATTTGTCATTTAAAATTACCTGCTTATTGTCTTTTGGTGCCATCTTTCTAACAGCGCTGAAATTATTTACTCTTCTCGAAGATCATTATCCGTAATAACTATCTAAATTTTTTTTCTGTCATTGTTCATGTTGTACCCATACATTAAATACCCCTTTCACTTAATGTACTTCTGTCGTATTATTGAAATCATTTGCTTTTCTACCGACTGCAGTCATGATTTTAGTAACAATGTAGCACATTGCTGGAATTTAAAACAAAGAAGCTACTTTTGAAGTTTTATATATTAAGAAACAATATTAGGTATTTCTCTTTGTGTGTAATTATTCTTTAATTTCAAAGTAGTTAAAATCTAATGATTCCTTTTTTCCCCCTTGGCCTCTTCTAGTGTAATTTGTCATCACTTTTGTGCACTCTTGGATTGTGGAACATGATATCGTGAAAGAAAAAGAACGGAGAAATAGTGCAGAGCAAACAGACATCTGTGGCTGGTAATTATTGTTTTATGTTAACTTTATTTCCACTAGAAATGCTTGAATGTTGTAATTTGTACGTCCCTTTTCACATGTTGCATTATATTGGGGTTTAACTAGTTATTTATTTTACATGAACGCTTGATATTACGTTTTAATGTTTAGGGTAGCATTTATGCATTAATTTTTTAGGTTTAGAATTCCGTATTGAAGTGTCTGAATTGGTGCTTTCTTTATATTGTATTGTAATATTCGAAGTGAGGTCGAACTGTTAATCACACTATAATTATCAGAAGTCTGAGATTTGTTAGAGTTCTGTTGCTTCGTAGTGGTTTCAAAATTACTGCTGTAGTGTAATTTTTTCCCAAGTGGCCTCCTTTCGCATTACGAGGAGGAGGCTAAACATTTTCCTCTCTGTGTGGCCTAATATTTTCCCTTCGCAATGGGGTCTTCTCTTCCCAACAGGTCAGAGTAATTGTGTACAAACCAATTTTGTTTCAGTTTTTTTCCGAATTTAGAGTCTCTCTATCAAGTGCTCTCTTAAATGTTGAACAAAAAAGAGATGTAAATAAAAATTTAATGAGTACTCGTAAAGAAAGTTAGTGGAGCCAAATTGTCTTCTGTTAAGGCTGCTCAAAATGTGCTTTTTATTAGTTGTTTTAAGCATACTTTATTATATTTTCCCCTTAATCTGAACTATTTTGGCATATTGTGAAGTTTTATGAACCAATTTGCAAAGATCTATTTAAAATTGATTCCATAAATAAAAATTCATTTTGAAATCAAATCAGAGATGTTTTATTAGTATCGAAGTAAAATTCTGTAGATTAACTTTCAACTTTGTTTTGCAAAGCACTCTGAAAGTTTCTTTTGGACTTCTTTCCGTTCTCTTGGCAAATGCACAACAGAATTATTTTTTGAAAAAGCTGATGCAACTGTAACCGTGTCGCTGTAAAGAGCCCATGTTTCCCAGTAGCTCTTTTGAAGTGTCCTGTTTTTTCTTTAATTGGGTCCTTCTCCGCTAGAAGATCAGACATTGCTTTCGTGTTATTTGACAATTCCTTCATCTTATCTTCAGTTAAAAGCTCTTCTTCGTAATGAGCGCTTTTATTAACAAGGGGTTTTATAAGCACCCAATTCTTTTGTAATTTTCTAAAGCATTGACTTCTCTGTCTTCCATATGTGAAAATTCTTTGGCATGCTTTGCTTTTGAGATTTGTAAGATTTTTCGGACTTCATTTTCAGTCGATGGAAATTGTTTAAAGTGGCAGATAAATTCTTTCCAGTGTTGATGGATGAATGTTGCACCACGTATAAATGAAATTCTAGCAGTGGACAAATTAAATGGGATCCTTTAAGGTACTGCTATACGCAAAATCACGCTTTACAAGTCTGCGCTCAGCAAGTACCTGCCGTATTAAAACTGATAGACTACGAAACATGACTTGAAGAATCGTGTGAGTTATGTGGAATGCAGCTTGGGAGTTTAGTGGTGATAGGTAAACAGTCTATACAGATGACGGGAAATAATAAAAATTTAGATGGGTGTACTATAAAGTATTTTACTCCCTGACCATGGATTAGTCATAAACAGTACTTGTGTAAAGTATATGAATTCCCTGTTTACGAAAGGAATTTCTCTATGACAGTATGTCACTATGTTTGTATCATAGCTGGAATAGCGAGGTGTTGTGTCTTCAGGGAAACAAAATCTGTTATTCTGTAATTTTTACTGAAAATGTGTGTTTAAATTTTGTTACCTAGATAACCTATTTTTAACTCTTTCTATATGAAAATGAAACCAATTAGAGACAAAGAAATAAAATTGCATTCCTTCCCTTGGTGCAGTTATTCGCAACTTTTACTTAATGGGAGCCAATTTTAAGTTTATAAAATTTTGGCTAGCTGCAATTATATATTGCACTTTTAATATTTGAGTTATAAATGCATTACACAAAGTATAAAAATGTGTGGTATAATATGTTAAAGAAAAGGTATACTCTTTGTATTATTTACAAAAAATTCAGCAAGATGAAAATTAAATACAGGGAAATCATATTTTAATGTGAAATTTAACACTGCATTTCTTCTGAGAGTTTTTTTTTTCTCCCTCTGGTACATGCTATGTTATGGCTAAATCCATGCAGTCGTTCGGATGCTTGTTTGTTATTTTGCATCTGAACATTGATTTTGACAAGTTCGTTGTTAAAAATCCTCTTTCACATTTTTAAGTAGACTGAAAGCAGGAATTTATCTTTTTAAAAGTTTAACAGTTCATGATTTTTCTGATCTAGGACTATTCAAATGGCTTTTTGTGATATTCTTGATCTTAATTAGGAGGAAAGTCAGTTATTTCCATTTCTAGATCAGTAGAATTGTTATTTAACATATTTGCAATCTTTTACCACAGTTATTTCCATTTCTAGATCAGTAGAATTGTTATTTAACATATTTGCAATCTTTTACCATTTTTCTTAAATACTAGTATTATGTAATGGGGATTGAAGTGAATGTAGTAGTTTGTCTAATTTTAAATACACTCAAAACATCTAATTTAGAAACTAATTTAAGCTCGATGAGATTTTCCAAATGTTTGTTTCAGTTGTCTTATATTTCACACTTTAGTTCTCCAGATTTTCAAAGTGGCAAAACGTACATTACATTATGGTAAAAATGTATATATTCCTTATATTTGTGTAATATTTTCACAAAATTAATTTTGATTTAAAATGAATTTAAAATACCCTTGAATTCAAAGACTAGTTTAGTTCTCTCCCTCCCCTCAAGTTTAAGATTTTAGTTATTATGTCTGTAAGAATGACTAAATCATAGAACCAATATGGTCAATAATTTCTTCATAAGTTTCGTTTCTGGATTTTTAAAATTCTTCTATGAAACTTTTGTAACAGAAGCTGGGATGGAACCCAGGCAGCCAGACAGAATGTCCCTTCCCTGAGTGAAAATTTCTATCATTTCACTTAAAGTGACACTATAATATTTCAGAATAAACCCTCATAACACTAATAAATGTATGTAGATTTTTTTTAATGTTTATATAATGCGTGTTTGGTTCTTAAAATATTTTGAGCTATTATATTACTAATTCTGTATGTGAATTAAGAGATTTTAATATAGAACATCTGCTTCAAGGCTAAAAGTAAAGTATTTGAATTATGTTTTACCTTTCGTGTGTTTTGAAACGTAGGTTCTATTCTACAATTTACGGAATTTCTCGGTATTGGACATCTCACATAGCTGACAAAGTTTTGTTCCTATGTTTAGGTTTTATAGTGCAATAAGTTGAGCATCCCTACATTAGTATATGACTTTGATTCCTTCGAAGAAACAAAAGAGTATCTTAGTTTTCTTGAATTTTTGGTGAAAATTTTAGTATGTAGGTAATTGCAATAACTCTTCCACAAAATTGCATATAAATTTTTTTGCGACTTTTCAAAATGCTGTTTAATTCAATGGCATTTCATGTGTTTAGGCTTGCTGTATTAAATCTGGGCTCGAACCCGGGCAGCTAGAGAATACGTTCTTTCCCTCAGTGAAATATTGCTATAATTTCATTAAAGTGACATGGTAATATTTCAGGATAATTTCTTGTACATTGGACTAAGCTGTCCTCTCTCATCGATGAAAGTAACGAAGTAAAGAAAATTAGAAACGGTTCTTACGTTAAAATTCTGAATGAAATATTTCTTTAATGGTTTATGACTTTTGTTTCCAAGATGTTCTCCAAAATCTATTTTCAGAATGGTGTTTTTGAGCCCTTTTTAAAAAAAATCTTTAAAAGTATATATGTATAGCTCTTTTAATGTTAATATATTTCGAGTTTGATTCTTACTCTTTTTTTATCTGTTATGTCACTAATTCTGTGTGTGAATTAAGATAGTTTAATATATAACACCTGCTTCAAAGCTAACAGTAAAGTTTATTTTGTTTATTTGTCATTTAAAATTACCTGCTTATTGTCTTTTGGTGCCATCTTTCTAACAGCGCTGAAATTATTTACTCTTCTCGAAGATCATTATCCGTAATAACTATCTAAATTTTTTTTCTGTCATTGTTCATGTTGTACCCATACATTAAATACCCCTTTCACTTAATGTACTTCTGTCGTATTATTGAAATCATTTGCTTTTCTACCGACTGCAGTCATGATTTTAGTAACAATGTAGCACATTGCTGGAATTTAAAACAAAGAAGCTACTTTTGAAGTTTTATATATTAAGAAACAATATTAGGTATTTCTCTTTGTGTGTAATTATTCTTTAATTTCAAAGTAGTTAAAATCTAATGATTCCTTTTTTCCCCCTTGGCCTCTTCTAGTGTAATTTGTCATCACTTTTGTGCACTCTTGGATTGTGGAACATGATATCGTGAAAGAAAAAGAACGGAGAAATAGTGCAGAGCAAACAGACATCTGTGGCTGGTAATTATTGTTTTATGTTAACTTTATTTCCACTAGAAATGCTTGAATGTTGTAATTTGTACGTCCCTTTTCACATGTTGCATTATATTGGGGTTTAACTAGTTATTTATTTTACATGAACGCTTGATATTACGTTTTAATGTTTAGGGTAGCATTTATGCATTAATTTTTTAGGTTTAGAATTCCGTATTGAAGTGTCTGAATTGGTGCTTTCTTTATATTGTATTGTAATATTCGAAGTGAGGTCGAACTGTTAATCACACTATAATTATCAGAAGTCTGAGATTTGTTAGAGTTCTGTTGCTTCGTAGTGGTTTCAAAATTACTGCTGTAGTGTAATTTTTTCCCAAGTGGCCTCCTTTCGCATTACGAGGAGGAGGCTAAACATTTTCCTCTCTGTGTGGCCTAATATTTTCCCTTCGCAATGGGGTCTTCTCTTCCCAACAGGTCAGAGTAATTGTGTACAAACCAATTTTGTTTCAGTTTTTTTCCGAATTTAGAGTCTCTCTATCAAGTGCTCTCTTAAATGTTGAACAAAAAAGAGATGTAAATAAAAATTTAATGAGTACTCGTAAAGAAAGTTAGTGGAGCCAAATTGTCTTCTGTTAAGGCTGCTCAAAATGTGCTTTTTATTAGTTGTTTTAAGCATACTTTATTATATTTTCCCCTTAATCTGAACTATTTTGGCATATTGTGAAGTTTTATGAACCAATTTGCAAAGATCTATTTAAAATTGATTCCATAAATAAAAATTCATTTTGAAATCAAATCAGAGATGTTTTATTAGTATCGAAGTAAAATTCTGTAGATTAACTTTCAACTTTGTTTTGCAAAGCACTCTGAAAGTTTCTTTTGGACTTCTTTCCGTTCTCTTGGCAAATGCACAACAGAATTATTTTTTGAAAAAGCTGATGCAACTGTAACCGTGTCGCTGTAAAGAGCCCATGTTTCCCAGTAGCTCTTTTGAAGTGTCCTGTTTTTTCTTTAATTGGGTCCTTCTCCGCTAGAAGATCAGACATTGCTTTCGTGTTATTTGACAATTCCTTCATCTTATCTTCAGTTAAAAGCTCTTCTTCGTAATGAGCGCTTTTATTAACAAGGGGTTTTATAAGCACCCAATTCTTTTGTAATTTTCTAAAGCATTGACTTCTCTGTCTTCCATATGTGAAAATTCTTTGGCATGCTTTGCTTTTGAGATTTGTAAGATTTTTCGGACTTCATTTTCAGTCGATGGAAATTGTTTAAAGTGGCAGATAAATTCTTTCCAGTGTTGATGGATGAATGTTGCACCACGTATAAATGAAATTCTAGCAGTGGACAAATTAAATGGGATCCTTTAAGGTACTGCTATACGCAAAATCACGCTTTACAAGTCTGCGCTCAGCAAGTACCTGCCGTATTAAAACTGATAGACTACGAAACATGACTTGAAGAATCGTGTGAGTTATGTGGAATGCAGCTTGGGAGTTTAGTGGTGATAGGTAAACAGTCTATACAGATGACGGGAAATAATAAAAATTTAGATGGGTGTACTATAAAGTATTTTACTCCCTGACCATGGATTAGTCATAAACAGTACTTGTGTAAAGTATATGAATTCCCTGTTTACGAAAGGAATTTCTCTATGACAGTATGTCACTATGTTTGTATCATAGCTGGAATAGCGAGGTGTTGTGTCTTCAGGGAAACAAAATCTGTTATTCTGTAATTTTTACTGAAAATGTGTGTTTAAATTTTGTTACCTAGATAACCTATTTTTAACTCTTTCTATATGAAAATGAAACCAATTAGAGACAAAGAAATAAAATTGCATTCCTTCCCTTGGTGCAGTTATTCGCAACTTTTACTTAATGGGAGCCAATTTTAAGTTTATAAAATTTTGGCTAGCTGCAATTATATATTGCACTTTTAATATTTGAGTTATAAATGCATTACACAAAGTATAAAAATGTGTGGTATAATATGTTAAAGAAAAGGTATACTCTTTGTATTATTTACAAAAAATTCAGCAAGATGAAAATTAAATACAGGGAAATCATATTTTAATGTGAAATTTAACACTGCATTTCTTCTGAGAGTTTTTTTTTTCTCCCTCTGGTACATGCTATGTTATGGCTAAATCCATGCAGTCGTTCGGATGCTTGTTTGTTATTTTGCATCTGAACATTGATTTTGACAAGTTCGTTGTTAAAAATCCTCTTTCACATTTTTAAGTAGACTGAAAGCAGGAATTTATCTTTTTAAAAGTTTAACAGTTCATGATTTTTCTGATCTAGGACTATTCAAATGGCTTTTTGTGATATTCTTGATCTTAATTAGGAGGAAAGTCAGTTATTTCCATTTCTAGATCAGTAGAATTGTTATTTAACATATTTGCAATCTTTTACCACAGTTATTTCCATTTCTAGATCAGTAGAATTGTTATTTAACATATTTGCAATCTTTTACCATTTTTCTTAAATACTAGTATTATGTAATGGGGATTGAAGTGAATGTAGTAGTTTGTCTAATTTTAAATACACTCAAAACATCTAATTTAGAAACTAATTTAAGCTCGATGAGATTTTCCAAATGTTTGTTTCAGTTGTCTTATATTTCACACTTTAGTTCTCCAGATTTTCAAAGTGGCAAAACGTACATTACATTATGGTAAAAATGTATATATTCCTTATATTTGTGTAATATTTTCACAAAATTAATTTTGATTTAAAATGAATTTAAAATACCCTTGAATTCAAAGACTAGTTTAGTTCTCTCCCTCCCCTCAAGTTTAAGATTTTAGTTATTATGTCTGTAAGAATGACTAAATCATAGAACCAATATGGTCAATAATTTCTTCATAAGTTTCGTTTCTGGATTTTTAAAATTCTTCTATGAAACTTTTGTAACAGAAGCTGGGATGGAACCCAGGCAGCCAGACAGAATGTCCCTTCCCTGAGTGAAAATTTCTATCATTTCACTTAAAGTGACACTATAATATTTCAGAATAAACCCTCATAACACTAATAAATGTATGTAGATTTTTTTTAATGTTTATATAATGCGTGTTTGGTTCTTAAAATATTTTGAGCTATTATATTACTAATTCTGTATGTGAATTAAGAGATTTTAATATAGAACATCTGCTTCAAGGCTAAAAGTAAAGTATTTGAATTATGTTTTACCTTTCGTGTGTTTTGAAACGTAGGTTCTATTCTACAATTTACGGAATTTCTCGGTATTGGACATCTCACATAGCTGACAAAGTTTTGTTCCTATGTTTAGGTTTTATAGTGCAATAAGTTGAGCATCCCTACATTAGTATATGACTTTGATTCCTTCGAAGAAACAAAAGAGTATCTTAGTTTTCTTGAATTTTTGGTGAAAATTTTAGTATGTAGGTAATTGCAATAACTCTTCCACAAAATTGCATATAAATTTTTTTGCGACTTTTCAAAATGCTGTTTAATTCAATGGCATTTCATGTGTTTAGGCTTGCTGTATTAAATCTGGGCTCGAACCCGGGCAGCTAGAGAATACGTTCTTTCCCTCAGTGAAATATTGCTATAATTTCATTAAAGTGACATGGTAATATTTCAGGATAATTTCTTATACATTGGACTAAGCTGTCCTCTCTCATCGATGAAAGTAACGAAGTAAAGAAAATTAGAAACGGTTCTTACGTTAAAATTCTGAATGAAATATTTCTTTAATGGTTTATGACTTTTGTTTCCAAGATGTTCTCCAAAATCTATTTTCAGAATGGTGTTTTTGAGCCCTTTTTAAAAAAAATCTTTAAAAGTATATATGTATAGCTCTTTTAATGTTAATATATTTCGAGTTTGATTCTTACTCTTTTTTTATCTGTTATGTCACTAATTCTGTGTGTGAATTAAGATAGTTTAATATATAACACCTGCTTCAAAGCTAACAGTAAAGTTTATTTTGTTTATTTGTCATTTAAAATTACCTGCTTATTGTCTTTTGGTGCCATCTTTCTAACAGCGCTGAAATTATTTACTCTTCTCGAAGATCATTATCCGTAATAACTATCTAAATTTTTTTTCTGTCATTGTTCATGTTGTACCCATACATTAAATACCCCTTTCACTTAATGTACTTCTGTCGTATTATTGAAATCATTTGCTTTTCTACCGACTGCAGTCATGATTTTAGTAACAATGTAGCACATTGCTGGAATTTAAAACAAAGAAGCTACTTTTGAAGTTTTATATATTAAGAAACAATATTAGGTATTTCTCTTTGTGTGTAATTATTCTTTAATTTCAAAGTAGTTAAAATCTAATGATTCCTTTTTTCCCCCTTGGCCTCTTCTAGTGTAATTTGTCATCACTTTTGTGCACTCTTGGATTGTGGAACATGATATCGTGAAAGAAAAAGAACGGAGAAATAGTGCAGAGCAAACAGACATCTGTGGCTGGTAATTATTGTTTTATGTTAACTTTATTTCCACTAGAAATGCTTGAATGTTGTAATTTGTACGTCCCTTTTCACATGTTGCATTATATTGGGGTTTAACTAGTTATTTATTTTACATGAACGCTTCATATTACGTTTTAATGTTTAGGGTAGCATTTATGCATTAATTTTTTAGGTTTAGAATTCCGTATTGAAGTGTCTGAATTGGTGCTTTCTTTATATTGTATTGTAATATTCGAAGTGAGGTCGAACTGTTAATCACACTATAATTATCAGAAGTCTGAGATTTGTTAGAGTTCTGTTGCTTCGTAGTGGTTTCAAAATTACTGCTGTAGTGTAATTTTTTCCCAAGTGGCCTCCTTTCGCATTACGAGGAGGAGGCTAAACATTTTCCTCTCTGTGTGGCCTAATATTTTCCCTTCGCAATGGGGTCTTCTCTTCCCAACAGGTCAGAGTAATTGTGTACAAACCAATTTTGTTTCAGTTTTTTTCCGAATTTAGAGTCTCTCTATCAAGTGCTCTCTTAAATGTTGAACAAAAAAGAGATGTAAATAAAAATTTAATGAGTACTCGTAAAGAAAGTTAGTGGAGCCAAATTGTCTTCTGTTAAGGCTGCTCAAAATGTGCTTTTTATTAGTTGTTTTAAGCATACTTTATTATATTTTCCCCTTAATCTGAACTATTTTGGCATATTGTGAAGTTTTATGAACCAATTTGCAAAGATCTATTTAAAATTGATTCCATAAATAAAAATTCATTTTGAAATCAAATCAGAGATGTTTTATTAGTATCGAAGTAAAATTCTGTAGATTAACTTTCAACTTTGTTTTGCAAAGCACTCTGAAAGTTTCTTTTGGACTTCTTTCCGTTCTCTTGGCAAATGCACAACAGAATTATTTTTTGAAAAAGCTGATGCAACTGTAACCGTGTCGCTGTAAAGAGCCCATGTTTCCCAGTAGCTCTTTTGAAGTGTCCTGTTTTTTCTTTAATTGGGTCCTTCTCCGCTAGAAGATCAGACATTGCTTTCGTGTTATTTGACAATTCCTTCATCTTATCTTCAGTTAAAAGCTCTTCTTCGTAATGAGCGCTTTTATTAACAAGGGGTTTTATAAGCACCCAATTCTTTTGTAATTTTCTAAAGCATTGACTTCTCTGTCTTCCATATGTGAAAATTCTTTGGCATGCTTTGCTTTTGAGATTTGTAAGATTTTTCGGACTTCATTTTCAGTCGATGGAAATTGTTTAAAGTGGCAGATAAATTCTTTCCAGTGTTGATGGATGAATGTTGCACCACGTATAAATGAAATTCTAGCAGTGGACAAATTAAATGGGATCCTTTAAGGTACTGCTATACGCAAAATCACGCTTTACAAGTCTGCGCTCAGCAAGTACCTGCCGTATTAAAACTGATAGACTACGAAACATGACTTGAAGAATCGTGTGAGTTATGTGGAATGCAGCTTGGGAGTTTAGTGGTGATAGGTAAACAGTCTATACAGATGACGGGAAATAATAAAAATTTAGATGGGTGTACTATAAAGTATTTTACTCCCTGACCATGGATTAGTCATAAACAGTACTTGTGTAAAGTATATGAATTCCCTGTTTACGAAAGGAATTTCTCTATGACAGTATGTCACTATGTTTGTATCATAGCTGGAATAGCGAGGTGTTGTGTCTTCAGGGAAACAAAATCTGTTATTCTGTAATTTTTACTGAAAATGTGTGTTTAAATTTTGTTACCTAGATAACCTATTTTTAACTCTTTCTATATGAAAATGAAATCAAATAGAGACAAAGAAATAAAATTGCATTCCTTCCCTTGGTGCAGTTATTCGCAACTTTTACTTAATGGGAGCCAATTTTAAGTTTATAAAATTTTGGCTAGCTGCAATTATATATTGCACTTTTAATATTTGAGTTATAAATGCATTACACAAAGTATAAAAATGTGTGGTATAATATGTTAAAGAAAAGGTATACTCTTTGTATTATTTACAAAAAATTCAGCAAGATGAAAATTAAATACAGGGAAATCATATTTTAATGTGAAATTTAACACTGCATTTCTTCTGAGAGTTTTTTTTTTTCTCCCTCTGGTACATGCTATGTTATGGCTAAATCCATGCAGTCGTTCGGGTGCTTGTTTGTTATTTTGCATCTGAACATTGATTTTGACAAGTTCGTTGTTAAAAATCCTCTTTCACATTTTTAAGTAGACTGAAAGCAGGAATTTATCTTTTTAAAAGTTTAACAGTTCATGATTTTTCTGATCTAGGACTATTCAAATGGCTTTTTGTGATATTCTTGATCTTAATTAGGAGGAAAGTCAGTTATTTCCATTTCTAGATCAGTAGAATTGTTATTTAACATATTTGCAATCTTTTACCACAGTTATTTCCATTTCTAGATCAGTAGAATTGTTATTTAACATATTTGCAATCTTTTACCATTTTTCTTAAATACTAGTATTATGTAATGGGGATTGAAGTGAATGTAGTAGTTTGTCTAATTTTAAATACACTCAAAACATCTAATTTAGAAACTAATTTAAGCTCGATGAGATTTTCCAAATGTTTGTTTCAGTTGTCTTATATTTCACACTTTAGTTCTCCAGATTTTCAAAGTGGCAAAACGTACATTACATTATGGTAAAAATGTATATATTCCTTATATTTGTGTAATATTTTCACAGAATTAATTTTGATTTAAAATGAATTTAAAATACCCTTGAATTCAAAGACTAGTTTAGTTCTCTCCCTCCCCTCAAGTTTAAGATTTTAGTTATTATGTCTGTAAGAATGACTAAATCATAGAACCAATATGGTCAATAATTTCTTCATAAGTTTCGTTTCTGGATTTTTAAAATTCTTCTATGAAACTTTTGTAACAGAAGCTGGGATGGAACCCAGGCAGCCAGACAGAATGTCCCTTCCCTGAGTGAAAATTTCTATCATTTCACTTAAAGTGACACTATAATATTTCAGAATAAACCCTCATAACACTAATAAATGTATGTAGATTTTTTTTAATGTTTATATAATGCGTGTTTGGTTCTTAAAATATTTTGAGCTATTATATTACTAATTCTGTATGTGAATTAAGAGAGTTTAATATAGAACATCTGCTTCAAGGCTAAAAGTAAAGTATTTGAATTATGTTTTACCTTTCGTGTGTTTTGAAACGTAGGTTCTATTCTACAATTTACGGAATTTCTCGGTATTGGACATCTCACATAGCTGACAAAGTTTTGTTCCTATGTTTAGGTTTTATAGTGCAATAAGTTGAGCATCCCTACATTAGTATATGACTTTGATTCCTTCGAAGAAACAAAAGAGTATCTTAGTTTTCTTGAATTTTTGGTGAAAATTTTAGTATGTAGGTAATTGCAATAACTCTTCCACAAAATTGCATATAAATTTTTTTGCGACTTTTCAAAATGCTGTTTAATTCAATGGCATTTCATGTGTTTAGGCTTGCTGTATTAAATCTGGGCTCGAACCCGGGCAGCTAGAGAATACGTTCTTTCCCTCAGTGAAATATTGCTATAATTTCATTAAAGTGACATGGTAATATTTCAGGATAATTTCTTGTACATTGGACTAAGCTGTCCTCTCTCATCGATGAAAGTAACGAAGTAAAGAAAATTAGAAACGGTTCTTACGTTAAAATTCTGAATGAAATATTTCTTTAATGGTTTATGACTTTTGTTTCCAAGATGTTCTCCAAAACCTATTTTCAGAATGGTGTTTTTGAGCCCTTTTTAAAAAAAAATCTTTAAAAGTATATATGTATAGCTCTTTTAATGTTAATATATTTCGAGTTTGATTCTTACTCTTTTTTTATCTGTTATGTCACTAATTCTGTGTGTGAATTAAGATAGTTTAATATATAACACCTGCTTCAAAGCTAACAGTAAAGTTTATTTTGTTTATTTGTCATTTAAAATTACCTGCTTATTGTCTTTTGGTGCCATCTTTCTAACAGCGCTGAAATTATTTACTCTTCTCGAAGATCATTATCCGTAATAACTATCTAAATTTTTTTTCTGTCATTGTTCATGTTGTACCCATACATTAAATACCCCTTTCACTTAATGTACTTCTGTCGTATTATTGAAATCATTTGCTTTTCTACCGACTGCAGTCATGATTTTAGTAACAATGTAGCACATTGCTGGAATTTAAAACAAAGAAGCTACTTTTGAAGTTTTATATATTAAGAAACAATATTAGGTATTTCTCTTTGTGTGTAATTATTCTTTAATTTCAAAGTAGTTAAAATCTAATGATTCCTTTTTTCCCCCTTGGCCTCTTCTAGTGTAATTTGTCATCACTTTTGTGCACTCTTGGATTGTGGAACATGATATCGTGAAAGAAAAAGAACGGAGAAATAGTGCAGAGCAAACAGACATCTGTGGCTGGTAATTATTGTTTTATGTTAACTTTATTTCCACTAGAAATGCTTGAATGTTGTAATTTGTACGTCCCTTTTCACATGTTGCATTATATTGGGGTTTAACTAGTTATTTATTTTACATGAACGCTTGATATTACGTTTTAATGTTTAGGGTAGCATTTATGCATTAATTTTTTAGGTTTAGAATTCCGTATTGAAGTGTCTGAATTGGTGCTTTCTTTATATTGTATTGTAATATTCGAAGTGAGGTCGAACTGTTAATCACACTATAATTATCAGAAGTCTGAGATTTGTTAGAGTTCTGTTGCTTCGTAGTGGTTTCAAAATTACTGCTGTAGTGTAATTTTTTCCCAAGTGGCCTCCTTTCGCATTACGAGGAGGAGGCTAAACATTTTCCTCTCTGTGTGGCCTAATATTTTCCCTTCGCAATGGGGTCTTCTCTTCCCAACAGGTCAGAGTAATTGTGTACAAACCAATTTTGTTTCAGTTTTTTTCCGAATTTAGAGTCTCTCTATCAAGTGCTCTCTTAAATGTTGAACAAAAAAGAGATGTAAATAAAAATTTAATGAGTACTCGTAAAGAAAGTTAGTGGAGCCAAATTGTCTTCTGTTAAGGCTGCTCAAAATGTGCTTTTTATTAGTTGTTTTAAGCATACTTTATTATATTTTCCCCTTAATCTGAACTATTTTGGCATATTGTGAAGTTTTATGAACCAATTTGCAAAGATCTATTTAAAATTGATTCCATAAATAAAAATTCATTTTGAAATCAAATCAGAGATGTTTTATTAGTATCGAAGTAAAATTCTGTAGATTAACTTTCAACTTTGTTTTGCAAAGCACTCTGAAAGTTTCTTTTGGACTTCTTTCCGTTCTCTTGGCAAATGCACAACAGAATTATTTTTTGAAAAAGCTGATGCAACTGTAACCATGTCGCTGTAAAGAGCCCATGTTTCCCAGTAGCTCTTTTGAAGTGTCCTGTTTTTTCTTTAATTGGGTCCTTCTCCGCTAGAAGATCAGACATTGCTTTCGTGTTATTTGACAATTCCTTCATCTTATCTTCAGTTAAAAGCTCTTCTTCGTAATGAGCGCTTTTATTAACAAGGGGTTTTATAAGCACCCAATTCTTTTGTAATTTTCTAAAGCATTGACTTCTCTGTCTTCCATATGTGAAAATTCTTTGGCATGCTTTGCTTTTGAGATTTGTAAGATTTTTCGGACTTCATTTTCAGTCGATGGAAATTGTTTAAAGTGGCAGATAAATTCTTTCCAGTGTTGATGGATGAATGTTGCACCACGTATAAATGAAATTCTAGCAGTGGACAAATTAAATGGGATCCTTTAAGGTACTGCTATACGCAAAATCACGCTTTACAAGTCTGCGCTCAGCAAGTACCTGCCGTATTAAAACTGATAGACTACGAAACATGACTTGAAGAATCGTGTGAGTTATGTGGAATGCAGCTTGGGAGTTTAGTGGTGATAGGTAAACAGTCTATACAGATGACGGGAAATAATAAAAATTTAGATGGGTGTACTATAAAGTATTTTACTCCCTGACCATGGATTAGTCATAAACAGTACTTGTGTAAAGTATATGAATTCCCTGTTTACGAAAGGAATTTCTCTATGACAGTATGTCACTATGTTTGTATCATAGCTGGAATAGCGAGGTGTTGTGTCTTCAGGGAAACAAAATCTGTTATTCTGTAATTTTTACTGAAAATGTGTGTTTAAATTTTGTTACCTAGATAACCTATTTTTAACTCTTTCTATATGAAAATGAAACCAATTAGAGACAAAGAAATAAAATTGCATTCCTTCCCTTGGTGCAGTTATTCGCAACTTTTACTTAATGGGAGCCAATTTTAAGTTTATAAAATTTTGGCTAGCTGCAATTATATATTGCACTTTTAATATTTGAGTTATAAATGCATTACACAAAGTATAAAAATGTGTGGTATAATATGTTAAAGAAAAGGTATACTCTTTGTATTATTTACAAAAAATTCAGCAAGATGAAAATTAAATACAGGGAAATCATATTTTAATGTGAAATTTAACACTGCATTTCTTCTGAGAGTTTTTTTTTTCTCCCTCTGGTACATGCTATGTTATGGCTAAATCCATGCAGTCGTTCGGATGCTTGTTTGTTATTTTGCATCTGAACATTGATTTTGACAAGTTCGTTGTTAAAAATCCTCTTTCACATTTTTAAGTAGACTGAAAGCAGGAATTTATCTTTTTAAAAGTTTAACAGTTCATGATTTTTCTGATCTAGGACTATTCAAATGGCTTTTTGTGATATTCTTGATCTTAATTAGGAGGAAAGTCAGTTATTTCCATTTCTAGATCAGTAGAATTGTTATTTAACATATTTGCAATCTTTTACCACAGTTATTTCCATTTCTAGATCAGTAGAATTGTTATTTAACATATTTGCAATCTTTTACCATTTTTCTTAAATACTAGTATTATGTAATGGGGATTGAAGTGAATGTAGTAGTTTGTCTAATTTTAAATACACTCAAAACATCTAATTTAGAAACTAATTTAAGCTCGATGAGATTTTCCAAATGTTTGTTTCAGTTGTCTTATATTTCACACTTTAGTTCTCCAGATTTTCAAAGTGGCAAAACGTACATTACATTATGGTAAAAATGTATATATTCCTTATATTTGTGTAATATTTTCACAAAATTAATTTTGATTTAAAATGAATTTAAAATAACCTTGAATTCAAAGACTAGTTTAGTTCTCTCCCTCCCCTCAAGTTTAAGATTTTAGTTATTATGTCTGTAAGAATGACTAAATCATAGAACCAATATGGTCAATAATTTCTTCATAAGTTTCGTTTCTGGATTTTTAAAATTCTTCTATGAAACTTTTGTAACAGAAGCTGGGATGGAACCCAGGCAGCCAGACAGAATGTCCCTTCCCTGAGTGAAAATTTCTATCATTTCACTTAAAGTGACACTATAATATTTCAGAATAAACCCTCATAACACTAATAAATGTATGTAGATTTTTTTTAATGTTTATATAATGCGTGTTTGGTTCTTAAAATATTTTGAGCTATTATATTACTAATTCTGTATGTGAATTAAGAGAGTTTAATATAGAACATCTGCTTCAAGGCTAAAAGTAAAGTATTTGAATTATGTTTTACCTTTCGTGTGTTTTGAAACGTAGGTTCTATTCTACAATTTACGGAATTTCTCGGTATTGGACATCTCACATAGCTGACAAAGTTTTGTTCCTATGTTTAGGTTTTATAGTGCAATAAGTTGAGCATCCCTACATTAGTATATGACTTTGATTCCTTCGAAGAAACAAAAGAGTATCTTAGTTTTCTTGAATTTTTGGTGAAAATTTTAGTATGTAGGTAATTGCAATAACTCTTCCACAAAATTGCATATAAATTTTTTTGCGACTTTTCAAAATGCTGTTTAATTCAATGGCATTTCATGTGTTTAGGCTTGCTGTATTAAATCTGGGCTCGAACCCGGGCAGCTAGAGAATACGTTCTTTCCCTCAGTGAAATATTGCTATAATTTCATTAAAGTGACATGGTAATATTTCAGGATAATTTCTTGTACATTGGACTAAGCTGTCCTCTCTCATCGATGAAAGTAACGAAGTAAAGAAAATTAGAAACGGTTCTTACGTTAAAATTCTGAATGAAATATTTCTTTAATGGTTTATGACTTTTGTTTCCAAGATGTTCTCCAAAACCTATTTTCAGAATGGTGTTTTTGAGCCCTTTTTAAAAAAAAATCTTTAAAAGTATATATGTATAGCTCTTTTAATGTTAATATATTTCGAGTTTGATTCTTACTCTTTTTTTATCTGTTATGTCACTAATTCTGTGTGTGAATTAAGATAGTTTAATATATAACACCTGCTTCAAAGCTAACAGTAAAGTTTATTTTGTTTATTTGTCATTTAAAATTACCTGCTTATTGTCTTTTGGTGCCATCTTTCTAACAGCGCTGAAATTATTTACTCTTCTCGAAGATCATTATCCGTAATAACTATCTAAATTTTTTTTCTGTCATTGTTCATGTTGTACCCATACATTAAATACCCCTTTCACTTAATGTACTTCTGTCGTATTATTGAAATCATTTGCTTTTCTACCGACTGCAGTCATGATTTTAGTAACAATGTAGCACATTGCTGGAATTTAAAACAAAGAAGCTACTTTTGAAGTTTTATATATTAAGAAACAATATTAGGTATTTCTCTTTGTGTGTAATTATTCTTTAATTTCAAAGTAGTTAAAATCTAATGATTCCTTTTTTCCCCCTTGGCCTCTTCTAGTGTAATTTGTCATCACTTTTGTGCACTCTTGGATTGTGGAACATGATATCGTGAAAGAAAAAGAACGGAGAAATAGTGCAGAGCAAACAGACATCTGTGGCTGGTAATTATTGTTTTATGTTAACTTTATTTCCACTAGAAATGCTTGAATGTTGTAATTTGTACGTCCCTTTTCACATGTTGCATTATATTGGGGTTTAACTAGTTATTTATTTTACATGAACGCTTGATATTACGTTTTAATGTTTAGGGTAGCATTTATGCATTAATTTTTTAGGTTTAGAATTCCGTATTGAAGTGTCTGAATTGGTGCTTTCTTTATATTGTATTGTAATATTCGAAGTGAGGTCGAACTGTTAATCACACTATAATTATCAGAAGTCTGAGATTTGTTAGAGTTCTGTTGCTTCGTAGTGGTTTCAAAATTACTGCTGTAGTGTAATTTTTTCCCAAGTGGCCTCCTTTCGCATTACGAGGAGGAGGCTAAACATTTTCCTCTCTGTGTGGCCTAATATTTTCCCTTCGCAATGGGGTCTTCTCTTCCCAACAGGTCAGAGTAATTGTGTACAAACCAATTTTGTTTCAGTTTTTTTCCGAATTTAGAGTCTCTCTATCAAGTGCTCTCTTAAATGTTGAACAAAAAAGAGATGTAAATAAAAATTTAATGAGTACTCGTAAAGAAAGTTAGTGGAGCCAAATTGTCTTCTGTTAAGGCTGCTCAAAATGTGCTTTTTATTAGTTGTTTTAAGCATACTTTATTATATTTTCCCCTTAATCTGAACTATTTTGGCATATTGTGAAGTTTTATGAACCAATTTGCAAAGATCTATTTAAAATTGATTCCATAAATAAAAATTCATTTTGAAATCAAATCAGAGATGTTTTATTAGTATCGAAGTAAAATTCTGTAGATTAACTTTCAACTTTGTTTTGCAAAGCACTCTGAAAGTTTCTTTTGGACTTCTTTCCGTTCTCTTGGCAAATGCACAACAGAATTATTTTTTGAAAAAGCTGATGCAACTGTAACCATGTCGCTGTAAAGAGCCCATGTTTCCCAGTAGCTCTTTTGAAGTGTCCTGTTTTTTCTTTAATTGGGTCCTTCTCCGCTAGAAGATCAGACATTGCTTTCGTGTTATTTGACAATTCCTTCATCTTATCTTCAGTTAAAAGCTCTTCTTCGTAATGAGCGCTTTTATTAACAAGGGGTTTTATAAGCACCCAATTCTTTTGTAATTTTCTAAAGCATTGACTTCTCTGTCTTCCATATGTGAAAATTCTTTGGCATGCTTTGCTTTTGAGATTTGTAAGATTTTTCGGACTTCATTTTCAGTCGATGGAAATTGTTTAAAGTGGCAGATAAATTCTTTCCAGTGTTGATGGATGAATGTTGCACCACGTATAAATGAAATTCTAGCAGTGGACAAATTAAATGGGATCCTTTAAGGTACTGCTATACGCAAAATCACGCTTTACAAGTCTGCGCTCAGCAAGTACCTGCCGTATTAAAACTGATAGACTACGAAACATGACTTGAAGAATCGTGTGAGTTATGTGGAATGCAGCTTGGGAGTTTAGTGGTGATAGGTAAACAGTCTATACAGATGACGGGAAATAATAAAAATTTAGATGGGTGTACTATAAAGTATTTTACTCCCTGACCATGGATTAGTCATAAACAGTACTTGTGTAAAGTATATGAATTCCCTGTTTACGAAAGGAATTTCTCTATGACAGTATGTCACTATGTTTGTATCATAGCTGGAATAGCGAGGTGTTGTGTCTTCAGGGAAACAAAATCTGTTATTCTGTAATTTTTACTGAAAATGTGTGTTTAAATTTTGTTACCTAGATAACCTATTTTTAACTCTTTCTATATGAAAATGAAACCAATTAGAGACAAAGAAATAAAATTGCATTCCTTCCCTTGGTGCAGTTATTCGCAACTTTTACTTAATGGGAGCCAATTTTAAGTTTATAAAATTTTGGCTAGCTGCAATTATATATTGCACTTTTAATATTTGAGTTATAAATGCATTACACAAAGTATAAAAATGTGTGGTATAATATGTTAAAGAAAAGGTATACTCTTTGTATTATTTACAAAAAATTCAGCAAGATGAAAATTAAATACAGGGAAATCATATTTTAATGTGAAATTTAACACTGCATTTCTTCTGAGAGTTTTTTTTTTCTCCCTCTGGTACATGCTATGTTATGGCTAAATCCATGCAGTCGTTCGGATGCTTGTTTGTTATTTTGCATCTGAACATTGATTTTGACAAGTTCGTTGTTAAAAATCCTCTTTCACATTTTTAAGTAGACTGAAAGCAGGAATTTATCTTTTTAAAAGTTTAACAGTTCATGATTTTTCTGATCTAGGACTATTCAAATGGCTTTTTGTGATATTCTTGATCTTAATTAGGAGGAAAGTCAGTTATTTCCATTTCTAGATCAGTAGAATTGTTATTTAACATATTTGCAATCTTTTACCACAGTTATTTCCATTTCTAGATCAGTAGAATTGTTATTTAACATATTTGCAATCTTTTACCATTTTTCTTAAATACTAGTATTATGTAATGGGGATTGAAGTGAATGTAGTAGTTTGTCTAATTTTAAATACACTCAAAACATCTAATTTAGAAACTAATTTAAGCTCGATGAGATTTTCCAAATGTTTGTTTCAGTTGTCTTATATTTCACACTTTAGTTCTCCAGATTTTCAAAGTGGCAAAACGTACATTACATTATGGTAAAAATGTATATATTCCTTATATTTGTGTAATATTTTCACAAAATTAATTTTGATTTAAAATGAATTTAAAATAACCTTGAATTCAAAGACTAGTTTAGTTCTCTCCCTCCCCTCAAGTTTAAGATTTTAGTTATTATGTCTGTAAGAATGACTAAATCATAGAACCAATATGGTCAATAATTTCTTCATAAGTTTCGTTTCTGGATTTTTAAAATTCTTCTATGAAACTTTTGTAACAGAAGCTGGGATGGAACCCAGGCAGCCAGACAGAATGTCCCTTCCCTGAGTGAAAATTTCTATCATTTCACTTAAAGTGACACTATAATATTTCAGAATAAACCCTCATAACACTAATAAATGTATGTAGATTTTTTTTAATGTTTATATAATGCGTGTTTGGTTCTTAAAATATTTTGAGCTATTATATTACTAATTCTGTATGTGAATTAAGAGAGTTTAATATAGAACATCTGCTTCAAGGCTAAAAGTAAAGTATTTGAATTATGTTTTACCTTTCGTGTGTTTTGAAACGTAGGTTCTATTCTACAATTTACGGAATTTCTCGGTATTGGACATCTCACATAGCTGACAAAGTTTTGTTCCTATGTTTAGGTTTTATAGTGCAATAAGTTGAGCATCCCTACATTAGTATATGACTTTGATTCCTTCGAAGAAACAAAAGAGTATCTTAGTTTTCTTGAATTTTTGGTGAAAATTTTAGTATGTAGGTAATTGCAATAACTCTTCCACAAAATTGCATATAAATTTTTTTGCGACTTTTCAAAATGCTGTTTAATTCAATGGCATTTCATGTGTTTAGGCTTGCTGTATTAAATCTGGGCTCGAACCCGGGCAGCTAGAGAATACGTTCTTTCCCTCAGTGAAATATTGCTATAATTTCATTAAAGTGACATGGTAATATTTCAGGATAATTTCTTGTACATTGGACTAAGCTGTCCTCTCTCATCGATGAAAGTAACGAAGTAAAGAAAATTAGAAACGGTTCTTACGTTAAAATTCTGAATGAAATATTTCTTTAATGGTTTATGACTTTTGTTTCCAAGATGTTCTCCAAAACCTATTTTCAGAATGGTGTTTTTGAGCCCTTTTTAAAAAAAAATCTTTAAAAGTATATATGTATAGCTCTTTTAATGTTAATATATTTCGAGTTTGATTCTTACTCTTTTTTTATCTGTTATGTCACTAATTCTGTGTGTGAATTAAGATAGTTTAATATATAACACCTGCTTCAAAGCTAACAGTAAAGTTTATTTTGTTTATTTGTCATTTAAAATTACCTGCTTATTGTCTTTTGGTGCCATCTTTCTAACAGCGCTGAAATTATTTACTCTTCTCGAAGATCATTATCCGTAATAACTATCTAAATTTTTTTTCTGTCATTGTTCATGTTGTACCCATACATTAAATACCCCTTTCACTTAATGTACTTCTGTCGTATTATTGAAATCATTTGCTTTTCTACCGACTGCAGTCATGATTTTAGTAACAATGTAGCACATTGCTGGAATTTAAAACAAAGAAGCTACTTTTGAAGTTTTATATATTAAGAAACAATATTAGGTATTTCTCTTTGTGTGTAATTATTCTTTAATTTCAAAGTAGTTAAAATCTAATGATTCCTTTTTTCCCCCTTGGCCTCTTCTAGTGTAATTTGTCATCACTTTTGTGCACTCTTGGATTGTGGAACATGATATCGTGAAAGAAAAAGAACGGAGAAATAGTGCAGAGCAAACAGACATCTGTGGCTGGTAATTATTGTTTTATGTTAACTTTATTTCCACTAGAAATGCTTGAATGTTGTAATTTGTACGTCCCTTTTCACATGTTGCATTATATTGGGGTTTAACTAGTTATTTATTTTACATGAACGCTTGATATTACGTTTTAATGTTTAGGGTAGCATTTATGCATTAATTTTTTAGGTTTAGAATTCCGTATTGAAGTGTCTGAATTGGTGCTTTCTTTATATTGTATTGTAATATTCGAAGTGAGGTCGAACTGTTAATCACACTATAATTATCAGAAGTCTGAGATTTGTTAGAGTTCTGTTGCTTCGTAGTGGTTTCAAAATTACTGCTGTAGTGTAATTTTTTCCCAAGTGGCCTCCTTTCGCATTACGAGGAGGAGGCTAAACATTTTCCTCTCTGTGTGGCCTAATATTTTCCCTTCGCAATGGGGTCTTCTCTTCCCAACAGGTCAGAGTAATTGTGTACAAACCAATTTTGTTTCAGTTTTTTTCCGAATTTAGAGTCTCTCTATCAAGTGCTCTCTTAAATGTTGAACAAAAAAGAGATGTAAATAAAAATTTAATGAGTACTCGTAAAGAAAGTTAGTGGAGCCAAATTGTCTTCTGTTAAGGCTGCTCAAAATGTGCTTTTTATTAGTTGTTTTAAGCATACTTTATTATATTTTCCCCTTAATCTGAACTATTTTGGCATATTGTGAAGTTTTATGAACCAATTTGCAAAGATCTATTTAAAATTGATTCCATAAATAAAAATTCATTTTGAAATCAAATCAGAGATGTTTTATTAGTATCGAAGTAAAATTCTGTAGATTAACTTTCAACTTTGTTTTGCAAAGCACTCTGAAAGTTTCTTTTGGACTTCTTTCCGTTCTCTTGGCAAATGCACAACAGAATTATTTTTTGAAAAAGCTGATGCAACTGTAACCATGTCGCTGTAAAGAGCCCATGTTTCCCAGTAGCTCTTTTGAAGTGTCCTGTTTTTTCTTTAATTGGGTCCTTCTCCGCTAGAAGATCAGACATTGCTTTCGTGTTATTTGACAATTCCTTCATCTTATCTTCAGTTAAAAGCTCTTCTTCGTAATGAGCGCTTTTATTAACAAGGGGTTTTATAAGCACCCAATTCTTTTGTAATTTTCTAAAGCATTGACTTCTCTGTCTTCCATATGTGAAAATTCTTTGGCATGCTTTGCTTTTGAGATTTGTAAGATTTTTCGGACTTCATTTTCAGTCGATGGAAATTGTTTAAAGTGGCAGATAAATTCTTTCCAGTGTTGATGGATGAATGTTGCACCACGTATAAATGAAATTCTAGCAGTGGACAAATTAAATGGGATCCTTTAAGGTACTGCTATACGCAAAATCACGCTTTACAAGTCTGCGCTCAGCAAGTACCTGCCGTATTAAAACTGATAGACTACGAAACATGACTTGAAGAATCGTGTGAGTTATGTGGAATGCAGCTTGGGAGTTTAGTGGTGATAGGTAAACAGTCTATACAGATGACGGGAAATAATAAAAATTTAGATGGGTGTACTATAAAGTATTTTACTCCCTGACCATGGATTAGTCATAAACAGTACTTGTGTAAAGTATATGAATTCCCTGTTTACGAAAGGAATTTCTCTATGACAGTATGTCACTATGTTTGTATCATAGCTGGAATAGCGAGGTGTTGTGTCTTCAGGGAAACAAAATCTGTTATTCTGTAATTTTTACTGAAAATGTGTGTTTAAATTTTGTTACCTAGATAACCTATTTTTAACTCTTTCTATATGAAAATGAAACCAATTAGAGACAAAGAAATAAAATTGCATTCCTTCCCTTGGTGCAGTTATTCGCAACTTTTACTTAATGGGAGCCAATTTTAAGTTTATAAAATTTTGGCTAGCTGCAATTATATATTGCACTTTTAATATTTGAGTTATAAATGCATTACACAAAGTATAAAAATGTGTGGTATAATATGTTAAAGAAAAGGTATACTCTTTGTATTATTTACAAAAAATTCAGCAAGATGAAAATTAAATACAGGGAAATCATATTTTAATGTGAAATTTAACACTGCATTTCTTCTGAGAGTTTTTTTTTTCTCCCTCTGGTACATGCTATGTTATGGCTAAATCCATGCAGTCGTTCGGATGCTTGTTTGTTATTTTGCATCTGAACATTGATTTTGACAAGTTCGTTGTTAAAAATCCTCTTTCACATTTTTAAGTAGACTGAAAGCAGGAATTTATCTTTTTAAAAGTTTAACAGTTCATGATTTTTCTGATCTAGGACTATTCAAATGGCTTTTTGTGATATTCTTGATCTTAATTAGGAGGAAAGTCAGTTATTTCCATTTCTAGATCAGTAGAATTGTTATTTAACATATTTGCAATCTTTTACCACAGTTATTTCCATTTCTAGATCAGTAGAATTGTTATTTAACATATTTGCAATCTTTTACCATTTTTCTTAAATACTAGTATTATGTAATGGGGATTGAAGTGAATGTAGTAGTTTGTCTAATTTTAAATACACTCAAAACATCTAATTTAGAAACTAATTTAAGCTCGATGAGATTTTCCAAATGTTTGTTTCAGTTGTCTTATATTTCACACTTTAGTTCTCCAGATTTTCAAAGTGGCAAAACGTACATTACATTATGGTAAAAATGTATATATTCCTTATATTTGTGTAATATTTTCACAAAATTAATTTTGATTTAAAATGAATTTAAAATAACCTTGAATTCAAAGACTAGTTTAGTTCTCTCCCTCCCCTCAAGTTTAAGATTTTAGTTATTATGTCTGTAAGAATGACTAAATCATAGAACCAATATGGTCAATAATTTCTTCATAAGTTTCGTTTCTGGATTTTTAAAATTCTTCTATGAAACTTTTGTAACAGAAGCTGGGATGGAACCCAGGCAGCCAGACAGAATGTCCCTTCCCTGAGTGAAAATTTCTATCATTTCACTTAAAGTGACACTATAATATTTCAGAATAAACCCTCATAACACTAATAAATGTATGTAGATTTTTTTTAATGTTTATATAATGCGTGTTTGGTTCTTAAAATATTTTGAGCTATTATATTACTAATTCTGTATGTGAATTAAGAGATTTTAATATAGAACATCTGCTTCAAGGCTAAAAGTAAAGTATTTGAATTATGTTTTACCTTTCGTGTGTTTTGAAACGTAGGTTCTATTCTACAATTTACGGAATTTCTCGGTATTGGACATCTCACATAGCTGACAAAGTTTTGTTCCTATGTTTAGGTTTTATAGTGCAATAAGTTGAGCATCCCTACATTAGTATATGACTTTGATTCCTTCGAAGAAACAAAAGAGTATCTTAGTTTTCTTGAATTTTTGGTGAAAATTTTAGTATGTAGGTAATTGCAATAACTCTTCCACAAAATTGCATATAAATTTTTTTGCGACTTTTCAAAATGCTGTTTAATTCAATGGCATTTCATGTGTTTAGGCTTGCTGTATTAAATCTGGGCTCGAACCCGGGCAGCTAGAGAATACGTTCTTTCCCTCAGTGAAATATTGCTATAATTTCATTAAAGTGACATGGTAATATTTCAGGATAATTTCTTGTACATTGGACTAAGCTGTCCTCTCTCATCGATGAAAGTAACGAAGTAAAGAAAATTAGAAACGATTCTTACGTTAAAATTCTGAATGAAATATTTCTTTAATGGTTTATGAATTTTGTTTCCAAGATGTTCTCCAAAATCTATTTTCAGAATGGTGTTTTTGAGCCTTTTTTAAAAAAAATCTTTAAAAGTATATATGTATAGCTCTTTTAATGTTAATATATTTCGAGTTTGATTCTTACTCTTTTTTTATCTGTTATGTCACTAATTCTGTGTGTGAATTAAGATAGTTTAATATATAACACCTGCTTCAAAGCTAACAGTAAAGTTTATTTTGTTTATTTGTCATTTAAAATTACCTGCTTATTGTCTTTTGGTGCCATCTTTCTAACAGCGCTGAAATTATTTACTCTTCTCGAAGATCATTATCCGTAATAACTATCTAAATTTTTTTTCTGTCATTGTTCATGTTGTACCCATACATTAAATACCCCTTTCACTTAATGTACTTCTGTCGTATTATTGAAATCATTTGCTTTTCTACCGACTGCAGTCATGATTTTAGTAACAATGTAGCACATTGCTGGAATTTAAAACAAAGAAGCTACTTTTGAAGTTTTATATATTAATAAACAATATTAGGTATTTCTCTTTGTGTGTAATTATTCTTTAATTTCAAAGTAGTTAAAATCTAATGATTCCTTTTTTCCCCCTTGGCCTCTTCTAGTGTAATTTGTCATCACTTTTGTGCACTCTTGGATTGTGGAACATGATATCGTGAAAGAAAAAGAACAGAGAAATAGTGCAGAGCAAACAGACATCTGTGGCTGGTAATTATTGTTTTATGTTAACTTTATTTCCACTAGAAATGCTTGAATGTTGTAATTTGTACGTCCCTTTTCACATGTTGCATTATATTGGGGTTTAACTAGTTATTTATTTTACATGAACGCTTCATATTACGTTTTAATGTTTAGGGTAGCATTTATGCATTAATTTTTTAGGTTTAGAATTCCGTATTGAAGTGTCTGAATTGGTGCTTTCTTTATATTGTATTGTAATATTCGAAGTGAGGTCGAACTGTTAATCACACTATAATTATCAGAAGTCTGAGATTTGTTAGAGTTCTGTTGCTTCGTAGTGGTTTCAAAATTACTGCTGTAGTGTAATTTTTTCCCAAGTGGCCTCCTTTCGCATTACGAGGAGGAGGCTAAACATTTTCCTCTCTGTGTGGCCTAATATTTTCCCTTCGCAATGGGGTCTTCTCTTCCCAACAGGTCAGAGTAATTGTGTACAAACCAATTTTGTTTCAGTTTTTTTCCGAATTTAGAGTCTCTCTATCAAGTGCTCTCTTAAATGTTGAACAAAAAAGAGATGTAAATAAAAATTTAATGAGTACTCGTAAAGAAAGTTAGTGGAGCCAAATTGTCTTCTGTTAAGGCTGCTCAAAATGTGCTTTTTATTAGTTGTTTTAAGCATACTTTATTATATTTTCCCCTTAATCTGAACTATTTTGGCATATTGTGAAGTTTTATGAACCAATTTGCAAAGATCTATTTAAAATTGATTCCATAAATAAAAATTCATTTTGAAATCAAATCAGAGATGTTTTATTAGTATCGAAGTAAAATTCTGTAGATTAACTTTCAACTTTGTTTTGCAAAGCACTCTGAAAGTTTCTTTTGGACTTCTTTCCGTTCTCTTGGCAAATGCACAACAGAATTATTTTTTGAAAAAGCTGATGCAACTGTAACCGTGTCGCTGTAAAGAGCCCATGTTTCCCAGTAGCTCTTTTGAAGTGTCCTGTTTTTTCTTTAATTGGGTCCTTCTCCGCTAGAAGATCAGACATTGCTTTCGTGTTATTTGACAATTCCTTCATCTTATCTTCAGTTAAAAGCTCTTCTTCGTAATGAGCGCTTTTATTAACAAGGGGTTTTATAAGCACCCAATTCTTTTGTAATTTTCTAAAGCATTGACTTCTCTGTCTTCCATATGTGAAAATTCTTTGGCATGCTTTGCTTTTGAGATTTGTAAGATTTTTCGGACTTCATTTTCAGTCGATGGAAATTGTTTAAAGTGGCAGATAAATTCTTTCCAGTGTTGATGGATGAATGTTGCACCACGTATAAATGAAATTCTAGCAGTGGACAAATTAAATGGGATCCTTTAAGGTACTGCTATACGCAAAATCACGCTTTACAAGTCTGCGCTCAGCAAGTACCTGCCGTATTAAAACTGATAGACTACGAAACATGACTTGAAGAATCGTGTGAGTTATGTGGAATGCAGCTTGGGAGTTTAGTGGTGATAGGTAAACAGTCTATACAGATGACGGGAAATAATAAAAATTTAGATGGGTGTACTATAAAGTATTTTACTCCCTGACCATGGATTAGTCATAAACAGTACTTGTGTAAAGTATATGAATTCCCTGTTTACGAAAGGAATTTCTCTATGACAGTATGTCACTATGTTTGTATCATAGCTGGAATAGCGAGGTGTTGTGTCTTCAGGGAAACAAAATCTGTTATTCTGTAATTTTTACTGAAAATGTGTGTTTAAATTTTGTTACCTAGATAACCTATTTTTAACTCTTTCTATATGAAAATGAAACCAAATAGAGACAAAGAAATAAAATTGCATTCCTTCCCTTGGTGCAGTTATTCGCAACTTTTACTTAATGGGAGCCAATTTTAAGTTTATAAAATTTTGGCTAGCTGCAATTATATATTGCACTTTTAATATTTGAGTTATAAATGCATTACACAAAGTATAAAAATGTGTGGTATAATATGTTAAAGAAAAGGTATACTCTTTGTATTATTTACAAAAAATTCAGCAAGATGAAAATTAAATACAGGGAAATCATATTTTAATGTGAAATTTAACACTGCATTTCTTCTGAGAGTTTTTTTTTTTCTCCCTCTGGTACATGCTATGTTATGGCTAAATCCATGCAGTCGTTCGGGTGCTTGTTTGTTATTTTGCATCTGAACATTGATTTTGACAAGTTCGTTGTTAAAAATCCTCTTTCACATTTTTAAGTAGACTGAAAGCAGGAATTTATCTTTTTAAAAGTTTAACAGTTCATGATTTTTCTGATCTAGGACTATTCAAATGGCTTTTTGTGATATTCTTGATCTTAATTAGGAGGAAAGTCAGTTATTTCCATTTCTAGATCAGTAGAATTGTTATTTAACATATTTGCAATCTTTTACCACAGTTATTTCCATTTCTAGATCAGTAGAATTGTTATTTAACATATTTGCAATCTTTTACCATTTTTCTTAAATACTAGTATTATGTAATGGGGATTGAAGTGAATGTAGTAGTTTGTCTAATTTTAAATACACTCAAAACATCTAATTTAGAAACTAATTTAAGCTCGATGAGATTTTCCAAATGTTTGTTTCAGTTGTCTTATATTTCACACTTTAGTTCTCCAGATTTTCAAAGTGGCAAAACGTACATTACATTATGGTAAAAATGTATATATTCCTTATATTTGTGTAATATTTTCACAGAATTAATTTTGATTTAAAATGAATTTAAAATACCCTTGAATTCAAAGACTAGTTTAGTTCTCTCCCTCCCCTCAAGTTTAAGATTTTAGTTATTATGTCTGTAAGAATGACTAAATCATAGAACCAATATGGTCAATAATTTCTTCATAAGTTTCGTTTCTGGATTTTTAAAATTCTTCTATGAAACTTTTGTAACAGAAGCTGGGATGGAACCCAGGCAGCCAGACAGAATGTCCCTTCCCTGAGTGAAAATTTCTATCATTTCACTTAAAGTGACACTATAATATTTCAGAATAAACCCTCATAACACTAATAAATGTATGTAGATTTTTTTTAATGTTTATATAATGTGTGTTTGGTTCTTAAAATATTTTGAGCTATTATATTACTAATTCTGTATGTGAATTAAGAGATTTTAATATAGAACATCTGCTTCAAGGCTAAAAGTAAAGTATTTGAATTATGTTTTACCTTTCGTGTGTTTTGAAACGTAGGTTCTATTCTACAATTTACGGAATTTCTCGGTATTGGACATCTCACATAGCTGACAAAGTTTTGTTCCTATGTTTAGGTTTTATAGTGCAATAAGTTGAGCATCCCTACATTAGTATATGACTTTGATTCCTTCGAAGAAACAAAAGAGTATCTTAGTTTTCTTGAATTTTTGGTGAAAATTTTAGTATGTAGGTAATTGCAATAACTCTTCCACAAAATTGCATATAAATTTTTTTGCGACTTTTCAAAATGCTGTTTAATTCAATGGCATTTCATGTGTTTAGGCTTGCTGTATTAAATCTGGGCTCGAACCCGGGCAGCTAGAGAATACGTTCTTTCCCTCAGTGAAATATTGCTATAATTTCATTAAAGTGACATGGTAATATTTCAGGATAATTTCTTGTACATTGGACTAAGCTGTCCTCTCTCATCGATGAAAGTAACGAAGTAAAGAAAATTAGAAACGGTTCTTACGTTAAAATTCTGAATGAAATATTTCTTTAATGGTTTATGACTTTTGTTTCCAAGATGTTCTCCAAAATCTATTTTCAGAATGGTGTTTTTGAGCCCTTTTTAAAAAAAAATCTTTAAAAGTATATATGTATAGCTCTTTTAATGTTAATATATTTCGAGTTTGATTCTTACTCTTTTTTTATCTGTTATGTCACTAATTCTGTGTGTGAATTAAGATAGTTTAATATATAACACCTGCTTCAAAGCTAACAGTAAAGTTTATTTTGTTTATTTGTCATTTAAAATTACCTGCTTATTGTCTTTTGGTGCCATCTTTCTAACAGCGCTGAAATTATTTACTCTTCTCGAAGATCATTATCCGTAATAACTATCTAAATTTTTTTTCTGTCATTGTTCATGTTGTACCCATACATTAAATACCCCTTTCACTTAATGTACTTCTGTCGTATTATTGAAATCATTTGCTTTTCTACCGACTGCAGTCATGATTTTAGTAACAATGTAGCACATTGCTGGAATTTAAAACAAAGAAGCTACTTTTGAAGTTTTATATATTAAGAAACAATATTAGGTATTTCTCTTTGTGTGTAATTATTCTTTAATTTCAAAGTAGTTAAAATCTAATGATTCCTTTTTTCCCCCTTGGCCTCTTCTAGTGTAATTTGTCATCACTTTTGTGCACTCTTGGATTGTGGAACATGATATCGTGAAAGAAAAAGAACGGAGAAATAGTGCAGAGCAAACAGACATCTGTGGCTGGTAATTATTGTTTTATGTTAACTTTATTTCCACTAGAAATGCTTGAATGTTGTAATTTGTACGTCCCTTTTCACATGTTGCATTATATTGGGGTTTAACTAGTTATTTATTTTACATGAACGCTTCATATTACGTTTTAATGTTTAGGGTAGCATTTATGCATTAATTTTTTAGGTTTAGAATTCCGTATTGAAGTGTCTGAATTGGTGCTTTCTTTATATTGTATTGTAATATTCGAAGTGAGGTCGAACTGTTAATCACACTATAATTATCAGAAGTCTGAGATTTGTTAGAGTTCTGTTGCTTCGTAGTGGTTTCAAAATTACTGCTGTAGTGTAATTTTTTCCCAAGTGGCCTCCTTTCGCATTACGAGGAGGAGGCTAAACATTTTCCTCTCTGTGTGGCCTAATATTTTCCCTTCGCAATGGGGTCTTCTCTTCCCAACAGGTCAGAGTAATTGTGTACAAACCAATTTTGTTTCAGTTTTTTTCCGAATTTAGAGTCTCTCTATCAAGTGCTCTCTTAAATGTTGAACAAAAAAGAGATGTAAATAAAAATTTAATGAGTACTCGTAAAGAAAGTTAGTGGAGCCAAATTGTCTTCTGTTAAGGCTGCTCAAAATGTGCTTTTTATTAGTTGTTTTAAGCATACTTTATTATATTTTCCCCTTAATCTGAACTATTTTGGCATATTGTGAAGTTTTATGAACCAATTTGCAAAGATCTATTTAAAATTGATTCCATAAATAAAAATTCATTTTGAAATCAAATCAGAGATGTTTTATTAGTATCGAAGTAAAATTCTGTAGATTAACTTTCAACTTTGTTTTGCAAAGCACTCTGAAAGTTTCTTTTGGACTTCTTTCCGTTCTCTTGGCAAATGCACAACAGAATTATTTTTTGAAAAAGCTGATGCAACTGTAACCGTGTCGCTGTAAAGAGCCCATGTTTCCCAGTAGCTCTTTTGAAGTGTCCTGTTTTTTCTTTAATTGGGTCCTTCTCCGCTAGAAGATCAGACATTGCTTTCGTGTTATTTGACAATTCCTTCATCTTATCTTCAGTTAAAAGCTCTTCTTCGTAATGAGCGCTTTTATTAACAAGGGGTTTTATAAGCACCCAATTCTTTTGTAATTTTCTAAAGCATTGACTTCTCTGTCTTCCATATGTGAAAATTCTTTGGCATGCTTTGCTTTTGAGATTTGTAAGATTTTTCGGACTTCATTTTCAGTCGATGGAAATTGTTTAAAGTGGCAGATAAATTCTTTCCAGTGTTGATGGATGAATGTTGCACCACGTATAAATGAAATTCTAGCAGTGGACAAATTAAATGGGATCCTTTAAGGTACTGCTATACGCAAAATCACGCTTTACAAGTCTGCGCTCAGCAAGTACCTGCCGTATTAAAACTGATAGACTACGAAACATGACTTGAAGAATCGTGTGAGTTATGTGGAATGCAGCTTGGGAGTTTAGTGGTGATAGGTAAACAGTCTATACAGATGACGGGAAATAATAAAAATTTAGATGGGTGTACTATAAAGTATTTTACTCCCTGACCATGGATTAGTCATAAACAGTACTTGTGTAAAGTATATGAATTCCCTGTTTACGAAAGGAATTTCTCTATGACAGTATGTCACTATGTTTGTATCATAGCTGGAATAGCGAGGTGTTGTGTCTTCAGGGAAACAAAATCTGTTATTCTGTAATTTTTACTGAAAATGTGTGTTTAAATTTTGTTACCTAGATAACCTATTTTTAACTCTTTCTATATGAAAATGAAACCAAATAGAGACAAAGAAATAAAATTGCATTCCTTCCCTTGGTGCAGTTATTCGCAACTTTTACTTAATGGGAGCCAATTTTAAGTTTATAAAATTTTGGCTAGCTGCAATTATATATTGCACTTTTAATATTTGAGTTATAAATGCATTACACAAAGTATAAAAATGTGTGGTATAATATGTTAAAGAAAAGGTATACTCTTTGTATTATTTACAAAAAATTCAGCAAGATGAAAATTAAATACAGGGAAATCATATTTTAATGTGAAATTTAACACTGCATTTCTTCTGAGAGTTTTTTTTTTCTCCCTCTGGTACATGCTATGTTATGGCTAAATCCATGCAGTCGTTCGGGTGCTTGTTTGTTATTTTGCATCTGAACATTGATTTTGACAAGTTCGTTGTTAAAAATCCTCTTTCACATTTTTAAGTAGACTGAAAGCAGGAATTTATCTTTTTAAAAGTTTAACAGTTCATGATTTTTCTGATCTAGGACTATTCAAATGGCTTTTTGTGATATTCTTGATCTTAATTAGGATGAAAGTCAGTTATTTCCATTTCTAGATCAGTAGAATTGTTATTTAACATATTTGCAAACTTTTACCACGGTTATTTCCATTTCTAGATCAGTAGAATTGTTATTTAACATATTTGCAATCTTTTACCATTTTTCTTAAATACTAGTATTATGTAATGGGGTTTGAAGTGAATGTAGTAGTTTGTCTAATTTTAAATACACTCAAAACATCTAATTTAGAAACTAATTTAAGCTCGATGAGATTTTCCAAATGTTTGTTTCAGTTTTCTTATATTTCACACTTTAGTTCTCCAGATTTTCAAAGTGGCGAAACGTACATTACATTATGGTAAAAATGTATATTCCTTATATTTGTGTAATATTTTTACAAAGTTAATTTTGATTTAAAATGAATTTTAAATAACCTTGAATTCAAAGACTTTAGTTTAGTTCTCTCCCTCCCCTCAAGTTTAAGATTTTAGTTATTATGTCTTTAAAAATGACTAAATCATAGAACCAATTATGGTCAATAATTTCTTCATAAGTTTCGTTTCTGGATTTTTAAAATTCTTCTATGAAACTTTTGTAACAGAAGCTGGGATGGAACCCAGGCAGCCAGACAGAATGTCCCTTCCTGAGTGAAAATTTCTATCATTTCACTCAAAGTGACACTGTAATATTTCAGAATAAACCCTCATAACACTAATAAATGTATATAGATTTTTTTTAATGTTTATATAATGCGTGTTTGGTTCTTAAAATATTTTGAGCTATTATATTACTAATTCTGTATGTGAATTAAGAGATTTTAATATAGAACATCTGCTTCAAGGCTAAAAGTAAAGTATTTGAATTATGTTTTACCTTTCGGGTGTTTTGAAACGTAGGTTCTATTCTACAATTTACGGAATTTCTCGGTATTGGACATCTCACATAGCTGACAAAGTTTTGTTCCTATGTTTAGGTTTTATAATGCAATAAGTTGAGCATCCCTACATTAGTATATGACTTTGATTCCTTCGAAGAAAAAAAAGAGTATCTTAGTTTTCTTGAATTTTTGGTCAAAATTTTAGTATGTAGGTAATTGCAATAACTCTTCCACAAAATTGATAATAAATTTTTTTGCGACATTTCAAAATGCTGTTTAATTCAATGGCATTTCATATGTTTAGGCTTGCTGTATTAAATCTGGGCTCGAACCCGGGCAGCTAGAGAATACATTCTTTCCCTCAGTGAAATATTGCTATAATTTCATTAAAGTGACATGGTAATATTTCAGGATAATTTCTTGTACATTGGACTAAGCTGTCCTCTCTCATCGATGAAAGTAACGAAGTAAAGAAAATTAGAAACGGTTCTTACGTTAAAATTCTGAATGAAATATTTCTTTAATGGTTTATGACTTTTGTTTCCAAGATGTTCTCCAAAATCTATTTTCAGAATCGTGTTTTTGAGCCCTTTTTAAAAAAAATCTTTAAAAGTATATATGTATAGCTCTTTTAATGTTAATATATTTCGAGTTTGATTCTTACTCTTTTTTTATCTGATATGTCACTAATTCTGTGTGTGAATTAAGATAGTTTAATATATAACACCTGCTTCAAAGCTAACAGTAAAGTTTATTTTGTTTATTTGTCATTTAAAATTACCTGCTTATTGTCTTTTGGTGCCATCTTTCTACCAGCGCTGAAATTATTTACTCTTCTCGAAGATCATTATCCGTAATAACTATCTAAATTTTTTTTCTCTCATTGTTCATGTTGTACCCATACATTAAATACCCCTTTCGCTTAATGTACTTCTGTCGTATTATTGAAATCATTTGCTTTTCTACCGACTGCAGTCATGATTTTAGTAACAATGTAGCACATTGCTGGAATTTAAAACAAAGAAGCTACTTTTGAAGTTTTATATATTAAGAAACAATATTAGGTATTTCTCTTTGTGTGTAATTATTCTTTAATTTCAAAGTAGTTAAAATCTAATGATTCCTTTTTTCCCCCTTGGCCTCTTCTAGTGTAATTTGTCATCACTTTTGTGCACTCTTGGATTGTGGAACATGATATCGTGAAAGAAAAAGAACGGAGAAATAGTGCAGAGCAAACAGACATCTGTGGCTGGTAATTATTGTTTTATGTTAACTTTATTTCCACTAGAAATGCTTGAATGTTATAATTTGTATGTCCCTTTTCACATGTTGCATTATATTGGGGTTTAACTAGTTATTTATTTTACATGAACGCTTCATATTACGTTTTAATGTTTAGGGTAGCATTTATGCATTAATTTTTTAGGTTTAGAATTCCGAATTGAAGATTTTCCCTTCGCAATGGGGTCTTCTCTTCCCAACAAGTCAGAGTAATTGTGTACAAACCAATTTTGTTTCAGTTTTTTTCCGAATTTAGAGTCTCTCTATCAAGTGCTCTCTTAAATGTTGAACAAAAAAGATGTAAATAAAATTTAATGAGTACTCGTAAACAAAGTTAGTGGAGCCAAATTGTCTTCTGTTAAGGCTGCTGAAAATGTGCTTTTTATTAGTTGTTTTAAGCATACTTTATTATATTTTCCCCTTAATCTGAACTATTTTGGCATATTGTGAAGTTTTATGAACCAATTTGCAAAGATCTATTTAAAATTGATTCCATAAATAAAAATTCATTTTGAAATCAAATCAGAGATGTTTTATTAGTATGGAAGTAAAATTCTGTAGATTAACTTTCAACTTTGTTTTGCAAAGCACTCTGAAAGTTTCTTTTGGACTTCTTTCCGTTCTCTTGGCAAATGCATGACAGAATTATTTTTTGAAAAAGCTGAGGCAACTGTAACCGTGTCGCTGTAAAGAGCCCATGTTTCCCAGTAGCTCTTTTGAAGTGTCCTGTTTTTTCTTTAATTGGGTCCTTCTCCGCTAGAAGATCAGACATTGCTTTTGTGTTATTTGACAATTCCTTCATCTTATCTTCAGTTAAAAGCTCTTCTTCGTAATGAGCGCTTTTATTAACAAGGGGTTTTATAAGCACCCAATTCTTCTTTTGTAATTTTCTAATGCATTGACTTCTCTGTCTTCCATATGTGAAAATTCTTTGGCATGCTTTGCTTTTGAGATTTGTAAGATTTTTCGGACTTCATTTTCAGTCGATAGAAATTGTTTAAAGTAGCAGATAAATTCTTTCCAGTGTTGATGGATGAATGTTGCACCACGTATAAATGAAATTCTAGCAGTAGGCAAATTAAATGGGATCCTTTAAGGTACTGCTATACGCAAAATCACGCTTTACAAGTCTGCGCTCAGCAAGTACTTGCCGTATTAAAACTGATAGACTACGAAACATGACTTGAAGAATCGTGTGATTTATGTGGAATGCAGCTTGGGAGTTTAGTGGTGATAGGTAAACAGTCTATACAGATGATGGGAAATAATAAAAATTTAGATGGGTGTACTATAAAGTATTTTACTCCCTGACCATGGATTAGTCATAAACAGTACTTGTGTAAAGTATATGAATTCCCTGTTTAAGAAATGAATTTCTCTATGACAGTATGTCTCTATGTCTGTATCATAGCTGGAATAGCGAGGTGTTGTGTCTTCAGGGAAACAAAATCTTTTATTCTGTAATTTTTACTGAAAATGTGTGTTTAAATTTTCTTGCCTAGATAACCTATTTTTAACTCTTTCTATATGAAAATGAAACCAAATAGAGACAAAGAAAAAAAATTGCATTCCTTCCCTTGGTGCAGTTATTCGCAACTTTTACTTAATGGGAGCCAATTTTAAGTTTATAAAATTTTGGCTAGCTGCAATTATATATTGCACTTTTAATATTTGAGTTATAAATGCATTACACAAAGTATAAAAATGTGTGGTATAATATGTTAAAGAAAAGGTATACTCTTTGTATTATTTACAAAAAATTCAGCAACATGAAAATTAAATACAGGGAAATCATATTTTAATGTGAAATTTAACACTGCATTTCTTCTGAGAGTTTTTTTTTCTCCCTCTGGTACATGCTATGTTATGGCTAAATCCATGCAGTCGTTCGGATGCTTGTTTGTTATTTTGCATCTGAACATTGATTTTGACAAGTTCGTTGTTAAAAATCCTCTTTCACATTTTTAAGTAGACTGAAAGCAGGAATTTATCTTTTTAAAAGTTTAACAGTTCATGATTTTTCTGATCTAGGACTATTCAAATGGCTTTTTGTGATATTCTTGATCTTAATTAGGATGAAAGTCAGTTATTTCCATTTCTAGATCAGTAGAATTGTTATTTAACATATTTGCAATCTTTTACCACAGTTATTTCCATTTCTAGATCAGTAGAATTGTTATTTAACATATTTGCAATCTTTTACCATTTTTCTTAAATACTAGTATTATGTAATGGGGTTTGAAGTGAATGTAGTAGTTTGTCTAATTTTAAATACACTCAAAACATCTAATTTAGAAACTAATTTAAGCTCGATGAGATTTTCCAAATGTTTGTTTCAGTTTTCTTATATTTCACACTTTAGTTCTCCAGATTTTCAAAGTGGCGAAACATACATTACATTATGGTAAAAATGTATATTCCTTATATTTGTGTAATATTTTCACAAAATTAATTTTGATTTAAAATGAATTTAAAATACCCTTGAATTCAAAGACATTAGTTTAGTTCTCTCCCTCCCCTCAAGTTTAAGATTTTAGTTATTATGTCTGTAAGAATGACTAAATCATAGAACCAATTATGGTCAATAATTTCTTCATAAGTTTCGTTTCTGGATTTTTAAAATTCTTCTGTGGAACTTTTGTAACAGAAGCTGGGATGGAACCCAGGCAGCCAGACAGAATGTCCCTTCCCTGAGTGAAAATTTCTATCATTTCACTCAAAGTGACACTATAATATTTCAGAATAAACCCTCATAACACTAATAAATGTATATAGATTTTTTTTAATGTTTATATAATGCGTGTTTGGTTCTTAAAATATTTTGAGCTATTATATTACTAATTCTGTATGTGAATTAAGAGATTTTAATATAGAACATCTGCTTCAAGGCTAAAAGTAAAGTATTTGAATTATGTTTTACCTTTCGGGTGTTTTGAAACGTAGGTTCTATTCTACAATTTACGGAATTTCTCGGTATTGGACATCTCACATAGCTGACAAAGTTTTGTTCCTATGTTTAGGTTTTATAATGCAATAAGTTGAGCATCCCTACATTAGTATATGACTTTGATTCCTTCGAAGAAAAAAAAGAGTATCTTAGTTTTCTTGAATTTTTGGTCAAAATTTTAGTATGTAGGTAATTGCAATAACTCTTCCACAAAATTGATAATAAATTTTTTTGCGACATTTCAAAATGCTGTTTAATTCAATGGCATTTCATGTGTTTAGGCTTGCTGTATTAAATCTGGGCTCGAACCCGGGCAGCTAGAGAATACATTCTTTCCCTCAGTGAAATATTGCTATAATTTCATTAAAGTGACATGGTAATATTTCAGGATAATTTCTTGTACATTGGACTAAGCTGTCCTCTCTCATCGATGAAAGTAACGAAGTAAAGAAAATTAGAAACGGTTCTTACGTTAAAATTCTGAATGAAATATTTCTTTAATGGTTTATGACTTTTGTTTCCAAGATGTTCTCCAAAATCTATTTTCAGAATCGTGTTTTTGAGCCCTTTTTAAAAAAAATCTTTAAAAGTATATATGTATAGCTCTTTTAATGTTAATATATTTCGAGTTTGATTCTTACTCTTTTTTTATCTGATATGTCACTAATTCTGTGTGTGAATTAAGATAGTTTAATATATAACACCTGCTTCAAAGCTAACAGTAAAGTTTATTTTGTTTATTTGTCATTTAAAATTACCTGCTTATTGTCTTTTGGTGCCATCTTTCTACCAGCGCTGAAATTATTTACTCTTCTCGAAGATCATTATCCGTAATAACTATCTAAATTTTTTTTCTCTCATTGTTCATGTTGTACCCATACATTAAATACCCCTTTCGCTTAATGTACTTCTGTCGTATTATTGAAATCATTTGCTTTTCTACCGACTGCAGTCATGATTTTAGTAACAATGTAGCACATTGCTGGAATTTAAAACAAAGAAGCTACTTTTGAAGTTTTATATATTAAGAAACAATATTAGGTATTTCTCTTTGTGTGTAATTATTCTTTAATTTCAAAGTAGTTAAAATCTAATGATTCCTTTTTTCCCCCTTGGCCTCTTCTAGTGTAATTTGTCATCACTTTTGTGCACTCTTGGATTGTGGAACATGATATCGTGAAAGAAAAAGAACGGAGAAATAGTGCAGAGCAAACAGACATCTGTGGCTGGTAATTATTGTTTTATGTTAACTTTATTTCCACTAGAAATGCTTGAATGTTATAATTTGTATGTCCCTTTTCACATGTTGCATTATATTGGGGTTTAACTAGTTATTTATTTTACATGAACGCTTCATATTACGTTTTAATGTTTAGGGTAGCATTTATGCATTAATTTTTTAGGTTTAGAATTCCGAATTGAAGTGTCTGAATTGGTGCTTTCTTTATATTGTATTGTAATATTCGAAGAGAGGTCGAACTGTTAATCACACCATAATTATCAGAAGTCTGAGATTTGTTAGAGTTCTGTTGCTTCGTAGTGGTTTCAAAATTACTGCTGTACTGTAATTTTTTCCCAAGTGGCCTCCTTTCGCATTACGAGGAGGAGGCTAAACATTTTCCTCTCTGTGTGGCCTAATATTTTCCCTTCGCAATGGGGTCTTCTCTTCCCAACAAGTCAGAGTAATTGTGTACAAACCAATTTTGTTTCAGTTTTTTTCCGAATTTAGAGTCTCTCTATCAAGTGCTCTCTTAAATGTTGAACAAAAAAGATGTAAATAAAATTTAATGAGTACTCGTAAACAAAGTTAGTGGAGCCAAATTGTCTTCTGTTAAGGCTGCTGAAAATGTGCTTTTTATTAGTTGTTTTAAGCATACTTTATTATATTTTCCCCTTAATCTGAACTATTTTGGCATATTGTGAAGTTTTATGAACCAATTTGCAAAGATCTATTTAAAATTGATTCCATAAATAAAAATTCATTTTGAAATCAAATCAGAGATGTTTTATTAGTATGGAAGTAAAATTCTGTAGATTAACTTTCAACTTTGTTTTGCAAAGCACTCTGAAAGTTTCTTTTGGACTTCTTTCCGTTCTCTTGGCAAATGCATGACAGAATTATTTTTTGAAAAAGCTGAGGCAACTGTAACCGTGTCGCTGTAAAGAGCCCATGTTTCCCAGTAGCTCTTTTGAAGTGTCCTGTTTTTTCTTTAATTGGGTCCTTCTCCGCTAGAAGATCAGACATTGCTTTTGTGTTATTTGACAATTCCTTCATCTTATCTTCAGTTAAAAGCTCTTCTTCGTAATGAGCGCTTTTATTAACAAGGGGCTTTATAAGCACCCAATTCTTCTTTTGTAATTTTCTAATGCATTGACTTCTCTGTCTTCCATATGTGAAAATTCTTTGGCATGCTTTGCTTTTGAGATTTGTAAGATTTTTCGGACTTCATTTTCAGTCGATGGAAATTGTTTAAAGTAGCAGATAAATTCTTTCCAGTGTTGATGGATGAATGTTGCACCACGTATAAATGAAATTCTAGCAGTGGACAAATTAAATGGGATCCTTTAAGGTACTGCTATACGCAAAATCACGCTTTACAAGTCTGCACTCAGCAAGTACCTGCCGTATTAAAACTGATAGACTACGAAACATGACTTGAAGAATCGTGTGAGTTATGTGGAATGCAGCTTGGGAGTTTAGTGGTGATAGGTAAACAGTCTATACAGATGACGGGAAATAATAAAAATTTAGATGGGTGTACTATAAAGTATTTTACTCCCTGACCATGGATTAGTCATAAACAGTACTTGTGTAAAGTATATGAATTCCCTGTTTAAGAAATGAATTTCTCTATGACAGTATGTCACTATGTCTGTATCATAGCTGGAATAGCGAGGTGTTGTGTCTTCAGGGAAACAAAATCTGTTATTCTGTAATTTTTACTGAAAATGTGTGTTTAAATTTTGTTGCCTAGATAACCTATTTTTAACTCTTTCTATATGAAAATGAAACCAAATAGAGACAAAGAAAAAAAATTGCATTCCTTCCCTTGGTGCAGTTATTCGCAACTTTTACTTAATGGGAGCCAATTTTAAGTTTATAAAATTTTGGCTAGCTGCAATTATATATTGCACTTTTAATATTTGAGTTATAAATGCATTACACAAAGTATAAAAATGTGTGGTATAATATGTTAAAGAAAAGGTATACTCTTTGTATTATTTACAAAAAATTCAGCAAGATGAAAATTAAATACAGGGAAATCATATTTTAATGTGAAATTTAACACTGCATTTCTTCTGAGAGTTTTTTTTTTCTCCCTCTGGTACATGCTATGTTATGGCTAAATCCATGCAGTCGTTCGGATGCTTGTTTGTTATTTTGCATCTGAACATTGATTTTGACAAGTTCGTTGTTAAAATTCCTCTTTCACATTTTTAAGTAGACTGAAAGCAGGAATTTATCTTTTTAAAAGTTTAACAGTTCATGATTTTTCTGATCTAGGACTATTCAAATGGCTTTTTGTGATATTCTTGATCTTAATTAGGATGAAAGTCAGTTATTTCCATTTCTAGATCAGTAGAATTGTTATTTAACATATTTGCAATCTTTTACCACAGTTATTTCCATTTCTAGATCAGTAGAATTGTTATTTAACATATTTGCAATCTTTTACCATTTTTCTTAAATACTAGTATTATGTAATGGGGTTTGAAGTGAATGTAGTAGTTTGTCTAATTTTAAATACACTCAAAACATCTAATTTAGAAACTAATTTAAGCTCGATGAGATTTTCCAAATGTTTGTTTCAGTTTTCTTATATTTCACACTTTAGTTCTCCAGATTTTCAAAGTGGCGAAACATACATTACATTATGGTAAAAATGTATATTCCTTATATTTGTGTAATATTTTCACAAAATTAATTTTGATTTAAAATGAATTTAAAATACCCTTGAATTCAAAGACATTAGTTTAGTTCTTTCCCTCCCCTCAAGTTTAAGATTTTAGTTATTATGTCTGTAAGAATGACTAAATCATAGAACCAATTATGGTCAATAATTTCTTCATAAGTTTCGTTTCTGGATTTTTAAAATTCTTCTATGAAACTTTTGTAACAGAAGCTGGGATGGAACCCAGGCAGCCAGACAGAATGTCCCTTCCCTGAGTGAAAATTTCTATCATTTCACTCAAAGTGACACTATAATATTTCAGAATAAACCCTCATAACACTAATAAATGTATATAGATTTTTTTTAATGTTTATATAATGCGTGTTTGGTTCTTAAAATATTTTGAGCTATTATATTACTAATTCTGTATGTGAATTAAGAGAGTTTAATATAGAACATCTGCTTCAAGGCTAAAATTAAAGTATTTGAATTATGTTTTACCTTTCATGTGTTTTGAAACGTAGGTTCTATTCTACAATTTACGGAATTTCTCGGTATTGGACATCTCACATAGCTGACAAAGTTTTGTTCCTATGTTTAGGTTTTATAGTGCAATAAGTTGAGCATCCCTACATTAGTATATGACTTTGATTCCTTCGAAGAAAAAAAAGAGTATCTTAGTTTTCTTGAATTTTTGGTCAAAATTTTAGTATGTAGGTAATTGCAATAACTCTTCCACAAAATTGATAATAAATTTTTTTGCGACATTTCAAAATGCTGTTTAATTCAATGGCATTTCATGTGTTTAGGCTTGCTGTATTAAATCTGGGCTCGAACCCGGGCAGCTAGAGAATACGTTCTTTCCCTCACTGAAATATTGCTGTAACTTCATTAAAGTGACATGGTAATATTTCAGGATAATTTCTTGTACATTGGACTAAGCTGTCCTCTCTCATCGATGAAAGTAACGAAGTAAAGAAAATTAGAAACGGTTCTTACATTAAAATTCTGAATGAAATATTTCTTTAATGGTTTATGACTTTTGTTTCCAAGATGTTCTCCAAAATCTATTTTCAGAATCGTGTTTTTGAGCCCTTTGTAAAAAAAATCTTTAAAAGTATATATGTATAGCTCTTTTAATGTTAATATATTTCGAGTTTGATTCTTACTCTTTTTTTATCTGTTATGTCACTAATTCTGTGTGTGAATTAAGATAGTTTAATATATAACACCTGCTTCAAAGCTAACAGTAAAGTTTATTTTGTTTATTTGTCATTTAAAATTACCTGCTTATTGTCTTTTGGTGCCATCTTTCTACCAGCGCTGAAATTATTTACTCTTCTCGAAGATCATTATCCGTAATAACTATCTAAATTTTTTTTCTGTCATTGTTCATGTTGTACCCATACATTAAATACCCCTTTCACTTAATGTACTTCTGTCGTATTATTGAAATCATTTGCTTTTCTACCGACTGCAGTCATGATTTTAGTAACAATGTAGCACATTGCTGGAATTTAAAACAAAGAAGCTACTTTTGAAGTTTTATATATTAAGAAACAATATTAGGTATTTCTCTTTGTGTGTAATTATTCTTTAATTTCAAAGTAGTTAAAATCTAATGATTCCTTTTTTCCCCCTTGGCCTCTTCTAGTGTAATTTGTCATCACTTTTGTGCACTCTTGGATTGTGGAACATGATATCGTGAAAGAAAAAGAACGGAGAAATAGTGCAGAGCAAACAGACATCTGTGGCTGGTAATTATTGTTTTATGTTAACTTTATTTCCACTAGAAATGCTTGAATGTTATAATTTGTACGTCCCTTTTCACATGTTGCATTATATTGGGGTTTAACTAGTTATTTATTTTACATGAACGCTTCATATTACGTTTTAATGTTTAGGGTAGCATTTATGCATTAATTTTTTAGGTTTAGAATTCCGTATTGAAGTGTCTGAATTGGTGCTTTCTTTATATTGTATTGTAATATTCGAAGAGAGGTCGAACTGTTAATCACACTATAATTATCAGAAGTCTGAGATTTGTTAGAGTTCTGTTGCTTCGTAGTGGTTTCAAAATTACTGCTGTAGTGTAATTTTTTCCCAAGTGGCCTCCTTTCGCATTACGAGGAGGAGGCTAAACATTTTCCTCTCTGTGTGGCCTAATATTTTCCCTTCGCAATGGGATCTTCTCTTCCCAACAAGTCAGAGTAATTGTGTACAAACCAATTTTGTTTCAGTTTTTTTCCGAATTTAGAGTCTCTCTATCAAGTGCTGTCTTAAATGTTGAACAAAAAAGAGATGTAAATAAAAATTTAATGAGTACTCGTAAAGAAGGTTAGTGGAGCCAAATTGTCTTCTGTTAAGGCTGCTGAAAATGTGCTTTTTATTAGTTGTTTTAAGCATACTTTATTATATTTTCCCCTTAATCTGAACTATTTTGGCATATTGTGAAGTTTTATGAACCAATTTGCAAAGATCTATTTAAAATTGATTCCATAAATAAAAATTCATTTTGAAATCAAATCAGAGATGTTTTATTAGTATGGAAGTAAAATTCTGTAGATTAACTTTCAACTTTGTTTTGCAAAGCACTCTGAAAGTTTCTTTTGGACTTCTTTCCGTTCTCTTGGCAAATGCATGACAGAATTATTTTTTGAAAAAGCTGATGCAATTGTAACCGTGTCGCTGTAAAGAGCCCATGTTTCCCAGTAGCTCTTTTGAAGTGTCCTGTTTTTTCTTTAATTGGGTCCTTCTCCGCTAGAAGATCAGACATTGCTTTTGTGTTATTTGACAATTCCTTCATCTTATCTTCAGTTAAAAGCTCTTCTTCGTAATGAGCGCTTTTATTAACAAGGGGTTTTATAAGCACCCAATTCTTCTTTTGTAATTTTCTAATGCATTGACTTCTCTGTCTTCCATATGTGAAAATTCTTTGGCATGCTTTGCTTTTGAGATTTGTAAGATTTTTCGGACTTCATTTTCAGTCGATAGAAATTGTTTAAAGTAGCAGATAAATTCTTTCCAGTGTTGATGGATGAATGTTGCACCACGTATAAATGAAATTCTAGCAGTGGACAAATTAAATGGGATCCTTTAAGGTACTGCTATACGCAAAATCACGCTTTACAAGTCTGCGCTCAGCAAGTACTTGCCGTATTAAAACTGATAGACTACGAAACATGACTTGAAGAATCGTGTGATTTATGTGGAATGCAGCTTGGGAGTTTAGTGGTGATAGGTAAACAGTCTATACAGATGATGGGAAATAATAAAAATTTAGATGGGTGTACTATAAAGTATTTTACTCCCTGACCATGGATTAGTCATAAACAGTACTTGTGTAAAGTATATGAATTCCCTGTTTAAGAAATGAATTTCTCTATGACAGTATGTCTCTATGTCTGTATCATAGCTGGAATAGCGAGGTGTTGTGTCTTCAGGGAAACAAAATCTTTTATTCTGTAATTTTTACTGAAAATGTGTGTTTAAATTTTGTTGCCTAGATAACCTATTTTTAACTCTTTCTATATGAAAATGAAACCAAATAGAGACAAAGAAAAAAAATTGCATTCCTTCCCTTGGTGCAGTTATTCGCAACTTTTACTTAATGGGAGCCAATTTTAAGTTTATAAAATTTTGGCTAGCTGCAATTATATATTGCACTTTTAATATTTGAGTTATAAATGCATTACACAAAGTATAAAAATGTGTGGTATAATATGTTAAAGAAAAGGTATACTCTTTGTATTATTTACAAAAAATTCAGCAAGATGAAAATTAAATACAGGGAAATCATATTTTAATGTGAAATTTAACACTGCATTTCTTCTGAGAGTTTTTTTTTTCTCCCTCTGGTACATGCTATGTTATGGCTAAATCCATGCAGTCGTTCGGATGCTTGTTTGTTATTTTGCATCTGAACATTGATTTTGACAAGTTCGTTGTTAAAATTCCTCTTTCACATTTTTAAGTAGACTGAAAGCAGGAATTTATCTTTTTAAAAGTTTAACAGTTCATGATTTTTCTGATCTAGGACTATTCAAATGGCTTTTTGTGATATTCTTGATCTTAATTAGGATGAAAGTCAGTTATTTCCATTTCTAGATCAGTAGAATTGTTATTTAACATATTTGCAATCTTTTACCACAGTTATTTCCATTTCTAGATCAGTAGAATTGTTATTTAACATATTTGCAATCTTTTACCATTTTTCTTAAATACTAGTATTATGTAATGGGGTTTGAAGTGAATGTAGTAGTTTGTCTAATTTTAAATACACTCAAAACATCTAATTTAGAAACTAATTTAAGCTCGATGAGATTTTCCAAATGTTTGTTTCAGTTTTCTTATATTTCACACTTTAGTTCTCCAGATTTTCAAAGTGGCGAAACATACATTACATTATGGTAAAAATGTATATTCCTTATATTTGTGTAATATTTTCACAAAATTAATTTTGATTTAAAATGAATTTAAAATACCCTTGAATTCAAAGACATTAGTTTAGTTCTCTCCCTCCCCTCAAGTTTAAGATTTTAGTTATTATGTCTGTAAGAATGACTAAATCATAGAACCAATTATGGTCAATAATTTCTTCATAAGTTTCGTTTCTGGATTTTTAAAATTCTTCTATGAAACTTTTGTAACAGAAGCTGGGATGGAACCCAGGCAGCCAGACAGAATGTCCCTTCCCTGAGTGAAAATTTCTATCATTTCACTCAAAGTGACACTATAATATTTCAGAATAAACCCTCATAACACTAATAAATGTATATAGATTTTTTTTAATGTTTATATAATGCGTGTTTGGTTCTTAAAATATTTTGAGCTATTATATTACTAATTCTGTATGTGAATTAAGAGAGTTTAATATAGAACATCTGCTTCAAGGCTAAAATTAAAGTATTTGAATTATGTTTTACCTTTCGTGTGTTTTGAAACCTAGGTTCTATTCTACAATTTACGGAATTTCTCGGTATTGGACATCTCACATAGCTGACAAAGTTTCGTTCCTATGTTTAGGTTTTATAGTGCAATAAGTTGAGCATCCCTACATTAGTATATGACTTTGATTCCTTCGAAGAAAAAAAAGAGTATCTTAGTTTTCTTGAATTTTTGGTAAAAATTTTAGTATGTAGGTAATTGCAATAACTCTTCCACAAAATTGATAATAAATTTTTTTGCGACATTTCAAAATGCTGTTTAATTCAATGGCATTTCATGTGTTTAGGCTTGCTGTATTAAATCTGGGCTCGAACCCGGGCAGCTAGAGAATACGTTCTTTCCCTCACTGAAATATTGCTATAATTTCATTAAAGTGACATGGTAATATTTCAGGATAATTTCTTGTACATTGGACTAAGCTGTCCTCTCTCATCGATGAAAGTAACGAAGTAAAGAAAATTAGAAACGGTTCTTACATTAAAATTCTGAATGAAATATTTCTTTAATGGTTTATGACTTTTGTTTCCAAGATGTTCTCCAAAATCTATTTTCAGAATCGTGTTTTTGAGCCCTTTTTAAAAAAAATCTTTAAAAGTATATATGTATAGCTCTTTTAATGTTAATATATTTCGAGTTTGATTCTTACTCTTTTTTTATCTGTTACGTCACTAATTCTGTGTGTGAATTAAGATAGTTTAATATATAACACCTGCTTCAAAGCTAACAGTAAAGTTTATTTTGTTTATTTGTCATTTAAAATTACCTGCTTATTGTCTTTTGGTGCCATCTTTCTACCAGCGCTGAAATTATTTACTCTTCTCGAAGATCATTATCCGTAATAACTATCTAAATTTTTTTTCTGTCATTGTTCATGTTGTACCCATACATTAAATACCCCTTTCACTTAATGTACTTCTGTCGTATTATTGAAATCATTTGCTTTTCTACCGACTGCAGTCATGATTTTAGTAACAATGTAGCACATTGCTGGAATTTAAAACAAAGAAGCTACTTTTGAAGTTTTATATATTAAGAAACAATATTAGGTATTTCTCTTTGTGTGTAATTATTCTTTAATTTCAAAGTAGTTAAAATCTAATGATTCCTTTTTTCCCCCTTGGCCTCTTCTAGTGTAATTTGTCATCACTTTTGTGCACTCTTGGATTGTGGAACATGATATCGTGAAAGAAAAAGAACGGAGAAATAGTGCAGAGCAAACAGACATCTGTGGCTGGTAATTATTGTTTTATGTTAACTTTATTTCCACTAGAAATGCTTGAATGTTATAATTTGTACGTCCCTTTTCACATGTTGCATTATATTGGGGTTTAACTAGTTATTTATTTTACATGAACGCTTCATATTACGTTTTAATGTTTAGGGTAGCATTTATGCATTAATTTTTTAGGTTTAGAATTCCGTATTGAAGTGTCTGAATTGGTGCTTTCTTTATATTGTATTGTAATATTCGAAGTGAGGTCGAACTGTTAATCACACTATAATTATCAGAAGTCTGAGATTTGTTAGAGTTCTGTTGCTTCGTAGTGGTTTCAAAATTACTGCTGTAGTGTAATTTTTTCCCAAGTGGCCTCCTTTCGCATTACGAGGAGGAGGCTAAACATTTTCCTCTCTGTGTGGCCTAATATTTTCCCTTCGCAATGGGGTCTTCTCTTCCCAACAAGTCAGAGTAATTGTGTACAAACCAATTTTGTTTCAGTTTTTTTCCGAATTTAGAGTCTCTCTATCAAGTGCTCTCTTAAATGTTGAACAAAAAAGATGTAAATAAAATTTAATGAGTACTCGTAAAGAAAGTTAGTGGAGCCAAATTGTCTTCTGTTAAGGCTGCTGAAAATGTGCTTTTTATTAGTTGTTTTAAGCATACTTTATTATATTTTCCCCTTAATCTGAACTATTTTGGCATATTGTGAAGTTTTATGAACCAATTTGCAAAGATCTATTTAAAATTGATTCCATAAATAAAAATTCATTTTGAAATCAAATCAGAGATGTTTTATTAGTATGGAAGTAAAATTCTGTAGATTAACTTTCAACTTTGTTTTGCAAAGCACTCTGAAAGTTTCTTTTGGACTTCTTTCCGTTCTCTTGGCAAATGCATGACAGAATTATTTTTTGAAAAAGCTGAGGCAACTGTAACCGTGTCGCTGTAAAGAGCCCATGTTTCCCAGTAGCTCTTTTGAAATGTCCTGTTTTTTCTTTAATTGGGTCCTTCTCCGCTAGAAGATCAGACATTGCTTTTGTGTTATTTGACAATTCCTTCATCTTATCTTCAGTTAAAAGCTCTTCTTCGTAATGAGCGCTTTTATTAACAAGGGGTTTTATAAGCACCCAATTCTTCTTTTGTAATTTTCTAATGCATTGACTTCTCTGTCTTCCATATGTGAAAATTCTTTGGCATGCTTTGCTTTTGAGATTTGTAAGATTTTTCGGACTTCATTTTCAGTCGATGGAAATTGTTTAAAGTAGCAGATAAATTCTTTCCAGTGTTGATGCATGAATGTTGCACCACGTATAAATGAAATTCTAGCAGTGGACAAATTAAATGGGATCCTTTAAGGTACTGCTATACGCAAAATCACGCTTTACAAGTCTGCACTCAGCAAGTACCTGCCGTATTAAAACTGATAGACTACGAAACATGACTTGAAGAATCGTGTGAGTTATGTGGAATGCAGCTTGGGAGTTTAGTGGTGATAGGTAAACAGTCTATACAGATGACGGGAAATAATAAAAATTTAGATGGGTGTACTATAAAGTATTTTACTCCCTGACCATGGATTAGTCATAAACAGTACTTGTGTAAAGTATATGAATTCCCTGTTTAAGAAATGAATTTCTCTATGACAGTATGTCACTATGTCTGTATCATAGCTGGAATAGCGAGGTGTTGTGTCTTCAGGGAAACAAAATCTGTTATTCTGTAATTTTTACTGAAAATGTGTGTTTAAATTTTGTTGCCTAGATAACCTATTTTTAACTCTTTCTATATGAAAATGAAACCAAATAGAGACAAAGAAATAAAATTGCATTCCTTCCGTTGGTGCAGTTATTCGCAACTTTTACTTAATGGGAGCCAATTTTAAATTTATAAAATTTTGGCTAGCTGCAATTATATATTGCACTTTTAATATTTGAGTTATAAATGCATTACACAAAGTATAAAAATGTGTGGTATAATATGTTAAAGAAAAGGTATACTCTTTGTATTATTTACAAAAAATTCAGCAAGATGAAAATTAAATACAGGGAAATCATATTTTAATGTGAAATTTAACACTGCATTTCTTCTGAGAGTTTTTTTTTTCTCCCTCTGGTACATGCTATGTTATGGCTAAATCCATGCAGTCGTTCGGATGCTTGTTTGTTATTTTGCATCTGAACATTGATTTTGACAAGTTCGTTGTTAAATATCCTCTTTCACATTTTTAAGTAGACGGAAAGCAGGAATTTATCTTTTTAAAAGTTTAACAGTTCATGATTTTTCTGATCTAGGACTATTCAAATGGCTTTTTGTGATATTCTTGATCTTAATTAGGATGAAAGTCAGTTATTTCCATTTCTAGATCAGTAGAATTGTTATTTAACATATTTGCAATCTTTTACCACAGTTATTTCCATTTCTAGATCAGTAGAATTGTTATTTAACATATTTGCAATCTTTTACCATTTTTCTTAAATACTAGTATTATGTAATGGGGTTTGAAGTGAATGTAGTAGTTTGTCTAATTTTAAATACACTCAAAACATCTAATTTAGAAACTAATTTAAGCTCGATGAGATTTTCCAAATGTTTGTTTCAGTTTTCTTATATTTCACACTTTAGTTCTCCAGATTTTCAAACTGGCGAAACGTACATTACATTATGGTAAAAATGTATATTCCTTATATTTGTGTAATATTTTCACAAAATTAATTTTGATTTAAAATGAATTTAAAATACCCTTGAATTCAAAGACTTTAGTTTAGTTCTCTCCCTCCCCTCAATTTTAAGATTTTAGTTATTATGTCTGTAAGAATGACTAAATCATAGAACCAATTATGGCCAATAATTTCTTCATAAGTTTCGTTTCGGGATTTTTAAAATTCTTCTATGAAACTTTTGTAACAGAAGCTGGGATGGAACCCAGGCAGCCAGACAGAATGTCCCTTCCCTGAGTGAAAATTTCTATCATTTCACTCAAAGTGACACTATATTTCAGAATATACCCTCATAACACTAATAAATGTATATAGATTTTTTTTAATGTTTATATAATGCGTGTTTGGTTCTTAAAATATTTTGAGCTATTATATTACTAATTCTGTATGTGAATTAAGAGAGTTTAATATAGAACATCTGCTTCAAGGCTAAAATTAAAGTATTTGAATTATGTTTTACCTTTCGTGTGTTTTGAAACGTAGGTTCTATTCTACAATTTACGGAATTTCTCGGTATTGGACATCTCACATAGCTGACAAAGTTTCGTTCCTATGTTTAGGTTTTATAGTGCGATAAGTTGAGCATCCCTACATTAGTATATGACTTTGATTCCTTCGAAGAAAAAAAAAGAGTATCTTAGTTTTCTTGAATTTCTGGTCAAAATTTTAGTATGTAGGTAATTGCAATAACTCTTCCACAAAATTGATAATAAATTTTTTTGCGACATTTCAAAATGCTGTTTAATTCAATGGCATTTCAAGTGTTTAGGCTTGCTGTATTAAATCTGGGCTCGAACCCGGGCAGCTAGAGAATACGTTCTTTCCCTCAGTGAAATATTGCTATAATTTCATTAAAGTGACATGGTAATATTTCAGGATAATTTCTTGTACATTGGACTAAGCTGTCCTCTCTCATCGATGAAAGTAACGAAGTAAAGAAAATTAGAAACGGTTCTTACGTTAAAATTCTGAATGAAATATTTCTTTAATGGTTTATGACTTTTGTTTCCAAGATGTTCTCCAAAATCTATTTTCAGAATGGTGTTTTTGAGCCCTTTTTAAAAAAAATCTTTAAAAGTATATATGTATAGCTCTTTTAATGTTAATATATTTCGAGTTTGATTCTTACTCTTTTTTTTATCTGTTATGTCACTAATTCTGTGTGTGAATTAAGATAGTTTAATATATAACATCTGCTTCAAAGCTAACAGTAAAGTTTATTTTGTTTATTTGTCATTTAAAATTACCTGCTTATTGTCTTTTGGTGCCATCTTTCTACCAGCGCTGAAATTATTTACTCTTCTCGAAGATCATTATCCGTAATAACTATCTAAATTTTTTTTCTCTCATTGTTCATGTTGTACCCATACATTAAATACCCCTTTCGCTTAATGTACTTCTGTCGTATTATTGAAATCATTTGCTTTTCTACCGACTGGAGTCATGGTTTTAGTAACAATGTAGCACATTGCTGGAATTTAAAACAAAGAAGCTACTTTTGAAGTTTTATATATTAAGAAACAATATTAGGTATTTCTCTTTGTTTGTAATTATTCTTTAATTTCAAAGTAGTTAAAATCTAATGATTCCTTTTTTCCCCCTTGGCCTCTTCTAGTGTAATTTGTCATCACTTTTGTGCACTCTTGGATTGTGGAACATGATATCGTGAAAGAAAAAGAACGGAGAAATAGTGCAGAGCAAACAGACAACTGTGGCTGGTAATTATTGTTTTATGTTAACTTTATTTCCACTAGAAATGCTTGAATGTTATAATTTGTACGTCCCTTTTCACATGTTGCATTATATTGGGGTTTAACTAGTTATTTATTTTACATGAACGCTTCATATTACGTTTTAATGTTTAGGGTAGCATTTATGCATTAATTTTTTAGGTTTAGAATTCCGTATTGAAGTGTCTGAATTGGTGCTTTCTTTATATTGTATTGTAATATTCGAAGTGAGGTCGAACTGTTAATCACACTATAATTATCAGAAGTCTGAGATTTGTTAGAGTTCTGTTGCTTCGTAGTGGTTTCAAAATTACTGCTGTAGTGTAATTTTTTCCCAAGTGGCCTCCTTTCGCATTACGAGGAGGAGGCTAAACATTTTCCTCTCTGTGTGGCCTAATATTTTCCCTTCGCAATGGGGTCTTCTCTTCCCAACAGGTCAGAGTAATTGTGTACAAACCAATTTTGTTTCAGTTTTTTTCCGAATTTAGAGTCTCTCTATCAAGTGCTCTCTTAAATGTTGAACAAAAAAGAGATTTAAATAAAAATTTAATGAGTACTCGTAAAGAAAATTAGTGGATCCAAATTGTCTTCTGTTAAGGCTGCTGAAAATGTGCTTTTTATTAGTTGTTTTAAGCATACTTTATTATATTTTCCCCTTAATCTGAACTATTTTGGCATATTGTGAAGTTTTATGAACCAATTTGCAAAGATCTATTTAAAATTGATTCCATAAATAAAAATTCATTTTGAAATCAAATCAGAGATGTTTTATTAGTATCGAAGTAAAATTCTGTAGATTAACTTTCAACTTTGTTTTGCAAAGCACTCTGAAAGTTTCTTTTGGACTTCTTTCCGTTCTCTTGGCAAATGCATGACAGACTTATTTTTTGAAAAAGCTGAGGCAACTGTAACCGTGTCGCTGTAAAGAGCCCATGTTTCCCAGTGGCTCTTTTGAAGTGTCCTGTTTTTTCTTTAATTGGGTCCTTCTCCGCTAGAAGATCAGACATTGCTTTCCTGTTATTTCACAAATCCTTCATCTTATCTTCAGTTAAAAGCTCTTCTTCGTAATGAATGCTTTTATTAACAAGGGGTTTTATAAGCACCCAATTCTTCTTTTGTAATTTTCTAATACATTGACTTCTCTGTCTTCCATATGTGAAAATTCTTTGGCATGCTTTGCTTTTGAGATTTGTAAGATTTTTCGGACTTCATTTTCAGTCGATGGAAATTGTTTAAAGTAGCAGATAAATTCTTTCCAGTGTTGATGGATGAATGTTGCACCACATATAAATGAAATTCTAGCAGTGGACAAATTAAATGGGATCCTTTAAGGTACTGCTATACGCAAAATCACGCTTTACAAGTCTGCGCTCAGCAAGTACCTGCCGTATTAAAACTGATAGACTACGAAACATGACTTGAAGAATCGTGTGAGTTATGTGGAATGCAGCTTGGGAGTTTAGTGGTGATAGGTAAACAGTCTATACAGATGACGGGAAATAATAAAAATTTATATGGGTGTACTATAAAGTATTTTACTCCCTGACCATGGATTAGTCATAAAGAGTACTTGTGTAAAGTATATGAATTCCCTGTTTAAGAAAGGAATTTCTCTATGACAGTATGTCACTATGTCTTTATCATAGCTGGAATAGCGAGGTGTTGTGTCTTCAGGGAAACAAAATCTGTTATTCTGTAATTTTTACTGAAAATGTGTGTTTAAATTTTGTTACCTAGATAACCTATTTTTAACTCTTTCTATATGAAAATGAAACCAAATAGAGACAAAGAAATAAAATTGCATTCCTTCCGTTGGTGCAGTTATTCGCAACTTTTACTTAATGGGAGCCAATTTTAAGTTTATAAAATTTTGGCTAGCTGCAATTATATATTGCACTTTTAATATTTGAGTTATAAATGCATTACACAAAGTATAAAAATGTGTGGTATAATATGTTAAAGAAAAGGTATACTCTTTGTATTATTTACAAAAAATTCAGCAAGATGAAAATTAAATACAGGGAAATCATATTTTAATGTGAAATTTAACACTGCATTTCTTCTGAGAGTTTTTTTTTTCTCCCTCTGGTACATGCTATGTTATGGCTAAATCCATGCAGTCGTTCGGATGCTTGTTTGTTATTTTGCATCTGAACATTGATTTTGACAAGTTCGTTGTTAAATATCCTCTTTCACATTTTTAAGTAGACGGAAAGCAGGAATTTATCTTTTTAAAAGTTTAACAGTTCATGATTTTTCTGATCTAGGACTATTCAAATGGCTTTTTGTGATATTCTTGATCTTAATTAGGATGAAAGTCAGTTATTTCCGTTTCTAGATCAGTAGAATTGTTATTTAACATATTTGCAATCTTTTACCACAGTTATTTCCATTTCTAGATCAGTAGAATTGTTATTTAACATATTTGCAATCTTTTACCATTTTTCTTAAATACTAGTATTATGTAATGGGGTTTGAAGTGAATGTAGTAGTTTGTCTAATTTTAAATACACTCAAAACATCTAATTTAGAAACTAATTTAAGCTCGATGAGATTTTCCAAATGTTTGTTTCAGTTTTCTTATATTTCACACTTTAGTTCTCCAGATTTTCAAACTGGCGAAACGTACATTACATTATGGTAAAAATGTATATTCCTTATATTTGTGTAATATTTTCACAAAATTAATTTTGATTTAAAATGAATTTAAAATACCCTTGAATTCAAAGACTTTAGTTTAGTTCTCTCCCTCCCCTCAATTTTAAGATTTTAGTTATTATGTCTGTAAGAATGACTAAATCATAGAACCAATTATGGCCAATAATTTCTTCATAAGTTTCGTTTCGGGATTTTTAAAATTCTTCTATGAAACTTTTGTAACAGAAGCTGGGATGGAACCCAGGCAGCCAGACAGAATGTCCCTTCCCTGAGTGAAAATTTCTATCATTTCACTCAAAGTGACACTATAATATTTCAGAATATACCCTCATAACACTAATAAATGTATATAGATTTTTTTTAATGTTTATATAATGCGTGTTTGGTTCTTAAAATATTTTGAGCTATTATATTACTAATTCTGTATGTGAATTAAGAGAGTTTAATATAGAACATCTGCTTCAAGGCTAAAATTAAAGTATTTGAATTATGTTTTACCTTTCGTGTGTTTTGAAACGTAGGTTCTATTCTACAATTTACGGAATTTCTCGGTATTGGACATCTCACATAGCTGACAAAGTTTCGTTCCTATGTTTAGGTTTTATAGTGCGATAAGTTGAGCATCCCTACATTAGTATATGACTTTGATTCCTTCGAAGAAAAAAAAAGAGTATCTTAGTTTTCTTGAATTTCTGGTCAAAATTTTAGTATGTAGGTAATTGCAATAACTCTTCCACAAAATTGATAATAAATTTTTTTGCGACATTTCAAAATGCTGTTTAATTCAATGGCATTTCAAGTGTTTAGGCTTGCTGTATTAAATCTGGGCTCGAACCCGGGCAGCTAGAGAATACGTTCTTTCCTTCAGTGAAATATTGCTATAATTTCATTAAAGTGACATGGTAATATTTCAGGATAATTTCTTGTACATTGGACTAAGCTGTCCTCTCTCATCGATGAAAGTAACGAAGTAAAGAAAATTAGAAACGGTTCTTACGTTAAAATTCTGAATGAAATATTTCTTTAATGGTTTATGACTTTTGTTTCCAAGATGTTCTCCAAAATCTATTTTCAGAATCGTCTTTTTGAGCCCTTTTTAAAAAAAATCTTCAAAAGTATATATGTATAGCTCTTTTAATGTTAATATATTTCGAGTTTGATTCTTACTCTTTTTTTATCTGTTATGTCACTAATTCTGTGTGTGAATTAAGATAGTTTAATATATAACACCTGCTTCAAAGCTAACAGTAAAGTTTATTTTGTTTATTTGTCATTTAAAATTACCTGCTTATTGTCTTTTGGTGCCATCTTTCTACCAGCGCTGAAATTATTTACTCTTCTCGAAGATCATTATCCGTAATAACTATCTAAATTTTTTTTCTCTCATTGTTCATGTTGTACCCATACATTAAATACCCCTTTCGCTTAATGTACTTCTGTCGTATTATTGAAATCATTTGCTTTTCTACCGACTGCAGTCATGATTTTAGTAACAATGTAGCACATTGCTGGAATTTAAAACAAAGAAGCTACTTTTGAAGTTTTATATATTAAGAAACAATATTAGGTATTTCTCTTTGTGTGTAATTATTCTTTAATTTCAAAGTAGTTAAAATCTAATGATTCCTTTTTTCCCCCTTGGCCTCTTCTAGTGTAATTTGTCATCACTTTTGTGCACTCTTGGATTGTGGAACATGATATCGTGAAAGAAAAAGAACGGAGAAATAGTGCAGAGCAAACAGACATCTGTGGCTGGTAATTATTGTTTTACGTTAACTTTATTTCCACTAGAAATGCTCTAATGTTATAATTTGTACGTCCCTTTTCACATGTTGCATTATATTGGGGTTTAACTAGTTATTTATTTTACATGAACGCTTCATATTACGTTTTAATGTTTAGGGTAGCATTTATGCATTAATTTTTTAGGTTTAGAATTCCGTATTGAAGTGTCTGAATTGGTGCTTTCTTTATATTGTATTGTAATATTCGAAGTGAGGTCGAACTGTTAATCACACTATAATTATCAGAAGTCTGAGATTTGTTAGAGTTCTGTTGCTTCGTAGTGGTTTCAAAATTACTGCTGTAGTGTAATTTTTTCCCAAGTGGCCTCCTTTCGCATTACGAGGAGGAGGCTAAACATTTTCCTCTCTGTGTGGCCTAATATTTTCCCTTCGCAATGGGGTCTTCTCTTCCCAACAGGTCAGAGTAATTGTGTACAAACCAATTTTGTTTCAGTTTTTTTCCGAATTTAGAGTCTCTCTATCAAGTGCTCTCTTAAATGTTGAACGAAAAAGAGATGTAAATAAAAATTTAATGAGTACTCGTAAAGAAAGTTAGTGGAGCCAAATTGTCTTCTGTTAAGGCTGCTGAAAATGTGCTTTTTATTAGTTGTTTTAAGCATACTTTATTATATTTTCCCCTTAATCTGAACTATTTTGGCATATTGTGAAGTTTTATGAACCAATTTGCAAAGATCTATTTAAAATTGATTCCATAAATAAAAATTCATTTTGAAATCAAATCAGAGATGTTTTATTAGTATCGAAGTAAAATTCTGTAGATTAACTTTCAACTTTGTTTTGCAAAGCACTCTGAAAGTTTCTTTTGGACTTCTTTCCGTTCTCTTGGCAAATGCATGACAGAATTATTTTTTGAAAAAGCTGAGGCAACTGTAACCGTGTCGCTGTAAAGAGCCCATGTTTCCCAGTAGCTGTTTTGAAGTGTCCTGTTTTTTCTTTAATTGGGTCCTTCTCCGCTAGAAGATCAGACATTGCTTTCCTGTTATTTCACAAATCCTTCATCTTATCTTCAGTTAAAAGCTCTTCTTCGTAATGAATGCTTTTATTAACAAGGGGTTTTATAAGCACCCAATTCTTCTTTTGTAATTTTCTAATGCATTGACTTCTCTGTCTTCCATATGTGAAAATTCTTTGGCATGCTTTGCTTTTGAGATTTGTAAGATTTTTCGGACTTCATTTTCAGTCGATGGAAATTGTTTAAAGTAGCAGATAATTTCTTTCCAGTGTTGATGGATGAATGTTGCACCACGTATAAATGAAATTCTAGCAGTGGACAAATTAAATGGGATCCTTTAAGGTACTGCTATACGCAAAATCACGCTTTACAAGTCTGCGCTCAGCAAGTACCTGCCGTATTAAAACTGATAGACTACGAAACATGACTTGAAGAATCGTGTGAGTTATGTGGAATGCAGCTTGGGAGTTTAGTGGTGATAGCTAAACAGTCTATACAGATGACGGGAAATAATAAAAATTTAGATGGGTGTACTATAAAGTATTTTACTCCCTGACCATGGATTAGTCATAAACAGTACTTGTGTAAAGTATATGAATTCCCTGTTTAAGAAAGGAATTTCTCTATGACAGTATGTCACTCTGTCTGTATCATAGCTGGAATAGCGAGGTGTTGTGTCTTCAGGGAAACAAAATCTGTTATTCTGTAATTTTTACTGAAAATGTGTGTTTAAATTTTGTTACCTAGATAACCTATTTTTAACTCTTTCTATATGAAAATGAAACCAAATAGAGACAAAGAAATAAAATTGCATTCCTTCCGTTGGTGCAGTTATTCGCAACTTTTACTTAATGGGAGCCAATTTTAAGTTTATAAAATTTTGGCTAGCTGCAATTATATATTGCACTTTTAATATTTGAGTTATAAATGCATTACACAAAGTATAAAAATGTGTGGTATAATATGTTAAAGAAAAGGTATACTCTTTGTATTATTTACAAAAAATTCAGCAAGATGAAAATTAAATACAGGGAAATCATATTTTAATGTGAAATTTAACACTGCATTTCTTCTGAGAGTTTTTTTTTTCTCCCTCTGGTACATGCTATGTTATGGCTAAATCCATGCAGTCGTTCGGATGCTTGTTTGTTATTTTGCATCTGAACATTGATTTTTGACAAGTTCGTTGTTAAAAATCCTCTTTCACATTTTTAAGTAGACCGAAAGCAGGAATTTATCTTTTTAAAAGTTTAACAGTTCATGATTTTTCTGATCTAGGACTATTCAAATGGCTTTTTGTTATATTCTTGATCTTAATTAGGGTGAAAGTCAGTTATTTCCATTTCTAGATCAGTAGAATTGTTATTTAACATATTTTCAATCTTTTACCACAGTTATTTCCATTTCTAGATCAGTAGAATTGTTATTTAACATATTTGCAATCTTTTACCATTTTTCTTAAATACTAGTATTATGTAATGGGGTTTGAAGTGAATGTAGTAGTTTGTCTAATTTTAAATACACTCAAAACATCTAATTTAGAAACTAATTTAAGCTCGATGAGATTTTCCAAATGTTTGTTTCAGTTTTCTTATATTTCACACTTTAGTTCTCCAGATTTTCAAAGTGGCGAAACGTACATTACATTATGGTAAAAATGTATATTCCTTATATTTGTGTAATATTTTCACAAAATTAATTTTGATTTAAAATGAATTTAAAATACCCTTGAATTCAAAGACTTTAGTTTAGTTGTCTCCCTCCCCTCAAGTTTAAGATTTTAGTTATTATGTCTGTAAGAATGACTAAATCATAGAACCAATTATGGTGAATAATTTCTTCATAAGTTTCGTTTCTGGATTTTTAAAATTCTTCTATGAAACTTTTGTAACAGAAGCTGGGATGGAACCCAGGCAGCCAGACAGAATGTCCCTTCCCTGAGTGAAAATTTCTATCATTTCACTCAAAGTGACACTATAATATTTCAGAATAAACCCTCATAACACTAATAAATGTATGTAGATTTTTTTTAATGTTTATATAATGCGTGTTTGCTTCTTAAAATATTTTGAGCTATTATATTACTAATTCTGTATGTGAATTAAGAGATTTTAATATAGAACATCTGCTTCAAGGCTAAAAGTAAAGTATTTGAATTATGTTTTACCTTTCGGGTGTTTTGAAACGTAGGTTCTATTCTACAATTTACGGAATTTCTCGGTATTGGACATCTCACATAGCTGACAAAGTTTTGTTCCTATGTTTAGGTTTTATAGTGCAATAAGTTGAGCATCCCTACATTAGTATATGACTTTGATTCCTTAGAAGAAACAAAAGAGTATCTTAGTTTTCTTGAATTTTTGGTGAAAATTTTAGTATGTAGGTAATTGCAATAACTCTTCCACAAAATTGCATATAAATTTTTTTGCGACTTTTCAAAATGCTGTTTAATTCAATGGCATTTCATGTGTTTAGGCTTGCTGTATTAAATCTGGGCTCGAACCCGGGCAGCTAGAGAATACGTTCTTTCCCTCAGTGAAATATTGCTATAATTTCATTAAAGTGACATGGTAATATTTCAGGATAATTTCTTGTACATTGGACTAAGCTGTCCTCTCTCATCGATGAAAGTAACGAAGTAAAGAAAATTAGAAACGGTTCTTACGTTAAAATTCTGAATGAAATATTTCTTTAATGGTTCATGACTTTTGTTTCCAAGATGTTCTCCAAAATCTATTTTCAGAATGGTGTTTTTGAGCCCTTTTTAAAAAAAAATCTTTAAAAGTATATATGTATAGCTCTTTTAATGTTATATATATTGCGAGTTTGATTCTTACTCTTTTTTTATCTGTTATGTCACTAATTCTGTGTGTGAATTAAGATAGTTTAATATATAACACCTGCTTCAAAGCTAACAGTAAAGTTTATTTTGTTTCTTTGTCATTTAAAATTACCTGCTTATTGTCTTTTGGTGCCATCTTTCTAACAGCGCTGAAATTATTTACTCTTCTCGAAGATCATTATCCGTAATAACTGTCTAAATTTTTTTTCTTTCATTGTTCAAGTTGTACCCATACATTAAAAACCCCTTTCGCTTAATGTACTTCTGTCGTATTAGGGAAATCGTTTGCTTTTCTACCGACCTCAGTCATGATATTAGTAACAATGTAGCACATTGCTGGAATTTAAAACAAAGAAGCTACTTTTGAAGTTTTATATATTAAGAAACAATATTAGGTATTTCTCTTTGTGTGTAATTATTCTTTAATTTCAAAGTAGTTAAAATCTAATGATTCCTTTTTCCCCCTTGGCCTCTTCTAGTGTGATTTGTCATCACTTTTGTGCACTCTTGGATTGTGGAACATGATATTGTGAAAGAAAAAGAACGGAGAAATAGTGCAGAGCAAACAGACATCTGTGGCTGGTAATTATTGTTTTATGTTAACTTTATTTCCACTAGAAATGCTTGAATGTTATAATTTGTACGTCCCTTTTCACATGTTGCATTATATTGGGGTTTAACTAGTTATTTATTTTACATGAACGCTTCATATTACATTTTAATGTTTAGGGTAGAATTTATGCATTAATTTTTTAGGTTTAGAATTCCGTATTGAAGTGTCTGAATTGGTGCTTTCTTTATATTGTATTGTAATATTCGAAGTGAGGTCGAACTGTTAATCACACTATAATTATCAGAAGTCTGAGATTTGTTAGAGTTCTGTTGCTTCGTAGTGGTTTCAAAATTAGTGCTGTAGTGTAATTTTTTACCAAGTGGCCTCCTTTCGCATTACGAGGAGGAGGCTAAACATTTTCCTCTCTGTGTGGCCTAATATTTTCCCTTCGCAATGGGGTCTTCTCTTCCCAACAAGTCAGAGTAATTGTGTACAAACCAATTTTGTTTCAGTTTTTTTCCGAATTTAGAGTCTCTCTATCAAGTGCTCTCTTAAATGTTGAACAAAAAAGAGATGCAAATAAAAATTTAATGAGTACTCGTAAAGAAAATTAGTGGAGCCAAATTGTCTTCTGTTAAGGCTGCTGAAAATGTGCTTTTTATTAGTTGTTTTAAGCATACTTTATTATATTTTCCCCTTAATCTGAACTATTTTGGCATATTGTGAAGTTTTATGAACCAATTTGCAAAGATCTATTTAAAATTGATTCCATAAATAAAAATTCATTTTGAAATCAAATCAGAGATGTTTTATTAGTATCGAAGTAAAATTCTGTAGATTAACTTTCAACTTTGTTTTGCAAAGCACTCTGAAAGTTTCTTTTGGACTTCTTTCCGTTCTCTTGGCAAATGCATGACAGAATTATTTTTTGAAAAAGCTGATGCAACTGTAACCGTGTCGCTGTAAAGAGCCCATGTTTCCCAGTAGCTCTTTTGAAGTGTCCTGTTTTTTCTTTAATTGGGTCCTTCTCCGCTAGAAGATCAGACATTGCTTTCGTGTTATTTGACAATTCCTTCATCTTATCTTCAGTTAAAACCTCTTCTTCGTAATGAGCGCTTTTATTAACAAGGGGTTTTATAAGCACCCAATTCTTCTTTTGTAATTTTCTAATGCATTGACTTCTCTGCCTTCCATATGTGAAAATTCTTTGGCATGCATTGCTTTTGAGATTTGTAAGATTTTTTGGACTTCATTTTGAGTCGATGGAAATTGTTTAAAGTAGCAGATAAATTCCTTCCAGTGTTGATGGATGAATGTTGCACCACGTATAAATGAAATTCTAGCAGTGGACAAATTAAATGGGATCCTTTAAGGTACTCCTATACGCAAAATCACGCTTTACAAGTCTGCGCGCAGCAAGTACCTGCCGTATTAAAACTGATAGACTACGAAACATGACTTGAAGAATCGTGTGAGTTATGTGGAATGCAGCTTGGGAGTTTAGTGGTGATAGGTAAACAGTCTATACAGATGACGGGAAATAATAAAAATTTAGATGGGTGTACTATAAAGTATTTTACTCCCTGACCATGGATTAGTCATAAACAGTACTTGTGTAAAGTATATGAATTCCCTGTTTAAGAAAGGAATTTCTCTATGACAGTATGTCACTATGTCTGTATCATAGCTGGAATAGCGAGGTGTTGTGTCTTCAGGGAAACAAAATCTGTTATTCTGTAATTTTTACTGAAAATGTGTGTTTAAATTTTGTTACCTAGATAACCTATTTTTAACTCTTTCTATATGAAAATGAAACCAAATAGAGACAAAGAAATAAAATTGCATTCCTTCCCTTGGTGCAGTTATTCGCAACTTTTACTTAATGGGAGCCAATTTTAAGTTTATAAAATTTTGGCTAGCTGCAATTATATATTGCACTTTTAATATTTGAGTTATAAATGCATTACACAAAGTATAAAAATGTGTGGTATAATATGTTAAAGAAAAGGTATACTCTTTGTATTATTTACAAAAAATTCAGCAAGATGAAAATTAAATACAGGGAAATCATATTTTAATGTGAAATTTAACACTGCATTTCTTCTGAGAGTTTTTTTTTTCTCCCTCTGGTACATGCTATGTTATGGCTAAATCCATGCAGTCGTTCGGATGCTTGTTTGTTATTTTGCATCTGAACATTGATTTTTGACAAGTTCGTTGTTAAAAATCCTCTTTCACATTTTTAAGTAGACCGAAAGCAGGAATTTATCTTTTTAAAAGTTTAACAGTTCATGATTTTTCTGATCTAGGACTATTCAAATGGCTTTTTGTGATATTCTTGATCTTAATTAGGATGAAAGTCAGTTATTTCCATTTCTAGATCAGTAGAATTGTTATTTAACATATTTGCAATCTTTTACCACAGTTATTTCCATTTCTAGATCAGTAGAATTGTTATTTAACATATTTGCAATCTTTTACCATTTTTCTTAAATACTAGTATTATGTAATGGGGTTTGAAGTGAATGTAGTAGTTTGTCTAATTTTAAATACACTCAAAACATCTAATTTAGAAACTAATTTAAGCTCGATGAGATTTTCCAAATGTTTGTTTCAGTTTTCTTATATTTCACACTTTAGTTCTCCAGATTTTCAAAGTGGCGAAACGTACATTACATTATGGTAAAAATGTATATTCCTTATATTTGTGTAATATTTTCACAAAATTAATTTTGATTTAAAATGAATTTAAAATACCCTTGAATTCAAAGACTTTAGTTTAGTTCTCTCCCTCCCCTCAAGTTTAAGATTTTAGTTATTATGTCTGTAAGAATGACTAAATCATAGAACCAATTATGGTCAATAATTTCTTCATAAGTTTCGTTTCTGGATTTTTAAAATTCTTCTATGAAACTTTTGTAACAGAAGCTGGGATGGAACCCAGGCAGCCAGACAGAATGTCCCTTCCCTGAGTGAAAATTTCTATCATTTCACTCAAAGTGACACTATAATATTTCAGAATAAACCCTCATAACACTAATAAATGTATGTAGATTTTTTTAATGTTTATATAATGCGTGTTTGGTTCTTAAAATATTTTGAGCTATTATATTACTAGTTCTGTATGTGAATTAAGAGAGTTTAATATAGAACATCTGCTTCAAGGCTAAAAGTAAAGTATTTGAATTATGTTTTACCTTTCGTGTGTTTTGAAACGTAGGTTCTATTCTACAATTTACGGAATTTCTCGGTATTGGACATCTCACATAGCTGACAAAGTTTCGTTCCTATGTTTAGGTTTTATAGTGCAATAAGTTGAGCATCCCTACATTAGTATATGACTTTGATTCCTTCGAAGAAAAAAAAGAGTATCTTAGTTTTCTTGAATTTTTGGTCAAAATTTTAGTATGTGGGGAATTGCAATAACTCTTCCACAAAATTGCATATAAATTTTTTTGCGACATTTCAAAATGCTGTTTAATTCAATGGCATTTCATGTGTTTAGGCTTGCTGTATTAAATCTGGGCTCGAACCCGCGCAGCTAGAGAATACGTTCTTTCCCTCAGTGAAATATTGCTATAATTTCATTAAAGTGACATGGTAATATTTCAGGATAATTTCTTGTACATTGGACTAAGCTGTCCTCTCTCATCGATGAAAGTACCGAAGTAAAGAAAATTAGAAACGGTTCTTACGTTAAAATTCTGAATGAAATATTTCCTTAATGGTTTATGACTTTTTTTTCCAAGATGTTCTCCAAAATCTATTTTCAGAATGGTGTTTTTGAGCCCTTTTTAAAAAAAAATCTTTAAAAGTATATATGTATAGCTCTTTTAATGTTAATATATTTCGAGTTTGATTCTTACTCTTTTTTTATCTGTTATGTCACTAATTCTGTGTGTGAATTAAGATAGTTTAATATATAACACCTGCTTCAAAGCTAACAGTAAAGTTTATTTTGTTTATTTGTCATTTAAAATTACCTGCTTATTGTCTTTTGGTGCCATCTTTCTAACAGCGCTGAAATTATTTACTCTTCTCGAAGATCATTATCCGTAATAACTGTCTAAATTTTTTTTCTTTCATTGTTCATGTTGTACCCATACATTAAAAACCCCTTTCGCTTAATGTACTTCTGTCGTATTAGGGAAATCATTTGCTTTTCTACCGACCTCAGTCATGATATTAGTAACAATGTAGCACATTGCTGGAATTTAAAACAAAGAAGCTACTTTTGAAGTTTTATATATTAAGAAACAATAATAGGTATTTCTCTTTGTGTGTAATTATTCTTTAATTTCAAAGTAGTTAAAATCTAATGATTCCTTTTTTCCCCCTTGGCCTCTTCTAGTGTAATTTGTCATCACTTTTGTGCACTCTTGGATTGTGGAACATGATATCGTGAAAGAAAAAGAACGGAGAAATAGTGCAGAGCAAACAGACATCTGTGGCTGGTAATTATTGTTTTATGTTAACTTTATTTCCACTAGAAATGCTTGAATGTTATAATTTGTACGTCCCTTTTCACATGTTGCATTATATTGGGGTTTAACTAGTTATTTATTTTACATGAACGCTTCATATTACGTTTTAATGTTTAGGGTAGCATTTATGCATTAATTTTTTAGGTTTAGAATTCCGAATTGAAGTGTCTGAATTGGTGCTTTCTTTATATTGTATTGTAATATTCGAAGTGAGGTCGAACTGTTAATCACACTATAATTATCAGAAGTCTGAGATTTGTTAGAGTTCTGTTGCTTCGTAGTGGTTTCAAAATTACTGCTGTAGTGTAATTTTTTCCCAAGTGGCCTCCTTTCGCATTACGAGGAGGAGGCTAAACATTTTCCTCTCTGTGTGGCCTAATATTTTCCCTTCACAATGGGGTCTTCTCTTCCCAACAAGTCAGAGTAATTGTGTACAAACCAATTTTGTTTCAGTTTTTTTCCGAATTTAGAGTCTCTCTATCAAGTGCTCTCTTAAATGTTGAACAAAAAAGAGATGTAAATAAAAATTTAATGAGTACTCGTAAAGAAAGTTAGTGGAGCCAAATTGTCTTCTGTTAAGGCTGCTGAAAATGTGCTTTTTATTAGTTGTTTTAAGCATACTTTATTATATTTTCCCCTTAATCTGAACTATTTTGGCATATTGTGAAGTTTTATGAATCAATTTGCAAAGATCTATTTAAAATTGATTCCATAAATAAAAATTCATTTTGAAATCAAATCAGAGATGTTTTATTAGTATCGAAGTAAAATTCTGTAGATTAACTTTCAACTTTGTTTTGCAAAGCACTCTGAAAGTTTCTTTTGGACTTCTTTCCGTTCTCTTGGCAAATGCATGACAGAATTATTTTTTGAAAAAGCTGATGCAACTGTAACCGTGTCGCTGTAAAGAGCCCATGTTTCCCAGTAGCTCTTTTGAAGTGTCCTGTTTTTTCTTTAATTGGGTCCTTCTCCGCTAGAAGATCAGACATTGCTTTCGTGTTATTTGACAATTCCTTCATCTTATCTTCAGTTAAAAGCTCTTCTTCATAATGAGCGCTTTTATTAACAAGGGGTTTTATAAGCACCCAATTCTTCTTTTGTAATTTTCTAATGCATTGACTTCTCTGTCTTCCATATGTGAAAATTCTTTGGCATGCTTTGCTTTTGAGATTTGTAAGATTTTTCGGACTTCATTTTCAGTCGATGGAAATTGTTTAAAGTAGCAAATAAATTCTTTCCAGTGTTGATGGATGAATGTTGCACCACGTATAAATGAAATTCTAGCAGTGGACAAATTAAATGGGATCCTTTAAGGTACTGCTATACGCAAAATCACGCTTTACAAGTCTGCGCTCAGCAAGTACCTGCCGTATTAAAACTGATAGACTACGAAACATGACTTGAAGAATCGTGTGAGTTATGTGGAATGCAGCTTGGGAGTTTAGTGGTGATAGGTAAACAGTCTATACAGATGACGGGAATTAATAAAAATTTAGATGGGTGTACTATAAAGTATTTTACTCCCTGACCATGGATTAGTCATAAACAGTACTTGTGTAAAGTATATGAATTCCCTGTTTAAGAAAGGAATTTCTCTATGACAGTATGTCACTATGTCTGTATCATAGCTGGAATAGCGAGGTGTTGTGTCTTCAGGGAAACAAAATCTGTTATTCTGTAATTTTTACTGAAAATGTGTGTTTAAATTTTGTTACCTAGATAACCTATTTTTAACTCTTTCTATATGAAAATGAAACCAAATAGAGACAAAGAAATAAAATTGCATTCCTTCCCTTGGTGCAGTTATTCGCAACTTTTACTTAATGGGAGCCAATTTTAAGTTTATAAAATTTTGGCTAGCTGCAATTATACATTACACTTTTAATATTTGAGTTATAAATGCATTACACAAAGTATAAAAATGTGTGGTATAATATGTTAAAGAAAAGGTATACTCTCTGTATTATTTACAAAAAATTCAGCAAGATGAAAATTAAATACAGGAAAATCATATTTTAATGTGAAGTTCATTGCTGAAAATCCTCTTTCACATTTTTCAGTAGATCGAAAAAAGGAATTTATCTTTTTAAAAGTTTAACAGTACATGATTTTTCTGATCTAGGACTATTCAAATGGCTTTTTGTGATATTCTTGATCTTAATTAGGATGAAAGTCAGTTATTTCCATTTCTAGATCAGTAGAATTGTTATTTAACATATTTGCAATCTTTTACCACAATTATTTCCATTTCTAGATCAGTAGAATTGTTATTTTACATATTTGCAATCTTTTACCATTTTTCTTAAATACTAGTATTATGTAATGGGGTTTGAAGTGAATGTAGTAGTTTGTCTAATTTTAAATACACTCAAAACATCTAATTTAGAAACTAATTTAAGCTCGATGAGATTTTCCAAATGTTTGTTTCAGTTTTCTTATATTTCACACTTTAGTTCTCCAGATTTTCAAAGTGGCGAAACGTACATTACATTATGGTAAAAATGTATATTCCTTATATTTGTGTAATATTTTCACAAAATTAATTTTGATTTAAAATGAATTTAAAATACCCTTGAATTCAAAGACTTTAGTTTAGTTCTCTCCCTCCCCTCAAGTTTAAGATTTTAGTTATTATGTCTGTAAGAATGACTAAATCATAGAACCAATTATGGTCAATAATTTCTTCATAAGTTTCGTTTCTGGATTTTTAAAATTCTTCTATGAAACTTTTGTAACAGAAGCTGGGATGGAACCCAGGCAGCCAGACAGAATGTCCCTTCCCTGAGTGAAAATTTCTATCATTTCACTCAAAGTGACACTATAATATTTCAGAATAAACCCTCATAACACTAATAAATGTATGTAGATTTTTTTTAATGTTTATATAATGCGTGTTTGGTTCTTAAAATATTTTGAGCTATTATATTACTAATTCTGTATGGGAATTAAGAGAGTTTAATATAGAACATCTGCTTCAAGGCTAAAAGTAAAGTATTTGAATTATGTTTTACCTTTCGTGTGTTTTCAGACGTAGGTTCTATTCTACAATTTACGGAATTTCTCGGTATTGGACATCTCACATAGCTGACAAAGTTTCGTTCCTATGTTTAGGTTTTATAGTGCAATAAGTTGAGCATCCCTACATTAGTATATGACTTTGATTCCTTCGAAGAAAAAAAAGAGTATCTTAGTTTTCTTGAATTTTTGGTCAAAATTTTAGTATGTAGGTAATTGCAATAACTCTTCCACAAAATTGCATATAAATTTTTTTGCGACATTTCAAAATGCTGTTTAATTCAATGGCATTTCATGTGTTTAGGCTTGCTGTATTAAATCTGGGCTCGAACCCGGGCAGCTAGAGAATACGTTCTTTCCCTCAGTGAAATATTGCTATAATTTCATTAAAGTGACATGGTAATATTTCAGGATAATTTCTTGTACATTGGACTAAGCTGTCCTCTCTCATCGATGAAAGTAACGAAGTAAAGAAAATTAGAAACGGTTCTTACGTTAAAATTCTGAATGAAAGATTTCTTTAATGGATGGATGAATAATGCACCACGTATAAATGAAATTCTAGCAGTGGACAAATTAAATGGGATCCTTTAAGGTACTGCTATACGTAAAATCACACTTTACAAGTCTGCGCTCAGCAAGTACCTGCCATATTAAAACTGATAGGCTACGAAACATGACTTGAAGAATCGTATGAGTTATGTGGAATGCAGCTTGGGAGTTTAGTGGTGATAGGTAAACAGGCTATACAGATGACGGGAAATAATAAAAATTTAGATGGGTGTACTATAAAGTATTTTACTCCCTGACCATGGATTAGTCATAAACAGTACTTGTGTAAAAACAGCGTAAAGTATATGAATTCCCTGTTTAAGAAAGGAATTTCTCTATGAGAGTATGTCTCTATGTCTGTATCATAGCTGGAATAGCGAGGTGTTGCGTCTTCAGGGGAACAAAATCTGTTATTCTGTAATTTTTACTGAAAATGTGTGTTTAAATTTTGTTACCTAGATAACCTATTTTTACTCTTTCTATATGAAAATGAAACCAAATAGAGACAAAGAAATAAAATTGCATTCCTTCCTTTGGTGCAGTTATTCGCAACTTTTGCTTAATGGGAGCCAATTTTAAGTTTATAAAATTTTGGCTAGCTGCAATTATATATTGCACTTTTAATATTTCAGTTATAAGTGCATTACACAAAGTATAAAAATGTGTGGTATAATATGTTAAAGAAAAGGTATACTCTCTGTATTATTTACAAAAAATTCAGCAAGATGAAAATTAAATACAGGGAAATCATATTTTAATGTGAAATTTAACACTGTGTTTCTTCTGAGAGTTTTTTTTTTCTCCCTCTGGTACATGCTATGTTATGGCTAAATCCATGCAGTCGTTCGGATGCTTGTTTGTTATTTTGCATCTGAACATTGATTTTGACAAGTTCGTTGTTGAAAATCCTCTTTCACATTTTTAAGTAGATCGAAAGCAGGAAATTATCTTTTTAAAAGTTTAACACTTCATGATTTTTCTGATCTAGGACTATTCAAATGGCTTTTTGTGATATTCTTGATCTTAATTAGGATGAAAGTCAGTTATGTCCATTTCTAGATCAGTAGAATTGTTATTTAACATATTTGCAATCTTTTACCATTTTTCTTAAATACTAGTATTATGTAATGGGGTTTGAAGTGAATGTAGTAGTTTGTCTAATTTTAAATACACTCAAAACATCTAATTTAGAAACTAATTTAAGCACGATGAGATTTTCCAAATGTTTGTTTCAGTTTTCTTATATTTCACACTTTAGTTCTCCAGATTTTCAAAGTGGCGAAACGTACATTACATTATGGTAAAAATGTATATTCCTTATATTTGTGTAATATTTTCACAAAATTAATTTTGATTTAAAATGAATTTAAAATACCCTTGAATTCAAAGACTTTAGTTTAGTTCTCTCCCTCCCCTCAAGTTTAAGATTTTAGTTATTATGTCTGTAAGAATGACTAAATCATAGAACCAATTATGGTCAATAATTTCTTCACAAGTTTCGTTTCTGGATTTTTAAAATTCTTCTATGAAACTTTTGTAACAGAAGCTGGGATGGAACCCAGGCAGCCAGACAGAATTTCCCTTCCCTGAGTGAAAATTTCTATCATTTCACTCAAAGTGACACTATAATATTTCAGAATAAACCCTCATAACACTAATAAATGTATGTAGATTATTTTTAATGTTTATATAATGCGTGTTTGGTTCTTAAAATATTTTGAGCTATTATATTACTAATCCTGTATGTGAATTTAGAGAATTTAATATAGAACATATGCTTCAATGGTAAAAGTAAAGTATTTGATATATGTTTTACCTTTCGTGTGTTTTCAGACGTAGGTTCTATTCTACAATTTACGGAATTTCTCGGTATTGGACATCTCACATAGCTGACAAAGTTTCGTTCTTATGTTTAGGTTTTATAGTGCAATAAGTTGAGCATCCCTACAGTAGTATATGACTTTGATTCCTTCGAAGAAAAAAACGAGTATCTTAGTTTTTTTTGAATTTTTGGTCAAAATTTTAGTATGTAGGTAATTGCAATAACTCTTCCACAAAATTGCATATAAATTTTTTTGCGACATTTCAAAATGCTGTTTAATTCAATGGCATTTCATGTGTTTAGGCTTGCTGTATTAAATCTGGGCTCGAACCCGGGCAGCTAGAGAATACGTTCTTTCCCTCAGTGAAATATTGCTATAATTTCATTAAAGTGATATGGTAATATTTCAGGATAATTTCTTGTACATTGGACTAAGCTGTCCTCTCTCATCGATGAAAGTAACGAAGTAAAGAAAATTAGAAACGGTTCTTACGTTAAAATTCTGAATGAAATATTTCCTTAATGGTTTATGACTTTTTTTTCCAAGATGTTCTCCAAAATCTATTTTCAGAATGGTGTTTTTGAGCCCTTTTTAAAAAAAAATCTTTAAAAGTATATATGTATAGCTCTTTTAATGTTAATATATTTCGAGTTTGATTCTTACTCTTTTTTTATCTGTTATGTCACTAATTCTGTGTGTGAATTAAGATAGTTTAATATATAACACCTGCTTCAAAGCTAACAGTAAAGTTTATTTTGTTTATTTGTCATTTAAAATTACCTGCTTATTGTCTTTTGGTGCCATCTTTCTAACAGCGCTGAAATTATTTACTCTTCTCGAAGATCATTATCCGTAATAACTGTCTAAATTTTTTTTCTTTCATTGTTCATGTTGTACCCATACATTAAAAACCCCTTTCGCTTAATGTACTTCTGTCGTATTAGGGAAATCATTTGCTTTTCTTCCGACCTCAGTCATGATATTAGTAACAATGTAGCACATTGCTGGAATTTAAAACAAAGAAGCTACTTTTGAAGTTTTATATATTAAGAAACAATAATAGGTATTTCTCTTTGTGTGTAATTATTCTTTAATTTCAAAGTAGTTAAAATCTAATGATTCCTTTTTTCCCCCTTGGCCTCTTCTAGTGTAATTTGTCATCACTTTTGTGCACTCTTGGATTGTGGAACATGATATCGTGAAAGAAAAAGAACGGAGAAATAGTGCAGAGCAAACAGACATCTGTGGCTGGTAATTATTGTTTTATGTTAACTTTATTTCCACTAAAAATGCTTGAATGTTATAATTTGTACGTCCCTTTTCACATGTTGCATTATATTGGGGTTTAACTAGTTATTTATTTTACATGAACGCTTCATATTACGTTTTAATGTTTAGGGTAGCATTTATGCATTAATTTTTTAGGTTTAGAATTCCGAATTGAAGTGTCTGAATTGGTGCTTTCTTTATATTGTATTGTAATATTCGAAGTGAGGTCGAACTGTTAATCACACTATAATTATCAGAAGTCTGAGATTTGTTAGAGTTCTGTTGCTTCGTAGTGGTTTCAAAATTACTGCTGTAGTGTAATTTTTTCCCAAGTGGCCTCCTTTCGCATTACGAGGAGGAGGCTAAACATTTTCCTCTCTGTGTGGCCTAATATTTTCCCTTCACAATGGGGTCTTCTCTTCCCAACAAGTCAGAGTAATTGTGTACAAACCAATTTTGTTTCAGTTTTTTTCCGAATTTAGAGTCTCTCTATCAAGTGCTCTCTTAAATGTTGAACAAAAAAGAGATGTAAATAAAAATTTAATGAGTACTCGTAAAGAAAGTTAGTGGAGCCAAATTGTCTTCTGTTAAGGCTGCTGAAAATGTGCTTTTTATTAGTTGTTTTAAGCATACTTTATTATATTTTCCCCTTAATCTGAACTATTTTGGCATATTGTGAAGTTTTATGAATCAATTTGCAAAGATCTATTTAAAATTGATTCCATAAATAAAAATTCATTTTGAAATCAAATCAGAGATGTTTTATTAGTATCGAAGTAAAATTCTGTAGATTAACTTTCAACTTTGTTTTGCAAAGCACTCTGAAAGTTTCTTTTGGACTTCTTTCCGTTCTCTTGGCAAATGCATGACAGAATTATTTTTTGAAAAAGCTGATGCAACTGTAACCGTGTCGCTGTAAAGAGCCCATGTTTCCCAGTAGCTCTTTTGAAGTGTCCTGTTTTTTCTTTAATTGGGTCCTTCTCCGCTAGAAGATCAGACATTGCTTTCGTGTTATTTGACAATTCCTTCATCTTATCTTCAGTTAAAAGCTCTTCTTCGTAATGAGCGCTTTTATTAACAAGGGGTTTTATAAGCACCCAATTCTTCTTTTGTAATTTTCTAATGCATTGACTTCTCTGTCTTCCATATGTGAAAATTCTTTGGCATGCTTTGCTTTTGAGATTTGTAAGATTTTTCGGACTTCATTTTCAGTCGATGGAAATTGTTTAAAGTAGCAAATAAATTCTTTCCAGTGTTGATGGATGAATGTTGCACCACGTATAAATGAAATTCTAGCAGTGGACAAATTAAATGGGATCCTTTAAGGTACTGCTATACGCAAAATCACGCTTTACAAGTCTGCGCTCAGCAAGTACCTGCCGTATTAAAACTGATAGACTACGAAACATGACTTGAAGAATCGTGTGAGTTATGTGGAATGCAGCTTGGGAGTTTAGTGGTGATAGGTAAACAGTCTATACAGATGACGGGAAATAATAAAAATTTAGATGGGTGTACTATAAAGTATTTTACTCCCTGACCATGGATTAGTCATAAACAGTACTTGTGTAAAGTATATGAATTCCCTGTTTAAGAAAGGAATTTCTCTATGACAGTATGTCACTATGTCTGTATCATAGCTGGAATAGCGAGGTGTTGTGTCTTCAGGGAAACAAAATCTGTTATTCTGTAATTTTTACTGAAAATGTGTGTTTAAATTTTGTTACCTAGATAACCTATTTTTAACTCTTTCTATATGAAAATGAAACCAAATAGAGACAAAGAAATAAAATTGCATTCCTTCCCTTGGTGCAGTTATTCGCAACTTTTACTTAATGGGAGCCAATTTTAAGTTTATAAAATTTTGGCTAGCTGCAATTATACATTACACTTTTAATATTTGAGTTATAAGTGCATTACACAAAGTATAAAAATGTGTGGTATAATATGTTAAAGAAAAGGTATACTCTCTGTATTATTTACAAAAAATTCAGCAAGATGAAAATTAAATACAGGGAAATCATATTTTAATGTGAAATTTAACACTGTGTTTCTTCTGAGAGTTTTTTTTTTCTCCCTCTGGTACATGCTATGTTATGGCTAAATCCATGCAGTCGTTCGGATGCTTGTTTGTTATTTTGCATCTGAACATTGATTTTGACAAGTTCGTTGTTGAAAATCCTCTTTCACATTTTTAAGTAGATCGAAAGCAGGAAATTATCTTTTTAAAAGTTTAACACTTCATGATTTTTCTGATCTAGGACTATTCAAATGGCTTTTTGTGATATTCTTGATCTTAATTAGGATGAAAGTCAGTTATGTCCATTTCTAGATCAGTAGAATTGTTATTTAACATATTTGCAATCTTTTACCATTTTTCTTAAATACTAGTATTATGTAATGGGGTTTGAAGTGAATGTAGTAGTTTGTCTAATTTTAAATACACTCAAAACATCTAATTTAGAAACTAATTTAAGCACGATGAGATTTTCCAAATGTTTGTTTCAGTTTTCTTATATTTCACACTTTAGTTCTCCAGATTTTCAAAGTGGCGAAACGTACATTACATTATGGTAAAAATGTATATTCCTTATATTTGTGTAATATTTTCACAAAATTAATTTTGATTTAAAATGAATTTAAAATACCCTTGAATTCAAAGACTTTAGTTTAGTTCTCTCCCTCCCCTCAAGTTTAAGATTTTAGTTATTATGTCTGTAAGAATGACTAAATCATAGAACCAATTATGGTCAATAATTTCTTCATAAGTTTCGTTTCTGGATTTTTAAAATTCTTCTATGAAACTTTTGTAACAGAAGCTGGGATGGAACCCAGGCAGCCACACGGAATGTCCCTTCCCTGAGTGAAAATTTCTATCATTTCACTCAAAGTGACACTATAATATTTCAGAATAAACCCTCATAACACTAATAAATGTATATAGATTTTTTTTAATGTTTATATAATGCGTGTTTGGTTCTTAAAATATTTTGAGCTATTATATTACTAATTCTGTATGTGAATTAAGAGAGTTTAATATAGAACATCTGCTTCAAGGCTAAAAGTAAAGTATTTGAATTATGTTTTACCTTTCGTGTGTTTTGAAACGTAGGTTCTATTCTACAATTTACGGAATTTCTCGGTATTGGACATCTCACATAGCTGACAAAGTTTTGTTCCTATGTTTAGGTTTTATAGTGCAATAAGTTGAGCATCCCTACATTAGTATATGACTTTGATTCCTTCGAAGAAAAAAACGAGTATCTTAGTTTTTTTTGAATTTTTGGTCAAAATTTTAGTATGTAGGTAATTGCAATAACTCTTCCACAAAATTGCATATAAATTTTTTTGCGACATTTCAAAATGCTGTTTAATTCAATGGCATTTCATGTGTTTAGGCTTGCTGTATTAAATCTGGGCTCGAACCCGGGCAGCTAGAGAATACGTTCTTTCCCTCAGTGAAATATTGCTATAATTTCATTAAAGTGATATGGTAATATTTCAGGATAATTTCTTGTACATTGGACTAAGCTGTCCTCTCTCATCGATGAAAGTAACGAAGTAAAGAAAATTAGAAACGGTTCTTACGTTAAAATTCTGAATGAAATATTTCCTTAATGGTTTATGACTTTTTTTTCCAAGATGTTCTCCAAAATCTATTTTCAGAATGGTGTTTTTGAGCCCTTTTTAAAAAAAAATCTTTAAAAGTATATATGTATAGCTCTTTTAATGTTAATATATTTCGAGTTTGATTCTTACTCTTTTTTTATCTGTTATGTCACTAATTCTGTGTGTGAATTAAGATAGTTTAATATATAACACCTGCTTCAAAGCTAACAGTAAAGTTTATTTTGTTTATTTGTCATTTAAAATTACCTGCTTATTGTCTTTTGGTGCCATCTTTCTAACAGCGCTGAAATTATTTACTCTTCTCGAAGATCATTATCCGTAATAACTGTCTAAATTTTTTTTCTTTCATTGTTCATGTTGTACCCATACATTAAAAACCTCTTTCGCTTAATGTACTTCTGTCGTATTAGGGAAATCATTTGCTTTTCTTCCGACCTCAGTCATGATATTAGTAACAATGTAGCACATTGCTGGAATTTAAAACAAAGAAGCTACTTTTGAAGTTTTATATATTAAGAAACAATAATAGGTATTTCTCTTTGTGTGTAATTATTCTTTAATTTCAAAGTAGTTAAAATCTAATGATTCCTTTTTTCCCCCTTGGCCTCTTCTAGTGTAATTTGTCATCACTTTTGTGCACTCTTGGATTGTGGAACATGATATCGTGAAAGAAAAAGAACGGAGAAATAGTGCAGAGCAAACAGACATCTGTGGCTGGTAATTATTGTTTTATGTTAACTTTATTTCCACTAAAAATGCTTGAATGCTATAATTTGTACGTCCCTTTTCACATGTTGCATTATATTGGGGTTTAACTAGTTATTTATTTTACATGAACGCTTCATATTACGTTTTAATGTTTAGGGTAGCATTTATGCATTAATTTTTTAGGTTTAGAATTCCGAATTGAAGTGTCTGAATTGGTGCTTTCTTTATATTGTATTGTAATATTCGAAGTGAGGTCGAACTGTTAATCACACTATAATTATCAGAAGTCTGAGATTTGTTAGAGTTCTGTTGCTTCGTAGTGGTTTCAAAATTACTGCTGTAGTGTAATTTTTTCCCAAGTGGCCTCCTTTCGCATTACGAGGAGGAGGCTAAACATTTTCCTCTCTGTGTGGCCTAATATTTTCCCTTCACAATGGGGTCTTCTCTTCCCAACAAGTCAGAGTAATTGTGTACAAACCAATTTTGTTTCAGTTTTTTTCCGAATTTAGAGTCTCTCTATCAAGTGCTCTCTTAAATGTTGAACAAAAAAGAGATGTAAATAAAAATTTAATGAGTACTCGTAAAGAAAGTTAGTGGAGCCAAATTGTCTTCTGTTAAGGCTGCTGAAAATGTGCTTTTTATTAGTTGTTTTAAGCATACTTTATTATATTTTCCCCTTAATCTGAACTATTTTGGCATATTGTGAAGTTTTATGAATCAATTTGCAAAGATCTATTTAAAATTGATTCCATAAATAAAAATTCATTTTGAAATCAAATCAGAGATGTTTTATTAGTATCGAAGTAAAATTCTGTAGATTAACTTTCAACTTTGTTTTGCAAAGCACTCTGAAAGTTTCTTTTGGACTTCTTTCCGTTCTCTTGGCAAATGCATGACAGAATTATTTTTTGAAAAAGCTGATGCAACTGTAACCGTGTCGCTGTAAAGAGCCCATGTTTCCCAGTAGCTCTTTTGAAGTGTCCTGTTTTTTCTTTAATTGGGTCCTTCTCCGCTAGAAGATCAGACATTGCTTTCGTGTTATTTGACAATTCCTTCATCTTATCTTCAGTTAAAAGCTCTTCTTCGTAATGAGCGCTTTTATTAACAAGGGGTTTTATAAGCACCCAATTCTTCTTTTGTAATTTTCTAATGCATTGACTTCTCTGTCTTCCATATGTGAAAATTCTTTGGCATGCTTTGCTTTTGAGATTTGTAAGATTTTTCGGACTTCATTTTCAGTCGATGGAAATTGTTTAAAGTAGCAAATAAATTCTTTCCAGTGTTGATGGATGAATGTTGCACCACGTATAAATGAAATTCTAGCAGTGGACAAATTAAATGGGATCCTTTAAGGTACTGCTATACGCAAAATCACGCTTTACAAGTCTGCGCTCAGCAAGTACCTGCCGTATTAAAACTGATAGACTACGAAACATGACTTGAAGAATCGTGTGAGTTATGTGGAATGCAGCTTGGGAGTTTAGTGGTGATAGGTAAACAGTCTATACAGATGACGGGAAATAATAAAAATTTAGATGGGTGTACTATAAAGTATTTTACTCCCTGACCATGGATTAGTCATAAACAGTACTTGTGTAAAGTATATGAATTCCCTGTTTAAGAAAGGAATTTCTCTATGACAGTATGTCACTATGTCTGTATCATAGCTGGAATAGCGAGGTGTTGTGTCTTCAGGGAAACAAAATCTGTTATTCTGTAATTTTTACTGAAAATGTGTGTTTAAATTTTGTTACCTAGATAACCTATTTTTAACTCTTTCTATATGAAAATGAAACCAAATAGAGACAAAGAAATAAAATTGCATTCCTTCCCTTGGTGCAGTTATTCGCAACTTTTACTTAATGGGAGCCAATTTTAAGTTTATAAAATTTTGGCTAGCTGCAATTATACATTACACTTTTAATATTTGAGTTATAAATGCATTACACAAAGTATAAAAATGTGTGGTATAATATGTTAAAGAAAAGGTATACTCTCTGTATTATTTACAAAAAATTCAGCAAGATGAAAATTAAATACAGGGAAATCATATTTTAATGTGAAGTTCATTGCTGAAAATCCTCTTTCACATTTTTCAGTAGATCGAAAAAAGGAATTTATCTTTTTAAAAGTTTAACAGTTCATGATTTTTCTGATCTAGGACTATTCAAATGGCTTTTTGTGATATTCTTGATCTTAATTAGGATGAAAGTCAGTTATTTCCATTTCTAGATCAGTAGAATTGTTATTTAACATATTTGCAATCTTTTACCACAATTATTTCCATTTCTAGATCAGTAGAATTGTTATTTTACATATTTGCAATCTTTTACCATTTTTCTTAAATACTAGTATTATGTAATGGGGTTTGAAGTGAATGTAGTAGTTTGTCTAATTTTAAATACACTCAAAACATCTAATTTAGAAACTAATTTAAGCTCGATGAGATTTTCCAAATGTTTGTTTCAGTTTTCTTATATTTCACACTTTAGTTCTCCAGATTTTCAAAGTGGCGAAACGTACATTACATTATGGTAAAAATGTATATTCCTTATATTTGTGTAATATTTTCACAAAATTAATTTTGATTTAAAATGAATTTAAAATACCCTTGAATTCAAAGACTTTAGTTTAGTTCTCTCCCTCCCCTCAAGTTTAAGATTTTAGTTATTATGTCTGTAAGAATGACTAAATCATAGAACCAATTATGGTCAATAATTTCTTCATAAGTTTCGTTTCTGGATTTTTAAAATTCTTCTATGAAACTTTTGTAACAGAAGCTGGGATGGAACCCAGGCAGCCAGACAGAATGTCCCTTCCCTGAGTGAAAATTTCTATCATTTCACTCAAAGTGACACTATAATATTTCAGAATAAACCCTCATAACACTAATAAATGTATGTAGATTTTTTTTAATGTTTATATAATGCGTGTTTGGTTCTTAAAATATTTTGAGCTATTATATTACTAATTCTGTATGGGAATTAAGAGAGTTTAATATAGAACATCTGCTTCAAGGCTAAAAGTAAAGTATTTGAATTATGTTTTACCTTTCGTGTGTTTTCAGACGTAGGTTCTATTCTACAATTTACGGAATTTCTCGGTATTGGACATCTCACATAGCTGACAAAGTTTCGTTCCTATGTTTAGGTTTTATAGTGCAATAAGTTGAGCATCCCTACATTAGTATATGACTTTGATTCCTTCGAAGAAAAAAAAGAGTATCTTAGTTTTCTTGAATTTTTGGTCAAAATTTTAGTATGTAGGTAATTGCAATAACTCTTCCACAAAATTGCATATAAATTTTTTTGCGACATTTCAAAATGCTGTTTAATTCAATGGCATTTCATGTGTTTAGGCTTGCTGTATTAAATCTGGGCTCGAACCCGGGCAGCTAGAGAATACGTTCTTTCCCTCAGTGAAATATTGCTATAATTTCATTAAAGTGACATGGTAATATTTCAGGATAATTTCTTGTACATTGGACTAAGCTGTCCTCTCTCATCGATGAAAGTAACGAAGTAAAGAAAATTAGAAACGGTTCTTACGTTAAAATTCTGAATGAAAGATTTCTTTAATGGATGGATGAATAATGCACCACGTATAAATGAAATTCTAGCAGTGGACAAATTAAATGGGATCCTTTAAGGTACTGCTATACGTAAAATCACACTTTACAAGTCTGCGCTCAGCAAGTACCTGCCATATTAAAACTGATAGGCTACGAAACATGACTTGAAGAATCGTATGAGTTATGTGGAATGCAGCTTGGGAGTTTAGTGGTGATAGGTAAACAGGCTATACAGATGACGGGAAATAATAAAAATTTATATGGGTGTACTATAAAGTATTTTACTCCCTGACCATGGATTAGTCATAAAGAGTACTTGTGTAAAGTATATGAATTCCCTGTTTAAGAAAGGAATTTCTCTATGACAGTATGTCTCTATGTCTGTATCATAGCTGGAATAGCGAGGTGTTGCGTCTTCAGGGGAACAAAATCTGTTATTCTGTAATTTTTACTGAAAATGTGTGTTTAAATTTTGTTACCTAGATAACCTATTTTTACTCTTTCTATATGAAAATGAAACCAAATAGAGACAAAGAAATAAAATTGCATTCCTTCCTTTGGTGCAGTTATTCGCAACTTTTGCTTAATGGGAGCCAATTTTAAGTTTATAAAATTTTGGCTAGCTGCAATTATATATTGCACTTTTAATATTTCAGTTATAAGTGCATTACACAAAGTATAAAAATGTGTGGTATATATGTTAAAGAAAAGGTATACTCTCTGTATTATTTACAAAAAATTCAGCAAGATGAAAATTAAATACAGGGAAATCATATTTTAATGTGAAATTTAACACTGTGTTTCTTCTGAGAGTTTTTTTTTTCTCCCTCTGGTACATGCTATGTTATGGCTAAATCCATGCAGTCGTTCGGATGCTTGTTTGTTATTTTGCATCTGAACATTGATTTTGACAAGTTCGTTGTTGAAAATCCTCTTTCACATTTTTAAGTAGATCGAAAGCAGGAAATTATCTTTTTAAAAGTTTAACACTTCATGATTTTTCTGATCTAGGACTATTCAAATGGCTTTTTGTGATATTCTTGATCTTAATTAGGATGAAAGTCAGTTATGTCCATTTCTAGATCAGTAGAATTGTTATTTAACATATTTGCAATCTTTTACCATTTTTCTTAAATACTAGTATTATGTAATGGGGTTTGAAGTGAATGTAGTAGTTTGTCTAATTTTAAATACACTCAAAACATCTAATTTAGAAACTAATTTAACCACGATGAGATTTTCCAAATGTTTGTTTCAGTTTTCTTATATTTCACACTTTAGTTCTCCAGATTTTCAAAGTGGCGAAACGTACATTACATTATGGTAAAAATGTATATTCCTTATATTTGTGTAATATTTTCACAAAATTAATTTTGATTTAAAATGAATTTAAAATACCCTTGAATTCAAAGACTTTAGTTTAGTTCTCTCCCTCCCCTCAAGTTTAAGATTTTAGTTATTATGTCTGTAAGAATGACTAAATCATAGAACCAATTATGGTCAATAATTTCTTCATAAGTTTCGTTTCTGGATTTTTAAAATTCTTCTATGAAACTTTTGTAACAGAAGCTGGGATGGAACCCAGGCAGCCACACGGAATGTCCCTTCCCTGAGTGAAAATTTCTCATTTCACTCAAAGTGACACTATAATATTTCAGAATAAACCCTCATAACACTAATAAATGTATGTAGATTTTTTTTAATGTTTATATAATGCGTGTTTGGTTCTTAAAATATTTTGAGCTATTATATTACTAATTCTGTATGTGAATTAAGAGATTTTAATATAGAACATCTGCTTCAAGGCTAAAAGTAAAGTATTTGAATTATGTTTTACCTTTCGTGTGTTTTGAAATGTAGGTTCTATTCTACAATTTACGGAATTTCTCGGTATTGGACATCTCACATAGCTGACAAAGTTTTGTTCCTATGTTTAGGTTTTATAGTGCAATAAGTTGAGCATCCCTACATTAGTATATGACTTTGATTCCTTCGAAGAAAAGAAAAAAAAAGAGTATCTTAGTTTTCTTGAATTTTTGGTCAAAATTTTAGTATGTAGGTAATTGCAATAACTCTTCCACAAAATTGCATATAAATTTTTTTGCGACTTTTCAAAATGCTGTTTAATTCAATGGCATTTCATGTGTTTAGGCTTGCTGTATTAAAGCTGGGCTCGAACCCGGACAGCTAGAGAATACGTTCTTTCCCTCAGTGAAATATTGCTATAATTTCATTAAAGTTGACATCGTAATATTTCAGGATAATTTCTTGTACATTGAACTAAGCTGTCCTCACTCATCGATGAAAGTAACGAAGTAAAGAAAATTAGAAACGGTTCTTACGTTAAAATTCTGAATGAAATATTTCTTTAATGGTTTATGACTTTTGTTTCCAAGATGTTCTCCAAAATCTATTTTCAGAATGGTGTTTTTGAGTCCTTTTTAAAAAAAAATCTTTAAAAGTATATATGTATAGCTCTTTTAATGTTTTGAGTTTGATTTTTACTCTTTTTTTTTCTGTTATGTCACTAATTCTGTGTGTGAATTAAGATAGTTTAATATATAACACCTGCTTCAAAGCTAACAGTAAAGTTTATTTTGTTTATTTGTCATTTAAAATTACCTGCTTATTGTCTTTTGGTGCCATCTTCCTACCAGCGCTGAAATTATTTACTCTTCTCGAAGATCATTATCCATAATAACTGTCTAAATTTTTTTTCTTTCATTGTTCATGTTGTACCCATACATTAAAAACCCCTTTCGCTTAATGTACTTCTGTCGTATTAGGGAAATCATTTGCTTTCCTACCGACTGCAGTCATGATTTTAGTAACAATGTAGCACATTGCTGGAATTTAAAACAAAGAAGCTACTTTTGAAGTTTTATATATTAAGAAACAATATTACGTATTTCTCTTTGTGTGTAATTATTCTTTAATTTCAAAGTAGTTAAAATCTAATGACTCCTTTTTTCCCCCTTGGCCTCTTCTAGTGTAATTTGTCATCACTTTTGTGCACTCTTGGATTGTGGAACATGATATCGTGAAAGAAAAAGAACGGAGAAATAGTGCAGAGCAAAAAGACATCTGTGGCTGGTAATTATTGTTTTATGTTAACTTTATTTCCACTGGAAATGCTTGAATGTTATAATTTGTACGTCCCTTTTCACATGTTGCATTATATTGGGGTTTAACTAGTTATTTATTTTACATGAACGCTTCATATTACGTTTTAATGTTTAGGGTAGCATTTATGCATTAATTTTTTTAGGTTTAGAATTCCGTATTGAAGTGTCTGAATTGGTGCTTTCTTTATATTGTATTGTAATATTCGAAGTGAGGTCGAACTGTTAATCACACTATAATTATCAGAAGTCTGAGATTTGTTAGAGTTCTGTTGCTTCGTAGTGGTTTCAAAATTACTGCTGTAGTGTAATTTTTTCCCAAGTGGCCTCCTTTCGCATTACGAGGAGGAGGCTAAACATTTTCCTCTCTGTGTGGCCTAATATTTTCCCTGTGCAATGGGGTCTTCTCTTCCCAACAGGTCAGAGTAATTGTGTACAAACCAATTTTGTTTCAGTTTTTTTTCTGAATTTAGAGTCTCTCTATCAAGTGCTGTTTCTGCTAAATGTTGAACAAAAAAGAGATGTAAATAAAAATTTAATGAATACTCGTAAAGAAAGTTAGTGGAGCCAAATTGTCTTCTGTTAAGGCTGCTCAAAATGTGCTTTTTATTAGTTGTTTTAAGCATACTTTATTATATTTTCCCCTTAATCTGAACTATTTTGGCATATTGTGAAGTTTTATGAACCAATTTGCAAAGCTCTATTTAAAATTGATTCCATAAATAAAAATTCATTTTGAAATCAAATCAGAGATGTTTTATTAGTATCGAAGTAAAATCTGTAGATTAACTTTCAACTTTGTTTTGCAAAGCACTTTGAAAGTTTCTTTTGGACTTCTTTCCGTTCTCTTGGCAAATGCATGACAGAATTATTTTTTGAAAAAGCTGATGCAACTGTAACCGTGTCGCTCTAAAGAGCCCATGTTTCCCAGTAGCTCTTTTGAAGTGTCCTGTTTTTTCTTTAATTGGGTCCGTCTCCGCTAGAAGATCAGACATTGCTTTCGTGTTATTTGACAATTTCTTCATCTTATCTTCAGTTAAAAGCTCTTCTTCGTAATGAGCGCTTTTATTAACAAGGGGTTTTATAAGCACCCAATTCTTCTTTTGTAATTTTCTAATGTATTGACTTCTCTGTCTTCCATATGTGAAAATTCTTGGGCATGCTTTGCTTTTGAGATTTGTAAGAATTTTTGGACTTCATTTTGAGTCGATGGAAATTGTTTAAAGTAGCAGATAAATTCCTTCCAGTGTTGATGGATGAATGTTGCACCACGTATAAATGAAATTCTAGCAGTGGACAAATTAAATGGGATCCTTTAAGGTACTCCTATACGCAAAATCACGCTTTACAAGTCTGCGCGCAGCAAGTACCTGCCGTATTAAAACTGATAGACTACGAAACATGACTTGGAGAATCGTATGAGTTGTGTGGAATGCAGCTTGGGAGTTTAGTGGTGATAGGTAAACAGTCTATACAGATGACGGGAAATAATAAAAATTTAGATGGGTGTACTATAAAGTATTTTACTCCCTGACCATGGATTAGTCATAAACAGTACTTGTGTAAAGTATATGAATTCCCTGTTTAAGAAAGGAATTTCTCTATGACAGTATGTCACTATGTCTGTATCATAGGTGGAATAGCGAGGTGTTGTGTCTTCAGGGAAACAAAATCTGTTATTCTGTAATTTTTACTGAAAATGTGTGTTTAAATTTTGTTACCTAGATAACCTATTTTTAACTCTTTCTATATGAAAATGAAACCAAATAGAGACAAAGAAATAAAATTGCATTCCTTCCCTTGGTGCAGTTATTCGCAACTTTTACTTAATGGGAGCCAATTTTAAGTTTATAAAATTTTGGCTAGCTGCAATTATATATTGCACGTTTAATATTTGAGTTATAAATGCATTACACAAAGTATAAAAATATGTGGTATAATATGTTAAAGAAAAGGTATACTCTTTGTATTATTTACAAAAAATTCAGCAAGATGAAAATTAAATACAGGGAAATCATATTTTAATGTGAAATTTAACACTGCATTTCTTCTGAGAGTTTTTTTTTTCTCCCTCTGGTACATGCTATGTTATGGCTAAATCCATGCAGTCGTTCGGATGCCTGTGTGTTATTTTGCATCTGAACATTGATTTTGACAAGTTCGTTGTTAAAAATCCTCTTTCACATTTTTAAGTAGATCGAAAAAAGGAATTTATTTTTTTAAAAGTTTAACAGTTCATGATTTTTCTGATCTAGGACTATTCAAATGGCTTTTTGTGATATTCTTGATCTTAATTAGGATGAAAGTCAGTTATTTCCATTTCTAGATCAGTAGAATTTTTATTTAACATATTTGCATTCTTTTACCACAGTTATTTCCATTTCTAGATCAGTAGAATATTTATTTAACATATTTGCAATCTTTTACCATTTTTCTTAAATACTAGTATTATGTAATGGGGTTTGAAGTGAATGTAGTAGTTTGTCTAATTTTAAATACACTCAAAACATCTAATTTAGAAACTAATTTAAGCTCGATGAGATTTTCCAAATGTTTGTTTCAGTTTTCTTATATTTCACACTTTAGTTCTCCAGATTTTCAAAGTGGCGAAACGTACATTACATTATGGTAAAAATGTATATTCCTTATATTTGTGTAATATTTTCACAAAATTAATTTTGATTTAAAATGAATTTAAAATACCCTTGAATTCAAAGACTTTAGTTTAGTTCTCTCCCTCTCCTCAAGTTTAAGATTTTAGTTATTATGTCTGTAAGAATGACTAAATCATAGAACCAATTATGGTCAATAATTTCTTCACAAGTTTCGTTTCTGGATTTTTAAAATTCTTCTATGAAACTTTTGTAACAGAAGCTGGGATGGAACCCAGGCAGCCAGACAGAATTTCCCTTCCCTGAGTGAAAATTTCTATCATTTCACTCAAAGTGACACTATAATATTTCAGAATAAACCCTCATAACACTAATAAATGTATGTAGATTATTTTTAATGTTTATATAATGCGTGTTTGGTTCTTAAAATATTTTGAGCTATTATATTACTAATCCTGTATGTGAATTTAGAGAATTTAATATAGAACATATGCTTCAATGGTAAAAGTAAAGTATTTGATATATGTTTTACCTTTCGTGTGTTTTCAGACGTAGGTTCTATTCTACAATTTACGGAATTTCTCGGTATTGGACATCTCACATAGCTGACAAAGTTTCGTTCTTATGTTTAGGTTTTATAGTGCAATAAGTTGAGCATCCCTACAGTAGTATATGACTTTGATTCCTTCGAAGAAAAAAAAAAGAGTATCTTAGTTTTCTTGAATTTTTGGTCAAAATTTTAGTATGTAGGTAATTGCAATAACTCTTCCACAAAATTGCATTTAAATTTTTTTGCGACATATCAAAATGCTGTTTAATTCAATGGCATTTCATGTGTTTAGGCTTGCTGTATTAAAGCTAGGCTCGAACCCGGGCAGCTAGAGAATACGTTCTTTCCCTCAGTGAAATATTGCTATAATTTCATTAAAGTGACATGGTAATATTTCAGGATAATTTCTTGTACATTGGACTAAGCTGTCCTCTCTCATCGATGAAAGTAACGACGTAAAGAAAATTAGAAACGGTTCTTACGTTAAAATTCTGAATGAAATATTTCTTTAATGGTTTATGACTTTTGTTTCCAAGATGTTCTCCAAAATCTATTTTCAGAATGGTGTTTTTGAGCCCTTTTTAAAAAAAAAATCTTCAAAAGTATATATGTATAGCTCTTTTAATGTTAATATATTTCTAGTTTGATTCTTACTCTTTTTTTATCTGTTATGTCACTAATTCTGTGTGTGAATTAAGATAGTTTAATATATAACACCTGCTTCAAAGCTAACAGTAAAGTTTATTTTGTGTATTTGTTATTTAAAATTACCTGCTTATTGTCTTTTGGTGCCATCTTTCTACGAACGCTGAAATTATTTACTCTTCTCGAAGATTATTATCCGTAATAACTGTCTAAATTTTTTTTCTTTCATTGTTCATGTTGTACCCATACATTAAAAACCCCTTTCGCTTAATGTACTTCTGTCGTATTAGGGAAATCATTTGCTTTTCTACCGACTGCAGTCATGATTTTAGTAACAATGTAGCACATTGCTGGATATTAAAACAAAGAAGCTACTTTTGAAGTTTTATATATTAAGAAACAATATTAGGTATTTCTCTTTGTGTGTAATTATTATTTAATTTCAAAGTAGTTAAAATCTAATTATTCCTTTTTTCCCCCTTCTCCTCTTCTAGTGTAATTTGTCATCACTTTTGTGCACTCTTGGATTGTGGAACATGATATCGTGAAAGAAAAAGAACGAAGAAATAGTGCAGAGCAAAAAGACATCTGTGGCTGGTAATTATTGTTTTATGTTAACTTTATTTCCACTAGAAATGCTTGAATGTTATAATTTGTACGTCCTTTTTCACATGTTGCATTATATTGGGGTTTAACTAGTTATTTTACATGAACGCTTCATATTACGTTTTAATGTTTAGGGTAGCATTTATGCATTAATTTCTTAGGTTTAGAATTCCGTATTGAAGTGCCTGAATTGGTGCTTTCTTTATATTGTATTGTAATATTCGAAGTGAGGTCCAACTGTTAATCACACTATAATTATCAGAAGTCTTAGATTTGTTAGAGTTCTGTTGCTTCGTAGTGGTTTCAAAATTACTGCTGTAGTGTAATTTTTTCCCAAGTGGCCTCCTTTCGCATTACGAGGAGAAGGCTAAACATTTTCCTTTCTGTGTGGCCTAATATTTTCCCTGTGCAATGGGGTCTTCTCTTCCCAACAGGTCAGAGTAATTGTGTACAAACCAATTTTGTTTCAGTTTTTTTTCTGAATTTAGAGTCTCTCTATCAAGTGCTGTTTCTGTTAAATGTTGAACAAAAAAGAGATGTAAATAAAAATTTAATGAATACTCGTAAAGAAAGTTAGTGGAGCCAAATTGTCTTCTGTTAAGGCTGCTCAAAATGTGCTTTTTATTAGTTGTTTTAAGCATACTTTATTATATTTTCCCCTTAATCTGAACTATTTTGGCATATTGTGAAGTTTTATGAACCAATTTGCAAAGCTCTATTTAAAATTGATTCCATAAATAAAAATTCATTTTGAAATCAAATCAGAGATGTTTTATTAGTATCGAAGTAAAATCTGTAGATTAACTTTCAACTTTGTTTTGCAAAGCACTTTGAAAGTTTCTTTTGGACTTCTTTCCGTTCTCTTGGCAAATGCATGACAGAATTATTTTTTGAAAAAGCTGATGCAACTGTAACCGTGTCGCTCTAAAGAGCCCATGTTTCCCAGTAGCTCTTTTGAAGTGTCCTGTTTTTTCTTTAATTGGGTCCGTCTCCGCTAGAAGATCAGACATTGCTTTCGTGTTATTTGACAATTTCTTCATCTTATCTTCAGTTAAAAGCTCTTCTTCGTAATGAGCGCTTTTATTAACAAGGGGTTTTATAAGCACCCAATTCTTCTTTTGTAATTTTCTAATGTATTGACTTCTCTGTCTTCCATATGTGAAAATTCTTGGGCATGCTTTGCTTTTGAGATTTGTAAGAATTTTTGGACTTCATTTTGAGTCGATGGAAATTGTTTAAAGTAGCAGATAAATTCCTTCCAGTGTTGATGGATGAATGTTGCACCACGTATAAATGAAATTCTAGCAGTGGACAAATTAAATGGGATCCTTTAAGGTACTCCTATACGCAAAATCACGCTTTACAAGTCTGCGCGCAGCAAGTACCTACCGTATTAAAACTGATAGACTACGAAACATGACTTGGAGAATCGTATGAGTTGTGTGGAATGCAGCTTGGGAGTTTAGTGGTGATAGGTAAACAGTCTATACAGATGACGGGAAATAATAAAAATTTAGATGGGTGTACTATAAAGTATTTTACTCCCTCACCATGGATTAGTCATAAACAGTACTTGTGTAAAAACAGCGTAAAGTATATGAATTCCCTGTTTAAGAAAGGAATTTCTCTATGACGGTATGTCTCTATGTCTGTATCATAGCTGGAATAGCGAGGTGTTGCGTCTTCAGGGGAACAGAATCTGTTTTTCTGTAATTTTTACTGAAAATGTGTGTTTAAATTTTGTTACCTAGATAACCTATTTTTAACTCTTTCTATATGAAAATGAAACCAAATAGAGACAAAGAAATAAAATTGCATTCCTTCCCTTGGTGCAGTTATTCGCAACTTTTACTTAATGGGAGCCAATTTTAAGTTTATAAAATTTTGGCTAGCTGCAATTATATATTGCACTTTTAATATTTCAGTTATAAGTGCATTACACAAAGTATAAAAATGTGTGGTATAATATGTTAAAGAAAAGGTATACTCTTTGTAGTATTTACAAAAAATTCAGCAAGATGAAAATTAAATACAGGGAAATCATATTTTAATGTGAAATTTAACACTGCATTTCTTCTGAGAGTTTTTTTTTTTTTTTTTTTTTTTTTTTTTTTTTTTTTTTCTCCCTCTGGTACATGCTATGTTATGGCTAAATCCATGCAGTCGTTCGGATGCTTGTTTGTTATTTTGCATCTGAACGTTGATTTTGACAAGTTGTACCCATACATTAAAAACCCCTTTCGCTTAATGTACTTCTGTCGTATTAGAGAAATCATTTGCTTTTCTACCGACTGCAGTCATGATTTTAGTAACAATGTAGCACATTGCTGGATATTAAAACAAAGAAGCTACTTTTGAAGTTTTATATATTAAGAAACAATATTAGGTATTTCTCTTTGTGTGTAATTATTATTTAATTTCAAATTAGTTAAAATCTAATTATTCCTTTTTTCCCCCTTCTCCTCTTCTAGTGTAATTTGTCATCACTTTTGTGCACTCTTGGATTGTGGAACATGATATCGTGAAAGAAAAAGAACGAAGAAATAGTGCAGAGCAAAAAGACATCTGTGGCTGGTAATTATTGTTTTATGTTAACTTTATTTCCACTAGAAATGCTTGAATGTTATAATTTGTACGTCCTTTTTCACATGTTGCATTATATTGGGGTTTAACTAGTTATTTATATTACATGAATGCTTCATATTACGTTTTAATGTTTAGGGTAGCATTTATGCATTAATTTCTTAGCTTTAGAATTCCGTATTGAAGTGTCTGAATTGGTGCTTTCTTTATATTGTATTGTAATATTCGAAGTGAGGTCGAACTGTTAATCACACTATAATTATCAGAAGTCTGAGATTTGTTAGAGTTCTGTTGCTTCGTAGTGGTTTCAAAATTACTGCTGTAGTGTAATTTTTTCCCAAGTGGCCTCCTTTCGCATTACGAGGAGGAGGCTAAACATTTTCCTCTTAGTTAAAGAAAGTTAGTTGAGCCAAATTGTCTTCTGTTAAGGCTGCTCAAAATGTGCTTTTTATTAGTTGTTTTAAGCATACTTTATTATATTTTTCCCTTAATCTGAACTATTTTGGCATATTGTGAAGTTTTATGAACCAATTTGCAAAGATCTATTTAAAATTGATTCCATAAATAAAAATTCATTTTGAAATCAAATCAGAGATGTTTTAATAGTATCGAAGTAAAATTCTGTAGATTAACTTTCAACTTTGTTTTGCAAAGCACTCTGAAAGTTTCTTTTGGACTTCTTTCGTTCTCTTGGCAAATGCATGACAGAATTATTTTTTGAAAAAGCTGATGCAACTGTAACCGTGTCGCTGTAAAGAGCCCATGTTTCCCAGTAGCTCTTTTGAAGTGTCCTGTTTTTTCTTTAATTGTGTCCGTCTCCGCTAGAAGATCAGACATTGCTTTCGTGTTATTTGACAATTTCTTCATCTTATCTTCAGTTAAAAGCTCTTCTTCGTAATGAGCGCTTTTATTAACAAGGGGTTTTATAAGCACCCAATTCTTCTTTTGTAATTTTCTAATGCATTGACTTCTCTGTCTTCCATATGTGAAAATTCTTGGGCATGCTTTGCTTTTTTGAGATTTGTAAGATTTTTCGGACTTCATTTTGAGTCGATGGAAATTGTTTAAAGTAGCAGATAAATTCTTTCCAGTATTGATGGATGAATGTTGCACCACGTATAAATGAAATTCCAGCAGTGGACAAATTAAATGGGATCCTTTAAGGTACTGCTATACGCAAAATCACGCTTTACAAGTCTGCGCTCAGCAAGTACCTGCCGTATTAAAACTGATAGGCTACGAAACATGACTTGAAGAATCGTATGAGTTGTGTGGAATGCAGCTTGGGAGTTTAGTGGTGATAGGTAAACAGTCTATACAGATGACGGGAAATAATAAAAATTTAGATGGGTGTACTATAAAGTATTTTACTCCCTGACCATGGATTAGTCATAAACAGTACTTGTGTAAAAACAGCGTAAAGTATATGAATTCCCTGTTTAAGAAAGGAATTTCTCTATGACAGTATGTCTCTATGTCTGTATCATAGCTGGAATAGCGAGGTGTTGCGTCTTCAGGGGAACAAAATCTGTTATTCTGTAATTTTTACTGAAAATGTGTGTTTAAATTTTGTTACCTAGATAACCTATTTTTAACTCTTTCTATATGAAAATGAAACCAAATAGAGACAAAGAAATAAAATTGCATTCCTTCCCTTGATGCAGTTATTCGCAACTTTTACTTAATGGGAGCCAATTTTAAGTTTATAAAATTTTGGCTAGCTGCAATTATATATTGCACTTTTAATATTTCAGTTATAACTGCATTACACAAAGTATAAAAATGTGTGGTATAATATGTTAAAGAAAAGGTATACTCTTTGTATTATTTACAAAAAATTCAGCAAGATGAAAATTAAATACAGGGAAATCATATTTTAATGTGAAATTTAACACTGCATTTCTTCTGAGAGTTTTTTTTTTTCCTCCCTCTGGTACATGCTATGTTATGGCAAAATCCATACAGTCGTTCGGATGCTTGTTTGTTATTTTGCATCTGAACATTGATTTTGACAAGTTCGTTGTCGAAAATTCTCTTTCACATTTTTAAGTATATCGAAAGCAGGAATTTATCTTTTTAAAAGTTTCTTGTACACCAAATAAATTAAACACATTTTTTGCTAAACTTCATTTGAACCTATTTCGTTTGAAAATAAAATAGGCTCTTGCATTTCAAAATGCCCATTTGAAACTGCTGATTGCAATAAAAAGGGAGGTGCACAACTAGATGTTATAGCAATCGCATACAGAAACTTTCAACATTTTACGGTTTACCATTTTGGAGTTAAGCGATATACATGAATGCATATGTACGGTCACACGTCGCGCTAAAACTAGTCATAAGTTCCAAATATAAAATTTCAGCATTTTATGGTAAGTTATGCGACATACGTACGTGTAAGCGTCAGGATGGAACTAATGAAAATGGAAATTTCCTTTGAAATATGAAAATTGAAATTTTTCACGATTTTAATACTTTACTTATTTCTCACAAGTCAAAACGATGTCATAAATAACTAACTTCTTATAAATTTATGATGCAATTTAAAGAATTATTTAAATCTAATACTTTAATCTGGAATAAACTTAAAATATTTGAAAACTAAATATAAACATAATATTAAAACAATTTGCAAATAATTTGTATTCGAAAAATTAGAACATGAGGGCAAAAATTCTCACAAATTCCTTTTGTATATTAAAAAGTATTTTCTTAGAAAATAACTGTAAAGAATGCAAGATAAATTTTTCACCATCATAGAAGCAATTCCTTAAAAAAACTGAAAATTTAAAGCATTTTACTTAGTTTCTATTACTGATGCATATTTACTAACTTTCTTATTCGGCACATATCTTGATTAAGGTACGAGCAATATACAGCATATGTGTTAGTATGCAAACTATAATGTAGCCAAATAGGAGATAAAATAACATTTTAGCAACCAATCCTCTGATGAAGATACCATGGGGAGAGAAATTAATTTCACTCGCTAAATTCAACGGATGAGAAAATTAGCTTAATTATATCCACATGGTAAGGGGGGGCCCACTTTTGAAGTAGTTTGAGTCAAAATACTTGTCGTTTTTTCAACAGACCAGATGAGTAAACACGATTATTTTTCATGCCGTTTCCTGAAAAAGCCGTAATGCTCGGGGGGGTTAAAGTGCAATTTATTTTCAGTGTATGAACATGAAATATCTTCTAAAATACTGTGCAAGCCTAGTCACTTATTCGAAATTTAATTGAGTTTTCATATAAGAATTAAAATTTTCCAGACAATTGCTTTCTTAACATCTATTAAACTAAAAATAGTTTAACAGATGTTGTTGTAATTTAACACTTTTGACTTTAATGTTTTCAGAAATTTGCTAAATCGAGTTTATCTTTGTGTGACCTTGCATCAAAGGCACCGATAATAAATTTGTTTTGGCATTCACTGGTTAAATTTTTAAAGAAAACTTATTATTGATGTAAAAGAAGGAACAAATTATATTTATCTTGGTAATATGTCTTATGATATTGTCTTAAGTTATTGCGTCTTATGGTTATTTATGGTTTATCATGATATTGCAGTAACTTAAAGTGCATTTCATAGAACTTGTTGTTTCTTAAGTTGCATAACCTATTTTCATAAATTCTTGTCATCTTTATGTTTTACTGTTCCATGTTATCAAATATATATAAAAGGTAAATTTCTAATCAAATATTCTTCCATTCACAGCACAGTGATATAATGTGTGTTCGCATTTATTATACAGTTATGATCATTATTCATTATAGAGTTTTATATATTTAATTTATATCATTATTTATTATATGATTTTGCTTTTAGAATATATCACAATATATATTTCGAGTTGCTAATAGAACTATTATGTTTTTCATATGTTAATGAGATCTGTGTGTCTTTTAGGTTTATTATTTTCATAAAGAAATTAAAATAAAATCATACCCTTTTAATGTAATTCACATTTTACCATTAAAAAAAAGAATTTTTTAAAGTCACATTTGATAACAATATAAAAAATGTTGATAGAAACTTTAAAATTATTCCTATTTTTATTGGCAAGTTTAAATATTCTTCACAAAATTCCATTTCTCAGCACACACCATCACAATTAATTTAATGAGTTTCCAAATAAAAATTAAATTCAGTATGTCGCAGAGTAAGTACCCGAAGTAGAACTGCATGAAACACACAAGAACATATCCATATTTAGCCAAACAACTATTCACTTCTAACTGTTACTATTTGAATAAAAGAAAATACAAGTATAAAGTTCTATGAATAAAAGAACAGTTACACTAAAGAAAATTTTTTTAAATATACATGAAATCTTAATTCTATATAATTATTCTTCTGTTTTTCACTTGCCCTTGACATTAGTTGATGACAACTGATTCACGTCAGAAATATTGTTCCTTATAAAAAAATACATAAATTTTATGTTTTATATATAGAAAAATCTATGTACTCTTCTGTTATAGGGACTGGATTCAGAAATGTATGTATGTGTGTATGCACTTTTATATGTGTGTTTATACACAAACATACATGCATACGTACTTATATACATGCATATGTGAATGCATTCATACATACATTTCTGAATTCGGTCCTGATAACAGAAGTGTACCAAATTTTGCCACAGTTGTTAAATGAATAGTCTAAGGTAAAATGGTTCTGGTGTATTTGATTACAGCAAAGCTTGCTCAGGCTCATCTATACCTAAGGGTGTAGATGATGCCCTTGTGTAGTACTTTCGATTGAAAACTGGTACACATTAATATTACATGTGTATAATCAGCTATGAAATATGCACCAAGAAACTGAAATTGTCAACAGTAATTTAATATACTTTATTCTGTGTTACATACGAATAGTACATTGTTTTTGAACAAATCTATATGAAGCATTCACAATCAACCTCATTCAAATACTAAATATTTAAGTATTTTCTGATTATCCAACCCCTAGTTTCAGCATTTTATAAAAGTGTTAGGTTTTTTTTATGCATTCCTGGAACACATGCGACCAAAGACAGTGCATACAAATGGTTATATGGTTATATTTTACAAATGTTTATGATTTTATAGAATGTCATTTTGCTGGCAAATACCTTTTTTTTATCATAATGAATTACATTAGAATTCTGGAGTCTATGTACTTATAAGAAAGAAAGCATTGGATTTCTTTAAAAATACAATGTTTTCCCTAAGAATAAAGAATCGAAAATGTACATTCTATGAAATTGTACTTTTTAAATGATAAAATTTTTAAATCTACAATCTGAATATTAGAATATGGTTGAAAAATTGCCGTAAAATTTCTTGTTTCTACCAAAGTGCTTTTAATATTCTGTGATGGATGGAATTCTCTTATGAAAATTATGTTATGGTACTTGAAATGGTTTCTTGTTTGCTTAAGAATTATAACCAGATAATGAAGCTCTTACAACAAATTTTATCTGATTAATATATTTTATGCCTTTTTTTAAAAGAAATGGCTGGTGTATATAAAGATTGTAATTGTTTAAGAGGTATGTTATATTTTCCCATGAAACCATTATGGCATACTAAAATTCATTTCGTAAGTTTAATTTATTTTTGGTTGTTGGGTATTATATTTCTATGCAAATACATTATGGTGTATTGATGATTATCTTCAAACTTCTAATATTTTTACTCTACTTTCCACCATTTTGGGCTAACAAAAACTGATAACAATGTTTGTTAGCCCCAATAATGGATAAACATGATATCGAAACATACTCATAAATTCTCGTTGGTTTCTTATAGCGCTGAGAAATCTTTAATAAACCACTTTTATCTCTTGATTATCGAACCAAATAAATTTCCCCAAATTTCCACAAGTTTCAACATATAATTTTTCAAAGTTTTTATATGCTATATCTGTATAGTTTCTGTTGATCATGTAACTCAAAAAGAAATATCTGTTTCTCCAAATATATGTCAGAATAATTTTTGTAAGGACAATATTTCCATTAATCTTCTTGACTGACAGGAAAAAAAAAAAAATGTGTAGATAATGTGTGAAGTTATTATAGCATATGGAAAGACATGGCACCAATTTTACAACAAATCTGAAATTTTTTTGTGTGTGTCTTTGGTTACTCTAAATGCTGTAATTTATTCAGGAAATTTAAATAATTCTTTGACATAATGTAATTTATATCCTCTATGTTGCTACAATTCTGTTTCAGTACAAGACCATCATGTCAGTGTAAGATTTCGTAAGTGGAGACTTGGTTTCTAATCTTTGTGTAATATAATACGGAGAAGCTCTTACTGTGAATTTTGATATGTATAATTTATTCTTGTATTAGATTGGAATGGACTCGGTGTTTTCATTTAGGATGTTTCATATTCAAAGATGATGAAGTTCATACAATGTAATTAATTAATAGACTTATTCTTAAATTTTTTGGTCAGACATAATGTTCCTAATTAAAAACAGCATTAGAAAAGCAAAACTGGTTAAAAGAAAACTTCAGTTATTTTTTTAATTGATATTTTATATTTAAATGCTTTTGTTAGTATAAAAACAACAATAAACACATTTCTAAATAATAAGGTTATTAAGAATCCTTAAGAAAATTTGGAACATTCATAAAGGTTTGGAAGGTGAAAACATAATCGATTTTGTTATAAATCACATGGTTTTGACATGTTTTGAGTATGCTCCTGCTGGATTGGTAGAAGCTTGGTGATCCTGTTATGAACAAATCTTAACAGATAAAGATATAACATGTGAATATAGAATCTAAAGGAAAGGTAAGGTTAGATTAGGGTCTTTGAATATGACTAAGCACATTGGTTATCAGCCTGAAGAAGAATGCCTTTATGAAGAACTTTATAGGAGAAACTCGTTCGTATTTGAAAAAAAAAAAAAAAAAAAACTGCAGTGCTTGTTCACCCGGATTTGAGCTGAGATTGAACTACCAGTTTTAACCACTCGTAGGACAAATCTAAAGAAAATGCTTGTAATATTATGTAATCAAAAATTAACTACATGCTATATGGCAGGATTGCTTTCTCAAGTACTGAGGTAGGGAATACTTAATCTGCTCTTTTTTTTTTTTTTTTTTTTTTGAAGTGTTTGGTAATGGTATTATTCATTTCATGTATTTTCTATAATACGTATAGAACACTAATATTTCTATTACAAGTGTCTTTTTTTCATTTTTAAGTGCTTTGCTTGTTGATATTCTCAAAATTGCATCTGATAAGTAGTGCTATTATGTATATAATAGCTATATATTATGTATAAATTATAATATAATGTATAACATATAATGCTATGTATTATGTGTGCTATTATGTATGTATAAATACAATAAACGCATATATAGATCAATATATTTTTAGTATATAATGATTCAAAATAAATTTTATGGAAAAAAAGACACTTTTAACAGCAAAGATTTTCTGGAAGTCCCAAGTTAAATACATATGAAATCATTTGTTTACAATCAGTGAACGTTAAAATCAAAACAGCGACACAATGCTTACAACAGCCAGCAGTTCCTCCTTTACATGAACAAGAAATTTAAAAAAAAAAAAAAAAAAAATTTCTCCTTTTCAACAATGAAATGTCCTTCGATTTCATGCGATCATTACGCTATAGAACTTATCCTTCAAAAGGAAGTCAAAATTTGTACATTGGGTTTTTCAAGTAAAATTCCGTGCTTTACTAAATGATGCGCTTTTTAAAATTCTCTCTGCTTCAATAATATAGCTAGAATTTACGCCTCCTTGAACAAAATCAAACATTTCATACCTTTCATAAGCGTAAAAAAATTCTCTTCTTTTACATAAAATATAAAAATGTAGTCAAAAAGGAGAAAAATATGAATTACGGCCCCCAACACTGAAACGAAAATCCACAATCTAAGAAAGAAGAATTATTTCCATGTAGGATAAAGTCCTAAATAAGAATTAACTTATCAAGAATTATCCTGTATCAAGAAACTAATCAAGTTATACTGAATGCGGTGCTAGAGCGGGAATTCAAGAAATGATATCCAAACAGTGCAAAATGATTCTATACTGAACATCAACACCTCTCCTCTGCAGTCACGTAGGCGGACAGCTCAGTTCTTAGTGATTTTTTGCGATTAATTTTTGCAAATTCTGCAAGTACGCTCGGGTACAAAAAAATTTTCTTTTTTAGGACACCAGGCGAAACGACAGATGACGAAATGGAATCGGACTGATCGATAGTGTCAAGAAAATCTATGCAATTCCCGATTAGGAAAGACGACTTCTTAAAATCACCCAAGAAGAAAAGCAAGAAAAAGGAGCTGAAAACATCTTCGGAATCTGATATAACGAGAAGCGGCTGGAAATATGAATGAACAAAGCAAAGTGGACTATATAGTTAAGATGTTACGCACACAAGGCCTAGATAAATTCATAGACGCTTTGAATTCGAAGAAAAAGGCCTGTCCAGACGGAAACAGATACTCAACGCGGAAATGCTCAGGAGCGTGACGAAGAAAATTTAAACGAAGTTCCAAGGATTTCCCCGAAAAAAGTACCATTGGGATGGAGATCACGAGTAATAACCATGGAGGTAGGAAGTAAGAAGGAGTCGCCCTAAACAAGTTTCAGGTCTGAAGCACCGGCGATCCCTACGTGGTGACCAAAACATTGGGTCATTTACCATTGAGTTCTATGGGATTCGACGCGTTCGGGTGTAAATATTTTGTAATTACGTCGCAAATATACATATAAATGTATATATTTTCTTTTTCTACAACACTTCAGAGTCCTAAGTATGTGAAAACAACATATTTTTAAACAACATTTCATTCTGAACAGAATTAAATGCTATACTTTTCACAGGACAGTTTTCTCAGAATGGTTTAATTTGAATGAAATAGTTTCACAAGTTTTCGTTAATTAAATTAGAAAAAAAAATTACGGTAATTTGATTTTATTCGGTTAAGGTACAAAAATTAAGATCAAAGTTTATTGTATTATTAATATTAAAATTATGCATTATTTCTTTTCTATTTATAGAGCTTCTTCCTAAAATACTTTCTTAAATATGACATGATTTTTTGGCTTCTTTTAAATCGAAAAATGTAAGTCAATTTATAATTAATGCTCTATTCGGTTCATTTTAAATTAGAGAATTATTAGGAATTAGCGAAATACTTTAAAGAAGTATTTCGCTAATTCCTAATAATTAAATAGGTATTAAATACTATTTGACTTTCTCTGAACATTTCTGAAAGGGAATAAAATAAGTTTCTTTTTTTTTTTTTTTTAAGTATTATTTAAAACTTGTAACTGAGTTATTATAAAATGTAAAGGGAATAATTCTTTTAATTATACTTATCAATTTTTTTTTTTTTTTTTTTTTTTTTTTTTTTACCGTTCATTTCAACAATACATATTCCAAAACTCTTTATTACGTTCTTAAGTGCGCATCTCATAGCATTTGCTTTACAATACCTTTTAACAGATTGCTTTCCAATACGAACAATTCTTGCTTAAATAGTTTTATAACGTATTTGTCAACAGGATTTCAATTTATGTTTACAATTCAATATTAAGGTTATTATATATTTAGATAACATTTATAATCATTATAAATTAGATACATTTAATCATTAGATTTCTTCACAGTACTTTCACAGTTGTTTATAAGTGAATAAATTCTTCATTTCAAATACATTTATAAATAATTTAATGAATATTTAAGTATTTTGTCAAAGGCAGATACATACTTTTTGCAAGCACATGCATAAATACCCATACATATTTCCTATTTATCATTTCCGGCATGTGCAAATCTTTAATTTCTGTGCATTCACTATATTTTTCGTGTAAAGTAATTTACACTAATTTAGCATACACACGAAAGTTGAAAATTATAAGTATTATTTTTAATACCCACTCAAAAGTCAGTTTTTCTTCAAAATTCCTCCACGATGGCATCTCTCTCTTTAGGCAGATAGCCCTTGCATGCGTTACTCTATTTAATAAAACTTAATCTGACCTATGTGCCTAATTACAAATATTTTAGCATACATAATTTTATATTTACATTTAGCCATCAAGTTTCAAAATTTTCAAATCTTCTAGAAAATAAATTTTGGCAGATCTCTTTTAGCAATTTTCTTAAAATCTATATTTTTGTAGTGCAACAGCTTAGAATTTTATAAAACAAATTCATAATCAAAATCGCTGTTGTTAGTTATCGAAAAATAACCAAGATTTTTGCGTAAATGTCAGTAAACTATACAAACTGCTATTATCCATCACACTATGAATGTTTCTTTCATGCGAGAGTGTCCCTTTTTCGATTTCTATGGAACTGTCGTGTGTCGAAATACTATCAGAATCTTGTCAAGCGAGCTTGTGAATGTAAACAAAGAACACCCCGTCTGGTGACCCAAGCGTCAAAGCAGTGCTTCACTTCTAGCGCGGAATGGCCGCTCCTCCCTTTCCTACCTCCATGGTAATAACAGATCCGAAAAGCTAGAAGAAATACAGAGCGAATTGGAAGGTGAAAGTTCAGAATAAAAACCCCCTCCAATTGTTTTCCAACAGGAGAAGGTAGACTGGCTGAAAGTTGAACAAGACTTAAGAAATATTTGCAGAGAAGAAATAGAAGCTAATATGAAGTCGAAAGCGATCTTCTTAAACACGAAATCGATTGAAGACTACAAAAACGTGACGAAACTAATGCAAGAAAGAGGAATACATTTCCATGCCTATCTACTGAACAACGAAGAACCCCTCCGTGTAACTCTGAAGAATTTACCGGTAAAAATAACTGAGGAAGTAATTTTTCAAGATTTACAGCGTAGAAAATTCCCCATTAAGAAGGTGAAGCAGTTCTGCAGAAACCGAAAGAACAATTACGAAAAGCTTCCAATTTCATTATTAGAACTCAAAGAACAAGCAAGGATACGCAATTCATCATCTGAACTGCATGTTTAGCATGAACGTCTCAATTGAAAAATGTAACCCAAGAAAGCGCCCAATTCAGTGCTATAGGTGTCAGTAGTGGGGGCACTCCCAGCACCTATGTACAATACAGTTAGATGCTGTAAATGTGGCAGAACACCGCAGTAATATTTGTCCTAAGAAGCAAGGAAAAAAAACAATCTGTCTTTTTTGTGTAAGCAAAACCACGTTTGCAGCTATCGTGGTTGCGAACAGTACAGAAAAATGTTTGAGGAAAAAACCAGCTCCTCAAAAACGAAAAGAATTCGTAAAGAGAAATGAAGATTTCCCCAAATTCACCAAGACTTCTGAAGGAAGTTCTAATCTCACCCAGAAAGAACAATATATTGATAAACTAAAGAAGAAATTAAACCAGATCCCCAAAGATCAGGAGAAGCGCTAAGCTGGCTACAAGATGGAAAAATACAAGACTTTCTAAGTAACATGATTGAACTCATCGATAAAATCAGAAACGCCAAAACGGTAGCCGAAAAACTATCCACAGGTTTCAGAGCCGCAATGTACGTGTGATGAAAATAGCTGAAGAAGGTAATTAAAAATGGATGCTCACTCCCCTGAACTGATGAAACTCATAGACTTAATTCATTTTTGAAACATTTCGCATCTCATTCTCTCAGGATTACCGGTTTTTCAAGCAGCATTGATCGGGGTCAGTTCTTGGGAGGGTGACCTTCCACGTGACTGGCTCCGATGAATGATCATCCACTGACTAGCATGGACCTTATAAGAAATAGACTAACCCAAACGGGTTTTCTCCCTCGTCTGAGGCGTTGCCGACTGTCACCTTGACCACATCCGGAGGAGTAGGGACGACTTGCAGAAATTTAACATTGGTTGCCTATTTCAGCGTGTATAATTGTCAAGGAAAAGCTGGTTGTAGCGCCTCATTTCACAAATTAGAATTTCTACATATTTTTATTTTTGAAATTGAGATTGATTTTTAAAAATTTAGCATATTTATCAAGCATAATTAACGTACCAAATAATTATAAAGCTATTGCATGCTTTCAGAACTGGATTTTTTTTTAGCTTTTCCTATGCTGTAAGGAAATTTGTAACTACTTCTTATAGAAAATAATATTTTAAATCTGAACTAATAGAAAATTTCAAACAAGCAAATTTCTCTTGCAATTTTTATGCTTTTTATTGGTGTAAATAAGTAAAAAATACTAAAATATTTAAAAACGAATTTTTGAAAGTTGTGTTTAAAATTCTAAATTGTGCTGCTTTTTAAAAATTATAGATGAGTATTATAGCACAATTTCTATAAAGGAATTTTATTTCAATTATATTTCATAATACATCATAGTGATAAACACGTTTGACTCCTTAAAAATGTTTATACATTTAATTCTAATATTAAAGTTGTATTTAACTGTAATAATTAATTTTGCTTGCATTTTATAGTAATTATTTTTTACTTCCTTGTACGAAGTAAAAAGGAAGTATAATCGCGAAAGGTTTCAGGCAGCATATTTCAACGAAAATATCCATTTTGACCGCTATCGAATACAATTTAACGATGTTTTTGCGTGATATCTGTACGTAAGGACAGAATAAAAGACTCTTTTCCTCCAAAAAAATTATAAAACTGCTTTAAAATGAATTCTGAAGAGAATTTTTCGGGGCGTCTGTACGTACGTACGTATCTCGCATAACTCAAAAACGAGTAGCCTCAGAACGTTGAAATTTTGTATATAGGACTGCTATAACATGTAGATGTGCACCTCGTATTTTGGTTGCAGTCGGCCGCACCAAACGTATATAAATATATTTATGTATATATATCCACTCTGTTACCCGGCTCAGTGATCTCAGTTTCTTTACTCTTATATGTTTGTAAATTGTACATTTTTTGCTTTAAAAATGATTGAATTATGTTGTTCTTATCATCCGGTTAAGGTTTTTATGCCTTTAGTAAAACAATAGGCAATATTTTTAGAATTATCAACAATTTTAAAGTTGTTTAAGTGCCGCTAAGCCTAATAATTTTTCTGATGGCGGTCATTGCTTGTTTACATTTGAAACAGCAGGATAGTGGATTTGTTGCCAATCTAGAGAAATCTAGCTTCGCAACACCAAAGATAACGCCTTCATTTATTACTGCGAATTAAATCATGCTTTATCCTGTCTGGAATTTTTTCGAGGAAATAAGTATTTAAGATTTACTTCGTAATTTTTAATACAGATATTTTGAGTTTTTATGTATTTTTGCCTTGTCGCGAAGTGAGAACTGAATTAATTGAATGAGAAATACTCAATCGTCTGTGAAAAACTTTTTTTTTTTTTTTTTTTTTTTTTTTTTTTTTTGCTTAATTTCTTTTATACATCGTTCTAGCTTTATTATAGTATTTGAATAGAACATGTGGCAATGATTAGATAATTCTTTAAATGATATAAATTTTGTGCATTCTGAGTTATAATAGGAACGAAATATAATACTGTTAAGTGAACCTAGCGCCAGAGTGTCGCTATGGTAAACAAATAGAATGAATTTTAAAGAATGCATTTATTCTATTGTGGTTTATGCGCTGTCGGCGAAGTAGATTTAATTCAATCCAATAAGTTTGTAATGTTGCGCGCTTCCAACCAGCACGCAACAATAGTGGTGACTGCTAAGAACTGGAAAGTAGACAAAGTGTTGAGAAGGGTTTAAATCCCTTTTTATTCAACTTTAGAAATTACAAATGCGTGCTCTTGACGCTCACAAACTACGCCGACCCGGCGGTAAAATAAAAATAAGAAACTAAAAAGAGAATAATAACAAGTGACTAACTACGAGGCTTTCTACACGTAACTAACCTCACCGCGTTCTAAAATACCGCTGATAATTCAGGAAACTTCTGAATATTACGTTGAAAGATTGACAATCTGCCGAGGCAAGCACACAGGCCAAAACGTGTGGTTCTTCAATTTCTAACTAGCCACCTCCACGCTCATGAAGGAAGAAAGCACACCTTCGAACTCGTTTCCCTTCTATTTAACTCAGATTACTTCCGCTGACAATTTGAATCCTTGCGCGTTCTACTAAAATTTACATACTCTGGCATTGGCAATTCCAGGGGAAAGTAAGGCTTGACAGGAAAGATAGTTTAAACTTAAAATAAATGTTAGTTAAAATAAATATAAACCCTACATTTGCCTCTGCCAGAATTTGGTAAACTTGGAAGCAGGTCCTACAAACGACCTGTTGAAAAGTTTCCACAATTCTGAACTAAATTTTAAGAGCCTCCTTTACATTTAAAAAAAAAAATCTGTTATCTCACAAAAGGTAGAATAAATTTCAGTAGATACTTATTTAACTCTCTCTTCTTACAGCAACCTTTCCTGGACTTCAGCAATCAATCTGTTCTCTTCCTTCCAGCATCTGGAAGGAATAAGTATCAGTATCTTTCTAAATACATTATAATTTACACTTTCTTGACACTGAATAAAGTTTTTGTTCGTTTTATTTTTCTTAATTACTGCTTAATTCACATTCATTCAAGTATTCAAACATGAATTTAACTTTACCCTGGTTCTTCACCATGTGTGGCGTCAAACGGGAATATTCGTGTTTTAGTATTGCAACACTTCCCCTAACCACAATGATTTGTTATAATTCAACGACCAAATAGACACACCTTACTCGACATTCTACAACTCGATGAGCTACTTTAACATTCTTAAAATTCAAGTGTAGGTGGAGAACCCTACAAAACACATTCATTCTAAATTCCCCCTCATTCATCTTTAGACATGCAGGCTTTCGCTCTAAAGCATTGCAGCAACCATGCAACGAACTTTTAAATTAAATGTTAACTTTGTTTTTTTCTTGTATAGCAGTGCTGCAACTAAACTCTGTACTTTTCTCTCAAGTGAAGTGAACTGATTTGTTGTAGTTAGTTCTTCCTCGTGCTTGTGCCGTGATCGCTAGCGTGCATATACGCTGCATGATATGTTTTTGTAGAATGTTCTTTTTTTTTCACTATGTAAATTAAAAATAAATGTGATTGATTGAATAAGTAGCTTATTTGTGAATACACAGAACGCAACCTTGCCGTAGCATGATTTTATCTACAGTTTAATACTTAAATTTGAATTCATTGCTTTTGAGCATTTACTTTTAGCTTCGAAAATTTTATGCTTCTAGACTAAATTCTACTTTTACATAACTTTCAAGTATTTACGTATATTTACAAAATTCTAATACATATGATTTTTACAATTTACCATAAAATGAATAAGAGAAAAATAAATTTTTACTTTACTCATTCTTCGCCAAGCTGGCGGCACTGAAACTAAAGTTCTTATTAATACAAGGCCAAATTTTGGCTTTAACATAACAGAATTAGTCTTTCGACCAATAGAAACTGCTTGTTCTTAGATTTTATACTTAAAGAAAATAATACTTTTGCCTTCGCTAAATAAAGTAAAAGAAACTAAGTCTCAACCGAGACACATTGACTTCCGTCAAAACATAGAACTTCGTATTTACGCATACCATTTCGGAACAAAAGAAAAAACATTTTATAGAAGATTTTAACTTATCTTTGAGTTTTCGATGATTGGAACTCCAACATCCTCTTCTGGCAGAACTGCTCCCACGTTATAGGTTTCATCGACGTCAGTCGTCTCCTTAGGGTCCTTCGAGTGTCGTTCACATAGCTTTTTCTTTTTCGCCCTCTGCATGCTGGCCTCTTGGAGTGGTAGTCGTCGGGTTGCTGTCTTTTCCGTTTTGCCCCTGGACAGCTGGTCTTGGCGTCCTCCGGTCTGGAATCATGCTTGAATTTCTTCTGTTGGTGGTGGTCTTTTCGTTCCTCCTGCTGTCTTTTCGTTCTCCGGAATGGCGGCCTTGTTTGCACCTGACTCTCTGGACCTGGAAGCGTTCTCCTCGATGTAGAATTTCTACTGCGATACGTTGTATGTGGTGTTTTCCTCTTTACAAAAGTTTCTTTACGCGGCGGCTTTGCTTTATTGTATTTCTTAAATGCTGGAGTCTGACCGTTTTCATTTCATCTTTTCGGTACCGTCGCATGACTTGTAGAAGGGCTAGGTTTCTCTTCAGTTCTCTGCTTTTTGGGTGGAACGGGTGACGTTACTTCTGGACATTCTACTTCTTTTACTCTTGAGTCCTGCAAGAAACTTTTAAGGATTTCAAAATCATTTTGATTATAATATTTTTTCACCTGGTCGGGACTTGCTTTACAGATTTCCCCTCTCTCGTTCTTAAGGTACAATACGACTCCCTTGATATCCTGAATTACATAGGGGCCTTCAAATTTTGGAGCTAACTTTGCAGTAAAATTGTCTGGGGCACTTGATAAAGAAAATTTCCGCTTCAACTCTTTATTCCCAACTTTAAAATCTGCTTCACGGCGTTTTCTATCATAATATAACTTTTGTCTATTTCTTGCCGTATCCGAGCTTTTAACCGCCTGGTAAATAAGTGTTTGCACAAATTTCTGTTTAAATTCTTCTTCTCTTTGTTGCACAAAGAATAATTTATCTAGTGGCGTAATTAACTTTCGGCCTAAAAATAATTCTGCTGGGGTTTTTCCCGTAGTATCGTGCTTTGCCGTTCTTAAAGCATAAGCTAACTCATTTATGTAGCCATCCCAGCGTTTGTGATGTGTGCAAACATAACTTCGAATTATTTTTACAATGTTTTTATTAACTCTTTCTGCTATGTTTGCCTGTGGTCTATACGGAACCATTTTGATATGGCGTATGCCAAGCCCAGCGCATATGTTTTCAAATATTTGGCTAACGAATTGTTTACCGTTATCGCTAATGACTTTTATCGGTGCACCGTATTTTAAAATGTATCTGTGTAAGAATGCAACTGCGACTGTTTTGGCTGACGCGCGTTTAAGTGGAACAATTTCTGTCCATTTTGAAAAATGATCTACAATTACTAAAAGAAAAAGATTTTTAACTAACTCTGGGGGAAAGGACCAAGAAGATCTATGCCTAAAATTTCATTCGGAAATGTAGCGCGAATGCTATTTAAGTACCCGGCCGGGCTGTAATTAATATCATTTATTAACTGACATTGATTGCAGGACCTGACATACGCAGTTACTATTTTGTATAATTGCGGGAAATATACCGCCTCGCGTACCCTTTTTAAAGTCTTTCTGACCGCTAAATGACCCGCTGTTTTCGCGTCGTGTAATTCCTTCAAAATGCTTAATCGAAGCGAGGCTGGGATGACTGGTTTGTACTCGAGATTTTCGTTTGTTGTTTTCGTATAAAATAATAAATTATCTATTATTTCATAGTTTTCTGCTCTATTTATTATCGCATCGATATCTGTGTGCTCAAAGCTTTCGGGGTCTTTCAAATATGCATAGATACTTCCAAATTCAGGATCAGCTTTCAATTCAGCAATAATTGTATCTCTAGAATCTAAAATTTTTGAAGTCAACACAGCGCATTTAAGTTCATTGCCTTCATCGTCCAGTTTTATACGAGAAAGTGCGTCAGGTACATTGTTTTCCTTACCCGGTTTATATTTGCTTATGAGATTATATTCTTGGAGTTTTAAAGCCCATCTTATTAACCTGGACGTTAGGTTTTTCCCCGAGTAAAGTCTACCAACAGCCGCATGATCCGAAAAGACTGTTACTGGCGCTTAGCCGAAATAAACTCGAAATTTGTGTACAGCCATTAATACGGCTAATGTTTTCTCTCTGTAGCTGTATAATTCCTTTGTGTATCATTCAACGTTTTACTAAAAAATGCCAAAGGATGGCCGTTTTGCATAAGAACCGCACCCACAGCATAGTCCGACGCATCTGCTGCAATTTCTAGGTTTTCGTCCCCCCTCCGGGAATTTCAAAACAGGGGCATAGATAAGCGCTTCTTTTAACCTTTCGAATGCGGTATTTGCCTCCGCTGTCCACGTGAATTTACTTTTCTTTCTTTTAATTACTAACAAGGGTTCAACAATATTAGCAAAATCTTTTATGAATGAGCGATAATAAGAACATAACCCAAGGAAAGAAGAAAGTTTCTTGGCGGTGTTGGGAGGTGGGAAATTCTTGATTGCTTTTATTTTTGAATCTTGAGTTTCTATACCCTTTTGCAAAATTTTATAACCCAGATATTTAAGTTCTTTAGTTGCGAACTTGCATTTTGAGGCGTTAATTGTAAGACCGGACTCTTTTAATAATTTAAAAACTTTTTCTAGATCTTTAATATGTTGTTCCAACGTACTACTCGTTATAATGATATCATCTATATAGATTAAAGTCGATTTTCCTAGGACAGGCTTTAGAACAATATCCATAGCTCTCTGGAATGTTGATGGGGCCTCACACAACCCAAAGGGCATGCGTAAAAATGCATAAGTGCCCGATTTTGTTATAAAAGCGATTTTATGTGTCTTCGGGTCTCAAAGCTATTTGATAGTAGCCAGACGTTAAGTCCAAAGTAGTCATGTATCCTGTAGATTTAACCTTTCTAATAATTTCCTCTATAACCGGCAAAGGGTAAACTGGGAATTTAGTAATACTATTAAGTTTTCTGTAATCGATAGCAAACCTCCAAGCCCTTTTATCCGAAGGAGGAAACTCGTTCATTTCCTGCATATTACGACTGGACTCGCGTACTCACTATTTATGGGCGTTATTATTTTGTTCTTTAACATTTCCTGAATATGTTCTTCTATGATTTGCTCTTTTTGTTTATCATAGCGATAAGGTTTAGTCCTACAGGGTTTGTCGGCAGTTAACTGTATCTCATGCGAAACTATTTGACAGCTACCAGGGTTTTCTGAAAACAAGTTTGAAAAATTACTCACCACTTGCTGGATGGCTTGACTTTCATGGTCATTCAAATGGCTAAGGTCGACTTGCGGTTGTTCCACTGGTTCCACCACCCTCCGATCCATCTCCAGCACGATAGAACTTTCCTGAAAATTGAGTTTGTCCCTCGCGGCCCTTAAAAACTCTATACCTAAAATAAGTGGATTTTGCAAGTTTTTTACTACAAAAATTAATACTTTAAGGCTTTCGTTCTGAACTTGTATTTTTAAAGATAGTTTTCCAATACAATGACAAGTTTGTCCTTGCGCTGCTATGATTTCTGTGTTTTTATTTTTAAATAATCTAAACCTGTTAAAATTCTTCTTAAAAAAATATCACTCATAAAATTACCTTCTGCTCCGGTATCGATGAGGGCTTCTACTGGTACATCGCCAACCAAGATTTGTATAATTGGTAATTGTGAGTTTTTACGATAACCGTATTTAAGTATCTTCTTGAGGGTTTTTTCAAAACTTCCGGGGTCTGGACCCTCGCTTTCACAGGCCCCTCTACTCGTTTAAAACTTTCCTTTCAACTTCTGCCTTCTGGGTACGCGGACGGTTGTTTTCAAATTTCCTTTTTGGGCCTTGACCTTCGATGTGTGTGTGTGTGATTATGGCAAAGCCTCGAGGGCTATCTGCCTAAGGGGAGGGACGCCTTCGTGGAGGACTTTCTAAAGGAAACTGGCTCGTATACACGTCACACATGGGGAAAACCACGAAAACGCCCATGCATCCAGCACCTTCGCGGGATTCCAACCTTGGACCGAACTACCAGTTTTCAGCGACTTTACCGCTCGGCCGCTGGTGGGCCTCGAGCTTCGATGAGTTAGCTTGATAGCTCTTTCACCCATAAGAGCGGTTTGCATTTCTGGTCTGCTCATTTGAAGATTGCCTTCTGATACTTTGAGAATACGATGCCCCTCTAGCTTTTTCCGCTATTCTGCGATTTTGGAACTTGACCGCCAATTCGAAGAGTTCCTGCAATGTGCTTGGGTTTCTAATTTCAAAGTAATCTTGAACCGCAGGTAGAAATCTTGGTAAGATTATTTCAATAATCTCCGCGTCGGGTTTCTTCCCATACAGCATATCCGTCAGTTTAATTTTTCGCAGAATAAAGTCCGTCAACTCTTCTATATTCCGTTGATAAAAACTATACAGTTCGGCTTCTAGCCTTGCTCGATCTTTTACTATGAGGAAGGCCTTTAATAACGATTTTTTGAAATTTTCAAATGTATATGTCTGGCCTCCGAATTCCCCTAATAAAAATTTGCCTATATTCTTCCACCATAGCGCGGCCTGTCCTCTTAGTGCAGATGTGGCGATGGCAAGTTTTTGTCTTTCAGGCACAGGGTAGAGCTGGAAGTGATTCTCGAGGCCTTCTAGAAAAATCGCCACCGAATTTTTTCCGTCGAAATTGACGTTTGGCTTGATTGACGCTCTCATTGTCTGGACCAGGTATCCAAATCCTTGCAATTGGCTTGCCATTTCTTGTTGTTGTCCAGCAACGTCCATCCAATTTTCGGCCATTTCAGTTCGACAAGTGTTCGGGCGCCAATGTAATGTTGCGCGCTTCCAACCTGCACGCAACAATAGTGGTGACTGGTAAGAACTGGAAAGGTGACAAAGTCTTGAGAAGGGTTTAAATCCCTTTTTATTCAACTTTAGAAATTACAAATGCGTGCTCTTGACGCTCACAAACTACGCCGACCCGGCGGTAAAATAAAAATAATAAACTAAAAAGAGAATAATAACAAGTGACTAACTACGAGGCTTTCTACACGTAACTAACCTCACCGCGTTCTAAAATACCGCTGATAATTCAGCAAACTTCTGAATATTACGTTGAAAGATTAACAATCTGCCGAGGCAAGCACACAGGCCGAAACGCGTGGTTCTTCAATTTCTAACTAGCCACCTCCACGCTCGTGAAGCAAGAAAGCACACCTTCGAACTCTTTTCCCTTCTATTTAAGTCAGATTACTTTCGCTGACAATTTGAATCCTTGCGCGTTCTACTAAAATTTACATACTCTGGCATTGGCAATTCCAGGGGAAAGTAAGGCTTGACAGGAAAGATAGTTTAAACTTAAAATAAATGTTAGTTAAAATAAATATAAACCCTACACGTTTAAATGAAATGCAAGAAAAAATGCGTATAATTTAGCATTCCGTACAAGGAAGTCATGTGGTGTACACATCAAATTTTTTTAATTTATTTTTAGTTCTGCATAAGATTTTTTTTTATTTACTGTTAATTTAATTTATTAGCCTAAAGGGGCAGTAGCCTATAAAAGCTGTTAGTTTCAAAGCGGCATTTTGCGCTGTTTTACTATAAATGTCCGTGTCTCCTTGCAAATTGTTGTTACCAAATATTATCTCCCTGTATTATATGTAAAGAAATTAAATAATGAAGAATCTGCATGAATACATGTATGTTTCTCGCACTGTGACAAAAACGACAGTATCTAGAGCCATCAAAGTTTGAATAATGTAATCCTCCACCCGAACTTGGGCATCTGGACGGCCGAATTTCGAATTTCTTTTAATCTATTTAATATTTTGTAAAACTTGAACGAATTTTTGATTAACAAACTCAACGTGTTCAGAGCGAGCACTGTATGGAAAATAACAGTTTCCCCCGAACACTCCAGTGCGGAAATTCTAAAGATATGCTGTTTTCAAATGTATGTGGTTTACGGGTAAAGAATATGATATTTAATAAATATAGGTAACACATAAAACTTTAAAAAAAAAGGTTCCTTTTGGGCGTAATATAAAATCTGAGTGCTTCTAGATTTTATTTTATTTTTTTTCCCCTTCATTACGCTCAAAATTTTATGCTCCGAATTTTATGAATTATTAAAATAACTAATCCTGACATTAAGACACAATAACACGCCGAATAAATACTAATTCAGAAGTCAAACAACAAAAATCAGCGTTATATTTTTCAAAATTTTCACAAGGCTAGTTTCGATGGTTTTACCGAACCACCATCCTCAGCTGCAAAACCGCAAATGAACAAGATAGGAAATAATGATTAGATAAGATAAGAAAGCCTGGACAAGAATAAGCAAGTGCCGCCATCTGTTGGTGAAACCAGAAATAAAACATAATTTCTTTAAAGGCCGAAGGCAAAGATGGATTGGAATTAGGATCGTTAACTAGAACAGAAAGATTTTTTTTAATGTGAAATGCCTCTAGATAATCCAGTTTTCCAATGGAAGATGTTTTTTGAATAATTTTGACAGGAGAAAAATTGAAAGTGTGGTTTTCGGACCAACAATGTTGAGCAACAGAAGACTTCTGTGTTTCCTTTTTTCTAACATATGCCTCATGTTCCTTGACGCAAAATTTTAAGGCTCTCCTAGTTTGGCCAATGTAAATCAAACCACACTGGCAAGGAATCCTATAAATACCCCAAGAATTCATATCCGGAATGGGGTCTTTGAGTATGGAACTCGGAATTTTATTGATGGGAGAATAAACAACCCGAAAGTTAAATTTCTGCAAAATATGTGCTACTTTATAGCTAATTGATGGAAAGAAGGGAATGACAACAGAATTTTTATAATCTCCTAAATCAAGAGTGTGCCTTTTAGTGTGTTGAGATGAGAATTTTTTAACTGCTTGATTAATAATGTTGGCTGAAAAGCCCCTGTCAATAGCTATTGCTTTTAAATAATTTAGTTCTTCATCGAGGGCTAGTTTGGAGGAGCAAACCTGAAGAGCACGGAAAACATAGGAATAAAATGAAGCTAACTTTTGTTTAGTCGGATGACATGATTTAAAGTGTGGTGGAAGGCAAACCGATGACGCTTTACGGTAAACCGTAGTACTGAAGTTGGATGTGTTACATGTGACCAGAATGTCGAGAAACGGAAGAGAATTGCAAGTCTCAAGTTCAAAAGTGAACTGAATAGCAGGATCAATAGAATTCATTGTTGAAAGAACTTTTTTTAAATCATCTTTATTACCTTCAAACAGGGTAAAAGTATCGTCTACGTAGCGGAACCATGCCGGGAAGTTTAAAGTTTCAAACAATTTTGATTCATAATAATGCATGTAGATATCAGCCAGGATGGGACTGAGGGGGCTTCCCATGGCTAATCCCTCAGTTTGCTTGTAATATTTATTTTGGAAAACAAAATGTGTTTGTTTCAAACAGAGTTGAGTGAGAGAAATTAGCTCATCAATTTCGATGCAAGAGAAATGAAATTCGCGAAGTCTGGTTTCTAGACATCTTAATGCACCCTCCACTGGAACATTGGTGAATAATGATTTTACATCAAAAGAAACCATGAGTAAATTTCTAGAAGATATGTTTGTAACCTTTTTTACAAACTCTATTGAATTTTTTATGGTGTAAATGTTATTGTCTAATAGAGTTGAAAATCTAGAAACTAAATATTTAGCTAACTAACTAACTATATTTAATTCCCGCCTCGTTCAATTAAGAACTCTACGGTATCTGGATATAGCCCAATTGAGATCCCCCGATATTAGGCACGGGGCGGGCAAACCAGAATATAAGCCACCATAGAAATGGTAGAACACACCAAATGAGGTCCAAGTGCCCACATCACCAGGACAACAGCTTCAAAAACGATCTCTACCAGTTAAAAACTGGCTCACCGCTACACTAGTCAACCAAGACCACCGTCCCAGCGATCAGAGACCACGATGGGGTGGGCTTATAAACTTGGCGCTTTGACCGGACGTTGAAATGCTACCCGCCAGTACTACACGGGATGCCCCTCTCCTTAGGCTTTGCATGGAATACCAAAGACAGCTGTGACCAGACTCTCAATGGTCCAGTTTGCTATTTGGCTACCAATACTCTGGTGGAAGGGACTTACACCACCCAACCCATGAAAAGCAAGTATGAACTTACTCCATGGGCCTTCGGGAACCGCCAAGCTCGAAATATTATACCGACGTGGCCGAGACTGCCTAGGTACAGATCCTAGCCAGTACTGCGCAGAGTACTCTACGTCGACCCTCGGGTGGGGGAATATTTAGCTAAGGGATACGAGGCAGTACCTAAATTTGATACAATAGGGCGGAAAGGAATACCACTTTTATGAATTTTGGGAAGAGCATATAATCTGGCACAATTCGCAACAGATGGGATAAGCGAATGTTTTAAGTTACTTGAAATGATTTGGGAAGATTTGATCGCAGTTTTTATTTTTGACAAGTCCGAAGGTGAAGGATTTTTAGGGATCGGATTATATGGTCCTTTGTTTAAGAGTTTAGTGTCACCATCGATGTAAGTGTTCTTATCCATGAAGACTATCTGGCCACCTTTGTCGGCCTTTGAAATGATAATATCCGGGTTAGAATGAATTTCGCGCATTGCAGCTCTTTCTCTCGCAGTTAGATTTGGTTTCAAAGGTTTATTATTGAATTTCACATTATGAGCGATAAGATGCCTAATCATTTCTTTCTGTGAATCTGAAACCTTACTGAACTTGGAAGCGTTTTCGATTGGAGCCAAAATCTTTGGAATTGAGGGTTTACAGGTTTATGAGAAGTTAAAATTATATTTTAGAATTCTCTGTTGCTCTTCTTAAAGACTAACATTAGAAATATTAACTATTGGCTTGATGTTTACAATGGGAAGACTTTTTGAACTACTTGAACTGGAAGACTGTAAAAGAAGTTTTTCGAATTTAACTGCAAGGGTGTTTTTATGACGGTTAACTGCATTCTCTGTTCTAAACCAAGACTTTTGTTCAAGGGCAGTGAATTTTGGATATGAATTAGCGAGTTCCAGATGAAGCTTATAGAGTTTATGTTCAATTTTGGACAATTGTTGACGTGCATCCCTTATGATGAACCGAAGTAAGGCAAGCTTGCAATTTAACAGAATTCTTGAAACGCGACTGGAAGGTTTTTGATTAGATTTGATTTGCATAAAATTGGGGATCAATTTTTTACATTTACATTTAAGTAAAAAGTGAAGATGATTCAGAAATTTTTGCCATTTCAGGCGTAATTTAGTGAAATGATTAACGGATGAAGGCATGATAAACAATGCAGAAAATCAAACTAAATTAACTAAGCAATAATAAAGCACACACAAAACAGCAGAAAAATCCCTCAGTGAAACGAACAGAAAACAAAACATTTGTAACCAAAATGCATAAAATCAGACAAGCAAAGCACAATATCCAAATATACGAAACATAAACAGAACTTCAAAATTGCAAAAAATTACTTACCGAAACCCATGCAATCGCAAAATGGCGGCCACACCACGTGCAGAAAAGAAAGCAAAAAATAAGCCTGTTTGAAGCTTCTATAATTAAGACACAGTAACACGCCGAATAAATACTAATTCAGAAGTCAAACAACAAAAATCAGCGTTATTTTTGTTGATTTTTGTTGAATCAGCTGATTTTTGTTGTTTGACTTCTGAATTAGTATAACTAATCCACTTTAATGTTAATAATTTAATGATCATATAATAAAATAAATATGATCGTTTTGTAATGTTATTATAGTTTGGAAAATCACTGCCTGAAAATGTTCATTAAATTAAAAAAAGTTATCAGATCTTGTTTAATTTTACCTTATTTATTTCAAAGCATCGCGTACTATCAATCTTATTTAATTTTACTTTATTTTTATGCAAAATTAAGTTCATAAATTTTGTGCTTAGAGGTTTTACCGTTTTACCAAAGTAAAGATGTTTGTACAAGAGTTACGCGTAAAAAAATGGGCGAAATGCAGTAAAATGTGCTTTAATGAGATATATTAAATCCTATTTGGAAAAGCTGTGGCTTTTATAATCTCATCACTATACAACGTATCACATTTAATAATTAAAAAGAGTTATGTGATACAAACGCCATAGGTTTCAGTGTTAAAGTAAACCAGATCTTTCTTGCCGACATGTCGGTGACGCACGCCACGCCCACTGGGTTAGTCTATCTCTTATAAGGTCCATGAAAATAATTTGCGTAACCTTTGCTTAGTTAGCACTTCTTTTCCACTCAATCTGCGCTCGATAAGCTAATAAGCTAATAAGAGCTCGATATTTCATTTACATTCTGGCATGAAAAGTGTGGGTCCAAAGAGAGTGACAGAAAGTACTAAAAATTAACTATTAGTTAAAAATAAATAGATTCTTCCTCATAACTTACTGAACTTACTTAACTTACTTGTATTGCATTGATCGACGGGGACATGGTTTAATTTTTATTACATAATATGCGAATACACAAAGCAAAGTTATTTTTTCCCTTCTGTTAGCGAAATATCAAGCAATATTTTAATCAATAAAAAAGACCTCTTTACTGTGCTTTTTTTTTTTTTTTTTTTTTTTTTTTCTGTAAAATCTTAAAGATTAAAATAAATTTTTCATTGCTAATTTTTGAAGATTATGGCTATATTCTACTCAATCAAAATTTTCAAAACTCATCAACAAAATAATTTATACCGAGCTTTTGTATTCTTGATTAAATTTCATACATATCTGTGACATTTTGATTTCTAGGCAAATATTGAAGAGGTTGTTAACTTTCTGCATTTCGAAAAGAATTTCGTTGTCACATAGGTGACCCTATGTGACTACGAAATTCTTGATGTGATGCCCGCGAGTATCTGAAACGAAGTGGGAAATGAATTTTATAAAATTTTATTTGATGAATATTCCTACGAAGTAGTGTCTTCCACGCGTGTCAACATGCAAGACTAAATAAGAAAGAGGCTAGTTTCAGAAATTAAGAATGTTTAGCTGCTTTGCATGTCAGAATTTAAAAAAATAGTAAGTATACAAGATGTCGTGATGAGTATGTAAAAAAGAATCTGTGCACTTTGATTAAAGTTTCATTTCGGCATACACATCGATGTGATGTTGCTGAAGCGTGGAATTGCTTGCTCCTAATTGATTCGGTGAAAGAAGTATTCATCAACTACTTTCGTGCCGGTAAAATAACAATTAATAATATAATATTTTTATTCTGCTATACATCCACAGAATTCACTGTTAGTAAATACCGTCAAAATGGTGACGATAAAGGTGACGACATAGAATTGTTGTGCCTAATGGGCAATATGTTTTATTACTTTTCGTGATATTCAGTACCTCATATTTCGTACAATGAATTTTACTTAAGATATCGGCATTATTTTAATTGCCCTAGCTAAGAAGGTTTGAAGGCATTTTTTGCAACAGTTGAAAGCACATTAGATTGCAATTGCTTAGAATTAATATGCTTAAGAATATTAATTCCTCCATTACATTATGGAATAGTGAATAAATTTATAATTTCTATATGTATATTGAAATGACAGCTTCAGAATATAAAATTATTCAGACATGATAGAAGGAAAAATAATTATTGATTATTTAATAATAAATTAATTGAATGTTGAAGCAATTAATAACATATAGTAACTTTTGATTTAGTTAAATTCTAAATATAATCACAGACTCCTCTGATAGTAACGTCAAAAACGTCTACAAAATCATTGACCAAGAGTGCACTTGGTTATGTCTGTCATTAGTTTAAACCTTGGACACATTATATGAATTTGCCCAGCTCCATCTCATTTTGAAACAATGACCAGGAGATAGATCCAAAGATCATCTACCCCGCTTCCGTTCCCATTAACTCTTGAGGACTTATTGTTCCATGCTATATACCAGGGCTTAATTGCTAAAATTAGAAGTGCCGGAGCCCTATAGAAGACTGTGACGAAGGAAAGAAAAAAAATAATTAAAATAGCTAATAATTAGATAATAAATTTAAATTAATTAATTAAATTAAGAAAAATGTAAAGATAAAGAGAAATTTAATAAATTATTAAATTAATTTTGAATAGTTAAATAGGAAAAAAAGTATCGGACCTCGTCTTATGTGAGGCATTGTCCGGAATTACAATTCCACTTAGATGCTAAGAAGCAGCTCAGCTAATCTCCGTCTGAGATTAAACCCTGATTATACATAAAATGTACTATTCCAGGGGATGATCAGTCTTTTTTTTGCAGCACACCAAGGAAAAAAGATAAAACGATTAAAGCTCCACTAAGGAGAATAGTGAGAATTCTAGAAAGAGTATGAGGGTATGGAAAGCAACTTAACTGAAAAGTGTAGCTTTGAAGATAAAGAGGGAAGAGTTCAAGACTACCTGATCGCGATGCCCTGTCGATATAATTCTAGCCGTCAAGCAGAAATTTTCCCTGATTACTTTTCGTGAATACAATGTGAGAATAAATGTAAAACTTCTCGTACAAGTGGCAGCAGTGGTCCGCCCGTTTGGTTACGTCATTCAGAAAGTCTACAGCTCTGCTGAAGGAAGTCACTAGCATGGAACGTTTACGACCAGGGTGTCACTTTAAGTTCTTTCAGGAATACAAAATTTAACCGCTCTCATAAATTCATTGCATAGCCTGGAGAATAAGCCTTTGACATATAATTTGAGGCTTTTTCTTTCCTCAAAATTCTCAATCTCTGTGCAAGGCTTGAGTGCGATGGAAAGACAGGCTTGCATTCAGAAGTTAGAATCGGATTTTTGAGACATGTTTTCTATTAAAACAAAATTTCTGTGTTAAAATTGTGGTTCACTTGCATAAAATAAGTGCCTGAGCCCTTTTATTTAGGGCTCCGTCTGATATTATAATTTATCTCAAAAACTGAGAAGTACCGACGCAATTTAAGCTCTGCTATATACACAAATGCCACAAAGTGAAGTGAAATTTAAATGGCACCAACCTTTACCCCTTTAATTCTCATTCTAAACCTTTCAAAATAAATACAGATTTATCAAATGACTACAGTGCATCAAAACAAAAATATATGAGGTACTCATTTTTTTTTTTTTTTTTTTTTTTTTTTTTTTTTTTTTTTTTTGTTTTTGTTCATTCTTCAAAAATCTCTTATGTGACCTCAATAATTTGAAAAAAAAAAATGAAATTATATCTGAACAATGGCAAGTTCTGTATTTTTAGTAGAAAGCCCACTCAATCCCTAAATATTAAAAAAATATTTTTAATATTTGGAAATTTATTATTCCCAAATTATATGACTATAATAACTAAATCCTTTATGCCACTTCTCTTTTACAAAGGTCTTAAATTTACTCTCAGAAAGAACTAAGGGTTGTAAAAGAAAGCATGGATTTTCATTTTTTCTAGAATGAAAAAGGGAAATTATTATTTAATATTTTTATTTAATGTAATGACTGCAAAAATGTACGCCTTAATTTTAAGAATGTATACTGATCTAACACAGTTTTTTCAAAATGCTTTGATCATGTATGAAAACAAATTTTTGTTTATTGAATATATTAATTTTAATATTTTATGCTAACCATAACAAAATATAAACCTGGATTGCCAGTGCTGTGAGCAAACAGGCATAGAAATCATAGGAACAGTACACACTCAAACAATGGTTAAGATACTACTAAATGATCCTCGTTCTTCTTTCTGCATAAAAAAATGCATATTTTACTATCAGATCTTTGACAACTTAGGATACCAAACATAATCATTACTCAAACACTTGTAATTATAATTCACTTGTTGGCCTTTTAAATGTTAATTAATAATATATAAATTATTAATTAGACTATGTATCTATTACATCATTTTATATTTTAATTTGTTTAAATATAATGTGAAAGGTGGGTTTTTTTTTTTTTTTTTTTTTTTTTTCCCCCCCTAACCCGAGAACCTTTTTCTATTTAAAGTAATGGTAAATAGTCCTTTGATATATACCATTTTGTTTATAAAAATGTTCAACGAAAAACTGCTTTCATTATGTATTAAAAAATCTGATTTTAATTAAAATTTGAAAATTGTTCTGTAATTATATCAGCTTGACACTATTAATTAAAATAATTGCCATCATTTTTAAACTTTAAATTTCAAGATAGTTATTTCGGCTGATCTTTGGAATATGGTAACAGGTAGTTTGGCGACATTTTGGTAAGGCGATAAAGGTTACTAGCTAGGACTTTAGCAATAATCTGAGAAGTACACAGTTCGAATCACAGATTATTTTGTGTCGAAGAAATGAGAGATCATGAGACAAGTAATGTGACATTTTCCGGAAAATTCCAATCGGGATTTTAGCTAATAAGCACTTGAAACAATTTCGCTGCTAAAGTGCAGAATCGCCCACTTATTTGTTTGGCGCTTTTTACAAGAGTAAGAAGAATTGGATTTTTGTCAATTTTCTTTGACCTTTTAAGTGAAAATAGGTCGATGTGTACATGAATAAAGTTAAGAGTGTGCGCAATGCCACTTTTGTGCAATTCTAGGATGTTTTTTAAGTGAAAATAGGTCGACGTGTACATGGATATCGTGTATGCAATTCTTAAAAATGCGGCAAGCAGTGGGCGATTCTACACTTTCTCCGAATTTCGCACCTAATCTTCGTCATGATAAAGCACTTTTGTTCCATAAAAGTTCTAGCATCAGCGTAATTCGGCTAGCAGATTGTTGGAAAATATGTTGAGTAAAAAAAAAAAAAAAAAAAACTAGCAGTTTGCTGTAGCAGGGTTGGTCGCCAAAAAATCGCAGCCCGCTTTTAATTGTTCGTGTGTATAAGAGTTCCCATGTTAAATTTCCGGCGATTTTAACCGGTTTATTCCCGTATGCATCCATAAGGTACTGCATACACGTTACACATGCGGAAAATCGTGAAAACACCCATTCAGCCATCCCGCTCCCCGGGATTCGAAAGTTGCACCGAACTACCAGTTTAAATGCTTCTATATATTTTTTAACAATTTTCATAAAAATTAAAATTTGTAAGAAATAATTTCCAACATTTAGGATTGTGCACTGTTGTAGTTTAAATGAGAAATCAACTAGGATTTGATAAAATAAAAATTTGCGGTTTTGCAGCTGAGGATGGTGGTTCGGTAAAACCATCGAAACTAGTCCTGTGAAAATTTTGTAAACATAACGCTGATTTTTGTTGTTTGACTTCTGAATTAGTATTTATTCGGCGTGTTATTGTGTCTTAATTAAAGAAGTGAATATTCACCTACTTAATATTTTTGGAGAACTGAAGAAGAGCAGTACCAATGATGTCCAATATCAACAAATTTTCCTAGAGCATAGTAGCAGTCATTCCAACTACAAAGCAATTTTTACTGATGGCTCAAAGAATCATGATCATGATAAAGAAATAAAAAGTAGTAAACTTCATAAGGCTGCATCTGTCTTTACTGCGGAAACTTTTGCATTTTGAATTCCTTAATCTTTATCTCTAAGCAGAATAGCAGAAAGTTCATCATCTACTCTGACTCTCTGAGTGCCCCTCTTAAATCAATAAATACAAATACCAGCCACCCTTTGGTCTTAGAAACTTTAAACACACACCTCCGTTTGGGAAACGCAGTTTATTATATTGCGTACTGCTGGGTGCCTGGACATGCTGGCATCAAAGGCAATGAACTTGCCGATATCGCAGCAAAATCTGCTGATATTACTTCTGAAAAAGATGTCCCTTTTACAGACATACGGAATTACATCAGAACAAAGATCTTGTCCAGGTGGCAAGAACTCTGAAAATGCCAAACGCTGAACAAATTAAAGCAGGTAAAACCCAATTTGGAGTATTGGGAGTCGAGAGGGAATCGAAAGGAGGATGTACTACTCACTCGTCTACGAATTGGTCATTGCAGATTGAAACATCAGTATTTCTTGAAAGGAGATAATGTGCCTATTTGTGGCACTTGCAACGTTCCCATTTCAGTCAACGACATTTTAACCTGCTGTCCTGCTTTTAATCAGAAACGTGAATTTTATATGAATCTACGAATGTTAACTTAACAGATCTCATTGGAAGAAACCCTCACATCAACCTCATAAGATTTTTAAAAGGCATCTTTTTTTACCATATGATTTGAAGTTATTTTCCCTTTATCCTGCTCTACCTGTTGCTAGAGCATTTCTCAAAGTCATTTCTCCATGCCTTCATCAGCATTTCAGGCAGATAGCCCTCGTGTGCTTTGCCATAATTAAATAATCCAATCCAATCCATCAGCATTTCAGGTTCATTTCATCAATTCACTTGATACAGTGTGTTTATGCATCTTGAATTTTATTCACCATTTGTCTGGCGCATAATAACCCTCGAGGTTTTGGGCCATTAAAAAATCAGCCAACCAACCAACCTGACCTGAAAATAAATACTGCGAGTCAAAATTAAGGGGATTGCTGACAGGAAGCCTTAATTTAAAGTAGTTACAGAAGACGTTAATCAATGCTTAATATTATCATCTGGATAAAATACTTATTGACTCTTTTGATCAAGTATATGACTAACAGATATTCGGCACTTATGAAGGAAAAAAAGGGTAGTCAAAATCCTGTTAGTTATATTTTTGTTTTTCCGACTGAAAACCCATTTTTTAAATTATTCCAATATTATTCTGAACAATGGAATCGTTATTCTTAACTACAATTCACTAATTCAAATCCTATTTTAGTTTCAAATGGTTTTCATTAATTACGTTGATGGTGTAAATATTTGTAGAAACTATTAGTATAAATAATTACCAAATACTTCATTATTGATGTTTGTGAACTATGCTATTAAAAGGTTTATTTTTTAATTAGCTCAGTTTTTATACTAATAAGCAATAAATTATTATAATAGGAAAGAATAAAGAAATAAAATTAATTATTTGCTGATATTTAGGAAAATTTCATTAATCATATTTTAGAATCTGAATGGGATTTCAACCCAAGATTTTATATCATTCGTTGACGAGAACAGATGCTAACTGAGAAACTGTTCTAATACTTATTCGAAGAAAAATATTTAAGTATCCTATTTAAATATTTTTTAAGCTATACTGCATATATTAGAGATACTTATTCTTCTAATTACAGATACGTATATATAGTTTGCAATATATATATAATTAATAAATCGTTTAAAATGATCTTCAAACAGCCATCAAAATGTTTTAAAATTATTATTCAGAAATGCATTTGTTATCGCTTTTTATATTTATGAAAGGTGTTTCCTCTTTACTCAGGCTCACTGTATTCAAGTCGATAAGACCAATGAATGGAATGATCACCCTGGTAATTGGTTCTTAACTTCAAACCCCATGAAGGGGCTGGTTGCGTAAGCTGCAATGAATTACTAAAATTTTAACAAAGGGTTCATAACTTATCTTATGAAAACAAAGAATCAGAGTCTAATTAAATGTTTTACTTCTTAGGGGAAAAATACAAATAATTCTGAATAAATAAGAAAATATCTTAAAAAATTAAATTCAAATTCTCAGAAATGTAAGTATTATAAAATATTGCAGAAATTGCATAAAACAGCGAATAAATTAATGCTGCACAAACTGCCGCACATTATTTTTTTTTCTTTTACATCATTTGCTTTCTGAGAGTATCTTTTTTATATTAGGATTAAATTTTCTTAAAGTTTTTCCATTTAAGGATATTGTCGCAAAATCTAAATTATTTTGTGCGGTCAAAAAGCCCTACTCGTCACAATAATATTCTTCTTCGAGTTTAAAGGTCGTTCGGGTCTAACATACGAAATTCGGTAAGCTACGTGTGTTTTTCTTTGAATAAATAAACTAGCGAACAAAAAGAACGAGAAATTCTTCCAAATTAAGAGCAAATTTAACAAAAGGATTGCATGAGCTCCCTACAGCTTACTGGGTGTAAGTATTTTAGCGGTTTTCCTTAAGTGTAATGTAAATATGTGCCTATTTTCCCAAGACAACTCTCCACGAAAGCATGCATTTATCAACTAGCCCTCATATGCTTTGCCATATTCAATTAAATAAACCACAAACCTCCTTATTCTCAGCATGATTAAGCTATTAATCTCACGTTAGATGGCACGAAACCTTTTAAAAACTAGCAGCATACTTTTCATGAATAATTACAGTGCTAATTAAGACACAATAACACGCCGAACAAATACTAATTCAGAAGTCAAACAACAAAAATCAGCGTTATATTTTCAATATTTCACAGGACTATTTCGATAGTTTTACCAAACCACCATCCTCAGCTGCAAAAGCGCAAACGAACGAGTTAGGATATAATGATAGGATAAGATAAGAAAGCCTGGATAAGAATAAACAAGTGGCGCCATCTGTTGATGAAACCAGAACTAAAACATAATTTCTTTAAAGGCCGAAGGCAAAGATGGATTGGAATTAGGATCGTTAACTAGAACAGAAAGATTTTTTTGAATGTGAAATGCCTCTATAAAATCTAGTTCTGCAATGGAAGATGTTTTTGAATAATTTTGACAGCAGAAAAATTGAAAGTGTGATTTTCGGACCAACAATGTTGGGCAACAGAAGACTTCTGTGTTTTCTTTTTTCTAATATATGCCTCATGTTCCTTGACGCGAAATTTTAAGGCTCTCTTAGTTTGGCCAATGTAAATTAAACCACACTGGCAAGGAATCCCATAAATACCCCAGGAATTCATATCCGGAATGGGGTCCTTGAGTATGAAACTCGGAATTTTATTGATGAGAAAACAAACGACCCGAAAGTTAAATTTCTACAAAAATATGTGCAACTTTATAGCTAATTGATGGCTATAAAGTTGCACATATTTCTAGGATATATGAATCCTAGAATATAATGTAGTGAAGAAATAGTAATATACAAACACTGTGTCGACCCCCTTATTTGAATGTTACGTGTATCTCTCAGAAGATAAATGAAACATGAAGATAAAATATAATAAACTTAATAATACCCAAAATACAATAAATTATATTGTAACAAAACGAACTTTAAATTTACAAGTCTCAACAAATACCAATTCTCAACGCACAGTTCGGGAATTAAGGAAATATGTCATAGCGTATAATATTTTATTTCGTATCTCACTTTTAGTGCTATATAATCTTCCACAGATTTTATATAAATAAAATCTATAACATAATGGGTATTTATACTATATGTAGTTCTTGATGTAAAAAAGATTAACTTTCGTACTGTAAGAACTCCCTCTCTTTGAATAAGTATGAATATGCTCATATACACATAATTATAAGTATCTATTTATTAAATAATTAATTTAATGAAACTAAATTCCTATAGAAAAAATACAATTTACCTATATATATTAATAATTTATTATTACAAAAGGTTTTTCATATATCATCTCAAAGAAACATAAATTTAATTAAAGCGATGCATTATTGGAATAAATTTGAGTCAGTGTTTTAGGTATAAGTTATTTAGATTTCTACTATAGAAAGAATACTTTAGAAAGTGTATAGAAATATTATTTTGAACCATAAAAATTCTAAATAGTAATATTTAAAGTACTGAAAAGGTAGCTATTGTTTTTGACAGTAGATTATACAATACAAACATACCTCATGCTGAGCATTTCCTGTATTTACAAAGCCAAATGAAATTTATATAGTGCAGTATTTAGCAATATAAATAAATCTTCTCTACAGCCTTATACAAATGCAGTTAAAATTACTGTCATTGCAATTAAGCGGATGTAGCATATATAGTTACATTTGTTTACAAACAGTTTTATTTACATTAATATCTATACAAACAAATAAACTTAGTGCAGAAAATTGTAACTACCATTTCCTCAGTGTAACTAATGAAAGAAAATAATATTTAAATATTACTCTAATTATATTTGAAAGCAATGCTAAAACAGGGCCCTTACAAGACTCATGATCCGAAAAGCTTTGGTTTTAATTGTGTTGTAAAAACTTTCTGTTACTTCTGCAAAATTCATACCCACGTAAAAATTACTACACCTAAATCAATTGATTATGCAGTAAAACTTTCCTAAAACAATCAACTCCACAATTCTAGGTAATGCCAGTTTCCTGTAGCCTGACAAAACTATGAGTGATTTTAAGTACTGTTATTTAATTATGTTCCTGACAAATATGTCACTGTCAGAGGTGGTCATTTAAGAAAATAACCACTATATGAGGTTTCACTTAATGTAATTTTTTTTCAAATAAATAATTCACTTTTTATATTCCCAAGATTAGTACATTTAATATTACATAAATCTTATTCACAAATCTATTTCTATTTCAAAAGAAATTTATGAAAAATACATTTGAAATTTTCTTCAGCAAACTAATAATAATGAAAATTAAAGTATGCATAAAAATGATTATATGTGTTTTAACAAAATAGCACAAATTATTTAATGTAAAAATGTAGTTCTAGTCTCATACTTGTAAAGAAAAACAGACCAAAAAGAAAATGTAAGCTACTATGATCATCTAAATTTTCACATAATTTTAGTAATGGAAAAAAAGATTCAACACATTAAATATTTCAATGTTTACTTCATTAATAAAACTTACCTTTTTTTCTCGCGAAATAAATTAGTAGATTTTTTAAGACATAAAAAACATTCTTTTTGCTCGGCCACATCACATTAGTCGAAAAATTGAAACATGCAAGATCATTTTTAAGTAAGGTATGCTCAAATTTATTAGTACATAATATTCAAATGATAAAGCATCTACATGAACAAGCTTTAAAAAGTATTTCTAAACTGGAAATAAAAAAAAAAAAAAAAAAAAAAAAAAAAAACAATTTTCAAAAATAAAGTTTTAGTAGAATGCAAAAAATTTTATTTGTGCGTCTGATCTAAGCACACTGAACCAAATTATCACTTTTCAGGATAAAAGTAATGATAGAAAATCAATTTCACGCACAGAAACTCCATTTCACAACTAAATCAGCTATCAGCAAAGTTCTCTCAAACATTAGACAAGATTACACGTGCATGGCTTTAGTGGTATTTGCTTTCATATTCATAGTCAGTGCTGGTATTTTATTATTTATTACTAATTTCAAAACAGTAAAACATAGTAAAATGTGTAATACAGTAAATCATAGTAAATTATATATTGCATTACTACATCCACGAAGAAAATAACACCACCATCGCACAACAATAACTAGAACGGCGCCATATTGCTTGTTTGGGAAACTTCTTAGAGTAGGGAAAGGCGCATGGGAGGGAGGGGTAATTTCTTTCCTCGCGTCAGCGTTAACACGGAGAAAATAGTTTTGCGATTGTGAATGAACTTAATCGCGTTAAAGAGATGTTGGTTGATACTGGTGTTTATTTGTAGTATTAGAAATGTAAGTGCTTATGTGTGTGTATTCAGAGAACCAACGCGTAGCAAAAGCCACCTCCCTAAGACGACCGCTTCTGAAAGAAACCAGTATTTCTGAAAACATAAGTATATTTCGGTATTGAATATTCCCTCTGTTAGGCGACCATTCACAAAGAAAATTCTGCAAGTGTGACTGGTCGCCTTAGAGAGATTCATTTCGTAGATGCAACCTCCCTAAGACGACCACCTCGAAAAGGTAAACTTATTTCTGAGAACGTTGAGTATATATTACTGTTGAGCATCACCTCTCTAAGGCGACCACTTGCAAAGATGAATTTTTTATTTGCGGCTGGTCGTCTTAGAGAGACCTCGTTGTGTGTGGTGTATATTATTACTGTTATTGTTTCCGGAATTTTTTTTTTAAATCAAATAAATAAGCATATTTAGTAAAAACCCTCTCTAAAAAGACCTACTCTGATGGTCTTAAAGAGATCATATTTTCATTCTATTAATTTTATTGTTTACAAGAAGTCTATTAACGTCAGATAGAAAATTAGTATAAACCCATATAAACCAACAGAAGATTTATTATTATATTGATACCAGTAAGGAAACCAGTAAAATTCAGTATAAACCAATACAAACCAGTAGAAAGTTCTGACATTGATGCTAGTTGTATGGGTGTCAATTGATACCAGTAAGAAAAACTCACAGAGATCAATAGAAACCAGTAAAAGTCAGTAGAAACCAACAAAAATTCTATAGGTACCCATAAAAAGTTTTACTGGTTTCAATGGGGCATTTTTTAGCAGGGAGAATAATTCACTTGGTGAACTTCTTAATATATGGCAAACTATTTTCCTTTCCCTTCCATTGTGTAGGAGAAGAAAAAAAAGTCACATTGTTCCTACCTTTTTACATTGTGCATTTACAGAAAAAAAATTACATTGTTCCTACCTTTTTACATTGTGCATTTACAAAAAAAAAATTACATTGTTCCTACCTTTTTACATTGTGCATTTACAAAAAAAAATTACATTGTTCCTACCTTTTTACATTGTGCATTTACAGAAAAAAAATTACATTGTTCCTACCTTTTTACATTGTGCATTTACAGAAAAAAGTCACAGCGTTCCTACTTCCAAATAATTTTAATAACGTGTTTAAACCACATTTGATGTTATTATCGCTTTCAACAAATATGCCAATTTCAAAACGCGCCAATATATAAATTCATATACTCGTATATGTTCGGAAATTTTGAATAAAAAACTCTATTTTTTTTTCAGGTATGCTTAGAAATACATCTAAGATGATGGTAAGTATTTTATAGATTATGATTCAAAATTGTTTCGAAAAATTTGTAAAATTTATTTAAAAATACAAATTTTAAAAATAAATAAAAAAAATGGGCGAATGTTATTTGGAATGAAGCTAAACTTCGAAATGTGAAAGGAAGAATCAAATAATTATAATAAGAAAAATATATTAATAAATATATACCAAACTCAATTAACATTGACGAGCTAAAATTTTGAGAGCTAATTTTTTAAAAACTACTCGTGCGATTTTTACAAAACTTGGCAGTTTGGCGTAATTTCTGTCGTAGAATCGAAATATGGAAAAAATTTGGCATGTCATTTCAGAAAAAGTCCAATTTTGTGTCAATATACCTATGTAATAAATGTAATATATATCCTCACTCTTTCGAGACATGAAAAATGCAATTTGAATCTCGTCAATCAGCCCAGTAGAAGGGGAGATATAGAATTGTTTTTGTTTTTTTTTTCGCAGTGCACATCCATGTTCACATTTTGGTAATTACTGACTTATAGTAAAGAGCAAATGAGAACCCTCTCTGTAGCTCCATGCTAGTTTCTATTAAAAGCAGCTATGATGCTAAGCACTCTGCGAAATTAAGAAGAAAATTATAAGGGAAGAAATTTTCCATTAGTTTCTTGATATATTGATATTCAAGAAGACCTAAAAACAACTTTCTTAAAAAAAAAAAAAAAAAAACTCTCTTTATGACCTCAAGCACACCCGTTTACTTTACCCTTCGTAATTAACGCCATTCTTTTCTTCTTGACCGCATTTGAGACGGCACTGTCCGGCTGGCAGTCCGAAGTTCCAGTACCGTCTAGGGCATTGCAGATTTCTCCTGTTTCCTGTTCCAAACGTTTCTAAAATATTCTACAAGTGGATACTGAACTAAAATGTGCTGAACGATAATTTATCACCATCGGGGTTTGGCAACTGGAGCTACTCTTATTCAGTGGCTTTTTAAGTGGGGATGAATTCTCCTTGCATACCACATGCTTTTCGGGTGTAATTCATATATATCTTCACTTGTTTCATATACATCTTCACTTGTTTAGCTAGCAATAAGAAGTCTAGAGTTCGAATCCCAGGGAGGGTATCGCAAAGTTTTCATGCTTCCTTTGCTGCGACAAATACCTATTAGATTCTGCATGAGCCGCCCAACCGGTATAGTAGTTAGCGTCGCTGACTGCCGTGCCGAAGGGCTCGGGTTCGAATCCCAGAGAAGGCATGGATGTTTCTAAATGTATATTGTCGGTGCCGCATGGCTGCATTCTAAATATAACTGTTACAGCAATGAGTACGCATTTGCTAAGCTTCTCACAAGTATGAGAAGCAAACTGATTCGGGTGTTTGAATTACGGATTTAGGGAGTTATTTCTGATCTGGACACTTGATCAGTAGTTCAATGGTGTTAAAAAGGCTGAAAGAGAGATTTTCATGAGCGTTTGTAAAAATTTCCTGGGGAATTTAAAAGCAAGGAACTATAAAAACGACGGATGATATTTTGAAGTTCATATGAGACATGAAAAGCAATATGCCTTTAAATGCCTTGATATGCAGCTTTATGATTCTGGACTTATGCCATACTTTGAAAAAAAAAAAAAAAAAAAAAAAGATAAGTAAGAAAAATAAATTACAAAAAGAATTCAATTAGTTAACACATTTAAATATTTAATTTATTCAGCCATAATTTTTAGTTACTATTTACAGAATAAGTATCTTAAATTTTATAAAAACGTTTTTTTGCATACTTTTTAAAGATGGAAAATCACTGCTTAACTGATTTAAATATTAACATTTTCTATTTCATTACTAAATAATTAAAATATTTTTATACAATACTGAAATTGAGGTACCGAAAAACATGTAAAAGAGAGCTTTCAGTTAAACAAAGCACCAAAATGATAAAAGCATCCGAATTACAACTAAAAAAATAAGTAATTAGTTTAAAAATAACACATAAAGTTTTGGCTTGGTAGGTTGAATATGTCTAATAACAAAAGAGCTATCTGTCTAAGAAGAGGCATGCTTTCGTAGAGCGACTTTGTATCGCAATTTGCTCTCGCATTTATGTAACCACTTGGTGAAAACCCACCTTACAGCTAGCCCGTTCGGGTCGGTTCGAACCCAAGACGCATTACTAGAATCCACCAGCTTTTAACCATTCGGCCACTAGTCGCGGTGACACAATAAGCAAGTGCTGAGCAAGAGCAATAATTAGCCATGTTATCGCTAAAATTTATCAATTTTAAATGCATGTTTTGAATTTTAAAAAATGATTTTTTATGAAAACAAAAAAGAATTATTAATATATTTTGTTGTCCTTAAGTTGAAATAAGAACTTGCAATATAGTGAAGACTTTAAAGGAATGGAAAAATTCAGTGTCGTAGTCTGCTTTATTTCATAAATGTTTAGGTGTACTAGAAGTATTTTTATTAAAAATTTTGCCTTCACTTCAAAACAGGCCTTGGAAGATCGAGAAATTAAGCTCTACATCCAGTTGAACTGGCACCTTTTTGTGCCTTATTTGCGTATATACGATAGAGATAATTACTATTAGCATTGTATAGAGTTCTACATTTGTTCTTTTTTATGGAAAACCTTATGGTTTTGCTATTTTGATTGTGATTATGTAATTTACATTTACTCAGGATTGTTCCGCTAATTTAAGATACATCTTTTTGGCTTTGTTCCATTTCATACTTTATTTTACCACAATTTTATTCAAATTTAATCTTTTGTTGATCAATAGTATCGTCTAATTTAATGCTTACCCTTAATTTTTCATTCTCTCAATCACTCGAAGAGAGATAGCAGCTCTTAGCTTAACTAGAATTAAGTTAAGACACAATAACACGCCGAATAAATACTAATGCAGAAGTCAAACAACAAAAATCGAAAAAGCTTTCAAGTTCAGTAAAGTTTCAGATTCACAGAAAGAAATGATTAGGCATCTTATCGCTCATAATGTGAAATTCAATAATAAACCTTTGAAACCAAATCTAACTGCGAGAGAAAGAGCTACAATGCGCGAAATTCATTCTAACCCGGATATTATCATTTCAAAGGCCGACAAAGGTGGCCAGATAGTCGTCATGGATAAGAACACTTACATCGATGGTGTCACTAAACTCTTAAACAAAGGACCATATAATCCGATTCCTAAAGATCCTTCACCTTCGGACTTATCCAAAATAAAAACTGCGATCAAATCTTCGCAAATCATTTCAAGCAACTTAAAACATTCGCTTATCCCATCTGTTGCGAATTGTGCCAGATTATATGCTCTTCCCAAAATTCATAAAAGTGGTATTCCTTTCCGCCCTATTGTATCAAATTTAGATACTGCCTCGTATCCTTTAGCTAAATATTTAGTTTCTAGATTTTCCACTCTATTAGACAATAACATTTACACCATAAAAAATTCAATAGAGTTTGTAAAAAAGGTTAAAAACATTTCTCCTAGTAATTTACTCATGGTTTCTTTTGATGTAAAATCATTATTCACCAATGTCCCAGTGGAGGGTGCATTAAGATGTCTAGAAACCAGACTTCGCGAATTTCATTTCTCTTGCATCGAAATTGAGGAGCTAATTTCTCTCACTCAACTCTGTTTGAAACAAACACATTTTGTTTTCCAAAATAAATATTACAAGCAAACTGAGGGATTAGCCATGGGAAGCCCTCTCAGTCCCATCCTGGCTGATATCTACATGCATTATTATGAATCAAAATTGTTTGAAACTTTAAACTTCCCGGCATGGTTCCGCTACGTAGACGATACTTTTACCCTGTTTGATGGTAATAAAGATGATTTAAAAAAAGTTCTTTCAACAATGAATTCTATTGATCCTGCTATTCAGTTCACTTTTGAACTTGAGACTTGCAATTCTCTTCCGTTTCTCGACATTCTGGTCACACGTAACACATCCAACTTCAGTACTACAGTTTACCGTAAACCTTCATCGGTTTGCCTTCCACCACACTTTAAATCATGTCATCCGACTAAACAAAAGTTAGCTTCATTTTATTCCTATGTTTTCCGTGCTCTTCAAGTTTGCTCCTCCAAACTAGCCCTTGATGAAGAACTAAATTATTTAAAAGCAATAGCTATTGGCAGGGGCTTTTCACCCAACATTATAAATCAAGCAGTTAAAAAATTCTCATCTGAACACACTAAAAGCCACACTCTTATTTTAGGAGATTATAAAAATTCTGTTGTCATTCCCTTCTTTCCATCAATTAGCTATAAAGTTGCACATATTTTGCAGAAATTTAACTTTCGGGTTGTTTATTCTCCCATCAATAAAATTCCGACTTCTATACTCAAGGACCCCATTCCGGATATGAATTCCTGGGGTATTTATAGGATTCCTTGCCAGTGTGGTTTAATTTACATTGGCCAAACTAAGAGAGCCTTAAAATTTCGCGTCAAAGAACATGGGGCATATGTTAGAAAAAAGGAAACACAGAAGTCTTCTGTTGCTCAACATTGCTGGTCCGAAAATCACACTTTCAATTTTTCTGCTGCCAAAATTATTCAAAAAACATCTTCCATTGGAGAAATGGATTTTCTAGAGGCATTTCACATTCATAAAAATCTTTCTGTTCTAGTTAACGATCCTAATTCCAATCCAAATTTGCCTTCGGCTTTTAGAGAAATTATGTTTTAGTTCTGGTTTCGCCAACAGATGGCGCCACTTGCTTATTCTTGTTCAGGCTTTCTTATCTTATCTAATCATTATTTCCTACCTTGTTCATTTGCGGTTTTGCAGCTGAAGATGATGGTTTGGTAAAACCATCGAAACTAGTCCTGTGAAAATTTTGTAGGTATAACTCTGATTTTTGTTGTTTGACTTCTGCATTAGAATTAAGTTTATTGTTTCTTTTATAATTTTCCTATTTTTCACTTGAGACATTTGATAACTGTAATTATACACACGTATATTTATGTGTGTGTTTATATACATTGTAAAAACATTAGTTTTTTTTTTTTTTTACATGAAAAATGAGCAACGCCTTCGCGGGAATCGAACCACGGACCTCTGGAATACGCGTCCAGCGTGCAGACCACCACACTACAAAGACATGTCAAGAAGGTGGGAAATATACTTTATATACCCCCCTTTTTAAAGGGCGACTGGGGTTTTTTTAAGGGACCCAATCGCCAAATCCTGGATGTGGCATCATTCAGGGTTTAGTTCGGGCGCCACTGTAGAGACATTGGGATTTTTTTGGCAACAGGAAAGATGAAAAATGAGCAACGCCTTCGTCAGGAATCAAATCGCAGACCTCTCGAGTACGCCTCGACCGTGCGAACCACTACACTACGGAGGCATACCAAGAAGGCGGGATAAATACCTTATAACATGACTATATAAATATAGGGATGAGTTATTTGTATGTGCATTTTGATTATTTTTAGAGATCGGATAATGTAGTACAAGCTGATTCTCAGTTTTCATTCAGATAGATTTGAAGGCAACTTTCATTAAGGCAATTTTTGAGAGGGGTGGCGCAAAACGACATCGATCTTTTCACCGGTCGGTTTACTGCGACATCATCGAAATAAAATTCTTGTCGTTTCCATGGTAGAGGCGAAACGTGACATATCGTCAAGGTTAGGAATGACATAACGGAACATGATTTGATTTCCAAATGTTTGGAAAAGTTATTGTGAGTTTCTATTCTAGAGTTATTCAGTGTTTAAACCCTATTAATAAGAATTTCTTAAACATTCCTATGATAATTGATGTTGTTTTGTTAGCGAGGTGAGAGAGAACAGTCTTAAAGATCAGAAGATCAATGGCAAACACTTTTAAAAGAACTTTTTTTGTTAATTCCGTTGCAAAGAAAAATGCTTCATACGCAACTGGTGAAGGTAAGTTATGTCTTGGATTGGCATATATTTATATAATTTTGCTTTCAGTAAAAGTATTCTAACTATTATTATTTGTATAAGAGTAAGATGCATTAGTTTTGTTTCTGTTATTATTGCATCAATAAATCAATGTTTCCTCTAATTTTTCTTATGTAGCGGTGCAGATAAGATGAAATAGGTATAATACTGAATGTACTATATTCAATTTTGAGTCGACGTCTTTAGTTGATTATACTGTGCATTTGTTTGCAGATGTCTGGTAGTTGCACGCGGTAATCTAAATTACCTATTTAGATTCACAGATGTAAATGTGCAGCAGCACGAGCTCTCTTCTTACACGGAAAGCTGCGTTACCGCAGTATTCTTAGTAATATTCAAATTAGCCTTATTCAGCTTATTGATATTCTTAGCAGCATTTAGGTTTTAATATATTCGAGTTTCATAAATCTAAATATCTGTCTGAGAAAGAAAAGCAACATTTCATAAAATTTGCACTAATATGAGATAGAGTCGAAATGACCTTTCTGGCGCACATTTCCAAAAACCGTCTCTTTCACATGTCTAGTTTTTCACATGTTTAGTTTCATGAACGACTCTTTCACATGTCTAGTTTTTTTAACAATATATGTATGTTTTTACGTATTTTCTAGATATGACAGAAAATAAAAAAAATTAGAGGAAAAACGAAAAAATCTGAAGTTTTTGGAATAAAATGTATGTTCTTTAGATACGAAAAAATACACAAAAATCTTAGGTTTTTAAAATAAATATATATATTTTTTTAGATATGAAAAAATACACAAAAATAGAAACTTTTTTGGAATAAGATGTGTGCTTTTTTGATATGAAAAAATGCACAAAAGTCTTAAGATTTGGGAATAAAAATGACATAAAAATATATGTTTTTTAGATATGAAATAAAATCTTCAGTTTTTAGAATAAAAATATATGTTTTTAAAATAAAAGGTAAACTTGACACAATGTTAAAAAAATTATACAGTTTTAAGCTTCTTTTTCTAATTCATACAAATATTCTCCATCAAGCATACCATCATAATTGAATATGTAATTCCTTTTGTTAACTTTCTTAGCTGCGTTTCAAAAAGTTTCCCATGACCCTTTTTTTAAGATAATACTCTTTTTCTTTACCATCTGCTTCTATTTTTTCTGTGTATGAATCTCCATATTTAGTTTCAGTTTTTTTTTTCAGTAGTAAGATCAGATTATATCTCCCAGGCTCTAAGTCTTTCAATTCTAGAGTTTAAGGATAATAGCGAAGACTACTGAATTCTTCAGCTTACTTATTTATAAGCATTTTTAAAGGCTTTTACAAAATGATAATTTCACCATCTATATAAATTATTTTAAGTATCATATAAAATTCCTAACCCTTCCAGTTTAAGGTTTCCTTTTCTTATTTTTAAATATCATTAAATGATATTAGAGATTTAGAATTTAAATCTCTAATATCATTTAAGTGTTCTATATTGTTCATTTTTACTGAATATACAGTTTTTATAATCTTAAAACATAATTCTATTTTCAACTACACATTTCTTAATTCTTTAGATTTTTTAAATTATTTCATCTTCAGTTTTATTAGCTATCTTAATCTACAAATTCAATAAATATTTTATCTAATACCTTTTTATTTTTAAAGGTATATTATATCTGTTTTCTTTAGGATAATTTGATATATCAAAATAATCAATGATACCTTTTAAATCTTTATAAAAAATCATCTATTTTAATATCATATATAAAACTATCGGTATCCATATAAAATAATAAAAGGTCTTTATATTTAGGTTTCATAACATTATAATAAAAATTATACATTAAATGTTTTGATAAATGAACAGCTGCTAAATTTTACTAAATATTGTTCTACCTTTAAAAGTTTGTTTAGCAATTAATTTTTTAACTTGATCACAACCGGTACATAATTTTATTTCTACTCTTTTCCTAAAATTTTCAATATGGTGTATTAGTCATTAATTTCATAATTATTTCTCAAAATTATTAACAGCTTTTTTCCTCATTTTAGTATTTAAATCTACATGTATTTATTTTTTAACTATTCTGATTGCTTTAATTCTAAAATTCTTTAACTTTACATATTTAACTATAAAGGTATGGTAGGTAGAGAATATTCTTACGACTTAAACCTTTGATATATGCGATTACTTACAGAATATATACTATTTTTTCTGTATTTTAAAGAGTTTTTTTTTAAATTTATTTTGGGGGAGCGCTTAAATTTACACTGTTTTTACAATTATTTTAATTCTTTTCCATACTATAGAAAACACAACAAATTCGACAATTAAAATCAACATGTAAATACGTTCTCTACGACTTGCTCTGAGGCACCGCATTCCTTCGAAGAAATTCGTAATCACTTTTTCACATATCTGACGATCGAGGTGACTAATAACGAATTCAATTTCCTCTTTCATATTTTTTGTTGTTTTCTTTTTAAATCGGATTTTTTGGGGACGTCCAATAACACTGCCACGTAAAATAGCGATGTTTTCGACAGACTGGCTAGATCGAGAGCGTTGTGATTTAATGTCTGCTGTCAAACATGTGTCTTCAGATTTCTTCATCAGTCTGTAGACTTTTGCTTCATTAGGTGCATTTTTATGTTCAGAGATTGCAAGAAGCTTTCTAACAAAAAGTCTGTTCCTAACACTCTCCACTCTTGCAATGAATATTCACAATCAAAACTCGCTGTTCCTTTATGTAGCAATTCAAGTCAACTAAGCTACAATGAAGGTGAAAAATTAACTGACAGTGATAAAATGCCAGTGCTGTTAAATCAAACTAGACTTTCTTAAATCGGAACATTTATCTGTTTATGTAACTAAATATTTTCCATTTTCAAAGAATAAAGTATTTTTTCGGGCATATGAGATACGGCGCTTTTGTTGAAACATTCTATATGACAACATATCCTTCTGAACGAAGGCAATCTCTGAGGCATTCCTTCTCATGAAGAAGACAGCTCTTGTGTCCGAACAAAATCTTAAGCCAAGGTAGCCGTTTTTTTTTAAGCAGACAGCTCTTATGAACCTTACTGTAAATACTTTTGTGGCTAATTTCTTGAAAAGGCTGCGAACAGCCTTAAAAATAAACATGAGTGAACCAGAGGGCGAACTGGTAGTTAGCCATGGACCTTGAGCATAGTTGTGACTGTCCTTCACTGTCCAGCTCCACCCCAGTTTTAATAGATCCCTAATCAATTGATCTCAATTTTTTTTCTTTCCCACAAATTAAAAATTCCGCACTACCAGGTAAACCATATGCACCACCATATAACAAGATGGATAACATACAAATAGCCATGAAGAAGTACTTAAATATTACCACATTATAGAAGAGAATTATATATTACCTTACTTAATATATTACCTTACTTAATATATAATTACTTAAATATTACCACATAATAGATTCTTTAGAAGAGATGCACCAGTGACAGCACTATATTCAAATTCACTTCCTAAAATACTACAAAGAGTTAGGAGTTTCACTTTCAAAGAAAATTACTTTGAAGATGGTAAATGTGCATATGCTGGCTCTTCCAAACATAGGTTTCAGTAACTTCTCTCATTACTCATTTATTCTGTCGTGTTTGTTATTCTAAAACTATTTTTATCAATAAGCTTATGTCTTAAGGAATACTTTTCATCCTTCTTGTTTTACACTCTTAATACTCATTCTTTTACCTTTTATAATTAATGATTATTGCATCCTCAGATAATAAAATAAGTTATCTTAGTTAGCAGCCCCTAAAACACCAAGTGGAGCAACTGATGACGATTCTGAAATTGGGCATCCGAAAGCAGAAGTTCTTCCCCCTACTTTATTTTCAAAATCATCCACACCTGAATCTGATGACGTTTTAGAAGAAATACAAGATCCTAAATTTTCGACTCTTAATTATCAGATGAAGAGCTCCTTTACCGAACCTGGAAATACAGAGTCTCGATTCTTCTGGATGATTGATCATATGTCTTTTCGGCAACTTTTCCGATTATATGCAAGGTATGGCGATCTGAACAGGGATGGAGAATCTATCACTCTGACATGTAGTGACAGATGGTTACGACAAGCTAAGGTCATTGATAACAAGAGAGTTAACACAACAGATACTGGAATATACTTCAGACAAGTGGCCAAGTAAGAGTGATTATTCTTCTAATTCTGCACCAGTGACAGCACTATGTTCAAAATGAAGTAAGACTGTGTGTGTATTGTTTAATAGTTAACCTAAACAGATATGATTCAATTAAAACCTCTCTGTTATCCTTAATACAAATTTTTGAACAAAGTTGGTTTCAGCTTTGAGTTAAAGCCTCTAAATATTTGATAGGCAAAAACCGCTTAAAATCTCTTCTCTGCAAAGCTTTTTCTGTTAGTTATTTTAAAATAACACCGTTTACATAAATATGACTTTTTTTATTACCGAGTTCAAAAAATTAAGTAATTGAAATTTGTTCCAATTTAAACATCTTTTTCATATTTCTTATTTGGAAATAACACTGATTTAATAAACATGACTTCAGTTATTACTAAGCTCGTGGTAACAGACAACAGAAATTCATTTTAATACAGACATAGGAAAGTAATGACTGATGCTTACGCCTTATTTGTTTACATGTTTGCTTATGTTCTTGAGGGCTAAAATATTCTTTAGAAGAGATACACTAAAATAATACGCATCCAGTATACATCGAAAATTAACTGGCAAAGTTTGTAAAGAGATTAATTACAAGCGAGGTTTTCCATATATTGTTTACATTAGCGACTAAACTGTGACCAAATCTTAGGTTTCTTTTTCTTTTGCATATATTCTATAAACATATTTACTGCAGCCTTAAGTGCTTTATGTAAAAATTCCATGTATTTAGATAAGCCTGTAAAGTTGCGCGCTTCCAACCTGCACGCAACAAAGTGGTGACAGCTGAAAACTGGAAATTAGACAGAGTCTTGAGAAGGGTTTAAGTCCCTTTTTATTCAACTTTAGAAATTACAAATGCGTGCTCTTGACGCTCACAAACTACGCCGACCCGGCGGTAAAATAAAAATAAGAAACTAAAAAGAGAATAATAACAAGATTCTAACTACGAGGCTCTCAACGCGTAACTAACCTCACCGCGTTCTAAAATACCGCTGATAATTCAGCAAACTTCTGAATATTACGTTGAAAGATTGACAATCTGCCGAGGCAAGCACACAGGCCGAAACGCGTGGTTCTTCAATTTCTAACTAGCCACCTCCACGCTCATGAAGGAAGAAAGCACACCTTCGAACTCGTTTCCCTTCTATTTAACTCAGATTACTTCCGCTGACAATTTGAATCCTTGCGCGTTCTACTAAAATTTACATACTCTGGCATTGGCAATTCCAGGGGAAAGTAAGGCTTGACAGGAAAGATAGTTTAAACTTAAAATAAATGTTAGTTAAAATAAATAGAAACCCTACAAAACGACCTGTTGAAAAGTTTCTACAGTTCAGAACTAAATTTTAAGAGCCTCGTTTACATAAAAAAAATCTTTTATCTCACAAAAGGTATAATAAATTTCTGTATATACTTATTTTAATTCTCTCTTCTTACAGCAACCTTTCCTGGACTTCAGCAATCAATCTTGTTCTTTTCCTTCCAGCATCTAGAAGGAATAAGTATCAGTATCTTTCTAAATACATTATAATTTACACTTTCTTGACATTGAATAAATTTTTGTTTTTAAACAATTTATTTTCCTTAGTTACTGCTTAATTCACATTCATTCAAGTATTCAAACATGAATATAACTTTACCCTGGCTCTCCACCATGTGTGGTGTCAAACGGGAATATTCGTGTTTTTTAGTATTGCAACACTTCCCCTAACCACAATGATTTGTTAGAATTCAACGACGAAATAGACACACCTTACTCGACATTCTACAACTCGATGAGCTACTTTAACATTCTTAAAATTCAAGTGTAGGTAGAACCCTACAAAACACATTCATTCAAACTTCCATCTCATTCATCTTTAGACATGCAGGCTTTCGCTCTAAAGCATGATTTTATCTACAGTTTAATACTTAAATTTGAATTCATTGCTTTTGACCATTTACTTTTAGCATCTAAAATTTTATGCTTCTAGACTAAATTCTACTTTTACATAACTTTGAAGTATTTACGTATATTTACAAAATTCTAATACATATGATTTTTACAATTTACCATAAAATGAATAAGAGAAAAATAAATTTTTACTTTACTCATTCTTCGCCAAGCTGGCGGCACTGAAACTAAAGTTCTTATTAATACAAGAATACGAAGTTATTTTTATCTTCGGTCAAATTTTGGCTTTAACATAACAGAATTAGTCTTTCGACCAACAGAAACTGCTTGTTCTTAGATTTTATAATTAAAGAAAATAATACTTTTGCCTTAGCTAAATAAAGTAAAACAAAACGAAGTCTCAACCGAGACACATTGACTTCCGTCAAAACATAGAACTTCGTATTTACGCATAACATTTCGGAACAAAAGAAAAAATGTTATAGAAGATTTTAACTTATTTTTGAATTTTTGATGATTGGAACTCCGTCATTCTTTTCTGGCAGAACTGCTCCCACGTTATAGGTTTCATGGACGTCAGTCTTCTCCTTAAAGTCCTCCGAGTGTCGTCCACGTTCATTTTTCTTTTCCGCCCTCTGCATGCTGGCCTCTTGGAGTGGTAGTCGTCGGGTTGCTGTCTTTTCCGTTTTTACCCTGGACGGCTGGTCTTGGCGTCCTCCGGTCTGGAGTTATTCTTGAATTTCTTCTGTTGGTGGTGGTCTTTTCGTTCCTCCTGCTGTCTTTTCATTTTCGGAAACGGCGGCCTTGTTTGCACCTGACTCTCTGGCCCTGGGAGCGTTCTCCTTGATGTAGAATTTCTACTGCGATACGTTGTAAGTGGTGTTTTCCTCTTTACCAAGGTTTCTTTTCGCGGTGGCTTTGCATTCTTGTTTTTCTTAAATGCTGGAGTCTGAAAATTTTCGTTTTTTCTTTTCGGTACCGTCGCCTGGATTGTAGAAGGGCTAGGTCTCTCTTCCGTTCTCTGCTTCTTGGGTGGTGGAACGGTTGTCGTTATTTCTGGACCTTCTACTTCTTTTAGGCTTGAGTCCTGCAAAAAACATTTAAGGATTTCAAAATCATTTTGATTATAGTATTTTTTCACCTGGTCGGGACTTGCTTTACGGATTTCCCCTCTCTCGTTCTTAAGGTACAATACGACTCCCTTGATTTCCTGAATTACATATTGGCCTTCAAATTTTGGAGCTAACTTTGCAGTAAAATTGTCTGGGGCACTTGATAAAGAAAATTTCCGCTTCAATACTTTATCCCCAACTTTAAAATCTGCTTCACGGCGTTTTCTATCATAATATACTTTTTGCCTATTTCTTGGCGTATTCGAGCTTTTAATCGCCTGGTCAATAAGCGTTTGCACGTCTTTCTGTTTAAATTCTTGCTCTCTTTGTTGCACAAAGAATAATTTATCTAAAGGCGTAATTAACTTTCGGCCTAAAAATAATTCTTCTGGGGTTTTTCCCGTAGTATCGTGCTTTGCCGTTCTTAAAGCATAAGCTAACTCATTTATGTAGCCATCCCAGCGCTTGTGATGTGTGCTAACGTAACTGCGAATTATTTTTACAATGTTTTTGTTAACTCTTTCTGCTATGTTTGCCTGTGGTCTATACGGAACCATTTTGATATGGCGTATGCCAAGTCCAGTGCATATGTTTTCAAATATTTGACTAATGAATTGCTTACCGTTATCACTAATGACTTTTATCGGTGCACCGTATTTTAAAATGTATCTGTGTAAGAATGCATCTGCGACTGTTTTGGCTGACGCGCGTTTAAGTGCAACAATTTCTGTCCATTTTGAAAAATGATCTACAATTACTAAAAGAAAACGATTTTTATTTAACTCACTCTGGGGGAAAGGAGCAAGAAGATCTATGCCTAAAATTTCATTCGGAAATGTAGCGCGAATGCTATTTGAGTACCCGGCCGGGCTGTAATTAATATCATTTATTAACTGACATTGATTGCAGGACCTGACATACGCAGTTACTATTTTGTATAGTTGCGGGAAATATACCGCCTCGCGTACCCTTTTTAAAGTCTTTCTGAAACCTAAATGACCCGCTGTTTTCGGGTCGTGTAATTCCTTCAAAATGCTTAATCGAAGCGAGGCTGGGATGACTGGTTTGTACTCGAGATTTTCGTTTGTTGTTTTCGTATAAAATAATAAATTATCTATTATTTCATAGTTTTCGTCTCTACTTCTTATCGCATCGATATCTGTGTGCTCAAAGCTTTCGGGGTCTTTCAAATACGCATAGATATTTCCAAATTCAGGATCAGCTTTCAGTTCAGTGATAATCGTATCTCTAGAATCTAAAATTTTTGAAGTCAACACAGCGCATTTAACTTCATTTCCTTCATCGTCCAGTTTTATACGAGAAAGTGCGTCAGCTACATTGTTTTCCTTACCCGGTTTATATTTTATTATTAGATTATATTCTTGGAGTTTTAAAGCCCATCTTATTAACCTGGGCGTTAGGTTTCTCCCCGAGTAAAGTCTACCAACAGCCGCATGATCCGAAAAGACTGTTACTGGCGCTTTGCCGAAATAAACTCGAAATTTGTGTACAGCCATTAATACGGCTAATGTTTCTCTCTCTGTAGCTGTATAGTTCCTTTGTGTATGATTCAACGTTTTACTAAAAAATGCCAGAGGATGGCTATTTTGCATAAGAACCGACCCACCGCATAGTCCGACGCATCTGCTGCAATTTCCAGGATTTCGTCCTCCTCCGGGAATTTCAAAACAGGGGCATTGATGAGCGCTTCTTTTAATCTTTCAAATGCGGTATTTGCTTCCGCTGTCCACGTGAATTTAGTTTTCTTTCTTTTAATTACTAACAGTGGTTCAATAATATTAGCGAAATCTTTTATGAAAGACCGATAGTAAGAACATAACCCAAGGAAAGAAGAAAGTTTCTTGGCGGTGTTGGGCGGTGGGAAATTCTTGATTGCTTTTATTTTTTAATCTTGCGTTTCTATACCCTTTTGCGAAATTTTATAACCGAGATATTTAAGTTCTTTAGTTGCGAACTTGCATTTTGAGGCGTTAATTGTAAGACCGGACTCTTTTAATAATTTAAAAACTTTTTCTAGATCTTTAATATGTTGTTCAAATGTACTACTCGTTATAATTATATCATCTAGATAGATTAAAGTCGATTTTCCTAGGACAGGCTTTAGAACAATGTCCATAGCTCTCTGGAATGTTGATGGGGCCCCACACAACCCAAAGGGCATGCGTAGAAATGCATAAGTACCCGATTTTGTTATAAACGCGGTTTTATGTATGTCTTCGGGTCTCATAGCTATTTGATAGTAGCCAGACGTTAAGTCCAAAGTAGTCATTTATCTTGTAGATTTGATCTTTCTAATAATTTCCTCTATAACCGGCAAAGGGTAAACTGGGAATTTAGTAATACTATTCAGTTTTCTGTAATCGATAGCAAACCTCCAAGCCCTCTTATCCGAAGGAGGAAACTCGTTCTTTTTCCTACATAGTACGACTGGACTCCCGTACTCACTATTTATGGGCGTTATTATTTTATTCTTTAACATCTCCTGAATATGTTCTTCGATGATTAGGTCTTTTTGTTTATCATAACGATACGGTTTAGTTCTACAAGGTTTTTCGGCAGTTAACTGTATCTCATGCGTAACTATTTGACAGCTACCAGGGTTTTCTGAAAACAAGTTTGAAAAATTACTCACCACTTGCTGGATGGCTTGACTTTCATGGTCATTCAAATGGCTAAGGTCAATTTGCGGTTGTTCCACAAGTTCCACCACCCTCTGGTCCATCTCGAGGACAATAGAACTGTCCTGAAAATTCAATTTGGCCCACGCGGCCCTTAAAAACTCCATACCTAAAATAAGTGGATTTTGCAAATGTTTTACTACAAACATTAATACTTTGAGGCCTTCATCTTTTACCTGTATGTTTAATGATAACTTCCCGATGCATTGACAGGTTTTTCCTTGCCCCGCTATAATTTCTGAGTTTTTGTTTTTAAACAATCGTAACCTATAAAAATTCTTCTTGAAAAATGTATTACTCATAAAATTACCTTCTGCTCCTGTATCGATGAGGGCTTCTACTGGTACATCGCCAACCAGGACTTGTATAATTGGTAGATGTGAGTTCTTTACGATGACCGTATTTAAGTGTCTTTTTGAGGGTTTTTTTAAAACTTCCGGGGTCTGGACGCTCGCTTTCACAGGCCCCTCTATTCGTTTAAAGCTTTCCTTTCAACTTCTGCCTTCTGGGTACGCGGACGTTTGTTTTCGAATTTCCTTCTTGGGCCTTGACCTTCGAGATTCGATGAGTTAGCTTGATAGCTCTTTGCCCCAAGAGAGCGGTTTGCATTTCCATAAGAGCGTTTTGCATTTCTGGTCTCCTTATTTGAAGATTGCCTTCGGATGCTTTGAGAATACAATGCCCCTCTAGCTTTTTCCGCTATTCTGCGATTTTGAAACTTCACCGCCAATTCGAAGAGCTCCTGCAATGTGCTTGGGTTTCTAATTTCGAAGTAGTCTTGAACAGCAGGTAACAATCTTGGTAAGATTATTTCAATAATCTCCGCGTCGGGTTTCTTCCCATACAGCATATCCGTCAGCTTAATTTTTCGCAGAATAAAGTCCGTCAACTCTTCTATATCCCGTTGATAGAAACTATATAGTTCGGCTTCTAGCCTTGCTCGATCTTTCACTATGAGGAAGGCCTTTAATAACGATTTTTTGAAATTTTCAAATGTATATATCTGGCTTCCAAATTCCAATAATAAAAATTTGCCTATATTCTTCCACCATAGCGCGGCCTGTCCTCTTAGTGCAGATGTGGCGATGGCAACTTTTTGTCTTTCAGGCACAGGGTAGAGCTGAAAGTGATTGTCGAGGCTTTCTAGAAATATCGCCACCGAATTTTTTCCGTCGAAATTGACATTTGGCTTGATTGACGCTCTCAAAGTCTGGACTAGGTATCCAAATCCTTCCAATTGGCTTTTCATTTCTTGTTGTTGTCCAGTAACTTCCATTCAATTTTCGGCCATTTCAGTTCGAAAAGTGTTCGGGCGCCAATGTAAAGTTTCGCGCTTCCAACCTGCACGCAACAAAGTGGTGACAGCTGAAAACTGGAAATTAGACTGAGTCTTGAGAAGGGTTTAAGTCCCTTTTTATTCAACTTTAGAAATTACAAATGCGTGCTCTTGACGCTCACAAACTACGCCGACCCGGCGGTAAAATAAAAATAAGAAACTAAAAAGAGATACTAACAAGTGACTAACTACGAGGCTCTCTAAACGTAAGTAACCTCACCGCGTTCTACAATGCCGCTGATAATTCAGCAAACTCTGAATGTTACGTTGAAAGATTAACAATTTGCCGAGGCCGAAACGCGTGGTTCTTCAATTTCTAACTAGCCACCTCCACACTCGTGAAGCAAGAAGGCACTCTTTCGAACTCGTTTCCTTTCTATTTAACTCAGAATACTTCCGCTGATAATTTGAATCCTTGCGCGTTCTACTAAAATTTACATACTCTGGCATTGGCAATTCCAGGGGAAAGTAAGGCTTGACAGGAAAGATAGTTTAAACTTAAAATAAATGTTAGTTAAAATAAATATAAACCCTACAAGCCACTAAATAAATTCTAAAGAAATTTTGCTTGGATAGCTGTCAAATTCACGTAAAACGCGTATAAAATACTGCTCTAACTTTGAATGTGTGTTTTGATTACTAGCTACAGAAGCTATACATTTCAAGCTATTATACAAAAAGTGCCCTTTACGAATTTATGAAAGTGGAATCAAACAAATCAGTAATACACTAAAACAAAAAATGTATTATTTTGAAGTAAGCTACAAAAATCTATGTAAAACTTTCAATTTAGTCTTTTCCATTCCAACATTTGACCCCAAAATCAGGATTTTGTAATGTGAAACACATTATAGAGACAAGCTAAAATGACCCATCAAGCCATTGCTTTTCAGTTAGAGTTATATTAGGCATTCAGGTGGATCCTGGAAATCAGAACATTATTTAGCTCTCCGACAGCTCGAATCTGATCATAGCAGCGCTATTATGGTCTGCTACCTGCTGGACCGACCTCTCTTAGGGACCGAGGTTAGGGATCGTGAAAGCAATTTCTCTCTGCCATAAATAATTCACCCACAATATACCCATACCTACAAATTCACCTCAGTGAGTTAGAAACATACAATTGACTGCAATCTGCACGTTGCTAAATTATTAGTTTCCTCGGTAACTCGATTGTTTTTTTTTTAAAAAAAAAAAAAAAAAGCATCTAAATGGGAAACCGTTACAGAGGTGTCGAAATGAAAAAAAAAAAAAAAAAAAACTAGAAAAGGAAATTAAAATCCAAAGAACAGCCGAGCTTACTGCTACTTGATCTCTAGATAATTCAAATGCATTCTCAGTCGCCTTTCTTCTGCACATGCAACCAACTGACAACAACACGCATTTCAGTTGCTGGAAAACAGTGAAAAATGGTAACTAAAATTACAAGACCCAATATAAGACAGTATTTCCGTTAATTCAGCGTAGCTAAGGTACGAAGAATTTCAAGAGGCCTTGTTAATAACCGAGAGAACTGGATGACCAAAGGGAGATGGCGTGCAGATAAATGTGAATACTGCTTGGATGCTGAACAAAAGGTATGAATTACTGAAATGCTTGCTCTGGTCATGATAGGGTAATTAAATATTAACAGATTCTTGGGTAAATGAACTGGGAAGCTCAAATTAAAATTCAGAACCTGAAACGGGGGATGGAATTCTTGAATTGGATTAAGCCTATATTATGTAGATTATAGTAAAGCACTCGAAGAATATCTGCCTAAAGAGATGGATGCCTTCGTGGAGGACTTTCTGAGGAAACCTAGCTCCAATTGAGTAACTTATAGGGTCTCGTTCTCCTTTTGGTAACATTATAAGGTATTTATCCCGCCTTCTTAACAGGCCTTCGTAGTGTAGTGGTCAGCACGCTGGGCGCGTATTCCAGATGTCCGGCGTTCAATTCTCGGCGAAGGCTTTGCTCCTTTTTCATCTTTCCTGCTTTCAAAAAATACTTAATGTCTCTACAGCATAAACTAACAAGCTCTAAAAGACAGCGGGAGGAATTATCTTCAGGTCTTAATGATAACAGAAAGTCAGAAGAAGGATGTAAAGAACCCTTTGTTCAATTAATATAGTTGCACAGATGGCCTACCTGGGCTTACACAACACTTCTGGCTTAATTCAAACAGGCAACGTTGAACTTAAAACAAAATGTATTAAATTTAACCTAACGGCTCATATGATAAATTAATGCTCAGAAAGGATCTGACTTGTCGTCGGAAAATAAGCCTAAACACAAGAAACACTCAACGTCTTAGTAATCTAAACACTAGAAATTCAAAATAAAATTTGGCCTTCAAACAAGCATAACTTGCTCTCAATTCACCTTGCAAAATCTTTCCTTAAATAGCACTTCTTTCTACCTTTATTTGAATACACGCGGGCTAGCTTATTAGCATCCTGGCACGAAAGCATGGGTGAAAACGAGACTGAAAGGAAAGTTTGTAGGGTTTATATTTATTTTAACTCTAACATTTATTTTAAGTTTAAACTATCTTTCCTGTCAAGCCTTACTTTCCCCTGGAACTGCCAATGCCAGAGTATGTAAATTTTAGTAGAACGCGCAAGGATTCAAATTATCAGCGGAAGTATTCTGAGTTAAATAGAATGGAAACGAGTTCGAGGTGTGCTGTTCTTACTTCACGAGCAAGGAGGTATTTAGCCAGAAATTGAAGAACCCCGCGTTTCGGCCTGTGTGCTTGAATCGGAGAATTGTTAATCGTTCAACGTGATATTCAAAGTTTGCTGAATTATCAGCGGTATTGTAGCACGCGGTGAGGTCAGTTACGTTTAGAGAGCCTCGTAGTTAGAATTTTGTTATTATTTCTTTTCAGGTTCTTATTTTTATTTTAACCACCGGGTCGTGAGCCTCAAGAGCACGCAATTGTAATTTCTTAAGTTGTATAAAAAGGGACTTAAACCCTTAGCAAGACTCTGTCTAAATTCCAGTTTCAACAGTCACCACTTTGTTGCGTGCAGGTTGGAGGCGCGCAACTTTGCATTGGCGCCCGAACACTTGTCGAACTGAAATGGCCGAAAATCGGATGGAAGCCGCGGGACAACACCAAGAAATGGCAAGCCAATTGGAAGGATTTGGATACCTGGTCCAGACAATGAGAGCGTCAATCAAGCCAAACGTCAATTTCGACGGAAAAAATTCGGTGGCGATATTTCTAGAAGGCCTAGAAAATTACTTTCAGCTCTACACTGTGCCTGAAAGACAAAAAGTTGCCATCGCCACATCTGCACTAAGAGGACAGGCCGCGCTATGGTGGAAGAGTATAGGCAAATTTTTATTATTGGAATTTGGAAGCCAGATATATACATTTGAAAATTTCAAAAAATCGTTATTAAAGGCCTTCCTCATAGTGAAAGATCGAGCAAGGCTAGAAGCCGAACTATATAGTTTCTATCAACGGGATATAGAAGAGTTGACGGACTTTATTCTGCGAAAAATTAAGCTGACGGATATGCTGTATGGGAAGAAACCCGACGCGGAGATTATTGAAATAATCTTACCAAGATTGTTACCTGCTGTTCAAGACTACTTCGAAATTAGAAACCCAAGCACATTGCAGGAGCTCTTCGAATTGGCGGTGAAGTTTCAAAATCGCAGAATAGCGGAAAAAGCTAGAGGGGCATCGTATTCTCAAAGTACCCGAAGGCAGTCTTCAAATGAGCAAACCAGAAATGCAAACCGCTCTTATGGGGGAAAGAGCTATCAAGCTAACTCATCGAATCTCGAAGGTCAAGGCCCAAGAAGGAAATTCGAAAACAAACGTCCGCGTATCCAGAAGGCAGAAGTTGAAATCAAAGCTTTAAACGAGTAGACGGGCCTGTGAAAGCGAGGGTCCAGACCCCGGAAGTTTTAAAAAAACCCTCAAAAAGACATTTAAATACGGTCATCGTAAAAAAAACTCACATCTACCAATTATACAAGTCCTCGTTGGCGACGTACCAGTAGAAGCCCTCATCGATACATGAGCAGAAGGTAATTTTATGAGTGATACATTTTTCAAGAAGAATTTTTATAGGTTACGATTATTTAAAAACAAAAATACGGAAATTATAGCGGCGCAAGGAAAAACCTGTCAATGCATCGGGAAATTATCATTAAACATACAGGTAAAAGAGGAAAGCCTCAAAGTATTAATTTTTGTAGTGAAGAATCTGCAAAATCCTCTTATTTTAGGTATGGAGTTTTTAAGGGCCGCGAGGGCCAAACGGAATTTTCAAGACCGTTCTGTTGTGCTGGAGATGGACCAGAGGGTGGTGGAACCTGTGGAACAACCGCAAGTTGACCTTAGCCATTTGAATGACCATGAAAGTCAAGCCATCCAGCAAGTGGTGAGTAATTTTTCAAACTTGTTTTCAGAAAACCCTGGTAGCTGTCAAATAGTTACGCATGAGATACAGTTAACTGCCGAAAAACCTTGTAGGACTAAAACGTATCGTTATGATAAACAAAAAGACCTAATCATCGAAGAACATATTCAGGAGATGTTAAAGAATAAAATAATAACGCCCATAAATAGTGAGTACGCGAGTCCAATCGTACTATGTAGGAAAAAGAACGAGTTTCCTCCTTCGGATAAAAGGGCTTGGAGGTTTGCTATCGATTAGAGAAAACTGAATAGTATTACTAAATTCCCAGTTTACCCTTTGCCGGTTATAGAGGAAATTATTAGAAAGATCAAATCTACAAGATAAATGACTACTTTGGACCTTACGTCTGGCTACTATCAAATAGCTTTGAGACCCGAAGACACATAAAATCGCTTTTATAACAAAATCGGGCACTTATGCATTTCTACGCATGCCCTTTGGGTTGTGTTGGGCCCCATCAACATTCCAGAGAGCTATGGACATTGTTCTAAAGCCTGTCCTAGGAAAATCAACTTTAATCTATCTAGATGATATAATTATAACGAGTAGTACGTTGGAACAACATATTAAAGATCTAGAAAAAGTTTTTAAATTATTAAAAGAGTCCGGTCTTACAATTAACGCCTCAAAATGCAAGTTCGCAACTAAAGAACTTAAATATCTCGGTTATAAAATTTCGCAAAAGGGTATAGAAACGCAAGATTAAAAAATAAAAGCAATCAAGAATTTCCCACCGCCCAACACCGCCAAGAAACTTTCTTCTTTCCTTGGGTTATGTTCTTACTATCGGTCTTTCATAAAAGATTTCGCTAATATTATTGAACCACTGTTAGTAATTAAAAGAAAGAAAACTAAATTCACGTGGACAGCGGAAGCAAATACCGCATTTGAAAGATTAAAAGAAGCGCTTATCAATGCCCCTGTTTTGAAATTCCCGGAGGAGGACGAAATCCTGGAAATTGCAGCAGATGCGTCGGACTATGCGGTGGGTCGGTTCTTATGCAAAATAGCCATCCTCTGGCATTTTTTAGTAAAACGTTGAATCATACACAAAGGAACTATACAGCTACAGAGAGAGAAACATTAGCCGTATTAATGGCTGAACACAAATTTCGAGTTTATTTCGGCAAAGCGCCAGTAACAGTCTTTTCGGATCATGCGGCTGTTGGTAGACTTTACTCGGGGAGAAACCTAACGCCCAGGTTAATAAGATGGGCTTTAAAACTCCAAGAATATAATCTAATAATAAAATATAAACCGGGTAAGGAAAACAATGTAGCTGACGCACTTTCTCGTATAAAACTGGACGATGAAGGAAATGAACTTAAATGCGCTGTGTTGACTTCAAAAATTTTAGATTCTAGAGATACGATTATCACTGAACTGAAAGCTGATCCTGAATTTGGAAATATCTATGCGTATTTGAAAGACCCCGAAAGCTTTGAGCACACAGATATCGATGCGATAAGAAATAGAGCAGAAAACTATGAAATAATAGATAATTTATTATTTTATACGAAAACAACAAACGAAAATCTCGAGTACAAACCAGTCATCCCAGCCTCGCTTCGATTAAGCATTTTGAAGGAATTACACGACGCGAAAACAGCGGGTCATTTAGGGGTCAGAAAGACTTTAAAAAGGGTACGCGAGGCGGTATATTTCTCGCAATTATACAAAATAGTAACTGCGTATGTCAGGTCCTGCAATCAATGTCAGTTAATAAATGATATTAATTACAGCCCGGCCGGGTACTTAAATAGCATTCGCGCTACATTTCCGAATGAAATTTTAGGCATAGATCTTCTTGGTCCCTTCCCCCAGAGCGAGTTAAATAAAAATCGTTTTCTTTTAGTAATAGTAGATCATTTTTCAAAATGGACAGAAATTGTTGCACTTAAACGCGCGTCAGCCAAAACAGTCGCAGATGCATTCTTACACAGATACATTTTAAAATACGGTGAACCGATAAATGGCATTAGCGATAACGGAAAACAATTCATTAGTCAACTATTTGAAAACATATGCACTGGACTTGGCATACGCCATATCAAAATGGTTCCGTATAGACCACAGGCAAACATAGCAGAAAGAGTGAATAAAAACATTGTAAAAATAATTCGCAGTTACGTTAGCACACATCACAAGCGCTGGGATGGCTACATAAATGAATTAGCTTATGCTTTAAGAACGGCAAATCACGATACTACGAGAAAAACCCCAGCAGAATTATTTTTAGGCCGAAAGTTAATTACGCCTTTAGATAAATTATTCTTTGTGCAACAAAGAGAGCAAGAGTTTAAACAGAAAGATGTGCAAAAACTTATTGATCAGGCGCTTAAAAGCTCGGATACGGCAAGAAATAAGAAAAAAATATATTACGATAGAAATCGCCGTGAAGCAGATTTTAAAGTTGGGGATAAAGTATTGAAGCGGAAATTTTCTTTATCAAGTGCCCCAGACAATTTTACTGCAAAGTTAGCTCCAAAATTTGAAGGCCAATATGTAATTCAGGAAATCAAGGGAGTCGTATTGTACCTTAAGAACGAGAGAGGGGAAATCCGTAAAGCAAGTCCCGACCAGGTGAAAAAATACTATAATCAAAATGATTTTGAAATCCTTAAATGTTTTTTGCAGGACTCAAGCCTAAAAGAAGTAGAAGGTCCAGAAATAACGACAACCGTTCCACCACCCAAGAAGCAGAGAACGGAAGAGAGACCTAGCCCTTCTACAATCCAGGTGACGGTAACGAAAAGAAAAAACGAAAATTTTCAGACTCCAGCATTTAAGAAAAACAAGAATGCAAAGCCACCGCGAAAAGAAACCTTGGTAAAGAGGAAAACACCACTTACAACGTATCGCAGTAGAAATTATACATCAAAGAGAACGCTCCCAGGGCCAGAGAGTCAGGGGCAAACAAGGCCGCCGTTCCGGAAACTAAAAAGACAGCAGGAGGAACGAAAAGACCACCACCAACAGAAGAAATTCAAGAATGACACCAGACCGGAGGACGCCAAGACCAGCCGTCCAGGGTAAAAACGAAAAAGACAGCAACCCGACGATTGCTACGCCAAGAGGCCAGCATGCAGAGGACGCAAAAGAAAAACTAATGTGGACGACACTCGGAGGTCAGTAAGGAGAAGATTGACGTCCATGAAACCTATAACGTGGGAACAGTTTTGCCAGAGAAGAATGACGGAGTTTCAATCATCGAAAACTCAAAGATAAGTTAAAATGTTCTATAATTTTTTTTTTTTGTTGTTCCGAAATGTTATCCGTAAGTACGAAGTTCTATGTTTTGACGAAAGTCAATATGTCTCGGTTGAGACTTAGTTTTGTTTTACTTTATTTAGCTAAGGCAAAAGTATTATTTCCTTTAAGTATAAAATCTAAGAACAAGCATTTTCTGTTGATCGAAAGACTAATTATGTTATGTTAAAGCCAAAATTTGGCCGAAGATAAAAATAACTTCGTATTCTTGTATTAATAAGAATATTAGTTTCAGTACCGCCAGCTTGGCGAAGAATGAGTAAAGTAAAAATTTATTTTCTCTTATTCATTTTATGGTAAATTGTAAAAATCATATGTATTAAAATTTTTTAAATATACGTAAATACTTGAAAGGTATGTAAAAGTAGAATTTAGTCTAGAAGCATAAAATTTTAGATGCTAAAAGTAAATGCTTAAAAGCAATGAATTCGAATTTAAGTATTAAACTGTAGATAAAATCATGCTTTAGAGCGAAAGCCTGCATGTCTAAAGATGAATGAGGGGGAAGTTAGAATGAATGTGTTTTGTAGGGTTCTCCACCTACACTTGAATTTTTAAGAATGTTAAAGTGGGCTCATCGAGTTGTAGAATGTCGAGTAAGGTGTGTCTATTTCGTCGTTGAACTCTAACAAATCATGGTGGTTAGGAGAAGTGTTGTAAGACTAAAACACGAATATTCCCGTTTGACACCACACATGGTGGAGAGCCAGGGTAAAGTTAAATTAATGTTTGAATAATTGAATGAATGTGAATTAAGCAGTAACTAAGGAAAACGAATTGTTTAAAAACAGAAATTTATTCAGTGTCAAGAAAGTGTAAATTATTATGTATTTAGAAAGATACTGATACTTATTCCTTCCAGATGCTGGAAGGAAAAGAACAAGATTGATTGCTGAAGTCCAGGAAAAGTTGCTGTAAGAAGAGAGATTTATATAAGTATCTACAGAAATTTAGTATACCTTTTGTTACATAAGATTTTTTTTTGTGTGTAAACGAGGCTCTTAAGAGTTAGTTCAGAATTGTAGAAACCTTACAACAGGTCGTTTGTGAGGACCTGCTTCCAAGTTTTCCAAATTCTGGCAGCTGAAAATGTAGGGTTTATATTTATATTAACTAACATTTATTTTAAGTTTAAACTATCTTTCCTGTCAAGCCTTACTTTCCCCTGGAGCTGCCAATGCCAGAGTATGTAAATTTTAGTAGAACGCGCAAGGATTCAAATTGTCAGCGGAAGTAATCTGAGTTAAATAGAAGGGAAACGAGTTCGAAGGTGTGCTTTCTTCCTTCATGAGCGTGGAGGTGGCTAGTTAGAAATTAAAGAACCACGCGTTTCGGCCTGTGTGCTTGCCTCGGCAGATTGTCAGTCTTTCAACGTAATATTCAGAAGTTTGCTGAATTATCAGCGGTATTTTAGAACGCGGTGAGGTTACTTACGTTTAGAGAGCCTCGTAGTTAATCACTTGTTAGTATCTCTTTTTAGTTTCTTATTTTTATTTTACCGCCGGGTCGGCGTAGTTTGTGAGTTTGTGCGTCAAGAGCACGCATTTGTAATTTCTAAAGTTGTATAAAAAGGGACTTAAACCCTTAGCAAGACTCTGTCTAATTTCCAGTTTTCAGCAGTCACCACTTTGTTGCGTGCAGGTTGGAGGCGCGCAACTCTACGTTGGCGCCCGAACACTTGTCGAACTGAAATGGCCGAAAATCGGATGGAAGCCGCGGGACAACACCAAGAAATGGCAAGCCATATGGAAGGATTTGGATACCTGGTCCAGACTTTGAGAGCGTCAATCAAGCCAAACGTCAATTTCGACGGAAAAAATTCGGTGGCGATATTTCTAGAAGGCCTAGAAAATCACTTTCAGCTCTACCCTGTGCCTGAAAGACAAAAAGTTGCCATCGCCACATCTGCACTAAGAAGACAGGCCGCGCTATGGTGGAAGAATATAGGCAAATTTTTATTAGGGGAATTTGGAAGCTAGATATATACATTTAAAAATTTCAAAAAATCGTTATTAAAGACCTTCCCCATAGTGAAAGATCGAGCAAGGCTAGAAGCCGAACTATATAGTTTCTATCAACGGGATATAGAAGAGTTGACGGACTTTATTTTGCGAAAAATTAAGCTGACGGATATGCTGTGTGGGAAGAAACCCGACGCGGAGATTATTGAAATAATCTTACCAAGATTGTTACCTGCTGTTCAAGACAAATAAATTATCAGCGGAAGTATTCTGAGTTAAATAGAATGGAAACGAGTTCGAGGTGTGCTGTTCTTACTTCACGAGCGCGGAGGTAGTTAGCCAGAAATTGAAGAACCCCGCGTTTCGGCCTGTGTGCTTGCCTCGGAGAATTGTTAATCGTTCAACGTGATATTCAACGTTTGCTGAATTATCAGCGGTATTGTAGCACGCGGTGAGGTCAGTTACGTTTAGAGAGCATCGTAGTTAGAATCTTGTTATTATTTTTTTTCAGGTTCTTATTTTTATTTTAACCGCCGGGTCGGCGTAGTTTGTGAGCATCAAGAGCACGCAATTGTAATTTCTTAAGTTGAATAAAAAGGGACTTAAACCCTTAGCAAGACTCTGTCTAAATTCCAGTTTCAGCAGTCACCACTTTGTTGCGTGCAGGTTGGAGGCGCGCAACTCTACAAGTTCCTTAACTAAAAATTAACTCTTAGTAAAACTAAATAAATCCATACAAACTATAAACTAATATTTAATAATCAAATCCTAAATATACTTAATTTATAAATCAGAAGTCACAAACAATTACATGAAATCTTATATCATTCGCTATCTCTCCAGAAATAATCATAAATAATCACAACTTTGGTATTTGTCCTTGGAAAGTTCATTTAAAAATCTAATAACATTTAAAATAACTTTTCTCTTTTCTCTCTGTGCATAATATGTATACTGTCTATAATTGATTAGCCTTTCAGCAGCATTTTACGCGAAAATAATTTTGGGATATTTTTGTTTTAAAAAACATTTTGTGACACTATATTTAAATAAATATGTATATATATATACGCACATACATTTGTATAGCTAGTTACATATGGAATATATGCATAAAACTTTTTAAATGGAACTTTTGATAAAATAAATTTCAATTTCAGATTTAAAAAGTCTCTGAATATTCAATCCTATGAGAAATTTCTAGAATTATTGGCTAAGAAGAAAAATCTAAATTTAAGCGAAATGAAGTACAAATTGGTAACATGTGGCCCACCTTCAACGTACAAAACTACAGTAAGTACCGCAATTATGCTCCACATTATGAATATGTTTGTTACTTATTCTGTATTCTTTTACCATATAGATTGGATATGTTGAAAAGCTTGTTGATTATTACGTAGCTTTATTGATTTTGCATCACATAAAAGATCACGATCAAGGTTTAAATATAATAATATGAGGAATACTGGGATTTGGGCAACACTACAAACGCAGGTAAGACAAACGTATCTGTATGAATAAGAAGCAGTAAATTAGAGTGAATCTAGACGGTATACTGGCGTAGACACCGGAGCACTCGTACATGATGTCAAACCACGATCGAAGCTCATAGAAAATTTCGAACTATTACATTGTTCAGGAGTAACTTGTGGAAAAAACGTTGAAAAATATAATTTTGGTCTATGATTTTCGCTAGCTGTTTGAGCTGTCAGTTTGCAGGGAAAAAATTACGAAATTTTTTTACAGAGAGAAAATTACACAAAATTTTTTGCAAAGTTCATACAGAGTTCAGTTCAAAAATTTCGTGAAATCAGTAGTACATGAAAGTACATAAAATATGTATTTGCATTTATGATCAAATTAGTTAACAAATACACAATCATGTACAAAAGACAAAATATAAGGAAATACTACAACTAAATACTAACTAACTGCAAGCAAAATAATAATTATATATAAATAAAATTTGCATGAATACTTATTAACAGAAGTGAATGTTGACACAGGCAGACAATGCGGTTACAGTATTTGTCTTTTAACCCTTTGAAAGCCACAACACCCGAGACGGTCTTTCATCCAAACGAACACAACCGAGATTACGGTGTTGTTCTCTTCCCTTCTCCTAAGGTATGCTATAGCGGGTGCAGTTTCCCCAAATGAATTGTCATCAATTTCTTGCAGACCTTGTTCTAAAAGGATTTATTTGTGGTTTCTTATCTTTAGGCTGCTCGTGACATTTGAAATCTTTACACTTCTTTGTGCGTTAATGGACGGGGAGGGGAGGAAATTGCTGTGAATCTCGAAAGGCATTTCGGGCGTTTCGGTATTTTAAGCATGCAGGTTAGAGAAGGTTTCGGTTTTCTAAGGGTTAAAGAGGGTCACGAGATGTTTATTATTAGCAGGAGCATTATAGTCATAATTATAGATGAGTATTATGCTATTATTATTATTGCTCAGGTTTACATGAAAATTGAACCTCAAGTGAATATAATACCTAAGAACGAAATTGTATCAATTTAAGTTCCTAGTTGATTCTACTTTTTCTGGACTGTTTAGGACTTAGCACAGGCTTTTTTTTTTTTTTCTTTTTTTTTTTTTTTTTTTTTTTTTTTCGGCCTACAGGAATGAGCTTAGAAAAGACAACATAGAAGGGCATGGGTCTCATACGGTTTTGTAAATGAGTAACTTAAAATCTACAGACAGAACGCTGTTTTGAGCAATTAGGACCAGAATTTTGCTTTGCGTATCTGAAACTTCTGAATCATAGAATGTATGTGGGGAATCAATGGTAGTTGCTGGTCGAAATCACACCGAGATAGATAATTCGAAGAAAACATTTTGTAAGAGGATCGCTGCGTTTTCGGCATAAAGTACAAAAGTAGTTTTGGGTAACTGCGGAAATGTTCTTCACGTAAATGTTGAATAATTTGGGTTCGAGAAATCACCCCTTCGGTACACGGTTAAAAACGTCCGCTACGAAAAGTTAACATTCGTGTTGCTAAAGACGAATTTTCTACCTAAGGAAGTAGGAGTTTATAATAAGTAGGAATGATAGTTTTTTTTAATTGAAAATACTGATTTTTGTCCCTGATTGAGCTTGTGCTCTTGTAGGAAAAATATACCAGGGTTGTATTCATTCACAAAGTCACGAAGTTTATTTCATTTCGTGACAACCATTTGTATTCCAGGTAACAGAGCACAAAGAATCTGAACGATTACATAATTTTCAGAACTGACTATATCTTCGATTACAGAAAACAGTATAAACGGTTTATCAATAAATGAAAAACGCAATAAATAATAAATAACAGCGTTTGCCGTAGCCTGAATTTCCGGCATACGGGCTGTTATACCGAACAGAGATATAGCATGAAAGAATTATTTTAACTCTTTAATTGTTATATAGGTGAGTATTTGTATATCTTATAAGGTATTTCTCCCGCCTTCCTAGCATGCCTTTGTGGTGAAGTCTGCACGTTGAGTGCGAATTCCACAAGTCCGTGGTTCGATTCCTGGTGAAGGCGTTGCTCATTTTTCATCTTGCCAGCTTCCAAAATACCTAATGTTTCTACAGTGGCGCCCGAACTAAAAAGGTGGTGGATTATCATTCTCCACACCCAGGATTAGCAGATTGGCGATTGGGTCCCCTAAAAACTCCAGTCGCCCTTTAAAAGGAAGAATATATAAAGTATTTCTCCCGCCTTTGAGAGCCTTCGTGGTGTGGTGGTCTGCACGCTGGGCGCGTATTGCAGAGATCTGTGGTTCGATTCCCGGCGAAGGTGTTGCTCATTTTCACATCGTGCCTGCTTCCGAAATAACCTAATGTCTCTACAATCTAAAACAGGTTTTTGAGTTGTTGGTAGAATTAGTCGAAGGTATTGTACCTCGAGAGTTGCTGAGATGAGATTTTCGAGCCTTGATAGTCTGGGATTGGTCTTGTAGCCTGTTTGGTCCTGGTTTGGAACAACATCTACATTTAGCAATATGTTACCCCCAATCATAGTACTAATTTTAGTTACATGTTTGCCCTGGTAACAATACAAACTTTTTTGTGCCCCAAAGCATTTGACATACCTGGGAGCATTGACCACAGCACGTATGGGATGTATGGGATGACTGATATTTTAAAATGGAGTAAATCAATAATGTCTATGGTGATGAGATATGGAACCAATGGTGGAGCAGGCCTCTCCTCCCGCGTTGTTGCCTGTGAATACCACAACCCTAAAGAGAAATTAGAAGAATTGCAGAGTCCCGTTTGTGGAAGGATAAACGTTTGAAATCCGGAAATAAAGATCACTTTTTATTGCATATGGTATCTCATTAAATATCTTGATGAATGCTGTGGGCGTATTAAATATGCCATGAACAATAATGACTACAATGGTGAACTGCAGGCCTATATTTCATACATTTTGCTAACATATGGGGCGTTTGCGGGTTGGATTTGAAAGACAGGCATGGGCACTCTCGTTTTCGCTTTGCACATATTATAAATTTTGAAGAAATCGAAGGCCTTTTTTAGTCATGGTGTCTTATGTCATCATTTGGGCGAAGAAGGCAATCCCTTCCTAGCTAATTTTATAGAGTTTTCATGATGCTTAGACATGACATAGGTCTGTATCCCCGTAGAGTTGAGATAGTTGGCAATACAGCCATGCCCTGTCTCATCTATGGGAGGGATCTTTGGAACTTCTTTATTCACTCTTTCCTAAATATCAATGTTGGCATAATTTTTGGAAATTTTCCAGAAGTTCAGAGAAAAATGACAGTTTGTCTAACCATTGTTGTTTTTTGGGGGGCTCCAGTACCTGTGTAAGCAAAACTTGGATTTCAGTATCCATTTCATCATTGTAAATCACTTTTATCAAATTTGTTAACTATTGGGACATCACTACAAAGCTTTAAGCAGTTTGGCCGGATGCGCAGGAGTTTTAGGATAAACAAAACAATCATTCCCCATACTCACAAGAATATTTCTAGCACCAATTTAAAAATTTACTAGAGTTTTTGCCTTTGGTGACAATATAATTAGACATTTTACTAAGACCAGAATCGTTCAGTACAACTGTCTTCAAGGATGTTGTGTAAGAAGCTTGCACTTATCTTGTGTAATCCTGGTTTATCATCCTTAAGCCTAGCCGTGAAGCACATGGCATGGAAATGTGTGTTAGCCTTCACGTCCGAGCTCACATCATGTTTAAAGTATTCTCCATTTCAGCTGATTAGTACCCAAGTGTGCTTGAATAAAATCTAATTCCATTAGAAATGATATCCAAATTCACGATAATCTCATGTAGAGTACTAATCAAGTTTTGTCAATTTGGGGCACACAAAGTTCTATTAACTAAGATCTTGCTGAGGGCACGCACTATTGAGAGCGTTGTTGGATTCATTTACTACAAATGAAGAACAAATATCCCTATTTGGTGAAGACTTGCACTGCACAGGCATTTCAAATGATCTTATTTGTCCACTTTTGTAATTCTGGAGAAGAAATGGACAGGAACAACCTGCTTCGATGTGGGGCTCTTCGTGGTCCTACGAAGAGGTCGAGATACTGGGAGGCAAGAGCCTTAGGCAATGACTTCGGTTCTATTGTTCTGTTTGGAAGATTTTAGTTCTTTTTAACATTTTCCAAGCCATTGGAAATAAAAAAAATATATATGTGGTGAAGAACTCATATCTGTGACTTGAATGAGATCCAAAGTAGCAGAATACCAACCACTAGAACGTCTCATTAAATTCGCTAAACATTCTGCACTGGAACAAAGTTCACTGTTGGAAAACGATAGAGCGATATAAAGAATGAAAAGTTTAAAAAGAGGAAAAAAGCAAACAGAAAAGAAAAGGAAAAGAAATAGAAATAGAATAAAATTATCTGAAAATAAATTCTGCAGAAACTCCCAAATTTACAATTTCTACACATGAACAGACTTTTACAGCAAAAATATTTTCTATTAAAACCCAAATCATAATGATAGGTAAAATATCATTTAACAAATTTTCATGATGCTTCGTACAAAATGCTTTTTACTGTACTAAATATCAAAGGCCAGAATAATATTATTAAAATTTAAGCAGTATTTTTAATCAAAAGAGCTAGAATGCTTTAATTAAAAGTAATATATGTCAGTATAAAGATCAAAAATAAATAATATTCTTTAGTAATAAAATGAAATTACAGATAGTTATAGTTTCATTTTGATATTTGGATTCTTGTTTGCATCCGAAAAAAATTAAGCTGTCGTAAGCCTATTAGGCTGAGAGCTTATTCCAGAAATTCGAGAAAAAGATGACAAATGTTGGTGGGGAAGAAGAGGGAACTAACTTTTATATTATTACATTATAAATTAATGCAACATATTAGCTTGTAAACTTATTCGATAACGGAAAGCCTTAATTGTTCAAGTTGAAGATGAATATTTTCTTCTAAGGGATTGCTTGCACCTAGAGTGTGTTACAAAGCACTAGAGTGTGGTTATATATCTGTTTCGTCAGTTCACGAAATGTATGAAATAGAATGAATTTATAGAAAAAGAAAATAATAACATCTGATTTAAGATGTTAAAAACAGTCACAAAAATTAATTGAAGATGATTTAAAAATTAACAGAGTTTATACTTACTCAGCTTTACGTTTTATGAAAACGAATTTGACTCTTAGCAAATGCTGCCACCTAAAGAAATTTAAAGTGCAGGTGTCACAGCAAATCAAAAATGAAAAATTGAAGTATCTGCAAAATTTGTCTTTTATTCCCAGAAATATAATACCTGAAACAATGTCGAAAAAAACAAAATAAATAAGTACACTTTCGCAAACTAAAATCTGTGGAACTGAGACTTCTCACGATGCAAAAGATTGGAATAATATGGCAAATTCTCCTTTTTAATATCTGCGTCAGAAAGATATATTTCAAAACACTATAAATAGTTCGTGAATTACAATTATTAAATCTCAGTAGTTGCTGGGATAATGAATCTCAGTGCCAACTGTGGTACTGACCGTTGCTCTCAAAGTTGACAGGATCTATCGCTCACCTGTTAAAATCATATACTAATCATCAAAAGGTGAGGTACATCTTAGATAATGGAGAACGCCAGCGTTGAGAATCACCCAATGTGTATTAGGTACTGATATTAGTTAATTGAAAAATAACAAGCAATTTCTTTCGAAAATTTTTTATCAGCAGTTGAAGCAATAAACTCAAATACTTGAAACAGGTATCGTCTTCAATCAATGTTTAATTTGTTCATTTGTGGATAGTAAATCCTAACTGGCCGTATCATATGATATTTGAATATTCTCTTTACAACCTTCTACTGAAACTCAAGGGCACATTTACGAGATCAGAATTTACATTGCATATTTAACTTTTGGAAGGTGGTGCACTTAACAAAATATTATGTAAATTATCTTTCTCGATTATTTAAAAGACGTAGCTATTTCCCTCTTTCTCTGCTCATCTAATAGAAGGGAAGAACAAAGCTCATATAAACAGATTTTGTTTCTATGATGATTTAATTTCATCTCGTTTATCATATAACCTCATTAGAACATAAGTATTTTCTTGAATTTTTAAGTTTTATTGTGTCTTTTATTGTATCATGTATGTACACCTTTTAACAGCATTTCATCAACATTGTGCTTCCAATTATACAGCTTGTTCATTTTTATAAAAATTACGAAATCTTGCTTTTTTTTAAGTCCCTCGGTACATATAATAATGTTTAATAACAGTTTATATACATTTTAAATAGTAAAACATAACTATTTGAAATCCGTACGGGAAAAATTGACCTAGTCTTTTAATTTCAAAGTTTGATATTTTTTAGACCTTTCAATGTGAGAAAGTAATTCTTATCATATGCTCGAAGGCTTGGTTAAAAAATACTGATTTGGAATAATTTTAGCTTGATTTTTTTTTCTGTTTATTACTCAGTGATATTCCTTTGTGATTTATTTGCACTTAGTACACTTTCATTAATACTTTTGTTACATTCGGTAAAGTGAAAGAATTTTTTAACAAATAAATTATACATTTTTAATATTCATATGCGGCTTTATTACTTTAGGTTCATAATCTTACACTGACACAAAAAAAAATTCATTGAACAATATTTTTTTTATTTTTAATTTATGCAAATAATGTTATGAATCAGCTGCCTACCAATACCACCTTGTCACTGTTTTCTGGAATACGAACCCTTTTTTTTCCTCCCAATGGCGGGCACTAGCCATTATAGGCGCTGGCCAGTGCTAAGGCCAGAAGCGGTGGTCACTTTATTATGAAGGCACCTAATATGTAGTTCACTGTTGTCTCCTATAAAGGGGCAGACAGTTTATACTGATCATCAAAATCAAAGAATAATGACAGAAATAAAACGCAACTGATGCCTCATGAAAAATTATTTATAAAAATTTGTACAAAAACATTCGTCAACATAAATTACAATGTTTGGCAGTTGATTATTCGCAAAATATTGAAATTTAAACCAAATTTACAGAAACTGGAAAATGAGGGGAAAATTAAGTCACCTCTTGAGTTTTCTTTAATATGGTGTATGGTTACCTCGGACAGATATGCATTCCTCACATCTTGATTTCATAGACTTCCCAAAAGTGTTGATCAAGTCTTGTGGAGCTGCATGCCATTCTTCTAAAACTGAAACTTTTCTGCACCTGTAGGGTTCGGGAACGAATTTGGCGTGCTGAAATTCGGTGCCCTAAGGCATTCCACACATACTCAATCGGGTTCAAGTCGGATGAGTAAAGTGGCCGATCCATTCGAGTGATATCTTCTGTCTGCAACTAATTTGGCACCACATATGCTCGACGGAGTCGAGTATTGTCATCCATTAGCAAAACATCTGGGCCATGGAGGTAGGAAGTAAGATGGAGTCGCCTAAACAAGTTTCTCCGTACCCTGCTCTGAAGCACCGGCGATCCCTACGTGGTGACCAAAACATTGGGTCATTTACCATTGAGTTCTATGGGATTTGACGCGTTCGGGTGTAAATATTTTGTAATTACGTCGCAAATATACATATAAATGTATATATTTTCTTTTTCTACAACACTTCAGAGTCCTAAGTATGTGAAAACAACATATTTTTAAACAACATTTCATTCTGAACGGAATTAAATGCTATACTTTTCACAGGACAGTTTTCTCAGAATGGAATCTCTTAATTTGAATGAAATATTTTCACAAGTTTTCGTTAATTACATTAGAAAAAAAAATGAAGGTAATTCGATTTTATTCGGTTAAGGTACAAAAATTAAGATCAAAGTTTATTGTATTATTAATATTAAAATTATGCATTATTTCTTTTCTATTTATAGAGCTTCTTCCTAAAATACTTTCTTAAATATGACATGATTTTTTGGCTTCTTTTAAATCGAAAAATGTAAGTCAATTTATAATTAATGCTCTATTCGGTTCATTTTAAATTAGAAAATTATTAGGAATTAGCGAAATACTTTAAATAAGTATTTCGCTAATTCCTAATAATTAAATAGGTATTAAATAGTATTTGACTTTCTCTGAACATTTCTGAAAGGGAATAAAATAAGTTGTTTTTTTTTTTTTAAGTATTATTTAAAACTTGTAACTGAGTTATTATAAAATGTAAAGCGAATAATTCTTTTAATTATACTTATCAGATTTTTTTTTACCCTTCATTTCAACAATACATATTCCAAAACTCTTTATTACGTTCTTAAGTGCGCATCTCATAGCATTTGCTTTACAATACCTTTTAACAGATTGCTTTCCAATACGAACAATTCTTGCTTAAATAGTTTTATAACGTATTTGTCAACAGGATTTCAATTTATGTTTACAATTCAATATTAAGGTTATTATATATTTAGATAACATTTATAATCATTATAAATTAGATACATTTAATCATTAGATTTCTTCACAGTACTTTCACAGTTGTTTATAAGTGAATAAATTCTTCATTTCAAATACATTTATAAATAATTTAATGAATATTTAAGTATTTTGTCAAAGGCAGATACATGCTTTTTGCAAGCACATGCATAAATATCCATACATATTTCCTATTTATCATTTCCGGCATGTGCAAATCTTTAATTTCTGTGCATTCACTATATTTTTCGTGTAAAGTAATTTACACTAATTTAGCATACACCCGAAAGTTTTACATAAAAAATATATATGAATATAATTTGAAGGAAAATTATAAGTATTATTTTTAATACCCACTCAAAGGTCAGTTTTTCTTCAAAATTCCTCCATGATGGCATCTCTCTCTTTAGGCAGATAGCCCTTGCATGCGTTACTCTATTTAATAAAAACTTAATCTGACCTATGTGCCTAATTAGAAATATTTTAACATACATAATTTTCTATTTACATTTAGCCATCAAGTTTCAAACTTTTCAAATCTTCTAGAAAATAAATTTTGGCAAATCTCTTTTAGCAATTTTCTTAAAATCTATATTTCTGTAGTGCAACAGCTTAGAATTTTATAAAACAAATTCATAATCAAAATCGCTGTCGAAATCGCTGTCGAAAAACAACCAAGATGTGATTTTTGCGTAAATGTCAGTAAACTATACAAATTGCTATTATCCATCACACTATGAATGTTTCTTTTATGCGAGAGTGTCCCTTTTTCGATTTCTATGGAACTGTCGTGTGTCGAAATACTATCAGAATCTTGTCAAGCGAGCTTCTGAATGTAAACAAAGAACACCCCGTCTGGTGACCCAAGCTTCAAAGCAGTGCTTCACTTCCAAAGCGGAATGGCCCCTCCTCCCTTTCCTACCTCCATGATCTGGGCCAACGGCACGCTTAAACGATCTAACGTGGGCTTCCAATACTTCGTCCATATATATGAAGTGGGCCCACCAGCGGCCGAGCGGTAAAGTCGCTGAACACTGGTAGTTCGGTCCGAGGTTCGAATCCCGCGGACGGGCTGGCTGCATGGGCGTTTTCGTGGTTTTCCCCATCTGTAACGTGTATACGAGCCAGTTTCCCTTAGAAAGTCCTCCACGAAGGCATCCCTCCCCTTAGGCAGATAGCCCTCGAGGCTTTGCCATAATCACACACACACACATATATGAAGTGGTTACAGAATCTCCTTGAATGATATGATGTCGGTGCGGCCATTTGTCATGATTCTTCCCCAAACTATTAAACCGCCGTCGTGGAAACGGGATATTTCACAGACAAGGGACGGTAAGTCGCGTGTGCCGTCCTCTCTTTATATGAAACACTTTTAGAATCTATGTTCGGATTATATCTGGGCTCATCAATAAACAATACTCGAGCTCAGTCGTCTTGGCTTCATTGAACATGACGACAGCACCAGTTTAAACGGGTCCTTCTGGAAGCTGGAGTGAGACACAAACTATCGGTTTTCCCGCATACAGTCCAACCTCGTTAAACCTTTGTGAAGCAGTGAAACTACTAATTCAAGATCCTGTGCCAGCCTGAAATTCTAAAACCAATTCTCTTGCAGCCGCTTCGAGGTTTCTTCGAGCCGACAACGATAGAAAACTTCTTCTGATGCAGTTGTTGCTCTTGGTCGCCCTTGACCAGGATGTCTATCAACTGATTCATTGCTTAAAAAGCGGCTCCAGACTCTTCATGGATATTCAAACCTTTTGCGACCTTCATTTGTATTTGACCTCCCTCGATTCCACCAATTATTCGCCACTTTTGACCTTCACTTAAATGATGCCTTTGAGCCATAACTACTGAACACTGATCACTCTCAGAAACTACATTCACTTTAAACAGCACTATAGACTGGAATTCCAGCATGCGTTCTTTGTGCGCGCAACGTAAAGCACCAAATTTGCATATTTTTGGCTCTAACGTGTGCACTAAAGTTCAATTTTGTGTTTGATTGTATTTAATTAACATAAATAATTACAGCATTGGACACTGATTGCAACATTAACTTAGTAAACATATTTTGTTATTATACTTTAATTTTGATGAGCAGTGTACATCTATACCTTCTCCGAGATTTTAACCCGGACTTCGGTAGGGGTAGTCAGAATCAACAACCACTTTCCAATCTAAGGCGGCGGAATATGATTCCCAAAAGATTCTCTAAATAAGACCTCCTTTTTGATAATAAAAGCATTGATCAAATCTTTTTGCGGCAACCTCTCTTTTAATCTTTTTGCGAACATCAGTTCTCATCGCTTAATTTATTAACATCAGAAATCGTTTCCTAAAATTATGTTTGATTCTCAGTAACATAAAATTTGGAAGGTTCCGCTCTAATATTTATTTACAACAAATGAATTTTCAGGAAATAGGAATTCAAAATTTAAATGTCTCTCTATATTTTTACTGCATGAGAGTCAAAACTTTGTATTTTATTTTTAGAATGAGTATAAATTGTAAGTGCTGATGCATAATGCATAAAACAGTATCCCAAAATTTATATTTTTTGTGTATTCTTTTCAAATTATTGTTGCAGAATCTTAAATAATCTATTTCATCTAAATGTTTTTATATGATAACAGATGGTGGACAATAGAAAAGCTTTATATCACATTAGTGAACGTGCGAGGATGCCACGTCATCATAAAGGAAGAAATTGGATAACACGAACAAGTGAAGGATTTTTTAGCAACTGTCAGTGCCAGCACGGGTACAATTCTCAAGTCAGTTACAGTTTACCCGATGACCTAAATACGACAGTAACTGAAAACAGAGATGAAGACTGGTTTCCTGAAGATTAGTGCCATATTTTAATAGAAATTTATTATTTGTGTAGAATTTTATTTTTAGATTGTGTCTATTCTGTGATGATAAGTAATAAATGTATTACATACAATTTATTTTGTGTGTATCCAAAGCGCAAACTCAGTGTGGTATGTTTCCAATTAAATTGTGTTTCCGAACTCACTAGTGGAAGAAAATTATGAGCATGATTAAAGGATTTCAAAATGATGACACAAAGAATATTGCATTAATAAATGAGAAATACGGAGGAGCTTAGCTGAACAATTTTTAATCACTTTATCATAGTTCATAAATAATATTATCTTATTTTATTCAGTGCTATCTGGAACATTCGAGAATAGATCATATTAATGTCATTTTGATAAAAAGCATCAGTTTCCCTTATGACATTCAAATGATGTTCAATAGATTAAAGATAAATAATACTGAATAAACTTAAAATCATTTTAATGGAAGAGGACTAATGGCCGAAAGTCTTAAACCGAGAAACGCATATAGCTCTTGCTAGCATCTGTTTCTGGCGGTTACGCCTGTTGAAGAATTTTCCCGTGTGTAATGAAAACATGCAGCGGTTCCTCTTCGAAAGCCCTCTACGAAAGCATCCCTTCTAATAAAGCGCCCCACCAGTGGTATTGTGGTTAAAGACTGCTGAATACTAGCAGCTCGTCCTAGCTTCGAACCCAGGAGACCGTGCTGGTTGCATGGTTGGTTTCCTTGGTTTTTCCCATGTGTAACGAATACGAGCCAGTTTTAATCAGAAAGTTATTCCTCCCCTTTCTGCAGATAGCCCTTATGTGCTTTGCCATATTCAAATAACCTATTCACCCCCTCCCCCCACAAAGCTAGATAGTGTTGCGTTCTACCGGTTAGGGAATTTGGAGTGACTGATGACAACACTTGATGACGAATGGAGACACAATTTGTTCGCCAGTATTACTCAAGATAGTTCCAAAGACATGTTTACAGTCGTCGAAAAACTCCGATAAACATGCTGAAATAATCAGAAACACAGCCTTCAGGCTACAACGGTGAAGAAAGCTTTACAGTAAAGCACTAAAGTACACTGCGCAAAAACAAAACAAAAAAAGGACAGTTTTATATCTCCCGTTCTACTGGGCCGATTGACGAAATTCAACTTGCGTTTTTCATGTCTCAAAAGCGCGACTTAGGATATGTATTAGATTTATATATAGCATTGTTATAATATTGGTATTTTGACACAAAATCGGACTTTTTCTGAAATTACATGCCATTTTTTTCCCTTATTTCGACTCCAATCTAAAGGACTCAAATTATACTAAACTGCCAAGTTTTGTAAAAATCGCACGAGTAGTTTTTTTTAAAAATGAGTTCTCAAAATTTTTTCTCCTATAAATGTTAATTGAATTTGGTCTATATTTATTAATATCTCTTTTTTTATTATTAAACTTACTTGATTCCTTCTTCCAGAATTTGAAATTTAGGCTTAATCCAAATACAATTTGCACATTATTTATGATTTATTTTTTAAATTTGTATTTTAAAATATTTTTTATAAATTTTTCGAAAACAAATTTGAATTATAATCTATAAAATTTTACCATCATCTTAAAGTAGATGTATTTCTAAGCATACCTACAAAAAATTAGAGTTTTTTATTGAAACTTTCCTAAGATATACGTGAGTTTACATACTGGCGCGTTTTGAAACATAGCTTTTTATTATAAGCGATAATAACGCCAAATGTGATTTACGCACTATGTCAAAATTATTTGAAAGTATGAACGTTGGCTATTTTTCCGCTCATGTACATAAAAAAAAAAAAAAAAAAAAAAAAAAAAAAAAAAAAAAAAAGAGGGAACGGAAAATAGGTTGCTGTAAATTAAGAACTTTGCCAAGTGATTATTCTTGGCGCAAACTGAAAAAATTGCGCCAAGAAAAAGTTTTAAATTTCTCCATCAATTTCTCAACAAAATTTACAAAATTTCATACTTACGCATAATTTGAGTCGTAGAATCGAAATATGGAAAAAAAAAATGGTATGTTATTTCAGAAAAAGTCCGATTTTGTGTCATAATACCTATGTTAGAACAATGCCATATACAAATCTAATATATATCCTAAGTCGCGCTTTCGAGACATGAAAAACGCAATTTGAATTCCGTCATTTGGCACAGTAGAATGGAAGATACAGAACTGTCCCATTTGCGCAGTGTACATCTCCTGACTCGGTTCGGTCGCTTTCAAACTAGTCTCTGCACTCAACATAGTCTACTCTGCGTACAGGAAGGGCATATATAGCTTTTGGCCTGTCTTCGAGCAGATTCATGAAAAACCGATAAGAATTCGTTCTAGAATGTTCTCGCTCCGTCATATTGCCAATTTTGTCACCAAATGGACGATTTCGAAACAAATATGGCAAACTTGCCTTTCCTTGCTACTTTCTGGCAACCCTAAACCCTCTTTGAATGGAAGCTATCTTACCGCAGCTGGGCATTTCGTAAGAATAGCCTTTGCTCTTCAATTCAGTATTTTGAGATCTGTGTCAAAATCTTGGATTATATTGTATTATTTTATTCAATAAATTAACCTAATCGAGACATCTAGAACTACTAACCTTCTGCAAGATCTTTTAAAAAAAAAACATGATTATGTTCAACCAGTAAGATGCTGCCTCGAGCTCTGCTGTCTTTTGATCGATAATTTTCACCAACTTATTATTCAGAAAATTTTAATAATAATCTCGACAAATATAGAGTATTAGTCAATTTCAATAAAAGAATAAGAATTTGACTTATAATCAGTATTTAGTATATTAAGTATCTTTTGTATGCATGTATACGAATTTCAGTAATAGGAAAGAAAGATGTCATATAACGACAGAAACATTTTTTTGTGTTTGATGTACGATAATTGACTAAATGTTCTCTTCTTGGTGTAAGATACTCACTTTGACCATTATATAAATACAGCATTAATAAAAATAAATCTTCTACATAAGAACCATAATTAAGGTGACACTGCTTGAACCTTTGAAGTTGGCTCTAATAGACATAAATCTGTGATACTTGCTGTGCGCGCGTGTGTGTATGTGTGTAAATTTATATATATGCATATTTATATACAAGGGGGAAAAAGTCACTCAATCTATGCAAAATGTTACAAAAATATTAAAATTAATCAAACTATGAGCATGAACTAAATTGAAATGGTTATGGTGAGAAATAAAAATGACAAAACTTTGAACATCGACAGGCTCAGTGTTCAAAATGTCACCTTTTTCTTCGAATACATGCACGAAAGCGTTTTCCCAAATTTGCTGCCACCTTTCTCTTTGCACTAGTGCCCCCCCCCCCCTTTTTAAAAAAAATCATGCTTAATTTTTGCTTTGAGTTCATAGAATGTAGTTTGTTGACATAAGCATCATATTTAGGTCACCCCTTAGAATTAAATTCGGGGTGAGAAAACAAGAAAACGTAGGGGCTAGATCCCTTTCAAAATGAGACAGTCAACAAAATTGCCTGTGAGAAATGAAAATTGCCTAATTAGACCTATAGAAAATTGCTCCATTCTGTTGAAACTAACAAAAGTGCTCATCTTCAGGTAATCATTGTAAAACTAAATTAAATTGTGCTTCAGCAGTGTAAAAACAAAATATAAAATTTTCTTACGTTAATGGTGTAAATAAATTATCTTAGTCGCAGACAATAGGGCAACCACTTGAGCTGTTTTGATGAGTTAGTTAATTCTTTTTTTTTCACCATTGAAAGTTAAACTTGGACATTTAATTTTACGCTTTTCTATCACTCTGAGTATATTGATGCCTTATAGGTTCCGTTATAAATATTATTCTTTTTTATGGGTAGTATCGTCTCTCTCCTTTTGCTGAAACAGTTTAAGAACGCCCATCCTCATGGCTCACATTTTGTGAGTACGGGTGTGGCTATCCGGAGGTACCCAAGGCCCTTCAGGGGATCATCTTGTTCGTGAGACAGGTGTGAAGATCCTGGAGCCCCATTGATCCATCCTGTTTTCTGGCTCTCCTCTTCTTAGCTATAACTTTCCTTTCTCATTTATGGTTTTCCTCTTCGGAGGTCTTGAGAAGCTACATAGCTCTTATCCTTAGTTTTCAAGTGGCGAGAAAACTGCCCACGTAATTTGCCGTGCGTGGAGACTCGTGTCGTTGGAAAAGAGGCTTCTGGTAGTTGAGACACACACATTGCTTTGGCCTCTATTTCAGGTAAACGGGAGGCACTTTGTTGTTGTCACTAGTATCAATCGGCTAGTCTCCTGACCTTTGTATCAGCAGCTTGGAGATAGGCTTTCGGAAGTACCTGCTCTAGGGAAAGCCGACTGTGTGGCTTCAATTTATGTATAGGTCCGGCTAGCCCTAATACTAGAATCAATTTTCCTCGTTGGGCTCCGTTGTAAGCATGGCGGTTAGACCTGAATTTTATTTATTTCAAATATGGCTTTTCAAAATTTACATAATCGTCATGATAAGAAACCAGACACAAATGTCCCAAACACAAATACTGAATATGACGAAATAAGAACTGCAAAGCGAATACGCACACTGGAAATGCCAGCGAATCCAGTAATTGTCCACTTTTCCTTATTATACCTAGCCCATCTGGTTAATTAGAAAAGATATATCCTGTTCTCATAAACAAACATATTCATACATGTATTGGTGAGTCAAGAAAGGTAAAGCTTCCGCGTTCTGGAGATTTGCTTGTTGATACGATTTCGGCCACCTACTCTGCTTCTTTACTACAAATATCTAAACTTGGGCAAAGTAACGTAAATGTTTCAGCGCGTAAAATGCTGAACTTTTGTCGAGACGTAATCTCGGAAATCGACATTCTGTTTGTTTTTTAAGAATTCCTTTCTGAGCTAGCCAAACAGAAACATCTGTGCGACTAGGCAAATCAAGATGCGTAAAGATGCAATCAAGATGCGTCAGTTGTTCAAAATAAAATACGTGATACTGACCTTCAACTCATCTGATTTACCTAAGAATATTAAGGCTGGATATCTTAATTGTCGCGAAAGACCTTATATTCCAAACCCGATGCGATGTTTCTGGTACCAGCGATTTGGTCATTTTAAGATCTCTTGCTGTGCAAACCTGACATGTGCGCTATGTTTAGTGGTTGGCCACGATAGTGAAAAACTGCTCCTCTGCGCCACTATATACCAATTGCAAGGGTGACATATAGAGTTTTCGCACTCATGCCCAAATTGGAAATCAGTAAATGAAGTACAGACTGCGAAAGTTACTAGGAACATCTCGTATGCTGAAGTCAGTAAGCTAGTTCAAAGCGCACAGCTTCGAATATCTCTTTGCTAGTGCTGTTAAATCAGGTCATACAATTGCAATCAAAACTTCAACTAGTACCGAAACTTTACCGACTAAAACCCATCAGATTATAAGCAGCAAGAAAAATGGAAAATCAACTCATGTGATGCAAAAAAAGAGAAAGAAATACTAATTCAAAGCAAACCGAAAAATATCTCTCAAAAACAGTTAACAGATATAGAAGCCCTAGCAATAGCTCATTTGATGACATGGTGTGTGAATCTACAGATTCAGACAGTATGAAAGTAGAGGAGGGGTTAGAAGTTTTCAAACATCTGTATCTGAGCAAAATTTAAAAATAGCACAGAAAGAACAAATATTAAGCATTATGGCCCAGTTCGTCTCATGAAACTGTCGCGGATTCCATCAAAACCTGGTTAACGTCATGGATATGATCAATGCTCATTCCCCTGTGTGCTTAGCCGTGCAAGAAACAAACCTGAAACGGAACAATATTCTTGCAGGTATTGGGAAAGAATATATGCCAGGGAATATATTCTATATATATCTGGCATATAGAATATATGGCAGGGAATATATGCCAGGGAATATATTCTGCAAGAATATATGCCAGGGAATATATTCTTGCAGGTGAGCGTGCCAGTGGAGGTGTAAGTTTCTTCATTTCACTATATTATCCATCAGATACACTACCTTTGACAACATTCCTCCAAGTTGTCGCTATACAAGCAAATTTTCATATTGTGGTTTCATTCATTTCTCTTTATTTACCTCCAAATGAGCATTTTGATCAACAGGAATTAAATGACCTTGTAGAGCAGCTGCCTGAACCCTTTATCATAATAGGCGATTTTAAGGGCCATAGTTCGCTCTGGTGAAGTAAAGACACGAATTTCCATGGAAGACAAATTGAGCAGATGATCGAAAATCAGTATTTCTGTCCTGAATAATGAGCAGGACACGCACTTCCATGAACCTACAAGAACATTTCACGCTCTTAATCGTACAATCTGTTCGCCATCCCTGTTGCCTTTCTATACTTTTAGTGTTGGAAATTATCTTTACAGCAGCGATCATTGTCCCACTTTTGCATCTCTCGCACGAAAAGGAGCAAAGTCCATGTCAAGTTCCCCTCGGTTTATACTTGATAGAGCAGACTGGGAACTCTTCTGTTCCACAGCTCAAATGGTACACGATGTGCATATCAGTGTGGAGGCATATTCTTTGACTCCCTCTACTTCTACTTCTACATAGCGAGGCGACGTCGTCGCAGCTTAGCACAGCGCGGCGTAATCGAGACAACGCCCGGATAGCTTCGAGACGTGGAAAGGAAGAGATGCGAGCAGACGGCTTGCGGATCCTCGATAACTTCGTGGGAAACAGACGGTTTCCTTCGATGCTCAAAGTTCCTTGCAGCCAAGCTAATCATATTGGCTATAGCTAGCCGTGGATGGAGGAGAATAGACGTATTCTCTCAAGGCATGAGTCTACGTGCCTGTAGAATTGTTAGAGACTGATAATGCGTGAGAAATGTACATCATTACATGAATCCTCTTTGGACTGGAAGGTTAGTTGTGAGGTTACCACCTGTAATATTCACTTTCACCTAATCCATCTTTCATTCATTTTATTTCACATTAGTAAAATAAAGTAGTTAGTTATGTTTAAGTTGTGCTCTACTATGTTCTTATTGAGTATAATCTTATAAATAAAATGGCAACCAACAGTGGCGCGAATCCAAAAGTAGTGTTTCAAGTTCAGCTATTGTTTGCTTTACTGTGTATTATCTTACTGTTAATTTAGTGGATTATTATTACGAGGCGTTGGATTACCGGTTGAAGACGATCATCTGACGGGTGAGTACAAAACTTTCTTTTCAATATGAAGTTAGTAGAAATTCCAGAATTGGAAGCAGCTTTAAAGAAGGGTAAAAGTTCCGAAATCAAAAGTTTGCACAAGCTTATTTTTAATACTGAAGGTGACAGAAATAACCGGAAAAGATTACGTGAATTTCCTGGCTTTACATTTAAACCAGATTCTGAAGAACTGAATAAGAAAATAGATACAGTACAGAATAGCTTTTCTTTAAATGAGCTAATTAAAGTTTGTAATGTACTATGCATAAATTCGGAGGGTTCGAAAACAGAAGTAGTAACCCGAATTGTTTCTATTCTATGCGATTTATCTGTAGTATTTGAAAATATTTTGCATGAAGAAAATAGTGATATATAAGACGGAAGTGTTAATAAAATTTGCTGAAGTAATGCTTGATGATAATCAAAGAGACAATCCTGGTTTTAATGAGTCTCAAGTAAATAACAATGTGCAGTTTCCAATTTAAGATCATTTTAAACCTCATCTTAGTTTTTCGGATATTGAAAGTATTGTTAATCCTTTTTCTGGTAATGCATATGAAAATGTTGATAAAGGGATTGATGAATTTGAAGATGTCATAAATTCTTTGAAATTGAGTGATTTGCATAAATTAGTTTTTGATAAAAGGTCATTAAAAGGTAAAGCAAAACTATTTGTTCAGAGTGAACTTAATGTCAATTAGTGGTGAAAGTCAAAAGAGCTTTTGAAATCTGAATTTGGTAAAGCTTTTAATTCAGGTTAATTGCATGAAATGTTATGTAAGCGTAAATTAATGCCTAATGAATCTTTAAGTGAGTATTTTTTAAAATGAAAGAAATGTGTTCGCGAGGTAATATGGAAGATGCTTCATTAATTAAATATGTCATAGATGGTATTCCAGATTCGGTGGTGAGGAAAAATATACTCTATGATTGCGAAACAATACCTGAATTTAAGCAAAGGCTAAAAATTTATGACAAAATGAGAGCGGACAAAGTTTAAAAATCAAAAACCTAAAGTAGACACTCAAATTAAAGATAGAAGTAAGCTTGCGTTATCAAACCGAAATCAGTCTAACGTAAATAAAGTGAAGTGTTTTAACTGCGGTGAACTGGGTCATTCTGAGTGTAAGAAAAGTCATCTAAGTGTAAAAGCAAATCAAGCGGAATGAAATGTTTCAAATGTAAAAAGTTGGGGCATAAATCGACTGACTGTCAAAACGAAATCCCCGAGAAGCAAACATCGTTGGTTCAGAAAATTCCGGATAATGGTAGCATTATGAAGACTGTAGAAATAAGTAATCATTTAGTTGATAGTCTAGTTGACACTGGTTCAGATGTTACAATATGCAGTGTAGAGTTACATAAGCAAATTGGTTCTCCAAATTTAAATTTTAGCGATATCACATTATTCGGCATCGAGGCAAAGCAAACATTTCCCATTGGCTTTTTATTTCTGAATTTTAATTGATGGTTTTTCACTTCGTACCAAAATTTATGTAGTTAAATCATTGTGTGATCAAATTGTGTTAGGTTTAAATGTAATGAATCAGTTAAACTTCTCTTTCACTGAGAATGGCCTTCAAATAATTTCTCATCGGAATAAAAGTAATGTGAATTTTATAACTGTTAGCATAAATTTGGGTATTTTGCATAATGAAACTCGAAAGGCATACGAAACGAACGTGCGCCAAGATATATATTGGCGAGAGAAAGTAAAGTTCGTGAACAATGCAGTATATTTGATTTTCACCCTAGCTTCTTGTACCTGGCCAAAGGTCTAATGCAGTTAGTGCCTTCTTTTTCAGGTTCGGTGTCAAAGTATATTCCTGTTTCTTTTTTTTTTTTTTTTTTATTATTATTGCCTAAAATAGGTAAGCCTGGTGATTTAAGACTGATGATGATTGTATGTAAGTTATTCTTTTCGATACTTCAGTGTTTTAATGTCCGTGAAGATTATTACTTTTTTTGTTATGCTTAAGTTAAGCAAAATTATCCTATTTTATTAAATAAAGATTTCTTAGTTAACTTTTTGACTTATGATTCTTTAATTCTGTGCTTGAGGAAACGTACTCATTACGCCTTCAGTGCTAATGCACAACCAACAAAAGATTATGAGACTGATTAGGATAATTGCCTTGTGGAAATGCTTCTAAACGAAATTCTAAAATTGAAATTTTGTAATGTTGTAAGATTCCAGGGGCATAAAGTGTCAAAACTCTTTGTTGAAAATACTAGTTACAAAGTTTAAAAGAATAATTGTAACGAATAATTATGTCTATTCTAAAAGAATCATTTTGTATAGAAAAGTTAACAGATGAAAATTATTCAGTGTGGAAATTTAAAATAGAACTACTTCTAATAAAAGAAGGTTTAGATAATATTGTATTAGAAGAAAAACCGGAAACTGTTACTCATATTTGGTTAAAGAATGATCGTAAGGCTGAAGCTTTAATATGCTTAAACATTTCGGATTCGCAAATTATCCATGTTTTGCATAGTAAATCTGCAAAAGAAGTTTGGCAGAAGTTAAAATGTGTCCATGAACGTGTAAATTTAATAAACAAGTTATTTCTTCTTAGAAAACTATATTCCATTAGATATAATGAACGTTCTAAAATGCAGGAACATATCAAAGGAGTACTAGAATTGGCTGAAAAGGTGCGTAGTATAGGTGAAGAAATTAAAGAAAATAATTTAATAGCAATATTACTATGTTCTTTACCAAATTCATACAACTCCTTAATAATTGCAATAGAAAGTAAATCGGAAGCTGAATTGTCGCTAGAATATGTTTAAAACAAACTAATGGATGAGTATTGTAGACGTGTGGAAACTAAGAAAGTTCAAAAATACGATTCAGTTGCTTTAAAAAGTAAAAGCGAAAATAAATCACGATATTGTAATTATTGTAAGAGAAATAACCATACGATAAATGACTGTTTTCATTTAAAACGCAACGCTAGAACTTCTCCGAAAACAAATGTAAATAACAGTAAAGTAAGAAATTATTCTCAAAATTATAAAAGTAATGCATGCCAAATAGTAAATACGCAAGGTGTAGAAAACATAACAAAACTTAAAGAAAATAAGTATCTTAAAAGTATTGAAACTGAAAATTCGCAGATTCAGTTTAATCAAGTTCTAAAAGTGGAAAATAAACATGAAAACACGCAAACGCAAGAATGGGTTATCGACTCAGGAGCCTCAACTCACATGACGAGTGATAAGAATTTTTTCTCTCAATTAAATGACTCTAATAAACAAATAGTAACTGTAGCCAAAATTAAATTCTTATGGTATTAGTGAAGGTTATTTTAAAGTTCAAAACTTAAAGGGTCAGGTTACACAAATAAAATTAGAAAATGTATTGTATGTTCCAGGTTTAGATAGTAATTTACTTTCTGTTCAATCTGTTACGAATAAAGGTTGCATTGTTACATTTGATAATAATAAGTGTTACATAAAGCGTAACAATATACTCGTAGCCGACGGCAACGCTCAGCAAGGTTTATATAAATTGACTGTAAACTCAATTGACGAGAAAGCATACTAATAACATAATGTTTCATGTTCAAATACGAACTGTATACTAAAATGGCATCAAAGATTAGGCCACAGAAATATAGATGCCATAAAAACACTTGAGAAAAATGATTTGGCAGACGGCATTAAACTTGGCAAATGCACTCATAGTTTGGAATGTTCTACTTGTGTAAAAGCGAAACTAACTGAAAAACCTTATCCCAAAAATAGTTTTAGATCTAAAAATCCACTGGATTTAGTGCACACATATGTGTGTGGGCCAATTGAAGTCAACAGCTTAGGAGGGAAAAGATATTTCGTAACTTTCATTGATTACTATTTGCGTTATACTCAAAATTTATTTTATTACTTCAAAAGATGAAGTATTCGACAAACTTAAACAGTATGTTGCATCGACAACAAATAAATTTAGAAAAAAAAATAAAGGTTCTCAGATCCGACAACAGTACAGAATACTGTAACAAAACTACTGAAAATTATTTAAAGAAACTTGGTATTTTTCATGAAACTACGGTTCCTTATTGTCCGGCACAGAACGGCGTCGCAGAAAGGAAAAATCGCTCTTTAATAGAAATGACAAAAGCTATGCTAATAAACTCTAAATTACCGAAAGGATTCTGCGCTGAAGCAGCAGCTACTGCTGCATATCTTCAAAATAGGTTACCAACTAAAGCCACAGATAGAACACCATATGAATTGTGGAATGGTAGAAAACCAAACTTAAGTCACTTACGAGTATTTGGCTGTAAAGCATTTTATTACGTGAACAAACAAAAACGGCGTAAATTCGACAACAAAGCCGAAGAAGGAATATTCGTAGGATACGATTTACGAAGTAAAGGATACAGGATTTATGAAGGCGGAAGAAAAATAATAGTAAGTAGAACTGTTAAATTTTCAGAAAACGCGTCTTTATCTGACAAACATGCAGAAAATAATGCTTAAGATTTAGAATTAATTCACTTCAATAACTCGCCAGAAGATGAAGAAAATAATGAAGAAACATATCTTGGCGATGATTTTACAGAAGATTCAAAAAGTTCTGAAGATTTAATTAAATGTGAAGAAAATGTAGAAAGAAGGGTTTCTAGCAGATCAACCAAAGGGGTCCCACCAGAAAGATTCTCTTATCAAGCAGAAGACGAAGAATCAATCTTACCTAAAAATAAAGATTCAGAAAGCTTTGAAGAAATTCTAAACTTACCAAAACGTGAACAAGAAGCTTGGATCAAGGCTATGCAAGAAGAAATACATTCTCTAAAAGAAAATGAAACCTATACACTTACAGAATTACCACCAGGAAAACATGCAGTAGGCAGCAAATGGGTGTTTAGGACAAAATATGATGAAACTGGTAAAAATATAAAATACAAAGCACGCTTAGTAGCCAAAGGATTTACTCAAAAATACGGCAGTGATTATGATGAAACTTTTTTACCAGTAGTAAAACACACTACGATAAGAGTTTTCTAAGCATGGGCAGCGTATAATAATGCCAAGGTACATCAACTAGATGTTAAAACAGCTTTTTTGTATGGCAACTTAAATAAAGAAATATATATGGAACAACCAGAAGAATTCGTGGTTCCAGAAGAAAGACATAAAGTTTGTAAATTACAGAAGTCGATATATGGTCTCAAACAAGCAGCTAGGTGCTGGAATGCAGAAATTGAAAGTACATTGAAGAATCTTGGGTTCAGTCAAAGCAAAGCAGATACGTGTCTTTTCACAAAAGTGGTTCGTAATAAAAGAATTAATTTAATAATGTATGTTGATGACATCCTAATAAGTTCTACAGAAGAAGGACTAATTCTTCAAACAATAAATGATTTACAGAAACGTTACCAAATAACGCATCTTGGTGAAGCTAAATATTTCTTAGGCATGGAAATAAATCGCAAAGAAGATGGAAGTTATCTCTTATCACAGAAAAATAAAATAAATCAACTTGTCAAGCAATTTCAACTTGAAGAAGCGAAACCCGCTAGCACACCAATGGAAACGAACTATTATAACCTAAACAAAGAAGAAAATCTCCTAACTTCAAATGATAAATTTCGCCCAGCTATTGGAAGTCTTTTGTATATATCGTCTATTACAAGACCAGATATCACAGCTTCAACTCACATACTCAGCAGAAGGTGTAATAATCCCCGTCAAAAGGACTGGAATGCTGTTAAATGAATCATTAGATACTTAAATACGACAAAGAATCTATCCTTACAAATTTCGTCGAGTGAAGAACCTAATATTACAGTTTATTCCGATGCTGATTGGGGACAAGATATTGAAGATAGAAAATCTACATCAGGAAGTGTTATTTTATTAGGAAGAAACTGTATTTCGTGGTTTTCAAGAAAACAAACTTGTGTTTAGAGCAGAAGCTGAATATGTTGCATTATCGCAAGATACGCAAGAACTGTTATGGCTATTAAAATTAACAAAAGATTTCAATCTACCCCAAACTCTACCGATAAAGGTATTTGAAAATAATCAGTCTACTATAAGACTTGTAGAATCTGAAAAATTCAGTTCGCGCACAAAACATATTGATACAAAAGTTCATCATATACGCGACTTGAATAACAAAGGAATAGTAAAACTTGCTTATCTTTCAACAGAGCAAATGGTTGCTGATACTATGACTAAACCAATTCCTAAAGCTAAATTTCAGTTTTTCAGGAATGAATTGCAATTGATATGAGTTTCATTAGCAAAACAGGGGCAATGTTAGCATAAATTTGGGTATTTTGCATAATGAAACTCGAAAGGCATACGAAACGAACGTGCGCCAAGATATATATTGGCGAGAGAAAGTTAAGTTCATGAACAATGCAGTATATTTGATTTTCACCCTAGCTTCTTGTACCTGGCCAAAGGTCTAATGCAGTTAGTGCCTTCTTTTTCAGGTGCGGTGTCAAAGTATATTCCTGTTTTTTTTTTTTTTTTTTTTTTTTTTTTTTATTGCCTAAAATAGGTAAGCCTGGTGATTTAAGACTGATGATGATTCTATGTAAGTTATTCTTTTCGATACTTCAGTGTTTTAATGTCCGTGAAGATTATTACTTTTTTGTTATGCTTAAGTTAAGCAAAATTATCCTATTTTATTAAATAAAGATTTCGTAGTTAACATTTTGACTTATGATTCTTTAATTCTGTGCTTGAGGAAACGTACTCATTACGCCTTCAGTGCTAATGCACAACCAACAATAACTGCTGACTCATATCGGAATGCTAATGTTCATTGTGTTATGGGAAATTTGAATACCGCTGTGTTATTGAAGAATGTTTATAATCTTTCGCAGTCGTCTAGCGTCTCTCTTAATGTAAACAACCCCGAAAGAGGAAATGACTTGCAATTTAATTACCTTGCACATGTGGTAAATGCTATCTACAAACAAGATTGATTTAACGCATATTTCGAATGTCGAACATAAAGAAAGACTGTATAGATTAATTATTTCGTACCAGCCTCTGAAAAATAGAGTCTGATTCCAAGATGCAAATAAATTTATGTGATGAAATCCCTGACTGTCAAAATAGAAGATACACGTCTTTCGCGGAACAGAAAATTGTTGACGAGCAAATTAGAGAGTGGTTGAAAGATGGCATTATAAAACCTAGCAATTCGAATTATACTGTACCTATAGTTTTGTGTGACAAGAAGGAGGGGTCTAAAAGATTATGCATTGAATTTCGGAAATTAAATCAGAAGATTATTAAAGACAAATTTCCACTGCCTTTATTTCCGGAAATACTCGATCGCTTAGAACAATAAAAGGTCTTCACAACACTAGATTTAAAAAATGGCTTTTTTCATGTAGACATAGATGAGAACTGCACAAAATACACCGCGTTCGTAACACATAATGGTATTTATGAATTTCTTAAAGCTCCTTTTGGTTTATGTATTAGTCCAAATTTTTTTCAAAAGTATATTTATTCAGTATTTCGAGACTTACTGAATGGAAGTGTGCTAATTATTCATATGGATGATATAATCGTACCGGCTAAGGATGAAATTGAATGTTTAGAGAAATTATAAAGAGTCTTCAAAACCGCTTCGGAATACGGATTACAAATAAATTTCAAAAAGTGCCGGTTGTTAAAGCGAAAAATTGAATTTTGGGGACATGTAATTGAAAACGGAACTATTCGACCGTCACTTTCCAAAATTGTTGCTGTTCAAAACTTTCCACAACCGCGTAATTTTAAAAAACTACAAAGCTTTTTAGGACTAACAGGGTATTTTCGTAAATTTATTCCACATTATGCTAAAATAGCCAAACCTCTTAGTGACTTACTTAGAAAAAGGTACTGGTTTTAAGTTCGATTCCTAACAACAGGAAGCATTTGGTAGATTAAAAGAAATTCTCTGTCAAGAACCCGTTCTACGTATATTTTAGGCAAGGATATCCATTAGAACTTCATACTGATGCTATTCGTCAAGGCTTTGGTGCTGTACTACTCCAACTGTCTAACAATAGTAGTTATCACCCATTCAGTATATGAGTAAGAATACTTCACCGCAGCAAGAGAAACTCTGTAGTTACGAATTAGAAGCCCTTACAGTTATAGAAGCTCTTAAGAAGTTTGGAAACTATTTGTTAGGTTCTAAATTCAAAATTGTAACTGACTGTAGCGCTTTTCAGAAAACTTTAGATAAGAAAGATTTTACTCCCAAGAATTGCAAGATGGGCAATGTTTATTGAAGAATTCGATTACGAAATTGTACATCGTTCGGGAAGCCAAATGAAACACGCTGATGCCCTAAGTAGGAATACTTTGACTTTGACATCATACACATCCTATGTAAATGAGAAGATTCGGTTAGCACAACAACAGAATGAAGAATATCTAAAGCAGGTAATGGGTGAACGGGATGAAATGAGAGAAGGTACAAAAACAATATTTTGAAGTTACAACAAGAGAATCGTAAACAGTTTAACAAAATACGGAAGAAACCGACACTGTATAAGATTGGCGACTTGGTAGGCATTCAGCGAACTCAGTATGGGACTGGTTTGAAACCTAAGTTTCACGGACCGGGTGAACCTAACTTTCACGGACCGTACAAAGTCATAGCAGTTAAATCGAATGATAGATATGAAGTTGAAAAATTAGGATGCCATGAAGGACCAAATATTATCATCTACTGCGGCTGACCAAATGAAGCCATGGTCAAATTGATTGATGATTTTATCAGCTCAAATCTAAGGACCTGATAATCTTTTTTTTTTTTTTTTTTTTTTTTTTTTTTTCTCTTTGTAGGTACCTCATGACGATGGTGATGTCCACTCAACCGACATTCGCGACGATGTCCTGCCGAATGGCCGAGAATGTGGGGGCATATTCTTCGACTCCCTCTACTTCTACTTCTACATAGCGAGGTGACGTCATCGCAGCTTAGCACAGCTCGGCGCAATCGAAACAACGCCCAGATAACTTCGAGATGTGGAAAGGAAGGGAGGAGAGCAGACGGCTTGCGGATCCTCGATAACTTGGTGGGAAACAGACGGTTTCCTTCGATACTCAAGTTCCTTGTAGCCAAGCTAATCATATTGGCTATAGCTGGCCGTCGATGGATGAGAATAGACGTATTCTCTCAAGGCATGAGCCTGCGCGCCTGTAGAACTGTTAGAGACTGATAATGCGTGAAAAATGTACATCATTACAGGAATCCTTGTTTGGACTGAAACGTTAGTTGTGAGGTTACCACCTGTAATATTCACTTTTACCTAATCCATCTTTTCATTCATTTTATTTCATATTAGTAAAATAAAGTAGTTAGTTATGTTTAAGTTGTGCTCTACTGTGTTCTTATTGAGTGTAATCTTACATCAGTGATGCAGTGGAAGCCGTTTCTAGTGTAATTATTCAGGCAGCTATCCTCTCAATTTGTTAAACATCAGGAAAATTGACAAAACTTTCCAAACCATGGTGGAATCGTGATTGCCATGAAGCACTAAAAATGCATAGGAAAGCTTGGGGACTTTTTTGTAGACAACCAACCCACTTAGCGAAACCATATAGCCTTCAAAAGACCCAAAGCAAATGCACAAACACTAAGACGGCAGAGGGATTCATGGATTTCATATGTGTCACCAATAACGCCTTCTATGCCAAGTAGCGGGTTTGAGAATGAGTTCGAAAAGCATGAGGTATATATAATGATCGCTCACTTTTTTTCTGGAGAAAGATAGACGAGTGATTAGCTCCATAGAAGGAATTGTAAAAACTGAAGGTGAGACATTTGCTGCCATTTCTTCCAGTGGAAATTATTCACCTCCAATTCTTTCTGTTAAACTGCTCTGAAAGAAATCCCATTGCATTCAACTCTTCTAACTCTGATCCTTATAAAAGATACTTTACGATACTTGAGTTAAAGTGAGCTTCGTTGCAAACGCATAGGTGTAGTTCTGTTCTAGATGGTGAGAGCTATGAAATGCTGAAGTATCTGTCCTATAAGTCATTGAATGCCCTTCTCACTGCTTAGAATCAGATATAGAAGGAATATGCTTTTTCCAGTACATGGAAAAGAGCTGTTGTTATTCCTGTAGCTGAGCCGGAGAAAGACCTGAAAAATCCGTCAAGCTATCGGCCAGTTGCACTTACCAGTTGTGTATGCGAGCTGTTTGAGAAAATGGTAAACAGCCTCCTAGTCTGTTTCTTAGAAAAGAATAATAATATATCGCTTTATCAAAGCGGCTTTTGAGAGGGAAGAATGACCGTGGATAACATGCTCCTTCTCGGAACATCCATTCGTAAAGCTTTTGTGAGAAGAAACCATCTTGTCACTTTTTTTTATTCTATAATAAGGCAGGGAGGTATGGTATTCTATGTGACATCTACATTACTTACTTTCACAGAAACTTAGTTTTCATCCAGAATTTTTTTGAACGCTAGAACTTTCTAAGTAAGGATTGGCTGTGTTTTGGCAGATGTTTTCGAACAGGATGAGGGTGTGTTTAAAGGCTGCGTGTTGAGTGTTACTCTGTTTAATTTAAAAATAAACTCTGTATGAAAGGAATTTCCTCTCATCATTTTAGTAACTTTATATGTGGATGACCTACAAATTAGCTGTCCAAGGAAAGATATGAGACGTGTAGAAAGGCAATTAATGATCGTTTTGAATAATATCCAGGAATGGTCAGACAAAGAATTTAGTTTTTCGAAACAGAAAACTGTGTGCGTGCATTTTTTTAGAAAGCAAGGTCTCCATCCTGAGCCTGAGTTACATCTTAATGTATCATTGATTCCAGGTGCAACTGAAATAAAGTTTTTGGGGTGATTGTTCGATCGAAAACTGACTTTTCTTTCTCATGTCTTAAAACTGAGGAATAAGTGTACGAAAATACTAAATTTCTTAAAGGTCCTTACGAACACTTCCTGGGGTGTAGAACACTCCTCTAAACTTCTGATTTACAGAGTGCTTATCCATTCTAGATTGGACTATGGCTCACTTGCTTATGGATCCTCTCGGGCTTCAATTCTATTGAAACTAGATCCTTCATCATCAGGCTATGCGAATTTGTTCTGGAGCTTTCCGGCCATCTCCATGTAGAGCCAAACTTTGATTCTTTTAAATCATCACTACAGTTAAGACGTGAACAATTGTCTCTTAATCGTTATTTCAGTATTATGTCACAATCTGATCATCCCCTTCAATATGTTATCAGGTTCAATGTTCCGCCTTACTTGCTTTGGGAACATGCAAGAACCTGACTCGGAACAGGGAGCTTACTAAAGCTGTGTCCAATAAATGTGGGAAGTAGACAAGATACACAGGAAGGGTATACGAAACCCTTTATTTTTCACTCTTTACAATAATTTCCGTACTTCGGAATACAGAGACCAACTACTTGTGGTCTGAACGTAAGAATATAAAAAATATTAACTAAACTCTAACTTAAATTTGGAATAATAAACAAGGGTCTACGTGGAAGATTGGCCGTATATTAACAGGAAGCCGTATGTAGTACAGAGAACTGTTAACACTACAATACGTTTAAAGTTATTAAGAGGATTAAACCTCTGGCCTGGAAGGCAACCAGCAACAGAGTAAAACTGCTAAGGCAAGCGGCCTGCTTCGACTAACTCCTTCCTCTCTTCTCGCTTGGCAAAAAGCCACAACTTAAGTACTTGGCGTTCGCCAGACAAATTTGCATAAATAAGTTAAAGCTTTTAATTCTGGCCTGAAGTAGAAAATAAGAAGTGATAGTAAAGATTTAAAATAAAATAAACGTTAGTAAAACTTAAGATCCTTACATACTTTCCGCCAGAGTTAATTAGTTTGAAACTGAGGTCTAAAACGACCTTGTTGAAAACTTTTAGCTCTAGAATCTAACGCGAGGCCAATCTTTTACAAACATTTCTCACTAGAAACTAGAAATTAAAAAAAATTGTTTTTACATTATCAGCTCCATGGACAACCACTTTTCATCTGTACTGCATCTAAACAGGAGCTTTTAGTTCAATCTGGTTCCTTCCAGAGATCTGGAAGGAAAACTAGTTTAATGAAATGTTACACAATGAAATGGCAAGTAACATGAATATTTATATTTCTCTTAACATTCTTATTTCATTCATGACTTTATTTTAATTATCTCTCCCCGTGCTCTCTGACATGTGTTGTAAAAGAAAACACCAACCAGGAATGTGTTTATGTATACGTGTTCAACACTGCCGCCTACAATCAAAACACCAACGTGTTAAAATTCAACATAACAAGACCTCGTAACACACCCTATCTTCATCTCTAAACCCTGAGGTACTATTCTGAAAGTGGCTAACTCTGAAGTGTAGCGTCAGAGAGCCTAACTACATTCATTCAACCTTTAACACATATTCACAATACTTTTCTCTCTCTCTTTTTTTTTTTTTTCAGTCACACGAATAAGTTTAAAATCTTTGGCATTATTTTCACTTTTACCATATCACAGTATTTCTTAACATTTAAAATAACAGTTCACATTGTATATAAGAACATATTAACATGCCGTTAATTTTACGCATTTTAAAACATACATTAGTAGTACATTATTAACTTCTATTCTTTCCCAAGCAAGTGCCAATTCTTCTACATTGAAATACTACATTTCAAAAGTCTTTCAGACTAAAACTTCTTTCTTGCCAGAATGTTTTAAATAAAATTTATACAATAACTTTTACAATATTCAAGTATTTACACATTCCTATTATACATCAACTTTAATTTTACTCGCGAGTAATTGAAAAACATAATACCAAAATAGGTAAAAACCCATTTCTCGCCTTTTTGGCGATAAAGGTAGACCTCACATGAGGTAAAACGTCTTGAAATCTGCCACTTGCAGTAAGAATGAAAGATTAACTTAAGTTTGCAAAGTAACATAAAATTTTACTTATCTTTGTGATATTCGGACATTCTTTTCTCAGCCCAGTCCTGGAAGGTAGCGAAGATTCTAGTTTGATTTATCCTCCTTCTTGTGCGGGCTCGCCCTTCAGTGCCTTCCTCTAGAAGCTTTCTTTTCCCTCCAGTTCGATCACCCTTGAATATCTTCTTTTTCGCCTCTGCCTGTGGTCCTGGCCGTTTGATGGCCGCTGGTCTTGGCGGAACCGGGACACTTCTCTCTCGTTCCTGCTTGGACCTCGTTGCTGGCCGTTCAAATTTTTCTTGTATCTTTTCCTCCGCCGCTGGTGGCCCTTCCGCAGTTCGGCGACATTTGCTGCAGAGAGCCCTGTCCTATGAGTAGATCTTCCGTTTGGGAGCCGGGTTATAGTTGCCGTTATTTCTCCTGGCTCTCTTTGCATTCGTCGTACTTCTCTCTTCTTCATTCTGGGGGTGGTCGTGCGCTCTCTTTTCTGGACGGTGGAAAGGCTTCTTTTTCTTGTTACCTTCAATTTTCCAACGGGAAAACTTTCTTTTCAATTGCTCCTGCCTCCTAATGGCTTGTCCTTGTGCTTGACGTTGTTCCATCTCTGGAGCTTGTGCCTGCCGTGCCGGATCCTGCAAAAGATCTGTAAATATTTGCATTTTATTACGGTCATAGTATGGTTTTATTTGATCAATGTTTGCGGAGCATGTTTCACCATTCCTGGCTTTTAACACCACTACAGCCTGAGTTATTTTTTCTATGACATATGGTCCTTCAAATCGTGGAAAAAAATTTGGCGGTTTTATCTTCTGGTGCTGAAGAAAGTGAATGCTTAATTTTTAATACTTCATCTCCTACTTTATAAGTTACTCCCCGTCGTTTCAAATCATAATAGAGCTTCTGTTTTCTTTGTGCTACTTTAATTAATGTGTTCTTTTTTGCTTCTTTAATTAATTTTTCTATATCACCCATTTTAAATTCTGGGGCTCTTTGTTGAACATAAAATAATTTATCTAACGGCGTTATAATCTTTCTGCCTAAAAATAACTCAGCAGGAGTTTTGCCCGTTGTATCATGTTTTGCGGTCCTAAGGGCGAAAGCAAATTCATTGACATAGTTATCCCAGCTTTTATGAAAATTTTTAACATAACTACGGATAATTTTCACTTTATTTCTATTGACCCGTTCCGCTATATTTGATTGCGGCCGATACGGGACAATTTTTAAATGACGTATGCCCAGTTTTTGGCACATGTCTTCAAATATATTACTTACAAATTGAGGACCATTATCCGATATAACTTTTAGGGGCGCCCCGTATTTTAAAATATACTTATTTAAAATAGAATCAGTTACTAATTTCGCGGAGGCTCGTTTTAAGGGAACAATTTCGGTCCATTTACTAAAATGATCAACCATAACAAGGAGATAGCGACTTTTATTTAACTGACTTTTTGGGAAAGGGCCCAATAAATCGATGCCAATTATTTCATTTGGAAATTCGGATTTAATACTATTTAGAAACCCGGCCGGGCGGAAATTAATATAATTAACTGCTTGACATATTGGGCAGGACTGGACATACGCCCTTGTTAACTTTTGCAGTTCAGGAAAATAGACTGCCTCGCGTACGCGTTGGATAGTTTTTCGAATACCAGCGTGAGAAGCTAAAGGGCTGTCATGTAACTCCTGCAGGATATTTAATCTAAGACTAGCTGGGATAACAGGTCGAAATTCGTTGTTGGAATTTGTAGTTTTTGTATAAAATAATAGACCATCTATTAGTTCGTAATGGGCCGCCCTATTTCTTATCGCCACAATATCTTGGTGGCTAAAATTTTCAGGATCCTTTAAATACTCATAAATGTTTCCAAACTCAGGATCCTTACCCAGTTCGGTTATTACAGTTTCTCGGGAATTTATTGTACATGCTGTGAGCATTGCATCTTTACAGTATTACCTTCTTCATCTATTTTTATTCTGGATAGGTCATCTGCTACGATATTTTCCTTTCCGGGGTATGCTTGATTACCAGATTATATTCTTGTAGCTTGAGTGCCCATCTTATTAATCTTGGGGATAAGTTTTTCCCTGAGTACAATCTAGTTACCGCCGCATGATCAGAATACACTGTTATTGGCGCTCTTCCAAAATAGACTCGGAACTTTTGCACTGCTAACAGAACTGCAAGTGCCTCTCTCTCAGTCGCGGAATAATTTCTTTGTGTTTGATTTAAAGTTCGACTAAAAAATGCCACGGGCTGCTGATTTTGCGAAAGTACCGCTCCTACCGCATAATCCGAAGCATCCGCTGAAATTTCTAAATTCTCATCCTTTTCAGGAAATTTCAACACAGGGGCTTGCGTTAATGCTTGTTTTAATTTTTCGAAAGCACTATTGGCTTCGGCCGTCCACGAGAATCTTGCCTTTTTCCTTTTTAATTTTAACAATGGTTCAGCAATAGCTGCAAAATCTTTTATAAAGGACCTATAACATGAACAAAGTCCTAGAAAAGAAGAGAGCTTCTTCGCCGTGTTTGGGGCGGATACTTTTGCACAGCGATTATTTTTGATTCGTCTGTCTCGATTCCTTTCTGAGATATTTTGTAACCTAAATATTTTAATTCAGGGGCTGCAAATTTGCACTTTTCGACATTAACTTTTAGACCGGCCTCATTTAATAAAGAAAACACCTGTCTTAAATCCTGTACATGTTGGTCCAGATTATCACTAGTAATAATGATATCGTCTAAATAGATAAATGTGGACTTTCCAAGAACAGGCCTTAACACAATGTCCATACATCGCTGAAATGTTGCCGGTGCCCCTGAAAGGTCAAACGGCATACGCAGGAATGCATAAGTGCCAGACTTGGTTATAAAAGCAGTCTTAGGCACGTCCTCCGGTCTAACCCCTATTTGAAAATAACCAGTCGTTAAGTCTAAAGTCGTCATATATTTGGTAGACGTTATGTTCCTTAGAATTTCTTCAATAATAGGTAACGGATATACCGGATATTTAGTTATGGAGTTTAATTTACGATAGTCAATCGCGAAAAGCCACCTTTTTGGATGTATCAATGGATAGTCATTGTTTTTCTTACATAAAACCACCGGGCTAGCATAACTACTTGAGATGGGCGTTATAATCTTTTTACGTAGCATATCGCTAATGTGCCATTCTATAATTTTTTCTTTATTCTTATCATACCGGTATGCTTTGTGGCGAACTGGCATTGAATCTCTGTCAATACTATGGTTAGTAACTTGAGTAAATCCTGGAATATCACTAAATAACGAAGCAAATTCACTTACCACTTGTCGGATTCTTTGTTGCTCTTCCTTAGGCAGGTGATCAAGGTTTAACATTGGCGGTTCCGATTTTTCTTCTCGAACTGGTTTCATCGTCAGCTTAAGGGACGCTTCATTAAAATCCAGCGTTGCTTCTGCCTCTGAAAGAAAATCTATCCCTAAGATAATATGTGCTTGCAGATTCTTTACTATAAAAAACATAACCTTTACTTGTTCGTCCTTGATACGAACGTATAGCGATAATTTACCTATGCACTTACATCTTTCTCCTTGCGCAGCTAACACTGTCGTATTATCCGAATTATATATGCGGTATTTCTGAAAATACTTCCTAAAAAAATCTTCTGCCACACAGGAGCACTGCGCGCCTGTATCCAGGAGTGCGGTGGCTGGGATGTTATTCACCAACACTGCAATCTTCGGAAGAGTCAAATTTTTCACCATTACTGTATTTAACTTAAAGGAAGAGGGGTTTTCTTGGCCTTCGGATTTCCGCACCCTCCCGTCAGCAGAAATCCGTTTTAGTTTAAATCCTTTTTTCTTTCCATGCTTTCCTTCTTTTTCCACTGGCCTTGACACTTTTTTCCTGGATTGCTATTGAACTGTCGACGTTCGCCGGCTGTTTTTGGATGCTCGGGTTTCCTTGCCCACTGATTCGCTTTGCTTCCGTAGCCGTGTGCTTGACTTTGCTGTGGTCTTGGCTCACCAAATTGGTTTCGTTGTTGATATTGGCGTCTTCTTTCAATGTCCGCCGATCTTCTACTTTCAAACTGGATTGCTAGCTCAAATAACTTTTCCAGTGTAGTCGGATGCCTTAATTCAATAAAGTCTTGTACTTGGAGAAGTAACCTCGGCAAAATCACTTGAATTATCTCAGGATCCGGACGATTTCCATACAAGAGTTTGAAGACGTGAATTTTTCTTAAAATAAAGCTTGAGAGATTTTCAATTGGTTTCTGGTATATGCTGAAAAGTTCCGCTTCTAATTTCGCACGATCCCTTACGACAGGGAAGGCTTTTACTAAGGCAGTCTTGAAATTTTCGTAAGTATAGGTGGGACTTCCCGCTTGACCCAAGAGACTTCTGCCTATGCATTTGAACCAATTAAGCGCTTGGCCCCTCGAAGCGCTGGTAGCTAAGGTGACTTTTTGGAACTCGTGCACGGGATATATCATGAAGTGGTCATCTAGTTTTTCCAAAAAACTGGTTACCGGTGAGTTTCCATTAAATGTTGCTTCTGGTTTCATCGAAGTGCGCATGGTCTGGACGATGTAACCAAATCCTTCCAGGGCGGCAGCTGGCATTTCTGGATTCTGAGTCGTTTCTGCAGGCAGCACAGGTTCTTCTTGAAACTCGGCCATGTTTATTCTTCTTCGTTGGGCGCCACTATCAGGTTCAATGTTCCGCCTTACTTGCTTTGGGAACATGCAAGAACCTGACTCGGAACAGGGAGCTTACTAAAGCTGTGTCCAATAAATGTGGGAAGTAGACAAGATACACAGGAAGGGTATACGAAACCCTTTATTTTTCACTCTTTACAATAATTTCCGTACTTCGGAATAGAGACCAACTACTTGTGGTCTGAACGTAAGAATATAAAAAATATTAACTTAACTCTAACTTAAATTTGGAATAATAAACAAGGGCCTACGTGGAAGATTGGCCGTATATTAACAGGAAGCCGTATGTAGTACAGAGAACTGTTAACACTACAATACGTTTAAAATTATCAAGAGGATTAAACCTCTGGCCTGGAAGGCAACCAGCAACCGAGTAAAACTGCTAAGACAAGCGGCCTGCTTCGACTAACTCCTTCCTCTCTTCTCGCTTGGCAAAAAGCCACAACTTAAGTACTTGGCGTTTGCCAGACAAATTTGCATAAATAAGTTAAAGCTTTTAATTCTGGCCGGAAGTAGAAAATAAGAAGTGATAGTAAAGATTTAAAATAAAATAAACGTTAGTAAAACTTAAGATCCTTACAATGTAAGCTTGATGTTAGTTACAATCTTTTATTTGCTGTACAGCAATGCACTTCCATTCTTTGAAAGAACTGAAACATTGATCGAAAATTAGTGCTTGTTGGATGTGAAAAAATATATAGTGCTTGTTGGATGTTGGCAATAAAGCATCTCTAAATTCCGTCCTGAGACAACCTGAAAATTCGATTTCTGCATGTTTTCCGCCATCTTCATAAGAAAACCATTAAAAATATTATATATATATATAGGCAGAATTTTCTTGAGCACAGAGATGAGTATAAGGGCTTCATTCCTATATATACAGATGGTTCAAAGAGAATTGGTCATGTAGCATCGTTTGTGAGTGGAAATCATTTCGACAACAAACGACTGCACAATGTTTTCTCTGCCTTTAATGATGAATTAACTGCTGTTTATCTTGCTGTCACTTTCATATTTAAGCTACGGCACAAAAAGTTTGTAATTTACACAAACTCATCCAGTGCTCTAAAAACTTTAGAAAGTTTTTCTGACGCACACACTTCTCTATTAATTGGCATTGTATAATTACATCAAAAGTTACAAAACCATGACTGTGAGATTTTTAACTGCTGGGTCTCCTAACATACGGGTATAAAAGGAAATGAGCTGGCAGGATACAACACAACAGCAATATCTGTTTGGTTTGAATTAAATGTGAGTATGACTAACAAGTGGTCTAGATATGAGCTGGGAGTAATCAAGCTGTTACATAAATGAGGCACAGAGGCTGTCGAATTGGTGAGAAAGTGCAAAAACATATATGTAAGTACTTACTTTACCTCTTAATAAAATTCTCTGCTTCGAATTAATTTTCGATTTGTACGTTTCTCAAATCTCCTAAGCTGTAGAATATTTTAAAGATACGTTTTATAATTTTCGAACTTTATATTTCATAAAATTAATATCTGAAATTATGCTTTGATTTTAAATAATTACTACTACAATAGATTCGGATAACTTTGGATACTGACTTGGAAAGCTACTTAAAAATTCTTACTTGTTTTTTCTAATAATTCATAGCTTTAATTTTCTTTTCCTTGGATATGATATCTAAATACCTTTTCTAATAATAAATTATTGATTTATTCCTTAGCAGCTTTAGCGCAAATTTTAGGCATTTTAAATTACTCATTATTACTTTTACTTAGAAATTTTTTAAAATGTACTATTAATACAATAGTATTAAACAGGAAATGAAAACTATTGTGAAAAATTTATCAGAAGGAAAATTTTATTTTTTGACAGGAGAAAATTTAAAATGCTGATCAGCAATTAAATTCATCTCTTATAAAAATTAGCTAAATATTAAATATATGTAGAAGAATTTTTAGAGTAAAAAGTGAAGACAACACAATTAAAATAATGAAAAAAATTTATTTATATGCAAACAATTTCATATTAAATACACATAATTTTTATACTATGACAAAAGAAATTACCACACGATTATTCCTTTCTCATATAAGACTTGAAAAAATCATGAAAATATTGTATTTGTAGATTTTAAATTAAACAAATTTTAGAGTTAATGATTTTTTAATTAAACTATAACAAAAATGATTTGACAAAACATTCCTTTTATATTTTAACTAATATTAGATTACAGCTTATGGAATATATCCTATTACTACTCTGAAATAAAGAATGTTTTTCAAAAATTAATATTTTTGTCATATTTATATATACAATTATAAATGTATAATTTCAGTTTTTTTACAACTACATTTAGTGAAAATATTCTTGAACTATTAAAAACAATTAAATTTCTTTTATTCTAAAATGCTAACACATTAAAAGATTGCTAACTAAAATAACATTTTTAACATTAAATGAATAAAAACTAAATTTTTCCAGAAATATTTCTAAATTAGATTGCTTACTATTCATCAAAAGTTGCTATACATAAAAAACTAAAATAGTTAAAAGACAAATATCTTGGGCAGGAAGCTGAAAAATTATACACAGTACTGAAATTAACATCTTTATGACATATTTTTAGCACAAATTTTATCACAGATTTTTTTTTATCATAGTCAGAGAATTACATATTTTTAAAAATGAAAATAACACAACAAGCTTTGATAATTTGAAAATAATAATACTTAACAGTCTTAAACAATAAGCTTTTCAGTTATTTTAAACAAATTAATTTCATTTAAAATAAGTAAAATTACTATGATTAAAAACTATTAATTAAAATATTCACATTCATGATATGTAAACAATGAATAAATCATACAGCAACAACTGAATACTTCCGAAGCAAAATTGATCGTATATTTTATTATTGCATATAATGACATAAAAATTCAGCTTAAGACTGTTGATTATATTTTCAAATAATTTATTCCACTATGATTCAACCAACCAGGAAACTTGACCACTGATGTATTTTCACTTCATAGATCACAAATAAAAGCATCTACAAACTGTTAAAGAGATTTGGGTAATTTACGACAAAATATCAGAATCTCTATATTATCCATAATAAACAGGTTGGTTTTCTGATAATTTACAGAATAAGGAAAATAAAAGAAACCTACATTATAATATAATCTTAATAATATACTGATTTTTAGTAAAACAGTGCAACTTGCAGAAATTAAATTGCTCTAATGGAATTTTCAAAGTACATACAAAAATAAAAACAATTTTTGTTTCCTTAATAAAACTGAATTAAATCACCAAATTTCTGGAATAATAATAAAATATTTTTAGCATTTTTTACTTAATACTGTTTACTATCTTTCATTCATAATGCTTTGAAATTGTTTTGGTAAACATACTTCAGAAAACACAAGTCCCCTTCTAAAGATACCCTTACAGCAATAATAAAATCAATAAATTGTAACATTATGAAATATTACATAAATACAAAATCAACTAAGAATAAATGATAATTCATTAAAGGTTTAACTTTCTCAATCAAACATTTCTATCAATATAAAAATCATTCATATGTCATGACAGATACAATTTTATGATATATTTACATATTACAAAGACAATATTTGAAATATATGTTTTAATTTTTTCTTAAAAATTCATATGATTAAACTTTTTCAATTAGTTACAGAGTTCTATTAACTATAAAAATAAAAATTTTGTGAATGACATGTTATGATAGGTAGCAAAATATGTAAACTACAGAAGAATCTTAAATAAATGAATCTCTCAATTTCATGCAATTTTTTTTTCTGTTCTCCTCCTAAAATAATTAACATTTTATCTTCATTTAACAAATTATAAAGTTCCAATTTTTAAATACTTATTTTTCCTGAAAACCTGATCTAATTTAATAGTCATAAAAGCTTATTCAGATGCAAATGAAAATTATCCTCACATTTAACAATGAGATAGAAGAATGGTTTCTCAACTTAGAAAACTATAAAAATAAGCTTGCCTTCTAAACATTCGCAATTATTTCACAAGCATTTTAAAAGGTGAGGCACATCAAAAAGTGTGAACATCTTTTTATCTTGACACTCAATATGTGGTCTCTCCTCTGTGACTTTCATTGCTTTTTTGTAACACATAACATTATTTGCCCCGCCATGCCACAGGAGTCAAACCACAAACAAATAATTTTGAAAGGGCTTCCATGACCAAAGTATACAATGTAAAACCTGGAGTAGTGTGAGAAGAAAAAAAAATTACCAATAACCTGTTTCCATTTCTTACAAAGCCCACGCACCATAAAAACAAGAGCATGAGTTGCATACATTTTGAACACTAATATAATACATACCTGTTTCACCAAATTTTGTTGGTTTAGCCGAAGAATGCAGGAAATGCATCTTTGTAGTGTGGTATGCACAAACATCACTTTCCCCGGTAGAGCGGTGTTTGAGACACCAGGGTGCCTAGGCCGAAGGCCTTACCCCTTGTAGAATAGTTTGGTGGCTTCGAATGTTGTGATGAAAATAACCAGGAAATCTCCTAGAACAAATGTGCAAAAGAAAAACAAAAATCATAATTATTAATTAAAACAAGGTACATAAGCATTAGTTCTGGAAAGCTGTAATATAAGATGGCATAGTAAGATGATAAAAGCCGTCGGGCTGGTGCGAACAAGTCCTGTGCATAGTTGAAAGAGAATTTTTACATAATTCTAGTTGCTGATTCGTCGGACCCAGTCACGTGGGAGGTCACCCTCCCATAAACTGACCCCGAACGATGCTGCTTGAAAAACCCGGAACAGGGACATAAATTAGTGGTAGGATAGACGAAAGATGAAAATAAATACATAAGGACACTGCATATATCGTAGGTGTGTATCCTTAAAAGTCCTCATCAGCAATCTTCATGAAGTAAATAGCAGCCTTAAAGCCGCATGAGAGTTTTTCAGTAGTTGTTTTAGCTGTTTTGATGCCTTCTATGAAGTAGATAATTTTTTCAATAAACTCTTGCATCCTCTCTTCTTTGGGCCTGGAAGGGGCTTTTCTGTCTTCTGCAGGAACTTGGTTCAGCCTCTTCTTTAGCATTTCGCTGTATAGGACATTCCGGGGAAGTGGTATATTGTCATCGGGTTTTGTAGACTGTCGTGGGAGCTCATCAGTTTTGAAGACGGAGTCTGTAGTTTTTCGCGGTACTGTCTTTTTATCGAATTTCTTCTTATACACTTCGCATCCACGATAGCTGGCGACATGGTTTTTCCCGCAGAATAGACATGTGGGAGTTTCATCCTGATTTTTCGGGCAAGTATTACTGCGGTGATTTTCACCACATTTGCAGCATCGGATTTCATTGGTACATAAGTACTGGGAGTGCCCCCACTCCTGGCATCGGAAACACTGCGTCGGTCGCTTTTTGGGGCTGTACTTTTCAATCCTTATGTTCATACTGAACATACAGTTCAGCTGATGTATTGCATGGCCTGCGTCATTTCTTTTCAATTCAATGAGCCATATTGGCAGTTTTTCCGAGTTGCACTTTTTGCTTCGGCAGAATTGCTTGACTTTGAGCACCGGGAACTTTCTTCTTGCGAGATCATTGTAAATCGTTTCTTCGGTAATTTTGGTCGGGAGATTTCTCAAAATGACTTTAAGCGGTTTTTCGTTATCAGTCAGGTAAGTATGGAAAGGGATTTCATTGGATTTGAGAAATTTCAAGGCATTTTGGTAGTCCTCCATTTTCTTGGTATTAACGTATATTAATTTTACTTTTATGGTCGCTTCGACTTCTTCCGTGCAAATTTCTCGCAGATCACGTTCAACTATAAGCCAGTCTACCAGCTCTTGTTTGAAGACAATGGGGGGTGGTATTTCCTCAGTGCATACGTTTTCGGGTAACTTCGAAGTTTCATTTAGTGCATCAAATCTGTTTTCGGTAGGGATTTCCATCTGTTCCGTTTTGGCAGGTTGCCGCGCCGTCTTTTTGGGGGAGACCCATGATATTTCCTTCGATGTCTCAATATCAGCACTTGGAGGGTTCTCTGCTTGTCTTGGCTCTGTTATTGCATGGCTGTCATTCAGTCCAGGTGGTTCCAAAAACCTTTCAAGCATTCCCGGTTGATCACGAAGCATTTTCATTAATGATGCGTGGGTTTTGGTCGGAGCACTATCAGTTACCTCTTGGGTGATATCAGCCGCAGTGATGGAGAATTTCTTCTTTTTCTTGCTCGCCCTCTTGGGTGATTTGATAAAGTCTGCTCGTCGGAGTCGAAACTGCACAGATTTGGTGGAAATCATCGATCGGTCCGATTCCATGTCATCGTCAGAGGATTCACATTGTGCCCTAAAAAAGGACATTTTGTTGTACCCAGAGGTACCTGTCGAGCTCAGAGATTCGCAATAAAAACCTACTCAGAATACTTAACCGTCCGCCTACGGGACTGGGACAGTTCGCAGTACGAAAAATCGGAAGTGCTCAGCAGTGCGGCCTACACGCTCGGCAGCTACAGCAAGGGAGCGAGATCCGACTGGTCTTATACAAAACATCTGCTGGTTTCTGCATTATATCTCTGTCCCGCCCAATTAAATACTTGCTGCAAGCATCAACCCATAGCTTTGATCTACCAGGGAAAAAAAATAAAAATGTGTATCCAAAGAAATTTAAAAATTAACAAGACAAAATGACACATCTAATGTAAATCATTGAAGCGTCTTAAAAAAATTCATCAAAGCAGCCTAATAATGAATTGAGATGATACATTTCATCCTGTCAAATAAATAAATATTGTTCCTTTGTTTAAAATAATTTTGAGTATATTTCACTAATTACCATAAAAAATTGTATAGAAAACCCTTTGAATTCACCTGAAATGACAATAATGTAAATGTATATAGAAGAATGGATTGGTTGGTTTGGGGTTATGTGATTACAGCAAAGCCTCAAGGGCTATCTGCCTAAGGGAAGGGATGCCTTCGTAGAGGACTTTATAAAGGGAATTGGCTCGTATACATGTTGCATTTGGGGAAAACCATTAAAACGCCCAGGCAGCCAGCCCATTCACAGGATTAAAACCTCAGATCGAACTACCAGTGCTCAGTGATTTTACCACTCGGCCGCAGATGGGCACAAGAATGGCTTGGATTGGGTTATTAGGATTGTGGCAAAAGCTATCTGTGTGTTTGTGTGTGATCTTTGTAGATGACATCGTAAAATATTTTTAAGGCTTATATACATGTTACACATAGATAAAACTAGTTTTTAGGCAATTAGCATAAATTATTCCATTTTTAAAACTCTTATATCATCAAAGCAATCTTTTGTTTGTCATCACTTAATGAATCACAGGTAAGACTAGAAGAGAGATCATTTAATGAATCACAGATAAGACTAGAGAGTCTTGAATTCTTGGTGAATTTATAGTATATCGTGTCAGTGTGGTTTAAGATATATTGGCCAAACAAAAAGAGCGTTGAAGTTTCGTATCAAGGAACATGAATCTTATGTTAGAAAAGGCGAAATTAACAAGTCTTCAATAGCGTATCATAGTTGGACATTTAACCATAATTTTGACTTTGGGTCTGCAAAAATTATCCAAAAGGCTTCTTCCATAGGTGAATTGGATTTTCTTGAGGCTTTTCATATTCACAAAGATTTAGCAGGTTTAGTTAATGATTTGAAGTCCAATCCAGTCCTTCCTAATGCCTTTAAAATTTTACTATCTTAATTCAGTTATTTTTGCCGATAGATGGCGTTACCTCCTCGCGTTTGGTACTACCAGAGGGTATAAAAATTCGTTCAGTGGTTGCTTTCCATTATTTGAAGTTCAGATTTTGAGCGTGAAGGTGCATTTGCCCCTCGCTCCCTATTTTAACTTCGCTAATATTTCTTTATACTTGATCAGACAGCCTGGCTCAGTAAAAGTAGGCGGCCAGTGCAACTCTGATTAAAAATCCAGTTATAACCACGTGCAGTGCTGATAAGGACCACGTGTTTCTGAGACTCCTTCCCCTTTATTTTCTTCTTTCTAGGTATTTCTTTCTCCTGATGAGGAGGGACCTTTAGCTGCCCTCGAAATCGATTGAGTGTTTCATTATACTTACGCTAAATACAAGGTTGTTTTTACGATTTTGAGAATCACAGATAGTTTTAAATACAAATTAACTATAAGCACAAATGTGTAAAATAAAATAAGGTGCTGCATAACTTTCAGCTAATGTAAGTTGGGAGCATATGAACTTATCATTAATTGTTAGTGAACTTATCATTAAAATTGAAAATTTAAAAAGAAACTGCTATATATGCACTATATGTTACTTCCTTATTAAAGCAGACACAGCCTGGCAATAATTAAAAGTTGCATGTCACTAGTTTGGCAATTCAATCCACTAATTTGGCCACAGTTGCCACTTTAAAGGAAATGTTAACTGTACATATTCTAATATATTTTATAAGTACTAGGCTTAAACAAAAAATGTGTATTACCTTTCTGGATCTTTAGGAAACCTAAAAAATTTTCTTTCAGGAAAGTCCCAGGAATTGCCATTGCACGCCGCACAGCGTGCAAAGGCTTTTGGTGAAGGACCTTTCAGCCTAAAAAAATTAATTAAATCACCTTATTAAAGTAATTTCATTTAAAAATTCATGGTCACAGTAAAAACATTAGATATTTAGCAAATGGTTTAGAAATAGGCTCCCCTTCACAAAAAGTTAAATATCATGACAATTGATTTACATAGGTAATTTATTTCTGCACTAAAAATGTAATATCCTCTAGACCTTTCAAAGAAAATCTTGAACATATATTTACATAAAAATCAATGAATAAGTCCTTATGAGTAAAATGATGAATAATATAAATAAATAATAACTTGAAATAAGTTCTTATAAGGTTCGAATAACCTAAACTTAAACGTTTTACACAGTGCATGGGAACATATTTTCGTGAAAAAAAGTCTTGCGTCGAATGAAAGGGCACGAAAAATGAGATTTGACAAATGAAATTTCACTCAAAGGGGGAGCGATTATTATTATTATTATCATTTTATAGATTAGGCATGAATCAGCTTTACTTAAAAAGGTGTTTTAATACGGGAATAGGATCCAATACCTTTGATTTCTTTTACAAGTTGAAGTACGTAATAAGTTATATGGCAGTTTTTCATAAAAAGTGGTTCCTTCGAAGGAAACACGCCGGCAATCTCCTAAAACTTTAAGTAAGCACCTGATCTTTGCTCTGACAAAAGCTAAATAGAATTGTAAATTCTACGTAAGAGCGAAGGTCAAATGCCCACTTAAAGTTTCAGGAGATTGCCGGCATGTTTCTTTCGCTGGAACCACTTCTTATGGAAAACTGCCATATAACTTATTTTGTATAATTACCGTCCAGATTTTTCAGAGTACTTGATCTTCATTATATCTGTTTTTGTCAAATTTACATTTTATATGCTATGTCATTCCAAATAGTAAGCTTCGAATAGGATGAATATTAGCACATTCAACTGAATTGCCTAGATCTGAAAAATTGCTTTTACTTCCAAATTTTTTACCTTATATCTGCATAACCTGCATTTATCCCATTCGTCTTCCTATTGCTGATGGGGAAAATTACATTTACGTGAGATATTTGGAATACTGAAGTTCATATGAATGTTGAATAAAGAGAACAAATCCGGCATTCTGTCATACTCTGAATAATACTCTGAATAATAAAATTTTAAGAAAACATCAGCTTCATTCACGTGAATAAAATAAATACATTCTCAAAAACAAACATCCAGAAAATCTTTCGCAAGTGTCAACATAAACGATATACAAATATATTTTTAAGTATTTTAATATTTCATAAGCTGAAGATAAACCAAAAAAGTATCGGGAATTCATTGGCATATGTTCAAAGAGATAAAGCAGCAAAGATAAAATAGTTTCCAATAGCAAAGAGAAAACAGTTTCGAAATGTCTAAACGACAACCTAGAGCACACTCTCAAAACGTTTGCGAAAAGACAATGGGGCCCACTAGCGGCCAAGCGGTAAAATCACTGAACACTGGTAGTTCGGTCCGAGGTTCGAATCCGGCGAACGGGCTGGCTGCATGGGCGTTTTCGTTGTTTTCTCCACGTGTAACGTGTATACGAGCCAGTTTCCCTTAAAAGTATCGGCATCGAATACGAACGAAGGCATCCCTCCTCTTAGGCAGATAGCCCTCGAGGCTTTGCCATAATCACACACACACACGCGCGAAAAGACAATGATCTCAATAAGACATAAATTTTATGGAACATGACATTATTTAAAAATTTTCGTTCGAAATTTTAGTTCTGATATACGAAAATGCACATTAAATAACTAAATGTGGGTATTTCTGTACATGTTTGTAAAAAACGAATATATAATTTTTTAGGAAAATTTTGCATGTTTTTTATTTGGGTAATAATATTTTTAAGTTAGGAACATTTTCTATACTGAACATATGTGTCTACGAAATTCTTTGGAAAAAGCGGAAAGTAAATAATCATTTCGATACTTCTCTAGAAATCAAATATTATAAATAAACAACGATTTAAAAATTAACCAAGAGCACAACGAAGTACATATATAAATTATTTTGCTAATCGGTTATGAAATTTTAAGTAGGATATATCCAGAATCTTCAAAATTAGTAATGAAACGTTAAATTTAACCCTTGAGATTTTCCTAAAGAAGTCTCTGTAATAGTAAAATGCTGGTTAAAACTGTGCTAACAGAAGGGGAAAAAATGCCTTTTTTAAAATATTCGCATGATATGAAATAAAAATGAAAGCATTGCTCCGGTTCAGCAATGCAATACAAGTTGTTAAATAAAAACATTTTCTAAACTGAGTTTTTTCGTCACGTACGAAATATATTGAAAGAGCGAAAATATATTAGCAGTGGGCTAGGAAACTAGTCACTATATTAGCAGTGGACTAGGATATATTAGCAGTGGAGTAGTAATATATTAGCAGTGGACTAAGAAACAAATTTTCAAAGATGATACTGTGGTATGAAAATTAATCAAAAAGTATAACACGTAAACATTTTTCTTCGCAATAAGTTATGAATGTTTTCGTTTCAGTAGAATGAAGTTAGAAAATACAAATTTGGTAATGAAACACTCATTTCAGCCTTTAAGATTTTATTAAAAGATGCAATAAACACATTCACTTGAAATGTAATGCAGTAAGTTAAAATATAACTCTCAGTGCAATATATTAGGTATGTACGGTTAATTGTTTATTTCGAATATGACAGAGCAGAAACTTTTGAGTCAGAGAGAAACCATGTTTACAAAACGATGGTTCTTGTTTTCCTAGTAATTCAAATCAAAGCGTTGATGTTTTTTTATGAAGATGATATATTTTTTAGACATGTTTCTAATGAAATTAGTATATAAACTTCTTTTAAGAAATAGTCTTTACGAGAAAAATCTATGACAATTCAAGTCAGTGATCGTGGTGACTTAGAGAAAATATTCGAAGTCTGTATGAGCTGAGTTAAAAGTCTCCATTATCTACATTCGAATACATCTAAGTCAGAGAAAGTTAATCTATTCCTATAGCATACTAAGATAAAAATTCTATTTCTTTTCTTAATTTCTGGTTCAGCGTAGTAGTATTGTTAAATCTTCTAAATGTGTAACACAATTATTAAATCAAATAATATAACTATTTAGTAAAAATTTGTTCTCAAGACTTTACAAGGCATTGTAAACGATAAATAGGAAAATATTTGAAAATTCAGTGATTTGCAGTGGAAGTAATGTAAAAAATGGTAATATTCAAAGTGTTCTAAAGGTTACAAATAAGGTACTTCAGAAAAAACTGTTTATGAAAACACGAACACATCACAGCCATCCGCAATTAACTTTCGTCAAAACTGAAAATTTTATGTTAAAAATTTACTTGAGATGCAGGAAAAGAAATATTAAACGATTCAAAATGAAAATACTCATGCAAACTTTCCGAAATGAAATGTTCAGTATTTCAGGAAATATTCATTTAACTTGTTTGCAATTTTGTTAAATAATATGTAATGAGCATTCGGATGCGGGAAAAATAACAAACATTTAATTATCTGGCAATGAATCATATTTTATTGGAAATGCAATGGCATGAAAATTAGACAAATATATCTGTATGGAAAATCTTGATGATAATTTCTGAGTGTGTTTGTTTTTAATAGAAATAGTTAAAGGCTCCTAGATCGGTAATGAACTACTAAATTCGGCCAATTTTCATCAAAAAACGAAGTTCTCCGTAATGATAAAATATTACTTAAATTCTCTAGCTTTGTGACTTCCCTCAGACATTGGCAAGACCAACAGTTGTCTGGGCAATACAAGATAACTATGTATTTAATAGGTTATTTCAAAGATATGAAAGAAATAACAGTTGGGTAAAAAAATGGACGTTTTCAAGAAACAAATGTTCTCTTATGTTCTTTTGGTATTATAATTGGAAACAAAATGCAAAAATTAAGTAAATACGTAGATAAATGTCAGGAAAAACGATAAATTTATATTAAATGTTTACTTAAAGTCTATGTAAAGTTGGAAAACAGTGATCTTAATACATTTGAAAAAGTAGTTCATATACAATGCATTAAAATTTTGCTATCGATCTTTGAATTCATGAAAATCAGGTCATTCATCACGTTCGCTTGTTTACAGTATATTCCCTTGTCGTTTTAATCTTTTTACTTTTGAGTTGTATTATTTCTGAATCTGAAGCTTTAAAACACAAAATCAGTCTGATTTATCAACTTGCGTCTAAATGTAAAGTACAGTCAACCAAGTGGAAGAATTCAGTATAAGTAAATGTACTACAGACAAAATAAAATTAAAAATTCATCATTATATTTCATGCTCTGTTCATGAAACTAGTCCTGACTTATCTCATTCGGAAAATTTTCAGAAAAAATATTCGTTTCTTGTTCATGTTTTTGCATACTTAGATACTAATTTTGTTGGAAATAGGGGATTTTCTTATTCCATTTTATATTTCACTGTTAAGTCTGGCTTGGGAATTTTTTTTTCCATGGATATGGCATACTTCTCCTATATGTCTGTCACTGTTCTAATAAATTACGTTACTAACAAGTATGAATAAAATCCCTAGCTATACAGTAATTATCTTGAATGTTTGCTTAATCTGAAACGAAAAATGCAACCCATGTGAAAATATAGAGCAAGTTTATCTTAAAAAGTTCACGAATACATTTTTGTTTCTTAGTCCTTACATGCTTTCTGTGTTTATCACTTAAGTTTATTGTGTACCTATCTTTAATCTAATTTGTGAAGTATTCCTGTTTGAATACTTGCATTTGAATTTGTTTAACTGATTTTTAAAGTGCGCGTATATTTTGATCAATGCGTGGGGAAATGAGGCACCAAGTGGTACTAAGCATTCCATATTGCATCTTTTCTTAAGAGTACAGCCGGTTAAAAGAGAAAATGCGTTTCATACTTTGTGAAATGTATTTTATTTACTTATTATGTGTCATGCTCATGATAAATAAAAATGTTATACATGTGAGCAGGATTGTGTGGCTCCAATGTTTAATTTAAAAAAATGCTTTTCAAAAAAGTGTGGTCTTTCTTATGACAAATTAAAAAATGCGTTAAAATTTTTAAAGTTGGTGACTATAGTAGATCATTATATGGACTTTCTGTCATTATTACTTATTTTGTATAATTATTTGTGTGTAATTTTATTTACTATCTATGAGAAGTTAAATGACAAAAATGCTGTAAAAGTTCATTATTAAGCAATGTCAGTTTGAAATTTCTAACTTAAAATTATTTGTGTTAGGTCTTTTAAGTTAATTACTATGTTAGATCATTATTTGGAAGTCTGCTCCATATTTCGTGTAATGTATCATAACTATGTAGGAGTTATTTGTCAGGTATGATAAATTAATTTCGTTCTCAAAAGACTGGAAGAGTTCACTGCTAAGTAAATTATTGACAATGTAAAACATGGGTATCTTTCAGTTAAGTTTATAATGTTGCGAGGCCCCCAACTTGTCAGCAACAGTGGTAGTGACTGCTTTGAACTGTAAATTACATAAACTCGTAAGAAGGGTTTTAAATCCCTTTTTATTCCACTTTAGAAATACAGCTGCGTTCACTTGACGCTCACAAACTACGCCGACCCGGCGGTTTAACGAAATAGAAAAGTACAACTAAAAATAAATGACAGGATGAATAAATAACGAAATCACTACCTACGAGGCTCTATAATCGTAACTAACTTAACCGCGTTCTAAGATACAGCTGAGATTCAGCAAACTTAATCTTATGATTATCTTAATCAAAATTAAACTTATGATTAAGAAGTTGAAAGATTCAACGAACTGCCGAAATAGGAACACAGGCCGAAACGCGCGGTTCTTAAATTTCTACCTAGCAACCTTCACACTCGCGATTCAAGACGCACACTTACAATCTCGTTTCCCTTCTATTTAAACTCAATTTACTTCTGCTAAAATTTGAATACTCTGCGCGTTCTACTACGATTTACATACTCTGGCATTGGCAATTCTAGGGAAAAGTAGAGGCTTGACAGGACAGATAGCTTAAACTTTGTAAAGATTTAAAAGAAGTGAATCAGAGGCCGATGATAATTAAGTAGAGGCTTTATTAAAAGATGGAATTTCACGCACATGGTAAAGCACGTTTCTACATATCACACGAGCACCACTACAACCGTTGCCAGATCAACCTAAGCAAAAATTATAAAACAGTTACAGTTAAAATGCATGACATTAAAACAAGAACGGGGAGTACGTGTGATTATTCTCAACACCCTCCCTTAATCACATATTATTTTACATTTATCTCTTAAATAACACAATCTTGGTTTAGGCAAGCATTTTGTAAACAAATCAGCTAACTGATTTTCACTAGAAACATATACGAGATTTATATCGTACAATTTTACAATATCCCTAATATACTTTAATTTAATATCCAAATGTTTTAGTCTAGCACAATTACTTTCATTCAATATTGCTTTAATTACAGACTGATTATCCTCATAAACTGAAACTTTAATATTGTCGACTCCTAAAATTTCTTTAGATAAATTATAAAATACAGTTAGGTCTTGAATAGCTTTTGCTAAAGCCAAAATTTCTGCCTCAGTAGAGGACAGAGCAATAGATGTTTGCTTTTTAACAGACCAAGTTACAGGACAATCATTAAAGAAAATAATATACCCTGAAATAGATTTTCTATCATTTGTATCTGACCCCCAATCAGCATCAACATAAACATTTAACATAATATCAACACTATTAGATTTACAAAATAATAATTTGAATTCAGATGTCCCTTTTAAATATCGAAGAATTTGCTTCAGACCAGCCCAAGCACTGTTAGTGGGTTGTTCTTGTATCTGACTCAGACAGTTCACACAAAACAGAATATCTGGACGAGTTGTCATAGACAGATACAGCAAAGCACCTACAAGTTCACGATAAGGGCCATGAAATCTTTCACCATTCACAAAATTTGATGAAGTTGACTTAGGCACTAGAGGAGTATCAGATGGCTTACAATCTAACATTCTAAATCTATTTAACAATTTTTCAACATAAGATTTTTGGCCTAAAGTAAGTTTGTTCTGTGAATATTCAAAACTTATTCCAAGAAATTCATTTGCAACTTCAGCCTTGGACATCTCAAATTCATTTCTAAGTAATTCAATCACAATTTTTACCTCTGAATCATTAGAACCAGCAATTAGCAAGTCATCCACATACAGCACAATAAATATTTCACTCTGTTTAGTTCTTCTTACAAAAGTACATGCTTCACAGTTAAGTTGTTGGAAGTTTGACAGAATTATAAAATCAGTAAATCTCTTGAACCACTGCCTCGGTGCTTGCTTAAGTCCATAAAGACTCTTAAGAAGCTTGCACACACGACTACTGTTGTCATTGTAGCCCATTGGTTGTTCCATGTATATTGTTTCTTGGAGATCACCATTCAGAAATGCAGTCTTTACATCTAATGCATAGATTTCAAGATTCTTTTGAACAATGATAGCCAGCACAAGTCGAAGTGATGATGTACTAATTACAGGAGCATAGGTCTCAAAGTAATCAATACCTGGCTTTTGTTCAAAGCCACGAGCAACCAATCTAGCTTTGTAGACATTGTTTCTTTTGATGCGCAACACCCATTTACAGGATATTGGCTTTTCATCCTTTGGCAAGTTGACTAACTCCCACACTTTATTTTTATTAAGAGAAGCTATTTCTTCATGCATGGCTTTCCTCCATAGGACTTGCTCTTCTGTCGGCAATGATGTTATATCCTCATATGTTACTGTATCAACAGTTGCCACATTAGCTTCATACATAAAGTAATCATTCAACTTTACAGGTAATTTTACATTTCTTCTTTGCCTAGTAATTTCTTCATGACTTTCTTCAAGATTTCTGGAATCTACATCACTTGAATCATATACTACCTCATCTTTAGCAGGATCTTTACTTTCTATGGAAAAATCATCTTGAACTGAGATACATTTCTTTTTCTCTTCATTGAACAATACATTTCGAGAAACCACAACATGATTTGTGACTGGGTCCAGTAAACGATAACCCATGGTAGAGTATCCAATAAAAATCATCTTTTTTGATTTTGGATCCAATTTCTTTCTTAAGTTATCAGGAACTCTCATGTATGCATCAGATCCAAACACCTTAATAATATTCAAATCAGGCGGCTTCCCATATTTGAGCTTATAAGGTACATTTTCAACAGTCTGATTTGGAATTCTATTCTTAAGATATGCAGCTGTCTGTACAGCATAGCCCCAGACGGATTTAGAAAGCTTTGCTTCACATATTAGAGCTCGGGCCTTCTCTAAAAGATATCTGTTGGCTCTCTCAGCCACACCATTTAAAGGAGGTGAATATGGAGGAGCAGGATCTATCATAACACCATTTTTCTTGCAATAACGAGCTAGTTCACCAGACACGTATTCCTTGGCATTATCACACCGAATTTTGTATTGCGAAAGGCAGTCCAAAATTGTATAAAGAAGAGTGGTTGATCCACTATAAAAAAATGCTTACAACTATGCAACAAATACTAAATAATTTTGTCCTCTTTATTACGAGTGATCAAATGAGGAAGGTACCTCTAGATGAAAACTTGATATTACCTATGCCACCATTATCAGATGATGTGTATATTTCACGTTTAAGTGAGGCACGGCGATTTGTAAACTTATGTAAATGCCTAGCCAAAATGATCAGTGGGCATTAGGTGCAATTCAATGTTTAGCTGTATGTTTGAAAGAAATTCATTTGATTCCTCCTTCACTTAAAAATGAATTTGAGGATTTTTTATTGGAGCAAATTGATTGTGTATCCACAGACAGCATTGAGGCTATTGCTGATTGTTATGTTGCATTTATGCACTGTATTGGGTTTACGTGTGGAACATTTTTTGGAACGAAGACTTCAGACTCAAGTATTTAAACAAGGTCTTGCTAAAAGTATACATCATGCCAGAGTTTTAATACGTCAGAGGCATATACGGGTTTGAAAGATGCCTCGAATACCAACTGTTCATAGTAAAACATATGTAACCCCACGTCGTCCTTTTGAAAAGGAGCGTCTTGACCAAGAATTGAAGTTTATTGGAGATTTTGGACTCCGAAACAAGCGTGAAGTTTGGAGAGTGAAGTATACATTAGCCAAAATACGGAAAACTGCTCGGGAATTGCTTACTCTTGATGAAAAAGATACTAGAAGACTTTTTGAAGGTAATGCCTTGCTTCGTCGTCTGGTAAGAATTGGTGTATTAGATGAAAACAGAATGAAGCTTGATTATGTATTGGGTGTTGGAATGTTTTGCTAATATGCACTCTTCACAAAAGCTTGAAGGTGACTCAGATACTGGCAAACCCATTTCTTTTAACATTTTATCAGATGAGTGCCCCATGCGCCTGTGCCATAATTCTGCACTATGATTTGCAATGTATGTTGAAGCTTTAACTGGTTCAAATTGACTCACATACTGTCCTTTCTCATTGAGTTTAGCAAACTTAAATTTTTCATTCCTCTTTTCAATAACAGCTACATCATTCTTAAAAATTACACTGTAACCTGCTTTTTGAATATTCTTCACAGATATTAATTGACCGTTCAACTCAGGCACATATAACACATCTTTAAGTAATATTTCTCTTCCATTTAATGTTCCAGGTACTGTACCAATACCTTCTACCTTTAAAACTTCATTTTTTGAAGCACATGCAACAGTTCCAGAAAAAGGTTTAATTTCTTCAAACCACTCACCTTTATTACACATGTGTGTAGATGCTCCAGAATCCAGAATGAAATTTCCAACAGGCTCACCAACCATGAATGTTACTGCAGCCGATTCTCTATAATCTGATTTATGCTTAAATCTGCAATCCTTCCTGTAATGCCCTGGGCGTCCACATCCAAAACAAACTAATTTTTTCTTGCAAAGTCTGGCAATATGACCTTTACTTTTACATTTGTGGCAGATGATATCACGCTTATCAGCGCTAAAAGCTACGTTATTACTTGAGCCAGAAATACGAGAATCGTAAGAATTTCTCTCACCTTGCAATTCTTCAGCATTCAAGAGCCTTTGCATAACAAAGTCCAGCGTAAGCATTTCATTTGGCTGGTTCTCAATCGTCGATTTAATGTCGTACTCAGAAGGTAGCGACATCAACAAATAAATAATCACATCCATATCTTTGACTTCAGCACCCGAAAGCCGCAGTTCATTTACGATAGCCAACAGTTCGTTTATATGTGACTGCATACTGCAATCTCGGCGTTTCTTCAGTGTCGATAATTTCTTTCGTACTAATATTTGACTAACTGCACTCACCTTATGGTATTTATTCTTTAAACTGCTCCAAATTTCACATGCAGAAGATTCACTCGACATGGTCGCCAATATGGCATCATCTAGAAGGGTTAGCAGCAATGCGTAAGCCTTTTTTGCATCTTTGATTTCAGCGACTTTCGTTTCATCCGCTTCAACGTCTAAATATTTATCAAGTTCTTTGGCTGCAAACACAGCTTCTACACGGCGCTTAAACAGAGAAAAGTTTTTACCGTTAAACGGCTCAACACAATACTTTGTGTTCTCATCACGTGCTGCCATTTCAAATTTCACTTAACGCGCGATTCCGTTTCAAACAAATAAGTTCCACAAAACAAATATAAATGCTTCGCCTCTAGCGTGTTCAATATCAGAACCACGCTCTGCTGTAAAGATTTAAAAGAAGTGAATCAGAGGCCGATGATAATTAAGTAGAGGCTTTATTAAAAGATGGAATTTCACGCACATGGTAAAGCACGTTTCTACATATCACACGAGCACCACTACAACCGTTGCCAGATCAACCTAAGCAAAAATTATAAAACAGTTACAGTTAAAATGCATGACATTAAAACAAGAACGGGGAGTACGTGTGATTATTCTCAACAAACTTAAAATAAATGTTAGTTAAAAATAAATATAAACCCTACATTTGCCGCTGCCAGAACTTGGTAAACTTGGAAGCAGGTCCTAGAAACGACCTGTTGAAAAAGTTTCCATATTCTGACCTAAAACCCAAGAGCTCCGTTTAGATAAAATAAACTGTTTCCTAAAACAATTATAATCATTTCTGTAGATGTTTAATTACCATATCTTCTTACAGGATCCTTTCTGGAATTTGGTCTTCATCACTCAAACTTTTTCTCTTCCTTCCAGCATCTGGAAGGAATAAGTATCAGTATATTCGAAATACATTATGATTTACACTTTCTTAACACTCGATACATTTTCGTTTTCGATCCTTTTCTTTTCCTTATTTAACTGCTTACATTCACATTCATTCAAATATTCAAACATGAATTTAACTTTACCCTGGTTCTCCACCATGTGTGGTGTCAAACGGGAAATCTTCGTGTTTTTGTACTACAACACTTCCCCTAACCACAATGATTTGTTAGCATACAAACGACCAAATATGACACACCTTAATCCAATATACTGAAACTCGATGAGCTATGTTTAACATTCTTAAAATTCAAGTGTAGGTGGAGAACCCTAAAAAACACATTCATTCTAAATTCCCCCTCATTCATCTTTAGACATGCAGGCTTTCGCTCTAAAGCATGATTTTATCTACTGTTTAATACTTAGATTTGAACTCGTTTCTGATGAGCATTTACTTTTAGCATCTAAAATTTTATGCTTCTAGACTAAATTCTACTTTTACATAACTTTCAAGTATTTACCTATATTTACAAAATTCTAATACATATGATTTTTACAATTTACCATAAAATGAATAAGATAAAAATAAAATTTTACTTCGCGCTTTCTTCGCCAAGTTGGCGGCACTGAAACTAAATTTTTCATTAATACAAGAATACGAAAGTATTTTACTTTCGGCCAAATTTTGGCTTTAACATTTCAAATTTTGGAGCCAATTTTGCAGTGAAATTATCTGGGGCACTTGATAAAGAAAATTTCCGCTTTGAAACTTTATCCCCTACTTTAAAATTTGCTTCACGGCGTTTTCTATCACAGTAAAGTTTCTGTCTATGTCTTGTGTATGTATATGCTGTAATTAGTGTTTAACAGTGTCTAACAAACCAAGATGTAACAAATCATCCGCCTATCGATCAAAACTAATGTATTCCTAAGACGCCTCTGTATGGCCATGTACAATTACGTAAAATTCTTCAAAAAACTCCCGAGGTGGCCTCATGAGGCTGCTGGGAGTTGCTGCCACTAGATAGGGAAGGGCGCGGGACATATGCCTGTTTACCTCTGTTAAACATCAGGCGTCCCCGTCCTCCGTCACCTGTCTATGTCTTGCCGTATCCGAACTTTTAACCGCCTGATCAATAAGTTTCTGTCTATCTTTTTGTTCGAATTCTTCTTCTCTTTGTTGCACAAAGAATAATTTATCTAGTGGCGTAATTAACTTACGTCCTAAAAATAATTCTGCTGGAGTTTTTCCCGTAGTATCATGATTTGCTGTTCTTAAAGCATAAGCTAACTCAATTATGTAGCCATCCCAGCGCTTGTGATGTGTGCTAACATAGCTTCGAATTATTTTTACAATATTTTTATTAACTCTTTCTGCGATGTTTGCCTGTGGTCTATACGGAACCATTTTGATATGGCGTATGCCAAGTCCAGTGCAAATGTTTTCAAACATTTGGCTAACGAATTGTTTACCGTTATCGCTAATGACTTTTATCGTTGCACCGTATTTTAAAATGTATCGGTGTAAGAATGCATCTGCGACTGTTTTGGCTGACGCGCGTTTAAGCGAACCAATTTCTGTCCATTTTGAAAAATGATCTACAATTACTAAAAGAAAACGATTTTTATTTAACTCACTCTGAGGGAAAGGACCAAGAAGATCTATGCCTAAAATTTCATTCGGAAATGTAGCGCGAATGCTATTTAAGTACCCGGCAGGGCTGTAACTAATATAATTTATTAACTAGCATTGATTGCAGGATCTTACATACGCAGTTACTATTTTGTATAATTGCGGGAAATATACCGCCCCGCGTATCCTTTTTAAAGTCTTTCTGACCCCTAAATGACCCGCTGTTTTCGCGTCGTATAATTCCTTCAAAATGTTTAATCGAAGCGAGGCTGGGATGACTGGTTTGTATTCGAAATTTTCGTTTGTTGTTTTCGTATAAAATAATAAATTATCTATTATTTCATAGTTCTCTGCTCTATTTCTATTTGTTCAAAGCTTTCGTGGTCTTTCAAATACGCATAGATACTTCCAAATTCAGGATCAGCTTTCAATTCAGCAATAATTGTTTCTCTAGAATCTAAAATTTTTGAAGTCAACACAGCGCATTTGAGTTCATTGCCTTCATCGTCCAGTTTTATTCGAGATAGTGCGTCAGCAACATTCTTTTCCTTACCCGGTTTATATTTTATTATTAGATTATATTCTTGGAGTTTTAAAGCCCATCTTATTAACCTGGGCGTTAGGTTTTTCCCCGAGTAAAGTCTACCAACAGCCGCATGATCCGAAAAGACTGTTACTGGCGCTTTGCCGAAATAAACTCGAAATTTGTGTACAGCCATTAATACGGCTAATGTTTCTCTCTCTGTAGCTGTATAATTCCTTTGCGTAGAATTTAAAGTTTTACTAAAAAATGCCAAAAGATGGCCATTCTGCATGAGAACCGCACCTACGGCATAGTCCGACGCATCTCCTGCAATTTCCAGGTTTTCGTCCGTTCCCGGGAATTTCAAAACAGGGGCATTGATGAGTGCTTCTTTTAACCTTTCAAATGCTGCATTTGCTTCTGCTGTCCACGTAAACTTACTTTTTTTTTCTTTTAATTACTAGCAACGGTTCAACAATGTTCGCGAAATCTTTTATGAACGACCGATAATAAGAACATAACCCAAGGAAAGAAGAAAGTTTCTTGGCGGTGTTGGGAGGTGGGAAATTCTTGGTGGCTTTTATTTTTGAATCCTGAGTTTAAATCCTGAGTCCTGAGTCCCTTTTGAATCCTGAGTCCCTTTTGCAAAATTTTATAATCCAGATATTTAAGTTCTTTAGTCGCGAACTTGCATTTTGATGCGTTAATTGTAAGACCGACCTCTTTTAATTATTTAAAAACCTCTTCCAAGTCTTTAATGTGTTGTTCCAACGTACTACTCGTTATAATTATATCATCTAGATAGATTAAAGTCGATTTTCCTAGGACAGGCTTTAGAACAATGTCCATAGCTCTCTGGAATGTTGATGGGGCCCCACACAACCCAAAGGACATGCGTAAAAATGCATAAGTGCCCGATTTTGTGATAAACGCGGTTTTATGTATGTCTTCAGGTCTCATACCTATTTGATAGTAGCCAGACGTTAAGTCCAAAGTAGTCATGTATCTCGCAGACTTAATCTTTCTAATAATTTCCTCTATTACCGGCAAAGGGTAAACTGGGAACTTAGTAATAATATTAAGCTTTCTGTAATCGATAGCAAACCTCCAAGCCCTTTTATCCGAAGGAGGGAAATCATTCTTTTTCCTACATAGTACGACTAGACTCGCGTACTCACTATTTATGGGCGTTATTATCTGATTCTGCAACATTTCCTGAATGTGTTCTTCAATAATTTGCTCTTTCTGTTTATCATACCGGTAGGGTTTATCGGCAGTTAGTTGTATATCATGCGTTACAATTTGACAATTACCAGGCCGTTCTGAAAACAAGTTTGAAAATGTACTCACCACTTGCTGGATGGCTTGACTTTCATGGTCCTTCAAATGGCTAAGGTCTACCTGCGGTTGTTGCACTGGCTCCACCACCCTCCGATCCATTTCCCGTATAATCTAATTCTCCTGAAAATTTAGTTTGGCTTTCGCGGCCTTTAAAAACTCCATGCCTAAGATGACTGGACTCTGCAAATTTTTCACCACAAAAATTAATACTTTGTGGCTCTCCTCTTTTACCTGTATTTTTAATGATAATTTCCCGATACATTGGCAGATTTTTCCTTGCGCCGCTATAATTTCTGTGTTTTTATTTTTAAATAATCGTAACCTATTAAAATTCTTCTTGAAAAATGTATCACTCATAAAATTACCTTCTGCCCCTGTATCAATGAGGGCTTCTACTGGTACATCGCCAACCAGGACTTGAATAATCGGTAATTGTGAATTCTTTACCATGACCGTATTTAGGTATCTTCTTGAGGGTTTTTTTGAAACTTCCGTGGTCTGGACCCTCGCTTTTACAGGCCCGTCTACTCGTTTAAAGCTTTCCTTTCAACTTCAGTCTTCTGGGTACGCGGACGATTGTTTTCAAATTTCCTTTTTGGGCCTTGACCTTCGAGCTTCGATGACTTGGCTTGATAGCTCTTTCCCCCATAAGAGCGATTTGTGTTTCCGGTCTGTTGATTTGAGAATTGCCTGCGGGGACCTTGAGAATACGATGCCCCTCTAGATTTTTCTGCTATTCTTCGGTTTTGGAACTTGACCGCGAATTCGAAGAGTTCCTGCAAAGTGCTTGGGTTTCGGATTTCGAAGTAATCTTGGACAGCAGGTAGCAATCTTGGTAAGATTATTTCAATTATCTCCGTGTCAGATTTCTTTCCATACAGCATATCCGTCAGCTTAACTTTTCGCAGAATAAAGTCCGTCAACTCTTCTATATTACGTTGATAAAAACTATACAGCTCGGCTTCTAGCTTTGCTCGGTCTTTCACTATGGGGAAGGCCTTTAATAATGATATTTTGAAATTTTCAAAGGTATATGTTTGGACTCCGAATTCTCCTAATAAAAATTTCCCTATACTCTTCCACCATAGTGAGGCCTGTCCTCTTAGTGCAGACGTGGCAATGGCAACTTTTTGTCTTTCAGGCACAGGGTATAACTGGAAGTGATTTTCGAGGCCTTCTAAGAAAATCGCCACCGAATTTTTTCCGTCGAAATTGACGTTTGGCTTGATAGATGCTCTCATCGTTTGGACCAGGTATTCACATCCTTCTAACTGGTTTCTTGTTGTTGGAGTTGTACAGGAGCTTCCATCCAGTTTTCGGCCATCTCAGTTCGTAAGGTGTTCGGGCGCCATTATAATGTTGCGAGGCCCCAACTTGTCAGCAACAGTGGTAGTGACTGCTTTGAACTGTAAATTACACAAACTCGTAAGAAGGGTTTTAAATCCCTTTTTATTCCACTTTAGAAATACAGCTGCGTTCACCTGACGCTCACAAACTACGTCGACCCGGCGGTTTAACAAAATAGAAAAGTACAACTAAAAATAAATGACAGGATAACCGCGTTCTAAGATACAGCTGAGATTCAGCAAACTTACTGATTAAGAAGTTGAAAGATTCAATGAACTGCCGAGATAGGGACACAGGCCGAAACGCGCGGTTCTTAAATTTCTACCTAGCAACCTTCACACTCGCGATTCAAGAAGCACAGTTACAATCTCGTTTCCCTTCTATTTAAAGTCAATTTACTTCTGCTAAAATTTGAATACTCTGCGCGTTCTACTACGATTTACATAATCTGGCATTGGCAATTCTAGGGAAAAGTAGAGGCTTGACAGGAAAGATAGCTTAAACTTAAAATAAATGTTAGTTAAAAATTAATATAAACCCTACAAGTTACAATGAATACGTTAAAAATATCCCAAGTTAACAAGTTTTTATATTCCAAGTTGGGAAAAAGGCGATAAAGTTTCATTTCCATGGCTGAATATTAATTCCATGTGTATTATAGACTTCAAGTTCTCCTTCACAAAATGTGACTATAATTTAAATTTAAAATAATACGTTACATGTGGATATTCTTCTCTGTAGTTAAAATGTAATTCAATCTTCTGTACCTTGTGAAGAGAGTAAGGCTGTGATAAGTTCAAATAGAGTAGTGTTTATAAAGTTCTGCGACGTTTTCAAATGAAGGAAAAATCAAGGTTCAGTGTATGTTTGGTGATTTAAGTAGGATGTGTGCAAGAAAATACAAGACATTTTTGAGTATCTCCAACTTAGTAATAAAAAATTAAGAAATGTAGTATTCCAGTTAAACTATATAGAATGAGCATTGTGTATATTGGTTTAAAGTTACAGAAAATATTATCTAGTGAAGTTATATGCATGTAAATTCCAGCTTAAAATTTCAGAGACAGAGAAATGTAGGTAAGTTTACTTTTGGAGAAATGGAAATGTAACATCATATTGTATTTAAAACAAGGGAAAAAGTTAAGGGTAAAAATAAAAATGTAACAAAAAAAATTTTTAAAGGAAAGGGAAAAAAAATGAAATTTACTTTTGGAAGTAAAAATGCATAAGGGAAAAACAAAAAACTAAAAAAATTAAAATTATGAAACTAAATATTACTTTTGTAAAAAAAATTAAGTTAAAAATGTAGTAACACCTTTTTTTTAAAATAAAAAGCGGAAAGGAAAAATTAAATTTGTAAAAATAAATATTACTTTTGTAAAACCAAAAAAGTTTAAACAAAAAATTAAAATAAAGTAAAGTAAAAATACGAAAAGGAATAAATTTCGGAAAAAAACTTTTGCAAAATAAAAAGTGAAAAGGAAAAATTCAATTCGTAAAAATAAATATTACTTTTGTAAAGCCAAAAAGAAAGTTAAATAAAAAAAAATAAAGTAAAAATACGAAAAGGAATAAATTTGAAAAAAAAAAAAACCTTTTGCAAAGTAAAAATGTAAAAAGAAAATGTAAATTCACTTTTTTCACTTTTGTAGAAATAAACGTCAATTTGCGAAAGTTAAAAATAAAATTTATGGTTGGGAAAGGAAAAACATATTGAATCAAAAATTAATAAATTAACTAATAACTTTGAAAATAGTAAGAATGATATGAAAAATGAAAACAGTTAAAAATATCTTAATAATAAAAAAATTAAACTGTGGGAAAATCTTACATTTAAAACAGCAATGAATAAAGTAATGATTAAGAAGCCAAAAGAAATCCTAGCCGTCGTGTAAAAACAAATGTGTGACGCGGTTTTTATGTCAAAGCGCATGCGCAGACTTTCAGCCTTATGACATCAATAGTGCAAATAAGTCAAAGGGACAAAGAGGGTTTCAAATCAAGTCTGTTAAGACGACCGGGTAACCGTGTGGTAACGTTCAGGTCTTTCATCTCAGAGATGGCGGGTTCGAATCCCGCTCGTGGAGTTATTTTTAAAATTCAGGGAAAATAATATTAAATTGAATAAAAATTAATTAAAGGTAATTAAAATAAATGACATACTAAATAATTAAAATACTTATTAAAAGGAGTAAATAAATAAAAATTAATGACGTATTAAATAATTAAAAACAATAAATTAAAAGTGATGTCATGCCAAACACGTGGTTCAAGAGCTCGTTGCCACAAACATAAAAAATACTGTCATTGCCACAAAAAAATAAAAACTTTGAAAAATAGGGTCGTTGCCACAAAATCAAAACGAAACTTTGATGATGCCATTCCGTCCATGTCACCCCATCCATCTACGTCACTTTCGGTTGTCACGTGATCCAAGATGGCGGAGACCACGCCCCTTTTCTGTTACGTCACTTCCGCCTACCGGTTACCCCGGCTTACTACTAGTACCTCAGGGTTCAGAGATGAATATAAGGTGTATTCCGAGGTCTTGTTATGTTGAATTTTAACACGTTAGTGTTTTGATTGCAGGTGGCAGTGTTGAACACTTGTACATAGACACGCGCATGTTTGGTGTTTCTCTTTACAACACATCTCAGAGAGCACGGAGAGATAATTAAATAATGGCATGAATGAAATAAGAATAGTTTTATAAGAAAGATATACGTGTTCATGTTACTTGCCATTTGATGGTTTAACATTTCATTAGTTTTCCAAACGACTTTTAATTTCTAGATTATATAGTTTTAGTGAGGAGTGTTTGTAAAAGATTGGCCTCGCGTTAGATTTAGAATCTAGAGCTAAAAGTTTTCAACAAGGTCGTTTAGACCTCAGTTTCAAACTAATTAACTCTGGCGGGAAGTATGTAAGGATCCTAAGTTTTACTAACATTTATTTTATTTTAAAACTGTACTATCATTTCTTATTTTCTACTTCCGGCCAGAATTAAATGCTTTAACTTGTTTATGCAAATTGTCTTGCTAACGCCCAAGTATTTAAGTTGTGGCTTTTTGCCAAAAGGGGAGAGAGAAGGAGATTTAGGAAGCAAGCCGCTTGCCACTGCAGTTTTACGAGTTTTCACTCGGTTGCTGGTTGCCTTTAAGGCCAGAGGTTTAGCCCTCTTGATATTTGAAAACGTATTGTAGTTTCAGCAGCTCGGCGTACTACATACGTATCCTTATAAAGGCCTGTCTTTGCTAGGCATTTGTGTACTAATTCAAAGTTAGCTTTTAGTTAGAGTTTTAGTTAGTAGTTTTATATTCTTACGTTTAGACCACAAGTGGTTGGTCTCTGTATCCCGAAGTTCGAGAATACCTGTAAAGTATTGAAAATAAAGGGTTTCGTATACCCTTCCTGCTTGTGCTGTCTACTTCACACATTCTTGAACATAGCTTGAGTAAGCTCCCTGTTCCTATTCAGGACACATCATGTTTCCAAAGCAAATCAAGAGAAACACAAGTCCTGACAAATTTAGTTTCTGTGCCACATTGTCGTGACCGATAATCACAAGTGTGAAAATTTTAAAATATAACGCTGATTTTTGTTGTTTGACTTCTGAATCAGATTGTGAGTTCTTTTCATACCTTGTTTGGCGTAACACATCAAATAAACTTGTGCTTTTTAAACGTTCTTATTCAGACTAATACAGTACACCAACTATATCTTTCAAGTATCTTACAAATTTGTTCTTAAGATTTTTATTTTTATTTTTAATTATTCAGCGCGTTCCGTTTTGAAGGGTGGGGTACGAACTGTGCGAAATTTGATCGAAGTTCCCCTGCCCCTCTTATCTAATTCACGAACTGCGTGACGTTTCCTGTCCCCTCTTTCTTTACCAAGAAGATTGGGTGCTACAAAAAGTCATTTATCGCCATTAATGGGACATTTTATTGAGACTGCAAGCCTCTATTTTCGTTTATCAATATTGTAAAAATTGGGCACACAAAACAAATACTAATTTAAAATCTGGCGTGTGCTAAAGTAAAAATGAATTTCTTTTACACTCATTTTAAAGTTTTATGATGCTTAAAAGAATGATGAGCCAGATCTTTTTTATTCTCTGTAAGAATTAAAAACTTTCCAAGTTGTAGATTTTAGTCCCCGATAGATATATATATTATATCAGTTTTGAATAATAAAATTGATAGATTAATGACATACACAAAACTGATACATAATCAACCTATCAAATATCGGATTTGTAGCGCACCTTAAATAAGTTTCTTGTCTAAATAAATATTAACAAACCATCTTAGATAGCAGAATGATTTTAACTATCAAATTTGCCATTTCAGGTAAATAATTCTAATTTAATTTAAACAATTATCTTTATTAAATCTAAAAATTGGATTTCTTAAGTGATTCTAAATTCACACTAATATTATTGCCGTATTAAGCTTTCCATTTTTAGTCATTGATAAGTTATTTAACTATTTATGGTTTATTATTTATGGTTATTTTAAGTTTATTTAACTTTCTTACAAATTCCATATTTTAATACTAGAAACGTTTAAATATGTATTATGTTTTCTAGTTACTCTACTTGAATTACTTTGGCATACATTTAATTTCTAATGGACATTTAATTAATAAATTGATAATTATGAGCGTCTACAGAATTTTCATAATTAACAAAAAAAGTGGAAAAAAACCGAACTCCTTTATATTCATATCTTGGGATTTTCAGTTCCCTTTTAATCCATTCCTTTTTCACATTGTTGCACTGTATTCAAGTTTCATATGCATGCTATCATAATATATAAAATTTATTTACAATTTATACGTCAGAGTTCCAAACGCATACTAATGTTGTTATAATAGATTTCCTGATAAGCTTTTTTTTAATTTAACTATTAATTTCAGCAAACATTTACATGATTACTTTAATTAACAAAAAATATTTTTAGCACACTTTGATACGGAATAATCATTTGAACGGCAGTGAGCTATACTAAATTTTCCAGTCTGGTTCAGACATCATGACTATTATTGATGTCATTTATAAAAAATACAATTGGTATGCTTTATAATTATTTAATTTATGATATTATTATAATATTCCTTGCTGTAATATTGTAATTAATGAAAGACGTTTGTAATGCTAATATGTATGTTGACTACTACCTTTTATTTTATTTGTTAGCTCTCGCAATTATTACTGTTATTCAAGTAATTAGCCTGCTTGTTAAGTATGCTTTACTTGTTCTTGTGATATGTAATTCTATTTCTTTATTTTTATTTTCCTCTTGGCTAGAATTGGCTTCGAAAGGTAAAATTGTAACCCTGTAAGCAACGGGGGTAAGAAATTTTGATTGGCGCAGTTTTACTATACCAGGACGAGGTTGGGATTTTCATCCGCGCAGTTGGAGTACACCCTTTTGAATTACAACATAATAATCATAATCGTTTCACGTGGTCCGTTTTACTGCTTTTTCTCTGCATTTCGCTGGCGTTGGCGTCCTCGTTCTTCATAGAGTACGCCAGAACTTCACACCCAATTATTTGCTATAAACCTAGCTTCTTTCATAACATCGTCAGACTCGTTTCTCATATCTTGCATACTGACAGAAACTTTTTTTTTATGTTGATAAGCCTCATTCAAGTCGATTGATTTTCTTTGTAATAATTCAGACGCTGCATTTGCAAAAGACAAAAATCGTTAAGAATAAAAATTCGAAAGATTCCATTTTTTTAATCTATTTGCATTTTTAACCCTTGCACTTTCTTTGAAGTTAATATAATTTAATTTAATGCTTTCAAGATGTCAAAGTATCGCATTTTAACTGATATTAAAGATGATTATCGTCCAGCCCACTTGTAGGATTTAGATTTTTGACAGCAAAGTCTCCCGAAGAAAGTACTCCATCGTTTTTAAACTTTCTCCGAAATACACGTAAATATTTTGAAGAATTTCGAAATAGTATTTACGTAGCTCTCTTACAGCTTGCACTGCATATGCTCGCCTCAAATTCAGAACTTATTCTCACAGCAGACAAGCAACAGCTCGTCCCGGTTATCACTAATAACTTGAAATATGTCCTCTAGAGGCGAATCAAAACGAAAGCATACAGCTTTTTTATTTTGATTTCAGTTAAAGTTCAGGTGTGTGTAACAATGAATTCAGCTTTCCTCTGCTTCCAAGGAACCCCTATCTGCGTCATATAGGTAGGGTACCCTTAAAAATTTAAAAGAAGACGAATTATAAGGGATTTTCTCCCGCCTTCTTAGCTTGCCTTTGTGGTGTAATGGTAAGCACACTCGGAGCGTATTCGAGAGATCCGAGGTTCACGTCTCTCAGTAAAAAAAATCCTGATGTCTCTACAGTGGCGCCCGAACTAAAAAAGGTGGTTAATGATGATTCTTCACCACCAGCATTTGGAGATTGGGTCCCCTAATCCCTAGTCGCCCTTTAAAAAAGGGCGAGTATATATGGTATATCTCCCGCCTTCCTAGCATGCCTTCGTGGTGTAATGGTCAGCACACTTGGCGCGTATTCGAGAGGTCCGAAATCCCGGCGAGGACACTGCACATTTTTCCTGTGTCCTGCTTCGAAATAACCTAATGTCTCTACAGGATAATAGAATCCGCATTTTAGGTTTAAACATGTAAATATATTCCAGCAGGACATTCAGGACCCTTATGCGACGGCGTTTCTTGCATACCCTTATTCACGCCATTGGGTCTAAAATATTTTACCTTTCGGAGGATGAGGAAGACCCCACCGTCTCTTCTGCTAAATAAACTTTGGGGAAAAAGTTTAATGCAAGAAATAATTTTAATATGGTATCATTCAATATTAAATTCAATTTATCACATTAGCAAGTTTATGACAGCTTCTGCTTCACGAAACACGGAATAATAATATCAGGAATAAGGAATTATAATATCAGATATAATTTCGCCTCGCGAACTTTTCCAAATTCTGCTGAAACAACTATGCCTAACAATGGAAAGCTCTAACAACTTGAATGAAAAAAAAAATAATAATAATTATGGCATAGCACACAAAAGGTATTTGTTATTTTCAGGAAAAATTTCCTAAATAAATTGGCTCTCTTTTATTTTACACATGGAGAAAATTACAACAGCCCCATGCAGCCAGCTTGTTCACTCGTTGATAACTTACGCTAGGCCGAACTATTCAGTGTTCTTCTGTTTTAATTATGTGACATTTGAAGAAAGACAAAATATAGTTATTATATGTTGAATGTTTGAAAGCATATTAATAATGTTTTATGCAATATCTATTTTCATGTCAATGAAAGTCACAAAAGCATGTATACACCTTAAGTTAGGAGATAAATGAAATATAAAAATTTAAAAGCAAAAATAAAAAACGAAATTACCATGCTACCAAATAAAAACGCTGCTCTGGAATATGAAAAACCTTTAAAGTTAGGAACTAAAGTCTTCATAATAGTGAGGAAAACACACAAATAGCAAAATTTATATACAAATTTTATTACACTTTTGAACAAACAATACATTACTAACAATTGAGCAATCTTATTTTCCAAGACAGCTCCCAAGGTTACAATACCTATTTTCATTCTTTTCCACAGTATAATTTGAAACAATAATTTTCTAACATTAACTTTGGCTTTATTGCGAAGAATTCCACTTGACATATAATTAGAAACTTTTTAACCTTATGTAACTAGTCTAGATTAATTCAAAAATATAAGATCATTATAATGGGGAAATCTCAGTTACTCACAAAATTGTATTTAAAATTATTTGTTCAAAAGGAAATGGTGGACTAGTTCAACTTTGAATGTTCTTTAACAAATATTTATGGAGAATGAAATACCTTTTCTCCACAGAAGTAACACAGATTAAGTATACACACTAATTAACTAGTTAAATTTAGAAAAGGTGGATCTAAGAATTCCCGAATGTGCTTCAAAACATCTGTACATGTGCAGAAAATTTCAAGAAATTATAACAGGGTGTCGTAACTCAAAATATACAGATTCTTTGGGAATCCACCAATGATTTCTAGGAGTCCATGACACAAAAGGAGGAGATAAGAATTTAATTTCATTTAAAATTAAATTATAACTGTAGTCAAAAGTGTAAAAAAAATTTAATGGGCTTAAAGAATAGCTCACCTTTTCTTAAACCCAAGGCAATCGCTGTTTTTATGCTTACAAAAATAACCTCTGTTTCCTGTGCTACAGGAAAGGAAGCATCTGGTCGGCTGTAGAGTTCACTGTAGATGTGGAAGTACAATCAAATGAAATGTAATTTTTTTAATAAAAAAAATGAAACTACTGTTTAATATACTAATCGATTTTAACAAAAGCATTTTCACTCTGAATTATTTTATGTTAAATTCATAACTTTCAAATTTTGTATCTTAACGTACATGTACGAGATAGGATGTACTTTTTTCAATATTTTGTTAAGAATATGCCTGTAAAGCAACTGTCTCTCAGTAAGGTCTGTAGAGCAAAACTAGTAAAGAATTATTTTATAGTAATTTATTTGATACTGATAAACTTATATGAACAATAATTTAGGGAGCGGAAGTTAACTACATGCACATTAAAAAATATATTACCAAAAATGTTGCATATTAATCTTGTAGAATATACAATTTATCCGAATTTGTCTAAGCATGACAGATTTGCGTAACAAAAAAAGTATAACATGAAATCTATTACAAATGTATGTATTTAATGATTATATTTAACCACCTTACCGAAATTAATGATTCTAAAATGATGAAATGTTAGCAAACCGAGTAAAATGTAATGCATTAAACAGAAATAATGCACGAAAATATTTCTAAACACTGTATGCCAAGTTCAATATATGTATTTAAGAATAACCGCATACAGAAATCTTAAGCATTTTAGAAATATGTTTCAGTTCCGTTTATTAATACTGAACAATTGATACATAACTGATGAATACTTAATACCATATAATAATACAGTTATTGTATCTTGTATAAACTATTAGAAATACAACAAAACAGCTTTCGATGCAGTCTGTTGCATAATAAAATTCTTTAAAAGTTTATAAACGTAGTCTGGTGTTTATATGTGAAATTACTAAGATAAAAAATCAAATCTCCACCCAGTTAAGTATGCACTAAAAGGGACGTGAAAGTGTATTATAATTATTTTTAGACACAAAACTTTAAAATATTCATGCGACCATTTGATGTTATAATTATAAAAAATGTAAATGCAATTTAAATGAAGCATATACTGAAATTTTTATTTAAATAAATGATCTTAACTATTTGTTTCAAGATTGCCAGCTTGAAACTAGTTACCTAAATTTGAATACAAAATTAATTTGCCCATGATTTAGAATAGAATGCATTTCCAATTTAAAATGAATTGATAAAGGTAACATTTTACTTAGTTCCTATATGTGTCACAAATAATAACCCTAAAATATATTTCCTTGTGAGGGGGGGGGAAAGACTTTTTTAAATATTCTGAGCAAAATTACTTCCTATTAATTTTTAAAATGTCTAAACTTCCATTTCTTCTACTGTAATACAAATATCCTTTAGCTGTACTCCATATTTAAAAAAAAAAATTATTTTTAAATTATACTTTAAAACACAAGTTTGAAAACTACAAAGCTAGGAAATAATTCTGGTTGTAGAATTAATTATACACACACATCTTCATAAAAATTCATCTGCAAACAAATAATTATTTTCTTATTATAATGATGAAAATAGAACAAACCAAAATAAAATTAAGGAAAAATTTAGATTGGTCAGATTTTTAATAAAATTTGACTCTGACTATATATTTTTTGTCTAAATTTACACTGGTATCTTTCTTCTCCATATAAATCAAAGTAATCTATTCTGTCGACCTGAATTCTGAAAATTTTTCGGAAAATGATTATTAAATGACTTTATGTCAGACACTGCATTAATAGAAAGAGTTTAATAAGATATCCGAAACAGGATAGAGAATTTAGTATAAGTGAAAGGATCAGATTTTGTATATTAAATTAATAATTAATATAATACAAATTTATTTGTATAAATTTGATATTGATATGAATAACATATCAATTAATATCAAACATTGCATTAAAGAGATAGTCCCATATGGAGGGAAGGCAAAGATTTTTAACAGATTTTTCTTTAAAAAATTAATATAAAAGGGCATATTTTTTATCGGAAATTGAATAACTTTCAACATTTTATATTCGATACTTTTTTGATTTTAAAAAACGTATTCTGTAATAGTTCTTAGGCTTTGGACTGAAGCGGGGCAAATATCAGATAACAATGACTGCAGGATCTGGGTAGATTTCAAAAGCAAAAACAAAATATGTTTAAGGCAAGAAGCTTGTCATAATCATTCAAAACTAAAGGATCTGTCAGACAATGCTTTATAAAAATAAAAGAACCCCCCAAAAAAATAATTTTTAATCAGCAGAACTATAAAAATATTATTTGGATAAGACTTCTGAAATAAACACTTATGTAGAGAAAAAGGGATTCTAAGAAAAGATTGAAAACTCCTTTCACGAAATGAACACTGTGTGGACTACTCAATATTTTAACCAGAACAAATTAAAAAAACAGTGCATATTTCAAATCAGAATTTGAGTTTTTAAAATCAGTGTGCATTGGTAAAATCCATGTGTCAGATAACTTTAAATATGATGTTACCCATTATTTCATCTACCATATCAATAAACTTCTCTATCTTCCTTTGTCTAACTTGTTGATAATGATCCCATAAATGTTTGAACTGCCCATTTTCAAGTGGCCACATTTGCATGAAAGTAACTAACATGATTCCTTTCTTTCTGTAAACTGAGAATGTAATTGGAAAAAATAAGTCCATTTTTTACATACCATAAAATGCTACTACTGGTAATGAAAGCTATTTTGCTATGTAACAATGCTGAAGAAACAGCCACAGATTAAAACTGTTTCCTTACATATTTTAAAAGGGAAAACATGAAAAAGAACTTAGCGTTTGGTTTAGTAAAATCAACAATATTGCAGATCCACGAAAGACTAGCTAAATATTATGTGCGACTGACATCTAGATATATTGCTAGTTTCTTAATGTATTCAAATCCATTTTATGAAAACTGAAAGCATATAAACAAACTGATGGAATCTACTACACCTGCAAGATTAATTACATTTTGAAATCTAAAAAATCATTCAGATTACCAACACTGACGTTATTCAGAGTAATCGAAATCCTGCCACACTTATGTACTATTAGTTGAAACATTCAACTTAAGCCATATGAATAGGCTAAGAGAATAAATTTATTTACTAAGAACATTTATTATAAAATATATTCGGCCATTCTTAAAGTTATGCAGTTTTTCAAATCAAAGCACGTTTTCTTCTAATTATTTTCTTACTTCTGATACTAGATTGAAGATGAAGCTGAAATACATTTGTTTCTGCTCATGTTAGATAATTCTAGCATGCAGCATAACTTTTCTTTCAGTGCAGTGCTAAGAATGAAGAAACTAAAAGTTTATTTTCGTCATATTAAGCATTTTTATTCCAAAAAAGGAAAAAAAAGTGCCAGTCAGACGTCTCCTAAATTTGTGCTATGTTTGGAAAGAGTGCTGTTTCTGATGATGCAGTTTGAGGGTGGTTTCAGAAGCTAAAGCCTGGATATTTCTGCCTCGATCATGATAACCACATCGGACGACATCCTCTCTAAACAAAGAAAATGAACTTATCACTGAAAATTCAAGTTATAAAGTTCAGGAACTGTCCAAGGGACTAAATATTCCAAGGAGTGCAGTCAAGATCATTAAAAGAAGATTGAGTACAAGTTGTTACAATGTATAGGAATCCCATACTATAACAAAGCAGAATATACTTGCTCGAGTTTTGGCATGCAATTCTTTGTTAAAAAAACCAAATAAGTTTCCTTTTTCAAATGGCTCATAATAGGAGATGAGAAATGGGTACTAAATAATATTACAGGAGGAAGATCATGGGATAAGCCAAAGAACCTCTCTTAACAGCATCAAGATGGGAACTGCAATCCCAAAAAGTATTGCTTTGTGTATTGTAGGCCTACAAAGGAATTATATACTACGAATTCTTGCCACCAAATCAGACAATAAATTCAGAAAAATATTGCCCCCAAATGGCAGTTTTAAAAAACAAAATTAAAGCCCAGAACTGACCAATCTTCGAGATGTCTTCCATCATCACAATGTTCGGCCCCAAATTTCAATGAATATCAGACAAAAACTTATTGAACATTGTTGAGAATTTCTGCGTCACGTGCCATGTTCATTGCCCTCTCTAAATTTCTTTCTGAATTTCATCTCTTCAGGTTAACTCAAAATTCTCTGAATGGCCTGGAGTTGACTTCTTTGGAGACTGTCAAACAGTATCTTTGGAGACTGTCAAACAGTATCTTTTATAAGTTCCTTAGGAATAAACCTGGGAACTTGACCCAATAAATTACTTGTTCTTTGCTCATTTTTGAATTTTTATGTTCCAATTTCTTTCAAGCAATTTGCTACAGGAAAAAATTTTGCAAACAAATATCTATTTCACATTTACAAACAACGGTCTTCTGCTGAAGCAGTTGTAATCCCATGGCCTCTTTCAAATGCTAAAAAATTATATATAAGTGGTATCTATGTGTAACATTTCAAAAGAACTAAATAGGAATTTTTCACTATTTATTTCCATCCTAATTATTACTGTCAAAAAGGAAATTATACAATATTTTGCATTCATACATATTTTTGTATTACAGAAAGATATGCACAAAGTTAGATTCAACTTTTTAAAAAAAAGTCTTAAGTGCATCATTCTCTTAAAATAACTTTGAGGAAAAGCTGTGTATAATGCATTCTTCCCATACAATTCAGTTTAAAATATTAGGATATAGTGACATTGTTAAAAAATCTAAACGAATGTACCTGCATGTATGTATATATATTCTTGATATGGTAACCCTGTCAAGCCGAGTTGCTAACATAGAGTCTGGCAACCTGCCCTTGTACATGCATTCCTATTAAGTTTATTCAGCTATATGAGGTGAACCTCAAGAATGACAATAATAAGCTCTTTTTCAGCTTTTAACTTTTCTGTTTCATTTTATATGCTTGCTCTACTTTTTCAGCACCAAAATAGATAAATTTTTTTTCCTTTTTTCGCCCATTGCTTATTAATAAAATAAGACAGGACTTTTAAGTTTTTGAGACAGCAGCCTTTTTTTACTTGTACGTGGCATTATTCGAAAAATGTTGAATAACTTATATGAATAAGTAAATGAAGTTTTGGAAGTTTTTCTGTTACACTTCTACTAGTTTTTCTTTTATTACACATCAAAAAGATTTTCATGTGTTTTATTCTCAGTGTATGAATGGCTTGTTAGAGAAGCTTGACAGCAATAGTGAGACTATATGAAATATAACTTTATAAAAATGGAAATTTATTTAAAACAGTTTAAAGTCTTACATTGTTGAGAGGAACAATATATGTGTTCGACACTCATCAATTGTCCCAGTTTGGTGTTTCAAATACTTAACCCTTGACAAGCTCTGTTTGAAACATTAAATAGGGGTTATTAAATTATTCTTTTTATCATGTTTCATTGCTTCTCTTATGTTAATTTTAATGATTACACCACTCTTATAATAAGTCTTAACTTCCCGTACAAAAAGCTTAACTTGACATATGTGATCACTCTAAAAAATTTTCACTTTTACTATTAAGAAATTTAATTTTTATCCTACATCTTTTTTCTCAGATAGGATAATCTAAATTTCTGTTCCTTTTGAACTCAATCTTATAATATACATATAAAAAAAGGTTTATATATATCTATAAACCTTCTCAAAAACATGGAAATGGTAACAAATGTTGTAATGCTGAATTAATCAAGATAAAAACTTCTCATAAGTTTAAAACAAAGAAAATAATAAAGCAAAAAATTCAACAATTTTCTTATCAAAGAGGACAATATTTAGAAGTTTAAATAGCAAAATACATTTTCTAAATAATTCATTTCTCAAACCTTTGAATGAGAAATGATTTAATACCAGTTGTTAAATTAATATAATTGTAAATTTGTTTATAACATTATTAACAGGTATGCTGTTTAAAGCCCCCCCCCCAAAAAGGGGGAGAAGATACCAAAAGGCATTTTAACATAAATTTAGTGCAATCATTTATTCAGATCTCACTGCATTTCAAAAATTCAGAATAAAAATAGTATGGAAAACATATATTACATAAAATACAAGATCATGCTTCAAATTATTTGTGTATGTATATGCATGTGTTAAATAAATTCTCTTAAGTGCTTAATATTACAGCATATTTTTAAAATTATGAAAAGAAAGCAGAAGCATTGCCTTTGAATGGGTTCATATATACCCTAAGACATGTGCAAACACAAGTGTATGAGTGTGCATATACATATATATGCACACAAAGATACACACACATATATATACACATATATACACACACTCACACATATATATAATACGTACATACACAGTTGGTCCTCACTGCATGAGCAAAATTTTGGCAGTGTCGTTTTCCCCTATGTACAGTCAAGACAATAATGACATTAACTATGACAGTTGCTTGGCAGCCAAATGAACATCACAACTTCACATGCTTTAAAAAATATGAAATGATAGAAAAATGGCAGTGCGGGAGAATTCAAAAAGCTAAAACATGAGATTTCCTCCTTTTCACAGATTGAAAAATAATGGTAAGTAAATAAATAACATTATATTATCTCATAAAGTGAGGTAGACCGTGTAAAAGGGGGATACATTACTTGAAACTTTCGCACACCACAAAACACTGTATTTACAAGCTCTGGATATATTTTAGCAGCTATGCAAATAAAAAAAAAGTACAATTTAGGATATAGAATAAGCTTCAGAATGTGTTTCTAACATGACTATGACATAATTCAAGATTTGGGAACTTAAATCAACAGAGATAATAAAATATACTTAAGCAAAGATTTTGCTCATTTAAAACAATCTGTTCCTCTTTAGTTGTTCTTTGAAATCCCATTCTTAACATTAACTATAGGTAATAAATAATCCAAACAATACATATCAATTTGCAAAAACAAAAATTAACAAATAATTGATTCATTGTTATAACAGAATGAGTATAGGTTCAAATTTTGGATAACATAAATTCTAATTCTAATAGCAAAAACAGCACATAAGAATGATATTTGCCAAGCTGCTTTACTTCAATAAAATCACAGAAAGTTAATTGATGCTGAAATACATGAAACATGTTGGTGAAATGCTTAATTTCATAATTACACATAATATAAAATGACTTTTAATAAATGATTTAAGATATGCTAAAATTTACTTATTTCAGATCAATAATGCATTACGTTGAATGAAAATTTTACCTTATAACTGTTTATTTATTTCATATGAACAACCTTTAATATTTAAAAAAACATTATTACATGGACTATAATATATTGATTAAAAATACATCTCGTACTGAAATATTTTATCATGTTAATGAAATATGTAACTGTGCTGTAATTTTATATTTCCTTTTATTAAATGCTGGGGGCTAAATGCACATAATTTCACAAAAGTGCAGCATAATACACTAACAACATGAAGAACTACGAGGACATTTGAAAAAATACTCATACCTGATGCAGTTTTCAACAGCAGTAAATTTTCATGTAAATAATTAAAAAATATCTAGATGACAAGACACCACATAAAGCACGTTAGTTCATTTTACCTTTCTTGTAATTTTACATAAAAAATACAACTTCATTATTTTTCAAAATTACATAATTTCAAAACATTTCTACTAATGTGAAGTCCACATACAAGTCTCTCCTTATTTTTCTAAAATGTATAATTAAACAATACATTAGCAATCATGAACATAACAAATGACATGTGACAAACTAGATTTTTTAAAATACTGCAGGTTACTTCACCAAATTTAGATGTTAGCTAAATTCTTATACATAATATATGAAAATATGAAAGTTTCATTAGCAAATATAATAAGTATAAAAATCAGAAAACTGCATCAACATCTAATTTAAAAAGTTTCTAAAATCAATTTTGTAACAATGATAAACAGAAAAGTTCAAATCGTGAAACTTTATTAATTATATGCTTGATCTTTTCATTTACTTCATTTCAATGAGACACTCTTTGCAGTACATTTTATTAAGTATGATGCACAGTGCAAAAAATAATCAGTTTAATGCATTTCCACTAAAAAGAATGTTCACAACAATTTAAATGAGATCTCATGTATATGTACAATGCATTCATTAATGAAAATAATGTTATATGAAGAATACTGATGTAGAGAATAGCTAGTTTCTTGACCTGTAAAGAAAAGATTTACTTAGTTAAAAATGCACAAAATTATACATTTGTAAAGTTGTAAAAATTTCATTTAAAAATAGTACAGCACAAAGTCTGTGATCCAGTCACATTGTGACTTCGAATCTGGATTTTGGAATTTTCTGGATTTTAATCAACAGTTTAAATCTAGCAAGATGAAATGTATAAATTATCAAAATTAAAAATATTAAACAGTTGTTTATGAAATAATGAAACATTTATATTGAAAAAAAGAGCTTAGTTTTTATTTGTTTGCTTCATTAAACATTTCTTTCAGTGTAAGTTGTTTAGGCTGCTCCGTTTTTTTTTATGCTAAATATTTTTTTTTATAGATAGGCATAATTTCTTATTCTGTTCCATTCCTCAAGTCCTACAATTGCCGTGTAGAGAATTCCCACTAAATTGTCAACAGATTTTTGTCTTTCTGTTTTCAGCAACATCTCTGTTACCATCTTTACTATTGGTAGCAACATTGTCTGAATTTAGAACCATACTGCAGATTTTGGTGCCTGCTAGATAACTGACGATTGGGACATTGTCATTGCAATGGAAAACTTCTGTTATATGATCTTTATTTATTGCCACTACACCATACTTTTTCCGAATTCCACTGAATGGAAAATTTTGCCTTGTGTTTGCAATATGTGAAAACCTTCAAATTCCCGACTATCACTGTAAGCTTAGTCAGTGTCTGCTTTACACTATTACGTTGTATCATGTGATTGGTGACTAGAGACGTGTTGTTTCATTAAATTTTGTCTTGCTTTTATCACATGCTGAGGAAATTAATCTTGAATTATAATAGTTATTTATTATGTCTATTTCCCGCATATGCTTAAGGCTGAGTCTGTAAAAAATTAATTCCCACATATACATAAGGCTAATCTGAACAAAAAATCAGATATTCTTAATTCAAACAGTGTAATCTTTTAATCATTTACAAAATATATTTTTACATATGGAAAGAAATTTCCCTAAATTTCTCCTTCTCAACAAACCCAATATTCTGCAGTTCAGTTGGCTGAAGTCTGTAATGGTCGCCAAGCATAATGTCAGCATAAAAGGTTATCCTGCTGTTTGGTATTCAGTTACTAATGTTTTTAAAAAAATGTTTTGGACATCCCTGAATGAATCATTTATCAAGCTGCCGCCAGAGTTGATTTGCCATGTGGTAATGAAAGCAAAAATGATTCACCAGGTTGGCATCAAGCATTCTACATGTAGTATACAGTAGGTGTAAATTCAATGATGAACTCCAGTAAAATATTTTGGTTTGTGATGTATGCCTAGGGAAAAGGTGGCTACAGAGCCAAATTATTGATCATACAGATTTATGCTAATAAATGATTGTATTTCTTAATTATGGAGGTGTTTTGTTTAATACCAAAATGAAATTAAGAATCCCTCCACATGCTTTATTATTAAAAAAATGTCTGGTGTGCCTGCTTGAAGCATTAAGCATATACTAAAGCAAGATGCTACTATTGGAATCTAATTCTTTCTCACTTTTTACAACAGCTTCTAAGAAAAATTCTGATGGCCTGGATATTAGATCATTCCAGATACTAGAAGACAGGATTTCACTTTGTTTTGTATAAAGTTATGTCTAAAGGTGACAAAACTTACACAAAATAACAGTTCAATAGAAGTTCACTTGCAAAACAATTACTGACACCTTCCAGCTATAGGACAGTGATGCAAAGGACCAAAATAGCAAAACATATGATAATTCAACTATATTAGAGTAAGCTCATGAGAACATTTAATTTGGGGAAGAACGATAAAAAGAGTTGTCTACAAGACAACTAATTAAATAAAGCTGCCTCAAAGGTTAGTTAATTTCATGGAAGTCTTTCAAAGGGAAACTGGTTTGAATTTACGTAACATATGTGTAAAACTAGAAATCATAACCAGTCAATTAGTTCAGTTGCCAAGAACTAAACATATGATGAAATACCAACATTCTGCTGCACTGGAATGTGCTGGTCAGAATGAATTCATTATGTTTCCCCTTCCCTGGTTAAAGAGTCAGGTTCAAGAATAAAGTAGCATTAGTGGGTGTAGAGATATAAAACAAATTATGCGCAGAAGTGCAGTAAAATGCACAAATTTTGCAAGCTCATTTTGATCTCCATACACATACATATGAAAGAATATCTACTGATAAGAAGAAAGCATTTGCAACAATTTAGACTGTGCAAAAAGTAACACAGAAAATACTGAATGTTGAGAATATCAGAATTTATATATGCTTGAAAGAGAGATAGATGATTTCATCTACCTTAAGAACACAAAAAATACTAATTTTATCATCACATTAGTTTTTTATTTTCAAAAGAATGAAATAAGAAAGTTCTATGGATGTCATTAAATTCTTTTTTTAAGTTCAGCCTAAATAAAGAAAGTACATTATTTTTGAAATTCTCAGTTAGAGTTCGATCACAAAACATTTCTATCAATTGTTTCTTGATGATATTTTTGAATTTAATAGTTAAAAATGCTTTGTTTCTTTGCGTACCACGTATTTTTCTCTTGCGTAATACCAGTTGAGAATCGCTGGTCTAGGGCATATTGCCAATTGGGTGACTTCATACCAAATCTGGTAACCCTATCTTTTCCTGCTACTCTCTGGCAACCCTAAACCTGCTTTGTGGGGAAGCCAAAGAATATGCATTGATAAGAATGAAAACTTCTCCTCATCAAGCTGTGTTCACATGTTCGCAAGTAAAGCATTAACTAATCAGGACAGAGTTCAGAGGTGGCATTTGTCGGATGGCCGGAGACCGTGTGAGTTGACTTAACTTCAACTTTTTGATGCATCTGTTTCAGGCATTTTGTTTCAAAAATCTAGTTTATACCATGGTTTTTAAATGATTACACTTTCAAAAATTCTTGATGGAAAAAAAAGGTCGTATGGACTAATCTTAATAAAAAAAAAAAATGCATACACTAATAGAATAAACAGCTTTATAAATTATTTAAAGAAAAGTTCTCAAGTTTATTCGCAGTAATAAGCCTTAATAATCAGTCATAAATTATATATGGTTGATAATTTTCATAGAAGATTATTGCGAGAAAATACTGATGGATTTCAAAATCCCAGATTTTGAACTCAATTTAAGGTTGCTCTCATTGCCTAGTGGATAAAACGTTGGCTTCTTGAGTTAAAGATTTTGGATTCAAGCATCACCAGGAGTGACGTTGTAATGGAGTTGGTATTTTAAAAAAATTATATTTACAGAAATGATAGATAATTTCAAAGTAGCCCAGATGCTTCTTCAGGTTCCTAAAATTGAAGAGTGAAAAGCAGGCTTACCTGCAAGATATCTTAGTGCAGAGGTAACACGCTCAAGTAGAAAACTCAGCTTTCACCAGGGACTTGTATTGCGGGTTCGGGCCTTGCTTTTTTCCTACCTTTGATGATGGTATGAATACACGATTTTTTTTATTTGCCATGACTTTTTTTTTGGGGGGGAAAGAAGCTTGCATTTATTTTTCATTTCATTCATCACTCATATAAAATTAATTCATATAAATTAGTGTTCTGCTTTTGAATAAATAGTTCAGTGAGGGCTAAAAATTCACTGAAATGATGAGGTGTCACGCGAACGTAATTAAAAGAAATTCCGTTTCGCTCAAGCGCATTTCTTCAATTAAATTACCACAGTCATCTCTCACATATTAATATAAACCACTACATTCTGCTTCTCTTACACAATGTAAGAAGTAAAACAAGTTTTAATCGAGCAGAAATTAAACCCATTTTAATTAAAAAATGTAAACGTGAAAAGTCAAAATACCACACAAAAATTTCACGTTCCCCCCAAGTTTCCGATATGAAGCGCTATCTAGTGCGAGCATATGATAACTTTTAAAGTGAAAGTTGCCGCGCTGGTGTGAACTGATGTACACAAAAAGCATTTTTTTCCGCATTGCTGCTTTTCATCCTAACAGACTAGTGTGAACGCAGCTTCAGAAGTGGCTAAATTCCAACGTAGAAGGAAACATGCGCGAAATATCTATTGCCAAAATTCAAAGCTGGCGTCGAAGTTCGAAGCAGATGTTCATCAAGAGTTCATAAAACATATATCGTTTTAAATTTCTTTAAACTTTAAAGGAAAAGAAAATATTTTTTCGTGCAAGTAAATTAATTAATGGATTAGTTATTTTGAGCCACAAAAAAGTTACGAAAATCCGAGTTTAAGTTATCACGAAAAGTCAAAGAAGAAACTTTTTGTCAAAGAATGTTTCTTCTTAACACGTTTCTCAATTTCCTGTATGTATCGTGGAGGAGAAAATTCTTGCTGTCAGGTTCCGTCACCAAATTTTCCCTCCGCTTTCCAGCGACGTAATAGCAAACTGGTTTATATTATGTCTATAGAACCTTTTCCTTCTTTACACAGACGTTCTTTGGGGAAGCTCTCTAGCCGCAGCTGGGCATTTCATAACAATTCTTTAAAAATCAATAATATTTTTTAATGAACAAATTTTTTATGCAATAAATGCAATCCAAAACACTGAAACAAAAAAACACAAGAAAACACGATTAAAAAAGTACGAAGAATGTAAAACTAGAATGGAAAACAATAAACAGTTTTTGAGCTAGGTGATTTAAGACTAATTAAAAAAATCTATGCGAAATATTAAAAATTCTGCATCAACACATCAAGCGCAGTAATCACATTAATCAAAATTGAAGTTTTGTGAATTAGAATCGGTGGTTTTATTTCTGAAAGCTTGTTTGAGTTTAATATTAATGATAATACAAAAAATAATAAATCATAAGTCTAATAAAGCATTTTTTTCCAAACTTTCATTCATATTCTTAATCTAATTGCTATTTCAATGTTCCTTATTATTACTATCATACAGTGCAATTATTTGCATTATGAATATATTGTGTGCTATATATTATAGAAAAAAATTTAAGGGGTTGATGAAGAAAACCATTTCTTAATAGAGGTTGAGGTAAGAAAAAGGTTGAAAATCCCTGACGTAAATAGTTTGTTAATTTTTCTCTAATTTTGGAAGGAAATATCTCCCTACCTTGGTTCTAAGTAAAACACACTGGTAATATTAGTACATTAGGCGATATCCATTATAATGACCATTCCATTACAATGACTTATACAAAAAGCACCCAGTTGCATATTAAAGCAGTTTTTTGTTACCATACTGGCTACAAGTTATAACGAGCATCATTGGATAATAAGACAATTATAAATGTTTATTTTCCTCAATGTTAATTATCATATCATATCCAATAAGATTCCATTATCATTAAAAAATTATTTTTGGTATTAGGCAAAGTAACTAAGTACTTTTCTTTAAATTAAATATATTTAAATAAGTATTAAAATTGCAGTGAATCTCAAAATTTCCTTAATCAGCTGTTCTCGTAAATGGAAAAAACTGCATAAAGCTAGCTAATCACTTATTAAGTACCCCACCCCGAAAAATAGTAGAAACTGTCAAAATGACAAATTAGAAATTTAAGCTGTGAGAAATATGATTTAAAATGTTTTCATTATTAATTTTTTAATGATTCAATATTATACTACATGCATGCAGCATAAATAATTTAATTATCAAACCAAATTTAAAAATTAGTAACCGATGTCCCCAGCAGCATTAAAAACCTAAACTACTTAATAAACCCTTACCCAAATTTAGCTAACTTCGTTTTGTGCATGAGAAGAACATTTGACATGTGGCAATAATGCGATAACATTTCTTAGATCTCCTTACTGGAACATCTTTGCCTTTATCACTATAAATCAGAATAAAAGTATGTAACTAGTTTTATAGAATCTACTTTCAACTGACATTCGTGACACTTTATTTTTCAGAGTACTTGATGTTGCCTACCTGGAACTACACAAAAACAAAAGTTAGAGCTAAGGAGCTGAAATTAAAGAAGCTTAAGGAGCTTTGTATTGCCTTTAATTATAACTACACAAAACTATGTTTTTGATTCTATAAAAACATCATACATATATGTTTCTACAGAAGAAAAAATACCAGTTTATTTCTACTTTCAGTCTAAATTTAAAATTTCTGTATGTGAATCTAATTCAACAGAATCTATGAGCCCTCAAAAGCATTGACCCCCCTACAACTGCATTCCTTGCATACCCCTCATCTTTTTTCATATACATTGCGTCTATAATTAAAGAACCCTATTTCAAAGCTGCCTGCGAGTGAAACCAGTTATCAGAAAATTGTGAAATTTTGTGTTGCACATAATTGAAGGGATGAGAATTTCTTCCAGTTGGGGGGGGATTAGTTACAAATAGCGTCACCAGAGAGCTTTGAAAGCCTGAGGTAAAATGTAAATCTTTGTTGACGTCATGCAGTAGCTGTTATGAAACCTAGAAACATTCGAGAAGACTTTCTTTTCAATGTTCTTGTTGCTCACAATGACGATAAGTTTTCTAGACCAGGCTTTGTTGGTAAAACTGTTTTACCAAAACAGTAATTCCACAGTAGCTGCTCTAAGGAAACTTCGGATTTTGAAGGGGATCTAGAAAGGTCCTATTCTGAAAGGTCCAAAGAATGTTAAAAACCTTCGGAAAATGATAACGAAATTTGAAGAAACAAGATTGATATCTGTTCATCATACAGGAGCAGGACAAGAGGTTGTGCTTCAGGTCGAAGAGAATACAGCTTCACACTTTCAGGCTAGTACCAGTGTCCAGCGTATAGCAGAGATGCTGGATATATCAAGTTCTATTCATAAGATCTTGTGGAACATCCTCTAGTATTATCCTTATAAACTTTCACTAATGCAGCAGTTGCTTCCACATGATTTTGATGCTCGACTCCTGTTCTCACTTCAGTTTCTTGCTTGTTCTGAGGTCGATTCAGAATGGCCTTGGAATATCCTCTGGACAGAGGAAGCACATTTTCATTTGGATGGTGCAGTAAATACTCCCAAATGAAGAATCTGGGAAGCAGAAAATCTGCATCCTGTATTAGAGGTTCCATTGCTTTCACCAAGTGATGGTATGGTGTGGATTTTCTCTGTCATTTATTCTCAATCCAGACTTTCACCCGGCAGAAAGAATAAACTAAAGAGCATACTAAATAATTTTAGAATTATACACACTCAAAGCTGGCTCATAGGAGCCTGTTAGAAACACTGAATGCACTGAATCTACATCAACAGGTAAAAAAAATTCTGACATTCACAGTGAAGTTTGTCTCCAGAAAGAAATTATTTTTAAGGGGGGGGTGAAAATATAGCAAAAAAATTATTCCTTGCATTGCAAGTTTCTTAGATCAGTAAATCTATCAAAACCTTATTCAAGTTAGATAAATTCCTAAAGAGCACCTAACACAGCTTAACAAATGGCCTCCTATAGTTCACTATTGAATAAAAAGCGTAGTGAAAATGTTTACACATTTAATAAAACTGACTAATGAAATATAGTTTCCAATACGAATGCCTTGTGACTGTGAAAATGAAAGAGGGGATGATGATGAAATCTATGACAGTGGCAACAAATTCATGAAAACAGGTGGTGACATAATTAGATTTATTGCTTCTCGTGTGAATGCTGTTATTCAAAATGTTTCTGCAAATGAAACTGATTCCACAAGCCCTTCAAAAAATGGAGGCATAATGCTAAGTTCAGGATCTTCAAAATACAATTGCTATTGAAAGTGTTCCAAGATCATTCATAGAAAATTAGGCATCACAGAAAGTATGAGATACATTATGGAAAAGGAGAAAAGAAGTATATACTCAGTTTTGAAAGAGAAGGTTTCACTGATGAATAGTAATCAAGGAAATTCGATGTTATTGATAAAATTTTAGCTGCATAGACCTGATTTATATATTCTTTTTCTTGTTTGCAATTCTTCTGCACAAGTTGTAGCAAGAAATGAATTAACACTGAAATGCATGTTGCCACCAGTTAGCAACAATCAATAAACTTATTACACCTAGAGAAACAAGATATATATATACACAATTAAAAAATACTTTTCACTGTCTCTGATAATAACAGTAACTAAATAAATTAAATATTTACTGATATCATCAACTGTTTTTAAAGTATGTAGAAATTCAAAACTAACTATCATAGCTTATGAGAGTTTAAAAGATAGAATAGGAGCTCCTTTCATTGAGAGCATCCCATTGTGTTATATGCACCACCACAGCTTTATGCATCCCAAAACGTTCATTGTCACCACAAGCAACCATTGTGAATAAACCAATATGTAACACTTCCTAAAGAATGTAAAGGATGTAGTTAAAATAACTGTAGTATGCATAAGACTCATTGAAATGGCTTGAAAGTGAGATGACCCTGCAGATGCACTATCAAAAAAAATCTGGAAAGCAAAGTAACTGATAATTTTGACGTATTAAGTGTAGTTCACAATTATTAAGCAACTGATATAAGAACAAATAATGACACAGTTCCAGAAGCTACTCAGTTGGATTTATGGTCAAACTAGTATCTGAGTAGCTTGAGAAAATTGGCCTAGTAATGGAACGAAAATTTCAGATAACATAAAACGATTCTTTACAATTAAAAATGACTTCCATTATAGAATTTGGACCTCTTACTAAAGTTTCTAAAACTGTGGTATCACCATGTACAAGAAATGAAATTTTACTTTTAAATCACTAATAATGATTTTGATGATGAAAAAAGTACAAACACAGCAAGGGAGATAATGTATTGGTAAGATATGAATAAAAGTATTCAGTTTGTTATATAACACTGAAATACATCAAAAGTTCCAAAAAGCTTTACTAACGCATACAGTCCGTGGTGAACTATGAAAATTTTAATGAAGGGCTTGCATTTTAGCTCATAAAACAAAATATCAAATATCGAATTGTAATTAAATGCTTTGTTTAAAAAAGGGGGGGGCTAAAAAATGTATGAACAAAAAAGTCAATTTTTCTGTTTTAAATTATAAAAGTAGGAAGTCACATAATGTTCCAGAAATAACCCAAAAGAATGAGTCAATTTAATTTTGTGGCACAACTGATATCAGAAATTGCCTTACATAATTTCCTTCTCTACATCAGCTGAATTTCTAGTATACTTGATGATTTTTATGAAACATTTTTATTTAAAGTTACGACTAAATTATCTTAAAGGTTTCTATTTAAGGGAGAGTACCTCTAAATTTGAAATATGCTGTACAGTCAAAGATACTCTTCTTGTAAAAAAATGTTTATTGAGCTAAATTAGGAATTCCATTATGCAGTTTTTCTGTTAAAGCCATTTAAATGGAATTAAAAAATCATTTACGTTTATTTCATGTTTTGATACAAAATTAAATTGCTTGGTCTCCTTTTATCTCCTTTTCCATAAACATGTTATTTCACCCATGCCCCATACCTCTGAATAACAAACATTAAAAACTGCTTTTAATTTTTCAGCTTTGCATTTATCTTCATTTTTATTTTTTAACTACTTTGTTACAACTATCTATTTTTTTAAAGACATTACGAGACAGTTCAGTAACTTTTCTTGTAATGCATGACATTTATTCTTGCTTATAATCATTAACCCTTCAAATTCCTTTGGTTTTAACATAGAATTAATTTATTTGTTTTACGCAAACAAGAACAAGGAGCTTGCAAATCAGAGACAAACGTAACAAAGCCCCCTACATCCCAATACTGCATACATTTCCATGAATGAAATTTGAAAAAAGTAGGTACTGATACTATAAAGTACAGAAATTTCAATTACTCAATTGTAACATGTTGTTATTCTAAGTGGAGTGAGATCAAAAACTAAATAACAAAACAATAATGGAAATCAATAGCAGATGGAAGGTTTGCTTTTCTAGGTTGAAAGATGCTTCCTTTAATTGTAAATGATCATGATCTATTAAACAGCTTCCAATTTAGCACTTTTATCAAAGGCTGGGGTTTTGACAAGATCCAAATATCCTGAGAGTAACAAAATGGCAAAAAGTGAAGTAGAGATTGCAAAAGTCATATTCAGGAATGCTCTCAAAGACCACAAGGAATAGATAACAAGATAAGTGGAATATAGGAATATTTATATTTTGGGATTAAATTTGACTCTATCATAGCTGTTTTACAATGAGCTGAGTACCAAAATTCCCATAGATAATGTATTAATAAATGAAAAAAATCTTTAAAAATGTAATGGAAAGATTTGCTAACAAATAAAAAAGGAAAATGCTGTTTCAACAAGGATACCATTGGACTGAAACCTTTTTAATCCTTGTGATAATGCAATGATGTACAAGTTCAGTTGTCAGACTTGGAAACCAGCCTAGGTAGCCTGTGACTATCAAAATCTTAGATCTTATGGTATTGGAAACAGCTTAGATAACACTTTTGTGACAGAGTATATTTAAGACCCTTCAATACTCCCTTAAAAGGAAATCTGGATTTTAATTATTTGAGAAAGGAATCTCAGTCTGCTAGTACAAATGCTACCACTTCTTCAACTGTTGGTAGTTCATTTCAAGCACTAGGAAATAAGACTGCCTTTGTGCCATGACTGCTTAGCATTTAAGTAATTCAATGAACATTAATTCATGGTCAAATGATTATGTTTGTTGAACAATAATGATAGTACTGCCTTTTGAGGAATCAAGATTAACCAGACAATGAAAAATAAAAGTGCAAAATACCATATGAATATTATTAAAAAAAGAAACTTACCATCATGTAAACATGAAGACATCTAATGCAAGGCCAAGTGTAGGATCAGGACCGCATGTATCACAAAACCCTCCACATTTTCCATGAATAACTTGATCATTCTATAATATGAATGAATGGCATTATGAAAAATATAATAAAATGAAACAAAATAACATGAATGAAAAATAGTAAGTCCAACTTTATTAATGTCTCATACATCCCATAAAAAACAGACTGCTCTTATGCATTTAAAATCATGCAGCAGTATTAATTGCGTATAACAACAAAGTGCTTGGATCATTTATTGAGGGCTAAACATTTTAGCAGTTTATAAGATTATTAGAATATTTTTAAAAGTTGCTAAGAAAATCAGATGCCCTGCCTATTTTCAGTATTAGGCATTATCAATAATAATGAATAAGAGTGGATTTGCAGCTCTGTAAAATGACACCAAAGAGAAAATTTAAAGCATAATAAATAGCAAGAGTTGTTCAAGTATATATAAAAAGGGGGAGGGAATACGGCCTAAAGCCAGTCCCAGATCTGAGGGGGGCGGAATTCCTGCCCTAGTCTGCAAATTCAAATGTGGTGCTGGATCATATTTGGAATGTTGTCTTATTTTCCTACAACAGCAGTCTAATTTTGCTACAACATTAGTAGTTTTAAGGCCAGGTTTAAAAAAACCTCTTTTAAGAAGATTTATAATTAAATACTAAGAACACATTTAAAGGAGCACAGAGTTAAATAAGGCCAATTACGACTGTGTGCAGGCAAGCCTCCACATTGATTCAACATCAAGTCTGTTCACTGCGACCTCTCAATGACAGAGCGAAATTGACGGCTACAACCGGTTTTACTTCCTTCTGCTGTTGGGTTCTGAAGGTGTAGGTTGTTCTTCTGGCTGTCTTCACCCCTGCTGACGTGTGCGTCATGTTTGCTTTTTTCGTTCTTTTTTGACTGCCATCTCCATATTGTGTGTAGAGTAATGTATTTCGCCGAGTAAAGAAATTGGTACTGAATATTCAACTAAAATTATCTAGATGCTAACTCCTGCAGTAAACTAATGAGGTTCTACGACTCTTCAAAAGTATATTGGAATTGAAATATCCTCGAAAGAACTTCATGTGCACGTGTTCCACTTTCAGGATGATATGAATATCCGACTTGTGTTTCTTCAAAAATATATTGGAATAACCAGTCAACTCAATTTCCTCCATTATAAAATTTGATTTTTTTATCATGAAACTTTGTTTAAAGACGATGTACTGAGATTCACTTTGATTGGAATATTATGCATTTCTTGTACGAAAGGTTAGGATTCGGAATGGCAGGACCATTTCTTTCAGCCGCTATTCGATCACGGTTATTAAGCTTCTGTCTGGCGATATTGACTTGATTATGCTGGTGTTAATTCAAAACTTTATGAGGTCAAGTTATAATAAATATTACTTAATTCACATTATTTGAAGTGTCATCCTTTGGGGGTAAGTTACTTTACTTTTATATTCCTTTATAGATCACACATTCCATCATCACATGCAACACATCATTTTTTATTACAGACTGTAAATAGAACACAGAGAGGACAATAGACGGAGCACCCTCTTCACTGAAAATGACCCTCTCGGTGATGTTTGGAGTCCCTCCATTGTTTGCTGTCTAGGCAGCGGTATTCAGATTAGAAATACATATGAGATACTTTGTTTCCATAGCAATGCCACTTAAGAAATAAAGAAGCATTGAAACCAAAGTGACAATACAATTTTCAAAGTATGAATTAAATAAAAGCATAATGTGCTATCTTTGAAAAAAAAAAAAAAAAACTGTAAACTGATGTAGAAATATAATTCACAAGAACTCATGCATGTCCATTAAACTTATTCATAGATTATATGGACACATATACTTTTGAAATAATTTGTTATGTGTTACAAATGATTGTCTGGATTATGTCCTAATTTTAATAAATTTATACTTTAATCCTTGGAGCTAATCAGAGCATGTTTTAATGTTGTAAAAGTTATAGAGAGTGTTCAAGGAAAGTGATTGCAGGTTTTATTTCCTTAAATTTTGCCCCATAAATTCACTTCTAATTTCAAAGTTTTTCAGAATAAGGTACACAATTTTATAAAACAAGTCTGAACAGTGCATGAAAGATCTCTGAAAATATAAAACTACCTAATATTTTATAAGGCCCTTGCAAAGCAAAAATTTTAATTTCTAAAATATTCATAATGCTTTAATGAGTTAAAAACAAAATATTTCATCTCTTTATATGCACTGTGTAATAAAACTCAACTCAAAATGCAGTTTACTATATTAAGCATAACAACCAACACCAAATGCAGAAAATGTCAATATTCTTACACAAGTAGTTAAACAGACAGATACAGCTAATGCCATAAATCTGTATAAACGGATAGGTAATGTGGTAACTGAAGTGTAATATTTGCACAAATTCATTTAAAACAAAACTTATATTATATAATCTTTAGGAAAACTTTCTGCAGCAATCTTTGATGTCTTTTGTACATGCAGATTATTTGCTACTATAATGGCTCTTTACAGGAAATAAGAAGCATTAATCTATATCTCATAGTTTTCACATAACTTATCTGCAGGGTATTATCCCTTCACCCTCCCCCTAAAAGCAGCAAAAGGCTTATATTTCCTTAAATGTTGATCCTAAATTCCAACTTCAGATTACACATTTTTTTTAAAAAAATAAGGTGGATAATTTTATAAAAACGGTTTCAGCACTGAGGCTAAGGATGATCTGCAAATGAAAAAAATGTAATTTGTACATAGTCTTTGTAAGCCAAAAGACTGACGAACACCATCACAAACACATGATACAGAACGTTTGCTGACAAGAGTAAAACATGGCAGGGGTTCGATCATGGTTTAGGCAGCCATATCATGGTATCCCATGGATCCATCATTACTGTGCAAGGTCACATTACTGCCAAGGTTTATGTGATTATTTTGGCTCATCCCGTCCATCCAATGGCACAAATTTTCTTCCCCAATGGTAATACCATATTCCAAGACAAGAGAGCTCCTGCTCACTTGGCTCACATCATTCAGGACTGGTTTTCTGAGCATGAGGGTGAACTTTCACATCTACTATGGCTACCACAATTATCAGATATTAATGTTATTGAATGTTTTTTGGAAAGAAATCTGCACAAGTGCTATCCACCGCCATCATTATTAGCATAACTTGAAAGTGTTTTACAGGAAGAATGGTACAAGATTCCTTTGCAATACATAGAAGACTTCTATTCATTCATTTCAAGAAAACTGCAAGTTGTTTTGAATGCCAATGTTTTTTTCTACACTCTATTAGTTACAGCAATATGATTTTATTTCATGTTTCCATATTTTTTTCCAGCCTCTGTACAACTATACACCACAAATCCATATAAACAGTGTAAAGTGGTAACTGAAGTGTAATATTTGCACAAATTCATTTGAAACAAAAGTTACATTGCATAATTCTTATGAAAAATTTTTGCAGCAATCTTCTGACTGATTTTAAGCTATAAAACAATTACTAAAAAGAAACTGCTCATTCATACAGATTGGGCCCAAAAGCAGCCAAGTGGTAAAGTTGTTAAACACAGTTAAAGTTTAATCCAGGGTTCAAAACGGGCTAGTCGCATGGGTGTTTTCATGGTTTTTCCCATGTGTAACGTGTTTATGGGCCAGTTTTCCTTAGAAAGTTCTCCACACAGGAATCTCTTCTCTTAAGCAGACAGCCCTCGAGTGCTTTACCATAATCAAATAAACCAAACCAACATGCTGACTGAAAAATATAGGGTCCTTTAAAGTCAGATTCGAAGTCCAAATCTCAATCAGAGGAAAATTTATTACATTATCTTCAGCGACAATTAAACAAGAGCAAAAATTCTAATGAAACAGTACACAAAGGTAAACTTAAAGAAGCACTGGGTAAAAATTAGTCCAAAAATTAGCTAAATCGTCAAATACAATGGAAAAAGTTCTTTAAAAAAGAAGCCCACCAGTGGCTGAGTTATAAAGACGCAGCACAGTGGCTGAGTTATAAAGACGCACAGTAGCTAAAAGTTCAGTTCAGGGTCAGAATCTTGGCGAACAGGCTGGGTGCATGGGTGTTTTTGCGAGTTTTCCCATGCAAAGTGCTTACACAAGCCAGTTTCCATTAAGAAGTCGATATACAGAAAATTCTTCTAAGGATCTCCCCAGACAACAGACATAATTTGATCTGGGTTCCAGCTCATCTGGGTATTACTGGCAACGAAGCGGCGGATTTGCTTGAGAAATCTGCAGCGAATGACTCTAGTAAACTGGAAAATGCAGTAATTGTGCCACAGTCTTATTTTTAAAAAAATCATGCTCAATAGCCTTTCACAAGAATGGCAGAGAAGATGGGAAAGCACAGGGAGAAGAACCTACAAGTTCTTTCCAAAAGTTACATGCTCAGCTATACAAGATACAGCGATGCACAAACTCAGTTGTACACTGGCCATGGTTCCATCCCACATTATCTTACGAGATTTGGCAAATGAATCTCAGAACTGTCCGATAAATTGCACTTAAAAATACCAAAAAGTAAATACTGTCCACAATGGGCGGCAAATACCTGCGGCAACAAGCAGACGAAAACTAAGATAGAGGAGGTAATCAGGCTATGCTCAACAAGGTACTAAGAAATTCTCCCTGCCCTTGAGATTTGTATCTTCACAGCATAATTTCAATAGCAAATCAAAGTGGTGGGGAGGGGCCTTAAAAAAGTTAAGTACATAGAGCTTACAACTCGCAGATACCAGAGCAGGAGATTAGTGTAGTTGTCTCTTGTAATAATATCCAAGTAATAAAACAGTAACAAAGATACTCCCTTGATAGGTACTAAAACTTTAATAGCAGTTGCAACTTTTCCAAGCAATTCAGCTAAGGTACTAGAACACTGAGTCACGTAACTCCCTACCCAGTTTACGCCAGGTAGTACTACAACAATTGAAAATCAACATTAAAAAAAGAGCTCCCCCCTGTATTAAAGTAACAGGACTATAAGAGCAAAAACTATTATAGTGTAAGCTTATTACTATCCATTTTGTATGCACTTGTTAAAAATAATGTTGAACATGACATCGAAAATCCAGTCAATGTGTAACTGAATTACAAGTTTACTTTGATTATCTCAGTAAAAGTACTGTAAATATGAATTCAGATAATGTTTAAATGTGCACATAACTGTCATGATTATATCTAACTATCAAATGCAACTTGTACAAGACAATGTTTGTAATAATCATATCTATGCATATACACAGGCCTTGTATGTCCATGTAATATTTTTATTTTCATATGAAGAAATAATTCCTTCTGCCAGGATGACTATTAACACTGTAAGACTTTACAACAAAGTTATGTCATCTCAGGCAGCACTCAGCATCATGAATGCTTTGCCATAACTAAATAAACCAACCAACCAAACCTTTAAAAATGATAAAAAATAACAAACTTTAAGCAATATTTTCAAATAGGAACTGAAAAAGTTAGCTCAACTTGAATAATTTTTTGACACTGAAATTTACCATAAAATCAGTTTAGCTGTAATTCTATCTGAATTATTGAATTTAACTGAAAACTTTCTTATTATACTATACTGTCAAGTTTCCAAGATATTTAGGTTCATGCTACTCAAAAAATTCTATTTTGTTTTAAATATACAGGGTGTTTATAAAGTCCCGTACCCATTAACTCATAAAATAATAAAGATAGATTAAAATTAATAACATAAAGGGTTAGATAGACTCAAAAAGTTTCGTGACTCTTGTCAATGAGCTTCCACGTGTGCCCCCTGTTGGCACTGAGAATATCAAGTTGATATTCAATTTCACGCCAGGTACCGGCAAGCATGTCAGCATCCACAGAGGCTATTGCGGTTGTAATTCTGGCTTTTAGGTCATTAATGTTTGACACTCTCCTCCTGTAAATGTTGTCCTTTACAAATCCCCAAAGGAAAAAGTACAGCAGCGTTATATCGGGTGATCTGGGTGGCCAAGGAATTGGACCTCCTCGCTGAATCCATCTTTCTGTAAAATGGTCATTCAAAGAACTACGAACGATGGTACCCCAATGAGGTGGTGCACCATCTTGTTGCAAAAAGGCATGTGGCTGAAGCTCTTCTAGTTGTGGAAATACGAAGTTTTCCAACATGTCTAAGTATACGACTGATGAGACCGTCCTTTTTGTAAAAACAAAAGGCCCAATGACTCAGTCATGCATTAGTCCACACCACACATTAACCTTTGGGGAATCCCTTTGTGCCTCACGATATTCATGGGGGTTTTCAGATCCCCATATGCGCACATTATGGCGATTAACAATGCCAGAAAGATGAAAGGATACTTCGTCGGAGAACATTATGCACTTCAGAAATTCAGCATCATCTTCTATCCTCCTTAGCATATTTGTTCCAAAACTTGAACAATTTGAACTTTGTATGCATGCAGTCTTAATTTTTTCTTAATAACCTTGTACACCGTAGAAATTGGCAAATCCAATTCTCTTGCCGTTGATCTCACAGATCTTCTAGGATTGTGTAAAATTGTTTCTCTGACACGCTCAACATTAAACTCACTTGTGCAGGGATGTCCGGAACGTTTCTTATCTGCGATACTTCCAGTTTCTAGAAATTTTTTTCCCACCGCAAGATGCTGCTTTTGGATGGAGGATCTTTTTGGTAAATTCTTCTGCAATTTCTCTGTGTTTCCATTATGTATTTTGTTACTATGAACATCTACAAAATCTGTGCTTTCTCTTGTGGTGTATGCATTCTCCTTAATATCCGGTCGAATAAAACATCACATACAAGGTTACTAGAACAAACACATCAAAAGTAAATATAACATTGCAATAGTTGCCAAAAACAAAAGAGAAAAATGCAATTAATAAGCAGACGATATTCAGAAAAGTACAGATATTTAGACTGAAAATGAAATTATCTAAAATCAACCACACGCGCAGACAATACTTACAAAAGTAAAGATATTCAAACCTGAAAAGGAAAATATGTAAGTTATTCCATCAATAAATGCCATAAGTTTGTTTATATCTTCATTACTTTATGAGTTATTAAACATCAAAATGGGTCCGGGACTTTATAAACACCCTGTATTTTATTGACTAGATGATTCAATGCATTTCTGAATGAGTACACATCTACATTTGATACAAATATTTCTTCTTATACCCTGCTACACTGATCTGCTGAAATGAAGTTGTTTCCTGTTTAATTATACAAAATTATCTGAAAGATGACAAATGGAGCAGACTATATGTGCTTTCCAACTCGAGTTTCACAGTGCAAACCCAGCTCCTCTGCCATTTTTGTAAATCTATTTAATTTGCTATTCTTTATATTTCTGTTTGGTTTCAATTTGCCTCATAGCAACTCTAATTTCATCATAATTACTCACTTCGAAAATATTTTCACCAATAAAATAACAATAATTTCATTAAAAAAAATTCTTACTTCTGTTCTATGGATAGTTGCATGTATACTTCCAGACTTTGACATCCATTTAGCACTTGATGTAACATAAAAGTCAGTACCTTTAAGAGAGACAGAAAACGCCCCTTGAGGACAAGTTGGTCTTCTGAAACAATCTCCAGCTGTTGCATATGGCACAGGCTTACCATAATATGTAGTACTAAATGTAAAGTCATCAGCTGGAAAAAACAGCAGAAATTAAAAGAATACAATTTTCATTGTTAAACATTAAGTATATATAAACAAAATGTGTAAAAAAAATTATTTTAATTAAGATACCTTAAAGGACAGCAAGAGCATTTAAAAAAAAAGGAACTAAAGAATGTTAAAATTAAGAACCTCACACATAAAATTATATATATTTCAGATTTACTTGTGTAACAATAGTAAAAGTAGATTTTCAAGCATTTTCGATATAAAATATGAATATTTTGATATTTTGTATCTCTTCTCTTTAGTAATGATATCATAGAAATCACACCTGATAATACCATTCAAAATAGTTTTTTGAAATCCTTTCTATTGTTTCATCTACCCTCTAAGGAAAATCCAAAATCCTTGCTATGTTTACATAGCCTCATTCATTTTTGAAAGGGAAAGGAAAATTCCGTTCCTTCCTTAGTTGGAAATTTAATTGCAGACTTTTTCCTCTTTCCATGAGATGGTATATTTAAGTAAAGTAGTTTAAATCAATATAAAAAAGTACAATTAATTTTTTTTTTTTTAAATTAAAAACACAATTTCCCATGTACCACAAAGTATCACATGGGAACAGAAACACAGAACACGATATAGAAAACTGTTTCAATAAATATAATACACACTAGAGAAAAATAAACAGTAATCTAAAGAAATAAAAAGAACTTATGAAGGATTACAACAATTTACATTAAATTTACAAAAATAGTCAAAGGCATTTCTGTCGGAAATAAACTAATGAAAATCAGTAGGACAAAATTTTAATATTTTAAAGTGCCAGTTTTTAAGATCTCTCTTTCACTATCAAATTTGGAACATGGAAGAAGCACATGTTCATTGCTTTATTTCTTGCTACTGATGCTGCAATCACAAAATGTCTTACAATCGATTTTAAATCTTCCCAGATAACTTTTAAAGTTTCCAAGGCCAGTAGGGAATTGGGTCATTTTAAAACTTGTAAAAAAAATGATGACAAGGCAGTTTCATTTTGATAGAAGGGAAAAATCTCTTAGTTAAACTCCCTTTATTTGAACTAATGTATTCATGATTCGACGACTCCACAATACTTTCTTCATGAACAACTTCTAAAAGGATTCAGAAATATTAATAAAAATGTCAGTTTCGCACTTGGTAGCAGCCTTTGCAAGAAAATTGGCCTGTTCATTTCCTAACAACACCCCATGACCACAAACAAATGTAAAAAACACTGAAATGCTTTTATCTTTTAGGTTTTTAAGATGTCTCTGAATTTTAATAACTATCTTATTAGAAGAAATATATTTTAGGATCTCCAAGAATGAAAGGGAATCAGTAGAAACAAGATTGTCTAAAACAGCACTATTTTGTTCAGTGATTTATCTGATGGCAAAATTTAAACACAAAAGTTCAGGTTTAAAAACATTGCATTAATTTCGAATTCTGTATTGAAAGTGCTCGAATTCAAGGCCATTTTTGAAGACCACAAATGTGAAACCAGCTTTGCCATCAATTTTACTGCCATTAGTATAGCAAGTTACAAGAAAAATAATCTGCGATTTCATTATTAAATTGAGTAACTTTAACAGCATTTCTTTCTGAGGGATGATGAAAAACAAATGATAAAACACAATTATAACCAGAGACAGAAGAAGCAGAGAGATTTTCTCTAAAGGCAATATCACAAAGAATGGCAATGTCGTTTGGAAGAAAACAAGAAATTCAATAAACAGACTCTTAACTTATGGTACAACATCCACAAATGACCCACAGAAGTATCCACCCTGGAGATATTTATAATTTATCTTTCTCATAAGCACCATACCCCAAACTCTAGAATCATATATTATGAAAGGTTCAATTCCTTGCTTATAGATGAACAACTGTATGTTGAAAATAATACCATACATGTTGCATGTAATTCAACTTAGTCCACGCTGTAATTTATCACATTTCTCTGATACATACGTTAAATGTCACTTCCAAGAAAATTTAGAGTCAAGGAAGACCCGAAGCTATTTCATTTGCTTTACCACAGCCAATGCATTTCCGTTGAGAAATAACTGAAATGTAACATAACAAACATTTCGCTTTTTAATGATCATGGCTCTGCTTTTACCAGGATTAAAATCCAATTTAAACCCTTTTTGACCAATTGGAAGCAAGGTTTAAAGTCTCCTGTGTACCTGTGTGTGAAAAAAGGTAGCGGGAAGATCCCTACTCTGGAAGCAAACGAAAATAACTCTGTCACAATATATATATATATATATATATGCACCCAGAAGAAATCCCAATACTCGTTAGGAATATAGTCTGGTAAGAGATATGCCAATGATTTAAATTTATATGCCAATGAGATAAGGGCAAGAGCGCTGTGTGCATATGAGATGCACAGCTGGAAGAGTTTAAAAGCATGATTGCTCATGCCATGGGGATATTCAAACGAATCTGTCAACTTGGATGAACAGTACTGTGACTAGAGATGCTTCTGAGACGTAAGTGGTGGCAGCATGAACAGAACTTTCAGACTTGGAAAAGAGGCATATAGTAGGCCTCAGAGAAGCAGGTTGGTTGAACAGGCGTATCAGCCACCACCTCGGTTGGAGCAATATGGTAGTTGCTCAGTGTTAGCGACAATGAATCACGGAAGGGATAGCTTACACTAGGCAAGGGTCAGGACGTTCCAGGAACACAAATGAGCACGAGGATCACACAATCATAAAATTGGCTACTTCCATGCTGACAACGTCTCTAGCATCGATTTGATGCCATTTATCACCTTCCAGGCATCTGGTGGTATCAAGGGAAATCATTCGGAGACAACTGGCCGACTGCTGACGTCCATTAAAACACCTACCACTGACCCCGCATCATAGGCAATGTCAACTGGATTTTTGCCAAACTAGGGAAAGCTGGAGTGGGACTGACTGGAAGTATGTGATCATCAGCGATGGATTCCAATGAACGCACGTGTGTGGATGCGGCCAGGCCAGCGGTCTGACCCAGCATTTGCTGTCGAGCAGCATACGGCAAGTAGACAAGGTGTGACAGTCATTTAAAATATTAATATTCACATGAATATTAAATTACAGTGATTTCAAATACAAGGAAATGTAAGCTACAGAATGATGTTTAATTTCTTTTTATATTAAAACCAAGTAACATAAAGTGTATTCCATACTTATGAGAGTTAAACTTGTACGATTTAGAGCAACTTTAAAATACTCTGTGTAACCATAGTCATTTCGGCTACAATCACATTCATAGGTTACATCATTCGAAAGACAACTGTCACTACTGGTAAACCTGAAATGAAATAAATTAAAAATTAGCTTTCCTCATTAAATAAATGTGATTCAACAATATTTCTTTAAACTTTATTTTAAGCAAACATTTAAGTAAAAATTCTATAATGAAACTTGGTTTCAAAGATGGATTTATAAATAAAGAAAAAAAAACTGGTTTTGAATTACTTGTATCAATGGAAATCAGAATGGAAACCATAAATGACATTGTTTAAGCTGTTACCTTGGTTTGCATAAAAAGGTAGTTTAAAAATGCAAAGAAGGAGCAAAATATAACAAGCTATTAATATTACTTTCATTGGTTTGTAAATCATGGTTTCACTTTTCGAAAAAAAAAAGTTATTCATAAAAATCTGCCCTTCTTTTTAATAGGCAATTTACATGCTTTCCTAATCAGTATCAAGAGTAGTATAATAAATGTCAGCAAAACACAAATATCTTTATTTAGTCTACTGAGAAGGCATGCACAATATCCTACAATTGTAACAAAGCTGCCATTTCAGACTTTTAAGCAGAATAATCTTCATACCTTTGTCATAATCTGGTTGACATGAAAAAGGTCAATTTCTTTTATTTAATATTTTGAGAAAACTGTTATATTTTCCCTTTGAAAGCACAGAGAAGGGAATGAAAAAATAAATGCTATCTTTAATTTTTTTTCATCTTTAAACACTTTTGTTAGACATAACTAATAATTTGCACATACTAAAACACACATTACATATACTGAATATTGACTAAACTATTTAATATTGCATTTCAGGCATAGGAAAAAAATTTACAGTATAGAAAATGAAATAAAATTTAATAAAACATAAAAACAGAGAAAACAAAATATACATACTTGAAATTTAAAGCAGATGAATATATGACTGCGAAATTACGTTCAGTTAGATTTATATATTCTTGAGGATTTTGAGTATTCATGCCATGACAGTATACAGTTATTATTTTCCCTTTGATATAAATTTGATAATCACCATCATCTCTTCTATTTTGCAAATTATGAAAATCTAAGCAACTTTCAGGATGACCTAATAATTAACATACATAAAATATACATTAGTTTATACTATATTATTCACATTGCATTATCATCCAAAACGGAAGATAAAATCTGAAATATGCTGCCTTCCAAGTTAAGCAGGCAACAATAAAATCAACAAAAATGGAAAATAAAGCTTTTACTAAAATAACACTGCACATGAAGATAACAAATGTGTTCATGCATGTAAAAATATAAAAACTGTTTAATTTTCATAAATTATATGATTATATCACATTTAGGTCATAAAAAAATTGATTTTTAATGCTAAAAATAAACAATGATCAGGCTTTTAAAGAGATGATCAACCATTGCAGATGCTAGCAATGGCCATTCCTTCATTAGGGCAGTTTCCATCTGTTTGAGATTGGCTGGAGGAAGTAAGCATGGAGAGATAAAATGCCTGAAAGCATCCCAAGGATTTTCAGGAGGATTAAGGCTATGGGAATATGGTGACCACTCACTATGAGAGATGCCCTTACTCTCCAGGTACTCATTAATGATGCTGGTTTGATAGGGATGGCCATTATCATCCATAAAAAAGAAATCAGTGCTGCAGCATAGAGTCTCAAAATGGAGTGCCGGACTTCATTCCAATATTGTGCTGCCATCACAGAACTATCTTTAAAGATGTGCAAACAGGTGTGATATTCCATTGAAATTTCAGTCCTTATAATGATGCTGCTACCTCTAAATGCATGGTGTTTGATGATGTTCTGGACTTAATTCCTTGTGCATTATTCTCTCCAGACCCTTACACTCTTATCACCTGATTCCAAGGAAAATCTGGATTTGTCTGTCAACAGGACGTTGTGCCTATCTGAGATAGTCCAAATGAGATGCTGAAAGCATTACTTTAATCATGCCCCTCTCAACTCGGCAGTTAGCGTAATTCAAACACTTGGTACTTCAGTTTACCCTACCTTGATGTGATGTCTTTGATACACTGTACCAGCAGATATTGTTTTACTGAGTGATGCTGCAACCATGGATGTAACAGTTGTGGAGTTAACTTCTGAATTTTACCTCACTACTACAGGCACATAAGCCCCGTTAACAAAAACAGATTCGACCAATAGCAAAAACTGGTTCTTTCAACGTGTCCCATTCACATGACGACAAGCATTAACTGCTTCTCCGAACTGTAGGTAGAATGTTCCTATCTCTCGGGAGCAGGGCAAATGGGAAGATTTTCCATACTGCACTGTGTGGTTCACTTAATTTTAACAAACAACATGGCTGACGTGCAACTGACTGCTTGCTATACTATCAGAGAAACAATCGTGTTGGTAGATATCTGAGGATGCGATATCATCCAAAAAATTTACATAGAACCATATGAAATATGGAAATTTGTAAACAAGTACAGACAAGGTTATCTGATGCTGGGTATTCCAGAAATACCGTTCAAAATAAAACTAAAGATGCGCATATTGGCTTCAACTCGACAAGGGGACTTGGTACCTTTTGAATGATTTTTTTATTTAAGAACTTTTATCTACTTTTATGAATGTTATTAAATGGTTTTGTAAGACAAAATAACTTTAAGATGAGAAAAATATTTTTGCCAGTATTTTTTTTAAATTTAAATTTTTGGAAGAAAAGTTTAACAATTAAAAATGTCATTCTCCTCCTACAATTTTCAATGATTTCCCCCCATATTTTCTTATTGTATTTATTAGAAAGTTCTTAATAACTTTATGGATCGATTTTGCAATTAATGAATTAGTTTCTGAGAAAAAATAAAAACACATTTTTATGCAAAAACTTTGAAACAAATATGATCTCAATCACATTTCCACTTCAGATAATTTTTCTTTTCAGTATTTTGCAGAACCCATTCTTATTTCTCTAAAGTATATAATTTTAATTAAGTGGTAAAAATATTAAATAATTTAGGCCATATCTATATAAGTTTTAGGACTTTAAATAAAAGGATTTATCAAAACAATGGAAACTGAGAAAACACAGTTTAAAGAATATAAGCTGTCTATATGGTCATTAAATCATTTCAAATTTCTTAAAAAAATTATTGCTGAATTTCATTATATATATATATAAAATAAAAACCTAGTGCTATTCAATCAGTTAATATAAACATAAATTACAGGCTTTTATTTAAAATCTTCATAAAACACGTTCAAAGCAATTTTAACAGATGAATTAAATATATTTTCTAAAATGTTTATAATCAATATTAAAACATTTATAATTAATATTATTGCTATTAATTTGTCATTTTATTCATTTTTTCAAAAGCAAAGTTTGAAATTTTAGCAGCCACAAAACATTTTATTTAAAACTGCTCAGCAGCATATGATTCCTTTCTTCTTTTAATCATTTGATCTCGTATATAAATTGCATTTTAAATTAATTTAGGTGTATTTTAATTAATTAAAGAATTAAACTCCGATGGCATTCTATAGCAATAGTAAACAATGTCAAAAAAGATGTAAGTAAACGTTAGAAATCCGCCAATCTGATTCGCGTTTGTTACATCATTCATTGCTCACAGTGGTTTATGGGTTAAGGGATAGAAGACTATGTGCATCTGAACCGGTAAGTACACTGCTAGGACAACGGCTTGAGTTTGGGCAATAACAATCCAGATAAGGGTCACCAATGAAGTAACCAATATAATAACATAAATTATTACAGTTTTGCATTACAATGCTGTATTTTGACACAGAGACAAAAATTCAGCAGTATTTTTTCAAGCTTTCAGTTTCAGTCAGTAAGAACACGTACCTTTTTATAGTAGGTTTTGTTAAAATAAACTGGATATTTATTTATGCACTAAAATATGATGAAATATTGTAAATTTCAGTAGTATGAAATCAATGAAAATTGCTTAAATGTCAAAAATCGAATGCAATTAAAAAGTGTTTAGTTGGCCAAATAAGAAATTCTACATAGAAGTTTTTAAAGATCCAAATAATGTTTCAGAATAAAAACAGTTTATATACAGTAGATCCTTGATAATGTATATGATCACATTAAAAAAGTTTTAATTACACAAAAAATTATACAGATAAAATATATTTTTCTGAATTAGACATGAAGTATGACATAAATTATCAATTAAATGTTTTAATATTAAATTTTATGCGATGTCCTCTTCAGTCAGTCGACATTTCCTTATGTTACACATAAAAATCTCTCCAATTCTCTATAAATATATATTTTAAATAGTTCTGAATAATAATCACATGTTAGCATTGTAAATAAATATCACCAACTTACATTTAGGTGAGTTAGAGCACCGTCTCCTTTTCTGAGGTTTCATTGAAGGATTACATTTATTGTTAGGAACTTTCTGTCCTTGAAGAGTATAACAACGCAGTTTTCTTTTCTGTTTAGCATTTTGACATCTTCCTTCACACTGAAACATATTGTTTTCTCAGAATTCAAAAGAAGGTCCAAATATGCAAACATAACTAATCTTTAAATTATATTTATCAATGCATACAAATTTTAAGCTTTTTAAAAGCATTCATGTAATTATTTTTTTTAAAAAACATATGTCTAAGTAAAACCATTTAGACATTACACTAAAATGAACTCATTAAATAAGTTTGATATATGCTTTCAAACTAAACTGCTAGTTGAGGTTTTCCACTTATAAACATGACAGGATAACACCGATGTTGCAAAATGCAGATAAAACACAGGAAAACAGTCATGCTTAGAAGAAAGAAACTTAATTAAATGGAATAATAAAAGACTTTGCAAGATAAGAGCAAAGAAAGTCTATGTAAAGAAGGAAAGGCTCCATAGACGTAATGTAAACCAGTTTGTCTTCTACGCTGTTAGAAAGAAGAGGGACAATTCGTCAAGGGATTTGGCGACAGAACCCGTTGGCGAGAATTTCCCCCTTTGTGATGTACCTAGCCGAGATTTTCCACCTCTGTCACGTGCACAGGAAATTGAGGAACACGGGTTAAGATGAATCGTTCTTTGACTTTTTGCGATAATTTAAACTAGAATTTTCGTGCTTTTTTGCTTTACTAGTTGAACTTGTATTATAAATATCGCAGTTTGATGTCCGATTTTATATCTGTGGATATATAGAAAAAAATGGAGTCACACAGCTTTAAACTCTTGATAAATGTGACCGTCGAACCTGTTCGAACTTCGACATCAGCTTCGAGCTTTGGCGCTTTTTGGTGACAGATATTTCACGCATGCGCAGTTGTGTCCCTTTTCGTTCGGAGGGAGCCACGCCTGCTGCTGCCAAGCTTTCCTTCTTAACAATACATATTCTTTGATAAGAGTGTGCAGAAGCAATACAAAAAGAAAAAATATGAAAATTCCAGAATGTTGCTGTTCTGCTTAACATTCATGATAACATAGGTATAGTTAATGTACATAGTTCTTTTTAACATATGCAGTATAAACAGTTTCATTGTTTTATGGTGAATAATGCTATCAGAATTTATACTATATATATGAAAACAATTATTGGATATTATTGTTATATGCTTCAAACCACAATACTTCTTTATTTTATAAGATTAATATGGGAATTCCTTTATTTTTTGTGACCTTGGCATAAAAAATTATAAAGTATCACGAGTAATTGAAGAGTTAGAAAATAAAATTAAATTTCTTACCTGAAGCCAGGGATCAGGCCTCCAGACAAATCCATCAGAACAATGACCATAATTACATTTTTCAGTCTGTCTAGGACGTCGAGACATTAGGCAGAAACCTTTTGGGTTTTTTAATGGTTTAGGATCAACCCAACCATAGATATTTACAGCATGGCAGGTGACAGCACGAGATCTAATTCCTTCACCACAAGATTTTGAGCACTAATAATAAAATATTAAAAATAAAAAACAGAAAGTGCTCTACAGGAAAAAAAAAATAACGCAAAATTTAATAAAGCTAATATTTTAGGAAACAACAAAAAGCACAATGTAAAACTTCTGCTATTTTACACACTGATTTTTTGGTAAAAATTTATTATCTTTCAGTCTCTACATATTCGTATGTTTGCGAGATAACATTTTAATTATAATTTGTAACAGTTCTTAAAATATTTTTTTTAATTTAGTATTTTTCTTCATGTTTTAAGAATAACAACATCCATATTATTAATCTTTCTGATATGATCATTCCTAAATTAATGATGCTTTACTTACATAATTCTGTCAGTGCTCATCACACAATATATATACACACACACACATGTATATAAATTAATTTTCTATCCAACAGTATTTAAATCAGAACTTTTAAGAACAAAAAATATACATAGTTCAATAACAGTATCTTCCAGAAAAAGAGATACAGTCAAAAGTCGTTAATCCGGACTCGTCGGGACTTCGGCGATTCCGGATTATCGATTTTTCCGGATTATAGATCATCAGTTTAAATCCGGTAAGATTGCACGCAGAAATTATAAAATTAAAGATATGAAACCGTAATTTATGAAATAAAGAACAATTATGATCTAAAGGGTAACATAATTTACAAAAAAAAAAAAAAAAAAAAAAAAAAAAAAAAAGGCTTAATATTTATTTGTTTACTTTATTATACATTTCTTTCAATGTAACAGGAAAGCAAATCAAAATAGCATAGCGGACTTTTCTAATATTTTGAATTATGAAATCATAGAGGATGATTATTACAATAGGCCCTTCACTGCCCACACCATTAATATAATGAATTTGCACACCTAACTTAAGCAGCATCGACTAGGACCATTTTCCGAGAGGGTGACCACCCACGTGACCAGCCTGAACATCTCAAAGTGCCTTGCTTCTATCCACCAGCTCCTGATCTCGGCTTTCCACCTCCGGACTTTGAATTTCTTTTAGCCCCCATCACCGCCACCAGAGGGCGACACACCTGACTGCTGTTTATTTTCTTCTTTTTCCTCCTGCTCACTGCTCCCTCCATGGGATTTATTCTGGCATTTTTCATCACCATGCCCATTGTGGAATTACATCAGGTTTACAGGGAAGTACTGCGAATGCAGTAGACCCCCTGTATAATTACTTCTGTATCAAAGTATCAAAGTACGTAACCTCCCGTCTTACATGGACCCTGAGGAAATTATGATGGATCTAAAAGAACATGGATTCGACGTCGTGCGGGTCAACCAACTCACTATCAGGCGTAACGGAGAAGTTATTAAGCTTCCCCTGTTTCTCGTTACTCTAACCCGCAAGGAGAAAAACAAGGAGATACCAGTTAAAATTTGTGCTAGGAATGAAGATTAGTGTTGAGAGATACCGTGGCCGTAAGGGACCCTTGCAGTGTTATCGCTGTCAAGGGTTCCATCACGCCCAATCGCACTGCAATCACGAACCACGTTGTGTTCATTGCGGTGAACCTCATGAATCATTTAACTGTGACAAGAATAAGGCAACTCCGCCTAAATGTGCCAACTGTCATGAGATAGGTCATACAGCTAACTACAGATTATGTGTGCGTTTTCCAAAACCAAAAACCACTCCGGCTGTGAAAACGCTCTCTGATCGGGTGGTGCATATTAAAACTTATGCACAAGCTTTAAACACCGGCCTCGCTCCTGAATTTCTAACTGAAGCAAACCAAGTTGCAGCTGAGCTACGTATGCTTGTCTCTGCTCTAAAAGAAACTGGATTTACTCTGATGGCAAAGTCAAACGTATCTCAAGATCATACTAATGCAGCCGCTGTTAATGGCTAATTACATGAAAAAGTGTACTCCCGTACAAATAATGATATGGAATGCCTGCAGGCTACCCACCAAAATTACTGAACTGCACCATTTTTTAACTGAGCATGATATTGACATTGCAATCATATCAGAGACTCATGCAAAACCATGCCAAAGCCTGAGAATTGCAAATTATAATTCATACCGCTGTGATAGACTTTCACACAGAGGTGGTGGTGTGGCAATATATGTGAAACGTAATTATGCATCTTGTCTTATATCTAATTCAAGAAATTTTAATTGTGAGCAAACTACTGTGTGTGTCACTCTTCCTGTGTTTAATAACATCAATTTTTGTGCTGTGTAAAACCCTCCAACGAATAGACTATGTGATAATTTTCTAAATAGCATTCTACCGGATGACATACCTACCCTTGCTGCCGAGGACTTTAATGCTAAGCATATAGACTGGAACTGTCGTCGGACAAACTTAAATGGTAAAATTCTCCATGAATATATTTTACAGCATCCGGTGGCGCTACATGCCCCACCAGAATACATGCGGCTTCATAAATAGAATTGAATTTTCTGATATACTAGACATTGCAGTCACTACAACGACTATCCCCGTTGCAATGGAAGTATTTCATGAATTGTCCTCTGACCGCCTCCCCGTAATCACAACATTAGGAGTGACAAAAACTTCTGAGTTCTCTACTAAGCATATTACGAATTGGAATCTCTTCAGCAATATCATGAAAAATTCACCTCCTCGACTGCAAAATCTCAATACCAAACAAGGCATAAACACCGTAATTAATGCATTAAGTGAAAGCATTCAAGGTGCAATTAAGGAAGCCAGTACTGAAATTACTAATCGTGATAAGGCTTTCAGACTGCCCCTTAAAATACGACAGCTTATGAGAGAGCGAAATAGACTCAGGAAATGCTATCATTTAACGTGGGACCCGGCACTTAAGCGTGAAATAAATCGTAAAAATAAGCAAATTCAGAAGGCCATTAAAACCTTCAAAGAAGAACTATGGGATGATAAAATGTTAAATCTGTATTCTAGAGAAGGTACGTTCTGGTCTTTAATCAAAAATTTTAAAACTACCTTCACAAGTAATCGACCCCTCTATGACAGAGGTAATATTGCCATTTCCAATCAGGAAAAGGCAGAAATCTTCGCAGCACACCTCCAAGAACAGTTCTCGCCAAATGATTGGCCAAATGACTCTGATTTCGAATTAAAGACCCTCCTACGAGTGAGGGATTGGCTCAACGCCCCTTCAGTCAGACTTCCGATTAAATATGCCACTCCTACTGAAACGACTAATATTATCAAACACCTGAGACAAAAGAAATCTCCAGGAATTGATGAAATCAGCAATACAGCAATTAAAAATTTGCCGCCTAACATCATCTGCAGCCTGACAAGTATTTTTAATGCTTGTCTTGCTCTTTCTTACTTTCCAACACCTTGGAAAATTGCTAAAATTATTTTACTACCTAAGCCGGCCAAAGATCACACCCGACCAGACGGATATCGTCCTATTAGTCTAAATTTTTGAGAGAATTATCGTGAATAGACTGAAACCATATTTTCAGCATCTTCCGCCGGAATAATTTGGATTCCGTGCTCACCTCTCAACAACGAAGCAACTTGTCCGAATAACCGAATTCGCTGGTGCAGCTCTGCACTGCAAACTTAATGTTGCTATACTCGTGCTAGACGTGGCGAAAGCATTCGACCGCGTCTGGCATGAGGGCTTAATTGCTAAATTAATTGACCTTCAACTGGACAGAGAACTCATTCTGCTAATCCATTCTTTTATCAGGGATCGGACATTCAGAGTCTCGGTAAAAAATGAATTATCCAGCACTAAAATAATGACTAGCGGTGTTCCACAGGGTTCTGTGACTGGCCCTATACTCTATCTATTCTACGTTTCAGACTTTTCGAGATTACATTTAAATCATAATTCTATGTTAACCTGTTATGCAGACGACACTGCCTTGGCAGTGAAGTCTGCTAACATCAATCATGCTATTCGGAAACTCCAAGACACTATTCCCTCCATAGAACAATGGTGTGGATATTGGAAGATACGAATTAACGCTCAAAAATCGCAGCTCCTACTCATAAGGAAAAGGAAGAAAAATGTTCCGATCAGGCAAAGTGTTTATCTTTTTAACGAGGCTGTGCCTATCGTGAAACAAGCCAAATATCTGGGCATCACCATCAACGCCAAGCTCACTTGGTAGCATCACATCCAACAAATCAGGGATAAAGCGATTAAAGTCATGAAATGTTTATATCCCATGATAGGGAAATATTCAAAACTTTTGTTGGACAAGAAACGACTTATTTATCTAGCCACAACCCGACCCATCATGACGTACGCTTCGCCAGCATGGATTACCGCTACGAAGGGTGAAATCCAAAAATTACAAGTTGTGCAAAGCCAATTTTTAAGAATTATCACAAATGCACACCCGTATGTGAAGAACAAACGTCTCCATGAAGATTTAAAAATGGATACAATAGTGGAATATTTAAGAACTAACACGGCATTTTGTGACACCGCTAAGGAGTGCCAACATATGGACATTTTCAACCTATTTCACTATGAAATTTTACACGAGGACAGGCACCAAAGGTACTGTTAAAATGAAATTTGGGGATAGAATTATTTTGTTTAAAGATGTTTTATACTCACCTGAACCGAGACGAAATTAAATATCTGGACCTAAGGTGGATATCAATGGAGTGAGATTTTATGGTAAAAATGGGCAAATTAAAATTACTAATGATGAAAATGAAACTATGTTCAAGGCTAAGCTGATAGGAAGTAACTATCATGTATTCCCGAAAATAGTTAAAAAGTGGGGCAAATCTGCGAAATTTGAGGCATTCATAGTTCAGCGTAACAATAGTGAATTATGGCATGGTCGGTTTGGTCATATAAATTATGCTGCTATTGTCAGGACTAGTAAGAGACATTCAGTTCGAGGTCTTCCTGTGTTAACCCTTTGCGGCATGATGGGTCAATATATGTCCCACCTAATTAATATTTATTTTCTCAGTTAGCAATTTCCATTAGAAATTTTCTAATCTTTTAAAAATAATCAATTTTAGTTATTATTTTTCTCAGTAGATGTTACTACTGTACCAGGGCTTAAGTTTATAAGCAAAAAATATTCAAAATAGGATCACAAGAGTGATATCCATATATCTCGCATTTTTAAATATTTTAATAATTTTGGTATACAATTTATGATATGTATGATTCTTTTTAATATTCAAAGGTATTTTATTTTCAAAAATCTTAATTGGATTCAATATTTTATAACATTAATTTTGCAGTTGAAATAAGTGGGTTAAAATTTGTCCCACCACACACTTGAATTTCCGCTCAATAGATGGCAGCACTCACGATTATTTTTTCTTTTCTTTTTTGCATCTACTTTTTTCGTGATTGCTCCCGCTTTTACATCCGTTGTATGCTCTGATGTGCTAAAATGTCTAGAAAAAAATTAACAACTCAGGAAGCTTTGGATCTTTTTGCTGAATTGCCATCCGATTGCGACTCTGCTTCAGATGTCAGGTCTGATTCAGATGAAATTGAAATCCAAGATAGAATAACTGAGGTTGAAGTTATTGCTGAAGAAGAAAGGGAAGTAGTTATAATTTGTTTCGCTTTTTAAAGACACAGACCAATCTATGCATGTGGCACTGTAAATATGGATCGGAAGTATCTACCCCAAAATTTAAAAGACAAATTTATATCAAGAGAATATATACACTTTTCAGTTAGCGATGATTCAATTTATTGCATAAAATGGAAGGATAAAAGATAAGTTTCTATCCTGTCTTGCTTGGAAAAGGCAACTGAAATGAAAGAAATTAATAGAAAAGAACGAGATGGAAAGACAAAAAAAAAAAAAAGTACTGTGCCCAAACAGCATTATTTCATACAATAAGAATATGGGATATGTCGACTGATTGATCAACTGAAAGGACTATATGAAATAGACCGCAAAAGCAAGAAAATGGTGGCAGATGATTTTTTTTTTACTTTTTAGATGCGAGTATAGTAAACACATTTATTCAAGTTTGTTCGCGAACCTGATCATGATGTAAAAACAATGAAAGATTTTCTTCTCTCAGTTACAGAAGGTCTAATGGCACTTGCAGGCAAGAAAGAGCTGAAAAGAAAACTGAAATCCCCAGTTCAAATGAAAACTAAAAACCCGTTCGTACAACCAGAAAAGAGACTAAAAAATGTAAGTAAAACGCCAAAGAGAACGAGCAGGAGAAGATGTGCATATTGCAGCATATCGAAAGAAGAACGACAAACATTTTGGATGTGTGAAACATGTGAAGTGCCTCTATGCTTACAAAAGAATGAAACAACATGTTTTACAAAGTTTCATGAAAAATGACTTTTTTCAATTTTAATCATTTATAAATGTTTTTGTATCAAGTGCCAATTTTAATATTTTATTTAGTATCATATGTATGAGTATAAAATTTTAATCTTAAAATAATATTCAAGAAAATATTTTCTTTTGTTTCTAAAATTTAAAAATATTAAATATATACTATATGCAAAATGCGCATATGCAAAATTTTACAAGTCATGCATATATGCAATAAGTACAAAATGCATTTTAATGTGTTTATTATGAATATTTTAGAATGCACGCTTTATTTTGTTTATTCATTCCACATATGATTTTTTTTTTTTCCTGCTATACACCAATATAAGACATGTGCTAGTTGCATGGTGGGACATCATTTTTCGAGGGGTGGACGCCATAGGAGAAGGTTCGTCGTTGATATTGTGCCTGCCTCCGATCCTGTATCACGTGTACGCCCTGTCCGATCTACGTGTGTTGCGGAGTGCGACCACGTGCAAACTCTTATCCGCATGCATCAGCATTTTTAAATGCTAATCTTCGGTTTGTATTGATTTTTAAAAGCCTGGATGCTTTTATAATTTTATTATTTTGTATTATTTTAGGAATTTTCCTGTTATTTTGCCCTTTCTTGCGAATTATGCCTAATTGCTGGTACGAGTGATACCGCGCTATTGTTACTGATTTTTCTGCGCTTATTTTTGCGTATTAATTTTGCAATTTAAATTAATTATCAGATTTTAAATTAATTGCGTGCGCGTAATTAAATTCTTCGGATTTTGGTAGTTGTGTCTGCTTAGTTACCCCCAGGCTCACGCTGTCAGGTGTGAGATAGGGGCCTAGTAGACTTTCGCCCGCTCATCCGTCTGCCGGAACACCTTCGAGTGGGTCCGGTTCCAGGGCGCGGGACTCTGGACTGCTGATTGGGCGCAGGATTTCTTAATTCTGTATTGCGATTATGGATACGATTTTGGATGCCGTGAGGGTACAGATTAGTGAACTTGATACCATCCGCCAGCAGAATGGTACACTCACTGACACTGAAAATAAGATGTACAATTTCTTACAAAGTATGATTGAAATGCTAGTTGCTGTTAACACACAGTTAACACAACAGGATAAAACTCAGGATAAATCCTCACAAGGTAAAAATCCAGATAATGATAGGGACAGAAGTCCTATTAAATTACACAACAACTTTAATACTCTGAATGAAATACCATTGGATCAGCCCACGAGTTCAGATGATGATTTACCAAAGACTAAAGGTGATCAAACAGTCAGAATTAGATCTCAAAGACAAAATTTTAAGAAAATTAAACTTAGTAGTTCCCCTAAAAGTACTACACAAAAACAACAAAGTCAGGACAGTATCCCAGATACACCAGCTACTGAGGTAGCAGTTAATCAAAATACTCATACACAAATTAATGAGACAATGGATACCACCTCACCAGATAACGAAAACCTCACTGACATGAATACAAATAAGCAAAAACAAAATAATAAGAATTCAAAAATTCCGCCAATTACTCTTAAAGAAAATAAATTGAAATGGAGTGAAATTCGATTCATCTTCTTACAGCGAAAAATCAAATTTCACGGGGAGCATATTCCTTCGGGAAGTATCAAAGTCATTACTGAAACACCTGACGATTATCGGACTGTAGTCCAAATACTTAAGGAAAAACAAGTAGAACACCATTCGTACATCCTCCCGGAAGACCGATATTTAAAAGTTGTCCTTCGAGGACTTACTGAACATACTCTGATCGATGATATCAAATATGAACTTGAACAACTTGATTATCATATCAAAGATGTTAAACAGATGACAAGACGGCGTAACGGAGAGGTTACCAAACTTCCTCTGTTTTTAGTTTCGCTACCAAAAAGTGACAAGTCCAAAGAAATATACAATGAGAGATTTCTGTGTCACATGAAAATTAAGATCAAAGAGTATTTAGGTCGACAAGGACCCCTGCAATGTTTTCGTTGCCAGGGGTTTACTCATACACAAGCGGGCTGCAATTATGCACCCAAATGTGTCAGATGTGGAAAAGGACATTTTGTTAATGAATGCCCTGATAAAAATAACAATGACAAGCCTCCAGTCTGTGCCAATTGCGGGGGTTCCCACACTTCCAGTTTCAGGGGGTGTGAGAAATTCCCCAAAAGAAAATCTGAGAAACCAATCAATTTCCCCAGTAGGGTGATTGAAAATAAATCCTATTCACAGGCGCTCTCCACAGGCCTATACTCTGATATATTGAGTGAAGCTAAACAAGTTTTCACGGACCTTGCGGAACTTGTTTCCGTAATAAAAAATGCGGGATTTCAGATCTCGCAACAAGTCAAAGAAATAAAAGAAAATAATCAAGAGAAAAATACTTCTACTACTATAGATAATGGGTCAAACTAGACCAACAAAAGTTCCCATCTCTATCATGACTTGGAATGCCCGTAGCATTCATTATAAGCTCACTGAACTGTCAAACTTCATCACGTGTCATAATATTGACGTGGCGCTCATTACTGAAACCTTCGCTACGCCAAGCACCCCGATGAAGATTCCTAATTATTTATGTTATCGATGCGACCGTCTAAGTCACCGAGGTGGGGGGGGGTCGCGATTTTTGTACGCAACTCTCTCCAATCTTGTCTGATCTGCGAAGAGCGATATAATGGGCATGAAATTGTGACTGTGTCTGTATTTCTGCCGCATTATGGTAACGTATACTTCACTTCTATGTACAATCCTCCACAGAATATGCTTGATATAAATTATCTCGCAAAAATACTTGACATCAATAAACAAGTCATCCTTGCAGGGGATTTAAATGCCAAAAGTCAGGAATGGAATTGCAGGAGAACAAATAAAAATGGAATCAAGCTCTCCGAATTCATTAATAATCACCCTATTTATTTTCATGTACCAAGCGAGTACACGTATTTGCCGAATAATCCCAATACAGGTGACATTTTGGATATTTTCATTTCGACCATCTCCCTCTCTTTCAATCTAGAGGTGATTCAAGATTTAGATTCAGACCACTGCCCGGTCATTGCGACCCTAGGTACAAACAAAGATATTATGGATGAACAAATTAATTCAACTAACTGGAAAGTTTTCAATGAAATTCTCTCAGAATGTAAAACTAACAGTATATTACGCACTCCGGAGGATATTGAGATTGCGACCAAGCAACTTACAAATGACATACAAAGTGCCTACCATGCGGCCACGAGAAAAATTCCTAGAAGACAGGTTACTAATAAGTCACCACAAAGGATTAAAAGTCTCATCAGAGATCGAAATAAGCTCAGGAAAAGGTATCATCTCACTTGCAATCCTGATACCAAAAAAGAGATGAATAGACTTGGTAAGGAAATTAAAAAACAGATTAACTCCCACCATAAAGAGCTCTGGGATGAGAAAATTGAGAGTTTTAACGAGCCTAGTAGCTCATTCTGGTCGTTTGTAAAACGTCTTAAAAATAAACCCACAGTTAATAGGCCGATTTACCATGCGCATGGCATTGCGCTCACAAATATTGAAAAATGCAATACGCTCGCTGAGCACTTTGAAAAACAATTCATCACAAACACTTATCCATGCAATCAGGATTTTACAACTCATGTGAACTCCACAGTGTCAGAATGGCTTTGCAAAAATAACCTGCAAAATCACTTAGAACTTACCTCACCACAAGAAATCATGAATATAATTAAAAAGCTCAGGAATAGAAAGGCCCCCGGGGAGGATAATGTTAATAATGTAGCACTGAAATGGCTGTCAATAAATATGATTAATCGACTTACAGGTATTCTGAATGCTTGCCTATACAATAGTTATTTTCCGATTATATGGAAGTCTGCTAAAATGATAGTGATCCCAAAGCCGGGAAAGAATCTGACGAAAACGGTTGGGTACAGGCCCATTAGCCTACTGCCCAGTATGGGAAAAATACTTGAAAGAATTGTCCTCAGCAGAATACAACCACACCTGGATAAATTACCATTTGAACAGTTTGGATTCAGGAAAGCCCTATCCACGACAAAGCAACTGGTTAGACTTAATGAGTTCATAGGTAGTGCACTGCCCTGCTAAAAATGCCCCGTAGAAACCCATAAAATTTTTTGCGGGGAATTGGCCTACGGGTACCCGTACAGCTCTGCGGGTACCCGTAGGCCAAATCCCCGTAAAAACCCACAGACAGAAACCCGTACAACTGTACGGGTACCCGTAGGCCAAATCCCCATAAAAACCCATAGAAAGAAACCCGTACAGTTGTACGGGTACCCGTAGGCCAAATCCCCGTAAAACCCACAGACAGAAACCCGTACAACTGCACGGGTACCCGTAGGCCAAATCCCCGTAAAAACCCATAGAAAGAAACCCGTACAGTTGTACGGGTACCCGTAGGCCAAATCCCCGTAAAAACCCATAGAAAGAAACCTGTACGGTTGTACAGGTACCCATACGCCAAATTCCCGTAAAAACCCATAAAAAGAAACCTGTATGATTGTACAGGTACCCAAAGGCCGAATACCCGTAAAAACCCACAGAAAGAAACCTGCACGGCTGTATAAGTACCTGTAGGCCAAATACCCGTAAAAAACCTGTAAACAGAAACCCGTACGACTGTATGGATATGAGTAGGCCAAATCTCTGTAGAACTGTAGGCACTATAAACAAAATCCCAGTAAAAACCCATAGCCAAAAATCAAAACTTTATATGCATATCCATTGGCCAAATTTCCATTAATAAAATGGATATTCCGTAGGTCTATGCCTTGTAAAAACCAGTAAACAAAAGCATGTACACCTATACAGGCACCCATATACCAAATCCTGTAAAAACCACTACACAAAAATCCACAGACCAATAAAGGTACCTCTTGGAAAAATTGCTGCACAAAACCCATAAACAGAACCAATAGCATTATACCATAGTGGAGTATCCATACATAGAACCGTACATAGAACGGATATCCATATACAGAATCCCTATAAAAAACAATACACAAAAATAGAACTGTAAATCAAATTTCCATAAAAATATAAACCAGCAGAAGTACATAATTAGCACTGATGAAATGTACAGAACTAAATTGCGGAGAAAGCATGTAAAGTAATTTTAAATAAAACTCAATGCAAATAAATAAAAATTTTAAAATATCTAGAAGCCTACGAGCCCATCCTTCTTAATGCACGTCAATATCTATAAACATATTACAAAATATTTGTATAAATTCTCTTTACAAAATTTTAAACTACCTTTATATAATTCTGAAAATAAAATGAATAGAAAGATAATAACCAAAGTCATGATTCACAACCATCAAATGATATATGTACATATATATTTGTAAGAAAAATAAGGAATATGCAAAAGATTAAATTAGCAGTGTAAAATTAATTTTCCTTCTCTATTCTAAAAACAGTAATCTTTCTGCACTGCATCATTTCGAGATTAATTCATGTCATATGACTCTTACATAATTTGATGTTGTAAAAGAAACTAAAACTCAAACAGCCAATAGTAATTTTACAGCAGTATTAACTATCAAAGACGAGTAAAAATGCATCAAGAACCAAAATTAACTCGGTCTGAATTTAGATTTCACCCTTAACATAACGCATTTGCTTTTTACGCTTTGTATTAGCTGGATTGCAGTCTGTCTGCTCCTTGTTTCTTACTACACATTTATCAAAAATGTTAATTTTTGGAATAGGCATAAATAATGTGCCAACTTGTTTGTGGCTGCAACATATTTGCTGAAAGAAAAGTTGAATTAAATCTACCTCGACTGCCAAATTTCTTATTCATTGCGGATTGGAGTTTCAACATCTCTAAGCCATCAAAATTCTTGCTGTTCATTAGGGATTCAGCTGCTTGTATTCGACTACAGAATCTATTACATATATATATAATATCATTTCATTTGATGGTTGCGAATCATTACTTTGACTGTATATATATTATTGATTTCATTATAAATATATACATATAGTACTGTACCTCACTGCATATATTTGTATTTCAGTTCTTTAATTGGGAAATCAAACAATTCTATTTAATCACATCAGCTTGTATAACAATTTGATACCTAATGAGAAATGTATTGCCAAAGGATGGTACTTTCTAGCATCTGCTTAAATTTTAAGTTACCTACAATGCACTAAACCAAATTAAAAAACAAAACTAGAAGAAACCCAAATTTTCAGGAAGAGAAACATTATTAACAAGCAAGCAAAAAGAATACGGGACTTGCAAATTAGAAACTTAACATAGAGTTCAAATTTAGCATACTTGCTAGTCCCTTAAAGCTCGCTTACCAATGATAGTAACACCCTGCAGCTTATTATGACATGCATACACATAGATGTTTTGCGTGGAGGAAAGGATGAATCCAAGAATATAATGTAGTGAAGAAATAATAATATACAAACACTGTGTCGACCCCTTATTACAATACTTTGAATGTTACCTGTATCTCTCAAAAGATAAATGAAACATGAAGATAACATATAATAAACTTAATAGTACCCAAAATACAATAAATTATATTGTAACAAAATGAATTTTAAAAAAATTACAAGTTTCAACAAATATCAATTCTCAACGCACAGTTCGGGAATTAAGAAAATATCTCATAGCGTATAATGTTTTATTCCGTATATCACTTTTAGTGCTATATAATCTTCCACAGATTTTATATAAATAAAATCTATAACATAATGGTATTTATAGTATATGTAGTTCTTGATGTAAAAAAGATCAACTTTCGTACTGTAAAAATTCCATCTATGTGAATAAGTATGAATATACTCATATACACATAATTATACTAAATAACTAATTTAATGAAACTAAATTCCTATAGAAAAATGGGGAAAGTGTAGAATCGCCCACAGCTTGGCGTGTTTTTAAGAATTGCACATACTCGGAATCCATGTACACATAGACCTATTTTCACTTAAAAAACATCTAAGAATTGCACAAAAATGCGATTGTGCACTCCTTTGACTTTATTCATGTACACATCAACCTATTTTCACTTAAAAAGTCAAAAGAAAATTCACAAAAATCCAATTCCTTTACTTTTGTACAAAGTGCCAAATAAATAAGTGGGCGATTCTGCACTTTACCCGAAAAAATATATAAAAACACCATTTACCTATATATATTAATAATTTATTATTACACAAGGTTTTTCATATATCATTTCAAAGGAACATAAATTTAATTAAAGCGATGCATTATTGGAATAAATTTGAGTCAGTGGTTTAGGTGCAAGTTATTTAGATTTCTATTGTAGAAAGAATACTTGAAATAATGTATAGAAATATTATTTTGAACCATAAAAATTCTCAATAGTAAAATTTAAAGTACTGAAAAGGTAGCTATTGTTTTTGACAGTAGATTATATAATATAAAAATACCTCATGCTGAGCATTTTCTGAAATTACAATGCTAAATGAAATTGATATAATGCAGTATTTAGCAATAATAACTTTTTGGAAACGAATGTAGCTATATTCGCTTAATTGTAATGACAGTAATTTTAACTGCATTTGTATAAGGCTGTACAGAAGATTTATTTATATGGGTTTTCATCCGCAGAGAACAACCGGATTCCCTGTGGAAGTGCTTCCGAAAATAATGTTTAAATATTACTCTAACTATATTTGAAAGCAATGCTATAACAGTGCCCTTATAATTCTCATGATCCGAAAAGCTTTGGTTTTAAATGTCTCGTAAAAACTTTCAATTACTTCTGCAAAATTCATACCCACGTAAAAATTCCCACACCGAAGTCAATTGATTATACAGCAAAACGTTCCTAAAACAATCAACTCCACAATTCGAGATAATGCCAGTTTCCTGTAGCCTGACAAAACTATGAATGATTTTTAAGTCCTGTTATTTAATTATTGTCCTGACAAATGTGCCATTATCAGAGGTGGTCATTTAAGAAAATAACCACTATATGAGGTTTCAACTTAATGTAATTTTTTTCAAATAAATAATTCACTTTTTATACTCCCAAGACTAGTACATTTAATATTACATAAATCTTATTCACAAATCTATTTCTATTTCAAAATTAATTTATGAAAAACACATTTGAAATTTTCTTCATCAAACTAATAATGATGAAAATTAAAGTATGCATAAAAATGATTATATGTGTTTTAACAAAATAGCACAAAATATTTAATGTAAAAATGTGGTTCTAATCTCATACTTGTAAAGAAAAATAGACCAAAAAGAAAATGTAAGCTACTATGATCATCTAAATTTTCACGTAATTTTAGTAATGGAAAAAAAGATTCAACACATTAAATATTTCAATCTTTACTTCATTAATAAAACTTACCTTTTTTTCTCGCGAAATAAATTAGTAGATTTTTTAAGACATAAAAAACATTCTTTTTGCTCGGCCACATCACATTAGTCGAAAAATCAAAAATTCAATCATGCAAGATCATTTTTAAGTAAGGTATGCTCAAATTTATTAGTACATAATATTCAAATGATAAGGCAATCTACATGAACAAGCTTTAAAAAAGTATTTCTAAACTGTAATTAAAAAAATAAATTTTCCAAAATACAGTTTCAATAGAATGCAAAAACTACATTTCTGCATCTGCACACTGAAACAAATTATCAAGCCTGAAATTATCCCTTTTCAGTCTTTAAGCACATTGTTTTTCAGGATAAAAGTAAAGATGGAAAATCAATTTCACGCTCAGAAACTCCATTTCACAACTAGTCAGTTATCAGCAACGTTCTCTCAAACATTAGACACGATTACACGTGCATCGCTTTAGTTGTATATTCATAGTCAGTGCTGGTATTTTATTATTTATTACTAATTTCTAAACAGTAAAACATAGTAAAATTTGTAATACAGTAAATCCTAGTAAATAATATATTGCATTACTACAACCACGAAGAAAATAACACCACCATCGCACAACAATAACTAGAGCGGCGCCATATTGCTTGTTTGGGAAACTTCTGAGAGTGGGGGAGGGAGGGGAATTTTTTCTTCACGTCAGCGTTAAACAGGGAGAAAAGTTTTGCGATTGTGAATGAACTTGTTCGCGGCAAAGAGATGTTGGTTGATACCGGTGTTTATTTGTAATATCAGAAATGTAAGTGCTTATGTGTGTGTATTCAGAGAACCAACTCGTAACAAAAACCACCTTCCTAAGACGACTGCCTCTGAAAGAAACCAGTATTTCTGAAAACATAAGTATACTTTGGTATTGAATATTCCCTCTGTAAGGCGACCATTCACAAAGAAAATTCTGCAAGTGTGTCTGGTCGCCTTAGAGAGATTCATTCCGTAGATGCAATCTCCCTAAGACGACCACTTCTAAAAGATAAACATATCTCTGAGAACATGAGTATCTATTGGTATTGAGCATCACCTCTCTAAGGCGACCACTTGCAAATATGAATTTTTATTTGCGGCTGGTCGCCTTGGAGAGACCTCGTTGTGTGTGGTGTATATGATTACTGTTATTGTTTCCGAAAAAAAAAATTTAAATCAAATAAATAAGCATATTTAGTAAAAACCCTCTCTAAAACGACCACCTGCGTTTCCAGGTTACTCTGGTGGTCTTAAAGAGATCATATTTTCATTCTGTTAATTTTATTGTTTACAAGAAGTATATTAACGTCAGATAAAAAAATAGCATAAACCCATATAAACCAACAGAAGATTTATTATTATATTGATACCAGTAAGAAAACCAGTAAAAGTCAATATAAACCTATACAAACCAGTACAAAGTTCTGCCATTGATGTTGGTTGTATGGGTGTCAATTGATACCAGTAAGAAAAACCCACAGAGATCAATAGAAACCAGTAAAAGTCAATAGAGACCATCAAAAATTCTATAGGTACCAGTAGAAAGTTTTACTGGTTTCTATGGGTCATTTTGAAACCAGTAAAAAAAACCCACAGAGACCAACAGAAACCAGTAAAAGTCAATAGAAACCCATAAAATCTTGTGGGTACCCATAAAAAGTTTTACTGGTTTCTATGGGGCATTTTTAGTAGGGTGCACAACAAAAGATATGTTGCCTTACTCATGCTAGACGTGGCGAAGGCGTTCGACCGCGTCTGGCATGAGGGGTTAATTTATAAATTAATCAGTTTGCAGTTCAGCACTGAGTTAATCAAAATTATTCACTCGTTTCTTTCAAACAGAACATTCAGTATTCACATTGATGATAGCACCTCATATAAGAAGCAAGTACAGGCCGGGGTCCCTCAAGGATCTATTTTAGGGCCCGTGCTCTATTTATTCTACGTGGCAGATCTACCTGCAGAACATCTAGATCCAAATTTTTTCATGGGCTGCTACACAGACGACACAGCTTTTGCCGTCAAGTCTGGGTCACCAAATTTTGCGAGTAAGAAACTTCAAAAATTTATGCCGAAACTTGAAACCTGGTGTGCCAATTGGAAAATTGCAATTAATGCAGATAAATCTAAGCTTATGATTTTTAAAAAGAACAAAATGAATCGCCCATTAACTGCACAACTGTTGTTATTTGATACTGTTGTACCAGTTGTAAAAACTGCTACTTACTTAGGTTTAAAATATAGTGCTAATTTCCTTTGGAAAGAGCATGTAAAATGTGTCAGAGGTAAGACTATTAGAGTAATTCAAAGTCTCAAGCCGCTCCTGTCTGCGACCTCCAAATTAGACATCAAGAGGAAGAGACATATTTATAACTCCATTATACGTCCTATTTTTGCGTACGCTTCTCTGGCCTGGGCAACAGTTCAGAAAAAGGAGTTGAACACGCTACAAATTATTCAAAATAAAGTACTTAGAATGATAACAAATGCTCACTACTATGTCTCAAATCAAACCCTGCATAATGATCTGAAAATGGAATCTGTAGAAACATATCTACACAAAGCAAATAATAAATTCTTCAATAAAGCACAAGAATGCAACCATATGACCGATTTAAATGTATTAGATTATGTTATTCTCGAAGAAGATGCTGCACTTAGACCACTCGCGGCCCACCTCGCCAGGGACTTAAATTTTCCCACATAAAATTATCATGATGGGAATGCACAGTGCCTGTATATATTGTATATAGTGTATAGTGTATTTTATTTTATTTTATTTCTCATTTATTATATTGTATGCTTAGTTTGTATGTTCTTTTCACTTGTTTTTATATAATAATGTATGCTTATGTTTAATTGTTATGATTTATATTAATTCAGATATCAAGATTGAATCTATTGGATTATGTCTATGACTTCTTTTATGATACAACGCAAACATATCATACAGACCCTCACGGCTCCTGCTTTGCAAATTTCTTGATGCGCGCGCCACTCTTTGGCCTTGCGACTCATGGTCGCCCCCTGTAGCCACCTTTGACCTCCTTAAAACTTGTCATGAAAAAATCAAAGTCTTGCGCCCTTCGGGCTTAATTTTCAAGAGCCGGATAAGTTGCGCAGCTGCGCGACACTTCGGCAATAACCACAACAGACTAGACTAGAATGGTGGGACAAACGGTATCCCACCTTCCACCGTAAAAAATAAAAGCGTAGAATTTTTTTCAAGCCTTAAAGGCACTTATGTAAGTCCATCTGACTTATTCTAAGGCATTTTTTTAAAGATTAAAATATATTTTAAATATGCATGTCGCAAAGGGTTAAAGAACTCACCTAATTTGTTTTGTGAACATTGCCAAATCAATAAGCAAAGGCGAATCTCCTATAGACCTTTAGAAGGTATTCGAGTGAAGAGGCCGCTTGAAAGGTTTTTTTCTGATGTATGGGGACTTATTAACATTCCATGTAGGAATGGTGAACGTTATTTCGTTTCCTTTATTGACGAATATTCTCGTTATGTGGTAGTGTACCCCATTGTAGAGAAAAGTCAGGTGTTTGAAGTATTTGAAAGGCACATAGCATGTGCTGAAAGATCTCTGAACCTTAAGTTGAAATATTTTAGAACTGACAATGGACGAGAATATGACAATGAACAATTCAGGTTGTATTGTAATAAAAATGGTGTAAAGCACGAATTTACAGATATATATACTCCGAAACAAAATGGAGTTTGTGAGAGATTCAATCAGACAGCTCTCAACAATGTACGTGCAATTTTACATGATAGTGGAATGAGTCCTGAATTTTGGTCAGATGCAGTGATTTATTTTGCATATTCATTTAATAGAATTTGTCATAAAGGTCAAGGTAGAACCCCATTCGAATTGTATACTAAGCGGAAACCATCAGTGCATCACCTTAAGGCATTTGGAACGATTGCCTACGTGGGAATTCCAAAGGCTAAAAGAAATTCTAAGCTTGATCCAAAGGCAACGAAGGGTCAATTGATTGGATACAGTGTACGAACAAAAGGGTACAAGATTTGGTTGGAAAATGAAAAAAAGGTAGTAGAAACCCTAAATGCTACTTTTAAAGAGTCAATTGGAATGCAGAGAAGTGGCAGTGGAGCTGCACTGGGCACCCTTCCTGATTTGGAATCTGAAGATAGGGTCGAGTTCCAATCTACTGATACTCCAGTTGGCTATTTTCTTGAAATAGAGGAAAGAATTGATACCAGTGTACCTTCTTCTATACCTAGCACTGACACTCAATCTACATTGAGACAGGTAACTTGGCTTCGTAAACCTGTTCCAAGGCCAGACGGCACTCGTACGGATGTTTACTATTTTGAGAGGGGGTCTAATCAAAGACTACAATCATCGAATGACGTAGAAAGGTATTGCACTGAGCATAATATTCAGTATGATCCTACTTTGTTTGATTTCAAGGGAAGCAATACTTATAGTGGTGAAATCGACCCAACTGGCACTCCTTCAACGTCATATACCCAAGATAGCTGACTAGAAGTTTCAATTCCAAACACTTATAACCAGGCATTGAAATCCACAGAAAAGCATAAATGGATAAAGGAAATGGCCAACATGCGAAAGCATAAGGTATGGCATCTTGTTCCACTTCCTAAAGACAAGACTCCACTAGGTTGCAGGCGAATTTTCAACATTAAACGTGACAAATTTGGAAACATTGTTTGTTTTAAAGCTCGTTTAGTGGCTCAGGGTTATTGGCAAATTAAATACGATACCTATGATGAAACCTACTCACCTGTAGTCAACTTTTCAGTAATAAGGCTCTTTTTCTCTCTTTTAGTTGCACACCTTGGATGGGCAAATATACAATGCAACATAAAAAGTGCCTATCTCTACGCTCCTTTATCAGAGGAAATTTACATGTCCCAACTTCAGGGGTTTGTAGAGCGAGATAAAAAAACTTTTGTGTGTTGTTTAGATAAAGCCTTGTATGGTCTGCATCAGAGTGGGCGATTATGGTACTACGAGTTGGATAGAACACTATGTAACCTAGGGTTTATCAAGTTTGAGTGGTGTAATTGTGTCTATCGTTTTAAAGATTTTGTCATTCTGTTGGTTTATGTTGATGATATTGTTGTGTTTGGAAAAAGTGAAGTTCAGGCTAAAAGGATATTAAAAGTCCTGAATTCACATTTTGATTTGAAAATTTTGGGTGTGGAGTTTGAATATGAAAACAATAGTGTTTTGATTCACCAGCAATTATATATAGAAGACATAGTTCATCAATTCAAGTCTTTTAAAATACAAATTACTTCCCTTCTAATAGTTAAAGGTGTGAAATACTCAAAGTCTCAAAGTCCCAGTACACAAGAAGAAACGACTGAGATGATGAATTATCCTTATAGAAATGTTTTGGGATGTCTCTCGTTTTTTGCAATCGTACTCGTCCGGATATAGCCTATGCTGTTAATATATTTTCTCAGTTTCAAAGCAATCCTGGTAAGTTTCACTGGGAAGGATTACTTAAACTTTTAGGATACGTTTCCAATACCAGACATCACAAACTTAAACTGGTATGCAAGGAACTGAAGCTCAATATATATTCAGATTCAGATTTTGCTTCAAGCAGGGATGATATGGTGTCTATTGGTGGACAAATAGCTTTGTTGGGAGAATCACCTGTATCTTGGTGTACATTTAAAGAAAGGGGGGTGAGTTTGTCTACTATGGAGGCTGAATTTATCTCCATGACTGAATCAGCGAAAGAATTAGTTTGGTTTAAAAACATTTTGGATGAATGCATTCAGTTTAAGATTGCAAGTAACTATGTTTCAAAACCAATATTATTTGCGGATAACATGGCTGCTATATGTTTTACAAAATCACCCATTGAAAACTCAAGGACAAAACATATAGATGTAAAACTATTTTTCATTCGTGATCTATTGAACAGGGAAATTTTTTATCTAAACTATGTTCCAAGTAAAGATAATCTGGCTGATCGCATGGCAAAACCACTAACTAAACATAACTTGATAAGATTTTGTGGAGCAATTTTCTTGTGAAATTTGTTTTTGTGTGTATTTAACTTTAAAATACGAGTTTTTGTTTAGTTGAAAATAATATGTTATAAGTTATATTATGATGAGTATTAGATAATGTAAAACTGTATAGTGTAAAATGTTACCCAGACCAGGGCCCTGGGTAAATGTATTGAATGTATGATCATACATATGTCTTTGTATTGTTTTGTAACATGTTGGACTTTCTTGTTATAGTAAAATTTTGAAAAATGGGATAAGATGTTCCCAAAAGAAAATTTTTCTTAAAGATTTCTGAATTGAATGGAGTTGTGATATTTATTTATTTTTGTTTCCGAATTTTGTAAAAATACTGGCGTTCAGTTTTATTTCAGGTCGGAGATGATGATGTGGGGGGCATTTGTTGGAAAATATGACCTATTGTAACACTTTTTTCTGCATCATCTCTCCTCTTTGAAATGTTTCTAACTTTTACATAAGTTATATATATAGAACATCAAGTTTAGTTCTTATTTTAAAGGGATATAGTAGTTACTTCTACTTCGTTTTTCACTGCCACTGGTTGGTATTAAGAACGGACTGTTTCAGCCTAATTAAGATGCAAAAACGAAACTTGATGTTACATCATCTGGAAAGCCGAGTCGTGCCGATAGCTGATTGGATGCCATGAGATGACGTCATGTCTACTTCAGGTATAAGTATCTCGTGTCGCTCTGGCTCATCGCTTCTATATTAGACAAACTAGAGGTCGGTATGGCGGCCTTTGAATATTTCTCAAATCTAAACTATGAATTTTAATCAAACTCATAGTCAAATAAATTTTATCTCAGCTACAAATAGCTTCTTAAAGATTTGTTACTATAATGCAAACGGCATCAGATACCAACAAGTGGAAATTTCAAATTTTCTTACTAGACATAACATTGATGTTATGCTAGTAAATGAAACCCATCTCCGCTCTTGCGACAAATTTAAAATACAAGGCTACCGCATCTACAGAAAAGACAGAAGACATAATAGAGGGGGAAGAAACGCAATTCTCATTAAAAACCATATCAAAACAGCCAAATATGATTTAAATCCCGCTTGTACTATAGAAAATGCTGCAGTACTTATCTATAGTGGTTTTAGAGAACCTTTTCTTTTTATCTCCGTATACAATCCCCCCTCCAGCACTCTTGATCTCAATAATCTGAAACTACTTACTGAAAATAACTACCCCACCTTAATAGCAGGTGATTTAAATGCTAAACATTCCTCTTGGAACTGTAGAGTCACAAATAGAAATGGAGAAAATTTAAGCAACTTCATCCACAATAGTAACATCAATCTCATTGCTCCCAATCACCCAACGCACTATACGCACAATGGACTAGGGGATATTTTAGATATAGTTTTGATGAAAAACCTTCCTAATATTCCTAATCTTGATGTTCTCCCAGAACTTTCGTCTGACCATCTCCCTATAGTCTTCAACTTCTATGGATTTTATCCCCCTCTCCCTAAAGCTCATACAAAAGTTAATTGGTATATGGTTACCGAACAGCTAAATTCTGTTAACAGCAGAGCCACACTTCGTTACGACTGCGATATTGAGCTGGAAATCACCAGATTAAACTCCAAAATTCAAAACGCTATCAATAATGCTACCTATACAGTCAAGAATAAAAATCCCTTATACAAGAAAGAAATAGACTTAGAAAAAGATGGCATATTACTCACAATCCTACTGAAAAACGTCATATTAATTATTTAAACAGAAAAATAAAAGAAGACATCGCCACCCATCGATCAAATTCGTGGGATAATTTCCTAGAAAACATGGATCTTTACCCAAACTCTGTTTGGAAAGTAGCTAAATCACTCAGAAATCTTTCACCCAATCAAATTCACCCCCTGTATCACATGGGCAAAATTCACCACTCCGAAGACTCCATAGCTGAAATTCATGCAAAAGAATTAGAAAACATTTTTAAACAACATGAAAATAAAAATTCTGATCACGAAAAAGATATTAATTACTCTGTCAATAGCATCCTCAACAGTCCCAGCATTAATTTTTTTATGCCTGCATCTCCAAACGAAGTTCAGCAAATTATTAAAAAATTAAAGAAGCGCAAAGCTAAAGGATATGACATGATTTCTAATGAAGCGTTGCAAGCTTTACCTAGAAGATGCATAGTCTTAATTACAAATATTTTTAATGCTTGTATTAGACTCAGCTACTTTCCATCGCAGTGGAAACATTCGATCATTGTTACGATCCCGAAACCAGGAAAAGATCCAAAGCTAGCAAATAATTACAGACCCATCAGTCTTCTGCCAGCGCTTGGAAAAGTTTTCGAACGAGTACTTAGTGCTCGGCTCACCAATCATCTAGAACGCCTTAATCTAATAGACAAGCATCAATTTGGATTCCGCAAAGGCCACAATACCACACATCAAATATTAAATTTAGTTGAATTTATTGCCCAAGAATTTACAAAAAAGAACGGAGTAGCGGCATGCTTCCTCGATTTCGAAAAAGCTTTCGATTGAGTGTGGCATGCTGGCTTACTTCATAAGCTATCTAACTTCCTTTTACCAAACAGCTTTATTAAGCTTATGCATTCTTATTTTAAACATCGTACTTTTCAAGTGCGCTGTGGTGAAGCAATCTCTTCAAAAAAAGTGATTTACAGTGGAGTAGCTCAAGGCAGTGTTTTAGGACCGAAACTTTTTACAATATTCATAAATGATATGCCTCTACCTTTTCATTCTAATATACTCAAATATGCCGACGACACAGTCATCCTCACCAGTTCACGAAGTCCAAATAATGCTTTAGAGAAACTTCAGCTCCAAGTCAACATTATTAACAAATTTTGTCAAGACTGGAAAATCAAACTAAATACTGATAAATGCTGCGTAGTTCTCTTTCGCAGATACAGAAAAAATATCCCAGTGAATATAAATATCCGACTCAATAACCAAGATATTCCTGTTGCCAACTCCTATAAATATTTAGGTGTCTATATTGACAAAACCCTAAATTTCAAAGATCATATTCAATATGTTACAAATAAGGCTAACGCTGCTTTCATTGCTCTCTACTCATTAATTGGAAGAAACTCTAAGTTAAGCCTCCGTACCAAGAAAAATATCTACATCTCACTTATTCGACCAATAATCCTCTAGGCAGTTCCAGCCTGGGCTACTGCCCGAAAAATAGACAGACAAAAATTAAATGTACTCCAAAACAAAATCTTACATAGCATAGTGAACGCACCCTGGTTCGTACGAAATTCTCAAATTCACAAAGACCTGGATATCAATCCAATTCACGACCAAATCCTAATTTCTGCACACAACTTCTTTGAAGATATGAGAAATTCTCCCTATGAAGCTATTAAATCGCTTACAGACTATGACCCTACTATTGAGAACGTAGTGAAAAGACCTCGAACGATCCACCACAATTCTAAGTGGTGGTAGTGTATATAATGTATATAAAAAAAAAAATTACTATTCCTTTGCAGTTACTATTCAAGAAAGATGAACTTTGCAAAATTAGGACTTTATTTTTCATCGATGAATTCTTCGTTTTACTACTTATTTAACCAAGATGTTTACTTTTTATTTTTAATATTTCGTATTGTGTGTTTTAAAATCAAAGTTTGTGGTAACACCAAGTGCTTACTCTCACTCATTAGCCCTAGTGAGCTACATGACCTCATTTTCACCTTTTACACTTTCCTATTCATTTAATGATTATATCGCAAGTTTAGAAGATTTTCAAGTGTTTCAAAAGACATAAGACTCTTAAATTCACAAATAGACGTTGCTTTTACTATGTTCGAACTTTATTTATTGCCAAAAACTACAAAAACTTCATTTTTCGAACTCTGACTCCTCGACCAATCTAAATGCCGGACGCTGATCATGTGCTCCTGCTCTTCTTGACTCACGCAGAAGCTTAGAATTTCATTTTGCTTCTCGCCACCATTTACGTATATAATCACCCATGCTATGCCATGATATGCAACTTAGCAAAACTTATTTTATGAGTTCTCTCATTTATTGATCTCGCCTTCGGGCGCGGTGTATTTTAAATACACCTCTTAAATTTTTAACTTTATGGCCTATGGTAAAATGATAATATACTGGTAAGAGCTCCTAGTAGCTAAAGCAGCAGTAAAGATATGATCCAAGATCCAAGCTCATCGCTTCTAGTTTCTGTTTCTTTAGTTTCCAGCCCCCATTGGAAGACGATATTGCAATGCGCGCAGTCCGGTGATAAGTGCCATGGTTCCAGTCTACAAGATGACTTTTCCTGGATTCTCAAAAGAGGCTATGATGTGAGCGACTGCCGTGGGCGGCATCCATGTTCTTTATGAAGGCGGCATATAACAAAGTTAGCGGCGATGTTTTCCTATGCTGCGATTCCTCGTGTTTAACTACAGTGAGCGGCGTTTTGCCGGTTTCATGTGCTCTCAAGGATTTAATTTTAATTTTTCAGGTGCCTTCTTGACCATGAAGTATGGACTTGTTAATAATGTAGCGAATTTCATTATAACCGCGTAATTTCTGTTTATGTTTTTCGCGTATTGAATGCCAGTATTTGGATCAGGTAAAATATTATTTAATAGTGTAACCCTTGGGATTAATGGATTATCAACTAAGTGAAATTTTTGATAATGATTGTTATATTTAAGTTTCTGATATTGTTTAAATTTATTCATTATGTTTCTATTTATATATATTGTTAATAAATTTGTTAAGTTTAAAACCTTTTCCTGATCTTCAATGTCTGCACAGCACATAACCTTAGGGAGCTTCTATTGCTACTGCTGCTAAATGTTTAATTTTACAACTTTAAACTTTGCTTTTGCATCACTTCACCACTGCGAATATGCGTGTGCGCATGCGCATAATACGTTTACACTTACACGTTTAATGTATGACGGACGGTATAAGCTATGCTAAAATTATCTAATTCAGTTGATGTTGCAGATTGTGTTGTTCCTTAATCTTCGAATTGGATCCGGCTTATTATTTTTTGGAGACTGTTAGAGCAATTTTATAAAAGTAAGCTTGAACTTTCGATTATGTCAAATAGAATTTCTGATACATATTTACTAATATGTAAAGCATCTACAAAGCGAAAGTATGTTTTGAAGTCCATTAAACAAAAACTGATTTTGCTGCAAAAAATGGATAAACGCATATCCTTCTTTTCTCTAACCATTCTGAAATCTGTTTATCAATTTCACGCTGCTCTGCAGTGGGTTGGGGGGGGGGGAAACGCCGTGGCTCGCAATGAATTGGAACTTAATCTGTCAGCACTATCCTTATCTTCAGGGCAGATGTTTTTATTTTATTTGGCTTATAATTCCTTACTAAATGTAGTATTTCATCTCGATGTACTCCGTCTTTGATATGATTTAAATCAAATTCCTCATCATTATAATTCGTTTCCTATAAAGAAGAAAGTGACACGGAGGTTATTGAAATTTTCGATTGACAAATTAGTCGGTATTCTTCCACAGCAATTATAGGACTTGAACAGCGGAACTTTGTAACTGAAGAAGAAATTATGTCTGTTTATAGAATTAAAGAGAAAGTATTATCACATAAAACGAAGCAACTTAAACAACTTACATTGAAAGAAATGTTTAATAAATATTAAGCTTTTTTTTTTTGTAAATTCTGATATCCTTTAGATCATAATTGTTCTTTATTTCATAAATTATGGTTTCATATTTTTAATTTTATAATTTCTGCCTGCCATCTTACCAGATTTAAACTGATGATCTATAATCCGGAATCGCCGAAGTCCCGACGAGTTCGGATTAACGACTTTTGACTGTATCTAATAATCCTTTCGTTAATTTCATATTAATTCTAATATAATGCTTTCTCAAAAAAAAAATTTTTTTTAATTTTATATAACGGGGTGTTTTGATTTTTTGTGCCACTTCAAATGTGTTTACTTTTTTTATGCTGCATACATATACATATATATTCTATGCACCATACACGCATGTACGTATGTACGTAGGTATATACAGGCAAGCATATACACACCTACATACATGTACGCAGACATATATGCTGGGTGAGCCAAAAGTTTGTTAAAACTTTAAAAATTCTTTAAAAAGGAAGAAATTACAATAAAGAAGTGTGGTTTGCAAGAAAGGGCTCACAAGGAAGATGGACTTTTTTTAGCAGCAAAAAAATTTTAGTTTCCAATGCCACCGGTAGAGCACGCTGGCAACCCGAAACACAATGAACAGACAACAGTACGATACACTCACTTTTTCTTTCAATAACAATTGTTCAACATGACTTCCAGAACATTGTACTACACAACTAAGGAGATTCACAATGTCTGTTACAGTTGAATGCAACATGTCAGAATGAATTGCGAAAAACCTTATGACAAATAGAACCAATGAGTTCGGCCGAGGTTGAAGGAAATGAATGGTACACAAGTGATTTCAAATAGCCCCATAACCAGAAGTCGTTTCGAGTAAAGTAGGGTGCCACCTCAACTGATCACTCTGTCTTCACCAAAAGTACTCAAATAGGAATCGTTTTACTGGATTGGCCCAGTGTGGCAGTGTGCCATCTTGCATAAAGCTTATTACAGATAACACACCTCTTTGATTTCGTGCAGGCAGACTTTGCCACACAACTCAGTGGTTACTGTGCAGGTTTTCCAGTCAGATATGGTCTGACAATAAAAATTGAGGTGAAGTCACACCAGACAGTCAACTTGGCTGGATGCAGTGACTTCATTGTGTATTCATGAGGATTCAATGTCACCCATATACGAGTGCTCTGGGTGTTGACGTCCTTGTATAATGTGAAGTGCGCCGCATCCATCCGGAAAATGTTGAACTACTACTGAGGGTCTCGCTTTCAAATTCTTGCCATAGCCCACTCGGTAAATGGATCATAGCTGTGTCTCCCGGTTGTAACTCATGCAGTGATTGCAATATTCCATGCAGAGATGAGACTAGAGTGCAATATTCCGTGGAGGACATATAGAATCGATGAATGGAGCACATCCAACTCCTTCCAGCTATGTGAGCAATGCTACTACCTGTGAACGATTTCTCTGCTGTATCATTCATAGTAGTTTCCCCCGTAATAATTCGGCCCTTCTCCAATGACGGTCTTCCATTTCATGACCGATCCTCCAAAGAGGCAATTTTTCAATCCGTTTGACAAGCTTCAGTATTCCAGAACACAGTATCAATCCATTCTTTGTCTTCAGTCCTTTCGCTGCGCAAAAATTTTTGCAACGTAACAATTGCTGACTCTACGTTCAAATAGAACAATTTTACCAACAATGCTCTGCTCACTCGGGTAATGATAACATTCTGAAAGCGAATGAAAAATCCTCCTTTATCACAGTTTCTTATTGGAAGATTAATTTGAATAATTCCACTGAAACTCTTGCATGTCAGCACCCTCTACCGGTGACATTTTTAACTAAAATGTTTTTGCTGCTAAAAAAAATCTGACTTCCTTGTAAGTTTTTTCTTGTAAACCACACTTTATCATAATTTCTTCCTTTATAATGAATTTTTAAAGTTTTAACGAACTTTTGGCTCACCCTATATATTCATACACATATACATGTAGATACATGCAGATAAACATGTACATATTTATAAACCCATATACATGTACATATACAGGGTGCGGCAGGCAATCTTCTTTATTTGAAATGCGTGCCATCTAACAACATTTATTCCGAGAAGGGTGGGGTGGCACTCATTGAAAAGAGCGGTATCTTAAGTTTTATGTCATGTAGGTTTAGTACCGATCATGCAGTGGACAAGAGAGGAGCACGCTTTTTCCGTGGAGTCATACTTTTCAATGTACTGCATTTTCATCCATATAAATTGGCAGTGGTGCGAAACTTAACCCACGAGATTTTCTTTCATGAAAAAATGCATGCAAAGCCGTTCTTGACAATACGCCTCATGATGCCCTTGTGTTCTTTAGCGACGAGGCTCATTTTCATCTTTCTGGTTGCAGCATGCATTAAGCAAAACATGCGATAATGGAGTGGCACAAATCCATGAGAATTTCATGAGCAACCCCTCCATACAGAATGTGTGACTGTTTGTGTGCATTGTCCAGAATAGGCATCATTGGACCATGATTTTTTGGACAACATTTCCCTGGATGCCTTATCTCCTTATGAGGCGATTGTCAGTGGCCAGTGCACACGGTTGCAGCATGCATTAAGCAAAACATGCGATAATGTAGTGGCACAAATCCCTGAGAATTTCATGAACAACCCCTTCGTACAGAATGTGTGACTGTTTGGTGTGCATTGTCTAGAATAGGCATCATTGGACTATGATTTTTTGGAGAACATTTCCCTGGACGCCTTATCTCCTTACGAGGTGATTGTCAGTAACCAGTGCATACACCTGATTTAGCCCCGTGTGATTTCTTTTTGTGGGGTTATTTGAAATCTCTAATGTGCAAAAACCCTGGCTCAACTGAAGAACAATATTCAAGCTGCTATAGGCAACATACCCATTGATGTGCTGGTAAAAGTGTAAAGAAACTTCAAAACTTGACTATCTCAACGATCAGAATGGAGGCCATCTTAATGATATTATTTTTAAACCGTAATAAAAAAAAAAACTTTCAGTGTCTCTCTATAACTTGGAAAAAAAACTGATATTGCTTATACTATTTGTGTTATTCATTTTAAAAATAAAGTAGTTTCCCTGCCGCACCCTGTATATGCATGCAGATATACATGTACAAATACATATGTGTAAGCATACATGTATTTAAATGTATATGTACACTGCCCCCCCCCAAAGGGACAGTTCTATATCTCCCATTCTACTGGGCCGATTGACGAAATTCAACTTTTTCTTGTCTCGAAAGCATGACTTAGGATATATATTAGATTTATATATAGCATTGTTCTAATATAGGTATTTTGACACAAAATCGGACTTTTTCTGAAATAACATACCATTTTTTTTTCATATTTAAATTCTACGTCTCAAATTATGCCAAACTACAATGTTTCATAAAAATCGCACGAGTAGTTTTTAAAAAAATAGCTCTCATTTTTGCTCCTCATTGTTAATTGAATTTGGTATATATTTATTAATCTCTTTTTTATGTCAAGCTTATTTGATTTTTCCTTTCACATTACAAAATTCAGGTTCATTCCAAATAAAATTCATGCATTTTTTATGATTTATTTTTAAAATTTGTATTTTTAAATAATTTTTATAAATTTGTCTAAAACAATTTTTAATTATAATCTATAAAACTTTTACCATCATCTTAAAATAGATTTATTTCTAAGCATACCTGCAAAATATTAAAATTTTTTATTCAAAATTTCCGAATTTATATATTTCCGCTTTTTAAAATTTGGCATATTTGTTGAAAGCGATAATAACATCAAATGTGGTTTAGACACTTTGTTAAAATTATTTGGAAGTAGGAATGCGTGACTTTTTTTTCTGTAAATGCACAATGTAAAAAGGTAGGAACAATGTGACTTTTTTTTCCTTCTCCTACACAATGGAAGGGAAAGGAAAATTGGTTGCCATATATTAAAAAGTTCGCCAAGTTAATTATTCTTGGTTCAAATTGAAAAAAAATTTCGCCAAGATAAATTCTTGGATTTCTCCATAAATTTTACAAAATTTAATATCTAGGCATAATTAGAGTCGTAGAATCGAAGTATGGAAAAAAATTTGGTATGTTACTTCAGAAAAAGTCCCATTTTGTGTCAAAAAAACTATGTTAGAACAATGCGATATATATATATCTAATATATATCCTAAGTCGCGCTTTCGAGACATGAAAAACGCAAATTTGAATTTTGTCAATTGGCCAAGTAGAACGGGAGATATAGAACTGTCTCCCCTTTTTTTTTGCACAGTGTACATATAAAAGAACACATACACATTTACATATGCATTATATACACATACATACATATACATTTACATATGCATTATATATGCATTATATACACATACATACATATACATGCATATCAACACATGTATACATGAACACATATGCACATGCCCATACAGGTACTGGATAAAGATATGGAAACATCTGGTAAAAGAATGAATTGGTTCACCAGTATGCTGTAAGATTGCCTTCTGCATTCAAGATTGTCTGATTTTTCCTTCTCCTACACAATGGAAGGGAAAGAAAAATTGGTTGCCATATATTAAAAAGTTCGCCAAGTGAATTATTCTTGGTTCAAATTGAAAAAAAATTTCGCCAAGATAAATTCTTGGATTTCTCCATAAATTTTACAAAATTTAATATCTAGGCATAATTAGAGTCGTAGAATCGAAGTATGGAAAAAAATTTGGTATGTTACTTCAGAAAAAGTCCCATTTTGTGTCAAAAAAAACTATGTTAGAACAATGCGATATATATATATCTAATATATATCCTAAGTCGCGCTTTCGAGACATGAAAAACGCAAATTTGAATTTTGTCAATTGGCCAAGTAGAACGGGAGATGTAGAACTGTCTCCCCTTTTTTTTGCACAGTGTACATATAAAAGAACACATACACATTTACATATGCATTATATACACATACATACATATACATTATATACACATACATACATATACATTTACATATGCATTATATACACATACATACATATACATGCATATCAACACATGTATACATGAACACATATGCACATGCACATACAGGTACTGGATAAAGATATGGAAACATCTGGTAAAAGAATGAATTGGTTCACCAGTATGCTGTAAGATTGCGTTCTGCATTCAAGATTGTCTGATTTTTCAGAATAAACAAATATACTGGAAGGAAAGATAAACAAAATTACAATGAAAACCATGCAGTGTCAATCATTTTGCAGCTAAGAACTTGGAACTTGCACAAGACTTTTATTTTGTCACACCTGACATATTTTTAAAATGCAGAATTAGCTATTTCTGAAAAAAATTAAGAACTTAGGAAATGTGATATAAAGTGGGGTAGGGAAAAGTTGGTGTCACAACTTTTCAGAGATACACTGAAAAGATTAATACAGTATCTGTTCAACTCTGATGGAAATGCAAGCCTTAAGGCAATTTTCCATGCTGTATATGAAATTGTCCAGGAGCTCCTATGGTACTAAAGTATATTCATAATAAATAAATTTACTGGAGAGTGCTAAGTGGAGACTACAGTGATGCAAGGCAGCATTTTAATGCATTCTACACATGTTCTATAAAAATGAAATCTACAGAATATGTAGGCCACTTCATCAGCTGGATTCCTTGGCCCTCATGACAATCAGCATGATGATGAGGGCACATATTATAGTCCATTTGGAAGAAATTACAAATTCAACCCCTAAATAACTTTACATAAAAATCAAGAACATCGTCTCTTCATATTTCTGCATTCTCAATAGGAATGGTTCAGACTGAAACTTGCCAATACCATGATTCCACCACCTCTCCACTGATACCTTTCATGGATGTTTTCAGATTTATTGAATGTGTTTTGTTTCCTTTGGATTGTATCACATCTGGTAATGTTATCTAAACAAACAAACAAACAAAACGGTAAACAAAACTTGGCTTCAGTACTTGGTACTCCACCTTGGATCTCTGCACCTCTACAACTACACACATTTCATGGCTTGAATATACAAAACATGAGTTTCTTGTATACAATCTTCTTTTGCTCAGCCTATGGCTCATGTTGATAGTATTTGTTTATAAAGCATAATTTTAAGTTTTAATATTTTGGCAACATTGATATTAAATTGTAAAAAGAATGAGTTAAAAATGTATCTGGAAGAGAGAGTTTTTTATTATTATGGTTTGGTAGAATGTGGTAAGATTTCTTATGTCTGATTTTCTTTAATAAAGTTTTCTTTTTGTATATTGCCATAATGTATTTTTGTTAGAAGTGGATAATTCTTTTGAGAATGTTATATATATGCCAATCTTAAATAACCAACATTTGGTAGCAGAGCGTGGTTGTCCCTCTGTTAATAAACTTTCAGATAGAACATTGATGTTGTTTAGGCTTAACAAAATAGCCAATTTCTCTAAGAGATAAATTAGACTTGTATTATAATTAGTGAATATAAATTAGAAAATATGGCATATAATATGATAGATTTGAGTCATATAGAAAAATTAAGTGACGATAATTATCTTATTTGGGCTAACAGAGTTGAAAGTGAATTAAGAAGTTTAAAGATATGGAGAAGTGTGATAGAAGCTGATGAACCACCAAAACCATATAAAAAGGATGATGTTAATTTTGAAAATGAAATAAAAACTTGGGAAATATGGGATGATAATAACGCGATAGCAAGAAATATAATGAATCAAACTATGACAGCTCCACAAGCGTTAAAATATGCGAATGAAAAGAACGCAAAGAAGTTATGGGAGAAAATCAAAAATGAAATGGCGGCAAGAACAGAAGATATTCAAATCAAATGCAGAATAGAATTAGCTCAACTGAAAATGAGTCAAAATGAATCAGTAGATGATTATATGAATAGAGCTGTTATTCTGAAAAGTAAAAGTATTCAAGTTGGAGATGAAATAAGAGATAAAGAATTAATTTACTTCATACTAGAAGGACTTAGAAAGGAATTTGAATTTGATGTTAAAATTATTAAAAGCAATAAAGAGAAAGATCTAGCTTCAATTAGACAAGCTTTAAAAGAAACAGAAGGAAAAATAAACAAAGAGGAAAAGAAATAGAAGTAAGTTCTAAGGCAAAAGAAAACTGGATAAAATTGAAATATGAAAGAAGATGCTTTAATTGTGGAAAATTAGGACATTTAATAAAAGAATGTTGAAATAATAATAATAGTATAAAGTGCTTTTGATGTGAAAATTCGGCCACAAATCAACTGAATGTAAAATGAAAACTAAACAAGAACGCCGACAGCAGAGAAATGTAACAAATAAAACTTATAGAATGTCAAGCAAGGAAAGAGAATATGAATCAGCTACATGCTTATTTGAAGTATCTAAGAAAATAGAAAGCTCATATCTTAATCAAAATAGAAATGATGGAAAGAATAAAATAAATAAACAAGAGAAGAGAAAAATTAAATGGATTATTGATTCAGGAGCCACATCTCACATGGCAACTAATAAAGAAATATTTACTAATTTTAAAGATGAAGAACAACAAATAATGATGGCTGAAAAGGGGGTCATGATCAAATCAGTTGGTATTGGTAACATTAAAATGCAAACTGATAGAAATAAGAACATCTTGAGAGTAGAAAATGTTCTGCAAGTACCGAATTTAAGTGCAAATCTGCTGTCAGTATCAAAAATTGTAGAGCATGATTTAAAAGTAATTTTTACCAAAAATAAAGCAGAAGTGATCAATAAACAGGGAAACATTCTATATATAGCTAACAGGAATGGAAATAAATTTGAAGTTGAAGGAAATATTGTTGAAGAAGCTAAAATTAGTTATGTTAATGATCTATGGCATCAGAGACTAGGTCATATAAATTATCAAAGGCTGATAGACATGAAAAAACACTCATCGGTCATTGGATTAGAAAATGTAAAAATTTCTGAAAACAATTGTGAACCTTGTACATTAGGTAAAATAACACGAACATCTTATAAAAATGTGAAATTTAAGCAATCTGAAGATATTTTAGAATTATGGCACATAGATTTAGTTGGACCAATTGAGAAATCAATAGATGGAAGTTGTTATTTTTTAACAGTGGTAGATGATTACAGTAATTTCATATTTGTGATAACAATTGAGAAGAAGAGTGAAACTTCAGAAGCTCTAATCAAACTTATCATTCAAGAAGAAAGACAAACAGGAAAGAAACTAAAAAGAATTCGTAGTGATAATGGTAGTGAGTTTTTAGCTAAAAATATAAAAGAATTTTTTGAAAAAATGGGAATTAAACATGAACTTACAACCCCTGCTACTCCGGAAAGTAATGGAAAAGCTAAACGTTTTAATCGCACTATCATTGAATCTGCTAGAACTATGTTAATTGATGCAGAATTACCGATAAAATTTTGGTCTGAAAGCGTTAACGTAGCTGTACATGTGAATAACAGGAATCACAAAAATGATAAAAGGTTTACACCATATGAAATAGATAAAGGATGCAAGCCTAACACTACTTATCTTAAAAGATTTGGATGTGAAGCATATGTTCATATAAGACGAGAAAAACATAGAAAGATGGATCTAAAAGCTAAAAAAGGAATTATGATAGGCTATAGCATGAAGAGAAAAGCATACAAAATTTATATCCCTGAACTAAATAAAATTCAAGAAGTGAGAGATGTAAAATTTGATGAACAGAAACTTGGATCACCTTTACTAAAAGAAAATTATTTAAATTTCGATAAAAATCAAATATTAGAAGAACTTATTATTTTTTATAAGGAACAAACTAATAGAAATGAAAATAATTCAGAAATAACTAACAGATACTATAGAGAAGATAATACAACAGATGAAGAAGCTGAGAAAATTTTGCCATCCAATAGTGATGATAACAATTCATTGGAAAAGCCAACTGAGTATCCGCAAATAAATGAAGAACCTGGAAATGATAATCATGGAAATTCTGTACAGAAAAGACCAGCGCGAATTACGAAGCCCCCAGAAAAATTAAAAGATTATGTAGTATACAATACAAATGAAGGATTACCTAAGACGTATGATGAAGCTATAGAATCTGCTGAAAGTGAATTCTGGCTACAAGCAATGACAGAAGAATTGAGTTCAATGGAGGCTAATGAAGTCTGGGAATTAGTTGAAAGACCCATCGATAAGAAAGTTATTAAAAACTGCTGGATATTCTCAAAAAGGGATGAAAAGGGTAAATTAGAAACAATTTACAAAGCAAGACTAGTAGCGACCGGATTTAATCAAAGAAAAGGAATTGATTATGAAGATGGATTTAGCCCAATAATGAGACTTGCAACCTTTAGAACATTACTATCAATTACAGTTTACAAAAACTACAAAATAAGATTTTTCGATGTAAAAACTGCATATTTAAATGGATACTGGGATAAACCAATTTACATGGAACAACCACCTGGCTTTATATCAGATCCGAACAAAGTATATCTTGTAAACAAAAGTATATATGGATTACCACAATCAGGAAAATACTGGTATGATGAATTATGTAAAGTTCTTAAAGAAAAGAATTTAACTAGACTAAAGTCAGATCCGTGTGTTTATATTTATAAAGATAAGATCAAATATTTTATCATAGCAGTATATGTGGATGACTTAATGGTGATTGGAAATTCAAATTCTGAGATAAATGACATCATCTCTCAACTATCTAAATCGTTCATATTACGAGAAGTCACTCAAACACAAAAATTTTTAGGAATAGACATCCGGCAAGAATCTGGAAAACTTATACTCAGTCAAGAAAACTATACAACTAAAATCTTAAAAAACTTTGAAATGGATGAATGTAAACCTATCAACACTCCAGGAATATTGGGTGAAAATCTTGATGACATAGCATCTTCACCACCTGTGCCGAAGACAAAATATCAAGAAGCATTAGGTTCATTGATGTACTTAGCAACAGGCACAAGGCCAGACTTAGCTTTTGCAGTAAGTAATTTGTCAAGATATAATCAAGATCCCAGAGAGAAACACTGGAAAGCTGTAAAGAAGATATTTAGATATATTAAAGGAACACAAAATACTTGTTTAGTGTATACTTCAGACAATGGGAAACTAAATGCTACATCAGATGCAAGTTGGTGTACCACTGAAGATGGAAAATCATTTGGAGGTTATTTCATTAAATTAGGCAAAAATTTCATAAATTGGAAGTGCAACAAACAAAGAATAGTTGCTCTATCTACAATGGAAGCTGAACTTTTAGCATTATGCGAATGTGCATGTGAAGTTAAATGGTACATCTTTTTACTTGAAGAATTTGGTCAAGATGATCTAATTGACAAACCAATAGGAATTAAAACAGACTGTCAAGCATTAATAGATTGGATTAAAAAACCAAAACAAAGTAGCAGTTCAAGGCACATTAATAGAAAATATTTCTTTGTTAAGGATGAATATGAAATGAATCAAATCATTCCTCAGTTTGTGTGTTCACAAAATCAAGAAGCGGATATTTTAACAAAGTATCTACCTAGGGTGAAATTAAAAGATGAACTATTAAAGTATGGACATGACTGATTAAAATTATATCTTTAAATACAAATAAGGGGAGATAGTATTTGTTTATAAAGCATAATTTTAAGTTTTAATATTTTGGCAACATTTATATTAAATTGTAAAAAGAATGAGTTAAAAATGTATCTGGAAGAGAGAGTTTTTTATTATTATGGTTTGGTAGAATGTGGTAAGATTTCTTATGTCTGATTTTCTTTAATAAAGTTTTCTTTTTGTATATTGCCATAATGTATTTTTGTTAGAAGTGGATAATTCTTTTGAGAATGTTATATATATGCCAATCTTGAATAACCAACACATGTTATACCTGGATAGTCTAGTTCTTGTAGCTGCAGTGAACTCCCTTGCAATCTATGGTGATCTAAGTTATCAGTTATAATCTAATTTTTTTTCTTTCAAACATTGTCAAACAGTAGTGCAGAGTCTGTTGAAGCATGCTTTCGACCTTCATTTAATTGACTGCATACATCACCAGCAGTTTTAGCCATTTCCAGATTTCTGACATAACACTTTTGGCTATATTTAGATCTTTAGCCTTGCGTCAACGTCTATCCTGCTTCCAATCTCCCAGTTACACACCATTTCTTACATGTCAGATGCATTCTCAATGACATATTCCACCTTTCACATACAAAACTTTTATTCAGCTATTCATAAAATACTTGAAATTAGAATTCAAAGCTGCTCTTTGTCCTCCCTTTCAGATGTGGCAAAGGAATGAGCTTAAAAACTTGCATAGTTCTGTGTAGCAAAGATAAATCCTGCAGGATTTCATGGTAATGTTGGCCTTAAGCTTACCAACCTCTACATTTCACTGGACTCTATTTAGTAGGATTAATATTTTAAGGTTTACTTTAATTAATTATTTAACTGACTATCATTACTATGTTTGTCAGCTCCCACCAGGAAGCAAATAAGCTAATTGTATATAAGAACATAGCTCTTGAAATTTACAGAGAGAGTACTGGCAGCAATGCTGACCTTTGGAATAGTTCTTTGACTAGCTCTGAGAATTATTTTAGACCATGGATTTATTTGAAAGCCGAGTTTGCTCACACAATTACAAAAATGTCTGAGCCAAAGCTTGCTAGGACTTTGCTTCATAAATTTCTGGTATTAACTTTGTTAAAACTTTACACTTTCTGTTACCTTAATCGCACAAGTAGAGGGAATTGTTTTATAACCATGAGCTTTGCAAATTACTAAGCTGCTGCTGTTGCTTTGATAAAAATTTTTGCTTAAACCGTCTTCCGAGTTTGTATTTGTCATACTTAGATGGGATGATGAGTTTCCCGACAGTTTCACATGCAACTAAAGTTTAGTTTAGGAAGTTGTTGTTCTCCATTACATAAAGCACATTTTTTTAATAGCTGTTCCTTTAGTTTTTAGCTACTAGTGCATAAACCATAAGTGCTGAATAATATAATGCTAAACTATTGTTACAGAAAAACTAGCTCAAGTTCTTGATGGATGACTGAAGGACCAGAAGTGTGCCTGAACTTTATTCTCTAAAACTGACTATAGGTACTCTAACATATCAGTTTTGATACTTGAATGGGTCATGAAAGGCTGAAAATCTCATCAGTGTGTTCACCAATATGAAATATGTGATCTGAAGCCTTATCATTTTAGAAAAGAATATCACTTGCAGGAGACAAGGTTTGCACCAGAGGACGGATTTGGAACCTTATGATAAGTTCTTGATAGTGATATGAACATGTAAAATAATGGAGCTGGGAAAATATTATTATGTGGTTGCCACCTCTGCATGCTTCACTGTCAATAATAATAATAAAAAAATCTGGATCGAAAGTTTGGGTTGGTGTTCTCTGAATGAAAATTTGTCATCAAGCTGGAAACAGTGTGCAAACTGATTCATGAAAGCAGATGATAGTTATAATTGATGAATGATCCAAATTTTATGAATATTGGACCATTCTTTGCTTTGCATTCACTTCATTAATCTGAAGTTTGGTGATTCCATCTCTACCATAAATTCCCTGCTTATAAAATTATATTCTCATTGTTTTTGTATTGGCTGAAATTGAAAGCATGCTTTTCAGCTCAGCGGTTAATTCTTAACCCATTGTCTTTTAATTTTTGATCATAATCCTCCGCAATGTCTTTTTTTCTCAGTAGTTCAGTAAACAGTTTGCTGATTTTCAGAAGCCAAATTATTAGGTCATGTAATCAGATGTAATATCCCACGATATGCTGAATAAATTCGCTGTCTTTGAAACCCAGTAAACTCAGCTATGATCATTTTCAACTCCACTAAACAATAGCCTGAAAGCAACTCTGATTTCTTATTGGTTTGACAGGTTTCTTACCATAAAAAAATCTAAAGCAGCTATGAGCTATGGAAGCATATTTATTTTAAAGAGGAAAACATTTGTTGTCCAGTTCCTATATGCATGTATATATATATATATATATAATAGTAAGAAATGCAGAATTAAATACACAAAGCCATGAAATCCAAAACCAATAAAATCTCAAATTCCTTAACAGAAATGGAAAAAAATCAATTGTTTCTAAACCAGAAGAAATTCTGAAAACAACAAAAAAATTTGTAATACTGTTATATATATGATAATTATTCAAATTTTTAAGCTGAAAACATAAAGGAGAATGATTTTCAAATTTGATTTGAAATTTCTATTTTTAACTGTGAGGACTAAAAATATTTTCTTCATAAAACTTCAAGAGTTAATGACACAGCAAGAGTTAAAGACACTTATGAATATTTTCAGTTTCACACAATGAGCATCTTAATCAAATGTTCTGAGTTACCAAAATTACTATAATCTATCACATACAAATAAGTAATAGTGATTTTAATGCAATAGATAAAACTTTTCCATCCCAGTTTCAAATTCCAAAGTTCTAACCTGAATTCCAGATTCCAAGGTTTTCCTGTTTGCTGGCACAAATGAAAATGCAGAAGACCTTGAACTTGAGGTTTGTTTGGAAAAAATATTATTAATTTTATCCATTAGAAAAGAACAATATCAGTTAAAATTAGTTGCCAAATTTTTTAAGATCAAAATAAATAAATATGAAATTTTTTTGACCACTAAACATGAATTTGAAATATGAAAATTTGGCAACAGTTTGAAAGGACACAAACAGCATTGCATTGTAAATATATTTTTAATCATAAATTTGCATTTATTTTAAAGATAATTATTTCAATATTACGTATTTCTAAATGAGAATGGCCTACAAAATATATTTGCATACATTTATTAATTTGTATTATTTTATACATTGAGTTATTCATTTCATCATTAGCATAAATCTTAGATAAGAGATTTGGAATTTTGTGTGACGTTTTGAAATAGTAAAGTAAGTAAAAGTATGACTAAAGGAATTACAGTTTCTTTACTTATTGTCTCTTTGTTGGAGTTTGGTAAAACCTAAGAGGATTTATTTGCCTAAAGAGAGATATGCTTTTCAAGCAGACTTTCTAAAGGAACTGGCTCTTATTTACATTACACATGAGGAAAACTGTGAAAACACCCATGTAACCAGCCTGCTCACTGAAATTTAAAACTGAGTCAAAATATTCAGTAGATTTATTCACTCGGACACTGGTGGGGTACTTTAATTATTACAGACTATTTAAGATAAACTGGAAAATAAAATATATCCTATAAGCATATTAGAATGTCAAAACAACCTAAATCAGCTATATGATTAAAATTTCAGACACAGAAATCCAAAGGGTGTGAGAGAATAAAGATTTTACTTACTTCAGACCAAAGCCCAGTTTCCCATTTATAAGGGCATGGCTTTAAATTGCACTTTCGTTTTCTCTTAGGCTTATGCTGTGATGCACAGAATTCATCAGACACACGGGTATACTCATGATCCACACAAACAATCTCTCGTGTTTTGTAAGTGAGACCACATGAAGCATGGCACTAAAAGATTTCAGATCAGTCCATTAAAGTTTATAAAATGAATTTAAAACCATCAACATAGCATACAATCCAGATATTTATACAATTATTGATAAGAATTTCTTTTGAATTTTCAATTAAACATAAAAATTAACATAATATAACTGAGACTAATAGCTATTTACAAAATTAAAACATCAAACTCCTAGTATGTATAACCTTTCTTTCAAAAATTTTTTCATTTTACTTACAGAGAAAACAGATGCAAAAGAGTTCTTTAAAGAGAAATACTAAAATTAGGCAAAATTCAAACACAGACTGATGGCAGTTTTTCAAAGATAGGTGATAAATAACTAACAGCAAGGAACATTAAACTTGTCACAAAGGAATTTTCCCTAACTTTAAAAGTGGAATTTTTCTAGGATAGTTTGCTAAACATAAATCAGGGAGGAACAAACTGCAGCCTGTGAGCCCTAATACAGTTCCAAGGCCCCTTAACCCTTCAGCACACACGCATCACTGCACTACGTTAATACACGTGCGGGACAAATTTTACCCCAGTGTTTGTTTTTCGGAGTTCACCCCCAACATATAAATAAATTAATTTTCTTTGTTTTAAATGAATATATAAATGACTACTAGCTTTGTGAATTCTGTTAAACCTTTCTTCCAGTTTTAATTTGAGATAATCTTACTTTAAGTTATACAAACATTTCCATACTGGTTACGTAAAGTAAGCCATAAAAATCGAAATTTATGCAAAATTACTAAATTACTACTATAACATACATATATGATTTCTTATATTAGAAAAATTAGTTTTCATATGTACATATTTTTAAACATAAGTGTTTATTATAAAGAGTGGTTTGATAAAGCACTAGAGGAATATGAAAAGGCTGCATTCTTACTAGCTTTTTTCCTTAAAACTCAATATAATGTCATACAATTATTCATATCAAAGAATAGATTCTAAATACGAATATTAAAAAATATAAATAACACATAGGTTTTCCGCCCCTCCCCTCCTACCCGAGTTTAATTATTCAAATAATCTCGTTTTGAACAATCCTCACATAGTGTGACAACATATTTTTACAAACAATTTTTTAGGGTGAAGGTCTGCTGCATTTTCTATTCCTGCCAACCTTTATACTTCAGTTTTGAGTTCTTTCGAGAGAGATAGAATTGCAGCCCTTTTTAGGACATGTTCTTTTACAAGCTCTAATGCTAAATTTTTAAAAAAAGCTCTTCGGTTCATATTCACTTGGTCGTTATTTGATCTATGAATAATAAAAGCAGTTATACCTGCAATGTTCATTAGTCCGAAAAATACCGTTAGAGGCCAGCAGCGGCATTTTCTTGAAACAGACTAAGTTCCACATAACTCATCAACAGTATAAACATCACCTTTTGTAGAGTTGCAAAAAGTAATCATTTTGAGTTTGAGCTGCTCTTTAGACAATGGATCAATTTCATTATCCTCATGCATGGATGATAGAACAAGAACCGATTTACTCTTTTCTGGAACATATGAAGTAAGAGATAATTCTTTACCTCTAAACCCAAAATGCGAAGAGTACAGAAGCCTGTTTTATTTGGCAGTAAGTTTTCTGGAATTTCACGCTTATCTTTTCGAAGTGTCCCAAAACATGTCAATTTGTGATTTTTCAATAATGCATTGGCCAAAGGAGTGCTCATGTACCAATTATCCATAGTTATATTTCTTTCAGTTCCACTTATGGGCGCAATTAGTCTTTGTACAACATCCAATGTCACATTCATCCCATACGAACATCCAATGCCACAATGATTGTCTATATAGTCTGACAGGCTGCTTACCTGCATAAATTTCTAGCTTGTATGCGTAAAATGTATGAGAATCGCACAAAGCAAAAGTTTTTATTCCATTATCTTGGGAGCTTACTTTTTATATATTGTCTGAATTGACACCTTTCTCGAAAGGGTTCTAAGATAAAGAATATAATTTTCGTATATTTTTGATAAATATTTCAAAAACATTTCTAATAAGTGAAAGTCTAGCCGTCATCTTCCACTCTGCTTGTAAATTTATGTCATCAAACCTAATACACCTCAACAGGAAGTGGAATCGGTTGATAGACATTGTTATTTGATAAACAGTCATTCCGTTTCCATGAGTTGACCACAAATCTTTGCTTTGAAAAGTGTTGCTCTCAGCACTTCAGCGTAATATAATAGGAAAAACAACGCCTTCAATTCAGCTATGTTTATCTCTTGTGCATCATGTTCTCTAGAGAATTTGTTTCTTATTGATGAAATGTAAGTCTTTGTTGATTTCACCAAATCTTCCATTATTTCTTCATGAAAAATTTGCAATAAACATTCAGTTGGATTTTTCAGATTTCTAAAGCTTTTCTTGACACCAGGTAAATGTGTCACTATATTGTTCGGTTGCGTTCGAACGTTTTTCGAAGGTAATGATTTTACTTCAAATTGTTCCATCTTTTCAGATATAAAAATTATCTGATGTCAAAGAAGATATGCTCCCTTGAATCATCATATTATGGTCATAATCAGTTTCGTAAGCACTTTCAGAAATATTATCACACTCAGAATTGGAATCTTCAATTTTGCTATCAGTTTCAACACTAGTGAGAAGAAACCACAGTCGTTACTGTTCTCGATCGTACGCACTCATCTCAATGAATGTCTCTCTAGAAGTGAAATGTTAGTACACGTGCAGGGTAGCTACAATCCCATTGCACATTCCTTCCCCGAAAATACAAAATCCCAAGGACACAGGAAATATTCCTCTGGGCGACCCCTTCCTAACCTTGATCTTGAAAGGTACATGAAGTACTAGAAAGGTTACGTACGACCTTCCCTTATTTTCTAAGAAAAGACTACACGTGGGGTGGATTTTACCCCAGTGCATGTGCTGACGGGTTAAGTGCAGCTTGTAACATAAAAATAAATAAATATTTTTGAAATAACATTCTAATTTGAAAAAAAAAATCATGATGTGACATGCTTTGTTAAGATTCAGTGGTTTTATTTATTAAATTATACAAATATATACATACATAGGATAATTTATAAAAATGTTTTCTTTAAATATTGCTATCTGAGGATTGTATATGTGGTATATTGTGTGTGTTACTTGAGTATATGAGGAAGATTGTGTAAGGTAGTAAAACGGATGTGAATCCGGCTTTAATATTATTACTTCCAATTAATGTGCATCCATTTTAACACCATACACAAATTTCCTCAGGTACGATAGGCTTAAAAGAAAATTTTGTTTTTAAATATTGCCTTATACTAATTGCTTTTAATTATATTCTTTGCAGCTTAAGCACAGGAAGCTTTCAATTAAATGCTTCTCAATTCAACTTCTTTTCATACTTTTGTTTTTCATCAGTTTTCATTCATATATATAGTATCACAATTTTTTATATTTTTTTTATTTAAGAACAAAATTATTCCAAGTATTTTCACACCATATGTTGCTGAAAATTAATCAATATAGACAAAAAGTAAGAAATTTAGAACTTCACAAAGATCCAAAAGAAGTGAAATTCAATACCTAAATTTCAAAATACCCTATAAATATGTAGAATAAGAATTGAAGAAATGAGCTTTCATAATCTTAAAGAAATTAGACTATTTGATAGAAGAAAACTTAATTTTTCTACAATAAAACTTATAAATTAGTACTCGAATACATATAAAAAAGTAATAGCAAATACAGATTTTAATCAAATTAACTGAATTAAAAAATTTTGCACTAACATAGAACAACAGCAAAATATACTGTCATTCTTACAAAAATTTTAAAATAAGATGAAATTTCAATTTACTTCATTAACAGTCTTTTAAAAAAAGCTGGAGAAATTTACAACCCTATAAAATTTTTTAAAAGTGTGAATTTTTTATCTGAAAGCTCACATAAAGATAAAGAAGGCTGTTTTTAGGAAGTTTTATAGTATTTCATTTTATTTCCATTAATGCATAATATTATTTTAACTACAATTTTTCTTGACTTTACTTTTATTAACAAAGGGACTACTATATTCTTAGCCTTGTTCTAGCCTTGTTTCTTTTCTTCCTTTTCTCTTTTTAAAAAATATAATTTTATTACTGGCAATTAAATTACCATTTAGGAGAATTCTCCTTTGCCACCACCAATTAGTTTTGCCAATGATGCCAAACTATGCTCTTCGTTTCAAAATTTCTAATTGGTTAAAAACGTTCTGTATTGTATTTCTACATTTTAATTTCAATTTTTGAATTTTAATCTTGCATTTTATGAAAAAGTGTACTTTACTGCTTTAACATTAGGATTTTCTTTAAATGAAATACTAATATATGTCTCTAATGGGTTAACTCTGTGACCAATAAGTTTTGTATTAATTCAATTCTAATTTCAGTTAAAAGTGTCTTAAGTAATTTCAATTGCTTTATTGTACTCAGAATTTTTACTTATACTGCTTCAGGGAGGACTTCAAAATTTTCATATTAACTGTTATAATTAAATACTTTAGAATGGTTCATCAGCTAATTTCAGATAACAGAAATGCAGTGGTTTTCAAGTGAAAGGGGGGATGATATTGAGTCTGATGTATACTCCTCTTGATCACGATGTATCAGATTTGACCAAATTCTTCTTTTGCATTTTTTCTGGTTTTGTAATTTTTTAGGTTTCAGTACTTCATATTTCTTAAATTCCTATTTTACATATTTATGGGGTATTTTGAAATTTAATGGTACTGGATTTCACTTCTTTTGGGTCTTCCTGAAATTGGTTCTAAATTTCTGACTTTTTGTCTGTCTGTCTCTCTCTCTATATATATAATCAAGAGATAACAAATAATCATATCAATAAAAGAGACAAACACACTAACAGGAAGAGCATTTAATATATATCCAAACTTAAACAAAAAGCATAATAAAATAACAAGCAATTGACAACTTTTTCGAATTCTTCAAGAAGCAGCCAAAAAATTTTAAACACAGCCACATTCTAAAGTATTTCAATTTTCTGAATAATATCTGCAAGATATTATTCAGAAAATTATCAAAATAAATTTATGAAATAATCCAAAAATTAAGTGGTTAAAATTAAGTTTTTCAAGTAATGTAAAATAATATTGGAAGGTCATTAAAAATGCTAATAAAAATGCCAATAGGGTTTTCCAGTTCTTCAGCAGTTTTGACATTTCTGTGATTCCACATTATTTGGAGGCTTATTAATTTACCAAACTGCTTTTCTAGTTTCTAATTTTATAAAATTCTAAAATTATATTGTATAATTTTTAGGGAGCATATAATAATTATGCAGATGATATCTTGATGAAGCTTAATGCTCGAACAGATAATATCTTGATAATTAACTCAAAATGGTAATAAAAATAAATCCTATTGGCATTATTATTAGCATTTTTAATGTAGTAATTTTTTGAAGTAGTAATATTTCATATTACTTTCAATTAGTTTATTTTGAATCATTAACTTTTTGATTTATTTCATGAATTTATTTTTTGATAATCATCCAGATATAATTCCGAAATGTGGCTCTGTTGAAAACATTTCAGCAGCTCCTTGAAAAGATAAAAAAACATATACAACTGTTGTTTTTCACCATTTTGTTTTATTTCAGTTTTGATTTATATTAAATATTCTTTGTGTTAGTAAGTTTGTCACATTTATTGATTTAATTATTTTAATTGTCTCTTGATTATTTAATTAATTTTGCTATAATAATTAATAAACTTAATTCTGAAATTTCAAAGCCCCATATTATATATATATATATATATGTATGTATGAGATAAAAATGCAAACTTCTAATTTTAATTGGCAGTATCCTTTTTTATCATTCATTTTGACTTGGGTAATTCCTCTTTCTGTCTAAATATAATAACTGTTTATAACATATCAATCTAAACTGCTTCATTTCAAAACAAAGCCACACAACAAGATCTTATGTAACAGATAACTTGCAGCTAACTTTTAACCAATTCCTGAATAAGACTTCAATTAAGAACCAAAACGTTTTTATTCACTTTCCTATACTTCTGAAAACGTCACTTTCCACTTTGCTTCACTCTTGCAGTTTACTCTCTTCAAAAATATATTTCTTAAGTTTCTTGGTACCAGTGGAAAATATTCTTTGGGAACAAGGCATGACTGCACTCATTTCATTTATGTTGACTTAATGAAAATTTTGTAACAACCATAAATGAAAAGAAAATTATCGAATTTGGCCACATGCAAATTATCAGGAGGTTGGTGTAATGGAACAAGTTAGTGAATCAGCATGTTTCTGAGCTGGCACTAACACAAATTTATAAATTAGAATTTAATACTTCAATAAACCACACAAAAATAATCATAAAAGTATTTGTGGCTTTATCAGCCTTGGAAGGCTGGATTGGGTAGAGCACAATTTTTCAACATAAATAAATTTGTAAAGAAACAGCATCAAAACCATTAATTTCTTTAAAAATTAAGTAAAAAACTATAAAATGTAGAGCAGACTAAGTCTCAATAACAAATCCAACTACACGCAAACAAAACAGTGCATGAAACACATGATGCAATAGACTTAAGTACAATAAGCATGGAAAACAAGGGAAGTCAGTTTCTAAAGGTGTAACAATAAAGCAACAATTGTTTCGAAAATGAAAGTTATGAAAAATGCTGCACAGAATTCTAAATAACTTGTTGGACATTAAGTAAAACTAAAATATTGTGTCTTGAAGGACTGGGAGAAGTTAACCTTAACATGTGCTTTGTTATAAACACAAATCAAATCGAACATTTTAATTAAGATTCAAAGAGTTTGAATAAATTTTCAAAAGCCGCATTAAACATGGTATAGCAGGAAAATAAACATATGGTACAAGAAAAAAATTGGCAATTTATCTGCGTTATATATCCATAAAGTTGCCAAGCTTATCTAGGGTTGCCTTAACGTCATGTATATGTCACCATATTACACTACTCAGTCCTGTGTTACTATCTGTCCTGTTTTCTCTCAAAATTCTGTGCAAGATAGCTGGTATGCAGTAATACAAAGCATACTGTTCAGAAGTCATTTCTAATAAAGGTATGCAACCACTCCAGCCCAAAATGCAGAAGTAAAGAGAATATTTTACATAATGTCAACTCATTGGTTGGACAAAAGAAACAGGCTGTCAGTAGAGAAAACTGAAGCAATTATGATTCATCATTATAATTTTTAAATAACTTGCACCCAATTTTATAATTATGTGAAAGAAGAAAATGACATAATTAAGAAAGTAAAATCAAATTTAAAATGTGACTGGGTTAAAAAGGATTAGCCTTTCATCTTTTTTATTACTCTATGTGTTCATTTTATTAGATCATTTTATTGATTTTTTAACATAGTAAAATAAACTATTACTACACATATCTTTATGGTTTTTTTTTTATTTATTTAGCACTTAAACATCGCACATCAATGCTTCGCAATTATCCCAACCCTATGTTTACGACATACAAAAAGCTTAAACAAACCATTTTATTAAACTGAGCTGAATGAAAACGCTGTAGTGCTTAGTGTCAAAAAGAGATGTTTGATGAAAATTGGACTGTGTTTAGTAAACGTGTGCCCCCAAAAAAATTAAATTGGATGTGAGCTAATATCTGAAAATGCAAATGAGGAATTCAGCATAATGTTACAAATTATAAGTAACCACAAAGAGTAAAAAGGTAGAAAACGAAAGCAGTTGTAAATTGGTGCAGATTATAGAACTCACTCAAGAGACTTAAAGATGAAGACCTAAAAGATGAAGTTGGCCCATTTTGTTAATAAAAGAAAGAAATAAAGAATCTAATCAAAATTAAAAACCAATGTAAGAATTTTGAAAAAATGCTTAATTCAACTGTGATAAAAACATCCAAACTATACCACTATAATGGTTTAAGGGTAGCCTATCATGATAATAAAGTTTAGTGATGAAAATAAATGTTTAGACTGACAATTGTAATTTAGCACATTGTTTTTTGATTAATTTGTGCAGAACTTTGTTATCTTTTAGTATTTTAACCATAAACACTTTTGCAAAATCATTACTGTTATTACAAATATTTCCAACTCTTTTCGTTTGATTAATAACAGTGTTTACAATGCTCTTTCTGGAGATATTGGATTGCCAAAAAATTAGTTTATTTATATTGGAATTAAATAGTCTTCTTTTGACAACTAAAGTTATTTTGTTGAGTTTGTAAATTGCAGGTCTAATTAATCTGCTTTGGTATCATCTTTGTTAGTTCTATTAAGATATTTAGGATAGAAATTTTGTTTTTGAATTTCATTGTAATTATTAATGGCAATGACATCATTTATATTTCTGAAGGTAAAATTGAAAAGTTCTGGTTTATGGAACAATAAATTATATTCTTTTATTTATTGTTGCTCTTGAAGCAGATTTTGACGGCCTTCAAACATCAAAATCTGCTTCAAGTATAAACAAAAATTATAGAGTATCATTACCAAACACAACAATGATCCAATTATTGACCTGTCTTGTTTCTGCCATGAATTGCACTTTCAGAAATACATTGGCCAGCATCACTAACACATTATTACTGGAGATCTTAAAATTATTAAAAACAAACAATTTTAGTAAATAATTCATGAAACTAATACACTAATCAGAATTTTAACTGCAATCCTAATAAGATTATTTATCTTCAAAAGATTAAACAAAATCTTGAGCAATTTATTTTTACCACCATCTAAAAATACAGCTATGCATTCAACTGCTTTGAAGAATGGGAACACTATGTTTACAATAGCCTGAAAATAATATCAATAAACTTCAAGTATAAAAATAGCATTAATTTTAACCATAATGAACAACAACAATACTAAACAGCTTAAAAGCCAGTTTATTATTACCACTATTGACAAAGCCAAAAACATTCTATCAAGAAATTATTAACAGTGATATAAATAAAAAAATTATAAAATTACTTACCAGACCTTTAAAAGTCAAGAAAGCACACTTAGATTTAAAGTCACCAAAATTTTACAAGAAACCAATCAAATTCAGGTTTATAGCTAATGGGGTGAATAATTACGAAAAGGGACTGGCATTAATTTCTCCAAAATTCTAAAAAACGTTTGCATTGATACCCAGAAACACATTAATATTAATTTGCATAACCACTGGATTAACACCAATAAACAGGAACAATAAAATTGATTGTTTCTTAGTGGTTATTGAAACAACTAATAAACAATAAATTTACAATAGTAAATGCTATTTTGAAAATTTATGCACTACCTTGATACTTAATAAAATTCATAATAGTTTAACTGAACTCTTTACAACATTTTCGCCAGCATTAAAGATCTGATTAGTTTTGATAATTTGGATTCTTATCTTAAATGTACACTTTTGAAAATTTAATTAAATATCAAAATAAAATATATCTACAAATTAATGGTGTTACTATGGGTACCAACTATTCAATTGCCATTTGTAACCATTCTTTTAAACACTTCCATAAACCAAAACCTTTTACCTTTAGATATATAAATGACATCGCTATAAATAATAATAGTGAAACTGAAAAACAAGACCTCTATCCTAAATTGTTAAAATTTTGTTACAAAACTAACAAAGTTAACACAAAGCAGGTTATTTAGACTTGCAAATTTACAAACTTAACAAAGTAACTTTATTTGACAGATTCAATTTCAATACAATTAATGGCAATCCAACACCTCTAGAAAAATCATTGCTAACACTTACTAATCAAACCAAGAGAATTAAAAATATATCTAGTAACAGTAATGATTTTGCAAAAGCGCATAGTTTATTAACTAAAGTACTAAAAGATAACAAAACTCCACATAAACTTATTAAAAAACAATTTGCAAGAAAATTAATGTAGTCAGTCTGAAAAATATTTCATTTATTATAAAATATTTTTGATTAAAATGTTAATTGATTACCATGCTAGGCTACACCTAAACCATTACAGCATTATAATTTGTCTGTTTTTAGTCCAGTTGTATTATGCATTCTTTTCAAAAATCTCAGTTTTTTATTTTGATTAAAATGTTTAATTATCTCTTTCTTTTATTAAGAATATAGTCCTACTTCAGCCAAGCCTGCTTGAGCGAGTTCTATAATTTGTAACAGATAACATTTTTTGTTATTTTTCGTTTTCTACCTTTTTACTTAGGGTTACCTATAATTTTGAACATTAGGCTCTATTTCCTTTTTACATTTTCAAAGTTTAACTCACCTCCCCCCCCCCCCACAAAAAAAATTCCCCCTTTGCTTTTAGTAGACACAGTCTAGTTTTCCTCAAACATCTTTTTTTACATACCACAAAATTTTAATACTATTTATTATGATTTTCTCTGTAAAACAGTGGTTTTTAAAATATAATAGAAATTATTTTTGATACTAATTATTTCAAATTTCTCGTTTGACAAACTGCAGCAAAATGCTACATCAGCTTTAAACTTTTGGCTGGATGCATGTTTACCACATGCATCCAGCCAAAAGCACCTGTAATTTAATATAGAGTATCACATGTTAGGTAATGGCATAGTTAGTAGCATGACAAAGCAAATGGAGCTAAGTAGCATCTTGACTTCACAACAGCGGAAGCTAAAAGTTCACAACAATCCAACATGGAGCCTCACCAAGAGAAGGTTTTGGCTTAAATTAGAAAGGTTTCAGTTCTCGAAATTGTGAGTTCAGGTTCCGAGTTAGTTACCTCATAATGCTGATGACATAACTAATTCGGAGTTACTTGAAATGACACAGTCCAGGAAAGTTATTATTACAATTTTTAGAATAGAGAGGGGAAATTAAAGGATATATATAACAAAATATTAATGCATTTACAACTTGCTGCATTACTGATGTACTTCAAACATTACTGAATGGCACTACAAATATGTTAAGTTTCATCTAACATTGGAAAAAGACAATATTTCTTGTAATGCAGTTAACGTTTAATAAATTAATTAAATTATCTTCACCTTTGTATGTTGATCACTACATTAGTTGTGTAAGAAAATTGAGTATTATTTTTTGGCAACGATCCTCCTAAGCTGACAACTTTGCAGATTTCTGCAAAGCACAGATTGTCATCTCAGTTGTTTTAGAGATTAAAGGGAAAAAAAACTGTTTTCCCCCTTTATAATCACAGCATTGTTCTTTTCTCAAATGAAATTTTTTTTACATTATTGTCGATAGCAGTGTTAATGTTATGAACTCAAATTTACTTAATGCATTTATTTTATGCTTTTGTTTGCATGTGCAATGTCTAATTTTGTATAATTCTTTTGGCAACAACCTACTGTAGTTTAGAAACACTGTTCTAAGAAATTGAAATGCAATGTTACCGCTTGTCTTTCCTTCGCACACTGTAAAGGTAATAAATGCTTTCCTGGTTGTTTAATGTTAAATAAATAAAATTTTATGTAGATTTGCATCACTGACTTAATAATACCTTAAGAGGTTATGGGCCCAGCCTAACTTCATCTGCGTTATAAGAAATTTTATTACTAAGCCTAACTGCGTGAATTCCTCAGAAGTGAAAACAAGTTTTATTGCAATCATGGAAGTATTTAGTACAGAAAAACTTTTAGGATCACAAAATTGAGTGTGATAGAAGTGGATGGTTGAAGGTTTACTTATGAAAAAAGAAGCAGCTTTCGAAGTGTGTTCAGGGGGAAACAGTCAAACCAGAGCCGGTTACCGAAGGTGCTTCCCTCGAGTTCCGAAATATGTAGAACCAAGAATTAACCAAGTTTGACAAGGGTAATAGAGCTGCTTGCAGAAATTTTTTCTGGACATTAGACTCAACAATTTGTGATTTAGTTTCTATGTGAAAATTTCAGAAGAGCAGAGAAAAATGTTAGAGCCATGTAGGGACAGTAAACTTGTTGCTTTAATGGCTAAAGATACTGTTGGAAAAACTGCAAATGAGCAAACATTTTCAAGAAAAAAAATGGACCTCTTAACAAACAGAGAAATCAGTATAAATGTTTTAAGTGTGGCAAAAAGGGTCACTTTAAAAGGGACTGTAAATCCCAGAAAAATAATTATATGACAGTCAATCATGATGTAAAGTCCAACTATGGGGAAGCCTTTATTAGTGAGTGTCTCATTGTAACTGATAATAATGCATGGGTAATCAACACTTGAGCTACTCAGCATATTACAAACAAAATTGACTGGTTTCAATCTTATACAAAATTTGAGCATCAAATTGAAGTAAGAGTTGGTAATAATGCAACAATGAAAGCTTATGGACATTATGCCACATCACTTAAAATGTTAGCACAGAGTTCATGGAGAAACAGCTTCATGGAAAATGTACTGTATGCCCCTGATGCCACAAGGAATTTATTTTCTGTACGCCAGGTGCTAGATCATGGATGCGAGTTTAATATGGCAAATGACAAATGTGAATTTTTGAAATCCAAAAATGTTGTTGCTGTTGGAATTCGCTGTGGTAATTTATTCAAGTTATTGTGCAAAACTGGGTCTCCTGAAACTGAATGTACCCTGAAGTGCAGGTAAGTGAATCGGGTATGGTTAAGAGGTACAAGAGAAGTAAAACGAACTAGAGAAGTAGTGTTTATTCCTGAAGTTGTTTCATTCTCACTACTGTTACATCAATTCCTGAGCAGCTATCAATGTACAACCTTACTTATCAGACACCAATGAAGAGGAAAATAATCCAGAACCAGCTAATGAGGACACACAATCAGGAAGACAGCTGAGAAATTGACAAAACCTAAAAGCACCTGAAAGATTGGTTGAGTGCTGTTTTGTGGAGTATGTGGAACTGGAGAATTATTGCCAAGTTGTAAATTTGGATGTCTTGGAATGGCAGGTTGCAATGAATGAAGAACTGAAATCTTTATCAGAAAATAAAACATGGTACTTAACTGATCTCCCAGAGGACAGACAAGCTATTTCAAATAAATGGGTTTACAAAGTGAAATGTCATGCAAATAGAGATATTGACAAATTTAAAGCTTGGTTGGTGGTTAAAGGTTCTTTCCCAAAAGGCAGGCATAAATTACTACAAAGCATTTAGTCCAGTGGTACGTTCTGAAACCATTTGTTCTGTAATTAGTGTTGCTGCTAATGAAGGTCTAGATCTGATACAATTTGATGTCAAAACTGCATCTATGTAAGGGACATTGAATGAAGAGATTTATCTGCGTCAACCTGAAGATTATGGTGACACATCAGGCAGAGTGTGTAGATTGGTAAAAAGTATGTATGGGCTTAAGCAGTCTCCTTGCTGTTGGAATACAAAATTCACAAATTTCTTGTTGCATTATGGTCTGAAGGAGAGCAAAGCTGCTCCATGGTTTTTTTTTTTTTTTTTTGCAGTATCAACGAAGAGCAAAAGTTGTTACTAGCATTATTTGTTGATGATGAGCTTGTTGCTACTGCACATAAGTTTAAAGTCAATTTCTTTGAGGAATTGCAAAGAGAATTTAAAGTAACTTACAAAGATGCTGAATTTTTCTTCAGTCTTGAAATAAAAAGGTTAAGTAATGGTGATATATTTATTGACCAACCGAATTATACCACCAAAGTTTTAATGGAGTTTAATACTTGGGATGCAAATCCTGTCTCTACACCTGTTGAGAAGTGTCAGCTTGCAGTGGAAGATGATGATGATTGGATTAACCGCAAGAAAATTCGTTACAGACAAGCTGTTAGCAGTCTGATGTACTTGGCTGTGGCTACTCAACCAGACATTACTTTTGCAATATTTTGTTCACAATTTTTAGAAAAAGCTGATTACAGACACTGGTCAATGATTAAGAGAGTCTTAACACTTAACCGGCTGATCGCCTATTAATTGGCTTTTTATCACCAACACCTACCAACTGATCGCCTATTAATCGGCTTTTTATCTCCAACGCCTACTGACCGATCGCCTATTAATCGGCTTTTTTCGCCAACGCCTACCGACTGATAGTCTATTAATTGGCTTTTTTTCGCCAACACCTACCAACCGATAGCCTATTAATTGCTTTTTTCTCGGGGCTACTTAAAAATAGCCTATTAATCAGTAGCCATGCCGATAAACAATTGCCATTTGCTATATCATCTACATTTTATTATTAGTACTGAGGTACATTGCTCACTTACGTTAAGTGCGTTGCTTCACAAACTCACTGTTTCACACCGTTTTTTAAAAAAATTTACTGTTCATGATAAGCGAAAAAATGGTACTGGAGAGTTTTATTTAAGAGATTTATCAGATTGTCCTGACAGTTATTCAGGAAGTGATAGTGGTGACGAAAGTGATGGTAAGCGAGAATTGGCGGATGAGCAGCCGGTCAGACGTGCGTATGCTGTTGAACTGCTAGCGGTCAGTAAAGTGTTAAAATATGTTAAAGGAACAATTAATTTTGGAATATTGTTTCAAAAAGCCTACAAACCTGGAATCCTGGAAGCATATTGTGACGCTGATTATGCAAATGATTCTAGTACTCGAAAGGCAGTGTCTGGCATGATATTTAAATACAATGGTGGAACTATCAGAACTATCAGTCAATGCCAACAGTGTATTTCTTTAAGCACCACTGAAGCAGAATATGTTGTAGCTAGTGAGGCTACCAAAGATGTAATATGGCTGAAGTGTTTATTTGAAGACATAGCTCCTCTGAAAGTAACCCCATCACTACAGGTTGAAAATGCAAGTGCTGTTCACCTGACTGAAAGCCCATGATATCATCAAAGAACTAAACACATAGATATTAGGTATCACTTTGTACGTGATAAAGTTTTAAATGGTGACCTATATGTTGATTATATCTCTGGTAATGAACAACTTGCTGATATTTTCCCAAAACCATTGCCAAGAAAGCATTCTGAAACTCTAAGAGCTGCTCTTGGTATTGTGAACATTACTTTATAAATTGAATTCAAGGGGAAGTGTTAATGTTATGAACTCAAATTTACTTAATGCATTTATTTTATGCTTTTTTTTGCATGCGCAATGTCTAATTTGTTTGTATAATTCTTTTGTCAACATCCTACTGTAGTTTAAAAACACTGTTCTAAAGAAATTGAAATGTAATGTTACCACTTGTCTTTGCTTCACACACTGTAAAAGTAATAAATGTTTTCCTGGTTGTTTAATGTTAAATAAATAAAATTTTATGTAGCTCTTCATGACTGACTTAATAATACTTTAAGAAGCAGTAAGCCTTCTTCCTTTTCCAATTTGTCCCTGCTAAAGTTAGTAACAACTACAATCAGTAAAAAATTTTGCAAGCGAGAAGAAAATGCTCATTTTTCTGTCTGGAAAAAAAATGTTCAGTACACCATGCAGAAATTTCAAATGTGTGTTTTGTAGGAATATATTTTCCCAAATACATACAAAAGAAAATAAGTAACAATGTAGAATATTTCATTTAACAATGATATTGCATAAAATGTAATATCATTGTTAAGTTACTCAAAACATTTTTTCTACTTAGAATGGTTTTACACTTTTTATAATGATATGGTATGGTTTTCCAATTTCCCTGAATTCTGATATATAAAGTTTAGTTACCCTTGCTATAAATTATCACACTGAAATGTATCTCAGTATTCCAGTAAAAAACTGATTAAAAAAAACAGACATAAGCAGAAAAAAAATGAATTATTTTGATTATTGAATATTTAGTAAATGCATTTTATTTTCAACAGGGAAAAAATGTGAATGACAAAAGGCTAGCATAAAAAGATTTTCAGTGACAAATTAAGAAGTTAATTTATGAAAAAACATGTAACAATGCTCTGTATTGGGCAGAGATATCTTTCCAAATAAAATTCCTTTGCAACTGAATTGCACATAATGAACATTAAGAAATTCTCCTCATATAGCTCAAACTACTTTTCCCGAAATTCAGCTTGAAACAAAGCTATTAATGTTTAGTGGTTTTACTTACTTAAGCACTAATAGACCAAATAATATGTCAAAAAATTATTATTTAAATGATTATTGTAATGCACATCCCATTTTCAAATGATGGACGAAAAATAGAGAAAAAACATGCAATGAAATACTAAAGCGATTTCAAAATAAATTTATACATCAGACCTTAATGAGCAGCATCAAAGAAAAAGGTAATAGCTGAAAACTTTCAGTCTTTAGCTATAATATATATAATAGTATTACATTATGCATTAAACATACCTGAGACCATGTCCCTTTGTGCCATTTAAAAGCACACTCAGGCTGTCTTTTACATTGTCTTCTACGAGGAGGAGGTTTTGGTTCAAAGCAGTCTTCATCACTGATAACTCTTTCTTCGCTCACACAGTGAGGATGGCTGAATTGCTCATTGAATCCGCAACTTGCAGGACACTAAACAGAGAATTATTTTAATACATTTAATAATGGAAATTCTGTAGAACTCTAGCATTATGGACTAAATAGAGCTCATAGATGGTCCAGATAATTAGATTGTCATTTCTCACTAGATCAATTAGGTACTTTCTATGTTGCTGTTCAAAGAAATTGCAACGTAAAGAAAGTATGTACTGAAAAGTTTGTATAAGATGTAAGCTATGAAAACTGCAAGGAGAAAGAAACATGTATATATTTTAATCGTTCATATCATTACAAGTTAATTCATCAGATTCTGCGATGACAAGTTTTCATAATGATCTTCATCCTCAAGGTAAGACACCTATGTATTATATAATGAAACTTGAAGCTCAATTATTTGACTCCAACTACCTTTTCAGCACAATATCTAACAAGACTCCAATCACTTGGTTAAAATGAATTTTGTACAACAGTGGGCAATTATGTCTTTTGCTGATACCAAATGAGAAGTAAATTATAATTTATGGGTGTTAACAATTCTTTCTCCACTCTTAATGGTGGAATTTTGAATTGCTTATGAAATGGACAACTTTTTTCAGTAAATTAAAGGGTGATAACCAAAAACTTACCACATTCAGAATAAGTATTAATAAATAAAAAGCATATTAATAAAATTTGTTAAATTAAATAATGAATAAAGGCATATTTAATTAAATAAAAGGCACAGATACATCAGTTCATGAATCATAATCATGAGTGTAAAATTACAGTTCAAATAGAGTATTATGGTTGTATTATGCTTATATTAAAGCCTGTATTAAAATTACTGCAAAAACTCAACTATTAATGAAATTTAATTAAAAAATATCATTGGAAATTATAGCTACTTTCGTGTTTTGACACCCACTTACAAATTCACTTTAGTTTCAGGAAGTCAGTCAAAACAATAAAACATTTATAATATTATTATGTCTTCCACATAAGTGGAATTTACTTAATTTAACTGAATATAAATAAATCAAATAACACTCTGTATGATTTTGAACTTCCTATATTACCAACAGTTCCAAATATAATACAAGCTTCACATTAAATCATGCAAACCAAATTTTTACGGTATAAAATTTTAATTCAGCTTCACCAAGTCACCATCTTTCATCTTTCTGATCCTTGAAAAGTCTACCAGAATATTTTGCTGTATGAACATAATCACTAGCTTTAGCCATGCAAATATAAAAAGCATATAACACAATTCAATTTGACATCCTTGATCTTTCTCCAGAGCAAGAAAAGAGTATTCACTTTTACAGGTAAAGAAAATTAATACATGAAAGGAATAATACATTTGACCCTTTCCGGCACACTATCTTTTAAAGTCGTAGTTTTGATAAAAAAAAAAAAAAAAAAAAAAAAGGTAGGCAGTCTAATTAGGCCTAGAGGAGTACAGAAGTAAAATTTTGTGAAGATAGCACTTATCGTTTTAATTCTGTGGGTGTGTCCAAAGTGGCACACTGATTGAATAGAGCTTCGAAAAGAGTGCTGAAACAAGCATTGTTGTCAATGAATGGACCAATGAGATGCGAAGAAACAAAGAATACAGACTTTCAATTATCCTAGATTATCGGTGAGCCCGGTCTGGGCACACCTAGGGTTCGCCATTTGATTTTAAGCAAGATTTCAAGGTACAAATTTAAAACTAATATAGAATAAGGAGATTAGCATACAGCTGAAAAATAACATAGAAATTTCTTTTCAAACAATTCCTTTTATACCCTTAAAAAAATTTAGAAGATTTCTTTGAATAATGAGGTTCTTAAAAAAACAAACATGGCTAAAATATATGGACAGGTTTGTGTTGAGCTGCCATCTACTATAAATAAAGAAGGTTCAGAGTAACCTATAGTAACATATAAATCCTTTTTCATTCAATTTTTCTGTGCGTACAGAAGGAAATTTTTAGGTGTGTCCAGACCGGACACACTGTGCCGCAAAGGGTTAAAGGGAAGTGCCAGGCAGGCACAATAATTATGGAAAATGAGAGTCTCCATGGCAAAGTGATAATTAAACACACAATTTTAGGTTTCTAAATTATATGAAGTAAATGAAAATGAATTCATAAAGAAATCTAAAAATTGTATAAATTGGTTTATGAATAAAACTTTTCCTATAACATTATATAATCAGTTACTGAATAGATTCTGAATATTAAATTATAAACTAAACTGAAGAAGAGAATTAAATTATACAGACCTCAGTCCATTCTGACCATTGCCAAGTTGGGCAACTACGTACATGACAGGAACGTGTGCTAGGAGGTACTGGATCCGGGCAATTGTTATGGTTTTGTTTGTGCCCCTGGCTATTAATACAATCTACATTACGGTGCTGCACACCCAAGCCACAAGTTAATGAACACTATGGAAATCAATAAAATGATTTTTAAAACACCATACACAAATACATATAAGCAGTAACAACATATGAATATAGACTAGGGGTTCTCAACCAGGGAACAATTCACCCCTGGGAGAGATTTCATAGTTTCAAGGGGGGGGGGGAATCTGGTCAGCATTTTATTTAGCTGTTAAATATTTATTGTGAAAATAACAAATCCCTTTTATTCAATTTGGTACTTATCAACATTTTCTCTATTTTCAGTTATTTAATCTATAAAAAATTTAAAAAATAATCTATATCTAAATAAATGTATATATGTATTTTTTCAAGCTTGCAAAAGGAATGGCAAATTATCTACTGATGATGAAAGGGGTGCAGGGGGTAAAAAAGGTTGAAAAATACTGATATATAGTCTGTTAAATGAAAACATGATGACACAAAAATTTCTTCCAGGAAGATATAAAGTTGTCATTCAGTCGGGTTTCTGACATCACACAATGGGGAATTCTGACATTACACAATTATTCTACCTTGAGCACTAAAAAGTTTAGTAATATTGCTAGTACCTTCAAATAATTCAACAAATGGAGCCCTTTTACACACACAAACTCAACAATAAATTCCAAATTGAAAATATAAGATTTTGAGCCATATGCATCAATTGAGAGAAACTATGAAATAATGATTATGCACACAAAATAGTTTAAATGAATTGCAAAAACAGGCTTTAGAATGAATCACAAAATGGATAAAGCGCACAGTTACTCGGTAGCAGTACAAAATAAATGAGGAACAAATAAAAACAACTGCAACAGACAATGAAATCTAGTCACTCTCTTGAATGAGAAACAACTGTGTGCAAGAGCCCAATGCTTTGCAGTTCATCTCCTGTCAGGTGACATTATTGCCTGAAAATTTGTTTTTCATCTCTAAAATTCATCAGTAATTAAAAATATGTTATTAGATGCTTTTTAAACTCATGCTAAAAAATAAACAACAAGTATTAAAAGAAAAATGAGAATGTAAAACATATAATTTACATATGAGGTACAGGTTACGTCGCCAAATGCAAACAGGGAACCAAAATTAGCATAAAACACAATCTTGCAGAGAAAGAGGCATGCCAGACTTATGAATAATTTCGCAAGCAATAATAGTTTCATATAATCTGAGGTGGCCCAAACTGAAAGCATGAGCCAGAAGACACCATCTGCATGATGAAATGCATTGGAGGGCTGATGGGATGTTGCAAGCTGGTGCAAGATAATATGTTGTTGCGAGAGAGCTGAATACACATCGTAGTGTCATCAGTAGGCTGTGGAATCGTTAACCAAAAGCATCAAAGCTTCTTTAGAAACGGTGGCCTGGACGTTGGAAGACTACCACAACACAGACGATCGCTTCCACAGGATTACCACAATGGCAGACAGACGATTGCTTCCTCTTCTATGTGCAAGACGAAGTAGTTGCCACATTGCAACTCTCTGCTGCTGCAAGACCCCAACTGTCCCCAACTGTCCCAACTGTCTAAACTGCTTGAAGGTGGATTGCATGCCCGACAAAATGTAGTTTGTGTTCTTTTGACCCAATCGCATGTCAGAGCATAGTTAAATTGGGACTGTGAACATCGCTGTTGAACATCAGCACACTGAGCCATGCACTCTTTATAGATGTATCTTGATTTAACATCCAGAACGATTCCTGAAGGACAATGATAAGGCGAGAGCCAGGCACATGCTGTAGGGCATTCAAACATCGTCAAAAGAGACCATTACAGAGGAGGAGGCTTACTTGTATGGCCTGGGATGTGTGTTGAGTTGATGTTAAAACTAATCTAACAGCATTGTAGAAGTGACTTTTAGGTTTGCTTTACTACAAACAATTTGAATGCAAGTCCACAGTTAATGAGAAACTGTAAACCAGGAATTCTTGGTTTTTCTGAAAAAATATTTGTCTCTTGGAAAGTCTTCACCTGATTTCAAAGCATTACAGCCTGAAGATTATTAATCATATTAGAGTAAAATGCCAACAGTTTGAAAGGAGTTTTCAATTTCATTTGGTTGGCGAAAGATGTGTCCAGTGCATAAAAGTGATGCACTATAGTAACATCTTCCACCAATTCTCAATCAACTCTCCAACTCTTATCAGTACTGATCAAAATGGTGAGCCACCCACAGAAAGCTTTTTATTTTCTCCAGTGTCATGTATGCAAATTTATTACAACAGTGCAGTGTGATTTCCACCAAAGAATTCAACACCAAATATTCTGCTGCCTACTGCATTAGAAAGTGGTATACCAGTTTTACAGACATAGGATGCCTGTGTGCTGTAAAACATTTAGGTCATCCTTGCACATCTGAAGAAAATGTTGAGTGAATTTGAAACATGTTCGCAGTTTGCAAAAATTGACATGCAAGCAAGCTGCAAGCTTGGCATTCTCCATCAAACAGTATGAAAACTGCTACGGCATTTGTTGCTAAAGGACTCAGTTTCTCCAAGCATTTCATGAAGGGAACAAGAAAAAGCATTTTGTGCTGTGTAGACAGGGAAGAGGATGAAATATTCCTACTGCAGTTGGTTTCCAATGACAAGATAGTGTTTCATTTGTCTGGACAAATAAATAACCCAAAAAAATGTCCAAATTAGGGGAACATAAGAGCAACACATTATCAGGAACCACAAAACAGATGCATACAACTCAAAGAATATATACAAACTTTGATACCCTTAATGCATACAACTTAAAAGAATAAGTTTTCAAGTTGTGTTGACAGTGAGGTAAAATGGGCCTCGAGATTTAACATTTAACTTTTGGTCACCTCATTTCACTGACCTCATAGTATGCGATTTGTTTTTACAGAGGTTTATCAAAGATTCAGTATACATGCCTTCCCATCTGAATACTTCGTATTAGTTGAAGAAATAAATTACAGCAGCAGTTAATTCTATGATGGCTGAGAAGAGTTCAATGAATGAGTTAATGGCCGTGCTGCTAAAAGAGGCCACACTGAATATTTTTAAGTATCTTATTACAAACTTGATGCAACTGCAATTACTTTGCATTGCGTAACAAATTTCCATTGTTTTTTTTTAAAGTCAACACAGTTCTTTGATGGTGAATAAAGACTTTAAAGACAGCTTATATACCAATCAGTTCATTTAGAAACATCTAGTAAAAGTTTTAGCTGTTAATATTCCATAGATAATCCAGAAAAAATAAAGAATATGGACTTCCTTATTGCTAGTGGCAAAATCTCAGATAGATTTTGGCAGAATTTTAAGTTTCTGAAAATTGTCAAAACAACACAACATCATTAAATGTAATTGCATGTGTGTATTTTCAATTTCTGTTCACGTCAGTTTATAGCAGCTAATGTTTTTAACATAATGTACTAGTAAACAGTAAAAGCACTCGCAGCTTTTTACACATTGCTTTACTCTCAATAATTTAAATGCTTTTTTAAAAAGGCTTCTTATGTTTTTCAACAAATTTGCATTTCTCCACTTACTTAAAATTAATATGGAAATACTATACTTGATTCTATACAATACATACACCCCCCCCAAAAAAAAGAGCAAAGCTGAAAGTAACTACTAAATGTCCGTATAGAAAGAATGAAAGAAACAAAGATAAAGTTTTGTTCAACAAAAGGCAACACTTTTTGCCGGCTCTAGAAAAGAATTTTCGTCCATCTGATAGCTTTAATTAAGAAAAAATATTCCCATAAACTTTCAGTTCATAAAACTTTGTTACCTCTTCTTTGAAGTTTATATGCTTTAGTTATGTTAAAATTTACTTTATAGTACCCCACATAAATTTACCTATTGCAATTGTAACGCTTTTGTAAATTTTTCAGTTTTTGCAACTGTAAATAACTATTTATTTCAACTTGCAAGCAAGTTCTGCCCCAAAATTAAGGAGAAATTAGGATCAGAGTTTTAATTTTGGCTACATTTCTGCATGAAATAGATGAAAGAAGACATTTTTACTTAATTTATAGTTACAAGAATTGTAAAATATTACTTCAAACAGTGCCTACCTGCGACCATGGACCTTCAAGCCATTTGTATTCATTGATTAAATGACAGTCTTGTTTCATACACTGTTGTGTTACTTCAGGTTTCCTTGAAATATCACAAAATATATCAGGTATTCTCTGTCCACTGTCATTATAGCACTGAACTCTTCGAACCTGGTCACCTTTTCCACAAGTAGTACTACACTAAAGAAAGGGGCTGGTAAATGAAACATGGACTAGGTACAAATTTTATTAGCATTCTAGGCATAAGTGACTCCATTACTGCAGCACAACAACAGTAACTTAACTTATTTAAGATATGACTTTATCTATAACCTTTGATTGAAAAACTGAAAGGACAGTTTAACAAGCAGTAAATTAACTTGAAGAGAATAAGAACATTTCAGCATGAAGGCATATACTAGGATTAAAAGATACAAAAATTCATTGTTGTTAAAAAAAAAAAAAAAAAAAAACAGAATTATAGTAATGCTAATTTAAACATTTTTTCACTATTCTGGTAAATATTTTAGAACTGTGGATGATGGATCATATTCTGCCTAGAAATTGCGCCTATGTAAAGTTGGTTTTTGAAAAGTCTCTATAAAGTTGAGTTTTGTTACTCATTAAATATGATCACTCTACTTAAACAATACACAAGTAAAAATACAATAACTGGGTATAAATGGATTTCCACTATTTATAATAATAAGCATTAAAGTGCAGAATTAAAATTATTCAGATGGGGAATATGGAAGAATACAGTCGATTTTACTTTATCCTTAATCCTCTGAGTTTTGATGAAGACAACTACACTTCTTTCATGGGCAGAGAATGGAGTATATTCTGATGCAAAAACAGAGGTAGTTGCAAAAGGTCCAGTATACTGATCTCGTAGGTTGTTCCCACAAAAGGAATTGCTTTCTATGAATATCTGTAATCAGTTCAAATTAGAACAAATACTAAGGTTATTTTTTGCTTGCAGCAATTTACATTTACCCTACAAAAAGTTAATTGGCTCTCAAAATCTTAGGATGAGTTTCTATTAATCCTTATTCACTAAATTTTGCTTTCAGTAATTCTTGCCTTTACTGATTTAGATGCAAAAATAAACATTTTCACTTTCTGAAAAACCTATTTCACATATGAGAAATTTCCATTATTCCACTTTGTACAGCAATTCAGTTGCATACTGTATTCTACTGCTAAAATCATGGAGATTTAATCTAGTACAGTAAAAGCTCGACTATCCAGAAAGTTCAGGAAATGCAAAGCCAGATAATGAAAATGATGAAATAAATGAGTATATAAAAAGTGCAGTTCACAGTAGAAAAGCGAAATAAATGGATGAAGAAATTTTGAGTCTAAAATTATAAAAACAGTTCCCTTAATTGTTATCAGTTTGAGTAGCAAAAGGATACATTTAAAATTATTTAAGGTTTTGAAATAAAAGTGCATTTAGGATATAAAAGCCAACCTAATTTCGTAGGCCTTCAGCATTCAAAAGTAAAGCATTTCATATAATCATGAAACCCCACTGACCATAAAGTTGGTGAAGATTCCCGTCGAAGTTGCACCAATCATTCCAGCACAAGTGTGAAAGAACTGGGTGCTCTCCATTTAGTGTAGATAAGAAATGTAAGTTACAGATATAGCATGCAAAATTATTAAATCAATCGAGATAATTTTTCAGATTGCACAGCTATTGTTTATCTATTTCAAGTAAAGTTGCACATCACGCCTGTTAACGAACACTTTCCTCGTTGCTAAGATTATGTAATTTTGGCTAAAACTAAACTGGCTTATCAAGAATTAATTGGGTTAACATAAGACCAAGATGAAAGTCTTATGACCGTATTGTGACATCATACTTATTCATTATTGGCATTAAATCACTTTGCCTAATGACAGTTTTTGTTGAGTCAGTCCTGCGTGCTTTATGATGGCTTTACATGTCTCTCATTTGCCCAACTCTTCATAAAAATAGAAAAGAAAAAGAACTAAAATTTAAAAACATTCTAGTTAGTTGAGCTTTTTGGTTTGTTGAATGCCTGATTGTTGGAATTTTTTTTTTGCCACCCAGTACCTTCCTAAATTCCAGAAACTTTGCCACCCTTACCATCGCAATGCCCTTAATTCTAAAAATTTTGCTGCTCAATGCTTTTCTAGATTCCAAACATTTTGCTACCCCTAACTTTTGCTGCTCAATACGGGACATGACAGTTGTGAGTATATAGCATTACTTAAATCCAACTGGAACTCGTAAATTCTGATACTTCTCAACTTTTGTAAGAAATTTTAATTCCAGAACCCAAGTCAGATGAATTCATGTGACATTCTTCTTGAAACATAAGGAAAAAACTTACATTTCATGGTCTTAATGAAATATTGTTCAAATGATTTAATTTTTTTTTATCTTTAGTTTAAATACACAAGGTTTCATTTCATAATTTTTTATAATATATTTACCATTAACATTTTTATTGTATTTAATATTTATCTAATTAATATCTGTTTGAAAACGTCAGAGAAAAGAATTTTGGATAATCGAAAATTTGATTTTTTAAGAAATGAAAACACTGATTCTATATTTTGAAATCTGAATTCTATACTCTGAAATTCACTTACACTTACTGAGGTTTAGCTAACTGAAATTTTATTGTATTTATTTATCATTTAGTTTTATACTTCATTAATCACTCAGCATTTGTTTATTGTTTACCATGACTAATGACTTTCTGAGAAGGCTCCGATATTTTTAACTTTCGGTATTATGCCTTGCTACATAGTATTTATCAGTATAGTTTAATCAACAAGAGGTATAAAATAAATTTAAATTATTCCTAGAAATTCCTTTTTGTTTCATAATATAAATTTCATCCACCTTCATTTTAATATGAAATATATTTCATGCAAATCAATTATAATCAAATGCACTGATTGTTTTAAAAGCACCTTGTAATATCCCCTGTCTGAAGAATGTATCAAAAAGTTTAAAGTATGCAAATTTGCAGTTCTTTCTCGCCCAAAAAGCATGTAAAGCGAAGTTAAATAAAAGCATCCTTAAATTTAGATTACAGTAAATTAAACTGAAACTAAAATTTCCAATTATTATTATTTTTTAGTAAATGTGGTAGATTTTAATGGAATGAGTATCATTTCAACTGTTTCTTCAAATTCTCACTCATAAACAGGAAAAGATTAGGTAAATAAAATACTAAAAGAAGTTCTCAAAGTACCTCACTCCATTCTTCTGCAGACCAATTAGGGCAGGGTCCATTGCTACATTCTAAAGTTTCAGAAGGTTTACGACTGGTGTCACAATTGAAACTGTAAGAACCATTATCTGCATGGCACAAAACCTGGCGCCGCTTAATTCCATTTCCACAGCTAACTGAGCACTAGATAAAAAAAAATATACATATAAATAATTTGTACGTAAGCATATGAGAATTAATTTACTGCAATGATATAAAGTAAAAGTAAAATTCAAAGGATTTCATTTTTTAAAACCTCCAAAATATTCAAAATCCTTTAAAGCTGATTATAATAAATAAACAGCTCAATTTCTTTATTTTGCAGAAATACGCGCTAAAAATAATCAATGGATAATTTTTAAGATATATCACATGATAGCAGATAAACTGGATACAAATCAGTGAATCTAAGATCATGTGCTTAGCTTTGTATTGAACTACTTTTCATATAACTGTTTGATGCAGAAGTACTGGGTATTTCAAGAAATTCCTTTAGATCCCACTTGCTTACACACTTATCACATTAATTTATAAAATTTAAACTGAAGACATTATAATATTATGTATACGGAGGTAATAAAAAACAAGACTAAGCCGCCCCCCTGCTTCCTTAACGCTTTTAGCATAAAAGAAGTTAGGGAGCAAAGAATGATTTTAATACCATATGAAAACATGAAAGGAATTTATATATATATATATATGTGTGTGTGTGTGTGTGTGTATATATGTGTGTGTGTGTGTGTGCATGTGTGTGTGTGTATATGTGTGTGTGTGTGTGCATGTGTGTGTGTGCATGTGCGTGCAGTGTAACAGGATATATTAAAGAAAGATTTTTGTTCCTTACTCCTATCATTTACACGCATTCCTACATGCAGTAATTACAATATGATTTCTGACAAGTTTCTAAAAAGGGCTTATAAATTTAGAATAATACAAATAAGAGTTCAAAATACGATATTCTTTCAGTAAATCAAAGGCCCAAGGTGTTATTTCACAGTTACTAATTCCAACTCAGAATGTAATCAGTCAATTTGAAATATTAACTTTAAAGTTAATGTTTCAAATTGACTTTCCTGAGTTAAATTTTAAAAACTTAGGTGTCCAGTTTTCTACTGTTTATAAACATATGTACAAACTTCAAAAAGGGAGCATACACTAAACGTTTCCTAGATAAATACAACTTTGAAATCACATAATTATTTCTGAGTTGTAAAACTAAGCTTTGTTTTCCGAGTTTTGAAAATCAAATAATTATTCTGCAATTTTGAAAATAAGTACAAGGTGCACTTTTGGGTTAGAACTAAAAGATAATTTATTTTCTTAAACAAAAAGGTAAAAGTAACAATTTAAAAACAAGTAAAACTTTTTAAATACACAACTGCAGAATTTTGTATTTTAAAAGTATGAGGCTACAGGAATTTTTTCTGTTACTTTGAAACTGTAAATGAACTCAGCATTCAGTTCCCTAAAGTATTATAGCACTGGCTCTAGTTAAGTGTTAAGCCTGAAGATACTTTACATAATCTTCTTTGAGAATGCTTCAAATTACGTTTGCCCATTATTTTATATTTTGTACATCTACATCCAGTCTAGACCACAAATTTTCAATGAAACTGATATCTGAAGATTGGGAGGGATTTATAGCTGCTGCTAATACTGGAAAAGTAACAACATACAGTCAAAAGCCTTTAATCCGGACGTCCATAATCCGGAATGATCTATCCGGACCTCAAAGCTACAAACTTTCTTCGCATGCGTCAACGCATAATGCGTTAATGCATGCGCATAATAACTTTACACGTGCGCATATGCGTCTACGCATGTGCATAATACGTTTACGCATGCGCTTTTAATGTATAACGGATGGTATAAGCTAAGCTAAAATTATCTAATTATGTATTTCAGTTAATGTTGCAGACTGGGTTGTTCCTTAATCTTCTAATTGAATCCGGCTTATTATTTTTTGCAGACTGTTAGAGAAATTTTATAAAAGTATGCTTGAACTTTCGATTATGTCAAGAAGAATTTCCGATTCTACAGCTACCAAAGGATCTACAAAGCGAAAGCATGTTTCGATGTCCATCAAACAAAAAGTGGAATTGCTGCAAAAAATGGATAAAGGCATATCCTTTGATTCTCTAATCATTCCGAAATATGTTTACCAATTTCACGCTGCTCTGCGGGTGGGGGGGGGAAGCGGGGTGCAATGAACTGGAAGTTGATCATTCAGCACTATCCTTATCTTCAGGGCAGATGTTGTTATTTTATTCGGCTTATAATTCCTTACTAAATGTAGTATTTGATCTCGATGTACTCCGTCTTTGGTCATTATAAATATTACGAATACACATCGAATAGTTTTCTGGTTGCAATTTTCTAATTTCGACTATGCATAATGTATGCTTTACGCATGCGCGCGTTGAAAGAAATGTTTAATAAAGAAAACAAATAAATATTATGCTTTTTTTTTGTAAATTTTGATACTCTTTAGATCATAATTGCTCTTTATTTCATAAATTACGGTTTCATATTTTTAATTTTATCATTTCTGCATGCCATCTTACCAGATTTAAACTGATGATCTATAATCCGGAAAACCGATAATCCGGAATCGCCGAAGTCCCGAAGAGTCCGGATTAAAGACTTTTGACTGTATTAATTTTTATTTCTAGCAGTAGTTGTTAAAACAAGTTTATTTACTAGATATACAGGTATTCTTTTGCTAAAATATGAAACTTCCATCAAAACACAAAAATACTTTTCATTTCCCTTCAGTGTACCTAAAGTAATATGAAGGTTTATGATATAGCCAATAAATAACAAGTTTACAGCCATACCCTACAAAATCAAAGATGATTCTACCGGGTTTAGATGGTTTGCATTCAAAACGTTTTGGTTTGCACAAATACCCTTACATATGGTTTCAGGGTTTCTCCAACAGACATCAGGCCATATACCTTTTGAGCAATGCAAAAAGGTTTAGGCAAGTAGATTATCAAATATTTCATCTCAATGGAGTTTTGCTACTCTTTTAGCACAGTGATAGAGAAGCCAATTCCCCACAGCCTTGGGCCCAGGTTTGAATTCTAGAGAAAGTATGGATGTTTGGTAGTGTAGTGTCTTTGTGGAATGAGAACACTTAAAATGCTATAAAAAAGTCCTCTTGAGAGGTTGGTGGAAGGGAAAGAAGGGTTAGAGACCTTGTCTTCCATTTCCTGAGAGATTCTCTTTCAAAACTGTCCTCAATTAAAGTGTCCAAGGCCTAAACACAAGTAACAGATGCATTGTTATCTGTATTTCATTAAATTGATCATAGATCTGAATGAATTTGACTTGCGTTTTCTGGCTGCTCCTCCACTGCTGTTGAATTATGTTACAAACAATACTGGCTGAGTGGATAAAATCTCCGGGCACTAGTTCCGGCCCAGATTTAGAATTTTTTTACTGTCAAACTGATTGGTTACAAGGATGATTTCATAGAACATCCTCACACATTAAATTAGCACTGAAAGCAGGAGACATTCTTCTGAAATAGATTACCTTTATGCAGTTTACCATACTTATGATCTACTTATAAGTACTATTCCATGACAATATCCCTTTTTGTGACAAAATATTACATGATGCATTGATAATGAATTATGAATATTCCCATTCATTTGTTTGTCTTAATCCCATATTATGATGTGACTATGGTTCCTTTATTTAAAGACTTTTTTTTGGGGGGGGGCAACTCATGTATTAATTTTCCTAACTATAGCACTGAAAATGTAACACAATACTTTCACTATTTTGAATTATTCACATATTAGAAAACTATTTATATAATGTGAGTACTTTATTTATTTTTTAGACATAGATAGGGTGTTCATATCAATGAATGAAATAAAATTTCATTACTACTTTGATCTTCACAGTTTAGCTTTAAATAGGGTGTATATATATAAATTGCATTTGTCACAAAACTTGACTTTAAATGATGCATTCAAAATTACACCCCAAATACTGGATGAGAAACAGGAGCTTCTCTTTATATCTAATACGCTGAAACGAAGTTAAGCAATTTTAATAACATTCGTGATAATTCTCTGAAAACATTAATAGTTATATCAATATGGGATAATCTTTTTTTTCTTCCTGATCTTTTGTTAATTTTAAAGGCTTTCTCATAATAAATGTTAACACTTATGAAAGCAAAATAATAAAGATCTTGCAGTTTTCTTTCTAATTGTAAATCTACTTATGATTTGGATAAACCGTATTTCCTTGCTGAAAGAAAAAAAAAAAAAAAAAAAGACTTTCAGTTGTTTACAAATCTAGTGCTTGTATTTTTCTGAATGCTAACAGTGCCTTAAGTTACTGTGCCCATTTCTGTAGCAAAATAAATGTTTGAATAATATCACAGAGATAAGGATAGAAATGTAGCATGATGGACTTACGACTTTCGTTTATGGATGCAATTTTGGGTGACGTGTGTTGTTGCTGTAGATAAAACGATGATAGCTTGGCTCAGTAATATTAACATTTTTTATTTAATGCTAGAAAGGATATACATTTCAACACACGTTCCCTCATTTCCAGTCACATTGAATTGTCTCATTTACAGTTCACACGATAAGCATTTTTATAGGTAGCAAGTCCACGTAGGTAAAAAATCATAAAAGTTATACTACAGCTACGAAGACATCAGGAAGCGAAAGAGAGGTGAAAGCGTGCTTCACTGACTGCAGCTAGGAACAGAGTTAATGTCATCGTCGCATGCAATTTCCTTATGCAAAGTCTCACGTGACAACTGATGTCATTTCACTGATTACCAACTGGATTTGACAGGTGGTGCCATCTCTTGAATAGAATTTAAAGTATCTGTGAGAACGCCACAGTACTTCCCCCCCCCAAGTACCACTGGTATGATATAAATATTTTGGGTTAAATTTAACCGTTCTTCCAGATCTGGTAGTTTTAGGTTGCTCTCTAACAGGATTGAAGCCTTCTTCTGTGGGTAATGTTGATGGAGAATTTTCTGGATCTTGCATCAGAAATGCTGGTTTGAGATGATTGATTCTAATCACTGATTGTTTGCCGCTGCAGATGATAGTGAAATGTTTAGGTGTCCATTTGACAACTTTGAATGGGCCATTATACGAAAGGTGGCTTAATGGCATCATTGTGCATGAATGCGTGAAAAGATGTCTCAAGTGCAAGATGTACAAAATAGCTTGGCTTGTTATGCGAGGATTCTGGGGTTGGAGAGATATTACTCATAGTATCATGCAGACATTGAAGTAATGTTGAAGGATCGATGGCTGGAGTAGATGCTGGATGAAAGAATTCTCCTGGCAGGCGGAGGGTTGCACCATATAACATTTCAGCACAAGTACTACTAATGTCTTCATTGAATGCTGTACAAAGACCAAGCAAGACTAGGGGTAAGGCCAGTATGTGCTATTGTGACACTTCAGAGCTTGTTTTAGATATCGGTGAAATTGTTCCACCATCCCATTTCCAGATGGATGGGATGGTGTGGTTCAGATATGGCGAATGCCAAAGAGAGATGTGAGGGATGAGAACAAGTGAGATTCAAATTATCAACCTTGATCAGTAGTGATGATAGTAGGCATGCCAAATCTTGAAATTCACTGGGAGATGAACGCTCGAGCTACAGTTTCAGTAGAGATATTTTCAATAGGAAAGGCTTCAGGCCATCTTGTGTAACGGTTAATACAAGTGAGAAGGTAAGTGTAACAATTTGAAGGTGGCAATGGGCCTATCAAATCTAAGTGTACATGATCAAAACGTCTTGCAGGAAGGTTAAATTGTTGAATGGGACTGTGAGTGTGATGAGATACTTTACACCGTTGACATCTAATACATGAAAGAGTCCATTCTGTGACGTCCACGTTCATTGCTGGACAGATAAATCTGTCTGTGATCAGCTTTTTGGTGATGCAGATTCCAGGATGTGCCCAATTGTGCAAGGCATTAAACACATCACGTCTAAAATTGATAGGAATATAGGGATGTTTACTGTTCTCTATGTCACAGTAAATTTTAAGCACTGAATCAATGTGCAATGGTTGTAACTGCAGGGAGGTTTGTGGATTCAAGATTAGGTTCTTCAGTTCTCCTCATGCAACTGAGCTTTTGCAATTTCAGAAAAATCTGGAGTGGTGAGGTTGATATTGTTTATACGAGACAAAGCATTGCAATACAATTATCAGTACTAGAGATATGTCTGACGTCTGTACTGAATTGGGCAATGAAATCCAACTGTCGAAACTGATGAGGAGAACATGAGTCAGAGTATTTTTGAAAAGCAAAGATTAATGGTCGATGATCGGTAAAAATGATAAAGTCGTGTCCTTCCAGGCCAAATGGCATGTACAAGTACTCAAAGAGACCAAATGGTGTGAGGACAGCTGTTTTTGGAATGTCTGAGGGGTTTACAAGGATTTGGTGATAGGCATGGGTTAAATCAAGTGTTGAGAATATGCTCTTTCCTGAAAACATTTGAGTGCAATCCTGAATATGGGGTATGGGATAACGATCCAGAGTTGTAAAGACGTTTAAACGATGATAATCACCGCATGGTCGCCAGTTGCCATTTGCCTTATGAACCGTATGCAGGGGGCTTATCCAAGGACTTTTTGAAGGTTGAATGATGCCTTTTGATAGGAGAAATTCAAACTCTTGACGTGCAGCTTGAAGCAATCCTGGAGATAATCTCTTAGGTTTTGAGAAAATAGGGGGTAGCTTCAATATTATGGAAAACAGTTGACATTGGTGTCCTCTCAAAAGTTTACGAAGTATTCGTCAAGCTGGGGTAATCAGCAAAAATTTTGTTAAATTTCGAGTTACCCATCAAAATATGGATGCTAGTACTGAGCAGGTTCACTTTGGAATGTCTATCACAAGAATACAATTTTGTTTGTCCATCAACTAAACGGTTGTTTTTGACATCTATAAGTAAGTTGAACTTCATGACAAAGTGAACACCTATGATGGGTTGATTGACGTCTGCCAATGCAAAAGGCCAAGTAAATGAGCGACATAAGTTTAAATTTATGGTCAAAAGTTTGGTGCCATACATTGCTATTTTGGTACCATTAGCAGCAAAGAGTACCAATGCAGCTGGGTTTTTGGCATGCTGACTGTAACTCTTGGGAATGACAGATAAATTGGCTACGGTGTTGATTAAAAAGGTGAGCTTTGACGATGGATCGGCCAAAAGAATTCGATTAATATGGCGGTCGCAATGTTGGCCGACAAGCGATCGCCGATCTAGTTTTCCGAGTGCCAGAAATTGCATGGAGAAATAGATTTTCATGCATTGGAACCAAAATTAGCATGGTAGAAACAAATGTTGTTGCACGGTTCTTTATACTATCGATAGTGTCCATTGGATCTATTACGCCTTCTGTTGTGTTGGGAATGATTGTCTCTTCGTTCACAGGAATACTCATGGCTGTTTTTGATGGCTAGGGAAAGTTCATTTACTTGCTTCCTCAGCTCTGCAACTTGCTGTTCAATGGGAGAGTTAGATGCTGTAGCAGCACTATTTATGTGAGAGAGAGTTGTGAGATCTGCAATTTTATCAGCTACAACTGCGAGTTTTGGGAGATCATCACTTAAGGCAGCAAGAATACTCAGTGTATTTTGCGGGAGATGAGATATCCATCTCTCCAGCAAGGTTTCGCATATGGCAAAGTAATTGTGAAGGGCGTTGACTGCTAAGTTCTAGCCCCTGAAGAAGTGTACAGATCTTTGACTCCTCACTTTCAGAATGCAATTAAGCATGTTTTTAGTGTATCGTATTTGTCAGTAACTGGTGGGTGTAAAGCAATGTCGCAAACGCTATTGAGAATATCAGATTCAATTGCAGATATCACATGATTGAATTTCGTGGAGTCAACATTTATTTCGGTGATATCAAACTGGGCCTCCAGTTGTTCAAACCACAAAGTGGGGTTGACCTTCCAAAATGGGGGAGGCTTGATGGCATCATGTGAGATATTAAGATCGTCTGTGACGGTTTGTGGTGGAGCTATGATTCACAAAAACAAATATACATTGCCAATATGACAAAACAAATAAACAGACAATAAACAGAAAATAATCAGTCACTAATAAGTTCACATACAATACTAGTGCAAAATAAATAAAGTTAATGCAAACATTAATGTGAGAAAAACACTTTTGGTAGGTATGCTATCTGAATATAAGCATAAGTTTTAAAGTACTACTAACTAAGAATTTGCGTGGCTTACCTCCGAATTATACGAGAAATATTTGCTCAGTCAGCGGCAGATTCAGCATAAAACAATTCACTTATAGAAAAATATTCTGAAAAACTTATTTTGTGATATGTAACCACGTTGTAGAATATATATACAAATTTCACTTCTAAACACTTTGACATTTTGCATGAGGTAAGTTATGATTCACAAGCACATTGTTAAGGAGACACAACTGTTTTTCACACTATTTTGATGATAACACAAAAATAATGATGGATTACAATATTCGTTTGCGATAACAGACAATATTTTCACTTCACAGCACTTCATGAGCACAGAAATTGAGGATGCAAGCAGGTTCCAGGAGGTACGTGTTCACTAACTTGATGGGTCATTATTTATGGCTTTCGTTTATGGATGCCATTTTGGGTCGCATGTGTTGTTGCTGTTGTTAAAACGATGATAGCTTGGCTTGGTAATATTAACATTTTTATTTAATACTAGAAAGGATATATATTTCAACACATGCTCACTCATACACAGTCACATTGAATGCAGTTCACACAATAAGCATTTTTACAGGTAGCAAGTCCACATAGGTAAAAAATCATGAGTCATATTACAACTACGAAGACATCATGGAGCGGAAGCGGAAGAGAGGTGAGCGAGTGCTTCACCAATGGCAGCCAGGAACAGAGTTAATGTCATCGCCGTGTACAGTTTCTTTACGCGAGGTCTCGCGTGACTACTGACGTCACTTCACTGGTTACCAACTGGATTTGACAGGTGGTGCTATCTCTTGAATAGAATTTAAAGTATCTGTGGGAATGCCACAGCCTTTGATAAAGCTCTGAAGCATAAAATTCCATATACAGGGTGTCCCACAAAGGCCACTGTTCTTAAAATTAAATAACTCAAAAACAAAGATTGATAGAAGAATGAAACAAAAAGTATGTTTATTGGGACAGCTGTAAAATTTTGATACAAAAGTTTCCCATTTTGTTACAGAAGTTGCCGATAGGGGCGCTGTAGTCGCAGTACATTCTAGAAAAATGTAATAAACACTCTGCAAGCCAATGTTGCAATCACATCACAATCTTTTCAAAATGTCCATCTTTCGCAGTACAGAGGTAGTGCAAATGAAGAACGAAATTTTCACACACCTCCCGTAGTTTGTCAATGGAAATGGATGTACATGCTTCACAGATCGACTCTTCAAGCTCGTCCAGTGTTGCAGGCTTCTTCTGGAAGAGAGTGCCCCACAAAAAGTAGTCACAAGGGGTAAGATCGGGTAAGTATGGAGGCCAATCCATGTCTGTTCCAGTAAATTTGAAATTGCCCAAAGCAATAACTCTGTTCCTGAAGTATTCTTCAAGGAACTGAAATACCTGTTTGGTGCAGCGTGGTCGGGCACCATCTTGCATGGACCAGGAAGTGCCTGGTCGATCCTCCAACACTAACAGTGTGGTGACAAATTGTTCTAACATTTCAACATGATAGTCAGAAGTGATCGTTTCTCTCAAGAAGAATGGGCTGATAATACACCTTTGTTGGATACTGCAGCCCAAACAGTAACTTTGCAGGAATGTAGTGGTTTTGTTTCACACAAATGGAGGCTTTCAGTACCCCAAATTTGGCCAATTTTGTTTATGACACCATTCAGGTAAAAATGTACTTCATCTCTGAACCATATGCAGTAACATCGAATACATCATCATCAAGCATTGTGAGCATTTTGTTTGCGAACCTTCTGTATGTTGCACACAGCTCGAATGGGAATGGCTTGGTGACACTGGATCTTGAACGGAAACATGTGTAGCCTGTTTCTAGTATTCTGGGGTGCATGCTGGATTGTGTTAAGGCAGTTTTTGCTACAAGTCTTTGGCTGGAAATCCTCAGATTTTACTGAATAACTGTAGAAACTGTCGTGATACTTTTAAGAGTAACTACAGAGTACCTGGGCCAACAATCCCCATGAACTCATCAGTCATGCTTCCTGTTCATTGAAATTTATTGAAAAGCACAAGAATAGTTTTCGAATCAGAACCTTTTGCAATGTTAAATCGTGATTGAAAACTGCGACTTGTTGCCGTAGCACTGTAATTTAACCTGTGAAATTCCAGTACCAGAAAAAAATATTGTTCCATGGAATATATGATTTCATGCACATCCTTCAATATCATAACGCCTTTTCACGTTTTGACAATGTAACTGTCCACAGACTGATCACTCTGGACTTCAGATCACTCTTTATAGGGACTTCTTGGCAATAGAGTATACGGTGCCACCTATTGGCATTTTTATAACTAAACATGAAACTTCTCAATCAGATTTTTACAGCTGTCCCAATAAACATACCTTTTGTTTCATTCTTCTGTTTATGTTTGTTTTGGAGTTATTTAATTTTAAAAATAGGGGTCCTTTGTGGGACACTAGGTATTATTAGAAGTAGTCACAAGAATTAGATTAAAATTTGCATTGGAATATTAATATGGTATGAAATTAAAATATACAATTGTTTAACAGATGTGATGCAAGATTTCACAGACAATTCTTATAATGCACCCCCTTAATTACTGAAATTTAGATACAAGATCTATTCTAAATGTAGTTGAAATTTAATATTAATTCAGATTACAAATTAGGCAAAATTCAACATTACTGCAACAGTTTCACAGAAAAAAATAGGCATTTAAAAGAAAGTTGCTAGTACAATGTCCCACAACTGTAATATCAAAAATATTCTATTTTGCTCCTTGAAGAAGGAGGATATACCTTTTACAAATCTCTTTTGAAATAACAGCTTTTAATAAAACCATACAAATATAAAATTGGATTCTACTTAATTTTAATTTTATATTTAATTCAGAAATATTCACACACAGAGAAAGTAACTCACTTCAGCCCATGGACCAGTCTTCCAGACTGAAGAATTATCATCATAAAGATTCATATTATTTGAACATACACAGGTTTCAGAATCAGAAGGTTTAGTTTCTAAGCCACACAAGACAGGGTCTCCAGGGTCTCCCTTTGATGTAATACACAGCACCTGCCTTTCTCGAACTGCTCGTTGACATGAGCACTATTGCAAGAATTGAAAAATTGTAATTAATTTAAAAATACAGTGAGGTTAAAATAATGTTAACTTTACACTTAGATTAAAATATACATTCTAAAATACCTTTCTACAGTAACCAAACACTTACATAACTGATACAAAAGAGAATACACAGAGAATACAATAACAATGTCCTCAAATAAAACATTACTTAAAATAAAAATATCAAGTTGATCAGATAATAAGCAGGATTTTAATATACCTTAATTCAAATGCAATGCAATGTCCTAAAGTGATTCTGAAATTTTCATAGATTATTGTAGTTTGATACTATGCCTTTCTTTCCCAATTTCAGATAATGAAAAATTACCTAATTTTATTCATAGTTAACTCATGTAACCTAAAAAGCTACATACTCTCTGCATGAGTTTTCTTTATTAGTTTCACCTCCATGGAAATGTAGTAGACATGAATTGGAAGAACTTTTTTTCCGCATGCCCAGCTGTTATCAAACAAAGTCAATAAAAAAGATGCTAGTTTAAAACGTACCATTGCAGAAATTTTAATTTTTAGGACAAGCCTAGAAGGGGGTGATCAAACAGGTGAAAGGTCCTTTGAAAATGCTGACATAGTCAATTTATGTATCACCAGTACAGAAACAGTCTTCCTTTGATTATGGCTTGGTTTTATAATGGCAAAGCATTCAAAGGCTATCTGACTAAAGAGAGGAATGCCTGCATAGAAGACTTTTTAAGAAAAAGTGGCTTATATCCATGTTACACATAAGGAAAACCATGAAAACAACGCAGCCAGACGATTTGCTGAAATTTGAAACCAGTTTCAAATACCAATGTTTAGCGAATTTACTGCCCAGCTGCTAGTGAGCCACAGAAACAGTGAAGAGATGAATATCAGTAGATCATCTGAAAGGATTTGGAAAACATTCTTGTGTTGGTATTTGTATTCCACAGAAACTAACAGCTGAAAAACATCAGCAGTGAGCATTAGTATGCACCCCTCTGTTAACAAAAAATGTCTGCAAGAAAGAAACCTTTCTTAAGGCATATCATAAGGGATACGAAAAAGAGATTCTTTAGATTATTTATACTAATTTTTTTGAAAAAGGCAAGAGCCAAAATATAAAGTTACTAGTCTCATTAAGAAAATCAGTTGGACTGAGCCTAAAGAAGACTCTACTCTGCATATGGTAGGGAATGGAAGGTATGGTTTATTTTGAACATTTAGATAATAACCCAACCATGTATGCAGATTTCTTTATCAAAAGTCAGATAACTTAAAGTGAGCTTCAACCATAAAGTGATTTGCGTTGATCAACAGACCTAACGTAATCTTCAGCAGGATGAAATACTTAAACCATATACAGCAAAAGAAACTTAAAAAAGACTTAATTAAGATACAATTACACGCGGAACAAGCATTAGTTTAGAAGTCAAACAACAAAAATCAGCACGTTCATTTTTGTTGTTTCACTTCTAAATTGAAAAAGACTTGTTAATGGGAATTTTTTATTTATCTTTCTATGAGTTCTGTCTAAGAGTAATACAGTCAAAAGTCGTTAATTCGGACACCCATAATCCGGAATGATCTATAATCCGGACCTCAAAGATATAAACTTTCTGCGCATGCGCCGCGTTGACACATGCGCATAGGCGTTTACGCGTGCGCGTAAGACCTTTACGCGAACGCGCATATGCGTGTGCGCAAGTGCAGAATACGTTTTCGCGTGCGCGTTTAACAGACGTATAACGTATAACGGACGGTATAAGCTAAAATTATACAATTATCTATTTCAGTTAATGTTGATGCTTGCGTTATTCCTTAATCTTCGAATTGGATGCAGCTTATTATTTTTTGCAGACTGTAAGAGCAATTTTATAAATGTCTTTCGATTATGTCAATTTCCGATTCTGGAGCTCCCAAAGGATCTACAAAACGAAAGTATGTCTCAATGTCCGTCAAACAAAAAGTGGAATTGTTGCAAAAAATGGATAAAGACATGAAGAAGGTGATAGAGAGGTTAGTGAAAACGAAAAAAATTCGATTGACAAGTTAGTCGGTATTCTTGGCACAGCAATTACGGGACTTGAACAGCGGAGCTTTTTAACTGAACAAGAAATTATGTCTTTATAGAATTAAAGAGAAAGTATTATCACATAAAACGAAACAACTTACATTGAAAGAAATGTTTAATAAAGTAAACAAATAAATATTAAGGTTCTTTTTTTGTAAATGTTGATACCCTTTAGATCATAATTGTTCTTTATTTCCTAAAATACGGTTTCATATTTTTAATTTTAGAATTTGTGCATGCCATCTTACGAGATTTAAACTGATGATCTATAATCCGGAAAAATCGATAATCCGGAATCGCCGAAGTCCCGACGAGTCCGGATTAACGACTTTTGACTGTAAAGCATTTTCTGGTTGGCTGAAGCTTGAACAATTAACTGGAAATAGAAGATGTAGGAAATAAATATTCTGTGGCAAAACTAAAAGGATTCTTTAAAAGCAAGATAGAAAAGTTGTCCGAGTGGTGAAAAGTTATAGATAATGATGAATACTATTTAAAAATATAAGTTTATGCAATTTTTTTCTCATTTGATGTCATCTATCTCAATTCTCCATTACTTACCTATCAGCTCCATAATTACAAACATCATAGTCAAAAATGGTCAACCTTAAAACAACATTGTATAGTAGAGTTCTGTAAACCTGACTTACTAAAACTAATACTGTACACTGAGAAGAAACCGAAAATGTCAAGGTTTTATAAAATAAGGGTTACGTTTCTGAGGTACACCCTAATTTTAAGACAGTTATTTTAAGTTTATACCACTTTTCCACCTCTTCTAGCTTCCACTTACAATTACTTGCCAGAATAAGTTTTTAGAATCACATTAAATGCATACAAGAAAGAGTAAGCATTTAAGTCAAAGTTCCACTTTGGGAAGAGAATAAGGATTCCTGAATGGCGCGTGTTTTGCCTTAGGGCTACGTCTCTCTAAGCTGTTACTACGCATGGCTGTATTACGTGCCCTTGATATATTTGCTAGCTAATTTAATATTATGGGTCAACTAGTTTAGAATTTGTGTTAGCTTCCGCTAAGTCTCTTTAGTTAGTTCTTATTCCTTACATTTTTGAGTTTAAGCCCAAGTGAAGGCATTGTTGTACGCCCTGAGTAAGGAGCCATCTGTGAATCTTTATTTTAAGGAATAAAGGGTAATTAACCCTTTTTGAGTTTATGTTTCCATTTTTGGACTTAAGTGATTATTCACTTAGTAGTTCACTAGGTTCCTCAACACTTAGTTAATAGATAAAAGTGAGGAACCCTACATTGGCAGCCAAAACACTGACAAATTATGTCGTTAGAAAATGGAAAATTTACTCCGACCCCTTTTACCTTTCAAATCTCAGCTAGCAGGTAACCCTATGGAGAGATTCGGTTTCATGGTAGAAACCATGCGGGCAGCTATGAAGCCAGCCACGACGTTTGATGGCAAAGGTGCCATGATGACTTTCCTAGAGCAGATGGACCTGCATTTCACATTACACTGAAGTGACAAAAGTCATGGGATAGCAATATGCAAATATACAGATGCCAGTAATCGCGTAGAAAATGCATACATGCGAAGTGCTTTGGCAGGGCTTTCATTTGTGTTCAAGTTATTCATGTGAAGAGGCTTTGACGTGATTATGGCTGCACATCGAGAATTAACAGACTTTGAACGTGGAATGGTAGTTGGAGCTAGACGCATGGGTCATTCCATTTCGGATATCGTTAAGGAATTCAACATTCCGAGATCCACAGTGTCAAGAGTGTGCCGAGAGTATCTAATTTCAGGCATAACATTCCACCATGGACAGTGCAGTGGCCGACCACCTGCACTTAACGACCGAGACCAGCGACGTCTGCGTAGAGTTGTCAATGTTCACAGACAAGCAACACTGCGTCAAATAACCACAGAATCAATGTGGGACGTACGAGGGACGTGTCTGATAGGACAGTGCAGCGAAATTTGTCTTCCTTGGGCTATGCCAGCAGAAGACAGACTCGAGTGCCTTTACTGACAGCACGACATCGCTTGCAGCAACGTTCGTAAGCATATCGGTTGGTCCCTAAACGAATGGAAAACCGTGGCTTGGTCAAATGAGTCATGATTTCAGTTGGTAAGAGCTGATGGTAGGGTTCGAGTGTGGCGAAGACCCCACGAAGCCATGGACCCAAGTTGTCAACAAGGGCACTGTTCAAGCTGGTGGTGGTTCCATAATGGTCTGGGCTGTTTTTACATGGCATGGACTCGGTCCTCTGGTGCAACTGAACCGATCATTGACTGGAAATGGATACCTTCAGCTACTTGGAGATCACTTACAGCCATTCATGGACTTCACGTACTCAAACAACGACGGGATTTTTATGGATGACAATGCGCCATGTCACCGGGCCACAATTGTTCGCGATTGGTTAGAAGAACATTCTAGACAATTCCAGCGAATGACCTGGCCAACTGGATCGCCCGACATGAATCCCATCGAACATTTATGGGACATCATCGAGAGGTCAGTTCGTGCCCAAAACCCTGCACCGTCAACATTTTCACAATTATGGACGTCTATAGAGGCAGCATGGCTCAAGCTCAATATTCTTGCAGGGGACTTCCAACGACTTGTTGAGTCTATGCCACGTCGAGTTGCTGCACTCGCCGGGCAAAAGGAGGACCGACAAAATATTAGGAGGTATCCCATGACTTTTGTCACTTCAGTGTATATCCCGTAAACCAGCTGCAGAAAGTAACAATTGCTACGGCTAACTTAAAAGGCTAGGCCCTGAGTTGGTTCAAGGCTATTTGAAAATTCCTGATGTGGGATTAAGGATTGGAAACCTACAGCAGGGAAAATTTTAAAACCGCGCTATTAAAAGTTTCCTGTAGTCAAAGACCGAGTAAAGCTGGAAGCAGAGGTCTTTAGTAAATATCAGATGAATACCGAAGATCTGATCGACTTGATCTTGAGAAAGATACAAATATTCAATATATTGTAGTAATTTTTCCATGTCTACTTTCGTCTATTCAAGATTTCCTGGAAGTAAGAAATCCACAGACTTTGGAAAACCTATTTCAGCTTGCCGTGAAATTCCACAACAGATGAGCAGCTGCAAGCACGCGTTCAGCAAATTTCCGCCAGTATTTGAGGGTTTCTTCTCAACAGAAACCTCAAAGTAAGCAGTATCCTTATCATCAAGCGGGAAAGACTAACAAAGGAAATAATAAGAGGTCAGGTCAGTCGAAAGCATTTGGACACCGCAATAAGAAGCAGCGCAAGCAAGAGGGGAAAAAAAAGGATTTAAACTGATCCGGGTGGCCGATCACCCCCTCTGAAGACAAATTCCTCGGAAATTAAATACGGTAGTTGTACAAAATTTATCATTACCAGAAATTTACATTTTATTGAACAACGTCCCTACTATCGCCTTACTTGACACTGGGACTTAATGCAGGTTTTTGTCGCAAGCCTTCTTTAAAACGAATTTTCGTCGTTACAGACTATTTAAAACCACGGAACAGAAAGTAATTGCCGCCCAAGGAAAACGGTGTGTCTGCTTTGGGAAAGCAGGGCTATACGTGCAAATAAAGAATGAGACACACAAAGTGAATTGTGTTAGTTAAGGACCTACTAACTTCAGTTTTTTTTTGGGGGGTTGACCTTTTTACGCGCAGCAAGCACTAAATAAAATTTTAAGAACTCTATCTTACAGGTCTAGATGCATGCTGTAGAAGAGGAAGGGGGGGCTTTCCAGATGTTGACCTAAACCATCTCCGGGAAGAGGAGAGAAAGAAATTGGAAAATTTGGCAAGAGATTTTCATAAATTATTTGATAAGAAACCTGGCTTCTGCAAGTTTATGTAGCATAAAATAATGTAGGAAATGCCCCCCCCCAGTTCGGTCTAAGCCTTATCGGTACGACCAGGTGAAGTAAGAAATTTTAGAATAGCATATTAAAAAATGTTGGCGAATAAAATAATTATTCCGAGTAGTAGCCCCTATGCAAGCCCAATAATGTTATGTAGAAAGAAAAATGACCTTCCATCCTCAGATCCGAATTCGTGGAGATTCGCTGTTGATTACCGTAAATTAAATAGTATAACTAAACATCCTACGTATTCCCTGCCGATAATTGAGGAAATAATATGAAGAATTCGATCTACTAAGTATATGGCTATGCAGAGATCTGGCATCAGGGATATTTTCAAATTGCAGTAAAACCCGAGGATGTCGAGAAAACAGCTTTTATAACAAAATCAGGTGTGTATGCCTATTTGAGAATGCCGTTTGGCTTAAGCAGAGCTCCGGCTACATTCCAGAAAGTCATGGATATCGTATTAAGACCCATCTTAGGCAAAAGTAGAGTCATTTCCTTAGATGATATAATAGTTACTAGCAAAACTAATAGACGAACATGTTGAACATCTTGGAGAAGTTTTTTTCATTATCAAATGAAGTCAGCCTCAAGGTTAATCCTAAAAAATGCAAAATTTCGGCAAAGGAACTTAAAGATCTCGAAAAAAGGAATCGAAACTGATAACTCTAAAATCTTAGCAATCGAGTTATCCACCTCCTGATAACAGCCAAAAAATTAGCATCCTTTTTGGGCATGGGCTCATATTATCGGCCACTCATTAAAGACGTTGCGAAGACAATCCTTACTGGTTCTCAATCAAAAAAAAAAAAAAAAAAATTCACGTGGACCACAGAGGCGAACACTGCGTTCGAAGAATTAAAACATGCATTTATTAACGCCCAGTTCTCAAGTTCCCGGAATGGGACCAGAACTCGATGTCTTAAAAGCAGTACAGAAATTCCAAGTTTACTTTGGAAGTGCCCCGGAGACACCACTTTCTCCAATGAATTGGTGGATCGATTTCCTTGGGCCTTATCCTAGAATAAGGTTAAATAAGAATAGATATCTCTTAACTATCGCTGATCACTTCTGCAATGGGTGGAAATAATTCTCCTTAAGTGAGCATCAGCAAAATATTGTCAAATTCGTTCTTAAATAAATATTTTTTTTAATATGTGTAAAAAAGGTTAGCTTTAAATATGTTCTTGGCCCATAGATGGCGCCACTGTTTTTATATTCTTCTATAACTGTGCACTCCAATAAAACTTCACTTGTGTTCCAAACTCCCAACAGGTATGTTGTGTATTATTTATTCTCATGCATGCAAGTAACCACTCTCTGCTATATTGAGTTTCTAATAGGTTATGGGCCCAGGCCAGATTAAGAAATGAGGATAAATAATCTAGTGTCTAGTTAAGTTAGTTTGTTTATTTAATTCTATTTGTAAATTTTTTAGAATTACTTTAACCAGAATTGACCACATGGTTATGTTAGGGTTAGCCAAAGCACATGGTTGCAAAAGCTTAACTAGTACAAATATTTTTGACTGTTAATTATTTGGGCAAATGTTTCTTTGAGAATAAAATTAATTCAATAGAAAATTTATTTGAATTTATCTCAAATTATAATTTTTTTTGTCTCTTGTTGATTAAAGTTAAAAAGGAAAAATGCCAGGGGGAGAAGGTTCATTTAGTCATAAACAATTGAGTGGAAGGGAAAATTACATGGATTGGAAATTTTCCATGAAAATGCATCTCATTAAATTAGATTTAAGGGCTTATGTAGAGGGTACAAAAGAAGATCCAGTAAAGGATACCAAAGCTTTGTCATATATAGTTGAAGGGGTAAGTGAAATTATTTTCAATGATATAAGGGATTTAACAAGTGGAAAGGAAGCTTGGAAAGTATTAGCTGAAACATATGAGAATAAGGGAATCACAAGAAAGGTTTCAATAATTAAAACATTAGTAAATACCCGTTATACTGATTGCAAGGATATGTCTGACTATTTACATAGGGTCATTTCATCTTATCAGCAGTTAAAATCTACTGGTGTTAAACCTGATGAAGAATTAATTGCAGGAATAATTTTAGCTAATTTACCTGATAGGTTTGAACCTCTTATAATGGCTTTGAAAAATTGTGGTGAGGCAATAACAGTTGACAATGTTAAAAATCGCTTGTTAGCTGAAGATTCAAAACCCCTAGTCAATGAAAGTAAGGAATACGCATTTGTTAATAAAAATATAGGAAGCAAAAGGTACTTTAAAGGAAAATGTTTTAAATGCGATTTGTTTGGCCACAAAAGCTCTGATTGTCAGAAGTCACCTCTCAAAAAGGATAGATATAATGAAAACAAGTTTAACAAAAAGTCTAATGTTGGATTAAAACATAAAAAGGGGGAAGAAGCTTATGTAGTGGAAATTAGTGTAGCTAATTCTAATCCACATCCCAATATTTGGTACATGGATTCTTGTGCTTCTTACCACATGACTCCACATAAAGAATTATTAGATGATTATCAGGATGCTAGTATTCATCAAATAAAAACAGGAAGTTCAGTAATAGAAGTAGAGGGTAAGGGTAAAATAACTTTCCTCTTATCTAGAAATAAAAAAAGAGAGTCTGTAACTTTTAGTAATGTTTTACACGTTCCAAAGTTAACAGCCAATTTGCTGTCCATTAAGTATTTAAATAAAGTATTTGAAATGGTTAGTACTTTTACAAGTGAAAGATGTTTTCTGTATGAAGGTAAACATTTAGTTGCTACTGGAACAGGTATGGGAGATAATTTGTATTCTCTTGATTTATGTAATGAGTGGGCTTTAATTACTGATAAAAATATTTCAAATGAATTATTACACAAAAGAGTGGGCCATTTAAGTGAAGGAGGAATGACCAGATTAAAAGATATGGTCGAAGGTTTTACATTTAACGGAAAATTGTTAAATTGTGTGTCATGCATTAAAGGCAAAATGCATAGACAACCATTTCCCAAGGGAGAAGCTAAGCGTGCAAAAGAGTTATTAGGCATAGTACATAGTGACCTGTGTGGGCCTATGAATGTTACATCAATTGGTGGTTCTCGCTACTTTATTAGTTTTATTGATGATTTGTCGCGAATGACTTTTGTTTATTTTTTGAAAAATAAATCTGAAGTTTTTGAAAAATTCAAAATATTTCAAGCATTTGTGGAAAGGCAAACTGGCAAATCAATCAAAATCTTACACTCAGATAATGGTACTGAGTATGTAAACAATGAGATGGATAACTATTTAGCATCAAATGGAATTCAGCATCAAAAGTCTATTCCATTTACACCAGAGCAAATGGGTGTAGCTGAACGTAGTAACAGAACTCTTGTAGAGCGAGCACAATCAATGTTGGTGGATGCTCACCTTGATCAAAATTATTGGGCTGAAGCAGTGCAAACTGCAAATCACTGTAAAAAATATATCTCCAACTATTGCAGTTGCAGGTATGACCCCTTATGAAAAATGGTATGGGGATAAGCCAAATTTAGAATACTTGAGAGTATTTGGATGTCGTGCATTTGCTCACATTCCAAAGCAAAAACGTAAAAAATGGGATATAAAAGTAAAGGAATTAATGCTTGTTGGGTACTGTCAGGATAGAAAAGGCTATCGATTAATAGATCCCAAAACTTATGAAATAATAAATGCACGAGATGTACAATTTTTGGAAAATGAAATGTACTATAAAAAGGCAAGTAATATGCCAAAATTCTATGATGAATCCTCATTCAGTGGGAGCGTGATTATGACATTTTCAGATACTGAGAATGCAATAGCTGATGATCAGAACGGTGAATTGGAAGGGATGGTTAATGATAATACTCAGTCTGATCATGAATTAGTTAATGCTAGTGTTAAATCTAATCACGATGAACATAATACTGCTCAAAATGATAGCCATGATAACAGTAGTGTAGTTGATGAACTACCTACATTGACTAGAAACAGAAAACTTAGATTCCCAAATAGTTATACGGACTATGACACACACGGGATGCCAGAAATGCCAATGCCAAATTTAGATCGAATGTGCTTTGTTAAAGCTATGGCAGCAGCAACAAATGGTATGTATTCTGAACCGAAAACCATTGATGAAGCATTAAGGGGCAATGATGCAAACCATTGGAAGGATTCTATATGGGAGACTATATTAGGCCATATTAAAAACAAAACATGGGAAATAACAGATAAACCTTATGATAAGAACATTGTAGATTGTAAATGGGTTTTCAAAATTAAATGTAATTCAGTAGGCAAGATTGAAAGATATAAAACACGTTTAGTTGCCAAGGGCTATTCTCAGATTGAGGGAATAGATTATACTGAAACATTTGCACCAGTTGTCCGATATGTAACATTAAGAGTTTTATTAGCTTATGCAGCTATATATGATTGGGAAATTGACCAAATGGATGCTGTAATGGCTTTTGTACAGGGAACTCTAAATGAAGACATTTATATGAAAATTCCAGACGGTTTCAGTGAATTTTACAAGCAAAACTTAAAGGGAAAGGTCCTAAAATTAAACAAAGCATTAGATGGTTTAAAGCAGAGTGGTAGACTATGGTACCAACTGTTAGAAAAGGGTTTAATAGAAATGGGACTGAGGCAAAGTTCTTTTGATAGTTGTGTCTATATTAAAATAAATGAAAATAAAGATCTTGTTATTGTTGCTATTTATGTTGATGACTTACTCATTTTTAGTAATAACATAGAACTTAAAAACTGGGTAAAACAACAACTTAAAGAAAAATTTGAAATGAAAGACTTGGGACCAGCAAATTATTGCTTAGGAATTAAAATTGAACGAGATAGAACTAAAGGGTCCATTAGCCTTAGTCAAACTCAGTATGTAGAGAGTATGCTTTGCAAATATAATATGCATGAATCTCATGGTGTAAAAACACCATTAGACCAAAATCAAGTGTTATCTAAACTGCAGATACCAACTAGTAAGGAACAAAAGCTACCTGTTCCTTATCAGGCTGCCATTAGGAGTCTTCTTTATGCAGCTCAAGCAACACGGCCAGATATAACTTATGCTGTGAATTTCCTTAGCCAGTTCTCCAATAATCCGGCAAGGGTTCACTGGAATGCTGTCAAGCGCATCATGCGGTATCTTCGAGCCACTACAGATGCTACATGGTCTTTTTCAAAGGACCATAGTGCTGATGTCCTTGGTTACAGCGACTCAAACTATGGAGGTGATGCTGGGGATCGACGATCAACCACTGGATATGTTTTCCTCATCGGAGGTGGTGCAGTGTCATGGTATAGTAAGCGTCAACCAACCATTGCAACTAGTACAACAGAAGCCGAATATATGGCTCTTTCTGCAGCTACTAAAGAAGCCATATGGCTCAACAAAATTGTTAAAGAACTTGGGATTATTACTGCAAAGCCAGTATTATTATACTGCGATAACAACAGTGCTATTAATCTCAGCAAAAATAGTGTGTATCATGGTAGTTCAAAGCATATTGATATACAACATCATTTCGTGCGAGAAGCTGTGAAAATTCAGCACATTGACATACAATATAAGACTACTAATGATATGATTGCAGACTTTTTGACAAAAAATGTAAACAGTGCAAAACATGAAATGTCTGCAAAAATGATGGGTTTAAAATGAAGACCAATGTAATTTAATGTTTTATTATATGTATGTGTGCTGATGTAATTTCTCATTGTATTTAATTAGGATGATATTTAAACCTAAAGTGGGAGTGTAAAAAAGGTTAGCTTTAAATATGTTCTTGGCCCATAGATGGCGCCACTGTTTTTATATTCTATAACTGTGCACTCCAATAAAACTTCACTTGTGTTCCAAACTCCCAACAGGTATGTTGTGTATTATTTATTCTCATGCATGCAAGTAACCACTCTCTGCTATATTGAGTTTCTAATAATATGCGACCCCCAGTAAAAGTAATATCTGATAACGGAAAACAATTAGTTAGTCACTTATACAAAAACCTTTGCACAGAACTTGGCATACGTCACCTAAAAATGATACCATATAGGCTGCAATCGAATACAGTGGAAAGTGTAAACAAAATTATTGTTAAAATTATTCGGGGATATGTTAAAAATTATCATGACTGTTGGGATAGCTGCGTCAATGAATTAGGCTTCGCTTTAAGAACAGCGAAACATTATACTACACAAAAGACCCCCCGCAGAACTCTTTTTAGGGAGGAAAATTTTAACTCCCTTAGATAAACTCTTTTTTTGGGCAGCAGAGGGAAGAAGAATTTAAGTTAAAGGATATTCAGGAAATCATTAATGAAGCCATAAGAAACTGATTCAGCTAGGAAGAAGCATAAATACTGTTATGACAAGAATAGACGGGAGGTAGAATATTCTGTGGGTCAAAAAGTATTAAAACTTAAAGACTCTTTATCGTCTGCACCAGAAAATAAAGTGACCAAGTTTGAGCCCAGGTTTGAAGGGTTCATCGAAAGAATTAAATTTACAACCTTATACTTAAAGTCCACAAATGGCCAGGAAATAGTGGCTAACATTGACCAAGTTAAACCACACTACAGGCGAACTGAATCTGAAATCTTAAAATATCTCTTTCAGGATCCTGGAAGCGTGCTAAGAACTTCAGACGTTCAAACAGCAAGCTGGATTTCCCCAGCAGAAAAATGGAAACAGGCGGAAAGTATGAACGAAAGACCAGTAAAATGAATCCCGCCACGAGGTCCAGGGCCAGCAGAAAAGAGAAAAAGTGCAATGAGTGAAAGGCCAGTAAAGAATGTCCTGCTGCATTTTCTAAATGTGTCAACTTACTCCTATTGCATCTTAATTCTTCACTAGCAGCACAAACTTTTTGTACTTACCAATGTGTTAACCCCTTTTATTTCACGCTCTTGCACCTAGATCGAACAGCACAGCTAAACAGTTCAAAGATATCAAAAAAATTAACCAAAAAAAAAAGTTCAAATATTTAAATCCTTATTACTATGCTTTAATACTTATTATAACTTTATTGCCCAGTTAATGTGAAATATCAATTAGGAAACTTTTATAATTTGATTTAGGGGTAGGGCCTCGTTGCCCAGGTACTCAGGTGTTACACTGCTCAACAGACAGAAAGTCCTGACGCAACGAGGTTCTGTGCCAGCAGAAAAGAGAAAAATTGCAATGAATAGAAGACCAATTAAACGAGTGGCACCACAGAGGGGTGTGAATGCAACAAAAGACACCTTGACAGATAGCCACCATTACCCATCGACAACCACCCTAAGGGAGGTCGGAAGAGATCCAGGATGAAGAAATATCAGCGGTAAAAGAGCAGCCGAGGTGGTATTTACACCGCTTCAGCAATGACGAAAGTCCAAAAGGAGGTTTAAAGACTCGGAAGAAAAGCGTGCCCCCTCCCAGGAAACCAAGTGAAGGGCCAAGTACCAGAATCCTCAACCCATGAGGAAATCAGTCCGATTCATCACCAAAGGGAAGAAAAGGAAAAAATTTCCAGCAAAAAGTGTAGGCCACTCAAGGAGAAAAATCAGATTGGAGAACCGCCGTACCTGTGAAGCATTCTGCCAGAAAAGAATAGAGGATTACAAAAAGCAGAAAGATAAGTGAACATTTTCTTTGTTTACTCATTTAGAATTCAAGTTCAATTTATATCATTTTGTTCAAAGTTGCTTTTCTTAAGTGACAACCAGTGTTAAAAGCTGTCAGAAGCAAGAATTTTGAATTTGCAGGTTTGCGAGAAAGTATATGGTAAATATCTTTTAGCCAGAAAGACCTGAATTTGTGATGTAAACTGTTGTAAACTTGAACTTAAAATTAAATTTTAGAAAAAGATTGCATTTAATTTTTTGTTAGCCAGATGGTTAGTTGGTAATGTTGTTCGTGGTAACACAATACTGACACACTCAGTTTATAATAGAACAAATTTCTGAAGAGCGTGGGAGGGAGGGAATGAGTTAAAATGTGTGTAAATGAAATCTGCTTGAGAGCCAAATAAATGTAATAAAATGTAATTGGAAGGGAAATTTTTCTTAGAAACAAAGCACTAATGCGTTTTCCTTCCAGATATTTTGGAAAGACCAAAGTATGATGTCAAGATCAAGATGTATCTGCTGAGCAAAAATTTTTTTTAAATGATTTTATTTATCTTAGTTTTAACTTAGGTTTAGATCATTTGTAAAGTTGGCCCTAAACAAAAGTTAAAAATTCGATTTCAATAATGAGACTGAATTAAGAATTCAAAAGCATTAGAAGTTACACTTTGAATGTTAGCAAGTTTGCTAGAATTTAAATTCTTAACAAGGTCATTATGAGACCTTCTTCTTCGAGTGCTTAAATTCTGGTAGGGAAAGATGTAAGGTATATCCTAATTTTATGAAAGTTATTTTAAGTTTATAACAGCTTTCCTATCTCTTCTAACTTCAGATTACAATGCCTTACCAGAATGAGTTTTAGAATCGCATTAAATGCAAATGAGTAGTTGAAAGTATTTAAGTCATTTTAAAGTATTAAGTTCACTGACTTTGTGAGACAGAGTTAGGATTCCTGAATAGCGCGTGTTTGCCTTTTGGCTACATCTTTCTAACTACTAGTACACTTGGCCATATTATGTGCCTTTAGATAGCTTCACTAGCTAATTTAATAGTACAGGTCAACTAGTTTAGAATTTGTGTTAGCTTCGGCAAAGTCTCTTTAGTTAGTTATTAGTTAGTTCTCATTTTTTACATTTTTGAGTTTAAGCCCAAGTAAAGGCATTGTTGTATGCCCTGAGAAAGGAGCCATCTGTGAATCTTTATTTTGAGCAATAAAGGGTAATTAACCCTTCTTGAGTTTATGTTTCTGTTCTTGGACTTGAGCGAGCATTTGATTAATATTTCTCTAGATTCCTCAACACTTAGCTAATACATATAAGTGAGGAATCCTACATGTTACTCACAATTCAGTATGTTACTGCATACTACATTAATACTGCATATTCAATATTCTAATGCATATTGCACTAAAAGTTCTAGTACAATACATACTGCAGAGAAGTACAATATACCTTGAAGTAAAGCTTAGAGGTTAAAAAACATTTGCATACAAAACTGAAGAAATGACTAATAGTTCTTTGTAGAAAAAAAAAAAAAAAATCTGATGCTAAACCAGCTCTCAGGCTCATTTCATTTTCTTTCAGATTCATCACTTAGGTAATGGAGAAGCAAAATGACCATAGCAGATGCACTTTGTTTCTTGAAGTAACAGAGCATTCCTTCAGTGGCTTTTAGTCCTTCACTGCGAGTAATTTTTTTAAAACTTTCTTTTGTTTTCCATCTTCTTAATTCTCTGATTCATCATTTTATACTTGTTCTCTTTCAGTAGTGCAACCCTGACACAATATCTTAAAAATTCAGTTTTCATCCTGCCCCAGTTATTCTTCCACATCAGCCTTAGTAATTCATTACACTCCAGAAGTTTTTCAGGAAGTACACTATTTCATAATTTTCTCTACTTTCTTCAAATTCGCTTTCTGAATGGTCTAGCAGTTGTGTTCAGGAATAAACTAGGTTTATACTATTGATTACATTACAATAGGTCCTAGTCCACTAAATCTTCGTGACTTCACCAGGTCCAAAATACTTATTTTTAGTTTATCAATCATGTCTCACCCTTCCACTATGGCTGAGACAAGAGTTGAAAGAAGTTTATGTCTGTACTCTCTTTTCCAGTGCTTCTGAAATGCCACTAGTTGACAAATCAAATTCTGGGTCACTAGTTGACAAACCAAAACCCCATTAGTAGGAAAAAATATAGCTCTTAATGTCTTCAACTTATAAGTGTTGAACATCAGGATGGGATATGCCACTGTGAGAACCAGAAGTGCTTTCCTTGGCAGATTTGTCAATTTTAGAAAGTTTTTGACTGAGGGAACAAACTGCTGATAAAAATCAAACCACATATGGCTCTATTCATTCATGAATTTGCTGATTCCTCTACCAAACATTCACATTACAGAAGGTGATAGTTACATTAGTACCTTTTTTTTTTTTTTCCAACCCCTGTTGACTTTGCTTATGAGTGCTAGTTTGAGTTTATGGCTGCTTGTTGTATTCCCTCCTACTGCATTTCTGAATGAAGCATTTGAAAATTCAGAGCAGACTTATGATAATTGTAAATTTAATCCTCTTTTTCCAATTACACTGTGGAAATTTGCTTTGTGCTTATAAACTTATATTTTTCTGAGTCAGTAGATAAATGTTCACAACAAATCTTTAACTGTCTGATGTCAAAACGCTTCTTTCACCTGTCAACACTAACAGTAAATCTAAGCTTTTCCTCTTGAATTTCCTCACAGAACTTGAGGGATAACTTTGGTAAAATGGGTCCTGAAATGGGTGTTCATTTTCCCTTTGTTGCCCAAACCACAAACAAACCTTCACTTACTTTTCTCGTAATTACCATCTTTATTAACTTTTCCTTTAAAAGAAAGGATGATCCTATCAGTATATGGTCTTTTTCCCACATCAAGACTCGATTTTAGATATCTTCTTTTTTTCACTCCAATATACTAGTTCATTCATGACCAAAATCCATAACAAATTTATTATTACTTTCCCCTTCATTCAGTCTCTTTTAAGGCATCCAATTTTATTTCAATTATCATGCCAATTTGTCTTCGTTTCTTCTTGTTCAATATTTTCACTTGGACAGACAACAGAACATAACACTTGTAAGCTCGGATGTAAACTGAAAAACTGTACTTAGAACAAACCTGAATGAGAGGGGGGATGAGACACATTCGAATTCCTACGGAAAGAACGAATAATGTCACCAACTTCGTTAGATAGATCCAAGAATTGTCATGAAGAAAAAGGGACTGAAATTGAAAAAGTAGAATACCATAACAAAGTTTTGAACATCAAAACATAAGGAGACTCATACTCATAAATCTATCTTGTAGATAAAATGTATCTATATAATTTGTACAGTACAGGTGATTTGAGAAATTATTGGAATCCAGCTATTAGTAGACCACCATATTATTTCAAAGATAATACTCAGCTTCACAAGGAGAACCCATGAAATGATCAGAAAAAAGTGATCATTGAGCTACACAGAATGTAATAGGGAGTCTTTGAGGCCTTTCACTATACTTGAGTTGTACGGATTACCAATTTAAAGATAGAGATTTATCTTATGGAAAGAGACAAAGGCAATATATACAGTCAAGGAAATATTACTTTTCATGAGTTAAGTTTTAATTTCCTGTCTTGAATGAATTTAAAATATACTCTAATTGATTTTTAATTAAAATATTGGTAGTACAAATAAAAATATAAAATAAAATGTTTGCTTTTATTTACACAAGCCCTTAATCCTTAGAACCAAATATCCAATCTTATGTAATTTTGGAGTAAAAATACTAATAATTATTAATCTTGAATAACACTGCTTCATATAACATGGAAATTACTAATCACAATATCAGAGAGTTACCTGAAAATATGAATATAATTCTTTTCTAATTTAACCTATACAAAATGGCATGCTGAATTAAAGAGAAATAAGGAACAGCTTCAATTCAAATCTGTACTTTAAGAAATACTTACTCATGAGATCTGCATATGATTTTATGTTTGGCCTTTTCAAGGTAAAGGAAAAAATAATAAAACAAATACAAAAAATAATTCTTTATAAACAATATATTTACATAAGAATTTTTATGTCACATAAATTAATAACATATCTTTCCACTCCAGACTGTCCTGTGCTTTAAATTTATGGATTTGTTGAACCTACCTAATTATAGCACTTAGCAACCCACAAAACAATCCCTTTCAAAAATTAATTTTTATATAGTTATAAAACGCTTAAAAACACAGATATGTAAAAGTAGTGCATAATACACAAGATTTCATTCTGTATTAAAGGTTATTATGAGAACAATATAATTTCTATGAATACTGAAAGCACATGACTTTTATTGTGACTGGGATGGATAGCACTGTTGAATTATGACAAAAAGGATCCAAAAAAAAGATGTACCTCAGACCATTCTCCAAACTCCCAGCGGTTACATGCTTGGCTAAAACATTTTTCTACAATTTTTGGTTTTAATTTGGGATCACAGTGATCTGGAGGAAGACGAGAACCATCATCTAAATTATTACAGGTTACAGTTCTTCTTCTTGTACCTTCTCCACATGAATTTGAACACTGTAAATAAAAGTGTTATACTTCAAAAGAAAATGGCTTAGCATGACATCAATCACATATAAGGCAAAACAAAAATGAGTTCAGAATTCAAAGCAGATTATTATCCAATAATAAATTTAATTCACTGCTATATTTAAAAAACAGCTAATTGATTAAATAGAAATATTGTTTATGGTGGTTAAATTCTGAGATAATTTCCCAGAGGAATAATTAGTTAAATTAGTTCTAGTTAGTTACAGCAATTAGTTCTAAACAAGCAGCAACATTGTCTGCTTTCAAAATAATAATACGAATGCCACTTTTATCATGAAACAATACTCTTGAACATTAATAATAACAAATATTTTAATATTTTCTCCCTTCTTTAGTTTATTATGCATGCACATAAACAGTGAATATATATTACAATATGAATAACGGCTCAGGAAAAAACTAAGGAACATCTTTGATGTGTAACCAAATTCCATTATTCAAAGGAGTCTCAGAAATGAGTCATTATACTTTGTTTCTTTGGTAACTTCATGCAATTTATCAATCCACTTAACAAAGAAAAAACAGTTATTAAAGAAACATAGTACTCCTTCAACAATGCTTGCTTCTAAATATCATGAGGAACTTCAGATATGTTTTTAAGATAAGCATAAGAAAAACAAGTCAGGCTCATAATATGTGTACCTCTTCCTTTGGAAAAAATCTGGTATACACTTGCAATATTTCCTAAAAATGAGCATTTCTCCATAAATTTATATCAAATTTTAGCATAGTTTATTTATTTTACCCAAATGAATAGCTGGTGAAATTGCATATTCTTGCTTTTCTTCTTCTTTATTTGCTTCTATTATAAAATTCAAATACAAAAATACACTCACAAAAGTTAGCAATACTTTTATGTCTTCATCCTATCATTCCATTAGCATTCACACGATCCACAACAGTTTGAGCATACATCTCAATTGCTGTGAACGAATAAGCAGTTTTATCGCAAACTGTATTATGTCATTATGAATTAAATCATCAGACTTAAGATGTTAATTACAGCCCTCTTTTATATAACTTTAGATTTGAAACATTCCAGAATAATTCTTCAGAACATAAATCCATAGCCTCATTCATTGCATCTAATGTCAGTAGATGTTACCTTCTGTTGACATGGAATACTATTAGTCATTGATGTTCTTTCATACTGCTACTTTAGAAACTGCACAATATACAGAGTGAGTTAGAAATATGGTTTATACATTTAAAGCAAATGTAATGTGTTATTAAATACTGTAGAGGAAAATGATAAATCATGTTGAAGGTGAAATTAAACTTTTTTATTTCAAATAAGAATCATGTGAACAAACTTGTACTATTAGTTAAGATGGTACTGACGTTACAGAACCAAGTTACAGTTACAACATGAATGCAGTCATCCATATCGCAATTCCATGCATCCATGCATGTATTTGCAATCCATGCTGCAATTAATCACTGCCTAGAATGTGGCTAATAACGAAGGCTAATAACTAACTATTGCCTGATTGGTCACTGCCTAGAAGGCTAATAACTAACCATTGCCTGATTGGTCAGACATGGTTTTAATGTCTATTATTGTCAACAAAGTGGGAAAGTAAAGAAAATAACTGATTATAAAGGTAAGTATCCAAAAAAGAATATCTCCCAAAATGACTTGATAAAGCAACATCGCTGAGTGTTGGAAGCATACAAAATAGCAAGCAGAATTTGAAGCAATTTAGTTGATAGAGTTCTTTAATTTGCAGACTTGACTATCCAGTCACATTATCGTACTTGCCTTAGCTGTAATACTCTCATAATTATTTGCTACATCATTCTAGGCACTAATCAGTTGCAGCATGGATGATGCATTTGCAGTCAACCAAAATGTATTTGCAACCAAATATGTAGCCATATTTCTAATTCAATGTGCACATATATTATAATAAGAAAAAAAAGAGTTTTGAAATCAAGATGAATGAAGGATTGGAGCTAAAATATGATATCAGGAGTTTACAAGTTTTGTAATGTAGCCAAAAACATTCTTCTTATAACTGAATCTGCCCTGATATCTATTGACGCTAAGCTAAGCTAAGCTAAGCTGTTTTGAATTGAAAACACTATGGAAATGCTGAATACTGTCATCTACTTGGCAAGAGGAAGAAACTGGCAGATCAAATCCGCGAATTCTGAAGCATGTTCTCATACGAAATCATCTCGATGCCTTAGGAATTATTGCAAATGTCTTTTTCACTACTTGACCCCTCAGCAGTCAAGCAGTAAAGTCACTAAACGCTAGTACTTTGACCTGAGTTTGATTCTAGGTGAATAGGCTGGCTGCAGATGCATTTTTATGGTTCTCCCCAAGTGTAATGTGGATGTGAACCAGTTTCCATTAAAAAGTGCAATTCCATGAGGACATCCCTCTTTTTACGGCAGATAGCCCTTGTGTGCTTTGCCATAGATAAACTAAACCTTTCACTACTTGTGAACACAGGGCCAGCAGTACAATTTCAGCAACCCAGCAATGAAAGTACATGGTTTAATATTCATAAAGTTGGGCTTAAAAGCCATTCATATTGTATCTGCAAGCAAAATAATTTGCAGATGATGCTTCCTGGTAACCACCAATTGCGTAATAATCTATGACTATGATGTCCACATGCCACCAGCAGCAGAATAATACACTCACGGTAATGTTCTTTTTTTCATCAAATGTGAAATATTCCATGAGTATCTTGCAAGTAGTACAGATGCTGAAGATAAAAATTACTGAGCTTTTTGTCAATTACCAGCAAATTTTACTTTTATTATAGTTCAGGCCTTTTTGTCCATTGGTAACATTACATATTTCTAATCGAAGTTTAAAACTTTGATTATTAGACATAATTTCTGAAGAAAATTGGAAATAAAAACAAATTAAAAACCCTAGCATTACTCAGTGTATGAGCTGACAAGTTGAAAGCCCCTGATTAATGGAGATACAGAATATATACAGCTGTGATGCAAATAGATTAATATATCAACAGTCATTTAGAATGGTGCAAACTACATCATTACAGCTCTGTGAAATAATGGAATTGCAAACAATGATACATTGCCGAACACTGAAAAACAGTATGCTGGTCTGATGAATCGGAAGTTTTTACTACAGCATACTGAAGTATGTTGACATGTTTAGTATCAAAAACAGCAGGCTATGGACCTGTTACATATGATGAATGCTGTACAAGCTGATGATAGCAACAGTATGTTATGGGAGAAAAAAGCATAAATAAAGGAGAATCTTCATCAAAGACAACAATAACGGAAGCATAAATTGAAATAATCTCTTCAAGTTAAAAAAAGCCAGAAACCATATTAATATTTTTTTTAAATTATAAGCCGTAGAGCAGCGTGAAATTGATAAACAGATTTAGGAATGGTTAGAGAAACAAAGGATATGCCTTTATCTATTTTTTGCAGCAATTCAACTTTTTGTTTGATGAACATCAAAACATGCTTTCGCTTTGTAGATCCTTTGGCAGCTAGAGAATCGGAAATTCTTTTTGACATAATCGAAAGTTCAAGCTTACTTTTATAAAATTGCTCTAACAGTCTGCAAAAAATAATAAGCCGGATCCAATTAGAAGATTAAGGAACAGTGCAATCTGCAACATTAACTGAAATAGATAATTAGATAATTTTAGCTTAGCTTATACCATCCGTTATACATTAAACGCACATGCATAAACGTCTTATGCGCATGCGTAAACGTATTATGCGTATGCGTTAATGCATGCTTTTCGAAATTAATGTAAAAAATAATCACTCAAAATAATTTTACTATCTTTCCTTCCCTCTTTTGTGCAATATTATTATATTATATTTAGATAATAAGTAGCAAATCTCAAAATGAAATACCCCAACTTACGTTTTTTTTCATAAATATTTATTTTCGTTTGGTCCGAAACGAAAGGGCTTTTGATTCTTTAGTGACATAAGCTTAATAGCTAGAGGGAAAGTGCGACCGCATATGGAGGGCTATTCAAAACTGTAAAAGAAGAAAACCTTTACGACTTGAAAGTGTCACCTAACTCCCTTCGAAGCATTTTCCCACCGCTTGTTTGGTGAGGAAGGTTGACTTTTCCAGATTTTACTTCTAAACTGAAAATTAATTGAGACTTTCCGTTCATTCTTTGTTTAATCACATGAATGTTTTTGGGAAGCCGGAAAGCAATATTTTAAAAGTTTAAGTCTTATCTATTGAAAATTAATTAGTACTTTCTTTAAGTACAGGTAGTAATGAAGCGGGAGGGTGCCCAGGCGCCCAGGGCACACCCCTGGCTATGTGCCTGCTTTATTGTTTATCATGCATTTAAATTTATGATAAAATAACTCATTGTATAAATCACATATCATTAGAGGGTATGACTGGCCATCATGCTATTTAGCAGTTGTTCAGTGCAAATTTTAATTCTCATGGTACCTTTCTGTCTTTGTAGGGTTTAGGTGGCTGGGTCGACATGGCTGCATGAGTCTTGCAGAGGGAGGAATTTATAATGGCTTAAAGCAGGATTTTTTAACTTTTTTTAGTTGTGACCCCTTTTTCTCACTCAGATTTTTTTGCGACCCCCAGGACCCCATAAGTATTGTGCAAATTGGACACACATGAGAGTGAAATTGTCAATTTTTTCACTTGTACTGTAATATACTATTGCAGTTTTTAGGTCATTAACTTTAATTTCTAATTTTAAGACATAGAACAATGTGAAATTTTAAATAAGTGACAGACGAAATGACAACGTCATGCAAGGAAAATGAACATTTATATTATAAAAAGAATACATTGAAACGTTTTCGTTTTTTACTTTGTCTGTATTGTCTTATCTTTATCTAATTTCAGATACATTGTGTAAAAATATTTAGTAATTGTAAAATTATTATAATCAGTTAAAGAAATATCAAAACTGCTAAAATTTTTGGTGACCCCCCTATTGGAGGTCGCAACACACAGTTTAAGAAACCCTGGCTTAAAGTAAATGCTTAAATGTTCATTTAACTATACCTTTACTGCTAATATGAAAACCCCAAAGAAACCACTCATCAGAATGACACTGCAAGTTTGTTTCCTAGGAGTCTGTTAGTGTGCTGTGAGAAACATTTTCAATGTGTAAGTGTATGTCATGCCTTCTCAAGTCTTAAAATAAAAAAGTATGGATGTTTCAAAGATTGTCATGTTCTCTTAATTTGCTATGATGTCTTTAGCTACAAGTTTCCATGTGATTCTCCAGTGTCAAATACACATAAATGATATGGCAATTTAATTTCTGGAACAGATCTTTAAAAAGGTACATACACCAGTGGATATCGTTGGCTTCCATGTACTCTTTTCATGCATTTGTGTACCACCTTAAAAGGAATTCATGTTTCTGAAACTAAGTCTGGAACGCATTCTGGTCAACACATTCAATGAATGATTCAGAGAGAACTGAACTCCCTTGAGCAGTTGCCCCATTTCTGTCTGTAGCCTATATATAAAGTGTATGTTAGGGTCAGCATTCGTGTAGCGATGCATACGACCTGAAATCCATACAGGTATTTATGATTTACACCAGAAAAATGATTTTGTATCCCTGAATAGCATTACGTACATCAATGTGCCACTTCTGAATACATATTTCATTGCAAAATCTGCTCTTTTCTGAACCCCCTACCAGCTTTTACAATATTAGGCCCATATCACACACACGCACTTGTTTCACACAAACAACTGTTTTGGAGAATTTTTCCACCTGGCTTACTATTGAAAGAAAGATGCACAATTGTTTTTCTTCCTGTCAAAAAAATTGCAAGTTGTTCATTTTCAAACAATCAGCTAACGGCTCCAAATGCTATCAGCTTGTTTGTAATGGGAAACCAGTTTCCCCTGTGTTAACCCCAAAGCGATCTGTTGTGACAAAGCAGAAAAGTGTTTGGCTGTTATGACAAAGCAGAAAAGTTGTTCCAAACAGTTGTTCTTCCAAAAGAAATGGATGTGTGATAGCAGCCTTAGAATCACCCTGTGTATAAGAATATGGTGTTTCTAAAAATCACTGCTCTATTAATTTTTTAATTGACAGAGAATGACATAGCAAATAAAATCAGTAGAATCAAAGAAATAAACTAATAAAATTGACATCAATTTTGTTGGTTTATTTATTTGGCTTGACTATTTTTGAACAGCTGATCAGACACATGGTTTCAGGTTTAATAACTAAATCAAATTATGAAAGCCCTTCAGATAATGACAATTTTAATCACATCATACTTTTTAAAATGTATGAAATTTAAATCTGTGTACATATCACGAAATTAATCCTCGTGAAAACAATATTTTCCATTGTAATTAAACAGACAAAAAATTACTACTCATATACGACCGAAATTATCTAAAACATCATTAATTTCTGAAAACAGTTTATTGTTAAAAGTAGCTATAAGTGCTAAACTGGTGAATATACATTTCTGAAAATTCTTTCTAGTTTCAAAAGCAATAGTTTAAATTCATTTACTTCAAACTATCATTTGGGGAATCACATATTTTAAAATTTTTTAAGGAATGAAATTTTATTTTACACATGCCCTACATCAATGTTGTTTTCTTGGCATAAATGTAGTGTCCCGTTATTCTGGCAATTTTTTCAGCAACAGTTTTACATATTATGAATTCTTTTTACAAAAATTTGAAACCAGCTCGTACATCACAGTTGAACTATCTGAATCGATTTAGACTCCATTAGGAAATATATTCATTGCTGGCATATAATTAATAACAGTAAGAGTTAGGAGAGATTTATGTGAATCACAGTTTATGGTATCAGTTTTGACATGCATTTTGTTTGTGGTCAATGACAACCTTGCAGTTATTTACTATAAGTGAGAATTACAGAGATAAAGAAATAAACAGACTTCTTTTATAGTAAACATAATGTAATTGTAGCAACTGATTGAAAAATTTGACAACTATTGTAATAGATTTGTTGAACGCTGGATTAGAATGTGTGCAAAAGTTTTCCATTCAATGATGCCAGACATAATAATTTAATAACAGTTAAGATTAACGATAACAAATACATTGTCAAAAAGCTTTGGCAGAAGTAAATAATATTAGGTGTTGTAGTTACAGCCACTAGAAAGATTTCATGATGGTCTCCATAGAACTGCTTAAAACAGAACTAATCCCAGAATGTACCTTTGCGATTGCAAACGAAATCAAATCTTGACAAGTCCTGCCATTTGTTGGAGATGAGGGAATGATTCCACACAAATTCATATAATTAATTAAATATGTACAGCATGAAATTTTTCCTGTTTGCAATATTTATTGATGTAGGGCAGCAGGGCACTATACCTGTAGGAATAGCTAATGAATTAAAATACTAGAAATCTGCACTATTTGATATAATCTGTAAATGTAAAACCCAAAATTTAGAAGTGAAATTCCCACTTTACCTCTAAAAAAATTTAGCATCTTTTTATATCAGCTTATTTTATGTCCCAAAATTATAAATAATCTTAAAAATAAAGTTAATTATTGTTCTGCTTCTTCTACAAAAAAATGTGTGGCACTTCTATTATTGTTTCTAGGAAAATTAAGCAATCCTTAAGAAAGTCAAATAGCTGCTTATACTCAGCTAGCACAATCAAATTAGAAATTTTTTCTTCCTTCTTTAAATAAATTGGAAGATAGTAAGACTATCAGAGAAAGTAAATTTTATGCCATGGTTATTTTAACACAATGAAAGAAAAAAATTCATTTCACTAAATGTACTTTAAAAGATGCAGAAAACTGTACAATGCACATAAATTACATAGTTACAAATTAATTCCTTTTACAGAATGATACACATGATTTCTTTCAAAAGTAAAATGTCTTGCATATTAACTAAATCAAGTTTATTATAGTTCATAATCATTCTTGGCATATAATTAGGAAGTAAATACTTTTCATGTAGGAATGCTGCTAAGATAACACAGCATTAGAGAATGATGACAGAACTGAGTACAAAATCGCACAGATCAAAATATTATTCTGTATGCTACTTTAAAATTTGAGACTTATTTTCATATAAATGATCTGCAAAAGTTGCTTTAAAGGAAGAGAAACAGGCTAATGTAAAATTTAAAACTAAGGGGGAAAAAAGCCTTAGTTTGGCATACATTTTGAATAAAACTTCAGCACTTTAGAAAGCAATTAGACACAGACCTCTCTTCTTCAAGAGCAGAAAATTCTTGTAATTTCCTCCACTCTCCTAAAGATAGACTTGTGTCTCACTTGCCTCAAAATAAATAGAGATTTATTGATAATCTACGCCAAATAAAGTTATTTTTCTGCCTAACTTTAAATTATCCTGAAATATTAGACTTAAAGCTGCAATTCAAAATTAGAGTCTTAAAAAATCTGTCTAAATTACAATAGTCTATATATATGTTTAAATAATTAGTCCAATCAGTGTGTATTGAACATATAGTAATACCATATTTTAAGTAAGTTGCAACTTTACATGTAAAAGAAATAACATACCTTTGTCCAATCTCCTTCCCTCCAAATAGCATGAAAAAATTCTGAAATGGTATTAGGGTGGCCAACTATACGCTGAGTTCGCATCCGTTCCTTAATATGCTGCTCTGAAATATTTTCTTTGGATATGATGTTGCTGGCACATGGAATACCAGTAGAACAATTTTTGAAAGCAGCAGGACGAAGCAAATGTATGCAATGCGAGTCATTAACTTCCTCATAAGAAGAACGGCAATAGATATGTCTCTTCGATACACCATCACCACAGCTTACAGAGCACTGTAATATGAAGAAACATACACTGAGAGAATTACATTATAATTTAATAAAATGCATTAAGTGCTTTTCATTACATTAAAAAATAGCAGCAAAATGTAAAGCAATTTTCTACTGAAAATTTGTTAGTTGAATATTGCAAAAGATAAGCAGCAAAAGGATACACACTGGGATAGTTGCTTCAACTAACAAGGATGACATATTTAAAGATCTATTCTTTGAAGTTAATGTTATGAATGAATAAGTACAGTAGAAGACTAGAAATCTGCAATGCTTGGTTCCAGATTTGAGAGTTTTGGGAGGTTGTGTAGGATTGATGATTTGGGGGATTTCTGGACAGAAAAGATAAATCATAACATTTATACTAAAAATCAAAATAAATTAAGACAATTAAGGACATATAAAATAAATATATCTGAAAATAAGGAACATTATTAACCCATTCAGTATGGGCATGTCACATATGCATCAGCAGCAAACGTTATCTCACGGCCGGGTGTGTCATATTTGAATCCCCATTTAGTTCACTCTATAGCTGGGCGTACCACATTTTACTTTTTAGATAGAACATTTAATTAATATTTTTTTTGCTGCTAGATGCAGCTGTATGTCTGTTATGGTGAAATATATCAAAAGTTAAGTATGTTTATCAGGTTCAATGTTTCTTCTAACCTTCTTCGGAAACATACAATGACCTGACTAGAACAGAGAGCTTACTAAAGCTATGTTCACTAATTGTAGTAAGTAGACAGGATACAGACGAAGGGTATACAAAACCCTTTATTTTTTTTCTTTATATACAATGACTTCCGTACTTCGGAATACAATGACCCTCCACTCGGGGTCTAACTTAAAAGATATCAAAATAAAACTAAACTCTAATTTAACTTTAGAATAAGATTGGCCTTATAATAACAGAAAGCGTATGTAGCACAGAGACTGTGAACACTACAATATGTTTAATTTATCAAGAGGATTAAAACCTCTGGCCTGGAAGGCAAAGTAGCAACTGCGTAACTTCTAAGGTAAGCGGCCTGCTTCGAACTCACGGCTTCCTCTCCTCTCTGCTTGGCAAAAAGGCCACACTTAAATACTTGGCGTTCGCCAGACAACTTTGCATAAACTCCTTCACGCTTATAATTCTGGCCGGAAGTAGAAAATAAGAAGTGATAGTAAAGATTTAAAATAAAATAAACGTTAGTAAAACTTAAGATCCTTACATACTTCCCGCCAGAGTTAATTAGTTTGAAACTGAGGTCTAAAACGACCTTGTTGAAAACTTTTAGCTCTAGAAACTAACGCGAGGCCAAACTTTTACAAACATAACTTAGCTAGAAACTAGAAAATTTTAAAAGAAAGAAATTTGTTACAATAGCAGCTCCCGGAATACACAACAATCTTTTTTCTTTTTCATCTGTACTGCATCAAAACAGGAGCTTTATTCAATTCTGGTTCCTTCCAGAGATCTGGAAGGAAAACTAGTTTAATGAAATGTTACAGAATGACATTGCAAATAACATATAGAATATACTTTTCTTAACATTCTTATTTCATTCATGACTATTTTAATTATCTCTCCCCGTGCTCTCTGACATGTGTTGTAAAAACACCAAACACGAATGTGTTTCTGTCTATGTGTTCAACACTTCCTCCTACAATCAAAACACTAATGTGTTAAAATTCAACATACGAGACCTCTTAACACACCCTAATTTCAACTCTAGACCCTGAGGTACTATTCTGAAAGTGGCTAACTCTAAAGTGTAGTGTCAGAGAGCCTAACTACATCATTCAACCTTTAACACATATTCACCATGATTTAATCTTTACAGTCACACGAATAACAAATTTTTTAACATTACTTTCACTTTTACCATATCACGGTATTTCTAAACATTCAAAATAACAGTTCACATGTATACAAGAACATATCAAGATGCCGTTAATTTTACACATTTGAAAACATACATTAGTAGTACATTGTTAACTTCTATTCTTTTCAAAGCAAGTGCCAATTCTTTCTACATTGAAATAATACTACATTTCAAAAAGTCTTTCAAACTAAAACTTCTTTCTTGTTAGAATGTTTTAAATAAAATTTATACAATAACTTTTTACAATATTTAAGTCTTTATACAACACTATAATACATCAACTTTAGTTTTACGCGCGAGTAATTGAAAAACATAATAAGAAAATCGGTCACAACTCATTTCTCGCCCTTTTGGCGATAAAGGTACACCTCGCATGAGGTAAAACTTCTTGATATCTGCCACTTGCAGTAAGAATGAAAGATTAACTTAAGTTTGTAAAGTAACATAAAATTTTACTTATCTTTGTAATATTCAGACATCCTTTTCTGGACCCAGTCTTTAAAGGTGCTGCAGACCTTAGCTTGGTTGATCCTCCTTCTTGTACGGGCTCGCCCTTCAGTGCTTTCCTCTGGAAGCTTCCGTTTTTCACCACTACGGCCACCCTTGAACATCTTCCTTCTGTCCTCTGCTTGTGGTCTTGGCCGTTTGAAGGCAGCTGGTCTTGGTGGAACCGGGAAACTTCTGTCGTGATCCTGCTTGGACCTCGTTGTTGGCCGTTCAAATTTTTCTTGTACTTTTTCCTCCGCCGCTGATGGCCCTTCCGCAGTTCGGCGACTTTTGCTGCGGAGAGTTCTGCCGGATGAGTCAATCTTCCGTTTCACAGCCGGGTTATAGTTGCCGTCCTTTCTCCCGGTCTTTTCCACATACGTCGTCCTTCTCCCTTCTTCATTCTGGGGGTGTTCGTGAACTCTGTTTTTTGGACGGTGGAACGGCTTCTTTTTCTTTGTACCTTCAATTTTTCCGCGGGGCAATTTTCTTTTCACTTGCTTCTGTCTCTCATTGGCTTGCCCTTGTACTTGTCGTTTTCCCACCTCTGGAACTTGTACCTGCGGTGTCTGCCGTACCGGATCCTGCAAAAGATCTGAAAAGATTTGCATTTTATTACGGTCATAGAATGGTTTTATCTGGTCAATGTTTGCGGAACAGGTTTCACCATTTCTTGCCTTTAACACTACAACAGCGTGAGTTATTTTTTCTATAACATATGGTCCTTCAAAGCGTGGAAAAAATTTGGCAGTTTTATCTTCTGGTGCTGAAGAAAGTGAATGCTTAATTTTTAGTACTTCATCCCCTACTTTATAAGTTACTCCCCGTCGTTTCAAGTCATAATACAATTTTTGTTTTCTTTGTGCTACTTCCGTATTCTTTTTTGCTTCTTTTATTAGTTTTTCTATATCACCCATTTTAAATTCTTGGGCTCTTTGTTGCACATAAAATAGTTTATCTAACGGTGTTATAACCTTTCTGCCTAGAAATAACTCAGCAGGAGTTTTGCCCGTTGTATCATGTTTTGCGGTCCTAAGGGCGAAAGCAAATTCATTGACATAGTTATCCCAGCTTTTATGAAAATTTTTAACATAACTACGGATAATTTTCACTATATTTCTGTTGACCCGTTCCGCTATATTTGATTGCGGCCGATATGGGACCATTTTTAAATGACGTATGCCCAGTTTTTGGCACATGTCTTCAAATATATTACTTACAAATTGAGGACCATTATCCGATATAACTTTTAGGGGCGCCCCGTATTTTAAAATATATTTATTTAAAATAGAATCGGTAACTAATTTCGTGGAGGCTCGTTTTAAGGGAACAATTTCGGTCCATTTACTAAAATGATCAACTATAACAAGGAGATAGCGACTTTTGTTTAACTGACTTTTTGGGAAAGGGCCCAATAAATCGATGCCGATTATTTCATTTGGAAATTCGGATTTAATACTATTTAGAAACCCGGCCGGGCGGAAATTAATATAATTAACGGCTTGACATGTTGGGCAGGACTGGACATACGCCCTTGTTAACTTTTGCAGTTCAGGAAAGTAGACTGCCTCGCGTACGCGTTGAGTAGTTTTTCGAATACCAGCATGAGAAGCTAAAGGGCTGTCATGGAGATCTTGCAGGATATTTAATCTAAGACTAGCTGGGATAACAGGTCGAAATTCGTTGTTGGAATTCGTAGTTTTTGTATAAAATAATAGACCATCTATTAGTTCGTAATGGGCCGCCCTATTTCTTATCGCCACAATATCTTGGTGGCTAAAATTTTCAGGATCCTTCAAATACTCATAAATACTTCCAAACTCAGGATCCTTACCCTCTTCGGTTATTACAGTTTCTCGGGAATTTATTGTACACGCTGTCAGCATTGCAACTTTTACGGTATTACCCTGTTCGTCTAATTTAATTCGTGACAGGGCATCTGCTACGATATTTTCCTTTCCGGGGGTATGCTTGATTACCAGATTATATTCTTGCAGCTTGAGTGCCCATCTTATTAACCTTGGGGATAAATTTTTTCCAGAGTACAATCTAGTTACCGCCGCATGATCAGAATATACTGTTATCGGCGCCTTTCCAAAATAGACTCGGAACTTTTGCACTGCTAACAGAACTGCAAGTGCCTCTCTCTCGGTCGCGGAATAGTTTCTTTGTGTTTGATTTAAAGTTCGGCTAAAAAATGCTACTGGCTGCTGATTTTGCGAAAGTACCGCTCCTACCGCATAATCCGAAGCATCCGCTGAAATTTCTAAATTTTCATCCTTTTCAGGAAATTTCAACACAGGGGCTTGCGTTAATGCTTGTTTTAATTTTTCGAAAGCACTATTGGCTTCGGCCATCCACGAGAATCTTGCCTTTTTCCTTTTTAATTTTAACAATGGCTCAGCGATAGCCGCAAAATCTTTTATAAAGGACCTATAATATGAACAAAGTCCTAGAAAAGAAGAGAGCTTCTTTGCCGTGTTTGGAGTCGGATACTTTTGTACAGCGATTATTTTTGATTCATCTGTCTCGATCCCTTTTTGCGATATTTTGTAACCTAAATATTTTAATTCAGGGGCTGCACATTTGCATTTTTCGACATTAACTTTTAGACCGGCCTCATTTAATAAAGAAAACACCTGTCTTAAATCCTGTACATGTTGGTCTAGATTATCACTAGTAATAATGATATCGTCTAAATAGATAAATGTGGACTTTCCGAGAACAGGTCTTAACACAATGTCCATGCATCGCTGAAATGTTGCTGGGGCGCCTGAAAGGCCAAATGGCATACGCAAAAATGCATAAGTGCCAGACTTGGTTATAAAAGCAGTCTTAGGCACGTCCTCAGGCCTGATCCCTATTTGAAAATAACCATTCGTTAAGTCTAAAGTTGTCATAAATTTGGTTGATTTTATGTTCCTTAAAATTTCTTCTATAATCGGTAACGGATATACCGGATATTTCGTTATGGAATTTAATTTACGGTAATCAATAGCGAATCTCCACCTTTTTGGATGCTCCAAAGGATAATCATTATTTTTCTTACATAAAACCACCGGACTAGCATAACTACTTGAGATAGGCGTTACGATCTTTTTACGTAGCATATCGGTAATATGCCATTCTATAATTTTTTCCTTATTCTTATCGTACCGGTATGGTTTTTGACGAACCGGCAATGCATCTCCGGTGTCAATACTATGGTTAGTAACCTGGGTAAATCCTGGAATATCACTAAATAAGGAAGCAAATTCACTTACCACTTGTCGGATTCTATCTTGCTCGTCGTTAGGCAGGTGGTCGAGATTTAACCTTGGCGGTTCAACCTTTTCTACACGCACTGGTTTCATCGTCAGCTTAAGAGACGCTTCATTAAAATCCAGTGTAGCTTGTGCGTCTGAAAGAAAGTCTATTCCTAGTATTAAGTGTGCTTGCAAATTCTTTACTATAAAAAACATCACCTTTACTTGTTCGTCCTTGATACGGATGTACAAAGGTACTTTACCTACGCACTTACATTGTTCTCCTTGCGCCGCTAATACTGTTGTATTATCCGCATTATATATGCGGTATTTGCGAAAATACTTTCTAAAAAAGACTTCTGCCACACAGGAACACTGCGCACCGGTATCCAGGAGTGCGGTGGCCGGGATATTATTTACCAAGACTTCAATCTTCGGAAGAGTTAAATTTTTCACCATTACTGTATTTAACTTGTAGGAAGAGGGGTTTTCGTGGCCTTCGGATTTCCGCACCCTCTCGTCAGCAGAAATCCGTTTTAGTTTAAATTATTTTTTCTTTCGGTGCTTTCCTTCTTTCTCCACTGGCCTTGAGACTTTTTTTCTGGGTTGCTATTGAACTGTCGACGTTCGCTGGCTGTTTTTGAATGCTCGGGTTTCCTTGCCCACTGATTCGCTTCTTCTCCGTAGCCATGTGCTTGAGTTTGCTGTAGTCTTGGCGTACCAAATTGGTTTCGCTGTTGATATTGGCGTCTTCTTTCGACGTCCGCCGTTCTTCTACTTTCAAACTGGATTGCTAGCTCAAATAATTTTTCCAGTGTAGTCGGATTTCTCAATTCAATAAAGTCTTGCACTTGGGGTAGTAACCTCGGCAAAATCACTTGAATTATTTCAGGATCCGGACGGTTTCCATACAAGAGCTTGAAAACGTGAATTTTTCTTAAAATAAACCTGGAGAGGTTTTCCATTCTTTGTTGATATATACTGAAAAGTTCTGTTTCTAATTTCGCACGATCCCTTACAACAGGGAAGGCTTTTAGTAGGGCAGTCTTGAAATTTTCGTAGGTATAGGTGGGACTTCCTGCTTGACCCAAGAGACTTCTGCCGATACATTTGAACCAGTTAAGCGCTTGGCCCCTCAAAGCACTGGTAGCTAAGGTAACTTTTTGAAACTCGTGCACGGGGTAGAGCATGAAGTGGTCATCCAATTTTTCCAAAAAACTGGTTACCTGTGAGTTTCCATTAAACGTTGCTTCTGGTTTCATCGAAGCGCGCATGGTCTGGACAATATACCCAAATCCTTCCAGGGCGGCAGCTGGCATTTCTGGATTCTGAGCTGTTTCTGCAGGCAGCACAGGTTCTTCTTGAAACTCGGCCATGGTTATTCTTCGTCGGGCGCCACTATCAGGTTCAATGTTTCTTCTAACCTTCTTCGGAAACATACAATGACCTGACTAGAACAGAGAGCTTACTAAAGCTATGTTCACTAATTGTAGTAAGTAGACAGGATACAGACGAAGGGTATACAAAACCCTTTATTTTTTTTCTTTATATACAATGACTTCCGTACTTCGGAATACAATGACCCTCCACTCGGGGTCTAACTTAAAAGATATCAAAATAAAACTAAACTCTAATTTAACTTTAGAATAAGATTGGCCTTATAATAACAGAAAGCGTATGTAGCACAGAGACTGTGAACACTACAATACGTTTAATTTATCAAGAGGATTAAAACCTCTGGCCTGGAAGGCAAAGTAGCAACTGCGTAACTTCTAAGGTAAGCGGCCTGCTTCGAACTCACGGCTTCCTCTCCTCTCTGCTTGGCAAAAAGGCCACACTTAAATACTTGGCGTTCGCCAGACAACTTTGCATAAACTCCTTCACGCTTATAATTCTGGCCGGAAGTAGAAAATAAGAAGTGATAGTAAAGATTTAAAATAAAATAAACGTTAGTAAAACTTAAGATCCTTACATGTTTACCTTCATTCCTATGCAATGTTTTTATTTTTGGTATTTTGTTTCGGAATGAAAGTGAGATTCGTGGATGGGTGTTGAGCAATGTAATGTCTCTTTAACTGCGTCATTTGATATAAACAAATGTACGTGTTTTCACTGCATTGAGGTACGTTTTATTTTTATTTTTACGATAAAGTGGGATAGATGTTCTATCATTAGAGTTTTTTTTAATTACTCTTAGATTTTTCTGGCTTTGAGATGAATATTTTTTATTGTCAATGAAACAGACTTTTTTAATGGCAGAAAAAAAGCAGTATCTAAACGTAGAATATACACAAATGCTAATTTGCTAGTATTGAGTAATATAATGGCTCTTACTGTGTCATTTTATATAAATAAATGAACATGTTCTCAATGCTCTGGAATACTTTTAATTATTAATTTTTCTTATTTTTATTTTTATTTTATTTTTTTATTATGTTATAGTGGGGTAGATGTCCTATCATTAGAGACTTTTTTATTATTCTTTGAGTTTTTGGCATTGATACGAATATTTTGTATCGCTTAGCAAAAGGTGGTTTTTTTTTTTTTTTTTTTTTTTTTTTTTTTTCTTTTTAAATGGCAAAACGAAAGCACTATCTGACCATAGAACATGTATAAATGCTAAACGAGACAAATTTGCTGAGTAAAATAGCAGCAGATATTATATTCCTGTGACATATGCAACATTGGACTTTGCGTACACCCATGTTTAAAAGAATATCATACACTGTCTCATTTTGTAATATTTATTGCTTACTTTTTGTTGTTTGCTCGTTGAATTTTTATGAAAGACAGTTTTAATATTTTTAAATTTTAATTGCGTGTTACGTTGAATAAAATCTGCAATTGTTTGGATATTTTTCCATATATATATTTATTTGTGGGATAAGGGGAAAATTATATTATTCTAGAATGAGTATTTTATAAAATTTTTAAGGAAAATATAATAATAAAGCTTTAAAATTAATTCTGACAACTACCTGAATATTCTTCTCATAATGTACCAAAATTGGAACAATTGGATGATAAATTTAATTTATAGAATTTTTTTTTTCCAAAGTGGGGACGGGCAATTTTAGCAGCATGAATTGCCCGTCCCCACAAGACGACGCATCCGGTTAATGCGCCGTTCCAAGACAACGCTTCGGTAACAGAGATGCCCATTGAGAATGGGTTAAAGAATAACATACTTCATTTTCTTTCTTTTTTTTTTCTTTTCTTTTTCTTTTTCTTTTTTTTTTTTTACATTTCAAAGATTTTTCTGATAGAAGTTTGTTTTAAAACTTTAGGGTGTTCCAGAATTTTTTTTTTTTTTTGGAAAATTTTTTAGTCATAATCTCTTGCTTTGTGATACAGATCTGTTGTTCTAAAACATTCAGTTATTATTTTTATTTTTTACCATGTTTTAAAGCTTCATTAAAAGATATTTTCTCACTCCTATAAATTCACTATCTGTGTCAGCAGACCCGTGTTTAGATTTGACGAGATCCTAACTATTTGGGATATAGGGCCCTTTGTGAGGAATAACAAATCAATTTTTTTGATATAGTATATGGTACAATTTTTGGGGGTGGCCTCAAGAAAGTGGAGACCCTAAGCTATAACTTATGCAGCTTTATACATAAATCCGGCACTGTGTGTCATTGTCAGAATCGTTTTCTTGCTCTGTCGAGTTCAGAACAGAGCCATGAATTTCATTGTCGGCCATCTGATATGCCCGAGTTGGTTCATCAGGATTCATCATTAATTCTTCTTCTTGCAAAGCCTCATCATTTGTTCTCTCTTTCAAATACTGAAGTTTTAACCTTTGCTGCAAAAAGCTTAATCATTGCCTTGAAATCATGGCTTTGTAAGAATTGATGTGCTGAACAGAAGTTGTTTGCTCACTACTGCATATGGCATAGTGTATTTACTTCCACCTCTTTGATTAGGGGGAATGCTGTAACTCTTGTGCAACCTTGATTAGATCATCTGACAAAGTTATCAGTTTCTCGGCACTATTTCTTCTGCATTCCCCTTTAAAAACCCTCAATGAGTTAAAAACCTGCTCTTGCGAGAAAATGAGATTTCTTGCTATGAACATTTTCAACAGTTTCATCAATGGTATGAGGGTTCTTTGTGATAGTTGTTCCCCTGTAGACATGCTTTCTGCAAGTCTTCTTTTCTTAGAGATTGGGATATGTTTGCCTATAACAGAATCATCATGCTTTGGTAACCTTAGCATATAACAGAAATGCTATCTTTTGTCCTTATTTGCAGTAATGTATGTATCTGTTGTAAACTGAAATATCAGCCTACCAAATTACATTCAAATTCATCTTGTAGTTCTCGAGATATCACACATTTTTTGCATTATTACTTTAATTTTACCCACCAATGATATAAACTCTGTAAAGTTTAAAAAAAAGAAAAAAAAAAAAAAAAGTCATCCCCGATTCTACCAAACACAACACCTATTTTTAAAAATTAAAAAATGATTTAGAGTGTCACAATTGAATCCTAATTCAGAGTCATCACTTACAATGAGAAGACTACTACTTTATCAGTTCTGTGAAGAGGACAGATTCCTCAATAAATTTCTTTCTAATATGTAAATATAGTTATAAATTAGAACTATATGAATCTTTTTATTTTAATCACACTATTACTAAGATAAAAACAAAATATCTTACTGATTCCCATTCTTCAGTGTTCCAAGAATAACATTCACCACCACCGCATCTTTCTGTAGTATTTGGAATATCTTCATTTTTACAATAGCGACTGTCAACATACTTTTTCTCATGTTGACACCACAAAGGCCTACTTTTTATTCCAGAACCACATGTCACTGAGCACTAAAATTATAAATAAATAAAAATTTAATGTAAATTTTACATGGATTAGAAATTCACATTCTGTAACTAAGAATTAAATTACTCACATGCGCATTTAAAAAAAAAGTTATTTGTATTACATTTTCCTCACCTCTGTCCAGTTACCAACACTCCAGTAAGGGCACTGACCCTGGTCACATTCCCTTGAAGTAATTTTAGTGGAAGGATCACAGTGACTGTCAGGTTGTTTTATATTTTCACTGTTTTGGCATTCAGAGGAACGATGCTGTACTCCTTTTCCACAAGTTACTGAGCACTACAAATATTTAGCAAAAATTTCAAAGCAGTGAGATATAAGGAAATATGGAACACCTATTTAAACAGCTGCTAATTCATACATTTATCATGAAGTTAAACAACTTTAGTCAAATATTCTAAATAATCATTTTATTTATGAAAAACCATTAAAACTGATATCTTATCAGTAGTAGCACACAATATACTATTTTTGCTATAAGAGATAATATTTGTCAGTTTGTAAACCATCTTGAATATACATATGCACAAATATAAACTCCTGTGCAGATATATTTACACACATGATTTGTGAACATTTTCCACATATTTGTATCAATAATAATAAGAAATATATTAGAAAATGAACCAAAATCTTGTATGATAGACCAAGATCAGTCCAGTTATATCTAAGTATTTAGGAAAATAAAATAACAACAGAATCAGTTTGCATAAAAAAATAATTGTATTTAAAATTAATGTAACTCATTGGATTAAACATTAAATTACTGATGATTAAACAGTCAATCAAGAAGTACACAGATGCATGTAAAAAATACCTCTGACCAATCTGAATAAATCCATGATGAATTCAAACATGAGCCCCAGCAGTTTTCTTCAGAGCTAGGCTTTGGACCTAAATGTTGACAGTGTTCTTCTGGCACAACATGTGCAATCTGAGAAGTTAAATCTTCTTTCATGCACTTAATCATCTTGTTTCGTTTTCCTCTCCCACACTGAACTGAACACTCTGCTTTGCTTACATCTTGCCATCTAATTCAAAAACAAACTATGGCTTACAATAAAATCGTAAAAAATTAAAATAGAAATTTTATTTTTTCTATTTATATGTAATAAAGGGCTATATAAATAGTATTAACTAAAAAAAATTATGCTAATGGGGATGTTTTTTATGAGAACACTTAAGTTTTTATTTTAATGAGTTTTAAGAAATATCTTATTTTAATAAATATTGAGAAATTAAAAACAGCACATTCTCTAATGCTATAAGATAATACAGTATGAAATACACAGTTTCCTTTTAGCATACATGCAAAAATAGATTTTAAAATATCAGTGATGTAGATGAAACTTCACATTAATAAATGCTTGTGAGAAAGGTAGAATGCTCTGCTTCTGTTCTGAAAGCCCACAGCCCCTAAAAATATAGCATAAAATATTTTTGAGTCTAGCAATTATGCTCAAATCCCTTTTGTAACTACTACATGTGTAATTTTATGAGAACAAATTTTAAGCTCTTTGCAGATTTTAAGGAAATGCATTTAAAGCTATGAACCAATGATTTAAAATATCAAGGTGAATAATTTCACCAACACAGTCTGCCATGGAAATGCAGCTAGTGAGTAGGTGGAATTAGATATTCCAGCTGAATACTGTAGGGCTTTAGTCTCAGAAAACTCCAAAGAGTTGACAGGGGAAAAAAAGGAAAAGAAAAAAAAATATCAAAGATGATGTTTTCCTGCTATGTATAAATGAAGTAGCTTTGCTGATATTTTGAAACGCTTATGAATATATAAAAACACGTTTCTTAAAAAACTGATATGATAAACCTATTTGATTTATTACATCAATATTGTTGAGTCTGTAAAGAATAAACTTTGCCATTTGTAAAAATACTAAATACATGAGGACAAGATTTACAGAAAACTATTTCATAAAGTTATCTGGAAATATGGCTGACACCGTTTCCCGCTTTTACCATAGAGCGATAGCGATTAGCACATTGCAGTGGCCTCTGCAATGTTACAACTAATCACCTAAATACAATCTCGGGGTTTTAATAATGTTGAGTGATTACGGGTTCGTAATGCAGTGAATGCACACCGAAATGATGACAGATTGATAAAATTTATTTTCTCAAAAGACACACTTCACAGTTCTGGTACTTTCCACAAAAATACTCGCACAACTCTTCTCAATAGGCCATAGCACAATCACTGATACCACTTCAAAATAGTATTAACATTAAAACGCAACATAAGGCAAAGTGCATCCGAAGAGCGAAGCTTGCACGGAGATCTTTCAGTACTCAGCTCTGAACTAAAAACTGCGAAACTGAACAGAACAGTTGATTGGCTTGAGCAGCCTTTAGCAGAACTCTGCGTTTACCGCTTATCATGGGCTTGTGCCTTAAGGAGTTGGTAATTATTTTTAAATTAAGACGAAAACCGTCGTGCCACATTAGGCGAAGCTGCAACTAGCATTTACTGTGCGAAAATGAAGTAGGTGGAGTTAGGCCGTCGAGCTGGAGTCGAAGGAGAAGAAGAAAACGTTGCAATTCATTGCAGTCAGTCACGTGAGAGGTCACCCTGCCAAGTACTGACCCCATGAGAAGCTGTTTGAGTGCTGCAGACGTGAAAAATATGAAGTTTTGAGAATGCACGAAATTCTGAAATTGATATTCTCACGAATCTTATATAGTTTTACCTTGGCCGCCTTGAAATATCCAGTACCTTCCATTTCACGAAATTACTGAAAGGCATATATGGTTAGAGTCACATATAAGGGCTGGATACAGTTACATACAGGGATCAATTATAGTTATTTAATTAGAGTACAAATTACAGTTATGCAGGGACCAGACCAAAATGTTGTCAAATTTGGCGATTTCTCACCCAATTTGGTAACAAAACTAGTCATCAAACCATCACTAGCTTGGTGCTATATTGCAAATAGAGATATTTACCTCAATGTTAAATAGACTTTCTCTGTAACCTTATTTTTCCAGGGGAGCTTTGTTCGCATAAGAGATACTATAATTTTACATACAATTTCACTATAGTTATTTACATATTTAATAAAAAATCTGTAATGTTGCTCCCTTCTCAAGGACTGCATATCCCGGCAGTACAATCAAGAAGCAATACTTACAGCTAAGGAAAATCAATGCAGTACTAAAACAATAATTTGAATAAATAACACACAAAAAATCAAATATTAAATTAATAAATACATGCATTAATTTACAAATTTATATACAAATAGGGCCATCATCTTAATATACTATTTACATTATATACACTATGAGGACTATTTAGTATGACCATAGTAAGGAGCTAGCCCCTCATAATGAACAAACGAGTTTAGGCTGAGAATTTGATGATTTACGAGTCTGATTTTTGATGCCCTTCAGCCTGCTTAGGACCATGTAATTTAGTAGAGAGTCCTTCCCGCTAAATCAGATTCCATAACCACGCCCTTTTACCTCTGTTGAATCGATGTCCTGTGGCTCTTGTGTCATATAGGGTCTTCTTCTTCATCGTTAACTCGCTCCTGTGCATAAACAGTACATAACTTCAAACTGTGTAATCTGGTATGAGGAATAACTGGCAGTCTCGTGGACAGCACTGCGATAGGCCAGTAAGACCAGAGGTAACTTACGGTCCCACTCTTGTTGGTTTCTGGAATTCACCAACGAGAGATTGCTAAGGATGGTTTGATTAAACCTTTCTACCATGCCATCTGATTGTCGACATGAAGGTGTCGTTTGGGTTTTCCCTATTCTCAGTAGTCTGCAAAGTTCTTTAATTAGAGCCAAGATAAAATTGCTTCCTTAATCAGAATGTAACTAAAGAGACACTCCAAACCCAGAAATCCAATGCTGTACCATTACCTCTGCTACCGTGACAGCGTCTTGATCAGGGTTAGGATACGAGTCAGGCCACTTTGTGAAGTAATAAATGACAACGAAGATATATTTGTCACTTCACTTCATGTCAGAGATCGCAGGATGCCAAAGGCTATGTGTTCAAAAGGCGTTGCTATGTTGTAGTGTTACAGCTTCCTTTGCCTGCATTTCTTCGGGTTTTTCAGACTCGTACAGGCACCGAGGATTGGTACTACTTTTGCACGTCATCCCTTGCATTAATTACTCTAGTAGAAGCACTCTCAAACCCTAAGCAATCTTCATTATTCCGAACTGGCCTGCTGTGGACTGTTATGCAGTTCTTTAAGGATATCCAGGATTAAGATACAATAACACGCCAAACAAGTATTAATTTAGAAGTCAAAAAACAAAAATCAGCGTTATATTTTCAAATTTTCACAGGACTATTTTCGATGGTTTTACAGAATCATCATCCTCAGCTGCAAAAGCGCAAATCAATCAGATAAGATACAGTGATTAGATAAGATAAGAAATACTGAACCGGAGCTGAGCTACTGGCGCCATCTGTTGATGAAACAAGAACTAAAACACAATTTCCTTAAAGGCTGAAGGTAAAGATGGATTGTAATTAGAATCGTTAACTACAACAGAAATAATTTTTTTAATGTGAAATGAAATTTAATTCACCTCTAGAAAATCTAATTCACCAATGAAAGATGTTTTTTTGAATAAGTTTGGCTGCAGAAAAACTGAAAGTGTAATTTTCGGACCAACAATGCTGGGCCACAGAAGACTTCTGTGTTTCCTTTTTTCTAACATATGTCTCATGTTCCTTAATGCGAAATTTTAAGGCTTACGTAGTTTGACCAATGTAAATTAAACCACACTGGCAAGGAATCCTGTAAATACTGCAGGAATTTATATCCGGAATGGGGTCCTTGAGTATGGAAATCGGAATTTTATTGGTGGGAGAATAAACTACATGAAAGTTAAATTTGTGTAAAATACGTGAAATTTTATAGCTAATTGAGTGAAAGAAGGGAATGATAACAGAATTCTTATGATCTCCTAAAACAAGAGTGTGCCTTTTGGTGTGTTGAGATGAGAATTTTTTAACTGTTTTGATTAATAATGTTTGGTGAAAAGCCATTGTCAATAGCTACTGCTTTTAAATAATTTAGTTCTTCCTCAAGAGATAGTTTGGAAGAGCAAACGTGAAGTGCACGGAAAACAAGCCCATGATGGTTTACAGTAAACCATAGTACTGAAGTTGGATGTGTTATGTGTGACCAAATGTCGAGGAATGGAAGAGAAATTTGAAAATATAACGCTGATTTTTGTCGTTTGACTTGTAAATTAATGACCTCCATGATCTTGGAAGTATCACTTGCTATCAGAATGCCTTTCCATCATCTGATTCGAACTTCCAGTGCAGACTCCGTTTCAAGTATGGAGCGAGCCCCAGAGAATCCAATGTTTTTTTGTCGTAGTACTATACACCTAAATATCTTGCCAGGTAGGTTTCCTGTATGAAGACTCCATTAAGTAAACTGTGGATTTAATGCCACCGTCTCCCAACTGGCTTTCTTTACTTTGTCACTCTATAGGTTTGGGTTAGATGATGCTAAATTTTTAATTTGACGTACGACCAGATTAAGAAACTAGCATTTCGGTTCAACAATGGAGCAATATTGGCAGCTTTTTAGACAGTGGGTGTCAGCATTTTCGTCTGGTGATCCTTTCCACTGATGGACAGTGATGGCATATTCTTGGAGTTCTCTGTACCAATGGCTATTTTATCTGATTCTTGAAATTTAAAAGCCAGGTCAATGATGCATGATACGTGCGGAATAGGGATTTTCCACCTTCTACGGCTTTAACTATGGACAGCAACATTTTACTGGCGACACAGTTATTCCTGTCTAGTTTAGATAGACACTTGCTCCAGTATGCTGCAACATACCATTTGAACATTTGTTTCTTAGCAAAAAACTGCACCGAGACTCTCACTACTCGCATTAGTGCCAAGAATAAATGGTTTGTTGAGCTAAGGATACATCAGGATTGTTGCAGATGTTAAGGCTTTCTTCAATTTGTTAAATGCATCTTCACATTCTTTTTTCCAGAAGCCAGTCTCCAGTCTTTAACAGCTGACACTTTTTTGGACCGGTACACACACCATTGGCATGTCTATCACTTCTTGTCACTTGAGATGACATGTCTATTGCTTCTTGTCTGAACAATTTATATTTGGCAGGACGTCACTTTAGTTTGGCTTTTTTCAATTTCTGAAGTACTTTCCTAATATTTTCTAAATCTTCATTAAAAGTTTTCCCAAGTAAATCAGACTGACTTTGTAGGAAAGACTTCTCCACACGGTCTCTGCGAAGTGTTCGACTGTTGCTGGCGCATTATATAATCCAAACTCCATCATCTTGAACTGCTTAAGTTCTTACCCGATAGTACCTGTCATCATTTCACTGTCGTCAGGGTGTATCTCTACCTTCCAATAGCCACTCTTTAAATCAAGTGTCAAAAACCACTTGCTTCCAGAAACTGCGTCCAGAATGGCGTCAGTTCTAAGAAGAGTGTAGCTGTCTGTGTTTGTGATGTCATTCAGTCTGATAGTCTGCTCAAAATTTAGCTGAAACATCCTTCTTTCAGACGAGAAGGGATTTTTTTGAAGTCCCGATAATGTCACTTTCTTGCAAGTCCTTTAGAAATTTTTCTTCATATTTAGCATTCGGAACATGTCTTGGATGTTGCTTGATTAGTGAATGATACCCTCTATCAATTCTGGGCTGTGTCAAACTATTTCAGCTTATGTCAGAAGATAAGCAGGTGTAAACAATTTGAAATTCTTGAATGACACATTCTGCAGCATTTCTTTCTTCATTGTTTATTTGCACTTTACGCAACAACTCCGATGTTAGACCCTCTGACTGGCTCATTTAAGCATGCCACTGGAGTACATGCAGCAACCACTTCACCTTTTCTAAGGACATTTGTCTTTTTAGTTACATTGATAACGCTCACCAGGATAACAGTCCTCGATAGCTCGACAAGTGCTGATGCTACTAGTGCCAACAAGTGCTGATTCTATTACTTTTGGGCTGTTACAGTTTTTAGAATATGTCATGATGACTTGCCTGAAATTTCTGTTTTCAGCTATGGATATAGGAAGCAAAAATTCCGGTCTTGCTGGTGCTGTGATATTGTCTTGAGCTACGATTTGGTGGACGGATTTAATTCAGAACAGGTTTTGTTATCTGAGGCAGAATGTGGTTCATTAAAGTCCAAGGAAAAACTACATTTCCTTAAAAAGTTTAATCCGAGTATGCAAGGATCTGTAATATCTGCCATATATGATGTGTCAGTATATTCGGCACTTCGAAATGTGATGTTAGCATTTAACTTTCCATCGAAGTCGATTTTATCACCATACACAGTTTGGAGAACAACCCAGGGTGGCATCCACATGAGTTTAGCTTCCAATTGTTGAACCAAATTTTTTGGATGACAGTAACATTGGCTCCTGTTTCGATGTTCATACTGCAAGAAAATCCATTGATATGTGCCATGATAAAAATATATTATTTCCGCCATTCACTGCCGAATTCTAAAGCGTTCTAAAAATGGGTACTTCGGCAACCTCTGCCAAAGAGATGACCACTTACTAGTTCCCCTCCCTTCTTTGTTGACAGTGGTCTTAGCTCTCGTGCCCTAAGGTGTTCAGCAGTCCTTTCGCTTCATCACCACTGTTCCAGCATTTTAGGGTAGTTTTTTTTTTCCAATTTTATTCTGCCAAGGCATTGACTGGCCTGAATACATCTAAACCATCAGTCGCTTGATCAACTGGCTCCTGGACTTGAGCAGCTCTGATTATATAGTAGTCTCTACGAGTTGCTTGCTGAACTGACTCGAATTTGTCTCTGCTAAGCAGCCCCATAAAGGCAAGATGAGACAGCATTTCAACATCAGTGGCAAGCTCCTAGAGTGTTTCCTTGGACTTCTGTGTGCCAGATATTAACTGCAGCCTGCTATAGTCTTTTAAACACTTATCTTCAAAGCACAGCTCCACTGCATGGGATAGAGGTTTGATGTCCAGCCTCCGATTTTCAGTAAGAGTTTGAAGCATATATGCTGCATCGGCTCTCAGAGGAAGCAGATGGATTGCAGGCTTTAACTTCGGAATCCCATCCATGTGTGTTTGGCGTCAGAATAGTGATCCATCATGGATGTCTTCAAGCTGTCAACTTCCTTGGCAGCGGTAGCAGAAACACTATCACTGATTCGTTGTTCGATAGCAGAAACTCTACGACCTGTTGTTTGACAGCAGAAACTCTTTCTCCAACTTCTACCGCTGTGTTTATTCCGCCTTCCATAGTTTCAGGTTTGTTTTCTATTATGGCAGTATTTCTCTTTTCATTTCATCTTGACCTAATTCAATCTTTTTTTAACTGACTTGACAGCCCCTTTCATGTTTTATTGACCCACATTCATCTCTTCTTGGCTCAATTTCATCTACTCTTTAAGGAACTCTTGACCCACTTTTATCTCTTCATTGAATGCTGCAAAGGTTGCCACCAACAACCTTAGTTGCTCTCCTATTGCTCTTGTCACCCGCATTCAATCCCACTCCTGACAACAAAAATTGTTACGAGCCTACAGGTTTGTAAGCAAAAGGAATATTCTTGGAAAATGTAAGTTCTTTGAAATTCACAATATAATAAAGTAAGTGTGTCTTTATGCAAGTGTGTATTTTTAATGTGTTATGTTTATTATTTAAGCCATCTTTTCAGAAATAAGCATACATTGCATAGCTTTTCCTTCACTGTTTTAAAAAAAGGGCAACAAATACGTGAGTAAATATGGTGACTGACAGAAGTGCTGCAAACTCAGTATTAAGGACATAAAATATTATTTACAAAACACCTGTATGTTTGAAAATACTTGCAACAGCATTACTACCTATTTTTGAAGTTGCATATTCTTCTGAGTTATTCTCAGTAGTGAACTTCATAAAACCTTAACAGGAGCAGCTAGCCTAAGTGACGAAACTAGCAGTGAATCTATACCTATAAAATTTACAGAATATAAACTTGATAAAAATTATCCAGCACTAGTAACACAATAGTGGATATTTCATATATGATACAAAATAAAATATTAGCTTTTGATTCCAGTTTGCTGCTAACAAATATGGAGATTAATTTCAGTTCTGTGTAAATTGCAGATAAAAATTAGGATTTTAGTTTCTCACAAACTTTGCATGTTATAATATATAATCCATAATTCTTTAAAAATTAATAAAACTACCCTTTAATTTGATTTTCTTGAATTGTGGACCAACCATGTGAAATGGTTAACAGATTAAGTTCTGTGACATATTGGATAAAACCTAAGAATCATATTCGATTGACCTTTAATGATGAGGAATCGAAATTCTTTACTCTTTTGTTTATGCTAAAAGGTGTACCTTTAAGAGGTGAAACTATATAGCAGGCAGAATCACATTAAAAACTTAATGAAATATAGAAAGCAATGAGCAAGGTAGAAAGAATGTAAATAAAAATTAAATTCTGTCATCGACTGTTACATTCATTCAATCCCTTGAGACTTAAAAAACTCTGTTACACCATTCGTATTTGATTTTTAATTGTTTAAAAAATGACAGAGAAGTGAAAGTGAATAAAGTGACATTTGAAAAGTAACTAAAAATACACATATTACATAATATGTTTCCCAAAATTTAAGTTTGGAGATAAGGAAATCTTGCAGCACGGGTTTAGTGATTTTTTGTCACTCATTTAAAATGATTGTTATCTCCTGATCCATCCCATCAACATTTTGTCAACAGTATTTCATATCCTATGAGGTATTTCTCCCACCTTCTTAGCATGCCTTCGTGGTGTATTGGTCAGGACGCTCGGTGCATATTCGAGAGGTCCGTGGTTCTAGCACTGGCAAGCTCATGGCTCATTTTTCATCTCTCCTGCCTTGAAATGACCTAATGTGTGTACAGTAGCGTCCTAACTAAAAAAAAAGGCAGTGGATGAGTCTCCTAATTCTCAGTTGCCCTTTAAAAGGGGGAGTATATAAGGAATTACTCCTACCCCTTCTTAGCATGCCTTCATGGTGTAATGGTCAGCCTGCTCGGCGCATATTCGAGGGGTCCGTGGTTCGAGTCAGCGCGAGGGCATTGCTTATTTTTCATCTCTCCTGCTCGAAACAACCTAATATCTCTACAACCCAATTTAAAAAGCGAGATTAAATTTGTTAAAATTCTGATGAAATGAATGTTACAGGCTGCTTATTTATACTCTGATTACCTTCCATCAATATTTCTTAAGCACTTTCATGTCATACTGATAAAGACATTCTGACTTTTACATTTTATTTTAGTTCACCATTGTATACAGTGAAATACACATAACTTAATCATATAAATAAAAGTTTGTGTACCAATCAATTATACTTTCTTTAGAAATTTGGCTAAATGACAAATAACATTTTATAAGGTATTTCTCCCACCTTCTTAGCATGCCTTTGTAGTGTAACGATCAGCACACTTGGTGTGTATTCGAGAGGTCCCAGGTTCGAGTCCCGGCAAGGGCATTTCTCATGTCTCCTGCTTCGAAATAACCTTTTGCCTCTACAGTGACGTCCGAACTAAAAAGAGGGGTGGATGATGATTCTTCACCACCAGGATTTGGCGAATGGGTCTCTTAATCCCCAGTCGCCCTTTATAAGGGGGAGAATACAAAGTATTTCTCCCGCCTTCTAAGCATGCCTTCGTGGTGTAATGGTCAGCACACTCAGCGTGTATTCGAGAGTTTCGAGGTTTGAGTCCTGGCTAGGACATAGTTTATTGTTCATGACTTCTGCTTCAAAATAACCTAATGTCTACAATTTCATACAGCTTTTACATATCTGTACAAAAGTTTTGTGTAAATTGAGTTTACCATAGTGTTATCAGAACTATATTCACTGTTGGAATTAGTTTCGTATTATATTATTATAAACCTATTTAAAAAATGATCATATTTTGAGATTGAAAATAGTGAAAGATTAATACTGATCCTATTGTCAAGACAAAGATAAAAATATTTTATTATTATTTATTGTTATATTTTATTGTTATTTCACTCTAAAAATACAGTAGAAGTCCAGAAATCCACAACACTTGGGACCAGAGGTTGTGCGGATTTTAGGATTTTGTGGATTTAAGGACAGAAAAGATAATATTCAGACTAAAAGTGCAAAATAAATAAGGCATATTAGATACATTTAATTAAATTATTATATACATTAATACAATAATTAATTATTATTACATATATAAACTGATTATATTATATTGTTCATTTACATTAGGCTCCTCTATTTTTAAATCAGCATAAATCTGCTTCCCCTTTCTCTCAGGAGTAGTCCTGAAATAAATACCCTATCACTCCGCCGCTGCCGGAACCACTTGTACAAGACAGCATCGAGGTTTGCCGATTTCACCTCATGTAAAGATTTCCTGTTTTAGATTCCGGTGTTAGAATCACTGTTGCTGCAAAATTTCAACAGCTTTTCTTTATTGTTCCGTATATCATACACAGTCCGTGTGGCAATTCCATACAATTCTGCTATAAACCGAGCAGTAGCACCTGGCTCTATCTTTAGCAGAATTTCCACATTTTTCATTACCGCCAATGCAAAGTGCTTACGTTTTTCAGTGTTGCAAGCAGTAAAATCAAGAGTGCGTTTCTTATCTGTCATTGTATTAAAAAGCACTGAAATTTAAAATATTCATAATTTATTCACAAAATATCCAGATAAAAAAAAAGGTCATCAATCACTAAACAATCTCGTGAAATAACAAAGCTCAGAAAATACAACGTGAAGCGTGAACTTGAAAGAAGAGTTGAGTTAACTGTCTGCTTTTTTACCTCAATGCAGGTTGGAGGGAAAAAAACAATAATTTTGTACTTCCGTTATGACTCATTATTATTTGGTAATTATGACGTCATTATCCAGCAAGTATTTTTTCCTCGATATTTCGTACTCCATGTTGCAGTTTCCGGAACCTATAAACTAAATGATTATATTTTGAAAGGCAACACGGATTTCAGGAATTGGCAGATTTTCAGTATTTGATTATATAAACAAAGTCTAGGAATGAAACTGATTTTTACTATTTAAATGTTTACTAAAATCTAATTTGCCAAAATACTATTAGTCAGAGATTAACTTCTGAAATCAGATATATTGGAACTCTACAGAAATGCATGTGAAACATTAAAAGGAAATCTAAATAATAAATAACACAAATAATTGAAATTAAGTAAAGTGATAAAAATATCAGATATGAAGTTAAACTAATAAAAATAGATAAATAAACTCATGTATCACAAAAAAATGAATGTGGTATAAAACAAATAAGTGAGGAAATTAATGACAGGAAGATATTGTACTAAGAATTAAAGAAAGGTAAATATTATTTTATCAGCTTTCTTTGCAGACAGCTAAGACTACTTCCTTATTAAGTTTTTAATTAATTTAAAGCATTTTTGACCAAAAAGGTATAGACAGCAGCTCCTGAATGCTAGCGTAGTTCAAGAAATGTTAATAACGCTTTCTTGATGAAGAAACTGCATTTCAGCATGCAGAATTTTCCTTCAGGTCTCAAGTCTCAAGGGAAGTGAAGCATGCACTCATCAGAAAGTATTTCAATGATATTTTTTTCTTGTTAAAATGAATGGTATTTTCTTTTGGTACTGTGATTCAATTATGTAACAAAATGCTAGAACAAAAGCACTTATTTGAGTTCTATAGTGCATCAACTTGGAACATTATTATACTCAAAAACTAAGAAGTCCTGGATCCAAAGTCCAGTGGGCTGTGGCTAAATTTGAGCCCTGCTTCAAGTGCATATGTTTAGATTTGCAGCATTTAGATTTATGGTCTCAGTTTACCTGTGCGATATACAGTACAAAGTCTAAAACCCTGACATCTAATGCTTGATGTGATCTGATATCCAGGCCTCCAGTCCACCAGCTGGGAAAAAAATAACAAAAAATCATCCTCTCCCTAAACAAAGTATGGGAACAGTTAATATAATATTCAATAAAAGGAAGTAGGTGTGCCGCAAATGCAATTTTTCACCTGGCTAATTGAGATTTCCGCATGCCACTTTGAAACACCTGCTGGCTACAGAATTGCAGTATGGCCAATGGTTGACAGTGTATTGATGTTGGAAAGGATCATACTTTCGCCCCTAGAGTAGTTGTGGAGGAAATTAGCATTTTTCTATCTGACTCAAACAAAAAATTAAGCTAAAATATTGTGACGTCTAAATGCCATTTACTAGATTTAAACTGATGATCTAAAAGCCAAAATTTCTGAAATCCAGAATAGCTGATGTCCTGACTATTCCATATCACTCACTTTTTGTACTATTAACCATTCAGACTATTGGCAAAAATACTAAGTTACACAAAAAAAAAAAAAATTCTAAGCACATGCACACTTTTATGCCACATAATTTTTAGAGAAAAGCAAAACTTTCAAGGAATTGTGGTTAAACTTACTTCAGTACACAATATTCATTACACTTTCGAGTTTTTTGCAGACGTGGTTTTAAATGGTTAGCACAATGATTGTCATTTACAGGATATTGATCAGACAACCGGACACAAATAGGCTTTAATGTGCTGATACCTAACATGAAAATAAAATGGCTATAAATAATGTAATGCCATATATAATTTTGAATTTTCATAACACTTTTAATATTTTGCATAGATAGCTGATATTAAAAAAGTATCCATTCTTTTTCCATCAAAATTCAGTAGGCTGAAAATAAAATGTAAGAATTCAAAAATGCTTAGATACAGAATTAGTGAACAGTTAAAATATTGTTCACATTGAGTAGACAACAAGATATTGTAATTAACTTTACCCAACAGCTTGTACATGTTTACTGAAGTAATTTCTCTTCATATGTTCATAATGAACTTATTACACGCGAGAATTCCTTTTTTTTTATTTTTTATTTATTTATTTTTTTAAATTAAACATAAAATAACATTTTTCAATTTTTGAGCTTTTTACAAGCTTTTAAAGCATTAAAATGTGGTAGGAATTCAAAACTTTCTGAGGCTGGCTGATGGAATAGGTAGACAAAAATGTAACGTTTGGAAACTTAAAGATCTGAATTAAGTTTAAGAATTTCTTACAGTCACAAAAGAATTCTATAATGTAATCTTCTTTTAAACTTGGCAAACTTCTTGGAAATTAACATTTTGTTGTCACGAGCAGCTAATTTTATGACTGACAGTGAATTTAGAAAGCATGCTTTAGTAACAAAGGTAAGTAATAAATACTAAAAACCAGTATCAGTTTTTGTACTCATTTTAATACAAACATACATTTAGTACATCCTGTAACATTTTTTTAGTTTAAAACAAAATGGTTATTGATTAATTTTTTTTCAGTGAAATGTGAGGTGTTCAACATAAGATGCAACCACCTTTCAGAGCTTTTGTTGAGGGGAAAAAAAAAAGAGTTGAGAGTATTGAGGGGGGGACAGTTGGAATTTCCTTGTGATTGAATATTTTTGGCAATCTTTCCCCTCCCCCCAAGGATTTGCTAATATTTAAGTTCCATTTCTGCTGTAAGTGTTTTCCTTAATGTTATTCCAATAAACAAGCATCTAGTGGGATTGAAACTAAAAACATACCTCTTCTGTAAAACATTCTAAGTGTAGAATATGAATGCATTTACATGGAAAGCTATTTCTACCATTGTAACACAAGAATTCTAGGCAATTTCAGAATGAGATATGAATATTTGTTTACACATTTTATATTTTACGGAAAAAAGAGTTACTGGCTTCACTTTATATGAGATAACCTCATTTGTGAAACATGAAATTATATAGCCAATTATGTATACACATTTGTGAATTACATGAAAGTCATTCTGAAATTTTTGAGATATGTGCAGATGATAAGTGGCAGAAAAAAAAATAATAGTTAGATTTGAATATTTGAATTATTTTAGCTTAGAGGATGATTTTTTACTGGCTAGTTGCAAGTAGTTTAATGCAGAATAAATTTTACGCAGCAAGAAAAATGGATAGCAAGTTATGATTTTCTATAACTTTAAAGTGGTATTAAATCAAGAAGAATGCGCTCAACGTCTACAATTAGCATTTGGAAATGAAGCTCATCTCGTGCCAATGTATTCAGATGGTTTATAGAATTTCACAGAAGGCGCAACTCTCATCTGGATGTAGAAAACACAGAGAGGCCGTTGTCAGCAATAGTCCCACACAGTATGTCTGCCATACGGAAAATGCTAATCAATGATAATCGCTACACCTACCAAATGATACAGAAGGAACTTAGCATTGGATCCACTGCCAAACAGAAAATTATTGAAGAATTGCATATGATGAAACTAGTTAGCTGTTGGGTTCCTCATAATTTACCTGAGCACCAAAAATAGCAGTCTCAGATTCAGTAAAGAAACCCTTAAATTACTTAAAGACAGTGACCACCGCATTATTTCTCAAGTCGCAAGTGGTGATGACATGCACACAATATATTTTGATGTCCCAACATGTTAAGAAAGTAAAGTATGGGTCTTTGAAGATGATCTCATGTCCACAATGGTGAAATGACAATGTGCCATGAAAAACTTACTGTATGCCATTTTATTCAAAAGTACAGGACTGGTCAAAGCCATCAAGCTGGAAGGGCAGAAGACAGTCACAGCTAATTCGAACACAACTAAGTGTCTTCCAGATATTCTTCAAGAAGTGAATGTTAGAGGACTCATTCTCCACCATGACATTGCATCTTTTTATTCAGCAACATTGACAGTTAAGTTTCTTGAACAAAAACACATAAGTGACAGGACATCCACCCTATTCTCCTGACCAAGCTATGCGTGACTGATGAGGCTATAAATGCATTTTTTTCCATTGATTCCAATAAATGAATGGCTTGAGGCATTTAATATCTGGAAAATTCACCTATAGAAGTGCAATGATGCTGGAGGAGACTACTTTGAAGACTCCTAAAATTTCATAAGTATAACTTTAATACCCTATGTGCATCTAAAAAATTTCAGAGCGACCCTAGTAGGAAAGGGGTTACAGCGGTATATAGAGATTTTGTGCTGCCGTCATTAGTTTTAGACTTTGGCAATCTTGTTTGTCTAGCGGCAAAATTCAATTCAAATTTTGTAAAGCAAATGGTTCTCATTACAAAATTTGAATTTTGCAATCAGAACCATTTGCTTGTTGATTTATGTTGGCTGTAGATGCTAACAATGATATTTGCTGATAGATGTCTCCAGTAAATGTTTTTTGCCTGCCCTGCTTTAGGTTAAGCTAGGAAAACCTATAACTCTTTGGAGTATTGCATGATTCTCAAACCAATCACACTAAAAAATGCTCCATAGTGTTACTTGAAAAAAAAAAAAAAAAAAAAAAAAAAAAAAAAAAAAAAAAAAACATCAGGCTAATAGGCTAGTTGAGAACCTTCATAGGTCACTGAAAGCTGCTACCAGTGCTCACACTACAGATTACAAATCATCAGCATTACCCACCACCTGCTAGATTTCCATGCTATGTTCAGAGAAATTTTGCATGTTACAAAGGCAGACTTCATGCATCAAATTAGGCTTTGTCTCTTGGGAAAATGTTTAACATCAATGCCTGCCACTTGCCGCTGTAGTGGTGACCCTAAGGATTGCTGTTGCCTGTACTAAGAAAGCTTTTTTTAGTGTAATCAGTTTGAGCATCCTGCTCTTCTGCTGCCTCCCCAATGTAGTGGCATGGATAAAATGTTTGTTGTTCTTGCTTATAGTTTTAAGATCAGATAGTCCATGGCAACATTTACATTTGGCCATTTACTTTTATTTACTTGTTTTACAGCCATTTACTTGTTGTCTATGCTAGTTATATTCGGTAATGGCTATGTTAGATGATAGCCGGCCTCAGTGAAGGTAGATGTTCTTTTAGGTGCTCTGTTAAGATCAGACTGAAAACTTGGACTAATTGGATGATAGTACAATACTCTACTATCAGTTTGAGCACCATACTACTATTCAGTTAATGGTTCCAGGCTCTGGCCTTGACCTGATGCAGAGCTGAAAAAGGATATCAAGCTTCATTAGCTTCACTAGTTGATCTGTCGATTAACATCATCATAAACAATTCTAGGCTCCATAGAGCAGCAGCATGTTGTTCTCCTCACCCCCACCTCCATATGTCGGAAGTGGACAGTATGAGACAGATAAGCTGCTTTTACAGGACTAGAACCATCATTCCTAGAGTTGTCTGTACAAACTCGACAAGGATTGTAATGATACTGTCAAGTCTGTCTTGGGCTGTGCTATCACTAGATGTTAAATTACATTAAAGGTTGTCCTTGGGGTTTGGACCTCTCGGGATCAGCTCTGGGGTGTGAGGTGAGAATATAAAAATCATGTATGGACTATTAGAAGGCCAGGGTCAGGGTTTCCCTCACTCTGGTGAAATGTTCTTCTTATTAAGTATAGAAGACACCATAAGACAAGATATAAAACTATAGAACACAACACATCCTTCACTCATCACTCTGTTGGTGACCCTAGGAAGTGATTTGCTGCTCTGCTGCATTCCCTTGCACACTGACAACCAACTGATTCACAGCAGCATTAACCAGATACTCATGCAGTCATGCCCAAGTAATGCATTATGGCAGCACTGACTAAAGGTTTGTTCACACCTAACAGCGAAGCACAATTGCCAACAGATTGCCACAGACAACACCACAACAAGCTTAACAGACTTGCTTGAGCCACTATGTGTGCTGTTTGTTTAATAATGAGCCTACCAAATGAAGTCTCTCGGATGATCTGTAGCAGCATTGGTTGCCCTGCATGAGAGATTCTGCTCCAAATGCACTTGCATTAAGAGAGCCCTTTTAGTACAATTGGTTTGAGCATCATCTAATGGGTTTCAGGTTCTGGCCTTGACCTGAAGCAGGACAGCTAAAGAACATCGATCTTTAATTGTACCATCTGTTACCTAACATTCGCTATTAATAAGCAACACAGACCAGCAGCAAATTGTTCTCCAAACTAAATATAAATGGCGGCACAAGACATGACCCCAAAAGTTCTAAAACTAATGCTAGCAGCAACAATATCTTTCACCCGCTGCAATAGGATCTTAATGCACGTTTTATACAACACATAGAAATTACCATATCCATATTCAGTGTGATAGTTGTCAAAATTTTTGAGGAACAGAATGAATAAGTTTCATTATAGAAAATATATGAGTATATAATACATATTTATGATTATAAATGCATACAAACATATCATTTACAGAAACATAGTAATTATTTGACTAAACTAAGGAAAACACCCATTTATTAATGATATTTATGGCCCATCTATACAAAAAAATCTATTTCAATAGTGTTTGTAAAATTAAGCACAAACTGAACACACATAAATTATTAGGAAATAATAAATAATCAGTCCAGAAAAATATAGAAAATATCACAAAATCAGATCAGAACACAATAAAAAGAACTAAACAAGAGTTAAATACCTAAAAGTAACTGTAAACTTTAAAGTTATATAAAAAAATTAAAGAAAAACAACTTATAAAAATACAGTAGGCAATAGAAAATATAATTTTGTATAAAAATCAGTATTGAAAAATCACATGCATACATATGTTTGTATTTCCTTTCTTTTTGATGTTAATAAAATAGGCACAAAACGTTAAAACACTTAGAAGGAAAGTACCATTGCAAACAAGACATAAAAACTACAATTTCGAATTAATAAGCAGAAACAAAATCTAATTAAAACCCAACATTACCACTGCACATTCGTGAACACTCAGAATATTGCGTTGCTAATTTCCATGAATACTTTTTGTAATCAGAAATAGGAACTGTATAACTGAAACTGATATTAGGCGGTTGAAGTTTCCCTACAACAAGAACCTAAGACAGAAAAAGAAAAAAAAATTAACGCAGGGGAAAATAAATAAAAATCAAAATAAATTAACACGTATACAGCAAAAGTGTAAATAATAAATAAATAATAAAAAAAAAAAATAAAAAAAAAATACAAATTTTTTAATGTTTGTTTAAATTATACCTACGGCTACAAGCATTCGTATACTTTTTAAGAATTTTTTAAACAACCAAACATAAATCCAAATTCTTCATAAATCAAGAGATAAAAACATAATAGCAGAAAATCTCATCAGAAATTAAAATCACGAGTTTTAAGTTGCAATGGATAATTTTATTGGAAGTCTAGCCAAATGATAGAAAGCTCTTCATACAATGAATAAGAAGTTCAGTTTCTTAAGTAATTACTTCAGGTTTTCAGAAGCATACAGTACGAAGTCCGAGATCCGGACTCGTCGGGACATCGATGATTCAGGATTTTAGATCATCACTTTAAATCTCCTAGGATGACATATAGAAATTATAAAATTAAAAATACAAATGATTTTTTATGAAGTAACGAAGCATTTATGCCCTTAAGGGAATTAAAATTTACAAAAACAGCTCGATATATATTTGTTTGCTTTATAAACATTTCTTTTAAAGTAAGCTGTTTAATTTACTTCGTTCCTTGTGCTAATACTTTCTGTGTTTAATTTTATACATAGACATAATTTCTTGTTCAGTTGCAAATTTCAGTTGTTCAAGTCCTGTAACTGCCATGTCGAGAATTCCCACTAAATTGTCAATCAAATCCCCCCCCTCAGCAATTCCTCTGTCACTTTCTTCAGCACTGTTAGCGATACTATCTGGATTTAGAACCGTATTACAGATTTTGTCATCCATTAGTTAACTGATGATTGGGACATTTTTATCGTAAAGGAAAATTATTATATGATCTTCATTTATTACCAATTCCCTACAAATTCCATTAATTAGAAAATTTCACTTTTTGTTTGCGATATTCACGAACCTTCAAATTTGCTTAATTAATTTGCTTAAATTGCTCAATTAAATAATCATAAAGTTTAGCTAGCCTCCTCTATACAATAATGGCGACAATGCGTCTCAGAGATTGGCGACAATGCGTCTCAGCCTCTGTTTACGCTGAGGCACTGAGGAAGTTAAGCCTGAATTGAGTTGGTTTAGTTTTACATCTCTTTCCTGTATAATGTTTATGGCTCACCTCATTCTTGAATAAGTAAATTCTCACATACATTTAAGTCTTATCTGGACAAATTTAACCAGCACTAAATGTAATCTTTTGGCTTATGCATATTAATTATAAAATCAGTTTTTTCCATTTGGAATGAAATTTCTCCTAGTAAACATACTCAGTGCTTCGCAGTGCATTTGACTGGTCTTCAATCGTTGCCAAGCGTAATGCCAACATAAAAAGTTACCATATTGTTTGGTACTCAGTTACTAATTAAGAAAAAAATATGTCTTAGATATCGCTGCCGTGAGTTGATAGGCAGGTGGCAATAAAAGCAACAAATAATAAAAAAAGATTCTCCAGTTCAGCGTCAGGGTTATAAGTTACTCAGCAGGTGTAAAATTGGTAACAAACATTGGTAGTATTTTAGTCTGCGTTGTAAGCTAAGCATGAAGGCAGATATGAAACCAAATTATTGATCATGCAGATTTATATTAATAAATGACTGTGTTTCTTCAATATGGAGGTACTTTATTTCGTATCGAAATGAAATTAAGAATTCCTCCCCCATACGCTATTGTTTTAAGCAAAAACTCTACTGTCTACTGCATATGCATGAAGCATTACGCATATGCTAAAGTAAGAGGCTAATTCTAGGAACATTATTTTCTTCCTTTTCGCAAAAAAATTCTAAAAAAAAACTGTTGGTTGTCCCGAAGTCCAGATATTGAACGTCTGGGTTTCAGACTGTGTTAATAAGAAGTGAAAGGAAGACGAAAGATATGCTAAGATGGAAATATGAATATCTGAATTACTACCTGAAGATCATTCACTCAGCAGACCTTAAGAGCAATTTCAATTTCTTTAACTGTTAAATTTACTTACTCACAGAAACTGGCTACTTGATGTATTTCAAAATAATGGGTGGTGTGCAAAATCAATGGGTGAGAATCAGGAGCTCAAAACATTCATGCAGGGAATTGCATTTGAATATACCAACAAGGTAGGCATATTTAACAGTCCTGAATGTTGGCCCCCTATATATTAGTTATTCTGCAATATTCTTTACATTAAATATTGTATAAGCCATTTTCAGTTTCAGCATATGACACTTAAGGTGCTAGTCTGCATTTGCTGTTGTATTGCACATAACCCCCCCCCCACACACACACAACCTATATGCAGCTGAAACAGAATGATCATCTCGCATGCTAGCATGTGAAAATAACTTATTTTGCTCAAACATATTCTGAAGTGAGCTATGAAGCCCGCTGATCATTGCTTTTGAAAGTATTTTTGCATATAAGCAGGGCCTCCTTTCCACAGAGAAAAAGTGAGGTCTCCTAATTCTCTTATAATATTTAAAATATGTTATGTATTTTTTGAAATTCCAGGTTTGAAAAAATTAGAAGCAGAACCCATCAGAAGACATCATTACTTTCACAACTAAAAGCGAATTTTATAACTCAACATTTTACTCATATACTTCATTACTGAGTTGATAAAAAATTCAACTGCATTAATTTGTCATACCTGTATAACTTAATTTGAGTTCATAGTAAAATTAACAAGTATTCCTCAGGCTCTGTTCCCCTTTTTTGGAAGGGCTTCTTTAGGGAAACACAAAATCATGAAAACGATATTTTATGCAACACATATTAAACTGAAACAAGTCAAAAATGGACTCTTTTCCTCCCATTCTAAAGCTGAACTGGCCAGAGAGACTTTGCTTTCTTCTCACCTAAGTCTGAATTAGGATTACGCCGCCGTTGGCGGACAGCAAAAAAAGTGAAGATTATGAACAATGCGTGGATACATTCAAGATAAGTAAACTTTAATGTTTGATGTGATTTGCAGTTAAATAAATTCAGAATTAAAGGAAAAGTTAATTCTGGTTGGCTCGATTTAATTTCGTTTTTAGTGATCAGGATCAAGTAAATATAAGAAAAATTCTGATCACCCTGACTAATTTTGTTTTCGCTGATCATCCAAAACAGTTATATGTCCTGTTGAATTTCAATTCTTTTACATGAAGTGTGATCACACTGATTATATCATGTGGGTTCTATCGCATACCATTTCCTTTAGTGCCGAAAGATAAATTTTGAAGTATCACTGCAATTAAATGAGGAATTTTGTGGAAACACTCACTGCTTTTGCAATTTTTTAAAAATTATAGTTGACTGAATATGTCGCAAAAAGTATTTTGTTCAAAGTTCAAGTATTTTGTTCTGTGCAAGTGTCGATATGAAGCAGTGAAAATAAATGTCAAATATAATAAATACATTATAAACAACTTTTAATGTTGATTTGAATCTGTTGAAAAATAATAACAGAAAAGATTTAGAAATATATGGTTTCAAATTGCTATATTTTGCACTAATGCAAATTAATGAAAGTATTCTATGACAGCTTATATTCTGAGAAAGGTACTGTGTTATTTTTATGTTATTTCAAGTAAATCAGTAGAAAAATGATGTAAAATTAGTCATTATTTTGTTTTATGTTTTGCTTTTGAATATGTATGTTTGATGTGTACTAAATCCATATAAAAATATTTTAAACTCTATATATGCTAGCACACTAAAAATTTTAGGCGCCCATTTTGAGGAATTTTATCAAATTTATTTAAGCATAGCTTATTTAGCAAATGAGAAGAAACGAGATTTGGTTGAATTAGCAGAGACACTAGGTGTTGTGATAGAGGAAAAATTAAGAATTCCAGAAATAAGTAATGCTAAGATCTCACATATTACGCGGAGTTAGTGACAGAATGTTTGAACCACATCATGAATAATAGGAAAGAAATGGAAATAGAATAACATGATGACAGAGAGAAAGAAAATGAATGGTTTTTTGAATTGGAAAAATAAAATTACAATCTAGTATTATTCCTAGCAGAGCGGAGTCTGCAACGGTACCGGTCTGCAGAGGAAGAAATGCCCAAGTTAGAATTGAACAAGTTAGTTCCTAATTTTGATCCTAAAACAGCCAATATGAGTTTATTTCTGAACTTGTTTGAGAGGCAATAAAACCTGAATGTACCAATCTCAAAATGGATAATCTATTTTGTTTCTCTTCTGCCAATCAATGTTTCAAAACTAATTGCAATAGAATCATTTGATGATGCTCAGGATTATCAGAAAGTTAAACAAATTCTCCTTAAGCGTTTCATATTGAGTGCTGAGAAATTTCGAGTACTGGTTAACTAACATAGAAAAAATCCAGAAACCTCATGGCAGACTTATTTTGACTTACAAAACTGCTTTCATGGGTGATGTAACTAGGGTGAGTAAAACAACCCACTTCAGCTTGTGGATAAATTCGATCTGTACAAAGAAGTTAGATAAATATGAAATAAAAACGTTAGTAGGAATCCCTTCACTTTCAATAATGAGATTTTCCCAAAAATTACAGAGATAATCCTCAATCTACTAAAAACGCCTCAACAAGAGATACTGCAAAAAATGAAGATTGACTAACTGTAGTTGCTATAGTTGTGAGAAGTCGGGCATTATTAAGGCTAAATGCCCCATCTGCTCCCCTCCTTTCAAGAAAGCAGAAGCTGATTCCAGAGCTATATACCTTTTTACATTCTCTATCCAGGAACCCCAGATGACTCTTTTGAGAGTAAAAATAAATTGATTTACCGTAACTGTAAGTGCTGACACTGGAGCCAGTCACACTATAGTGGGAGAAACGTTATACCGTCTTTTGAGAGAAAAACGAATAGAACTGGGGAAAACCAGTATGTTACCCTCGCCGATGGTTGTCAAAGGAAACAGAAGTTTATACGACCCAATATTTTGATACTAAAACTGAAGGATGGTCGTTCAGAATAAAAGGTATTTTACCACCTTCTTAGCATGCCTTCGTGGTGTAATGGCCAGCACTCTCGGCGCGTATTCGAGAGGACCGTGGTTCAAGTCCCAGCGAAGGCATTGCTCATTTTGCACGTTTCTTACTTTAAAAAAATCCTAATGTCTCTACAACTTTATTTGCATTACCTACAGTAAAAGATAACAGAACACTTTTAGAAACTGATTTTTTTATGTAGCGTAGAATTGTTTCAGCCTTCCAAATAACAGATGATATTATCATGACAAACCTAAACAAAAATTTAGCTTTACTGATATTTTTAAACCACACTAGTGTTCAGGATATAATGTGTAATTTAACACATTTTGATTAAGTGAAAATGAGTGAAGACATGTAACTAAAAACCAAAGGAAGAAACTCCATGTTCTGTTAACGACATATTGACTGTGTTCCAACCAGGGGTAGAAGCAGTTCTCTATATTGAACAAAATACAAATAATACTAAAGTTTTAGTACCCCTATACCGGATGTCTCCAGCCAAGAAGGATATTTTAAAGATAGAACCTGATGATCTGCTAGGAAAGAATATATATAAAGAAAAGAATGTGTGTTTCCATATGCTGCGCCTGTGTTTCTTGTACCCAAAGCAAACGAAAAAGTCTGACTATGCGAATCAGAAAAAGCTCAACTACTAGTACCAATACATGAATGAGAAAGAATTCTTAAGCAATATCACGATGCTCTTACAGCAGGACATTATGGTGCTGAGGGGACATACAACAGAATTTCTCAAAGATATTATTTCACAGGAATGTGCAAACACATTGCAGATTATGTAAGAAACTGTGATGAGTGTAATCGTTACAAATTTTAAAACACCAATATACGGCCAACCCTTCTAAACACTTGCTACTGATTTATTTGGTCCACTATCTTAAAGTACCAACGGAAAAAATTAATTTTTATTGCTGAAGTTTGCAACACGAAATGGCTGGTGCTTTTCGCTTTACCAACAGCCTATTTGCAAGGTAATGTGCCATTACATTAATCGAAAACGTTTTCTTACGATATAGATTGTCTCCAAAGCTAATCGGTGATATCGGAACTCACTTTATTAGTGCTGTCATGCAGCAAGTGTGCTTTCTTCTTAAACAGTGACCAATTGTTCTCTCCAGTGTATCATCCTAAAGTACATCCTGTAAAGCAAAAGAAGAGCTACTTGAAACCTAGATTAGACATACTTGTGAGCAATAAACCTTTTTCTTGGGCAGAAAAGCTGCAGAAAATTTATTTAGCAATGAATATTCATATATGTGAAACTACCAGCCAAACTGCTGCATTCCTCCAAATTGGAAGATAGCTACATACACTGGACAACGTAACACTTGATCTTAGGCATGTTATCTCCAATTACAATTTTGTAGCAAAAATTACCACATATTTGAAAAGATTTGCCACCATAGGTAAAGGAAATGAGTGAAAACAAACAAAAGTATCGAAAGCAATATGCTGATACAAGTCGAAGACCTGGATACCAATTTAAACCTGGAAACTGAGTTTGGATTTACACGCACCCTGCGAGCAAATCCTCTGAATAGAAAGCAACTAAGTTTATGCCTCGTCGAGATGGCCCTTACGTTATTATGACTCAACGTTCATCGACCACCTGTGAGATTTCAAACTTAAGTAAACCAGGTAATCCATTAAGTGTTTATCATTTCTTGGTCTTCAGATCTTGCAATAACTCAAATTCATCAACCTCTTTGCAGAAGAGGAGGTCCCAGAAAACCTAATTCTGGGGGGATCACTGTTGAAATGGCTGTCATTTTCCATTTTCAAACAAGACAGCGATGTATTTCTAGAATCAATTTCAATATTAAAATGCTAAAAAAAACAGACATTTGCAAAAAATGACAAAAATTTTGTTTACATTTGAAAAGATGATATATACCCACCGCCTCTCTCCAAAGAGGCCTTTCTTATAAACTTTAGCTGGGAAAAAATATCTAGATATAAAATGAACACGTATCTAATTTAACATCTACTTCCGTTACTCAAAATTCCACTCTTTTGTTATTCAAACTTATCATTTAGTTACTCAGTTTTTGTAAGAAATATATAAATATAGTTCATAAGTGCGTATAGATATCTAAAATGTTTCAGAATATCATCTACACATCATCAAAACCATTAATCTGAAGGGGGAACATCTTGAGAGAGCAGAAAGAGCTTGCAGGTCTTACACATGCTTGGTTCTGAAAGAAAAATTATAATTAAAACTTCTAGAAAATAATTTTTGTTCATCTCACTACAAGTAGCTTTTTCTTTCAGCATAGTGTAGATGTGTAGAACATTGAAAAATAATACAGAAAATACATGAAAGCGAAAAGAGAATAAAAAAATGGTTTTGGCATCATGCTAAGAATATCTTGAAAATATTTTATACTATATGTTACTTAAACATACCGACAATTACTGCAGATTTACTGTATTATTGCATATTTCCTTAAAATTTTACTTTAGAAAACTTTAACAAACAAAACAAAAGCGGTTTAATGGTAACCTTGGAAGACAATTTAATGAAAAAGTTCTGGAATTAGCACGAACTGGTGATTAATACACATAAATCTGTAGTTTTGCTTCAATGATACATGATCTCAGCTAGGTGGATGCAAACCAAAAGAAAATGTTTTCTGGGCTTTACAGCTTATCCCTGAGTAATGAAAACTGATTGTCCATATTAATCTTGAAAGCTTAACGCACTGACCAGAAGTAAGTAAACAGTATTACTATTCAAGTAAGAGATGAGCAACCAGATGGCAACTTGTAGAAAAGTAAGATTATTTTTCAGAAAAGTTGACCATTGGATAATTAGTACAAGGTGTAGTACCAAGGTTAAAAAACAGGATTTACATCATCGTGGGGGGGGGGGAAGTTCTCTCAGAACCAGACTATTCAGAAATACTGGGAGAGGGTAAACAATGTAAAAATAAATAATCAGATTATGTTAGCATTTAGTTTAGTGCTTTAAAATTGCGATTGGGCATTGTCAATTCTCATCATTCACAGTCATAATTAATAAACTATTATTAATTTCATAAATATTAGTAAAGAACATTCTGGCAATTTTAGCCATGCTGATATGAATAATGATTAAATTCCTTCATGAATTGTTTTGCTTCTCAAACCACCATGATTCAGAAATCTGTGTGAATGTTATGCTTTCAATTCTTTGAAGAATTTCGAGGCTAGAAGCTCAGACATAACCCTAGACGGGTTAGGTATTAGAAAATAATGGAATGAAGCTGCACCAAATTCTTATACAGTGTGGCCAGGAAGAAAAAGCCCACATTTAACACTGGTGCAATGGAGGCTGGCTACTCTTTCACGAACCACCCTGTAGATCAATGACTTGTTATTTAAAGAAAAAATTAAGCTCCGACAAATTAAGAGGGAAAATGTAGCTCAACAGGGCAAGAACTTTTAAAGATACATGTACAATATAGAATATAGGGCCTTTAACGTATGTAATTGGTCTTAAATAACTTCTAGGAATTTGACCTGCTTAAGTTCATGAGATAATGGCATTAAACAATTACTTGAACTATTTCACAGTAGAATTATTATCAGATTTACTTTTATATATTTATATCAGATGTATCCAGTAAAGGAGCATGTGACTATCGAGAATCCAGGGAACTTCCCGAGGCAGCGGGTAGCCATAATGCCACTTTGTCAACTAACATAGAAAATTTAAAAATGGATGAAACATTAATCATAACTATAGGCTTCATGCAGCAAATACAATAGACACATTGGGAGAAAAATATCTAATGGCAGCCCCCCTCCCCCCAAAAAATAAACTGATGGTAAAAGTATTAAACGCTCCGTCTTAACTCATTGTCTTTAGCTCATCAGAAATGCATCGATATTGAATTTAACACTTTATGCCATAGCATAAAAGCAGGAAATTTAATGCCTCTACAGCCTGTGATTTCATTAATGATGCCCTGTCATAAAGATGCTGACACCTTTATGCAGATGGAAGATTATTCACAAAGATAAGAACCTTCAAATGGACATCCTGGCATCTTGATCAAAGTTGTATTCTTTGTGATGCAAACTGAAATTTATAAGGGTGCTCTGTACCTTCATGTCTTCATGTCAGGGTCCCCTTGTGTCTCGGTGAGCAGTCGCCAGTTTGCAAAAAGGTTTAGGCACCTTTTTACACATTCACTGTCCCGTTTCAAAACAGACCCATTCACTCTTGAACTAGTTACTTATAATAAAATTGCTAGAATAAAAATAAAAACACAACTATATCCTATATATAAAGTGAATGTTTCACAACTTTATCTAAAGTGAATTAGTATCTTCACTATTATTTACATGGCGTAGGTCATTTTGCATTACCCAAAATACAAACCAATACTAGATCTGACGAATAAGCTAAAAAAGAAAATAAACTTTAGAAACGTCAGTACATCTATAAGATATTTTCTCTCTCCTTTCTGCATACCTTCGTGGTGTTGTAGAGACATTAGGTTAATTGGAAGCAGGAGTCATGAAAAATTAGCAACCACCTTTGCCGGGAATTGAACCACGGACCTCTGAAATACCGGCTTAGTGTGCTGACCATTACACCACGAAGGCACGCTAGGAAGGCGGGAGAAATACCTTATAGTGTAATGGTAGCATACTCAGCGCGCATTCGAGAGGTCTCGGTTTGAGTCACGGCGAGGGCACTGCTCATTTTTCATATCTCCTACTTCAAAATTACTTAATGATTCTACAGTGGCACCTGAACTAAAAGTTGGTGGATGATGATTCTTCACCACCAGGGTTTAGCGAATGGGTCTGCTAATCTCCAGTCACCCTTTAAAAGGGGGATGTATAAGGTTCAATTTTAAAAGATTTCAAGGTATTTTCTCCCTCTTTTCTGCATGCCTTCGTGGTGTAACGGTAGCACAATTGGCACGTATTTGAGAAGACCAGGTTCGAGTTCTGGCGAGGGCATTGCACATTTTTCACGTCTCCCACTTCAAAATGACCTGATGATTCTACGCTTCAATCACTTCTATTCTCTCCAGCTTGAAAGTACAGTACAAAGTCCGTAATCCGGATGTCCATTATCCCGAATGTTCTATAATCTGGACCTCAAAGCCACAAACTTATGCATGCGCATTTGATGTGCACGTCTGCTATGCATGCGCGTAAAGCCAGTAAAGCATTTACCCATGCGCGCTTCCAATAGTGAAAAAAGTAACAGACAACGTTATTGAAAACGAAAAAATTTCGATTTCCAAGTTAGTCAGTATTCTCGACACAGCAATTACAGGACTTGAATAGTGGAACTTTGTAACTGAACAAGAAATTATGTCTGTTTATAGAATTAAAGAGAAAGTATTAGCACAAAAAATGACGCAACTTAAACAACTTACATTGAAAGAAATGTTTACTAAAGTAAACAAATAAATATTAAGCTTTTTTTCTTTCTTTTTTTTTTTTTTTTTTGTAAATTTTGATACCCTTTAGATCATAATTGATCTTTATTTCATAAATTAATATTTCATATTTTTTATTGTATAATTTCTGCATGCCATCTTACCAGATTTAAATTGATGATCTATAATCCGGAAAAAACCCTAATCCGGAATCGCCGAAGTCCTGACGAGTCCGGATTACGGATTTTGTACTGTATTTAACTAAGTGCATAATACTGTACGTGTTATTTAATATACTAGGCTCCAAAAATTAAGCCACAATGAATGACGATGATCATAGAAAGTTAGAAAATCAACACGTTCTAAGGAGTGCCCATGGAAATGGATATTTCCAGAGTATGCAGAAGGCGAACAGAGGCCTCTTCTGTCTGTGAGGATCTGCCAACCTGCTGCATATCCCTCCTGGAGTGATTTCGTGGCCAAGCAGACAAATGACTAATAAAAAAAAAAAAAGACGTATGAAATTTATTTTCTTCAGGTATTCAGATTTTAACTCATACCTGAAGAGGAACATTTGCTATTTATCTTAATATTTTGCCTCAAGCGATGACATTTCAGTTTTGTTACATAGCAAGATTTTAATTTAATAATGCATTTTAATTTAGTACCAAATGGAGATTTTTGATGCTTAGTTTAAGAGACTATTTTGAGGAAGTTTTGCATATTTGCAGAAGGATTTCTGTACATTCTGATGTAAAGTGAAAATTGGGTATTTTTTCGATGCAAAATAATTATAAATATTCCATAAAATATATCTAACAAATCAATTTTGTAAACATACAAATTTACTAGAAACTATGGGTTAAATGCTAAAGTAATTTCTTGTATACTTGCAAAGTTGAATTGATTATGTGTGCATGAGATATTTAAGTTCAAGCTAGCAAATGGTAATGAATTAAAGGAAAGCTAGTGATATGAATGCGAGTAGTTAAAACTTAGGCTCTCAAACCAACATTAAAGTTAATTAAACTATTTTGATTAGTATTTTAGGGGTACTTTTAAAATTCATGATGTTCTTTGAGTTCTAGTATGCCTAAGTTACTAACATGCAGGATTTGGGTCAGGTGGTAGTGTTGAAATACATGTAAAATGCCACACGCTCTTAAAATTAAGTACATTTTGATGGAGGGTAGAGGGATGCTAGAAAATGCAAGAAATAATGCATAGAGTAAAAGTTCTCCATGTAAATTTGAAACAGAGATAACTTAATTAGTTTGTAATCTGTTCATTGTAAAAAGTTGGCTCCAGTTAGATTTAGAAATTAGAATCTTACCAAGACTGTTAAAGACCTTCATTGCAATTACTTAAATTCTAGTAGGGAATATACGGTTTCTATTAATTTAAATAACTAGTTATGTTATGATTTAGACATGTTCTAGCACTTCTGTTTTCCTACAAGAATGTAAATTAGTTCGAGAATAACGTGAGGTTTTTTGGATTGTAAATCAGAGTTTGTTCTGCCTCTTGAGGCCACGTTACTCGGTTTTTGCTAGCTCATATAAGATTTCATTCTTCAGCTTTGAATTATAATGTCAAAATTCACTACATACACCGAGTAGATTTGTGATCCAACTTTGCATTAAATTGAATTGTGAAGTCTTTGACAACTAGCCGAGTTTTTAATTTGAACTTATTGTTACTCTACATTGCAACAAGTGATTAGCTGAATTGTAAGCATGAGTTGTACATTTATGTACCTGTTCTGATTTAATAAAAAAAAAGTTTGTTTTAAAGCCCTCTTAAGATTTTGTAGCTCTGTCCAGACATAATTATAATTCCCTTAATGTTTGTTAGGAGTTTAATACTAGTTTATGCTACCAAAATATGTCAGATTTTATAAGCTGATCATCTAATATCTGACAAAAATACCAAATCCAGAATTGCTGAACTCCTGATGAGTCTGGATCACAGACTTTCTTCCATACAAACTTGGGAAGTTCAGTTTCCGAGGTTTTGATCAGGTTGTTAGGCTCTATGACTGCAAATAATCTGATATATATACCCTGCCTTCGCAACGTGTATCAATTTCTTGTTGAAAAAAACAAGCACTCTAATATTGACCTTTTTAATTCTTGGTCCTAAGTCAGCAGCTGGTCTGCATTCTTCTCTCTTCTTGCTGATATTCTTTTTACTTCAAGAATGCCCAACGCTCTATATGTGTGCTTTGCAAATTGCAGTGGCTCTTCAGCAAGATCATTTCTTTTGTCTTTCCTAAAGACTCAAACTTCTTCTCTAAGCTTATTCCAAAAGTCTGTAAATACTTTTGAACGTGGTTGACTGTTGACTTCTAAGACATTATTCTATAAATACAAAAAGCACACACACAAAAAAAAAAAAAGTCACACTTTGCAGGCAACAGAATTTGAGCTGCTTCCATGGTTTTGATCATCACACAGTTTCTCAATGGCATCGGTAATCTTCTGAATGTACTCAAGCACAGGATTAATAGCTTTGTAGTGAGCAATCCTTCTTAATTCTCAAAGTTGCTTAAGTGTTATTTCTACATTTGTCAGAAGGATCACCAATTTTCGCACAGAAGCTGAAAAAAACACGTACAAACTTTCTAAGGTCCTCCAAAAAGTCATACTTAATGGAACTGTTGCAACAGAGATTAAGATCCACACAGATTAAGAGAGTGGTTTGTACAGGGTGCAAACAGTGCTTTGGGATTAAGTTCACAAATTCTTGCTTGAACTCTTGAACGCACTCCAACCATTGTAGAAGTTTGTCATATCCTTGTCCATGATACAATGTTATTAGACCATATCATTCAATAACCTTTAAAAATAGCTTCTGTTCAGTTAGCTGAAAAAAAGAACTAGAAATGGTACTTTTATTTCAATTTTGTTTTCTATGTGAACATAATGAATGATTTCACTCATTTAATTTATGTATGACATGTTGGGTGTACTGCAAAAGATACTAAAATACGCCCCATTTTTAATATCAGTCAAAACCTTTTCCTTAACAATTTCATCCAGAAGTTGGTCCAGCAGTGGCTGAGCAGTAAAGTCACTGAATGATGGTAATTTGGTCTACAGTTCGAATCCCAGCAAACAAGTTGCCTACATGGGCATTTTCATCGTTTTCCCCATGGGTACGTATGTGTATGCAAGCCTGTTTCACTTAAAAAGCCCTTCACGAAGGCATCGCTCCCCTTAGGCAAATAGCCCTTGAGTGATTAACAGAAATAAACCAATATAAACAAATAAACCAACCAACCACCCAGAAGCCAAATAAACTCCTCTTGTGAGGTGGGTGACAAACAGCTAAACAGCTTGTTAATATCTCACTCGACAATGACTAAGTTGACTGTTTTAATTTGATTACGTGCTCTCTTAATATAGGATCATAGAAGTTCAATTAGCAGGAGAAAATTTCCTTTGTTTTCCATCAACATCTCTGCCTGCAGAATGGAAGATTTTGTTTAGCCAAAATGATAATGCAGTTTGTGAGTCTTTTTGAAAGATGTTTCCATTTCTTTTTCCTCTTTTAGAAGCTGTACACTAACTGGATCAGTTGTTCTATTAGCAACAGATTTGCTCTTAAAGTTTTCAAGTTTTCAAAACAAGCTTTATTTTATTCTGAAGTTTTACAGTTGTAAACTTTTGGATTGTTTCTACCACACTTGAAAATCAGTTACAAATTTAGATGTATTACTCAGACTTGCATCTGTGCCAAACAGCCTAGAACAAAAACAATACAAGCTTTGATTTTTAATTCAGTATGCCATCAAGGTTCTCAGAATTTCCTCTCCATTTGGCTGACAGATATAAAACTCATCAGATGTCAACTGTCGGTTAGGATCATTTGTCTTAATCTCACCCCCTTGTCTCTAAAGTGAAATAAATGGTCCATATTTGTTTTGAAATGCTTTACTTCCTCTTTTAATTTAGACAACTCTTAGACAATTATCTGGAATGTAGAAAGGCCAGTCAGAGATGTCAGAAAACAAAATATTACTGTTTTTCTTTATCTGCTTGTCTCTCTTCTTCTTCCTCGTTATCTGATGTTTGTCTTCTAATTTATTTCCTTCTTCATTATGATTATTTCTAAAGTTATTTATTTGGTTTGAGTTTATTTTGTTTTCTTTGTGAATGTTCTTTCTAATTTGTTCTTCACTTTCATGACTTCTCAATGGCTTCTTCCACACTTGATGTCAAAGGTTTAACATATTTTAGCAACGAACAGGCTTTTGAAACCTTCTTTATGACTTTTTTTTTCTCCTCCACTTACATGCTGTTGCTTCATGGCCCTGTTTCTATTTTATGGAACATTTTGTAAAAACCACTTTTTTAACCATGTAATATTAATGAGTATAATAATAATAATGGGTTTATTTTATTTTTAGAAACTGAAAGCTCTAATAAAATCAATAACAGAGAAGGAAAATCAATATCAGAGAAGGAAAAGCAAAGAATAATTTGATAAACTCAGAAAAGTACTGCATTACAATACAAAAAATCTTCATTTTCTCACTGATGGATATTCTTCCCCCTTATTCTTAGCGTAAATCTGATTAATTTTTAAATAATAAATTGCAATATGATAAAATATTGCTCATCATTGTATAGTTGGCATAGAAACGTTTTAGGCAGTATGATGGGGAGATAATGTCCATTCGCTCGTAGAATGATCCTAAAATAAACAAACACAAATATATCTGCACTGCTCTTAAGTAGACATGAATAACATGCTAGATTCGAATAGACATACTTGTTTACTTTATGGTCAGTTCGATGAGCGAACGGGTGATATCACCCCATCTCACTGTCTAAAACATATCTGCTCTGACTATATTATTATGATGTTTGGATTAAAAATATCATCTTTTTGCATAAACGGTGTGGTGTGTATTTAATTATGGCAAAGCACACGAGGGCTATCTGCCTAAGGGGAGGGATGCCTTCGTGGAGGACTTTCTAAGGGAAACTGGCTCGTATACACGTTACACATGGGGAAAACCACGAAAACACCAATGCAGCCAGCCCGTTCGTGGGATTCGAACCTCAGACCGAACTACCAGTGTTCAGCGACTTTACCGCTCGGCCGCAGGTGGGCCCCTTTTTGCATAAACGACTTGGGGATAATGATATTTGTGGCAGAGATAAGATGATAACTCACTAGAACTGGTTGTTTACATCAGCACTAGCATAGTTGAAAGTAATGAAACAGAACTCCCCCCCAAGCATCGTACAATAATACTAAATCATTACAGCATCACATCGTTATCCCACATTTTGCTGCAATTAGTGACTGCAAAAGCCTATGTAAATTATTTGACATGATATTTCATGTAACAAAAAGGCATGTTAATACAAAAGCAGCAATATTTGTCACCTTCCTGTCCCACTGCTTCTATGGTATTTTTTTTATTATAACAAATGTCACAAATACTCAGAGTTAAGTATAAGAATTTACTAAAAAGTGCAATTAACATCCTTCAAATAAATATAATTTTCTTTTGAGAAAATATTATACCTTAGCAGCAAAACAAAGAATAAAAATGCTCAAGCTTCTCATATATTATATACATATGCACATAATATGCTCAAGCTTTTATTATATTAATATTCTGCTGCAGATACCGTTATTATTGTATAAAATATCAGCAAACAAAAGTTAGATCAGTATGGATAAACATACAGACATTATAAATAGTGATCATATTTTTTCAGGAATGCCTTCTGTATATGCTTAAGAAGTACACCCTTAGAAAATGAAGCATATTCTTATGGAAACTTGATAATTTTTCAGATATATTGCCGGGAAAGAGGCAGGCACGTTTTTTTTTTTTTAAATTTAGTTTATATAAAAGTATTTAGGGTATACAGACAAATTTATTTTCAGGCTTACAAAACACTCTGAAATAGTACAGCTGATGACTGTAAACTAGAACATACAGTTACATACTAGTACATACAATTAATAAACAACAGGTTTAGCGAACAGGAACCTGCATCACTCTTATCTAGCAAAATGACAATGTCAACTATTACCTTAAAATGTTTACTAAGTTACATATCAGAGGTTCAAAATCACAGTTATGTGATTGTATGTATAAGATAAAGTTTTCATTTGTTCACTCAATCATCTCTCTCAGTAGCAGCCCTATACTTGTGTAAGAATAAAAATTAGAAAAGATTAAACATGAGCTAGATAAAAATTAAAAAGTTAAATATATAGTCTTTTTAGCTTTATGAGAAAAATATCAGCATTATTCATTAACATTAATTAGAAACTATATACCTGTATATTTTTATTACTGTTAAAATGAGTATGACTAATTTTTTTCAAGAATCAGCTTTCCTTACATTGATATAAACACAAAATCTTCTTTTATTGTAAACAAGCAAAATTGCTGAAATGCTGTTAACATCTTTGTGTTACTATGCTACCAAATATATATCCAGTGAGAAATATAAAAGTTCTCGCACTAGAAAGATGCATTGAAGTTTGGCATTTGAAATGTTTTAGTTTTGCACGTTTCAAAAATAAAAATTTGATGTTCAACAAAAATGGTGAATTTCTTTTAAAATATCACTACGATACAAATACATGTAACATTAAAATGCTAAAATATAAATATATAATAATTCAGATAATTTAGACTCTAATTAATATGGTTATGTACAAATGTTCACCTGAATGTGATGTAGTTAAACTGCATTTGAATGAGCAAAAATAAATATAATATAATATCACATAAAACATGACAATACAATATACTGAGGTATTTTAAATATGTTCTCCAGAGTTATAAAATTTCAAAATAACATGCAGACTAAGAGGTAAATGTAATAATAAATAGTAATACTTGACTATTGAATCCCTACACAGTCCACACAGCCAAGAGTTTGGACATGGTTGATTGGGATGCTAAACTACTGCACCTTTGTTGATTAACTTCTATCCCTCATGCTGAATATATCTCATGCTATATTATTATCTGATGCATAAATAATTTAACAAATAATTCTGCTATTAAACACAGTTGTAGTCCAAAACGTTTTCACCCAATGGCAGGTTCTAGTCATATATAGGTGTTGGCCACTTCTAAGGCCAGAAGAGAGTGGTCACTTTATTAGGGGAGGCATCTAATAAGTGGGCCACAGTTGCCTCCTATGAAGAGATGGACAGATTAAATCCATACCTTCTCCAGGATTCAAACCTGCACCCTTCGGTATAGCTGTCAGAGTCCCTAACCACTTTCCCGTATGGGCGGCTGTAGTCTAAAACTTGTTTAATGCAAAACCAAATATTTTTTTAACAGACAGAAAAGCAGGAGAGCTTTTAGTTTTACTCCTAAAGCAAACTTACATTGTAACTTGCAAATGGAGTAGTTTTGCTTATATATTCCCCTCCATAACTTGTAGAGATATCTATTAACAGAAATACCTCACAGGGAAAAGTCTATGCCTTGATCACAATGAACACTTTGCAGATTCAACTTGTTCATGAAATGTGAAGCATTAGTAGCTTAAGATGTTTTTACAAACGTTTGACAGGCAAAAATTTAACAAAGTTTACTTGATTCACACTAAATTTAATACAAATTAAATTTTTAAGTTACTCAAGCACCAAAATATAAGTTTAAATTAATGTTAATTAAAGATGCATTTCATGACACCTGATCAACTGAATTAGTCAGATTTCTGAGAAAGGCTATATAAAATATCAGTAGTCAATGGAATCTAATTCAAATTGTAATAACTGAAAAAACACTTCAAAAACTTATAATTCCCCCCCCCCATAATGAAGAAAAATTTTTAAATGCAGATGAATATACAGGATGACTGTGATCATTAAAAATGAAAATTACCTGAACAAATAAATCTTTAGGGAGAGGTTTAGAACTGTTTACATATTCAACAACACTATCACTTCCTGAATAATCTATCATTATTCCATGATATAGCAATGTCTTGCGGAACATACTGATCATAAAGTCTCCATTCAAAATGTATTTTTCGTCTGGATCTTTCAAAGCTAAATAAGATAATCAGAAAAATTCATTCATTCCAAAATGTCAGCATATGAAAAGTTTTCAAACAGTATGAAATAAACAAACCTTCATAAAGAGAATGCATTATCAAATACATAATAAGTTCCAAAAAAGTACTTACAATCCATTTGTTACCAAACATTTTGATATTTTAAAAAAATAGTTCAATAAACTTCTTACCTGGATTTGATTTTAACAAATGGCCAATGTAAAGAGCATTCTTAGACTACAAAATTTAAAAGAGATACTTACTTTTTTTTTAGAAGAGCCAGAAAAGTGCACAGCACGACTGTCAAGATTAATATATTTAATATCAAAATATTTTTTAGAATATGCTTTTACTTAAGATATGAAATGTTAGTGTAATAAAAAAATTAAAGAAAATAATAAAATGTAGCACTACTTTTATCAACTAGTTTAAATGCTGACTTTATGTTCTACAAAATAATAATAATAATAAAAAAGAAGTTATTCCAGTTAACATTTCAGTTTAACAGCATTTACAGTAAATTAATCAAGTAACTTTTGAAAATAACATTCATAGTGAAATATTTAATAAATCAGCATAAAATCACATGTCATTACCTAGAGTTAAGAAATATATTAGTCATAAGCTTTATTGCTAAAAATAATTGCTTTAAAAATAAATTAGCCATATGCTTTATTGCTGAAAATAGTTCCTTTAGAAAAATTAGTCATAAGTTCTAAATATAGATCAAAATAAATTATATAAATAATATTCACATTCCATTTTTAAAATGTAAACTATAAGTTTTCACATCATGTACTGCAATATATTGAAATAAAAAGTTATTCCAATAAACATGTGAATTTACTGGCATCTATAGTTAGTTAATGAAATTGGAAACAATATTCATAGTAAAATGAGTAAGTTAATGAAATTGGAAACAATATTCATAGTAAAAAATGTGCAATAAATGAACATAAAATCAAATAACATCTACTATAGTTAAATATCAGTCAGTCACAAGTTTAATAAACAAATCACACAAATAATTTGCACATCACATTTTTAAAATGTGGAGTATTTATGTTTTTATTTAAGTTTGAAATGGCAATATTTTGTCATACATTTTCACAAAAATAGAACAGAATTTAATTCATTCAAATCATGTGGATTCTAGATAAAAAAACTGACGATAGGCTCTCTCTTTTAGTTTAAAAACTGCTGGTGTTTAATGTGTAAGATTACTAATGGAAGTGTAAACATGTTACAGAACAAATAGTTTATTACATTTATTCATTCAAAATCACCACCATGTACAATTGGTTGATGATACGAGAAATATGATACTAATTTAAGATTTCGGCAGTTATATTCTTAGTAAATATTAAATCTGTAAACCAATTGCCAAGTGTACTTGGACAGTTAATTGGCACTATACTGAGATTAAAATAATGTTGCATAAAATCAAATGCCTTTTCATTTCGTTTGACATCTACATTGAAATCTAATATCATAATAATAGGAACATCTGTATCTATAATAAACTCAGCAACAATAAGGCAGTCTCAAACTATCTCAGCAATGCACTAAACAAGAACATCTTCAAATTGCCTGAGTTAACAATTGGATGAATACATATGGATGCTAGACTAAGTCTTGACTGCTCATTAACAATTACCCTACAAATATCATCTATTTCTGAATCCTGTAATCTCATATACTGCTTAACAGTAAATTCTGTTGGTACACAGTCTGCTACAGTCATCAAATTTCTATAAATCACAACATCACTAGCTTGGCAAAATAAAATAAAATACAGCAAATACCATTTGAATGCACTGACTGTTTACATGCGACCATTTACCAGATGATCTTGCCACTAACATGCAGTTGCGCATACACATGGAGCTTTGACTTCACCAAAATTTCATTATTTTTTATGCATTATTATGCGTATACCCTTTATCCAATTAAATATTTTTTTCTTGTGCTTGCTAATTTGCTTTTTCATCTATCTAATGATGTATTTAGATTGATTGTATCATCTGTAGTTTTGAAGATATAAGCATTCGTGCACATCTCAAAAAGCATCTTAACTTTTTGCTTTCCCATCAGACAATTGTGGAGGAATGTAATCCTACATTAAAACACTAAGTCTTGTGCACAGCACTAAAGTCATTATGCACAACAATATTATTTATTCAATATAGACTTTTACCCATGCAAACATCATATTTATAATAGTGAACATGCCCGAAATTTAACCGTATGACTGCTACTTGGTGTAAAAGCGTTGTGTTCATTTGTCTTGAAAACCGCGACGCAGTTAGTTATTTTAGAATGCACTTGTCTTACAAAGTACACGTGAGGTCAGACTACGTTCACACCCACGAAATAACAAAGACACACTGAAACTCGCAGTGCAAAAGCGCTGCGTCGTGGTTTTCGAGACAAATGAACGCAGCACTTTTGCGCCGCGTAGCAGTCAAATGGTTAAGAAAAATAAATTATATCTCATTTGTATCCTCCCCCATCCTTTTTTTGGGCAGGCCACATATTTTAAATTCAAAGACAATTTCCTGCTACATCAAAAATATTTATCACTGTGTAATGACAGAAGTTCTAAAATGTTTGAAATAATTTAGGCATGTATAAAGCAATTATTTTTCAAAACTGTTATAATAATTAGAAAAAAAAAAAAAAAAAAACACTGACAATAATGAGTGGAAAAAATCTGAAAGCCTTCAGAATTTATATTATGTCTAACAGGGTGCTTATTTTAATGTACACACAAACATGCACGTTTCGAGAGCATTTGGACTAAAAATATTAAAAAACAACATTCTTTTCCAATAGACAGTCTCACATACTGGAGATAAAAATGTTTTATTCCATACAGTATTGCTACCACTTGCTATGAAATAAATGAATTTTTTAATCAAAAATTCGTTACAGTTTTACAAAATATGAAATAAATAATAAAACAAATTCTAAATTCAAACTTTGGCCTTCGAAATGCCCATATTCGGGTGAAGGACTACATTATTCACAATTTGATGGCTCTAGGTATTGTTGTTTTTTCACAATGTGAGAAACACACATACATTCATGCAGATTCTTGATTAATTAGTTTCTTTAAATTTAACACAGTGCGATAATATTTAGCAGCAAGTATTTGAAAAATGATTTAATGTTTTTAGTGATTTGACAAAAAATGCCGTTTCGGGACTAAGAACTCTTATGGGCTAACTACCCTTTGGGCTAAAAACTAAAATCAAATTCAGATTTTAAAAAAAATTTTAGAATACTATAATGGGAAATTGAAATATGCCATCAATATTTATTGTTTCTAGGGATGCATGTACACAGTTTTAATAAAAATGAGTAGTGCATTTTACTAAGTATCAACTTTTTTAAATAAAATACAAAAAGATTTCAAAGTAACTTCAAAATTTTTGAACAAATGACTCAAATTTACTGCAATTTACTTCAGATAGGAAGATTTTAAATTGTATTTGTATGAAGTATCTTAAAATGAGAAAGCTGAAATTAAACAATACTTAGGAAAGAGACAGAAAACTTTTCAGTAAGATTGTGTCTAAGGAATAATGTGAAGTCAAAGAAAATTTTCTAGTATTGTTGATATAAGAAACAAACTGAAAGAAAATATAAATATTTTTACTGTATAAATTTTCCAATGCTGATATATACTGTTTCCATCACTTAAAACAGAAAATATATTAATTTTATTCGTCAACTTCACATGTTTCCTATTTTGTCTAAGTCATAGTTGAAGCAGTAAAATTCTTTCTATTTTTGACTTCCTTGTACAAAGTAAAGCAAATACTGTATTCGCAAAGTTTCAGGTATCATATTTCAACGAAAATATCCGTTTTGACCCTCTAAAATCCATTTAAAGGATATTTTTGCATGACATTTGTATTTACAGACAGAATAAAAACTTCTTTTTCCTAAAACAAATTGTAAAATGGATTCGGGAGATATTTTTTTCATGACGTCTATCCATATGTACGTATCTCGCATAACTAAAAAATGAGTAGCCTTAGAACATTGAAATTTTGCATATGGGACTGCTGTAACATGCAGATGTGCACATCCTTTTTTGGTTTATATATACAGTCAAAAGTCTTTAATCCGGATGTCCATAATCCGGAGCTCAAAGCTATAAACTTTCTGCGCATGTGTAAACGCATAATGTGTTTACGCATGCACATAATACCTTTACGCATGCGCATAATATGTTTACGCATGCGCGTTTAATGTATAACGGATGGTATAAGCTAAGCTAAAATTATCTAAATATCTATTTCAGTTAATGTTGCAGATTGCACTGTTCCTTAATCTTCTAATTGGATCCGGCTTATTATTTTTTGCAGACTGTTAGATCAATTTTATAAAAGAAAGCTTGAACTTTCGATTATGTCAAAAAGAATTTCCGATTCTGGAGCTGCCAAAGGATCTACAAAGCGAAAGCATGTTTCGATGTTCATCAAACGAAAAGTTGAATTGCTGCAAAAAATAGATAAAGGCATATCCTTTGTTTCTCTAACCATTCCTAAATCTGTTTATCAATTTCACGCAGCTCTGTGGGGGGGGGGGACGTCGCAGCGCGCAATGAACTGGAAGTTGATCTGTCAGCACTATGCTTATCTTCAGGGCAGATGTTTTTATTTTATTTGGCTTATAATTCCTTACTAAATGTAGTATTTCATCTCAATGTACTCCATCTTTTATATGATTTAAATCAAATTCCTCGTCATTATAAATATCACGAAAACACATCAAATAGTTTTCCGGTTGCAATTTTCTAATTTCGATAATGTGTAACATATGTTTTTTTTTTTTTTTTTTTGTAAATTTTGATACCCTTTAGATCATAATTGCTCTTTATTTTATAAATTACGGTTTCATATTTTAAATTTTTATAATTTCTGCATGCCATCTTACCAGATTTAAATTGATGATCTATAATCCGGAAAAACCGATAATCTGGAATTGCCAAAGTCCCGACGAGTCCGGATTAAAGACTTTTGACTGTATATATCTACTTATGCTCTGTGAGCTACTATTACTGGCTCAGTGAGCTCAGTTTTTTTATCTGTATATGTGGGCAAAGTGTGCAATTTTTGCTTTAAAAGTGAATGAATGACATGTTGTTATGCTCCCATTAAGGTTTTTATTCCTTTTTGAAAATCTTAGAATAATGAATTAAGTCAGTTTGTGCACCAATTTCAGTGTCTTTTTGACAAATGGCACCTTGTAAACTTTGAATTTAAAGCACTGAAAAATCTGTCTTTTTGCCCGCTGACCGAATCACTTGTTTTTGCATACAAACTCTAATTTTAATTGTAAAAGCTGTTTTTAACTGTATATGGTGTTTTAGATTTTTCTGTATTTTACAATTTTTAATGATGGTGCTTTGAGTTTTTATGCGCTTTTGTCTTCCTGCGAAATAAGGACTGAATTAATAAAATGAGAAATATATCTCTAATGAAATTCGAGGAAATAACTTTGAATGAAATGAGGGAAAAACGAGTAGAATTTAATTGGCCATACAAGGAAGTCATGTACTGTCCACATCAGTTAATTTTAGTAATGAAAACTTGAGCAAAAAAATAGGAATAATTCCATAAATTTAGAAAGCACATATTTAAGTATTTTAAGAAGACTGCAAAATGTCTCAAAGGACACAGTACACTACATCAGATCCTATGGCTGTATAAATTTGCAGCACTAGGCTGTCTTCTATGCAGGTCCTTCTACAACTCTTTAAAATAATTCACTGTTATCTTAAATGTAAGGATCTTGCATTTGGGCTAACTGTAAATTATATTACATATATGTAAATTGTATATATATATAACACAGTATAATTTACAGTTGTGTGTGGTGTGTATAATTCACAGTACAGCTGTGCATGTGTATTTGTGTGTGTGTGTGTGTATATATATATATACACACACACAGAAGTATGCCAATTCATGTAAACATGAAAGCAGATTTGGAGCTACACAAGCAAAATAAATGCAGATGTAATAAAAAAAAAAAACTTATAACATATTAAATTAAACATAAAATATATATATTAATTAATTATAATATTAAACATAAAATATAAGCTGCTTTTTCAAAACAAATAAAATAGATGTGTTCCTTTTGTAAATAGCAGTATTAAACAGCAGAAATTCTGAAACAGAACTTAAAATTAATATATTCAGTAGGTGAACATAATATTTTTAATACCTTACTAAGCACAAATTTACACTACAAATTAAATTTCATTTTATAACTAAAAGACATACCAATATAATTATCATCCACATTTTCATCAGAACTGTGTTGTTTTATGTAAATATTGCTAGCACCAGGAGGGATCATTACAACATTATGATAGCCTTTAAGAATAAAATCCACATAATTAGCTACATAAAAGTAAGTAATCAAACAGGAAAAAAGAAACGGATTCCATATGTGCATTTATCAAATTGAGAAATTTGATACTCAAAATATCAACCACAGAAATATTTCATGTTTTACGAGCTGTTTTTAATTTTATCATATACAATAAATAAATAAATAAATAACAGTTTTAACATATTTTTCTGTGCTTGTGCTTCTCACCTGAAGCATGACTGTTATAATTAAAAGAAAATTTTATTTTAGAAAATTGTAACTCAATAAAAATCTCTTGTTGAAATTCTTGTTGCTACAGTTTTATATACACTTACTGCTCTTGAATTGTATAATCACCATTTAAATTTTTTTAGAATTAATTGAAAATGCTGCACTCAATCATGTATATAAAAATGGTTGGTTGATTAAATTATTACCAATCACGTGGGCATTGCCTGTTTTAAAAGGGATGCCCACCACTTAAATCAGAAGGAAACAGGATTGACTCAATTATAGTACTTTATATTAACTAACTTGCACAAATGACCCATACTAAAAAATATGAAATTTATTTTCTTTCCAAAGGATTATTTATGGAAGTTTATGGAATAAGAACTATACTTAAATGAACAAAAGCAAAATCAAAATTTACTTAAAGATTTTCGTACAGTTGGTTTTAAAATAACGGTACATTTCTGTTAATTTCATGTCAGTCACCAAAATGCGATAGCCTCTTTATATTATGTCAAGAATAGCCATGCAATGTATAATGTGCAAAATGCCAACCATGTAGACGTGGTGATGCTGAATTGTGCAGTTCTGTGACTTTTTAAACCGAAAGTGGATTGTTGCATATATTGGAAGAACATTTACAAATTAGATTGTTGCATATATTGGAAGAACATTTACAAATTAGATTGCATGATAAGCACTGTTATTACAAGTTTTTTTTTTTTTTTTCCATGAAGGTTTATGTATCATTAGTGTTGCTGCTATCTGTTTAGATTTTGTGCCATTTGGCAACCTGTTAACAGATAAGAAACAAAATAACTTATTGTTGGCTCCAAGTTTTCACATTTGAAACTAGTCTCCTACACTTTCCCCCTCCATGTTTTTTAAGTGACTATACTTACCATCTAAAAACCAAAATGACTATGTTATTATATTTAAAATGATGGAAATTAAATTACTTTCTGTTTCTTTAATTAATTCTTTGTTCTTGTATGTTAATCTTAAGTTACATTATTTGAGTATTTTGAAGCACATGAGGGCTAAGGGGAAGGATGACTTCATTCAAGAATTTCTAAGGTAAACTGGCTCATATTCAGGTTACATATGGGGAAAATCATAAAAACCAACCATGTAGACAACCTGTTTGCTTGGAATTGAGCCTGGGTTGAACTTATAGTATTCAGTGGTCTTAAGCACCAAGCCAATGGTGGGCTCCATGCTAGTCACAGAAACACTGATATAAAAAGCTTCTCTCCATTACATTTTCCTTGCTACAGAAAGCCAAGAATCTTGTGGGGGAGGTAGAATGGAAGAATATTAATATTCATAAAGTCGAATTTATTGTTGAACGTAGTTATGAAAATCTTCAACTTTCTTACTGCATGTTATACTTTTTTTTTGGCAAAAATATCGATTCTTTTAATTTAAAGCCCTAAGAAAGAAGCTGCTATAAAGAATTAATTAATCAAAAGGATTAAGTTTGATATAAGGTAGAATAACAGCTAGTTTCAGACCACAGATCTCTTCAGCAAACAGAAACTCATGAACTTTCCTTCTGAAAATATACTTTTTGCGAACAAAAAATCATAAGTTTATTTCCAAAAGGTGCAAGAATCATTGTTAGTTTTCCATATTCACTACATATGAAACACATATAAGAAACTATAATATAGGAGACTTTTATATGCAGTTTGTTTGAAGGAATATTTCTGAAATGCAAAACACATTTTGTAATAGTACACTAATTACAAAATCGTACGTTTCAGCACTTGAACGAGATGTAAAACAATTTAATAGTTCTTTTAAATTATTTGTGTTTTATAATTCTAATCAGTCTTAAATATTTACCTCATAATTCTGTACGACTTAAATACATACCTAAAACTAAGAAAAGCAATTAAAAATTTTTAAATAATTTTAAACAGCATGCCAGTGTAAACAGAAATGAAAGCACTAATTCATTAGCTCTGACTTACCATAATCAACCTTTTTATTAAAGTGTCCAGTAATTTCTTTACATGTACTATTATCCCCTCCACACACACCGCAACGGTCAAGAGTCTTCTTAGAACCAAGGATATGATCACAACCAGCAACCTGGAAAATATAAGTCTTAGTATAATTTCAGTTTAAGAATGTTATAATTAAAATACAAAGGTAAGAAATGTTGAACAAAAATTTTTACTTGCTAATGGCAATTTAGCAGAGCTTTCTTTCAATAAGAGATACTGTTTCTAGAATGAAAAGTCTACTTTTATTTCCCTAATAGAGAACATCTTAAATACTGCATTACAGGACTAATTTTCATGCTGCCATCTTTTTATTTTTATAATATGGGTTTAGGAACAATGCATTTTAGTTTATATTTATTTAACATTTTAATTTATATACATTTCATTCATTATTTAAACTGCTAACACAACTGTTTTGAATAGCACATTTTCCAGACTTTTCACTTCCTGGCATCCTAATACTGTATCTTTTTCTTGTTTCTGCAAAGCAAATTTCTTTGATATTGTTCTCCACCTAGATAATTGTTTATCAAAATTAAGCTTTGGATATCCTAAAGCAATTTTTGATTTTAAAAACTTTATGTGCATTAACCTATGGACACTGTAATACATTATCTACATAACAGAAGCCTTAATTGAAAAAAAAAAAAATTACATTAAATTTTAGAATTTTCATGGGAAAGTTCTAGGATTCATTGGAATGAGTGAAACGAATTTCTTAACACACCTCGCACTTCTAATCCATCAATACTACTGCTAGGCTCAAATCTCTATAAAATTTTTAAAAGATCTAAGAAATAATTAAAATTTTATCTTTGATATATTTAACACTTATAACATAGCAAAAAATTGAAATGCTTGCTAATACATGCTACAGTACAGTCTTTAATCCGGACTCGTCGATACTTCGGAGATTCTGGATTAGTGTTTTTTCTAGATTATAGATCATCAAATTAAATCTGGTAAGACGGCATGCAGAAATTATAAAATTAAAAATATAAAACCATAATTTATGAAATAAAGAGCAGTTATGATCTAAAGGGTATCAAAATTTACAAAAAAAAAAAAAAAAAAAAAAAAAGCTTAACATTTATTTGTTTATTTTATTAAACATTTCTTTCAATTTAAGTTGCTTCGTTTTATGTGCTAATATTTTCTCTTTAATTATATAAACAGACATAATTTCTTGTTCAGTTACAAAGTTCCGCTGTTCAAATCCTGTAATTGCTGTGCCGAGAATACCGACTAACTTGTCAATCGAAATTTTTTTGTTTTCACTAAAACTTTGTTTCACTTTTTTGTCACTTTCTTCATGCTTTTATCCATTTTTTGCAGCAATTCCACTTTTTGTTTGATGGACATCGAAACATGCTTTCGCTTTGTAGATCCTTTGCCAGCTCCAGAATCGGAAACTCTTTTTGACATAATAGAAAGTTCAAGCTTACTTTTTATAAAATTGCTCTAACAGTCTGCAAAAAATAATAAGCCAGATCCAATTAGAAGATTAAGGAACAACGCAATCTGCAAGATTAACTGAAATAGATAATTAGATAATTTTAGCCTAGCTTATACGGTCCATTATACATTAAACATGAATGCGTAAATGTATTATGCACATGCGTAACTGCTACGCATGCACAGAAAGTTTGTAGCTATGAGGTCTGGATTATAGATCATTCCGGATTATGGACGTCCAGATTAAAGACTTTGTACTGTATATAAAAATGGGGTAATATCTAATATTTTTTAAGTATTGCTCTTCAAATTAAGGATTCAGTAAAGGATTCTGATGCTGCAATACTGTGCAATCCACGAAACTGAAATAAACTGAGCCTGCAATATTGCTTCATTTTCTGAATTTTCAATGAATCCTTCAATTTTTTCAATAGAATGTTCAAATACTCAAGCAAAATCCAGTGTCAAACACACAAAGATCAAATATATTGATCACGAAAGTATCTTGATTCAGCCTGATAATATTCACACAAAAGTCTTGCTAAGAAATGACTGCCCTGCAAACTGTTTTGAATGTGATAACATCAATTCTATCTACAAAAGCTATTTATTCTTAGACACTCTCTTGATCTATAACTATTTAAAGCTAACAGAGTGCAAAAATGTAAAATAACGCCTCTAAATAATTTAGTACCAAACTTTGAACCAAGTAGGTGAACATAAGAGAAAAAAAAAATTTTTTTTTAGCTAATTTGAATACAATATTCTTTGTTGGACATCAAATCACTGCTTTCTCATGCTGGAATAATTATGATTATCATGCAGACATATTGTAAAGGAACGTCTAGAAGACACTTTTAATATATTTTTAATTAGTCATAAATGTTGTCAAAGCAGCTGTATACTTTGTTAATATCCACAGTGGTCATTGCACATAATAAATTTGGTAGTAATCCATCAGTGTAAAGATGAGCATTTCTCACTGTCAATAAAAATTCAATTTTTGTCAATTTTCAAAGGTATATGTAATTTTACCAATAGTTACTTTGTCAATTTTCAAAGGTATTTGTAATCCTGATTAATAACTGGTACTGAGACAAATTTAAAAAAATAAACTTAGTACTTATAAATATACTCCTAAGGATTTGGAAATAAAAATTACATACTATAATATTATCATTTTCATATCTTACTTCACAGTTTCCATTTACACATAAACTGAATGATCCTAGGTCACATGGGGTTCCATCAATTACTTTTTCCCGGAGAATAAAGTATGATGCAGATCCAGCAACTCTGCAATACAGCTTGCACTTATCATTAGGAGAAACTGTGGGGAGAAAAATCTACTTATCAAATATGCTTCATTAAATAAATTTTATACTTCTAATATATAGATAAATCAACAAACAAATATTCATAATGCGTTTTAACACTGGGATTGTGATTGCTTCAAGCTAATGAATAGCTCATAGTGATGTAATCTGAACAGGAATCAAGTAGATTTCAGAATTATTTAGTTCATTTTATATGTTGAGTAGCATGGCTAATAAAATACTGCTAAAGAAATATGGTACATTGCACTAAAACTTTCAGAGGTTTATGAAAAATGTAATTCTAATAATGTAAACGGTCTGATTTCAAGTGAAAAATCTAATAATGAAATCTGTCTTTCAGGGCTGGATTAACCATTAAGCAATGAAAGCATTTTCTTGGGGCATTAGGGAAGGGAAGCACTACAGAATTTTCCATTGCCAGTTTTAGCATGGAATGCATAGTGCAGCTAAACCAAAACCAAGAGAGACAGAATGAAGAAAAAATTGGAATAAATGTATGTGGGGGCACCAAAATCTTTTAAATGCTTAGGGCCTCTAAAGGTCTTAATCTGGCCCCGCTGTCCTCCTGATGACTCAAGTAATGATGAAATGAGAACACAAAATGACTCCTCACAAATTCTGTATAACATGAGACAGCATAATCCATAAGCAGCAGGAACAACTTTTTGATTGAAAGTCATGTTGTTTTTTATGTAAATGACAAAAGAGAATCTTAACTTTTTTTCAGTATGGGAGGATGTCAAGCTTTCTGTTAGATGCTAAGTTTTTTGTATAAAATGTCATTTAAATTTCAAGGATAAGTTTTAGTTCTCTAAAAATTAAGGCTGCTCCCATATTCCCCAAAATTTTTGTTCTATTTATGTATTTATGTTTATGTTAATTTTTAGTTCTCTGTTATTTGCTTTTATTTATTGTCTTCAGCTATAAATTAGATGATTTTTTTTATTCCTTCTTCAGACAACCACTTACTTTTAATTTACATTTTTTACTTAGGACTGCACTCATATTTGGCACTGTGCCCTAAATATTCCAACTATTACAAATGCTCACAAATGGCATTTACTGCTTGAAAATTAATGTACAAACAAGTAAAAATATATAATTCAAAATTAAACTTTAAAATGAGGTTCTATGCTTGCATATATCACTCAGATTCTCCTTAACACTCTGAGTCGCACAGGTTTTTGGATGGGTTTAGGAAGAACTCTGTTCAAAAAGCATTTATAAGATAATTTATATACTTATTCATTTTAGTACCTGCTTTTATCAACTTTCATAATTATAAGCCAATACACTTTCTACCAGTAAGTATTTGGACCCCAAGCAAATGCCTATATTTGTGGTGCTGATATACGTCATGCCCTCCACTGTTAAATATCATGTAGAAGATAACATTGGCATTAGTCGCATGCAAGACACCACGAAGTGCAGAGTTATCTGATTTCGAGACAGGTAAAATTGCCAGGTATCACAAAAATGGCCAATCCTTTAGGGGCATAGTTAGCGAGCTGAATTACCAAAATTGACTGTGGCCTATGTGATTCAAAATAGGAAGGTGAGCAGCAATTGCTGGAATGTGTCCTGAGTCAGCAGACTCACAAAATTGGGAGATAAAAACCAACGAGTGTTGTCCAAAGATATTCGGATGAACCGCATCCAGCTGATGGCCCACATACTCCAGGAGTTCCAGGAGCTATCCAGGAATGTTGTTTCAATGAATATCATCCATAAGAAAGAACATTTGCTTGGTTTCCATCGTCATGCTGCCGCTCATAAGTCTGATCATGAAGTCCAACTGCATTGCTCCATTAATGTGCTGCAAAGCACAGGCCATTTATCAGTAGAAATGAGTTCTTGTGAGAGACTAATCAAAGTTCACCCTCTACCATTCAGATGGCTGGGTCTGGTCTTGCGTCTGCCTGGAGAATAACATCTCCTGCCAGAATAAGTTGTGCCCACAGTAAAGTTCAGCATAGGTGGAATTATGGTCTGGGGGGTGTTTCTTCTGGTATGGATCTTGGTCCAAATTCATGGTAAGCTCAATACTGATGCCTACTGCACTATTTTGGATGAAAGTGTGCTTATTCACATTGTAGCAGTTTTATGGGTTGGACTCATATTACTTTCAGAAGGAGAACACCATTTGTCCTATTGCGAGGTGCACTATGGATTGGTATGGTGACAACGGGGCCTATCATTTGAACTGGCCTGCCCATAGCCCAGACCTAAACCCTATCAAGAACCCCTGGGTTGCGCTGGATTGCTGAATTAAAGGGTGCAATATCCATCCAACATGGGTGAAATAACTTGCATGTCTTCTCCAAGCTGAGTGAAATAAAATACCAATAGCCGTCAAAGAAGGAGTTGTGGAAAGCATACTTCAGAGGTTTGAGGCTGCAATTGTCACTTGTGGAAGCTCTACCAGCTATTAAATACGAATAAATTTTGTTTTTCTTTTCTATCACAGTTGTCCAAAAACTTATTAGTATATAGTGTACACAAGAAATCTCACAACTGGATAAAGATGATCATGTCACTTGGAGCTAATGAGACTATTAGGAGACTAGTATCTGTTTTAACATACAATTTAATTCAATATATTAGTTTTAAAGAAAACAAAGAAAAGCATTGAAATCTTATTCTTGTAAAGTGAATGATTATTATTAATAAGAACCATTTTTGTGTATAAGAAATTTATGAGTAGCAACATCACTTATGACAACACATTTTTGAATTTTGCATTGTTATACAATATAAATTTTATTTAATTCTTTAAGTGTTCTCATGATGACATACAACTATATAAACATTAAACAGTATTATTAGATTGCTGTCATTAAGTATGAAGTAGATTCAGTTCATAACTATTAATATAACTAAATGATATTGCTTGCTTTGCTGAATATTAACAAATATTTTAATGTAACTTTTTTTCTTTTCTTTTTATCTGACAATAAATCCCACTTTAGGGTTGAATGCTAGTGTTTTACAAATTGTCTCAAAAGCTTTTGCATGAAACACAAACCAAGGTCTGGTGGCATTTCAGGAATAGTAATCTATTAATTCCTGACATCTTAAATCTTAGTAACTCTAACCCAGAAAAGAAATTACGGAAGTGGAAAAACAAAGTGAGTGAAAAAAGTGAAGAACAGAAGTGAAAAAATAGAAACAAAAACTTTAAAAGTGAAAAAATATAAAGATTTATTATTGAATATATATATATATATATTAGAAGTATGTATTTTTCTGTATTTGTAGACAAGTGTTATTGATTGACTTAAGAATTTGCCCATACTAGTTGCGCTATTCATTTCATATTACAAATTACATATAAATGGTTGCACTATGCTCAACCAAAAGGATTAGTATAGTCAATTTAAGTAAAGCACAAAAAGGATGCTTGCCTAAGGTTCATTTCAGTTTTGATCAAGAGTTCTTTTATTTATTTTTGCTATGAACAGCCTGTAAAGAGGATTTTTAAATTAAGAGATTTTACATGTTCTCCATTTCACAGACATTACATTCATACCTGCTCAAGTTTTATGAACAAACATTCATACGTGGTCAAGTAAGCACAGGACAAGTGGCATGCGCAGTCAACTGACATCTCATTCATGATAGCTGAACCCGGACTAAATGAGATCAGTTTAATTATGGCAAAGCACTAAATAGGGCTATCTGCATACTGTAAGGAATGACTTTAAGGAGGATTTTCTCAGGAAATTATGCTAAATTTATATCATCCATAAGGAAAATGATGAAACTATGACGAAGCCCGCCGACTGCAAGAATAGACCTTAAGGTGAATTACCACTGTTTTGTGGCTTTAGCCCCGTGACTTATAATGAAAGCTCAGAGAACAAGAGAAAGTCTCTTTGCATTCCAGTTACTACAGGAAAACTAATATTCATAATTCAGTGATTTCACATCCTATGCACAATACAATTAATTTAAAACCTAAAGATATGTGCAATTTTACAGAATTTTGTAAAGATATATTATATAACATTATAATTCACAATGAAACACTGCATAGCTACTATAATAATCATAAGCAAAAATGAATATATTCATGAAAAAAATTTGAAATTAAAATTATGGCTTAAAAATTGCAATTTTTTCCCCAAAAACAATACTCCTCCTCCCCCCCAAAAAAAAACACATGCATTTGAGCTAACATGGTTACAATTAATTTATCCATAAACAACAGCATTTGATTTTTGCAGAACACAATATAATCAGTGAGTTTTAAAATATCATCTTAATTTCAAATTTAAGGAATTTCAGATGAAATTACAGAATTAAAGAAGAAAAATGAAGAAACTGAAGTTCACTGTAATAAGAAATTGGTGTTTAAGATAAATAAATTGATTCTGATAAGTAAAAGTTAATTTAGAAATAGTTATGTTGCTGTGAAAGTGACCTTATACCTTATTTTAAGTACAATAATTTTTTTTTTTTTTTTTTTTTTAACTAATTAAAAAAAAAAACTCAAATGCATATATCAGAATATATTAAATAAAAGGAAATCATATGTAATATGCATATTATTTTTATAAAAACAGGTCCAAATCATCAGTACTAATCCACAATAGTTAAATCAGAGGGGGCTAAAAACTCACCATGAACTATTAACCCATGAGCACACGCACCGATCCGACGAACACAAGAACAAGCGCCGGGTATGTCATATCCAAATAAAAAGTTTGTAATTAAAAATTTGATGAATAAAATTAATCGGTTTTTAAAAGAAATTAAAATGTAAAACCAAGTTAATACTTCTTTTTAGACAAAATATGAAAGAATAAGGAGAGGTAAAATTATTTACTTACAATTTTTTTAACATTGTTTACAAAATGAGGTCATATGTTCCAAACATATACTTTTGCTACAATTTTCACAAATGAATCTAGTCTTTCTATCTTTTTTCTTGGGGCACTCTGTACACCTCTTGTAAGTAATTTTAGGTTTTTTGGGGGGAGGGTTCATTGTTAACATGTTCATCGGTGGTCAGTGTTTGCCTAGAATCAGGAACTACAGATGCTCATCGTCGTTCATTTTGAACACTTTCTATTAGCTGCATCCCTAAGGCTTTGAGAAAAGTACGCCTGGTACGGTATTCCGTTGGTGGTTCCTTCTTTGATAGTAGAATTATTCTTGCATTAATGGCAGCCACATTTAACACTGAAAAGAAAATCACCATAGGCCATCAACGTGCTACTCTTGCTGTAGAATACGCAGCTGCCATCTCATCTACAACATCGACTGCTCCTTTTGTCATGTTATAGAATGTAATGATTTCAGGCTTTTTAGATTCCCCAGTAGATTCATCGACTTGATCGCTGGAATGCATTGTGGATAATAGGATCACACTCTTATTTTTTTTCGGCACATAAGATACAAGTGTTGCTTCTTTCTGAAAACCGAAAATTGAAGAATATACTTCTCTTTTCTTTGCCAGAAACTCAGGTGGGATTTCTCTCTTATTTTTACGCATTGTACCTACTATCGTAATTTTCTTCTTTAGGAGATTTTGAGATAATTCATATCCCATATACCAATTATCAACTGTTAAATTTCGACCAGAGTTGTATAAGGGCCTTATTAAACGTTTGACAACTTCGCTTGCACCATTTTCAACTTGAAATGGCCAATCTGGTTGTTTACCAGCATAAATTTCCATTCTCCAGGTATAAAATACCCTTGTGTCTACAAGAGCAAATATTTTTATGCATACTTTGCTGGCTTGTTGGGCATATATTGTTTGAAGGAACAACGACCTCTGAATGATTCCAATTTCTCATCAATGGTCACATACTCTCTTACAGTATAAGCCTTTTGGCAATTTGTGACAAAATTTCTAAAAAATTCTCTGATCGGAGCTAATTTATCAATGTCTCTTCTACTGGGATGATCTCTAATGTCATCAAAATGGAGGCATCGTAAAAGAAAGAGGAATCTGTTCACTGACATTGTTTCCCGAAATATGTTAATTCCCGTTCCGTCTGTTGCCCACAAATCTCTTACGTTCACATGGGATGATTTATAAACTTCACATAAATACAGCAATCCAATTAAAGCTTTGATTTCCAACTCATTTGTTGTTTTCACATCCCGTTCACGAGTGAAATTTCCACGTACTGAATCAATATAAATATTTGTATTGTCGACTACATGTTTTAACATATCTTCATCGATAAGCAGTGACCAGGAATCTAAAGGTGTTGAGAAGTCTTTAGAATACTTTGTATTTCCAAGGAGTTTAGTTATAATATTTTTGGCACCAATTCTAATATTAGTCCGGAATTTATTTTTGTTCCATTTTACTCCATTTTTTCCAACATAAAACTCATTGCTACATTCCAAAGTTTCATTTTCTGTTTCAGTATCTGAATCACTACTCTCTATGGATGAATCCTGATTACTATCATATTCTTCGTCATCAACATCTTCACTAAATGAATCCTCATCAGAAGAAACTGTTTCAAGAAGATTTCTCAATCTTTTCATCTCTTCATCGTAAGGAATATATGGCGCCATACAACTCAAGAAAAACCTACACTAAAAGCTTGAAAACAAGAAGTGTGAAGTGACTCGCTGAGAAATGCGAGTACACGCACGGGTATGAGATGCCCGAACAATGCTGTTCCTAAAAAACCGTTGCACCTGTCACCTCAGGAATTTCCCCCATTTAAGTATGTGACCTTGAACTCAGCTGCACCAAGTTTCATCCTTTTACGAAAGAATGGGTGAGAAATATACAAAAAGAAAAATGTACATGGGTATGACATACCCGTTGCGTGTGCTCACGGGTTAAATAAAGTATTTCATCAACTGACCTAACAATTAAATAATTTTTCATTTAAAGTTTGCTATTTTATTAGTTTAATGAAGTTTTAATTTATTGTGTTAAAAAGTATATATAACAATATATAGTGTATGTCAACACATTTTATTATACGCTAAAAAGTTATGCATTAAGCGCAGATTTTGGACATATAATATAACAAAAATATTGTGCATTTTAAATACTGATAGTTAGGTTTCAATCCTAAAAAATGTGCTTTTGAACTCATTTTGCTCAGCTTATCTGGTCTAATGATCTCCATAAAATGTTAAATGAAGAACAAAGATTTTGTGTCATAACTACCCAATACTATACCTAATCTGCAAAACAAGATTATTATGGCTCTGGACATCAATATGACAGTGAAATTCTTATGTGTCTTATAGGTATATTACAAAAGCAAATCAGCTAGAGTACTCTATCAAGCAGTATGGGCATAGGTTTCGTATAACCAAACAAATGCACATAGTATTAGGTATTTAATTTTATAAACTTTCAGTACTATCAGAATTTATATTTCTGTAAAACATACTTATCTTACTTAAAGCTATTCCAAAATACTTTATTTTGATATAATCCATGGTTTAGATAAATCAATGTTGCTGATATTCAAAAACAGATAAAAGTACGTCAAACTCAACTGATAAAAACATGTAAAATTAAAGTCAGGCAAAAATAGCAGCTTAACGTTAAAATATGGCGTCCGTTTTACTGACATACGTTATTCATGGCCTGCCAAAATTTTGAATTTTGTTAACAACTACATGTTTTCGAGAATCCGGGTTCACAGGTGAATTCATTCAAACAGCATCCCAGGTTTTTTTATTACATGTTTGCAATCACTCTGTATGAAAAATCTACAAATTATATTTGTCAAAAGCTTTAGAAAGTGGAAACTATAATAATGCTTCTCATTAGGTGTGTTCCTTCTTTGTAAGGAAATCAGCTTTTTCATTACCAGTAATTCTACAATGGAAAGGAACCTAGTCAACAATTACACTGAGCTGAAAGTATCTTGAAATTTCTCTAGATATCTTCAAATATAACTCTGATACATACAAGTAAAACCCCATTCTTAGTAATAGTAATATTAAGTTTTTGCAACATTAAATGAGGTACAAAATGTCCATTAAGATACCTTCAGTGGTGAATTGTGGGAGGTTTGCATGAGCCATTTGTTAAATTTGCAATCAAATTGCAAAACCCATATTCTTTTTGTTTGCTTGTTATTTATTCCCTGAAAAACAAGCCTTGTATGTTGTAATCAGACTTTAAAAAACGTTAAAATTTACATTAAAGCGTGAAATAAAAATTTAATTTCTTTGGCGCTTTCACCGAGATGGATTTAACATGAAAATTGCATAATGAAATTCCTAATACTGCAACAGAAGCTACAGTCATTATGGACACAATTGCTATTAATAAAGGTGAGGCTAAACAGGATTTCACCCTGATCAACAGTATTTCCAGAATATCTTCTTTGACCCAAAATAAATTTCAGATTTAAAGACAATCTTAAATGGGGAAACCTTTAATAGAATATAAACTTAAAAAAAAAAATCTCTGCTTGCTTCTTAAAATCTTCCAAAAGATGAACTGAGGTGAGACAAGAAAATATTTATGCTGCAACTTTGGGCATAAAATGTGCATACAGTCAAAAGTCGTTAATTCGGACACCCGTAATCCGGACCTCAAAGCTTCAAACTTTCTGCGCATGCGTCGCGTTGACGCATGTGCGTAAGGCCTTTACGGCTGAGAATATGCTTGTGCGCAAAATACGTTTATGAGTGCGCGTTTAATGTATTAGGATGATATAAGCTAAGCTAAAATTATTTAATTACCTATTTCAGTTAATGTTGCAGATTGCGTTGTTCCTTAATCTTTGAATTGGATCCGGCTTATTATTTTTTGCAGACTGTTAGAGCAATTTTATAAAAGTAAGCTTGAACTTTCAATTATGTCAAATAGAATTTCTGATATATATTTATTAATATGTAAATGATCTACAAAGCGAAAGTATGTTTCGAAGTTCATTAAACAAAAAGTGGAATTGCTACAAAAAAATGGATAAAAGCATATCCTTTGTTTATCTTTAACGCTGCACAATGAATTGGAAGTTGATCTGTCAGCACTATCCTTATCTTCAGAGCAGATGTTTTTATTTTATTTGGCTTATAATTCCTTATTAAATGTAGTATTTCATCTCGATGTACTCCATCTTTGATATGATTTAAATAAAATTCCTCGTCATTATAATTCGCTTCCGATAGCGAAGAAGTGACAGAGGTTATTGAAAACGAAAAAATTTCAATTGACAAATTAGTCGGTATTCTCGACACAGCAATTATAGGACTTGAACAGCGGAACTTTGTAACTAAACAAGAAATTATGTCTGTTTAAAGAATTAAAGAGAATGTATTATCACATAAAAAACGAAGCAACTTAAACAACTTATATTGAAAGAAATGTTTAATAAAGTAAACAAATAAATATTAAGCTTTTTTTTTTTTTTGTAAATTTTGATATCCTTTAGATCATAATTGTTCTTTATTTCATAAATTATGGTTTCAGATTTTTAATTTTATAATTTCTGCATACCATCTTACCAGATTTAAACTGATGATCTATAATCCGGAAAAATCGATAATCCAGAATCGCCGAAGTCCCGACGACTTTTATTATTAAACGGATTAACGACTTTTGACTGTATAATGAAATTTATTTGATATTTTATGTAATTTCTGTGATCTTTTTTATTAAACTTTTTTTTTTCATGTACAGTTATTTGCATTTTCTGCTTTTGTGAAAATTAAAATATTTAATTAGAACTTGGTATTTTGTTTTGATAAAATAAAGTGCGAGTGCTTTGTTAATATTTTCATAGCTCACCACTGGATATTTTAATCAAAATTTTATACAGGTTCATAAATTACAATTTAATATATATTGGCAAAAACATCATATGTTGCATAACATGAATATTTTTTATAAATTCTCAACATCTGTCAATTTTAAGGTTTTTAATACTAGATTTTAAAATATTTTTTGCACATAGTGTGATATGCATAAACACAAAATATAACCTGAAGTTAAAATATTTCCGCTGCTTATTTTCTATGTACAAGTAAGTCGTTTTTATTCATTTAACACTTCATTAAAATTTAACCCTTAAATATTTCATTAGAAACCTTAAACCAAGCAAAATAGGCTTGCTGTTTCATATGTTAGATATTGTGAAAACATAACATTAGTGTAAACCATTGTTAGAGAAATAAATGAACGTTAATTATATAACTAAATGCGGTCTTATCCTCAGATACCCACTCATTTGTCAAGCCATTTTTGACTCTTATACAATAATATAATGAACTGAATGATGTTAATTTATTTTATCTGCTACGAGAATAACAATTATAAAAAGTCCTTTTCATACACTACCACCAAAGAATCTCTATCCTCTTTCTCTCCTTAGATATTCTTTGCTACCACTACGAATAATTATTCCAAATAAAAAAAAGAAAGCAGCTGCCAAATCAGTTTTGATATGAAGAAATAACAATGATGGTATGTCATGTAATGATGACGTCCTCCAAAGATTCTACAGCAGAGTAAAGTAGTAAAGTAAGAAACTTTCTATAAAATGGACAAAAGCTTTCAGACTGAGAAAAGTTATCACCATCTGTCATAACTAGTATTCATCACAAGCTGAGTGGGTAAGACTACACAGCACTGGTAGTCTGAGCCCTTATGGATAGGCTAGCTGCATGGGAATTTTTTCGTGTGTCACATACACATTAAATATACACCATGAAAATCTTTCCCTCAAGAAGATACTGTTTTCATGCTTTGTAATCATCAATTAAGAAAATATTCTCCTTTACTACCAGGAGTATAGAACTCGAGCAAAACAAATTTGCACAATTTTTTATCAACTGAAATATTTTTATACATGTTCTGCTTTAGGAGTACAAAAAATATATTTACGAAAAAACAACAAATTTAGTTTTTTGTATTTACATCTCTATTAAAAAAATTACTACACAATTATGAAAACTCACCACAGTTCCATAATCACAAATGATAGCAAATTATAAGAATATAGGCAGTAGATGCGCAGGCTACAGAATAAAATTTGCTGCTCCTTACAAAGTAACACTTAGAGGAATCCAATGGTGGTAGCTATTACTGGAATACTTTATTTATCAGAAAAAGCAAATGTATGAGATCTCAGTAAAACTTATAGAATTTTTGATAGTGACCACTACTTGACATCTGAAATCATAACCATTAGGAAACAAAATTAAAATTGGAGATTAAAAACAGTGCAATTTCCTAATATATAATTATAAATTCTTAAGTCTAATAAAGCTGCTTGATAAATTAGTGCATATTATTCAGAAAAGTCCTGATTAAAAAAAAAAAAAAAAAAAAAAACCAATGTACATAGCAACACATACAGTGTAATATGAAGTATAAAATACTCCACAGATTTGTGATGAATAAAAATTACTTGATTTTGCTAATGTTCCATTTCTTGCAAGACTTGAAAAATTATATTTTTACGTAACACAACAAAACGAAATCGAATTATTTACAGAGAATAATGCACAAAACAAGTTTCACTTAATTTCTCAATTATTTTTTCTTTTGGAAGTTAATAGGTTAGCTGAAATGTTAACGAGCTATCTCACCTCTGCATTTTAATATACAGATTCTCTGAATAATTATTGCATTTTCTGTGTTTGTGTAGGAGCTTTTGTTAATGTAGTTTTGCCTATGGAAAAATATACAAAAAGGAGATTTCTAAGATCTATCAAAAAAAAAAAAAAAGAAAAAAAGGAAACATTCTTAAAATATTTTTCTTTATTGAATTTTACGATGTTTACAGTATATGAAATAATAAGGATCTAAATATCATCAAGCATTTTCAAATACACAAAGAGCAAAGAAATTTCACAATACAGTAATTTTTATCAATAGTAAATAAAGGGTATGAGAAAATCAAAAGCGGAATACCCAGTAAGTTGAGTAGGATATAAAGTTGTTGCATTTGTTTTAGAAATTCAGATTTAAATTAGTCACAATAAATATTGCACATTCCTGACTTATCGTCCTTACAGCAAATTAAATATTAAATCATATCCGTGTACCACAAAATAATAACCAAAATAAAACGAATTATTTCTACCCAAGCAGTATGAAGCCAAAGAACGTCTACAACGTTTTCATATTCTTTGATGCAGTCACCATTTCATGCTTTGGTTACGTATTCTGGTGTTCAGCAGAAATTTATCCTGCTTTTAAAAGACCTCATCCCGGAATCCCATTAGGGGCTATATCATAAGGGCTCTTCATATTATTCACCATTTTAATGACTTTTCAATTTCGCACAAAAACAGCGTGTGGACAACAGAAAATCATGCCGTAAGTCAATTCTAAGTGGTTGAATTGCTTCAATTCCCAGCGGGGTTTAGCCATAGAATCTGGTTTAGCCGCTCGTTAGAAACAGTCATTACAACTGTCAAGGCCAACTTATACTCAAGGCCTGCCAGTGTGAAAATATTCTTTTGTGTTTTCGGTGGCCTTCGTGAAATTTCTATTGACCGCAAGATGGCGATACTATTCCGCTACGCTTTGCTACATTAACAATGAGCAGAATGGTACCCGAGATAAATAATTGTCTTGTTATATGGAAAATTTAAAAACGATAAATCTGTAGGAGTCAGAAATTATGCACTTCTTTATAATAAAAATATTTTTATTTAGAAAGAAGGCATGAAATTTCAAGTTATCCCATTTTTCTTTTTTTATATATAACGGTCAGATACTTGATTCTGAATTTAAATCCTGAAAGACTTAGCGGGTGCAAAACAAGACATCTGTCTACTTTGTCTGTCTGTCTGTCTGTTTGCATCTAGATATACGCTAATTTTAATTATACTTATTAGAGTTAACTATTCTAATTTAAGGGTAATTTAGAGCACATGTTTTTACTTTAAAATATAGTACGAAGTTATATAGTACGATGTTAGCAGGTAGCTTAAGAACATAAACTGTTTCAGCGCAAAATTTTCATCGTATTAATATCAGTTGTCCTATGCAACAAAATAATTTAGAGTCACTATTAAATATGTAATTAAGAAATGATGATCTAAAATTTGTAAATACATAAGAGAAGAAGTATTTCTAAAAGAAATTTGGTTTTAGGTACTGAAGATTTTTTTTCTCTTTTTTAATTAATATAAAATACTTTTTTAGGAAATATTCAAAAATAAAATTTTAAGTAATGCAGATTTAGAGCTCTGAAGAGTAAACGCAACACTACAGATATTCAAAATAATACCAAACATGTCAATATCACCGACAGTATATAATAATGACACATGAGATTAATCACAATGAATCTTGTATAAAATTCTAAGCTTGTTAGTGATGAATCCCAAGTATTCCAGTGTCACCTACAGCGTATAATAATAACATGTATGACATTAATTCACAATGAATCATATACTTCCTCTGTCCCAAATTAGTTGCTACATTCGAGTACTGATTATTGATACTGAAGATTTTATGATTTTGTTTGTACATTTTCCAGAAATTTCAGGGTGGTACGCTATAAATCAACAACAACTTTACTTATTAAACATTACCTCCTTAAATCAGTACTAAATTAGTTTCAAAAATCCAGCTTTCGCACACCCTTAAGCCACGCCCCATTTTGTAAGGACTCTTCCATCAGTAATCGCTTAAATTCTTCCGGCTAATTAAATATAAATTCAATGATCTGTCTTGTCTATACGAGCCAGTCTGCCTTAGAAAAATTCTTCCACGAAGGTATCCCTCACCTTAGGCAGATAGCCCTCGAGGCTTTGCCTTAATCACATATAAACACGATCTTTCTGAAATACGGGAATAGTCCTTACAAAATGGGGCGTGGCTTTCTCGTGCGAACCATCTAAATTTGCGTGGATAAAATTGTCCCAAAATAAGTGCTACATTTCTAGAAAGTAAAAACGGAGCATGAAAAACCTAGTATGCAGCGTTATATTTCTTGTAGCACACTTTATAATTTTACTGATATCCATCTACTAAAATGCATTGAAAGTTATTTATAACTCCACCTACTTGAAATGTAGCACATAATTTGGGACAAAACTTTCGACCTAAGTGTAGCAACTAGTTTAGGACGGAGGGAATATAAAATTTTGAGACTGCTAGTGTTGAATACCAAGTATTTCAATATTATTGACAGCATATTTTAAAAATAAAGCCATATTCCCTAAAACAAAAAGTATTGCCTCTATTAATTACATATATATATATAGGTATATGGATACGACATGAATCTCTATTACTTCAAGTGCAACCACAAAACGCTCAATCAGGTAGACAGATATTCATGCACAGCATATTAATACGTCACACTAATTAAAATGAGATATGCGCTTTAAAATTTTGAATCTATTACAGTATTCAAATGTTTCTGGGTCAAAGATAACAAATGCAAATTTTAACCTATCATATATTTATATATGATAGGTTAAAATATCATTTATGCAGAAAACAGAGATTATCTCCAATATGATAAAAAATATGATATTTTTATTTCAGGAAGACGAAAAAATGACATGAAGCTGAACACATGTACACACACATATTAAGAAGCTTGTTTATATACAAAATCTGAGCGAAAGAAACATATCATAAGAATTTTAAAGCTTTAAAATTTTAAGTGATGACGGCTTTTGTTTAAGAAATTTTGTATTATGTATTTGTATTAAATCTGTATTACATGAAACTGATGGAAATGCTATCCAGTTATATACTGCGAATAATTATTTAAATACAATCGTAACTATTTTTTAAAAGGAAGAAAACTTTGCAGCATAGCATGCAACAATATACCATCCTATGTTACTATTAGTTACAGCAGCACGTTTTAATAAAATACACTTTTTGTTAATAACGAGACACATTACAAATAGAGAATGCATAGCAAAAGTGTAGCAGAATGCGAGCGCCACCTAGTGATGAATTTGGAGAAAGCCAGTGAAAACTGGGACCCGGAATTTCGTTCAGTCTGGCAGGCCTTGAGTATAAGTTGGCCTTGCAACTGTTATGACAGTCGGTTTGCTTTCCCCCCACACTTCAAATCCATGTCATCTGACTAAACAAAAGTTAGCTTCATTTTATTCCTATGTTTTCCGTGCTCTTCAAGTTTACTCCTCCAAACTATCTCTAGATTAAGAACTAAATTATTTGACAGGGGCTTTTCACAAATTCTCATCTCAACACACCACAAGGCACACTCCTGTTTTAGGAGATTATAAAAATTCTGTTGTCATTCCCTTGTTGTCTTCACTTCTTGTTGTCATTCCTTTGTGTTGTCTTCACAAAGCTGCACGTATTTTACAGAAATTTAACTTTCGGGTCGTTTATTCTCCCATCAATAAAATTCCGATTTCCATACTCAAGGATTTGAATTCCTGGGGTATTTACAGGATTCCTTGCCAGTGTGGTTTAATTTACATTGGTCAAGCTAAGAGAGTCTTAAAATTTCGCGTTAAGGAACATGAGGCATTTGTTAGAAAAAAGGAAACACAGAAGTCTTCTGTGGACCAGCAATGTTGGTCCGAAAATCACACTTTCAATTTTTCTGCAGCCAAAATTATTCAAAAAACATCTTCCATTGGTGAACTGAATTTTCTAGAGGCATTTCACATTAAAAAAAATCTTTCTGTTCTAGTTAACAACCTTAATTCCAATCCATCTTTGCCTTCAGCCTTTAAAAAAATATGTTTTAGTTCTGGTTTCATCAACAGATGGCACCAGTAGCTTAACTCTTGTCCGTTCTTTCTTATCTTTTCTCCTTTAATCACTATATCTTATCTCGTTCATTTGCGCTTTTGCAGCTGAGGATGATGGTTCCTTAAAACCATCGAAACTAGTCCTGTGAGAATTCGAAAATATAACGCTGATTTTTGTTGTTTGACTTCTAAATTAGTATCATAAAGTAGACTTGTTTTGCAACTGCCAAGTCTTTCTGCACCTCAATTTCAAATCAAAATCAAGCTTGCTAACCGCAAACGGGGTAACATAAAGAGACAGTTGAAAAAGTTTACATGGGAGGATAAGGTTCCTATATACCATTCGTTAGCTCAGGTGGGAAGATTGATGGCGGCAGCATAGTTAGCGGTGCAACAATTCTTGTGCTTTTTTTCTGAAAAATAGGAGGATGTGCAGCTATTAATTGCTCATAATCTTTCGCGGAAATGTCATGTATTGGTAAAATTTCCTAAAAATGAAGATAACAGAAAAATTTGAGTAAATAATGGTTAAAGAGGTAATTGGGAACCTGGTTCAACTTTGCCTAGTAAGTATAATATTATTTACTACTTCACATTTAGAGTTTATACCTTCTCAAATGTTTATAATGTGCAAGTAAAGTGAAATTCTTGTGCAGAATAACCTAAGTATCTGCTAATATCTGTCATAATAGCTATAATTAAATTGGTCTATGGTTAATGTACCCGTCGCCAAACATCACCAATGAGGATGTTTTTAATGTGGAAAAGAAATTTCGCTACTAATTTAATGCGTAGATTTTGTTTTCTAGTGCTAATTTGGGAAATTATAGTAATGCGATATGAAAATCATTAGCATATTGAAATTTATTAAAATATAAATAATAATTTGAGAATAATAATTTAGAAACGCAAGTTAAACTCTGAATGTTTGCCAAAGATATATGTAACATAATGTAATATCGTTGACATTACTTTTAATTTTTTTTGCTTAGTTTATAACAACTATTGTTCAAAAGTTAGTTCAGTTGTTTTTATGCATGGTTCTCACTTCCGTTTCTTGGTTAAAATAATTTCCAGAATTTTGACATTGAGGTCTGAAGTCAACAGAATAAATTGAATACTGTGGGACAACATATATATATATAATTTGTTTTCAATAATTGAAAGGATTTTGCAATAACTATATATTTGTAATCACAGTATTATTCAATTTACTAATAGAGTAAAAATTTACAGATGAATGCAGAACATTCAAATAAGCACATTAAATTTGTAAAAACTCTGCATGTGTATTTTTCGTAAAATAATTGGGGTGCTTTTAATGCATGCATAACAATCAAATAAATCTGCCTGTAATGATGAATTTCAACGGCCATGTCAAAATCATTTCATGAATTCAAAAGAATTTAATCTCATCAAATTAAATCCTCATTTTACTGATAAACAGTTATAATTGATCTGTGTTACAAAACAGATTTTTATACATGATAAACAATATTTTCTGAAGCGTTATTTTGTGTTGTTATCCCTGAATAAGAAACTGCCTACATATTGGCTCCTGAACTCAGTATGCTGTGCTTTCTTCTTCCATATATGTTATGAATTATTTCATGCATTTAAAAGAAAGTGTTTCTTCAGAGTCTTGTACAATTGTTTCCATAAATGAAAGTGATTGTAAGCTTGTTTTACACCATACTTAATTGACACCATGTTCTAAAGTTATTTTTTGAGTATGAATTTAGAGTGTTTTTATTGAAAATTTTGTTAAAATATCATTAACTTATTTTCACTTTAACTATTTCTCCATTTGACACTATTGAACGTTTTTATTCATATCTTATTTATTTTACTCTGCTAACTAAACTGAAACATCTAAAGCATAAGTTATTTTGAATATGTTTTACAAAATATACATGAAAATTGTATTTCAGTGAAAACGTCTATATATTATTCGAGAACTAATAAATTATCTGAAAAGTTTATATGCGCGGAATCTCGCGTGTCTATAAAATCAATCTTTAAAAAACATCAGACATTTAGCCAGGGTCTGCGATAAACACGCCAAAACTGGCAGCGTTTTCCCTTTCTTGCCAATATGGAAAAGTTGGTATATAGAAGCCTTATATTAGGAAAAGAGGAATATGGTCGAACTGCATGCTGAGTTCGATGTGATTTCGAAACTTCAAGAAAATTTAGAAGTTCTAAATGAGGAATATTACAAAGTTGTTAGCAAAAGCAATTTTGAAGAAACTGAAAAAAAAATTATCGCAGCTAGAAGAAGAGTTACAAAATGTAGGACTAAGATCTTGATTAATAAGCTTAAAATTAGTGAAACCACTGTAAAGTTTAGCCTAAATTTTTAACAGTTATTTTTAGTTAAAGCTACTTTCCTGTCCATCCTAATTTCAGCTTACAATTTCCTACCAAAATGTGTTTTTAGAATCCCGTTTAATGCAGAAGAGCAAGAGTAGTATTTAAGTCGAAGTTACACTGACTTCGAGAGAGAGAGTTTCTGACAAGCGCGAGTTTGCCTTTTGGCTACGTCTCTCTAAGCTGTTACTACCGCTCGGCTGTATTACAGGTCCTTGATAGCTTCGCTAGCTTCTACGATGTTTAGGGGCCAACTACTTAGAATTTTGATAGCTTCGGATATATCTCTTTAGTTAAGTTCTTATTTCTTATTGTTTTGAGATGAAGCCCAAAGGGAGGCTTGCTTTGCTGTACGCACTGAGAAAGGAGCCATCTGTTGACTCTTATTTTGAGCAATAAAGGGTAATAATTAACCCTTCTTGAATTTACGTCTCTGTTTCTGAACTCAAGCGATTATTGGCTTAGTTGTTCACTAGGTTCCTCCACATTTAGTTGTCAGATAAAAGAGGTGGAACCCCACATTTAGAGACCGAAGCATTACTGACGAACTATGACGTTAGAAAACGAAAAATTTACGTTGACTCCTCCGACCTTTCAAGTCCGTCAGCCTCCAGCAAATCCCATGGAGTGATTCGGATTCATCGTGGAACCAATGATAGTAGCCATGAAGCCAGCTGCAACATTCGACGGCAAAGTATGACAAGACATAATATTATGACAGATATTAGCAGATACTTAGGCAGAGGTTCCATGATGACATTCCTGGAGCAGCTGGAATTATATTTCCTGTTATACACAGTGAAGCAACTGCAGAAATTACGATCGCTACAGCGAACCTAAAAACCCTCAGCTGGTTAAAAGAAACTAGCAAGTTCCTTTCGGGGGATCCAGGATCGGAAACATATACATGGAAAAACTTTAAAACAGCGCTATTGAAAGCCTTTCCAGTTGTTAAAGACCGCGGGAAGCTTGAAGCAGAATTGTTTAGCAGGTATCAAACCAATTTCGAGGAGTTAACGGACTTCATTCTTAGAAAGATCCAGATATTTAAATTTCTATATGGAAAGAGGACGAATAATGAACTTATTGAAGTGGTTCTGCCGCGTCTACTCCCGTCAATTCAGGATTTTTTTTTGAAGTCAGACGTTAGAAAACATATTCCTATTAGCAGTACTGTTTCAAAGCAGACGAACCGCAAAAAACGCGCCGTGCAGACAACTTTCGGCAGTATTCGAGGTTTTCCCAGCAGAAGAAACTTCAAGGTCATCAGAGTTCGTATTGGCAAGCGGACTTCTTGGTATCTAAAAACTCAGATACCAAGAAGACGCGTCAGTCTAAAGTATTTGGAAATCCGAGTAAAAGGCAGAAGAACCAGGGAGCGGAAAACAAGAATTTAAGCTGATCAGGGTGGCTGAGACGAGAGTCCGGTCACCCCGTGCGAAGAAATATCCCTCGGAAATTAAGTTGAATACAGTAGTCCTACAAAATTTGGCCTTGCCAGAGATCCATATCTTATTGAACGATGTTCCTACTACCGCTCTACGCGATACCGGAGCTCAGTGTAGCTTCCTCTCACCTGGACGCCTATTCTAGGATCACTGGATCTGTCTACAACTTGAGCGAACAATATTGACTCAAAAAAAAAAAAAGGTAGGGACAACCCATCACAAATTATCGGAGAAATCCATTCTGTGGTCCTCAGTTGGTGGGCGGGTGGGTCCATTTAACTTTACTGAAAGGGGATAAGGCTTCAAGGAGCTTTAGACCAATCGCAGTACAGACGAGTGACGAAATTTATAGCGCGCGCTGGCTGAAGTTCTAGATATATTCTCCCATTATTTCACCAACCCACACGCTGCATTTGTAATTTGAAAAAAATGGCACAAAACAGTATTATGACCAACACGCAGCAGAATATGCTGCTGTGTTATGTGACGGAAAATCCTGTTTTTTAAGGGGAAAGTTAACGCAGGAATTTAGGACTAAGAAATAAAGAGTGATATGGAATACCATGAAAGCAACGGTAAATAGATAAGAGTAAATGAATTAAGCTTACTTCAAATCTTTTTAGAAATAAACAATTTTATTCATTTAGATTTATAATATGATTAACGTGCATTACAATCTAATTGCAAACAAAGTTCTTATTTTTTTTTCTTAATATGCTTACATTAAGGGGACTCATACACCTTAAGCCCCCTCATGATCTTCGAATATGTGACTGTTGCAGGAATTGAGATACTTTATTTATTTTGAAAGCAATTACTTCCAACTTTTTACAGCTGACTACATATTTTAGCTGCTTTGGAAACTAGTAACCAGAAAGTTTGTGTTGCCACAAATATTTTTATAATTTAATCCACTTTGTGACAAAATATTTCGCCATGTTCCATCTTGCGCGCATGATATTTTAAAAATGTCTAATGGTACATACTTGAAATTTGATGGAATTCTTTATATGGGCACTATTTTCTAACTGAACCAACAATCTGATGAATATTTTAGTACTGAAAAATTTTATGGACGGAAACATTACAAATTTTTTTAATAAAATACATTTTATAAACTCAACTCCAAGTAAAATAAAAATTTAACATGAAATTTTTAGAATTTTAGATTCACAGTAGTTTTCAAATGTTATAAAAGCTATATATTAAATATGGAATTAAATTATGAAACAGAATGTTTTAAACTGTGCTCGCAAGTCGGAAACATGACGAAAAATATTGTCACAAAGCGGATTAAATTATAAAATATTTGTGGCAACACAAACTTTCTGATTACTATTTCAGAAAGCAGCTATATTATGTAGTCAGCTGTAAAAAGTTGGTAGTAACTGCTTTTAAAATAAATAAGTTATCCCAATTCTTGCGACAGTCACCTATTCGAAATCTTATGGGTTTTAAGGTGTATGAGTTCCCTTAAGCTGTTTTCACGCATTTTATTTTACAGTTAATATTAAAAAATATTTCTAAGTAAGAAATTAGAAAGAAAATGTTTCTTTTTCTATGAAAATTATTTCTTTCAGGAAAAGAACTAAAATTAATCCGCTATTACAGTATGGCCGATTGCTGCTGCATTCAGCTATCACACACGCATCAAAATGTCTTATTTTAAATAATTTATTCTATAATTAACATGAAAGAAAATATTTTTTCAATATAAAATATATACCAAAATTATACATATCTATATCTATCCTGTATGTGTGATTAATTGGTATCGTAATTTTTGTCACACAATTACTAATAATATTTTTTAAATATTACATTGCCGTTATTTTAATTTCTTCTATACTATTAAAATCTGTGTGCCTCTGTCTGTTTGTGTGTTTGTAACATCATCTTCTCAAGAACGGCTGGGTGTAGAGCTTAGCGGAAGGTACCGTTGGATTCAGAATTCCCGTGGCTCGCCATATTGACCATCGGCATCTTCGTGCGACTTTAATTAGCCGAGATATTAATTAAAAACTGCTTTTTCCCCTACGTTTCCCTACGTTTTGCACTTTCTTTCACCCGTTTTCCCTGTTTTAGGGATTTGGCCGAGTGCCAAATTCGTTTTTCTCGAATATCTGCGGAACGGCTCCGAGTTGCGATTCGAAACGCATATCCCCGTATTCGAAAAAAATCAACGAATCCATCGATACCGGTCCCATCTTCGTACGACAATAATCGGCGGAGTTATTAATTAAAAACTGCGAAAACGTTATTTCATTTTTCGGAGTGGCAACCGTCTCGGAATTAGCTGAGATAAAATTGCTTTTTCGAAAGCGCCGGGGGGATGACAATTGCTTCCGCTCGAGATTTGTGCTGGCGAAAGGTCACGTGTCAATTTCTTTTTTCTTAAATATCTATGGAACGGCGCTGAGTTGGAATTCGAGGCAGGTGTCTGCGGATTCCAAAAAATTCTACGAATCCAATGATACCATTCTCATCTTCGTAGGACGTTAATCAGCTGAGATATTAATTAAAAACTGTGAAAACGCTAATTTTCGGGCTCATTTTTCCGATTGCAACAGTTTATTGAATCGCCGCAGATACAAATCAAGGTTATATTCTAAAGTTGAATAGAGCACGCGATTGCATGTTACCTAACTGTATTTTAAAAATATTTCGTTAATGTAGGCATTTTAAATAAACAGCTGCTTTTCACAATTTTTTTTTTTAATTTCAGGTTAGGATGATTGTCACGTTAATTCTTTTATTGATATTGAATAAAAGTTATTATATTACATTAAATTTAAATGATGACGTTCTTGAAGTTGTACAACTTTAATCAGCTGGGATATTAATTAAAAAATCTGAAAAAGCTATTTTTTAAAAATATGTTGTTATTTTTTTAATAATAAATTTGATTTTTTGGAATAATATATTTTTTTATGTTATTAGATACGTGCACTTAATTTAGATATTATCTTTTAATGCAAATGATATTTTAAATAAGTTCGCACCAATAAAAATTAAATTCACACTTTTTTTTTTTTTTTAGATTAAAGATTTTTCTTTGCTCCTTTGAGATGGTATACGGTAACTTTCGAATCCCGGTGAGCAGGCAGGCTACACTCATGTTTTTTGTGATTTTACGCATATCTGTTGTGTATGCAGTGTCTTCTGGATGCATAAATGAATAAAGCTGAACTCTGGTAGTTCGGTCCTAATTTCGAATCCCGGGGAACGGGCTGGGTCCATGGGTGTTTGCGTGATTTTACGCATGTGCCTCGTGTACGCAGCATCTTCTGGATGCATAAGTGAATAAAGCGGCCGAAATTCGCTCAAAACCTCTGATTACTGGTAGTTCGGTCCAACTTTCGAATCCAAGCGACCGTGTTGGCTCAATGTGTGTTTTCGGGATTTTTCGCATGTGTAACGTGTATGCGGTATCTTCTGCATGCATACTTGAATAAAGCGGGAGCAGCCCGCGCAAAACTACAGAACACTGTTAGTTCGGTCCAACTTTCGAATTCCGGGGTACTGTACATAAAATTTGGTCGCATACGTGAATACAGCGCGCGGATACCGGGTAAAACCGCTGAACACTGGTAGTTCGGTCAAACATTCGAATCTCTGCGAGCGGGCTGGCTACATGGGTGTTTTCCTGATTTTCCGCATGTGTATAGTGTATAAAGTGATTTCTAGATGCATATGTGATAAAAGTGGGCGCAGCCTGCTCAAAACCTCTTAACGCTGGTAGTTCGATCCAACTTTCGGTGTCGGCGAACGAGCTGGCTCCCCGGGTGTTTTCTTGCTTTAACTCATGTGTATCGTTTATGCAGTATCCTCTCCATGCTTATGTGTATAAAGCGGGCGCAGCCCGGTCCACAAAATCGCTGAACACTGGTATTTCGGTCCTACATTCGAATTCCGGGGTACTGTATATAAAATTTGGATGCATACGTGAATACAGCGCGCGGATACCGGGTAAAACCGCTGAACGCTGGTAGTTCGCTCAAACTTTCGAATCTCGGCGAGCGGGCTGGCTGCATGGGTGTTTTCGTGATTGTTCGCATGTGTATCGTTTATAAAGTATCTCATGGATGCATACGTGAATAAAGCGGGCACAGAATACTGGTAATGCGGTAATTTCGAATCCCGACGAACTGGCTGGCTCCATGGGTGTTTTCCTGATTTTACGCATGTGTATAGTGTATGGAGTATCTTCTGGGTGTATATGTGAATAAAGCGGGCAAAGCCCGCGCAAAGCCACATAACACTGGTAATTCGGTCCAACTTTCGAATACCGGCGAACAGGCAGGCTCCATGTTTGTTTTCGTGATTTTACGCATGTGTATCGTTTATGCACCATCTTCAGCATGCATACGTGAATAAAGCGGGCACAGCACGCGCAAAATCGCTGAAAAATTGTATTTCGGTCCAACTTTCGAATCAGCAGCGGGCTGGCTGGAGGGGTGTTTTCGTGATTTTACGCATGTGTACGGTGTACGCAGTATCTTTTGCATGCACACGTGAACACTGTTTTGGGCGGGCTCCCGCCCAAAAGCGCTGAACACTGGTATTTCGGTCCAAATTTCGAATACCCGCGAAAGGGCTGGAAGCATGGGTGTTTTCGTGATTTTCCGCATATGTATAGTGTATGCGGTAACTTCTGGATGCATAGGTGAAAAAAGCGGGGGAAGCCCGCGGAATGCCGCTAAAAATGGTAGTTCGGTTCAACTTTTCAATACCGGCCAAATTTAACATAGGATATCTTTTAAAAACGAACAATGATAATCGGGCTTCAGCCCGCTCAGCTGGCGGGCTTGCCCGCTAGTCTATACTATTAAAATCTGTGTGCCTCTGTCTGTTTGTGTGTTTGTAACATCATCTTCTCAAGAACGGCTGGGTGTAGAGCTTAGCGGAAGGTACCGTTGGATTCAGAATTCCCGTGGCTCGCCATATTGACCATCGGCATCTTCGTGCGACTTTAATTAGCCGAGATATTAATTAAAAACTGCTTTTTCCCCTACGTTTCCCTACGTTTTGCACTTTCTTTCACCCGTTTTCCCTGTTTTAGGGATTTGGCCGAGTGCCAAATTCGTTTTTCTCGAATAACTTGGGAACGGCGCCGAGTTGGAATTCGAAACGCATATCTCCGGATTCGAAAAAAATCAACAAATCCATCGATACCGGTCCCATCTTCGTACGACAATAATCCGCGGAGTTATTAATTAAAAACTGCGAAAACAATAATTTCGGCACTCAGTCTTCCGAGTGGCAACAGTCTCTGTAGTCGTCGGAGATAAAAATGCTATGGGAACGCCAAGGCCGTTCGCCACTAACAAACTAAGAATAAAAAATTAAAATAACTTAAAGGAATAAACTGAAAAGCTAAAATAAAACTAAAAATAGAAACATTCTCTTCATTTAGTTGTCGTTAGTTGAATGTAGATTGGTTTATGCCCTTGATAAGTCGAGTAAATGACGTCATAGATAAAATAAAAAGTTTTGTTTCCCGGTCTGGCAACAGATCAAATAGAATCAAAAGTTTAGTTTCCTGGTTTGGCAACAAAAAATTTATTTACGAATTTTGGATTTGGAAGGAGACCGTCGCAATTTTTTCCAGCATTTCAAATTTCGTAAATATTCTTATTATTACTCATTGCACTTAATCTTTATTTCTTTTTACAGGATATTTGATTGTTTTTTGCATTTATATTTGTAGTTTTAGTAATTTAACGTAGTATTTTAGAATTTATATGCTCCTGTTAGTTTAGAACTTGAGAATTCTTCGGAACATTAACTTGGTGACTCTTTTTATATATTTAATGTATTATTTTGTATTTTTTTAAAGATCTATTCATTCGTGTTTTATATTTCTGTTATTGTTGCTCGATAAATTGCATTTACATTTTATATTTTTGACATTTTCCTGTGTGCGATAACAATTATCGTTTTAAGGCGATCGAATGTTCTATATTTTATTAGATTTGTTATTTTGTTAGGTTTGTTATTTGAATTTCAGAATTGATTTCAGAAGTTCCTAATTTATATTTGTATTTATACCTTTTATTTATTTTGTGTTTAGGTTTTCATTTTCTGTTTATGTGCATTGTTCTCAGATTGACCTAATTATTAGAAATATTTTCATAATTTTTATCTGTGCTTGGAATTTTTCATATTACCCATATTATTTCTTATTTGCCAGCAATTTTTTAACAGGGAAGTTTTTGTTTTACATTTTTGATTTTTTAAAATTAATTTGCTCTTAAGTGGAAAATTTTTCATTTAGTCTAGGATTATTTTAAAATTTGTGTTGTATACATATAGAATGCATTAATTTTTTTTCCAGCAGTATTGGTTTAATGAGCAATTTTTTTCTTTCATCTGCGTAGTCAATTTTTTGAGTCGAGTTAATATTTTAGTAGTGCTTTTTTTAACGTACTGAAATGCCGAAACGGAAAAGAGGCATTACAGGAGATGCATCAAGAAGACGAAGAGCTGAAGCACAGAGTTTACGACGAGCTGCAGAAAATGAAGAAGAAACTGCTGCGAGACTGAGCACGCAAGCGCGTCGGCAAGCAAACCTACGCGTTCAAGAAACGGAAGAAGAAACCGCTACGAGACTCGGCAGGAAAGCTCAACATCAAGAAAATTTACGTGCTGCAGAAACGGAACAAGAAACCATTAGGAGACTCAGCTGGCAATCCCAATGTCAAGAAAATTTGCGTGCTCAAGAAAGTGAAGAAGAAACCAGTAGGAGGCACAGACTGGACTCTCATCGTCATCGTCAAGTTCGAGCGGAAGAGTCGGAAGAGGACGCTGCTACACGAAGAACGCGAGACGCTGCACGCCACAGACAAGTCCTATCCGAAGAAACAATGTCCGTACGAGAACACAGGCTACGCATGAATGCAGCACAACGTTCACGCAGCACTCTTCACAATGCAGGAAGATGTGGACTCGAAGTTTATGTTGAGCAACACAGCGCCGGTTCAATGGAAGCTTCCTGCGATCTCTGCAACGGATTGTTCTTTACGGGAGAAAGGAATGCAAGAGGAAGATACATGCACTGCTGTAACAATGGGAAAATTGTCGAAGCTGAAAGAAGATATCCAGAAGAATGGCACAATTTAATGAATGGGAACCACCCGTTTTCTGAAGAGTTTTTTTGCCAACATACGTACTTACAACTGCCTGCTCAGTTTTGCTTCATTGGGTGCCAATATAGAAATGCCTTCGGGTTCGGGTCCCTACTGCTTCAGGATTCACGGTGCCATATATCATCGAACGAGCCACCTTCATCCGCCTCATCCCGGTCAAGAACAGTATGCTCAGCTGTACATTTTAGATTCGGATCAAGCCCTCAGGCAGAGAATGAACATATTTGGAAATGTTGCCCTGAACACCGAACTCCTGAGACAGTTGGACACAGTTTTAAGGAACGTTAATCCATATGCGGAAGCCTACAAGATGCTGAAGGAATTCGAAGAAGAAACTGTACGAGAGCAAGGTGCCGAAACTGCTGCGGATATCCGCATGTACATCAAGGGTGAAAGTGTTGCTGCAGGCGAGCACAGGGGACGTTACAATGCTCCGAAAGAAAATGAAGTTGCAGTTGTCTTCAAGAGTACGGACGGCGCTCCTCCATCGAACCGAGACATCGTGATCCATCCGAGAGGTGGCGGTCTCATCAACATCAGTACCTTAAATCCCAACTTGGAACCCATGACGTACGTACTTTTCTTTCCTCACGGCGAGCAAGGATTCAGAGTCGGACAGCAATACACAGAGTTACAGTTTTACAGTCACAGGGTGTCCGTACGACGAGATTGCTACAACCCGATTTTGTATGGCCGGAAATTGTTTCAGCAGTATCTCGTGGATGCATACGTAAAAGTTGAAGGCAACAGGATTGCGTACCTCCGGAGCCATCAGACGAATCTGAGAGTGGAAACTTACATGGGTCTTGCCGATCACATTTACAGAGTTGGTCAAGAGACGGGCGTCCGCCCTGGAATACCGGTTATACTTCCGTCAACGTTTATAGGAAGCCCTCGCTGCATGCAGCAAAACTATCAGGACTCGATGGCCATTGTGCGCGACTTTGGTAAACCGGATCTGTTTTTGACTTTCACATGCAACCCTAAATGGCCGGAAATAACAGAAAACTTATTCCCAGGACAGAAGGCTCACGATCGCCCGGACATCGGTTCGAGGGTATTTGACCTGAAGAAAACGGCTTTGATGCAAGATTTGACAAAGAATCACATCTTAGGTGCGACCATTGCAGATATACACGTCATCGAATTTCAGAAGAGAGGATTGCCTCATATGCACCTTTTGTTGTTTTTAGCGGAAGAAGACAAAATAAGAGATGTAGAGTGCATCGACTCGCTGGTGTGTGCTGAACTTCCAGATGCTACTCGACATCCGGAGCTACACAACATTGTGAAGTCATCGATGATTCACGGACCCTGCGGTGAACTGAATAGAAACTCTCCCTGCATGAGTGATGGTGTATGTTCGAAAGGATTTCCGAAACCGTTTCAGGCAGAAACTAAAGAGAACGTGAATGGCTACCCACTCTACAGAAGAAGGGACGATGGAAACTTTATCGTGATCAAGGGTCATGCCATCGATAACAGATGGGTCGTTCCTTACAATCCGTATTTATCGAAAAAGTACAACGCCCACATAAACGTTGAAGTATGCAGCTCCATAAAATCGGTGAAGTATTTGTTCAAATACGTGTACAAGGGTCATGATGCAGCTAAAGTTGTTCTGGAAGAATCTGGAGATAGAACTTTAATGTGGGACGAGATCAAATGCTTCTTAAATGCAAGATACGTGTCTGCCCCTGAAGCAGCGTGGAGGCTGTTTGAAAAAAGAATGCATTCTAAGTCGCACTCCATCATACGACTACCGGTTCATTTGGAAAACCTGCAGCCCGTCTATTTTGCCGAATCCGAAGAAAGGAATGCTTTCCAGAGAGCTGCCGAGAAAAATACCATGCTCACCGGATGGTTTGAACTGAACAGGACAGTTCCCGAAGCGAATGGTTACCTGTATGCCGAAATTCCTAAACATTTCACCTGGAGGAATCATGCCTGGCAGACACGAGTTAGACTTGGAGATTACATCATTTCAAGAATGTATTCTGTTAGCCCGAAAGATGTTGAGCGTTTCCATCTGAGGTTGCTGCTGTGTCACGTTAAAGGAGCGAAGAGTTTTGCCGACTTAAGAACTTACGAAGGTGTGGAGTATTCAACGTTCAAGGAAGCCTGCCGTGCAAGGCATCTGCTGCAAGACGACGAAGAATGGAAAAATACTCTGGCAGAAGCATCAGCTTTTCAAATGCCACCGCAGCTAAGACAGCTTTTTTGCTTCATCTGTGTTTTCTGCAACCCTGCGGAACCCGTCGCTTTGTGGAATGAATTCAAAGAGTCCCTTTCTGAAGATTTTGCGAGATCTTACTCCTTAGAAGACAGTTTCAGCCTTGCACTGAGAAGTATAGAAGACCAGTTAGAAGTGCACAATGTTTCGCTATGTTCTCTTGGTCTCCCGCAACCAACATTGACTGATGCTGTTTCTCTCGAAGTCCCGCAGTTCGATGTCCAGTATGAAAACGAACAAGCCGAAGTGTTGAACGGGATGTTGAATCCTGAACAGAAATTAGTTTACGACTTGGTTTTGGAAGCTGTACGAGATGAGAATCCTAACACACCGAAGACATTTTGTGTTAATGCGTTTGCCGGAGCTTGAAAAACTTTCCTTTTTAGGACGATCCTTCATGCTGTTCGAGGAATGGGCCACGTTGCCATTCCTGTTGCGTGGACAGGCATTGCTGCTGTGCTGTTGACCGGTGGAAGAACTGTACACTCTACTTTCAAGTTGCCCGTTCCACTTCTGGAAAATACTTCGTGCCGTGTGAGACAAGATAGCGCTGAAGGAAGGTACTTGAAGACTGCGAAACTTTTCATATGGGATGAATGCACCATGACGCCTCATTACGCTTTGGAAGGTGTCGACAGATTGCTGAGAGACTTGACCGGACTGGATGTTCCTTTTGGCGGTAAAACCTTAGTTTTAGGAGGTGACTGGAGACAAACATTACCTGTTGTCGCACATGGAAACCGAACTTCTGCGATCGAGAGCTGCCTCAGGAACTCCTTTTTGTGGCCACATTTCAAACAATGCACGCTTTCCACCAATATGCGATTGAATCCGGAAGAACAAGAATTTTCAGAATGGCTTCTGCAGTTGGGAGACGGTCGTCTTAAAAATGACAGTGGCTTGGACGAAGACATTATCGAAATTCCATCTTTGTGTGTGGTCAACAGATCGATAGTAGAAGAAATGTTTGGCTGCGGTAATGAATTCGACTTACAAGACTTGGCCAGTAAAGCGATTTTATGTCCAAAGAACGAGGAAGCTCTGAAGCTTAATGAAGAAATTCTTTCCACGTTTCCAGGTCAAGTTTTCACGCACTACAGTGCAGACTCGGTTATTTGCGATGACGAAGAAGAACAAGAAACGTATCAGCTGGATTTCATCCACAGCCTGACGCCTTCTGGAATGCCACCTCATCGTCTGAATTTGAAAGTTGGAGTTATAGTTATGCTTCTACGAAATCTACATCCATCGGTTGGACTCTGCAACGGAACAAGGCTCATTGTGAAGAGAATTATGCCAAACGTTTTAGATTGTGAAGTCATCTCTGGACAGAATGCTGGATCGAGAGTTTTCATTCCACGTGTTGAACTTTCACCATCAGATTCAAACCTCCCCTTTCAGCTCAAGCGAAGACAGTTTTCCATCAGGCTTGCATTTTGTATGACTATTAATAAGTCACAGGGACAGACACTTAAGAAAGTTGGGATTTATTTACCGCAACCAGTTTTCAGTCATGGAATGCTTTACGTAGCTTTTTCAAGATGTTCGTCTATGAGGAATGTTCGTGTTTTAGTGAAAGACACCAAGAAGCAAGGCCGTTTGATGCCCGCATGTTCTAAAGTATTCACAAGAAATATTGTTTACAGGGAGGTTCTGCAGTAAAAAAGTTACTCGAGACATTGAAACAGTGAGATTTTTGCAACACAAAATGAAGTTAATCAAGCCAAAGCAAAAATGAAAAAGATTTGAGGTTTTTTGATGACTGGGATAAATTGAAGCAAGTCAAGATGAAGCTGAAACAGTTTGAGAATTATGCATTAGTCGGCTTTTATGTCTGTTGTTAGAAAGTGGAATTTATAGTAGTTAGGCAATCGGAAGCTGTATTATTTTTTCAATGTTGTAAATATTTTTTATAAATTTTCCTTTTCAGGTCTACATACAATTGCGTTCATTAATTTTAAAACATTTTATGTATTTTTCTTTTTTAGGTATTTATGGAACTGATTTCAATCACATAAAAATATTTCTTTTTCAGGTGTATATAGAAATGATTTGATTCAAATTAAAATGTTTTTATACATTTCTTTTCAGATGTACATAGAACTTGTAAATACTTTTTTTCAGGTGTATATAGAAATGATTTCATTCAAATTAAAATGTTTTTCTTTTCAGGTGTACATAGAACATGTAAATTTTTGTAAATAATTTTTCTTATTCATTGCTTGCATTTTTGTAAACACATACAAATATATATATATCTTAATTGTGCGTGTGTGTATATATGTATATACAATTGCATCAATATATATATATATATATATATATACATATTTATATATAGTGATGCAATTTTGTCTATGATTCTGTAACAGCAGACCAGGGAAGGGGCTGATACCTGGGAGAAAAAATAACCCCCTGGTCGATGAGGTTGCAGAGGAGACCCCAGGTGTCAGGCAGTTTATGCCGTCAAAAGCCCACCAATTTTTTCTGTTTACATTTTTTTTTTCTGTTCAAGGTTTTTGTGTTTAATATAAACTTATAACTAAGAAATTATTATTATTATTATTATTTCTTTTCAGATAAATACGGATTGTAGCTCGCCCATCTGGCGTACTTACTCGGTAGATTTTAAAAATTATTTTCTGTTTTTCTTTGAACTATTGACGCAATAACTGATTTCATTCATATAAAATATTTTGTTTTGCATGATATTTAATATACTCAAGGGATAGGCCTGTAATGTCTTTCCCAAAGTTGTGTCTTTTATAGACATAGGTACAGTAAAATATTTTACGGGTTCACACGACTGACATTTTATGAAACGTTTGGAAAAGTTTCTGTGTGCTGCCCTACTGTGTTATCCAAAGAACAACAGTTGCAGTAGTTGATGATAATGTGTGTACAGCCCCAAATAATTGGAGACAAGGATATTTTGGAGTTTGTTCAAAGCTAAAAAAATATCATTGATGCAGATTCCGAGAAAGAAAACGAAATGAATAATGCAGTTCTTGTGGATGATTTTGTTTCATTGATTTTTTATTAAATACATGCCTATATGCATATCTGTGCAAATAAAATGTACTCTAATAAACTTAATTTTGTTGAAAATATGTTTTTTTTTTTTTTTTTTTTTCCAATATCCTTTAACACGAAAAAATTCTTCAGTCCCTTCGGTTTCGTGTTAATAATAATGAAAGTGAGAAAAACAATTTTAATCATAGATTTAAAATTATTTTTCTGTTTTTGATTTAAATACAAAATATTTCCACAAATTTCACACAGAAACTATTTTAGACACCAGCAAAGAATTGAGTGGGTGCAGCCCACCCATCTGCAATACTTACTCGGTAGATTTTAAAAATTATTTTCTGTTATTTATTTATTTTGAATGCGATAAAAACAGGCGACTAACTAATTTGGTTTATATGTATGTACATATATATTTTCAAATGTATATACAGGGGATCTTGGACACATACAACACTATTGACACAATATGAGCTATATCCACACAATGATGGAACAAGGTGTGCAGCAGATGCAAGACATGGGCATGATTCACATGATATTTGATATACTCGAGGGATAGGACTGTAATGAGCAAATGAGTTTGTTCCACAAAGTTGCGTCTTTTACAAACACCCAACATTCGAATCCCAGTGAATGGGGTGGTTGCATGGGTGTTTTTGTTATTTTCCCCATGCCACTTTCCTTTAAAAAGCCGACAAGAAGGCATCCCTCCCCTTAGGCAGATTGCACTCGAGTGCTTTGCCGTAGCTGAATACGCTACACCACTACATTACACACGGAAGTAAAAATGACACTTCCTGTGGTCGTTGCCTAATTATTCAAAATATTTTGATAATTGTTATCTGTTCTTAGAATTTCCATAGCATTGCACATATTATTATTTAACATTCTGTTATTTACCAGCAATTTTATAATCTGCAAGTTTTGGTTTTACAATTTTTGATTTTTTAAAATTAACACCTTCTTACACAATTTGCAAACGAGTTGAATAGCCAAACATTCCCTTTCATATTACATCTGAAGAACTGTTGTAGCATTATGCAACAAACATTTCGCTGTTCATTAAAATATAGGAACACTTTTCAATCAAATTTTGATTAGAATTTGATGTAGATTGAAAAGTTGTTTTCAACTCAGCTGCCTTTACACTCGCAGTTGTATTCACAATTGATTTTCACGCTGGACTTTTATCATTTGTCATATCCGCTAAATTTTAAGTGTCAGCAATTTTTTCTGCGGTAACAGCATCTACAAATGACCATCTGCCATGAATATTCTTCACACATGCACGAGTTTTATTTTAGAACCGCTGATGCTTTGGGTTTATGATACTACTTGCTAATAGTATGCATTATGATAGCATAAGTAAAAAAAAAAAATTTACCAGTATAATCAAAATAGAACAAATTCACGACTAAAATATTATCAAGAGTCTTAGAAGACCCTTCGAAGAACATTTTTAGAAGGTAAACAAAGATAACTGACGAAAACTGATCAGCTCGAAAACCCACGCTTGAAAAATGTAAACAAACGCCGCCGAAAGCAGTTACAGTTACGACTAAGATCAAAGGTTTGCTCGCAGTTAAAAGTATTACTTCCGAGCATGAAAAAATTGTAACATAATGCTTTTAAATGTTTTCTACTATTTTAAAGGCATTTAAATGCCAGTATATATTTACTGTTATGAAACATAATTACAAAAGAGATGTTAAGTATAAAATATATAGACAGCAGTTTGAGTTTACCAAAAAGAATTTAAATAAAGGAGTTTTAACAACGAGTATACTGTTGGAATATCACACCCGAAAATTTTCGCGATTACACTTCGTACAAGCAGCTGAGCGGTAAAATCGCTGAACACTGGTAGTTCCGTCCAACTTTCTAATCCCGGCGAGCGGGCTGGCTGCATGTGTGTTTTCGTGGTTTTCCGCATGCAGTATCTTCTGCATGCATACGTTAACAAAGCGGGCGAAGCAAATGTAAAATCGCTGTACACTGGTAGTTAGGTCCAACTTTCGAATACCACGAAGGCATCCATCCCCTGAAGTAATGGGCTTCAGCCCGCTCAGCTGGCGGGCTTGCCCGCTAGTCTATACTATTAAAATCTGTGTGCCTCTGTCTGTTTGTGTGTTTGTAACATCCTCTTCTCAAGAACGGCTGGGTGCAGAGCTTAGCGGAAGGTACCGTTGGATTCAGAATTCCCGTGGCTCGCCATATTGACCATCGGCATCTTCGTGCGACTTTAATTAGCCGAGATATTAATTAAAAACTGCTTTTTCCCCTACGTTTCCCTACGTTTTGCACTTTCTTTCACCCGTTTTCCCTGTTTTAGGGATTTGGCCGAGTGCCAAATTCGTTTTTCTCGAATATCTGCGGAACGGCTCCGAGTTGCGATTCGAAACGCATATCCCCGTATTCGAAAAAAATCAACGAATCCATCGATACCGGTCCCATCTTCGTACGACAATAATCGGCGGAGTTATTAATTAAAAACTGCGAAAACGTTATTTCATTTTTGGGAGTGGCAACCGTCTCGGAATTAGCTGAGATAAAATTGCTTTTTCGAAAGCGCCGGGGGGATGACAATTGCTTCCGCTCGAGATTTGTGCTGGCGAAAGGTCACGTGTCAATTTCTTTTTTCTTAAATATCTATGGAACGGCGCTGAGTTGGAATTCGAGGCAGGTGTCTGCGGATTCCAAAAAATTCTACGAATCCAATGATACCATTCTCATCTTCGTAGGACGTTAATCAGCTGAGATATTAATTAAAAACTGTGAAAACGCTAATTTTCGGGCTCATTTTTCCGATTGCAACAGTTTCTTGAATCGCCGCAGATGCAAATCAAGGTTATATTCTAAAGTTGAATAAAGCACGCGATTGCATGTTACCTAACTGTATTTTAAAAATATTTCGTTAATGTAGGCATTTTAAATAAACAGCTGCTTTTCACAATTTTTTTTTAATTTCAGGTTAGGATGATTGTCACGTTAATTCTTTTATTGATATTGAATAAAAGTTATTATATTACATTAAATTTAAATGATGACGTTCTTGAAGTTGTACAACTTTAATCAGCTGGGATATTAATTAAAAAATCTGAAAAAGCTATTTTTTAAAAATATGTTGTTATTTTTTTAATAATAAATTTGATTTTTTGGAATAATATATTTTTTTATGTTATTAGATACGTGCACTTAATTTAGATATTATCTTTTAATGCAAATGATATTTTAAATAAGTTCGCACCAATAAAAATTAAATTCACACTTTTTTTTTTTTTTTTTTTTTTTAGATTAAAGATTTTTCTTTGCTCCTTTGAGATGGTATACGGTAACTTTCGAATCCCGGTGAGCAGGCAGGCTACACTCATGTTTTTTGTGATTTTACGCATATCTGTTGTGTATGCAGTGTCTTCTGGATACATAAATGAATAAAGCTGAACTCTGGTAGTTCGGTCCTAATTTCGAATCCCGGCGAACGGGCTGGGTCCATGGGTGTTTGCGTGATTTTACGCATGTGCCTCGTGTACGCAGCATCTTCTGGATGCATAAGTGAATAAAGCGGCCGAAATTCGCTCAAAACCTCTGATTACTGGTAGTTCGGTCCAACTTTCGAATCCAAGCGACCGTGTTGGCTCAATGTGTGTTTTCGGGATTTTTCGCATGTGTAACGTGTATGCGGTATCTTCTGCATGCATACTTGAATAAAGCGGGAGCAGCCCGCGCAAAACTACAGAACACTGGTAGTTCGGTCCAACTTTCGAATTCCGGGGTACTGTACATAAAATTTGGTCGCATACGTGAATACAGCGCGCGGATACCGGGTAAAACCGCTGAACACTGGTAGTTCGGTCAAACATTCGAATCTCTGCGAGCGGGCTGGCTGCATGGGTGTTTTCCTGATTTTCCGCATGTGTATAGTGTATAAAGTGATTTCTGGATGCATATGTGATAAAAGTGGGCGCAGCCTGCTCAAAACCTCTTAACGCTGGTAGTTCGATCCAACTTTCGGTGTCGGCGAACGAGCTGGCTCCCCGGGTGTTTTCTTGCTTTAACTCATGTGTATCGTTTATGCAGTATCCTCTCCATGCTTATGTGTATAAAGCGGGCGCAGCCCGCTCCACAAAATCGCTGAACACTGGTATTTCGGTCCTACTTTCGAATTCCGGGGTACTGTATATAAAATTTGGATGCATACGTGAATACAGCGCGCGGATACCGGGTAAAACCGCTGAACACTGGTAGTTCGCTCAAACTTTCGAATCTCGGCGAGCGGGCTGGCTGCATGGGTGTTTTCGTGATTGTTCGCATGTGTATCGTTTATAAAGTATCTCATGGATGCATACGTGAATAAAGCGGGCACAGAATACTGGTAATGCGGTTCTGGTAATGCGGTAATTTCGAATCCCGACGAACTGGCTGGCTCCATGGGTGTTTTCGTGATTTTACGCATGTGTATAGTGTATGGAGTATCTTCTGGGTGTATATGTGAATAAAGCGGGCAGAGCCCGCGCAAAGCCACATAACACTGGTAATTCGGTCCAACTTTCGAATACCGGCGAACAGGCAGGCTCCATGTTTGTTTTCGTGATTTTACGCATGTGTATCGTTTATGCACCATTTTCAGCATGCATACGTGAATAAAGCGAGCACAGCACGCGCAAAATCGCTGAAAAATTGTATTTCGGTCCAACTTTCGAATCGGCAGCGGGCTGGCTGGAGGGGTGTTTTCGTGATTTTACGCATGTGTACGGTGTACGCAGTATCTTTTGCATGCACACGTGAACACTGTTTTAGCGCTGAACACTGGTATTTCGGTCCAAATTTCGAATACCCGCGAAAGGGCTGGAAGCATGGAAGCCGCTAAAAAATGGTAGTTCGGTTCAACTTTTCAATACCGGCCAAATTTAACATAGGATATCTTTTAAAAACGAACAATGATAAGCGGGCTTCAGCCCGCTCGGCTGGCGGGCTTGCCCGCTAGTCTATACTATTAAAATCTGTGTGCCTCTGTCTGTTTGTGTGTTTGTAACATCATCTTCTCAAGAACGGCTGGGTGTAGAGCTTAGCGGAAGGTAGCGTTCGATTCAGAATTCCCGTGGCTCGCCATATTGACCATCGGCATCTTCGTGCGACTTTAATTAGCCGAGATATTAATTAAAAACTGCTTTTTCCCCTACGTTTCCCTACGTTTTGCACTTTCTTTCACCCGTTTTCCCTGTTTTAGGGATTTGGCCGAGTGCCAAATTCGTTTTTCTCGAATAACTTGGGAACGGCGCCGAGTTGGAATTCGAAACGCATATCTCCGGATTCGAAAAAAATCAACAAATCCATCGATACCGGTCCCATCTTCGTACGACAATAATCCGCGGAGTTATTAATTAAAAACTGCGAAAACAATAATTTCGGCACTCAGTCTTCCGAGTGGCAACAGTCTCTGTAGTCGTCGGAGATAAAAATGCTATGGGAACGCCAAGGCCGTTCGCCACTAACAAACTAAGAATAAAAAATTAAAATAACTTAAAGGAATAAACTGAAAAGCTAAAATAAAACTAAAAATAGAAACATTCTCTTCATTTAGTTGTCGTTAGTTGAATGTAGATTGGTTTATGCCCTTGATAAGTCGAGTAAATGACGTCATAGATAAAATAAAAAGTTTTGTTTCCCGGTCTGGCAACAGATCAAATAGAATCAAAAGTTTAGTTTCCTGGTTTGGCAACAAAAAATTTATTTACGAATTTTGGATTTGGAAGGAGACCGTCGCAATTTTTTCCAGCATTTCAAATTTCGTAAATATTCTTATTATTACTCATTGCACTTAATCTTTATTTCTTTTTACAGGATATTTGATTGTTTTTTGCATTTATATTTGTAGTTTTAGTAATTTAAAGTAGTATTTTAGACTTTTATATGCTCCTGTTAGTTTAGAACTTGAGAATTCTTCGGAACATTAACTTGGTGACTCTTTTTATATATTTAATGTATTATTTTGTATTTTTTTAAAGATCTATTCATTCGTGTTTTATATTTCTGTTATTGTTGCTCGATAAATTGCATTTACATTTTATATTTTTGACATTTTCCTGTGTGCGATAACAATTATCGTTTTAAGGCGATCGAATGTTCTATATTTTATTAGATTTGTTATTTTGTTAGGTTTGTTATTTGAATTTCAGAATTGATTTCAGAAGTTCCTAATTTATATTTGTATTTATACCTTTTATTTATTTTGTGTTTAGGTTTTCATTTTCTGTTTATGTGCATTGTTCTCAGATTGACCTAATTATTAGAAATATTTTCATAATTTTTATCTGTGCTTGGAATTTTTCATAATATTACCCATATTATTTCTTATTTGCCAGCAATTTTTTAACAGGGAAGTTTTTGTTTTACATTTTTGATTTTTTAAAATTAATTTGCTCTTAAGTGGAAAATTTTTCATTTAGTCTAGGATTATTTTAAAATTTGTGTTGTATACATATAGAATGCATTAATTTTTTTTCCAGCAGTATTGGTTTAATGAGCAATTTTTTTCTTTCATCTGCGTAGTCAATTTTTTGAGTCGAGTTAATATTTTAGTAGTGCTTTTTTTAACGTACTGAAATGCCGAAACGGAAAAGAGGCATTACAGGAGATGCATCAAGAAGACGAAGAGCTGAAGCACAGAGTTTACGGCGAGCTGCAGAAAATGAAGAAGAAACTGCTGCGAGACTGAGCACGCAAGCGCGTCGGCAAGCAAACCTACGCGCTCAAGAAACGGAAGAAGAAACCGCTACGAGACTCGGCAGGAAAGCTCAACATCAAGAAAATTTACGTGCTGCAGAAACGGAACAAGAAACCATTAGGAGACTCAGCAGGCAATCCCAATGTCAAGAAAATTTGCGTGCTCAAGAAAGTGAAGAGGAAACCAGTAGGAGGCACAGACTGGACTCTCATCGTCATCGTCAAGTTCGAGCGGAAGAGTCGGAAGAGGACGCTGCTACACGAAGAACGCGAGACGCTGCACGCCACAGACAAGTCCTATCCGAAGAAACAATGTCCGTACGAGAACACAGGCTACGCATGAATGCAGCACAACGTTCACGCAGCACTCTTCACAATGCAGGAAGATGTGGACTCGAAGTTTATGTTGAGCAACACAGCGCCGGTTCAATGGAAGCTTCCTGCGATCTCTGCAACGGATTGTTCTTTACGGGAGAAAGGAATGCAAGAGGAAGATACATGCACTGCTGTAACAATGGGAAAATTGTCGAAGCTGAAAGAAGATATCCAGAAGAATGGCACAATTTAATGAATGGGAACCACCCGTTTTCTGAAGAGTTTTTTGCCAACATACGTACTTACAACTGCCTGCTCAGTTTTGCTTCATTGGGTGCCAATATAGAAATGCCTTCGGGTTCGGGTCCCTACTGCTTCAGGATTCACGGTGCCATATATCATCGAACGAGCCACCTTCATCCGCCTCATCCCGGTCAAGAACAGTATGCTCAGCTGTACATTTTAGATTCGGATCAAGCCCTCAGGCAGAGAATGAACATATTTGGAAATGTTGCCCTGAACACCGAACTCCTGAGACAGTTGGACACAGTTTTAAGGAACGTTAATCCATATGCGGAAGCCTACAAGATGCTGAAGGAATTCGAAGAAGAAACTGTACGAGAGCAAGGTGCCGAAACTGCTGCGGATATCCGCATGTACATCAAGGGTGAAAGTGTTGCTGCAGGCGAGCACAGGGGACGTTACAATGCTCCGAAAGAAAATGAAGTTGCAGTTGTCTTCAAGAGTACGGACGGCGCTCCTCCATCGAACCGAGACATCGTGATCCATCCGAGAGGTGGCGGTCTCATCAACATCAGTACCTTAAATCCCAACTTGGAACCCATGACGTACGTACTTTTCTTTCCTCACGGCGAGCAAGGATTCAGAGTCGGACAGCAATACACAGAGTTACAGTTTTACAGTCACAGGGTGTCCGTACGACGAGATTGCTACAACCCGATTTTGTATGGCCGGAAATTGTTTCAGCAGTATCTCGTGGATGCATACGTAAAAGTTGAAGGCAACAGGATTGCGTACCTCCGGAGCCATCAGACGAATCTGAGAGTGGAAACTTACATGGGTCTTGCCGATCACATTTACAGAGTTGGTCAAGAGACGGGCGTCCGCCCTGGAATACCGGTTATACTTCCGTCAACGTTTATAGGAAGCCCTCGCTGCATGCAGCAAAACTATCAGGACTCGATGGCCATTGTGCGCGACTTTGGTAAACCGGATCTGTTTTTGACTTTCACATGCAACCCTAAATGGCCGGAAATAACAGAAAACTTATTCCCAGGACAGAAGGCTCACGATCGCCCGGACATCGGTTCGAGGGTATTTGACCTGAAGAAAACGGCTTTGATGCAAGATTTGACAAAGAATCACATCTTAGGTGCGACCATTGCAGATATACACGTCATCGAATTTCAGAAGAGAGGATTGCCTCATATGCACCTTTTGTTGTTTTTAGCGGAAGAAGACAAAATAAGAGATGTAGAGTGCATCGACTCGCTGGTGTGTGCTGAACTTCCAGATGCTACTCGACATCCGGAGCTACACAACATTGTGAAGTCATCGATGATTCACGGACCCTGCGGTGAACTGAATAGAAACTCTCCCTGCATGAGTGATGGTGTATGTTCGAAAGGATTTCCGAAACCGTTTCAGGCAGAAACTAAAGAGAACGTGAATGGCTACCCACTCTACAGAAGAAGGGACGATGGAAACTTTATCGTGATCAAGGGTCATGCCATCGATAACAGATGGGTCGTTCCTTACAATCCGTATTTATCGAAAAAGTACAACGCCCACATAAACGTTGAAGTATGCAGCTCCATAAAATCGGTGAAGTATTTGTTCAAATACGTGTACAAGGGTCATGATGCAGCTAAAGTTGTTCTGGAAGAATCTGGAGATAGAACTTTAATGTGGGACGAGATCAAATGCTTCTTAAATGCAAGATACGTGTCTGCGCCTGAAGCAGCGCGGAGGCTGTTTGAAAAAAGAATGCATTCTAAGTCGCACTCCATCATACGACTACCGGTTCATTTGGAAAACCTGCAGCCCGTCTATTTTGCCGAATCCGAAGAAAGGAATGCTTTCCAGAGAGCTGCCGAGAAAAATACCATGCTCACCGGATGGTTTGAACTGAACAGGACAGTTCCCGAAGCGAATGGTTACCTGTATGCCGAAATTCCTAAGCATTTCACCTGGAGGAATCATGCCTGGCAGACACGAGTTAGACTTGGAGATTACATCATTTCAAGAATGTATTCTGTTAGCCCGAAAGATGTTGAGCGTTTCCATCTGAGGTTGCTGCTGTGTCACGTTAAAGGAGCGAAGAGTTTTGCCGACTTAAGAACTTACGAAGGTGTGGAGTATTCAACGTTCAAGGAAGCCTGCCGTGCGAGGCATCTACTGCAAGACGACGAAGAATGGAAAAATTCTCTGGCAGAAGCATCGGCGTTTCAAATGCCACCGCAGCTAAGACAGCTTTTTTGCTTCATCTGTGTTTTCTGCAACCCTGCGGAACCCGTCGCTTTGTGGAATGAATTCAAAGAGTCCCTTTCTGAAGATTTTGCGAGATCTTACTCCTTAGAAGACAGTTTCAGCCCTGCACTGAGAAGTATAGAAGACCAGTTAGAAGTGCACAATGTTTCGCTATGTTCTCTTGGTCTCCCGCAACCAACATTGACTGATGCTGTTTCTCTCGAAGTCCCGCAGTTCGATGTCCAGTATGAAAACGAACAAGCCGAAGTGTTGAACGGGATGTTGAATCCTGAACAGAAATTAGTTTACGACTTGGTTTTGGAAGCTGTACGAGATGAGAATCCTAACACACCGAAGACATTTTGTGTTAATGCGTTTGCCGGAGCTGGAAAAACTTTCCTTTTTAGGACGATCCTTCATGCTGTTCGAGGAATGGGCCACGTTGCCATTCCCGTTGCGTGGACAGGCATTGCTGCTGTGCTGTTGACCGGTGGAAGAACTGTACACTCTACTTTCAAGTTGCCCGTTCCACTTCTGGAAAATTCTTCGTGCCGTGTGAGACAAGATAGCGCTGAAGGAAGGTACTTGAAGACTGCGAAACTTTTCATATGGGATGAATGCACCATGACGCTTCATTACGCTTTGGAAGCTGTCGACAGATTGCTGAGAGACTTGACCGGACTGGATGTTCCTTTTGGCGGTAAAACCTTAGTTTTAGGAGGTGACTGGAGACAACATTACTTGTTGTCGCACATGGAAACCGAACTTCTGCGATCGAGAGCTGCCTCAGGAACTCCTTCTTGTGGCCACATTTCAAACAATGCACGCTTTCCACCAATATGCGATTGAATCCGGAAGAACAAGAATTTTCAGAATGGCTTCTGCAGTTGGGAGACGGTCGTCTTAAAAATTACAGTGGCTTGGACGAAGACATTATTGAAATTCCATTTTTGTGTGTGGTCAACAGATCGATAGTAGAAGAAATGTTTGGCTGCGGTAATGAATTCGACTTACAAGACTTGGCCAGTAAAGCGATTTTATGTCCAAAGAACGAGGAAGCTCTGAAGCTTAATGAAGAAATTCTTTCCACGTTTCCAGGTCAAGTTTTCACGCACTACTGTGCAGACTCGGTTATTTGCGATGACGAAGAAGAACAAGAAACGTATCAGCTGGATTTCATCCACAGCCTGACGCCTTCTGGAATGCCACCTCATCGTCTGAATTTGAAAGTTGGAGTTATAGTTATGCTTCTACGAAATCTACATCCATCGGTTGGACTCTGCAACGGAACAAGGCTCATTGTGAAGAGAATTATGCCAAACGTTTTAGATTGTGAAGTCATCTCTGGACAGAATGCTGGATCGAGAGTTTTCATTCCACGTGTTGAACTTTCACCATCAGATTTAAACCTCCCCTTTCAGCTCAAGCGAAGACAGTTTTCCATCAGGCTTGCATTTTGTATGACTATTAATAAGTCACAGGGACAGACACTTAAGAAAGTTGGGATTTATTTACCGCAACCAGTTTTCAGTCATGGAATGCTTTACGTAGCTTTTTCAAGATGTTCGTCTATGAGGAATGTTCGTGTTTTAGTGAAAGACACCAAGAAGCAAGGCCGTTTGATGCCCGCATGTTCTAAAGTATTCACAAGAAATATTGTTTACAGGGAGGTTCTGCAGTAAAAAAGTTACTCGAGACATTGAAACAGTGAGATTTTTGCAACACAAAATGAAGTTAATCAAGCCAAAGCAAAAATGAAAAAGATTTGAGGTTTTTGGATGACTGGGATAAATTGAAGTAAGTCAAGATGAAGCTGAAACAGTTTGAGAATTATGCATTAGTCGGCTTTTATGTCTGTTGTTACAAAGTGGAATTTGTAGTAGTTAGGCAATCGGAAGCTGTATTATTTTTTCAATGTTGTAAATATTTTTTATAAATTTTCCTTTTCAGGTCTACATACAATTGCGTTCATTAATTTTAAAACATTTTATGTATTTTTCTTTTTTAGGTATTTATGGAACTGATTTCAATCACATAAAAATATTTCTTTTTCAGGTGTATATAGAAATGATTTGATTCAAATTAAAATGTTTTTATACATTTCTTTTCAGATGTACATAGAACTTGTAAATACTTTTTTTCAGGTGTATATAGAAATGATTTCATTCAAATTAAAATGTTTTTCTTTTCAGGTGTACATAGAACATGTAAATTTTTGTAAATAATTTTTCTTATTCATTGCTTGCATTTTTGTAAACACATACAAATATATATATATATCTTAATTGTGCGTGTGTGTATATATGTATATACAATTGCATCAATATATATATATATATATATATATATATACATATTTATATATAGTGATGCAATTTTGTCTATGATTCTGTAACAGCAGACCAGGGAAGGGGCTGATACCTGGGAGAAAAAATAACCCCCTGGTCGATGAGGTTGCAGAGGAGACCCCAGGTGTCAGGCAGTTTATGCCGTCAAAAGCCCACCAATTTTTTCTGTTTACATTTTTTTTTTCTGTTCAAGTTTTTGTGTTTAATATAAACTTATAACTAAGAAATTATTATTATTATTATTATTTCTTTTCAGATAAATACGGATTGTAGCTCGCCCATCTGGCGTACTTACTCGGTAGATTTTAAAAATTATTTTCTGTTTTTCTTTGAACTATTGACGCAATAACTGATTTTATTCATATAAAATATTTTGTTTTGCATGATATTTAATATACTCAAGGGATAGGCCTGTAATGTCTTTCCCAAAGTTGTGTCTTTTAAAGACATAGGTACAGTAAAATATTTTACGGGTTGACACGACTGACATTTTATGAAACGTTTGGAAAAGTTTCTGTGCGCTGCCCTACTTTGTTATCCAAAGAACAACAGTTGCAGTAGTTGATGATAATGTGTGTACAGCCCCAAATAATTGGAGACAAGGATATTTTGGAGTTTGTTCAAAGCTAAAAAAATATCATTGATGCAGATTCCGACAAAGAAAACGAAATGATTAATGCAGTTCTTGTGGATTATTTTGTTTCATTGATTTTTTATTAAATACATGCCTATATGCATATCTGTGCAAATAAAATGTACTCTAATAAACTTAATTTTGTTGAAAATACGTTTTTTTTTTTTTTTTTTTTTTTTTCTTTTTCAATATCCTTTAACACGAAAAAATTCTTCAGTCCCTTCGGTTTCGTGTTAATAATAATGAAAGTGAGAAAAACAATTTTAATCATAGATTTAAAATTATTTTTCTGTTTTTGATTTAAATACAAAATATTTCCACAAATTTCACACAGAAACTATTTTAGACACCAGCAAAGAATTGAGTGGGTGCAGCCCACCCATCTGCAATACTTACTCGGTAGATTTTAAAAATTATTTTCTGTTATTTATTTATTTTGAATGCGATAAAAACAGGCGACTAACTAATTTGGTTTATATGTATGTACATATATATTTTCAAATGTATATACAGGGGATATTGGACACATACAACACTATTGACACAATATGAGCTATATCCACACAATGATGGAACAAGGTGTGCAGCAGATGCAAGACATGGGCATGATTCACATGATATTTGATATACTCGAGGGATAGGACTGTAATGAGCAAATGAGTTTGTTCCACAAAGTTGCGTCTTTTACAAACACCCAACATTCGAATCCCAGTGAATGGGGTGGCTGCATGGGTGTTTTTGTTATTTTCCCCATGCTACTTTCCTTTAAAAAGCCGACAAGAAGGCATCCCTCCCCTTAGGCAGATTGCACTCGAGTGCTTTGCCGTAGCTGAATACGCTACACCACTACATTACACACGGAAGTAAAAATGACACTTCCTGTGGTCGTTGCCTAATTATTCAAAATATTTTGATAATTGTTATCTGTTCTTAGAATTTCCATAGCATTGCACATATTATTATTTAACATTCTGTTATTTACCAGCAATTTTATAATCTGCAAGTTTTGGTTTTACAATTTTTGATTTTTTAAAATTAACACCTTCTTACACAATTTGCAAACGAGTTGAATAGCCAAACATTCCCTTTCATATTACATCTGAAGAACTGTTGTAGCATTATGCAACAAACATTTCGCTGTTCATTAAAATATAGGAACACTTTTCAATCAAATTTTGATTAGAATTTGATGTAGATTGAAAAGTTGTTTTCAACTCAGCTGCCTTTACACTCGCAGTTGTATTCACAATTGATTTTCACGCTGGACTTTTATCATTTGTCATATCCGCTAAATTTTAAGTGTCAGCAATTTTTTCTGCGGTAACAGCATCTACAAATGACCATCTGCCATGAATATTCTTCACACATGCACGAGTTTTATTTTAGAACCGCTGATGCTTTGGGTTTATGATACTACTTGCTAATAGTATGCATTATGATAGCATAAGTAAAAAAAAAAAATTTACCAGTATAATCAAAATAGAACAAATTCACGACTAAAATATTATCAAGAGTCTTAGAAGACCCTTCGAAGAACATTTTTAGAAGGTAAACAAAGATAACTGACGAAAACTGATCAGCTCGAAAACCCACGCTTGAAAAATGTAAACAAACGCCGCCGAAAGCAGTTACAGTTACGACTAAGATCAAAGGTTTGCTCGCAGTTAAAAGTATTACTTCCGAGCATGAAAAAATTGTAACATAATGCTTTTAAATGTTTTCTACTATTTTAAAGGCATTTAAATGCCAGTATATATTTACTGTTATGAAACATAATTACAAAAGAGATGTTAAGTATAAAATATATAGACAGCAGTTGGAGTTTACCAAAAAGAATTTAAATAAAGGAATTGTAACAACGAGTATACTGTTGGAATATCACACCCGAAAATTTTCGCGATTACACTTCGTACAAGCAGCTGAGCGGTAAAATCGCTGAACACTGGTAGTTCGGTCCAACTTTCTAATCCCGGCGAGCGGGCTGGCTGCATGTGTGTTTTCGTGGTTTTCCGCATGCAGTATCTTCTGCATGCATACGTTAAAAAAGCGGGCGCAGCAAATGTAAAATCGCTGTACACTGGTAGTTAGGTCCAACTTTCGAATACCACGAAGGCATCCATCCCCTGAAGTAATGGGCTTCAGCCCGCTCAGCTGGCGGGCTTGCCCGCTAGTCTATACTATTAAAATCCGTGCGCGTCTGTCTGTTTGTTTGTTGGTTTGTTTGTTTGTAACATCATCTCCTCCGAAACGGCTGGGTGTAGAGCTTAGCGGAAGGTACCGTTCGATTCAGAATTCCCGTGGCTCGCCGTATTGACCATCGGCATCTTCGTGCGACTTTAATTAGCCGAGATATTAATTAAAAACTAATTTTCTCCCTACATTTCCCTACGTTTTGCACTTTCTTTCACGGTTTTCCCTGTTTTAGGGATATGGCTGCGTGCCAAATTTGTTTTTCTCGAATATCTCCGGAACGGCGCGGAGTTGCGATTCGAAACGCATATCCCCGTATTCGAAAAAAATCAACGAATCCATCGATATCGGTCCCATCTTCGTACGACAATAATCGGCGGAGTTATTAATTAAAAACTGCGAAAACGTTATTTCATTTTTCGGAGTGGCAACAGTCTCGGAATTAGCCGAGATAAAATTGCTTTTTCGAAAGAGACGGGGGGGGGGAATATTGCTTCCGCTCGAGATTTGTGTTGGTGAAAAGGTCACGTGTCAAATTCTTTTTTTTTTTTCAAATAACTTTGGAACGGTGCTGAGTTGGAATTCGAGAAAGGTGTCGCTGGATTCCAAAAAATTCTGGGAACGCATTGATACCGTTCTCATCTTCGTACGACTTTAATCAGCTGAGATATTAATTAAAAACTGGCAAAACGCTAATTTTAGCGCTCATTTTTCCGATTGCAAAAGTTTCTTGAATCGCCGAAGATAAAAATCAAGGTTATATTCTAAAGTTGAATAAAGCACGCGATTGCATGTTATGTTACTGTATTTTGAAAATATTTCGTTAATGTCAGCATTTTAAATAAAACAGCATCTTCTTGCAATTTTTTTAATTTCAGGTTAGCATGATTCCCAGGATATGTTATTACCACGTTAATTCTTTTATTGATATTGAATAAAAGTTATTATATTACATTAAATTTAAATGATGACGTTATTCAAGTTGTACAACTTTAATCAGCTGAGATATTAAAAAATCTGAAAACGCTATTTTTTTAAAATGTGTTGTTATTTTTTTGAATAATAAATTTGATTTTTTGGAATAATATACTTTTTCATGGTTTCAGATACGTGCACTTAATTTAAATATGATATTTGAATTTAAATGATATTTTTAATAAGTTCGCAGCAATAATAATTAAATTCACTTTAGGTTTTTTTTTAGATTAAAGATTTTTCTTTGCAGATTTTTAAGGGCCTTTAAATTAAATTTCTGTTTCCTGAAGATGGAATACGGGAAGTTTTCTTATTATAAATAATTATGAATTACTAATTGTATTAATATATATATATATATTGATGCAATTTTGTGAGTGATTATGTTGAAGATAATCAAAAGGAATTTACATAAATTAATTTTAATAACGAATCTACTGTCTGAATAATAAACCCGAAAATTTTCGGGATTACACTTCCTACAACGTCCCATTAGCGGCTAAGCGGTACAGTTGCCGAGAACTGGTAGTTTTGTCTAACTTTCGAGTTCCGTAAAATGAAAGCCGGCTTCAGTCCGCTCAGCTGGTGGGCTTGATACGTGTATGCAGTACCCTGTGGATGCATCAGTCAATAAAGCGGGCGCAGCCTGCGCAATATCGCTGAACACTGGTAGTTCGATCCGGCAAACGGGCTGGCTGCATTGGTGTCTTCGTGATTTTCCGCATGTGTAACGTGTATGTAGTATCTTGTGGATGCATACGTGAATAAAGCGGGCACAGCACGGGTAAAATCGCTGAACGCTGGTAGTTCTGTCCAACTTTCGAATTCCGGCAGACGGGCTGGCTGTTTGGGTGTTTCCGTGATTTTCCGCATGTGTATCGTGTATGCAGTGTCTTATGCCTGCATACCTTAATAAAGAGGGCGCAGTCCAGGTAAAATCGATGTACACCGGTAGTTCGGTCCAACTTTCAAATCGCGGTGAGCGGGCTCCCTGCATGGGTGTTTTGTTGATTTTCCGCATGTGTATAGTATATGCAGTATTTTCTGGATGCATAGGTGAATAAAGCGGGCGAAGCCCGCTGAACACTGGTAGTTTGGTCTAACTTTCGTATACCCGCGAAAGGGCTGGTTGCATGAGTGGTTTCGTGATTTTAGGCATATGTATCATGTATGCAGTATGTTCTGGTCGGATACGTGAATAAAGCGGGCGCGGCCCGTCGAAATCCGCTGAACACCGGTAGTTCGGTCCAACTTTCCAATCCCGGCGTGCGGGCAGGTTACACGGGTGTTTTTGTGATTATACACATCTGTATCGTGTATGCAGTGTCTTCTAGATACATAAATGATTAAAGCGGGCGCAGCCCGCTCAAGAAAGCTGAACACTGGTAGTTCGCTCCAACTTATGAGTCCCGGCGAGCAGGCTGGTTGCATGGGTGTTTTCATGATTTTCCATATGTGTATCGTGGAAGCAATCTCTTCTGGATACATATGTGCATAAAGCGGGCGAAGCCCGCGCAAAACAGATGAACACTGGTAGTTTGGTCCAACTTCCGAATCCCGGCGAGCAGGCAGGCTACACGGGTGTTTTTGTGATTTTACGCATGTGTATCGTATATGCAATGTCTTCTGCATGCATAAGTGAATAAAGCGGGCGCAGCCCGCGCAAGAAAGCTGAAAACTGGTAGTTCGGTCCAACTTACGAGTCCCGGCGAGCAGGCTAGCTGCATGCGTGGTTTCGTGATTTTCCGCGTGTGTATGGTGTATGTAGTATCTTGTGCATGCATACGTGTATAAAGCGGGCGCGATACGCGCAAAACCGCTGAACACTGGTAGTTCGGTCCATATTTCGAATACCTGCGAAATTAAGCCAGTTCCTCTTAAAATGTCCTCCACAAAGGCATCAAATCCCTTATACTAGCGGGCTTGCCCGCTAGTATATATATAAAAACTGCTTATTTAAAATATTCTTCCTTCTCAAAAGATTTTATTCTGTGAAAATAATTAAAAGATAGTAACATTATTTTCACAATGCAAGTGCTAAAGTAAAAATAATCAATGTACGACGTATATAGGAAATTGAGGAACACGGGTAAGATGAATCGTTCTTTGACAAAACGTTTCTTTGACTTTTGGCGATAACTTAAACTCGAATGCTTTTTTTTTTTTTTTGCTCAAAATAAATAATCCATTAATTAATTTAGCACGAAAAAATATTTTCTTTACCCTTACACAAAACGATATTCCCGTTAATAATATTGTAACTAAATACACTTAGATAATTTCATATAAGAAAATCTTTTATATTAATTCAGATTATTTTATAAACTTAATCAGTGTTTTTTATATATACTGAAGGTGATTTTTTTTCACGATTAGCACTGTTTCTTTAAATATATTTCTGCAGTTGAAGTCCTTGTCAAACCAGCGTTTCGACACATTAAATAGAAAACTAATAATAATCAATATCTCTTTTACAATATAAAAATGAGAACTCTGCTATGAACAGTATTTTTTTTAGTTTGCAAAGAAACAATGATTTTTTAATACTAAAGGATTACAAAAGTACAATTGCATGAACAAAAAAGAGGAAAAAAAAAACATTTTCATCTCTAGCGCGCGAAACTGTGTATCGGAAATTCTAAAGGTATGTCTCAGTCTTATAGCATTATTACTTGATAGCATAATACAATAATAATACAGTATAATTCTGCTAATAAGCCCACCAACGGCCGAGCAGTAGAGTCGCTGAACGCAGATAGTTTGGTCCGAGGTTCGAATCCTACGAACGAGCTGCCCGCATCGGCGTTTTCGTGGCTTTCCCCATACGTAATGTGTATACATGCCAGTTTCCCTCAGAAAGTCCTCCCTTAGAAACCAATTTTAAAACGTAATAAAATTACACACACACACACACACACACGCACAAAAAAAAAAAAAAAAAAAAAAAAAATTGAAAGCTTTCAGATTTTATATTACTCCCAAAAGGCCGGTTTTTTAAAAAAATTTTTGCGTGTTACCCTTATTTATTAAATATCATGTTCTTCGCATTTAAACCATAAAATTCAATTCAATAGCAAAATCATGTAATTTAAAAAGAGCATATCATTAGAATTTCCGATACATAATTTCGCGCGCTAGAGATGAAAATGTTTTTTTCCTCTTTTTTTTTTTTTCCGTACAATGTTGCCATTGCTCGCTTTGAAATCATTCAGTTTCTTAATCAAACACTCATAAATGCTTTACAAAATATGAAATAGATAATAAAACAAATTCCCAGTTCCAAATTTTGGCCTCCAAGATGCCTATATTAGGATGGAGGATTACGTTATTCAAAATTTCATGGCTCTAGGTACCGTTGTTTCATCACAGTGCGAGAAACATTCATACATTTATGCAGATTCCTCATCATTTAATTTCTTTAAATATAATACAGTGCGATGATATTTAGTGGCAACGATTTGAAAAGTGAAACGCTACAAAATGGCAAAACGAAGTTAATAGCCCTTCTGGGCTAAAACTTATTTTTAAAAGTATCACACTAGTAGTAGTACTGCTACTGAAAAAAATATTATAAAGCTATTTTATAGTTTTATAATTTTTTTTTAAATTTTTACTTTACAGTAGTGTGAATTTCGCGTAATAATGAACGACATTCCTTTTTGTGTATAGTATTGTTCGTAAGGTATTCAACTGTTAGATTTTAAAATAAACGTAATTCTTGCTGTACATAAATCGAGTAGAAGCTTATCGGATGTCTATATGTGCTTGATAAATTTATTGTCTTCTACATTTTTAAAGCATATAATTACAATTTGTATCTATAATTTCAGGAATAGTATAAATAACTTTTCTTTCAGTAGAAACTGCGTTCTTGTTTTCTGAATGTGGCTCCAAATACTCTCTCAGTTCATCGCAAATTAAAATAACTATAAATTTTGGCAATCTAAAATACGCAATGAAAACTTCTTCTGGCAGAGCAAAAGCATCAACATATTTTCTATAAATTCGCCACCGATTCAGGGATCTACGACCGTATTCTTCGTTTAAATATGAAAAAAAATCAGCGGCGAAAACATATACAAAGCCATTGGCTACTTAGTACGTCAACTGCACAACACTGATTGACGACGCGGCAACACTTTTTTGCGCGCTTTCTACAACTTCCGTACTCAGAGAATATAGGATGTCGGGAAGACCTGGTTTTCACTAGCAGCGACATCTGGCGACCCACAACTTGCTGCCGACTCTCGTAGCTTAGAATAACCGTTCAGAGTTCTTTAAGAAACATGTTCGTCGCTACAGATTGTTTAAAACAACGGGACAAAGGATAATTGCCGCCCAATGAAAGCAATGTATCTGCATGGGAAAAGTGGGGTTGCATGTTCAAATACGAGTACATAACGAGGTTTAAAAAGTTAATTTTTTGGTAGTGAAGAACTTGTTAACTTCGGTTATTTTGGGGGTCGATTTTTAAAGCGCAGCTAGCGCAAAACTAAATTTCTAGAATTCTGCTTTGCAGAAGCAAAAGCACACCGTTGAAGAAGAGGGAGCTACGCCGAAAATGGATCTCAACCATCTCGAGAAGAGAAGAGAAAGGAAATTCAAGGACTGATAAGAAAATTTTGTAAATTGTTTGATGATAGGCCTGGCTTCTCACAGGTGGTCCAGCATGGAATCGATACTGGAAGTGCCTCTCCAGTCCGGTCTAAGCATTGCCGGTATGACCGCGTGAAGGCGAACATTTTGGAACAGCATATTAAAAAAATACTCAACAATAAAATAATAGTGCCAAGTTGCAGCCCCTAAGCATGTCCAGTAATTTTATGTAGAAAGAAAAACGGACTACCGCCCTCAGACCCGAACTCCTGGAGGTTCGAGGTCGACTACCGCAAGTTGAATGGCATAACTAAATACCTCACATATCCCCTCCCGATAATAGATGAAATTATAAGAAAAATTCGTTCTACTAAGTATATGACTACACTAGACCTGACGTCGGGCTATTTTCAGATTGCAGTAAAACCCGAGGATGTAAAAAAAAAAAAAAAAAAAAAAAAAAAAAAAAAAAAAAAAAAAAAAACCCCAGCTTTTATAACAACGTCAGGCGTGTATGCCTTTTTGAGAATGCCGTTTTGCTTAAGCTGAGCTTCGGCTACGTTTAAAAAAGTAATGGATATTGTTTTAAGGCCGTCTTAGGTAAAAGTACAGGAGTATATCTAGATGATATTATCCTTACTGGCGAAACGATAGATGAGCGCACTAAACATTTGGAGGAAGTTCTTATATTACTAAATGAAGCCGGCCTCGAGGTGAACCCGAAGAAATGCAAGTTTACAGCCAAGAAACTTGGATATCTCGGTTATAAAATTTCAAAAAAAGGGATCGAGACCGACACCGATAATTCTAAAATGTTAGCGATTAAGAGTTATCCACCTTCAAACACCGCCAAGAAATTATCTTTTTTGGGCATGTGTTCCTATTATAGAGTATTTATTAAAGACTTTGCGAAGATTGTTAAACCCTTGCTGGTTCTTTAAACGCAAAAAGGCTAGGTTCACGTGGACTGCTGAGGTGAATACTACGTTTGAAGAATTAAAGCACGATCTAATTAACGCTCCAATTCTCAAATTCCAGGAAGGGATGCAAAATCTACAAATTGCAGCAGACGTCTCGGATTTTGCAATTGGTGCAGTTCTTTCTCAAAGCGGGCAGCCAATTGCCTTTTTTTAATAAAACTTTAAATCAAACTCAGCGAAACTACACCGCAACTAAAAGAGAAAATCTCGCTGTCTTACTAACGGAGCAAAAATTCCACGTTTATTCCGGAAGCGTCCCGTTAACAGTATATACTCATACAATGCGGCAGTTGGTCGCTTGTATTCGGAGGAAAATTTTTCACCCTGGCTTATACGTTGGACGTTAAAACTGCAAAAGTTTAATTTAATTATAGAACTTACACCGGGGAAGGAAAACGTAGTTGCGGAGGCCCTATCAAGAATTAAGACTGACGAAGAAGGAAATATAATCATATTTGCGATGCTAATTTCCAAAGTAATTAAGTTCCATGAAACAATAATTTCGGAATTGAAAAACGGATCCTGAATTCAAGGATATTTAAGCATATCTTGAAGACTCCGAACATTTTGAGCATGTGGACATAACGGCCATTCGCAATAAGGCGGCTCATTATGAAATCATTTATAAATTACTATTTTACGCGAAAATAGCTAACGATAATCAAGAATAGCGGCCAGTGATTCCAGCGAGTCTACGCTTAAATATTTTAGAGGAGCTGCACAATTCGTCAATTTTGGGTCATTTAGGAATTAGAAAAACTTTGCAAGTGGTCCGCAAAACGGTTTTTATTTCCCGCAGTTACAGATGGTGTTTACGGCGTATGGCTCGTTGTGTTACTCGTGGTTAATTAAAACTCGGCCGGGTACTTAAATAACATAAAACCCACTTTTCCAAATGAATTACTTGGCACTGATTTGCTCGGACCTTACACTAGAACAAAAATAAATAAAAACATATATCTTTTAAGTATCGTTGATCACTTTTCAAAGTGGGTGGAAATAATTCCCCTTAAACCAGCATCACAAAAAATAGTGGCGGATTCATTTCTAAATAAGTGTATTTTAAACCGTATTATCGGCGAAAGTATTATCGGATAATGGGAAAGAATCTGTGAGTAACTTATTTAAAAATCTTTGCACAGGACTTAACATACGCCTTCTAAAAATGGTACCATATAGACCGCAATCAAATATTGCGGAGCGTGTAAATAAGAATATTGTGAAAATTATTCGAGGATACGTTAGAAACTAACGACCGTTGGGATAGCTGTGCCAATGAATTAGGTTTTGTTTTGAGAACAGCGAAGCGCGATATTACACAAAAGACCCCCGCAGAACTCTTTTTAGGGAGAAAAATTCTAACTCCCTTAAATAAATCCTTCCTCCTTAATTTTTGTGAAGCAAAGGCAAGAAGAATTTAAAATGAAGGACATACAGGAAATTATAAATGACGCGATTAAAAATTTCGATGTAGTACGGCAGAAACAGAACTTGTATTATACAGAAATAGATGGGAGGTAGAATATACTGTGGGTCAAAATGTATTGAAGATAAAACATTCGTTATCGTCTGCACCGAAAACCAGAGTAGCGAAATTCGACCCCAGGTTTGAAGGACCATATGTGATTGAAAGGATTATACATGCGACGCTCTATTTAAAGGCTGAAAACGGCCAGCAAATAATTACTAATATTGACCAAATAAAACCTTATTATAGTCGTACTGACTTTGAAGTTTTAAAAGATTTATTGTAGGATCCTGGAAGCGTGCCAAGAACTCCAGTGAATTAAACAGCGAATTGGAGCTCCCACCCCCAATGGTAAAAAGGAAACAGGCCGAAAGTAGGGAAAAAATATTGGCTGGTTATATGCATGCATATATATATATACACTGACTACCAATAAGTATTTGGACACCTGTGATAGAAAAGAAAAACTAACTTTATTCAAAATCAATAGTTGGTAGAGCCTCCACGAGAGGTAATTACAGCGTGGAACCTCCGGGGTATACTTTTTGCAAGTCTTTGTATGACAGCTAGTGGTATTTTATCCCACTCGGCTTGGAGAAGACATAGAAGTTCTTTCACCGATTTTGCACGGGTAGTGCACCCCTGAATTTGGCGATGCAACTCGTCTCAGAGGTTCTCGATAGGGTTCAGGTCGGGACTCTGGGCAGGCCAGTCCATTCGATGAACTCCATTGGCACCATACCAAGCCTTGGTTAACGTCGAAAAATTACAACTGGCATTGTCGTCCTGAAAGTAATAGAGGTCCAACCCGTAAAACTGCCACAACGTAGGAAGCACATTGTCATCCAAAATAGTGCAGTAGGCATCGGAGTTGAGCTTATCATGAATGGGGACCAAGGGTCCCAGCCCATACCAGGAGAAACACCCCCAGACCATAATTCCACCTCCGCCGAACTTGACTGTTGGCACAATGCATTCTGGTAGGAGACGTTCTCCAGGTAGACGTCAGACCCAGACCCTGCCCCTGCCCCTGCCATCCGAACGGTAAAGAATGAACCTTGATTCGTAACTCCAAAGAACCCGTTTCCACTAATCTATGGTCCAATTTCGATGTGCTTTGCAGCACATTAACCGAGCAGCGCGGCTGGACTTTGTGATCAAAGGCTTATGGGCAGCAGCACGACCATGAAAACCAAGCAGATGTGCGTCCTTACAGATGGTATTCATTAAAACAATACTCCCGGATGCCGGTTGAAACTCCTCGCGGATGAGGGCCATCGGTTGGGTGCGGTTCTTCCGAATTTCTCTGGACAGCACTCGTCGGTCTCTATCTCCCAGTTTCGTTGGTCTGCCGACTCGGGGCACATTCCGACAATCACCACTCACCTTCCACCTCTTAATCACATAAGCCACTGTCGATTTTGGGTACTTCAGATCGCTAGATATGACGCTTAAGGATCGGCCATATTTGTGATACCCAATACTTATACCTTTCTCGAAATCAGAGAGCTCCGAACTGCGAGGCATCTTGCATGCGACTAAAGCCGATGCTGTTTCCTACACGATATATACCGGCGGAGTCCGTGACGTACCTTAGGACCGCAGATATCGTCATTTGCATAGGTGCCCAAATACTTATTGGTAGTCAGTGTAAAAGGTACTTCTTTGTCAATAACTTGGAATTTTACAGCATAATTATTTTTTTTCCATATTGGCAGTACTACTTTTCCTATAGTATCCATTTTATTCCCAGAGAATGTAACTAATCTTTTAATTTCAGACTTTTGTATCCGAACGTTTAGCAGTTTCACTTTGTTTATAACACTGCACATTGCTCCAGTATCTAACTGCAAATTTAGTTTACTTTTATTTACATTAACGTCAACAGTCCATTTATCTTTTTTGTTATCTGAATTAAGGTTTAATGTACCTACATAAAATTCTAACTCGTTCTCGGAGTCATGATTTATTAATTTAATTTTTTTGGTTTTGTTTACATTGCCTGCTTCATTCTTTATTTTATAGCTTTTACACTGATTTGCGAAATGATTTGCCTTTTTACACTTATGACAGATTTTTCCATATGCTGGACACTTTCGGTACTCATATGATGTGCCACATTTAGAGCAAACTTTTCTCTCTTATTTCTCAATATTTACCTATTTGTATGTATTCTTAGTATGTTTACTTAATTTCTTGTTTACTAAGTTTACAACAGCTTCCTCATCTTTTATGATTTTCATTTGATGTGCACTTATTTCGGCAGATCTGCATATATGAAGAGCTTTTTCTAATGTTAATTCTGTTTTATGTAACAATCTTGCTCTCACTACATCATCTTTAATATCACAAACAATTTTATCCTTTATTAAAATACCCGTTAATTGTGTAAACTCGCATGTTCTAGCCTTATTTCGAAAGTCCCAGTTGCATACCCATCTATAGTTTCTGACGTGATTTGATTTCTAGTAAAGACTAAATCTTTCATATGTAATATTTTTCTCAGGTATACAATATTCCGTAAATTTTGTCTTAATTTCATTTAATTTAATTTCTTTACTTTCTCCTATAGGAAATGTATTATATATTTCAAAACCACGAATTCCTATTACATGAAGAAAAGTATTAACTCTTACTTTCCCTTACTTATTTTTATGTAATCCACTGGCTACTTCATATATTTATTCATATTGCAGCCATCTTTCCCAATTTGAAGAAAGCTTTCCATCAAATTTCATTGGCTCTGGTGGTTTTAATCTTTCGGTTTTGAAAAGAAAATACTACTGACACCATATAAAACAATGAGGGTGCACTTTCAGTTTTTAGAAACTATTTATTTATAATTATAGAATGTATTATATTACAGAGAACCGCAATACCAGTATAGTTCTATTTTTATATCTCCAAAGGTGTTGCCAATTACAAGCTACTAAATATTAAATGCTGCCATTTATAAATGATTAAATATTACAGAGATTGAATCCTTTCCGGGAGATGATACAAATGACGATTCTCAATCATTTGAAAGAGAATAATATTGGGAGCAACATTTTGTTGTCGCTCACAAGAGAGATGATGCCGGAAGATTTATTGTCCGATTGTCCATTAAGGAAGGTAAGCATTCGAATTTATAAGAGTCTAAAACAATATCGGAAAGGCATCTACATCTACTTTGGCAAAAATGGACAAGGTTCAAATTATATCCGCTTTATATCAGGATGAATATCTTGTGCTAAATCAAATGGAAAGGGTTTCGTTGAACTGCGAAGGCTGTAGTGAAAATTATTATATCGCCCATTCCGCAGTGCTCCGGCCAAAGGGCATTTCTACCCCTTTTTGCGTCGTGTTTGGTGTGCCAGCCAAGTGCGCGAATAGTGTAAGTCTCAGCTGTATATTACTGAATGATGGAATTCTGCAGCAAGATCTGTTTTCGATAGTAATTCGTTTCCGAACACATACGTATGTATTTAACCCAGACATTACTAAAGTGAACAGGCAAATTTTTGCCGAAGTATCTGATAGAAATTTTCAGAAATATTTTGCGGAAATCGGATTTCGTTGTTGAAACTTCCACACTGAGAAGAATTACGTGCGGGATAGCATGCGCCCCGTATTTGGTGACTAGAACTTTAAAGGATTTAGTGGAGGATAGGCAGAAAAATTTTTCTCGCGCTTCCTCGATTTTCCTTACGACGTCTACGTGGATGACAATTTGTAGTGTTTAAAGAATTTAGAAGATACAATTTCCTTGTAATTTGAATTAATAAATCTATTGAAAAGAGTGGCATGCAGTTACATGAATGAGTTTTTAATCATTTCGACTTGTTAAATAACAACAAAGATGCTGAATATAACTTTTCTTTATATTCTGATCTTGTGAAAACTCTTGGTATTCTTTGGGCATGTAATTCCGATAACTTTACATTTAAGTTTAATATAGATTTAAAGGCAAGGCTCAGAAATCGGGATGTATATCTTTTATAGCACGCCAATTTGATGCTCTTGGTCTAACTGGACGAGTAATTACAAAGGCAAAGATATTTCTACAAAATGTGCGGAGAAAAATTAAATTGATCTGAAACAATTCCGCCTGATGATATGAAGGAATGCTGTTAAAAAACCTAAACTAGCTTCTTTAAATCATGTGAAAAATTCCTAGGTATCTGATCATTACAAATCCCATCATAATTGATTTACATGGATTCAGCGATCCGTCTGAACATGCCTATGGTGCAGCAATCTATGCAAGCTCAAAAATAGCCAAGAACAGCAGCAAACAATACTTTTGTGTTCCAAATGAAGAGTATCTCCAATAAAATCCTTGAGAATATCCAGACTGCAATTATGTGCGGCTTTGTTAGTAGCTCGACTAGTCGCAAAATCATCTCTGTTATTCAAGTTGAGTTCCACTATGCGTACCTGTGGTCGGACTCTACGATAACTTTGGCGTGGATGAAATCTCCTTCTGAAAGACTTAATCCCTTTGTGTCCAAAAGAGTTAAACAAATTAACGAATTGGATCCTGACTATGGTTGGAGATATGTTTCTTGAGAAAGCAATCCAGCTGATTTCATATATTGAGAACTAGTGCAACTATTCTTCCACAGAACTCTGTGTGGTGGACTAGCTTTTCATTTTTAAATTTTGACACTCCATCTTCTAAAAAAAACCTATTAAGGTGAATAATAGTAGTTATAAGGAACTGAAGACTAAATATAATCCTGTCTTAGTATCTTACACTACTAACAGGTTCATTGATGATTTTTTAAATATTAGTAACAGTTTTACTAAACTTGTACATATCTTTAGTTATATTTTCAGATTTATCTATAATGTCATATATCTTGAGAATATGCAATTGGGTAAGTTAACAACAGAAATCACAAAGGCAACAAATCAGTTAGTTAAATTAGATCAGCACGCAACTTTTGTTTATGAATTCAGTTGTTTAAAACACAACAAGGATTTGAAGCTGAGTCAGGTAAAGAAATTATAGCCTTTTTTAGATCTTTTTCGAGATCGATGTCGATTACAAAATTCTCAACTGAGCAAGGATTCAAAACACCGAAAGCTTTTACTAGTTAGCATAGATTTTCGTAAGAAAAATTTGCACGTAGGTTCACAAACACTATTACACTACGTCAGACGAGTATTTTGGCTCATTGGAGGCAGAAAGCTGTCTAGCGCCACTGTAAATACTGTGCAATTTCTTTCAGAAACAAACCAATTTATTCAAATCAGTTGCTGGAAAATTTAGCAGATGAGTGAGTCAGTCGAAGCCCAATATTTTTCAAGTGTGAAAGTGACTTCTGTGATTCTTTATTTTTAAATTATAAAGATCAAAGCAAAGGAGCCTTTCAAAAGTTTCATATGCAAAAGCAATATTCACATGTTCGGCCAGCAAGGGAGGCTCCATTTGGAGCTTGTCACGGATTTAACATCAAAAGCTCTTACAATAGCATTCAAAAGTTTGTCTTTGGCAAGAAAAGGAATGCGTTCATATATATTCGCTGCTCTGAGCTAAAGAGGTTGTACAAACTTATGAGTATCCCAGAGGAAAGTTTAGTGAACTATTTAACATCCGAATCCATTAAATGGAAAGTCACTCCCTCAAGATCTCCAAACATCGGTGGTTTTATAAGGTATTTCTCCCGCCTTCTTAGCATGCCTTCGTAGTGTAGTGGTCAGCACGCTGGGTGCGTATTCCAGAGGTCCGTGGTTCGATTTCCGGCGAGGGCTTTGCTCATTTTTCATAACTCTTGCTATAAAAATATTCTAATGTCACTACAGGTTAAATCTTTCTAATTACTAAGAATAACTAAGAATTACTAAGAATAGCTGGTTCATCAAAATCAACAATTGAAGAGTTTCTAATACAAAGTCGTTACACAAATAGAAGTGACCTTAAATAGCCGATCAATCAGTCAAATATCAACGGACCCCAGCGATTTTACTGCGTTGACCCTTAGTCATTTTTTACTTGGTCGTCCATTAAGTTCTTGTGTAGAGCGAACACTAATTGATAAATCTAATAATTATTTAACAAGGTGGCAGAGAGCTACAAAGTTTGTTCAATGTATCTGGGAACGATGGTCAGTTAATTACCTCAATCCATTTAAACGTGCGGAACAAAGGATGTTTACCCAACGCCATGGTTATTCTTAAGAACTAAGATTTGCAAATACATATAGAATCGCAAATACAAATACAATCCATTTGTATGGACATTCATACAAATGGAAGCTTGGCCGCACCGAAAGGTTAGTTAAAAGTGCGCACACCGCTGTTAGAGTTGTGTAGATCAAGACAGCTAGTGGAACGGTGAAATGAGGTATCACTCGAATTTGTTTATTACTCGTAAATCATTATTAGTCTCTTCATGACAAGCGCAAATTTGGTATATATATAGTGCTGTGTAATATTTCTTTAACTATTATTTTTATTTGTAATATGCTTTGTACTAACCTTTTATTCGCATACATATTTTTTAATTGTTTAACATGTACATGTGTCACTGTATGTATTATGAAATTTTCAAAATTTCAGCGCAGGCGTATGCTTTGTAATGTATTTTATAACGGCCTCAACCAACTTGTTTATGTATGCCCGCTAGCGGCAAGGATGAGTCAGTATGACTGTCTGCTCAAGGCAGGAACCTCCAGTTACAAGTGGAGTTTACTTAGGGAAACAATGCCTTGCCATTAAATTTAAATTTTCAATTACAGCCCTCTGCTTAATTCTTAACAGCCATACGCCTCCGTACACTTTTTGTATTGTGCAAACAAAAGTTAAATACATGCAGCGGCCATAATTGAATAGGATTCAGTAGAAGGGGCGCGATCTAGTATGCACAAAATTGCGTTTACATCCTGAATTCTTCGTTTGGCTCTGAGTCGCATTCAGAAAAGAAGCTTTAAAAAACATGACAATTAAATCGCGCCAAGGCACTGATTACGACACTCAGCGACTGATTTACACAGAAAAAGAAAAATGGAGAAAGATCCTACACATAGTCATGGATGCTGTGTTGTATCTTTCAAGAAATTGTCTTTCTTTCCGTGGGTCTGATATAAACCCTAGCAGCTTGTTCACAAAGAGTACTCGGCCTATGGATCCACAGATCCACAATAATGTACGATTCCACTCCATATGTATAGCATACAGAACCAGCTCATTCGATAAGTAAAAAAGTCAGATGATGTGTGTAAAATAAAGTAAAGTTTTAATGATTTCATTGAAGCTGGTTGAAAGACAGGAAAATATATACTGGTAATCATTAATTAAGGAAAAATCACGAAAATGAAGATTGCTCCAAATACAGGCAGAATTTAATGAAACTGACCCACAGTATACAACGCATAATAAGGCATAAAATAACATGTAAACAAATAACCAGACAATTATGGTGTTATAGAAATTAGCAGAAATATAAAATGAACAATTCTGGTGTGTCAGTTCGGTGTAGGAAAATTATTCTCAATATGGAGTATGATCTCCCCTAGAAGAAATACAGCGATGTGTGATGCTGCCAATTAATACGGTCTATCAGTTCTGTATCAAGTAAGAGCTATCGCTCTTGTAAAGCATTTGAAAGAGTGGCAAGGGTCTGGAAAGGAGGATTGAGAGCAGATGTACGTCTTCCTAGAGCATCCCAAGCATGCTCGGTAGGATTCAAGTCCGCTGATCGAGCTGGCCACTACTTGCGCTGAATTATTTGCTGCTGAAGATAATCATCCACGATGCGAGCCCTTTGTGGTCTAGGGTTGTCGTTCTGTAGCAGTAAGACATCACCAATTGCTCCGACACAAGGGAGTACATAAGCATCAAGGATGTCATCTTCTATAGGCCTGGGTATTCATGGTTCCACGTGGAAAGACATGGAGGTCTGAGCGTTCATCCGAAAAAATACCGCCCCAAACACAGACACTGCTTCCTCCGTATGCATCTCGTTCACGGATGTTTGATGGACGATAACGGATTCCAGGTTCTATCCAAATCAAATAGCTTTGGAGGCTAAACCTCAACTCATCCGCAAAGAAAACAGCGCTCTATTGATCAACTGTGCAGTGGACATATTAACGCGTCCACCTCAAACGGGCCCATCTATGACGTGACTTGAGCGGCACGCACTGACGTGCAGACTGCCTTCGTGAAGCCTTTTACGCACGGTTGACGTTGACACCAACGTTCTAGTGCCTGCAGCACGGGAGGATGCGAGATGGGTCGGAATTGTGGTCCTATTCTTTCGTGCCCATAACAACAAATATAGGTCATCGGCACTCATCGTAGCATTCAGCTGTCATTGGCTGAACCTTCTCAATGCCGAATCTGTGGTTAGAAATTGTTGCCAAAGTCTATGAACCATAGAAGGACTCACATTTAGCCAACTGGCCAAGTCTGTCTGACTGTGCCCTGCTTCTAGTCTCCCAATAGCTCTCGCAGTTCTCCGGTAAAATGATACCCGGATGTTATTATTACAAAATGGCTATCCCACATTTCTTATCTCGGTATTAAAACGAAATTTTCAGGCTTGCTTTCAAACATGCAATTTTATACTCTTCGTAGATGACGTATTCCTATCGTAACGCCACTAATTAGCGTACTGCAATTTTACTCAGAAACTCTTATTTGATAACGTATTCAAATTTTTTACCAATTGACTTACTTTGAATGAGTTATCACTATTTTCGTGATTTTTCCTTGGTTTTTGGAAACCAGTGTATTTCTCAATGGATTGTGGAAAAACTGTGACACTTGATGGTATGGATACCGGACAACGTCGTGGTCCGTTTTACGATAACGGGAGTAAAATGGTCGTTACTAGTAACGGGTCGTCATTTCTTGGAATGCAGCCAAGGTAGTCACCAGCTGTCTTAGTTGTTCTTCCATCGCTCTTGTCACCAGCATTCAACCCCACTTCGGACACCAAAAATTGTTGCGTGCGTATAGGTTTGTAAGAGAATGATTGCGCACAACACCGATTGTAGCCCGACGAAATTTATTTTACAAAAGGAATAGTTCACATTTCCGGAACTTTCCACATATGTACTTCTACAGCTTTTATCAGTATCACAGAACACAATCAGTAGTTACACTTCAAACTACTATGAACAGTAAACATAACGAAATGCAAAGCGCATCCGGACTCACGCTGAACTAAACAACTGAGAAAGTGATGCTCTTCCTGGTGTTATATAGTTTTCTCCCGGCCGCCGAGAAATCGCTAGTACCTTCCCCTTCTCAAAATTACTGGAAGGCGTTATGATTACAGTTACTTATAGAATAAATTACAGTTATTGAATTACAATACCCAGTACACTTATACAGAGACCGGACAATAATGCCGCTGTTTGGCGACTTTGGCGATTTGTCACCAAATTTGGCGGCAAAAATAGTCGCCAAAACCACTGCCAGCTTGACGATATCTTGCCAATTTATCGAGATAGCCATTTGCTCAATATTTAAATAGACTTGCCCCTATATACTTATTTTTCTGAGAAAGCTTCGCTTCTTTAGATTTTCGTATTACATTATACGAAAGTACTACAATTTCACATATAATTTCACTAAAATCATTTACAAATGTACAAAATTCGTAACATTACTTGGTGATTTGGATACCGGACAATGTTGTGGTCAGCATTACGTAACGGGTCTAGTATGGCCGGTATATATAAAGAAGTACAAGTCAGGATTACAGAAATGAATGAACTGGTCGAATTTCTGCCATATTTCGCTCGAATCTTGTTGGTGTGCATTCTGCTTCATTATGCTCAGGAGCAGTTACCTATTTGGAATTTTCAAGAAGATATTTTGCTCTTTTGTCGGATCCACTACTCAATGTGATATAATGAAAAAAATGTGCAAAAACCAACAAAAAAGGAAGCACCCAGACGAATAATTCTTCGAAAGAAACAAACAAAATATGTGGAAAGCCCTTCTAATGAATATACAGGAAGTAGTAAAATCTTTGAAAGAAATTGAAGCTATTTCGCTTAATGAGGAATCAAATTACAAAGTAGAACATCTGCTACATGCTGTGAAAAATTTTGAATTTATTATTAACCTGACAATTATGGCTAATATTCTTCGAGAAATCAATCTAGTAAACATTGAAATTCAAGAGGAAGATATTTTCTTTGCACATTCCGTCGCATTAATACCAAAACACTGAAAAAAGGGGGGGGAGAAAATTCTATGGAATATTGGATAGAAAGGTCTAAGACAGTAGCCGAAAAGACTGAAGTCGAGCCTATTCTGATCAATAAACAAATTCTAAAGAGCAATAAGCAATTTGATTTTGAAAGGAGGAATTACGAGCACTTCCAACCTGTTCAGCTATTTTCTAAGGCAATAAAGATTGTATTTGATCGAATCTGGTCAGAAATTAAAACGAGGGTTAACAGCGCTACTACACTAAATTCAAATTTAGTATTTCTCAATGGTCATAAAATACTGCGTATGTCGACTGAAGAACTGCAAAAGAATGCAGCAGACCTTAAACGAAAATATGAGACAGACCTAAACACTTTCGAATTCTGTCAGGAACTCGCCATTTCTAAAAAAGAAGGTCCACTATTGTTAGGCGACATGACCGCTTTCTATCCATTGTAACAAACCTACACCTATGATTTGCAGGATGCCTTTTATAGTATTTGTATTCCAATGGGGATTTACTCTACTCTTTAGATCACATCCGCATCCTGTGAGCGAAGTTACTATCTACGATCATCGATGAGCAAGTAGCGTTTATCAAGTCTCGCGATTCTGGCAATCGAAAATCAAACCGCACATCAATTTAATTATGATGATGGCATAGAGTTATTTTCCGAACAAAAGGCTCGCAGAGTAAAATTTTAAATTTTGTTATTAATTTCGCAAAATTTTAATAGAAGACAAGTAAGAACTTAAAATTACCAATGAAATAGGAAAAACAAGATAACAAATATAATACTAACATTTTCCTTTCAGCACCAGCCCGTTTTATGTGCAATATCCCCTAAAGTGGCAGAGCGGTAAAAGCCGATGAATACTGGTAGTTCTCTCGAGTTTCGAATCCTGGCGAACGGTCTGGCTGAATGGGAGTTTTCATGGTTTTCCCCATGTGCATCGTGGATAAGAGACAGCTTTCTTTAAAAAGTCCTCCCCCGGGCATACCTTCCTTTCCGTCTAGGGCCTAATGGCAGAACACTTGATAAATAGTAATAGGCCAAGTAGTTTTCCCCATGTGTAACGTGAATAAAAGCCAGTTTCCTCTAAAATGTCCCTCCCCCCGGAAAGCATTCCTTCTCTTAGCAGATAGTCGTCGTGGCTCTGTCATATTCAAATAATCTAATCTAACCTAATCTATATACATTTGAATAAGGAGTGGTGAGAAGCTTTAGGGGCTGGCCGATCCCTCTAGAGCGGAAAAACGAATGGTGGCGAGGACTAAAGGATTAGAAGCACTCATGCCTGAATCCGAAAGTAAGCTTATCGAAGAGAAGACTTCCACAGGATGGCCGCGCGTGTTTTTAATTATGTATTAACTTTTGGTATGTTTCTTTCCTTTATAACATAAAAATGGCACATAAAGAATTTCTTAGTATAAAATGGATTTTACGTGTTATCTCAAGCCTTACCTATTCCGGCGTATGTTAAAAAAAATTAAATCCTGTTAGAGAAACTTGAAGAAGGATGGGCGAGGGCGGCAGTTTCAAGTTTTTTCTCCATCCCGAAAAGTTCAACATTCGATGCTGGTTTGGACACATCTAACGAAGATGTTTTAATGAACAAATGTGCTGTGAATGGGGCAAAAATCATTTGAGTTCTGAACATAACTTAAAACTAGAAGAAAAGCGAAGGCGTATTTTCTGTAATCAAGACCACGTCAGTTCATTCCGAGGTTGTTCCGAGTTCCAAACGAGATTTGCTAATATACAAAACAAAGAAGAAAGAAAAAAAACTCCCAGCATGACTATAGAAAATTACCCGAATCCCAAAAACTGCTGTTGATCCTAAATCTAACAGCCCTAGAAGAAAAACTTAAAAAAGAGACTCAACCCACTATTCGAAATTTTTCTAGATCAAGATATTAAAAACTTGTTTAAAAAATTATACTGTTTCCCAACTCAAGAATGCAAAATCCCTATCAGAAGAATAAATAATAAATTCTCCGTAGTGTCTCCCTCAGTTTGAATAACCAATTATTCTAATTTTTGTTTATCTTTTTTAAACTTCTCAATTTTCCCTCATATTTCACATTCCAGGATGCAAATTAAGTTGAAGTGAAGAAGAGTATTTAAACGGGCGAAAAGAGAAAGTTAGTCAGTGCGTTATTCCGCTAGCTTAGTGTATGCTTTCTGTCCTTTATGGTGTTATTCCGAGTTAGTGATCCGCCTTCTGGCCGTTTAGTTAAAGTCTATCGAGAGTGTAAGTTGCTGAGTCAGCCTGTTAGTGTTAAGCAGTCTAGCACTACTCTTTACCATTTAAATTTATTGTTAAACTATTCTTATGTTCCTACCGCAAGTAGTCGGTGTTATTGTGAGCACGAAGTACGTGCCTTTTGGTTGAAGAGTTTAATAAAATAAAAGAGAAATTTAAACTAATTCCTAATAGTTTAAAAATTTATAATAACTAATAATTTAAAATTTCCTCTGTGTGCTATTTCTTCATATTTGTGCGAGTAGTCACCAGGTTTCCTAGCAAGGTCTCACTAACTATTATACGATATCAAAGAAGGTTAGATCTTACAATTCAAGCAATTCAAATGACTTCCTTTTCGGTAATAGATGATTAAATTCCCATTTTTTAATGTAAAGAAACAGACGAGCAGTCCGGCATGGTGTCGAAATCATTGCTCATGTAGCGGGATCGAGCCTCGCACGTAGCGACACACTTAACTTAAAAGATTTCATCTTTCTTTTCTCACTTGTGCGTGCTTCAGAGACTTTACGACCCCAACTTTCTTTTTATGGCGTAGGGACGACAGATCTATATCGGACTATATCGGTACAGGACCTTATATGCGGGACTATCTCCGAATTTTGCTGGAAAGATGCAGAAATCTTCAGAGCAATGTAAAAGATAAGTTAGTCATACTTTCTTGATTAAGACAGCTGAGATTAAATTCGTAGATTAAAATAAGATTTTATGCAAGATTCACATCTTTTCTATTTATGTATGAAATAAAATGAATTAAGAAAATTTTATGCATTAGCAAAATAAGAGGAAACTTATTTTATTATGCTTTCTATTCTTAGCTGTTTTTTATTCTATTTAGTTCATAGCACAGTTTTATAATTTTGGGATATAATAATATTTTTTATAACGCTTTGACGTACATGTAGAATGATCGAAAATTTCTAGACGCATTAAAAATTTAACAGTGAAAAAAGAATGCAAAATAGAATATTATATGCTACTGTAAGTTTATGTGTTGTTTTAAGTCCAATATATGGCGCAACTGATACGGTAGAAGCACTGAAAAAATACGTCATAATTTATTTGTGCTACTTTTCGCAACTTGAAACCTTTGTTAATATGTTATTACGAATTTTGTATTTAGATAGATAATTTTAATAGAATAATAATCAAAATTTTTGCATTTTCCCTGCAACGCAGAGCGAGACAAATTTTGAGACAAAGCTATGTCGGAAAAGTAAAAATACAGGAGTTTGATGTATAACTACTGATTATACTGCGTGATGTTGTAAAAACTTGTAGGAATATCTCTGAGGAAAATTCAAGCTTTCTGATATATTTCTTTTGATAAGAATAAATTTTATTAACCCGTTATCGGACTTGTGTCCGATAACGGGTTAATATTTATAAAATAACGGGTGCAAATATTGTTGCGTGGGTACGGACTCGTAATCGATTTAATAATCGATTACGAGTCCGTACCCACGCAACAATATCGTAAAATGCTATATTGAAATGATGTGTCTATTACAATTAATCTGTAGTAAAAATATTATTTAGTTTTAAATAGAAATTGCCATCTGGCAGCCCTGATATTAGGTTGTCCGGAAAATAATGCAGGTTTATAACCTATATCTTTAAAGTATCATAACTCAAAAAACATTTTATTAATCAAAATAAGCACCAACCGAATCAATGCATTTTTGCCAACGAGATACAAGTTTATTTATGCCGGTAGAATAAAATTCTGGAGTGCTGGACGCGATAAAGTTGTCAAAGGCGTTTTTGACCTTGTCTTGATTATGAAGCATTTCTTCTGCTGAATGTTATCCAGATGTTTGAAAAAGTGGTAATCGGTCGGCGAGAGGTCAGGCGAATATGGGGGAAGAGTATCCCAATTCGTCCAATTTCTGTAGGGTTCAGTTGCACGACGTGCAGCCGAGTATCGTCATGGAGAAGAACTGGCCGCTTTCTGTTGACGAATGCCGAGCACATGTGTTGCACATTTTGGTGCATTTCGTTGATTTGCTGACAGTACTTATCTGCTGTAAGCGTTTCGCCCAGATTTAGGAAGCTGTGGTGGATGAAACCGGTCTCAGACCACCAAACAGTCATCACAATTTTCTTTTGGTCCAAATTTGGCTTTGGAAAGTGTGGTGACTGACCGCTGTCCAACCACTGAGCTGAATGTCGCCGGTTGTTGGAGAGAATCCACTTTTCATCGCACGTAACAATTCGATCAAGAAAAAGGTCGTTTTTGTTGTGGAGAAAAAGAGCAGACGACACTTCAAAACGGCGATTTATTTGATTTTGCTCAATTCGTGAGGCACTCATTTATCGAGCTTCTTTGACTTTCCTATACGATTCAAGTGACCAGAAACCGTTGTTTTGCTTACGCCAAGCTCTCGAACAGTTATGCACGGGTTTCTTTCAACTAAAGTCTTCAAATCATCGTCATCAACAGCTGAAGAGCTTCCACGATGCTCTTGATCTTCCAGGTCAAATTCTCCACGACGAAACTTTTGGTATCACCGTTCAGTTGTAGATTCATTAACACTTTTCTCACCCCATACTTTGTTGACATTTCGAGCCGTTTGTGCTGCGCTGTGGTCTAGCTTGTACTCATAAAAGTAAAATTTGCAAAAAATCCCGTTTTGACATCTAAACAAAAACACCTAGTAAAAAGTTTTGAAAATAATTTTGGAACAAAGTGATTATTATAGAAATATAGAGCGAAAATAGAGCTTCAATATACATAAACCAATGTAATTCAAAATATTTTTGTTGCTAAAAATGTACAGGAAAGATAAGCAATTGCAAGACCCTGCATTATTTTCCGGACAACGTGATAACATAGAGCAAGCGTAAGCAGTTTTCAGCGCTAGTTGCTGGTGTTTTATGCATTGAATTCATTGATTTTTTAATCTTTTGGTGATCTGTGAGAAGGCAAGCAAAATGTATGTCTGCTTATAGCTATTAACTGAAGCCTGAATTAGGAGTAAGGTGAAAGAATTCAACACCACCTTTCAAAATGCTTTCAAAAATGGTATTTTAAATGCCATTTTTGAGGTATTTAGTTTTTGAGGTAACCATTTTTGAGAAATGGCTAGAAAGAATGAAAACGGATAAGACTTTAACGGACTAAATCGGACGTAAGCTTTAATTTGGTGAAACTTCGCTCACAGGTTGCGGATGTGATTAGAAGCATAGAGTAAATCCGCAGCGAAATACAAATATTGTAAAAGGCATCCTGCAAATCATACGTGTAGATCTGTTGCAAGAGATAGAAAGCGGGCGTGTCGCCGAATAATAGTGGGGCTTATTTTTTTTAAAAACGGCGAGTTCCTGGCAAAACTCAAAAGTGTTTAGGTCTCTCTCATATTTTCGTTCAAGGTCTGCTTCATTCTTTTGAAGTTTTTCAGTCAACATATTCAGTATTTCATAACCATTGAGAAATGCAAAATTTAAATTTAAGTGTAGTAGTGCTGTTAACCCTTATTAAACCCTTGTTAACTCTTACGCTGTTAACCCATTAATACTTATTGCAAACTTTGTAAACGTGAATTAAGGACACACAAAGTTTAATTAATGAATCACGGTGCTTTTTTATTGCATAAGCAAAACTCTCAACAAATCCTCTCCCAGAGTGGTATAAAAACTGTATTTGAAAAAGTGATTAGTGAGTTTCAATTGAAACTTTCTGTGTTTATTGCTTGTCAAATTCAAATGGCTGATTGACCATTTGAATAAAACTTTTAAGAAAGAAATGCCAACAAATTCGTCATCTGATACTTTACGTTTACACAGAAGAAAATGAAAAAGTCCCTTTCATCTCAATTGCTCAAGGAACAGGTAACTGAAACTAATGAATCCTCATATACTTTCATATTGGATGCGTCTAGAGATGATTCATATTGCAGGCATCAATGTTCATGTACGTCATTATAATGAAAAAGAAAGTAAAATGGTGACACAGTTTTTATTACATGCTGAAGTTGTAGAGACTGCTCCTAATGCATTGTACCTGCATGCGCAAGATTTTATTTTTTTGAAAAATCAGTGTTCATTTAAAAACTTGTTTTGCTCTTGGGACTGATGAAGCATCTTATCTATTCCAGTAGAGTATTACCCTTTTACATTAGTGAATGAAGATAATCCCAAATTTGTTATTAATTACATGCAACTGCCTGATTTGCACTTGGCTAGTTCACATGCATTCCCCGGATTACCATCTAATCTGGGATAGTTTTATATCTCCCGTTCTACTGGGCCTATTCACGAAATTCAAATTGCGTTCTTCATGGCTCGAAAGCGCGACTTAGGATATACGAGTATATTAGATTTATATATAGCACTATTCTAACATAGGTATTTTGACACAAAATCGGACATTTTCTGAAATAACATACCAATTTGTTTTTACATATTTCGATTCTACGACCCAAATTATGCCTAAATATTAAATTTTGTAAAATTTGGTGCGAAATTTACGGAAAAATTCAACAATTTATGTTGACGCTTTTTATTCAAGTTTGCGCCAAAATCAGTTCACTTGGCGAACTTCTTAATATGTGGCAACCTATTTTCATTTCCATTTTTACATAGTGCGTGAGAGGAAAAAAAAAAGACTCAATCGTTCCTTCTTTCAAATAGGAAAAAAAAGACTCAATCGTTCCTTCTTTCAAATAATGTTCTTTATTTTAAATGTTTTATATTTTTAATTATAATTGTTATTAATTTTAAGTATTTTTTTTCTTTTTCGAATTTTATTTTACTTGTTTACGTTGCATAGTTTCTTTCGAATAACTGTTTTAAAAATTTCTATTTACTCATTTGAACTGCGTAGTTTAAATCAAAGGTGCATCGTTTATTTATTTTTTTTTAAATACTTTTCTTTATACTATACTCTTAGTCATACTAGTTACTATTTTAGGTAATTTTTAAATTTTTAGACTTTTATTTTAATTGTCTCTTCAGATAATTATTTTAAAATTTTCTATTTATTCATTTGAATTGAGCATTTTAAATATATTTATTAATATAAATTTTTGAGAATTTGATTTTATTTATTTTAATTGCGTTTCTTTCGGAAGAATACTTTGTAACTCAGACTACGATGCATTTGAAAACTGCATATATTCAAAGAGAAAATACAGTAAAGCACAGTTAACACGCCTTTCAATGTTCCTCTCAGAAAAGATATACAAATAAGAGAAATGTATAACCGACATTTTAACTTAGGATGACTTGCATACTTAAACAGTTTTTCTTCAGGCATTCTGCTTTATTCTTACTCTTTTTCTTTAAGCATTCTGCAAGTATATTAAAAAGCATCCAACTTTTCGAAACATCTTGGTATTTCTGACAACAATTTTAAATAAAGTTATCGCCTTCCATTTCATAAAGGCCCACAAACGGCCTAGCGGTAAAGTCGCTGAACACTAGTAGTTCACGCCGGGGTTCGAATCCCGGTAAACGGGCTGGATGCATGGGCGTTTTCGTGTATTTTCTCATGTGTAACGTGTATGCCAGCTGGTTTGCCTTAGATAGTTCTTCACGAAGGCATCCTTCCTTTTAGGCAGATAGCCCTGCTTTGCCGTAACTTAATAATCCAATTCAATCCATTTCATCAGTATTTAAGTCAGAGCCTTTATCAATCTTTAGAGGTTAGCATTTTGAAGGTATGAGATGAAAGGAAAGGCTGTTTTCATCAAGAGGTTTTCGTTTATTTAATTATGACAAAGCATACTAGGGCTATCTGCCTAAGGGAAGGGATGCCTTCGGGGAGGACTTTCTAAGGGAAACTGGTTCGTATACGCGTCACACATGGGGAAAACCACCATAACGCCTATGCAGCCAGCCGTTCGCGGGATTGAAACCTCGGATCGAACCATCAGTCTAAAACCGAACCATATAGTCTAAAACCAGTCGTTCTTCACTTTAATCTGCAATGATATCATTTTTGCCTTTTCTGTTAACACAAGCTGAATTGATGGTATTTGCTGGTGTACACGTCCAAGTGTTTTCTCTTTGAACACCTAAATTCTTTAAAGTATATTCAAAAGCGTCCAACTTTTTTAACATCTTGGTCTTGGTATGTCTGACAGCCAAATTTCCCTTCAAATTTTTGCTTACTTTTCTCCCTAATTTTCTTCTTTCCTTCTACAGTTATTTTCAGTGCTCACACAAGAAAATTAAGATTTTTTGATCGCTAGACTTCCATAAATTTTGTATTCTTGTCAATTTTTTTAAAATATATCAATTGCATCAACTGCGTTTCAGCTGAAGACAGCTTTTCATTTTATAGACATTTTAACTATAAACAAAGTATAGAGCAAAAACCAAAGGATAAATATTTTAATTAAAAGATTTTTTGCTAAATGACAAAGAAATGAAACAGTCCAGCAGTGTTTATTCTGTACCACCGAGTGACCTGATTCTTACATCGGCTGAAAGAATCTAAATCATATTAAAGATCATGTTTTCTTATACAATCTATAACGCGAGAGAAAAATTAGCAAAAGGTTAAGTTAGATTCCGACCCATATTTCGTTTAACAATATTGCATACAGCGCCATTTCCCCCCTGGTGGTGAGGTTTTGAACTTTCTTTTTTTTCGGGGAAAATAAATTTCCATGACCTCCTTTACACGGTTACCAAGTTTGATAACAGTTGATCCAATAGTTTTCCTTTTTTGACCGTTTCAAAGTGGAACTTTGATTATAACCACCCTGTATATTATTAAATTTTAATTTGAAGCTATGCGTTAGATGTATACCATGCGTACGATTTTCGATTTTATGGAAAAAATAAAGAATCGAAGCAAATATACTTAGGATAATGGACCAAATCTGAAAAAAATTTCCCCTACCTCCCTGAAAACAAAAAAAAAAAAAAAACAAAACAAAAAAAAAAAAACAATAAAACTTCGACCTTGAATTTATTGGATTATCCGAAATATTCAATTTGACTTATCTTCTAAGTCCTAGTTCCGAGAACAATTCCGTCGAAAATTCCGAATTACTGAAGCTGAAGCAAAAGGTTTAGTATATACTCAATGTATGTTAATAAAGTAATCAATGTGTGATAAAAATAGATTACAGAATTTACGCTGATGCAACTTTTTGTATGAATGCACAACATGTAATGGAAGAGAAGGCTTGTAGAGATCTGTTTTTGACATGCCTCTAAAAGTAGATGGCCTACCAGCGGCCGAGCGGTAAAGACACTGAACACTGGTAGTTCGGTCCGAGGTTGAATCTCGCGAACGGGCTGGTTGCGTGGGCGTTTTCGTGGTTTTCTCCATGTGTAACGTATATACGAGCCAGTTTCCCTTAGAAAGTCCTCCACGAAGGCATCCCTACCTTTAGGCAGATAGCCCTCGTGCGCTTTGCCGTAATTGAATAATCCAGTCCAATCTAATCCTAAAAGTAAATGTCATACTTTTTTGTCTCTTCAATGTCAAAAAACTTTCCTTTGAGAGGCAACTTTAGTTTTTGAGAAAGAAAAAAAATCACAAGAAAACAAACTTGTAGAACATGCAGGACGACTGAGTACACATACTTATTTTCGGAACACAAGCGGTTCTCCGATTGGTTATTGAATAAATAAAAGATGCATTGTCATGCAATACAAAACATTTGGAATACGTTTTCTGACTGAATAACGTAAGATTAAAAGTCATCTGCTTAATTCACAGCCATTTTACAAGTCAACTACTCGGGCAATTGAACAATTGTTTTGATCCTGAGCTTGTAAGACAAACCTAATATCACTGGATTTAAACACTTCTTTAATCTTCCGAGAATATTCCTTCTATAGCCCATATTCCAAGAATATTAAGTTAATACAATTATTGCAAAAGAAATTGAATATTCATTTGCACTACGGCTTGGTAGTTTCCTAACGAGTTAACAAAACTTAAATTCTACTTTTTGTGTCTAAGAAAACAACAATATCTTAAATATCTTACAAATAAAATATTAAATTGGATATTTATTTGGAACCTCACCAGTTGCCTAGCATTTGAAGATTGTTAAATACTAATTGTTTGTTGCGAAGTCTAACCCAGGCTGCATGGTTGGTTTTCGCAGTTTTTTAGGTTCTCTTTACAAAGGTTCTCTATGAAAGCATCTTAACCAAATAGCTCCCATGTTCTTTCTATGTTCAAATAACCAACTAACCTAGTTTAAGCGCGATTTCCAAGTGAAGTTACTAGCAAAACCCGAATACTCATTAAAAATCATATAGCTTGCCAATCGGGAGTAACATGAAAGATACGGCGCCAATAATTGAATTGCTGTTACGGCACGCTGTTTCTAAACTTAGATGGTCATTCCTTAATTAAATATAATTGATTTGTAACTTCTACTAGAGATGACGGTAAGAATTGAAGTGTAAATAAATAATACAGTTTGCAATCTTGATTAATACAAAATTAGAAATATTTGCATAGAAAAATATTTTCATTCAGACAGAAAATTTTTTGAAATATCTGTAATTATTTTATAAGAAGGATTTATTAATAACCGTAATAATTACTTATTATATTACTGATGATTAGAATTTAGTTCTTGACAATTACATTCTAAATTAGAATTTTAAGGCTATAATGAAAATACGCTACGCATAAAAATACATTTTAGGATAAAAAATGAGTCGATTTTTTATGTTTAAAAACTTCTTAAATTCATTTAATAAACATCGTACCCTCGTTGTTAATTAAATCCAGAATGTTGGGTGTCGTTTATATAATTATTTTTACTTGTCCACAGAACCTGCTGACTTATCAAGCCATTAAGTAGCTGTAGATCATTTTTACATAACCAATGAACTTCCATTAATTCGGTCTCTAGAGGGTTGTATGTTTATATCATAATTTGACTTTTATAAAAATGATTATTCTAAATCTTATGTTTCTATAAAAATATACTGTGCTTTAAAAATATGGATGATAGTATCAGCCGCTCTTTTAGCCACTTCATAAGCAACAGCTTGTTTAGAAATAAATTAGGCAGTTAATGTCATAAAGTATTTTCATAAAATTCAAATAAACATCTAACGAAACTTCTCAGTTTTAGACAATTCGATTTAAACGAAGTTGGAGTAAAGTAGCAGACGATAAAATGCCGAAGATAAAAATTTATTCTTACAAATATATTTTTAAAGAAAGGAAGAAAGAGAGAAATTTAAAAAAAAAAAATGTTAAAAATTTGAATAGCATCAGCAATAATTTTAAAAAAATAGTTTTTCATATAGTATTAATAAATACTTATTACGCATCATTGAGGGAAAAAATTTCATATAATTTAATTCTCTGTAAAATTTTACTTGAAATTCAAGGTTAAAAATAGCTGTGGCAATTCACTGTAACAAAAATCCATAAACCACATTTGGCGTTATTATCGCTCAAAAAAAAGATGCCAAATTTCAAAACGCGAAAACATGTAAATTCGTGTATATCTTAGAAAATTTTGAATAAAAAAGTCTAATTTTTTGCAGGTATGCTTAGAAATACACCTACTTTAAGATGATGGTAAACATTTTATAGGTTATAATTCAAAAATGTTTTCGAAAAATTTATAAAAATTATTTAAAAATAGAAATTTAAAAAATAAAACAGAAAAAATTGGTAAATTTTATTTGGAATGAACCTAAATTTCGAAATGTGAAAGGAAAAATAAAAAAAGTTTAATAAAAAAAGAGATATTAGTAAATATTTGCCAAATTCAATTCACATTGAGGAGCTAAAATTTTGAGAGCTAATATTTTAAAAACTGCTCGCACGGTTTTTACAAAACTTGGCATTCTGGCATAATTTGAGTCGTAGAATCGAAATACGGAAAAACATTGGTATGTTATTTCAGAAAAAGTCCGATTTTGTGTCAAACTACCTATGTTAGAATAGTGTTCTATATATATCTCTTTCGAGACATGAAAAATGTAGTTTGAATTTGGCAATCGGCCCAGTAGAACGGGAGATATAGCACTGTCCTATTTTTTTTGAGCAGTGTACATTGTATAGATTTATATAATAAAATAAGTAGTGGGAAGGATTCACTCGTCTTTATTCTTCTCTCTGCAACTAAAGAGCTGGTAAGGAGCAAGTGCAGCAAAAGAATTCTTTAAAAGTTCATTTTCAGATTGCTTCATTAAGATGTGATAAGCATCTTGCTAGAGAACATCACAAAATGTCTACAAATCCAACAAATGAGCTGTATTTGACATTCGTAGCGCCCAGTATATCAGACTTCGAAAAAGTCAGTTTACTTTTCCAAAGAGACCAATGCTGATCACTGTAAATTCTTCAGAAAACTTGAAGATTTTACACCTTCTATGTTCAGATGGATAATATACCCTGAGCATATAAATCTCACAGCTGACATTAATAATGTACTTTCTCCCTCCTTTCCGAATGCCTTTGAGGTGTAACGGTAGCACACTCGGAGCGTATTCGAGAGGTCCGGCTTCGAGTCTCGGCGAGGGTATTCTACATTTCTTATGTCTCCTGCTTCAAAAAACCTAATGACTCTACAACATGACCTGTGCGTTATTTTTAACAAATATAAAATGCTGGCTTAGGTTATTCTTTTTTTCTCGTATCGCAAATAAGGGTGATAAAATTACAATGGAATCTCAATATATTATTTATAAAAATGTCATAAATTCTTAAAAAGTGCATCCAGGGAGCTTCTTAAGCATATTTCTCCAAATTACGCAGCACTAAAAAGAACTGAGAAGTTTTTACTTAGTGCTTCATTCAAACTCGTCCTCTCTTTTCCGATCTTTACATGGAATTTTCAAATAAATCTAGATTAGATGGAACTGGAATTCAGTGAAGATTCAACATTGACTGGAATGATATTTTTTTGTGCGGAATTCGGAATGATGGCACATTATTTTCGAGCCAAACTTTTAAATTTATATATGATCTTGACAATCTTGTTTTTAAAAGCATATAGCTGAATTTGCTTTAAAATTTTACAGTTTGCCAATACGCAATGGGAGTACAGAAAGTGTATTTTCAAGAGTCACTTCGACCAAAATTAAGTTTCGAAATATAATGTGTTTTGGAACGCTTTGATTTCATACTTCGAATAAAGATGTCTTTGGAACAAAAAAAATCTGCTGTCTTGCTTTGTAGTCCCACTACTTATATTTACACATGGCTCAGATGTTTATAAAAAGAAAGAAATGAAGATAAGAGAGCAAGAAAATGAACAGGATGATAAAGAATTATTATGATGATTAAGATAATTAAGTAATTAATTTCATGTTCGATGGTGTAGCCATCGAACATGAAAGAGTTCTCTAAAAGCTGGAATACTGAAGAACTATACAGAGACTATTTGCTGAGTTCTTGTAGTGTAAGTAACAATTCCGCAGAAGGGTTAAAGCACCCTTTATTCCAACTCAAAATTAATTAACAGATGGCCTCTCTCAGGAGTACAAGAAGCCTCCACTTGGGCTTTAATTCAAAATAGAAAATGTTAAACTAACTAATCCTAAATAAAATTTATCAGCCAAAGCTGCACAGAATCAATTCGCGGAGTTGACTATTATTTAAAGATAACCGGCGTAGAAGGCACTAGCAGGCACGTAGAAGAGCAAGCTTAAAACTAAACGCAACAATGTGGTCGAAAGGTAGAACACACTCTCCTACTGAAGTGACACAGACTTCAGCTTGAATACTCACTCGTTTCTACCTCATTTGCTTGAATCGCAATCCTGGAAACTCATCCTAGAAGGAAACGCAGGTGAGAAATTAGAAATCTATAGGAAAGGCTTGTTCCAACATAAAAGTAATTTAGAAAATTAAAGTAAAACCCTACAATAGTACGAAGCCTTTAAAAAGTAGGATACGTTTCATGAACAGCTACAGTGGTAATTAGTGCTGTTCAGCTGGAATTGGATCAAATTATTTGTTCATAGCAGTGGTTCCCAAGCTTTTCAGCCTCGTAATCGTTATGTATATATTGCTCGGGGGGGGGGAGAAAATCCTAGACGAAAATAATGTAATATAGGAATGCAAGTAAACAAATAGATATAATCAATAAAATCATCTGGTAATTATAATTTAATTCGCAATTGTAAGTAGATATATATAATTAATAATCCAAAAAAGTGCCTACTAATGTTATTAAAGTCTTTAATAATAGACTGAAGTGAAAAAAGTCATGGGATAGCAATATGAAAATATACAGATGGCAGTAGTATCGCGTAGAAAATGTATAAATGCGAAGTGCTTTGGCAGGGCTTTCATTTGTGTTCAAGTTATTCACATGAAGAGGCTTTGACGTGATTATGGCCGCACGGACGAGAATTAACAGACTTTGAACGGCGAATGGTAGTTGGAGCTAGACGCATGGGTCATTCCATTTCGGATATCGTTAGGGAATTCAACATTCCGAGATCCACAGTGTCAAGAGTGTGCCGAGAGTATCTAATTTAAGGCAAAACATCCCACCATGGACAGCGCAGTGGCCGACCACCTGCACTTAACGACCGAGACCAGCGACGTCTGCGTAGAGTTGTCAATGTTCACAGACAAGCAACAGTGCGTCAAATAACCTCAGAAATCAATGTGGGACGTACGAGGGACGTGTCCGATAGGACAGTGCGGCGAAATTTGTCTTCCTTGGGCTATGCCAGCAGAAGACAGACTCGAGTACCTTTACTGACAGCACGACATCGCCTGCAGCTACTCTCGTGAGCTCGTGAACATATCAGTTGGTCCCTAAACGAATGGAAAACCGTGGCTTGGTCAGATGAGTCACGATTTCAGTTGGTAAGAGCTGATGGTAGGGTTCGAGTGTGGCGAAGACCCCACGAAGCCATGGACCCAAGTTGTCAACAGGGCACTGTTCAAGCTGGTGGTGGTTCCATAATGGTCTGGGCTGTTTTTACATGGCATGGACTCGGTCCTCTGGTGCAACTGAACCGATCATTGACTAGAAATGGATACCTTCAGCTACTTGGAGATCACTTACAGCCATTCATGGACTTCACGTACTCAAACAACGATGGGATTTTTATGGATGACAATGCGCCATGTCACCGGGCCACAATTGTTCGCGATTGGTTAGAAGAATATTCTGGACAATTCCAGCGAATGATCTGGCCACCTAGATCGTCCGACATGAATCCCATCGAACATTTATGGGACATCATCGAGAGGTCAGTTCGTGCCCAAAACCCTGCACCGTCAACACTTTCACAATTATGGACGTCTATAGAGGCAGCATGGCTCAATATTCCTGCAGGGGACTTCCAACGACTTGTTGAGTCCATACCACGTCGAGTTGCTGCACTTCGCCGGGCAAAAGGAGGACCGACAAAACATTAGGAGGTATCCCATGACTTTTGTCACTTCAGTGTACATAAACGAAAAAGAGCGTTTCAAGACTTTTCGCGCCTATGTAATTTGTCTCCATTGTTTTACCATGTACTTTCAGATACCCATTTTGTTAACTACCGACTTACAGTAAAGAACAGATAAGAGCTCTGTCTGTAGCTCCATTCTAGTTTTTATTCCTGACATATTGATATTGAACGAGACCTAAAAACAATTTTCTTTTACAATATAATCTCCCCTTATGATCTTTAACACACTCATTTACTTTCCCCTTCGTAATTAACGTCATCCTCCCCTTCTTGACCGCATTTGCAACGACACTTTGGTTAGAACCCGAGGAAAATCATTAGATAATCACAAAATCATTACCGATTAAACAGGCCTATTCGGTAAAAATCTGTTAATAAGTAATCTGAATCCGATAAAATTAAACAAGCCACCAAGTAGAACGTAAAATTCACGGAAGAGCATTAACAATTAAAATACAGCAAACTACAATGAATTAAAAAGTGAACTAAAACATTAGTACATAAGGGATAAAAATCCAGACGAGACGTAGCACTTAGCAATGGATATAATCAAATTAAATTTTAAATAAAAATCTAATTTTATAATCAATTCAATAAACCTAATTTAATATTCATTAATGGAAAGAAGAAATGGGTTTTCAAACGATGGAAAGTTAGCTGCATAGTGCTAAATATTCATCAAAATTACGCAATTAAATACGTAATTAAACGAATAAGAATCGAATTACAGTTCGTAACTTACGGAACGAATGAAGACTAAATTTGTGATGTCATCAGAGGTCATGTGAGCATACGTAACTATGCCGTTACGAAAATCCCATCTCTGACGTCATGTACTACTATTTGCGAATTTTCGACTCTTCTTCCGAAAAATTTCTGTCAACTATGTTCTTAACGAAAAAGCTAAACAAAATCACTAATTTTGGTTTAAAAATATTTAAATACAAATTCTTTGAAAGTATTTTTGAGAGAAATTCCCATAAATAACTATAAAACAGGTACCCTAAATATTGGCGCATAAATGCCCTTCAATATACCAAATTTCCAAACACGATAGCAGTAGTGGAATTATGTCTTACTGAGGGAGATTACTGCCCGCGCCATTGTTTCATCTGCATTTGGTTTCATTAAAGACAACATGAACTGGCCCATATCTGTCCTGCTTATTTCCATCTTACGTTTCGAATGAGGTGCTGAGGAGGCAAGAATCCTATGGGTTATTAGAGCTTTTCCTACCACTTCCCACCGGGATTTTTCATTTGCTCATTATTTCCATTTTTTATTCCTTTGTATTTTAATACCTTTTGATTGTTTCATCTATGGTAGATTAAGTTTCGGTTACCTTTGTAAAACCCTACATTGATGAGAGAAAGAGAAGAAGGAAGTACAATGAGAAAAGATGGTACTTTGAAATGGAACCTTTTATTCAAATCCAGAAACAGTTCTGCACAGCTTTCGAAACCATTAGACATTTCGGAACGGGAAACCCGAGGGCTCAACTGTACATTTTCCCGGAATTCCAACCAAGAAGCCTCCAGCTGCTAGTTGAATGTACAAATCACCCGCACTAGGAAAGACATGTAAGGGAACTTGATTAATCCTTACATTCTCCCTATTTAAATGGCGATAAGGGAGAGACTGGAAATACGAATTCTGTGGTCAAGTCAACCAACTCCAGAAGATGACGGGTTATCGTCCACCCCAATTTAATTCGGGCGCCCCTGTAGAGATTATTAGGCTTTTTGAACTGCGAAATTTACCAAGTAATGCCCTTGACGGGGTTCGAATCATGAAGTCTTCCTACTGCCAGCCTGTCGTACATTAACACCACGAGAGCACGCTCGGACGAATGAGATTACTCTATGATTTTCTACCTAGAAATAGCATTTTGGCCATGTATAATGAAGTTTTATAAACTAGGAGCGTTCTTGATCAAAATACACACAGACACACACTTACGCACACCATCACACACACACACCAAGCAGAAGACCAAGCACAATTTGATGAGAACATTGAACAAATTCACGGAGCTTTTCTTCGTAGTGTAAGAAAGACAGAGATACTCTTTTCGTAAATCCATTTGCCTCCCCTCCATATTTAATATTATTTTTAAACTAAACTAGAGAACTATTCTCATAAAATGTCACAAATGGCAGTAAAGACAGAAAATCCTTATTATAGAACTCTGGAAGAACATAGTTACATAATTTTTTAATGCATTCAACACTTAAAAAAATTTGCAAATTTTTTCACCTTCTTTGGAAATTATGATAATTATAAAACACTGTTTAATTTTTCCTCATCTTTCGGAGGGTAAGGGACAGCCCTATCATCTCTCCATTTAAATACACCACTGTTTCTTGAAGCTTTATTTCCAAGCTTTAGTTAGTTGGTTTATTGATTCTGAAGAGTATAAGGTCTTTCTAGTAAGAATCTATGTGGAGGGTTTTTAAAAGAAAACGGGCTCTTATTCTTATTTCACAATAGCGGCAAAACCAAAGAAAAGCACTATACAGAGAAACATACAAGTGGACGAAACAACATAATTTCACCATTAGTCGTACAGGTATAGTCCCACCACCTAACTATGGATCTTCGACCAAATTTTGTCAGCACAGCACCTTGGGGGTAGGTTCAAGAATCTCCCACTTCTAATATTTAACCACCAAACCATTCGAGAAGACTTTCGGCTAACCAGTATTTTGAGTGCCCCCATGCCGCACAGATACTATATATTTAAAAACATAGGTGCCTTCTACGGGATTCAAGTTCGGGCCCATCGGTGTGGCAGTCAGGGTCGGTAATCATTATACCGACCAGGGCGACAAAAAGACCCATTCAAAACAAAACAAAAGGGAAAAAACACTTCAAATTAATTTTTTCCACCTCGCCATTTGAAGGGAAATCAGTGTCCTATCAGTTCGTACTTTAGAAACGCCTTTGTTGCACGAAGTGTCGTTTCTGGACTTTGGGTGGTTAGTTAAATGGTTTGATTTGGTTAGGTGTATGTGATTACGGCAAAGCCTCAAAGCTATCTGCCTAAGGCGAGGAATGCTTTCGTGAAGGACTTTCTAAGGGTAACTGGATCGTATACATGTTACACATGGAGAAAACCACGAAAACGCACACGCAGCCAGCCCGTTCGCGGGGGTTCGATCCTCGGACCGAACTACCAGTGTTCAGAGACTTTAGTGCTCGGCCGCTGGTGGGCGGTTCCTTAACTGATTATGACAATTAATTATTAAATTCGAGTCAACAAACTACATGCTGAACTTAATATTATCCAGTTATCAACTTTCACTATCATTTTGCCCGAAATTTTCAGGAAAAATAATGCAGTATTAATACTACTACAATCAAAATCGGTAATTACGATCATAATGATTCACTTAACTTCAAAAGACCAAAATTCATTTTAAATTCGCAAATTATTATTTAAACATTTAATTTACTTTTATTCGTAATTTGTAAATACGTATTTGAAAATTGTTAAAGTAAGAATTACTCGTTGGATCGAATTGATAACACTATGCCTAATCTTTGTTCATCTCTGATTCAAATTGCTGGCTCGAAAGTTGTTGTTTGGAAAAGAAAAAGCTGTTAAGCACTATGTGGAATTAATTATAGTTCGTCTCTTTAAAATGACTTACCCCAGAGGTCTCGAACTGGCGGTCCCCGAAGCAATTTTACACGATCCACAAATGCATTTACCGTAATGAACGAACATTATTATGTCAAGAATATGAACTAAAAGTTTAAGATTTTAAATGATTTGGAGTTCAGTATTGCATTATTTTCATTACACATACATACGTGAGCAACGCTTAAGAAAATCTACAAGTGGAACTGATTAATTTACATTGTGATATAAATCTTCTTCAAAGATTTGAAGATGCAGTCTTGATTAAGTATTATTCGTACTTGTCAAAAGATAAGTATCTTCAGTTGCGGATTTTTAAGTAATCACTTTGTTTGGAAGTACATGTATATGCGAACAATATTTCTTCGCAGATGGAAATTAATAAGCCTATATGCATTTGCAATTCGTGATAAAGATAGTTTCTAGTAATTTTCATCCAAAGTTAAAAACTTGATCAAAATCGAAACTCCGTAATGTGCTGTAGCTGAAAGTTATAGTAAGAAAGTAAGAAATTTGTAATTATTTATATACAAATATATGTATTTTTCCTATATGAGTCAAAGAAAAATTTTAAAAAAAGTAAAAGGAAGAAAATAGGTTGTGCTTTATATATTCTCAAGTTCTGTCCCACTTAACAGATTTTCGTAATTGTTTACTTTTAGCTTCAGTAAGTCAGTTGTTTATTTGTTGATTTAATACATAAGAACTATTTGAAATAAATATCAGCATAAAAATTCATCTTTAGCTGTCAATATGTTTGAATCCCAAAGTATAACCAACAAAAATTTAGTACCTTCAGATTTCAGATAGAAAATAAGCATACTTTTGAATTTTTTCTTAGCATCATTACCATTTCTGTTTATGTACGTTTTGGTAAATATTTAATGAATAAAATTTAGTTAAAAAAATTTTTAACTAAATTTCATTTTGTTAAAAAAATTTTTAACTAAATTTCATTTTGTTAAAAAAATTTCGGCCACTTAACTGCTTTCACATCGTACATTTGGACCGCGTGCAATTTGAGTTTAAGACCACTAGAACAAACTCAGATTGACAAATATCTGTTATTTTCATCAATATTCACATATTAAAAATCTTCCGATTTGTAATAGAGTTTTGTGCTTAAGCATGCAGATGCATGCACCTGTTTCTACTATCTACCTGATGACAACAGAAAATACGCGAATATTGCTCGAAAAAATTTTCAAGGAGTTCTACTTCTCTACGATAGATGGCGCAAGTAATTCTACCGAAAACAATTCAGTCCTAAAACTTGGATTTCAGTTGCGTATTTTCGTTCAATAGTTTTCAGATTTGCACATAATTTATTACATACTTCAGTGTGAAATAATTGATTTATTTGACTGAAACTACAAATTGTCACAATCACTCAACGTTAATTCTGTTAATATTTGCAGTTTATGTTAATGACCACCCAAACAAAATTTTTAAATTTTCGGATTTAGTAATTTAAGAGGAAAACATAATTAAAAAACACACATAGTTTTTATTAAACCCTATTAATTTAAGCATCCTAATTATTGTTCACCATTTAAATTAGGATGACGAGTTAACAATGATGAATTTCAGAATAATGGAATCCTTATAAATGTTTTTTAATTCTTTTAATCAAAGAATTAAAAATGATTAAATAATGAAGAGAAACTAATATTTCATGATTTAACAGCTTTCATCTAATTTTATTTCAGGGAAAGAGATATGGAAACAATTTCATCCTGTTTGTGTAATGAATCAAAACATTCCTCTCATGTATGGTGAAACGGTTACTGCTCCTGCGCGATGAAAATCCCGTGTTCGACACAAAGGCATAGTATTGCATGCATTCTTCAGTATTTAATTAATCCTATGTCATATAATTGTCACTCAAGCTCCATAATCATTCCTGGTCTTAAACTGTGTCGAAAACTAGCTCTGTATAATTTTATTAAAATTCTAAATCATCATTAACCTTAATAGCTTGTTCTTTTTGAGCTGTCACAATATAAATAAGCAAATATTTGTGTCCCCGATAACTAACACAGTTTAAATTCTGCAGGTCTTGGAACAATAATTTTTGTAAGGAACGACAGATATTGGCTTATTTATACGTTTTGACGTCTATAGGTTCTTTTTGTGTTAATACTAAATTACAGTTTCAGAATTTAGAATTATTTTTAGTTACATATCAATGTTAAAAGAATAAAGCTAACTCAAATATGATTTTTCACCGTTAAGACTACGATCAAAGTATTCTAGTATGTACTGAATTTAAAGATACTTCAGAAGGAAAGAAAAGACCAGTTGGTTCCACCAAAATTGGCAGTATTAACTGAAACAGGTCACTGGAGTTAAGAAGCAACAGGCATGTCCAAAAGAACACAATTTTTTTCAGAGAAGAAAAATTTCAGCTTGCCACGATAATAAGATTCAGTACAGTGTTTGAGTATAGTAATGTATAAGATTATCAAATTTACTTTTGAGTTGTATCTCACTCATACACGAGTGCAATTCGAAAATCTAGAAGAGTTCTAGGAGGCGGATGCATCTTGTAAGACGTCTTCGTAGTGTATATTTGTTCAATGAGACTGAAAACAGAAGAACAAACTGTTACAGAAGGCTGGCCATTTCCTCATTTCATAGGTACAGTACATCCAATAGAAAGACTTGTGACTCAAACATAAATTCAAAGAGCTTTACATGCACTGAATAATTGCAGCAGAATGACGTGATATTATCTAAAATCTGTTAACTGCTCTCCTTCTCCCAGTCATACGCTATACCAGTACATCATCGTCAATACAATATACCACTCTAAGTTACAATACCACCGACACAAAAATATTCTGTATAAGGCTATTTGAAGGCAGTTCGCGCGTTAATGGTCACAAATGGCATCTTACGATAGAAAACTAGAAAACGAAGCCCCTAGCCACATCTATTGAACGAAAAGCAGCTAAGAAAATTTCATTAAGAAAACTTACTCTGAAAAACAGGCGATATAAGGGGATTAGATTTGTTTTTACTAATCGAAAGCTAAAACTTTTCTACGGACAAGAAACACCTTCATGAATAATTTGAATAATTTTGGCTTCAAAAAACAGAAATTGTAATATTTTAAGCAGCAGTGATCAGCAATATAGAATTTATGAGCTTCTTGTTTTTCAAAGCATAAGTCTCCCACTTTATACACCGAAATTTTATGGCTTTCCTTGTTTGACCAATAAATGTATATTAAACCACACTGGCAAGCAATACTATAAATGTCCTATGAGTTTACACATCTCTCTAAAATGTCACTCTTATAATAAACGCACAGCCTGACGTAAAATATGCCTCACTATGAAAGAACGATTGGAGACAGACCAAATTTTGTACGGAGATAATCAGGCACTTAAACTAAGGATTTAATTTTTAAAGATGTGAAGACCATAAGCGGCCAAGCAGTAAAATCGCTGAACACTAGTAGCAAGCTAGGTTCGATTCCAGATGAGCGGGCTGACTGCATGGTTGGTTGGTTGGTTGCGGAGGACGGGGACGCCTGATGTCTAACAGAGGTAAACAGGCATGTGTCTCGCGCCCTCCACTAACCAGGAACAACTCCCTGAGGCCTCAAGAGGCCGCCTCAGGAGCTTTTTAGGATGATAACAAGAGCATTTACATGGCCATACAAGGGCAGATTGCATTCGTTTTACTGTTTTGACATTTGTTGTTGCAATTTGCTATGGTAATTTTTCATATTCACAATAAAATTCAAATAAAAATACAACTTAAATATACAGATACAAAAATACAGTTACAAAATAATAGGATTAAAATACAGGCTCATAGGTTTAAAAAAAATAAGTATTATGCATATACAGAAGAGGAAATGTTAAATACATTTGATTGTACATTATTTGATAAGTGTCTGTAATAGGGACTTATGTAAGTTTTAGGAGTAGACTTATGTGTCTGAGAATGTGGAACTGCATGCTGACTTAGTTAGTGTATCATGCCTTGAGAGTTTTGGTTAATGAGGAGAGCACAAATCTTGGCCCATTCTCTTGAGCTTGTTAACAACTTTGCAAATTGTATTTACTGCCGGTTTGTGCTTTATAAGGAAGCGGTGATAAGCTTCACTATTGTTGATGGGAAGAGGGAGGTGATTTCCTGCTGTCAGATGGCATTCAGAAACATAGTGGTCTGGGGAGCCTTTCGCTCCGCAGGCGCATATGTCCGTGGTTGTTAGCCCATGTCTATTGAAGTAGGTCGGGAATGGGCCGTGTCCCGTAATATAAGCCGTAAGAGGAGCTATTGCAAAGTTGCGTTCAGTGCTGACTTTCGGGAGGTAGCTGTATGTACGTCTTCCAGTTGTGCAGTGCGTCCAGTCTTCCTGCCAAAGATTTAGGCCTTGACCCCGTAATAGCCCTTTGAGGTAGGAAGGAGGGGCTGGGATTGTGATTTTTTCAGCTTCTGGATCAGTGGCTGCTTGCTTGGCCAGGCTATCAGCTGCTTCATTCCCCTCATTTTCTGCATGTGCCTTGATCCATGTTAAGGAGAGATGTTTCTGCGGGTTGCGCTGTAAAAGTTGTTGTAATTTGATGATAAAGGGCGAGGTGTGGTTGTGATTATCTAGTGCTAGAAGTGTTGACATACTGTCAGTGAAAATTTTCGCCCGTTCTATATTATTATTGAAAATGTAATCTACCGCGGTTATAATTGCCTGCACCTCCGCCTGGAACACACTGTTGTTTAAGTCAAGGCGTCCTTTCCATACATGGATGATTCTTCCTTCGTCATAGTGTGCAAAGGCGCTGCCTACTCCGTCTTCCTGCTTAGAGCCGTCGGTGTATATTTGCGTATCCCTTGAAACTCGCGTCATTGACAGTGGCTGTATCCGTGAGATGTTAATTCTTATTCCTGTGCCTTTACGTGCGGGATGAGTGTGAAGAGTGTTACCTGGGCTTTGAAATTGCAGAGGGCTGTATGTTATGTTGTCAAATGTTGCATCTTTGCGGAGGTATATGAGGGTGGTGTAGACTGCCTCTTGTTCTGCCCGTATGTGGAGTGGAATGAGCCCTGCAAGGACTGTCGCTGAGCTGGTGGCTGTGGTGCGGAACGCTTTACAGAGATTCAGAGCGAATGGTCGTTGAAGAGATGTAAGATGTTTGATCTTTCGTCCTCCCATCGGTTGGGCCCATACGGCAGCAGCATACAATACTATTTTTTCAGCTACCGCATGGTAGAGGATCTTCTGAATATGAGTCTGACCCCAGTTTCTACCTTGGAAGGCACGCGCCTTTCTGGCTATAGCTTATGTTTTGTTCTTTAGTTCTTCGATGTGAGGGATCCAAGTTAGTTTTTATCCCGGATTACACCTAGAAATGCTGACTACATTTCCCCATGCTGACTGACCCCATGCTGACTGCATGGGTGTTTTCGTGGTTAGTAACAAATGTAACGTGCATACGAGTCAGTTACCATTAGAAAGTCCTCTACAAAGAACTCTCTCTCTTGGCAGATAACGCTAATGTGCCCTGTCATAATCTCAATAAACCAAACTATCAAAAATGTGCAACGGTAAGATACTTACATACACAAGGCATCAATACGAGGCTGCAATCCATTTCGAGCAATATATTCTTGAACACGTCTTGCACAGAATCAATGAATGTTCGAATAATTTCTTATAGTATCGTGCACCGTGATTTGTTCATGTGACCCTAAAGTTCCTCTTTCATTCATGGAGGTAAGGTGGTAATCAACCCGTGACGAATCATATTCTACAAATGCTAGATTGACGACAGGTCGGGAATCATATTAGCCCAGGAAACACCAGCTCATTTTGCGGGGAATTCAGGATGATGTGAGCAGTGTATGATTATGCGTTATCTTATCAAAAACTGGTGTTTAACATGCCCTGAAGGTAAAGAAGATGAGGCTGCAACGCTGAGGGTCCGGTGAATGTTCCCGTAATACGAACTAAAGATGAACGGCACTCAAACTTATTATTTCTCGTTGAGGGGTCGTGCATTGTTCAAAAATGGTACAAGCATCCGATCGGAGGACATGTCACCTCCCCACTCTGACTCTTCATCATATGTGAGGTAGAAGCGAGGTTCGGCGCTGAAGACTAAACTGCCCCATTTGACACTCGACACAACTCGACACAAACGTTCACGATGATTAAAGAAAACTTTCGTAAATGATGGCTAAACCCCAAATCTGCATCAGCAAACGTCGCGAAACTGTTTGAAATGGTACTAGAGCAAAAGAAACATTCTGGACATTTCGCAAAATGTCCCCAATTGTGAACTGTGAGTCAATTACGATGAGATGTCTTGTGCGGGGTTTAGTGCGCTTTGAAGCCCGTTTTCTCACCCTTGACCCCCTATGGCATCGACAATTCCTTCTCGAATCCATTGTAGCCAAATCAGACCAATATTTGCGGTTTCAGTTTCATTTCTTATCTAATATGATGCAAGGGCCAACCAGCGGCACAGAGGCCTAATATAAAGCCTTTCATGAACTCCTCCATTTGCTAATACGAAGTTTTAAAGGCACTGTCTCGTCTTTTTATTAACCAGAATCGGTAGTCCACATGAGGTCGAGCGATAATGTCGCTGAATACTAGTTATACAATGCGGGTTCACATCCCGCCAGACGAGCTCATTACATGGGAGTTTTCGTCATGTGTAAAGTGGGTACTAGCCTATTTCCATTAAAAATCCTCCACGGGGGCATTTCTTTCCATAAGCAGTTAGCCTCAAGTTGCTTTGCCTTAATAAACTAACCAGTTACCAGACTCGGACATAATATATATACTCGAATATAATATATAGAAACTATCCCGTACCGTAGTCATGAAGCTGCCGAATCTGATGGCTTCAGGTATTGTTTAGATGCTTATGTCTTGTGCCTAAATCGTGTGATTGGCTTGTAAGAATAACTCCCATTACATGGCTATGCATTTGCTTCTTCATGGTATGGTATTTTTCTCTGTCAGATAAATGATCGAGTTTTCCTGATCAAAAGCTATTTTAAGAGTTGAAAACTTTAAGTGCACGGAAAACGAAAGAATAAAACTTTGAAAATTATCAGCGCTCCACTGGCAGCAACCCGACCACTGTCCTAGTTCTCAAAACGGCCCCTATGAAAGGTTTTAAGAACGATAGCTTTCGTATCATGCAATCATAATCAAATACCTTCTTCACCATAGTAAAAATGGGATCAAAATTTCACGTTTTTTCTGATTCAACAAAATGTGCTGATGAACGAAAGCACATTCCACACTTGCAAACTAAAAATGCGCGTATTTCAGTTAGATGTAAATAACATTCAAGAAATTTTTAGCACAGTGGTAATGTTTCTTTACAGTGACGTTCTCACAGACCCTTCGCATATTTTTTCAACGCCTCTGAATAACATAACTTTAGAATTTATCGAATGGAGATAATAACAAGCCACGGTTCACGAAATCTCATTACAAAGCAATTTCCAACTAGCAGGAGTAGGACTTTAAAACAACTTCATTAATACGTTCCTTTTTCGGGTTGGGGGGTAGTGGGTTAATGAACCTAGCAAAGAAATTATTTCGCTTATTGAAGCCTCTAAATATGCCGCTAATGAAACCCTTCTTAAATCAAGAGCAGTTTGGGAGAGCTTCAGACAATTTAGAAATCATGCTCATGCTTGAGCATTAGAGCCACACCCAGGAATATTACAACCACGCCCAGGTGTTACAGAAAACATCTCACTCGTTATCAATCGTGTTTGTAAACTGTCTCATGCGTTGTTCAAGATAAAGCAGCAAAGTCTAGAAAAGCCAAACCATTAGAACCAAAAGAATATATTCAGATTTTATTTAAATTTGTAAAATTTATTAAATAAATACTATGCTATAAAGATGAAAATAACATGTTTTACTAATTACATTGACTGCAAAATACCTGTTTGGCACGGCTGAAGTTTAGATATGGAATAAGCTAATGATTTGTTGTTTCTTGTTCATAAAAGCGTAAAATACGGTACTATTATCAGCACTTTGAAATAAATACACAAATTCTTAAATACTATTTTACTAAGTTAAATTCCTTACCACAGCACGGCACGGCGATGAGGGTTTGTATATTTTGCATAGTTGACATTCTCAAAAGCATGCTTAAATGAAACCGCTTCTTCATATTTATATTACAATTTGAGAAACAAGAAAGAAATTAGATGAATGATGGTTTCATGGTTCTAAATTAAACTTTTATTAGCCTACCATGTGAAAGAAAGAGTTTCCGGGAAAGGCTTTAATGAAGGAAAGTAGTTAAGGTAAAGGTAATGAAATGAAAAAATGTCTGGATTCCGATATTTTGTATACCAGTACCTTTAACTAACTTCAGGGTCGGGGCCCTGGCCGGCCAGTGCAACCGCTGTGACAGCAACCACGTGGCAAAATTTAGGAGCAGCAAAAATTAATTAGAATTAAGGGAAGGAATGAGCAACAAAATTTAGGTCAAAACACCATCTATGAATACTGGTCCATGTATCTGCTTAAAAGACAATGCATATGATGCGTAGTCCGCTGTGAGCGCAGGGAAGGTAAGCCTAAACTACTGAGATTTGAATTCATAGATTCCAACTACTTTGTTGACATTAACGGATAAACAAGGATATACGCTGAAATAGATTCTATTTTCACTAATTTTTACATTTTGGGCTACGAATTCGCAAAGCAATCTCGTTTTCGATGAGCTCATTCTTGAATGGTTGGAAAAGCTGTAATTTGTAAGGAAAAAAGTTCATAAATTTCATCATTCTTCGCAATGAACCGTTTGCAAGTCTACTTTGGGATAAAACTTTTCTTGGTGAAGCAGTTAGTTTTTCTTCTAAATATTTCTACATTATAACCTACTATTATGGCTTGTTCTTTCATAACTATGGTTTTGTTGTAAGATTCTGCACTCTTGCAACAAAATGATTTTAAGATTTATTTAGATTTTGATATTTAACTAAAATAAATTGAAAATAGGAAGAAAAAATACTTGACCATAAGTAGCCACACTGAAAATAAATAAACTTTAAATTCTAAAGTTGATCGTGCAATAACGAAAAAAAAGGGGATTTCTTAAGAATTCCATGTTAGAAAAATACAAGACAATCAGAAGGATGTCATGAAATTTCACTGCACAAACTAGTACAATAGAAATATCACATAGAAAAATCAAGGGAATCATAATAAACTATTTTTTATTAGGTTATCTGGGCCACAATTTATTTCAATTTGAAGACTGGAGTTCGAGCAAAAGCTCTCTGAATTTGATTGTGATTGTGAATGGGTACGACTTTTGAAACATTACCTAATATTTTATTAAAAACAAAACAAACTTATTTAGAAATATGCTGTTGAAAGAAGAATTTTGTTGCATATAAATAAACTTTCTTTTCACCATCGACGGAACCAGCTGGTCCACTGGGTTAGGTGCTTTTCAGCCTGTTGGATCCCGTCGATGGAATTAAAAATAAATACATGAATAAATATAAATAAAGAGCTTAGTACTGTGTTCTCCGGGGATTGGCCACGAAACGAGGAACATTGAAGTAAGGACCAGAACATGGAAAGAAGGTTCATGGTAGGGACTGCTAAGGCTAAGCGAAACAGTTTTCACTATTATCGTACAAGTTAGGCGTACAGTTATATTAAGGATGTGCTATAATAATCAGGTAGATATATAAAGATGATCAAATACATTACAAATTGTGGAATACATTAAATGAGTTCTGGATTAATCATAATATTAAATATAATTAAAAACAAAGCAAAAATAACAAACAAACAAACCAAAAAAAAAAACACAGGACATTTAGTAAATTAATATATAAACGGAGCAGGTTGCTGACGGCGCTGTGTCCAAGGAAAGAAGTCACTCCAGGCTGTCAGCAATGCTTTTAGCAATGATAGTGCAGTCTCTAATGCGGCTGAGCGCATATTTATTCTTAATTGTGTTCTTGAACCATGCCGGCATATTGATTGCAGTTGGTCTTTTTAAATATGAATTCCCTGTGTGCGAGCAGACAAAAAGATAGTGATCTGGGTCACCAGTACTGCCACAAATACATTGGTCACTGTCTCTTAGGCGCAATCTATGAAGATAGGACATATATGGGCCATGCCCTGTCAGATACTGTGTGAGGTGCGAAGAGCTGCTATTTAAATTATGGTTAACTTTTGGTCGGGAATCATACAGTCTGCTGCCTGTGGTGCTTGTCTCCCAGTAGTTTTGCCACTGCTTCATTAGTTCACATTTGAGAGTAGTTTTCAGATATGAGTGCGGAAGGGGCACACCAATGCTACTCACGTGGGGTTCATTGGCTGCGCTTTTCTCAATCATATCCTCTGCTTTATTTTCTTTAATCCCCATATGGGCTGGAACCCATTGTAGCTGGGGCCTCAGACTTGTAGGAATCGAAATTAATAGTTTTTGTACATCTCTGACAATGGGATGTCTACTGCGGCCGTCCTGGATGGCCTGCAAGCTTGACATTGAGTCTGTGTAAATTACTTTATACATGCCATTGTTAGCAGTAAATTCCAGAGCTGCCTTTAGGGCTGTAAGTTCTGCCTGAAACACCGAGTTACTGGGACGAAGCTTCTTAATATAAACAAACTGCAAATTGTTGCATTTGTATTGTATATAATAAAGAGAACTATGCGCGATTATTAATATTTTTATAACACTAAAAAATTTTATTCGCTGGCCATTATGCGGTTATCAGTAAGTGCAGGTGAGTCTGTGATAGTCTTTTGTTTATTTGCTATGGAATTCTACATCCTTCTCTGTTTCTTGTGTATCGTTCCGCGCGTAAGGGTTCGTAACAGATTGAAAGCACACAGAACCGACGATAGACTGATAAAATTTATCTTCATAAAAGAAACACTTTACAGTTCTGGAACTTTCCACAGAAGCACTCGTAAAGCTCTTCTCAGAATCACAGAGCACAATCAGCAGTTCACTTCAAACTACTAAGAATGTTAAACATAACGCTATGCAAAGCGCATCCAAACAGCGAAGCTCCCACGATCTCTCGATATTCCGAAACCAGCTCTGAACTAAAAATTGCGAACTGATGCTTTCTCCGGGCTTCTATAGTTTTCCCTCGCCCGCTGAGAAATCTCTAATACCTTCTATTACCTTCCATTACTGGAAGGCATATGCGGTCAAAGTTACATATAAGGGACCAATTCCAGTTATTCAATTACAGTACCAATTTATAGCTATAAAGGTACAGGACCAAAATGCTGCCAAATGGTCGTTAAGCTTGGCAACGTTTGGTGATTTATCGCCAAATCTGGCGATAAAAATTAGTCTCCAAATCCATTGCAAGTTTGGCGATATCTCTTCAATTAGCGAGGTAACTTTTACTTCAATATAAAATAGAGTTGCCCCTGTAATCTTACTTTTCTGGCAGAGCTTAGCCCTCTTCAGACTTTACTTGTTGCATTATACAACAGATACTGCCATTTCATATATTGTTTCACTAAAATTGTTTACATGTATATGAAATTAGTAACAAAATTTTATTTTTAATATTTATTAAAAAACAGTGTTGCCATTAATATAATTACACTTAACATTCAAAATAAATGGATTTACTATGTCTGAAGTTGTTTTAATGCTCGAATAATAGCTAACTACTAGCAAGGGAAAAAACAATCATTTTGGCTCTTTGGTAGTTTGCAGTGTCAATAGAGATACTTTAATAATGATATAGTTGCCTGCAAATTGGAGATGGCAGCTCAAAGTGAACACAGGAAAAATTATTATACATATGCTTTCTAAATCGATTACCTGAACCTATCAAACGCCAGCCCATTTCGAATAATTGAGATTCTATAATGTTTTGAATAATTTTCACAGTGTTATGCTGTTAGATATAGCGATAGAAGAAATGTTCTCACAATGTTCCTTTCATTAAACATCATCATCAAAATCAAAGGGAAAAAAGACAGACTCTAGAACCAATATCTGCTGTAAATAGTTCATAATCTACATCTTTTTTAATGATATTTATTGAATATTTATTTATGTCGGTATTTTACTTTTCTATTTTTTTTGGGGGGGGGGTTAGTTGCACAAATCAAATATCTTAAGCTAACATTCCAACAGCACTATTTCCGCCTCTTTCTCAAAAAACTGATATCCATTCATCAGTAAAATTGCTGAGGAGACAGCACTAAATTGCTGCTCATTCAAGATTCCTTCCCACTGCTCCCATATGTGAGAAGATTCCCATACTGCAGCCGCACCTTCCAAAACAATGTTACATAAAAATAGCCTTAAAGCAGAGTAAGCAAGGAGCAGTGTAGCACAACTATTTTGTTTTGAAATTTTAATGTTTTAGTTGCCTTTCAAGAGGTTAATTGATATTCTTAGCTAAAAAGGAATACAATTATTTAAAAATATTTCAGACTTCAACAGTAGTTTATTGCTTCTTTAATTTCTCTCATTGAATAAAATTAAAGATTAAATTTAGATAAAGATTTTAAAATTAACTTAAGATAAAGTTAATTTTTAACTTTAGACAAAGTTTTGCATTATTCTGATTATCTCTATTTACTTTATTTATTTGTCAGCGAAATTTATAAATGAGAGAAATTATGCCATATATATAATATATGGAGATAATGCATTAAAAAGATAAATAGCGCTAACAGTTGCTATTTAGCATATCAAATATTGATTGATCTAAAATTCATTGAATTCCAAAACAAGTTTTTCTAATACTTGCGCAATAGCTACAAAGTAAGATAACAATAATTTATTTACTAAAGAAATATTGATTATATTATCTCCTAATATAAATTTAGTAGAATGTATCAAAAAGAGGGAATCCATATGTAGGAAGTTTAATTCCGAAAATTGTGTTTTAAAGAAACTTGAATGTAAATCATGAAAAAAACTTTTTAAGGGGACTTGAATTTAAATTATGAATAGAAAAATTTCAAACTTTGAAAGAGGAATTAATGTTATTAGAAAGCGATATGATTAAAGCCGGATGAAATTTTCTTTTAAAGGACAATTAAAATGGCAAAAATATAAGAACTTGAATAAAAAATAAAAATTGAAACTATTAATTACATTTATGCATACACGATTCAAAATCATTTCTTGATGAAAATGAAAGACGTAGAAAACAGTTAATACTAAATGGCTCAATGTATTATAAATATACTTTTGGTCAGGTAAGGTGAATATCAGATCACAAGGATCTAGTATTTTAGCTGGCTAGAATCTGCAAGCATAGTTATCGTGAACGAATCAGAACGAATTCCGGGATGATAGCCCCACAAATTATCATCTAAAAATTTCAATTCGTTATTCATGAATTTGTAGGGTTTCCCTTAGCTTGCATAACAAATTATTTTAAGTTTAGTACCTTTCCTGAACCTATTTTTTCCCCTCGCATTTCCTCGCCAGGATGAAAATTTAAAGCTAAGTGAAGTAAGTATAAAATCAGACGAAACGAGAAGTTTATTCAGAGAGTGATTTCACTAGCCAGCGCACATTACCCGTTTGTCCTCGCTGTTACGCTGAGTTATTGATACGCCTTTTTGGCCATTTAAGAAGTATATCGCCGCGTAGGTTGTTGAGTCAGCTTAGTTAGCCTTAAATTAAATTGTTAGTCCAGTATTACTAAAAGGTGTTAAATTAAATTGTTAGTCCAGTCCGGTAGTTTGGAGGTAAAGTGTTCTACTACGGCCATGAAGCTAGTGAATCTTACACGATTCCTCTGCCCCAGCAGCATCTTAAATGTAAGTTATTCAAAATCTTCGAACAAATCCCTTCCACTCTTGATGAATGTCTTCAGAGAATGGATCTGATCATTATACTCACAAATATTACCTCTCCTCAGTTATCCAGATATCGTTTTGACCCTCGTATTCATCACACATTATGATTGAGCGTTTCATGAACAGCCAGAACCGAATTTGTAGTACAGAGAAGAGGATATTGAATCAGGCTGCCTTTTAGTGGTTGAAATCATTTTGGCTGTCATAATTACGAAAATCATGTCCATTTTTGTGAAGAAGTGCCCCCTCTTCAACAGAGGTAACTTGAAAAGTAATGAATAACAAAGTTTTCAACGGAAAATTTATCCAGATATTTATATTATTTCTGCTGGAAAAAAATAAACTTGTAAGTTGTCTGTAAGCATGTCAATATTCTTCATCAATAGTTAATAGCGTTTATTTACGCATCTTATGTGTAAAAATGCAGCGAAAGTTATAGTAGTGCTGAAAATTTGAAAAAATTAACTGCTTATCATCGCCTTAAACTTGTCTTTATCCTTAAAGAAGGGTAGCATTCACCTCAGAATACATCTTCAGACCACCTAATTGTGATTTGCAGTTACTACTGCTGGTAAATTATCGATAAAATTTCAAAAATATAATTTTCTATGATAATTAGCACATTAATAACAGATCTTGGAAACTTGATTACATTCGATTAAAAAATTAGAGAGGTAGTAAATAGTTACTTACGAAGTGATTACGGATTTTGATAAAGATGAAATCAACGATTCATGCAAATAAGAACTTCGAATATAAAAATATAATATAAAATCGAATTCAAATTTGATAAGAATTGCATTGTGGACGCAATATCATCGCAATCGGACATCGTGAATTTACTCTTACAACACAGCTCAATTCACATCTTATTTATTGATAGAGTATTACTTAATATTTTCTTTATCAAGTATCTGATATTTTTCTTATAAATTTTAGCGATATTCGACGATGGAAGAATCATAAGATGCTTTTCTTTTGGGCTGTTACAAAGGGGTCATAAATTATCTTCCGTCAAAAAAATGCAAATCAAAATAATTACAAACGGTAGCTCAAAATACATAGGATTTATTTCAATGAATGAGAAAATGATTTAATTAAAAATAAATTTAAAATTTTCTCCTTATTTCAAAGCTTTAAATTTAAACAGAATCGGTTTGATTTAGAATAAAATAAAACTAATATAACTGACTAGCTATCATAATTTGAAGTAAAAATCTGAATACTTGTACATGAAACATAGAAGGAAAAAAACTTACGCCCTGTGTACTGCGGCACCCATCTGACGGAAGATGGTAATCCAGGTAGATTGAGATCGTTACCATCAAATTCTGAGCATTGCTGTTCTCTGAAATCACGACTATCTGGAGGACATTCCTGAAAAGACAATCGTCAATGAGTACGCCATCGATTGCATGAGTTATTGCAGAATTTAACTTTCTTAAAGTTATGATATATATTTTTTATGAATTATTTTTAAGTGTTCTCTACGTTAGAAATTAAATCTGTCCAAAATAGTTTGCCCGTTTTGCAACAGGTCTAATTTTGTCGGACGGATACATTGAAGTATTTTTAAAGCATTTTACTTTAATAAACTGTACATTAATGTTTACATTGTGCAGCATTCTATTGTAGGTATTACAGGACTTTTTCAGGAAAAAAGATTTCTGAAAACAAATTTATTTTTCTTTTAACAGAGATATGTAATAAACCAGACAGCAACAGAATCTCAATGAAATTTATTTATGTTTTACATTAGCTTACTGAATTGCTCATAATAATCAATGCACAAGGAAGCTTTATTTGCAAAGTGTATACTTCAGCCTTCCAAAAGTAGCTATAAATTATCCAATGGAATTTACTATAAAATACAATGCTATCATATACCTCAATCTTCTAATGTTTCTCAAATTATCAAACTAAATGGTGAAAACATTTACAATTACCACCACACTAAGACGGATATGTAAGACAATTGCCAATATTTCCGGAGACAAAATTAAATAATGACACTAAACATCAACTAAAGGATACCTCAAAAGAAGACTAAATCATCTGAAGACGGTAGAATCAAAGAGATTTCAAGTAATTTAAGGAGGTTTCACCCCATTTACAAAATAAGAGAGGACCTATTCTTAAATAAATTGTCTTCGTGAACATTTTACGTAATTTAATAATAATTTGTTTTCATCTGCGATGAATAAAATCAGAATTTAGATTATAGTAAAGTAAAACTCTAGTCGTCAGTTATTATAGAGGTGAGCCTCACTATCCGTGGATAAAACGCAAGGAAACCTATCGCTGTTACGTAAAATCTAGAACAATATCGAACACTGCACATAATTCGCACTACATACTTAAATAATATAACTTACGCGTAATAATGCAAATAACTATAGTAATAATGTATATAAGTACATAAAATATAAGTACAGTGAAAACCTCAAGGCAACCTCCACAGAAGACCGAAATCGCATGAAACGATGTGTGATCTTCTGAAAGAAGTTCCATGAAATAATTAAATGTACTGTTCGCTACATTACACATTTAACAATGCACTTTCTCTCTCTTTCATACGTAAGAAAATTATAGAATTCATAAGTTTCAATGTATTTCTCTAGAGAGGATTCATGAACATAAGCTACTGGAATACGGAAAAACAAATAAGGCAGATATGCCCAAGGAAGATTGCCTTTGTGGATGGTTTTCTGAAGGAAACTGGCTTATACTTAACCATGGAAAAAATGTGAAAGCAACCATTCAAGTTTTCCAAGATACTTACGATTGAACCAGCTGGTTGAGTAACGTGACGAAAATAATGCACCTACACTTATAGTATCGTGCAGTTTCAATGGACGTTAGAACAATAAATATCATACTTTTCTATTGGTCTTTAATTATTCAGGCTTTAATTTTACCATGCTGGTGCCCGCTTTGGTTATTTGATTATGGCAAAACAAGCAAAAGTTACCCATCTAAAAAGGAATACCTATGTTTAGGATTTTCTAAGGAAAATTAACTCACATTCAGATTACTCATGAATAAAACTACAAAGACTCCTTCCAATCAGACGTTTCTCAGGGAATCCAACCCAAGAAATGATTCGGGTTTTGTTTTCTTATACGTTTAATCATTCAATTCATTAAATGAAAAATTTTGTTTTAACAGAGGATAACCACGATCAGTGAAGAAGGCGTCACGTCTGTTCATCTCTTTTATTTTAAACAATACATCATATTTCCTTTGTAGAATTGTTACGTTTATTTCGGTGTAAGAAATATGGAAAATCAGCAATGCCTTCCCCGGGATTCCAGCTCCAGACCTCCCAACAGCTAGCCGGACGTGTTTCCAACTACACTACAAAGGCATGCTGTAAGGAGGAAGAAAATCTTCTCATCTATTGAGATGTGACTAACAAAACTGTAGAGATCAGAAGACAGGTAACCTAGAAGGAAAATCTAGAAACAAAATAGGAGTATGTATACTATTAATTAAGAGTTTTAATTTTTATGCAAATTAATCTATTAATAAATGAAAATTGCATTTACCCATACTTAGAAATACACCTATCAGTTATACCAACAATGAACTTCTGCATTTGGTTGAGTAGTTAAGAAACGAACGTAATTTCTTTCTAAGGATCTGATTTTAATAATGTTATTTACAACATGCAAACAATTCTTTTAGAGAACACCACAGGTACCACTATTACGTATAACTATTACTGATTTGTACACAGTGGTAGTATTCATCAAGATCATTTTGCCATAGTCATAAGTACTTAAATTCAGATTTCTTATATTACACTGAAGAGCAATTGAATTAGGGATACTTGTCTAGTAGCGCGCAGCACCACTTTTTGCCTTGATGACGGCTTTCTTTCTTTCTACCGACAACGAGGCAGCCGATCCAGTGGGGCAGTTAGCATATCGGACAGGTAGCCCCGCTGACAGAATTAACTTGGTCCGCATGACACACTTTGGTGCATACTGCGCTCAACACGAGTGCTGGGGGGGGGCAAACAAATGTTGGGCGAGTCGACGGTGCAGTGATTGAAGAAAGATGCAATGCGGGTGAGGAAAACAATTTCAGTTTCACATTTACAGAGTTATAGATAGATCGTTACAACTTAAGTGTTGTCAACATTCACAACGTGAACAATAAATGAGTACTGTAGACAGTTTAAATACAGGTACAGGTATTACAGTTATAATCAGCTGAATCGTGCATTAATTAGTATGAATATGAACAATTAACAAAGTGGCTGATAAAAATGTAACATAATGTATCAAATAAGGCAAAATACATAATTCAAGGTTCACGATTCAAGGAAATAAGTATAAACAAAGAACAGAAAAAGCTAATTTAAAATAAAATAAATTGACTACAAGTATGGAACATACGAGGGCTGTGCTGGCGACGAGGATGGCAGCTGAAAATTATTCCAAGCCTACCTTTGATATTACGTGCGATATTAACAAATTCGCGTGTACGTTTCAAACCATAGCGATTTTTCGAATTAACTTCGGCCCATGCATGGATTACTGGCTGTCTGAGGTGATGTTCTGCAGTCTCTCTGCAAACGAACATATAGTGGTCCGGACCTCCTGCCATCCCGCACGACCACTGGTCGTTTTCGCGTCGTATGAAGCGATGCTACTAAGTCATGAAGGAACCATGCCCTGTCAGAAACTGGGTAAAGTAAGGTAAGCCACTTTTTTGAAGCCGACAGACTTTTTGGGAAAAATCTATACTCTTCTGCCAGTAGTCTCTGTCTCCCACAGATGTTGCCAAGGCTTCAATAATTCTCTCTCGAGCTCGACTTTTAAGAACGAGCCTGGGAGCGACACATCAAGTGTGCGAACGGGGGGGGGATCAGTTGCTGCTCTTTTGTCTCTTGCATATGCAATTTCACTACCGAGTATTCCGGTGTGGGTAGGTACCCATGGAGTTTGGGACTATAGTAGTTTGGTGTTTTTATTAAGTATCTGTATTGCTGTGACGAGTGGATTTTTAAAGCATGTGCCTTGATTGCCTGAAGGTTAGAGGTCGAGTATGTATAAATATTGGAATAATTATTTTCCAGCGCAAAGACAGGTGAAGCTTTTAATGCAATCAGTTCAGCCTGAAAAACTGATTTGTGCTGCCTGAGTTTTCTTTACTAGGTCTTTAAGATCTGATTTTCATGTAGAGCACAATAACCGCTACTGGTCCACATTTTTTCTCCTATGGACCCATCGGTGTAGATTGCAGTAGATTTGAACCACGCCGGTGATTTACAGCTAATCCAAATACTGAATTCGGTTGGTTGACGGGAATGCTTTGCTCATAGTCAGTATATATATATAAATCCTATGCCACAAACTTGTTGTCTCTTTGAGTCGGAGTACACGTAATATTGCACTCTCGCGCTGAGCTGAGAGATACAGAGGCGGCAGTACTGAAATCACGTTTAGTGTATTAGTACGCGAGATTTTGTATCCTTGGGATATGCTTAGGAGAAATAATCTTTGTGCTGAGCGTAGCAGATTCTTCATTTTAGTAGTGACAGTTATGCCCCACATAGAGGTCCCATACAGTGCAATACACTCAGCAACTACTGAGTATCACGTCCTAAGCATCTTCGAAGAAACTCCCCATGTTGGTGCTGCTGTCCTGAGCATGGAATGAAATATCCTGTGAAGTAGTCCCTTGACCTTCTTTAAATGAGGCATCCAAGTGAGTGTGTCGTTTGCGATTCGTCTTGGCATGGACAAGACACTGGAAGCAATGGGAAGCCATACGTATCCATGATTCATGAACAACCTCCCACAATTCGCGAAGATTAGAAGGAAGGTAGTCGGAGCTTCAAAAATCTCTCTCAATTGATCGACAGATCAAACCGATCGATTTCAGGTCAGGTTATAAGGTATTTCTCTCTCCTTCTTAACGAGCCTTCGTGGTGTAGTGGTCTGCACGCTCAGCGCGTAATTGAGAGGTTCGGGGTTCGATTCCCGGCAAGGCGTTGCAAATGTTTCACTTCTCCTGCTTCCAAAAAATACCTAAATATACCTACAGCGGCGCCCGAACTAACGTCAGGGATATCCCGGGAACGTTCACCTGTGAGAAACGATGCAATAGGTGCCAGAAGTTCCAGTTCAGTCCCTGTGAAAATTCCCCAGACAAGAATACCACCTTCAACAGTTTGAAAAGTCCCTTGCCGGCAGGAAGGATCCATCGCTTCATGTGGTTTACGTCGTACACCTACTATGCCATCTGCAAAGTGATTCTCAATTCATCATTCCAGGCAACATTTTTCCGCATCTAGACGGTCCATTGTCGATGTCCCCGTGGCCATCCTAATCGTTGCGCCATGTTCTGTGCAGTCAGCAGAGGGATTCTAGTACGACTATGACTCCTGTACTCCATTGAGAGGAGATGTTTTTGTATGGGGTGGCAGCTTACGCGTCGCTGTGCACCAGCGTTAAATTGACGAGTGATCTGTTGCACTGTGGCCCGTCTATCTGCTGTTACAATGCGGGCTAGCCCACGGGGACATCACTCATTCACACGCCGTTGTCCAAGGCAGTTGACCCTGGCTGGAATGGTTTTACTGGAATCGACGTGCTCACAATACACCCTTGACACAGTGGAGCGTGAAACCCCGAGTATCTGCACTACTTCCGAAATGGAGTGACCCACTCGTCGAGCCCCGACAATTTAGCCACGATTAAAAATGTGCTTAGATCTGCAATGTTATCCATTTTGCTTTTGATTGTTACTGATACCGTGAGCAGCACTCCTTACCTTGTCAAACTGCTGCTTACGTCATTTGTAAGTCACTTCCAGGCTTGCGCAAACCTCAGAATTTGCATAACGCCAGCTAGCCCTAATTAAATTGTTTTTCAGTGTATAACTAAAAGCTAGTAGCTTTAATAAAAAGTGTGCAAGTTATGTCAAAATATCACTGCAGGAAATGCTGTTCTATTTTATTTCACCCCCTCCCAAAGTTCTCATTTTTCCAATAAATTCATAAATATTAATATGAAAGCGCTTTGCTGACAAAGCAGATATCCAAACAATAATTATATTTCTAGAGGGGCTGACGGCAGAACTACATGACAAGAGTATAGAAAAACTTGTTTTCTGATAAGATAACAACTCAATTATGTGAGTTCCTACGTGGAATAACAAATGAAAGTATATACTTTGAAAATTAAAAAGGCTTTGTTTAACTTTTTCCCATTTCACTTTTTTTCCCAAAGGGGTATCATTTTCTGTACTCGGACATATCGAACAGAGTAATATCTAAACCTGGACTCTCAGTACCTATAATTAAATTTTTATTGCATTTCTTGCATTAAATTTTATTCCTAGAAGGAAAAAAATTAATATTATATGAAAGGTAGGATATTTAATGAGAATTAAATAGTTAAAAATATGCCACTCACCCCGGTATTGCACGATTTATATTTCACTCGAATTCCTGTACAGTAACGCCCTCCATTGGCTGGTCTGAAAATAAAATTTCATATGTACTTTTTAAACTTAATATTTTAACAAGTTTACATTAACTTGACACGAACATTTCAGGCTATTTTAACATTTTTAAAAGAAACAAATGTTAATCATTCATAAGATTTTGGCACTGGATTCTCACTGGGATGTGACAGTGCCTGTGATCTAAAATTATGTAAATGATTACAATATTAACCGAGGACTAATAAATATAATTTTTTTTAATTTATAGATTTACTATTAAAAAGTAAACAAAAGTTTGTTTTTCAAATTTTCATAACAATTTATCTTTAAATAAAAGAAACCAGTCGGACTATTCATTTAGAGTGTAACATGCTTCACTCGTCAAAACGGCGATCACTTTACATAAAAATAAAATTTGATAAATTTTTCTATTTCTTTTAAGATAGCAAATAATAGCTAAAATAAGATTCGTAAGTCTTGAATTTAACAATCATTTCTGTAATTTCTAAGGCAATCACAATCAGCTAAACATTGCATATTCTATAAAGGAGGTTTATGTAAAAAAGTGAGAGATCTGTCGAAATGCGGAAGTAGTTCCTTTTCTTTCTAATTAGGCTAGATTAGCTAGGGAAAAATATGAGAATATTACACGATTTAAATAAATCATTTTGAAATATCTTTTATTCAGTAATTTTTAAGCGAAATTTGCGATGTCTTATAACCAACAAAAAGCCGAATCAGCTTTGTTTAGTTCAAATAAAATTTTGACCTAAATAACGCAGTCAGTCTAGTAGCAGTGATACTAATTTATATTAATAAATTCATAACTCTTCTTGGAACAGTAAAAACCTAATACTGCAGAAAAAGTCGAAAAATAAACGAAAAAAAGAAAACTAAAGAAAGCATATCAAGGGAGGTACGGAGTGTTACATTTTTCGTAACATCTCATCGGAGTCGATGCTGCAAAAACATGTAACACAGCAGTCATGTTTAGTCAGTTAAGTCCTTTTGTCACTGATGTCCATATCAAAACTTGTAAACTAAGCGTTTCCCGTTGTATATTAATGGGACTGTTTGCTAATCTTTGGCCACAGAATGCATCGCCATAATTTTGCGGTTTTATCTTAAGACACTATATTAAGATAGTCATCGCGTTCGCTTGTTATTCATGTTCAGCGTTTCGTAACTCGCAAACTATGCCTTTCTCTCAATATGTTGATACGGCATTTTTTGTAGTTTGGCGAATGCCAAAAAAATCAGCTGCAAAAGAAGCTATACAGGCAGTTCAATAAAAACTGCTTTAACAAAATACTTGCAAAAAGCTATGAGAAAAAGGCCTAACTGCTTAAAGATATGTAAAGCTAAATCTTAACGAAGGTAAAATGAAAGCATAAAAGCGCTTTCTTAATCGTTGAATTGAGAGGTTGTAGAGATATTAGGATTTTGGAAGCAGAAGAGATGAAAAATGAGCAAACGCCCTCGCCGTGAATCGAACCACGGACCTCTGGAATCCGCGCCCAGCGTGCAGACCACACACCACGAAGGCATGCCAAGAAGGCGGGAGAAATGCCTTATATACTTCCCCTTTTAAAGAGCGATTGGGGTTTTAGGGGACTCAATCGCCAAATGCTGGGTGTGGAAAATCATCATCCAACACCCTTTTAGTTCGGGTGCCACTTGTAGAGACATTAGGATTTTGGAAGCAGGAGAGATGAAAAATGAGCAAACGCCTTCGCCGGGAATCGAACCACGGACCTATGGAATACGCACCTAGCGTGCAGACCACCACACCACGAAGGAATGCCAACAAGGCGGGAGAAATACCTTATAAGGTGAAAACTCATAAAACTGTGATTATCATAGATTACTGAAATATTAGTTTTTCTTGAGTCAGCTTACTAATGACTAAACGAATAAAACTACGGAGCACAAACATCATTTTAAGCGTTTTGATTTTCCACAAGACGGCAAAAGCCTAAGGATTCAAGTAGTTTCCTCAATGTGCAGTACAAACATCACTTCCTGTACGAAAGAATTTTACAAAATCAACTCTAGGGAGATAGGTTTAGCATATTTTGTCGCTGTTAATTTATCTAACCTTATCTGTATTCTTATACAGGGCATTTCGAAACTCATGGGAAAAACTTTAAGAGGTGATAGAAGACATCTAAACATACAATTTTCCCCATACAGTGCATGGGCGGAGAGTAAGCGATGAACCCCTAGATGGCGCTGTAATGGAAAGCATAAAGCGAGAGTTTTCTCACTTCGTCATTTCTAGCCTGGATTTCAGAAGGCATTTCGATGTACAGTAATCAGAAAAAAGCGGACATGCATTTTTATGTATGGTCTTGCGAATGGGATTGCTTCGGAAGACAAAAGACTGTACAGGCAGAAGACACGTGCCAGACCGGGATCCTTTGCCACTGGCATGGATGATACAGGGCGTGGCAGGCGTGTGTCGAAGCCACAATTTGTAGAGGATATTCTGCAAAGAATGGAAGATGGTCCGGATATTAGCACGCGAGAGGTTTCCAATGTCGTGAATATGCCCCACTCAGTTGTTTGGCGAGTATTACGGGACGAAGAATTACACCCCTACCGTGTACAGAAAGTGCAAGCCTTAATACCTGCAGATTATGCGCCACGTGATGAATGCACCTTTACTCGTGAAGGCATTTCTAATACGCATCTTTTTATCACCTCTTAAATTCCCCTCTCGAGTCTCGAAACACCTTGTATAGTAAAACCAAGATTGTTCCGTGCTGCATATAATCATTCGTTTTAAATGACACACTTGCCCGCAGAAAATTTCTGAATAAAATTATACGTTGCTTTCCAAAATTATCCTTACACACATAAAAATAATGACATTTCATAAGATAACCAATCGATCTGATCTTTTTTTTTTTTTTTTTTTTTTTTTTTTTTTATTATTTTTCAGTGTAAAATGCGAAAAAGTTAAATCTGATTTCCGTTTTCCAGTCTAGTTTGACTAACTTACTTCTAAAATTCAAAGGACATAATTAGCTGAAACTCAGTACATGGCAGGTATGATGCGTTTTCGTGGTTTTCCCCATGTGTAACGTGTATACGAGCCAGTTTCCCTTAGAAAGTCCTCCACGAAGGCATCCCTCCCTTTAGGCAGATAGCCCTCGTGTGCTTTGCCATAATTAAATAAAATAATCCATGACAGATATGAAATAACATGCATTTTATATCTTATAATACGACATTTAGGTTTTTTTTTTTTTTTGTTTATTTGATTACCGCAATTCGCTTATATGCGGCACTTATAACTAGGTTTATAACGGTTCTAAAAATAGATGGCAGTATTTATCATTTATGTGCAGACTAGTAGCGTGCCTAAAGAAGAAGGCCTGTGACCTTATTACTGAAGAGGAATTCCTTAAGTGCAGATCCCAGGTCTACAAACTAAAGTTTCTTTTTTTTTTTTTCTTTTCTTCTTTTTTTTTTTTTTTAATGAACACCTCTATATACCTGGTTACCTTTTGATAAAAAATGCAAGTAACCTGAAGTTATTTGGCACTAATGGAAAGTAATGATAGAATTGAAAGACGTATACTCATTCAAGATTCCTAACACATATACTTTCGCATAAGAATTTTCATTTGAAATTCAAATCTTAGATAGGTATCATGAAAGATTTTGCAAAACGTTTCGCGTGAGTAAACATATTTTACTGTTAATTATTTTATATTTTATACAAAAGTTACGCTTCTAATCATAGACCTTTTAATAAAGGCAGTGACTAACCAATGGGGAAATATTAAGGATCTTTGTTAATAATTTTACCTTGTATACAAAAGATTACACTTCTAGTCCATTTTTAGAACTTTAAACAAAGGCAACGACTAACCTATGGGGAAGAATTAAGGATCCTATAGCGTCGCCAATTCCTCTCTTAGATGAGTTAAAAGTTTCAAGTTAATTGCTTCTATTAAAGAATCATCACAATATATTTCTAATTTTAGTGACCGAATGATAAGAGTATTTAGTAGATGGTTAAGACTGACGTCAAAAGGTAAGAAGGTCGCTGCTGTTTAAATATTGTTAAGAATGTCGATGGAATGTCACATACATTTAAGAGAAAAGATTACGCGAATTTATATCTGATTAATGTTTTTCTTGTATAGTTGCTTTTAGACATTTGAATGTCTAGCTCTTTTAAGAGCAGTGCGAGTCTAACTACTTGTGAATTTCATTTGATATAGAGAATATGCAAAGGATAAAAAGGGGTGATACAAATTGCTTAAATCGTGAAGTCAGGTGATCTAAGTACTTTCATTAACTACTCTTCGATGGATCGAGAATCTTTTTTCTTTGAAGTAGATCTTTCTTGTTGTATAGAGAAAAACATTTTACGCAGTTGACTAGTTTAGGGATTTTAGATGTTTGTAGTTTTGGGACATTTGAATGCACCTGAATTCAAGAATATGAAATGGATATTTTTATTGGCTCATGAAACCTTTCTGTAATTTGTATTAAAATGCCAAAGTTCTGAAAAGATTGTTCGTTTATCAATGTCCTGGAAACCTCTGATTGGCTATATTTCTACCCATGCGTTTTAATACATGTAAATTATTCCCATCTCTCCAGGATGAATACTTTATTCTCATCCTGGAGAGATGAGAATAAAAGAAATACATCTTTTATTCTCATCTCTCCAGGATGCTCTATATCAAAATGTTTTTTTCTTTCTAATTGCCAGACACTTTCTGATTAAGAATTTATTCAGAGTTAAAAGCGATACCATCGGTCATCACACACTGCCCAGGGACAACACAAGTGAAGATCGATATTACACCCACAAGGAGGGGGGTAGGCAAAATACTTACAACCTATATTTACACAGGAGTTGAAGCTACGTCGTTGTTGTAGAACTAATAATTAGCCTCGTCTAGTCACCATACTATCAACGGCGGATTTGGATAACAACTAGGAAGGAACTTCGGCAGAAAGCTTTTACGTGCTACATTGGAATTAAATAATCCAAATCGATCCATCTTTTATTTTTGTAAATACTGTTATTTTGCAAGATGCAAACGGAGTAGTGAATGGTGAAATCGAAATGAACTTTATTTGAATAACATTTCAACTACTCTGTCGAACAAAAGGAAAGCAAAATCTGAGTTATAATAGTGATGATTCGAAAAATCTCTCAGTAAATGCACGTATATTTAGAAATAGCTCTTTGTTTATCATTTTTAATGGCTCAGGATTACGAAAAACGGTTTGTCAGAAATTTCGGTACCCTTTGTTTCAAATTTAGGAGTAACAATCTTCTCATATGTTATTCATGGTATCGGATGGTAAATTCTAATAGTTTAAGTAATTTGGATCTGCTAAAAATGTTTTATTTCCACAAAGACAGAATTTTCTATTTAGTATTACTTCTGTGGCTTTTTTTAAAACTTTTAATGCATTCTAAACAAAAGTAATTGAAATGTACTAAAAGCATTGTAATTTTTTATTTAAGCATGTTACTCGTATATTAAAAGACATACTGTAATAATTCGTGAAATCTGACTCCAATATATATATATATATATATAAAGAATCCATTTAAAACCTCTGATGCATGCACAGCGCATACTCTCGTTGTGCAAGTCGGAGTTACTGTTTGCATAAACATTCTGCGGTAAGACATTCCTCCGACAATATGAAACGAATTATAACGTATTTGAAAGATATTTCGTAGTTAAAATAGAAACAACCTTTGCTCTAATAACGAAGGAAGTAAAATTTTCACAAATGTGCTTCCGATTTGAGTTCCAAACTTGACGGCGTTCTCTCTCTTAGCATAAAACGTACCTAGAATAATTTCTTTCTTTCCCTGCTTATGATAAAATTAACAAAACAATAATAATTAAACAGGAATTATGTTTGAGATAACAATAACATTTTTTAGTTTTTCATTTTACGTAATTTTTTATTTTCACATATTAATTTCTAGTTTTTCACGAATATGATATTTTTAACTTTCTGAAACGCAACTTATAATAAACAGTGGGAAGTAAACAGTTGCGAAAAATTTTGTATATACTTTTAATGCTATTTCTTTTGAAGTTAAATTTCTGTCTGAAATTACAAAGAAACAGTATATTGTAGTATGTAAATATACACCAGCTGATTAAAATGCAGCATTGTTTGTTAATACCAAAGTCTAAAGATAGATCAGAAATTTATATGAGAAGTAAACTATGATTACTTGCAAGGTTTTTGTTGGAAATCAACTACAAATGGTGTAATTGATCAGTATAGTGATACCAGAATTAAAAAAAAGAAATAATTTGAAATATCGGAATATTAGTTTTGACAATCAAAATTGCCGCTGGTTTATTTATTAAGTGTAAACTTCAGCTCAGTTACATATTATTATTAAACGTATAAGAATTCAACAAATTTTACTAGTAAATTTGGAAAACTTTTACCTTTTCTTTTGTCTCACTCCTAAGTATTTTACAATTTCTGGTTGTACTGTGTCTTGGAATATAGCAAATATTATATCCTTCCTGCTGTCTTTCAAATATTACTATTGTTAAAATATTTTAGTGGTTTTAGTTGAAGCTATAAAAATGATGAAGTTTAAACTGACCTTGACCTGGGCAATGTTGACTCTGCGACCAAATCACTCTGTCATAATCTCCTACTGTGATTCGCTGTGAAAAAATATTACAGCTTCCTCTAGAAATGGTTCACCCATAGAAAATGAAAAGGGGTTTCGCCTATTTTATGATGTATTTTTATTTTTTCCATTTGTCAAAAATAAGTGTTACTTTTTTTATGAGAAACATGAGCCCGAAAATTTAGTATTACGCATAAGATTTCTTGGCTTACAATTTGATTTGTATTTGTATTGGGGAAAACGCTTGTATTAGGCAAAAATAAATTAGAGGTCAATTATAATCAAATAGCTAAAAATAAATTAGAGATCAACTATAATCAAATAACTAAAAATAAAAATAATTTAGTAACGTGCTATAGACTGGTTTAAGCTACTTTTTGCTCATCTTGTACAACTAAATGCTTAAATTTCCTGTATCTCTGAGATTATGCATGTCATTACTTCACATACCACGGGATCTTTCAGTAGCTAAAGCCATAGTACACCGTTAGTTCAGCTAATGCTGGACATCCGATGTTTGTTTAATCGGTTATGGCAAGCAAAGCACGGGCTATCTGTTTAAGAGAAGAAATGATTTCTTTTTAAGGAAAGCTGGTTCGTAGTTGCATTGCACACGAGCCAAAACCCCGAAAAAAATCATGCAGTCAGTTCGTCTGCCTGGATTTGAACTATCAGTGTTCAGTGGTCTCAGCCATTCCATTACTGGTGGGCAACTGACATCTTATGATTGAACATCCAAGCCGGATGAAGCTTATGCAGTAATCTCTATGCATAATATACAAGAGCCGCCTTGTTCAGTAGAGTGGCTAGTGCCATAACGTTAGGACCGGTCTCGAATCTCTCAGAAGGATTGGAAGAATCTCTCAGAAGTCTTTTGCTTCACTGGCATGAACTAGCATGAAAGCTTCAAAAAGATAAATAATAGTTTAAATTCTAAGGCTAATAAACTTTTATCAACCAAATGCATCAGTATTGAGCTTATCTAATTTTGTAGAAAAGAATTTTCATCCTCAGCAGAGGTTATAGAATTAGTCATAATTTGGTAAAAATTTGTGTATTTTACGTATGAAAAATTCTTTCGGAAGCAACAAAAAAGTTCTATAAACGATGATAATGGTTCAGCAAGAATGAATGAGAAATTTGAAGTACTCAAATTTGGGCATTTTAGAATTATTTTGAATCACTCAGTGGTTTAACTATATCCCAGAAAGAATATGAATGTATGCTTAATAAGTATAAAAGGTAATTCAATTGTATATTTACTTTGGAGAATTGCATTCTCGAACTGCTTGTTGAATCCCTCCTCCACACGTTCGTGAACAGTCACCATAGGGTTTCCATTTTCCCCATTGTCCATCTCTGGGTGTGAGGTTGGCGGGACGATACCGCACGCATTCTCCTTGAAAACAACGCTGTAAAAATATATTTTATTAAAATATGAATATGAGTGATACATATAGAACTATTCGACGCAGTGTTCTTCACGAACGGGGCGGGAGTTCAAAACATAGATAGATATAGAAACATCAAGCGCACAGAAAGGAACTGAATATAGCAGAGTAGTGTTTATTCGCATTTTATATCAATAATTAAATACTCTCACGTTAACCACCGATATCAAATTAACAATCTATGTCAACGTTACAAATTATTGTTTCCTATCAGTCATAGACCCTTTTCTATAATAAAGTTTGTGTAATTTTTTAAGAGCATTTAAAAATTGCTTTATCCATCAAAATAAAAACTGGAAAGAAGAATGTGAGACAGAAGGAAAATCTTCTAACATAAAAGTAAAAAAAATATATTAAAAAAATGTTAATAAATTTTAGGAAGAAGAAGTAAATGGCAACATGCTTTCCAAGGTATCCTCTTTTCAATTCTCCACTTGAATAACGTATGTTAGATAAAAGTAAAAGAAATAATACGAAACTATTAACAGCCCATAGTACAATGAAAAAACAAAAATTTGAGTTTTTGGCAGAAAGAATCGGTAGATATTGCTTTGCTTTTAAAATTCATGAACGTACGGTCACTTCCATTTAACTTCTTTATAGTGAACTTGAAAATTAAGATTACGAAATTTTCCCTTCAACAAGGCATAATATTCACCCTATAGAGATTTGGAATGTCTAAAAAGGGCTTTTCAAATGACATAATTGATTTCGTACTTACAGAAGATCGATTTAAGTAATAATTATGATACATTTAGTTATTTAAGAATCTCAAATTCTTAATTCTTAAATTCTTAATTCTTGAATTCTTAAATTCTAAATAACATTTAGTTATTTAGAATTTAAGAATTCAAGGAAAAAAAAATGCACTATTTCCGATACAGCATAGCTTTAACTTTCTGATTGCAGTGAGATCAGGATCGATTTGGATAATCGATTTTCATGTGCATTATGATTAAAAAATTAGCATTTCAAGCAACTCATTTATTCTCAAACATTACCCAGTCCAGTCAACGATGAATGTTGCCTAACGCTGAATTATGAAAGTTGGCCAAAGATGCGCTAACCGTTGTTGAGAAATTCTGAGCCACACTTCTGTCCGCAACTCTTACCATAAAACATTCATCAATCTCTTTGTACAGTCCACCAAAAAGCCACAGCTGCGGAAGTATTCGACCCGCTTCGTAAAAATGTTTTCGTCGATTTCTACTGTTTTATTACGCCATTCGATTTTACCAGAAGCTCTGTTTAGAAAGCTATGAGTACAAACTTCCCTTAAATGATTGTTTCTAATCCATTACTGTTTTGTCTGAACAGATGTTAATTCTCTCGGCCAGCTCTAAATGAAGCGGAATGCAGCCACAGAATTGATTCTATAGCTATAGAACTCGTTTTTTTTTTCATAATGCAAGAAAAATGTGTTGCAATGAAGGTTAATTTATACCTTGTTTAAAAAAAATAAAAGGTGGCTTATCGAGAAACAATTAGAATGACATCAAACAAAACCACAGCTGTCACGATTCTGTTGTGGCGTCATGCTCATCCATTCACTGACGATAAATCGCGCTGCTTGTTTACATTTTCACGGTCAACGGTATAATACATTAATACACATAAGGTATTCAAGCATTAAATATTTTAAGTAGTGTAGAGACATCAGGTTGTTTCGAAGCAGGAGAGATGAAAAATGAGCTATGCCCTCACCGGGACTCGAACCACGGACCTCTGGAATACGTGTCGAATGTGCTGACCATTACACCATGAAAGCATGTTAAGAAGGCGGGAGAAATACCTTATACAGTACAAAAATTTAAGCGGTGAAGTTTTGAGTCCATTTCGAAAGAAACAGTAACTACAAGTGCAAAATTTTTATAAACTAAATGCATAGTTTTCAGAATACCAAAATGAATACATTCTTCAAATAATTATATATTCTCCAAATTAAAAAAAAAAGATATTTGCCATTCTGAGAAAATTCTGAGTTAAAAACCGCTTCTGCAGATTTTATAATTTACTTTCTTTGGGATCAGATTTCAACGCATTTTAATATTTCAGAAGATAGCATAGAAAGCAATAATGCGGCTCTTTTTTTTGGTTGCTAGTTTCCAAGTCGTTAAACGAACTCACTTGGGCTTTAAAATTAGGATCTGAATAAAAAACCGTTCTTATTAGAAAATAATATTGCCACTTAATAGAGAACTTTTAGCCCTCGATTTCAATGAGTAGTCTAAACCCAGCAGAATTCTACTCACCTGCAATTTCTGTGGTCGTCAATTCTATTTATTTACGTGTACATGTTTTTCCGCTGTATGTGTTTCGTCAAGAAGATTTAATAATAACCCTTTTAAGTTTGATTATGTGCAACAGATGGCAGAAGTAGAGCACATGCTTCCTTTTGAAGGAACATTTTGCGAAGATTGGGAAGGAAACCAGAGTTCTTGGTTCTTGGGATCTTGGCAACGTTTTACAATAAATATAGATTTATTAATACTAATTATTGTGCTTTTGGGGGCATAGGATCTCCAAATCATTATATAGTTGGAATGTTTCTTAACGAAAGAATACCATATTAAATTTCCTGCAGCTAATGCCACTCCTTTCAAAAGATTCCTTATTAAGAAAAGTAATTTTATTCTTAAAATCTGTAAAATTATGAATCTATTTTCTGACCTGGGAAAAGATAACTGCCATCATCATTACAAACATGGATGTAATAGTAACATACTTACCTCTTCTTTTAAAATTTCATTATTTTATTTATAAATTCACACATAATAACTTTCTTTTATAAGCATAATATGTATTGACATAATGACGATACTATAATTTCTTGTACAATCGATTTTATGAATGTTTGATCGAACTTTTTGGATTCCATGAATTGTAGACTTTATTGATTTTAATATAATTGCATTTTATTTAAATTTAAGAGTTGCATTCCTCTTTCATGTAAATATATATCAAAATGTATTCATTAACATTATATATTGCAATATGAAAAATGTAAAAATTTAGTTTTCGTCATTTAAAATTAAATCTAGTTCATGATGGATGTGGGACTGTAAGTAAAGATCAGGTGCCTCCATTCATCGTCAACTGAAATGAAATGTAGATGTTGAGGATTTTGTTGTTGTTTATCTGAGCATTGTCATTAACATTTGAAAGTAAAAAATAGCTGAAATCACTTTGAATTTAATATTTGAACTTATGTTTAAATACCATGGATTTCCATTGGTATTCAGCCTAATTCTCATATCTTTATGCCCAGTTTACAACTCTTTTTATGTTACGAGAGATCAACTTCGTAAAACGTTTACTCTCATTAGAAATGGTAAATAGCTGTCAGGAGCTGCAAGATAGTAAAATAGGTATACTTAATAGACATTTATTCATTCACACATTTGATAAGTCTTCCTTTACTAAAACTTCACGTAGCACTCAATGCTTATTAAATTGATTACTCAGGCTACATACTTCAGAAAAATTCCCAATAATCTATAGGTACTTTGGTCTACTTAAAGCCACCCCTTTCTTTTCAATTGCAATTAGTTCGGCAAATGAAGTCTCGAAATAGTTCGCAAGAAATGATTATTTTGAATATCATTATTCCCACTTACAACAGGAAATAACCAGGCCACTCTAAAACACCTATTGCCATAGAATTACATATATTGCTGCGACTCTTACTGATTTCCACACGGCACCAAAATTCGGTATTACTTTACTGGTTACATATAGATTTTTTATTGGTTTGCGGAAATCGGTGTAATTCAATGATAATCATTCGTTACCTGAATCAGAAAGAACATTTATTTATTATTATACGAAATTATTATACGAAATAATTATTACACGAAAATATTTCGTATAATAATTATTAATACCAGAGGTGGCTGGTATTCATTTCAAAGTAGGCGAAAGTTTCTTTTTTTCATAAAAACAGTAATATTAGTTGGGAGTCAAAAAATTAGCATACATATTACAATGAACTGGGACGGATTAACCTATTTTAGGGCGCTAGACATTTTTTCCTACCGGGTTTCTACACCCGGGGTGTTATGTAATTTTTATGGGAACTTTCTAACAAATTAATAAATTATAGGTATATAATAATAATTAACAAAAATAGTCAATTTTCAAAAATCTTTAATACAGTTTCCATTGTTAGTATAATTATAAACATGCGTTTCATTATGAATCAATAGAACTGGAACTTTTTGTTTGTATATCAGAAATTAAGAAAAATAAATTTATTCTGTTAAATGTCAAAACCCGAGTTTTGAAAAAAAATGATTACTTTTTTTCTGGCTTTCAATTCTTCAAATTTATTATTTATTCGTAATTAATATTGTCCAACATATTTTGTTCTATGTAGAGTACAACTAAAGAAGCTAATTTTGTTTAGCTTTACGAGTTCTGTAAATAGTTTTTACGCGTTTTAACACCGAAAACAATCTTTCACCAGATGCATTCGATACAGGCAAAGTTAAAAATATATGTAATACGATTTCCATATTTTGAAATGTAGATACAATTTTTGTAGTCTTTGTAAATATCAGCATGCCAGATGGCAAGGTTAAATTTTAACAACTTTTACAAAGTAATAGAAATTGTAACAGTTCCTCATCCAATTCTTTTGTGTCGTGTCTTCACTGTACCATTTTTTTAGTAATGCGGTATCTTCCAGATTCAAATAATATATTGTCACTGAGTTTGTATGAAATATTTTAAAAATCTCATTATTGTTTTTGTAACTTTTGTTACGTAGTCATTTTGTTACGTAGTTTTAACTTTTGTTTATCCTTTAAAGGCTTTTTGACCCTGATTACATGAACTTTTGTCGTCCTCATCATGATGAACTGTATCAAAAAATTCTTACCGTTTTCGCGACCTTTTATTAGTATCGGAATAAGTTTTTAATTCTGACGCGTATAGTGCCTCCACTTCTATTTTCGGAAATAAATTTCTTAAACTACTGTTAACGTAATTAAATAAATAATTAAACTATTAAGGTAGTTAAATAAATAATTAAACTATTAACATAATTAAAAATTACTTAAACTATTAACGTAATTATATAAATAATTAAACTATTAACGTAATTATTCACGTGTGTGTGTGATTATGGAGAAGCCTCGAGGGCTATCTGCCTAAGGGGAGGGATGCCTTCGTGGAGGACTTTCCAAGGGGAACTGGCTCGTATATACGTTACACATGGGAAAACCATGTAATTATTCACGTAATTAAATAAATGATTATGAAAAATAATTTCCTCAAACGAGATTGACATAGCAGAGTCTTGTAAGGATACACAGCTTGCATTTATTCTGGAAATAATTTATCTCAAATAATTGTTATTAAAATGAATTCGAAATTATTAATTTTGCTTGCTATTTCTCGGGATTCCAGTTTTACAGAACATTTCTGAGATTTATCTAGAGATATATCAAATAGAGCATATTTTATTTCGTTAAACCCAAAGCGAATTGCTTTAACTACATCAGCTCTACAAGACCATCTAGCAGTACATAATTTGTTTACTGTAAAATGTTTATTATTTGCTGTAAAACTTTTTTCTAAGGTGTTTCACCTATGAGTAGATGCCAAAAAAATGTATAAACGTTCTCCAATAAGTTAAAATATGTTGTTGCCTGCAAACATGATTCACAAGCAATACTTACTATCAGATTTAACGAATGTGAAGCACAAGGAACGTAATGGGCTGTTTGACTATGTTTTTAATCTGGTTTTGGAGCCCTTTGCATTTTCCAGACATATTTGCCGCATTGTTGTAACTTTGTTAACTACAGTTGCAAATATCCAGACCTAATATTTCAGGGTTCTTTAAAACTTCATTTTCTAATGATTGTCCTGTGTGCGAATAAATTGGTAAAAATCCAAAAAAATCTCTTTTTTGCGATTCCAGTTTCTGATATATAACGCAATATAAAAGTTAATTAGTCCACGTGTGTTTATCAGGGGTAGAGTCAATCATACCTGAAAAATATTTGGCTGCTTTAACTTCTGACACGAATGTTTGTAACATTTTTTGTTCATTATTTCAATAAATTCATGGCAAATAGTTGATGAAAGATAACTCACGTTCCCTCTTCCAGTTGATCCGAACTTGTTTTATATGCGAAGCTAAAAACTCATCAATTCTGCCAAATATTCTAGAGCTCCAATTAATTACTATATAATTCCCACTATGGGAAGCAGAAAAGAGTTCATCACTGCCACGAAATGCAAGAGAAATTTTAGCCAAAATCTTTATTGTTGCTATTACCCGTAGCAGTACTTTTCTCCAATATTTTATTTCTTCTAAATACTGCTTTTTAACGATAGTACCTAGACGTCCCTGAACTAAATTTCTTGTATTAAAATTTTAATAGAATGATCAGTAGAATTTTCATGTTCTTGCACTCTTACGTTTGCATTTTCCCAATACGAATATCCTTCTGTAAAAGTTGCTCGTTTTGGAATATAGAATAACCATTCTTGTTCAACTTTTTCACATTTGCTTTATTGCGAATAAACATACTTTTCTTTAATGACCGAATTACAGTTTTTCCCAATTTCTGTAACTATATTTTTAGTGGAAAGTAAAAATGAAATATTTAGTGGTGGTTTATTTTTAAGCAAATAATGTTGCATGTCTGTTGTTAAATTTAAAGGCCACAAAGAAATGTCCAAAGTTTCCAAAACTAAAGTATCATTAACGGTGTTAGATATATATTCTATCTTTTGAAAAAAATTCTTCATCACTTGCATTTTAGTTTTTCTCCACAATATCTAGTATGCCTTCTATGTTTTTCATTTTTATTACTTCAATTTCAGTTCATTACTTTCTTTCATTTTTGCGCGTACTTCCTGGTTTCCAGAATACTCACCAACTTCTATTTCTACAATCTTTGCTTCAGACTGAACTTCTGCATTAACACTAGAAGCACCGTTGGGGTCATTTTGACCTTTTCTTCCAATTTTACGCGTTTTTTTTTTAACATACAGATGAGCTTCGAAGCTGATATTTTTTTACTTTTTCTAAAATGTTTCCAAGTATACTATGCCAATTTTTCATATTTCTACGTTAATTATTTAAGCAAATAATCGCAGATATACCTAAAACAGCCAACTGGGGTCATTTTGACCCTCATAAGAAAAACGACACTAGGAGCACTAGGCCATTCAAAACTTTGTGCAGATGATTTGTGGAACAAGAATTGAGGACCACCTGTGTTCAAAGAAACAATGTCACGCAAGCAGTTCCGTGAAATAATGCGGTATCTGAGATTCGATGTCCGAAGCACCAGAGCTGATCGTCTCGCCACTAACAAATTTGCTTTCGCTTCTGTAACCTGATACAAGCTAATGGAAAAACTGTTATTTGTGCTATAATCCTGGACCAGAAATAACCGTTGATGAACAATTGTTGCCTTGTAAATCAAGATGTAGATTTATTCAGTATATGGCGAATAAACCGGACAAGTTTGGCATCAAATTCTGGCTAGCAACTGATGTAAAATCCAAATATGTTTTGAATGGTTATCCTTATCTGGGCAAGGATGAAGAACGACCAACTAATTTACAACTTGGGGAAAGTGTAGTTCTCAGATTACTGCAACCACATCTAAACTCTGGACTCAATGTCACAACTGACAATTTTTTTACTTCTGTGAAACTTGCAGATGAACTTTCTGCGAAATAAACCACAATTGTGGGGACGATGCTTCTGAATAAGCGAGAATTACCCCCATTGCTCGTGACACTTCTTCTTCACGATATTCATCTTTTGCACTGAAAAATGGAGACAAAACACTCACAATATATAGGTGCAAGAGCAGAAAGAATGTCGTGATTCTGAGCACGATACACAGTAATGTGTTTGTTGACGACAGCATAAAGAAAAAACCGAACACTGTCACTTACTACAACAGTACAAAATGTGGCATTGATGTCGCAGATCAGATGCTGAGGAAATAGAGTACAAGTAGTGGAAGTCACAGGTTGCCTGTACATGTTTTTTACAACGTCCTTGACATTGCTGAACTCAATGCTTGGATTATATTCAAAGAATCCTTGGGCACCTCAATTTCCCGTCGAGAATTTATTCTTGCACTCATGGAAGAACTACGAGTTGGTGCACTACGCAACAGATGCCCCCCCCCCAATCGCTCAAATACAGACACTTAAAGGAAAGAAATGTGCATTTTAAAGTTCCAAGGGACAAAACAAGACTGTTGTCAGCTGTGAGGGATGCCAGAAACCAATTTGCGGTAAATGTGTTGCTGTCACAGTCAAGCGTTCATATTGTATCACCTGCGGTAATGTATAGCAAACTTTGGAAAACATTGCGTGTTTATTCCCAATTTATGTTTTTTGTAATTTTTTGCATATGTTCTATTTTCCTCTTTTTGCATTTGTATCTTTTGTTTGTTTTTCAAAGATTTTGTTTTTGTTTTTGTAATCTTACATTGAAAGATTGCACGAAAAAAAAAATTCTAAAGTATAAAAAATAAATAAAAACCTCTAAAAACTCTTTTATGTGGTCATTTCAATCATTTACTGTGTTTCTACTTACATTTCTTATGAGGGTCAAATTGACCCCCAATGGCGGTTTTCGGTTAGTCTGAAATTCGGCTGTTCTAGTGTTAATATTATATGTTTTTGTATTAACTACATATTTAAACAGAGCATTTTTTGTTAGTTTCTTCTTGCATTTTCTTAAATAATATTCTGAATGTGATAATTCAAGTTCAAGGAAGTAATTACTATAATATAGCCTAATGATAACAATTATTATCGCAAGCATGTTCACAGGGAAAACATATAGATTCCTATTTCTTGTTCAATCCGATAAACAACATTAGCTTGTTCATGATTAAATTAATTTTATTGCAGTGATGATTGTCAGATGAACAACAGGTACAGCCTTCCTATAAGAAGTTTTATGGGTGCCCATGTTTGATATTATCGCTTAAACTCTTTCTGAGGGATAATACCAGAAACACAAAGAAAGTGATACAACACTTCAAGCCTGATATCACACAGGAGGTTAAATTTCTGTCTATATTAGAGAAAGTATCCTGCCACCCCTCATTTAAGTGATGAGGAAGTTTGCAACTTTTGAATGACAGGGAAATACCATTTTAAGACAATTTTATGTTTAACATCCTTTCAATTTCTGCAGTGTTGTTGCTCAACTAATATTTTGTCAGAACTTGGATAATTTATTTTTCAATACCATTATTATTGATGTGACAGAGAGGTTCACTTCAAGCACAAAGCCAACCATTGTGTACGTCTGAGAAGAGTTCTTGGAGTGCAAAGAGTTAAAACATGATAGGTTCTTCAGATGGTAAACAAAACCTTTACTTTTCCTCTTAAATCACTTTTCAGAGAACTGTTCTGCTCACAGTGCTGAGAAATCTCATATTACGTAACATGAACTCAGTTTCCAAAAAATATTAACCTTTAAATGCATAGCGATATTGATTTTTCTGTCTTTTAATAACTTAAAAATATATCTAAAATATAATAACGCTGAAATTTCCGTATTTTTTTTAATCTGACTGCGGTTTTCCTCAGATCTAGCTAGAGCAGGATAGGTTATTTTAAGAGCAAAGCACACGAAAACTATCTGGCTTAAGGGAAAGATGTCACTGTGGAGGAGCTCATTAACGGCCGAGCGATAAAGTATCTGAATACTGGTAGTTCGGTTCCGCGTTCGAATCCCGGTGAATGGGCTGGCTGCATGGGCATTTCCGTGGTTTTCCCGATATGTAACGTGTATACGAAAGAGTTTTTCTTAGGAAATCCTCCACAAAGGCATCCTTTCCCCTTTGGCAGTTAGTCCCGCGAGTGTTTTGCTATAATTAAATAAACCACACCAGCCATCGTGGAGGACTTCTAAAGAGAAAATGGCTCATATTCAGCCATATTTATGCGGAAGCCATGAAAGCCAACACGTTAACCTGTGTTCGAACCCAGGTTGAATTACTAGTATTCAGCGGACTAAACATTCGACCACTATTGGGGCGGGTTTGCTCAGAAACGCAAAGAGCTAAATTGAAAGCATTATTTACAAACTGATAATCTTAACTAGTTTAAAGCCGGAACTCCGTTTCCGCATTTTTAGAAGACGTTTCAATTTAATTTATAAAATGACTGCCATTTTGAGGTGCGTATTAGAAAAAACTGCTCTAGCACCTTTTTTCAACATTTGGAAAAGTTGCATCACTCCTTAAAAAAGTAAGGACGAAATTGACAGCTTCGCTTAACTTATCTTCTTAACAAATATTTTTAAAATTTTTTCTAAGGACTTTTTTACAGTCATTTACATATGATTAAATAAACAAATCGTCTATTATATTTTGATATATTTTAATACTAATCATTTATCTACATGTTTTCAAGAGTCGCATTCATTACACACCTTGAACCCTATTAGATTTTCTTCCTAATAACCTTCATCAGTCAACAAGCTTTGTTGTTGATTGATGTTCGATGTAGATGAGCTAGTATTTTCTACGTTGATGAAAAAGAAAAGGGGAAAAAAACTAAACTGGAAGCACCAGTATAAAGAGGATTTTGTTTCTGCTATTAGCTAAACATTTCTTAATTACAAGATGCTTAACAGAAAATAAATCTTATCAGGCATCAGTCGGGTGCATAAATTAAACGTCTAATGCGATTTTGGAAAAGCACACTCAACTGCTGTTAGGTTAAATGTTAGATTTAAAAAAAAAAAAAAAAAAAAAACTCGCTTTTTTAATTTAAAGTAACACGGAATGAGAAGACAATTTAAACTTTTTTTTTTGTTTTTTTGTTAAAAGAATTTCTTTGTGGTTGTTTGAGAGGAATTATTCAACTTTTTTTTTAAGTATGAACTTATCTGGGATCTTTCGAATATTGGCTGACACATTCAGCAAAACAATAAAGCTAGAGCATTCTTAAAAGAAATTTGAGTTAATTTAGTTTCGTTGTCAACAATTCCATTCACTGTTTGGCCTTTCTAGGAGAAATTAAATGTTTCTTCACCGGCAGCAGTATTGCTAACTGTTTTTTTCCAAAATGACGGTCTTTGCATTTTTTAAAATTTGATTCGCATTTTCCATCCACACAATCCTTCATTTCACAGTTCTTCAATACAGTCGTTTGCCATGTCTACCACCTTCTTCCAAGTTACCGGAAGCATCAGCACTTCCACTTCTGTTGATCTTCCACAGTGACCGCCGTAAAGCCCGGATAATGTTCTCTTTATTGTTATAATGGATTATTCGCAGTTGTTCTTTCATTTTTACTAATAGATTACGATTGCATCGACTCATACTAGTTACGTAGTTGCTTCACCAAAAAATGACGTTTTGTCCACCTTTCCCTTCTTCTATGTCATCTGCACAGGAATTCCTTTCCCCAATTTCCCTATGTCCTTCTAACCTCAGACCCAAACGCCAGTTTGGGAGGTGGGGAGATGACAGTATTCCCTATCTCAGCCTACTCTTTCCTTCCTTACCTCATTAATAACAAACTCCAACCTCTACTTTCAAATCCCTAGCTTATGCTGATATCTACTATTATTAATAAATTAATTTTTAAATGAATTTTGATTCATTATTGTTAAAGCGCCTTCTTCAGCTTCTTTTCTTTTTTATGTGGGTCATATTTTGGATACCATTAGGAAAAACTTGGATTAAACAAAGCCAACAACAACACTAACAAGAAAATAATAATAATAAAAAGAAAGAAAAATCTGAGAGATTTCAGATTTTAAATTACGTCTAAACGGGCGTTTTTTTTAACGTTTTGTGTGTTACCTTTATTTATTAAATATCATGTTCAACGTACTCAAACTATGAAATTTAGTTCAACAGCAATATCGCAAATTAATTTTAAAATGAGCATATCTTTAGAATTTCGGATACAGAGTCTGGCGCGCTGGAGATAATTTTTTTTTTTTTTTTTTCTTTTTCTTTTTTTTTTTTTTTTTTTTACAGTGTTGTCATTGCTTGCTTTGAAATAGTTTAGTTTTCTAATCAAAAATTCGTTGAAGTGTTACAAAATCTGAAATAGACAATAAAACAAATTTCAAATTCAAATTAGGGCTTCCACATGCCCATATTCTATGGAAGATTTATATTGCCCCTTTGGACTAAAAACTAGAATCAGAAAATAGAATTTCCAACACTGAATTATTCTCTGCTCTTTATATTCCTTGTTTGAAGCAGAAATCATTTCTTCCCAGTTCATTTATTCTCTTTCTAAGGGTACAAATGGGAAGAAGACGATATCATTTCCGCAATAATAAGCAATAATGTGCTAAAAATGCTTGTTTTGTAAAAATTACATATTTTCATGCAAATAACATTTTAAAGAAAAGACTCGCTACTCGAGATTTTTCATATGTATAACGTAAAGGTAGTCAGGTTCAGGTAAAAGCAGTCCATAAAGACATCCTTCATGTTTCATGTGCCCTGTCAATTAATTAAACACAAAATCTTTCTCAAAGGCAGACAGTCCAATCAAAAATATGATACACTGTGCATCGTCGCAGAGGAGGATGGAAGTCGTCGCTTCAGACATCATCTGTGTTCAGCAATCAGGAGAAAAAAGCGATAATATTTTCCGCAGACAGATAACATCCTCCTCCTGGCTGTTCAGTAGTAGCCCTCAGGTGCCGTTGCGTCTTGTCCGCTTCACGCGGCAGTTAGTGAAAATTCAATAAGTAAAAATTCAACATCCTCCTCCATGCCAGTGCATGGTGTCTTAATCCGAACTCTGTTATGAATCTGTTACGATGGTGGCAACGGGCAATATTAGAACAACTCACATAATAATACACTACCCCAACAAATGTCGTCGTATTCTTCTGTATGTTGAACGATGAGAGTCTCCAACGAATTTTATCCTTGTCTGTGAAAGTACTTGATGTCATAGTGCGAGTATTGTTAGGGAATCTCCTGCGACGGCGGCGATGAGGAAGGGGCTAGATCACATATTCCCCTTACCCTATATGAATCCGTGTGACTGCGACCTCTTCGCAAAAAATAAAAGCAGCACTGCGAGAAATACATTGCAACAGTAGAGATAATGTTATCCATGCTTTAGGTTGTTTACCGTGGAGCATGAACAGAAGATGATGTGTTGATGATAGATAATGTCTTCCACTAACTTGGCAGAAGATGGTAAACACGACAGGCGATTATATTGAGGGATTGTAAGTATTTTTATTTATACAGTAATAAAGTAGTTTCGAAATTACCGATAAGTCGCCAATACTTTCTATCCAACACTTACATTTGTTAGATTCTGAAATAAGGGAGATTAAACATTGTGTAGTTTTAAATATATAATGAATATAATTACAGACGAGTAACTATATTAAAAGCATTTGTTGGTTTGGTTTATTTGTTTATGGCAAAGCAATCGAGAGCTATCTGCCAAAGCGAGGGATGTCTTCGTGGAGGACTTTCAAAGGGAAACTGGCTCGTACACACGGTACACAGGGAAGAGTACAAAATCGCTCATGCAGCCAGCCCGTCTGCCAGGATTCGAACCTGGAACGAACTACCAGTGTTCCGCGGCTTTATCTCGCTCGGCCGCTGGTGAGTCTACTAACAGTATTATATATATTAAAAAAGTATGTTTATACACATACATATATATATATATATATATGTGTGTGTGTGTGTGTATTTATAGTTATGTAATATAGGTGTGTATCTATGCTAAAAGTATAGTCACTCGGATTGTAGCAACTTGGGACACTAAATACGTTTAACTATACATATATTTATTAAAGAGTCCAATCTTGAAATATATAAAACCAGGAAGTTTTCATATCGCGTAGGGACGCGATATCAAGACTCCAAACTTGACAACTTTGATTTAAGATCTCTTTATAATGCATCATTCGGGTTAAAAAGAAAATTATAATATGATTAAGATAAATTCTATAAAAAATAAATATTCAACTTAATGTTCTAAGTTTTAATTTTATTTCATATCTTTTTATCCACTTTTATTTGATCTCATAATTCCTTTAACATTTTACTCTAACGAATATCCAGGTAAAAAAGAAAAGTTTCTATTTACCAAAGCGTTTGCAAACACGATAAAAATAAGATTAATGATCAGTATGTCTACAATTAAGCTGAATAACTTAGTGATATGCCATTTAAGTATACCATTACGGATTAAAAGCAAAAACTAAACACTAAGATTTACTAATTAAAAGTTAATCATCTCTTCGTAAATTACATTACAGATCTCCTTAATAGGTTAAAACTGATCACACAAACAGAAGTTAATCAGAAAATTCACTCAATGCATAATTTCAAGTTTCGTTAAAAGATGAAAAGTTAATTTTTTTTTTTTAACTTTTCATCAAAATTTTCTTCTTTGCATTTTCTATTTCTTCTAAAACCACATTTGAGAAAAATCCAAATTTAGATAAATTAAAAACCGGTGGATATGGAAATTTACTGGCAGTGTACTTATTTTATCTGATGAGTTGCCAGATCTGATTTAGACGCATCAGAAGAATAATGCAAATAATACAAAACAGAACTTCAACAAGAACAACAAAAAAAGTGAATATTTAAAATTTTTTGAAAGCTAGAAAAAATATTCAAAAAGATGTTTCATAAATACCTCTCGAAAGTTGGTTAATTGATTATGGTAAACTATATACGATGCTTCCAAATTCTAGGAAGTCAAGTATAATTTATTTATTTAATGAATTTTCAGTTTTATATTACAATGCAGTTTTAACCATAAGTCCCATTTAATGGAATATACTTATCCCAACGGAAACCTAATTTTTTAAACCGTCTCCTAAAACCATTTGCGGTGGGTTCTCTCTCTTTATTTATAGGATTATCAAACTCTCAAATGAAACGCCCAGTCAAATGACTGACTCGGACTAAACAATGCAGCACGGACTAAACAATACATTGTCACTTTCTCTTACCGTTAAATTTTGTGGGAAAAAATTCCTTGCAGTTGTTTATAAGTTTCAATGTAATTATAACAGAAAATTACTAATGGAAAGCCAGTGTCCTTTGTCTCAAGCAGTGAATTCTGAGCACATGAAAACATGGAAATGATTCCCCGTCACTACGAGTTACAGCCAAGGAGAAAGTGGATTTTAGAAGATGAAGTAGCACTATTTTGAAAAGAGGATGAATTAGCAGAGGACGAAACGAGAAACGATGAATTAGAATATCATTTCTCTGGCTCATCAGTAATAACTGTACTGGAGAATAAACTAAAAACAGAGCAGATTTGAGTTTAAGACAAATATTATTGAGGAACAAAGAGGTTTGCACTGTGTAAACTGAAGACAGATGCTGTAGATCGACACTGTAGAAACTGAAGGCATACAAACAATAAAATCATCATAAAATGATCATTTTTACCTGTAGTAATTAACTCTTTTTGCATCAATTCTATGATGGATACTGACACATTTTTACCTTTTTAAAAACCAAGTACGAATAAATTAAACTATTGATAAGTTAAAAAAAAAGAGGGTTCAAATAATTTTTACCTTTGAAACTTATTTGTAATTCTTATGCTGAACGTATCTATCCATAATATATACGTAAGTTTCAAAAACGATATAGTTGCTGAAATGTTTAACCGACAAACCAAAAATACAGACAGAAATTTGACCACTTTCTGGAGGCCTTTTTGACCTATTTGTCTCTTTTAAGTATTTTTAATACTACTGTCCTCAGCTGAAAGTTATGATGAACCTTGAAATATAGCGCGCTGAACTGATAGATGAATAATAAATTTTTCGTTTGATTAAACACGTGTGACACATTCAGAAGAGATTTTTCGGAACAGCGGCTTCAACCCTTAAGGAATCTCCTGGGAGAGGGGGGGATAATTACAATTTTTACGAAGAATACGATTCACGATCTCAGAATGGTAAGACTCACAAAGAAACCTCCTCACAAAGACAGCTAAGGCGCGGTTGAAATCTTATGACTCAGAATTGCTGAAAAAAGGAAAAGCATGTAGGTAAAAAGAAAGCAACAGAAATATTTATTTAATTATATTTACTAAATATTGGAATTTATATATTGATGAATATACAAATAATACATATTTATTAAATATTACAATAAACCTTAAATTTATATGCATTTTTGTAGCATACTAAAACGAAAATTTTCAATTTTCACTTTTTCTTATTGTTTGAAAGGCAGCACTTAAAAAAATTCTTAGATGGAATGATATTCTGATACATGGTAAAAGAGGGATTAGAATAATGAGTTTCAAAAAACGGCATAGTTTATGAAACGTTTATTATTTTTTATTTATCAAATGTCTGCCTGTTGGCCACTAAGTCATTAGGCTGCGTATAATATTTTTCCAAAAGACAATTAAAACTGGATAATACGAAGCATTCGTCAATGTGAGCAGCCCTCCTATCTTGTCCATTTGAACACAAAATACACACAGAAGAGTCGATAATATTAAAACGAATAAATAGATACGGAGACAGCTGTGTCCAGTCAACAGTCTAAAAGTGGTTACCGCAGCTGCACGAGGAGCATCAGGAGCAAAATGAGAACTAGTGCTGAGGATGTTCAAGGATTTAGTAAACAGGAAGAGTGAGCAGACACTGTATGAAAGGACCGTCTGAAGATTCTTTTAATCTCCAGTTTTGAAGAATGAAAGAGCAAATTTCTGTTTGGTTTCTGAATTAAACTGCTACCTCTTTTTGGAAAAAGGTGCTCTTTCTCATTTCCCTCAACACCACAGTGGGAGACACTACACTGGAAAAACACTTTACCTTAGATTTTCTCAAATACAGATCCACTGAAAAGTTTGGCCAATAAATTAATAGAAGCTTTAATAGGTTTAATATACTATTTGATGATTTACAGCTCAAACTTTAAATCTGAAAGAACATCTATTACAATAGTCTAACAAAATTAGAATAAATTTGTTTTAAGTTACTTAAACGTAGTCAAGAAAAATGTGATAAAAATAATCTAACCGTTAAAAAAATATCAACTTTAATGAATTTAAAATCTTAACTTTGATGTAATTTTTTTCATGAATTAAAATGAACAATCCCTCTGATTCCTCAAATAGAGGATTTTTCAAATTTTCATTTTTTCTCATTAAAAATGTAAAACGATTTAATAAGTGAGAAATGTCAGCGATAAATTATAGTCCTATAATATTTTATATTACGGATTGTAATTCCTTTCTACCGGAAAATGAATATCAGTGGACGTCATATTCTTGCTAGTTGACATTCGATGCTTTTTCTTAACTTACTTTTATAACTCAAAAATATTACTAGCCTTCCTTAGTACAGACGAGGTATAATAGAGCTTTTTATCCGTGCGGACAAATACCTGAAATTTTAGAATGAATTACTAACAGGATGCTATTGAGCTGATTTTGAATATTTAAAGGAATTGTTATAAAATTATTTAATTGCTTATTCTTGTGACTACAAAGTTAAAAAAAAAAAAAAAAAAAAAAAAAACACGTTTCCACTAAGAGCATTTATAAAGTTATTCTTCAGAAAAAGATTTTCAGTCCATCCCTACAATAGGCTGCTTGATATATCTTAATAGTATGAAATTATATTATGTATAAACAGTGAGAGGGGAAACAGCTGAGGCGCCGAAATAGAATAACTGAGTACATTTAAAAGATAAAATCCTAATCGCAAAAGTGAACTGAAACTCAGCTGATTACAGCTTTATAAAAGGAGTGCGATTTTTATGATCAAGGACTGAAAAGAAAAGTATTAATTTGCTGTACCTCGTTTATAATAGCTGTTACCACAGTGTAACAAAACGCAGCGATCGGGAACAATGAATGATATTGAATTTCTAGAGAGCATTATCTGGAGTGTATCCTGTAAAGTCGTCCGTGCAGCTGTCAGTCGAAAGGAGGTCAAGGCGAAGAAAGAGTGCTCTCCTGCTGCCCTTGAAAAACGTCGCTCCGCCTTTGCTGGATGAAGCAGTCAATAAGCGGGAGGTGATCCCACGCAGCGGAACGCTAAAGTTTCGATTTTTATTTAATATTAAAATTAATTTTTAATTCATTTAACGTCTGCACCTTCGTATACTCAGCTTGAAGCAGAGCATTAATAAAAGGAACTGTAATTTCGAGCTGTTTTCATACAGCAATCGGAAGCACAAATAACCGATAAAATTGATTCTTCGAATATCCTGACATACGCAGCCTTTTCCCTTTCTACAGTTAAAGACCTTTAAAGTAAATAGGTAAAGTAAGGACAGCTCGACCTAGTGAATCTACCTAAATGTGCTCATTTACTGAGATGAACATTTGGCCCCAGAATTTAATATTCAGCGTACCAGACAAAAGCCCACAGGAAGCATGCCTTTAATTCCTTACATTCATGCCTCTCACGATCTAAACGCGATTGGAAGAAGACCAGAAAATAATCAGGCGACCATTAGGAAGATTACGAATTATAGCACATTGTAGGAGTTTGGGAGTAAGTAATAGTTGAAATAAACCGTGCCTTTATTCGAATGGTGTTTGGTGTGTTTGGTGTATTTAATTATGGCAAAGCACACGAGGGCTATCTGCCTAAAGGGAGGGATGCCTTTCGTGGAGGACTTTCTAAGGGAAACTGGCTCGTATACACGTTACACATGGGGAAAACCACGAAAACGCCCATGCAGCCAGCCCGTTCGCGGGATTCGAACCTCAGACCGAACTACCAGTGTTCAGCGTCTTTACCGCTCGGCCGCTGGTGGGCCCCTTTATTCGAATGAGCAGAGGACATTCGAATAAGCAGGTCGATGTGTTGACCGTTACTTACACTGTGACGACCGTTAAGTTTAAGGCAGAACAGAATTTAGACGGATAGGGTACACCATGACGACAGCTTCTGCTACACTAAAATTCAGTAAACAGTACACAACTACAGTAAAATTTAAAAGCAAGAACTATGTACAAATCACAAATATAGTTTCTGTTTTGCACAGAGTCTTATCAATGTAAAAGGAAACACTGGAAAACATCCCCTAATCAATGTTTTCTATGTATTAAAGCGAAAATGATTGATTGAACATTATTTTATCAATGAAATTTGATATAAAAGTATTTGAAATGAAAATTATTTTAGATCATAGTTTTCAATTCACATACTTAATGGCATCATTAAAAATATAGCTTTCTCAACGCTATATATATCTAGACGCCACCTAAGAAGATCACATATAATGTGATATCTGCATCCCAGTAGTAATAGATTTCAAATTTTCTGCGTGTGCAATAACAGCTGTTGATAAGTATGATGCTGTTTCTCGCCTTCTGAATACCGACAAGAATTCCAAAGCTAAAAATGGTTTCAGGAAGTCATATGATGACTATTTCATGTTTCTGTAATAGTAACTGTAAAATTATTAAGTTGGATATACTGTTATAAATGGACAGCGAAACATCCCACAGTTTACTGTCATCAATCTGCACATCATCATGCATACATCTTCTTAATTTTGTTGCAGTTTTTGTGGCTGCAGTGATAAGCATTTGTGGAAAGAAAGTGTTTGATTTAACCAAAAGGTAAATTCGTTTAATTTTTATTAAATCAGTTATTCCTCAGTATGATTGCCCTTCCCCCCAAATCTTGAATTTGTATACTTTACGCTGTTATAGACAGTTAAGAATTATTTTCTTAGCCACGTAGGAGAATAAACCGTCAAACTAAAAACTGTCAAGTACTGTAAAAAGAAAAGCCTTCTTATGATGTAATTTTCTTGGTGCAAATGCAAGCACTCTGCTATTAGAACATCATTCAATTTTTCATTTATGGAATACTAAGTATAAAAATACACTCTACATTAAGCAAACGATGTAAAATGTCTCATAATTTGACTCCTACACACACGTAAATAATATTTACACATAATAGGTACAGTTTGAAACTATATTTCAAATTCAACCTCCCCCTTCCTGAAATGTAGAAATTACACTCACTGCTTGTGCTCTCCCAGTATCATGTTATATATTTAAGTCACTTTTTATAAACCTCATTCGAGGTCTATTATTTACGTCTGATTAAGAAACAGATTACAAGTCAGTGGTCATAAATTTGCAATTTGGGAAAATTAATTCAGTTTCCTCCAGAATGCATATTAGTCTAAAGTATAAATAAGATTCGAGCTGCTAAGGTTTGTCTGAAAGCGGCTGGCCCTTACGAGGCTTTAGATTGTTTGCTGTTGCAATTTAGTTTCTGCAAAACTCGATTCCTTCACGAAGGCTTACATGAGCCAAGGTTTTGGTTTAGGCTTGTCAGTTTGTACTTTGCATTCGATTTAAATTGAAAATGTTTTTTAGTCAGCAAGATACAAAGAGTTTTTGTTTCTGTAAAAACTGCAGTTAAATTGCATTCGATAGCGGTCAAAATGGATATTTTCGTTGAAATATGCTGCCTGAAACTTTTCGCGATTACAATACTTCCTTTTTACTTCGTACAAGGAAGTAAAATGGTTTCAAAATGTTTTTATTTCTTTCCTATGCCGTACGTCAACATTCTGCATATTAAAAACGCATTTTCTCTTTCAACAAGTCATAAAAGTTTTTTTCCAATACACCGCCTTTACATCATTAACAATATGGTTTCAACCATTATTTACTTCTTATTATACTTCTGCATGAATGTCTTTAATCTCAAAGCCCATAGCCTTGATCCTTGATCATCGGTCTATTTCATCACAAAACAAACTGAGAGGAGCTTTTCAACTTTGCGAGGATAGAGAGTAATTCCTTTTGTTTACGGGCAAGAAATTCACCTTTTACGAATTGATTAAGAGGCGCTAGATGTCGATCCATCAAGATTAAAAAAAGTTGAAATTTTTTTGTTTGCTAAGTACCCAACCATTTAATACAGAAACAAAATAAGTTTCTTCAGCTTTGTTGGCATATCAATTTGAAATGTCCTCGTACTTTTATGTGCCAAGCTATCTTCAGATGTAGTTGATAACTCTCTCGCTTTTAGATATCATTCAAGTTAAGTTATTCAAATATCGCAAAGTACACAAGGAATATTTAACTAGGGAAGGGAATGCTTTCATGGAAGAATGGAAACTACCTAGTATTTAATACCTTACACATAAGGAAACCAATCATACAGCCAATTGCTAGGTTTCGAACTATCAATATTCAGGGGTCTTAACGTCTCTGCCACTGATGGGGCTTCAAATGTAATTTTTCCCGCGGAAGATTCCGGATGACCTTGTTCTGAGACTACTTCTGCATGCTAAAGCACTAAAAAGTATATTAAACAAGCAAGAACTCTAGATATTCTTGATAATACTGATTAAATAAATAAAAAGCTGGTTTTAAAAATTGTTTTTTTGATTGTAACAAATTTTTTATTATCATTATCACTTAAGCCGTTTTTTATTATGCTTTGTAGAAAGCAAGAACAAATAAGGTTAGGCTCATTACACAACGGTTGAGTTCAGTGCCGTCACTTCAAGCGTAGAAGTGGGAGAAACGAAAACACAGAAGGTATAGGAAAGGGTATCTTTTGAGTATACGGAGTCAGTGACGTCCTCAGAAATTCCCCAAACGTGCAAATCTTGCAGTATAGTAATCTTGGCAAAAGGGAAGAATTAATTGACGCCCTTATTTATTATTTATATTATTTTGTTATTATTTTGTCTTTACCTATAAAGAAAAACACCTACTCCTTTTTATTATAATCGTTAAAATATGACACTCATTAATAGAAGTATTTTGTTAAAAAAAAAAACTTTTTTTGCAGAGGAAAACAGGCGTGCTTGCCCTGTCCTTGACTTTATCACTTCTCATAACCTTGCAGTCGTCAACCCCACCGACAGCCCTCCTACATACTGGACTACCAGGGCTCAGGGGTGGCCTGATATCACTTTAGCCACCACTGGTATTCTTAATAATATTCACAATTGGAAGGTTAGCGAAACTCCCTCGTTCAGTGACCATCGCTACAGTGAGTTCAGAATAGATTCGAAGCACCAATTTATAACAAAGAACAGATGGAAAACGAAGTATATAAACATGAACAAATTTAAAAATGCACTCTCAACCCATATTGAAAGTCTCGTGGCACAATGTAACAATTGCAACAGTAGTAAAGACATCGACGCCATGCATGAAGATCTTATGCAAACACTGCTCTCAGTGTGCGAAAAAGTCTTGAAAAGGAAACATTACGCAGCCCCGAAATGCACTCCTTGGTGAAGCACCACGCTGACTGCTGAACGCAGCAAAGTCCGTGCCCTAAGGCGCAAAATGCAAGCATGCAAGGATCCCTTAGAAAGAGAGACACACTCGCTAATTTTTCGAAAGCACAGGGCTGCTTACAAAAGACAGATTGCAAAAGCGAAGTTTTCATCCTGTAAAGAGTACTGTACCAACACTGCGAATAAGTTCGGAACTGTCTTCCGTATTGCACATGACAAGATGTTTACACATACTAATCTTACTGCCACAATAAGCCACGGAGCAGCAACTAGCACAGAAGTAGTTGCGCACATTCTGGACAATATCTTTAGACCTGATAACGCAGACACAGATAATCCCGCACAAAGAAATATCAGAGCCAGTGTTGAGCAATATTACAATACCAAGAAAACAGATTTTGAACCACTGCCAAACGCCAAAGAAATGAGCGACATTGTTAAAGCGTTAAACACCAATAAAGCACCAGGTCCTGATGGGATAGATAATGGCATTCTGCAAGCCATTAACAGTACGCATCCGGAGTTACTGCGTGCTGGCGCAACATATATTTCTCAGCCGACACGAAACTTGGTGAGGTGGTGCTCTTCCTCAAAGCGAAAAAAGACCCTAATGTACCAACGTCTTACCGGCCTATTTGCCTTCTTCCTGCCTTGGGTAAAGTACTAAAAAGAGTCGTCCTTCAAATACTTAAAAACTATATCCTGTCTGGACAAAGCATAAATGACAAACAATACGGCTTCATTCCTGTCAGATCGGTGGATCACGCGCTGCAGCACCTACGAAAATTAATAGTAAATAACCAACATAGTCTCATTATCTCTGTGGACATACAGGGCGTTTTCGACTCGTTGTGGTGGCCCGATGTACTGAAGAGATTACAGGACATGGGTAGCCCTAAGATTCTATTTGACCTTATTTACAGCTACCTAAGTGATCGCCGCTTACAAGCCACTACGGACGCAGGAGTGCACTCACGTTCCATCAATAGAGGCTGTCCTCAAGGATCCTGTCTGGGTCCACTGCTCTGGAATCTTGTAGCGGACACAGCGCTGACTCTCTTTAACACAGATCCTCACATGGAAATACTGGCTTATGCCGATGACTTTTTGCTGGTAACCAAAGGACACAGCCGCAACGCATATGAGACTAGGGCGCAACAAGCAATGGACAAGATGGCCAAATGGGAAAATGACCATAAGTTAACTATTGCCAACTCAAAAACCCAAGGTATGCTTATCTGTTCAGGTAAGCGCCATCAAAGAACCCCGTGCATCAACCTTCATGGGAAAAACATTAAAATAGTCAGAAACTTGAGGTACCTTGGAGTTATAATTGACGACACATTGACTTGGATGCCACATTTAAAGAAGGCCAAGGCACGACTTCACAGGATATTTCATTCCATGCTCAGAACAGCAGCACCAACATGGGGAGTTTCTTCGAGGATGCTTAAGACGTGGTACTCTGTAGTTGCTGAACGTATTGCACTATATGGGGCCTCCATGTGGGGCATAACGATCACTACTAAAATGGAGAATATGCTACGCTCAGCACAAAGACCATTCCTCCTGAGCATTACCCGAGGATATAAAACCTCGCCCACCAATGCTATAAACGTGATTTCAGGACTACCGCCTCTGCATCTCTTAGCTCAGCGCGAGAGTGCAATAGTGCGAGTGCTCCGAATCAAAGAGACAATAAGTTTATGGGACAGGACTTATGTTAATACTGACTATGCGCAAAGCATTCCCGAGTCACCTTGCCACCCGGCCGAATTCAATATCTCGATTAACTGCAGGTCACCAACGTGGTTCAACGCCACTGCAATCTACACCGATGGTTCCAAAGGAGAATGTGGCACCGGTAGCGGATACTGAATTCTACTTGGGAACCAGATCTTAAAGACCTGGGAAAGGAAGCTTAAGCACCACAACTCAGTTTTTCAGGCTGAACTGATTGCATTAAAAGCTGCACTTGTCTACGCACTGGAAAATAACTATTCCAGTATATATTCAGACTCAGCCTCTAGCCTCCAGACAATCCAAGGCACATGTAGTAAAAATCCACTCCTCAGGGCCATACAAAAACTCTTACTAAGAACACCTAAATACTCTAGGCCTGAACTCCAGTGGGTACCTGCCCACACTGGAATACTGGTTAATGAAATTGCAGATGCAATAGCCAAAAGAGCAGCAACTGATCCCCACGTTCGCACACTTGACGTGCCTCTCCCGGGTTCGTTCTTAAAAACTGAGCTCGAGAGAGAATTACTCAAACGTTGGCAACATCTGTGGGAGACAGAAACCACCGGCAGAAGAGTTTACAGATTTTTTCCAAAAGTCTGCCGGCTTCTAAAATCTGGCTCGTCTCACTTCACTCAGTATCTAACAGGACATGGTCCCTTCATGACTTACCTGCATCGCTTCAGACGACGCGAAAACAAGCATTGCTCATGCGGGATGGTAGGAGATCCGGACCACTATCTGTTCGCTTGCAGAGAGACCGCCAAATATCATCTTAGGCAACCAGTAGCAAACCACATCCATGCATGGGCCGAAGCTACTTCAAAAAATCGCAATGCATTGAAACGCATATGCGATTGCATAAACATTGCACGCAAAATCTCAGACAGGCTGGAGTAATTCTCAGCCACCATCCTCTTCACCAGCACAGCCCCTGTATGCTCTGTACCTGTAGTGAACTAATTTTATCTTAAATTAGCTTATTCGGCTTTTTTTATTCCCTGTATATATTTATCTCCTTGAACTGTAAACCTTGAATTATGAACCTTGAACTATGTATTTTGCCTTATTTTATGTATTGTTTTCACTGTTTTGGCTTTTTTTATTTTATGTATTGTTTTACTTTCTAGTTACTTCTTATTACTTTTAGTATTTGTAACCACCTATCCATTACTCTGTAAATATGTAACTGGAATTGTTCTTCACGCCCGCAATGCACCCTTCTTCCATCGTGCACTATCGTATTCGTCCAGCATTTGTTTGCACTGCCCCCAGCAGTCGTCTTGAGCACAATATGTATTTATAAGTGTGTCTTTTGTTCAAGTTATTTCCGTCAGCGGGGCTACCTGGCCGATATGCTAACTACCCAGTGGACCGGCTGCCTCGCTGTCGGTGGAAAGAAAGAAAGTAATTGAAGTAAAGTAAACGTAGCAATATGTTAAGTTATATACTCTTGGTATAGGCAACCTTTGATTAAAAATTATTGGCTGCAGCAATTTTTTGGAACTACAATGCACATGGCTTCGTTTGATTTATTTAATTATGGCAAAGCACAATAGGGCTATCTGCCTAAGGTGAGGGATGCCTTCGTGAAGGACTTTTTAAGGGAAACTGGATCGTATACACGTTACAGATGGGGAAAAACCACGAAAACGGCCATCTAGCCAGCCCGTGCGCGGAATTCGAAAATCGGACCGTACTATCAGCATTCAACGACTTTACCGTTCAGCCGCTGGTGGGCCCACAATGCACATATAATGAATAGATAAAAAAATATGATTTTTAAGCCAGTTTTCACTTACCACACAGAAGATCTGTATCATACACATAAAAATATGACAAGTTACAGCAATTAGCCATTACATCTTTTTATTCGCCCCTTTTATACGCATGTTTTGTTCGTTAAACAGGTTCTGAAGGAAAGTAGCTTCCACACGAATATGTTTTTCAGTCTTCATCATTACTTGTCTCTAATTAATCCATTAATTAAGAGGTTTTGCATAAAATAAATTGTAAAGTTCTGAAAGAGCAAAACTTTTGTTGCCCTACTTTCAGCAATAACTTCAATACTCTCTTTAAATCCTAGAACTTCAGAGTTTCCTTATAAATTATAAGTGAAGACTGAGTGATATTTTTCAGTATTCAAATTAAATATATGAAAAATTTAGAATTCTGCTTAGGAGCATTTATTGGACAGAACGCATCTGTTAAATTGTTAAATATTGCTTTTTGAATGCATATTGGAAGGTCTAAGATAATTCATTCAGCAGTTTAATTTATTTCGAATTATCTTTTAACTAGGCGCTGAGAAAAATGCAAATTTAGTAATTTTTTGCATTACATTCAAAATTTGGAAAGCAATAAAATAATGAATATGAAAACATAATGGAACTGCAATAACTTTGCTCTCTTCAATTTTTTTTTGAAGAAAAAATTCAAATGTTCTTTATCAATTGGCCCCTTTTTAGTCCGTGTTGATGAGCACAGCTGCAGTTATTTTCTCTAATGATGTTCTGAGTTTATTAATGTACACTTGAGACTTTGAGAGGAAAGCATTTCCTGAAGCACAGACATGAATTCTCTGTTGCCTTATATGTATGTTGCTTTATCTTGCTAGAACGCAGCTTCTCGAGATATGCAACACTGTCAAATTACACTACTGAAAAGTTGCGAGATTCAAAAAAAAATATAACTGTTGTGTAAAAAGAAAGAAGCTGGAGAGTGGAATGGCCAATAAACAACATTGTACATCTTATTGTTTTGTAAAATAAGTAAATATTTGTGTAATATTTCTTGTTGTTCTGAATGAGAAAATTAGCAGCAAATATAGAAAATGTAGACAGATTGAATATTTGAACTCCACAACTCTTAAAACTTCAAATTCACGTCTTCTTAAATTTGGTCTTTCATGTATTCAACTGTTTTTAATCATACCAAAGTATTGTACGTTATCATTATAATATGCAGCACAGAAGTCTTACTAATATTTAAGCGAGAGCTGTTTGTTAAGATTTTTATAATTTTTTTAAAGTGGTATTTCGATGTGCAAAAGCGATATGTAGTAACAACTGAACATCTATTTTAAAAGTTAGTAAAATTCTATACTTTTAGGTACAGTGGGGAAATCATGCGCCTAAAATAATATATTGTGCTAAAATAATATATTATGAAATTAATTGCAGAGACTATTGGTTTTTCCGAAGCGAGATCATGTTCTTGCTATAGGTTACTAAAACGAGTTTTTAGCTGAGAAGCCACTTCAGAATCTATATATTTTTTTCTAGGGGCAGAAAACAGGAAATATCGGCTAACCTTGTGGGAATTGAACCATTTTACAACAGCTAGTTAGATGATAAACAATTGTACCGCAAAGGAACACTATGGAACAAGAGTATTCCTTAAACATTACTAGTGGTCTAGAATTTTTTCCTTTAAAACAATTTAGTTTAACATTCTTAATGTAACTTTAATTTAATGAAAATAATTTTTTTATAAAATGAAATTTCTATTTCATTGTAAAACATAAATGGTTAGCAGTACTACGTAAGTGAATAAATGTAAATAATACATTAAATATATATTGTTTATGCAATAAAAAAACTTCCTTTAAAACATGTGTTTGAGTTCATGAATACCAGGTAGTCTAGAGCCCTATACGGCGGAAGACAGCTGTATGAGGAAGCAAAGAGACTAAAAGAATGCTTTTAAAAAACTAAAAGAAAAATTAATTTTCCGTGTATAGTGTATTGTTAAGGAATAAGATAAAATCCTGACATAAAATCGTTACCCAAACTATGGATCAGTTGGAAAGAAAATTTTAATTTTACAAAGTTACACAGATTTCCTGCGATTCGTAGGTAAAGAATTATTTCAAATTTATAATATAATTTTCTGAAGCAGAAAGGTACTCAGTAAGTAGTAAGCACAGATGGTTAGTTTCGGGGCTGAGATTTGCCAGCTAAGTTGTAGAAGTTCATATTTCATTTCACGTTGTATTAAGAAACAGGTGGTAACTTATCCTGAGCGATTACTAAGTGAAGTAACATTGTATGTTATGTAAGTAATGTGTTATGTAAACTTTTAAATAACTTTAATTTTATGTAAGTCGATTACGTAAATTGCTTAAATGTAACTTCATGAGAAACTTCTAGAATACACACACTCACACACGCACATAACAAGCAAATTTTAGATAGAACCAAAAACAAGCAAGTTAGAACCAACACAAGCAAATTTTATAAGGGAATCTGTGTGAAAAATGACCCACTGAGATGGTACAGGGAGCTGTTGAGCGGTACGTACAAGCGTTCTGCTGGCGTAAATCGTCATTCCCCGTGCGATTTTTGGGCGATATGCATCATTATACGAATGTGCATCTTGCCGAAATGCGCCTTTTGAAGAGGACTACCGCTAAAATGGAACTCGAAGGATGTACAGACAACGATTCCCAAGTACCTTCTTTGAGCTGTTGCTCCGTTTCCATCCGCAGCCCAATAGATAAAACACACATCGGAAAAATCCTCGCTCATGCAACGCTGCATACCGCTCGAAGTCCACTGACGCCAGCAGAAGTGTTTTATCTACCCTTACCACTTCAATGCGCCATTTCCGCACGTACATTCAGTTAAAAGATCTTATTTCTCTTTCCTCAACCTGCCTTTACATTTTTACTAGACATTTTAAAATTGCCCTTTGTCTGTTTCTCTCTCTTTGCGAGAGTGTGTATATATTAGTTACATAATATTAGTTTATAAATTAACTGAGCGAATATTGTTTGAATGTAAGAAATACTGGTTGGGAAATGAGGACTCGTTTACAGGGTCCTTATTTCTAACTGGTAAATTTCAGATTTAACGATACGGCTTTTACGCACTTACGTAGCTGCAAATTTACGTAGGTCGAGTATTACGTAAGTAGGGCGTTACTGCAAAGAATTTGAGAGAAATGTTCTAATCTCATAATTCACACACATTAAAATGCAGATTCCGTAACTACTGCATATACCATAATATGAAAGTTCCATAAATATCATCCACACTTGAATTTGCAAATGCCTAAACTAAGAAGATCAGAAGTTTTTAATCGATGAATCCTACAGTTGATGCAACAGGGATTATTCGCTAATGCATTCAAATTTCAGCTTCATAAAGCCATAATCATGTACTGATAAATATTAAATGTTTTATCCGTTTTTCTGCAGCTCTACGCAGCAATTCTATAATCCCGAGTATACTAGGATTGGAAATCAAGATCCATCTGAAAGATATCTTTGTATCATGAAGTTCTGCTTGTTGTTCAGGATTAATTCAGTATAAGGTGAAACAGATGAAAAGCAAAGTCACATCAAATAAGGATGGATGGAAGTTAAGTGAATGATGAATAGTTAACGAGGAGCAGTTTCAGTGTCAGAAAAGTTTTGGGTTTTACACCAATATAGAATATCTAATATGAAGCAAATGAATTTCTTCTTAGTTAAGATTTCTGATTTTATGAACATATAGTTAATGAAAATATGCAAATCATTTTCTTTCTACTGCTTAATATATCTTTATGCACAAAAAGGTGTAGTAGTTTAAAGAGTTTAGAAGGTAACAACACTAAAATTGTCCTTCATGAAGACATTCATTTCCATTAGGCAAACTTGACTTTAACCAATAGGAGACCTATACCTTAACCTATAGGACAAGATCTTAACCTATAGGAGAAAGAGGCTTCCGATGTCACACAGCAGAGAAAAAATAAGTGCAAAACATAATTTATAGCAGTGGTTCAATCCAGTTGAATGACTGCATACATAATATACTGGTTAAAATGGTATTTCAAAGTCAAAATTCTTCCATAAGCAAACAACAAAGGGCCATATGCTTTTCATTGGCCAAAGGCATCCCATTCAATATTCATAGGAGGATGCTTAATGTTACAAGTAGCATATGGCATATTATGAATAGCTGCCCATAACGCAAAATGCATGTCCCTTTTAAGTAACAAAAAACCTACTGCACAATGCAAGACCCGAGAAATTTGATACAATCATTACAACTGAATTTTTTCCCTCCTCCTTTCTGCATGCCTTCGTGGTGTAACGGTTAGCACACTCGGCGCGTATTCGTGAGGTCCAGGTTCACATCCTGGTGAGGGCATTGCTCATTTTTCACGCCTTTTGCACCATGAAAACCCTAATTTTTCTATAGTAAAATGTAGTGTATGGTAAAACGCACATTGTAATATAGTGAAATGTACAAAAGTAAGGTATCATATATAATGTGTGACGTAATATAAGGTACAGTATAGCGCAAGTATGGTATAATGTACAATATACAATTGTATATATGAATGTTTATTTAGGTAATAACCAAGAATGTGTAGGAGGTCATCGTCATGCAAGTCCTATGTAGCAATAACAACAGTCCGTCATACCATGTTGACAAAGCCCTTGTATGGCCATATATCGATTGATGTTGTTTCAATAAATGCTGGGCCCGGGCGATTGGATGAGGGGGAATTCCAGGGGGTATATTGGTCTGTTCGACTGCCCACCGGATGCTCTAGGCGCTGGATCTCGGAGTCTTGTGCGAGGCTCTCGTGTGGCCACGCCAACTGGCCAAATCTAGATAAGGGTGGACGTGGTGCTATACTGATAAACCGAATGGCAAAGGAACACTGCCCACGTCCTCCGTCGCTTATCGCTTACAGTGGTGCCCGAACTAAAAGGTGGCGAATAATTCTTCACCACCAGGATTTGGCATTGGGTCCCCTAATCTTCAGCTGCCCTTTAAAAGGGGAAGTATATAAGGTATTTTCTTCCTCCTTTCTGCATGCCTTTGTGGTGTAACGGTAGTACACTCAACGCGTATTCGAGAGGTCCAGATTAAAGTCCCGGAGATGGCATTGCTCATTTTTCGTAGCTCCTGCTTCAAAATTACCTAATGACTCTACAAGTTGATATTAAAAAATTGCGAGAATCAGTTGCTGTTATATAATTCTTACAAATGATAAATTTTCTTTTGAAATCAATAGCTGTAGATGTAAATAACAAACTTTGTGGTGATGACTTTCAATCGCGAACGTAAAACTAAGGCTTAATTCTTAGTTCTAAGAGATCTTTACGGCTACTACTGATTTTAGAGGTCAATATTTCCGTTTTTAAGTCTTGAACGAGTTTTATTCAGAACTGAACCAGATCTGGTATTATTCTTGCTGTAAAGAAGGAAGAAAAAATCCTTATACTACATTCTAACAAAGTTACATATACATACTTTAGTTTCACTGCATTGTGTTCCATCTGCCCATGGCATGTGCTGGGTCCGGCATCCTCCTTGAGTAGCATCGTCCATAGTACACCATAGCCTCTTACATTCAGGCATATAAGGGCAGATTCTTGATCTTGGGCCAAACACTAATTCGCACTGACGATCTCGTGGGTAAAGCTGTCCTGGAGGTTGCAAAAATTCATCGTCTTGTAGTAGAAGATTACGGCTGGGCTTATCAATTAAGCAGCGACCATGGCGTCCACTAGTAAAATAATAATAATACAAATGAAAACATTCGAAAAGCATACAAATGAAAAAAAAAAAAAAAAAAAAAAAAAAAAAAAAAAAAACGGGGAGAAATAAAATAAAGAAATTTCAGGTTAATGCAGAATCTCCCCGGAAAGAGATAAAGTACTATTTTTAGAAGGAGAAAAATTTTAATTTTGGAAAAACTTCAACGCAACAATTATTTAGTAATATTTCTTCGCAGCTCTTCACGAGTTTTCTTTTGAAGAGTATACGATTTGCAGGAAATTCGTTTATTTCGAAACTGTAAAGTCCCAAACTATTTAAATTATACTTTTCTCTTTAGTCATACAAAAATCATCTAATCATCATCCTGAAATGCATTCTGGAATGCTGAAACGACATCCAGAAATGGAACAACGAGCGATCATTGTCATTTACACGTCTTGCAATATAAATAGATTACAGAACGCCTAACGTTTCACAAAATATAGGGTTATGGACGAGTTTCTGTTGTGTTTAAAGACATTTCTATCATATGTGATTGCTGTCACAGGCTCGTTCAAAATCATATGTGATTTTATATGTGATATGTCGCATATGATAGAGGTCTTGGGAAAATGCATCGTATGCATGTTACACACGGGAAAAACCACGACTTTACCGCTCGGCCGCTGTTGAGTTGATAATACCGATAACCGAATACCAATAATTTTGGATACTTGCAGCCTAATCTTGCGATAGTATATAAACGCTGCTCAACGCACACGACTCCAGTTATTTACTAGTTGAAGTATTCAACCTCAGCTGATGAATTATGAAATGTCATTTGAAATTTGAACTTTTATTCCAATCCACTAGTAAAATTTCAGGAAATGAATGTCAAGATTCAAGAATCTGCAGACATATTTTTTTTAATTTTTTTATCTTTTTTTTTTTTTTTCAATATGTGCAACTGTATTTTTTAAAAATGAATTTTTAAAACTGTTGGATTTGGATTTGTCTTAATCAGAAACAGATTTAAGGTTTTATACTATTTGAAACTTTTAATATTTAAATAATTTTATTCCTTTTTTTTTCTTATTATTATTCCAACTTAAAATGTGTGCGGAAATAGCTTGTGTAGGAGGCGCGGTTGAGGGGTAGGTAAAAGCGCTCTTCTGGCGCAAATAGTCATTCGTCGTGCAAGTCCCGAGCCATATTCATTGTTGCCCGAATGCGAAGCTCATTGGTATGCATTTTATCTGTGGAGCTGTTCAAAGGATGTACAGAGAACGATTCCAGAGTTTTCCTTCTGAGCAGCGGCTTTTTTCCGTCCACAGCCCCATATATAAAATGCATATCGACGAATTCCGCTCTCGTGTAGCCACTGAAACCGAATGAAATCCGCACGAGGAATGCTGCATGCAAATTGTAGTAATTAAGCAGCGAATCGTAAGATGGTCTTTCGTTGGGCTTCTCACTTTTATGAAATTATGTCAGACGTGCAAGATGAGCGAATACCAGGAAGACCAAAAATATGAACCTATAAAGGAAGGGTTGTATTTGTGGTGAGCTAGAAAGAAAGAGGATCGCTTAGCAGCACGTGAGGAAGTATCACAAGCTACAGAGATTTCACCAACAATGTTTTGTAGAACAGAAAACATTGTTATTGCTTCGTGAAACTTTATTGAAAAGAACATTTCATGAAGAGGGTGAAATATTTCTGTCTCGAATAATTTCTAGTAACAAACCGCTGAATTAGAGTTACTATCATTGTCAATTCGGTGGGTACGTCTATCTTCCTTGAGACCTTAAAAATTTCGACAAGTACAATTATAGGTGAAGTAAATGTTAATCTCTGCCTCAGAAAGATTGCTGACTTTAGTCAGTGGGACGTTTTACCTCAGCTATCATAAAATCGGTGTCCGCCGATAACATCACGGCAAAAACATCGCGGACGAAAACGTCGCGGAGAAAACAACGCAAGGCGAAACCGTCGTGGTACAAAACATCGTGGGAGAAAACATCGCAAAGAGAAAAACATCGCAGTTCTAAAACATCGTGGTACAAAACATCGTCATCGAAAATAAAGCGGTTCAAAAACTTCGCAGTTTAAAAACATCGCCGTCGAAAATATCGTGGTAAAAAATAAAGTATCTACAAATCATCGCATGACGATAACATCGCAGACATGCTTTTTTCAGGCTTTAATAACTGTAAATGGACATTCCCATAATGATTTGTGAGCGCAAGATGTAAAGAAGGATAATTTTTACTTTCATATTTTTTATTAAATATTAAATTTTTGCTGAGAAAATAAGAAGGAAACTTAAGCATAGAAAATTAATGCAACTTATAGCACTTAATAGAATTTTAAACCGACATAGTAACTAACAAAGACCATTAATAAATCATTTTTTATAAAGTTTTTACTGGTAATTTTTCATAAAAAGTATAATCTATTAAGTTGCATTTAATTTTCCATGCTTAAGTTTCCTTCTTATTTTTTCAGCAAAAATTTATTAGTTAATAAAAAAATGTGAAAGTAAAAATTATCCTTCCTTACATCACTTGCGCTCACAAATCATTATGGGAATATCTATTTACAGTTATTAAAGCCTGAAAAAAGCATGTCTGCGATGTTATCGTCATGCGATGATTTGTAGATACTTTATTTTTTACCACGATATTTTCGACGGCGATGTTTTTAAACTGCGAAGTTTTTGAACCGCTTTATTTTCGACGACGATGTTTTGTACCACGATGTTTTAGAACTGCGATGTTTTCTCTTTGCGATGTTTTCTCCCACGATGTTTTGTATCACGACGTTTTCGCCTTGCGTTGTTTTCTCCGCGACGTTTTCGTCCGCGATGTTTTCGGCTGTAACCCATAAAATCTATACATGAGCCAACCGGACTTCATGTTCTTCATTAAATTAAACCAGTCTTTAACATACACATCGTTTATACCTGAAAAAGGCCCTTAAGCGGTTATCCGAGACATCCGAGGACTGAATAAACATAGTTATTTACAAAAATGCAAAATGTTGCTAATAAGTAAGGCTACTGAAGAGCAGGGAGGCGACATACAAAGACCGTAAAATGAAACTGCTTGAAATAAATCTGAGGAAAAGAAATGATTGCATTATTTTTAAATGCCCTTCATCTTTATTTTTTCGATGATCATTACCGATTCTAAAGGGCTGTTCCCATTGGGGTTTATCTGAGCTAACGGAGACAACTGACGTAGCCGGCCCATCTCAAAAATCAGTTTTTTTCACATAGGTCAGCAAGTTGAAAAATCTTAACTGCAGGCATAGCGGAGCTAGTCGACATATGGAACTGACTCCGTTAGCTAAGATAAACACCAGTGGAAACTGCCCTTAAAAGTAACATGGCTATGGTAGCAATTTGTAAAACCTAAATAATTCACCATTTTCCTTTTTACTCTGACAATTAGCCACAGAGGACATTTGAAATCGATTACACTATTACGCACATAATATAAAGATACTATTGGTAAAGGAGCACGATTTCTGCTTCAAAATGCAGCTATATTTAAAAAATAAAACTACAGTTTCTTGCAAGAATAGCCTTTAAAGTGACAAAGGGTCGCATACGGCTCGCAAGCCGAAAATAAGTAATAATAATAAAATAATAATATATATCTGCCGGTTGGTCATGTCTGGAGGCTGCTCGTACTCATGTGTGAAGCTGTACACACAGAAATTAAAAAGGGTGCTTAAGAATACTCTTATAGACTTTGTACAGCTTAAATATTCAATATTGTTGCATGCGTACGGGTTCGTAATAGATTGAATGAACAAGTCTGATAAGAGGTTAATAACATTTATTCATATCAAAAGAAATATATCGGAACTCTGGAAGTTATCCTCAGAGATATTCGTAGTATTTACAATATCACGCAATAATAATCAGTATTTGTACTTCAAACTACTAAAAATGTTAAATAGAACGCAATGCACAACTCATTTAAAGAGAAAGCTAATCCGATTTACCTCAATTCACGCGGAACTACAACACGCAACAACAATAACTAAGCAACTAACCCCGAGATGCTCTCTCTCCGGCCTTTTATAGCTTTCAACCGGAGAGAGAAATTTCCAGTACTTTCTGTTTCTCGATGGCAATAAAAGTATGCAATTACGGTTACAGCTAACATAGCGGTCAATCACATTTATTCAATTTCAATATCAGTTAAAGAGATACCTATTTATTAAATGTTAAATGCACGTGCTCCTGTATTTTTACTTTTCCGACATAGCTTTCTCTCAAAATTTGTCTCGCGCCGCGATGCACGAGGAAATACAATAGTTTTAATTATAATTCTACTAAAATTATGCATCTAAATACAAAATTCGTAACAATATGTTAGCAGCCAAAACGCTAATGCTATCAACTGAAAGATGATATGTTTGTTTTTAACATAAAAACAGGAAAACTTTGAAGAAGATGAAACTTATATTTTAAACTGTATTTTAAGATAGATAAATTCTGTTTGTTGGGTAAAGAAATGTACAAAAGTAAAGAATTTCTGAAGCAGCATGTTTCTGCTTAGTTTCAGAAAGTGTATACTGCATTTAAACACCATTAAATATTTTCAGAAAAAGTAATTAATACTTTGTTATGAAATTAAGGGGTAAAATGTAAAGGTAATAGGTTTATTTAATACTTACTGAATTTACTAAACCTTTTACCTTGAATTATATGTAGTTCACTAACTGATAACATTAAGAAACTCACTATTTTTAAAATTCTTTTCCGAGAACCATCTAATTAGAGGGAATATAAACTATGAAGAGAAAATGTCCACTACAGCTTTCGGTATGTTCAGGTTTCGAAACATTCACATTTATTCTACTCATATTACTTTTCTTTTGAATTTGTTTTTATTCAAGTATAAGCTTTAGAATACTGTTAACTTATTTTCAACAAATCAGTCTGAATTTAATTATTTTTATTTCAGATGTTTCCAAGTCAAAAAACTTGGAAGAAATCAACACATTTTCAAATGTCTACTTGCAATGAGTGACAAATAAAATATTATTTTTCGCTAGATGTATTGTAAGATCTGTCTCTACTATTCCACATAAACTAAATTAGATCCTACAATGAACCTGGCGAAATCTCTCACAGGCGTGAATAAATTCCAACACAGAAGAAGTGTGAAAATAACCCTTTATTTAATTCAGATAATTAACAGAAAGGCACGATCTTTGTGCTTTACAATGGCACCGTCAACTTGCGGTGAAACTGAAACGTAAAATACAATTCAAGTCAAAAATCTAAAATAAAATAGTGCTGGATTAGCACGTTAAGTTAGCCTAAGAGGTTGACTCAACGAAAACCTAACAAGCGCGACGATAATCCGAAACAGCAAGACAGCCAGATAGCAAAGAAACGTACACTGGCTAGCGAAAACATGCTCTGAATAAACTTAAGAGATTCTCCGTTTAAATACTCACTTCACTTACCTTTAAATTTACATACTGGCGAGAAAATGCGAGGGGAAGTCGAGGAGTTCAGGAAAGGTATCAAACTTAAAATAAATTTGTTATGCAAAATAAGGGAAACCCTACAGTATTACTTTAAAAAATCACCTTTGTTTAAGTAGTAATTTAAATATATGAGTCATTTCATAAAATTTGAAATATAATTAATTTAAGTACTTTATTGTAAATACTTGTAACTGAGAATACTGGAGGTGCAATCAAATGGATAAGGAGAGATTTCTAAAAGTATGAAACTATTTCTTATCATGTTTTGTGAAACAATCTTACTATTTGTAAATTCTAGACAGTATGCATTGTAATAAAATGAAAAACGGCTAGGCAAAAAATGCGTGCCCAGTGGGAGGCATGTCTTCGAGCAGGGCTCTCTAGGAGAAACTTCCTCGGATATTCCTGCTATGCATGGGAAAAATCATGAAAATTGCCAAGCAGCCAGCTCATTGAGAGTATTTGAATCCGAGTCGAACTACTAGAGTTCAGTGATTCTACTAATATACCTGTCTACCATTCTACTAATATACCTTCTACTAATATACCTGTCTACCTTTAAGAATCATCTTGGTTCAGATACAAAATTCGTGTTTGGAGAACAAGTGGTCTCATTAACTTTCAATTTTAGAAATATTAAAATTTTACGTACTCAAAAAATGATGTTAATTGCTGGCGGCTGCATTCGGACCATGTCCATGGATTACTGTTATAATCAAGCATCCTAGCCATCACGTGCAGCTTCTTTTCCCCGTTAGCCGGTTTCGAGCATTTGGAATCGTCGTCATGTTGTAAGCTCATCCTATGAAAAGAAATATAACAGATTTCATTTAGCCATAATTATGTTTAGCGTTAAATTTATTTGGTAATTAAAAAACATAAATACTTTATCATAAGTGAAAACAAGTTTTTTCCCCGCGCTTTCGTTTTTAAGCCGAATTAGGAAAATTTATGTAATTTCTGGTTTCTACCAAACTTTTTTTTCATGCGCAGATAAAAATGTAATACTTCTTCGGAACCTTATGTTCTGTGTAGCAGCGTACTTAAGAATATTATTTTAAATTCAGTGGGAAATGTATCATACTCGGTTACTTCTAAAATAATCTTAAAAATAGCGCTTTTAATATGGAAGAAATGAAAATGAAGGCAGAACACTTATCGCTCATAAGCAACAACCCATAAATTTAGCAAATTAAGACGCTATTGATTTCGACTTTTCTGTAAATCTGTTTTGCCCGATAATCTTATTCATGAACAAATTAAAAATGCTTCTAGTTCTAAGATCTTAGAGGTAAACTTAAATAAATACAAGTCACATGTGAAGCTGATGAAACACGCATATTATTTCGGAGCATATTACCGTTCTGGCGCTACCATGCTGAGCATAAAATGTGAGCCGCGATGGTCATAGGTGGCCGTTAAAGCTTGTTCTTTTTATCTCATAATAATGCAAATTCGTGAAGAAACAGTCAGCTAAAATAAGGCTAAAGGTAAAGTGTGGGCTGTTTGAGGAAATACATTTAGAGATAGCTAAATGATGACTGACAGCTTTTATATTTTCAGTTTTCATCGAAATCAGCACGCACAGCAATAATTTTAACAGCGAGATTTTTCTCCCCCCCCCCCCGAATCGAAAGATGGCATTTTCCCAGTGAAATATCACTTAAGAAAGGTTTGTCCAAAGCGTCAAACTGAGTCTTCACCTCCATTGAACTTAGTAGAGGTTAATTTTTCAAACTGAGTATCTTTATCTAATTTTGATTCCGTTCAAAAAGAAAAATCGTTAAGAACTTTTCGAAGATTTCTGTATGCTGACAAATAAAGATTTCAGTATTGATAATTCCATTTTCTAAATACATAGATTAATAACTTACTTTAAAAAACAAATATAACAGCAATTAAATTAATATGATGAAATACATATGTTTCGGACACGTAAATGAATTAAGTGCAGCACATACAGGTTTGAATATCAAGAATGGTAATGTTTAGCTTAATAAATACAGCAAAAGTTGAAATTTAAGCATGAAAGGTTAAAATGCACTTAAAATGAAGAAAATAAATATATTTTTTTCTATTTTTTTACTGGCACATAAACAGGAAATAAGTATTCGCGTCGCTTACTAAGAGATAAATAAACATTAATTAGCATGAGAACCATTTGGTACACATCTCAGCTCTTTTCTGAGGCAATAATACTCATCGAGTACACGACTGAAAATATTAGTTGAAAAAATAAATTGTATTCGATACAATTCCTGTTAAATTAGACCGTAAATTTTGTGATGAGAATTTTGCAATAGTTCAAGAAAGGGGAACCAGCATTTTAATCATTATGATGATATGTTCGCTCTAGACAGCATTATCAATATTAACACACTGACCGCGTGGGGGTCACTGGTGGCCAGCACTCGACTTGGCTACAGCGTCGTGGGGTCCAGTGGTGACCGGTGACGCGACCAATAGTAAAAATATACAATTAGAGTGAATATCGATGCTGATAAAATTTTAAATAATATCATTGTTACTGTAATGGTTCGAAGAATAATAAATCGCAAAACTGGTCTACAGCACCTTGGGAGGTCACCGGTGACCCCCACCAAGAAAGATGTATTAAACACGATTATATAACTCACCTTATCTTCTGTAGATAATATTCAACATAATAAACATCAAATAATAAAAATTTCATGTTGGCGTCATGGGCAAACTACATAAAATTCACGCGGTAGTCAACGTGTTAATCTATGCAAAGAAACCAAATAAACAACAGGAATTGGTCCAAGAGTAAATTTGTACTTCTATAGTGGTGGGACAATTATTTTTAAGTTTTACAAATAGTTAAGCTTGAGCTAAACACTATCTTTCCTTCTCTTTGATTCACATCACATATACTCCTTCAAACCAGAAAGTCGTATAAATCAAGGCCATGCGGAAAAATATTTAAAACTTCGATAGGTTTATAAGGAATTACTGCATTTCCTTGTACATGCTTTGTAGCGTAAGTGGTTAGCTCGATAAGTTGGCAACTGGAAGATCCGTTCGAATCCCGGTGAAGGCACAGTTAATTTTTTATGATTCCAGTCAGAAATGTCTCCATTCACGACTCTTGATCAATTAATTGGTTGAAGGGATCGGCATTCAACAGATATGTCATATTTGTATTGTCGTTAAAGGACAGTCCAAAGGAACAAATCATGCAGCTCAAGTTTATAAATAGTTTTGATAATGGATTTCAATGGCCAAGATACTAATTCAGTACAATGGTTAAGTTGCCCCATTATCAGTGTAAAAGTTAAACATCCATAATGTCTAATGGTCTCTACAGATTAAGCACAGCTCATTCCTATGGGAATAAACTGCCTCCTGTAAATTTAGCGCTAGTTTATATCGGTCTGAGGAAGCAATATTCCTATTTGCCGTTCGAGTTGGTAAGTAACTTCAAATACTTAGATGATATGAAAAATCAAGTGTGGTATTTAAGGGAAACTTGTTCTTGGAAATTCATAATACTAAAGAGGCAGTTTGCTTCAATTTTATTAATGTATTCTCAAAATGTTAATCGATCGTTTTGTATTGTATTCCAACAGGATAGAGTGTAATTTCTCTATGTGTGCAGGTTGATTAGGTGCTAGTGAGATCACTCTTCAGCAACAAAGAAATAACCCTACTTGAAGAACCGTTAGGTATGCATAGTTAATAACAATTATTTTATTGGTTATACCTTAAGAACAGTTTAGTAGAAGAGTTATATGATTAAACAGAAATTTCCTTTCAAATTTGGGAGTGAAAAGGAAAACAATACATCTGGATACGTACATGTGAGAGCAACATAAAGAAATACGAGAAGGTTTCAGTTAAATTATATGAAACGTAGCTCTTAGAGCCAACTACTGACCGAAAAATATAAGTAAGTGAGAAGCGAATTCTTGAAACGCTAACAGCAAAGAAGGGTTAGAAGTAGGATTAATAACCAGAACTTTAAGGATGTGAAACACCTCCAGGAAATTCAGTTCGCCAACTAAAGAAGCTTTTTGAATAATATCGTCTACAGGAAAACGGGAAATGTAATTTCTGTCCAGTAATGAATCTTAGAAACAATAGCCCTGTTCCGGAATCCAATCCACACCCTCAACCTCAAACTACCAGTCAGCCTCTGTTAACTACTATATACACTACTATACTATCTTAGGGACAATAAGACTATAGTACATTTGCAGCTACTTGCAAGCAAATGTTTCCTTTATGCTCAGGAATTGTCTTGGATAAAAAACAAAGTTCTTTAACTGCTCGGTACTTTTATTAACTATAAAAAGACGAAAAAGAGAATGAACTTCGTAACAGAGGTATGGGAGAAAGAATTGGAAAGTATGTTTTTTTCTTACCCGCTTCCAAAAGTCTTATGCAAAGCTCAAACTATGGCAGATGATTTTGCTAGATTTAGAAACGTTATTCCATGCTTTAATTTCCTTCTACTGACAGCCTTCACTTAATATATGCATATTCATAAACAATATATAATCGCAATCATTCATCAATGTCAAATTTCAGTTTGGTAAGGAAAATACCTGGAAAATTAAACCAAATCTTCATTCTCAAAAAGTAATCTTTCCCAGAGTATCTTTCAAAAACTCCAAACGGTTACTGAGATGTTAACGAGAGAGAAAACAGAAAACGAAACTCAAAATATAATTAATTAGAAAAAAGATGAAAATTAGCAAGGAGGCTTGGTTGGTCTTTCACCAACTACTGAGATACCAAATATATCGAAAAAGTCACTAAAGTGCACAAAAAGCTGAATCGTGGGGAGACGAAACAGAAAATTCAGCTGTCCTTGAGAAGGAAAATTTCCGCATATGCAATTCCTTCCACAGCGGTCGGTGGGCTGAGGCGTCAAAGGTCAATTCAGGGTCGAGGTTGTTTCCTTCTTAAAGAACAGAAAACTTAATAAAAGAAAAAGAGTTGTTCATCTCAGTGGAGGATTTCACGCTTCCTAGTTAAAACGCTCCCTGTTAAATAGCTTCATCCGAAATTTTTTAAAAACTCATCATTAGAGTTTCCGGTCTGCATCTGTGATATTCTCGAATACACATTATGCATCAGTAATCGGACACTATATTAATAATTTTAATATTACGGTACTATAATTATGAAACTATTAATTACTGTAATATTATGGTGGGAATTAAAAACATATAAATTTTTGTCAAAAAGATTTTTAGAGCATCACATCAAAAGTATTTACTGGACATCTCATTTTTAGAAATACATTATTAGGAAATAGCTAATTATTATTTAGATTGAATTAACTTTGCTGACGATATCTAATCAGTCTAAAACGAATATGCCATGTGATCATGACAACAGTCTGTTACTTTTACAGTAACACTTCAAGGCTATCCTCCTGAAGCCATAATTCATAAAAAAGACGATGATTGCTGCAGAAAAAAGGTTGAATCCGCGAATTCGCTAAAATTCCATAGTTTTGTCTGTGTAGTCATGACGATACACAGCACAGTCTAAATAAGGGCGGGTCGCTACTACAGAAAGAAATACGAGAAGGTTTCAGTTAAATTATATGAAACGAAGCTCTTAGAGCCGTTAAACATTGAAGTGTCTCTTTTAAAGTAACAGAGTATATAGAAAGTGAATCTATCTTCAAATGCTGAGTAATCTTAACTATGCATATAAACCAGAACCTAAGCCAATGTAAAATATAATCTTTGGTGGGGAGAGAGGGGAATAAAAAAACTGATTGATGTAAATTTTTTATGAAATTTAAACATCTTTTTTCATATAATTATTTTTCTGTATCTGGGTTGCGTTAAATATTTATTAAACTACCAGGTTCTAAATGTTTCTGAACTTCCCCCAAAAAGCTAGCGATTAATTCCCCCTCTTCCCATACAAATTTTGCTATCCTTTACATGCTTTTGGGTAGAGTTTCTCAGATTTACAGCACAAATTATTGAGAAATGCCATACAAACTCTAAAATATTCTCAGAGAAATATTTTAAGCTTGAAAAATGTTTTCATATTCTGCGCAAGCGAGAGAAAGATTTTAGATAGCTTCTGAGTTTCAAGATAAATTGAGATTTCAAACGAGTTACTTCGTCAAGAAATACTTTTTTTTTCCCTCTATATCTATCCATTCCTCTTACACTTATGAAAGAATATATTATAAAGATAGAAAGCTAAAATTTACCTACTTTAAACATAAATTTGTATAACAAATTATAAGTGAAATACATACACGTGACCCAATTCATGCGCAATCGTAAAAGCAGCACTAAGTCCATTGTCTTCTATAATCGCGCAGCTGTTTAACGGATGGCAGACCAAACCCGACTGAGCGAGACCTGTAACATAAATAAAAATATTGGTATCATTATGATGCACAGAAAAAATTATTATTCCTATAATATATATGATATATGCAAAATAATTTTTCTAAAACCACAAATGACCTTTATTTCCTACGAGGAAAAGAAAAAAAAAATACTTGCAATTTTAAATTAAGCTATTGTTATTGAAATTACAGAAGTTTGTCTGACAGCTTCCTGCTAATCGTTAAAAACAGATTTTCGTAGAAAATTTCAAAAACACAATTTTAGTAAATAAGCAAGGAACTGGGAAAAAAAATTCGGAGGAGACAGTCGATTTCAAGTAGTGCAAAGAAAACATCCTATTTCGAATCATTTAAGAAAAGTAAATTTCTGAAGAAATACAGGGAAGATCTGTAAAAAACGCCCCAAATCTGATTTTTTAAAATGATTAAAAAAACCTCGATGACAAGAATCTGTCAAATGTAAAATGAAATTACTCTTTTTAGTATTTTTAACATCATTTTTCTACAAAGCGAAATACTTTAACTATGAAAAACAATTTGTTTCGAAAACTAGTATATCTCGGTGAAGAAGCTTTGAAGACTTTGTTTGTATTTTTTTAAAATTATGTAAACTGAAAGCCGCCAAGTCATTTCTTTCAAAAGGAAAATGATGAAATGAAATTATTATAACAGGAATTAGCCCAAGAAGTTGCTTGTTTAACTTTTGCATACAGTTTGAAAGAAATATTGCATCTTTTTTTAATTTATGACTGCATAAAGCAAGCGTTATTTTCAACGAAACTGAGAAATTACTAAAATACAGTACTTGTAATAATATGTGCACAGGAAGTTGCTCATTTAACTTTTGCATACAGTTTGAAAAAAATATTGCATAGTCTTTTAATTTATGACTGCATAAAGAAAACGTTATTCTCAACGAAGCTGAGAAATTACTAAAATATACTTGTAAATATAATTGTATAATCATTTTTCAGTTTTATATAACTGAACCTTTCCACTAAACTTTCCTTAGGCAGTCTTAGCGCAGTCCAGGACGGCTCCTGTAGCTCTGCCTGTATCTAGAACAATGTCAACAAGACGACTGAGAGTGTTCTGATACCTTTACATATACCAGCTATCTCAAGAATAACAATAACTCTGTCTAAATATGCGCCCTTATATCTCGGGGCTCATAGTGTGTTTGCTTAGTACTCATAGTGTGCAAACGTTGCGACGGCACTTTTTTTTCAGTTTTCTCTCGTGCCATTAACAAACGAAAATAATGTGTAAGGCGTTAAGTCTAGCTGTGTATCTACATTAGAAGAATTAAATTTCTTTTTAGCTTCGAAGCAATGTTTGCAACTGGGACTGCAAGACATTTTTGGTAAGCCGTCTGCAAATATGCGAGCTGCCGGTCTTTTCTTGAACTCTTAAGTCGTTTCAAAATTGGATGATCAGTATGTACTGAAATTCTGTGACAATAAAATCTACTATGGCGTTCACAACAGCCAAGAAATGTTTTTCATGCCAATCAAGCTTTGACAAGATTATACTAAAATGTAATTCTCTTGATCGATCGTCGGCTTCTTGAATCCATAAGTAATCTAAATTAGGATCTGTGTATCCTACTATCTGTACTTCTAAGAACGGATTTCTACCTTGAAGATACGCCAAACAGAAAATACTTTTACCAACTCTTTCATAAGTTAAAATTCTATTTCCACGTAAACAGTTAGCTTATTTCAGTGTACCTATGCGTTGGTCTGAAATTCAAGGAGAATGCTTTTATAAGTACACCTATGTAATGGCTGAGCCATAGAAATATGCAGATCATCAGGATAGAACTTAGTATTTCAAACTTTCGAACTAGTATATTTTAGATCTTCGGATGGATCTCCTACTTTAACTAACACCTATTAGTATAATAGCAGTCTGAACCTTTATTTATAAAATTGTATTCGGAATGTATAATTAGCCAAAGATGTAACAAGAACCGAAATGAATGCTGAAATGCATCAGTTTGCTTTGAACTACAACAAACTCGCTTTAAACTAGAAAGTGAAGTGAAATTAAATGTATTTCTTGCGCACTTTATAAATAAATTAAATTAAATGCACTTAATAAGTTCTATCACTTTATAAGGTGCTTCTCTCACTTTCTTAACATACCTTCGTAGTGTAGTGGTCACCACGCTTGGCACGTATTCGAGAGGCCCGTGGTTCGAGTCTTGGCGAAGGCATTACTTATTTTTCATGTCTCCTACTTCGAAATAATCTAATGTCTTTACAGTGGCGCCCGAACTAAAAGGATGTTGGATGATGCTTCTCCTCACCCAGGATTTGGCGATTGGGTCCCCTAAAAACCCTAGTCGCCCTTTAAAAGGGAGAGTATATAAGGTATTTCTACGACTTCCCTAGCGTGCCTTCGTGGTGTAGTGGTTCTGCACGTTGGGCCGGTATTCCAGAGGTTTGTGATTCAATTCTCGGCGAAGGTGGTTGCATATTTTTCATCTTTTCTGCTTCCAATTAACCTAATGACTCTACAATACTAGCTGGTGGGTGAAGATTCTCCACCCTCAGGATTTGGCGATTGGGTCCCTTAATCTCCAGTTGCTCTTTAAAAGGGGGAGATTATTTGGTAATTCTTCCGCCTTCTTAGCATACCTTCGTAGTGCACGCTCGGCGCGTACTCGAGAGGCCCGTGATTCGAGTCCCGACAAAGGCACTGGTCATTTTTCATCTCTCCGGTTTTGAAATAACCTAATGTCTCTACAACTTAGCCAAAATAAAATGTGACATTTCTTTTTATTTTGCAGGAAAGTGTGTTCACATGTTAAAGGCAGTTCACATGTTCCCTTTTGATACTTTATTATTTTAGTCTAAAAAGGTTTTAAATTGTATTGGTTTTAAATTGTCGCTGTTTTATATGTAACACATATTTTCAAATGCTGTTCAGTCTTGAAATATCGGGAGCTATGCCGATGGCCACATCACGCGCAATCGTAAATCCGCGAATCAATTTTGAGTATAAAAACTAATTAACTAATTAATCAGCTGTTTGCAAATAACTTTAATCGGTAACATGAGCAACTGATTAACGCTGTGACTCGAAACGGTTCATACCACGGTAAAAAATTATAAAATTTATAGTTTATAAATCCAAAGTGGTTAGTGACAAACTGAAAGCTGTCTAAGTTTCGCAGTGATTTGTTAGATACAAAAACAATATCAAAATTACATTTAAATTACTAAACAAGTTTTTCAGCGCAACTAGAGTTTTAGCACAGCTTCAAGCTATGCTGGAACTAGAACTGCCTACATTTCTATTTAATCTCTGAAAATCGCAAAATATAGCTGTGAGATCAAAACTACAAGATACCAAGTCATACAAGTCATACCAAGCATTTATAAAATAAGAGAAAAAGCCGAGATGGTTTTACTTTTATTAAATTCTATATTTGTAATCCCTAAAATCATCGTTTGCTAAAATATTATAAATAGTTCTAAATAAACCTGCATTTTTTATGTTGTATGTACTATGTACATAATTCTTACAACAAAATAAACTCGAGCGAAAATATTCAAAAGAGAAAAAACTAAACAGCCATAGTACTATATTGTGTTAACTGATACTGTGAGTTTATATTATCTATTTAAAATATCGTCTATCAAAACTGACATTATTACCGCCTTATATTAGTCACACAACCTCTGATCGACAATAGGCCACATATGGGGGACTTTCAATCAGGCCGCAGAGGAAAAATGTATAAAAATTTTCCGCTTTCAAGAGCTTCTATTTATTTGAAACTTATTTATTAGCAGTAGCATTAGATGCAGCATATTACATTGTTTAAAATGTTACATTTAAAAAATGAAGTACTTTCCTAACACAATATCTATGAAAATTGATTAGTATTTGTAAGTGGAAGCAGATGCTGAAATGAAATATTTAATATCAAAAAAGCTCTCTGGTATTTTGATCATCGTATTCAATCATAAAATTGTGTTAAGATTCTCATATGATAGATGATATCGATGAAGATATTTATTTCATTTCATCACGGGGAAAAGCATTCAAACAAATGTGCTTTCAAATGAGCATGAGCAGATAAATATAATTTGTCTCAGTTTAGAAAAATATTCTTTTGGAAGCATTTAAGTTTATATTAAATTTCCTTTCTTGACTTTTTCGTTTGGTTTTTCATTACATTGCAGATCAATTAGTTTGAGGGTTCAGCTTCTTTATATGGAATAAATGCCATGGGCCATCATAAGCGTTTGTAAGAATCTTAAGAATTTTTCAGCTTCAAAATCTGCATATAGTTCTTTAAGTAATAATCGTAGTTTCTTGGTGCATCTACCATGGAAAAGCACTTAAGGGATGGCTGCCTAAAGGTAAGAATGTCTTCGTAGAGGATTTTCTAAGGAAAACTAACTTGGCTTCTCATTACATATGAAGAAAAGCAAGTTTTTGTAACCAAAAACCTCATTTTTGTATGTAGTCCACCTGATGGTCGAAATTTGAAACGGAGCCTAATTACCAGTATTAGAAGTTTTACTGCATGACCGCTGGTGAAGAACCGAAATTGAAGAGAACAGAAATAAAATCTGAATAGTAAAAAAAAATTCCAGTTTTCGAGATTGATTTGTAGAGATAAATTATGCATAAAAAACTTCAACATATATGTACATAGATACACATATAAATATATTTAACAAAGGAAGAAAGGAACTATTGAATACTTTATGATCAATATTAATATACACTGGTTATCATAAATTACAGAAAAATCATAAATATGACGATTACCCAAAACGTTATATATAGAATTAAAGGAAACTGACCCAGAGTATACAAAACGTAGTAAGGCATAAAATAACACGAAAAGAAATACACAATTAGGATGTTATCCAGATTAGCCTATGTATGAAATGAACAAATCGGATCTGCCAGTTTGGTATAGGATAATTACTTTCAGTATGGAGTATAATCTCCCTTAGAAGCAATATAACACATACGGCGATATGCAATGCTGTTAATTATGGAGTCTATCAGTTCCGCAGGAAGTGAGAGCCATTGCTCTTGCAAAGCAGCTGCAGGCGTGACAACGGTCTGAAGAGAACTGAGAGCAGTTATATGTCTTCCTAAAGCATTTCAAACATGCACGATAGGATTTAGGTCCGGTGATCGAGATTGCCACTCCATGTGCTGAATTGTTTCCTGCTGAAGATAGTCATACACGATGCGAGCCCTTCACGGTCTAGCGTTGTCGTCCTGCAGCAGAAAATTATCACCTTTTCCCCGGCATAAGTGCACAACGAAGCATTAAGGATGTCATCTCTATAGGCCTGGGCATTCACGGGTCCACATGGAGGTCTGTACGTGCACCCAGATAGATACCACCCCGAACACAGATACTGTTTTTTTCCTCTTTCACGGATGTTTGGTGGATGATAACAGGTTCCAGATTCTATCCAAATCAAATAGCGCCTACGCTTTGGAGGGTAAACTTAAACTCATCTATAAAGAAAACAGCCCTCTACTGGTCAGCTGTTCGGTGGACAAACTGATGTACCCACTTCAAACGTACGTTCCCTTCTATAATGTGACGTGAGCGGCACGCAAATGGCTGGTCGCCTCACGTACAGAACTCCTTAGTGAAGCCTTCTACGCACAGTCGACATTGACACCAATTTCTGGTGGCTGCAGGCAGGGAGGATCTGAGATGAGTCGGAGTTGTGGTTCCATTCCTTCGTGACCATAACAACAAATATCGGTCATCGGCGCTCGTCGTAGAGGTTGGCCGTCTTTGGGTGAACCTCTTCGATGTCGAACCTGTGGTTAGAAATTGTTTCCAAAGTCTCATAGAGGGGCTTACATTTAACCATCTGGCCACCTCTGTCTGACTTTACCCTGCATCTAGTCTCCCAATAGCTCTCCATCGCAGTGCTTCGGGCAAATGGTGCCTGGAGGTCATCGTTAAAAATTGACTATTCCAAATTTCTTATCTCAGTATCACAGCAAAATTTGCAGGCTTGCACTGAAACATGCAATTTTATGCTCCTCACAGGTGACGCATTTCGATTGCAGCGTCACTAATTTGTATACTGCAGTTTTACTCAGCAATTCTTATTGAACAACATATTCAAATTTTATACATATTGGCTTATTTTCAGTGAGTTATTGCTATTTTTGTGATTTTTCCTTACTTGTTGGAAACCAGTGTATTTCCATGTGTAAGAAATATCGAAATTAAATTAAAGTCGGGAAAATGCTTAAAGGTGTAGGTACTTTGGAAAATGTGAAAGCTAAGTGAAAGTGTCCACATGAGAGTGATAATGAAATTCAATAAAGTATCCTCTTCGCGTTAAATGATATTTCTTTTAATATGAGAAATATTCCTTGAAAATTAATGTGAATGGGGTAACAAAAATAATGTTTCATAGATACTATTTTTGGATTTTTTAAAGAAAAGCTCGTACATATTTTAATATAGAATAAAAGTGTATGTTAGGAAATATAAAAGTATTATGTCTTGTCAGGTAGCTACGTTTTGCTTTATACAGAATAAATTCACAGACTATTTGCTAAAATAAATTGCAATTTCTTTTAAAATACTCACAAGAACTCGAAAGAGGTTACTTGTGGAATAAATAAATGAGCCGGAAAACCACGGAAGAGCAAATTACATCAAAATGTTAAGGGTTTTACAAAGGGTGTTTGGGGTATGATATACATCATTTGGGAAATATACCTTGTGACAACTATTTTGAAGTTTACCAACAGTTGGATTTTGAGTGATCGTATGCTTTTATGTTCATATTATCAATTTTGCTCAGACCAGAAAGCTATGAAAATGTAAAGGCATGCGGCTTAGTATAAGAATCTTAACAGGGTATATTGTAGCGTTTGTAGCATCGCCAATGTCTCTCTGAGAACTAGCTCCTGCTGAATTCATAAAAGGCCAATAAATAGGTAGCTGCGCTGTTAGTACAAGTTTTAATTTTTAGCTGCCGTGCAGACAGGAGCGGATGTTTATCTTTGAATTAGAACCTTGTTTTATAAATATTTCAAACTCAGCGTATAGGAATAGCAGCCTCATTTCTGTAAAAGTTAAGATCAATCAATTGAGCTTGTGTTGTAATTTTATTTGTAAGCCACTATGAGTGGCTTAAATCTTGCTTGGATTTTAAGTTGATATGTGCTTTGTGTTGAGAGTTAGATAGTTGTTCAGATGATAATTCGAAAACTGTTTATGATAACGCTGTGCGTTGCCGTTCATTTTAAGACTGCGTATTCACTTTCAAGTAAATTTCGCGCACAAGCGGCTGAGCGGTAAAGTCGCTGAACACTGGTAGTCCGAGGTTCGAATCCCGCGAACGGGCTGGCTGCATGGGCATTTTCATGGTTTTCCCCATGTGTAACGAGTATACGAGCCAGTTTCCCTTAGAAAGTCCTCCACGAAGGCATTCCTACCCTTAGGCAGATAGCCCTAGAGGCTTTGTCATAATCACATACACACACAAGTAAATTTCACATATATGCAAGAGTTATAAGCCGACATTGATATATCAAGAAAGAAATACGGGGGGGGGGAATTCAAAATCATTAAAAAACACACACAGTGAATATTTCTAGTCACAAAAATTGGGATAATCAAGAATAGTTACAATTCGACTTTTAAAAAGTCTCGAATTATCCAGGTTCTGGTGTTATCGCTACGGCATTCTATGTCTCCTGCCTCTTAAAGTACTGAACTTGCCATTGGTTAGTGAACGTGATCACAATTCACTGCAGTTATAAAGTCTTTCATAAATGGCAAGGCATTTCATTTTCTTTCTTGTTAAGTTCTGTTGATGTGTAGTGCAAAGCTATATCTTTAGTTTTAATTCCTAGTTTTACAACGTATATTGCGAGAGAAGAAATATTCCCATTATCTTGACAAAGCATGGCATGTAAAATAAGTTTCGTAAGTTTTAATTTATATTATCCAAACTATTGAGTAAGCGTAGTGATAAATCACTTCTTTTGCTTGCACTTTCTGTGAAACGATTTTCTAAAAAATTCTCGAGAACTTCAAACAACGTTTTTGCAAACAGTGTGCACATTCTCCAACTTTAAATATGAATTACCTTCGATGAACCAACAAAGAATACAAGTTGTTAGTGTTATAAGCTATTTCTCCCGCCTTCCTAGCGTGTCTTCGTGGTGTAGTGATTCTGAACGCTGGGCCGGTATTTCCCCGAGGTCCGTGGTTCGATTCCAGGCGAAGGCGATTGCTCATTTTTCATCTTGCCTGCCTCCAAAATACTCAATGCCTCTACAGAATTTTTATATTACTATCGATTCATCTAAACAACTTGCTAGAAGATACATTTTGCTCAGCTAACTTATACTTTTTATTGAATTGAACTGCTGCTTTTTATCACGTGAATAACTTCATGGAAAGAAGACTAAAAAGCTTGTTAAAAATTAAAACGGGCTGCGTGCCACCAATGAATTAGTCATTTCTGCCTTACACAAAATTTTGTAGAATATATACATATTTACTAACATTAGACATCAAGCATGCAACTATAACCTGAAAACACACTTTTAATAAGCAGAGCGATTTCCGCACCAATAATAAAGCCTCTGGATGTTACTGTTTTATAATATCACGATAAGTACAGTCAGTATCATTGCTTTCATGTTATCGATTAATAACTGCATTAGAATGTTAAACTAGCATAGCCTATATGCTAATAAATGAAATGTAAACAAATTAATAACATGCATGGTATTATAGTGATATTCTTAATAGATTGCTTGAAATCCCATTTCAGTAAAAATCTGCATATAAAGCAATTAAAATTTTTTTTTAAAAATGTCATGACATTCCTGTGTTTCCTGGAAGTAATTCCAGCACAGTTACAAAAACTTCATACGAGACTACAGTGTGATTTAACGCTATTTTACGTTTGCTTGCATTTTGCACATTGCAATCTTTATGGTTTGGTTTATGTGATTACGGCAATCTGCCTAAGGGGAGGGATGCTTTCGTAAAGGGCTTTCTAAGAGAAACTGGCTCGTATATACGTTACAGAGTAAAACAACGAAAACGCCCATGCAGCCAACCCGTTCGTGAGATTCGAGTCACGGACTGAACTACCAGTGTTCAGCAACTTTACATGTCGGCCTCTAATGGGCCTGCAAATGTTTATGTGCAGTATGTAAATGCCTAGTGCTAATATCTGGCAAATTTTAACTTTTAGTTACAGAATATCAATTTAGTTACAGAATATCAATTTTTATAGTGCAAGGTGATAAAATAAACAATCTACAAACAGCCGGCAGTCTTAACCATGTTTACTATTCGTCACGTGAAAAGCTCCGATAAAGGCCCGTTATCGTTATATTTTTGTCGTATTTCCTGCCACTTTTTCAAAAACATGTTAATAATTTTTGAATTATCAAGGAATGATCAAGATGTTATATCATTCTTCCTAGATAAATGGCAATTTTTCGAAGCATTCCAACAGGAGAAAACGGCCACAAAATAATGGAGGCAAGCATCACTATTAAGCCCCGTTCACATGCAACGCTCCTTCGCACAGCTGCCGTTAGCAAGGGGAGAAAAAGGAGACATGAAAGAGTTTCGTCTTTAGGACCCGTTCAGAAGACCACCGTCTTCCTTCCCCTTTACACCTAAAGCCTCTATGAACAATCACGTCTCCGATTTGGCAGATTTCTAATACAGTTTACACATTTTTAACGTGGTTTACTGTTGTTAATTTTGTAATCTGTACTTTCGCAACTGGTACCTGAACTTTCGTAATGGTTCCTGAAAAATATATGCTTTTTAATTATTATTATTATTTTATAAGCTGTTATTTAGTTCACTCTTGGCGCTTGTCGCTATGGTTAAAAGATGGTAATGGATTTTTAAACTGCTTCCCGATAAGATATAGAACTCAAACTTTGTACATACACTGCTTGTGGATGTGGTGTCACGCTTTTGATTTTTAGAGGATTAATTTTTTTTTTCAAATTTAAAGTTAAAACGACTTTTTGCAAATATTAACAGATAAACTGAGAATCTCAGAATATTATAGTTTGCACCATAACACACTGTGAAAGAAAAAAGAAATTAAATGAAATTTTAGCGTAATTTTTTTAAAAATATTTTGGGAGAATTTTTGAAAATCGTTCATATTTTTAGACTTTTTGATGCCCATTAATTTTAAAATATCATATCTAAAAATATATCGGTTACAAACTTCCGACATTTTCAAAGTTTATAAAACAAACTTTTCGCATTTAAAAAAAATGATAAAGGAAATTAATTGGATGATTTTGTACTTTTTTGAAAGATATGCAATGAAGTAGAATGGAAAATATTAGTTCTTCTTGGGCATCAATTCGAAACATCGGTTTCAAAGTAATAATCTCATTATACCACACTATTTTTATGACATTATTTACGCTATATAAGTTGTTATTGTTACCAGTTGTTAGTTCAGCGTGAGATTGGAGATATTTCTGAGTTAACTTTCTCTTAAGATGCGTTTTGCATTCCGTTGTGTTTAACGTTCTTTAGATTGAAGCATAACTACTGATTATACTTAGTGATATGCTAAACACTTGTACGAGTATTTCTGTGGAAAATTCCAGAACTTTGAAGTGTTTATGTTGATAAAATAAACTTAATTAAGCTATCATCGGATTTGAGTGCAATGACAATCATTTACGAACTATTATCAATCTATTACAAACCCGTACGCAAGCAGCAATATTATAAATAATTAATGTATTAAAATTGTTTTGAACGTGTTTTACAAAACAAAAACAGGTAAAGAAAAATTCTGCTTGCGTTTTATTAGTTTTTGCAATTTTTCTGGCCACATAAGGTTTTAAAAAAAGGATTGTAATTTATGTTTATATTTACCAATTGAATAAATAGCACTAGGTTTGATTTATATACATATGTGTATATTGAAATTCAGTAATAAAATTTTAAAGATTTGAAATGATTAAATGTCTATTTAGACAGTTTGAATTCTTTAAACTGCAAATGCAATAAATCCTTTTACTCCTAAAACATATACACGTATGGATTAAATTTTTTATTATTTTTACTGCTTATATAAAATTATATACTTCTATATAAAATTATATAGAAACAAGTACTTCTATATAAAATTATATACTTCTATATAAAATTATATACTTCTATATAAAATTATATAGTTTCTATATAAAATTATATAGAAACAAGGATGGATTTTGCAAAATACTTTCGGAAAAAATTATTTAAATGAAAATGTGACTGAGATCATATTTGTTTTAAAGATTTTAGATAAAAGTGTATTTTTTTTTCTCAGAAACTAATTCATTAATTGCAAAATCATTCCTTGAAGTTATTACGAACACTCTAATAAATACAATAAAAAAACTGGGAGGGGAGACATTGAAAATTGTAGGAGAAGAAAGACATTTTAATTGTAAAATTTTTCTTCAAAAATTTAAATTAAAAAAAAATGCTAGCAAAAACTTTTTTTCAGCTTAAAATTATTTTGTCTTACAAAACCATTTAATAATATTCATAATTATTAAATGGATGATTCAGAATTATTAAGTAGATGAAAATGCTTAAATTTAAAAAAAAAAATCATTCAAAAGGTACCGAGTCCCTTTTTGCGTTGAAGCCGATATGCACTTGTTTTAACTTTAGTTTTAATTTGAACGATAACCTAGCATCAGATAACCTTGTCTGTATTTGCCTATAATTTCCGTATCTTGTACAGTTCTATCTAATTTGGGGGAGGATCCCCAGACATCTATCAGCGCGATTGTTTCGCTGACAGTCCAGCGAGCAGTAACTAAAATTAAGTGAACCGCGCAGTATAGTACGGGAAATCTCCCCATTTGCCCTGCTCCCGAGAGGTAAGAAACATTCAACCAAGTTCTACCTCCAATTCGGCGAGGCAGTTAATGCTTGTCCCATGTGAACGGGACACGTTGGAAGAACCGGTTTTCGCTACCGGTCGAATCTGCTCTTGTGAACGGGGCTTAAGTGATCGTAGTTAGGTCTCTTCGCGACGATTGGCGATTTATCGGTAATTTTGACGACGTTAAAATAAAGGGGGCCGTATTAAAAAAGAAGAAATATTATTTGTAAATTTTGTAGTTCTTCTGCAAGTTTCTTTCTAACTACAGTAAATATCCAAAACCTTTTCAAGTGTAATATTTTTGGGGGAAAGGGAAGTGGTGTATAGTCGAACTCTGGCAGTTCAAATTGGAGTTTTGAAAGATCAATTGTATTTTCCCAATATTTTATCCCTTAAATCGTACGTGCAGGAATAGTGTATGCTGCTATATATACAGGGCGATTCGAAAATAACAGAAAAATAAAAATTCAGTAATTCGAAAATCATGGATGATGCTGTTTTCATAGAAATGCACAGAAAGACATGTTTTTTTATATAGATATAATGAAGGATTTTATTTCCAAAAACTCAACTCAACTCAACTTCTTAACTCATAGGTGATGCTTCAGCTATGTCAGAAATTCGCTCAATGCCACAGAACAATTCGTAACGCAGCTAGGATTACAAATGTTCAATGTGACGATAGCCAGATACGACATTACACTCTGCATAACCCTGAAGAGTCACAATATGTCGCAATATTAAGAACCTGCACAGTACTAAGAATTAACTTATTTCAATGTACCAATAACGTCGGTCGACCTCTATATACCTGTGATTTTAAATAATCTCATAAAAAATAATTATTATGGCAATAAATTATTTCGTTTTTTTTAAGAAACAAACCATGTATCTCTGTGCACGTTTTCAAAAACTGCATCTTGCTTCTGTCTATATTTTTCGAATTATTGAAATTATTTTTATATTTATTTAGTTATTTATTTTTGTACTTTTTTTATAAAAATTCGATTAAAAGGAAGCACCATCGTTTATAAGGTATTTTCTCCCTCTTTTCTGCATGCCTCCGTGATGTAAATGTAATTAGTCTCTAGAATACACTCAGCGCGTATTCTAAAGGTCCCGGCTCGAGTCCCAGCGAGTGCATTGCTCATTTTCATGTCTCCTGCTCCAAAATAACCTAATGACTCTACACATTGTCCTAATATAGTGCTTGGGGAGAAAAAAGCAATTACATGATTCAAACTAACACTGAAAGGTCCACGTTATTTACTGCAGAAGTAACGTAATTTAAAATGCAGTGTTGATATTTGTCCCAAAAGGGTACGCTTTATTTAATTAAATATGACACGGGTCTTTTAAAGAATTTTTCTTTATAAAAAAAGTAAGTTAGAAATGCAACTTATGTTCAATTTAATCCTTTTAATTTTTAATGAAGTCTACTCTTTGTTAAATTTGCATAAATACAAAAGTTATTTAAGGTTTTTATGCAAATTTTGCAATATTCTAAAAATAAAGTAAAAAAATTAAAAAATTAAATTAAAATAAATTCACTTCATGTCTAGGATCATTATAAAATAACAGAGCCCGTAGCCACATTTTCCATCTACTTTGCGTAGGGCACAGACTGCAGAAGTAATTAATATAAATACCTGTTTATGACTGTAGAAAAAGTTATAAGGTATTTATCCCGCCTTCTTAGCATGCCTTCGTGGTGTAACGGTCAGCACACTCGGCGCGTATTCGCGAGGTCCGAGGTTCGAGTCCATTGGTCCGAGGGCGAGGGCATTGCTCTTTTTACACAGCTTCTGCTTCAAAATAACTTAATGTCTCTACAAAGTATGACGGTGGAAGGAACGATTTCGATTAGATTTATACTTTTTATAGATAGATTCGTAGATTCGATTTGTAATCGTAGATATGCGAATAATATAAAACATGTGTATTTTATAAATTTTTGACTGCAATCAATAAAAGTCTATAAAAGGTATAAGTATCATTAGATAAATCGAGTAATTTGAAGTTATAATTATGTAAAACAATTTATTTGTTAGCATACTTTCAACTTCACTCAAATACATAAGCGTAACTAAGGGGCTATGAGCATATATTTCCTTGAATGGCGAAGAATGCATATTTGTGAGAATGGACTCGAGAAAATAAACAAACGGCGAGGAAAGCTGAGATGTTTGGATAGAAGTCCATATTGCAGAAATACTTTCGATTTTAAATTCCGAGCGGCTAAATGAAAAAGTTCTTATTGGGGTGAAAATTATGAGTTATATATTCCTGAACGTCATGCAGAATCTGAATATTCTTAAAAGGTATTTAATTTTGACGTTTCTCTGTTTATTGCTGGAAAGTTATCGGCCTTGGAAGGGATAAATCCTTGGGAGATTTTCCCATGGAAGAATGGCCATTTCAAGCGTAACACTGAGGGATAAACCATGGAAGCCTCAGCCGCCGCCGATGATGAAGCAGAAATGAAGCTTCCATTGTTTTGCAGCTTCAGGGTTAGGGTTATTTAGATTACGGCAAAGGACACGATGGCTATCTGACTAAGGCGAAGAGTGCTATATAAACAAAAAGAGCGCAGAGTGCTATATCGGAGGAGTTTCTCGGGAAAACCCGCCTCATATCAACGTTACACATGGGGAAAATCAAGATAATTCTTTTGCAGCTAGTCCGTTCGCAGGGATTTGAACACGCTCGAACTACCAGTGTTCTGTGATTTTACCGCTCGGCCGCTGGTGGACTAATAGTTTTGACCTTTCAACAACTTTATCGTGATGTAGGAAGGTGTCCTTTTATTAAGATGCAACGTTCGGCATAACTATGGTTTTTTTTTTTTTTTTTTTTTTTTTTTTTTTTCCCGTTAGCTGTTTACATCGTAGTTTTATGTTTCTGCAATTCTTATGCATTCCCTCGTCTTGATTGATACACGTGACACACATTCTGTGAAAGGTGTGATGTAGCAGAAAAATATATACTTTAAATTTTTCAGTACAGGACTAGAACTGTAAATTTCGTATAAGCAATCAGCAGTCATTAATGTGTAATAATAATGCTTCAAAAAGGAGATTTCTTCTCTGAATATAATTAATGCAATATAAAACGGAACAAAAAGACTGCTTAATTTGTTTACTAAATGTTTTAATTAACCCCTTAAGTGGAAATGATGAGTCTGCCCACATATTTTTTCTCTGCCAAATTCGACTTTGGTGGAAAACGTACGCCGTATACCTGGATGTTTAAAAACCATATAAAATGTTTCAACAAAAACTGGAAATTTTTAATTTTATTTTGTGATAACTTTGTACAGAGATGCGCTAAAATAAATTTCTTGTACACGGCTGCATCTTTGAAAATAAATCGTAAGGTAAGGGATTAAATTAATAATAAAATAAATATACTTAAATGTTTATGAAATCTTGTATGGATTCTATTGGCAGATATACAAATATAAAAAGTTATTATCAAAATATTTATATATACGTATAAATTTAAAAAAGGCTTTTATTGAGAAACTTACCAAGCGTATCACATGATCCATGATGTTTACACAAGTCTTCCCTGCAAAAGATTAAAATCATCTTTCAGAAATGAAAAAACAGTAAAACTGTGACATTATGACAACACACGAATTTCTCTTTAAAGAAATATGAGGGTTTTATAGTTCTCAAGACATACATAACATTTTAAACTAAAGCACGGTTTGGATAACAAGTCCTTCTGTACAGTTTGCTTCAGAGTTGTTAGAAGGAGGAAGCGCTATGTTAAAATACTGGTCCTTAACTGTTGTAGCAGATCAATGCGGAGTGTATCAGGATTTCATTCAAGATAAAAAGCACAGGAATAAGTTGCAAATATTGTAGCACAAATAATTAATGGTATAAAGAGAGCTTCTATGAACAAGGTAATTATAGTTCAAAATAACTATGGTGAAAATATCATAAATGACAGCAGAATTCTACAGCATATGATAATATAAGACTATTCGAATATGTTAGCGACAAATGACGGGACAGACGTTCGTAAATCTCAGTATATCTTGTGCATAAATGTCGGTTTCCTGGAAAGACAGTTATTTGCGGATGATGGACTGGATTTCCTTCAGTTGAGTGGAAGCTGTTTGCTGGTTAACTTATAAAGTATAATTTAAGTTACTTACGAAATATTTTATATGTTTATTTCCTTTTCTATAAAGCTTTGTTTCCATTTCCCTGCCAGAATGTCAATTTCCAGCGCGCGCGATATTCAAATTAGGTAGAAAGAAAGAAGCATTCAAAGGAAAAAAATGGCATACGTTTTACTACTCAAAGGAAGGTTTCATACATTACTACTCAAAGGAAGGTTTCATACATTACTATTCAAAGGAAGGTTTTGGAGTATGAAATAAAAGCTTGTTCTGCCTGCTTGTAAGCTACGTTTATTCTCTAGCCATCAGTATTCTATGGTTTTTGAGTTGGTCTTGCCATTAGGCTTGTTTACGCTGACTTTGATCAGAGTCAGCTTGCGCGTTAGTTAAACTATGAAGCCGTCAAGCTATACTTAAATTCCATTAATTTTAGTTTACTCATTACTATACTTACTCATTACTCATTTGATTTAAAGCCAAAGCTATTGGCTTCTGTAAGCACAAGTTGGTGCCGTCTGTTAAACTTTATTTGGATTAAAAAAGGTCCTTTACATCTTTTCCCTATCTCTGCGTTATTTATAAGATACATGGAAAATTCGCAAGTTGTCTTTTAGAGTTCTACTCTAATTCTATGCTACTTAAGAAGGCCAAATCTTATAAATTGGTTAGGGTAGAGTACACACAGGCTAAATTGGTGGACTAAATGGGAACAAAGGTCATTAATAAAATTAATCTTTTTTTTATAAAGTTTTACTGCTAACTTTTCGTGAAAAATATAATCTTAAAATGGTTAGAAAAAGGAAGATCCCAAATCATTATGCGAATATGCATTTACAACTTTTTAAAGCCTGGGAAAAGCATGTCTGCGATGCTATCGTCATGCGATGATTTGTAAATGCTTCATTTTTTACTAAGGTATTTTAGACTATGATGTTATTAAACTCTGGAATTTTTTAATCTCTTTATTTTCGGCGGCGATATTTTGTACCACGGTGTTTGAGAACTGCGATGTTTTCTTTTTTTCCACGATGGTTTCCATGATAAAGTTTTCGCTTTGCGTTGTTTTCTCTGCGACGTTTTTGTCCACGATGTTTTTGCAGCGATGGAAAAGTGGTTTCTCTTGGAAATGGAGTACATGAGAAATAACCGCAAAAATCCCATGTTAGTTAGTCTTGCGCTGGGATGTTGAATCGGAGAATTCACCATCAGGATACATGTTGCGTTCCAGATAATTACTACCAAACACTTCAGCCATTTCTTTGTGAATTTCTGGCGGACTTTATAAGGTATTTTGTCCCTCCTTTCCGAATGCTTTCGAGGTGTAATTGGAAGGATACTAGACGCCTATTCGACAGGTCCAGAGTTCGAGGCCCGGTGACGGCAGTGCACAGTTTCATGTCTCTTTCTTCAAAATTACCTAATGATTCTACTGTAGAGCCGGAACTAAAAGATGGCGAACGATAATTCGTCACCACCAGCATTTGGCGACTGGTTCCACTAATCCCCAGTTGCCTTTTTTAAAAAATGGGGAGTATATGAAGTATTTTCTCCCTTCTTTCGGCATGCCTTCGTGGTGTATTTGGAAGCCTACTCGAGAGATCCAGAGTTAAGAGTCCCTGCGAGGGCATTGCAAATTTTTTTAAGTCTCCAGAATCCAAAAATCTAATGATTCTACAAGTTTTCTGCTTAGTCCTAAGAAACACAGGTTTTTAATTGCAGAAGAAACTAACAATTGCGATATTTTTATTCTTTATTTCCCGCTTTTTCCTCTAGAGTGACATCTAATTCTAAAAATCGCGGTCTGTAAGGCATTGATTAAACTCTGCGAATTTGGATCCAGCTACCATCGAAACCGAAACAGGGTAAAAAAAATACTTTGAATCAATTTTACAACCGTCAGTTGTATATTCGATACTTTTTCACTGCGTGAATAAATGAAGAAAACTGCTTATACTTTAATGTATAATGCTTTTCCATTTAATGTTTACGAAAAAAAAGACCTCCTTTAATAATGTTTTTTGTCTAAAAACTTCACCTATAAAAATCTCTGTAAATAAGGAAATTTTACTTAAATTAAGTGATGTATATAATGTATTCTGTTCTTCTTTTGATGACTATGTTTTGCAGTAAAAATATTAGCAAAGAGGAAGAACTTTGTCAATGTAGGGCTGCCTCGTACTCTAAATTTAAAGCAGATAGCAATATTGATCACGACGCTGCTCTAATGAAATGCTAGAATATCATTTAATTATATATATATATAAAAGGACTTCTTTACCTTTTTAAATACGGCAGTAAATCTATTCTGTCTCACGAAAAAGCAGTCAAACAAATACTTCCGCCTTCATTGATGAAAAGGACAAAATAACACAATTTTCCCGACAAGCATTCTTCTAGGAGGATGGACAAGGGATCATTATACTCTTTAAATTTCTAGTTTTCGCGGAAGTATTGAAAATAAACGATATTAGTTCATCCTCCCTATTCTCTAAATGATGTCTTATTTATGAAATGTTTTACTCATTAAAATCTGGTCTCAATAGTTTTCATACGAAAACATTTGGATGAAAATAGGACACAAAAAGCAAAACTCTGTTCCCCGTGGTCATAAGGAAATGAATTTTCTTGGCATTCGCTAAACATATGGAGAAAAAATAACAGGTCTGTTACAGAAATGAGTTCTGAAAATAATTAAAATGGGTTTGCAATTAAATATATTTTTCTTCAAGAATTAAATGACATAAGTAAGTATTCTTCTCTCTAGTGAAATATTTAACCCAGCATCTATTCAGCTTCTCACTAGTGAAGAGTTTATTCAAGTTCGTATTAGTGAAACTTCGCATTATCTCGATTTGGAAGCTCAGAGAAATGAGCTTAAATTTTAAATTTATTTGCTGCGGTAAAACATTATGTGCTATGATTGAATTATAAAAATTCAGACACGCTGTTTCTAAATTATTTAACATATTAATTTACATATAAAACTGTAAGGCATTAGATTATTTCTACGTCAAAATTACAGTAAATTCACTGCTGGCCATAAAACGTGCAACACTACGAAACATGCATCTAATCGGCTTAACGTTTTCATAAGCGTGGGAGAAAATGTAAAGAACAGGCTGCACAACACCAAATACAAACCATAAGAGTCAAGCAGTCTAAGTGAGGGTTAACAAAGAACCACTGTTATGTATCGGAATGATATATGCTTCTAATATTTGTTCAAAAACGGCTTACTTTCTGCTTGTAGAGGTATATGGCTACCACGTTAGCAGGTGAAATACGCGAGCAACCCAGTCCGCCTAAAGAGCAAAGTTCGTTCTATGAGCAAAACATGCCACCAAGACAGCAACGTTTCTCATGTCAATCACGGAAGATTGTTGCATATTGATAATGCAGATCATCACTCAGAGAAATAGGTGTCGATACCGGACTTTTTTGCGGCCAAAGTTAACCGAATGTAAAATTAGTGTGGTAAGGAGAAACGAATTCATTGAAGTGAAGCATCTCAACCATCCTATTGCGTCACAGATCATATATTACAGAATATACAGAATGCATGATTATTATGAATCGACCAGCTACATCACAAACCCAGCTTAAGAATTAGGGTGCATTAATTCTCAGCACGTAGGGTTCGACGTCTGTCGCTAGAAGCATAGACGAATTTTCGCAAATTGCCTTTAAGTTACCTTTGACTGCACTGAAACTCAGAACGCAGCGGGTAGAGGTACAAATGGCTCATATAGTAGTATACAAATAGCTCATATAAGTACAAATGCCACATACGAATTATTGCATTCGTATGTGGCATTAGGACGATGATAAACACCGTAGACTCTGCGTTATAAGTACCGATGCCGGTCTGACACCGGGTGTGACACTGGATTCCATTCTCACTCAACAGGTTTTCATCCATTTCAAAATGTCACATCGCTGAGGTGCTGTAGACTATAGTTTTCTTTTAAATCCTGCATGAAGCCAGTTACCAACAGAATAATGCACTATAACTTGTGTTTACAACGTGCAACACTTCCTAGATTCCTTTGTATTTTTTACCTGACTTAGGCGGTTACCAGACCTACCGCCTGCTCAACACAAGTCGTCCGTGATTGCACAATGATGGTTGAGGAGTTGAAACTTGAGAAAATGTCGAAATCGCTTAGACTGACATGCCGCCTAAAGCATATCTAAATTCCCCCTTCTAATCCATGAACGGGTAACATCTCAGCAACAAATGTCACCTGCTGTGACTACATGACATACTTGAGTCAAACTGAGATGTCACTGTTACCAATTTCAGTTTTGTATTCTTAACGTGTCTTAATAAGAATATGGCTGTAAGGTTTATGTTAATTCTTCTAATAGTTAATCTTTAGTTAAAAGTTATTTTCCTGCCTTCCTGAATTTCAGCTTACAACTTTCGGCCAGAATGTATTTTCAGAATTGCGTTTGAATGCAAATGAGGAGAAGTATTTAACTGTGAAGTTCTACTGACTTCGTGAGAGAGCCAGTGATTCTGACTAGAGCGCGTTCGCCTTTTTAGACTACTCCCTCTGTCTTAAGCTATTATCACGCTTGGCCGTACTTACCTTCGACGTTAATTAGCATTAAGGGGCCAACTCTGTTAGAATCTTGATATCTTCGGCTATATCTTTTTAGTTAAGATTAGTTAAGTTTTAATTCTGAGTTCAAGCCCGAGTGGAGGCTTTATTGTAACTCCAAAAAAGGAGTCATCTGTTAAACTTTATTTGGAATAATAAAGGGTAATTTAACCCTTCTCACATTTTGTTCTCTGTCTCACGAATTCAAACGATTATTCGCTTATCAGTTTTTAAGGTTCCTCAATTTTAACTGTAATTTAAAGGTACCCAGGTTGGAATCTTACATGGTTTTCGTAACTTTTCTCTTAGTGTTGCGCTTTAAATGACAGCCAGTGTATTTTTCTTCTTAATATTGTTATGAATTTTGTACATAAATAGATGATTTATGAGCAGTCATATGTGAAATTGTTGTACTTTTTCTGTATAATGTAACATGAAAATCTAGGAAAGCGAAGCTTGCCGGAAAAGTAAGAATACCGGGACAAGTCCATTTAACATTGAGTAAATGCCTTCCAGTAATTTCAAGAAGCAAAATTGCTAGAAATATCTCGGTTGGTCAGTCGAAAACTATATAAGACTGGAGAGAGCATCTACTCTGAGTTGTTAGCTCAGTCCAAGTCAGAGCACTGAAATATCTAATGATAGCTTCGCTCTTTAGATGCGCTTTGCATTGACTGTGTTTAACGTTTTTAGTAGTTTGAAGGGCAACTACTGATTGCGAAGAATTGTCAGGCTATCTTTTTGGAAAGTTCCAGAACTCTGAAGTGTTTCCTTCGATAAAATAAACTTTATCAACCTGTCATCGGAGCTGTGTGAATTCAATCTATTACGAACCCGTACGCGTGCAACAATGTGCTAGAAAAAATTAACGCAAGACAATATGCAACGTAGTAACAGAAATTATGCAATTATTTATTGCCGGCTTGGTACAAAGCGAGTACACGAAGAGCGCATCACACAGACTTTAAAACTGGGTAATGATTTTGGACTATGAGTTCTATCTGCTGAGGGAGCTACCGTGATGTCTAAGTGCTAAATGACTGAAGTATTCTTTAGCCTGCTGCTTTTGTTGCCATCGCCAAGTGAAGGAGAAAGCTTTTCATTCCAAACAAAGAAACATTTGCCTACTCACAAATCGTTTATTTGGAGCCAAATAACATGAACTAAATTCACTAGAGAGAGTTGATGATCAAAGGAACGTGATCTGCGATGTGGGAAGCAAAATCAATGAAGATTAGAAACGTGAGTGAGTAGCCAACTCTTTTTTGTTTCTTTACAAGTAGTATGGCATTGGATTGAAATTAGTTGTAACGTAAGAACATTTTTTCCGAAATTTGCATAGGCAGACTGTTTAATTGCTGAATGAAAAATGACTGAGACGACTAAAAAATGTTTTATGACTAAGTAAAGCAGAAATTGGCAGTTGTGAGACAGTTAACAGCTAAATTAATTTCGAAAATAGAAGTAACTCTAAACGAGCTGTTAATATAGTGTTACGAAATGTACAGGAGCGGTAAGATGGCTTCCCCGCAAAGCAGTTTAGGGTTGCCATAAAACAGCAAGGGAAAGCAGGATTGCCACATTTGGCGAGAAATCGCCTATTTGGCGACAAAATTGGCGATATGCCATGGACTGATGGGGAACTTTCTGGAACGAATTCTGTCTCCACCGTGATAGCCTGATTACCAGAAGGCTGTGTCGCTGATCGTGTCAGCGTGTTTATAGTAGTTCATCGACGACTGTAAAACGTGTTTTGGAGCTGTCCTGACAATACTGGCCAATAAAGTGTGTTTCGATACTTCATCAAGTGTCGTCGTTATTCACTCCAAATCCACACAAACCCCGTACGAACGTGAAGGAAGAAAATAACGCAACAACTGGTGTCAGAAGAAAAAGAAAAACGCAACAATATGCATTTACTAAAAGTGTAAAAGTTGAATTATGCGATCTTTTCAACAAGTTAAAAGAAAATATTAATTCAATAGAAGAGTTATATAACGTAATTGAGAATCATATAGCTTTAGAGAAATTTGAACATTAAATCATCCGTAGCCAGTGTTATCAAGAAGAAGCCGTCAAATGACTAGGCAGAGTAGAAAAAAATATAAAGTTGTATTCTAGCAGTGACCAAGCTCATGATAGTTCGGAATGTAACTTCTGACAGGATTACTAAGTACAATAAAATTGCCGAAGTTAGAAATATAGACATTTTATGGGGGATATAGTACTATTTATGGGCGACTAGGCTTTTGGAGCAATTTTGAAGTAGCAATACATAATAATGAAACGTTGACGAAGTTTGTGAAATTCACTTACTTAACAAGTTACTTGTCAGGAAATGCTCTTATTGCGGTTTCAGAATTTTATTTTAAGAAGTGAGAACTAAGACTGTTTCATAGCATTGACTAAACAACAGTTAGGTCAAACTGACCTTATCATAAGTTCCCTTATTAATATTTGTTTGGTTTACTTGATTACGGCAAAGCACGCTAAGGCTATCTGCCTAAGAGAAGGGATGCCTTCGTAGAGAGCTTTTTAAGGGAAACTGGCTCGTATACACGCTACACATGGAAGAAACCACGAAACGCCCATGCAGTCAGCCCGTTTGCTGGGATTCCAACCCCAGACCGAACTACCAGTGTTCAGCGACGTTATCACTTGGTCGCTGGTGTGACTTCCTTATTACTGAACTGCTAACTATCGACCGAATAAGAATGCTCCAATAATGTGAAAGCATTAAGAAGGTTGCACGACGAATGCCAAGTACAGTTAATAAGCTTACAAACCCTTAATGTTACCGCGGATACGTACGGAAATATACTACGCCCTTTGATTTTACAAAAATTGTCGGAAGAATGAACCTAGAATAAACGCGAATCAACTTGAGAGTTTAACATACGTGAACTTTCAGCGTTTTTAAGAAAAGAAATAGAATGCAGAGAAGCACATGGAGCTTGTTAATTCATTCTCATTATAGAAACGTTAACATTGGAATCGGGAGGAAACCCTTCGAACTATATTACGCTTTCTGAAGGGAATACGGGAAGTACCACTGCATTAACCAATTCATTGCAAGAAAGGCTATATTTTTTGCAGGGTTAAAACACATGATGCAGAAACTTGCCAGTTGGCAATTCCAGATACAAGGCGAGAAGCAAAACTGCAAGAATTACTGTTTTCGCTGTCTGAAATGTAGGCATGTCGCCAAAGAGTATTGTCGCAAAGATAAATGCAACATATTCAACCAGCCACATAATTATTTAATTTGCGATCGAGTAGTTAAAATTAGCGAGGCCACTTCTGAATCTAAGATTACGTTAATTTCAGTTTCTAATTTAAATTATTCGTGAGAGGAAAACATCTTACTGCAAACTAATAGTACTATTTCAAGGGCAGGAAGTAAACAAGAATTAAGGATAATTTTATGATTCTGGATCTCAGCGTTGCTTTGTTAAAAGGGAAATTGCGGATGCTTTAGCGCTAAGAAATAGTTAGGAAGGAAACTGTTAAAATATACGGATTTGGGGGGGGGGATGAACGTTCATCAGCTTCGATCTACGACGTAGCTCATTTGAAGGATCTGCACAACAGATTTAATCCGGCATTGCATATTACAGTTGAAACTCTTGTTACAATGAAAATCACAAATGGACAAATAGCACAAAATGAGTGGCATTCTCCAAAGGATTTGAATTGTTAGGTATTGGAACACATAAGGATGCTGATGTCTTTACAGGAATGTTTATTTATGCGAGATTTTATATGCTCAGTTAGATAGAGATTAATTGCTGCAGATAGCATTTCGGATTCGTAATTCAAGAAAGAACGTTTCTTGAGTCAAGCGCTTTAACGGTATGAGTAAGAATTGTGATAATTGAACGAAAATGTATTTCTGAGTAATTGAAAGCGTTATGGGAGTTAAAAGTGATAGGAATCAAGTCTGAGATGTAAAATAAACAATGCAAGAAGGATATTATGAATTTGTTCGAAAGTAATACGGTGTAACAAAATTACTGCGGAAAAAGAATCGGAATCTAGGCAATAACAATGACGGCGCTAAGTGTTTTTAAGACTCATTAGACTGGCTAATAAATTAAGAAACAATCTAAACTTATTACAGTACTGTAAAGAAGTGTTACGGGAGCAGTTAAAAGAAAGGGTTATTGCCAGTTTCAAGTACTGGGGAATTCCAGTTATTACTTATCTCATCAAGCAGTTGTTAACGAGGAAAAATCCATAACTAAATTACGTATTGTCTATGATGAATCCTCTAAAGATAAAAACAAAGTATCCTTTAATGACTACCCAGATCTGGGAATTAATCTTCTACCAGATTTGCATTTGTAGCAGATACTAAGAAAGCGTTTTTGCAGGTAGGACTTAGAGAAAAAGACCGAAAGCTCCTCAGTTTCTTGTGGTTTAGGAACAGCCAAATAGGTCGCCAAGAAAATAGCTCAAAATTACTTAGATTTGGAAGAGTTGAGGTTTCATGCAGCCCTTTTCTCCTTTACGAAACTATTAGATTTCATTTAAAGAAATACACAGAAAGTAGAAGCTTCCCAAATGCTGTATAATCCATCTGTTGATGATTTAATTTATGGAACAGACACTGTGCACAAGGCTTCAACCTTGTCTTATGATGTGACAGAAATTTGCTACGAATTCTAAAGAGCTGTAAACCATATGGGCAGAGAAAAATATAGACTGCCAGCCGGCCTGTAACTTCAAAGATATACCAATTGAAGGTTTTGAGAATTGTATGGAATAACCGAGAAGATATACTGAAGATGATTGATCCAGCGTTTTGAGGTAGCTTGCACTTTGGAGAACTGCAGGCTACAAAACGTACCGTATAAAATATCTGTGACAACGTTTTTGACCCCCTCGGCGTGTCTGTAACTTTTACAATTAGAATGAAACTTTCACTGCAAGCACTTTGAAAAAGGGAAGTTGGTTGGGATGAACTTTTACTTAAGGAGTTGCAGTCGCAGTAGAACGAGTGACGAATAGAAATCCACCACTTGCAAGACCTGGCCATCAAAAGATTCTACTGCGAAGATTTTAGATCTAAGAAAGTAAACATGTAGCTGTTTGCTGACGGTCGCCTGTCACTACAAAGTAAAAGAACTAGATCTCTCCGAACGGCCATGGCCAAATTCAGAAGCGGGCAGCTTCAAAGCATGAAATTCAACGGGTGAAATGACCTTTTCCCAAGTGTGCCGGTTCCCTCCCTGTCTCTACTGGATTGTATGGGCGTTTCCCTGAGGCAGCTGCCGGCTGAGCAGGATAATGTTAGCGATTCTCGTGTGCGGCAAAGTCCGGGTTTTAATATCTTCGTACATAGGTTAATGTACTTATGAAACAGCACAAATATTCCAGTAGCAAGACACTGTACCACACATTACTAATCTAGGGTCTAACTATTAATTCACTGTACTAATTACTTATTCTAGCATAACATTGCGCACCAAATATTTCAGTATGTACATGTCTTGTGTATCTAATGATAATGCTTCAAAGGATCATAGTGTACTCAACATATGAGTACACACGTTATGTATATATACTACCGTACCCATGCTTTTGCATACACCTTGTAACATGGCAATGTATTATCTAGTGTCCAACATTAATTAGCTTTAACGCCACTGTATTAAGTACCAAATTTGTATGTATGTTTATGTATTAGTGTATTAGCATAATGACTATGTATGGTTATCTAGATAAAGATGGACGTGACACTATACCGATTAACCGTATTGGTAGAGGGGTGGTGCCCCCGTCCTCCGTCGCATGTGCGGCAAAGTCTCTTGGTGTAGGATTTTCTGCCCCAAGGAGATTAACAACAATATTTAAACCTGGTGATATATGTCTTTGGACTGATTTGGAAATATGCTTGTACTGGATCAGAAGCTGTGATCGACACTAGAATAAAATGTGTCTGTAATCCTGTTGCAGAAATGCAACAAAAGGTGGAATCGCAACATTGGAATTTTTGTCCAGGAAACGAAAATTTAGCCGATAATATTACGCAGGGTATAAAGCGCATTCTATTGTGTCGGATGAGCTCTGGTTGAATAAACCTACCTGGCTTCAAGAATACAGAAATAAAAAAATTCAGACATGAGACATTAAACGTCGGGACTATGCAGGCATTGATAATGAAAGGCGGTTAAATATTATGCAGATGCCATACGAAATTAAATTAGAACGCGAATGACTAATGGATTTGAAAAATTATAGCTCCCGGCACAGAGTTATTTAAGTAACGGCATGGTTGAAGATGTTTATTCACAATAGGAAACCGAACTGAAGAGATTAAAGCCTTCTTGACAGAACAAGAATTAGCCGAAGTCGAAATGTTCTGGGTTAAATATACTCAAGAAACCAAGTTCCAAAAGGAATTAATACAACTTTCTCAAGAAAAGGCGGTAAATAATTCTTCTGGATTGATTGGGATATGACCCGACAGTGAATGAAAGCGGACTTATATGTTTAGGCAGACGGCTTCAGAATTCATGTTTAACTTTTAGTCAAAACATCCCTGGAAAGCATCGCTTTACAGAATTTTTAATTATTCGAAAACACCAAAATGTGTCGCACTCCGGTGTTTCTGACACGCTTGTACAAATTAGAGATCGTTATTGGATAGTAAGAGGTCGCCCAAAGCTTTAAATTATTTTGAACAATCGTTATAAATACAAAAGGTTCAAGGCACGTCAAAGAACCCAAATAATAGTTCTTCTGCCTCTAAAATAACAAAAGATTTATTTTGAACTTTCTTCCGAGTTCATTGTTACCAAGCACCTGTTCTAAGCGTAACGTTGTCCCGCCGACAGAGAATAAAAAATTTCATTGTTACTTCTCTCAAAGACTAAGACCAGTTGATAAGTCGCTTAATCATCTACACTGAGCCCAACAGTTAGAAGTACACACAGGTTTCGTATACACTCGCTGTGGCATACTCTTACCTATGGAAGCGTGTAGTGACAAGTGACACTCTTGTGGGTCTTTAGCCTCAGAAGTCATACGGTGAAGCAAGCACTGCACAGTCTGCCTACTTATTGTCCAACTGGTCTTCTCATTTAGGTGTGATGTCTTCTCATTTGGCAACGTTGGCTACGTACAATACGACTTCAAAGATCATGATCATTCAAGGTTGTTGTCCCTTGCAGCTTGTCTTAATCACTTACGTTTTTCGCTATCTGTGTGTTCTCGCCACGTTCTTGGAACTAGAACGAGAAAATTCCAATTCTTTAACTGAATGTGCCTAAATCTTGAGTTTTACCCATCATGTCAACAACTGCTTAGAGATGGCTGTACTTACAGCTATGTATCCACGACAACATCCTCACATGCGCATAAATGAGGCACTATTGCCAAGTTATTTGCATAACGTTGCCTATCCCTAATTCAGTGGAACTCCAGAGTAGCATTAACAGTCAATTTATATATAATGACGTTATCAAAATGCTGGTTTAAGCCCTGTTTTTATTGTTTTTTGAATTTAATACTAAAATGCAAATATCCATCTCAACATAGAGATGGTATGAAATTTCTAAGTCAGAATGGATTGTTGAGAGAAAAGTGAACTATAAACAGGCTTGCTAGTATTAGGACAACATTTCAATAAAAGGAAATTTTCAGCGAAACATGTTTACATTTTCATGTCATAAATACATTACCTGAATTTTGCACATTCATTGCACTTAAACTGCTTTTATTCTTAAAATCAACGAAAAAGGTGCATATTTACCTCGTTATGAGAATCGCTGTGTCATAGTGAGCAGGATCTCTGTCATCTAATCTATTATGCCGCTCTTGCCACTTGCAAAAATTTCTGAGAGTATGTGGTGCAAAAGGATCGATGATTTTGCGGTCCTAAAAGTAAAGAAAAAGTGTGTTATGATCAGTTTCTAACAATTTAAACTATATTTTCCTTTGATTTAAAAATGGAGATTTTGCTAATGGTTAGCAGTAAAGTTCCATCTTTATTTGAGAAAGTACAAATAATATAGTTCTATAAATTACAGAAATCTTTGTATTAATGTTATATATTTCCTAGAAAATTGAAACAAACAAACTTTGAGAAGAAAAGAACTCCCTAACTTCCGCATGCCGTATTAGTGCAGGTCTGGAGTTAGAATACTGGCGAAGACATTACTCATTTTTCACGTCTCCTGCTCCGAAATAAACCTAATGACTATAACTTAAGCTTCCGCTTCTTGTTTTCTCTCTTATTTATTTTTATTGAATTACCTAACCATTATACGTTAGAACTGACCATAAGATAAATTCACTGTTAACAGACTTAAATACAAAGCAGATATTTTAGACTTAAGAGAATAAAGATTAGAAATGAAGGCTTTCTATGCTTTTTTACACTCAGTAAAGTACATTGCTTGATAACTGCTAGAGGAAAGGGAAATGTTTTTGGCATAACTAATGGTACACATTATTCCATAGAGTGAAATATCACATTTTTGTCAGGAAGGCATAGTATGTTTCTTATACTGAAATGTAATAATTTGAAACCAGGGTAAAACAGGATTAATGAAAACGAAAATTCGCATAGAAATTTCTGGCAAAAAGCTTGTCCGTATCAGCAAGATGTATGCGCTCCTCGAGCTCCAAAACACTTTCTGCATCGGTGTTTAGTATGCTCTCTTCAAGATTTACAAAATTATTAAATCTCAGGGGATATTTTCCTATTTTTCTTGCAAAGTAGTTCAAGAGATTAGACATTCTGCTCTGTTCTTCGGTACGCATCTACTGAGAGCCGTCCAAGCATGTTTGATGGAATTAAGGTCCTGGAAATACGCAATCTATATTGCGCGGGTTGAAACATTACTCTCCAATGCCCTAGTCACGTTATCTATTCTATATGGGGGAAGTTTGTCTTTCACTTATTGAAATTCTGGACTCAGTGCCCCATGAAAAAGAAGAAACTGATCTATAAGAACCTTTGCACAACGTTTCTGCTGTGACGGATCTTGATGCAAAGATATGTAGTGGTGGTTTGGCGTCATGCACGATCTATGCTTACACTATTACATGCTGACAATAAATACCAATTTCTTGGGCATATCGCGGATGACCACTTGTTCCACGATCTTGCCACACTTCAATGCCTAGAATCGCTCTGACAATGAATTAGAGTTAGCCTGAGGCATCAGAGATGCAATCCTGTTGGCAATGGTAGTGGAACACATATGATTGGCTGCCGAGCTCAGGATTTGCTCAGTTGACGAAGGGGAGTTAGAATAAATACGTGGTTTCGTAGAATGGCTGTTCTCACTACGAAGAAAAGAAAGGAAAAATTACGTGAGGTGAATGTAGCATTCGAAGGATCTGCAGAAGTATGTGCAGATGTAGCATTTCCGTTTCTTTTCACTAAAATATAGATATACCAATTATCTCTTGCTGCCGTGCTCCTTCTGTGACAACCGTCACGCCTACATGGAGGTGCTTCTCTAAAATTTAGAAATCTTTTTCAATCCCCAGATGGTACTTCAATAGCACTTTGCCGAACCTCGAAGATTCCAACTACTGCCCGCGGTTTTTCTCACTCAAATAATGTCGAGGAAACATTTTGAAACAGATATTCACTGTAAACGGCACTATTTCTAAGTATACGACGTAGTATTTCTAAGTATTCGAAGTATAGGACGTAATCTCCACAAACGCAAGCGAAAGTTTTACTGCACTGGTCTGCTGAAGCTTATTCGAAATTAGTAGCACCTCTATGTTTATTACCTACAATTTAAACTATAATAGTTGCACAGCCAGTTCTTTGTTCACTACTTTCCCTACATTTACGTATTCTATCTGCTGTGTCGCACTGCATGGCAAAAGCTCGGGTGACACTGTTAAGGTTTAGCAGGAGTTTAGAAATGAAGAGTCTTGTTAAATTTCTCGCGCTCTGGTCGGAAATCGAACCCATGAAGTAATATTTGACCGATATGCTTCATTACAAGAGCATATGAAAAAAACATGTACCTGAATTTCAAATCAAGGTACTAATAACATTTCTTAAATGCATCTGAGTTTCAAATCGACATATTAATAACATTTCATATGTACATGTCAGTTTCATAACGTATGCTCCAAGACAAAGAAAAAAATAAGAGATGAACAAGAAGCATGTATCTGATTGTAAAGAAATTTCGTATGCGAAATACTTTCGATCTACCATATAAATGAATAAATTCGGTGGCCAATGAACGAGTAGATTTAGCAACAGAGTATCGAAACTAAATATCTGAACGGCACGTAAAAGAGAAGAAATTCCATTTCTTTGGTACAATTTCCATACGAATTTGATTCCGTCTACCCTCTATGAATGCCTCTGAAATGATTTCACGCGCAGTTGTTATCAGTTGAGACAGGAAGTGCAATCAGCCTAAAAGAAGCAGGCTAGTCAATTCAAAGCATCGCATCACATCCAAGCGATGACACCATTCGACGATGTCGGCAGAAATGAATGAAATGTTGCAGAGAACAGCGTCAAGATGCCGGCGGTTGATATAGGGCAACGATATAATTTGATGACAAAGCGATTATGATAATGGTTCTCGTAGCACCTGATATGTCATCACTGACATTCTGTCGTGTAACTGGACACCAGTGGCCGCAAGGACATATCAAAGGTCCTTGCGGACTCGGAAAAAGAAGTCTGTGCTGAGGATGCTTACTGTGATAACTAGTCCTCAATTGTGCATACCAACAAGTAACATTTGCATTGGTGCCGGGTTCGTTTGACTTGGAATCTAATCAGCGATGATTCCTGCTTCGAAATAAGCCACGATGAAAAACAACGAAGACGGGTCTGGAGATGTCCAGGGCAGGGTAGGATATTAACTTGATTACCATCCGTTACGCAGTCTGACAACATGGAGTTGTGGTCTGGTGTTTCAATTTATTTCATAGGCATATGTCTTTGACTGTTATCCGTGACATTTATCACGGCACAATGGTATGTTGACGATATATGTCCTTTGTGTCACCGTTCTTTTTGAGCCCCCGCCCAGACTCGCATTTCACAGGATTATTCTCGGCATTTCTACTACACTCTTAGACAAAAAAGGGACACATCACGACGCACCGAGAAGATATAAAGCAAATTGGACACAAATTGATATGCATACAGGTTTCGACGGAAAATGCAAAATTTCATTTATTGGTTGCCAATGAATGAACGTTTGTCGCTAGCATATTCACAAAGCCTACAGACCATTTCTCTAAGGTCTACTCTCATTGGATGAAACATCTGCTTGGCGGTCATATTTGGAATGGCGAGTAATCGCCCTGTAGGCGTGGTAATTAACGCCAAACAAAAGGAAACAGCGTTTATTTCATTCGATATTTTTTGAGTTTATGAATGAAAGCTTGGAGGAATTGTGTGGAATATATTTTATATAACTTACTGATCTTATTAATAGTTTATTTGTATTTGAATTTAAACTTTTAAAAGTACGTAATTGTTTTACAAGAAAAAGGTGTTTACATGGAGATAGCAAATGCACTTTTTCGTCATTTCTGTTAGAAAGAGCCTGTTGTGTAAATTTCCATAGCGCATTAATTTATACAAATAAAGGAATATTCAAAAATAAACCAAATGAAAACATTCAGTAAACATTTAAGGGCGTCGGAAACCTATTCTTTTTTACCTAAATTATGAAAATTAAGTATAACTAAAAGTATATTTTATTCCATTATGCGCTATCGGGATCTTGGATCGTAATCTTGCTACTGGTACCTACTACAAAGAGTACAAACCAGTAAATAAAAATAAGAAAAATTAACAAAAATAGAAAAAACAAAGTCGTTTAATTTTTAACACCGCACCCAAACAAATGATGACGAAGTCATTCAATAAAGGTAACATAAAATTCAATCCGTGTAGAGCACAATTTATGAAAGCTACGAGCGGGGATAGAACCGGCGATTTAGAAGTCTGAGAACTTTTTCCGCGCTCGTTACCGCTGAGCTGCAGGTTCTCCAGTGAGTTATGAACAATTTTTGGTACACCACGCTTAAATACAAATTCTGAAGGCGATGAACCAAAAGTCGCCAAGCACTAGGTTCTGTAACCCTACGTTTCCTGTTTTAACCAAGCGGAGCAAACAACAGTAGAAACGGTCTGTAGGCTTTGTGAATAAGCTTGTCGCTACAGCGCATCTGATCTGCGCAACTGGCAGGATATTTAAAGGAGAAATTACGATTCCAGGTCATAAATTCTTCACGAATTTCATTCCGTGTACTTTGGTAGACAGCAACTAAACCTCGAATAAAGGTGCGCGAACGATATGCGCAGATATCAGAATTTGAGAGAGGTCGTGTAGAAGGTAAAAGAAGCCGGTTGGTCTTATCGGCGAATAGCTAGACATTTGAGCAGGAGCGATGCCACTATTAGACGATGTTGGCAGGAATGGGTGAACCATGGCCTCACACAGCGTCAGAAAGGAAGCGGTAGGCCTAGAGAAACGACGTGAAGACCGACCAATAGTCAGAGCGGCACTCACAGCCCCAGATGCCTCATTATCATCGATTGTACGTGCAACTACTGCTTCAGTGACCGTAAGGACCATTCATAGACGGCTCACAGAAAGGGGGCTGAGGTGATGGCGCCCCTTGCGCCGACTACAATTGACCTCTGTACAACGTCAAGCCCGTTTGCAGTGGTGTCGGACTCATTCTGACTGGAGTGAATAGTCTTCAGTGATGAGTCCCGCTTTGAACTGAGCCCCGATGACCAGCGAAAGAGAGTCTGGAGACGGCCTGGACAGCAGTGTGATACCAAACTGACTGTCTTCCGGCAGACAGGCCGACAAGCAGGAGTGATGGTCTGGGGTGTCATTTCATTTCATAGTAGGGCCCCTTTTGTTGTCATCCGTCGCAGCCTTACAGCACAGCGGTACGTCGACGAAGTTCTAAGGCCTTTGTGTTGCCTTTCATGTCACGCCACCCTGGACTTACATTTCAGCAAGATAATGCCCGCCCCTACACTGCACATGTTTCTACTGCTTGCCTTAGTGCTTGCAAACATTACCTTGGCCAGCAAGGTCGCCGGATCTCTCTCCTATTGAGCACGTTTGGAGCGTTATTGGCAGGGCCCTCCAACCAGCTCGGGATGTTGACTATTTAACGCGCTAGTTGGACAGAATTTGGTACGATATCCCTCAGAAGGACATCCGCAACCTCTATCAATCAATACCAAGCCGAATAACTGCTTGCATAAGGGCCAGAGGTGGACAAACGCGTTACTGACTTTTTCACGCTCTATCACTTCAGTAAATCATCCAATTTTTCTCAAACTGTAATCATTTGTTTTTCTGTACATGTCTTTACATCACTTCTACCGATTTTCGTCCCATTCGGATAACTCCTTCTTGGTGCGTCGATTTTTTTGTCTAAGAGTGTATTTGCCCTCACCCTTATCAAATACTTACCCTGTAGTGCCATTAACTTAGTTTGGCGAAACAGGTTAAATAAAGTGACCTTATTATAACTTTCCTGGCCAGCTAAGTAGCCAGAACTCTCACCGGTGCAGCAAATTTCGAGTCTGACGAGCAGGCGCCTCTCTAGCTTGGCAACTGGAGAGAAAGTTGCGAAGAATTCCAAAAGAAGTTCATCCGCCAAATCTAGAGATTAATGACAAGCCGGATAACTCTATAAGGGCTACAGGTGGTCCAAAGTCTTACTGATTTATTCGCTATGTGCGTATCTTCTGAACGAAATTATTTAAACATTAAATAATTTTTCTTTCCATACATCTGCATCCATATCTACCGAATGTCGTTTCATTAGGATAACGCCGTCTTAGAGTGTATTAACACCACTTCATAACTGCAAGTCTCGATTTGATACTTTTCATGTTATTATCAATGTAAATATACATTTATGACTTTTCTAATACAGTTTTGTGAGTGAAGCATAAATAATTATCACACAGAAGTAGGAAATGCAATGATATTTCAGATATAATCTCTCATTAGACTCTAGAAATTTAAACTTACGTTAATATTCTCAGACAACTTCACTCTGTTCAGAAACAATATAAAATACAGAGCTATAACTACAAATATTAAATTTTTGTAAGGAAACTAATTATTGTAATGAAACTAATTATTTTGATATTTTAAAAAAAGAAATCATACATACTGTTGCTTCATCGAGGACCACAATATCTACTACAGCAATATTAATATTATTTCCAATGCTTGGGTCCTTATATATAAGAGCAACCTGTAATTAAAAGAAAGATTAAGTATATTAGGTGTTGGAGAAGAGTATTTCATTTAATTAAATCCCATGGAGATAACATTGAGGGAGGAGGGGACATGAAAACATAATTTTGACTATATATCTTTATATAAAATATAAAGACTATTTAATATTACTTACTTGAAAGCAAACAAAATGAAAATAATGCAGAAAGCTCTGTTATTTTGTTTCATAAATTCGTGAATTAAAATTTACCGATATTTTTAAAACTGGTTATTTGTTACCATAAAGTTAAATTTTACTGCTTTTTGAGTACGCAATATATAGCGCAAAAAACCTAACGACATAATTTTAAGACTTCTTCACTTCAGCACTAATTAATTTTAACAAAAATGCAAGGCATTTTTAAAATTATAATAAAGCCTTCGGTGTAACATTTGATTAACACATATGTAAATGATAAATAACATGTAAGGGTGATTCCCTTACATGTGGAAGGGGCATGCATACGTAAATTATAAATTTTTAATATCAAGTCGTAGACTCAGAAACAGCAGAAGTATTACCACGAAGAGTCCAAAATGAAACAGTTCGATACTGAGAGAATTTTCTATTGAGTGATTCAGATCTCAGGTGGAGATTTTTGTTTAGACAATATGACATTTAACGGAGAAGACATTTGCATAACAATTACTCTCTTTTAATCGAATGTACTTAAAATTTTTTATCAGCTAAATTTCGTAAACTGAAGAGATTAATTTATTTAAAATTTAACAATTAATATAACGAATTGTATAACAGGTTTTCAAGATTCTTCAAGCCATCTGTTTGCGAATTGTAACAGAATTGATATGGCAGTATTTTGTCATAAAGTCACACACGTCTGGATTATAATTTTCTTCACAGGAAGGAATCTAAAAGTTTATAAGATCACTTTAATCACCAACTTTACTTACCGTAGACATTAAAGTGAGGATATAATGGTTGAGATTTCTGCCATGATAACTTGCCATTTTACTGTCAGCAACAACTAACACTTCTAGATGAAGCTCTCGGGATTCTGATCTACGTTTACGACTCAATATGTTATCACCTCCATCATCGGTGGCATTTAATAATTCTTTATGCACTTCAGGATCTGTAAATTCATCTATAAAGATAAATTTGTGAGCAAATTAAGCAAATTCACGAACACACATAAAACCAGCATCACATATAAATCTCAAATAAAATAAATTATACCGTTGTGAAGGACAAAAGGTAAGAAAAATATATATTTATTTTAGAACTACTTGAGAACAAAAGGATAAAATTATTAAGTTTCAATTAGTGTGGATGCCCAGATCATTCAGAGATGAGTAAAACGTGTAGCCACCATGGTTTCAAAAACTCCCGGTATGAAGTTGGCATAGACATGTAAGGATTATGTTAATTTTATTAACAGTTAAATTTTAAGTTCCTTTCCTGTCAAATTCTTAACTTCAACTTACGACTTCCAACCAGAACGTAGTTTTGAAATAATAAAGGGTTAGTTACCCTTACAATCTTGTTGTTTCTTGTCACACGAACTTAAGCGATTATTCGCTAACTAGTTCTTAAGGTTACTCACTTTTGACTGCAAATACACAGTGATAAACCTCACAGACTATATATGACAGGTTGAGATTATAGTCAACGAAGTTTTAATCCTTTGTCAGATTTCGACTGTTGTAGCTTCTGGCGGTCTTTGACACGTGAATATTAGCGCAGTTATGATTCGACGCACTCATTCTCTGGAAGATCTGGTGACCCACGGACAAGACCAAATAATAAGTAAAACATACTGTTTATGTAAGAAATGCTGGATACTATGCACAACGTGCCGTGAACCATCGTCCTGTTGGCTGGCTGCTCACAAAGTTTCTAAAGGTACGGTATAACATAGAGTACGTTTAAAGCACCGAATATGTGTCTCTAACAGTATTCGTATGCAGATGCTGGGCCGATATGACGACGCAAAACGAAAAATTTCTACAAATCTTCATGTTGCCACTATAAACGGAGTCGAACATCATAGTTCTGCAAACAGAAATGGGATCTTCATAAAAAAGCCGATGAAACACCATTCATGACTCCATACGCTTTGATTTAGCACTATTGTGGCCACAGATGCCTATTAAATGTAAGCAGGGCAATTGCTACTTTGCAAGTAGCCCACCATTGCAGAGTGTCGCATCGTATATTATTTATTATACTTGTTGCCACAGTATTTATGATGTGGCTTTGTATGGACCATGAGCAGAAGATGTTCGTCATCTCCCGGCATCTGGTGTGTTGAGGTCGTTTTGTGATCCCGTATGTTACTTCGTTTGCACTCTGGGGCTATCAGCCTAAGTGGAAGGATGCCTTTGTGGAGGACTTTCTAAGGGAACTGGTTCGTATACACGTTACACATGGAAAAAACCACGAAACGCCCATGCAGCCAGCCCGTTCGCGGGATTCGAACCTCGGACCGAACTACCAGCGTTCAGTGACTTTAACCGCTCGGCCGCTGGTGGGCTCCACATTTTCATGATAGTAGATATAATCCATAAACATATTTTCACGAGTGTGAGCGTAATTTTGCAATAATCTAAAATCATGTTACTGTAAAATTCTATCACGATCAGATTATAGTACGTGCTAATTTGATATCCATTATCTTACGGAAAAAGTTTCTAAGCGAACAAACAAAGAACAAAAACATGACTCCCGTATAAAAAAACCCCTCGTTACACGTTTTCTATCTGCCGTCATGGGTGCTTATAACGTGCATATGTGCTGCATTGTTAATCATTGATAAGCCCTACCGTACTATCATGCAAATTTCGGAGCACTGCTCCAAAATTTGCATGTTAGTGCGGTAGCATTTCCTTCTCGTTGTAATATTAACACATTCGCACTTCCTTGTTGGGTTGTAATATTAATGGTCAGAAGTTTACCAAGTCTTAAATATTTATATTTTTTGGTAGAAAAAATATATATGACTCAGAAATGAGGCGTACATAAGAAAACCTGCATATGTTTTATGCTGCTAGACTGCTGTCAAAATATTAAAAAATAACTACTACGATATAATAGATAAAAACTATTACTTTACAACTGCAGTAGATGCGTTGTTCACGCCTTATTTAGTTAGGATTTTTCATTTCCATATGGAATCATCGTTATATTTAGTTTCACATAATACCAAAGACCTTCCACAAAAACCATGCTATTAATCTCTATATTATGATTCTTTATATTTGAGAATGTTCATTTTCTTTAGAAAGTTTGGTTCTGGATTTTTAATGAAAAATGAGAATATTATCTTTCCAACGTCAACAGCAACTTGTTTAGGCCTCATTCTCATAAAAATGCGTCTAATATTTCTACAGCGAATGAAACGTTAACCTTATTCTTGGAAAACAGCATTGTAGTTAGAATATCACTGGCACCAGCACTGCTAACTTACAATCTTATTATTGACACGAAGACATTATGAAATTTATAAATGAAAGTGAGGAGTTGAAACATTTTACTTAAACCATATATTAACAGTACAATTTAAAACTGAAAGAGAAACACGCCTCTATAAAATTTTAAATTTCAATAAATCTCTGAAGATTTTAAAGGCCAGCAGACAATTTATGTACGGAATTTTATTTTATACGTATAATAACCCAACATGGTTATACTCATGTTTTATCTATTGTGAATTAATGGCACAACCTATTTCTGTTCAATATGCTGAAACATTTCAATAAATAATTCAGATACTATTTTCATATGTATTTCTTAGCTTCTAGCTAGCAGTAATAAATATCAGGCACAAGGATTTCTTTTGTAAATTTTATTTCACTAACTAAATTTCATTATCATGTGCAGCAGCACAGCTGTGTAAATTAAAAAGTAGGGTAACGTTTCCAAGTTACAGTATGACACAAGCAGATCGATAAAAGAATAAATCGCTGAATGAATGAAGTGTATAAAATAGTGTGTGCAGATAACTTGAAGCATCTAACATTTTTAGACGCTTCAATGTACAACTAATAATGAATTTAGATTACTCTCTGGATTTTAGAACTTTCGAATATAAATTCAAAACATATAATATACATTGTTTTGCCCATTAAAATAATTTATTTTCAATACTTGATTCAGTTTAAAAAATACCCGTCTACCCTCATACTATACAATTATTTCCTAGAAGTCGGCTCAAATTGTTGTTGACACTAATATGAAAAAATATTATTTTCTCACAAAAATATCTTAAAATATCTTATTAAGAATACATAATATTATGAATGGGATTTTGTAGGATGTTCCATGATGAATATTTTAAATGGAAGCAAATTTCTCAACATTATTAAAAAACTTATTTTGAGCCCAAAAAATAAAAAGCTAATAGACCCTTAAAAGCTTTCAGTGGATATTTAAGAAACCTAACATAATTGCTTCTTGACAGGATTTTTTTAATTCTTACCTCATATTCAGGGTTCGTCAGAAAAAAAAAATGTAGAATCAATTTAACAAATAGTGTTTGCGTATTGGTTTTGAAGTTGAGTTGAATTATCTGTACAATATGTAGTATAGTGTTTGCGCAACATCATGTCGATACTCTTATGAATGTAATATGTGACGTATGAAGTATGGCAGTGAATTGAAATGGCCTTGGAGGAACTTGAAGAACGTCATGTAACGCTGGAAATTAGTCATGCTGGAGGTCCTTTGTCAAAATATTACATCAGCATGTGCTGCAGTCCATGCGGACACAATGACCAACGTTGTTTAAGCAATCGCTAGCCTTTGTGCTATGTACCTAATCTGCTAATGTCTCCAACTTTGAGACTCTGAGCGCTCTAAGTATAGGCATACAGGTGCAGAAAGATTATACTAAAGCTAAATTATGACATGTAAGATAATATTAATTTATTATACAGTTCAGTATTAGCGCATAATAAAGAATTTTCTTTCCTTAAAAACATGCATACATTTATCTGGCAAACCTTTTATTTGAGATGTTAGGCTCATAGTAATGGAAAATAAATTAAAGATGGTACTTAACGAGTTAATTACTTAGTTTAGTAGGCAATAAGAATTATTTTACTGGAACATTGCAATTGAATTGATTGAATGAATTGAGGTTTTCAACATTAGGTGTGTCTAAGAAAGAAGAACTTCAGAGACTATTTCATTTTTCTAAGCGGAAAACCTAAAAGTCAGCTGCCGTTTCGACCGGTAATTTAGCTTAACCTTCAGCTGTTAAATGTACCAGTACACCACAAAGGCTTATCCGGAAAGAATGCCTTTATTTCTTAAAAAATGAAAAATTAATTCTATCTCATGTAATGCGTCTAGAGGAGAATTACATCAGGAATAAGCTTCGATTTAAATTTCAAAAGAATTTCAGTTAGTAATTTACCTTTTACATAAATCCATTGTTTAAGCGCCCATATTCAATGCTGAAAATTTTCAGTTTTTATTTTCGGTATCATAGCATTGTCAGAGAACCCTCTTTCAGCCCATTAAAAACTAATTTGAAACTGTTCTAAAGAGCCCGTAAGTATATAGATAACGCTTTTGCTAAGTTGTTTAAAGAATCATTTCGAGTCAGTTGAGTGGAAAAAAATCGAGATAAAAGGAAGATCTGGAATCAAGGAAAGAAATTCAGGATGAAATGAAAACTGGAATAACATGGAATATCAAAAGAAAAAGTATGCTTTTACAAAAATCAAAGCCATGCTTTAATTTTTTTTCTTTTTCCTCCAGTCTAATATTTATTTACTTACCGTTCAACACTTTCTACAATAATAAAATTAACATTTAAAACAGAAAAAATGAGTCTAAACAGCTGCAAATTAGTCTTAGAAATGATCTTTTCCTAGAAAGTTACCATTTGTATATCATGGTGATAACACTTTTATCCTGGAGCTTAAGACTATGTTACAGTCTGTCTAAGATCCTACGTCTGCTGAAAGAGAATTTTTTTAATCGAAAATAGTGGGAGTGAAAACAAAAAGACTGTAATTGCGGTCGTGCACTAAGGAAGTTTGAAAAAGAGTAAAGTAAGATGAAATTTCCACACAGACGCAAGGATGATAATTGATACCAGATCCACATCTGAAGCGGAAGACTCAGCCTGTTGAGAGCAACTTCATTAGTCACTTAATCTTGTTTTGCTAAAAGTATCTGTCTTTATATAACAAAACCTACTCTGAAAATACATTAACTAAGAATAGGAATAATTAAGCTATAAAATAGTTAGTTAGAAATTTAAATTGTAAACAGGTATTAACTGCTTAAAAATACACAGACATGCAGCAGACTGTCCTATCACACATTGACAAACACATTACCTACTGAGCTATTTACGATTGTACACAATTTTACTTAATTTAATTTGCCCTATGCGATCACGTAATTGCCGTTCCATATCAATTACACATTTTAGTAATTCAAAGCAAAATATACCTTTACTTAATTGTCGATTGTAAGATTAACTTAGATGGTAAGCCCTAAGCGGTTGCATGTGTCGCTTATGCCTGGAGATGGCTCTGATCTCAGAAATACGATGGTGTAGGTGTATTTAATTATGGCAAAGCACACTAGGGCTATCTGCCTAAGGGGAGGGATGCCTTCGTGGAGGACTTTCTAAGGGAAACTGGCTCGTATACACGTTACACATGGGGAAAACCACGAAAACCACCCATGCAGCCAGCCCGTTCGCGGGATTCGAACCTCGGACCGAACTACCAGTGTTTAGCGACTTTACCGCTCGGCCGCTGGTGGGCCTCAGAAATACGAAGATTGACTGCTAGTTCGAACCCCATACTACGGTTTCCACACCCGCATAAGGCTTCGTTGTTTATGTGCAGCCTCCCTTCTCTTCAGGGTGAAATATCAATGCACGATAGACAGCGGATTCAGAGATGAGAGGGGTAAACGGCTAATGGGTAATTCCGTCACTTGTAGGGCGGGAGAAAAAATTTTACATAAAACTTCATCAATTTTTTAATTGTTTTTATTATCCCCCGATTTTTATGAGTAAAACCTCTGCTATGAGAAAAATTTAATAATGAATGAATGAAGCATCAAAGTATGGGCAAGTTTTTGCCTTACAATTAGCTGAAATATTTTAAATGTCATAGCAGCATCTGAAAACTCTCCATCTCAAATGACATATGTTACATTTATTTTAAAGTTGTTTATCATAATTATGTAAGAAGCAAAAAATAGCTATGGCACTGAAAATATTATCAGTAATTATTTATTAATTTACATAAATTTGTTTTATGAAAATTATTTAATTATTTATTAATTTACATAAATTTGTTTTATGAAAATTATTTAATTATTTATTAATTTACATAAATTTGTTTTATGAAAATCAAGTACTCTCAGTACATCACAGCTCACGATAAAATGCATGTGTAAATCAAGACCATAACTTCAAATGTTCTCATGATTATTTATAAAATGCATTAATGATTTGGGATATTATTGTAAATTTTCTCGACAGGCCACTGTTACACAGAACGTTCCTTAAAATATGGCATAAAATGCGTTTAATTATTGTGGAACTATTCGCTCTAGACTTCCTTCAGATTTAAACATCTACAAACCCTAGGTTTCGAAAATATATCAGGTGGATGATAAATAAACGTTATAAGCATCAGAGGTGATCAAAATAACCAAAGTATTCATTTACGGTCCGTTACAATCAATCTGCGATAGTTACAGGCAACAGTGTACTATTAGATGATTCAAAGTTTCGCGAAGTGAACGCATTATGTTTTAATGTTCAAGCTTGGCTTTTATCAGCATATTTTCGAGATGACGTTTAGCAAAATGAAGTTTATTATAACTGCTTTAATTGTAAATGAAAATAAAAACGTTCGAGTACGAATTCTTTCATTTTAAATGCTGATAACAGTTCAGCTGAGTAATGTCGAAAAGGTCGAAAATATTTGAAAGCAAAAAATATAAGGCAATTCGTATTCGCTTAACTTAACATAAACATAAAAAACTGCTTTTTCATCATCTTTCTTTAGCACCATAGTTTATAGAGATGTGATAATTTCAATCGCCCAAGCATCAACCAGTGATTTATCAGATATGGCAATTTTCATTCATCCACATCCTTAAGAAGGCAACTGCTGTACCGTAGAGAGAGAATGGAAAGAAATAGAAAGCATTCTATAATCAAAAAAGGGAAAACGGAGGTCACTGTGATAAAATGCTTGGCGCCAGCCGTATCACTCATCTTCACAGCAATTACTACAATAATTACTAGAATATTTGTATTTGACTGATTTGAGCTCTGTAGACAAGGTAGAAAAAAGGATATACTTTGGATTCCATAAGATATACGTTGTCGTTGAAAATCGTTAGTAAGATAAATATGAATTTATCTCTGCTTCGCCATTTAAAAGATAACAGATGCCCTAGAATCGCAGGCGCGGACAGATATTTCTTTAGAGTTTGCTGAGTAGACTTCTGGTGGGAATCAGACGTAGGATCAGCTTCAGAAATGGCAAACCTTCCTGCTAGTCCGAGCAGCATGATTTAATTAAAAAATTTCAAGAACCACAACTCGACTTTATATTAGTAGCAACCAAAAATTTATACAATTTCCAGAATGGATAAAGAGCATTTCTTTTTAATAAAAAGTAATATTCCAATCAATATGAAGTTTGCATTTTTTGTAAATAATGGGGTTATTTACCAACATAAATAATTAATCCTTGTTCCTCTTGCCCTCCATTCCAAAAAATAAGTTCCAGCGATACACAAGATAACTTTTCAACGTTATAGTAAATTTTTTACCTTTTTTTATGGTGAGCACTAGCTATTTTAGGTTTTCGCCTATTCTAAAGCCAGAAGCGGTGGTAATTTTATTATGGAGGCACCTAATAGGCGGTCGCCATCGCCTCCTATGAAGGGACAGAAAATTTACATCCATGCCTTCTCCGAGATTCGAATTCGGGCCCTTGGGCACAGTCATAGTTACTAACCACTTTCCTGCCTGAGCAGCAAAAGCATTTTGAGATAACAAAAAAAGGGAGAAATCAAAATTTTCTTCTGATTATACTTTTCAACTACTTTCAATAATAGAAAATTTAAATAATAAAAAAACGCAGCGGGGGTTTATTGTATCGTGAAAACTTTACATTCGAGAGCAGAGTAAGGCACTATTTCAGAAATTTCATTTCGCAGCTTTTCTTACTTTTACCATATTCTAGCACCTCCGAAATGTATAAAAATGTGCATCAGGACACCTTAAAAGAAACTGGATTCGAAGTAGGGAAATAATTCTAAAATAAATTGTTGATTTGTTACGTTTTTTGAGTAAAAAAGGTATTAATAATTTAGTTTCTCACCACGCAACTAATGTGATGAGTAACGTATACAAATCACTCAATAAATCACTTAATCAATTAATCTGATAAGAAATAGATGCTATGATATATCGTTTTCCTAGTGAAGGTTAGGCTGAAACAACATATTTATATTCGTAATGTTGTTAGGTAAACTTCAACGTTGTTAATACACAGTTTTCCAAGGATGCATTTCTTTTATTCCTACGTTCCGATAACCTCTGAAAATATCATCGCCACCTCACAAAGACACAAAAATGCGATCATTTTCCTTACTTTGATAATCAGTGCAGTTATTTTGAAATTATTCTGAAATTATTTTACGCACAACATTATTTTAAAAGTTATTGTTTGCTCAAAATGCTTGTCGTAACCCAAAAGTTAAAAAAATGAATATATTAGTAGTTACAGTGAGAGTCACATTTAACGGGGCAAACAGCTGCAATCAGGTAAGGTATGACTTGTTACGTGAAGTCTGTAAGTGAACTTCTAAGCTATTGGGAAAGCCATTTGTACACTCGTGTGCGAAATTAAGAGAATTTGCAAATCCTGCCTATTTCCAAGAAACGTATTGAAACGAACATATTAATTATGCCGCCGAAGAACTATGCAAATATTTAGAGTCGAATACGTAAGCGTACACGTGCGCATCTGGAGAGCTGTGATGCTGGAGGGGATATAAGCGCACGAGGGGTTCTCGATGATTTGCTTGCTTGTACTTCTTTACGACATTCGTCGTGTTTTCCGTAAGAGCTGGCAATTTTTATAAGGTATCGGGTAAAATGAAGTATATGACGGAAGTATGGATGACGAAATGAGATGCAGAATTGTCGGTAGATTGGAGGCAGGCGGATCAGAAACACAGGTGGCTACAGAGCTCAATGAAACGCCCAGTTTTGTCTGCAATTTGTGGAGACAGTTTCAGAAAACTGATTCATATTGAGAAGATCTGGACAAGGTCGACCAAGATCCACACGACGAATGAGAATCGTTTTTCGCTTCTTTCAGAGCAGCGACATAGGACAGCAACAGCTTTCACGTGACCGCAAAAAAAGGACAATATTTAACAGGAACAGCTGAATGTAATCCATGCCACACGGCCATCCAACTTGCACTTCACCTCTCAGTACAGGAATGAGGATATCCCGCCAATCTGCTGCTCGACTTTTGAATTACTCTTGAAAGAGAATCTGTACGTTTGAAGCTCAATCATATGTGTCGTTTTTCTATAGTGCCATACAAAAAGCACCACTGAATGCATTTCCAGTGGTGACTAGACCCACTGAAACGGAAATATTTTGCTCAATAAGAGTTCATTCAGTCGGCAATCAGACTATAGATATCGGTTCATCTTGCATCAAACGGGAGGCGGATACCAGCAGGAGAGTATATACGAAAGCTATCGTTATGGTAATTGCAGAGCAGCAGCATGACTGATGATGAACTGCAAATAGTGCACAATGAAACCATGATAAGGGATGGTAATTTAAAAAAAATTATGATGTCGTGTTCTCTTTTATGTGCTGCCACTGGGAAAGCATTTCTTTTTACGGAAGACAATGCCACGCCTCTTCTCACCACAGCAGAAGAGCCTCCTGCCGTATACACTTCACACACAGCTTCCAAGTTAGATTGGGTTATTTAAATATAGCAAAGCATACGACGGCTTTTTGCCTAAGAAGCAAGAAACTTTTAGGAAGGACTTTTTAAGGGAAACTGGCTTATATTCAAGTTACACATGGAGAAGACAACGAAAACCAGCCATGCAGTCAGCCTGTTTTCCCAGGTTCAAACTCGGGTCGAAACATCAGTATTCAGTGGCCCACTTGGCCACAGGTGGGGCCAGAAGTCATTCCAATGCGGTACGTGTGACGCATTACCGGGAGTCGAGTTGCATTATTCTCCTGCGAGAAAATAAAAAAGACCTAATCCTTGCTGTATAAAAGAAATAGTAAAATATGGTTTAAATACACCTAAATAATTGGTCATTAGAAGATCACAGCATTGTGATTGCTGTGTCATAGCTCGAAGTGGATATATTCCATACAGAGGAATTAAATCACCGGGGCATTAGGAAGCAGTTTTCACCCATCCTTTGCCTCTACCCAACTTTTATGTATAATTTTCCTGCAAAAGATTTGCTACGCTGTTGTTAGCATTTTGAGCTAAGTATTGAATATAAATAGTCTGCCTTATTTGTCTCAATTCATGTGCAGTTTTCTCTGTATGCACAAACGTGTAACTAATCCTTATGTTTTGGTCATAGGTGCAAGCAACGCGAGCTCTAATAATCCTTCATTGCATAAATCTTTAAACAACAACAACAGCAAAAGTGTTTGACATGATAGGTTCATATATAACACTAGAAAAAACATATAAAAGAAATATATAACACTATAAAAGATACATAATTTTGAAAGTACCAAATAAAGAGCTTTATATGTATATGCACATATATTTATACATAGGAAAGAGAGGTAGTGTTTATTCGATAATGAGTTTTCAGTGAATGAGCACGAATTAGGGTGTAGAGACATTAGGTATTTTTTGAAGCAGGAGAGATGAAAAATGAGCAACGCCTTCGCCGGGAATCGAACCATTGGAATACGCACCCAGCGTGCAGTTCACTACACTACGAAGCAATGTAAAGAAGGCGGGCGGGAAAGGTTCCAACAACATGTTTTTATTATTTTTGCAATTATATTTATCTGTCTGTGTGTGCATGTATGAATGCGACGAATTTTTTTATGCATAACTTTTATATGAAACTTCCAAAAATTTCTGTTTCCCGGATTTAAGCTTTCTATATTCATAAAAAGAGTTGATTAGACTTTGGGGAAAATTGGACCATTGAAATTTGCACTTTATTGGAAGCCCATAAGTCCAACGGATAACCGAAAATGGTACTTTAGTTGAAGCTCGTAACAGTTTTTAGTGAAGAACTATATTAAAATATAATCCAAAATTTTCTGTTTTAGTATTCAACACTTTTATATCAATGGAAAAAACATATTAGGTTTTGACTAAAATTAATAAATCGGAAGTGATGCTTTAGTGGAAGCTTTGAACAGACATTCGTAGAAACTATATTATGAGATAATATAAAATTCTCAAATTTGGTATTTAAAATAGGCATGCGATTGAGAAAAATATATTATATGTATAAGCATTAAATGTATTCTTGTAATTATGCTATATTAATAAGCATAATTCCAATAAAAAGAGCTAAAAATAAGCTCATTATGAAAACGAGCTCGCGTTATGAAGCAATTAAATGCATTAACCTCAGTCCTCGATTTTATGTTCGTTTCATTTTCGTGCTGAATTACTTTTGAAACAAAAGGACGCTTCCAATAAACGTTATCGCTATGTATTATTTGTAAGGAGCTAATAATAGATATAAATAATATAGCGAATGTAAAAAAAATATACGGTAACAATTAACACTTTGGGGATTTTTAAAGATTTTGTGATTTTGCTGTTGAATTTTATGTGGCGTAAGTGGGAAAAAAAGTGGAGTTTAATAAATAAAGCTAAAAAGACAAATAAAAAAGTTGTGATCCTATTAAGAAAATCTAACATTGATATCATAAGCTGAGAAAACACTGAAAATGAAATGTATGGCAACACTTAACATTGTATCGGGAATTCTGAAGATGCGCTGCTTTTAAAGATTTTGTGTTTGCTAAGTTATTGATTTGTGAATCTGAAACACTATTTCACACACAATATACTACGATGGATGGGATATTTTCAAACCAAAGCATGAGAACTGATGTGTACACGAGTACGTGTATTTTTACTGTCCAATTGTATGGAAAAATAGAATGATAAAAAATAGAAAGTGTTTAAAATTAACACTAAGCCATAAAGTTTATAAAGAAACCAGATTTTCTTTACAAACAACCAACTGGAAGTGGCAGTTTATTTAAAACTTCTTAGTCTGGGAGGCTATGTACTGGTCACATCAGACTTTTTGATGATTTTGAAGTGTAATATGCTACAGAAAAAAAGATATAAAGCCCTCGCAGATATAAAAATAAAAACTAATTAAAACTTACACATATCTAACGCGAAATGTACACAATGGTTTTTACATAGTAAGGCAATATGATATATCCAATAACCTGCCTAGTAGCTTGTTAAGCTGAAATTAAAAAAAAAGCCCAGCTGAACACTAAAATAAAATTGCTCTATCAAATTTGATTCACTATGATGCTGTTAATTTTGTTATGGGAAGGGAAATAAACTAGTTATACGAATTTTTACAAACAAAATGTAAGAGGAAGTAAATTTACAAAAGCTAAAAGGCAGGGGGGACATAAATGAATAGGATATGTAATCTCTCTGGTAATATGGGGATGACGGAGAGTTAATAACTTTTTTTAATCCGAATAATAATAAATTGATATTTTCAACATCACCGTCTTAATGTAATTCGGCTATTGACATAACATGAACTTCTTTTTATCTCCACAGCTCTATCATTTCTGTCATTTATACTTAACATCAACATTGTTTGTTTGACACTAATAGAATAAAATATATTTGAAACGAGACATTTGGTCTATAATTACAATGCCATATGTTTATAACTGGACAATCTCTTTGATGAAGCTCTTTCTAAATATTCCGTGTCCTGTCATAGCCTTATCAAAAATATTTTAGTAACAATGCTAGATTTATTTGAATGAAACATAACGTCATTTTAGGCGTATATTAAAATGCTTCAAATAAACTTTATCATCAGTTACTACAGATGTTCACAGTGGCGTCGGCTTTGCAAGCAGGTAAAACCGCTGAAGAGTGATGCTTCGACTCGTGTTCATAACCTGGTTATATCCATAGTGCTTCCGTGGTTTTCCCTATGTAATAATACGAGCCCTTTAGAAAATTATCCATAAAGGCATCCCTTCTCTTACGCATACAGATCTCGTACGCTTTATCGTACTTAAATAACTCAGTCCATTCTCTGTAGTCGAAAGTTGCAAAGAATTATAGTGCAGTTTTCCCAATGATATTAACAAGTTAAAGTTTTTTGTTAATATAATCGCCCACTCAGTATTTTCTAGGGTAATAGCATTATTACATGTTTTAAAGTTACACGTAAAACATCTATAGTTCACTTCCAAGTCCGTGAAATTAACCAATAATGACCGGTGGATTCAGTGATGCATGTATAAATGAGGAAACAATTAACTTGTCTGCGTACAGTACAGTAAAGTGAACTAACTAACTAGTATATTGCAAAAGCAGGCTTTATGCTCAACCTAGATTAAGGGGTTATACTGTTGGGTTTTCACAAAACTTTGTGACTTTAATACTGCGTTTCTCCCACATCATAGGAGAAAGAACTTATTCTCTCTCTTATAAGATTACTTTCCGTACCATAATGCATTGAGGTTCAGAGTTTCCCAGCAAGCTTAAATTCAATACAATCCAATTTCTCTTAGAAAATCCTCTAAATCGGCAATCCCTTTCCTTAAACACATAACCTTCGTCTACTTTGCCACAATCATTTAAACAGAACCCATTCATTCCAACAGCATAATTAATGAAAAATAAAATGCTAAATTTCATTGTTACAAAGACGAGATCGAATGCAATCAAACTTCCAAGTATACTAAGTTACCCCCCCCCAAATTACTTTGTTTCACAGCAAAATAATCTTCCTTGTAAAGTCCTGGGCTTTATTTATCCATAAATATGCTTAAGAAGGAAAATTAAGGCGTAAGAACTTATAACTGACCTATGAAAATTTCATCCTATCTACTTATTCACATAATTATGCAACACTTCATAAAAGTTAATCTGCGTTTCCTATTCTGTTATACATTTCGGAGCACTGCAGACAAAGTCTAAACTACTTTTTTTGTTTTGTTTTCATGAAAATTTATATAATTACGGAACTATAAACTGTAAGACGAGTGAAGTAAACATTTTAACATAAAACTCCTTTCATTCTTGCTTGCACTTTGCGTGAGAAACTCTTTCTTAGAGCACTTAAATAAATTTCCTTTAACCAACCATAACCTTCATCCAACCGCAATAAAAAATGAAAAGCTAAGTGCTGAGAGTCTAACATAAGAGTTTAATCTTTGTTACAGAATGGTAAGTGCTAAAAACTTTTAAATGTGGTAAACGCAGGAGGTTAATGACCATCTTAGCATGCAACGAACACTAGCGTTGCACAATGAACTGTGATATTTCTTTCAGTGTTTGAATTAAATGGTCTTGCACCTTTAAGATTACTCAGGTACTAAATATGAAGTAAAAATAAAGAAAATGTATCAGACTTTTCTAAAGTATGAAGCTGAAGTTACTCGAGATTTAATCAAGAATCGAATTTGTTAATTCACTCATACTTCTATGTAACTCATTTTTCTATGTCTTGTTAACTGTATATTAATGTAATGCACATAACATATCGTCTTCTAATGTGTAAATTCTCTTCTACTGTGTAAATCGTCTTCTACTGTATAAATAGTCTTTTATTGCCTGTTTACATTACTATGTCTTGTTGTATGTTACTACATTCTTTTGTATAGTATTGTGTATATAATCTTAGTACCATTTAGTGTAACCATGTAACCTACAGTGTTATAGCTGCCTATAGTTCATGCTGCCAGATTAACAATAGAAATATAATCGTAGATATACGAAGGTTTTGGTAGCCTACTACTGGCTAATGTCTCCCTAACGGGCGTATTACCACTCGATATTGGCGGACGAGAGAAAAATTAATATAAGGTATTTCTCCTGCCTTCTTCGCATGCCTTCGTGGTGTGGTGATCTGCACGCTGGGCGCGTATCCAGAGGTCCGTGGTTCGATTTCCGGTGAAGGTGTTGCAAATATTTCATTTCTCCTGCTTCCAAAAAATTCCTAATGTCTCTACAATATGAACTACTAATACGGTAAGAAGGTGGGGGATCTCAATATAAAGGAAGAAACAAATCGTTGAAAATGAACATTATACGTTGGGATGCTGAAAATGTGACTTGTTATTGACTTCAAACAAAATCTATTACAAGAGACAATCGACGTGCAATTCATCAAATAATCAGTGAGACAGGTAAAAAGTCAGTTCACAATGGGAACATTTTACCACAGCGATAGCCTCACACTTTGCACACTTATTACTTGTCAATGAATCGAAGCAGCAATCCAATGGCGCAATCCACATTCCGCGTTCGTCGTCCAAGTATCTGCCCTTATAAAAATCCTACTTAAGTTCTTAAAACGAGGAGCGCTGAACTGATATAGTGAAGAGGACTGCAGGGCCATAAAACTATCGCGATGCCAAATGTGCTCCTGTGTCTCGATAATTGTGCCCGTTATGTAACGAACAAATGATTTGTATTTTTTTTTGGGTAGGACTTTACCATCAGGTACTTCGGAAGCAGACAATGCATGAACATACAAGAAATAGAGACGCCAATACAGAAATATGTCCACGCTTCAAATATACACACTTCAATGATAGTTTGTGGGTTCTATAGCTCCTAAACGCTTGTCACTCTGTCCCTAAGACTTCACAGTTTTCTTCTTCTGATATAAGCTTTCAGAAAATATATGGGTTTCCGGAAAACCGGTATCAAAGGAGAGAAGGTTTACTTGTGAGATTGCACCAGGAGGCAAAAGCTTAGCGCCGACCCTACCTTCCCGAAGACACAGTCAGATAGGTTCGAGTGCTTTTCCGTAATCTGAATATCCGAACACTGATCAAGTAATTTTCCATCTCATATTTTCAGTTGTTTCTTTATTAAAAAATGCTTTTCCGACTTTTCTTGGGGGAGGGGTGAGAGCGAATAATCACAATTAAATTATTCCAGGTTATCATCTATTCTGGAAGGTGTTTCTTCTAAAAAGCACAAAATGAAACTTTTTTATTTCTACCGAATCAACGAAATTGGAATTTTATTGAAAGATGCAACCAGACGAAAGTTCAAAAGGAATGCTGTTTCAGACAGTTCGCGTATTTCGTTTTTAATAGCGATTCAGTTTTCTGGTACTACTGTCAGGAGCTCACTTTAGACCTGAATAGCTGTACAACTATTAAACGGACTTAATAGTTTAAATTTTTTAAACTGCGTTTAAATTTATGAATTTCTGCATTTGTCGCTGTATTTAGTTTTGATTTAATAAAACAACCATTATTTTCGTGGTTTTATAAAATAACCATATATTTAGTTAGGTTTGTCATTCCTATTTCTAATTAGATTTCGCGCCGACCTTTACGAACTGAGCGAAGATTCGCCCTGTAAACCGAAAAAGTAACAAAATTTGGTACAAGTTCTCTACGAAGAAAGTTTGGTGAATTCCCTATCCTACTGAGTTTTAGGGAAGTGTTTTAAAAGGGACCATAATATGCAAATTCGCCCGGAGTGAGAAATATAAAACGTGTGTGATTCAATCCATTCCCAATGAAAAAATATCAGTTTTAAGTTTCATATAAAATTTCGAATTTTTATACGTTTGCAACTTGGATTCTGAAATCAGTGTTTCTAAATTGAAATTCTGTAATATTAAACGTATCTTTCAGAAATCTATATCCAAAAATTTATGAATATTTAGGTACGATTCCCCAAAATTTTATAAGCGATAAATAGGATTTGTAGTTATTAATTATGACGAAACATGGAAGACCTGTTTGATGAAGATGAAGAAAAACTGCATGAAAAACATTTAATAGAAGTATAGAAAATTTTGTACATATTTAAATTAGGGACAACCATTCATAGCAAAAGAATCAAAATTATGCTGATAAACGATACAGAGCAAGACACTGCATGATAAAAAATTAAAAGGGGAAAAAATAAGCAAATACTAGAAAAGCAAAAATAACATACACCTTTTAAAATTACATTACACACAATTGAGCAAATAACGGTATTATTGCAGAATCTGAAAACAGTACAATGTGCCAAAATATATATAAGATTAGAAAATAAACGATAGTTGGTTGTTGGGTTAATTGATCAAGGCAGGAGGGCTATTCGCCTAAAGGAAAGGATGCCATCGTGGAGATCTTTTCAAGAAAAATTAGCGCCTATTCACATTACAGATTAGGAAAACCACAAAAGTATTCATGCAGCCAGACCGTTCGTTGGTATTTGAACACAGGTCACACTATTAGTGTTTAGCGGTCTTTTTTTCTAGGTCAGTAGCGGATGAACGAATATAAAGCAATGGAAATGAAAGTGAATATAGAGCAATGGAAAATGAAAGTGAATATAGGTCGTCGACCAAGGAAAAGCGTAATTTTTTTTACTTACTGTGTTTGTAAATTTTCTTTTATACAGCAAGTTGTGTAAAAATTAATTTAATAGCAAAAACGAAACTAATTTTATAAACTAAAACAAAAGCTAGTTTTAGCTGCATACGATGAAAAATGTTTTTACTGTTTATTTCATGTATCGATGCTTTCTCGTTTGAAGCTTCTATTTTATTGTTGATCCGGATAATTCGATAGCCCATAGTAGTAGTGTGCTATACATTATCTGCATAATCCGATAATAAACGTTTTTACGTCTTGCAGACAGAGCAGATGAATCTTGCCTTGCAAAATGTATCAATCTAAAGATGAAATTGGATGGCATGATAACTATTACAATCAAGTTATACATACCAAAAATACCGACCTTTGTACTATTTAGTAGTTCTCAGAAATAAGAATAATAAGATTTACAGCAGCATATGCAACGTTTCGCACCGCAACAAAAGTGCACCGTAATGCACATACCAGCATCACTATACAAATTCTTGCCTGTGTGCCATCGAATAAAAAACAAATCGAAAACTGTAGAGGCAATATGCTTTAACATTCTGGCATAAAAAATAAATTCATAAATTTAGAAATTTAAATTGCCTCTTAAAATCAATTCTTAAGTTTATTTATAAAGATTTCAAATTACATGCATCTCTTGCTGGTTACAAAAATGATATGGGATCTTGGTAAGCTAACAGTTTTGTGTCCTTTCTCTAACACGCGCCTTTACGTGCATCCGATTCACAAGATATAGTTGGTTAAGAAACATATATGTCATAATAGGTTAACTACAACAGAGGATGAGTTCCCAGATAATTAAACGGCGGTAGAAAAGTGAATAGAGAACTTGCTTCTGAAGTCAGCGAATTGCGCGCTCGCAGACACTGAAAAGATTCTATTGCGGGGAGAGGCGGTGGAAGACTGTTCAAGACAAGAAAAATCTTCCGCCTGATCTTCGATCTCGGCAAAGTACTTTACGCTACTCAACTGGGCTGACGTCTGTGTCTGCGTATGAGTCGTCCAGCATAATTTACGCGTTACGTAAACATTTACGTTTCGCCCATCTCAAGCCGTTTATCTTCCTCTGAACGCTTTTTAAAGAAATTTCGTTTTTACTTCTAGTCTTCGCGGAAGAATTGATTAAATAGAGTGGGGGAGGACAGTGTGTCATAGCAGCCATAAACAGCTAACATATAGACAATGAGTAAGGTAATCAGTATTTCCACAAGTTAATTTTATTTGGCATTTTTTAGTACTGATTTATTATTTTAGATTCATATAAATGTTTATTATAATTTTCATAAATAAAAACTTGCTTTCCAAACAGTTCAATAGTTCAGCTATTGCTAGAAAGGAATATCTTTTAATGCCACGATTTGCCTTTTAAGTTAAATGAAAATTTGATCTCTAATGTTCGCGAAATGGCTGGTTGACAATTAAGCTTTATGTAAAATTATTCTCCCTTCCAACCGAAAAAAAAAAAAAAAACGGTAGATTACCAAAGATTTCATATACAATTTTACGGATTTGAATTCAGCTGATGAAGATCTTTCTTTTTCATGGGCCTGCCTCTGAAGAAGATAGATCAGTGCCAGCCGCTCTCAAAATCAATAGAGTTTTATGGAGAACTTAAATCATTTAAAAACTTTTATTTTCTAATTTTACATTTTACACTGGCTATCTTTATTATATACAGTTTTTTATTAAAGGAGCTTATCTTCGATACACTTTCTTTCTGTATATATATCTAAATCTAGAGTACATTCAAATAATTTAAGAACTAGCATTACAATCATCATTCTAAAATTTTAAGCGAGTTTCACACATTTCTAAAATAAAATCAGGGAAATAAAAGTTTATTTTGCTAATCTTTGCGGTAATGTAAATGCAGGAACATATTTTATACATTTAACTATGATACGTTTATGTCAGAAATGCGTCAAAAGTTTTCTCTTTCTTTTTTAAACTTCTGCTACTACTATCTTTATGCGTTATTTAAAATAAATTTAAAAGTAGATTACGTTAGTTTTAAATATGATAAAGCACACAATCTGCCTAATGGAGAAAATGCCTTCGCGGAGTACTTTCTAAAGGAAATTGGCTCGTAATCACGAAACTCAACCATTCAACCAGCCCGTTCGCTTGGGTTATAAAACTCGGGTACAACTCACAGCATTCACTGGTTTTAATTACTCAGCTACAGATGGAGCTCATCAGTTTAAGAAGTCTGGTAAGGAGGTAGTCTCCGTATTCCAGAAATTTTAAGTAATAATGATGATGATGGTAATGGCTAAATGATTCTGTATGAGGTACGTGATACATAGCATTAAAATTATTTATTACTTACGAAAATGCTGCAAAAATTAATAAAAATAATCTTTTGGATATAGTGTAAATTAAATGTATTTTAAATTATATAATTTAATTGCAGTACTAAGAAATAAAGATATAAATTAATAAGAAGTACAATTATCAGCTTTAAATAACCCAGATTATTAAGTAGTGCAATTATAATTTGAACGACAAAAAGTTTTTATGTCTCATCGAATGGCAACAATATGTAAACTAGATAATTGGCAGGTCGTGTGGAAGACGATCTTTGGAACAATGGGAACATTTGCCGAGACACGTGGATTATCAGCATAATACAAAGTAATGTCAGTGTCCGAAATTTCCGAGACTCCCTAAAGACGTTTCTGGCATAAAAAAAGTACTACTCGTTGAAGCCGGATTTTGCCGTTGCGTTCTTAAGCTGCTCCGGAAGACAGTTTGGGGAAGAAGCAAGAACCCTTGCGAAAATGCTCGTGAAAGGGGAAGAAAAAATATGCTATTCATTTGTATCAGCTTGTGCTACAACAGTTTCAAAATGTCTTTAAGTATAAATTTATTACGGCATCAAATTAAAGTACATTTTAATTGGATGGTTATTTTGCAACAGCATAGTCGCCAGAAAAAATTCGGACTTGTAGTAACAGTCAAGAATTCTTTTTTAAACCACAATAAATTTTTAATAGCCCATTCCTACTTGTTACATAATTTTTCTTTGTACAGTTACGGGACCTTCATCAGTTCAAAAAATAAACGAAATATATCTTCATTTCTGCTTTTCTTTTGACGGCTGTCATTCATAAGATCTATATCAAGGGTTCTCAATATTTTTTGCTTTATACACCACTTTCACCATTACCACTCCCCCATTCCAAAATTTGAAAAATACATATGTTTATTTAAATTTAGATTATTTTTAATATGTTTTATAAATGCAACAATACAAATTATAGAAAATGTTAATAAATATTAAATATCAAAATGTGAAGAAAAGTAACTGTTTTTGTATTCATAAAATAAAACTAAAATACTTAACAGGTAAATTAAACGCTGATCACATTCCTATTATGAAACTACGAAATTCCCCCCCCCGAGAAGAACTCCCCCCTCGGATGAGAACCCCTGCTGTATCTGATTTAAATAACAGCTAAACTTTTCGACTCCTTTAAAAGGTTTTACATAATAAATGGGACGCGTTGTTTAGTAATGATATTTTTGTGGACTGATAGGAAATTATTCTTAATTTTTCATTGTGATTAAAAAGTAAATATGTTTCAATTATACATTAATTATGATTTATTTTGCTGAATGAAAAATTAAAATGAAATAAGACATTCTTATATAAACTGGTTAAGAACTTCGTTATTAATCTAAATAAATGAACTGAATGCAGTATTAATAGAAATATTGAAACAAAATGGAAATTTGACGCTAAGACAGAGTGAGAGTCGTATTACAATATTATGGAAATGAAACCTGATATGTGATTAACATGCTTTGTGGCACTTAGTTTCTTCTAATCAAATGTCATCAACTCATAGATGAAAGAAGACAATTTAAACAGAAATACGTATAAAAAAATATTTAACCAGCATCACACCATCATCATTTGCAAGCTTCATTATCTTTCGTGAGAGTTAAGTTGCAACCAGTTTTGGACAGGGTGCTGTTTCATCTGTTTGAGCATCAGATTCGAGCTTGTTTATGCGCTCATGGAAAGCATTTAACTGTTATTAAAATGCGAGTGTTCAATAACCAGCAATGACCTTGATAGTCAGAAGTCTAGACACGATATTAGAATCATTCATTGTCCTTTAACTTTCCCTTTCAAAGACATGGGTGAACCAATCATATATGCAAAAAAAAAAAAAAAAAAAAGACGCGAGAAGAGGAATTATAATCATAGGTTTCCGAAAATGACATCTTACAGAAAGGGAAATACAGATAAATTGAGCAGACAACGAACTTAGTCGAATTTAACCCTCTAATGCAGTGATACATCCATTCGCAGTTGACAGCTTTGGGGTAAACGCTTCCCGTACTGTCGGATGGATTGGGTGCTCGTATTTCTGATGGATATAAGCGGTCGAGAAGTCGAGGTTTCTTTGCTTTGAACCTCAGTTAATGAGTTCAGCAATAAAACGGGATTTTTATTGATGGACTCTTACAAAGAGGGCATTGCGCCCGTTGTTTGGAACTCTTAATTTAATGCTCTGTCCTTTCTTTCTTTCAAAGAAAATCATTTTAACTGCATTTTTAAAGAAAATTATATCAGGGAGTTAACAGAGAAGATAAATTTTTAAATGAAATCTCAAAAATTTTTTGAAGAATGTATCCAACATTTTTACTGCACAAAAATTGCTAAGCAAATAGGTAAGTGTCACAAATTATTACGTAACGAAACACCAAACTAGACAAGTTATACATCCGTTCATGCTGTCACGTTCTAGAGAATTTTGTCCACTCGTACCTATTCTTTGTAAACAATGAAATGTGGTTGAATACATTTAAAAAATTGTTGCTGCACCTTGGATAAGAATACATTTTCCTAGAAATAACATTTAATTTTTTAATAATTTTTAAATGTGCTAAAATGACCGCTTTTAAGAATGATTTGCTACCAAAACATTCAACTCTAGGTATTTACAAAAACGCATTTAAAAGCATAAAAATTCTTATGTTGTTTTGTTGATAAATGTACATAAAACAGTTTCTCAAAACCTGAAGTGAATTGCATCAATATAGTTCTGGAGATTGTGGTTGACAGGATCAAGAAACATTGTTAACGCCACATATAACTTTTTTTACTTACACGTCCCACTAGTGGTCTAGTAGTTAAGATCGCTAACACTAGTAGTTCGGCCCAGGTTCTAGTTTTACTGAATGGCTGGTTTCCATAGTTTTCTGCATTGTTTAATATGAATACGAGCCATTTGTCGCTTAGAAAGGCCTCCATGAAGGCATCTCTTACGTCTGTCAAATAGCCCTCGAATGCTTTGCTGTATGCAAATAACGTAACCTAGCCGAACCTAATCATTTCACAGACCCCACGTGACTACTTTTCCAATTCCCTAACTCTGTCTCAGCAATTGAAATTAAAATTACTTTTTCACAATAATTTCCTACGCGTATAAAATTATGACGGGGATTTTTTAAACTAATAAGATTCTAAAAGAAACTAATAACTAATAAGATTAAATTTTAAAAGTCTCTTAAGTCAGAAAATAGAATATTTCTGACTTAAGAAGCTTCAAATTTTATTAGTTTCAGAAATTCGAAGTCAGAAAATAAAAATAATTATTTTGCTTTCAAGTAGATATTTCTAACAATTAGTACACTAAAAATACTGCGCACATAAGATTGTTTACAGGCGATCACCCGATCACGAATTGTTTACTTGAAACATGCAAAAATAAGCACAGGAATGTTGTTTTTAAACAAAGATAAGAAAGAAATCAACAAATTCAGTGACAGTATATTCACGTCCAAAGTTATCATTCATTCCCCTAATTTCCAAAATATTTCTCAAGATTTATTTTATCTATGATACAAAGCACTTTAATGTTCTTAATAGAACTGAACTTCCTGAACAGATTGGTTTTATCTAGATCAGTTTTAACAGATCCATCGGTCAAGTTTCTTATACATAAAAAATAGGAAATAAATAACAGTGGTTAATAGCCTCAGTAGCTTGCAAAAGTTAGTTGGCGTACAAGTTAGTAGAAATTATTGTGATCTGAACTTAAAATATTAAAAATATCTTCAAGTAGATATTTTACAATTTTATTATTTTGACAAAAAATGCTGTTAACGAAACAAAAAGGAATGTCAAAATTATCCAGGAAACATTATATTCAGTGATATTTGTTTATCTGGATAATTCGGATTTACAGAAATAGGAGGGCTATATATGCCTGAAGTGGGTAATGCCTTTGGGAAGGACTTTCTAAGCAAAACTGGCTGGTATTCACAGTACATATTAGGAAAACCAGGAAATCATCTTCGCAGCCAGTTCGTTCTCCAGCATTCAAAACCGAGTTTACCAGTATTCAGCTCTTTTACCTGAAGGCCACTCATGGACTGAAGAGGTTCAGAAATTAATTTCGAGTAATTAAAATTTGCATTATCGAGACTGATTTATACAGATAAATTATGCATAAAAAGAGATCTAATTAACAAAGTTACCGAAAACACGAAATCACATCATAGCATCCGTATGCTAGTTGCATACGTTGAATAGATACATACGTTGAGGAAGGAGATTCACGTTCCGTATTTACGCAAAAAATCTGCATTTTTTCTGCAACTTTTTCCCCTTAAAATTTTCCTGGCTTAGAAAATTTTAATTTTATCTGTTTTATGACACGGTTTTCCACCATATGCATTCATCCTCGGTTACTGTTTTTATTTTATTTTTGTGTTATTATTTTACCACTCTAAATGAATTAATTCAATTCTATTCAACTGTATTGAGATGAACGTAAAATGAACGTTTTGGCACGTGTAAAGATAATTTTGAAAATAATGCTATAGCTATTTAATATATACTTGCTATGGAAAGTTCATTTAGTTTTGAAAACCTATTAAAACAGATCATATTAAAGGAATTCTACCAGAATCGAACAGAATCAAAGCTACATACGAATAATATTAAACATAGTTACTAATTTTAAATTCGTGAGAATAAATCCAAACTCTCAAAAACGTTTGAAACTAGCAATCACCAAGTACATGAATAAGTCGCACCATTGCTGTTGGCAACTTTCATTAGTTGTTCAGTCCCATGATAAATTCAATGCGTACTTATTCACTGAACTAGCATTAATTACTTCGTAGCGTATTATTTGTAGCAATGTTATTTCAGAAACTAAAGTTTTCAGCTGCTTACGTATTTCAGCTTCTTACGTATAGTATGTAATCTTTTGTTGATAACAGACATGGAGTGCCTACGAATGGTAAAAGGATCATTTTTTAGAAAATGTTTCACTGCTGATAATCTCTTGTGTTCCAATCATGGACATATTGAAAGCACTTTATCATTTAAGTTCATTTGCAGGCTTGGAAATTATTTTCGACCTTCTTGGGTTTCCAATATTGGGATTTGAGTACATTTCATAACTCCAATTTAATTCTTAAGTAATTTTTTAATAATTCCAAATTTTAAATTTCTGAATAATTTTTAAAATCTAGACATAAGATCGAGAAATATTCTTAAAGATTGGAACTAGGAATAATCTTGCGTTTGCCTTCGGAACAACACATAAAAAATCAAATATACGATACAGAGTTCATGAAACCAGACTGGCATGAGGACAACCCGAGTTCAATAGATAGAGAAAGGATACTTCTTTGTAACTACTCATCTAATAGATTAATCATAAAATGATAAGTGTTATTTTGCAATGTGTGACATACCGCCTTAAAACTAGATACAACATATAAGATTTTTGTGTGTTATGTGACTGGACAATTAACAATTTTACACGTTGTGTGTGTAGGGGGGTAACTATAGTTTATGATGCAGCTACGGTATACACGTGGTTACGAATAGATATCTAACACTAAATGAGAGTACTGGAAAAATTATATTAATGTAAATACTTGAAAGACAGTAAAATTCTATGAAAATTGCATAACACTGGCGGCTGTTTAGAAATGCATGATGGGAGGAATGATAGCGGCCTCTCACATCTCATCCATCCTATTAATTTAATGGTAAGAGTGATAAAAGAAAGAATGCTTCATTCTTCGTACAGTTAATCTAGTGCCTACTGTGATAAACATTTTTGACTGATTAGCAGAAGCAATATAATGAATACATTTAAAGTCTACTCAGAAAAACAGGTCTATTGTAACTCACAGTTGCGGTATGAAAAGAAGTGGAAAAATTCACCGTTTTCCAGAAATTGTGGTTAGAGATATACAGAAAGCATTTCGGTGAGTTTGAACACTACAGAAGTGTCCCAGAAATGATCAGTTGGAGATATCGAGACGTAACAAGATCTTAACAACTGTTCCATCTGTAGAGTTATTAGGTTAGTTTGGAAGGAGCAAACGTGAAAAATGAGTCATGCCCTCGCCAGGATTCGAACCTCGGATCTCTCGAATACGCGCCGAGTGTGCGTGAGAAATACTTTATACATCTTGAAAAAATTTTATATAATATAAAGTTAAATTTATTTTTAAATGCTTTAGATTCCTAACCTCTAATGATCAGCCTTCGCCCTGAATTAATTAATATGAAGCAGTTAACAACTTTTTTAATAAGAATATAATTTGCAGAAAATAACATTTTAATAATATTTGTTAGATTTGGTTACGATTATTAGTGAAACAATATCCACTGATTTTTTTTCAGCGATACAACAAAACAAAGGAAAATTCCAATGCGTAGTTAGTTTATACTCAGCATTACTTACTACATAAAAATTATAACGAAGCAAAATATTTCCTATGCTAAAAAATGAACGTATATTAGCTAATCTTGCATTCAAAGCATCCAATCGCGCTAAACATAAATAAAACAAGAAATATGTCCTTTACTTAATCCTAAAATATCTTGTAATAGCTATATTCGTTATTATATAACTTCCACTAATTTAATAAATTGAAAACTCAGACACTAGCTTGGGGATCTCGGTTGCACGTAAATTTTATTCGAAAGAATCGCAACGAGCAAACTGTTGAAACTGAACCAAAAAAACATAACTATCATTTGAACCCAGATTCAGTAGCACGTTCAATAGCAAATTCAAACCCTAATTCAGTAGATTCCACCAAATTCTTTTATTATCTTTCACGATTAAAAAAAAAAAAAAACGCGAGGCGCGAAATCTACAGCTATAAAAATGTAAAATTTATTTTTCATTCATAAATTTTGCGAAGAGGAGTCGACGAGATATTTCTGTCACCATCACGTCTCATCAACAATTCCTAATAACTTTTAAAAACAAAACTAGCCTGTTAACACTCCGTCGCTTGTGCCTCTAGCCAGACAAACAAATGTGCTCTCATAGTAACTGAGATAAATATTTCAACTCGTATAAGATAACACCAAAAACTCCATTAATTATGTTAAGGAAAGGAAATAAACTACACAGTGTAAATTTCAGAAAATATTTATCTTTGAAGTTGAAAAAGTAGCAACTTAAAAAACAGAATGTGTTAAAGAATAAACCATGTATCTATCTCTTACAGATAGGGTGAGGACAACAGAGGATTAAGTGCCTGTCCTCTGTGTAAGACAACAGGGAAGTTTATTATATATACAGACATGCTATGCTGAAAAGTGACTTTTATAACGTTTCATAAAAACAATGATAATAATAGTGAAAAAGAAGCATGTCACAGGTAGCCGACGAGATCCAAACATAGTTGCCCATGTCAGTCGTCATATTTGATTATAGATACTGCATGACAAAAATGACGGACATAAATCTTTCGAGGATAAAGCCCAAATCTCTTGTCAACTACATGTGACTGATGTGATATATACTACATGTGATATATACTGCCGTGTCGGACACTTCACTAACCCGTGGGTTAGTTAAAGTAACTGAGCTCTTTGGTGCAAGGCAATAGTAATCAGCAATTTAACATTTTCTTGGTAAATCTCTGAATTTATTATGGTTATGAAGGATGATGACTAAGATTGCTCAAATAATTAGAACTTATGTGTGATTTACAAATCTGCACAATATTTGCTATTTAAATTTATATTCTTATTCCTTAAGCTATTTTTTCGCAATACAGAGAATTAGAATTATTTCTTAGGCTTACCAGTGTCTGAAGAAAGACAACTGTTGCGAGTGCAGTAGCAGGGAACTGAATCCCTAAATTTGTCTATCTGACACTTGAAGCACAATACACTCTTTAATATTATGCTAAAAGAGGTGTAACTTAGCAGACTTTATTCATCTGCTCTTTGGGTTCTGGTAAATCCGTTACAGCTTTACCTCACTCCAGAGCATCTTTTTCGCAATGTTCTTTCATATTCTGAATCGGACCTTTTAAGGATCAAAGACATTAAAAAATACTTCAGTGGAATGCTGGAGTACAATCTCAGAAAAAACTTGCTAATCTTCAAACTCTTCTGAATATTAACAAAGAAGATGAATTTACAATTCTGGAAAAAAATCTAATTGAAAATGATTTAAAATTTTGTTTTATTCCTGGCTATTGTTTGAGGTTCTTGCGAAGCTGAGAAAGAACGCAAGTCGTACATTGACTGCCATAAAAGGCAATTTGATTGCAACTTCTGACATTCTCTTATCAGAAACAGAGATTAAGTTAAGTGTTCTTAAATACTTGGAAACTTATGAATTATTTTAGAACCTATGCTTGCTGTAGAGAAGTAATACTAGTTTAGACTTCAATTACTTATAAGTTTTTAATGAGACTAGTTGGCATAGCGATTTAAGACACCCATTAACATTTGATTAAGTTAATAGCGTAGTGATTTAAAACATATAGCACTCGCTGGACTTATAATGATATTAATATTGGAAATGTAATTGAAGATAAAATGGTAGTACTCCCGATTTTACGATTGCTTTTATTAACGTTGAGAGAAACCGGTTACAAAAGTAATTTACGACCCTAACTCTGGTCTCCGCATAACTATTACACTTTTTCGTAGTTAGTCAAGATGTTCGGCCTCTCAACAATATATCAAAAATTGATGGAATTTTAAGAAAACAGAATGGAAATGTTTTGAAAAAGCATTTTGAATCACAGTTTCACAAATTTCCGTGGCTATAAATCTGATCCTTCAATCTCCCAATTTCGTCAAATTATTATCAAGGCAGATAAGTGCAGAATTTTAAGAGGCAAACAATGTAAATATTGTGTACATGACTTCTTAGACAAACAAAAGTGTGGCTCATTAGATATAGAATCTTGCTATTTTGAAAGAACATTTCCTCCAAATCTGATTGAAAGAAATGAACCAAGAAATCAAAAGATGTTCAACAGTGGAGATAATGTATTATTGCTATGAGAAGAGAGTTTACATCGGTAAAACGTGAATGTTTCAGCGATTGTATCGGAAATATTGATTATATAAAGGACAGGAAAGAAGTATAAAACTGTATAAAACTTTGTAAACAAACTAGAAAAAATGGTACAGTGAGACACGTAAAAAAGCTCATGAAAGTGAAAGGAACAGCTTTATATTATGGGCAGAACACTTCAGACGCTTTTGCTATATTTTATTCAAAAACCTTAAGTTTAATTAAGGAGTTTCCGAATGAAGAAGAGATTAAGAAATGAACCGGAATCCACTTTCTCTACAGAATGTTCGGAAGGATGTTTATAAATGATTTAATGTTGTGAAGCTTAGAGAAGGTACTGGGCATCTGTAATGCAGAAAAGTTCCAGATCCTGATAGTATTCATATTGAATTTCTGAAGTTTTGATGTTTGGACTTGCTCAATTAAACTTGATCCGAATTCCTGTGGTCTAGAATAAAGGCATTACAACTCTTATTTGAAAGAACAAGAGGTTTGCAAATCCTATGGATAGCTATCTTATTTGCATTAAAAAGTGTTTTGTCTAAGCTAATAGAAAGCATTAGTGTTTTAAGTCTTCTAAGATACCTCGGGAAAATTTATTTTTGTCCGCTGTAGCGGGTTTCAGACAATACCTTTCAACAAGAAGTCGGCTGCTCTTTACAACCAAAATATAAAAGATGCCCTACGCAAAAATGTCTGTTCTTGCAACATTTATAAATTTTAAATCTGTTTATGATAGATTTTGGACACTGTGTGCCTTTAGAAGTTGCACGAACTAGGTGTTCAGCGTAATGCTTCCACGGTTCAAACATCTCTTGTCCGAACGTTCTTAAGGTGTTCATTACCAAGAGGCCTTTTTAGGTCTAAACAGATGGAAATAGGTTTATGTCAGAAAATTGTGATCAGTCTTTTTATTTTCAACATTTTTTATAAATTACATTTTAGATTGCATTTCACCTGCTGAAAAACGTTTCCCCTTTTGCACATAATTTTGTGATGTGTAATAATGCCAAGAAGAAGGACCAAAACAGTGTTAATAAGATGCTAAAGTTAGCTTTAAGAAAATTGAATAACCAGTGCCAGGAAAACGGTATGACGGTGAATCAAGATAAATTTACTTGCCAGTTCTTTACAGCGAACAGGTAACTTTTTAGTTTCCCAGAGCAATACCTGGAGTATCAGGAAGTGAAGAAGCAGCCTACTGACACTATAACTTATCGTGGTGGTCTAACTGATCGTCGTTTAAACTAGAGGAAACATGTTAAGCACTTAGGATAAGGAGCTGAGAGGAAGAGGAGAACATAATTTCATTAGTGTTTCAAGTCAATGTCTAGCAAACTGTAAATAGAGCTGCAACAGAAAAACTGTAAACACAACTTATATATACTTGACCAGTTACAAATTATTGCAGCAGTGCCCTCACTTCAGCTCCAAAGAATATTATTGAGTTGTTCAAAGTTTTTAAAACTAAAAGTTCTCTCTAATCACTAAAGCTGTGAAATCCACTTCCAACCTTACATAAATAGCCTGAATGAGTCTATTCAAAATCTCTCTGAAAGGAAGACAATTTTCCTCCATCCGAAAATTCGTTTTGGAAAGATTATAATGGAGGCCTGGTAAGGAATTTGAAGATTCAAGACGGTTTTGTCCAGCGCGTATCAAATGGAGTTCAACTTCAGAGTTCCTTTATGTTAATTAATTAGTTATTTTAGATTTAGACCCTTACTGTCACTTTTTCCTTACGTTTCCAAGCCAGAATGCTGTTCTGGTGCATTTAAATTGAGTTCTGGTGCATTTAAATTGAGGTTTTCAGATTGTAAGACAGAACGTTTTCTGCCTCTTGAGGCCACATTACTATGTCGCTAGTGCAGATAAGATTTGTAGTCTTCGGCCTTGCATCAATATTACCGATACTGAATCTCCACGTCGGGTTAGATCAGTCAGCAAACCTCGCATAATATTTATCTTTATAGACTTTGGCTACTAATTTACTTAAATATAATTTTACATTTGAACATAGTGTTGTTTTAAGTTATCTCGCCATAAATGCTCTCTGAGCTTGTAAAAACCAGGGATGCTTTCTGTTCTTCCTTAGTTTAAAATAAAGGGCTTTTTATAGCCTACTCAAGGCTCAGTTGTTATTTTAGACTTGGCGATAATTCGCTTAAAGTTTATCAAGAGTTTTGACTTAGATGATTGCAAAACATACCAAATTTCATACAATCACTAGATTTGCCGATTTGCCTAGTGATTTTTCTACTCTAACGCTTCCAGTTTGCTTGTAACGGTATCTAGATTTGCATATCAAATTAGGACTTAATAAGAAAATGAGGAAGGATAAGATCTAATTATACGTGCTATGAAAACTATCGAGGACTGATTTTCCTCCAGTTGCAAGTTTCACGTTGATATACCGACGGCTACATTCTGGAAATCTGTAAGGGATCTGATGTTGGTGTTTGTCATCTGTGAACTTTGTTAAGTTGAGTTTAATTCTGAGGCGTTTTTCTGTTGCATTTGGCAATAGAGTGGAAACTATATTTACAGTTATTCAACAATTTTCTGTTAGACAAGATTCCATTATTAAGGCTGTATTTTTTTTTTTTTAAATCCAGTATCAACATTAAAGCTTATTTTTTTCATAATTACCTTTACGCAAAACTCCCTATGATGGCTTGCATATTTCTGCCGAAGCACCATTTTACATAACTTGGTAAAGAAGATTCAGATATTTTGAATTTAAAAGCGTCCTCTGTTCCTTGGAGACCGCTTAGACCTTTGACATTTTACTCAATAGCATTAATAATGAATACGAAATTCAGGAGAAGTTCCTAGACTAAACATAAGTTATCATCTAGGGACAACAGTTTTCGGTATTTAATGAGCGGACTTTCATATTTCCTGATGTTCCTAGAAAGGCAAGTTGTTGCATGCTTTAGACAGGGGTTCGCAAACATTTTTACTTCACGCATTCCTTTCACCACTGTTGGACGATAAATCTCCCCTTTCCAAAACTCGAAAAATAGATATAGGTTTATTTAAACTTAGAATATTCTTTAATATATTTTCTAAATTAAACAAGAAAGAGTATGCTATAATAGATATCTTTTCATTAGAAACTGCAAGTAGTAAACAAAGGAATATGTTCCATTTGTGTTTTCAGTTCTTCACATTGAGCTTCAATGCCAACGAAGCTAAATTCGCATTCGACACTAAACGTTCAACCAGGTGCAAATAAGAAAACGTATTTGTGTCATTGTCACGTCGAAGAAAGTCCTTTAAGTGTTTATTTGAACTGCAAGTACATCATGTAAATGCCAGTGCTGCTGTGTGCATCACAAGACTGATCATTTAAACTTTACTAATATTTTAAAATTATTGTTCCAATTAAGGTTTTTGAAATATTTATAAAATAAAGGTTCTGATGTTCAAGAATAATTTCAATAAGCTAGACAGCCCTACTGTCGTCCAATTTTGTGAGCTAAAATTAATAGGAAGAGCGCATTTAACTATCAATGGCAAAAAACGAGTATCGAAAATTTTTAACCAAATTTTGTTACAATAATAACGTGCTTCACGTTTTATTCCAAAAAATGAATAAGTCTTATTATTTACAAAAATTAAGTGCTTTTTTTAAAGTTTTTCCTGCATCTGCCGATGTTGCAAAAAGACAGCAGCTATTTATTTCAATTACAAAAGATTAATTATGTTTTGCAGATGAAAACCATTTTAGGATTCTACAGCCAGAAGTCACTTTTCTGAACTTATTTATACTTTGAAATTATTAAAGAAAAACAACCAATCTAAGTAAGGTATGGTAAACATTTTTTGCAAAATTACACATGCCGTAATACTTTTAAAAAGCAAACATATAAAGGAAAATAGAAAATGTATCCGTCTAACGTCTAGGTGATACAAATTTATATAAAAAATTATAACTAAGCAGTTTACATAGATGCTTTATGAAGAAAATATGGACAATGGCCCGGAGAAAATTGAGAATTTTTATTTACGCATTAAAAGAATTTTTTAACAATCTATCTATAAGATATCGATATCAGTAACTAAGAACTGTTTATGTAATAATATTTATTATTATTTTGAATTATGTTAGGAATTCAAAATGTTAAGTTACATTCGTGCTTTATAACTTAAATTTCCTAATAATTATATTTAAAATTTAAATTGACGTGGCCATTTTCCAATATGTATTTCAATGAAAAGTCCAGGCTCAGAAATTTTTTTAAAGTAAAACTTTTCAAGCTTGAGAAATTGCAATTCCGAATTCTTAATTCTCTTGTTGATGAAACGGCCTCTTTAAGAAAGTTCTCTACCTTTTTATAAAAAAGGGTGCAGGAAAATACGACTGCATCAGCTTTTCACAAACTCATAAGAGGGGGAAAAGTAGTACATTGAGGAACCGCTCTGAAAAGTATACAGAGTTCTTATCTCTGTGCTGCCATATTTAGAGCGCTGAACCCATTGAAGTCTTCATAGTAAGCTAACATTTCATTCTTCAGGCGCAGAATGCTTCATCTTTTTAATAAAAATTGGGCTATCCCATTGCACTGTGGTTTCCTTACAAATATGAAGACTTCAAAGTTTTTTTTTAAAAAAAAACTTATGGTTTTTAGTTAAAAACAGAGCAATTAAGGTTCTCAGTAATGGCTTCAAATTCACATAAAAATAAAAAAAATTACGTTAGTTTACGAAACCATCCGAACATACCAAATATAAATTATTCCTTTTCATAGCAAAGATTTTTCTTTCTTCCTTGAATTGGAGGAAATTAAAGAACATAAAAAAGGTAAATACAAGATTTAGCTCTTATACAGAAATGACGTTGGAATTATGCTCTCAGTTTCCAAGTAAATGTTATGACACTAAGCTATTATAATCACTGAGCACCGATTCTTTCAGTTTCTTTTTAGCTGTAATGAGCCGGATGTTGTGTTTATTTTAGGTATGTTATTTATCAGCGGATATTTATCTCAGATATGGGGGATATGAAAACATCATGAACTCAGCCTGTTCAGTAACCAGGAACGGACTTCGGAGTTTTTAAATACACCGTTGCTGGGTTGGCTTTTCATTCGACCAATCCTAACTTTTCTAATAGAAAAGTGTTTATAAAGGTTTTTATACCACCTGCATTGCAGGTTTTCGATTATTTGACTCCATTTATCTTTGCTTGATAAAACAGCATACGTTATAAATTGTAAATAAAATATTTGGATAAAATGGAGAAACAAAAAGCATTTTAAAACAAAATTTTCAAATATCTTTTAATATTAAAGAATCTAGCATGTAGTGTTATAAACAAGCCTTTTTCTTCTTTTTGCTATCGAACGTATTACTTCCCTCACTATTTTCAAACCAGGCATTCATTTTAAGAGCATTCTGCCTGTATTATTCACTGCTGGGTGAAAGGAAATGATAACTATTTCCCAAATCTACTAACTGCCAATAAATACCACACAGTACTACATATCAGATGCTCTATTTATGCCGAACCACAAAGAACGCCTAAAATATTAAAACCTACCCACCCTTCTGTGGCTGATCCATTAGACTTCATGAAAACCTTCGACAGAGTTTGGAAGCATAAACTGATTATAAAACATAATGACACTTTTAACATTCGAGGTAATGCATTGACTTAAATTTCGAAGTCCCTGCGGCATAGATCTATCAAGGTGAAAGTTAATAAAACTTTTTAAGTCCATGTGAATTTAACCAAGGAATCCCTCAGGAATCAGTCCTTAATCTTTTTTCTATGTACGTAGCTGGTGTAAAGAAGGTGCCTTCTTATGGAATTAGAATTGGAATGTTTGCAGACGACGCTATTCTATGGTACTCTGGCACTGATATTGACGAAATCGAATCGAGACTTAATGACTGTCTGGCGGATTTGTCAAACTTAACAACAAAGCTAAAATTCCAATTTATCCGTATCTAAAACTCCGTTTTAACCCAACTAAATCAATTGTCGCCTTCTTCACAACCAATAAACACCTATACAGATTTCATCCCTAGTCGGCGCTAGATAATCAGAAGTTTATTTATGAGATGCATCCCATATATTTAAGGTTCATTTTAGATAGACCCTGAGTTTACAAGTAACAAACATCTAAAGCATATTGTTTTGAAAAGTAAAAAATGGCTGACCATTCTTAAATACATTGCAGATAGGGAATGGAAAGCTGATGCTGTTACCCTTAAAGCCATGTATTTGGCTTTCATCTGACAAATTGCTGACTTCGGATTTCCGATTTACAGCTGTGCTTCTGATAGCAGCCTGAGGAAATTAGAAGAAAGCTCTGCCCGTATCATTACTGGTCTGAAGCATAGCTGGCCTTCAGAAATTGCTTTTATTAGCCCGACCTGCAAACTCTTCAATTTAGGAGACAGGCCAACCTTGTGTAATACTATAACAAACTTTATCAACAGCACAACAAAACATCAGCATGCCTTAATAAGTGGAGAAGCCGTCAAAGATTAAAGAAAAACAGTTCTTTCAGTCAAATTGCATACCAGAATTGATCTTATTTGTGACACTGAGCCCCACTCTCTACACTGTTGCTTGAATTACCTAGTACCTGGTACTCTTAAGGGTCCACTTTTACTTTAATCTTTCTTCTCCTGTTAACAAGAAAGATTTTTGGCATCGACCACTTTAAGTAGTTGTTCTTGAAAATCATAAACAATATACCAAAAATTTTTATCAAGAACTTCACTGATGCTAGCAAAATTGCTGACAATACAGGCGGCAGTGGAATTAGTATTGAGACACGCCAGGAAAAAATGACTTTTTGTCAACGAAGCCTGGATTTCTGTTCGGTTTTCATAAGTCAATTAATAGCAGTTGACGTGGATATCGAAGCTATTCTCGCCGAAAAGAAGTTTAGTGACCCATGAATCTTATCTAATTGCTGTAATTAGCTACAACATCTTAGCAAGTGGATCTCAGTGGGCGATAAAACCAATGTTTTCACCCTACATAAGTTAAAGCTGGTTTCATTGCACAAAACTGTCCATCTCTAGTGGATTCCATCTCATATAAACATGCATGGCAATGGAATAATGGACAAAATGGCGAATGAGAGCTGTACTTCTTTTACTCTCCCCTCCTCCAGCCTTACTTTTTTGGAGCTAGTCTCCCTAAAAAGTCACAAAATGTGGTGGATTGGTTGGTACCCCCCCCCAACCCATCACTAATATCTGGGTAGCAGGCTGAGATTAGCCTTAACCCTTACATGTGGCAGAAATTCTTGGACTGCGCTTTTACGACAAGCTAGTGGCTACATTAAGTGCCTCTCTTTCTATGGAGGAAGCCAAGTGCCACGAATATTAGACTTCAGCCGAACACATCTTGGATTTTTTAGGCCTCCTCAAGGATATATTTTCCAGTCCCTTCTTGTTCTCGACTTTCTTAGGGTCAATGGACTTTCGGATCTTGTCTGACCTTCTTCAGATTTTTGAAGGAAAAGCATCAACATATATCTCTATCTATCTATAGATAGATATACAAGAAGGTTGAAACCCATTTAACTTCTCAGAAATAATATAGATGCTGGGTTAATCATCTAAAGATTATAACATATTACAATATCATTACCGTCATTTCTTATGCGATTTGCGAAAAATGCATTCCTTAATCATAATTATGATGACGCTGCTCGTCGAAGCCTTGGGAATTGCTCAGGTACTCTGTTCTGCTAATACGGCGTTAATTGATGTTTAGCTTTTCCTGGAAGTCAACGCTCCTACGCTAGAGGACGAGGGGGAAAAATACGAGATTGAAATGGCTTGCAAGGGATAGCAGTCCTTGAAACAGCTGGATAACTAAGGAAGCACCATTTTCGCGTGTGTTACGAATAGTGAATGTACTGTCTGAAAAAGGGCACCGAAATTGCCAATAATTATGCTGGAAAGTGTTATATAAATAAACTTACAAAGAAAAAAATAACTAAACATCTAAATTATTTCTTTGAAGTTAAATGTATTTTGATTCTCTGCTTATATATTATTTTACATGGAATAAAGGTTTACGATTTAAACTGATAAGGCCTGAGGCATTTGAAAGAAAATTAAAAAAATATACGAAAAATACCAATAAAAATAAACTCGTATACATATTTTCCTTGTGTTCTGTAATGGAAATGAATTAGAAATCTGCATATCAGAGAAGTAAATTAATTTTTTTAATTAAAAAATTTAAAAAAAAATTTAATGATGTGCAAAGAAATCATTTAGGTCAAATGAGAGAAAATAGGTCGAAAGAAATGTGAGTTACTTAAATCAAATCATTTTCATTACAGATAAGAATTAAAAAATGTACCTATAAGCTTTTATAAAGTGTTTTAAGAGAAATTACAGCGAAAGTTCGTGTGAGAGATGGGATTAATATTTAGGTATACTTACTGAATTTAAATACTCAATGCTAATATAATAACATAGTTCTTATTTTCCGGCCATTAAATAAAGTAATCTTCTATATCAAAACATGTACTATATTAGAACTATAGTCCGATCTAAGATAGAAGTCCGGTTCTGCGCTTAAAGCGAATTATCCATGTATTTCAAAAACAAACAATAATTCAGTCTTTGAAAAAGTATTACTTAATGTTTGTTAATAAGCTGAACTTTGCAGTTACGAATTTTATCGTTGGATGTACGATGTCATGAAAAAATAAATAAAGACAGCTTTTAAAGTGATGAGAGGTCCTTTTAATGAATTTTCTCTTACAGATGTAATTCACTACCATCACTCGATTTCAAATCTTTAAGTCATACATCGGGCGCAATTTTGACAAACCACTTGTAAGGTTCTTACGTTAATTAACCAGTTACTATGATTTTGACCTTTACTATAACTTCTTCTTTCCGTAAGCCTCACTAGAATGCAGATTAGGTTTTAGAGTACATAAGCTGATGGTTTTGAATCTTTCTAGCATTCGCATCTGCTGTTAATTTTCGCCAGCTATATTTAAAAGTGATATCGCACCTTTGGCAATATCTCGCTAGCCGAAAGCTTACGCGCTGGTAAAATATTGAGTCAGTTTATATTGGGAAATTTTTATGTATAATGAAAATGGCTTAGTTTAAGTAACTCACCTTTCTTTCAATTCACTCACATCATTAAAAAATAAACGAATGTCATTCACTTCACTGATCATGTAGATAAATAATTAATTTCAGGTTTGAACATATCATTTCCATTAAAACAAAACAACGAAAATATTAATATGATTTTATTTTTATCGTATTTCATTATTTTCTTTTAAATATTTCAGGTCTGAGCAATTTAATTTATTGAATGTATAGTAATAGAAAACTGTATCAATGTTTAAATTTATTTGACTGTTACTGCCTAGTTTTTATCGCCAAGGGAGGTGGTTTGTCAGTAGAAGAAGTGCATTATGTCTTGTTCAAGATTAAATAAAAAGTTTGTTTAAGACTCAAGACTTTGTCATAATAATTCAGACATAGTGATAACGCACTAACTCTTTTAATAGGGTCTGCAGAACTCAATTCAACTTCCAAGATCAATGGCAATCCTAAATACTTTTAAATCTTACATTTTATTTGCCAGAAATCAGTTACTGACGTTTGCTGTTAAGTGAAACACGAAACTCTATTACGAGGCAAAGTAAATGTTGTTTCATCTAGTCATAGGAATTGCAGCATATTCAATAAATAACTGCAAGGAAATTTATCTTCAGATTAAAACTAGACGTAGAAATCTGAATTCATCAATCACTATACGATTTTTATCCCAGCGTGTGAAAAATTCTCTTGAAAGCATTCGTCGGAAATAACTAAACACATCGGCTATTTAACTGTCTGCCCAGTGTTTTTAGCTGAGTGCATAAATATTTGTAGAGTGTAGGAAAGTAGTTCATCCTACCTGCTTTAATAAACATAAATATTAAAGAAATTAACATTTTAAAACTGATTTATTGCTTGTTTTTAATATTTGAAATATTTTTGTTTGTAAGAAATTAGCCAATGGTTTGTATTGTTATGCTAAATGGCAATGTATTAGCATTATTAGTTTACAGATATCAATTTATAAATATTAGTTTATAAATAAATATTAGTTCATATAAATATTTTCAATTTTATGAAATATAAACAACAACCAATAAACTACTCAGCGCTCTGAATTCAGCATGATCCAAATTATCGTTAACTGTAGATTACGATCAAATGCGCTGGTTGCTTCCGATATGAAATTTGAACAGCATGATTGATTGGACTTAGTGGGACTGAGGCGGTAAATGTCTTAAAATGTAAATTAAATATTTTTCCGTTGATAATATCACAAAAATCCGGTTTTACTACCAGCATAATGGTGCGTTAAAATAAACGATACAAACCAACATAAGTTGATTACATGCTACTGAGTTTTAATACACAGCATGTTGACGGGGATAATATCAACTATATAGACCTTCAACAAGCTAGATACAAGCATGATTGATTAAAAATATCTGCTTTTTTCAATTAACAAAACATTTATGATAATAGTTACTATAAAACATCATAAAAAGGCATTTTAACACATTCTTCGATTTGAAAGGGGGGGGGAAAGCTCGGTGTTTTCCGTTTAGTTGCTTTTGAGAATGTCCCCATAATTCCTCCCCTAAAATTTACAATCTCTATATGCAAACTCAATTTAAATAATTGTAACACAAAAATAAGAAAAACAATAAGTGTTTTTAAACGTTCTGCTGTTTCTTTCTACCTTTTCAAATGTCTGCTTGTACGAGTCTTGATTCATGCTTAATTATATAGATTTTTGTCCATTATTTTAATATCCGTTTTCTAAGAATTAAACTGAGAACGGACACATTTCTCTTTCTCTAATTGCTTGCAATTAATGGCATTGACATTAAACACAACGCAGAGCCCATTTTTAAGTTCAACATTCGCTGCTACAGAGTGTAAAGCGTTACCGAACCAATTGTAGGAAATTCTACTCGACAATGCAATTATCTTAACAGCTGTTTCTTTAATCACCCCTTTTTGAGTGAATGAACTGTCCGTACTTAGATTGCTAAAAGACAATACAAAAAGTGAAAGCGGCGGTTTTAGAACACGCTACTATTCATTGGTTTAGAAGACAGCGGTAGAGTTATTACAACGGTAAACAAATGCCCTTTCATACTCTCTGGTAATACAAGCAGTGTCTACTGAAATCCACTTGTCCGAAGTTTGAAGAACGGAGGACGAATATTGTTTACAACAGCAACGTCATTCGGTTCATTTCACTCACAAAGTTCATTACTGCCACTTAAATTATTTGAGACCGGAAGCTTAAGTTCTCTTTATGTAGGTTAAAAGACAGTTTTACGCCATTTAGCAAAAATGAGGTCGCCATACTAGGAAAAATGAAAATAATTAGGGACTTCGAGTTCATATATTTTGAATTTTCTACCATTTTTATCAAACAACGAGGAATGCTGTGAGTAAACAATAAAATTATATCTGATATTGCTCTAAGCTCTTTCACGACTTCTTTTTAAGGAAAGAAAGAAATAGCCTATTATAGGCAGAATAACATACTTCTTTCTAATTCAGGCCTTAATTTTAGTAGAACGATAGGACGCAACCATTCTTCAGACTGTGCAAAAAGTTTTTACTTTCCAAATCTTGGTAAAAAACAGATATTACATTTATTTTCTGTCACCGGAAGTAATTCTTATTTAAACAGTCTTTAAAAGTGTTACTTTGGTGAAATTACCGTATCTCCTGTAATAAAAAGGCAGCTGTATCATTAATATTTTCGCTTCCTGCACCTAGCAGCTGCAAGCAAAATAGTGATGTATTGGTATGGAAATGAGGACTACAGATTCTTCTAATACTGGTAGAAAGTTCTAAAAGATTCTGTTCATTAGTTATAAATACATAATTGCACACACAGTACTTTTTTTAGCATTTGAAACACTCTTGAGTATCATTAAGTTTCCACTTTGCAGAAAAGCTTATCCAGAACAAGAAATGAAACTATTGACAATCCACGGCCATAGGACTTTTAATTTATTTCTTAAATTACAACAGGCATAATATCTTACCGCCTAAGAGAATAAGTATTTTAAAATTAAAAAATGCTTTCAAATAATATTTTGCAACATGTTTTTAATATAATTTATAAAATAAAAGTTTTCTTTTGTTATATTATCTGCCTCCGCTATATAAGTTCTCTCCAAAACTTTAGCTTGTACACCACCGTCTGTATCACTAGTAATTCCTAATGAAGATGATAAAATTTTGTAACAACGAGTACATTACAATAATTTATGTATTTCTTTAATTTTACATAATATCTTTTAAAAAATAGCAACAGAAAGCGTCAATTTTATTTGAAAATTAAAGCAAAATGTTTTTATAATTTTATACTCATTTGTATTTTAAGAACGTCTGGTAAAGATACCGAATTCTATGAACATTTCCTATTTAGTTCATATATCATACTACATATGATAAATGAACTAAATAGGAATATTTTAATTTCTGAGGATTCGCATGCTTTACGATGTAGGGAAGCAGTTATCGGCTAGTCTGGAGTCTTAAAGAAGCTCAGGCAACGCAATAAATCTTAGGCTCTATGCACAGTTTGTAAATTTGCGTTAAACTTCTGTAACAGTGGTTCTAAAGTAAGATAAAATGTTTACTTTTTCGTAAATCAGTAGATCAGACAGAATAAACCAACTACGCCGATTTGGTTGGCATTTTAAAACCGAAACTGGATTAAGGTAACGTCAAAAGCAAGCGTAAAATTAAGCATCCAAGCTGTCGAAAAACTTATTTTGAGATGTGAAAATAAAATCAAAGCCGAAAACTTTGGATGAAAACCCTGGAATTTAGCGTTTAGTGAGTTTAAAGACGATGTGATTCGCAATACATGCCAGACCGAGCATAATTCAATTAAAAAATGAACCTTTTTCTCATGGCGATGAGATCTTGACTCACTATAGGCCTGATCAGCTGTATTCAAAATCTCGACATAGGTGTATGTAGGTAATTTTCAAAGAAATATTTGAGATATTTGAAATTGCAATAAAATGCATTTATAATTTTAGTAGGATCATTAATGTTAGTTGTGTATATACTTTATTTGATAAAAAAAGGCTTTATAATATTAATAACTAATTAAAAAAGTAAAGCACAGTTATAGTTAATGCTAAATTAAACCTAGCAAATTAAAGAAAGCTCAGAAAGAGTTATGAAGGGAAAGAGTTTTCCTTAGAAAACGGTTTCTCCCGTATTGCCGATTTTTAAAAGAGAAAGAATGGTTGGATGAAATCGATTCCTCTGAGGCGTAGGGTAAAGTAACAAAAGTGGCACAGCAGAAAGCAAGAGGGGATGCCAAGAAGCGATATCTCGTGACCTGACATTCTTGTTTTTATATTTTAATAATTTTTACATCTCATTTGAAACAGTATTAAACAGAAAAAAGATTTCGCATCAATTACAACTCATCCTTTTCACCTACAGTCCGTAATCAAATTCACCTTCTCCAGTTTCCCACATTTTATGCATTTCGCTGATCCTAGCGTACATGAAACTACTTTTATCCTTTCACATACGAGAGGATCAGCAAAATATATATGAAACGTTAAAAAGTTGTCTTTTTAAGCTGAAGAAATTTTTGAAAGATAATAAAAATGTTCATTTTGGGGAAACCTGATATATAATTTTTGATTAATCATATTATAAGTTTCCATCAAGTTTCTTCCCCCACTGGAAGAAAATGTTTTACATATTCTACGAAAACGAAATTACATTTACCGAAAAGAATGAAGCATCTTAGTAATCTTATGCTTTCATATATCTATCGATCTGTCTCTAGTAGACTATAACAACACTTCGTACGAAGAGGCTTCAAACCCTGATTGTCCTGTGCTCATACAATTCTGTTAAACTTAACCAGGCTTTGCATAAACTGCATATTTTAATCAAAAATATAGTTACTTTTCTTTTCTTCTTTTAACTTAAGTTGAATGTCTTTAAGTTGAAACTTTCATCAATAATTTGAGGTATAAATTATCAGAAAAGGATATAAAAAAACAGTGGCAGAAATTGCTATTTTTTTTTTTTCTCATTTTCCATCGTTTCACGTGACAAGTGATTTCCAAGCTTGTAGAAAAGCCTTTACATTATAATCGGATTTATTTTGTTTCATTATCCTTAGAATCGATTTCACCCTCTGTTCCCCCCCAAAAAAAGTATTAATCCGAGACCACACACATTCAGTTATAAATCTTCTAAAACCTCTTTTCGGAGCATATTACATTCAAAGCTAATTTAAATATACTTTAAGTACTTTTCGGTCTAGAATGATTTTAATTCTCTGAAGAAATGTCAAACAAAATTAAGATTCATTCAGAATGCAGAATTACTTTTTGTCACAACGAAGAAGGAAACACGTTTTTTCGTTTAAACTCGTTTAGCCTCTTTTATTTTTTAAATTTAAATTAATACAGAAAGAAGGCTGGATTTTCGTCGTTTATTTTAAAGAGAAGAAATCACTTATAACCAACTGTCTAGTGAATATTCAATACCTACTTAAAATGGAAATGTTTCATGATGTGATCAATTTAGTATTAATGTGTCACAAATAAGATTTAGGGAAAAAGAGTAATGCAGTTTCATAGGTTTGAGTTGTTTTATTTCGTAAAGAAAAAAAAATCTGAGATATAATTAAAGATATTAACGCTAAAGACAATAATAACTAGCCATAAGAAAAAGCATAACGTGTAGTATAATTTTAAAAATTTGAGCTCTTTGAGTGATTCTTCTCCCGGTGAAGTGGACAATCTGTATGCTTGCAGTTTCTTTGGTATCAGGATTTTGCTAACAAAACTGTCCTGTTATCAGTTCAGAAATATATACAATCTACATTTTCCCTAATATTGCTTATTACATTTTTGTGAGTTTAGTTTGAGCTTTTAAACTCCCTAAATCATATTTTATCGTCTTTCTTGCAATTTAATGGATATAAATTGTTTTCTAATGGTAGAAATTTTAACTAGCAAAACAAAAGACAATGGTAAAAATTAGTATTAAACTGCAGGTTGAGTGACAGCTATTTTTGTGTGTATTTTATTTGTCTCTTTACCAAATAGCTATAGATGAACTGCGATTTCTGTTTAAACTTTAATTCTGATTTTGATGTATAAGTCAGCCTAAATAAGCAAGTCTAAATAGTCGAATTGTTACAAATGATATACGCAACTTCAAAGATATCAAATTGCATAAATATTGCTAAGCATACTGCACATTTTTCAGAAATATTTTTACATAAGTAAGCATAAAATTTTCATAACTTTCTGAAAATCTTCATTTAATTTCCCTGGGCTGACCATATCAAACCTATATATTTTCATTAACAATTTAAAAATCTCTTTACGTAAGTACACGATAAAAGAAACAGAAAAATTTTGCTCTTACATATCACTAACACTGCACTTGGCAAGCATCATTTAAAACACAGACAACGATAATCTGTCGCTTTAGCAGGAAATAACAGATGGCAAATTTTGAAGTTTCTAGATATCACAAAATATGTTTTCAAATTCAATAAAATTAACTGTCAGAAATATGAAAATGCATACTTATTTTAATTATTTTGATATTAAAATTATTTAATAGTTTAAAATAGCTAATTTAAGATAACTGTCATGAAACTTAGTGAATATATACAAAGAATGCATTGCAGATCTAGGGAAAAATTAGCAGCTGCCCTTTCCAAAACTAGCACACAGTGCCCAAAATAGTGTAAAAAGTTTAAAAATTCCAAACAGAACATTTTAAAAATTATTTAAAACTGAGCTTTTGTCCGCCCATTTTAATGACGTTCTATTTTACTCTTAAAACAACAAATAATTCTTGAGAGCCTATTTTCATTTATTTAAATAGTTATATGCTTCTACTTCCTGTTTAATCAATGCTGAGTTAAAATATGTTATGATATTTCATGGAAAAGGGCTTATTGGTGGCCTAGCGGGAAAGATTACTGAACACTAGATGTGCGACCGGGTTTAAATCCCTGGAAAATGGGATGGCAGAAAAAAAGTGTTGTAAGGATTTTAAGGTTTACTAACGTTTATTTTAAATTAAAACTTTGCTATCCTCTCTTATTTTCCTTTTCCAGCCAGAATAAACGCGAACAGTTTTAGTTATGCAAACTGTAAAGTATTTAAGTTGTGGCTTTTAGTCAAGGAAGAGAAAGAGACATCTCGCTACTTTACCTCGCGAACGCTTTTCAGTCAGTTGCTATCTGCCTTTGAGGCCAGAACTTAGTTCTCTTCGATACTTGAAGATGTATTGTACTTCCCGCATTCTTCTCACTATATACGTAAAGTTTAAAAGGCCAATCTTCACGTTAATAGTCTTTGTAAAGTATCTGAGTTTAATTCTTATTTAATTAAGTAGCTTTAGTTCTTAGTTTTTACGCTTCAGACCATAAGTACTGGTCTTTGTATTCCAAAGTGCGGGAAACGGCTGTAAAATGTGAGAAATAAAGGGTAATTGAACTCTTCCCATTTGTGTCGTATTGCACACTTGCACGAACATAGTTTAAAGTAAACTCCCTGTTCTTGCTCAGGACTCCAGCTATGCTTTCAAAAGAAATTGGAAGAAATAGTAGTCTTGATAGTGTTCGTGACCTTCCATATGTCTAACGTGAATACGAGCTAATTTCGCTTAAAATGCCCCCCCCCCCCACGAAGGCGTCTCTCTCCTTAGGCAGATAGCTACTGTGTACTTTGCCTGAATAAACTGACCAAACTGGAGGGGGGGGGAAACAATTTTTTTTAAAGAATTCCAGTCTTCAAGAGCTTTATATCAGTAAAATTAAAAGTTCATTTGTCGAAATCGGTTCTTTGTCATTAGCTTGGTGCGAGGAAGTAATAAACTGAAAATTGAGGGGAATAAAACAACTGTCAGCCTAAATAAAAACTAAGCTGGAAATATAACAAAGTGAAAAACTGAGATGGAATGTAACAAGGTGGCCCACCAGCAGCCGAGCGGTAAAAGCCACTAAACACTGGTAATTCGGCCAGAGGTTTGAGTCCCAGCGAACGAGCTAGCTGCATGGGTTTGCCCATGTGTAACGTGAATACGAGCCAGGTTTCTTAAAAAGACCTCCATGGGGCATCCCTCCTTTTCCGTGTAGTGCCTAAAGTCGGAGCACGTAATAAGTAAGTAATATAACAAGGTGAAAAGTGATAGAAAATGTAGCAAACTAAAAATTGACAAGGAAATCACCAGAACACTAACTGAATAACGACCACAAAGGAATGTATCCCAATTTCATTATCTCTGTCAGAATTGAAGGTAATTAAAATTTTCATGACAAAAGTAATTTCTTCTGGTTTGTTACATGTGTTTTAATAAAAAGAGAATAACGTATCAAGCAGCAAATGTCTTTAAAAAAATAATTTATTTTAGAGCACGCAGCAAGACTTAATATTCTATCAGTAATTAGTTCTTAAACAGGCAAGTGAAACGAGTATGAGGCTATATGAGATAAACAAAAAGTCAACTGAATTTTTCGATTTCTAAAATTGGATATTTTTAAAATTAGAAATCCATATAAATTATTATTTGAGTTTAGCAGCATTCAAGAGATAGAAAAAACTATCGTAATTAATTTAAGTGTGAAAAGATCATTCCTTGTACAAAACCACGAAAATGGAAATTCGTAATGAAATTAAAAAAAATATTGTGATTAGGAAAGAAGTTCTAAACATATCATGAGAAAATAGACATTAGAAAATAAAATAAATAAATAGAAAGATTATATAAGCAGCAACTTAGGTAATTATTTTAAAATGTAATATTTCGCACTGTTTAAAATAGAAGATACATAAAAGTGGCCTTTTTTTTAAAGGTATGTTATTTGAAACTGAAAAACTATTTATTATATTCCCAAAGTTACTCTATAAACAATTATATTTAGGAAATTACCCGAAACGAAGATATATATATTTAGACGAAAGTACTTTATTCGTTTCAATCGCTTTCGATAAACAAAATGAGTACGAAATTTTTTTCTCTTTTAACTTTTAAAAAATTTTTCTTTTTTTTAAAATTTAATAACAATACTTGAAGCACTTCAAATTTTCTTATACAAAATGTATGAGATCTGCAGAATTGAAATTTCCGCTTTCTAATTTTTGTTTCCATATCTATTACATACAGAAGAAAAAAAAGAAAAACTTTCTACCGAAGATTCATCAATACCAAAGAGTTTAGAAAGTGATAAGAAAGATAATATGTGTTTGGAAAAGATTACATAAACACAAGCACTAACTTGACACGGAGAACTGGCTGCGCCACCCAGGCGGCAGAACCAGGACTGAGGGCACTTGGATTTGTGTTCTTGGTGAAAATCTCAAGAGAAACAACCTTTCCCGTGATTCTAATTACTATCCTGATGATAAAGGCCTTCTCTGTTTAGTTACGTCATAGAAATCATTCGAGCTACACGTGCGATAAACGAATTTAGCTTGTAACCTTAACAAAAATGTTTTAAAGCGTTGATAAGAATTAAATCAACCTAAAGCAGGCCTCCTGACCTTCGCAAACTTCACCCTACACTTATTTATTGTTATAGCTCGAAAAGAGGAAAAAACGGAGCCCAAAGGTGGAGCAGTATATCATCCATTTAACAAGAGAAACGAATTGCACGAACTATAAAGATAATATTTCAGTAATGACTACATCATATGTAGCCAAGCCGGCGGAACCTACAGAGCCTTTGAGTTCTGTATGGGAGCCGGTTTGACCCCAAATGGGCTGATAGTTGACTAGTGAAATTTTAAAAGGAAGGTTATCTTCTTTGATAGAGAATCATGATTTCTAAATATGGGGGTCTTTTCCCCTTCTTAAGAAACACGTAAGCTTGAAAATGGATTCCTTCTCAGATATTCGGGAATTGAAAATTAGTGGCTTACACCATTTACTTAAAATAGACTTGCTGCTTACTGACAAATGTTCAAAAGTAATTCCTTTAGGGCCTTCGAAAATGCTTAATTTCTGCTAGACAAAGTCACAAATAAATAAAACAGTTCTTTTATCTTCAGCTTTTATATTGATTGCAGCACTGATAAGTTTTAAATACATAAGACTGTATTACATACTCTTTCTCGCAATACTCTTTATTATTAAATACATAAGACTGTATTTAATAATAAAGAGTATTGTGCTAACTTATGTAAAGAAATAAGGATCAGGAAAAATAATACAAAAATTGCAGAACGTGAATTTTAACGAAAAACTAATATTGTGATTTAGGAAGAAAATTATAAATCATGGGAAATTATGGGAAAACACATATTTAAAAAACAGAAAAGAAAGAGAGATAAGCAATAGCTTAGGTAATTATTTCAAAAAATGAACACAGAAAGTTATGCATGTAGATGTAAGAGGCACTTCAATACATTTATGGGGGAAAAAAGTAAATAGATTGCAGAAGAGAAAAGCAGTGCGGAATACAATTTAAGTAGTGATGCAAAGAAGAATACACTTTAATATGATCTAACAGGCTTATAACAACAACGCTATGCGAGGAGGTTAAACAGCTCATTTAGTTTAAGAGAAATAATTTGGCTATCTACTGTTTTCCGTCTTTCTTCTGAAAGCTCACTTTTTCAAAACTTTCCAACATAGTAATTGTTGCAATGCATTTTTTAAAAAGATGTATCCGTTGTTCGTAACCCTCAGGACCAAGACCAGTATCCATACAGCTTCAGGAATCAGTCAAATTAGATCTCTGACCTAATCTTCTGATGTGACATTAGTTGATTTCTTACCTCCCTTTTTTAAATTCAAGGCTTTTGAGAGAGAAAAATACTTCAAAGGCGGAAATGACAACATGAGAGCAGTCTAAAAACAGTCAAATAACTCAGAAAAAGTAATTTTCGCAATTATTAAAAAAAATAGATCCGCAATCTGAAAAAGTGCATTGCGGCTCGAGGTGATTCCATTGAATAACTAAAAGTAAACAATCATCTAATTTAATTTTATAAAATTAAGCGAACTATTGAACCACTAACGTATTTATTACTTGATATAAAATTGCGTGTAAATTTATGTAACCTCACAGGAACAAAAAAGAGACATGTGTAACAAATGATCGTGGAAAAATTTGAATCCAAATATACATATGAATAACCACATCAAAAAAACAAAATACAAAACAGAACAGAAAAGTTTAGTGAGAGTGATAAGTCGTTCAGCTTGACGTACTCATTTATTTATCCAGTGACATAACACTTGACGTAAAGAATGATATACTTTTGTTTGCGCAGCCAATCCAGCGGCGGGCTTAAAAAGCATTTTATTTGCCTTCAAACTTCTGGAACCAAATTTCTAGTAATCTCTGCTGAGAATATAGTAAAGAGCTTGAGTGAAATTGTGGATCTTTTCAGTTCATTCTTTCTTAATAGTTAATTAAAATACAGATAATTTAAAAAGAAAACTATCATTATTAGAAAATACATTCATCTTTCTCTGCACGATTTTTTCTGAAATTATCCTGCTTTATGACTACAAGCAAAATTTTTCCTAAAATTTGAGCACTCAATGGATCTATTTTTCAAAAGTAATAAACGATAAAGGAGTCAAATATTGCTCCATGCGTTTTGCTTATTTTATGGACTATGTTTTCTCTATTTTATACCCTGCGAATTTATAGTCGATAGTTAATTCGAATAGTTTCGCGCATAAGGTTCAGAGACTACTAGGCTTTTCAGAGCCGGAGAAATGTGAACAAACTTGCTATGTTCTTGCCTGGCCGGATAAAGACTGTTAAAGGTCCTAGGCACTTAAAAGATTTTGGTGTCCTCACATAAATTTACGCCATTTCCCCCCAATTCTTTACTTTCGGTTTTGGTTTACCTGCATCACATATTCCCCGGTAACATCAACAATGGGAAAATTTTGTGGTTCCCCCTTTCTGAGTTCCTAAAGACCTTTATGTGTTGCCTCTTTTCCTTGATGCCCTAAGCACGTGTTTATTTTGCTGAAATGTTAATATAGCTCTGGTTCTTGCTGAGAATCGAACCGAGAATCTTCCAGTTGCTAGATGGATGTGTTAATCATAAGGTCCATACACAGGAGGAATGCTACAAATTCTTCCATTCTCGCTCAGTTAAAGAACTACTTAGCATAGGCACGATACTTAGTCGATTGCTTCTACTTATATTTCATGACGAGTTATAGTTCATAAATTTTAGCTCTCAAATACTATTAGGGATTCTGGAACCGGAATATGAAAGATCAAGTATGCCCTAGCTGAGAATCGAAACATGAATCTTCCAGTAGATAGCTGGATATTCCAAGCGCAACATTACAAAAACATGATCGGGAGAAATGCTGTAACACACAATAACTTATATTATTTTGCAAGGAGTCTTATAACTTTGCACAAATAACCTTTCATTATCACTTTATTAGTATAGTTTTTACTTCTTTTCTAAATAAAGGACATACACTGCAAATAACAGATTACTAATTTCAATGTAATTATTTTTATTTGACCTCGCATTCCCTGTTATTCCTATCTCTGCTATTTGATCCATATTCCATTGTGCATAGCGACATTTTACTATCTGCGTATACTTAGCAGTGCATCTAAAATGCTTCAGAACTCAAATCATAAAAAAAATTCGAGATTTTAATAAAACACATTTGTCACTGTTTAGAAATTTACATATATCATTTGTATGGCTACATATCTCTTAACATTTTCAACAGAACTAATAAATGCCTTCTTAGAAGTCAGCTATTGAAATATTATTTAATTTCTTCTTTGGGTATTCTTCTTGAATTTCTGAAATACTTTTAAAATGTTAAAAAAATAAAAAATAAATAAAGGTAAATTTTTACATTAGGGGAATCCGAAGGCGTCAAATCTGGCAGTTGAAGCAGTAAGGAAAATGAACAAAAACAGTTAAACTTTTCTTTGAAAATAAACTGTTTAACGATACACTGCAATGCATGTGGGGAGAGGCGACTATTTCCTCTCATTCAGTTTTTGAAGCCACACAGCAAGTAACGGTTACAAAAACCAAAATGAATTCTACTTAAAATACTTAATTCTACTTAAATAACTTACTTTAAAGAAAATAAGTTAAAATGTTTCAGTATTCATTGCCACTTATTTTCTCTGATATCCTTGATGGAATTAGGGGAAAATTCAATTTTAAATTTTGTAAGCGCATTGTGTATACAGTTCGCAGAACTCTTAACAGACGTACGAATTCATTTGTCATTTTATGCAACGTCAACTTATGTAACTTCGTTTATAACAATTTCAAATTTTATTGAATTCGTATCCTGCGAGCTGCATATATATTCTGAGTTCAAATTTCTGCTTAAATTTATCGGCAATTTCAGGGTGATTAAACAGTAAACCCCCTACATTATAAACTAACCGAACCCGTAATTGTTGAGCAGTTATTTGTAGAAATCTTCTTTCAATGAAAGTCATTAACGTTTTCAGACGTATAAACATCAGATTCCAATAACGGTTTTTAAAGAGATAGCTAAAATTGTTTTGCTTTCAAATGGAGGGATTTGTTATTATTTTTTAATGATTTAATAAAATGTCCTATCAATATAAAAAATTTCGAGAATCGGAGCAAGAATTTGAATTTTGGAAGGAATGTGGGCCGTGTGCACAAGTTGCAGTTGCCTGGGAGATGGATACTACACATGCTACCAAGGCCAGGGAACTTTAAAAATAACTTGAAACACAGCTGGTCTGTTTTGTTTGGCATTAACGCTTCTTTAAGCTACTTGATAGCATTTCCATTACCAGTTGTATCCGCAGATTACGTTTGCGAATATTGCATAGGAAGCATTAAGTCACTTTAAAGGGAAATGAAGTATGAGTAAAAGAAAATTTAAAAATTCAAAGATAAAACTGCATATAGAAATCAAGTACATTAATTATGCATATAATTAACTGGTGAAAAGTTTCCCGGAGATATTTTAATTAGCAGTTTTATTGTGTGATCATGCAGCATTTTTAAAACGAATATTATATTGTTTAGTTTCTTCTATATATTACAAATTTATTAATAGTAAATAAGTTATTCCAGATGGTAGAGTATATTTGTTATTACCTTATATAATTTTAGCATTATTAAGGAGTGTTCCTTTTGTATTAGTCATACTCGTCATACACTATAGGCATCACTTTAAGGCTTTTCCCCCAAACTCCACAATGACCATCTCAGCGACCTGAGAAACCGGCTCAAAGTCTTCAATGGTTATCCGTTACTGAGGGAAAAAAATCAAATTTCGGAGTTCAAAAGTATTGTTCCACTAATTCGCCTTCAGTCTGGATTTTTTAGAAGCTTTGGAAATTTCCATGCATAGTCATCTCGTGAATGACGCAACTTTCACTCCGTTCCTATTTGAGGTTTGAAAAAAACCTGACCCGAACTTCTTATCTCTTCGTTCGACCAAGTACAATTGGTACCTGATACGGTATATGACATTATCCGTTCCAGATTCTTGGATGTATACCAAAATGGACGAACTTTTTTGATGGAAAATAATTAACCCGTTCTTATAAAAAATCCTATTGTTATTATTACTGTTTAATACTAAATTACAAATGCAATGGATGGAATATGTGCTGTACATAAATTAAGCACTGCACATGATACTGTACATAAATGTTTCTCTGCTATCCAGATCAAAAGTAGTTTTTCAACATGCTCTAACGTCCTTGATCTTTGTTTGGTACCCCCTTTGCAAAGTTAGCCTATTTAATAGTATCTTTGTTCTCATAACTCATAATCTAATAATAATCTCATAATCTAATAATCTAATAATAATCTCATAATCTAATAATAATCTCATAACTTTGGAAACAGACTACTGTTTTCCGTTCTGTACAAGACAGGCCCAAAATTTTAATCGTTTTTCTTACAAAATGCAAGGAAGAAATACAGGAAGAACAGTTAATTTATATCCTCGTTCATAAAACTAAAAAGATCGAGAATCAACCTAGCTTAGATCAGACGAAAGCACAGATATAACGAGTGTGTTCTTGCGTAACGTTTATCCATAATTGTCGCAAATCGCACTCCGACAGTCACAACCTTGGACATCCACGTATTCGGCATACAGTACGCAACAGCCAAACTATGGATACGCATGCTATCTTCAACTTTTCAACAATTTTTTTTTTCACCATCGTGGTGATACTAACAATTTTCTTTGCTGCTGAACTCTTTTCATTACCTTTCCTAAAACTCACTGTGCCTCTAACCGGAATAGTGATACTGACTACCGTACCGAAGGACCCGGCTCGAATCCCGGAGAAGGGATAGATGTTGTAAATGTATAGTGTCTATGCGGCATGGAGGCACTCTAAATATGCGGTGAACTGAAAGTCCTCTCAGGAGGTTGTTGGTAGGGAAAGAGGGGTAGGAGACTCTAGTTCCCGCTCCCCCGGGGTACTCTCCTTCAAAATTTGGGACGAAACTGAGAAAAGTCGTACTGTAACCTGTATGGTGCTCAAAGGCTCTTGCCAACGACAGCGCAATCTTGCACTTCTTGGCAAGATGAATTTCGTGGGCTTGTTCTGATGTTACTGTCTGACAAGTGAGATAAGTCACAACAACAACAACAACAACAAATTCGCTGTTAGTGAATTTAACGGTACTTATGTATTATCCCGTCGACCGGCCAAGTAGCGATATTTGGATGACTTACTCCTTTAGAATTCCGCAGTAATGATTGGCGATTGGTGACCATTGCCGAAATTTCCGCCAACAGTTGAGAGTGAAAGTTGGTTACAACAGGATCTTGCAAACGCCGATCCTGTCAAAGTTGCGTCAATCGTTCATGTTAAATTCAAAAGCACTTGGAGTCTCTTTATTTAATGATTAATCAGTATTCGAACCGCTTCGTGTTTGGTTTTCGTAAAAATGCTTTTGTCGATTTCTGCTATTTTATTAGGTTCTCCCATTTTACTGGAAGTTCTGTTTAGAATGTGTTGAGCACAAACTTCGCTGGTAATATTTCCAATCTGTTATTGTTTTGTTTGACATATTCAACTGACAATATCGTATCCATAAATACACAGATTTGTTTTAATAGGATCTCATAACTTTGGAAACAGACTACTGTTTTCCGTTCTGTACAAGACAGGCCCAAAATTTTAATCGTTTTTCTTACAAAATGCAAGGAAGAAATACAGGAAGAACAGTTAATTTATATCCTCGTTCATAAAACTAAAAAGATCGAGAATCAACCTAGCTTAGATCAGACGAAAGCACAGATATAACGAGTGTGTTCTTGCGTAACGTTTATCCATAATTGTCGCAAATCGCACTCCGACAGTTTTCATGGTCGACGAGATAGTACGTAAGTACCGATTTACAAAACTATGCTAAAAAAACGCAAAATCTTTTGAAACTCCATAGTTACAGCGCAATTAACTGAATAGTAGCAACAGGCATATTGACATTCATGGGCACTCGTAGCATTATCTCGAAAGAGGTAGCGCGAGCTTGCCTGACTCCTGGAATTCGAGTAGTATTCCAAACAAATTTTCGTGTGCAAACAGGGCGTATACCAAACTGAACGTGTTTCAAAACGGTCGTAAACTGTGTTACAACTTCCACTTAAAGGCATTACAATTTTTATTGCATTCATGTGCCCCCTCCTAGCACCGTAACAGCAACGCTTTATTAAAATTGAATTGATTCACCTCCAGCAAAACTGCACTCAGCAATAAATTTATGCTAATTATTGCCTTGAACTTTATTTGTTTACTATTGAACTGTCTTCATCAAGCAGGCCCACCAGCGGCGGAGCGGTAAACTCGTTGAACACTGGAAGTTTCAGTTCGGGGGCGAATCTTGGCGAACGGGCCGGCAGCATGCGCGTTTTTGTGGCTTTTTCCAATGTGTAACAGGTATACGAGTCAAATTCCCTTAGAAAGTCTTCCACAAAGGATCCCTTCCCTTAGGCAGATAAACCTCGAGTGCTTTGCCATTAATTAAATAAACCAAACCTTAGTCAAGCCACTCAACTCGCAACCGAAATTTAATTTGGAAAGAAATTGCCAGTGTCCTTAAATCTGCTAGTCGGTTTTAAATCTGCTAATCGGCCTGGCTAATGATCTTACACATTATATTAGGGACGCCTTCATATGGGTGCAGCATCCTCGAGCATGTCGACCACTGTTTGGAAACTTAGAAGTCTTCACAAAAATGCTCTGGCACATAGGTGGCATGGCCTTTATCAAGACTTATCAGGAAATGTTCATCAGGACAGCATTTTATCAAGAAATGTTTGTCCAGAAAAACGAAACCATCAGGAAGTTGCCAGTACCCTTACGCAAGTAATGCTTAGGCAAGTAGTGCTTACTATTTTGATTAATAATTCTGATGAAAATCCTAATTGCCTAAAGCTTTCTTTATGCAGTTTGCATTTTGGAGTTAAAAATCTTAAGTTCATTAAGATGCCGGTATCTTCAAGTTGGAGTAAATTTGAGAAGATTTCTGTCTTGGTGAGCACAGACTGATCTGCAAAAGCGTGCCGTGTCAACTCTTTTATGCAGCATTCTCGTATATCTATGTAATGATTAGCGACGCTGATTGCCGTAAGATGAGCCCGAGTTCGAATTCCGGAGAAGACATGGAAGTTTGCAAGTGTATGTGTTGTGCATCATGAGAGCACTCAAAATACTGGCAAGCCGAAAGTCCTGTTGTAGGAGTGGTAGGGGAGAGAGCTGGGCGATCCTCGGAGCGTCTCCCAGGGTGATCTTCAAAATTGGGCGGAACTACGCAGTTAGTGTCTGTACAACCAATGATGAAATTCTGGTGTCCCGTACACTTGTGTTACTCCATTTAAATGCAATTCAGGGACTAAAACTATTTCAGAAAGACTTCATTTTTATAGTGTTGTTAAAAATGGTGGGAAAAAATGTCTCGGAATTTATCAAAAATCATATCTTAAAAGGAATTGGTGCTAAGGATTATGTGATTGATTTCTTATTAATTCATATGCATTCAAATAATAGAAGCATATTCCATTTAAGTTGTGATAAATACACTTAAGGTAATTACTATCAACAATAAGTTTTCATACCTTCTAAATCACAGAATTGGATGCCTTTAGCATGTAGAGGCCTCCACGGACGTTCAGAATCGGGATACTCTAGGATGGATAGATGATGTGGCATGATTGAATCATCTGTGCGTATCGAAGATGGATGGATGACGTAGTCGCCATAAGATGTGCGAATGTCACCTGTCTGAAAAATGACATCATATTATTAAAAAAGTACATTTACATCCAAAATACAACTGAAACAGTAATAAAAGAAAGATAACAAAACGGTTAAAAGGAGGAAATTTCATATAAATAATCGTAAATAATAAGCCGCAGCCAATGACTTTGATAAGGGAAATTTATTCGGCTTAGAGAATATTTTAGTTTCGAATGAAGATTAACCAAAATACAGATTTTTGTCTTAAAAATTATCCTAAACTTGCTTCAAATACTTTACACCTCCTAAACGTTAAAAGAACTGAATAATATTAAGAAAACAAGTTAATTACGATATTAAGATATTTTGAATTCATATTTTTGTTCTTGAGAATAATTATTAAATTATGTAAATGAATAATCCAACATTGAACAAAAGCAAATTTCTTTTGTGTATACATCTTAAAATAAAACGTTGCTAAAGTCAAGATCTTCGAAAAACTAATGTCGGGATTTTGTGTTTTTATTATTTGTGTTGTGTGTTTTTATTAAGTGTTTCATGTTAAGTCTTATTTTATTTCTTAAAATCAAGGCTATGGAACAATCCAATCATATCGGCTTTCGCAAAGTGAACAAGGAAAGAAGAAACTTCTCAATTAAATATTCCAAATTTTTGTCTTACTCACATGATGATTAATGTAAACAAGTAAATGCAATCGCCAAGTTGCACGGCTAACCTACGATCAATATTTTATATTCTTCTGCCGGATTCCAAAAGTTAGAATATTTTAATTGAGCAGGGGAAAGTACAACACCCATCTTTCCCTCTTCGTAGGCTTTCAAGCTGTAGCAGTACCAAAGTACCGTTAAACGTTTGTGTAAAATGTGCCAGACTTCTTCCAAAATGCTGAATTGGAAAAAAAGAATACTTTTTCTATAGACCTTCACGAAGCTCGGATGTCGATTGTCCGCGGCAAAGCATACGAGGGCTATCTGCTTAAGAGAAGGGTTGCCTTCGTGAAAGAACTTAAACCCTCTGACCTCGTATATAAAATTCATAAAAGAATATAAAAAATTCATAGCTTTTCTTCCTGCGAAACAAAAGGTTCGTGCAGGTGAAATCCCAGTTTCTACCGACGGAATAAGAACGTTCCCCGCCTATATTCAGTATAAAAGGTGAATGCGTTATTCACGGATATCGCATTCAAAGGGTTAAATGAAATGGGCTCAAATTCATGTTATATAGAGGAAAAACAATAAAAACTCTTCTACATCCAGCTCATTCACCGGGAACGAACTACCAGTGCTATTTAGTTTTAGTTTTACCTCCTGGCCTCAGGGAATAAGCCTCACAGGAAGCTAAGACACCTCATATAATTTCATTTTTGAAGTTAGGTTATTCGAATATGGAAAAATACGCGAAGGCTATCTGTCTGTAGGGTGAGGTGCTTCGTGGAGGACTTTCTAAGGAAAACTGGCTAGTCTTTGCATTCACTGGGAAGAAAAGGATCATGCGGCTACAATAGAAGCATTGATGTCCGAGTATTTTTGCTTGAATATGAATCAAGAGTGAATAACACTTTGTTATGTGCCATGCTGAAGCATGCAGAAACATTGTAATGCTTTCTAAAATACTTGTAAACTAATAATTGCGATAAAAATATTTCAGAGCACATTCTGTAATCTTTATTATCTCGTATATTAACATGAAACTCCCGTCAATTAGTTTTCGGGTCCCTTGTATATTTTTATTTAAGTTAAAAATAAAGGAAAGAACTAAAAAGTAAAAAACTCAGGAAGTAATATTTTTATCAGCTGTTGCTAGGACAAAGTGTAAAAAGAAAAGCAACTATACAAAAATAGGCCACAATAATTTTAGGCCAAAACCTACTACACAATATAATAAATAGGCCAAAACCTACTATGCAAATATAGACCACAAAATTTCGAACTATTGCGGAGAATAAGAGGTAACTTTCAAAATGTGCTTACAATGAAAATGCTATGTAGTTGAAAAAGGACAAAAAAAATACCACTATTTTAAAAAAAAAAAAGATAAACAGCATTTAATACTGTCAACGCAGAAGTTATTGGGGCTAAGTTAAATGGTTTGGACAAGCTCGAGATTCCGTATGCAGTAGGGAAATAATTCAATTAACCATAGTAGGTATAATGTTTGGTTAAGATAAATTATAATTATGGTAAAGCCCAAACTATCTGCCTGAAGAATGTCTTCATGGAGAGTTTTCTAATTGAAACTGGTTGTATTCACGTTACACGTGGAGAAAATCGCGAAACCTCCCATGAAGTCAGATCATTTGTTGGAATTTTAGGCCATGTCAAACTACCAATTTTCAGTCAATCTTACTTACTCGGCCATTGAAACGTTTCATAAAACTAGCAGTATATGAGAAGATCATTGGTGTTTCAGTTAGATTTGTTACTATTTGTTACAAATGAGAAAAAATATTTAAGAATACGAGACGTTAATTTATCTTGCCACAGTTACATTACTATGTTCAAACCTCAAAGTTCACCCTTAAAGTCTAAGAAACATTATAAAAAGGAAAATATGAAAGAAGATTTAATTAATCAATATTGTAATCATTTATCTCCTATATTTTACTTTTTAAAAATTTCCTTTAATTTAATTTTTGTAATTTCTTTCATCTCGGATCTAAAAGGGAGAAAATTTCATTACATCAAAACTTCTTGAAAGCAATCCACATTCATGAAAATGATCCTGTGTCAATTAATGAATTCTTATCAGTTATTTCCCATTTTAGTTCACGAGAAGAAGTCAATAGGAATTTTTTTATTTGGATTATGGCAACGCACCCAATTATCTGCCAGGGTAAGAGATATCTTCGTGGAAGATATTTACATGGAAACGTTTGCGTATGCAGCCTTCTCGAAAATGGGGTAAAAGATTTAATATTTTAAAATATGTCATATTCCTAACAATTTTGGGAGGAGGACGCTCAAAGATTATGCATTCTGTCTATTACTTAAACGCTTCTAAAAGAAAGAACCTAATTTCAAAACCATATTTGATGCTATCAGCATCAAGGAGCAAGGTAATGACTGTTCTATACATCCTGCACTGATGAGGAATCTGTTGTTTAACAGAATACGGCAAAGTACGAGACGACTGTCTTCCTAAAATGAGAGACATGTTTGTAAAGGGCTTTCTAAGGAGAGCTGGCTTGTATTAATGTTATACATGAGAAAATCCAGTAAAACGCTCACGAATTGATCCCATACACAGTAATTTAAACCTGGATCAAAGTACCAGTGTCACATTTGGGGGGGGGGAGGAATATAACTACTTAGGTGTCAAGAGAAGAGCGTTTAAACTTTGTAAGCTTTTTCCAAAGATGGTAGCAGTGTTTCGCCCGACATTGTGCTGCTTAAAAATTCGCAAGATCCAAACATTAAATACTTATTAAAGGATTTTATCAATGAATACTTGTGTTGTCGAGTTGTGACAATCAAAGCGACCGGCTGTCGTAGAAAGCAGCACTCTACATGATAACATTAAGTCCGTAACCTGTGTCAATCGCTGTGCATTATAAAATAATTGTATCATCTCCAAGCATGAATTTTAATGGTCATCACTTCAGAGACATCGAAATCTCTCGTGAAAGGAAATCTGATTTAATCTGGGTTCTTCACTTTGCTTCAGTAATAACACAATTTGACATTTTGCGACCCAAATTTTCCGCCATCAGGGATAAGAAATCTGTGACCATCTGGGATATTAATACTGTGAGATCTGTTAATTTCCTCAAATGTAAAAGTTGCGTATTATTTAACAAGAAAACGTCGAGCAGAATACATATTTTTACTCATAAATGTTTCATAATTTTAATGTAACAAACACATGCATATCATATGTAAAATATGAAATTTCATTCTTAAAATCTTTTTGACTCTTTTGTTTTAGGAAATTCTACATTTCATTCAGCTTTTCTGCAACTTACATCAAACGTTAGTTGCTTGCACCTGTTTCCTTTCTACATTTCCCCGATTGCGTAGTTTATGTAAGCAATTATACAACACTTAACCACTTGCGCTAAAAAGACGTGCCACGCACGTCGAGATGCTTTTGTCTCAAACCGCGAGCGACGTGAACACCACGTCGACAGGCATTTATCGCAGAAATGAAAATAACGTGGTGCACACGTCGCCTAACAACGAGATTGTTTATTTCTCGAGTTACAGCTCTGGATTGCACTCGCAGACGCGGAGCGGCGTAAATGAGACACTTTACCGCTTGTTATATTGTAGCGCACGGCACCTCAACCGTGAAGTTTAGTCGTAGCGCAAGTGGTTAATAACAGCCTCGAACTGTTTGTAGAACTATTTTACAGTGAATAAAGTCAATGCTACACAGTTGTTGTGACTTATCTCACTTGTCTGACAGTAACATCAGAACAAGCTCACGAAATTCATCGTGGCAAAGAGTGCAAGATTGCGCCTGTCCCTAGCAAGAGCCTTGAGCACTATACAGATGCAGGTGATAGTACGAATTCGCCAGTTCCTTTCCCAATTTTGATGGAGAACACCTCGGGGGACGGGTCCGAGGGTTTCCCACTCACCTTCCCTTACCACAAATCTCTTGAGAGAATTTTCGACTCACCACATATTTAGAGTACCTGCATGCCGCACAGACACTATACATTTACAAACAGCTATGCCTTCGCCTGGACTCGAGCCCGGGCCCTTCGGTACCGCAGTAGGCTCTCCTAACCTCCTAACCATTATACCATCTGGGCGTCGTGCCACAAAGTACTTTCAGTGAGATACAAAATGAATTAACTGTATCGCAAGTTCATTTTCACAAATAATTTTATTATTTTCCTTTAATTTTATTTTGGAAATAATTTCTAAAAATCTTCCAAATTTGTAATTATTATATATACAAATTATAAGTTCGCTAATGTCCTAAAATTTGTTTATAATTTACATACGACTCTACCAGTATCCATTAATATTCTACAGAAGAAGAAGCTGCAGTATTAAATCAGTAAGGAATTTCTTATAAGAATGTTCTTCGCAAGAAAAGTTTCCATGACTTATTCAGAAATTTAAAGCTGAAGGCACAAATTTTGATGTTCATGTTGTTGCAAATGAAAGACTGCCTTCAGAAGGACTGAAATTAATATCATTGTTGTTAGAGATGTATAAGAAAAGGCCGACTATATCTATCGGAAAATTGTTATTACAATTAAATATTTAACTCACCTGTTCTTTCACTCAACCACACAATATGTAATTTTGGAAAAGACTGCGAAAAAGGATTGTATTCAACGGTTCTCATACTCAGCAATGCTGTTCTATAAAATATTTTAGTGCCTTTGTTCGATTAAAGCCCATTGCATCAAGCGGATTGCATCAATGGACCCTAATGACCTTATGTTGAACACCGCGTATCGAAAACATAAAAAATGAATTGTTCTCGAATTCATTACATATGTCTACATAGATATAAAGAATTGCATTTTTTCATTTTCCTTGCATATGTCAAGAATAATCATTGTTAATTAGATTGCTTTAATTATTATGAATGAAAGAAACAACAAAGTTCGGGATTTAATTCCCTATAGCAACACACATCATTCAGTTTTGAATCCATCAACTTCATCCACCAACTTGACCCACGGATTATTTCAAGGTATATCAAGACCACCAAAATCAAAAATGCACAAAAACTGCTTTCCGCGTCCAGCTGAAAACATGCTCGACAATAGACCAAAACATATACAATTACTTAGCGAGATTTTGAACCAAGGAACTCTTAACCTAAATCCTTACGAAAATTTCATGAAAGAGATTCCATTTGCAAGAAAAGTTCACATGATATAACCTCTTATATGGTCTCAAAGTTTGCTGAAATTGGAATATGGCAAAGCACACGAGGCTACCTGCCTAAGGTGAGAGATGCTTTCGTAGATTACTTTCAAACTAATTTTGATATTCTTACCTCGTTTAGTTAAGACCACTGTGGAGTAGAACTTTCTAAGGGAAACTGGCTTATATTCGCATAAGAAAACCAAACATAGAATCAACCCGTTCGCCTCGTATCTAATTCCAAGGATTCAGTCACTGGGCCATTGTAAAGGTCCTATCTTCCTATACTTTCGCTCTTTGTTATTCTCTATTTCATTATACGAATGAGGATGTGCTATGATATTGAGCTCTGCGTATGAAAGTAAAAGCATGGAGAATTAATTCTGAAGTAATTTAATATAAAATAAATTTTTTCTGTACAGTAAAACACCATTTAAATTCCAGTTTAACGAAATATTTAAAATCCATCTGCTGAAAACATATATACAGTTTTTTCACCATATAAAATCTCAATGCAATGAGCAAGTATTCTTTTTTTTAATCTATATAAAATGTAGTAATATCAAAAAGTATAATATTTTTAATTTTCTTTTCTTAAAATTAAGAAAGCGAGAACCGGGACAAAAGGTGCTGTGGAGTCCAGATTGTTATAATCAGGGTTCTGACTATTAAACTTTGCGCTTTCGGAGGCTAAACAGACTGGCGGCGTGTTGTTTTGTGATTTCCTGCGATGTGAAGTGAAAAGGAAATCTCTTAAAAAGTCCTCCTCAAAGACTTTCTTATGCAGAATGCTTTGTTTCATTTAACTAAGCAACTAAACTCTTGGTTTGCTGCTTACCTTACCTTAGTTCTGTTAAATTTCATTTTAGCATAGCTAAAGTTTTCAATATTCACGCCTATTATTTTTAGATAGAACTTTAAGACACATTTTTCTTTTATATTTAAAATAAGGTATAAAAGAATTTTGCTTCCACAATCTAAATACTACACCAACGAGATTTTAATTTTGCATTCTAAAGTTAAGCATACAATTTTAAGTTATTAAATAAACATACGCTTTTAATCCAACGAGATGTTAAGATGCACGACGTGCTTCGAAATTTTAGAGATTATTAAGAAAATAATACTTTAAAGATCGAAGTGATGCATAAAAAAACTTAATATTTTCTATAAATAGTACTTACTTATTTATAGTTCACATTTTATAATACTTTATTATTATACACGCACTTTTTTCGGTCTTTGTCACAGAACTGAGAGGTGAGACAGACAAAACCGGTAGAGAGAGTTGCACTCCTTTTTCTTTCGTGTTTCTCCCTTTCTCCCTCAGCATGCAATTTTTTAAAAAGTTTTAATCTAGGTTGGTAGTTAGATTAGATTAGGTTATATATTACAGAAAAGCGCCCGAGGGGCGCTACCTTAAAAGGGATGCCAGATTTTTATTTAAGAAAAAAAAGGGGCAAATAAAGTATTCATGTCTCGCTTTCATTTGATATTGTGGTTTCGGTTCTTCACTTTGCCACTTGAAAAAAAAAAGGGGGGGATGTGTTCTTAAAAATTCTTATTAGATTTGCTATGGTAATATATGTTGCTAGAAAAGGATGGGGTACTCTAAGAGTCCATAATGATTTAAAAAATTATTAAAAGCTAATAAATGGCTATTATGGCATGCAGTTTGTGCGAAAAGGTTTCATATAGAGACAGAAAATTTTGGCAGAGGACGCTATTTCACCATGAGAGTAATAATCGCAATCAGAATGGTACTGAAAACTATATGTGAATAGACGTTTTCCCTTTTCCTCCCCTTGCTAGATTCTGCTTTGAATAATTAATTACCTATACGATGTGCAACTCTTTGCATATGTATAAACCATTTGCAGTATTACTCTGACTGTGGTCATTGATACAGCGCCCGTGATTGGTGAAAAATGATTTAAATAGCCCTCTCATATTAAAAAAAGTCTTTATTCATCACTTTCAGTAAACGAGACTATTTTATCCAACTTGTTTGATTTTTAATTAAATTTTATGAATCTGCACGGTCTTCCTCCCATTCGTTTGGTAATGAGCTTTTAAAGCTTTGATAATCTCATTGTTGATGGATTCAAGACAAAGCGAAAGACTTATTCATAGCATCCATACTACTAATTTTAGAGTAATGTGAATGATATTAGAAGGTTGTACGTCCGGATTAGGTTAGGTTATTTATTACGGCAAAGCACCTGAAGAATATCAGTTTTAGAAAGGATGCCCTTGTCTGGATTAGGTTAAGTTATTTACTACGACAAAGAGGATATCAATCGGGACATCACTTATAAAGAGGAATGTTTATTTTATAAGGGATGTCCTTCTTGGAGACTTACTAAACATTAACATTCCTGACGACACGAAGGAAACCTTCCCCCCCCCCGAAACCTTTTTTGATTGCTTTTTTGGTTGCCAGGCGTTAAACCCGGGACCAGTTATCTACATTTCGGAATCTTATGCATTAAGCCAATGGTAGTTTTAAGACCAACTATTAAGTATATAGTTTGTTACTCTTCCTTTCTGTCATTTCTTAATCGCGTCATATTTCTCAGAAAAGTGCGAATTAACATAACGAACAAGACGCCAAGGAGGTAACTGATTGTTCTTTCTAGCTTTTGTGCAAATTATCGAATGAAAAATTTAGGTGCCTTGTCAAACTGCTACTTCTAAGGTTACAAATGAGGCGCAAGATTTAGATGAAGCTTAACCCATTTTCTGGTACGTGGTAGTTTAATTTAACATTTTTTCCAAGGTAATTTTGTGAGCATGCAAATCAGCTGAATATCTTTCCCTCCAAAGCAAGAGTATTAGAACCTTATTAATTTGGAAATACCACTAATTAGTGTTGTAAATTTTAAGCGACTCTTTCTTTGATTACCTTTGCATAAGTTGTAGAATTATAATCGGTAACTGCACGTATTTACCTCAGACGTGAGAAGAAAAACATGCTAAAGTGAAACATAAAATTAGGTAAAGCAACAATAATTTGTTTTGGCGTATATTTTAATCAAGACTCTATCGATTTCGAGAGCGGACAGGTACGGGTCCCTCATCATCAGAAGAAATGAAATTCTGCAGTTCTGTTTGCCTAATTTTATGTATTTATCTATTAGTTTCAGTACATACTTTTCAGTTTAATTAAGAAACAAAATTCTCATTACTAATAAAAGTTTAGTTAGTATTTTACTTGAGAAACAAGAGAAGAAATTTAGACCGCTGAATACCTCTTGAATCGATTGATATTCAAAGTTATGGTTTGAATATCAGATCGAATAAGTTAAGCTTAATTTTATTTACTTTTACTAAAAGAAGCTACATGATCAGAACTGTCATGATCTAAGAGCCTTCTTGTTTCATTTTTTTTCGTTGAAGTGGAACCATATGTCGCTAACCTTTAGCGTACAACTTTTTCTAAATGTCCTGTAAAATACATACAAGTTACTGCTATTTAGATTCTTGTTTCAAAAATTATTCTTCCCTCTAAATCATGCGCAAGGATCTAAAATTTAAAGTGACCGTTAATATCTCCGGGTTAATAACTTCTGGCATTAATATCCATTTTCACAGTGTTCAAGGTTTTCGAGAATATCGACAGTTTAGGAACATACTGGTCAAGGTTGAAGCAGAACCAGAACTGTATAACAAACAGATCACAACAATGTTCTCCCGCCACCCGAGATCCATAAAAGGTTCTCCGAACCCGTGAATTCAGGGCCAGCATGAAATCGGACGGACAGCGTACGGAAGTAGTACTTTCCTTTTAAAAATGAAGTTCCCTTACCGTACAGGAATTATTTAAAAGGTCGAGGCTGAATAAATGAACAAGTAACTAAGGAGGAAAGGAACGCTTTAATCAAAGTTGAGCATTAATTATTGCTTTCGTTACAATAAAATCAAAATCAATATCTGTCTCCCGTAAAAGAAAAAAAAAAAACTTATTACAATAAAATAAAAGATAGAGCCTGCTTCTCGTTAAGGAAGTAAACATGTTAAAACTATGAACCTGACCTTTTTTGACACTAAATGTGGTCAAGCATTTCGTTTCTTTTGAAGGTTTTGTTTGTTTTAATAACATAACAAAAACCGAGTTCTTGAATATATTCAACCAGCATATGAACTAAGCTTTATCTTGTAATACGCATTCTAGATTAAAATACGCGAGAAATCCTAACAGCAGTTTGTTTGCTTAATTATTAGTGGTCGCATGGATAAGACTATCAACCACTGACAGTTCGTTAAATCCTCGATTTTAAAAGTTCAAAGGACTCCAGCCATAAGAGTTCCGCAGTTCTCTATGCGCAAAAATGAATAAAGCTAGTTTCTTTTCGAAATCATTTAACGAAGGAAGTCTTTCTAAAATAGATGATCTTCGAAACCTTTCGCATAATAACTTATCTAAACTCCCAAATTTATGGCCAACCAGGGGCAAAGCGGTAAAGTAGCTAAACACTGGTTAATTTGACTCGGGTTCCTATAACGGAGAACGCGATGACTGCATGGAAAGTTTCTTAGTTTTTCGCATGGGTAACGTAGATATACCAGCCTTGTTCCCTTAAAACGGCCTCCATATAAGCATCCCTCCCTGTAGTTTAACAGCCCTCGATTTCGTTTGCCATGATCAATTAACCTAACCTAACCCGAATTTATGTATTAGTTGTAGAAAGCAAAAAGAATCAAACCATTCCCCTATACCGGATTTGTTATTTTACATATATGTAATTTTTATCGAAAGCCGTAATGTTAAATTATTTAGGGTAAGAAGAAAACTCATTATCTCGAAACAGAAGAAGATTATGAAAATTAAATGCTGGTAAAAGAATTTGAGAGACTTTTTCTGTTATAAGACAAAAAGAGCCAAATAATTTTCCATAGAAAGATATATGCGCAATCTTATCCGGCGAGAAATTATACTTTTGTGACTCGTTTGGATTGCAATCAAATTCATTCTAAACATAAGAACAATATTTCTTTGGTTAGTTATTTCAATAAACGAAGAACGAAATAGAATGGCACATTTTAAAAACTTTCTATTGACAACACTTATTTTGGAAACAAGAAAAATGAGAGATAAAAGATACATTTAAACTCAATGGTGGGAAACAAGCAATGTTGGCGCGTGTATCTTTCTACAGAAAACTGGCTTGTGTCCTCCTATAACGGAAAAAACCCGAATACATAAATGAAAAAAGAATTATTTGAATTACGTTCTCTAATCACTTTAAATAAATTTAAAAGCCTTTTGAAGAAATAATAATATGGATTACACTTTCCTCGTTTGCAAAGTTACCAGTTGTATTTTTGGAAAAATTATCTTGATTTTTTCTGCATAAAAGAACAATTCTGATTTAAAATAGAAGAAAACGGAAACGTATTGTTAAGTTTTCTTGTTCCATTCTTATTTTTTTAACACATTTTGAGAGAAAATGGGATCGAAACTTAAATGGAAATTTCTCTCACCCCCCACCCTGAAAATATGTTTTAAATTTAAAGAAAATTAAAAATATTTTGGGAGAGAAAATTGCATTTAGGTCAGAAAGACAAAGTACGGTATTATAGCACACTACTAGTTTTCACTGTATTTCTTTATTCTTTCTTTGTTCTTTTATTTCACTGTTTTTTTCTTGTAAGTTTTTACATATTTCTTTATTCTTTCTTTGTTCTTTTATTTTATTTCACTGTTTTTTTCTTGTAAGTTTTTACAAATTTTTTTGTTGAAAACTCACACGATATATTAATTTCTTGTTCGATAACATATCTAGTGGAGTGCCTGATAATATATACAGTTCGTATGTTGTATCAGAAGACGTAAAATTTATGTGTAATTCTTTTTATGGCTGATTATTTACATATAGACCCGGAACAAGGAAGTAATTTTTTACCGATATCTGTGTAATGTTTTTATATAATTCTTGTAACTTACTAGAAAAATTTAAGAATGATCAATTTTACTTCCTATTTTCACTGCAACCCTTATTTATTTAATTTAATATACAAAAATTTTCACTTATATATACTTTCTTCTTATAGATAATATTTTAAATTTATAGTTGTTGTAAATTAATGATAGAAATGTGAGCATGGAGCAGAGCGATTAGGTCGACAAGAAAGTACTATGCATGTAATTGTAATTGAAACGGGATCCAGAGGTTCAGCTATTAATATTGATGAGCGAACTAACTTAATGTAGGTGTCTGGCGTTGTAACTTAAATACGTATCCATTTCCTAAACCTTGGAAACCTTGGAAAACCTTGTAAACCTTGGAAAATCCTCCATGAAGACTTTCCTTCAGCTCTCATATGTTTTGTCTTAATTAACGAATCAACTAACCCTCTTAGTTATCATTAATATGCTAATTTTAATATTTTATATGAGAGATATACTGAATTTTTTTATTCTTTCCTTGTTATCTTATTTTATCTCATTGTTTCTTACTTGTAAGTTTTTACATAAATGTTTTGTTGAAAACTCAGACGATATACTAATTTCTTGTTCTATAACATATCTAGTGGAGTGCCTAATAATATATACAGGTGTTGCAACATGCATTTCATAGACACTTTGCGAACGCTTTTGTTTGGCAGATGCGTGAGTATGATTAGTGGACTCTAACCGATAGACTGAAACCAAGGTTTTAGGTTTTGGGTTCGATTACTATGTAAGGCTTGACTGCAGTAGGTAATGTGGATCGATGGTGCAATATGGGTCGCCCCCATGCAGTGAACTCTGGGCAATTTTTAGGTGATGAGACGGCTGAATAACCAATGGGTTTGGTGGCTCAACCAATGGCTCAACGAATGCTTAAAGAGCAACAAATGTCCGGCTATTGAATTTAAAACTCCACTCGGGTGTGTCTAAGTATCTAACTGTTTTTACTTTTTAAAATTTTATAGTGGAAAGTTAAAATATTTTTTTGGTATCAGATCATACTACTACAATGAAATTATTTCCTGGTATCAGTCATTTTTTTATGATTTGGTTTGAGGTCAACATAAGCGAAATAAAACCGACTGTTTAACATAATTAATTTTACCTTTGAATGAGTTGCTGTGAACTTGGCAACTTTTAAATCATGAGTAGTTAAGGTTTGCCTTGACACTATGATTATGTGGGTTGCTCCAGTTCGTTGCTCTCTGCAGGTTTACTAACAATCTCTAAACCTTGAGATATTATATTCCGTTAGAAATTAATCGATCGGAGACATATTAAAGAGGAAATTGACACAAACTATCATTAAATGATGACTGATCCAGAGAATGAAGTTAGGAAACTATTTTCTTTTTATTTTGTGGTAATTTAGAAACTTGGAAAGAGTCAAAAGAGCTAAGACTATTAATGAATACAGATTAGAAAAGGAAATAAGAGATTTAATGTGATAGGATGGTTAACTTAAAAGAAGAAAAAAAAAATAAAATAAAATAAAAAAGAAAACTTAAAAACTTAGTGAAAATATATTTTTTTTAAAGTCAAGAAATAACATTTATTTCTGTATATTTTAGATAATGAAGTGATTTATGTACTTTGTTTCCCTTTTCCTATTTTGCTTCCTTGTACGAAGTAAAGGAAGTATTGTAATCGCGAAACTTTTCGGGTGGCATATTTCAAAGAAAATATCCATTTTGACCTCTGTCGAATTGTCAAAATGGATATTTTCTTTGAAATATGCCACCCGAAATGTCACATAAAACCATTAAAGATGTTTTTATGTGACATCTGTACTTAAGAACAGTATAAAGGGCTCTTTTTAACAAAACGGGTTGCAAAAATGATTTAAAATGGATTCAGAAGAGATTTTTTTCGTGACATCTGTGCTCCCGTACGTACCGTACGTATGTATATATGTATTTCGTAGCCTCAGAACGTTGAAATCTTGTATATAGGTCTGCTATAACATGTAGCTGTGCACCTCCCTTTTTGGTTGCAATCGGCAGCGTATATACTCACTCTGTTACTCAACTCCGTGAGATCAGTTTTTTTTATTCATATACGTTAGTAAATTGCACATTTTTTTGCATTAAAATAATTGAATTATGTTCTTCTTATCTTTCGATTAAGGTTTTTATGCCTTTAGCTAATCTGCATGCCATAGTTGTAGAATTATTAACATTTTAAAAGTTGTTTAAGTGCGGCTAAGCCTATTTTTTTACCATAGCAGCCATACTTGTTTACATTTAGAACTTAGCAGAATAGTGAATTAAGTCAGTTTCTGCACCTTCAGTCTCTTTTTGCCGAGTGGGACCAAACGTAAAACTTTCAGTTTATGTGTTTTGTGCACCGAAAAATCTACTTTCTTGCCTGCTGGCCCAATTTCTTGTTTTTGCGTAGAAACTCTAATTTTAATTGTAAAATTTTTTTTATATTGATTTGACTGTCTTTGGCGTTTTATGTTTTTCTATATTTTTCAAATTTTCATGAAGATATTTCGAGGTTTTATGTATTTTTGCTTTGCCGCGAAGTGAGAACTGAATTAATTGAATGAGAAATCTATCCATAATGAAATTCGAGGAAATAAGTTTTAATGAAATACAACAAGAGTGTTTTCTTTATTTATTAATTTAATATTCCGTATAAGGTAGTCATGTGATGTGCACATCAGATTTTTATTTATTTATTTCAGAAATTTTGCTAATATGTTATTTCTGGACTAATATTTCGAATTCGATTTATAAGGGTCAGCATATTCAATTTCCTGAACTATTTCTTTAACGATCTAGTATGATCTTTGTGCTAAGGTACTTGCATAGTTGAGAAATAACAAAAATGGTCATAAAAAGGCTTTTAGTAAAACACAGAACGAAGTGAAATATTTAAAAGTTAAAGGCATAGATCATGTATGAAAATAAACAGAACGTTTTTAGATTATATATATGATATGTATGAAAGTATATAGAAAAAGGAGCATAATTAGTATAATTATGATAGCTTAGTAGGAGACCAGCTGCAAATAAGCGCTCTCGACGGGATTTTCTGTCAGAAAACAATGGCAACTTGTTCAAAAAGAGAATGTCTCAGAGGCATTCAAAAATTTAAAAATAATTTTAGAAACTCTTTTTAAATATACTCTTTCTAACACATAATTTTCTAAAGTTATTTTAAATACCAACTGTAATATATTTTTGAAATAAAATAAATGCACAGTCTAAAAATTTTTCTTTTAATGAAAATATAGGGAAAAAGTAGAGTGAACTAAAGTAAATATTTAGTGCTGCACACAGTCCTTGATATTATTAAACTGACAGGGGTTAAAATTCTTTTTTATAACCATATGAAAGTACACAAACAATGATAATTAATTTTAAACGAACTGATTTAATGATAACAAAAAGATTAAAAATGTTTAAAATCGATTAATTAGTCTTTTTATTATACACACACTCACTCACTCACTCAAAAATTGAGGCAAGCATTTGTGAATATTTTACTATTAATGTATTCTATTACATTTAAGTAGTGGTGATAATTTGCAATTGTAAGCAATGTTGTATTTTCTGTTCAAATATTTGCTTGTTTATTTGATTATGAAAAAACAAGCAAAGGTTACTTGCCTACGGAAGGGATGCCTTTTTTTTTATTACAGCGAAGCCCTTAATCGTATCCTCCAAAGGAAAGATTGCCCAGTGGAGGACCTTTTTAAGGGACACTTGCTCCTACACATCCAGTTACACATGGGAAAAATCAGGAAATGTTTATGCAGGCGGCTCGTTCGTCAGGATTCGAGCCCCGGACGAATCAGCCATTTAGTGTTCAATGACTTTACCGCTCGCCCGCTGGTGGGCGAAGGGAATGCCTTTGGGGAGGATTTTTATAACGGAAACTGGCTGGCGTTCAAAATCCCAGATTGGAAAATCGCGAAAATGTTTATATAGTCAGCAAATTCATCGAGATGCAAGCCCGGCTCTAATTACCAGTAGCCCTGTCCCAAGTGTCTGAGTGGTTAAGACCTTTGAATACTAACAGCCCGATTAGAGTTCGATCCCAGACGAACGGGATGGCTGGATGGTTGTTTTTCCTATGTGTAACATGAATACGAGCCAGTTTCCCTTGGAAATCCCACTCTTTCCTTGAAGCCCATTCTCACTTTTAGGTATATAATCCCCGCATTCTTTGCCATATTCCTATAACATATAGCCGAACTACCCTTGCGTAGCGGTCTTCCGCTCGTGACAATCAGCGGCCGAACAATAAAGCCATGATTTTCCCCATGTGTAACGTTTATTCGAGCCAGTTTTCCTTAGGAAGTCGTTCACGAAGGCATCCCTTCATTTAAGCAGATAGCTCTCGAGTGCTTTGCCATAGTCAGATAAACCAAAACAAACCTGCTGCTAGTGATATGATGATAAAAAAAAATTACTGGGGGGGGTGATAAAGATTCAAAAAGGGGTGTTAAAAAGCAATTTAGATGGTTTAAGAGAAACTGGTACGTACGCATGGTAAAACAGCGAAGACTTAAATGAAGTCTTCTCTTTGACCTTACGGGGAACAGAACACGATGGCGAAATGATCATGTTTTGTAGTTTTAGCACTGTATTTATACTGTATAAGATCTATACCTAAAGCTAACGGTCTAAACCATCTATGGTCAACAACATTGGAAAAAAAAGAAATATTTTCAAGACGGATTAACTCCAGTGTTAGTAACACAGAACTTTCTGCCAGTTACCGTTAAGTCATTGCACTCTTTGAACAATTTTAAAGCTGCATATTGCAAAGAATCGAATAAATTTTCAACAGTCCATTGAAGAAATGACTGCAGTTGAATGCTAACAAGTTTTGGGTCACGTGCGAGTAAGACGAAGGGTAGCAAGGGCTGGAGTGTCAATTACCTCGCCAGCAACACATACCAGCCGATTTTTCTTGGAGCTCTGACGATGGGAAATGACGGAAATAACCTTCAGCAATATGCCGCAGCAGCCAGCAGTCGACTCACCTCCCGCTCGCTATTGGGTCAATAATACCGAGACAATGCTTTCAGAAGCTGAAGAAAGGAAAGAGGAATAAATGATTTGTTTGATCTTTAACATGCGCACGAACATAAATATTTGGAGAACTGAAACTGTGTTTTCACAGGAGCTCTTCGAAGTATTAAAAGGATGATCTGGATTTTGAAATCAGTTTTCAGTTTCGGGCACTGCACACAACGTCAGTACTGATCAATTAAATTTCTACACGGATTAAAAACAGTATAGTTGACAGGAATTTCAGATAGCGCAATCTAATTACAGAAAGACTGGAAGACAAAGATCACTATCTTTAAGGGATTTTACAATACTGCGTTTTTGAATTGATGGTATCCGGCAACTTCTGAAAATAATGTTAATTTTTTGGAAGAAGGAAAGATGAAAAATTAGCAACCCCCTTCGCCGGGAATCGAACCACGGACCTCTGGAATACCGGCCCAGCATGCTGAACCACTACGCCATGAAGGCACGCTAGTGAAGTGGGAGAAATACCTTATAAGGTTAGGTTATTTGAATATGACAATGCACATAAGGGCTGTTAGTGTAAGTGGAAAAACGTCTTCTTCGAGGGCTTTCGAAAGAAAACTGACTCATATTCACGTTACACAAGGGGAAAAACTTGAGAAGCAACCATGAAACCAACCCGTTCATCTAGGTTCGAACACGGGACGAACTACCAATATTCAGTAGTCTGTAACTGCTCGAATACTGGTGAAGCCCAGTTTTAAGTGACAGCATGCTCAGCAAAAGTGGATAAATTTATAACTGGAAATTTCTAACAGTTTTTACGATCATTGTTGGAAAATATTAATTTTAAAATTCTTAAAATAAAATACATGGATTTAGTTTTTGGAAGCTAAAAATACCTTAATGGAATATCAGTTCAAAATGCGAAATCTCTAACATGCACATCCAAAATGGCGAAGGAGGAAAAATATGCACTGAATTCTTATCTACCGATAGAAGAAAAACCCATACGCAGTTATAATTTAACAAAGCTGTGTTAGAGAACATATAGGAAACTATGAAAAGAAAAATTTCCATAGTTCCATGTACATTCACTAAATATCATACCAGTGTTAAGAAAGAAACCATTTTTATTTCAACTCGTTGAACAAGACTTGTTTTAAAACACATAACTAAACTACAAGATTATAAAAATACGAGAAAGAAAAGGGAAAGCTTCCATGCGTGACATTAAAATTTAGGCGAAAACATTTTAATAATTTTCGATAAAGAAGTATATCAACAAATAGCTAAAAAGTTTGACGTTATTTGGTCAAACGTCTAAAATACAAATATGTTGGAGGTTATGTCAACGTCCTAAGTAGTTGTGACGCATTAGAGCAGAAAAATTGCAGATGTGTTGGCTGGCCTTCCCTTGACCTCTCAAGGCGGTCCAGAGTCTTTCATTAAATTCGCAGAAATCAGAGAGCAGTGGGATCTAACTGACAAGCCACTTCGACAGGTGGAAGTCAAAATTGATTGTTGAAACTCTGAGGAGGGAAAGGAAAAGAGGGAGGGTCAAGAATTTTTCTTTTCTTTTCTTGTTCAACCGCCCCTTTTCTTCCGATGCAGACAAACGGCAGACGAGGGGTATATAAAGGTGTGTACTCAACAATTTATGTACAGAGAAATAAAATGCCGGCCTATTGAAGGACAAACAAGTTGTTGATTGTATCGGAGAGGTTTATTGGGGGTAAGAAAAATTTTGCGCATGTTTAACACGATGCCCAAAGAAATTGGCCTCCAGACAAATTCAAAAGGCGAGAGGGAGGAAGTAATCTTTCTTGGCGTGCAATTTGATTCTTCTTTGCTATTTAGAAAGCCGGGAGGGAAGAAGAGAATAGCGAAACCTCTAAAGTAGAGCTTGTGATCCAAGATAAATTTTAGACGTTGGCACTTTACAGCTATTTAAAAACAAGAAATATTTCAAGAAAAGTGTCTACTACACAAGATCAATTCCGCTAAACGAAGATACGCATTTAAACTCTTAATTTGTATTGAGCGCATTACGCTCACTGTAGAAAACAAAGGGTACAGAAATATTTTGAGTGCATACAAAATTCATCACAAAACTACACTTTTTTTTATAAAAGAAGGGCTAAAATAAAATATTGAATGGGTAAGGTGTATTCGAGAAGTATTGGTAGCGAATCCAGGGAATGTAATGTAATGAATTTCAGGGAATGTAATGGACTGTTTTGAACAGGTATTGCTTTTGTCCGAACTTGCTTCGGGTTCCAAATACCTAGTCAGCTTTATACAAAAAGTAAGGCTAATTATGTCGTTAACGTGCTAATGCTGCCAAAAACGTTATCGCAAAATATTTTTAAGTCAAATAACTTGAAAATATAAGAACTAATCACCCCAAGCACAAACAAAATTATTTTAGAGTTCTACCGATACTCATAAAACCTCAGTATATTGAACTAACTATTCAAAGAGGTACATTCATGAGACACTTTACATGTAATTGCATCTGCCAATATACTAAACAGGGCCGAACGAAAGCTGAAATAAAATAATCAGTAAGTAGCGTCTATACCCGGATCCAACGTAAAAATTAAGCACTAAAGATACTTCGAAGTAAAATTACTACACAGCCAATGTGAAAAAGAAAGTACTTAAAAATCTATATGTATTCAGATGTAACGATGTATAGTTATAAAGAAAATGAGTACAGAAGACGGGATTTATATAACGGAAAATAATAATAAAAAAAAAAAAAAAAAAAAGAGTGAAATTAACATTTAGTACAAAAATATAAAATTCTTTTAATATGAAAGATGTTGATCTTTGAATGGTAATGAAGACACATGTAAATAGTCAAATCTTTTTTAGTAATTTAATTTAAAGAATTTTGGCCTTCGATGAGTGCTATTCTTATTTTCATCAAAGCTGAATACGAGTCAGTTTTCCTTAAAAAGTTCTTCATAAAGCCCAACAATCGTCAAAAGTTAAAGGTTTTGCTTAGCGAAAAGCAAATTTCCTGCCATCGTAACTTTAACCATTTCCGCAAAGCTCAAATCAAGTAAGGAAGGCCCATAGGGCTGGCTGCATGGGCGTTTTCGTAGTTTTCCCCATGTGTAACGTGTATACAAGTCCGTTTCTCTTAAAAAGTTCTCCACGGAGCATCCCTCAATTCCATGTAGTGCCTGATGCCGAAGCACGTACTAAATACAAAAAACATCAAAAAAGGAAACCAGTTTGTTTAGTCAGTTACGGCGAAAATGGAAGGAATATCTCAGTGGAGGACTTTCTAAGGGAAACTGGGTTACGTTATATATTAGAAAATCCTGCGGAGATCATGGACGATAAGGCATGCACGTTCATAATTTTAGAGTTTCTGCAGAATGGATCATTCAACATGTGTCAGTACGAAAGTTCGCGAGAAAGTCTGATTTGAGAAGCTGGCGGCTCACTGGCGGCCGAGCGGTTAAGACACTGGAACACTAGTAGTTCGACCTGAGTTCAAATGTCGGAGAACTGGCTGGCTGCATGGGGCGTTGTCGCGGTACTTCCCATGTGTAACGTGCATACGAACCATTTTCCCGTAGAAAGTCCTCTACAAATCCATCCCTCTAATTAAGCAGTTAGCCCTCGCCTGCTTAGCCGTTATCAAAGCCGCTATCTTTAGGAAAGGTGAAATAAAATAGAATTTAGATATGATATACATTATTTGATTTCAGTTCATTTTTCGGAAATTTTCACCAGTAATTTTTGGTTGACCTGTGGCTGTATATCTCAAGTTTTTTTCCGCCCCGTCATGTTTCAATTTATAGAGTTTTCGTCTATAAAAATCAAAGCAAGATAAAATAACAAATTAATATTAAACGATGAGATGGTAGTTTTTAAAAACTGCCAGTAAGGTGGCTAACTAAATTAAGTGGATACAATAAATGAATATAGTTATAAGTAGGTAAAAACAGCCCTTCAAAATACTTAAAGCTAATTATAATTTATGAAGTTGCGCGATATGGGAAAACAATTAAAAAACCTTTCTGTGCATCAACAAACAGAACTTGCCTTCACCAAAGCTTGCGGAAAAAGAGAAGACACTTGGAAAAGAATTAGTAAAACAAAACCTCTTTGGAGCGAAGCATTGCATCATTGGCGAGAAGCATTTGCAAAAGTTATCTAAACTCTTCAAAATCTTATGGAAAGTGAAGTTCTCTTTTTGTCAATGATGAAAATAAAGCGCTGGACGAAGCTTTTGGTTTACGGCAGATGGCAGGAATTAGGGTCACGACAACCCAATTCAACGCCTCTTCAGTCTGACTTTGAGACAAGCCATTGGCACGAATTTCTGGCCCCAAAAATTCTAAAAGTATCACAGTGCGAAGACAATGTAGGTTACGACTTTCAAGAAAGGCTTAAAAAGCCGTGAGAAATAGAATATAAAGAAAGTGAGTTAAATTGTAAGAAAGGAGAAATTGGGCAAGTTCCGTGAAACGACAGCAATTATGTCGTTAATTACATATTGGTCTTTGGAGCAATCTAGCGGGCATTGCGAAAATGATTATTAAAAGGTGCACGTGTTTTGTCTCTAATAAAACACCTGCATTAAGTAATTCACCTTAAGGGTGCTTAAAATGAGGAGTTATATTTACAATTGTAAAATTACCTTTAGCATTTTACATGTGAGTAAACAATTCCGTTAAAGGGCTATATGGGTTACACTGATATCTGTTTTATTAACTCTCATACAAATCTGAAACTTTTTTTTCCAAATATTTCATAACAGAGGTTCTTGCACTTTTCAACTTGATTTCGAGAGCTCTTCGTATTATATGCATTTGGCATTAATTTGCAGAGCATCTTTATTATATTTTTCATAATAAAATTAAATAGTAAATCTAATTTAAATCTAAAAAATCAAATGCGAATCCCTTCTTATTAAAAGAAGAAATCCGAAGATTTCGCGGACCCCACTTTCAAGAGTCACTGTTTCATAAAACTGATATTTATCAAAGCTAAGTAGATTTCAAAAATTTTATTTCAAATTTTCAAAATAAAATATGAAGCAATTGTTTTTTACGTCAATGTAAATAATTTCATTATTATTCTTCCTGTTTATTAATAAAAAGAAAAATGAGAGAAAGAAACATCAAAATAATTTTCGAAATAAATTAAAATTTAGAGCTTCAAAAATTATAACGCCTTCGTGGAGGACTTTTGTAAAAGAAACTGGCTCGTATATACGCTGCACGTATGGAATAAACGTAAACGCCCATGCAGCCCATCACCGGAATTCAAATGTCGGGCTGAGTGTTCAGCGACTTTACCACTCAGCCGCTGGTGGGCCTTCTATCGATAGGATAGGACTAATTCATAATAAAGATAAGATAAAGAAATCTGTTAATAGAAATACGGCAAACAGGATCGGTGATGTGTAGCCTTAAGAAAGAGTTGCCGAGCAGTTAAGTCGCTGAATACTATAGTATTTCAAACTTGGTTCGAGTCCAGGCAAATGAGCTAGTTGCATGGTTAGTTTTCGTGGGCTTCCCTATTTGTCATGTGAATTCGAGGCAGTTTCCTGGGCTCGAAAGTCCTCCACAAAGGTATTTCTCCTCCTAAGCTTTTGTGTGTTTTGCCGTATTCAAGTAATCTTTAAGAACGTTCTCCACAAATGCATCTTGTAAGTAGGTAATTCTGGTGTCCATTCATTACCTTAACCGACTAAACAATGAACATATATACTACTAAAACTGAGATGAGGATATATTTGCAGTTATGTACTTTATGCTAAATAAATCAGTATTTTTTTAATGCCTTGCTGAATTACTCATACATCCACTTAAACAGTAAATATTTCCAAACGACGGCTTAATTTCTTACGGAAGATGAAGTCCATAAAAATTTATGCGTGTTAAACCGCAAAGGCCTTATTTACATCAAACATAAGACAGCTGGCATGCATTTCGCAGACCAAGATGCTTAAGAGATGATTTAAAAAAAAGCAAAATAGAGAAAGAGGAAGAACGAGGCAGAGAAGGGAGAAGAAGGGGAAAAAACGTGAATACGTTCGTTTCAGATTTGTTGAACTGAGCATGGCAAAGAACACGAGGACTGTCTGTCATAATTTATTTCTGAGCAGAATTCCTGTTATTAACGAAGTTTGAGTTGTTTGTTATTAGCGCTTTATAATTGAAGTGAGGATGATTTAATATATCATATTTTATGGACAGTGAATTAATAATGGTAATGTCCTTGAAACTCTTAATGTTCACTTATTAGAAGCTCTAGTTTCTTTATGACTTACTTATAGCAATTTATCTAAAAGATGAGTTTTATAGATTTATAACATATCTCTCTGGTACTTAAAATAAAATTTAATTACTCCGAAGTAAATCCAAATTTGTTTATATATGTTTTAGAGACATTAGGTATTATTTGGAAGTAGGCAAGCTGAAAAATGAGCAATCGCCTTCGCCGGGAATCGAGCCATGGACCTCTGGAATACCGGCCCAGCGTGCAGAACCACTACACCACAAATGCATGTTAAGGTCGAAGAAATACCTTATACCTATGAAATAACTTTTCCTCCTTTGCAATCTTAATGGCGTAATAGGTGTGACGGACCAATATTAATTATACGATATAATATTCTAATATTGTTAAGACCAACATTATAATAATTGTTAAGATTAATGTACTTATAGCTGATAAAAAAGGGGGAGGGAGATTTTCATCCCGAAGGGAAAGAATAAAATGTGAATAAAATTCATTTATAATACGTTCAGAATAATATAGATTATAGATGCCTACATTAATATTACAAAAAAGGCTAGATGACTGTTTTATCTTAATCGGCAGTAGTGTTTTGCGTTGGATTAAGTTTTTAATTCTATATTAAATTATGAATGCATTTGAATAAACATAACATAAAACTTAAAAGGTGAAGTGTTTCATATTTTATTTATGTTTCATGCTTATGAAAGAAAATATCTCGTGTTTGTATTTACATCTAAAATTAATATCAGTCATAGGACATCATACTGCTTATGCTGTTTCATTCTTAGTTATCAGAGTCACATAAGATTACTATTCGAAATCTGTTCTTAAAAATGTTTTCCATCCCTTTTTCAAAAGGTGTATTAATCAACACATTCACTTCAGCAATTTTGCTTTTCCAAATTCGATAACAACAGAAATTAATAAAATTTTGTTTAATTTGGTTTATTTGATTATGGAAAAGCACACGAAAGCTAATCTGTCTAAGGGAATGTATGCCTTCGTGGAGAATTTTCTGAGGGGAACTGGCACGTATCCACGTTAGCCATGAGGAAAGCCAAGAAACTGCCCATGCAGGCAGCCCGTTTACGGGGTTTCGAATCCTTATCGAAATACAGTATTCAGAGACTTTACAGCTTGGCTACTGGCGGGCTCTAATAAAATTCGTCTTAAGATGGAAAGAAATTATCTCCGTCTAATGGTAACTTCTTATCTTAAAAGTCTTAAATGTTATTTAAATACTTTGGGGGCAATAGTTCTTCAGCGTTGACTTTGTTCAACTAAAGCAACTCTCTCTCGGTTTTAGCTAAAACAGGGCTCTCATACCGAATTCTAGGGCTTGAAACGGATTCATCCAACATATGGCAAAACAGAAAATTCCACTTTCTTAAATTATTGTTCCTTTAAGAGGTTCTTGATTTCGATCTCCCCATCTTCAGATAACTTATCTACATTTTGTAGAATAAGGCTTGAAAATAACCAGGAACCCATTTCTTGATATATTCAGTCCGAAAATATACCCGCACTACTTGAGTTCCCTATGCACTAGCGTTATTATCTATAAAAGGGAATACGGGATGAACACGTTCTTTTTACAGTGTTTCACACTCATATTTCCAAATTTCATAATAATAATATACAGGGCGATGCAAAGTAGGCAAATGGTTAATTAAATATGCGAGAAAGAGGGTTACAACAGATTAAAAAAAATAAACTAAAATTAAACTAAAATTACAACAGATTTATCAAATCACAGATAGAATGGCATACAAATTGCAATTAAATACCATATCTTAAGTGTTCAATTAAGCGCCCTTCAGCATTTACATATTCCCATAGCATACGCTTTAGAGTTATTTACTGTCATCGATTTTGCGACATGTTTATATTAGGAACCGAATCATAGCATGAGAATGCGTGTGTTTCTTTTAAAGACGTTAACTATAATAACACCCTCTAAACAAGTCCACCGCACTTCATTCGGGGGAATCATGGTGACCATCAAAATGAGATTGATCCAGCACTGAGCAGAGCCCACATTTCTGGTTTTCAAAAAAGGATAAAATAGGGTTATAAGAAACAATAAAATGATTATCTGCCTTCCTAAGCTCGGGATTTTGCAGTGCGGTAATCAGGTTATGGTGGCTCTTATCAATCTGTCCATCGATAGAGTAATTCTTAGTTAAAAAATAATAATGAACACGGCCTCCAAAATATGTATTTTTCTTATTCGCAAATTAGAAATCTACTTTTGAAGCATCTTACACTTTACACTCCGTAAACATTAAAACGTTTTCAGTATACTACCACGACCATAAGGTTCCTCATCATATTCTCAGTTTTTTTAATTACACACATACACACGCACATATATATAGAATATTTAATTACATAGATATATATAGGTATGTAATGATAGCACACATTTTTGGAACTGATGTGTGAACACTACAACGTAGATGCGTAGAAGTACCGATGGAGTAGATACTTGATGCTTAGAGCGTCCATCCATTTTGATGAAGAATAAACAGTCGAGCCGAATTATATTGCATATTTATTTAAATTCACAATGGTGGCCACAATTCACTTGGCACTCCAATCGTGCTTATTTCCAGAATATTTTACAATTTTGAAGCGAATATAGATGATTGCAGCAAAGCGTCTTAACAAGATGAAAGCTTAAGCAAAAAGAGAAAGAGCGTCGCAGTAGTAATACAAAGGAAGAAGGGAGGGAGGCAAAAGTTTCAGTTTTAAGTTTTGGTTTACAATTTGGTAATTTGTCATGAAGCCTCTGCATTAAGGGTTAACCTAAGGTCGTATCATTAATTTGAATGTGTGTGTGTGTGTATTTGATTATGGCAAAGCACACTAGGGCTATCTGCCTAAGAGGAGGGATGCCTTCGTGGAGGACTTTCTAAGGGAAACTGGCTCATATACACGTTACACATGAGGAAAACCACGAAAACACCCATGCAGCCAGCCCGTTCGCGGGATTCGAACCTCGGACCGAACTACCACTGTTCAGCGACTTTACCGCTCGGCCGCTGGTGGGCCATTAATTTGAATGAAGCAGCGCTTTTTTTAGGACTTACAGCGCTATTTTTAGGACTGAGAGATAAAGTTTACAAATTAAATGAAAAATAAAAGAGGTTATAGCCAATTAAAATTAAAAGTTTGCTTTCATATTTTTTATCTTATATATATATGTAATAGATTCTGCTGTAGAACGCAGGCGGTTGAATCCGTAATGAACAGCTAGAATTTTGACGGCTTAAAAATGTTGAAACTCCAAATCCACAATAAGAAATTTGTCAGATTTAATTCAATTTTTATTTCAGCATACATGTTGCGACCACAAACAAGTTGGCACATTATTTATGCCTAGTCCAAAAGTTTACAATTTTGATAAATTTGTAGTAAGAAAGAAGGAGAAGACAGACTGCAGTCCAGTTGTGCCAAAGCGCCTGTTCAGGCTGGAATCTTAATTCAGACTCAGTTAGTTTTGCCTCTCAATGCATTTTGATTCCATAATTAATACTTCTGTAAAATTACTATTTGCTGTTTGAGTTTTAGTTCCATTTACAACATCATAATTATGTAAGAGTTATATGACATGGGTTAATCTCGAAATGACGCAGCGCAGAGGGATTACTGTTTTTAGAATATAGAAGGAAATTTAATTTACGCTGCTAATTTAATCTTTTACATATTCTTTATTTTTCTCATATAAATATATAATATAGAATGAATTATAACAAAGTAAAGCCTAGCTAGCCAGTAGCATGGCGCCTGCAGAGAGATTTTTCAGGGAATGGGTTAGTTTGGTCTATTTGATTAAGGCAAATTACGCGATGGCCATCTGAGTAAGAGGAGAGATGCCTTCCTGGAGGACTTTCTAAAGGAAGTAGCATGTATCCATAATACATATGGAGAAAACTATTAACCCTCTCACGCAGCCAGCCCGTTCAATACAAAGGAAGTAAAAAGGAAGAAGGGAGGGAATAGAAAGGTCGAACTACTAATGTTCAGCGAGGTTGCCGCTCCGCCGGTGTTGGGTTTTTCAGGGAATGTTCGAGGCAAGCATCGGAGACAAATAAATGTTCACCTAGATGTTTAATCTGGGTGGCTGTTTCGAGTAAATTACAGAATACAGTATTTTTTTTTTCAATACAATAACGTATATGCCAAGCAACGTAAACTGCGGCGCTTTGACCCATTAAAATGCGGCTTGCATTGTAAAAAGGATAGTTATATTTTTAAAGTATAATTTAAAATATTGTGCTATGGTACATCTCTTTTTTACAATCAATGAAAAATAATAAGACAACGACGTTTCTGAAACTTATTTTTATGACATCAGGATTTTTAGAACTAGTATTGGCTATCTACAGAGCAGAGAAGCTTTTGCAATATATTGCATTACTGGTGTACGTCAAACCTGATCAAATGATATAACGAATGTATATAGCTTTAGCATGCATTTAATAAAAAGTATTAGACGTTCCAGTTTCATATTTAAAATGGATTGCTGAAGTAATTTAAAGTTTTGATGCAAATCTAGATGTTAGTCCTTATGCTGGCTGTATACTAGAAATTAAACTATGCAGAAAACTTGCAAAATTGCTCATTTATTTTAATTTCTCCTCAGCTGTCCTAACATAATATTTAATTTTTTAAAGAGGAAAGTGTATGGGATAAGAGTAGAGAAAATGGTAATTACAATTTTTAAACAGAACTTGAATGAAAATTTACGCTGTTGTAAAAAAAGTACTACATCTTCATGTGATTCAGATTTACTCCTATAAAAATAAGGTGATAACTGTACCCAGCAGGTGGAAAAAAATATTTAGTTTCCTATCTGGAAGAGGGAAAAAAAACGGTATATTGCAGAAAAGCTAATTTATACATAATATGGACACATTTTCCTCAATACACAGCAACAGTAATATGAATTACAATTAATCACATTAATTAAATAACGGGAATTCGTTGTTAATTTACTTAAAATTGTATTACCTATTTATTCAAAACAATTTTATTACTTTTAAACGATGCAACTAGATATTCGCTTGCAATTTGTAACTATCTAGTTGCGGCTCTTGAAATTTCCGAGTTCTAAGATGTGGCTTGGATGGTATTTACCATCTCGCAAGCAATACTATACGCGCAGCAACACATAAACACACTTTTCTCTCGATTTGGGAAAGTGATGCCTCATTTGCCTCACCGTGCGGACGTGCGTGGGCAGTTGTTCCTGGTGGTTAGCAAACATAGCACGTAACGTGATTTAACAATTTTTCAAAGATTTGAAACGTTGCAACATAGTTTAGTTCCTATTTGTATTTTTCCAGGCTCCTGTAGAACAATTCAGGGTTTCAACATTCATTTTTGAAACAAATACGCTAACAGAAATAACACATGTCTCTTGCGAAAATCTCATGTTTTCTCGAATACTTGTGTTCGAAAATATTTTTCAAAGAATCAGAAAAAAAGCTTAAAAAATCACTTATTGCTTGCAAATTGCTCGTAAAAATTTCTTAAAATGATTTAGATTTTTGAACATTAAATGAGCAGGAAATGCATCTAAGTCGACAAATGCACGTCAGTGGTATTTTAACGAAGATATCGGATTTCAAAAATATCGGCGATATTTTTTTTATTGCGTTCTTAATGATGGGGCGTAGTCTTTACACGACATGTTTACGATTTATAGCTCACAATTCAATCTGACTAGCTTCGCGCTTCTGGTTTTTCTCATCAATATATTAAGAGCCCCATTACTTTGATTTTGACATGAGCGTGAGTTTTTCTAAGATCAGGAAAGTTCGAGGCCACTTTATCACCGATTCATGGATTTGCGTGTTATAGGTTTGTAATCATCACGCACTTATTAAATTTCTTCATAAACTATATTTTCCTCCTCCCCAGCCTTGAAAGCCCGGGGTTATATCGTTACTTTTACGGCTGAAATGCCATTACTGTAATATGTGACAAATACGGCAGAGCTCAAATATATATTGATATATCTATTGCAGTAAGACGCTGTATAAAGGAAGGATTATGAGTGTTTTACACGCATCCATAACATATAGATAACACATCGCCAACAGCTATCCACTGCGATGCTATAGGCATTTAATCAAGATTCCTGAGCGGTTTTAATAGTGCTTGCACATAACGTTCTGACTTACGCGGATAGAATTCTGAATTACTTTTTCACGTTTTTTCCTCTTTTTTGCTAAAGTGTTAAAGAATTTGTATTCTATGCTTTAACAAATATGGAAAAGGAATTAGAATTCAGTCTACATAGCAAAGTAACAATGACAAAAGCTTCATATTTATGAGACATAAAGAATAAATGGTATTGCGAGTCAGAAAATTAATGACTTTTTCTCTTCTACATTGCTTTTTAAAATTTTTATCATTATCCCTCCCCTTCTTTCGATCGCCTATTATAAGTAGATTCTTCAAATTATAACTTTATCATTGCTACTGTGTAAGAAAAATATTTATCGTTTTCAGACTGAACTGAGGCTGGCTAAGAAAGGTTATTACTTCTTAATAAAATATCAGATAGGGATAATTACATATTACTCCTGTCAAGCTTGAGGCAGATTTCTAAATTAGGATTTCGAAGGCAGATATCCTCTATACAGAAACAGATATAGAAGAAAAAATAATTGGAGACTGCTTTAAAATTTCGAACCTGTGAAATTTGCTGTTTAATGACCTATTAATTTGTTATTTATGTAGCCTGCATAAACATTCCAAGATCGATGCTGTAAAATATAACATATTAAACGCATCGAGTAATGGTGCTTGGTCTGTCAGATAGTCCCGTTTTCTGTTAGATAGGTGCTAGCATTTTTGGAAGTCTCTAAAGTCAGCAGAGAAAACCTCTTTTGGGAATCTTCTCAGGATAGCTATCCCAGCATTAAGCATCGACGCTTTGCAGCTTCGTTCGAGAGTCATCTTCGTAGCACCAATTTTAATTTTGAAATAAAACTGAACTAAAATGTAAAATCATTTCTGGCCCTTTCCAACAGTTCGACAATAGTTACTATGGTTTTCTTCTATCCGTTTGCCATTACCTCTGTTCCCTTCCCATGATTTTCGCATTAAGTTTCAGCTTCTGTAAACACCTTTTGCTTTAGAGGAAACAATTCCAGAGTTATTTATATTCAAAAAATAGTATATCACTTAACTAAACAGAAACACCCAACTCCTGAATCGTAACATCAGAATATGAAAATTTAAGGGAGGGAAAGGAAACAATTCTAGAAGTTTTCTGACAGATAAACATTATATCTTACAGAGAAGTCACTAATCATAATTAAAGCACCATATAGCCTTGAACAAGTCGTTAAGTAAACATGAATGGAATGTTTTACTTCTTTACAGCGTACCTTCGAGATGTAATTCGAAAGCATGATCCGGAAAGCATCGGAAGGTGCAAAGTTCGAATACCTACGTGGGCATTTCGGATTTATTTGGTTTCCTGGCTAGAAATAAATTTTAATCACTCTGCATTGCTGCCCCGATTAAAATATGGTGGAAGATAATTCGTCACCACTAGGATTTGGAAACCTGAGTTTACTCGTCCCTAGTTGCCGTTTAAGTGAGGAAAATATATAGAGATGGTAATAGAAGAGAAGAATGGGTTGATTGAATATGGCAAAAAACAGATGAAACAGAGATCAAGAGGACTATCTGCCTAAGAAAAGGAAATCTTTCGTGAAGGACATTTTAAGTAAACTCGCATTCACATTACACATGGGGAAAACCTTGAAAAACCAACCACGCAGCCAACACGCTTTTCTGAGATTGAGTTCAGTTCGAACTTCCAGTATTCAACAGTCTTAGTTACTCAACTACTGGTGGGACCGGAGAATGTAAGGAATTTTCTCATTCCTTACAGCGTGCTTTCGTGGTGTAATTGATAGCACGTCGAGCTAGCAATCGTGAGGTCCGGCTTTTGAATCCCGGAGACAACACTGTTGACATTTTCTGTTTCCTGTTCCGAAATAAACCTCTACTTTGCCTCTACTAGTACATGTAAATGACTCTTCTAATACAGCCTCACATTACATTTAGGCGTAAACTTTAATGTAGGAAATGTAACCTTGATGTAAACCTTAATGTAATGACATTTAGGCGTAAACCTTAATGTAGGAATAATATTTGTACCTCTCCACGTCAGTGACCTACGTGTTCTACCTGAATCGCCATGTGTTATACATGTGTAATGTGTCCAGATTTCTATGCTAATATGCTTCAAAGCAATTATTCATCATGCACAAGTGCATTAAATCCTTAATAGACTTGCAAAATTTATTTGAAATTGTTACATGGACATTAAAGATCCATAGCATGCGTATCGTTTTTCAGAAGATTTATTAGTTATTAAATAAGGAATCATATTACAGATAGAAAACTTAATTAATATTGCAAGCCTACAAGACTGGAAGTCGAATACGGCAAAATATGACAAGGTTATTTACCAAGGAAAATTAGGTTAGGCTAGGCTAATTGATAAAGGCAAAGCAACTCGAGCTATCTGCCTATGAGAGAAATGCTTTCTTGGAGGACTTTTTAACGGAAACTAGTTCGTATTCACTGAAGACTCCCACGCAGCCAGTCTATTCTCCGAAATCTGAGCTCCAGACCGAAGTACCTGCTTTCAGCGACTTTAACGTCCGGCTGCTGATAAGCATTTGCTAAAGAAGAAATGCATTCAAGAAGGTTTTTCTATGAAATACTGGCTCTCATTCATGTTATTCACAAAGAAAACCACCCGAACACACCTACGTTACCAGTTGTTCCTTGGAATTCAAACGCATATCTAACAAGCAAAGTTCATTAATCTTATCCACTCGGCCACTCGTTGACTAAAGCTGGAAGTCAACATACTTTTTCATTAAGATACAGAAGTTCCTCTGCAGAATACTTGGCTCGAATTAGTCAACGAAATTTACGTAAATTCTAAAACTTCACATTTACAGCTATTTACTCGAATAAGGAGCAGTACAGTTGAAAACAAAAGGAATGCAATTTCACGGAAAATGCTTAAGGATAGCTCTTTTTAAAATGTATAAAATTATTACCTATTCAGAATAATACTCGTCTGAAAACAAATATTTGTTCCAACGCTCTTGCTATTTGTGAAAGTACTGGCAGAATGCTATTTGTCACAGGCTGTCTATTTGGTCACTTTGGATAGCTTGAAGTATCTGAAAACGCTGGTCTCGGGAAAACTGTCTTGATGAAAGGAAATAGTGGGGTCAGAGGGTGAAGATTCTGGCCAATTGGGTGATTGTCACAAGGGCAGAGATCTGTTTCTAATCAAAGAAACACAAGCGTCTTTGCCCAAAAGCCCTTTGCTCAAAATGCGATATCGCGCCGAATGGTGGAAGGATGCTTTAAATCTGTTTGCATTACAACACAAAATATGCTCTTTGGTATATAATTACTTCATACGTATATTTTGCAAGGTGTGATTGCACGATGTACCATAAAGGGCCGTTCAGATTGGGGTTTATCTGAGCTAACGGAGACGTCTGACATAGTCAACCCATCTCCAAAATCTGTTTTTTCTCATACGGCAGCGAGTTGAAAAATCTGAACTGTAGGTTTAGCAGACCTAGTAAGCTGGGCTCCCACTGGGGTTTATCTGAGCTAAAGGAGTCAGTTCCCTGTGTCGATTAGCTCCGCTATGCTGGCAGTTCAGAATTTTCAATTTGCTGCCCTATGGGCAAAAAGTGGTTTGGGAGATGGGTCGGCTACTTTAGTTGTCCCCGTTAACTCAGATAAACCCCAGTGGGAACGGCCCTGTAGACACATGGAGCTGATTCCGTTAGCTCAGGTAAACCCGAGTGCAAACGGCCTTTAATAGGTAAATTCTAGATCCTCTGAAAAGCTTCAGTTACTCATAGCCTCAAACTTTCTTTGTAAATTCTTATAAAACTTGCACTTTTTTATAGTTAGTATGGGAAGGTATTACTTGTTGACTTATGGTACAATGCTAGTGTTTCCCATACTTTTATCTGTATCTGTACCTGTCAAGAGTACACTAAAGCCCCTCGGAGAGCCAAATCTAATTATGTAAATTTCCACGTGACACGACTTTCAGCAAACCTTTTAACATAGGACTATGCCTTTGTGAGGATTCATTCACTTAGTACATCCTGCCTTCCTTTGTTCACAAGAGATCGAATAACTCGCCCCGAGTTCTCAGGGTTCGTTTACTCGGGAGTGAACGGAATAGCTGTATGGAAATTTTGCTTTTTCCAAAGACTAAGTTACCTTTAAAAAATCGTCCACAATTGCATTTTCTTCCTTAGACAGGTAGCCGTCTAGTATTTTGCCATAAATGAATAACCTAAAATTTCTGTCTTAGTTTTGTGTAGAATAAAAGGATATCGCACGAAAAATAATTATGTAGGGCCAACAATATGTTCTTCATAAACTTACACGAGTAAAAAAATGTCAGGTTTAAAAATACTGCCCTTGACATCGGTACCCTAATTTTTTAGCAAAGTTAGAGAGAGGTATGTCGTCATAATAGGCCGTCAACGACTCGAGCACTACATAACGAGTATTAGGTAATCAATTTATTCCCTGCTCCAATTCACTTGCTGAGATTTAAAAATGTGCTATTAATGAGCTCTGAAAGCTCAATCTCTAGTTAAAGAATTAAAAGGAATCGTAAGATGACGCACAAGGCTCCATAACAGATGGAAAGGCCGAGATGAAAAGTAATTTAGTAAGCGATTTAGTTGTCCTTAATTAAATATCAAGCAGTGTGGGTGATTGTGAAGGCCGTAGCTCTTGGGACTCCTCAAAAACACTCACCCAATGGCCTAGAAAGGAAATACATGGAAAGAGAACGGATATCGGAGCAGATTCCCAAAACAACATCACTATGCGTAGACCTTCCGTTTTTAAAGTTACGTAATTGGAGCTGGTGTTACACACGAATGAATTTCAATGGAATGAAGATGCTTTCATAAATTCACATTTGCAGACGAGCTCGCGCTACTAAAGTAGAGAGAAAAAAGAATATGAAATTTGCTTTAGTTTAATTTTGAATAAGTATTTTAAGAAGTTGATTATAATTACCTTTTCATGGATACTTAATTATCGTATATTTTGCAACATGTTTAATAGCTAAATAGAATTGCTTTATATGTGTTTAAACTAAGGTATGAAGAACAACAGTCGATCTCAAATTTCCAGAATCTGACACCTGCTGAAACTACAGGTAAATTTAACTGATTAGCTAGTCAACTGTGAGATGTAAGATTTAAAGCCATACTTGTGTTCTGATAATCCACTGGATGTTTTAAGAGTAATCGACTGAGACTCGTAAGAATTCTAAATTGAGTGTTTTTCATCCCATTTCTTTTAATAGTTTCGAAGACCCTTTCATTTACAGATTGAATAATTTACAGAACTACTGATTAAATTGTACTTTATCTGCCACATAGATTAGGTAAACCACATATGTATTCTGATACGCATGCCCACTGATTAATATCGAACATAAAAGGTGTGGGAGCTCGGTGGAACGTCCTCAGGAACAGTGAACAATATTATATATATGTAATGATTCCAAAATGCGTAGATGAAAACAGTGGAACTTTTAACAGCTTAGCTACTGCGTAGATGACCGAGAACACCGTAGTGGGTTGAAGGTGGCAGAGTGGAAAGCATGATGACGCAATTTAGCACAACGTATCTTGAAAAATCACAATCTTTATTTTTTTACGCATATCAATTCATCCTTTTTCAGACAAGATGTTTCCTAATTATATTTGAATACAGTAAGTTGCATTTTGAAGTACGACGTCGTTTTAAGCAAATAAGCGGCATCAGCATACATGAAAGAGCACCTTGCCGGCAGCAGAGCTTAGGGGAAAAGGGGGAGAGTTATAGCTCTTTCAGAGGAAGAAGGTTGGGAGTGGGAAAGTTTCAGTTCAGAGTTTTGGTTTACAATTAATTTGATTGGACAAGAGCATCTGCATTAAAACGTTACTTATGATAGAAAAATCTGGAAACTGTGAGAAGAGATAAATTTAGGGGGCAGATCACCAAATTTAGAATGCTAATCTTGAGGTCGCCAATTATTTTTTTAGAACAGCTATCATATTTTGTTATATCTTACATAGATAAAATACATAAAAAATATATTAAAATTAAACAAATTAGATAGACAAATAAAAATATTAATAAAATATGTTACACTTATAAGCAAAAAATTAAATAATGAAATAAACTGAGTAAATTAATAGTAAATTTAGAAAGTAGAATCAAAAACAAATGAAATTATAAAACAGCATAAAGTGTATAAGGTATTTCTCCCGCCTTCTTGGCATGCCTTCGTGGTGTGGTGGTCTGTACGCTGGGCGCGTATTCCAGAGATCCGTGGTTCGATTTCCGGCGAGGGCGTTGCATATTTTTATCTTGCCTGCTTCCAAAAAAAAATACCTAATGTCTTTAAAAGTGAGTAAATTAACAGTAAGATGACATGACACTAGAAATAAACGAAAGGTGTGGTTAGATGATATTAATACGACTCTTAATATCTTTAAAGCCATTTTTGATGAAATAAGTAGAATCCAAGCTTTCTTGAGCAAACGGACGCAAATCCTCCCCCAAAATAAATCTTCTCTTCGGAGGGATGGGAATTCGACATGAGGGTGTTCTTTCCTAGCTGTTCAAGCCAAAGAATTTGAATTGGTCCCATTCATATTCTTTGGTCCAAGCTTTCCCGCGTATTTAGTTCTTCCAAAGGAATACGAGACATACATTTAGTTTCTAGTTCTGATACAAATTTTATTAACCGCTGAATAAAATTCTGCAATAATAACATAATTTTCAGTTGACATTGCGATACGGTGCTGGATATTAAATACTTTAGAAATTTGTTTAGTTATACTATTTTTTTTATTAGATGATAATTTTTTTTTTTCCAAAATACATTTTAAAAAGTACTCGCAAAGATTTAGATCAACATTAGATATGAAAGGCCTATCAAAATCTTTCTTAAAATACAAAAAATGCAACTGAAATGTCACAGCTGTAAAACTAACTAATTTTGGCAAAGCGTAAAGAAACTTACTTGCCTTAAAATATGATACTATAGTTTGCCTAGTTTGAAAATATGAACAATTGATAAAAAGTCGCACGGAATACTCCTGGAACACCTTCAGCTGATATATGAATAGCGTACGTCTTTTTCTCGCCCTGTGTGTCCGACAAGGGCTATTCTAGAATACAGAGCGAGAAGGAAAAATAAAACTGCAAATAAAGGCAGAGAAAGAAAAAATGAAGTAGATGACTAGTGGGAGGTGGGGCAGGTGTTGAACGGCGCTGACTCATCAGAACTAAAAGCCAACGTCCTGCGGCAGCTCACAGCAAAACTAGCGTAAAAAGAGCGCGCAGTTTCGTGATAAATTTCGCTGGCCACCTGCCAATGCATTGGCCATCAGACGGGCTTTTGGGAGGCTCGAGATTGTTACGGGTTCTTATGCTGATTAAGTAACGTTTCAGGCAAGGTATTTTGACGGTCTAATCCGAAAGCACGTGTGCCAGCGATTCGAGTGGTTCACAGACTCAAAATCACGATTTTCGTGAGTTTTAACTGCGCTATTAGTCCTTTAGAATTATGCAGCGATCCGGCCTAGCTACCTTAAGGCTGTCGCTTCAGGCATGTAATAAAACTTAATCAAGATGTATAGTAAAACACTTCGAAAAACAGAATAATAATTATAATACTGTAATGAGTTAAAAAAATCTAGATTTTCATAAAATTCAAAACATAAAATAATAATATGCACTGTGATAAATTTCAAACTGGCACTCACTACTAGATTTCATATTTTACTTTCAGTTTCTTTTTATTTCCCTTGAAATTCATCTTGCATCGAAACAAGAAATGTGCTTTTAATCAATGTTTAGTTGTGGAAATTTTAATACTTTCCTGAACACTATTAGGAAGCATGCACCGCTGCCAGATAAGGAAACAATTCTTTTGACCTTTCACTAGAACCCTTTGTTTATACGGCTAGTTGACAGTTCAGCATGCGTGGGCTGAGCAGGTTTATTACTCTGAAGTCCTAACCATTTGTCTATCATAAGCCTGCTTTCCATTTCCTGTAAGTTTGAGTTTATTCGCACGAGTCCTTCATAGTGTAGCACCCCACCAGTAGCCGAGTGGTTAAGACTGCTGAATACTAGTAGTTCGAACTGGGTTCAAATGCAGGCAACACATTGCGTCTTTCTTGTGTTTAACGTACAAATTTCCCTTAGAGAGTCGACCATGAATTTATCTCTTCCGTATGCAGCCAGCGTTCGTGTGCTTTGACATATTTAAATAACGTAGCCTCATAACGTGGCGCGTAAAAGAAAATTCTGATGCTATAAAGCAATCAAAGAAATACGACAGCTATAAATTGTATTTTTAGAAGTAAGCATGTTTATTGATTATATAAGTTCTTAATATTTTTTTGAAAAAAATTAAACAGGCCCACCAGCGGCCGAGCGGTAAAGACGCTGAACACTGGTAGATCGGTCAGAGGTTCGAATCCTGCGAACGGGCTGGCTGCATGGGCTTTTCGTGGTTTTCCCCATAAATAATCGAATCCAAACCTAAAAAATTAAAACATCGGTGATAATACTGGTGGTTTTTAAATAATGAGCGGTGATAATCAGATAGTACAGAAAGTTCAAGTTTGACAATTGCAAGATTAAGTTATCTGAATCAAAGTACACGAGAGTTGTCTGCCTAAGGGAAAAGTTCCCTGCGTGGAAGGCTGTCTACGGGAAACTGGCTCGGATTAACGTTACACATGAGCTACGAAAGCCGTTATCACCTACGCACCTAGCAAATAACCTTGTCTGAGAAAGTTGCCATTTAACGCGGCGTAAAATTTTCTTTCATTTTCCAAATTATGGTTGCAATGCTTAAAAAACTCATCGATTTAAAAGATTATAAACACACTTTTTTTCTAATTTAAATATCTTTGCTTTCTTTTTGAAGATAATTTTTTTTTAGAATTTAGTCTTTTTTTCATGGGCAGTTCTCCCATAAAAGAGAGGTACTCAGAGGTATTCTCATTTTACATTCCATAAAATCTTGATTTTCATATTGAAACTGCAAGTTGCTAAAAACCCAATTTATGTATTTATTTTCAATAACATTTTAGGAGGAATGTAATTCACGATGCATTTAATTCATATGATTTACAATACATCTTAACGTAACGACCCCTCCCCCCAGATTCTGGGCGAACACTGGGAAGTCACTGAGAGCTGGTAGTTTGGTCTAGGATTCGAATTTTAGCGAATGGGCTGGTTGCATTGGGGTTTTCGTTGTTTTCCCCATATGAAACGTGTATGAGCCGTTTATCTTAGTAGGTCCTTCGCGAAGGTATCCTTCGTTTTAAGCAAATAGCTCTCGAGGACTTTGCCGTCATCAAATAAAACAAAATAACTATATCATAAATTAAGAAACAGATTTTTAACTTCTGTTTATGTTACAAGAGACTTGTACTTATGTTACACATGCGGAAAACCTCATTATCGTGTTCGTCGGGGTTTAGGCCCCGAGCTAACGTACCACGGGCTCAGACGTCTTCATAACTCTGCTACTGATAGGAGCGACATTTGGGTGTACCAAAACTGAAATCATTATTTTTAAAACAATTCAAACCGGATGAGAAAAGTGCAAATGTAAGTTTTTGCGAAGTTTCTTTTTGTATCTTATCAGAAAGCGTTTTGTCTTTTTCTTTATGATCATTTTACAAGGTCAAATTGTCTTGAAGATAAATCGAACCATGATATAGAAACTTCCATGAACAGAATTTTTAAGTATCTGCGCTCAGGTGAAGCAGCAAAAGCGTTAACGAAACTCGCTTAAAAAGCACGTCTCTGGATTTCATGATGCAGTACGATGACGAAACAACGATATTTATGGTTTGGGGTGAATCCCATCTGTAACATTGTCTGGGTTGATGTCTGAGCGGCTAGTTAGAAAGTTTCTAAAACAGACAGCGGCGCTAATATTTCAAAAGTTGCAGACATTAACTTCACGGTGTGATGTGTCTGGGAGAATGGATGTTATGGTTTGCACTTTTCGTTACTTTTTTGAAACATTGTAGAAATAAAATGTTTCAGTTGCAAAAATATAACTAGACCTGCATAAAAATAACGCGTCTTTGCACTCGGAATACTTTTCTAGAAGAATTATACTTAACTTAAAACGTAGTACTATAGATTTTTTTTATTAACAGAATAAAACTAAACTGTTTCTTTTTATGTTAAAGGTCACATTCGATATTTTAAATTAAATGTTACCGACATATACTTATACTATGCAAAATTTTACTTCATTGATTCCTTCAAAATTTCGGGAGTATAAATTCCTATCCTCCTATTTGAAATATAGTTAAGCACACGAGAACTACCTACTAAGGAGAGAGATGCCTTCGCGGACAACTTTTCTAAGGGAAACTCTCCCGTATTCACCTTACACATGAGGAAAATCAACCATGTAACCAGCTCGTTCGCATGAGTTAAAATGAGTGGAACTCTTAGTATTCAGCGGCCTTTTTTTAAACACCCGGCCACTAGTGTGCCGCCTTCCTTCCATTTTGAAGTTATAATTATTGCAGTGATTCAGGTTTACCATAATACTGATATACTGCAAATATCGTAAATTTTACGAAATTTATATCGTAAATTTTACGATCATTCAATTATCTCACATTAAAAGAAAAAATACAAATCAGATTACCTATCTAAAATAGCCCACCAGCGGCCAAGCGGTAAAGTCTCTGAACACTGGTGGTTCGGTCCGAGGTTCGAATCCCGCGAACGGGCTGGCTGCATGGGCGTTTTCGTGGTTTTTCCCATGTGTAACGTGTATACCAGCCAGTTTTCCTTAGAAAGTCCTCCACGAAGGCACTCCTCCCCTTAGGCAGATAGCCCTAGTGTGCTTTGCCGTAATCTCAATTAACCAAACCAAACCTATCTGAAATATTTAGAACTGCCCAAATTACGCTTTGTCGGGTTGCAGTTTACTAGGATTCTCGCAAAGCACATGAAGGATATCTGCTTAAGGGGACGCACCTACCGCGGCCGAGTCTATGAACATTCCTAGTTCGACCTGGGTTCGCTTGCAGGCGAACGGGCTGGCTGCATGTGCGCTTCCATGGTTTTAACCTGTGTTTAAAGTGGATACGGACCAGTTCCTCTTAGAAAGTCCTCCACTAATGTATCCCACTCTTAGGCATATATAGCTCTTGCGTGCTTTGCCATACTCAAATAACCAAACCTGTTTAAGTGGGGGAGATGGTTCTCTCTTCTTCTCTTGGCCTTATCAGTTTTTTGAACTTCAGTACAAAATAATAGAAAAATTAATATTACAGTCTTTATAAAGAATTGGAGTGAAATGAATTACTTAGATCAAGGTAAAATATGCAAGAGCTATCTCTCTAAGAGGAGGGATAGATGCCTTCGTTGATTTCTCTCTAAAAGGGAAACTGGCCCTTGAGTATTCACGTTACTCACGGGAAAAGCCAAAAAACCTCCCACGCAGCCAAGATTCGATTACGGATCAAAATATCAGTGTTCAGTCATCTTACCATTTGGCGTTGGTGGGCTTTAAAGAGCAGATTCTAGTACAATATGTATTCGATTTTTTTAAAAAATAAAGAAATGGAAAGAGGATAATTTAAAAATTATAGAGAAAAGTGCTTAAATAAAAAATGTTTATTTTTCACTCGTCGAAAACCAAAATAAAAAGAAAATAAACAGTGGCACTTACTTGTTTACATAGAAAGAGACCAAATTTCGCCAAAAAAGAACGAAAAATTGTCAAATTCGGCGCAATAATAAAAATTAATCACTACTGCAAGCGTGTTTAAGCTAGGTTTTAAGAACGTCTATAAGCTGCAGTTTTAAGAACGGAGTTTTTTTCCTTGTACGAAGTAAAGGAAATATTACAATCGCGAAAAATTTCTGGTTTCACATTTTAACGGAAATATCCATTTTGACCTTTCCCGAATCCATCTGAAAGATTTTTTTTGATGATGTCAGTACGTACGAACAGAATATAGAACTCTTTTTTTTTTTTTCCAAAACAGATTGTAAAATAAATTTAAAATGTATTCAAAAGGGATTTTCCGTGACGTTGTATGTATCTAGCATAACTCAAAAATGACTAGGCGCAAAACGCTGAAATTTTATATATAGATTGCTATAACACCTGGTTGTGCATCTCTCATTTTTATTGCAATCAGCAATATCAAAGGCATACATATACACCCATCCTCTTACCCGGCTTTAAACTTCTTACCCGGTCTTTATTTTCGCACTCGTTAGTCTTAGACATATACTTCCAAATACAGAAGTGTTTTAAATGATGAAAATATTCATGTTTTGGCAGTGTGAAATTTTAAAAAAAAATATTTTTGACAAATAACGAAATATAACTTTTAATGCGATCTCAGTTTAATTCAATTTTGCGGATCCGCTTTCTGAGTTTATATGCAAAATATTGAGCGTGTATGGGGTTCTTCAAAATGGCGGAACAAGAAACACAGGGGTACAGCAAAACATCATTTGAAGTCAAGTTGATGTGGTGACAGAAAGTTATAGCTCATGTTTAAAAATTCTTGGAAGCTATTTTAGAAGCGATTGCCAAACATTTTCTGCTCAAAGTAAGAAAAAATTAATTGTTTCAAATTACCGCCGAAGTTAGCTACACTTAAATACCGAAACGGTATTACCATTAACACTCCTCAGGGGAAGTTATTGGCTCATATTGATTGAATTGAAAAAGCGTTTATTATTGGAAAGTATTTTTATACTTAAGGGGACAGTGGACGTTCAAATACTTTTTTTTAATTATTGTCATAGAATTATGAAATTTTGCATGCATGTATATTTTACTATAATTATATCAAATATGTTTGAAAAAAATTTCTGGATCATTGCAATTTAATTTTTTTTCAAATTTTTTCAAAATGCTCCATGCGACTTAACATTTTTCCGTTTCTTGTTATTTTTGCTTTATTTTTATTAAAAATGCATTGCAAACACAATTTGGTATCAATTAGTGAATTGCATAAAATGTTAGTTTTGAATTAATATTTCTTTCACATATACCTGAATTTTGGACAAAATTTCCCACTTTAATACACTTTAATTGGACTTTTATCCCCTTAATGAATTCGCATTCAAAAATGCATACCAATTTTTGTTACATGTATAAATGGGAATCTAAATTAGAAATTACAGTCATTTTGAACATAAAATAAAGCGCATGGAGCATTTTGAAGATGTAATAATCGCGAAAATTTCATTGTGAGAAAAATACATTTTAAGAATATTTTTACGCTTACCTATAATATTTACTTCTTAACATGTCCTAATATATAATTTTATTTAATATAAAATATTTTAACATTATTTTACGTATGCATAAAGAATGTTTTTACTAATCAAATCGTAGAATGGCAAGAAATACTTAATATTATTTTAGAACTTTTCTCGAACACTTTCACTAAATTCATCCAAATACTTTTTTTAAAAACTAAGAATCACTTTAAAAACATCCTGCACCATATGTTTCACCTTCCTCATTTACGTTTTCACTATGTTTACCTACCTTACATAGTTTTTTTGGTAATTCATCTTTTCTTGTATCCAGTTGAACTCCTCTTTTTGCTTTGATGTATACGACATTTATCTTGCCTCTGTCCAATAGATATTGAACATGAATTTATATCTTTATGTTCCATACCTAAAGTATTTAAACACTCAAAATTGAAGTCACTAATTGCTGTGATAGCAGCTATTTTGAGTCTGTTTTCAATACAAATGTTTCCTTCGGGCAGTTCTTCCAAATGTCGCTATGTGAACTCTCGTTAGTGTTTTGTATTTTTTAAGATATGGATCATGCTAAAAGCTGATTACTGGCTAGTCATTGATACACCGGCAATATTTTGGATAAAACATTTACTGTTGATTTGTTTTTCATCATTGAATGAGATTTAGGTTTCATATTTTTAGCAATGCTACACTTTCAAAAAAAAAAAAAATGATATGACATCTGTTGGGTATTTAGCATGTCTGGGTAACTCATCCGTGAAACGAAATTGCATAAATTGCAGTCTTCATAACCTTACACATTTATATCTTACCAACAGTAAAAATATTGTCGCGTAAATTAAAATAATGTTTCTGAAATGTTTGTTTACCCTTTTATTGACATCACAAAAAAGGTAAACAAGCGTATTCAAACGTTTATAACTTCTTTAAAAATAATTTTACATAACAGCGGGTTTTTGTAGGCGATAGAGTTAAAACCGAAGAATATAATCATATAAAATTTTTATTTCCCAATTTTTGGCCGATTTTTGCTAAAATCATCGTCACTGTCCCCTTAAGTTGATAGTCAATACAAACACTTTCCGGGGTTTGGTACCTTGTCGTGGTCTGAGGGCTCCACCTCCCTTAAATCCAAACCCCAAAAGAGATTGACAATGGATAAGAAAATTCAGACAGAGAATGTTGTGCAAAGTGATTTGATTGAAGAAGCTCGGACTATAATAAGTGAGCTAGAGACATGTTTGGAAGATGCAAGTAGAATTACAATTGCAATTAGAAAGAAAGTTTTTAATACACAAGAAGTGTTATTTAGTTATTTGGTATCTCAAGCATTGGAGATCGAAAATTTAAAAGGAAAACTAGAAATGCTGGACAAGAAACCACAATATGAAAGATCTTTTGATGAGGTTTTAAAACAGCAGAAAATAAGTGATAAGAAAACGTATCAGAATAAAGGAAAAACTAAGAAAATAGAAGAACATATTGTTCTACTATATCCAAGTAAAAAGGGGACTTCTTCTGAAGAAGTTAAATCAAAAGTGGTAGAAGCTATTGACCCAGTTGAGCTGAAGATTAGTATTAAAAATGTTAGAAAAGTTAACAATGGAGGATTGGTCGTACAATGTTCGAAAAAAGAAGATATTGTTTCATTAGAAAATAAATGAATGCATACCAATAAATAAAACTGAATTCTCTTTTAAAAGATGAAATTCAAGTAAAAGCTCCTAAAACGAAACAACCTAAAATTATATTGTATAATGTGGAAGAAGAAGAATTGGATAAAGGTGAAATTTTGGAAGCAATTAAGAGACAAAATCAAATATTTGAAAATGGAGGAATTGAACTTTTGTTCAAAATAAAAGCTAAAAACCAAAAAGTACATTGGGTTGCAAATATTCAATCAGATAAGTTTGGTCCGATTATGAACCAAAATAAAATTAATTTGAAATGGTACAGAATAACAGTAAAAGAATATCTAAATGTTGTAAGATGTTTAAATGTCAAGAGTATGGTCATTTTCAAAATAAATGTGAAAAGGATTTGATATGTGGGAAATGTTCGAGAAAAGGACATAATTATTGGGAATGCAAAAATAAACCTGAATGCATTAATTGCATACAAGCAAATAATAAATATAAATTAGCTTTAGAAACTAAGCATTCAAGCTTAGATAAAAATTGTTCCTGTTTTAGAAGACAAATGGATCTTATAATAAGAAGAACAGACTATGGGTAATGTTCTCATAAAAGAAAAGGAAGGAAAAGAAGGAAGAAAGAAAAATGAATGGTGGATAATTTTGAATTTCATATGTTAAAATATGCTAAAAACAAATTGAAAAAGTTATTCATTTTTGTTAGACAGTCTCTGTGTATTATTAAATTTATATTAGATTATATATTATTGTACAAATAATCTTCTTTACGACAAAGATGTCATTTGTTATATTTTGTATTATTGTATATGGAAAAGTGTTCTATTCCCTAAGTTAGGAATGTGTTAATTTTAATTGAGTAAAATTTATGTATTATTATATTTTTGTTGTAACAAGTTGTTTCATTAATAAAGTTTTTAATTTGTTGGCGAGGTTAATGGATCTGTCGGCCAGTAACGAGTACAGTATGGTGGTTGATTATAAATTCAACTAGTAGTTTCAATAAGCCCTGCATGTACCGTAAAGGTTCACAGGATTAAATACCGGTCTTACCGTTAACACGTAAGTACCGAAACAGTGGTACCACGGAATAAATTCATTTACACTACAAGTGTATATCAGGGACTAAGTTTTAAAAAAATGTTAAATATGAAATCACAATTTGGAAACTAAAAGGTTTTAAGCCATGCCAGGCACCACGCATATTATGTCAAAAATCCATTCCTTTACAAATCGTACAGGGTTATTTGAATATGGAAAGTCAAATTATACCTAAAGAAATTTTTTCGACGTTTATGAAGAATCGCAGTCAAAGTTTTTTGACACTCTCATAGCAACCGAACGGAAATCAGAAGGAGAAACGCTCATTTAACGTTCTCAAAACGCCTGAATGTATATGCGTGTGATAAAATTACAGGCAAAGGACGCAGTCACAAGAGAACATTATGATTTAACTTTCAGTTTATATTAAAGTTTTAATAAATATTTCGTTGTAATTTATCTTATCTTTTATTTACTAGAATATCAGTGCAACCTCTCACAATTAATGGCACATAGTTTATCATGACGTCATTGCACAATTCGCTGGAAATGGGTTAAGGTTTATAATGTGAACCTTCCCCTCTTTTTTTTCTTTTAAATCGAAAAGTACTTTGAATTCCTATCAACTCAGTTTTGAAGATATAACACGTCCTAATTCCTGATGTTACTGTCGCAATACCAGTATACGCATTATCCACGATCTCGCATTATGGTTTGTTACGTTTGTAAGGATTCGAAAGCCAGTGATGAAAAATGCAACAAAATACAACTAGTTTAAGACTGCGAATTTGTCACTAGAACCAGTATCAATAGTGCGAGATGTTATTCTTAATCTAGATAATTTTAATTCATATGCACTTATTAAACGAACTGATAGTGAGAATTAATTAAATGTGTTGGGCTCATGAGTGGCAGAGCTGCGAAACTGCTAAGCACTAGCAGTTCAACTCGGGTTAATTGATTTTTCCCCTTTGTAACTTGTATATTAGCAAGTTTTCCTTAAAACACCCTCTGCGAAGGCATCTCTCTTCATAGGCACAAAGCCTTCGAGCTGCTTTGCTTTATTCAATTAACATAACCTATTAAGTGTATTGGAGATTTTCTCAACTAGGAAACCGAAAGCTCTCATCTCGTGAATTCTTTGGTCAAGGATTACTCTTTATTTATGTAAGGCAAATCACACGAGGGTTATCTGCCTAAGGGATGGGGCGCCTTCATCGAGAACTTTCTAAGTGCTCGTATTCACGTTTTGGTCATGAAAAACATCGTGTAGATTAATACAAGGCTTCATAAAATTCTATTAATTATTACTATTCCATTAATACAAAGTTTTATCTCTGATTAAAGTAACTTGCAGTACTTTGCTCCGAAAGCCAAAATATTGCTTGCTGCAAATACTAGTGCAACCAGAAACACAGCATAGGATAGTCGGAAGCCCTGTTTCACTGGTGCAGGTGAATAAAGAAATTGGCATACCACCTCGCTCGGTTAAGCTACTGGTATAGCCTAACCGAGCGAAGGTAATCCTTCATCTGATCCATTCTAGGCGAGTTTATCGATGCTTGTAAATAACGTATGGCATAGTGCATGACGGATATGTATTTAGGGAGGGAATGCATCGTGGAAGACGTTTTAAAGGTAACCAGTACTTAGCTGACTACCTTAGCTGCTGGCTACTTTCTGATACTGTAACCAAGAAAGGCTCCACTGTATATTTGTTTATAATATTTTAATAGAATTTGAAAACGTCGCAGCAATTTAGCAATCCTTTTTTTTTTTTTTTTTTTTTTTTTTTTTTTTTTTTTTTTTGTCAATGAATAAAACAGTAGCTCCAGTCTTTGCCGTCTTAATAGTATTATGGGCAATCGGGCATATCAGTGAGCTGGGGCTTCTGCGACAGTGAAACGTAAATTTGTTAGCATGAAGCCCTTATGCTTATGGGACTCTCGCGAAATCCCCGCGAAAATGTTCTATGCGTTAAGACGACCCTAGCTCCGCTAAGTTGACGCCCCTATGCATCGTCTAGGTTTGCCCTGTGATAAAACCATTTCTGGGTCTAGTACCGATCATGGCAAAATTTAACAGTCATATGCACAGCGCTCCGTTATGTGTACTTAGTCACCGTTTAGAATACAATTACGGGACATCTTTTTTATTGTAGTACTCTAATAGGAAAAGATTTATATGCCGACTTTGAATTTCTTTATATTACTACGGTTCTTAAAGGAAAAAAAAAAGCGATACTGAGGGGATGGTTAATTGAACGAAAATTTACTTCCAAATCAGTGTACTCATCATCACTGAGGTAAAAAGTGAGTCAAGTTTTAAAGGCGGTATTTGAATAAAAGCATCACTTTGGTCTCAGTATATCCTGAAGAAACGATCCTCTCAGGAGGACTTCACTGGAAGAAATTATACATTACCGAAATGTTTTTCGGATATATCGTCTCCCATATAGCTCATCAGCGCCCTCAAAATCCATCGGAATATGTGTAACTAACATAAGTGATGGACTCGAAATTATATGCAGTGAATAAAAATTTAATAATGTGTAATATGCAATGCTGAATTTGGAATACGGAGAATCTTAGTTGAGTATTGCATGCATTTTAAAGCCAGAAATGTAAAATGAATAGACTTAAATAAAATAAGAAAATAATCAGGAATCTTTCAAAAATAATACAGCCACATCTCGTCACACTGTAATAAATTGCTTGTCACAGTCTGAGGGAAAGATTACTAATGGCGAACTTTTAATAGATCTCTTGTTAGAATTAGGAACTGCAGAAAATTTTGAAAATAAACTACTACCAAAATGTCGCGCATGTTGCTGGACTTTATTTTACTTCAAACATAAAGTAATTTCTGTTTTCATTAGTACATACTTATCATTTCTTTCTATATGAATTCTGGATCTTAAGGCATCAGGAATGCATACAAATTAAACGCTATGGCTGCGTAGCTCGTATAACGTGATTATAGCAGGAAATAGCAATAAAAACTTTGAAAGACTACAGTTTGCTACTTATTAATTATTTTTTCCCTTATTACATTCCAAGTAACCAAGTATCATCCGAAATACTAATCAGATGTAATCGTGATATGATTTTGTAAATATTCTGTTGTGACACATGCAGTGAATTAAAATTTTCGCTCACGAACTCAACGAATTGCTCAAAATTAAATTCAACATTTCCTCAACAACGATGTCATAGATAAGACGAAATTTATTCACACATACAGTTTAAATATTACTCCACGGAAGTAATGAGTGTGACTTGGTAATATCATATAAATAATTACTCATATTACAACACTCAGAAAATACCATACATAATTTTATTCACATACACTTCCTAAAAAGGTTAAAGAGGCACAGATTTGAAAATAGTACCTCGACAGCAAAACGTAACTGCATTTCTTCCCAATGCTTAGAAACGTCTGTTCAAGGCTAGAATTTGAATGAAGCACGTGCAACACTGTAAAAAAATTGCATGGGAAGTAATCTCATTTACTGATAACCATCGTGCACATCATCAACGGCTTCAGCTATCGCGCACATCATCTATAAGAGATAAGTCTTGGCACGTTCTCTGTGCTTAAATAAGGTTAGACCTACTTTTTCTGTGCAAAGAGCAATTTAGCAGTTTAAGTTTTTTACAAGACTTGGATTATTTGCCGTTACAGCAGAGCATACAATTAGACTAATATTTGTTGTTCAAAAACATACACAACTGCGTTCTTGGATTACGTGCTTGGATGTTGGATTACTTGTCGCTATAACAGCGCACACAATGCTCCTAACAACTGCTGTTAAAAAACTTTCTTTTTTTTACACTATTTGAATCTTATCATGAAACAATACAGGCAACCAAAACTTAGGCAGAAAAGCTGGTAACTTTAAGATCAAAATATTTTTAGGAATTTCATATACGTCTGAAAGATTGCGACGACTGTTCTAACCTGAAAACAAATTAACTGAATACGGATAGAGTACTTACGTGTTATTGCAACACATTGGTAGAAGTCGCCGAATTTTCAGTATGTGCCATACTCTGGCAACCATGCTTATAACGATCCTTCAGTCAAGCAGCGACGTTTCGCGTTCTTTTTATTGTATTTAAGTATTTCTTTTTATAAATAAATCCTGATATTTTTTGCTTTAATTTTAAAATATGCGTTTGTGGGATTTGCCAGCAATGGAAGAAACTTCAGTAAAATTTCTACAGGAATTCACAATTTTGTCACAAAATCATTAAAAGGGAACAACGAGGAGATTCGTTTGGTAGGTAAATGATGTTGCCGTGGTTTGTTGCGATGGCGAGTCTCTGAATTCTCCGAATTTTTTAAAGCGAAGGCTTTGTACTTGGGGAGAAGAATAGCGCATGAAAATTACAGAAAGATTTGAAGAAGAGTTTAAGCGTTTTTTTGTTTAATGTATCACGTAATTTGATTGCTAAAGTATGTTGACTTGTCATATCTTATGATAAATATCGGTATTTCGAGAATGTTTTTAAAAAAGTCGCGAAAACCACCAACTTGCACCAGATAAATAACTTTTATCTTTTCATCTATAAAAATTCACCAAACTGCGCCAAGGTTGTTGCTTTATAGCTTTGAAGAGACTTTTTAATTTGTTCTAAACGAAATCTTTTAAGCTTGTTCGAATTGGGCGAATTTATGCACTTTAAATTTATTTTAATTAAATAATTTTTAAACCATTAATTCTTTTAAGTATTAAGAAATTATTAAAGTTTTAATATTTCAATGTAATTTTTTATACATGGAAAACGTTACAGAAAAATAATTGTAAACTCTAGTTCTGCTGAATGATTTGAGTTATCATGAATTATTAACTGGAAAATTATAATAACATTTAAAACGCCCCCCCCTTTAACAATTAAAACTTATGTCTCAAATCAGCCGTAAAATCAAATCAAAAAAACAACATTATTCTGAAAAGTACCACAATCTAAGAAGTGAAATCCTAAATGACTGCATGGCAAAACACAGGAGGGCTATCTGCCTAAGGAAAGGGATAACTTAATGGAGCACTTTTTAGGGAAAAGTAGCTTGTATTCACGTAACACATAAGCAGGCCACGAAAACCAACCATGCATCCAACCCATTCACCTTGATACAAACTCAGGTTAAACTACCAGTATTCAGCAACAAAATATATAGTGTCCCCTCCCCATATCCAATTTTTTCAGCTCATGGAAGAGCTGTATACGTGTTTATAGCCATATGTATCTACAGTTTTTTTTTCCTCATCGTCCATAACTTTTAGTTCAAGTTACACCAAAGGCAGAGATCTCAGGGATTATTTGCAAACAAACGTAACCGTATATTTATGATATGCAATATTATGAAGTGCCTTTGAAAACTTTTTAAAAGTTCTGTTTCGAATTTATCTTCAGGTTTAAGTCTTAAGAGATTTACTGACATTAATAGCATCGTTGTTGAATTTCAACCAAACTTCAGGTTCAAAATAAATGTCGTCAAAAAGAGAACCACAAATAGTGACATTAAAATCAGGATTTTGAATTCTTTTAAAGAAAATTAAAAAATATAAGGGTATAAAAGTCTTTAGACGTATGAAAAACTGATACTCAGACATCGAGGAAGAGAAAATTATAATGATTAAAACTACTATTAAAAACTAGATATTATCAGACGTTTATTAAAACTATAAATCTGAAAAAGTTCCAGTAAGCAAAGAATAAAATTAATAATAATAGTAATAATTGTTAAATGTCGTTTTAAAACATTAAGCAACTTAAGGTCTTTTGAAAGTTTTTTCCGGTTTCCTTCTGTTTTATCGCTACTAAAATTTTTGAATATGGCGAACATAAAATGGACCTTTTCGCTTTACTTTATTAGTTCTAATACAGATCTCGTAAATATATCTGTGGCTAAAGTTTCCTGTTAAAAATATACTCTTAGTAGACAGACAACATATAGTTAGTGTGTAATTAAGCATATGCTGAAAGCGAAATATGAGATACGATTTTCTTGCTCATTTTAGAAGTCTTGGTCATCTGGTAGCGACACATTCAGCGATGCTGAGCGAGTAATTAAAAATCCCAGAAGTCATAAGAGGAGAAAAAACAACAAACTCTCCTTCTGGTAAATACTAAGCAACTCAGCTCTTTAAGAGAGAGAGAGAGGGCAGCCAAAGGGCACATTTCAATCAGTTCTCTTCTTAGATCAGCAAGAGGTGATCCAGTTCAGAGAAGTATCCATCCATCTTGGGTGGGTTTACGCCTTGAATGTCCAGATTGACGAAACATTTCTGGCCCCCTGGCAACTGTCGCAAAACGATGTCGGAACCAGGGTGGCTTATTAAATGTAATTGACTCCCATTACTAACTGTCAAGGAGAGACTTCAAAATCTCTCGACCTATTCAGAAAGTTAGTTAATATTCAAGAAATCCCACTGAGTATGAGAAATGAGTCCATATCTTGGGGCGGTCAGGGGTTAATGGAAAAGTATGCTACGGTAAGTGTATGTTAGGGTTAATATACACCTAACCTACTCCCACAGGGGGAGCTGGTTCAGGTGAGGGTGGGCGAAGATTAATTGAATCTTCAGCTGAAAATGCAGGCGATATTACATCATCACTAATTATCAGTAACCTAACTGAAATAAAAATCAAAACTTTATACGAGTATAATACATTACAATCCTTTGAAATAGACCAGGACTTATAATTTAAAATAAGTAACATATTTTAAATTATAAAACCTATTTTTATCAAAAGTGTGAGCATCCTTTTTTTTTTTTTTTTTCAGTGAGAGAAAGAGATTTAGAAGAGCATGGTTTTCTAGTTTAGAAGGAATAAAGTTATGTTAACTTCAGTCGAGAAGCTAGTTCGATGTATGCCAAACTTCACTTAAGCAAATATTATTTAAATTTCATTTTTAACTTCTTGATCTCATAGAGTTGGTGGTGAAGATGGTTGATTATTTAATTGTAGCAAGAAGCGTTTGGATAAAGAAGGAGATGCCTTCTTGGCGCACGTTAAAGATTGGCTCTTATTTACTTTAACACGAGATTGCCTCAAAGAAGTAATTTTGACTGCTTTTTAATTTCAATTAGAAAAACAATTATGTATACGAGTATAATGACACAATTTCTTGGAATTTTGTGACTTTTTGTACAACATATAAATGCGTTTATAAATAATTGTAGTTATCCCCCTTCTTTCATTTCCGGTATATATATGTGTTATACCTATATTGCCCAAAAGCAGTCATTTTGACTGCTTCGAAAATTTTAAATAATCAAATGACTCTTATTATTGAATTGAGTAAATTTCTTACATGACCAGTTCGGCTCTGTATTGAAATAACAGTTCTCATTTTTTTTTCGATCACCGTCACATGATAACATACAAATACATGATAAATTCCAATTCAGAAGTCAAACAACAAAAATCAGCGTTATATTTACAAAATTTATGTTAACTTCAGTCGAGAAGCTAGTTCGATGTATGCCAAACTTCACTTAAGCAAATATTATTTAAATTTCATTTTTAACCATTTTTAACCATTTTAACCATTTTTAACCATAATTCATTTGCGGTTTTGCAGCTGAAGATGGTGGTTCGGTAAAACCATCGAAACTAGTCCTGTGAAAAATTTTGTAAATATAACGCTGATTTTTGTTGTTTGACTTTTGAATTGGTATTTATTCGGCGTGTTATTGTGTCTTACATGATAAATTGTCGATTTGGGCGTATACTTGATAAGTTGAAGTTTCTCAATAAGCTAAAAAAAGTACTTGTTATTCGAATCTCAGTGTACACGTTATTCTGAAACTTGTCGAGCCATATACAAGCTGTAGAAGAAATATCACGACCGATAACTTTTCCACCAGCATGTCACTCGCGACAAAATTATTGGCCAAAAAAATAATTCTAGTTGGTACAATTAGAGGAAACAAAAGAGAACTACTCAAATCAGCCAAACAAACGAAGGATAACATGCCTCGTTTTTCCACTCTGCTATATAAATCAGAGAATTGTGCTCTTACAATATAATAAAAGCAAACCAAATAAAAGAGTAGTTGTTCTAAGTTCTAAGCATAAATTTATGGAAATTGATAAGAGTAATAAAAAATGTTATCGGAATCTATTCAATTTTATAACAGCACAAAATTGAGGTGATATGATCGATCAAATGGCCAGAAATATACAGTAAATGCTTCGATCCTTTACAAAGAAACGACAAGAATAAAAATACAACGAAAAAGTTCTTGTTTCAATTAGCAGAACAGCTTTCCACCGAATACAGAGCTCTAAGACAGAAAAAGTCATCAGAACATGAAGACCCACAAAAATGAACTGCAACATCATCAAATGCAACCCATTCTAACAAACGCTAAATTTCTCAAGTACGACTTTGCCACAACAACAAAACAAATAATATATGTGAAAAATGTCAAAAGTATGTTTGCGGAAGATGTACATATAAAAAAATTTCCACTTTCATTTGCAAAAAATATACAAATAATTATGCATAAATTATTTTTTCCCCAAGTGAAGTAATTATTTTATTGTTAATATTTACTAATAACTTGTTATATAACTGTTAATTTTAAACAAATTTCTTTACACATTAGTTATTCTTTCATAATGCAGTTATTTTGACTGCTTTTGGGGCAATATAGGTACATACTAAGTTTCAGTCTTTCTAGTGTTAAGCCCGGAGCAAAATACGTAAACCCCATAGAGCCAATCTGTTCATTATCTTGTAGAAAGTGAATTTTTGTACGAAATGAATTTAACTTTTTAAGTTACTGAAGAAGAACTCAAACATGTATTACGACATGACTGGATTCATGCCGCACATTTATGCAACACAGCGGTGCTTACGTTGCAAACAGAGTTAAAGCATTTTTCGATTATTCAGAAACTGTTTAAGTTCAGCGCAGAATTGCTTTGGGTCGAAAGCATATTTCTGTTACACTACAATCATCTGATTTTGAGACTATTAGGAAATCAGAGTAAATACATTAAACTCTACATAGCTATCACACATAAAAAGAGAAGTATAGGTGCCTTCAAAGCAGGTACCGTATATGAGTGATTTCCACGAAAAATTTTCAGAAACTTAACTCTGCATATAGTCAGTTCTCAGTATGCTGGTTTTAACTACCCGAAATTTGTTTACTACGTGAGATGACATCACGAATAAAAAAGAAGGAAAATAATCTTGGTAGTTCAATCCACAGAAATGGATCCTGTGTTCAAATCAGTATTAAAATAGTAAAGGATTGTAGGATGAAGTTGCAATAGCTTTTTTATTTAGATGTTAAGCATTAAGAAAAAGAAGTTTTAACAGTCTAAAATGCCCATGTTAAGGTAATATAACGACATTTTACGCGTCTTTATTTTTCATATTACCGCTTTACTGAAACATACATCTTGCCTTCAAGTTTTTCTGTCACTTTGTTCTGTCAGGGTTAGAGGATGAAACTAAGTAATTCGTTAGTGACACCGAACATAAAATTTAAACGTTATTAAAATGCTCGCAGTTTAGTTTTTTTTTCATGCTTGCAGTTTTAGGCTTAAATATTGTAGTATTATGAATTCAGAGTTAAAATTTAATATCAGAAAAGTGTGAACATGCTTCAGTGTTTTCTGAACTGCCTTTTGACGTACTTCCAATTACAGAAGCTTTCACATTTCATTAACTTTCTTACACAGGAATTGTTTTATATTATGCTGTCTTATGTTTATGTTACACTAGGATAAACCTAAATAAAATTACTACTGTTTACTAGAGGTGTTTTCTTTGGGCATTATTTTAATAGGATTTATTAAGAGTTTAAATTTTATGATACTATGTTTTAAAATCAAATAACGTACTTTACACATTTTTTTGGTAAAACAACTTTCTCAAAATTTTGGACAGAATTTTAACTATTTTGCCCAAATACTTGCCTACTTTGGTCTTCTTTCATTAAATCTAATTTTTAATATTTTCTTTGATAAAAATGTGAATCAATTTAGTTTTATAACATTCAACTTAAACTTTAAAAACTTTTAAACACCTGTTAAATTATAAGTTTGTGAAAGAAATAGTTTAATTTTAATCGAAGTGAAAATATACCCTTATATTCAAGAAATCCGTAAAGCAGCCACGTCAGGTGCGTGGATCTTGCAGTTCTTTAATCTGGCTATCAGACGGCGTTAATGTGTATTCTGTATATAAGAAATGTATAAATGACACCATCAGGTACAACATAATTCGTGTTGTAGTGCAAACGCAGATAAATGATATTTTAACCATTTGGCATGATGTCGCGTTTTTGAGTTCAAGCATGTTTGAACCATTTTGTTCGATGTTGCATTTTTGAGTTAAAAGCTTTCGAGCCCTTTGGTCAAAATGCTTGGTCTTCTTTGATTAGAAAAATATCCCTATCATGTCATAACCATCTTATTTGCAAGAAATTTTATTTTGTAATCTCTCTCATCAGTCTTACAGAGTAAAGTCTATGAAGTCAAAGTTTTAAACAATACAAATAATTCCAAAGGATGCAACAGTCAATCTCTGATAGATGCCAAAGTGGCGTTTTACCAATACTTCCAGCAATGTCCACAGCACAGAAGCAAGAGGCTGCATTCCGATGCGTATTATTTCGAAAATGAGTAGATTTCACATTTAATTATGTAAAATTTTCAATACGGTGGTAAATTTTTACATAACCATGTAAAAATTTTAAAATCCAAATGGAACAGTATCTTTAGTTCCTCGATAAAACTGTGCTTTTTAAAAGTGAAATGTTTTACGGTTTTTAACATCTAATGCACTCACATGGAAAGAAAATTAATTAAAGAATTATCAGACACCTTGACAATGAGACTGTTATATTTTATTATATTTTTCTTTCTTCATTTGACAACTACGAAAACTTATAGACTCCTTGGCATTTAAAAAAATAGTGAGCGTATAATTTGGAACTGGTTCACGCCAAAGTAGGTTTGCTAAAGCTTAATCAAATTACGCCAGCAGAAAAATTGAATCCACTAATTTAACGAATCATTTAATCATATCAGAGGCTAATTTAGTATGTTTTCTTTAGTCGAAAATCAGAATTTTAAAATACGAAATAAACACGAGGAAACAGTTTGTACTTAAGAGTCACTAGGTCAAAAAACTAATATCACAACAAAAATTAAAGCTGATTTTTTAGGTGAGTAAACGGTAATGGAAATTTCATTTTCTGTAATTAGTTGCGCTTAATACCGTCATTTTTATTCAGGTAGCACGACTTACTGAATTTTCAAATCACTTCAAAATGAATTTCAAATCACTTCAAAATGAATTACTAAACTACTAATTTCCCTTTTAATATTCGTAAGAAATCATTTTAAACGTAAACATTTGAAAATGTTTTATAACAAGGTATATCTATTTGTTTAAATTCTTATTGAAAGTTGAAAAAATCAGATGATGATGATGATGAGTATATTTATCTAATTACTGATTGAAAGATATTTTAATGGCAAGCAAACCATAAAACTCAATGCCCCCCAAAAAGAACCTTATTCTAGAAAAAGACCCAAGTAAAGAAATGAATTAAAATTATAATGCAACATGACATTTCAGATAAAAAGTGCTCTTCCATAATAAATAAATGTTCCTTATTAAACATACACCTGAAAATTCTAAAGCTTTTTCCTTAGTTGTTAGCTTTCCTCCTTTTACATTCATCTTTCTCAGATTCAAAAATGGAAAAATTCTTTGCTTTTAAAATTTGAGCTGCTATCTTGGGTATCATAGTTTCGGTAGAAATGATAAATTCTAATCTAGATTTATTCAAATTTCTTCATTTTCTTCCACTCTTTTTCTCTCATTATTGAATTCTTGGAAAATCGTACGAGACAAGTGTAGGCTTACTGAAACTGTTCGATGATTTCTGATGCATCTTCTACCATTTCAATAAGAATTATACGCAAGATTGAATTATATTATTTAGGTCACTGCAAAGTACACGAGATTTATCTACCTAAGGGCAGATATACCTTCGCAGTAGACTTTCCAAGGAAAATTGACTCTCACTAAAACTCCCATGCAACCACCCACTTTGACGTGATCTACCCCCAGCTCGAACTACTAGAGTTCCAACGATTTTACCGCTCGGCCGCTGATGAGCTTGGGTTTAAAGCAAAAAACGCACACCACAGCATCAAATAAAATCAAAATCAGCCTTAGATTTGTGATTTTGTAGAAAATTTCTATAAAATTAGCGGTAATGAAAGATTAATCTTTACTTAACTTTATATTTGCAAGAATTATTTTTTCACTTAAATAACATGTACCATCATTGAAAATAAAATGTTTGTGTGTACGATGATTCTCCTCCCCTCAATGGTAAAACTTCACAAAGTGTGAAGATGGCTGGAAACGCAGTTCAATCTTCAACATCACAATTCATATAAGAGAAAACTCTTCGTTTCACCCTCTTTAAAGGTCGACTGATCCCCATCCATCATCCGCTTTCAAAATATTTTTTGGTTAAGCATGTATTTGACCCAGAACCCTATAAATGTCCAAATAACATCTCACGCAGCTGAAAGATTAGAATCAAAGCAAATTAAAACTTTTAATCTATAACTAGTGATCTTCCAAGCGTACCTGCTAAGGTTTTCCTCACATTACTCAGCAGGTAGTATAGGTAATCGGAAGAGTTCTCCAAATAATATCTATGAATTATTCTTGTACATCGTAAATTTTTCATATTTTTTGTAAAAGGTCTCGGGGAAAAAGAATATGCAGTCGTCCAAAATTTAACAGTTCATTGCTTTTCTTATAACAGTTTTCTTAACTGACATATTTATATATACATGTAGCTTACCTATATGGTTTTATATACATGTATTTTACGTATATGGCGATTCACAGAAAACAATTGCATTTATTTCTGTTAATATCATAAATACGTTATGTTAGAATGCATTATCTGAAGGGAAGAGTGTACCCTTCACTTTTGATACTTAGGAAATTCTACTTAGGAAAAATACACTTTTGCTACTTAGGAAAGCTGAATATTAGGAATGAAATCTATGGTATCGATACGGCAGTCCTCCAACGAATGGCTCGGAAAGGAACGTCTTCATAACAGTGGTGCCGTAACATAAACGGGAGGTCAAGTCCTCCCCTGTTCAAAAAAACAGTGGCAAGTACCCTCGCGCAGTTCAGTTCCTAACTTAAAATAAAACTTAAAAAAACACACTTAATTCTTAGCTTGCTTATAATTGCTTGAACCTTTTTCAAAGACATTGAACTTGCATAAAAGTGACTGCACTTTTATGATAAATCTAGACTTAGCGTAAAATTTCCAACGTCTTTACGTAAAGGTACCAATAATTTTATGCAAATCCCTGAAATTCCACAATTGTACCAACGCTTATGCGTTGGTTTCTGTGAATCAGAATAACATTTTGGATCTTTTTTTTTTTCGGAAAGAGAGTCATATAATGTTATAGTTTCGTACTATTTAACTATGCTTAGCATTTCAGTCCTTACCTTCAAATGGCAACACAGCTGACAGCGCTAGGAAATGGGGAGTGGAAAGAAGTAAAAAAATAAAAATAATTCTGTTTTTTAAATTTCGTCTTCGGATATAGAATGCGTATAGAACATAAATTTATTCCAAGATTTTATAAAAAATTTCTACTGCATCTAAAATTTATTTTCTACAATATATTATGTCTAACGATTTAAATATTTTAACCGCCTTGTATTTGAAATGATGTGGAGAATACTGCGAAACCATTAAGTAACCATCTAGTATTTTTGTAAAAAATCAAAAATAGCATGAATTTATATGAACATAGGAAAACATAGTTTTCTACTGCTTTCATCAGTTGGCCACGAGTATGCCTCAAGGTGTCAAAGGGGGAAAATAGATTAGGTAAATGTATTGCAGAGAAACATGTAAGAGCTTACTGGATTTCGTTCTTTTATTCAAATGAGCCGGTTTTCTTTAGAAAGTCCTCCAGGAATATATCCCTTCTAATGAAAATGGCTCTCGTGTGCTGTGTGCAAAGGAGATTTGGAGCATGATCTGCTTTACAGAATAATATCTGACTATAATTTGTCAAGGGAAAGAACTTTTCTTCAGTAATATTTAATGAAAATTCGGTTTACGTTAAATTATCTCGCTTATTTAAAATTAGTTTTCAACGCTCTTTATAAAAAAATATCCAGTTATCGAAGTTTACTCGTACATAAGCGTCGTTTGCTATATTCCTTTAATTTCACATAGCTATAAATCACAGATTCCGGTTAGTAAATTCATATTAAGAAACTTTTTGCATGCACGACCTTTTGTGAATGATAAAAATTATTACTATTTCGTAAGAGATTTATTTCCATCTTTCTTATTAATTTAGAAATGAATATTTTAGACGTATAATTTATAAACTATTAAAGATATTCTGAATTGTGAATTTTATCTTTGATTGTAAAAACAAGTGACTGGTTAAAACTATACTAGTGCTTGAAATAATTATCAAATAAAAATTGTCAAAGCGTGCATTTATTCTTTCAGTTATTTATATTACTTATTACTAAATAAAGATACCTAAACTTATCTGAGCACGAGACTCAAGCTATTAATATGAAATTCTGATTTTCTTCAAAGCGTAGGCTTTGATATTTCTTAATTTTAAATTACTTCTTATAGATTTATAACAAAAGCTATTTAGCTTTTAGACTATTAGAGCTTTTAGACTATTCTAGTCTAAAAGCTATTCTGTTAATAAATAATACAGTTAGTCATGCTGTAGTTGTAACTTTGTAACTTATCTTACTTTTCTGAGCAGTAACATCAGAATAAATCCACGAGTTTTATGATTACGAGCAATAGAAGATTGAATTACGTTAGCGTGAACTTTAGGCACCTTATACGGCTTGCCCAGCTCCGTCCGCCTATGAGGAAGAATTCTCCTGGGGACGGATCCTAGGGTCTCCAACTACTCTTCCCTTACCAGAAAGCCGCGACTTTCGGTTATCCTTGTATTTTTAAGAGTTCCATGAAGTACAGATATTATACATTTACAAACCCCAAAACTTTCTCCTAGATTAGAAATCATCGATACCACAGACAACATCTCTAACCAGTATACTGAGTACGACGGCCCAGACAGTCATGACTATAAGTAAAATCTTTCATGGCGACAAATTTCCACAGTCCTCTAAACGTAACTATTTCTTAGAACATAAACAAACATCCTTGTTGAACATTACCTCTCTAAGGCGACTACTTCTACAGAAGAGCAAAATCTTCTGGAACTGTGAATTTTCTCTTTACAGAGGTTTCATTACAAATTACAGGCTCAAAAAAGAAAAGTTTTAATACGAATGAAAAAAGAAATTATTGAAGAATGAACTACTGAGAGCCCTCCGAGAAAAATAAAAATTACTTGAAAATCATACCAGTTCGTACGAATATGAGAATATATAATTATATCATTTTAAAACAAATTATTACCTATCATGAACGCTTTCCAGCTTATTTAACCAGGTTTCACCTCCGAGGTCTCACCAAATTTATGTAAAAATTGTAATATTGCTAGAGACAACAGGCACTTCGTTGAGTCACGTCCCTTAACGCAGAGCGCAAGGGATTTACGTTCTGATTTTAATGAAAGCACAGTTTCAAAATTTTATAGGAATGGCTGTTTTTTTTCCATGAAAAAGGATAAAAATAATTATTAGAGAGACAGCAAGGATTAGTTATTGATTTTTATGTACGTGTTGAGATCTAATGTGTAAAGGTTATTCCTTTAGATCTAGTTTATACATTATTTTTAGTTGTTTTATTTTTTACTTCTTTTGTTACACGCTTGCTGCACTCTAGTAATATACATAAGTAATATGAATGTAAAGCATGACTAGCCTTCATTGTATATTGCACGGGTTGGTACCATTACGACTTATGTCAAAACATTGATTTAGCTAGATGGATAGGAGCCACGCCCCCAAATAAAATCATACCAGATCAAATATTGCAACTAACGCAAAAGCTGTGGCTCCTTTTATGAAAGCTCAGGATTTGCAGATTCCTTTGCAGTAGTTCCAATGTATTTCGCAAAGGTTCGAATACCCATATGAAAGTGAGATGATTTTACATAAAGGTGCCATGGATTTATTTTTCTTCCTGCTAGTTAATCAGAAAAGCGAACGAAAATCGGATAATGGGGATCCATTGTAAAGGCGTTCATACCCTTATGACATATGTTTCTTTCCAGTTGAAACTGATCTGCATAACGATGCAAGTACCTATTCACCCACAGCCAACTCTATAATGGCCTTGAAGCGCAGTAGTCACGTGATCAAGATGGTCGATTTATTTTTGTGGTAGTGTGTGGTAGTGTGTGTTTGTGAATTCGTGGTCGTGGGTTTTTTGGATGTATATTCTGCTATTAAGTGATTTTAAATCACTTATGCTAAGGTAAGTAATATATCTATACTTCGTTTTATACTTTTTTAATTTTTAGATTTATTTGGGAAAATTTGTAGCTGTTCTCAATCCTATTCAAGTATTCCGTTTTAACATAACATCGAATACATTAGTTTGGACGTTTCGCGTAGTGTTTTGAATATCTGTTTGGAATAGTACATTAGGAATTCCTTGTTTTGATTATTTCTTTCTAATAGCATATTTGACATTCTGTCCCAATAAAAGAAACTTTATCACCACAAACATTTCAGGCATTAATAACAACTACAGATGCATTCAATTGATTCCATGTTTGTTTCAAAAGTATGAAGCTGAACACATATTGTTAGGAAATTTTCAATGCTTCTGAATCACGTTTTGAAATGTATCGGCAAATGTCAGGTTCAGATTATTAAATAAATGACCTACAATTATTAGAAAATGAGAAGAAGCTTCGTTTTAAAAACAATATTATAATTTCATCATCAAATATGAATGTCCCTTTTACCAGATTATGCTAAAGATTCTATCTTTTCTTTTGAGAATATTAATTGATTATTCAAATTTACTAATTAATGATTTTTTTATAGAAAATGTTTCTTCTGATATTTTAGCTGTGCTAGTTTATGTTTCAGGTTATGATGCCATGAAAAAATTAAGGGTGATAAAATGCAATATTTGACAGGACTGGTTGCAAAGTATTCATTCAGTAGATAACAGCAGATGATATTTTTGGTTTTCTTAAAGAATTAGATAAGGGGGAAATTAAAAATTTTCCATCTGAATCTATTAAAATCTTCAATTGTATATTTCTTGTTTGGTGAAATTCTTAAAAACGTGGAAAATACATTTCTTATGCCAGGAAAGCAAATGGATATTTTATATAAGTTATCTTGCATACAGTTAGTACACCATACAGTTACTTTAATTTAACAGATTCTTGCACTTGTGAAATAACTTTACAAACTCGGTTAGAAAATATGTTTGATAATTTGTAAAATAATGTTAAATAATTATACAAAATATAAAAATGACAAAATCAATATAAAATGTTCATATAAAAATGTTAAAAAATTTAATTAATTTCAGTTAATAATTCAATTGTTTATTTTGATTTATGCTTTGTTTTTGCATAGATTATGTATAATATGTAGCATGTATGTATATGGTACAGCTTCAAGTTTTATGAATTTATTTTTAATAGTGGAATAGACCTGTAATTTGGAGAAATCACTTTAAAAAAAAACCAAGCCTAATCACTTACCTCTTGGATGGTTTAGAAAAAGTGATTTTAATTGGAATTTGATTTAAATTGGAACTAGTACAAATAGATGGCTGTCCTTTTTTATGAATGCAATTAGCATTTAGTTCTTTGATATTATCTTGAAAGATTTATTTATAGTACAACATGCATGTAAGTTCATCTTTATATTCAAATTTTCTAGCATTTAAGGAATTTTAATTCATTTCCCTGTTATGATAAAATTGAGATATGCAGATTTTATTAGTGAATGGAGTGAAGACAGATGACTATGGGTATTTGCTTTCTAAAAATTTATATAGCTGATGCGATGGTAGCGGCATGGAGTTTTACAAAATAATTCTTCCCTTAATATTTATTTTACTAGTATGAAAATCTAAAATTTACATAAATTTTATAAATCTATTGAATTCCCCCCTTATGTGGATTTTATATTATTTTGACAATACATTTGATTCAGATTACATAAATGGGTTTCATTTTTATCAAAATTACATAAATAAAGTTCGCATGTGGTGATTCTCAATGATATTTTTAGTTACATAAACGAAGTACAAATTATTTTAAAAATTATTGAAGATATACATTTTTACCGCCTCTAAAAATATTGCAGTATGAAAAATTTAATGTAAATCATACGACCTACTCACGTTTATTAATTTATATTTATTTTAAGACAAACTATTATTTTCGGTAAACTTTAACTCCGGGATTATGGTAGAGAGAAAGAGATCGACTATTTCGATCACGTGACCTTAAGAAACCGATTTCGCTTCAAGGCCATGATACAGTCGGCTGTGCTATTCACCGTTATGAAGGTTTCTGTTTTTCTCCCCAACAGTAGCCACCTTGCGTAAAGGTATTCAGCACATTTATGACAGGGCAAGGCAACACTGATGAACTGGACTTCCAGAAAAATGAAACTGTGCTCTCAGGAAAAAAGACGGAATTTTCGGTATTTATTGCAACGGTTACTAATCTATTCTAGACATTCTACATCTGTGTTCTGTAGACATTCTACATTTACGTGAACCTTTCTTAAGAAACAGGTGTTGGATAGATAAGTCAAAAAGCCGTTTTCAGGCCGATGAGATAGCCACATGGACAAGGACTGTAATAGTACGTAGTTTTGGATTTTCAGGTAAACAATACTTTCATACAAGTGAAAATTTAACATAAAATTTCATTCATTAAAACAGAGGGCCTTTTACTTCTTTGTACGACGTGTTGTAATCGCGAAAAATTTCGGGTATCGTATTTCAACGGAAATATCCATTTTGGCCGCTGCCAAATCCATTTGGACAATTTTTTGCGTGATGTCTGTAAAGACAATATAAAGGCCTTTAAAAAAAAAAAAAAAAAAAAAGAGAAAAAAAGAAAGGGGGGACTACAAAATAGAATAAAAGTGTATTCAAAAGGGATTTTTTTCGTGACGTCTGTGCGTATGTAAGTACATTATATATGTATGTAAGCTCGCATAACTAAAAAAAAAAGATTAGCCGTATAACAATGAAACTTTTGTGTATGGGACTATTATAATATCTAGTTGTGCACCTCTCTATTTTATTGCAATCGTCAGAACCAAATTTACATATATACCCACTCCTTGTCCGGCCTTTATTTTCGCAATCGTTAATCATATACTTCCAGTTACAGAAGTACTTTAAATGGCGAACGGAACATATTCATGTTTTTGCAGCGTCAAATTAAAAAAAAAAAAAAAAAAAAAAAAAAAAAAAAAACTATTTTCGACAAATAACGAAATCTAACTTTTTATGCGGTCTCCCGGTTCCTATACTTATATACTTATATTTCGGAAAGTTTTATACTCGCTATGAAAAAATAAATTTTGAAGAGGTTTTACTCCCGTGAGACAAAAAAAAAAAAAAAAAAAAAAAAAAAAAAAACGGATATTTAATTTGAAAATTTTGAGTTTTTGATGCCATTTTCAACATGCCTTGAGAGATCGGTTAATTTGGTAAGAATAATTTGAGGAAATAAGTTAAAGTGCAGCATAAAGTGTGATTAATTTAATAGGCAAAGAAGTCATGTGGTGTCCATGCCAGACTTTTTTGGTGAGGGGGGTCGAAGAAGGGCCTGAAGCATTTGTCTCATATGGGCTTGCGATAATCTACCTGTAAGTAGCTTCTCTTAAGAATGGTATCATACACAACAGTGTTAAATATTACTAACATAGATGGATTTAGCAACATTCTCAAGATTAAATGATAATTCATATTTAGTATTAAAGCACTAAAGAATCTTAATTACAATTTTAGAAAGGTTTAATATATAGGTTGTGATGTTGCGTGGCCCCAACTTGTCAGCAACAGTAGTAGTGACTGCTATGAACTGGAAATTACACAAACTCTTAAGAAGGGTTTAACTCCCTTTTTATTCCACTTCAGAAGCTACAGATGCGTTCACTTGACGCTCACAAACTACGCTGACCCGGCGGTCAACTAAAAATTGAAACGTACAACTAAAAATAAATAATCAGGATGAATAAATAACAAGGTCACTACCTACGAGGCTCTATAAACGTGACTAACTTAACCGCGTTCTAAGATACAGCTGAGATTTCTGCAAACTTTCTGAATAAGAAGTTGAAAGATTCAACTAACTGCCGAAGTAGGCTCACAGGCCGAAACGCGCGGTTCTTAAATTTCTACCTAGCAACCTTCACGCTCGTGAATCAAGAAAGCACACCTACAAACTCGTTTCCCTTGTATTTAACTCAAAAATACTTCCGCTGAAAATTTGAATACTTTGCGCGTTCTACTAAAATTTACATACTCTGGCATTGGCAATTCCAAGGGAAAGTAAAGGCTTGACAGGAAAGATAGCTTAAACATAAAATAAATGTTAGTTAAAATAAATATAAACCCTACAAGGTTTATGGCAGATCATATGATGTGTAATTAGCAATTCATGGATTCTTTACATGGTTTAGTATTAGAGGATCACATTACTAATAACAATGCACTGAAGCTACAGCATTTTTTTTTTTTTTTTTTCATTTCAAAGTCTTATTATAGAGCTTCAGTTATGAGCTAGAATTTGCGCATGTGTTCTTGAATGGGAAGTAATGACGGCAGTTTCAAGACTGGTAGGAAGTAGTCGTAAGTATTTTACGTGACATAACTTGTTTAAGCATGAAATTAACTGTTACAGTAAATAAGATGCCTTTCATATTTTTAGGACCAATGGAAAATTTGCATGAAAAGACTATGATTTCTAATTTAGTGCAAATTAAATATTTCAGTATCATTCAAAAGACTTCGAAAAGTGTAATTCTTTTGAAATAATCACGTTCCTTTTAAGGGTTGAAAGTAGCTAAAAGACCGTTTCACATTTATTTGAGCAAAATATTTTCTTCTGTTGGTCATGCGCAAAACTGCATTTCGAACAAACCCATATTATTTATAATTTTAAAGCGGACATAATAGATATCGTCGCACAATTCTTCCGAATCACCCTTAAATGGCAAAATAGCAGGAGGAAATGTAATGATATACATAAGGGGGAAAAAGTTTTGAGCTTTAGAGAATTTCTGGAAAATAAACTGAGATAGATTTTGAAATTCGCTCAAATTCTAAAATTTTGTGTTTTCAAAATAACAAAGATTAGCCAGCCATACAGAAATTCTTAGTATCAGTCCACTTCTGTGATAGAAGCAATGAAAAGCAGGCCATCATACTGACTTATACAATAAGATTTACGTTTACCCTTTTAAACGTGTCAAATTTAAGGCAAAATCAACCTTTACTAACAAATAAAGATCTTGTATAAAGCAGTTTGAATCAAAGCAGTCTAAATAAGCTGTATAAAGCAGTTTGAATTATATGAACTCAGCAAATCAATGGGTAAAAACTGTATTTGCGAAAAGAAGCTTAAACTGATATACCAAATGGTTGGTTTCATTACTGGCGTAAAACTATAACTATTGAGGGTAACTCGGCGACGTCAATTTGCTTAAGGGCAGGAATGCATTTGTGGAAGATTTTCCAAGGAAACCTAGTCCGTAATTAAGCTACATTTAAGCCATATTGGTAAAATCTAAAGAAAAAATATTCATGTACAAACTTTTCAATGGATAATTTATCGAAAAGATTTCTGAGCTTAAGTAGTACACACCCGTACTACTAACGTTTAATATTTTAAAAGACTGGTAAAAATATATATATTGCATACTTCAAAATCATGTCAGTTTGTGGAGATTTATTTAACTAACAGTTATTTTTTAGTTAAAGCAACTTTCTTTTCTATCTCATTTTCACCCACGCTTTCTTGCCAGACTGTTAATAAGCTAGCGTGCGCGTATTAAAATGACGCAGAAAGAAGTGCTGTTTAAGGGAAGGTTTGGGGAAATGGTTTTAGAGCGTGTATTGAAGAATGGTGTATGGTGTGGTGTATTTAATTATGGCAAAGCACACAAGGGCTATCTGCCTAAAGGGAGGGATGCCTTTCGTGGAGGACTTTCTAAGGGAAACTGGCTCGTATACACGTTACACATGGGGAAAACCACGAAAACGCCCATGCAGCCAGCCCGTTCGCGGGATTCGAACCTCAGACCGAACTACCAGTGTTCAGCGTCTTTACCGCTCGGCCGCTGGTGGGTGTATTGAAGAATGGTAAATTAAGGAAATAATTTAAATAAAAACATGCTGCTCCGCTTTTAAATCAAAATGAGATCAGTTTGAGACGAGAGGTGCGCAGATAAGAAGGAAAGAATCATCGTAACTAAATAGAAGATGAAAAAAAAGAGCGGACAAACAACAGAGAACAAAGAAAAGGAACGAAGGAAAAAAATCCGCGGTTGAGATAAAAAATAAACAACAACAAGCAGATCCAAGACGAGCAGGTTTTCATAATGAAATAGACTGCAAGTCAATACTTTTATAAACATTACAATCAAAAACTAAGTATCAGCTCTTACCATTAATTCAATATAAATAGCATTGCTGCTTACGTATCCCTCGTAACCCTACTGCCATATTTTCCTTGGACAAAAAAGAATAAATAAAGCAGTCTTCTGCTTTCTTTCACTCACACTTTTATTCGTTATTTCATGGTTTTTCAAGCTACGTTACACTTTTTCAGACTTATAAGATGGAGAGAAGGGGTAGAGAGGTCACACACTAGAGCATGAATAAACGAAAGTGAGCCGCAGCTTAATATATGAAGAAGCATGACTCGCCCATCTTTCATCATACACGTTATTTTTATTTCTTATTTCAGTTACAAAGGAACAGAGAAAGAAAAGGAAAAAGGGGGAATAATTGTGCCTCACTTCATCGTGAGAAGTGTCACTTCATTCAAGTTGGTATAAAACAACTTGCAAGGGATTAACCGTACATAAAATATTTGTCCAAGTCCAGAAATGAAGGAAAAAAATTAGAAAAGTATCTCAGGTTAATTCACATATGCAATTAAGACGTCTTTTTCCATGGGCAGTTTATTCAGGTGGGTCTGGTTCACTCATGTACACTAAGGCGAGGCATTCTAAGAAAGCATTGTAATTCTCTTAATAACCTGTATGGGCTAGACAACATTCTAGCTTATAATCAGATTTCACGCAATTCCAGACTGTTTGCCTGTACAGCTGTTTCTTAGCATAGAAGTTATGCCATGATAACTCATTAAAATTTAAAAATGTATCCTTATGCAACTAATTTATCAAATGTCACAACTTCCATTAGTCTACAATTCGGCGAAGCAATTAAAGCAAAGCCATGATGAAATGTCGAATATATCATGTAATTTATTGCCCTTACACTGATAAAGAGAATAGATGCATATAGTTAAGGAATTTCAAAAGTTTTAAGAATAGGCTCGCTGTCTAAATAAGCATTAATTTCTGCCGAAATATGTGAACAAACTGAATCTTATCATTGGTTATATAGTACTTACCACTAAAGTGCGTAAGCAAAAGCGCAGCAGGCGTAAGGCATGTTTTAGAAATTAAAATTAATTTCCGAATGGTGGGGTTATCGGTTTCTTTTCTTCTTATGAGGCTCGTGAGCAGCTAGTGTGGAATTTTAAGTAATCTACGAATGACTCATTAATATCGGAAAGATTTATCTGTACCTATCAAACATTTCTGGAGGATTTATACAATGTTTTTTACGACAATACCAAAACTGAACGTAAAATTTATTTTTTCTCTTTACATAATGGATTTGCCGATTCCAACAGCATCCTACATCTGCCTATTATTACCTTCATTCATATATGCTGAACTGCCTATGATTAGACTGAAAATATATTGAAACTCATATTTCGGAGTACAATTTTTAATCAATCCATAACGCTTTCGCAATGTACGTTGGGAACAGTCTATATTATCTACATTCGAAAGCCATGTTCTTCTGAATTTAAAGAATATCAAATACTAGTTTTGTCTCTCGTAACGTAAGCAAAATAAAGGAATTGAATTCGGTCCATGCAAGAATTGGTCCATAGTAGCATTTCCTGGCCTTCAGCGCCACTGATTTTCTTTCAAAATTTTAATACTTAGTCAAAAAATCAACAGAGCAGTACTATTCATCCTCATTTTAAATAACTAAACTTTTAGAGTTCCAGAAAAGAATCAAAATCATATTACGGATTTTACAAGAATAATTCATGCATGTTTTGTTACGCTAAAAATATTTACAGTGTAACTGTTAATGGACGTTTTCTTGATGAAAGATATAGATTTATTAGTTTAAAATCGTAAACCGATTGATATGCATTTGTTGAGATGAAGGTTGTGCTGAAACGCCCAGGAGAAAAAATGAGCTGTATACATTATTTTAGAAAAATATAATACTTAAAGAATTAATGAAGTAAAACTTTGAGTAAATCTTAGCATTTTATGTCATGTGTTAAATTAAAGAAATGTTAGCAAATCTGATTCATGAGGCAACATCATGCATGTAAACAGAATTTTCATTTTATCGTTTTAATAAAGCATCCAAAGTATGTCATTTAAATTATTTTATTGAACGGTGTTCTGAAACCATATTCACAATATATTGAAAATGAAATTAAATGTAGGATTCGAAAAAATATTCAGAAAGTGATTAATTTATTTCAAAAATTTCCATTTACTATCAAGAACAATACAAGCCGAGTGATTATTTTTAGAATTTTCCAAACTGCACATAGTACTATTCAATTTCTTTATTTTGTTCTCTTTATTTCTTCCACTTTCTGTTGTTACTGCTCTTTCCTTTCTGTTCGGCATATTTTCCTTTTGGAAGACTTCTTTCATTTTCACACTCAACTTCTGCTATTAAATTCCCATTAATTTTAAAATAAATTTTGCTCTTTGATTTTTATCTTATTAAGCATCTGAATACCTACTATTTAAGTGTTATAAACAACATCTTTACCTAACATTCACATTTCTGAATCTCAAGGTAATCCACCATTCAAAAAGCAGTTGATTACTCTAAGATTTATCAGTTTGACAGCTCTTGCTATTCAACAAATAATATAAAGCGAGGAAATGTTAGTGTTGTTTAGTTAACTGAACAGGTTTATTTTCCTTTGTTTACAAGCACTGCGTCCGGATCTTCTTCCGTTAATAAATTTCTAAGAAATTGTAGGGTTTATATTTATTTTAACTAACATTTATTTTAAGTTTAAACTATCTTTCCTGTCAAGCCTTACTTTCCCCTGGAATTGCCAATGCCAGAGTATGTAAATTTTAGTAGAACGCGCAAGGATTCAAATTATCAGCGGAAGTAGTATGATTTAAATAGAAGGAAACAAGTTCGGTGAGAGAGAGTTATTCTTACTTAGCGAGCGCGGAGGTAGTTATAGAGATTTGAAAAACCCCGCGTTGCGGCCTATGTGCTTGGCGGGAAGTAGTTGCAATTGTTCCAGTGAGCTTCAAGTCTGCTGAATTAGCAGCCGTATTGTAAAACGCGGTGAGTTAGTTATTTGAGAGAGCCTCGTAGTTAGAATATTGTCTTTAATTTCTTTTCAGGTTTTTATTTTTATTTTGACTGCCGAGTTGGCACCGTTTGTAAGCATCAAGAGAACGCAATTGTAAATTAGTACGTTGAATAAAAAGGGACTTAAACCCTTTATAAGACTCTGTGGTTTATACAAGCTTTCACAGTCACCTCTTGGTTGCGTGCTAGTTAGAGGCGCGCAACGTTATATTGGCGCCCGAACACTTATCGAACTGAAATGGCCGAAAACTGGATGGAAGCCGCTGGACAACACCAAGAAATGACAACGCAGTTAGAAGGATTTGGATACCTGGTCCAGACTTTGAGAGCATCAATCAAGCCAAACGTCTATTTCGACGGAAAAAATTCGGTGTCCGTATTTTTAGAAGGTATAGAAAACCACTTTCAGCTCTATCCTGTGCCCGAAAGACAAAAAGTTGCTATCGCCACATCAGCACTAAGAGGACAGGCCGCGCTATGGTGGAAAAATATAGGCAAATTTCTTCTAGGTGAATTTGGAAGCCCGACGTATACTTTTGAAAATTTCAAAAAATCGTTAGTAAAGGCCTTCCCCATAGTGAAAGATCGCGCACGGCTGGAAGCCGAGCTATATAGTTTCTATCAACGGGATACAGCACAATTGACGGACTTTATTTTACGAAAAATCAAGCTAACGGATATGTTGTATGGGAAAAAACCCGATGCGGAGATTATTGAAATAATATTACCAAGATTGTTACCCGCTGTCCAAGACTACTTTGAAATTAGAAACCCAACCACATTGCAGGAACTTTTCGAATTGGCGGTGAAGTTTCAAAATCGCAGAATCGCGGAAAGAGCGAGAGGGGAAACATATTCTCAAAGTACCAGAAGGAAGGAGGAAACAAGAAATGGAAATCGCTCATATGGGGGAAAGAACTATCAAGCTAACGCATCGAAACTTGAAGGGCAAGGCCCAAAAAGAAAATTTGAAAATAAGCATCCGCGTACCCAGAAGACACAGATTGAAAGGAAAGCTTTAAACGACTAGAGGGGCCTGTGAAAGGGAGGGTCCAGACCCCGGAAGTTTTAGAAAAACCCTCAAATAGACATCTAAATACAGTCATCGTAAAAAACTCACAGCTACCAATTATACAAGTCCTGGTTGGCGATGTACCAGTAGAAGCCCTCATCGATACAGGGGCAGAAGGAAATTTCATGAGTGAAAAGTTCTTCAAAAAGAATTTTTATAGGATACGACTCTTTAAAACCAGAAATACGGAAATTATAGCGGCGCAAGGAAAAACATGTCACTGCATCGGGAAAGTAGCATTAAACGTACAGGTAAAAGAGGAAAATCTCAAAGTATTAATTTTTGTGGTGAAACACCTCCAACACTCTCTTATTTTAGGTATGGACTTTTTAAGGGCCGCGAGGGCCAAATTAAATTTTCAAGATAGTTCCGTGGTGCTGGAGATGGACCAGAGGGTGGTGGAACCTGTGGAGACACCGCAAGTGGACCTTAGCCATCTGAATGACCATGAAAGGCAAGCAATACAGCAAGTGGTGAGTAATTTTTCTAATTTGTTTTCAGAAAAACCAGGAAATTGTCAAATAGTTACGCATACGATACAATTAACTGCCGAAAAACCTTGTAGGACTAAACCTTATCGGTACGACAAACAAAAAGACGTAATCATCGAAGAACATATTCAGGAGATGTTAAAGAATAAAATAATAACGCCCATAAATAGTGAATATGAGAGTCCAGTCGTACTATGTAGGAAAAAGAACGAGCTTCCTCCTTCGGATAAAAGGGCTTGGAGGTTTGCTATCGATTATAGAAAACTAAATAGCATAACTAAATTCCCAGTTTACCTTTGCCGGTTATAGACGAGATCATTAGACAGATCAAATCGACGAGATATATGTCTACTTTGGACTTAACGTCTGGCTACTATCAAATAGCTATGAGACCCGAAGATATACATAAAACCGCGTTTATAACAAAATCGGGCACTTATGCATTTTTACGCATGCCTTTTGGGTTGTGTGGGGCCCCGTCAACATTCCAGAGAGCTATGGACATTGTTCTAAAGCCTGTCCTAGGAAAATCAACTTTAATTTATCTAGATGATATAATTATAACGAGTAGTACGTTGGAACAACACATTAGTGATCTCGAACAAGTTTTTAAATTATTAAAAGAGGCCGGTCTTACAATTAACGCCTCAAAATGCAAGTTCGCAACTAAAGAACTTAAATATCTCGGTTATAAAATTTCGCAAAAGGGTATAGAAACGCAAGATTCAAAAATAAAAGCTATTAAGAATTTCCCACCGCCCAACACCGCCAAGAAACTTTCGTCTTTCCTTGGACTATGTTCTTACTATCGATCTTTCATAAAAGATTTCGCTAATATTGTTGAACCACTCTTAGTAATCAAAAGAAAAAAGAGTAAATTTACGTGGACAGCGGAAGCTAACACGGCTTTTGAAAGATTAAAAGAAGCGCTTATTAATGCCCCTGTTTTAAAATTCCCTGAGGGCGACGAAAACCTGGAAATTGCGGCAGATGCATCAGACTATGCGGTGGGTGCGGTTCTTATGCAAAATAACCATCCGCTGGCATTTTTTAGTAAAACATTGAATCAAACACAAAGGAATTATACAGCTACAGAAAGAGAAACATTAGCCGTATTAATGGCTGTACACAAATTTCGAGTTTATTTCGGCAAATCGCCAGTAACAGTCTTTTCGGATCATGCGGCTGTTGGTAGACTTTACTCGGGAAAAAACCTAACGCCCAGGTTAATAAGATGGGCTTTAAAACTCCAAGAATATAATATCACAATAAAATATAAACCGGGTAAGGAAAACAATGTAGCTGACGCACTTTCTCGTATAAAACTGGACGAGGAAGGTAATGAACTTAAATGCGCTGTGTTGAATTCAAAAATTTTAGATTCTAGAGATACGGTTATTACTGAACTGAAAGCTGATCCTGAATTTGGAAATATCTATGCTTATTTGAAAGACCCCGAAGGCTTTGAGCATACAGATATCGATGCGATAAGAAATAGAGCAAAAAACTATGAAATAATAGATAATTTATTATTCTATACGAAAACAACGAACGAAAATCTTGAGTATAAGCCAGTCATCCCAGCCTCGCTTCGATTAAACATTTTGAGGGAGTTGCACGAAAAAAAAACAGCGGGCCACCTCGGGGTCAGAAAGACTTTAAAAAGGGTACGCGAGGCGGTATATTTCCCGCAATTATACAAAATAGTAACGGCGTATGTCAGGTCCTGCAATCAATGTCAGTTAATAAATGATATTAATTACAGCCCGGCCGGGTACTTAAATAGCATTCGCGCTACATTTCCGAATGAAATTTTAGGCATAGATCTCCTTGGTCCCTTCCCCCAGAGCGAGTTAAATAAAAATCGTTTTCTTTTAGTAATAGTAGATCATTTTTCAAAATGGATAGAAATTGTTCCACTTAAACGCGCGTCAGCCAAAACAGTCGCAGATGCATTCTTACACAGATACATTTTAAAATACGGTGCACCGATAAAAGTCATTAGCGATAACGGAAAACAATTCATTAGTCAAATATTTGAAAACATATGCAATGGACTTGATATACGCCATATCAAAATGGTTCCGTATAGACCACAGGCTAACATAGCAGAAAGAGTTAATAAAAACATTGTAAAAATAATTCGCAGTTACGTTAGCACACATCACAAGCGCTGGGATGGCTACATAAATGAATTAGCTTATGCTTTAAGAACGGCACATCATGATACTACGGGAAAAACTCCAGCAGAATTATTTTTAGGCAGAAAGTTAATTACGCCTTTAGATAAATTATTCTTTGTGCAACAAAGAGAGCAGGAATTCAAACAAAAGGACGTGCAAAAACTAATTGATCAGGCGCTTAAAACCTCGGATACGGCAAGAAATAGGCAGAAAATTTATTACGATAAAAAACGCCGTGAAGCAGATTTTAAAGTTGGTGATAAAGTATTGAAACGGAAATTTTCTTTATCAAGTGCCCCAGACAATTTTATGGCAAAGCTAGCTCCAAAGTTTGAAGGCCCCTATGTAATTCAGGAAATCAAAGGAGTAGTTTTATATCTTAAAAACGAGAGAGGGGAAATCTGTAAAGCAAGTCCCGACCAGGTGAAAAAATACTATAATCCCAATGATTTTGAAATCCTTAAAAGTTTCTTGCAGGACTCAAGTCTAAACGAAAAAGAAGGGCCAGAGACTGCAACAACTATTCCACCACCCAAGAAACGGAGAACTGAAGAGAGACCTAGCACTTCTACAACCCGGACGTCGGTATCAAAAAGAAAAAAATGATTATCCAACTCCGGCGTTTAAGAAAAACAAAAGTACAGATGAACCGGGTAAAGAAACCGTGGTAAAAAGAAAAACACCACCTACAAAGGATGGCAGGAGGAATTACACATGAAGAAGAACGCGCACACGGCCACAGAGTCAGGTGCCAGCAAGGCCGCCGTTCCGGAAACTGAAACGCCAACAGGAAGCACAGAAGTACGAGGAACAGAAGAAATTCAAGGACTCCAGACCGGAGGACGTCAAGACCAGCCGTCCCAGGCAGAAACGCAAAAGCCAACAACCAGACGATTACTCCGTCAAGAGGCCAGCATGTAGAGGACGCAAAAGAAAGATCAACGGGGACGACAATTGGAGATCAACAAGGAGAAGATTGACATCCATGACACCTCTAACTTGGGATCAATTTTGTCAAAAACGGATGACGGAGTTTCAAGCATCGAAAACTCAAAGATAAGTTAAAACCTTCTATAAATATTTTTCTCTTTTGTTCCGAAATGTTATGCATAAGTACGAAGTTCTATGTTTTGACGAAAGTCAATATGTCTCGGTTGAGACTTAGTTTTGTTTTACTTTATTTAGCTAAGGCAAAAGTATTATTTTCTTTAAGTGTAAAAGCTAAAAACAAGCATTTTCTGTTGGTCGAAAGACTAATTCTGTTATGTTAAAGCCAAAATTTGGCCGGAGATAAAAATAACTTCGTATTCTTGTATGTACTAATAAGAATTTTAGTTTCAGTGCCGCCAGCTTGGCGAAGGATGAGTAAAGTAAAAATTTATTTTCTCTTATTCATTTTATGGTAAATTGTAAAAAGCATATGTATTAAACTTTTGTAAATGTATGTAAATACTTGCATGTTATGTAAAAGTAGAATTTAGTCTAGAAGCATAAAATTGTAGATGCTAAAAGTGAATGCTTAAAAGCAATGAAGTCAAAATTTAAGTATTAAACTGTAAAGTCATGCTTTAGAGCGAAAGCCTGCATGTTTAAAAGATGAATGAGGGGGAAGTTAGAATGAATGTGTTTTGTAGGGTTCTCCACCTACATTTGAATTTTTAAGAATATTAAAGTAGCTCATTGAGTTGTAGAATGTCGAGTAAGGTGTGTCTATTTGGTCGTTGAATTCTAACAAATCATGGTGGTTAGGGGAAGTGTTGTAAGACTAAAACACGAATATTCCCGTTTGACACCACACACGGTGGAGAGCCAGGGTAAAGTTAAATTAATGCTTGAAAAATTGAATGAACGTGAAGTAAGCAATAACTAAGAAAAACGAAACGTTAAAAACAAAAATTTATTGTGTCAAGAAAGTGTAAATTATAATGTATGTAGAAAGATACTGATACTTATTCCTTCCAGATGCTGGAAGGAAAGACCAAGATTGATTGATGAAGTCCAGGAAAAGTTGCTGTAAGAAGAAACCTTTGTAAAGAGTAACAGAATTTTAATTGTTACATAAGATTATTTTTGTGTAAACGAGGCTTTCGCCAGTTAGTTCAGAATTAGATAAACTTACAACAGGTCGTTTGTAGGACCTGCTTCCAAGTTTTCCAAATTCTGGCAGCGGCAAATGTAGGGTTTATATTTATTTTAACTAACATTTATTTTAAGTTTAAACTATCTTTCCTGTCAATCCTTACTTTCCCCTGGAACTGCCAATGCCAGAATATGTAAATTTGAGTAGAACGCGCAAGCATTCAAATTATCAGCGGAAGTAGTATGATTTAAATAGAAGGAAACGAGTTCGGTGAGAGAGTTATTCTTACTTCGCGAGCGCGGAGGTAGAAATCGAGAATTAAAGAACCCCGCATTGCGGCCTATGTGCTTGGCGGGAAGTAGTTGCAATTGTTCCAGTGAGCTTCAAGTCTGCTGAATTAGCTGCGGTATTTGTAAAACGCGGTGAGTTAGTTATTTTAGAGAGCCTCGTAGTTAGAATCTTGTCTTTATTTTCTTTTCAGGTTATTATTTTATTTTGACTGCCTAGTTGGCAAAGTTTGTAAGCGTCAAGAGGACGCAATTGTAATTTAGTACGTTGAATAAAAAGGGACTTAAACCCTTTATAAGACTCTGTGGTTTATACAAGCTTTCACAGTCACCTCTTGGTTGCGTGCTAGTTAGAGGCGCGCAACGTTATAAAATGAATACATGAGATTGGTAATGCTTTTCATATTTCCCTGGAAGAAAATCCAGTTTTATATTTGAAAGGTTTAAGTGTGTGTGTGTGTGTGAGGAGGGTAGGAAGAAACATTTTGCAGCATAATTACAGTTTCTATTTTCGCTTCGTTGCTCGAGCCATCCGTAAATGTCGCAGATTTTCGTTTCACAAAACATTTGGAAGCTTTTTTAATACAAAATAAAGAAAAGCAGCTTATGATATTAAAAAAGGCATTGTTGGTTGCTTGTTTTAAAGCATGCTTAGGGATACTGCTTAAAGGGAAAACAGATTTTTTATTTAATTAAAAGCGCACAAGGGCCATCTACTCTTAAGCAGAGACATGTCTTCGTGGAAGACTTTCTGCGAAAACTGACTCATAGCTTTGATATACAGGAGGAAAACACCCTTGCAGACAGTCCGTTCTCCAGCACTTAAACCCAGGCCGATTGAAATGGATTAGATTATTTTAATCAGAGCACAAAAATGCTATCCAGATAAAGCGCACCGCACTTTTTGACACTGGCATTTAACGACTTTGTACATTCTTATGCATTCGGCCTATGATAGGCATATTTAAATAGAAAGCTGTTTTCGTGGAGCAATTTCTAACGGAATTATTCTAGTATTATGACTATGCATGAGGCAAAATTCGAAAAATCCATGCGTTTAAGCCATTATGCGAGGAAATGAACCCACGACGAACTACAAGCGTTCGGGAGTCTTATTCGCTCGCATTGGTGCTCTTAAAAAGATATGGAAAAGTGCTTTTCAAGGAATAGTCTCTAAAATAAATCAATACCTTAGATGAAGTATCAGTAAAATTTTGAAAAACTCATTGCTAGACGTCAAACAAACGATTAATTTGTACAAAGATACTTCAGTATGTAACAGGATAAACACACTTTACTATTTAACGTGATGCTTAATATGATATTGTATTACTTAATATAATATTTTATTACTTAATGTAATATTTTATTAATCAACGGTTGTAATGATGTACATATCTGAAAAGGTTGTCGATTATGTATATTATAAACCATATGAAAAAGCTGCATTATAAATTTCAACAATTAAAGGTATTATTAAATATAAGGTATAAATTAATAAAAAGTATGTATGTTACTTTTAAATCGGCTAGTTTATCATGCAATGAATAGCTTTAAGCTCAGAGATAAAGATCTTTCGCCTTTCGAATAGCAACATCTTTGAAAACTGGTAATTTGCCCTGCTGCGTGAATAATAAATGAAAGATCTTATGCCTCGGGGAAAAGCAAACTTTGCTAGGCCGAGTGGATAAAAAACGGACTGGCAGGTCTTGAAAAATGGAAGATGCAAATTATTGAAGTTTCTAAAGTTCAATATTTTTCCGAATATATCGATAATACCATTAAGTTATATTGTTGGATCTTCTTAACAATACCACTATATGTTTGCTTTAAAGAACTCAAAAGAGTAAGTTTTGATCTTAAGCACATTACTATGAAGATAGTTTGGTTTATTTGATTATGGCAAAGCACTCGAGGACTATCTGCCTAAGAGGAGGGGATGCTTCATGGAGGACTTCCTACGGGAAACTGACTTGTATACCTGTTACACATGGGAAAAATCACGAAAGCGCCCATGCAGTCAGCCTGATGGCCGGATTCGAACTTCGGGTCAAACTACCAGTGTTCAGCGACATTACCAGTGTTCAGCTGCTTGTCGGGCCTTTTAATATAAAGAATGTATACACTAAAATACAGAATTTGATTTAAAACTGATATTATTGTTGCGTACGTACGGGTTCGTTATGAATTGAATGCACAAGTCCGATGAAAAATGAAAAAACATTTATTATTATAGCAACAAATAAAACAAAATGCTTAAATTTTCCTCAGATATTTGTTCAGTATTACAATATCTCACAGTAGTTACTTTTTTAACTACTCAAACGTTCAACAGAACTTAATTCAAAACAGCTAAAGAGAGCTAATCAGCGAATTCGCTACAGTCAACAAGAGCAGTTTTCTAAACAAACTCTTAAAACAACAACTAACTGAATTGAGAGGTTTTCCTCCTTTTTATAAGCTTTTAAATCACGCGCGAGATTGTTAGAACAATTTCTTGAAATCAAAAAGAGATATTTATTTATTAAATGTTAAATGCACGTGTTCTTGTATTTTTAATTTTCCGGCTTAGTTTCTTTTTAATATTCGTCACGCGCTGCACTGCACGGGGAATAAAACAATTTTATTTATAATTCTACTAACATTAACTATTTAAATACCAAATCTGTAACATTATTTTTATATATGCAACAGTCTTTATTTATAACAAAATGAATTAAAGTTTCATATTTAAAGCGTATTTCACTCGTAATAGGATTTTGAAGAATAATGAATAAAGTAAAACTTTAAATATTTCTGATACTTTATTAATAAAGTATTTAATATTTCCACGCCTTCCAAAAAATCTCCGCTTTTTAACCTTTCTGCAATGTAAAGTGGTATACTCTAATTCTCAGATTACATGATAAACAAGTTTACATAGCGTCATTTAAATTTAAGGTAATGCATAAAATACTTAAAAAGTCTTTAGAATAAAATTGTAAAAATTATTTAAACGGTAACTCAAGATGGGAAGGATAATATGGATTTAACGCACACAACAGAAGTGTAGATCAGGTGACGTTTCTGGGAGGTAGAAATACATGCAAATCAGTGCTAATAGAATGCAATTACATGCTAATAAAATTCCTTTAATCTAAATTTAGTAGTACTTTATATATAAATAAATATCGTACCATGTATGCAAATGAGCTTTTGTAGTGGCCTCATATCCGATGCATTCACTAAATATCAAGTCACAAAACTGCGCGTATAATAAATTACAGACATGCATTTTAATATAAGAAATATGCAAGGTGATCGGAAAAGAATGTCGGTATTACAAAATAACATTATATAAAAAAAAGATAAACACATGTGCACATAAACGGTTTACTGCTATATTAAGAAATAAATAAAATTTTATATAGACTTCAGAAAATTTCGTTTAAATGCACCGTTAGTTGCTCCACAGACCTCTAGACGATATTCAGTTTCAGCTAATATAATTCGAAACCTCTACTGAAGGTGTAGCTGGTATCAGTAATATTTTAGGGTAAACAAACGCTGTTAATCTTTCCCCAGAAGTGTAAGATCTAGGCTTCGGGCGGCCACGAGATTAAGCCACTTCGTCCAATTCATGAATTGGTTGACTTCCTATTTGCGGCTGCATGCATGCATTTGTCATTTAGAGAGCTAAGATAAAACTTGTATCCTTTAACTCAATTTCAGTTCCAGAATTATTTCCAAAAGATTTCATCATGTAATAAGGTTACAAAATTTCGGTATTCTTTTTTGATTACTTATACTTTATTTATTCCATATACGCCAAGGGGTTAAAGCAAAACGCTGGGAGAGCTGTCAATGAAACAGAGATAGATCGAATGTTAGCCGACTCATTATAGATACAAAATAAAAATAATTTGTCAAAAAACTTGCAAAAATGTGGTTCTAGCTGATATAAAACACAAATTATGTTGAAAGTATAATTTGTGTATTGCGAGAGCTGACTATGCAACTTAAGATCTTCAGTATATAAGGTGTTTAACTAGAATTCATTTCACCTGAACATTTTACTCGTATCTTTTCTTCTTTCTGTCATAAACTTGACGTTTACTGCACTTGAATTTCAATTAACGAAATTCTTAGATTTAATATTTTGCTCACAGCAGGTGATGAGCTGAGTTTCAGTTATTAAGGAAACTGTAATGTTCCGTTCCCCGCTGCGCCACTTCAAGAACCGGTGAGTCACAAAAGAAAATGACAAATGTTTACTGCATTCGAGGGTAGGATGCAGCTTTGAGGTCAATGGGGGGATGAAAATCAGTGGATATGTAACCTTGAATTTAAACACATACACAAATTCGCTCTACAGCAGCGACAAAAAGAGTGTGTGAAGGGTAGAAAGAGAAACATTAAACCACTAATGTTCCTTCGTGCTCTTAAGTTAACGTAAGTATAATATATATACATAATAAGTACAATATAATAACGTAAGTAGTACAATATTTAATAACGTAAGTATAATATATAACATATTAAGTTAACATAAGTATAATTCCAGTTTTCAACTTAACAGACCAGAGCCTAATAAAACCGTCTTAAAGCAATTAATGTCTTTTTTTTTTTTTATATACAGATAACAACATGAGGGGGCCGAATTAAAACTGCAGGCAATGTAGTGTTTAATATTCAAAATATGCTTTATTCCGTTACCAGCATGCAGTACTTTCCTATGTGCCTTCCGTGCAATAAAAATTGTTGTTTTGAGTCATCTCACTTGTCTGACAGTAACGTCAGCCCACCAGCGGCCGAGTGGTAAAGTCACTGAATACTGGCAGTTCGATCCGAGGTTCGAATCCCGCGGACGGGCTGGCTGCATGGGTGTTTTCGTGGTTTTCCCCATGTGTAACTTGTATACGAGCCAGTTTCCCTTAGAATGTCCTCCACGAAGGCATCCCTCCCCTTAGGCAGATAGTCCTAGTGTGCTTTGCCATAATTAAATGCACCACACCTGACAGTAACGTCAGAATAAGGACCACGAAATTCAACGTGGCAAGGAGTCCAAGGTTATGCCTATCGGTGGCAAGAAACTTGAGCATCATACAAATGATAGCATGACTTCGCTCAGTTCCGCCCCCAGTTCTGATGGAGAGCACGGAGGATGGGTCCGATTGTCTCCCACCCTTCTTCCTCTACTATCAGCCTGTCGAAAAAGACTTAAGCTAGTTGCATATTTAGACTGCTCCCATGCGGGGCCGACACTATACATTTACAAGTATCCATGCCTTCTCCGGGATTTAGAACCTGGGCCCTTCGGTACGGCACTCAATATCACTAACCACTATCCCGATTGGAGTGGGCTGCAGTAAAATTTGTCGGACGACTTAATGAAGCTTAGAGCTCACCAGCCGGCGAGCGATAAATCGCTGAAAACAGAGTTCTTACCTGGGTTCGATTTTAGACGAACGGGCTGGCTGCATGGGCGTTTACGTGGTTATCCCCATGCGTAGCATGTATACGAGCCAGTTTGTCTTAGAAAGTCCTTCACGAAGGCATCCGTGCCCTTAAGCAGATAATCCTAATGTGCTTAATAATCTACCAAACCAATGAAGTAAAAGGAATATTTGACAAACGTCCACAGCGGCAATAAAAGATAAAGATTTAAATTTTTTTTAAACAGAAAAGGAAACACCTTCCTTGCGACAGCATCTTGTATAGTCATTAGGATTTTTTGGAAGCAGGAGAAGAGAAGAATATGCAGATAATACCTTATATACTCCCCCTTTTAAAAGTCAACTGGGATTAGGGGACCCAATCGCCAAATTCTGGTAGTGAAGAATCCTCATCCACCACCTTTTAGTTCGGGGGCCACCGTAGCGTCATTAGTTTATTTTCTGCAGAAAACTGAAGAAAGGAACAATGCCCTCGCCAGGACTCGAACCATGGACTTCTCGAATATGCGCCGAGTGTGCTAATCGTTACATCACGAAGGCATGCAGAAAGGAGGGAGAAAATACCTTATAAGCTAAGCGAGATGACGATAGACTGCGCGCTTCTTATGACATTTGTTTTCTGATTGCCAAATCGCAAAGCTGCGCCATTGGTGAAGAACTTATTCTATCAGCTGTAAATGAAGTAATATGTACCGTGCTATATTGTAGGGTTTATATTTATTTTAACTAACATTTATTTTAAGTTTAAACTATCTTTCCTGTCAAGCCTTACTTTCCCCTGGAACTGCCAATGCCAGAATATGTAAATTTTAGTAGAACGCGCAAGGATTCAAATTATCAGCGGAAGTATTCTGATTTAAATAGAAGGAAATGAGTTCGGTGTGATATTCTTACTTAGCGAGCGCGGAGGTAGTTAGCGAGAATTGAAGGACCCCGCGTTGCGGCCTATGTGCTTGGCGGGAAGTAGTGTTAATCGTTCCAGTGAGCTTCAAGTCTGCTGAATTAGCAGCGGTATTGTAAAACGCGGTGAGTTAGTTATTTTAGAGAGCCTCGTAGTTAGAATCTTGTCTTTACTTTCTTTTCAGGTTATTATTTTTATTTGACTGCCGAGTTGGCACCGTCTGTAAATACAGCAAGTGGTGAGTAATTTTTCTCATTTGTTTTCAGAAAAACCAGGAAACTGCCAAATCGTGACTCACAAGATTCAATTAAATGCCGAAAAACCTTGTAGGACTAAACCGTATCGTTATGATAAACAAAAAGACCTAATCATCGAAGAACATATTCAGGAGATGTTAAAGAATAAAATAATAACGCCCATAAATAGTGAGTACGCGAGTCCAGTCGTACGATGTAGGAAAAAGAACGAGTTTCCTCCTTCGGATAAAACGGCTTGGAGGTTTGCTATCGATTACAGAAAACTAAATAGTATTACTAAATTTCCAGTTTACCCTTTGCCGGTTATAGACGAGATCATTAGACAGATCAAATCGACAAGATATATGTCTACTTTGGACTTAACGTCTGGCTACTATCAAATAGCTATAAGACCCGAAGATATACACAAAACCGCGTTTATAACAAAATCGGGCACTTATGCATTTTTACGCATGCCCTTTGGGTTGTGTGGGGCCCCATCAACATTCCAGAGAGCTATGGACATTGTTCTAAAGCCTGTCCTAGGAAAATCAACTTTAATTTATCTAGATGATATAATTATAACGAGTAGTACGTTGGAACAACACATTAATGACCTCGAACAAGTTTTTAAATTATTAAAAGAGGCCGGTCTTACAATTAACGCCTCAAAATGCAAGTCGCAACTAAAGAACTTAAATATCTCGGTTATAAAATTTCGCAAATGGGTATAGAAACGCAAGATTCAAAAATAAAAGCTATTAAGAATTTCCCACCGCCCAACACCGCCAAGAAACTTTCGTCTTTCCTTGGACTATGTTCTTACTATCGATCTTTCATAAAAGATTTCGCTAATATTGTTGAACCACTCTTAGTAATCAAAAGAAAAAAGAGTAAATTTACGTGGACAGCGGAAGCTAACACAGCTTTTGAAAGATTAAAAGAAGCGCTTATTAATGCCCCTGTTTTAAAATTCCCTGAGGGGGACGAAAACCTGGAAATTGCAGCAGATGCGTCAGAATATGCGGTGGGGCGGTTCTTATGCAAAATAACCATCCGCTGGCATTTTTTAGTAAAACATTGAATCAAACACAAAGGAATTATACAGCTACAGAAAGAGAAACATTAGCCGTATTAATGGCTGTACACAAATTTCGAGTTTATTTCGGCAAATCGCCAGTAACAGTCTTTTCGGATCATGCGGCTGTTGGTAGACTTTACTCGGGAAAAAACCTAACGCCCAGGTTAATAAGATGGGCTTTAAAACTCCAAGAATATAATATCACAATAAAATATAAACCGCGTATGGAAAACAATGTAGCTGACGCACTTTCTCGTATAAAACTGGACGATGAAGGAAATGAACTTAAATGCGCTGTGTTGACTTCAAAAATTTTAGATTCTAGAGATACGGTTATTACTGAACTGAAAGCTGATCCTGAATTTGGAAATATCTATGCTTATTTGAAAGACCCCGAAAGCTTTGAGCATACAGATATCGATGCGATAAGAAATAGAGCAAAAAACTATGAAATAATAGATAATTTATTATTCTATACGAAAACAACAAACGAAAATCTTGAGTATAAGCCAGTCATCCCAGCCTCGCTTCGATTAAGCATTTTGAAGGAGTTGCACGAAGAAAAAACAGCGGGCCACCTCGGGGTCAGAAAGACTATAAAAAGGGTACGCGAGGCGGTATATTTCCCGCAATTATACAAAATAGTAACGGCGTATGTCAAGTCCTGCAATAAATGTCAGTTAATAAATGATATTAATTACAGCCCGGCCGGGTACTTAAATAGCATTCGCGCTACATTTCCGAATGAAATTTTAGGCATAGATCTCCTTGGTCCCTTTCCCCAGAGCGAGTTAAATAAAAATCGTTTTCTTTTAGTAATAGTAGATCATTTTTCAAAATGGATAGAAATTGTTCCACTTAAACGCGCGTCAGCCAAAACAGTCGCAGATGCATTCTTACACAGATACATTTTAAAATACGGTGCACCGATAAAAGTCATTAGCGATAACGGAAAACAATTCATTAGTCAAATATTTGAAAACATATGCAATGGACTTGGCATACGCCATATCAAAATGGTTCCGTATAGACCACAGGCTAACATAGCAGAAAGAGTTAATAAAAACATAGTAAAAATAATTCGCAGTTACGTGAGCACACATCACAAGCGCTGGGATGGCTACATAAATGAATTAGCTTATGCTTTAAGAACGGCACATCATGATACTACGGGAAAAACTCCAGCAGAATTATTTTTAGGCAGAAAGTTAATTACGCCTTTAGATAAATTATTCTTTGTGCAACAAAGAGAGCAGGAGTTTAAACAAAAAGATGTGCAAAAGCTAATTGATCAGGCACTTAAAACCTCGGATACGGCAAGAAATAGGCAAAAACTATATTACGATAGAAAACGCCGTGAAGCAGATTTTAAAGTTGGGGATAAAGTATTGAAGCGGAAATTTTCTTTATCAAGTGCCCCAGACAATTTTATGGCAAAGCTAGCTCCAAAGTTTGAAGGCCCCTATGTAATTCAGGAAATCAAAGGAGTAGTCTTATATCTTAAGAACGAGAGAGGGGACCAGCAAGTCCCGACCAAGCAAGTCCCAAAGCAAGTCCCGACCAGGTGAAAAAATACTATAATCCAAATGATTTTGAAATCCTTAAAAGTTTCTTGCAGGACTCAAGTCTAAACGAAGGAGAACATCCAGAGACTACAACAACTATTCCACCTCCCAAGAAACAGAGAACTGAAGAGAGACCTAGCACTTCTACAACCCGGACGTCGGTATCAAAAAGAAAAAATGATTTTCAAACTCCGGCGTTTAAGAAAAACAAAAATACAGATGAACCGGGTAAAGAAACCGTTTTAAAGAGAAAAGCACCATCTACAAAGGATAGCAGGAGAAATTACACATCAAGGAGAACGCGTACACGGCCACAGAGTCAGGTGCCCGCAAGGCCGCCGTTCCGGAAACTGAAACGCCAGCAGGAGGCACAAAAATACGAGGAACAGAAGAAATTCAAGAAGGACTCCAGACCGGAGGACGTCAAGACCAGCCGTCCCAGGCAGAAACGAAAAGGTCAACAACCAGACGATTACTCCGTCAAGAGGCCAGCATGTAGAGGACGCAAAAGAAAAAGCAACGTGGACGATACTCGGAGATCAATAAGGAGAAGATTGACATCCATGAAACCTCTAACTTGGGATCAATTTTGTCAAAAACGGATGACGGAGTTTCAAGCATCGAAAACTCAAAGATAAGTTAAAACCTTCTATAAATATTTTTCTCTTTTGTTCCGAAATGTTATGCATAAGTACGAAGTTCTATGTTTTGACGAAAGTCAATATGTCTCGGTTGAGACTTAGTTTTGTTTTACTTTATTTAGCTAAGGCAAAAGTATTATTTTCTTTAAGTGTAAAAGCTAAAAACAAGCATTTTCTGTTGGTCGAAAGACTAATTCTGTTATGTTAAAGCCAAAATTTGGCCGAAGATAAAAATAACTTCGTATTCTTGTATTAATAAGAATTTTAGTTTCAGTGCCGCCAGCTTGGCGAAGAATGAGTAAAGTAAAAATTTATTTTCTCTTATTCATTTTATGGTAAATTGTAAAAAGCATATGTATTAAACTTTTGTAAATGTATGTAAATACTTGAACGTTATGTAAAAGTAGAATTTAGTCTAGAAGCATAAAATTGTAGATGCTAAAAGTGAATGCTTAAAAGCAATGAAGTCAAAATTTAAGTAGAAATTGTAGATAAAGTTATGCTTTAGAGCGAAAGCTTGCATGTTTAAAGATGAATGAGGGGGAAGTTAGAATGAATGTGTTTTGTAGGGTTCTCCACCTACATTTGAATTTTTAAGAATATTAAAGTAGCTCATTGAGTTGTAGAATGTCGAGTAAGGTGTGTCTATTTGGTCGTTGAATTCTAACAAATCATGGTGGTTAGGGGAAGTGTTGTAAGACTAAAACACGAATATTCCCGTTTGACACCACACACGGTGGAGAGCCAGGGTAAAGTTAAATTAATGCTTGAAAAATTGAATGAATGTGAAGTAAGCAATAACTAAGAAAAACGAATCGTTTAAAAACAAAAATTTATTGTGTCAAGAAAGTGTAAATTATAATGTATGTAGAAAGATACTGATACTTATTCCTTCCAGATGCTGGAAGGAAAGACCAAGATTGATTGATGAAGTCCAGGAAAAGTTGCTGTAAGAAGAAAGCTTTGTAACGATCAACAGAATTTTAGTATACAAATGGTTACATAAGATATTTTTTTTGTGTAAACGAGGTTCTCGCCAATTAGTTCAGAATTAGATAAACTTACAACAGGTCGTTTGTAGGACCTGCTTCCAAGTTTTCCATATTCTGGCAGCGGCAAATGTAGGGTTTATATTTATTTTAACTAACATTTATTTTAAGTTTAAACTATCTTTCCTGTCAAGCCTTACTTTCCCCTGGAACTGCCAATGCCAGAATATGTAAATTTGAGTAGAACGCGCAAGGATTCAAATTATCAGCGGAAGTATTCTGATTTAAATAGAAGGAAATGTGTTCGGTGTGATATTCTTACTTAGCGAGCGCGGAGGTAGTTAGCGAGAATTGAAGAACCCCGCGTTGCGGCCTATGTGCTTGGCGGGAAGTAGTGTTAATCGTTCCAGTGAGCTTCAAGTCTGCTGAATTAGCAGCGGTATTGTAAAACGCGGTGAGTTAGTTATTTATTTATATCAATGGTAGGATGATATCGAGGCTTTTTGGCATATCTAATACAAGCTACACCGAATTTATTACCTGCACATTTATCGATAACAGTTGCCAAACATATTGGTGAAGGCTTGGAAGGCCCACTGTTTTATGTAATTAGAGTTGCTAATAAAATTTAAAAGAATGCCTTAAAGGGGAGATTATTTAATTTTTTTTGGAAAATGAAGAGTATTTGAGAAGTAAAACAACAATGATTAGCGTAATATTTGTTAATTTTGCAGGACTAATTTCGTCGATTAACCACAAAATCATCTTTCTCGGCTGCCTAAGTGCAAATGCCATTTTCACTTAGGTAAATAATCGAAACTCGTCCTGCAAAATTTACAAATACTTACCACCTACAATGGTCCGTTCAGGATCGACAGGGACTGTAAAGGTACTACCAAATCTGTCTCAGGCTGACTACATACTAAATATTGTAAGGGTGGTCCCTTGGAGGCTTCGGCCTCCCGAGATCGCCTGTGGCACGAGGCCATAAAAAACCGTGTTATGGGCTATTAGACGGCCTAAGTCTGAGTGGTTTTCGTTGCTGGTGTGATGTGATGTCAGTTACTGAAGCTATCTTTTATGAAGCTTTTTGCCCCCATCGCTCTAAAAATTAACATGAGGGAGCTAGTCTCATTATCAATAAGTTAGTTTTCAATTATCTAAAGTAATGCTTGAATAGTAAGAATTAGTTAGCATTACTTCCAATTTAGAGCAATTTTATTAAGTTTTTACAGCAGTTACTTGTAGTTAAATCATCATATAAGAGCGTATTGCATTCCCCTCTTGCGTGCTCTTGATTAAAACATCGTTGATAGTCCACGTTTCTCGGGGTGGGGAGAAACACAAAGTAACTACAGTAAAAAAATATTTACTGTGCACTTGCCAACATTCAAATTAAGTTTCTAACTTGCAATTGTTTTAATTTGTGAAAAAACAGGCTCTAATTACAACTGAAATTTTTATTTAATATTATTAAATTTTGCTTATAACGCAAGTTAAGTAACGTTTTACAAACGTGAAATCTTGTCCTATTGAGTAGTATAGTGCCATGGAGGTAAGAAATATAAGGCTAAATTTAACTGTGTAAAAAACTTTTCTCATGCCGTATACAGGATAATGAAGAACACTGGTCGCTGAACACTGGTAGTTCGGTCCGAGGTTCGAATCACGCGAACGGGCTGGCTGCATGGGCGTTTTCGTGGTTTTCCCCATGTGTAACGTGTATACGAGCCAGCAGATAGCCCTCGAGGCTTTGCCATAATCACACACAGGATAATGAAGACAGAAACTTTGAAATGCATATTTTGTTTTTCCTACTGTGACGGCGAAAGAAACACAATCTGCTTCTCTGTCGCTAAAGGAAAAAAATATACAATTTCTCGAAACTTGAAAATCCTAAGTTAAGATTATAATAAATTTGTACACAGAATAAGTAGCTTAGAAAACAGGAAATGGTTTTTATTTCCATCTGTGAAGTTCTGTTATGTCATAACAGCAAAGTACGTTTTGCTATCTACCTTCTAATTAAAATTTAAAATAAAAACTACTTGAAGTTTCAAGTCAAGAATAATTAATCGTAAATGACAACAATTAGTTAAATTAAAAATTAGTTTAATATATTAAGAAATTTTGCCGAAAACCTAGATATAAAAAGGAATAATGAATCCTTCTTCTGCAGTAAATAGCAATAAATTTATTAAATTATAAAAAGATCTTTATTCCACATGCTCTCAATTTATGTTTTGATAAGGAATCATAGCAAGAAACTCACTCATACCAGCTTCTTCGTGTACAACATTTTCTTTACCTTATTCAAGATATTCATCTCTTTTTTTATTTTGTCTTCGGTTCTTGCTGTTAAAAATGCATAGTCAGTATTTCGCTACCCCTGCTGCAGCATAAATAGCACAGGTTCTGATATTAACTGTAAGCACTAAAAATCGGCGCTTGCTGATAACGTAGTGCAGGAAGGATTTCCAAGTCGCAGATCCTTCATGCACGAGCACATCCCCCCCTCCCCTTCTCTTCGGTTGGAGTTTCGAGCAATGGATTGTCCAAGAAGAACATGCAGTTCTGGAATATAAGGATGCAACAAAGGCAACTGAATGTAAAAAATAAGTAAAAAGACAAAACACTGGGTTTTCTTTGCTTTTTCTCTTTAATGAAACCCAATCAACCTGAGTTTAAACGAACACGCGTTTTATAATTGAAAATATGAAATTTTAAAAGCTATTTTAATGGTAACTTAAGATGAAGCGGATAATATGGATTTCAAGCACATAAAAAATAAAGATCAGGTGACACTTTTAGGGGGTGTAAATATATGAAAAAAAAGCTAACAGAATTAATTTATTCAAAAATAAGCAGTACCATGCATGCAAATGAGCTTTTGCTGTGTCCTCACATCTGCTGGATCCATTACATAACATCGGGAAAAAATAAATAAAAAATAACACGCATGCACGGAAATTTCACTGCTATCTTCAGAAGGCAATTATGTATTATCGTAACCATCTTGGCACAGTTACGCGATTTATACGGAAGAAGTAATTCTGGTGAATTAGAGTAGAAAAACCTTACTTATTACATACATACATTTATTATGTATGTATATAATAATACGTCTCGAAAATTATTAAATAAACTTACAGGTTCGTTTTTATTTCGTTTTGTACTGGTATAGATTTGAGAGCTATGCTTTTAAAAATGCATTAAAAGCAATTGTTCCCTTTAGCAACTCTGAGACAAAAAAATACCATATTCAGCAGAATTTATACAGCAGTTTTTTTTACTGCTAAGCAAATCTCGCAATCGTTTATTTTAAAAATGAGTTCAAGGCAAAATGCATCACGATTTTTCTATAAAAACCGTTCGAATACGACAAAAAGAAGAAAGAAAATGGCGACGTCAAAAGTTGTGGAGTTGTGGAGCTATTATGCGTTGCCAAAGTTGTGGAGCTATTATGCGTATGCTTGCCCGAAGAAATGTTATACGCATGATTGCTGTAGTTTAGAGCAGCGATTTTCAACCGCTGGCATGCAAGACAAAAATAGGTGGTACACAAAGAAACAAAGTACTTTTAACCATTAAATTAAGTACCCCAACATCGTGTATAAGTTTTTTCTCTTACACTCGTAAATTTAGGCAATCTGGCTTTTTTCAAGATCAATAGCCGCTCATAGATTTTAACAAAATAATCCGTTTTTATTTCACGAATATTTTTTTAGTCATGTACATAAATGTTGTCATGAATAATGTTTTTAATAGGAGTAATAGAAATGGATGCTTTATTTAAAGGAGATAAACATAAGTTCCTATAAAAAGATAATAGCATCCCATTAATTCTTTTAGAGTTGATCGATTGATTAGCATCGTCATTAGCATATCATCACGTGTATCGTCGTTTGTTTTTGAAGAACTCGTAATATATTCTGCATTTAAATGTTTGTGAAAAAATATTAAAACAAACCCAGATTTTTAAAATGAAAAAATGGTTAGAATTGACTGAGTGGAGAGGTGATGATTTACAGATGGATTTAAGACAATCTACTAGCATTAAGAATATTGAAAAGAAAGAAAAATTGTTCTTAGAAAATATAATGAAAGTTATTTATCATTTGTGTTTACTTGGACTGGATATGAAATGGACCCTCAGCCTCAGTATGTTGTTTGCAGCGAACTATTATCCTGTCAAAGTATGAAACCAGCGTTTCTTAAAAGACGTCTTGAATCTTGTATGCCAGTTTAAAGGATAAATCTGAAGCATATTTTAAGAGGAAATTATCGGAGTTAAAATTATTATTAGTAGTAATTATTATTAAATTCTTATTAATTATCGGAGGAAAAGTAGTAATTAAAGATTTTGTTACTTCAAGTAAAAAAGCTTTGGAAGCAACCTAGTAAGCCTAAGAATTGTCAATACAGGGCAGGCTCACACTGTTGGAGAAAACCTTATATTACCAGCAAGCTAAATATATCGTTTTAACATTATTCAAAGAAAAAGCGGCTCATGAAATGTAGTAATGATACTGAAGCTTTTCAATTTTTGTTTAGATGGTAGGTACATGTTAATCAAAAGATTGAGAACCGCTGGTGTAGAGCATTCTGAAAATTTGGCGACTTTTACATTGGTCATTAAAATTAAAGAATAAGGAGAAAAAATATGCTCACTAAGTTAATGTTGCAATCAGTGCGTAATGCTGTAATCATTTATGATAATTAAATATAACTGAGCACAAATTTGCAATTCTGCGCATACGTTATGGCCGGAATTGTGCAAGTTCAGTGATCGACAATGTGATGCGCAATGGACGCATATTGGAACTTCGGCCTGTATCGTTGCTTAAAGTGAATGCGGGTTCTGAGAGTGATCAGTATTCAGTAATTATGGCTCAATGGCATCTTCAAGTGAAGGTCAAAAGTGGCGAATAATTGGTAGAATGGAGAAAGATCGAGAAACACAAGTAAGAGGTCGTCCAAGATCTGAATATCCCTCAAAGTGTCATATCAAAAGTTTAGAGCTGCTTTTTAAGCACTGGATCAGTTGATAGACAGCCTTGTCAAGGGCGACTACGAGCAAGAACTGCATCAGAAGACCGTTTTATGTTGTTTTCGGCTCGAAGATACAGCGAAGCGACTACAGGGATTTTAGACCTTCTAGTTGAGCTGCCTCAGGAACTCAAATTAGCCGTTCTACTGCTGCACGAAGGCTTAACGAATTTGGACTGTATGCGAGAAAACCAATGGTTTGTATCCTACTCACTCTACCTTCTAGAGGGGCCCGTTTATAACTGGTGCCGTCGTCATGTTCAATGGAACCAAGACGACTGGGCCCTAGTATTGCTTACTGAAGAGTCCAGATGTAGTCTGAACAGTGGTGCTTGAACGTTTTGATCTGGAGAAAAGAAGGAACATGCAACTTGCCTTCCCTTATCCGTGAAATATCTCGTTTACGCAGCCGCGATTTAATGGTTTGGGGAGGAATCCTGACCAACGGCCGCACCGAGTTGCATATCTTTCAAAGAGTTCTGCAACCGCTCGGACAAGGTATTGGAACATTAAGAAGAGTGGCGTGCAATTCCATTCGACTTGATCAGCACTTTGGTAAAGTCTATGAAATCAAAATACGCGGTACGCATATCTGTCCAAGGTGACCATACACCATATTAAAGAATTATTTTTATTTTATTCTAACCAATTATTTTTAATTTCAGAAACTTTCCTTTCCCTTCTGATTTCAGCTTCTGGTAGTTCGGTTCGAGGTTCGAATCCCCCGAATGGGCTGGCTGCATGGGTGGTTTCCCCCATGTATAACGTGTATACGAACCAGTTTCAGTTAGAAAGTCATCCACGAAGGCATCCCTCCCCTTAGGCAGATAGCCCTCGAGGCTTTGCCGTAATTAAATAACCTAACCTAACCTGATTTCAGTTTCTTGACAAAATGTAAATTTTAATGAAGTAATATGCAAACCTAAGTGAGTTGAAAACAGTACTTAAGCAGCGGTTTTAAGAGTTCTTAGTAGGATACACAGTTCCGAATTTATACCGCGTGTTATGTAGCTTTTTATGTGAATAGATTTTGCTTAGCCACTCTCTTTAAATTATGTTGATATTCTAGGTTCGGCTTTGCTGTGTGTAGACTATTTAGCGGCTTAAATAAATAAGGAGCCAGTCGTGTAGCCAATCTGACTTTAATGTGATTTTACATATTATTTTATTTATTTTTTAAATTTATTTATTTATTTTGCTAAATTACTTAGACACAAGTAATGGTAGATTGTGAGCACCGAGTGAGTGCATTTTATGCTAAGTTCAAATAAAAAGGGCTATTTAAACCTTCTTCTGCAGTCATCTGTTTCTTCAAAGACCTAGCGAGAATTCTAGTATGTTTTGGAATCATACACTGTAGACCTTAGCTGAAAGACTAAGGTCTTTCAGCTATGGTCTACAGTGTCTAAGGTCTACATGTCTACAGTGTAAGGTCTACAGTGCTAAGGTCTACAGTGTATTCTCCAAAACATACTAGAAGACTCTACAGGGTGATTTAATTTTTCCATTATTTTATAATTTCCATAAATTTGGTTTTAATCTCAATATTTTGCCATTCATCAACTGCTAAACATTGTAATTTATATTAACTAATGCTTTGTATGAATTTCTTTTAATAATTTTTTATTAAGTTACGCTTTATTTCTGTCATTATTATTTAATTTTCATGACTAGTGTACTGAGGTGGTTGCGCTAATACACGAGTACCTTCATAAATGTATAATGTTTTTTAAAAATTTCAGTAGTTTTCCATATGTGCACCATTACTTGCTCGAGAGACATTTAGATCAGCGATTGCGAAACCTTTGACACGCGTGTCATAATTGTCACGCAAACCCTTTTTGGGTGACACGCATCATGCATTTCCAGAGCCGTCAACGGGTACAAAAAATTGCATTATATAAAAATATGTGTTTCTGACAACTGTGTCGTCAATGTCAACACGTGCTGCGCTTACCTAGGATACGTTTGAGTGCGTTCTTGCCAGACAAATGAGACGGATGATTCTGTATATGACACCACACCAGACTAAAGATTCTTCCGCATTTTTACACGCCGAGACCAAGAGGTTCACAATCACTGATCTAGGCAATACTCAATTTCAGTCCATGTCTTTTGAAGCATCATCAGAGTTACGATTTCAGTTGCTGCTATTATTCGACGTTTTAGAACCTGATATAGGTAATATTTTCACTGTAAACAATATTCTTAATCTTTTTCCAGATAAAGAAGTACAGATGTGTAAGATACGGGTTTCGTGGTAGCCAAGAGCTTGAGAAGACCATCCAGTCCATGAGTTGAGGAACTTTTCATTTAAGGCTACAAGCACAGATAGCCGTCTAGTGAGCGGAGGTAAAAGTTATATTATTTAGTTTAGTTTCAACTCCAGAATTGTATCTTAAAAATTTCGATATATGATAAACTTGAGAAATCTTGGCATTCTATTTCGATTACCTTTTACTTGTCCTATATACTTCAAAGGCAAAACGAGGGCTGCCAATGAAATAAAATTAGCTTGAATGCTGGATGACTCATTATCATCACCGCTACAAAATATAAATAGTTTGTCACAAAATTTGCGAAAAATCTGATCCTAGTAAATATAAAGCACAATTTATATAGAAAGTATGAATTAACTAATTTTAAAAATTGCAGCTTATTATGAAATCTAAATTTTCATTATTAAAGGTGTTTAATTTCTTACTAGAATTCATTTCACTTAAACATTTTACTCTTACTTTTTCTTCTTTCTGTCATGAGCTTGACGTCTACTGCATTTGAATTTCAAGTAACTAAATCTTTAGATTTAATATCTTACTCACAGTAGGCGATGAGCTGAATTTCACAGTTTTAAAGAAAACTGTAATGTTCCGTCTCCCGCTGTGCCACTTCGAGAACCAGTGAGTCATAAAAGAAAATGACAAATGTTTACTGCATCCAAGGATACGACGTAGCTTTGAGGCCAGTAGGGGATGAAAACCAGTGGATTTACCACCTTGAATTTAAATACATACACAAATTCACCATACAGCAGCGAGAAAAAAAATAAATAAATAAAAAATAAAAGAAAAGAAAAAAGTGTGCGAAGGGTAGGAAAAGAAAAATTTACCGCGTAATAATCCTTCATGCCCTTAAAAAGTTAACATAAGAATAATTTGATTTTCAGTATAAAAAACTAAAGCTTAATAAAACAATTCAAACGACAGAAGTATAGGCTTGATTTTCTTTTCAACTTCAGCCTCCTTCTTCAAATCCTCCTTCTTTTCAAAGAATCTTAATAGAGAGTTAGGCAGATAGTTTTCACGTGGTTTGCCACAATGAAATAAGTTGAGAATTGTCCAGCTCTTTTCACTAAGCTGACCAGTTTCTTGCGAATCATTCTGGATAAATATCCTTCTTATACTTTACAGATACCAAGAAACCGCAAAAAGTTCCGATTGCTTATTTTACATGGTATTTTTTCACTCCTTCCAGTATGCCTTCGTGGTGTACAATCAGCGCATATTCTAGAGGTCCAGTTTGGAGTCTCGGCCAGGGCATTGCACATTTTTTACATCTCCTACTCCAAAATAACCATTCGACTCTACAGTTTTCTATGCAACTAAATTTTTTGTACTACTTTATTCTAGGTGAATTTGTTTTTCTTTGGAGACACTTAAGCAAGTGGGTAGCGGCCCTAAAAACTATGCGAATAGAAAGCATTGAAGAAAAAAGAAGATAGGCGTATTACTTTCCTTTTTAAAATAATTTAAAAAATTAATTTTGAGGTTTAAAATGTAAACCATCTTATACTTAATTCTTTAATTTATATAAAACGAGTGTAGAAATATTTGAGTCAGCAAAGCCTTGCTAAGCTTCTAAAATACGAAAAAGAATTGTTTTGCTAAACCGTAGAAAATCGCCATACCGTTACTTCTCTGTGTCGTTAAACAGTCGCTACCGAAATATTATTTTTATAAATTTAGGAAATTGTTGCATGAAAGTAGACACATCATTAAAAATGCCACTTAAAAACCGTAAATCTTAATCTTGCGAAATGGCAATTATAACATTGGCAAAATCAGATTTATAAATGCATTACCCTATTTGCTCTCATTTCTCTCAAATGTACGATCTGCCCAATTAAATTTTAGAATAAATATTAAAATTAGAAAGATATAGGTGAATATTTGATGAGATTATAATTCTGGTTAGAATTCATCTGTCTCTTATCAGGATGAAAAGCCAAACTACCTAATTAAATACAATATTATAGTATGGTATAGAAAGAATGACGAATAATTAATGGCAATTTATTATCTTTCTTCCTTTCTTTTTCTTTCTCCCCCCTCCCAGACAGACCAGTAACCAATTATAGTGAAATCGCTTGGCTAGACGTAGCTATTTTAATTAGCTAAAGTTACGCAGTTTATCCCTAGGTGATTCACATGAAAATCTTAAAAATACAAAAAATTCCAGAAAGTGGTACTATTGATTAGTAAGTTGGCAAGTGTTTCCTCTCAAAGATGGACCAACATCTGGCAATATAATGATACATCACTGAAAAAGGAAGCAGCGTGCCGCTATCGTTATACCCTTCTCTAGTGCAGTAAACTGTGATGCGTGTTTTCCTTAGTGTAGGTGTCAAACCTATTGAAATCGCAGCTTGAATGCGCAACACGGTGATTCGGATCTCTCCATGTTGCAAGTACACGAGTGGTGACGGATGTTTAAATAGGCCGTCACTTCTTTGAAGAAGCCCATCCCACCAGCTGAAATATGATTACTTTCTTCTGAGATGCTGTAAGGTTTTTCATAATTTCCTAATAGTTAGTTTTATTTTTAAACATGCTTTCCTTTAATTCCTTATTTCTCACCTACAATTTCCTGCCAGAATGAGTTTTCAGGATCGCGTTTTATGTAAATGAGGTAGAACCAGTATTTAACTCTTTCCGGCACGTTACCTTTTAAAGTCGGGGTTTTGATTAAAAAAAAAAAAAAAAAAAAAAAGGTAGGCAGTCTAATTAGGCCTATAAGAGTAAAATTTTGTGAAGATAACACTTATCGTTTTAATTCTGTGGGTGTGCCCAAAGTGGCACACTGATTGAATAGAGCTTCGAAAAGAGTGCTGAAACGAACATTGTTATCAATGAACTGACCGATGAGATGCGAAGAAACAAAGAATACAGACTCTTAGTTCTCCTTGAGTTCGCCGTTTGATTTTAGGCATGATTTCAAGGTAAAATTTTAAAACTAATATAGAATAAGGAGATTAGCATACAGCCAAAAAATAACATAGAAATTTCTTTTCAAACTATTCCTTTTATATCCTAAAAAATGTCTGGAATATTTCTTTGAAAAATGAGGGTCTTAAAAAGCTAAACATGGCAAAAATATATGGACTGGTTTGTGTTGAGCTGCCATCTACTATAAATAAAGAAGGTTCAGAGTAACCTATAGTAACCTATAAATCCTTTTTCATTCAATTTTTCTTTGCGTACAGAAGGAAAATTTTAGGTGTGTCCATACCGGACACACTGTGTCGCAAAGGGTTAAGTGGAAGTCGTGGTAACTTCAGTCGAAGAGCTTGGGAAGTTCGCAGTACAGCGTGTTTTGCCTTCTGACCACGTCGATGCTTTAATCTTACTACGTTCTGCCGTATTGTTATATACCTGCTAGTAATCGCCGGGAAGCTTTAATTAAGGGCTAACTCTGTTAGTTATTTCTGCGCAACTTCGGCTGATTTTAGTTTATTTAGCATTATACTAGTTTCTTATTTTCTATCTTAAGTTAAAGTCCAAATGAAGTCTTCCTGCAAGCCCGAGAGGGGCTATCTGTGACTCATTATTTAGTAAAGGGTAAGTTTAACCCTTCTATGGGCTTTCAGTTACGTTAATGAACTCTACGATACTTCGCTACACAGTTCACAAGTATTCTAGCTTGCAAGGACTACAAATTTAGCTAGAACATTATAATTCATATGTAGTAATTTTGGAACATTACATTGAAAAAGGAGTAACGGTGACTAGTGCTTCTTACTCAGATCTGCTCTAAAATCACCTTCGCCTTGCGATCAAGAGTAGCAACTGATTTCTGACTTGTGAATTACTGCATGACAATGCTCTACCGCACAGTGCCCGTTTAACTATTGCGGCAATCGAGGATATGAAATTTCTTCGTTTGACACATCCATTTTGTTCACTAGACATCGCTCCCAGTGAATTTCATGTTTCTGATAGCTCAAAGTACCTGTGGGAGGCAAGTGATTTCCAAAGAGATGAAAACCTTAGTGCACCAGCGTCTATAGTCGCAATCAAAAGAAATCTCAAAAGGTATCTATGCACTTCAGAAGTAAAGGAGCGCACCAACGACCGAGCCATAAAGTCGATGAACACTGGTAGTTCAAATGGGATTCAAATCTCTGCGAACGGTCGGGTTGCATGAGCGTTTTCGTGGTTTTTCTCATGTATAACGGGGATACGAGCCAGATTCCTTCAGAATGTTCACTCCACGAAGACATCCTTCTCCTTAGGCAGATAGCCCTCATGTGTTCTGCCAAATAAAGCAAATAAACCAAACGAGTCCGAAGCACAGGAATACCTGCATTTTCTCTTCATAAAGACTACCTTAAGAAATGATGCACGTATAATTTTTCTGTTATTTCCTCATTTGCCCCGCAATAAGAAATTAAGATTTTCATTTGAATCACCCTAGCATATATACTTACCGCTTGGTTTTATTGAGCATTATACAACGTAATCATTCTCCATTGTATGAAAATTAAACTTCTTCTCATTTTGTAATATAATTTATTAAAATAGCTGATTTTTAACTCTACCAAATTTTAAAACAAAAGTGTACAAAAAAAAACCCTTATTTGTAAGCAAATATAGTATTTAAAAAGATATATAATAATAATGCTTTTGTAGTCAAGTACTAGTTGTTTGCGTCTCTGCTTCTTATCTAGTAAAAACATGTTTTTGAAAATATTAGCAAATTCTTCGCCATGAGATGCTCAGAAATTACTAAAACGTAAATCTTCGGCCTTGAGATTTTCATGAAGTTCTAAAAAAACTGCGAGGACTTTTGCCCTTTTTCTGGGATTAAAATTACTACTTTAAGTCATAGTTCAAGAGCTTTTATTACCGTAATAAAGAACACTTGCTTAAGAGTTTGCTCCAATTTTGACAAATATGTTACAAATCTGTCTTATAACTCTTACATTTCCGAGACACATCTAAATTTTCTGTAAAATGAAAGAGAAAAGAAGCGTACTTGTGATACATAGCATAATATTTTGACTGAGATTTTAGCTCTTGCCAGTTACTGAAGCTGTCTGTCTATACTATTATGCTTTTCACACCCACCGAGTTCTAGAAATTAACATGAACTGGTCTAATTATAAATTAGTTTTCAGTTTCCTAAGTTATCTTTGAAAAGTAAGAATTAGTAGGAATATTTTCTGTTTACAGAAATTTCATTAAGTGTTGTAAGTAGCTACTTTAAAGTCATTATATAAGAGCATATTGCATTTACTTGTTCATGTTCTTAGAATTAACCCATTAACACATCCAGCTGGCAATTAGGATGTCTGTGGTTCGAATCTTGGCTAGGGCATCGTTGATTTTCCTCCTTTTCTGGTTGGAAAAAACTTTGAGATTCATGTATTTGAATTTGCAACTGTGATGAGAACGAAAACACAGTCAGATTTGTTTCTATTTCGATAAAGCAAACCTGTAAAACTCTCTACATACATTTACAGGTAGCTTAGGAAAAAGGTTTTTAGTTCCTTCTTAGAAAGGCTACTACGTCATAACAGAAATGCACGGTTTCGATAATTTCCTTGTAATTAAAATTCAGAATATTTACTACTTTAAATTTCAAAGCAAAAACAATTATTCGTAAATGAGAAAAATTCGCTCGTTAAGATAAAAATTAGTTTCATATATTAAGAAATTTTGTTCCAAACGTTAGACATAAAATTTAATAATAAATCGTTTCTTCTCCAGTAAATAGCAATAAATTTAGTAAATTGTAAGCAGACTTTTATTCTACACGCTCTCAATTTATGTTTTGACAAGAATGATAGCAAAAACACCCTCTTCTGAAAGGTATTTTTCCCAGCTTACCTTCGTGGTGTAATTGAGAGCACGTCCTGCTAGTAATCGAGAGTTCGAATCCTGCCTTGGGCTTTGTTGATTCTTCCCATTTCCCGGCTATAAAAAAATCAAACAACTGTACAAGCATTTTGTGTACGTATCTTTCCTTCTTCATTTGTTTCACGTTATTCGAGATATTTATATGACACATTTTTATTTCGTCTTTTGTTCTTGTTATTAAAAAAACATAATAAGTAGTTCGCTATCCCTACTTCGGGGCATAAACAGTGCAAGTTTTGGCATTAAGTGCAAGAATCAGAGCTCGCAGATAGTATAATGCAGCAAGAATTTTTATGATGAAAATATTTCATGAACAAGCACTTTGGGGTCTGGTGGAGGTTTGAGAATCGAATTGTCTAAGAGGGACACACAATTTTGGAATACAGGGATAAAAGAATGACAGTTGAATAAAAACGCAAGTTAAAAAAAAGAAGGCTTTCTTTGGTTTTTCCTCTTCAGTGACAGCAATCAACCTCAGTTTAAACAAAAACGCATCTTATAAAAGAATATAAATATTTATTCCATCCGGTAATTACAGCAAAATTCCAAATATCTGGAATGACTAAACTAAGTAGATCACGTATGCTACGGCCTTCTGCCGTAGGAGAGATGATTTTGTGAGGACGTTCTGAGGTTAGACTAGATTAGATTATTCGAATACTTCAAAACATACGAGGACTTAAGGGAAGAGAACTTCGTAGATGGTTTTCTATGGGAAACTGGCTAGCATTCACGTTACACATGGGAAAAAGCACCCAGCCCGTTCGCTTGAGAGCTAACTCCTAATATTCAGCGGTCTTAATCTTTCGGAAATGAATGTCCATCAAAGAAAATGTCTCGTGTTCACATTGGACATGTGAAAACCTCATGCAGCCAATGCCTTCACTGGAGCTCTTAACTGCATTTTGTTTAATTACTAGAACTATGACAAACTCGCTACTGTATTTTAGTTTTATGTAATTGCATTGCTGTATGTATACATGCATTCGTTTTACGTAACCTATTTACTTTTATCGGTATTTTTTATCTATTTATCTTTTTTTTATTATTTATTCATTCTTGCATTTATTTATTTATGTCGCATTTACTTATCCGCCTTTTCGACCAATAATTGTGAGACATTTGTGACGGTCTTCTTCAGTCGATTACTCTACCTTTGACATTTGGAGTATACATGTATTCGGCAAAGACTGTACGCCACGGAGCAGGCTTCCGTCCTAGAAATCCATGCGGAATGATGCCTGTTTGGTGTAAGACTCTCAGGGTAGGACTGTCAGACGTAAATTTATTCGTTGTCATTGAAGAGCTTCATGGACAGGGTAGGTTATTGTTGCTTAGTCACTTTGCATAGGAATGCTACGATTATTCATGGGGGGGGGGGATTACTTTAGAAAATAATATGCTTTCGTGTTTGACTCACTAAATCAGTCTATAGTCATAGCAAAAGTAGAAGTGGAGAGTCCAAAGTTATAGGAAAATACCATCGTGCCTTTGTGGATATTTCCGTGGAATTATTCCTGAGAATAATGCACAATGATCAGACGTTACTAAATCGTTATGCTATTATGCATAGCTACCACATAACGCGGTTACTACACACAGATTATACACATTATCAATGGCCTTTCCATGGGGATACATGCCACATTAACAAATTAATATGGATAGGCTCAGTAATACTTTAGATTATAACAGATAGTAGAAGACTTACACAGAATATCTAAGTACCGACATGTTTGAGTATAATTGCATAGTGTAAGAGCAGTATATAGTGTAACTATACACACATTCGGTATACAATAGTATAAGACAGTACATAAGAAGACTTAAACCAAGTATCTAAATACTGACTTCCTATAACATAACACGGTTTACTGTACATATATTGCATGCATTATCAGTGGCCTTTCCATGGGGATACCTGCTACAGTTATTAACAAATAAAATGAGTAGCCTCAGTAATACTTTAGGTTATACAGAATAAAGTTAATACTTTAGGTTATAACAGAAAATAGAAGACTTAAGCTAATGTATGAACTTAAGAGTATCTAAATACAGACAGGTTTTGATATTTCGGTGAAATAAAGCACAAAACACAGTATCTTGAAAAATCTAACAACGAAATTAAATTTTACTGTCTGAACGCATTACTTTAATTTCAACTGAAATAAAACCTAACAATTAGTTTTTATTTTCGTAACCCCTAAAAAAAAAGAAAATTATCACATTCACTACACTAAAACTGAAAAAAATCATCATCCTTTTTTTTCGAGTAATTTTTTTCGATGTTCATTGTAAGCTGCGCGAGATGAAAAATTCCACTGTAGCGATAGCTCGATAATTTCATAATGTTCCTACATTTGTTAGCCTTAAAAAGAAAAAGCAATTATTTCGGGTTAACAATGACTTACGGAGTAAATAAACTACAGTAATTGCATACAGAAAGTATTTTCTTTTTCCAAAGAAATGTTTGTGAGCTGCAATTTATCTGAAAATTGAAGGTCAGTCTATAATTCCTAATTAAGTCTTTATGTTATTTGAATTGGGATTAAAAAAATTAAAAACACTCGAATATATTATTTTACATGTCTAGAGACAAAACAAACGAGTGAATTCAGTGGAGTTCAACTGCTTTAATCACAAACCAGACGCCATATGTAAGCAAAGCAAAATTATTAATATAATAGTTTGATCTTTATGAACTTTTTTTTTAATAATAAAGTTAAAGTTTTTTTTTGAATAATAAAGTTTCTGAAAACATGTAGTCCCAAACTTACTTTGTATGCTATCGGGTTTAAAGAAGAATTGGAAAAGGATATTGCGAAAAATCAGCTATGCCCTCGAAAGGATCTGAACTCCTGATTTTCTACTGCCAGCCGATCTTGCTACCAGCTTTATCACGATATCACATAGTAAAAAAATCGGTAATTTCTTATATTCTCCCCTAATTGATGGGTGATTGGGAGAGGTGAACGATATTCAGATGATGAAAGAATTATCGCCCTTTACATTTTATTCGGGAGCCCTATAAAACCATTAGGAAAGCGGAAAACATAAAAATTATTCTTTAGCCGGGACTGGAAGCACAGATCTTTCGTCTGCTAGCCAGCCGTGCTATCAGTTACACCATGACAGCATTCATTGTGTTTGACATGACAGCATCAAATGTTTTTTAAATTCTGCATAATTATACTAAAAATAATGATATATAATGCAAAAGCATTCAGAAAAGTACTATGATTAAGAAATTTATTAAAATAATAAGATCTTCGTCGAAATCGACTGACGTCATTAATGACATGGGATATATATTATAATTAATAAATTCCTGTCTTATAAAGACAAAGGGTTGTAAATGCCTCGAGGAAGATATTTTAATTACTTTAATTTTGATCTTTTCTTTTGTAACATATACATAAATTCATAAAGCTCCATTTTCTTTTTACTTTAAGAGAAAACAAACTTTACTTGAAAAATGATACGAAAAGGCAAATATTAACACCGTCTAGTAAATAAGAAGAAAATCCTGAGTTGAACTAAAATGATGGCCAAATGAGTAAACTTATTCCTATCTAAAATATTATCGACTTAAGTGCTATTTTAAAACATTGCCCTGAAGTATTATCACTTATACAGACAGTTTTGCAACGGTTACAAATTTTTAATATCCGCATTTCCGCAAATGTTGCATTTTTTGCTCATACTACTGTTTGCCGGATGTCCGCAATTTTCTTTTTCCTATCGAAGTAGTGTGAAAACTCACCGTTATTTTATTAACATGAAATGAAACGTTACTATCGGAAAACGCAAAGTTCAATGTATCATCAAATATTTTGGGTACTGAAATTTATGAAAAATAATAATCTCAATAGAGAAAACGGTTGTGAAGAATCCGGTTTCTCTTGGTTACAGAGAATAACAAGTTTCTCACTAAAAAATGTACGCTTAATGATACACAACTAATTGCATAAATGTTCAAGACAGTTGTGATATCAAATGAAAGTCTGAAAATGTTCCTTTCCTTAGCAATATTTTATTTGAAAGAATTTGTTCAATAAACTATTACGCTAACATCAAGAGGAATTGCAATTTTGTCTAATCATTGACAAGGTACTAGACTTCTTAATTTACCTTGAGACAAAAAGATTTATGGCAAAGCTATAACAAAGAGTTACTAATAAAAAAAATGTTTTTTAAAAAAAAATTATGTACTTCTTTTTGCTCCAAATGTCTATCAACCTAATATGGCTAAAGAAAGAAGTTTAATTTTGTAATCTCTAAAGCTGATAAACACTGAAACTAAGAGATACTTATATTCTTTTACAGTTAAAGTTACTATTACTAACGTCGCGAAATCAACGGTACAATCAGCGATTGTATGATTTTGGAGAATTCCTGAATTCATGCATGTTATCCTACCGCACGTGTATAAGTGGTGTTACCAAAAAAAAAAAAAAAAAAAAAAAAAAAAAAAAAAAAAAAAAAGTCTTTTGCTATAGCCGTCGATGATAACCGCCAGAGAGTCGGTTTGTTTCTTCAGAATTTCTAGATGTTTTCATATAAAGAATTTCAGATGTGCAATTTTTATCTTCAATTTTACGTGTAATCTGGTCAAAATCTTAAATGGTGGAAAATTAACAACCTTCTTTTCATATGTATCAGCGATAATGAAACGTTAATTTTGTTAATTTTTAATACTTTATTACAGCACGAAATATGGTATTCAGTAACAGTATCCTATATGCAAGGGAACTTCGTAACAGTATCCTATATGCAAGGGAACTTCGTAACAAGATCCTATATGCAAGGGAACAATGCAAAATTTGAATTTGTAAGCAAAATTCTTTAATTCCAAAATTTCAGTTTCGGTACCTTGATACATCTCCATTTCTTAGTTTTTGATACGCTTTGGTGACTGTTTTACACTTGGTACTGATACCTGTTAGATTCTCCAATTACAAATTCAAGGAAAGTTTCATCTATAATAAATTTGATACATCTGTTTTGGGTTTTTTTAATCTTGGTATATTTCACATATTGAAATTTCTTTAAAAAATTTCCAAAACTTTATTTATCAATATATAGCAAACATAATGACATATTTTCAAGTTGTCATCATTCTAACTTCCTAAATCACAACATTTAATATCCTAAAATTTTTGCACAAATTAGATAAGCAAAGTTTATTTCATGAGAAAATTCTAAATATTTTTGATGCGAAAGCATAACTTAATCGACATCCATAAACATCAAAATGGCAACTAATGAGAATTCAGTCAATAACAGCTGCTAGGAAAAATGCTGATTAATAGGCTTCAGTAGCATGCATATGGTTCATTAGCTTTCAAATTAACCAATGTTTAACTTCAGATAACTGCTTGCTGCAGCTGATCAGTGGTTGATCGGAAGAGATCGTCAGGATCGGGATCCAAATTCTAGCCGAAGGACTGAATGCATGGACGTTTTAATGCTTTTCCTTATGCGTAATAACAATAGAGCGAGTTTCCATTTGATATTCTTTCATAAATGCCGAATGCTTTGCGGTAATAGAATAAACAAGGTACTCCTCAGAGCTGTTTTTCTTAGTAACAGTTGCATTTTGAGGATATTCCACAAAATCCTTCAGTAAATAAATTGTCGGCCAGCTCCATCAGCTTGCGAGCGCTAATATCGCTGAATATTAGTTGGCCAACTGGGGTTCACATCCCGATGAACGAGTTAACTGCTTAGGAACTTTTATATTCATCTTCTCCCAATCTTCAGCGGGCTCTCCAGCGGCCGAGCGGTTAAGTCGCTGAACTGTGGTAGTGATTTGAATCCCGGGAAATGGGCTGGCTGCATGGGTATTTTCGTGGATTTTCCCATGTGTAACGTTGATACGAGCCAGGTTCCAGTAGAATTTTCTCCACGAAGGCATTCCTTCTCTCAGGCAGATAGCTATCGTGTGCTTGTCGTAATTAAATAAACCAAAACAAACCCGCGTGTTATGTGAAATAAGAACCAATTTCCTTTGTAACGTCCTCCATGGAGGCGTTCCTCACCTTAGGCTGAATACGTCGCATCTTTTTCTGATACATGTAATCCAGTCTATAATTAAATATTTATAATTAATAACTTCAAAGATGTCGTCTCTGACTCAACTAAATAACTAGAATTTCGTTTAAAAAAAAAGAGATCAAATAATAATCCATGCATTTTATCTGCAGTTCTAATAAATATTTTTATTTCCTTGTTGTTATTCTGGCTGATTCTAGATCAATTAGAGTAAACTCGATTATATGTCTTTAGCAGCTCCAATTTTATCCGACTTATTAAGAATTAGATAATGAAAATCTATATTAATGCACAAAAAAAAAATACTTTCTTAGTTGAATCAAATACAGCTTCTTGAAAAATACTCAGGTAAAGGAAAATCTTTATGTACAGCAAATGGTAATACATCCATCAAATCTTGTGTTACGAGGCTTTCTTGAAATCTGAACAAAAGACTGGAATGCAGAGATCAATGTCTGTAGGATGCCACTTTAACCAGCCTACACGAGAACTACTGCTTATTTTATTCCAAGTTTCTGGCAAGGAATCGCATACCCAACTTTTTTTTTTTTTTTTTTTTTTTTTTTTTAAAGTATTTGACTGCCGGTATTATTTCTCACAGGCTCCACACGTTTAAATGACATTCCTGCCAACTGCCAAGTTCATTAATTACTTCGAGTCGCCTTTCCTTGTCTTGGAGATTTGGGCAGCAATAATAAAGGGTATTAAATGTCGTAACACGGAATTCTTCGTGCTTAGAAAAAGTAATAGTCTCTTATTTGTTACTTGCACTCTTTTTACCACAATTTGACAAACGGGATTGCTGTGTGAGATACATTAATACAAAGGAATTGTCACGAGAGTATTAGAAAACAGGTTACTCAGCATTAAAATTAGTAAAACTGAATGCAAGAAAGAGTTACTTTTGGAATTCAAAAAATGCAGTCAACCTTGATACCTTTCTTGCGAAATTTTTTTTTTAAATAAGTGCCCTATATTTAAACTCCCAGATTGTTGGTTACATATTGTTGGTATTTTATCACTTCTTTAAAGTGTAAAAAAAATCTCAAAAAATTATTGTTACACGTTTCTGTTTGAAACCAATTATGTATGAGCGCAAGATAAGCTGTTGTAAGTTTAGTGAATCGTGCTTATTCAAAAGGCAAAACTAAATTTTAGCCATGATTTAGCTTTCTTCTTGTTAAGTTAAAATTTTGATTGGTAAATTGACATCAAGTAGCTAAAGCGTTCGCATTTGTATATCATAAACATTTTTCTAATCAAATGCTTGCCAGTGGCCGAGTGTTCGAGATTGTTGAAGATTGGTGGTTCGACTAACGTTCCATGTGTATTTTTGTGGTTTTTACCATGCGTAATGTTGACTTACCTCACTTTGGACTGTAATATCAGAAAAAAGTCTACGAATTGTATCGTGGCTGGTAACATAGGATTGCGCCTATTGTCGTTTGGTGACATTATGAATTTTGACAGCTCCGTCCCAATTTAGAAGGAGAATTATCCGAGAGATGGATCCAAGGATCTCCTATCCATTTTCCCTTTCCATCAAACTCTCAACGGAGCTTTCATCTTGCTAGTATTTTAAGTCCCTTCATACCGCATAGGCAAAAAATCCAGGCGTTCTCTTGGATTCGAACCCAGACCCAACGATACAGTAGCCAGCAGCACTAACTACTATACACATTTGAGCGACACGTGTAATGTGAATACAAACTTGTTTCCTTAAAAAAGGTCCTCCGTGAAAGTATCATTCCCATTACTCAGAAAGCCTTCTGTGATTTGTCGTATTCAAATAACTCAATCTAACTTGTGTATTAAACATAGGAAAAAATAACATTTTTCGGATTAGGATATGCTTTTGCCGTTTAGGGGCCTTCTGCTACAGAATGAAATACCTGAACATTACAAAATTTACTGTATTCTCTCAATTCTGTAAGGACATCAACAGGTTATCTAAAATGTTTTTAAACAGCCAAATGAATATCTGCTTAAAACTGTTAAATGACTAGCTCATTCTCCTTGGTTTTGTCAGCATTTTTTAAATCAGTTCATAAGGCATTTTCCCCCTCCTTCCAGCATATTTTCGTGGAGTAACGGTAGCAAGCTCGGTGCGTATTCGAGAGATTCAGGTTCGAGCCCCGGCGACGGCATTACTCATTTTTCACATTTCCAGTTTCAAGAAATCTAATAAATTTACAGTGGCGCCCGAATTAAAAAGGTGTTTGGCAATAATTCGTCTCCACCAGGGTTTGGCGATTGGGTCTCCTAATCTCCAGTCGCCCTTTAAAAAGGGGAGCATATAAGGTATTTTCTCCCCACCTTTCCAGCATGTCTTCGTGATGTAACGGTAGCACACTCGGCGCGTATTCGATAGGTCGAGATTCGAGTCCCGGCGAGCGCATTGCTCATTTTTCTCGTCTCCAGTTTCAAAATAAATCTTAATGACTCTACAAGTTCAGTGTCAAACCACGTGATAAATTTCAGCCTGAGGGATGACATGCCTTCATGGACAGCTTCCTATAGGAAAATGTTTCAATTTCATGTTACACGTGAAATAAATCTACAGAAACGCCCTTGTAACCAGCCCGTTTTTACACAAATCCGTGGGTAATGTTAACCTATTTTAGAATTCGAACCCCAATCGAACTACCACCATTCAGCAGTCTTATCACCTACTTTAATACGGATATCTTCGTTAAAAAGTTTACAAAATAAAGTGACAAGACGTTTTCAAAGGCAATCCAGGATAAGAATACTATTTTGCGATCCCTTTCGCCCCACTAAAAAGAAACCGCTTCGTTTCAAGCATGATATTATCATTTCAAACACTTGACATAGTACGTACGTTTAATTTGGTCGGAGGTGGTCACCTTAGAGAGCACGATGTCGCTAATGCTGAGTATCATCGCTTACTTATGTTTTCAGATATACTGATGAATTTTAGAACTGTTTGATTGCGAAAAGGTTGCATTGTACTTTATATTGAAATTATTTATTATCACGCTTTGTAACTGCAATTGTTTGCAGTATGCTGAATTCAATTATAAGCTTTTTGAAATAAATATAATTATTTGAAAAATGGAGGAAAAATTCTGTCCATTTCAATCAGTAGTTTTAATTTTATCTTTCAGTTTTACAGCTTTTATACACAATCATAAATACAATAATATGGTAAATAATTTCCTACTACTCAGCAAAATAAAGCTACTCTTCCATTAAATATTTTCTTTCAAAATTTTAATTTTGTTCCACGTTCTTTCCATTTTGCTGTTTTCTAAACATAATCCATTTAAAATATTGCAGGTAATTACTTTTATTATCGATTTTTTTTAATGTATGAACAGTATTTGGGAAAGTTCTTTCACTGGCCGTTTCTTTTTGGATCTCGCAACTTTATTAAAACGCATGCTTTAACGCCTTTATCTGAGGAGGAGGTGAGATTATTTTATGCATTTATGATTCCGTAAAAACATCTCAATGATCATATGGAGCGGCACTCACAAAATACCGTTGTCGCTGCTATGAAATCCAGGAATATTAATAGAATTCAGTTTCCTTAATGCATTCTACCTTTGATACCGTTATCGCTGCTATGAAATCCAGAAATATTAATACGTATAATTCAGTTTCCTTAATGCATTCTACCTTTGAGGTTCTTACCTTTGAGATCAAATTTTCTTCTAAAGTGCAGCTATTCTAAATTTATGTTTATAAAACAGATGTTAACTAAAAAAATAAATGGCGAAATATCCCAATTAAGTTGTTGCTTTCTTAAAAGCAAATACGTTTAAGATTGTCATAAATAGCCTTATTAATTTGGATAGAATAAGGAAATATTTACACGTATACGTTATTTATTAGTTGCAAAAAAATTTTTTTATTTGTAAACACAGAAGCGATAAATCACATAAAAATGTCATCACTAGTTTAAGTACTTGAGCAACAGTTTTACGTACGAAGTTAATTTATAATTTTTAATGCCGGTGAGTACTCAGAAGCCACGTGCCTTACTAACACAACACACAAATCACATCGAAAGCAATTAAAGACGTCAACTGCTGATGATAAAGAGGAAGGAAAAACTCATTTAGTTTCCAGTGTATCTGAATTAGAGATTTTAATGTCCAACTTCGACCACTGTTCTTCGTATTACACGATTAAAAAAAAAAAAAAAAACACCGGATTCACTCGAAAACGTTAAGATGTCTGGGCGGCGATGACCTTCCGACCTTGGGGACGTCTGTTATCGCCAACGCCCCCACGCCCCCGTGACATAACTGCGATTCTCGGCCAGATCCCGACTGACATCAGACTGCAGGGCGTTGGCCTCTTGGAAGCAAAGGAGAGCTCGCTCTGCAAAGCTGGCCGTTTATCAGATCACGTCAGCTGTGTCATTTTAACAAGATGCAATTGGTATTAAGTTTAAATCTCAACTAACGGTGCCATTAAAAAGCAATGTTTCTTAATTAGCCTGCCGTTCAAGTGGTGACATTAATATCGAAGCTCGTGCTGGAAACGTTCAAAGTGATTTTTTCGTTTACTGCCACATTTCAGACTTGTAGGAAGTGACTTTGAAAGCATCAGATGTTCGCAGAAATTTCACTAGGAAGTGACTTTGAAAAAATTGAATTTTAGAAGAATTTTTAATCATATGCAACTATAAATTCTTTTTTCTGAACATGAAGTTCCAGCCTGATCTCAGAATAGTGAGGTTTTTCCAAATAACGAAATAAATCGAAGAACTTAAAATTGAATTAAAGTGACAGACCCAATGCTTCGAAACTTCGAATTCAAAAGGTAATCATTAACAATGTGCAGTTTCTATATTTTCTTTAGCTTAGTTCTCCCAAACTTAACATGACAAATTCTTTCCTTCTTATTAGCTTTATCATCTCCTATTTTAAGTCAGTAAGAGTTGCAGAAGAGCAAAATTTTGAACCTGTGTTCAACATGCTGCAGCTTTATGGGCCTTATGGCTCAGCAAAGAAGCGTCACAGGATTAAATTTTATTAATGCCAATAATATATGAAGTAAATGAATACTGCATTTACTTTTTAAGTTATTTTACTATTAAATTATTTATCACGGAAAATTATTCAAGTTATTTTTAGGGGAAAATATGAGTACAACATTTTAATATGGATATTGAATCTGCATTTGAATATCATCGAATCTTTATCTAGTTTGATAACTTTGGCAGCTAAAAACACGAAATTTTGGAATCTATGCTGAGTTTTTTGATTCAACGGGAAATCATGCCAGAAGTTAAGAGTGAATTACATTGTTGCCATCAATGTGTTGTATGTCGCAATTCTCAATTTAATTCATTTCGTATTCAGGTCGCTTAAGCGAGAAGCTATATCCACTATAAATGTCCAACAGTTCTCATTTTCAAATACACCTTCGCATGTGCTCACTTTTGCTTTATTTTTCCGCTGTAAGATGTAAGCCTCATCAATAAGCTCTTAAGAGGTTATTCGGTTGCTATGACCATGGCTTTACGACAGTAGTCTCAAACCGGCAGCCCCTGAAACAATTTTATGCCCCCAGCGGAAACATTTCATTTATCTATTCGTTGCAAATATGGTGTTGGAAAGATTTCCAAATTTTAGTTATTTTAAGTTCGAGTTCATATTATTTTCCTTTCCATTCAAAATTAGCATAAATAACACGCCAGAAAATCTATAAATGAAGTTAATTAATTTACAGTGTGATATAAATCTTAGTCAAAGCTTTGAAGATACAGATTTCATTAACTTCTATTCGTACTTGTCAAATATAAATAAGCTGAGTTTCGGAGTTTTTGCACTAAACATGTCATGTTGTTTGGTAATGTGTCATGTAAATCATGTTGTTTGGAAATATGAGCATAGCTTGTTTCGCAGTTGAAAATTGATAAAAAAAAAAACAACTTGATTGACCGGTGTGCATCTGCAATCCGTAACGAAGATAATTTCTAGAAACTTCTCTCCAAGGCTACAAACTTTATCAGAATCGAAAAGCCATCAAATATCTAGTTACAGTAAAAAATAAAGAAGTTTATAATTATTTACATTCAAACATTTATTTTTATTTATATGTTGTAGAAAAATTTAATAAATAAAAGAAAGACCCTACGTTGTCAATATTTATTTTCGAGCTTTGTCCCAATTGGAAAAAAATTTCTCTGAAAATTAGAAAGTTTACAAAATTTTTTTGTTTTTAGCTTAGAATAAAGAAAATTATGTAGTGATTAACTAAACATGTTAGAATTAATTGAAACATATATCAGTCTAAGAATTTAATATTTAGCTACCAATATACTGTAACTATAAAGTGTAACCAAGAAAAATCTCTTGCACATACCAAACTTCATAGATTTTAGATAGAAAATAAATGTACATTTGACATTTGAGTTTTTCCTTTATGATATTATTATTTTTGTTTATACTATGTTTTGATAAACGTTAATAAGCGAAATTATAATTTATTTAAAGGTGGTTTATGCGTAAAATGAATGCATCTCTTAAGAAAGATAAAATATTCCGCAAAAATTATCTAAAAACAGAATAACTTAGCAAACATGTTATTTTACAAATGCTAAACATTAGCTCCTAAGCCTAGTTCACGGGTTTTTCAGTACTTTTTAACAATGTCCTTGTACCTAAGATAGTCTGATAGAAATGATATTATTTGATTTCATTACTATGCCAGAAATCTCTACTATACATGCGGTACCAGAATAAAAAATATTAAAATCATTCTAAGCAATATGAACATTTTATAAGACCTTTTTATTTCACCACCGAATGCAATCTTTTAGCAACTGAAAAAACAAAATTTTGGGGGATTTCCTCCGGAATTTCGTTTTAAGCCTTTTAGAAACAAATTTTTAAAGATTTTCCAGTTTATTACGTTGAGTTTCCTGATTCTCCTCAGGATTGTCTTGATTCCATACCCTGCAGGTTCAAGGGAATTAAGTAGGCTGACTTGAGAGATAAACACAGTCGATTTGGAAAGTGGTATCATAATCCAGACAATCTGTTATAGATCGACAGAAGGTCTTATTGTCTCAATATTTTAAATTATCATCAGATAGGAGCAGATTATTTCGCTCTATATTTATATATCATACTGAAGCCATATTATTCTATCCTACCCTATCCTAGAAATGATCCTATCTTCCTTTGATACAAAAACCATTACATAATTTCCGATAAAAGGTTTTTCATTTTCCTTTCTTCGTTTTCTTTTCTCGATATCTCACAGCGGCTATTGTAACCAAATGAATAAAACTTGCTTTCTTCACAAAAGCTATGTAATATGAAATTTCGAAACCCTTTTTAATATATTTGTTTGCAAACTGCAGTCTTTGAAATTAATCTGAAGAAAACACTAGCTTGTGTTATTTGGTCTTCAACCATGATAACCAGCAGATAACAGAAGATCTCCATATATTTTGGAGATGAACATCGTTACCCATTGAATTTGTTCAGACTTTCTTAAGATACCTATTTTTGGACTGGCTTTCCACAGTCTACGAAGATAACAAGCAACTAGAGTGCTCAGAATTCTTGAACGCACAAACCCAGACCTATTCATAGAAAATCAGTTTTTTTCAATAATTCATAATTTCTTATCGCTATCTGAGTACACCTTTAGCTTTTTTGAGCTACAGGAAATCTTTTTCCTTAGATTTTTCTTTATTTCTGAGCTTTATAATCACACTTGAATTAATAATGGTTTTTCTAAGTAGACAATATGTATCCAAAAAACGAAGAAGGGGGGAGAAAACACGAGCCATCCAGAAAAAAACTGTCCGACATTCTAGAAACTTAAAATACAATGCCTCTTAGCTAGCCGTATATAAGAATATGAATAGCTAGCCAAACCAAGAAGCAGTATAATCAGAGGACGCTGACTGATTCTCACAATGTTTCATTCAGATTCGAATTTAGTGTAAAGCTTGGGTGATTCTAACTGTAGTCTCTTGGAAAAATAAGAGTCACTTAAAAATCTGTCAAGCCCAAACGCTTTTTGAGAGGCTAATGGCGCGCAAAAAAGGTGCGGAAGACCCCGGATTCAAATTCCCCGGCATGCTCTTTATCAAGACTGAAATGGAGCTTAGGCAGATAACTTTTGTATGATTTTCCTACTTGAACTCTCCATCAGTTCGGACTGTTTATGTGGTGCTGTCTGCCTCAGAAACAACTAAATAAGAAAAAAAAGAACCACTGAAACCGCAGTCTAATCAAGTCAGCGAAACCGAGAAAGATCTGAGACCAACCGACAATCTACCGAGACCGTTTTCAAAAAGTTGATTGACCTTATTGACGAATACACCTGGCATTAGGGTCGAAGTTATTATGTTGTTACCGCTGACTGCAGCAGGGTGTATATAACAGTTATGAGGGTAACGACAAACTGAAGATGACAACACTCGTGGGGTTCGTGAGATAAAGACTTTTGCCATAAGTACACTGAATGTTTCGTAATCTGTTATGCAGATACATTTACCTACGTCTCCTGGACCTGAAGTATCACGAAGTACTGGTGCATGATGGCTGGCAGAGGTGGACCTCTTAATGCCGGTGTCTGCTGAAAATCTATCACTAACTTCTGGGCATTCACCGATAAAATAACACAATTCTTGGGTCACGGCTGGTATGCTTGGAATAAGTTGAACTGAAGTCACATCGTGTTCAACGATGAATCACACTCACCCTTTGCTTGGCTCTAATGACTGGAGAATTCGCGCGTGGAGAAGACCTAAACAATTCTGCTCTCATAGTCACTGTGGAGCAATATATGTCCGTCGCACCTTGCTTTAGTGTTTTGGACGTCATTGTCAAAACAAGCTAGAAATTAAAAATTAAAGGTGTCTTTATCACCAATTAAGGGTGTCTTTATCACCTTTAATTGATAACCTACAGAATTTAACGAGCCAGCGTTAAGTGGATAACATGCTGTCATCTGTTACATTATTGGCAATATTGCACTTCAGCCAGGAAGAACTTTTAGCAAGATAATATCCTTCTGCGAATGTCACTGCGTAGTGCTAGAATCCCCATTTACCCTGCTTTTAGATCTTTCCCCACATATGGAACAACATCTTGCAAATTGTGAAAAATGGCTGTGTAATTCATCTATATCTGACAATAAATTCCGCAGAACAGCATTCGATGTTTGCCGCGAGTTTACGAAAAACCGAAAATCCTTATGAATTGCCGTTAGTCGTGGTATTCATGATACGGATATATAGCGGTCCTGGGCCTATGTTTCCTCTATAAATATATTTATTGTTAACTAATTTTAATTTCAGCATGACCTTTTCTTGATCATTTCAAGTTTCTTCCTCGTCGATCAAATTTTCTAATACCAGATTATCGATCCAACTTTCTATTCAAGTACACGGAATCTTTTCACACAAAATATATATTGTTTAAGCCATATACTTTGAAGTAATGATAAAAATTTCCTAGCAAGTATTTTACTCAAATGATGCAATAGTCTTCAATAGTAACCGTCCGACGTCGGTGTAAAGATATTTAATCAGAAGAAACATTTTATTCACAAACCTTTATTTGAAGTAGAGGTATATTGACTTAAATTTCTTTATAATAAAACAAGATGTTTCTTTTCGCAACTCAAGCAACCGGCTTTTGCATTACACTTTCGTACTAGGTGACTAGATTTTTAAGCATATAAAGCAACAACGAGACTTTACAATAAAATTTTCTTTATCCTTTAAAGGCATTTTCTACCTTTAAAACTATTCGAAGACTAAAGAGGCTTGGCGCAAAGTATATGCGAAATTTGTAACTGTATTGACGTAAAGAGATCTGCGACAATTGATACTCGATTTGAATTATTATTACATTTTTATTTAATATTAGGAAACTTGCTTTCGAAATTATAACTATTATCTTACCTTACTTGATTTGGTTTATTTTGCTCAAAACTCTGCGAAACAAGATATATTCTTCCTTCTCTATCAACCACATCTTTCAAAAATTCTAGTAATGAATCTAAGTCACGCTTCTCAGAAATGGTCTGCACATTTTTATCTAGATCTCTAATTTTACGGCGATCTGCTAAAAACACTTCTACTCTTTTAAAGTTTCATCTGGTTATAAGTGGAAATAACACTGCAGCATACTTTTCTCGTGTTCCCCCAAGAACTTCAAGAGCACGGAGTTTACTTTCCAATTGATCATATAATTTTCTTAAAGTTTTCCTTATCACATTTTGTTTCTGTAAAGCCGGTGGTGATAATTCTCTGAAACATATATTTGAATTAGTATTTCCACTTTTCCAAAACTGTTTTGTAAATATTTTAAAGCTCTTTCATAACTTTCACCAGTTCGCAGAAAACGTTTTATCAACTCCTCTGCTACGCTACCCTTTGACTGAGATAAATAGGAAAATCCAAATAGGGATCCTTATCAGTTTTTTGTAACTGACTCCAAAACTGTAACCAGTTTCTTACATCTACATTAAATGAAGGAAGTTGTATATTAGGGTAAAGCAATAGCGAATTTTGGCGTGAAATGCTGCCATTTTCAACAAAATCTACGTTATCTGATAAGTCATTTCTAAAGATTTTAATTTTAGTTGCATCGCACGCCATCGATCTATGTCTACTTCCAATTTATCTGTTTCTTTCTCAAGCGATCATTCATCAGTATCATCAGAAAAAGCATTTGCTTAATTTTTTCCTTGTAGTCAATCATAATTAAAGTCTTTTCTTCAATTAGTTTTAATTTCGCTATTTTAGCACATAGATGTAAAGCATTTTACTCATTATCAAATTCGTTATACACTTTTGTAAATAACCTCTGACGGTGTTTCTAGCTTGTTTTAAACTAATTAAAAGGTTTCTGTGAATTTGTATAATCAACACAAAGCTAACGCAAAATGCAATTAATTCAGAGTGAAAGAAAATGTTTTCTTACTCAGCTTAAAAAATGCAGACCAGTCCTGTCGTGAACGCCAGACGTCCAATGTTGGCATAAAGATATCTGTTCAGAAGAAACATTTCATTCGCAAACCTTTATTTGAAGACGATCGCGAGCGGGGGACATTTACATCTTCTCAGACAAATATATAACATTTCTCGAACTTTTATAAAATCATATTACTCTGTATTATCCAGGCGGTTTAGCCTCTATCTGGATACTGGAGTAGCAGGAAACTACACAAAAGAAGGGTTCAAACCCTTTATTAACTCTTTAAAATTTACACTGCGTCAACTTGACGCTAACAAACTTCGCCTCTACTTGGGCGGTAACTAAAAAGCGGGTAATTGAAAAATCAAAAGTTGAAATTTTGCTAAACTAATCTACAGGGCTCAGCGAGATACCGACTTCGACCCCCTCTATAACTAGTGACAGCAGATAAATGCATGTAAGCCACTTGAACCAGCAATCAGTAATGGTACCTACAGCAGAGACGGCTGCTCGAGCCTAACTCCCTCACTTCCCACTAAAACCTCAGTATTTAAACTTTTCTTCTCAAAGTAGAATTTGCATTCACGTCACGCGCGCTACCAAATTTAACTATTCTGGCACTGACAATTAGGAGAATGAAGGCTTATAGGAAAGTCTGAACTAAAATTTAAATTATTAGTAAAAATAAATATAAACTCCTACAACTCAATAAAAATGTCTCTAATATTTTTCTAGTGTACTCCAAGATGAATCTCAAAATTACTACAAAGAATAAAACTCTCTTGCTCTCAATAAACATTAGTCACCCCACTCTAACCAAAAACAAAACATCATTCTACATTTTTTCTACGAATGGAAAAAGGATTGGACCTGTTGCAACTAAAAACGTAAGTGAGATATAATTAAAACCACAAGATCAAGTTTATATTCTCGCTCACGTATTATATGGGGAAATACAAAGATGTAGTTTCCAGGAATTACATTTAAGTGTAGAATTCATACTGTATGCAGATTTGTTGAATCTATGTAAGCGTTTGTTTAGATTTACAATATTTTCTTATTTATTTCCAGAAAACAAATGTCTTATTGCTGTTATGTAATAAGCATTTTACTGATATTTTGAAAAGATTCTTAAACTTTTATTTGTTTGCATTTTTAGAAAATTTAAATATATGACATCGTCAGACTTACATGCACTTATGTTTCACAGTATGCATAAGGTAGCATTAGCAAACTTTGCAAGATAAAGCAGTGAAAGCTTCTTAAATAAATCAAAGAAAGAATTCAACTGTATATAGTACAATAAAGGTTTGAAAAAAATGAATAACTGATACATTTGTAAAGCATTGCTACCAACTCTCTTATTTGTTATAAGCAATGTAAATAAAATTTATTTTTGGTCCTTTTTTATTCAAAATTTTTGATTTTTGGCCTCACACGAATATTAACATAGTTATGAAACGTCGTGCGGCAGAAAAAACATAACGCAGAACATCCCGACGTCTATTTTAAAATAGTATGATATTGAAATAATTTCTGTCAACGGTAGAATTTCGCGCGGTACTTATGTATTATTCGATTGGCCGTGGAAATTGCCTACCATCAAACTGTGAAAATTGTCAGAGATCCCTCCAAAGTTGCGTCGATCGTTCTTGAGGATTTCTGGGATGCATTTTTATCTGTATTACGTTTTACAATAACGTCGTCAATATCTCTGCACAGTGCACCAAATAGCCACTTTATTAGACTGGCTTCCTTTTTGTGCTTCTTAAAAATGACTTTCTTCGATTTCTATTATTTTATTGGGCCCTTCAGTTTTACCGAATACTCTTTTTAGAACGCTATGAGTACAAACTTCCCGGTGTTTAATTTGCCGACCATATGCAGCTGTTTCTCTTCCCTTTCAGCTGAGGTTAATATTCTCGATTTATTTCACAAATGTGATTCTACAGCCTTCGAATTCAATTTTTTTTTTCAAAAATGCAAAGAAAACATACAATAGCAATACTTAATTTATATTCTTTCTCATAAAAAGTAAAGATGGCTTATCGAGAATCAGTCGGATTGCATGAAACAAAAAGCATAGATGTTAGGAGTGCTTTGTGAAATTATATTTATGTATAACTGGAACTAAATCGCTCTATTTGGCGACAATTTCTCGTTCGATGGGATAATATGCAAGTACCTTTCATTCCACATCTGGGATCTTTTTCTCTAGAGAAAATTCTGCTAAACCGATAATATATTTTCCCGTAACTTAGTATCAACGTAGAAGCTCATTGAAGTTTATCAAGAGTTGTAAAATATCATCTCCTTTGGATTAATAATTTGTTAAGGGCCGTTCAGATTGGGGCTTATCTGAGCTGATGGAGACAACTGACTTAGCCTATTCATCTCCAAAACCAGTTTTACCCATAGCGCAGCGAGGTGAAAAATCTGAACTGCACGTATAGTGGATATAGTCGACACATGAAACTGACTCCGTTAGTTCAGGTAAACACCAGTTTGAACGGACTTTTAGAGTTATAACGTGTCAGTTTGCCAACCGATATTTAAATCAGAATAACTACAAGCATTTTTTCTTGCTTTATAGAAATTCGGCAATGCACATACTCCTATCAAACAAGCAAACTAAAAATTTTTTTCTATTGTGATTATGATCACTTCGAACAGCAATACAGGCGTGACAGCGGTATCTCGTGCTGTTTATGATATTGTCAATGAGCTGCATAGGTAGCAATGCTCATTGTTCACATAAATCAGTTCTAAGCCCATCTAGGGTTAGAGGAACAAATTGGAAGCCAACAACATGCTTCCCAAAAGCGTCTCACACATCCTCAATGGGACTAAGGATGGGAGAGCGTGTTGACTATTTCATTTGGACTACAGTTTCTTCAAAAATTGGCGCACTGGGCAGGTATTATCCGTTTGCTAAATGAAGGTATCGCCAGTAGCAGCAACATATGGACGAACACTAAGATCCAGTATGTCGTCTTTGTGTGTCTGAGCATTGAGAGTTACGGCTTTGAGCTTCGAGAATACATCTGAGCATTAAGAGCGCCATTTGGCAGTATACTACGGGTCCGTGCACCTACTTAAAGGCACTCCTTCTCATTTAAGAACACTACCTCGTGCATAGGTATCCCTTTCCCGTATGCTAGATAGAAAATATCGAATGTTTGCTTATCTCTCCATATGTAAACACGTAGAGAAAACTCTGTAAAGGAAAGCGGAACTCATCAGTGAACAGAGCAGACCTCCATTGATTCTCAGTCGAATTTACACGATTACGTGCGCCATTTAAACGCTCCCTCCGGTGGCGGGGGCTACTGTTGGTAGCTTATCATACAGAGCTTTCATGCAGCGCTCTGCGTACTGTGGTGGCTGATACTGTCTTTCCTGTGGGCCGATCTAAGCTGAGGAGTTACAGTCTTCTTGCGAGGTGCACAAAGTGGCAAATACCGAAGGCTGAACTAGTAGTTAGAAATTAATTAAGACACAATAACACGCCGAACAAATACCAATTCAGAAGTCAAACAACAAAAATCAGCGTTATACCTACAAAATTTTCACAGGACTAGTTTCGATGGTTTTACCGAACCATCATCTTCAGCTGCAAAACCGCAAATGAACAAGTAGGAAATAATGATTAGATAAGATAAGAAAGCCTGGACAAGAATAAGCAAGTGGCGCCATCTGTTGGCAAAACCAGAACTAAAACATAATTCACAGGACTAGTTTCGATGGTTTTACCATCGAAACTAGTCCTGTGAAAATTTTGTAGGTATAACGCTGATTTTTGTTGTTTGACTTCTGAATTAGTTAGAAATTAGTTCCATACCGGCTTACCACGAAATGGTCAACATATAGCCATCTTGCAACGTCAGACTATTGTTGACCTGCTTCTAATCGGCCTGCGGCTCTATAACGTAATTCTGCTGGCAAATGTGTCCTCGAACTGATTTTCACACTTTGGGTAACTCGAAACTGTTTAATATATCGTCGTTCATTAAATAGCGATTCCTTCCTACACGGCTGGTTTTAATCCTTATCATATTTACGTAAAGCGATAGCAGGGCCACTTTTTTTTTCTCTTTTTCTAGAACGCTACTCGATGCAGCTTGCTTTTATTCGTAATATTTCCAAACTTCAAGACACTTGAACTAATTTTATACGATTTATTGCGATTTTTCCCTTTTTTTGCTTAACTTTTGGAAACTAGTGTATTTTCTACCACCAAAAAATGAACGCCAGTAGTCTTGGTACGTTATAGTTCTGATGTTGTTAGATCTTCTCAGATTGAAAATATTCTGCCTGCAACAAAAAGGATCGTTTTTTCTCTGTAAAGAAGAAGTTTATTACGACAACATGCGACTTTCACCTATCATAAAGCGAAAATGATATTAAACGTTATAATCATGTCTCATTTGTATTAACATGTTTCAAGGTGAGTGCCAAAAAATAAAAAATATCTTTTTAGTTTATACGCTTATCTGTTTAAGAACAAATACAGTTATTTATTTCCGACTCTTACTTCTTTATTTCTTACATAAACGTGATGGTATATATTTTAACATAAGGTAAAGACTTAAAATTTCTAGCTTTTATCTATAAATTTCATGAAGTATTCATAAATTTTTTCGAAATTAAAAAATTATGAGATTGATTACAGCACAGCCATGTTGAGAATCAAGACACTCGTCTCAAGTAGAAAATGAGATAAGAGTACAAATTTAAGAACAGTGAAAATTAAATAACAATACGAATGAGATAAAGTAATTAATAGATGGTGCAATTTTTTTAATTTGCTTCAGGTTGTAGAGTCATTAGGTTTTGCTGAAGAAGGAGACGTAAAAAATATGCACTTCCCTCGCCGGGACTCGAACCCTGGACCTCTCGAATACCCGTCGGATATGCTTCCAATTACACCTCGAGGGCATGCGGAAATGTGGAAAAGAATACATAATAAGGGAAAGTGCTATTTATTTGAAAAATCAGTTGTCACAGCTCTGGAACATAGATTAAACGTCTGCTTGGTAACGTTCTTAATCTTTGGTTGCTTAATTATGGTAAAGCACTAAACGGTAAATATTCATCGAGCTATGTTTGTGTTATAAATCAATTATTATATTACGCATAAATTTACTAACTTCATAATTTAATTTTTTTTTTTTCATTCAGATACTTGTTTCATAAAACTATTATAATGTGAAAAATTAAGTAAATGTTTTAAGTGGAACCATAGAAGTGTTTAGAAATTTAAGGTAATAGCTATAATTATATTATAGTCCCATTTATAATAAATTCAAATTTTATATTGTCAAAACATAATAGCAAGCCCAAAGGGGTAATTGCCCAGAAGGGCTACTAATATCGTTTTGGTATTTTGCGTTGATTCACTATAAACGGGGAATCACTTTTTAAATTGTTGCCACCAAATATTATAGCTCTGTATTATATTTAAAGAAATTGAATAATGAAGAATCTGCATAAATGTTGTTTCTCGCATTGTGATAAAACAACGGTACCTAGAGCCATCAAATTTTGAATAACGTATGTCTTCCCGAATATGGGCATCTGAAAACCCAAATTTGTAATTTGTTTTATTATCTATTTTAGATTTTTTAAAGAATTTATAAGTTTTGATTAAGAAACTCAACGATTTTAAAACGAGAAATGGCAACACTGTACGAAAAAAAAACATTTTTATCTCCAGCGCGCGAGACCGTGTATCGAAATTCTAAAGGTACGCTCATTTAAATATTTATGATACTGCTGTTGAATTTAATTTTATGGCTTAAATACGAAGAACATGATATTTAATAAATAAAGGTGACACACAAAACGTTAAAAAAACGCACCTTTGGGCCTAATATAAAATCTGAAAGCTTTCAGATTTTATTTTTAACTAGTATTTTTAAAATAATTTTTCAAATTAAAAAAAAATTAGATAATATATTTTTTTGGCATTATTTATCAGCTTTAGTAAAGAGTAAGTTGAAGAAAGTTCAGCAAAATCAAATAGCTCAAAAATGAACTCATAACGTTTATTTTAAATACGAACAGATTTCATATTCATATTAATTAATTCATAATTTACTTAAAATACTCTTTTCTGTTTACAGTAAGTTTCATACTCGTTTCTTCAATTAGAGTTTTGTTAAATCCAAAACCTCAGTAAGAAATGAAAGTCTGGATATTACATTTACTCATACTCCAAAGTAAGCTCTTGTCTAAGTTCACTGAATTTAGCCATGTATTTTCACAGAAAAAGCTGCAAGAACAACAGGGTGTGGGACAAGTTTTTCGATGAATTTTCTATGTGCTTTTATAGTCTACGTAAATTAACATCAATCGTAAATCGGACAATGTACCATGTTGGGATATGCAAGATCCTTAAACTCAGGTCTTGTTACATTTCAATAAAGCGGCACACTTTTTCGTCATCCACATTACGTCAGCCATTTAAACAGTAAGTGCGGTCATTATGCTCCATTTGTTTTTCTTGAGTCGCTTCAAGCAAGAAGACGTATTCTTATTAGCAAGCAAAGGCAAAAACATCTATGCATATAAATCAACAATACGCTTTCTGGGAACACAGGTTCTTGTTTATTCTGAAATAACGCAGCTACGCAAGCTGTTAATTTACCGTCTTAGGAAATTTACTACATATGAACAACAGTGCAATATAAATAGTGTTGCATTTCTCAAGTAGAAAATCATCAAAGGATCACTGTTTTATGCAAGGACATTTATTAATATCATCAATAATTAAGAAGTTAGTTTTTTTCTGCCTTTTAAAATCTAACCCCCTTGAATATAAAATACTTTTTTCTCCCCTTGACTGCTTAAAAACAGAAATTGAATGTTTAATTCAATTAAAGGGTTTAAATTTCGGTTTAGACATAACGGTGATTTTAATCACTGACCTACCTTGAAGCAATATCTTGTTTAAATTCAGTATTATATGAGGCATGAAAGGGAAACTGTTCAAAGAACTTTCCGAGTCGGCAAACATTACTTGCTGCAATAATTAGCGCAATTATTATTTACACATTAAGACAGTATTTATGCATTCGCTATCAAATGTTTCTCGAAAATTTCATTGCAAAAATACACTGTGACGAGTTAGATCTATGAACAATGCACAGTAGTAAGGCGTATAGCATAAGGAAAATGAGACCTTTGGAAGCGTACGTTCAATACGTTGAACTTCAAATAGTTTTATAGCGGTTATAATGTCAGAGAAAACAGCGAATGCATAAGTAATGTAAAAGCTCAATCTACATTTTTTTTAACTAAACAGAAAAGTAGGAAGAAAATTATAATAAAATTGATTATAGATATTGGATCAAAGTTAATTATGGAATAATCAGAGAATTTTTACTTCAATATACTGTTAATAATATACATTGCTATAATTCCCTAACCTTGCTAATATTCCCCCCTGCTGTATACATTGCTATTATTCCCTAACTGACCCTGTGGAAAATTCTGAACGAATAAATGATGACGATTAAATTAATAGTTGGAAACGAATGTTAATTTCTTTTAAATGTGATCGCCACTTTTTAAGTGATGGCTAATTTAATTAATTCAAACATCGCCTAAACGAGTATTCTAAAAAATGGGCAAATTAGTAACAATAGGTTGCTAATGAAGTTTTTTATTAAGCGCTGTTAAAGACAGGCAGCAAGCGGTCTTAGCTTTGATTTGAGAAACTGTAGCATAACTGCAAGAAGGGAATTTTGTGATCCTTCAAACTTCGTAAGAAGTTGTAAGGGTTATGTTAATTTTATTAACAGTTAAATTTTGACTTAAACTTCCTTTCCTATCACTTCTTAATTTCAACTTACCACTTTCGGCCAAAACGTAGATTTAGAATCACGTTTGGATGCAAATCCAGGAAGAGCAGTATTTAACGGCGAAGTTCTACTGTCTTAGTCAGAGAGAACCAGAGATTCAGGTTAGCACGCATCCGCCTTTTTAGGTTACTCTCTCTTAAGCTATTATTACGCTCGGCCATACTTTAGGCCCTTGATAGCTTCGCAGTCAATTAGCGTTAACCCCTTCTCGCCGACTGTCACGTATACGTGCCAGCAACGAACACACTTATCTACCGGCCGACACGCAGGCGTGCCAGAGCATTGTTGCGTTTTCTACCGACTGTCACGTATTTGTGCCAGTACCTTGGAACGTTTTTCAAACTATAATTTCTGCCACAAGATGGCACTGTATGCCCATATGGTTTCAGATACATGTACATTAGACCTTCTACTCGAAATGAGAGAAGCATGACTCACATACACGTGTTTTTGATTATATAAACAAACGGGCAACTAAATGTTTCCGAATGGCGTGATTTATGACGTCTCTTTAAATCGCACTTTATTCGCACGTGGTAGTTGTTTATTGTAAGAAGTTTTATATGCGCTAAAGCGTTGAGTATTTCGGTTTACAGTTCAGTTTTTAGAAAATAATTAGATCTTGTTAGACGAGAATTCTTTCTGTGTTTACCATTTCAATGTCGAAGCGTGAGGAACGCCAACATGGCGGATTGTGATGGTGACGAGTTCTATGCAGCTCTGGACAATAAGCTTCAAAAGGTGGAATCGGCCATCGTATCGAAATGCAATATGATTCCTCAGATTCGTGATGATGCGAAGAAGGCTTTGGGTGAGATTAAAAGTTTGATTACTAGGTATGTTGAGCATGTTAAATCTGTAAATTTTCGTGAAGCTTGTAAAGAAAGCTTATTGAATTCAGTCATGCAAACGAAATCGTATGCTAATGCTGTGGCGCCATCTGTTGGGACAAATCAGACTGATTCAGATTGCTGTGTTTTTGTGAGTGCCCAAAACTGTACATCTGATGAAGTTAAAAAGCTCCTTAAAGCTGAAATCAACCATCGGAAACATAAAATTGGAATTAGCAATATTCGAACAGTTCATAACAATAAAGTAATGGTGAAATGTGCTTCGGGATATGATAAAGAAAAACTGTTTACTGCTTTGCAGGAAGACTCATCTATTTTGAATCCCTCTATTCCAAGACGAAAATATCCTACAGTTTTACTTAAAAATGTGCCAAACAGCATTAGTAATGATGAACTGTTAAAAATTATTGAAGAACAAAATCCTGAAATTACCGTGAGTGAAGAGACTTGGAAAGATGTTAGAGTTCGCTTTACTTTAAAAAAGTTTCAACGTGAGAGAAGCGTGGTTATTGAGGTGCATCCTTCTGTGAGCAAGCGTATTTTAAATTTTGGGCGTATTAAAGTGATGTGGAATATGTGTAAAGCTGAAGATTTTGTTGTTTTAAATAGATGTTTTAAATGTTTAGGCTACCACAGAAGTCTTGATTGCAGAAATCCCTTGGCTTGTTATTGCTGCTCTGGTGAGCATAAGAGTTCAGAATGTGATAAAAAAGAAGTGCAAGTGTGTATTAATTGCATAAGATTTAATAAAAAGACGAAAAATGCAACTAAGAAAGTTGATGTAAATCATAAGCCATTTAATGGAACTTGCCCCAGCCATACATTTATGATGAATCTTGCAGCTTCAAAAATTTATTATGGGTAAGTCCGACAATTTGTCTCTTTCTTTTGTACAAATAAATTTGCACAAATCAAAACTTGCTACTCAGCAACTTATTTTATATATGGAGGCAAATGACACTGATGTCGCACTGATTCAGGAGCCGCACTTTTATAAAGGTGTTCTTCCTGGCTTTCCAATAAAATATAAAGTTTACTATGATTCCGAAGCAGAAGTTGTCAAGTCTGCTGTTATTGTTCGCAACCAGAATCTTTCTCCTTTTTTGGACTTAAATCATACAGTTTATAATACTGTTGTTTTAGATATAAAAATCAATGGATCTGACTTGACTATTTGTTCCGCTTATTTCGAGCCCCAAACTAATATTGACATAGAACTATTAAAAATTTCACAAATTTTAACGATGAAGAAACCATGCAATTTTTTATGTGGTATGGATTCGAATAGCAAATCAGCGATTTGGCATAGTCCTATTACTGATGCTAGGGGAACGAAACTTAGTGATTTTATTAGTGCGAATCATTTGTTTCTACTTAATGAAAATCGCGGACCTACTTTCTGTTCCACGCAAGGCTCGAGTTATATTGATCTTATGCTTTGTAGCTTAGGACTGCTGCCATACGTTCAAGGTTGGGATATCTCTGAGGAAGATTCTCTTTCTGACCATAAAATGATTATCTTTGAACTTGTTTTATGCCGTCCGATTATATCTTCTAATTTGTTTACTTTTAATTTAAAAAGAACGAACTGGTTTTTATTTACTGAACTTTGTAAGAGAGAATTGTGTAACTTGAATATCCTTCTTAACAGTTGCTCTGATTGTATTGCATTAGAAAATGTTGTAAACAGACTTTCTACCGTTGTTTTTAATTGTGCTTTACTTTCAATTCCGATGAAGAAAAGTAAGAAGAATGGGGTCCCTTGGTGGTCTAAGGAAATTGATTGTTATAGAAAGCATGTAAATGCTGCTAGGCGTAGATTCCAGAGAGAAAGAAACTGTCTTCTTAGAAATATTTATAAAATTAAATATTTCGAATTGCGGCATAAGTACAAGGCTAAATTAGCTAATGCTAAGCTTGAGTCGTGGAGAAATTTTCTATCAACTATTACTGTTCACAATGTCTGGAAATCTATATATAAGTATGGGGTCAAGACCAATTTTGCGAAAAGGATTGAGATTTCGGGAATTAAACTCCCGGATGGCAGTGTTACTTCGAGTTTGAGTGATACAATTGTTGCTATAATGACAAAGAATTTCCCAAGAGATAATGCGCGTGATGATAGAAATTCTCATAGAACTATGCGCACTGAGTCTGATGGACCTTATATTTCTTTTATGGACTGTCTGTTCTCTACTTCAGAAGTTAACAGTGTTATTAAAAATCTCAAGAAGAACAAATCACCTGGGCTTGACTCTCTTTCTAATGAAATGATACAGCACTTTCATGCGGTGGATAGCACATTTCTACACAAACTTTTCAACCTTTGTTTACAATTAGCAGTTTTTCCAGCACAATGGAAGAGAGCTCGGGTTGTTTTGATTCCTAAAACGTTAGATACAAGAACCCCTTATCTTGATAATATTAGATGCATTAGTCTTTTGCCTACTTTGGGAAAATGTCTTGAAACTCTCTTCATTAACAGAATAAATTGGTATTTGAGACAAAAATGCTTTTATAATGATTCTCAGTTCGGATTTACTCCTCGGAAGTCCGCTGAAGACGCCATTATTCGCCTTTGCAATATCTTGCAGTGTGCAAAGAAAATGAAGTATACTACACTTCTTATTTTCCTGGATTTCAAAGGAGCTTTTGATAATGCTTGGTGGCCATCTATCTTAAAAATTTTAAAAGATGCTGGTATACCACATAATATCTATAACCTTCTTAAAAGCTTCTTGAACGAGAGGACTGCTGAGCTTCAGCTTGGGAACGAAGCTAAGATTTATTCTCTAGAAAAAGGCTGTCCTCAAGGCTCTGTATCCGGACCTACTCTTTGGAACATAATCATAAATGATCTTTTAAGTCATCTCGACGGTTGTTTAAAAATTGCGTTTGCAGACGACTTACTATTAATTTTCCAAGGAAGGATTTTGAATAACATTCTTTTGAGAGCACAAGAAGTTCTAGATTTTGTCTCCAGTTGGGCGATTTCTCATAAACTCACTTTCAATCCTTCAAAAAGTAAAGTTATGCTTGTTCCCAGTACGTTTGATGAACAAAATATTGCTTCTTTGATGCTCGATAATTCTACGTTGGAATTTGTAGAAAATGTTAAATATCTTGGTGTCATTCTTGACCAAAAATTAACATGGAAAAAGCACATTGAATTCCTTTCTGCTAAATGTGAAAAAATTATTAATGGCTTTCACCGAATTGCCAAAAATACTTTTGGAGTAAGCTACGATGTTAAGAAACTCATGTATAAGCAGTGTATTGTACCTTTCATTTCGTACGGCTGTCGTGCTTGGGGACATGTTCTTGCCAAGAAGGTTAACAAAAGAAATTTAAGAAAGATTCAACGGAGAATTCTTCTTCGTATTATTAGTGGTTATAGAACCTTAAGCTATGAGGCTACTTTTGTTCTTGCAGGAGTTCCGCCTATTGATTTTGAAATTGCATATAAGAATAATATTTTTGAGTCATTGGCAACTCATGCTTCGGAAGACTGTATTAATGGAATTGTCCCCTTCACTGATCTTCCTCATCCCGCTTCTTTAGAACCCATAAATCTCTGCGATTATAAAGAGACTGCTGAAACAAATTTTCATATGGTTTTCTTTACAGATGGCAGCAAGATGAACAACAAGGTTGGCCTTGCATTGGTTCTTTTTGAAGGCCATTCCGAGATTTGTTTTCTTAGACACCGTATACGGAATGAATGTACAGTTTTTCAAGCAGAACTTCTGTGCATTTATCTTGCCGTCAAATGGATCCAGGATCATGGGACAACATCCTCAAAGTACCTTATTTGTTCTGATTCTCTTTCTTCTCTTCAACTTTTGAACAGTATTACCAGCTGCGATAAATTAGTTATCGAAACCCTAGTAACTGTTAGTTCACTTAGAATTAGAGGTATTGATATCTGCTTTGCTTATGTGCGTGCTCATCATGGTTTCTACGGAAATGAAAGAGCTGATTTCTTAGCTAAAGATGCCTTAAATTTACCCATTGATATCAACATTAGCATTCCAAAGAGTTATTGGAAGTCCTTTCATTATAAAAATCTTTTAGCTATGTGGAATGAGGAATACATTTCATCTTGTAATGCGGAAGTCACCAAAAAGTTCCTTCCTTCTATTTACCATAGACTGAATTCCGAGTCTTTCCTCTCGTTAAATTTTAAAGTGTCTCAGTTTTTATCTGGTCACGGTAAATTTGCAAGTTATCTGTTTCGTTTTAATCTACGATCAAAAAATTTATGTGAATGTTCAAAAAGAGTTCCTCAGGATGTGGAACATTTGATTTTCTCGTGCCCTACATTTGATGGCCCTAGATTATGCTTACAGAACGATTTGAAAATGTTCGGAGTGACTTGGCCAGTGAACTTATCTGTTTTCGTGAAGTCCAGACTGCTGTTCTCTGCTTTTGTTCGCTTTATTTATGCATGTAATTTTTAATGTTTATTTATACATGTAACCTTTAATGTTCTAGTTAACTTACTTCTGTAAGCCCCGTGTTGTACATATGTGGTGCACGGGGAGTCTGTATATGTTCTCAAAGGGAAAAATGTCGAAGCGTCGAAAATGTTTAACAGAACATGAAATAGCAGAAATGATGCAAAATATTTCAGATATTGATTCTGAAATTCTGATATTCTGATATTGATTCTGAAAGATTAACTGAAAGACATTTTCCGAAACTTTGTTCAGAAGAGACTGATAAGAAAATGAGACGACGATGCTTCGTTTGTTCACATTCCCGGAAAAATCCTCCAAAACGGCAAATGAGTTATTACGAGTTCAAGGGATGTAATGTAGGACTGTGTGTAGATCCCTGTTTTACCAAAATTTTTCATACGAAAAGAGAATTTTAAGTAATATATTTAGTTTTCAGATGTATAATGTTAAAAATCATAAAATGGTGAGTAATTAAAATAATATGTGTAAAATATGCATTTAAACAAGAAATAAGGTAATTAAAGTATATATATATAAATATCTATAAAGCATAAGCCGTTTAAATACTCTATAGAGCATTATTAAACAATGCGTTGATACTTCGGAAATTTCATGGATTTAGGCTTAGTAGCAAAAAAGCCCCCGGTCCTGGAGAGACGCTCGCGGAAGACACTGCCGGCCTCCGCGATAAGCGCGCGTTTTCGCTACCCGGCTCGAAGGGTTTGGAGCCAACTCCGTTAGAATCTCGATAGCTTCGACTATATCTTTTTAGTTAAGATTAGTTAAGTTTTAATTCTTAGTTTCCTAAGTTCAAGTCCGAGTGTCGGCTTTAGTGTAAAACGCCAAAGACGGAATCTGTTAAACTCTAGTAGGAACAATAAAGGGTTATTTCACTCTTCTCACTTGTTGTTTTTTACCCCACGAACTCAAGCGATTATTCGCTTACTAGTTCTTAAGATTCTTCACATTCAACTGTAACTTAGAATTACACGGTGAGGAATCCTACAAAGTAAATATTGTATTTTACACGAAAATATGAAAACACACATATGCAAAAACTTTTCTCTTGATACAAGAAAACATAAGAACACAAGAGATTTGAGATGCTAATTCACCAGAAAAAAAGTGATTAATCTTACCATCCCTTCGCAAAGACTGACTTTCACTGAGGATAGAGCTTCTCTCAGCACTCGGCCTTTGTAGTAACATCCAGACTTAATTCGAGTTCTTGGTTCTGACTTCGTGGAGTTGAGTTTCACAACTTGGTAGTATGGCTGCAATTCGATCACCAAAGTACGATTAAATGCCTGGAACCTGTAACGTGTTTTACCATGCCAGGTAACTTGACCACGGCGTCTGTATTGCAAATGACGAGGATATATAATCCCTTGAGTATCTATTCGGACAGGATACACGGTCATTCTGTGATTGTCTTCGCGTAGTTCTGCAAATAAATAAAATGCTTATTAAAACATATTTTAACATAGGCCAAACTACTTGCTTTTGACTGGAAAGAAAGTTTAGTTTCAAATAAAACGTTTTAATTATTTACCTATTGAGACCTTATCACTTTTCTATATGTCACATACGGTACCTTTGATAGCATATTAATAAATTCATACCCAAAGCGAATAACTGCTTTTCATTCTTTATGTCAGTTAATAATTACACTAATGTTACTATCAGTCAGTATTTGAATATGACCTTCTTCAAATGATGTCTCTTCTGTTCCAAACACTCTTCTGAGCGGCGTTGGAAGATGTTCATGACTCGCCATGTCGCCAGGGATATTGGTGGCTGTTGGTGGCGTGCCGTCAATTGACTAGTTGGACTAGGCTAGTCTCAACATTTAGATAAAAACACTTTCCGGCAAATTTTTCCTAACATTTAAAAATATTAAAAATAAAGCTATTCTTTAAAATTAAGCGAAGGAGCAACTTAAGTCTGGAGAAAAAACGCCAAAGAAGTTTCCAAGTAAGGTTATACTACTTTACAACAATCTAAGCCAAAATAAAGTTGCAATTTTTTCTTAACTTTACATTTTACGTTGACGGGTTTCTTTTCCAATTTTAACGCTGTTCTGTTCGCGTCGGCTCTACGCGAAGATCGGATTAGTTATTTTGTATCTGTTTCCATTGCTGGGATAAGAGTGTTGTTAATTAAAAGGAGGAAGGTCGCAAGCAGTTTCCATTTCTCGTGACCCGTATAAGTGATATTATTTTTAATTTTACACTATAGTATACTCTTAAATATTATATATTGCTTTACAACTTTATATTTAATTTTTAATGTGCATAAAATGCTCTTGTAATACGTGAAAGAAAGCTAAACAAACTATATTGGTGAAATAATTTTGAATTTAAAAGGACATTTCGTTGAAAAGGACTTGGTACCCCCCCCCAAAAAAAAGGGTTTCCTAGAAGATTATTTACTAAGAATGCACAAGAAAGCATAAAGTCGCCTTAGGACAACAAACCATCAGCTGTCAATATAACAAAGCTGTAATTTCTACTGTGCGTCTACCATAATGTTTAAAACATTATATTTTCATAAGAAATAAAATATAATCACAAAAGGTATATTTTTCTCATATATTTCCATGTGTACAAAATTAAACACTATATTCGTTATTCCCAAATCAAATCTTTATACAGTTTCAAAATGATTAACGATATGCAAACTAATAAAAAGTATATTTATTGACCTTGTGCTTTTACGAGACATTTGATATTTATATTTATTTATTTAGACCTAGAAATTAAAAAAATTGTTTATTTATTATTGAATGATCACTCCGATATCCCCTATTTCATTTTCACAGCTTTATCAGAGCATAAGAGACACTACTGAACTTCAAAACATGTTTTTCTATGTCTATGCTTCTTTGATCAAAGCACTAGCGGCACTCCACCAGTGACGTAATTTTGTTATACTTTTCAATTCCAACATGATGGCAGAAAACTTGTTAAAAATTTTTAGTAAAGTAACAACATAAGAAACTATGAAAACGTTACTTTTGGAACTGTTGCATAAAGATGGAATTATTAAATTATTCCTGAAGCAGGTTTTAACAGCGAAAGTACGTATTTAATAATCTAACTTTCTATGCTAAATGGCTACTATTAGCAAGATTGGGCTGCGGCATTAGCGCACATGTCCATTATATTACACGAGTCAAAATATTTCCAGAAATTTGCCATATTATATATAAATGCATATACAAATACTGGTTATTATTTATTAAATCGTAAAACTCTAAACTGTACAAAAAACCCTTAACTATGAAATATAACGCAATGAGTAAAGCAGTTTAAAACTCACATGACTAATGATGCTGCATAATGAAGTTTGAAGTATCGTCATCATCACTAGAAGTTTCTACTAAATAATAATTAAGCTCTAAAAAGCTGTTAGCTCTAAACAAATTTTTATGGAACCAAATAGGATAAAAAAGAACCAAGAAGTGGATCATTTGGTTTAAGTAAACTTTACACAAATGATCCATTTCTTGGAATCTATACTCCTCGAAATATTTAATTAGATAGGCTGCATTAAATTCTAATAAGAAACAAATTAATTCTAATAAGAACCTTGCTCTCATAAAATATTCTTCAACATTTTTATTTCTTAAAATTTATCCTTAAATATAAAGGAAATCAATATTCGAGAGGTTTTAATACCATATTTACTCAAAAATAAGACTTTTGTTTTTGTCATATTTTTAACATTTGGTAGGATGTTATAATCGGGTATTTTAAATAAAAAAATGTAGAACAAGAGGAAAGAGTTTAATTATCATACTATATATAATAATTACACTTTTTAAATTCTAACAAACTACGCAAAATGCAAATAGATAATAATGCACCATTGATTTTCCTTAATCTTTCTTTCTGGGCCCTAGTAAAATATTATATTTAATTAGATAGCTTGCATTAAATTCTAATAAGAAACAAATTAATTCTAATAAGAAACAAAGTAATTCTAATAAGAAACAAATATTCATCGACATTTTTATTCCTTAAAAATTTTCCTAAAATATAAGGGAAATCTATATTCTAGGGAAACGAAAGGCATAAGATACACACTGAAAATATCAGAAATTAAATTCACAAAAGCAGGGATTTGACAGGATATTATACCCTGTCACTCCCAGTTCCCTTTATTCGCGCCAGAAAATGCTTTTGGTGATATTAACTATAATCATAAGTTATCTGCATATTTCAGATATTACATGTTATTCGTAAGACCACATAAACGTTTCTGGGAAGAATTTAAGGTAGTTATATTATATTTCCAAACCATTAAGGAAATAGATAATTAACAGCTGGCTATCTTGCTAATAAGTTTATCAGGTTCTGTGTTCCTCCTTACTTGCTTTGGGAACATTAAATGACCTGACTCGGAACAGGGAGCTTACTAAAGCTATGTTCAATAAATGTGGGAAGTAGACAATACACACAAGAAGGGTATACTAAACCCTTTATTTTTTCTCTCTTTACAATGATTTCCGGACTTCGGAATACAGAGACCAACCACTTGTGGTCTGAACGTAAGAATATAAAAATATTAACTAAACTCTAACTAAACTAACTTTGGATTAATAAACAAGTGCCTACTTGAAGATTGGCCGTATATTAACAGAAAGTCGTATGTAGTGCAGAGAACTGCTAACACTACAATACGTTTAAAATTATCAAAAGGATTAAACCTCTGGCCTTGAAGGCAACCAGCAACCGAATAAAACTGCTATGGCAAGCGGCCTGCTCCTAATCACTCCTTCCTCTCTCTTGCTTGGCAAAAAGCCACAACTTAAGTACTTGGCGTTCGCAAGACAAATTTGCATAAATAAGTTAAAGCTTTTAATTCTGGCTGGAAGTAGAAAATAAGAAGTGATAGTAAAGATTTAAAATAAAATAAACGTTAGTAAAACTTAAGATCCTTACAAGTTTAGATTCTGAATTTCGCTTTTGTGATATTTACATTCATTAATAAATTAACAATATATTCTATAGTGTCTGCCATAGGCGGGTCGTCGCGACATTTCAAATAGCTTAAAGAGTCTGAAAACATTGATTCTGTAGACTAGTTTTCATAAGAAAGATTAGGGGGTTCAAAGTGTGAAAAAATATAAACTTTAGTTTCTTCGTTTGAAATGGGACATCGGGCCGATTGGTCGAAAGATAACTCCATTTGCATTACAGTACGAACTACCCTGTAACAGGTGCGCATTTCTTCCATAGACAGTACGCCAAAATCCTCTGACAGTCAAATTCAAATTGCTTCACAAATGTGACATGACATGTCCGAGGACGTTTTGAACAGAAAAATATTTTTGGAGTAAATAAATTTCCATGTATGACCTGTTGTTGGGATACATTTCACATAACTCTCAAATGCATGTGAAAACTCATAACTCTCAAATGCATGTGAAAACTTCTAAGGAAGCCATTTTATTAAACATGATTTTGAAATATTCTTGGACGTCCTCGAGAGCATTACAGGTTTGTTTTTATTGACACTTTTATATGTTCTTGAACTATTTCCTTCTCTTTGAGAAGTTATGAGACAATTATTCGAGAATTATTTATCCACTTCTTGGTTTTCATCTGAAAACGTTTAGATTTCGAGCAAGCGGCTCTATAATAGATTAAATCAATGACACATCTCTTTATTATGGTGTGTGTGTGTATTTAATTATGGCAAAGCACACTAGGGCTATCTGCCTAAGGGAAGGGATGTCTTTGTGGAGGACTTTCTAAGGGAAATTGACTCGTATACATGTTACACATGGAGAAAACCACGAAAACACCAATGCAGCCAGCCCGTTCGCGGGTTTCGAACCTCGGAGCGAACTACCAGTGTTCAGCGACTTAACCGCTCGGCCGCTGGTGGGCTCTTTCTTTATTACGAAGGCACCTAATAGGTGGGCTACCATTGCCTTTCCTATGAATGGACGGATAGTTACAACCATGCCTTCTCCGGGATTCGAACCCAGGCCCTTCGGCATCGCAGTCAGCTTCCCTAACCACTATACCGACTGTGCGGCAGAAACTGTTAGTTTAACTAAGCATTTCAAGAACAGCGATCATAATTTAAATATGATGTGACATAAATCATAAATTTTGCATTTAGCAGTTACAAATTTTGAACTTCACGTCTGGAGATGAAAACTTTTTAATATCAAATTTTTTAATTCTTTATTGTATCTTGTTAGAAATGAATATTTTTGACAATGAAGAAATGTGTTGACTTCTGCATAAAATCTGATTTCCCGTTAAGTGGTAACAGCCTTAAAAGCATGTTTCTTTTGGCAATAAAAGTTTTCTTAGAATTTTACTATAAATGATATTTTTATCGTTACTTTAAATTTTAAGAAATGTTTTCAGAAGTAGAAATATGAATAAAAATTGGATTTATAGATATCGATACTTTAAACTCAATAAAGCACGGGATTTTGAAGAAGGTATGAAAACTAATCACGGGGTTTGGCGTTAGTTTATGTAGTAATAAACGTTATAGAATGTGTTCTGAAATATATTTATTTGCACTTAATAGCTCACATAACTCCTGAAATATATTACACGGTTTCTATATGAGCATCAACACATGTATCATACTTTTTGCAGTGATTCTTTCTTTCAGAGGGAAAAGATGCTAAATCTTTGCAATATAAAACAATATTTTCACCTTGCAACTAAGAAAAAATCCATGAACCGAAGTCCAGCATTCGTGGTGGCCAATGAATGGATTATTTCGTCCAACAAATCTATATCCTAGAAAACGAAGGAAGCGAATTCAATGCAAAAGCTCAGTGGTACTCCCTCTATACTACTGAAAAATGGCTACGACTTGAACTTTCCACGTATCTTGATATGCGAAACCAACAAGTCCAACTACCGTGTTTACTCGCGTAATAGTCACACCTCCGTTTTGAAGCAGAAAAAATCGTCAAAACATTTTCTCCGCATAAAAGTCGCAGTCAAGTATTTGACTTTAATCTAGATAATAGAAAATTATCAGCTGTATTTTTCCCAGAACTAGTACTCATAATGAATTCATCTGTTCTGACACTCCCATTGACATTCTCAATGGTCACTCCATAGCGAGATAATGAATTCCCTGCTTCCCCTGGGTCGATGGGAGGGCTCCCTGGGACTCCCTTCTCCTTATTCTCCATCTGAAGGGAAACTTATCAAAATTCTTAATATCATACTTACAAAAAAAAAAACTTAATGTCATAACATTTAAGAAATGCATCTAGCTTTTCATTTTTCTATTTGAGCTAAATTAAATGTCTCAGTATTAAAAGAATAGGCAAAGTACATGAGGAAAGTGTTCTCTCGGAAAGAATTTTCTACCGGAAACTATCTCGAACTTACTGATCGAACTACCAAAGCTCAGGTCCCATATCCACTCTCCACTGGAAGGGCCAAATAGATTGAATGAATTTTCTAGTTCATTCAATGGATGTTTTTAATTTCTAATTATTGTTCTCCTAAATACGTTTACGCTTAACTTTACTTCATTCTTATCTGCTTGACGCAATTCAAAATTAAATTTCCTGCTAATTATCATAACTGGGAAAAACAACTGCATGAATTTAACCATATCGATTTTATATTTCACTCACATAAGCTCTTACTTTGGGGAGAATCTACTAAGATCTACAAAAACGATCTCCGTTGTTTCTTATATGAGTTTTTTAGTGCCAGTTATTTAATTTTACTATTGCAGCGTAATTCTAACCTACTGAAATCAAAATCAAATTTTTTAAGTGTTAATGTATGCTACTTTCAATTAACCTCACATCATGATGATACATATTGAAGGATCCTTCTGATGAAATTCATCATCATAGACCAAACACCTCAAAACAAATAGAGTGCATGTTAAAACATTTTTATAAATGATGACATTCATAACAGTGTAGTGTTTACGACGTTTCGAATTTTAAATACGGATGTATCGTTGATCAAGTTGGTAAACGAGTTATTTCTATTTTACGTGACCTTAAACTACTTCACTCGAATAACAGAGATAACCTTGGTTTTGAAACTAAAGATGTGTTAAATCAAAAGAAACAAATAGTTATTTGAATGTGTCGCCAGGTCGAAATTAGATACGGCAAAATCTAAACTTTCTCCGACAGACGGAAGTTTTCTCGTTATGCTGAAGATACTAACGATTCATTTGACGGTTGGGGGCAGTTGTTCAAACACAGCTGTTTCTCGGACGATTTTAGAAATAATTAGTAACACTGTTGCGAAAAATCGGTCTTAAAATAAGTTAGCCAGAATCATTAAAGGTTTTTACTTAATCATAATATATTGATAATTTTATTGCTGAATTCTGTTAATCTTTCATACTGAGGACTTTTCTTCCCCATGGATAAAGACATGACATAAATAGCTAACAGCTGTCTAAGGTAAAAACGTAGTCGCTAAATAATAATCGTGTATTCCTTAATATTTGACTATAAAGAAATTGCAGAATTTAGAATGTTATTTATTTAGCGCATAGATCATGAAGACAAAATACATGTCAGACACAAAACTGAAAGATATCAGTTTTAATCAAACGTTTTACAGGAAGGAAATTTTACCAAAGAGATGCGTTCCAAGCTTTAAAAAAATTCTGAAAGCCTTCAGATTTTATATTACGTTTGTGAGTTACTCTTATTTATTACATATCATGTTCTTCGCACTTAAATAATAAAATTAAATTAAACAAAAATATCCCACACATAAAAAATGAATATTATATCACACTAAAGAATAAACGTTATTCTCGCATGAAGACCATGTTGCCCAAGTTTTTCTTATTCTTATTCACAACATATCTCATACATAATACTATTAGAGTGAAATATAATCCAAGTATAATTAATCAGGTAATCCGAGAAAAAGAATAAAGAATAAACTAACCTAGTAAGCAAAAAATATCAGTTACATTTCGAATTCTAAATATTTGTTTACATACACATTTATCGCAAGTCATACCGGCAAAAAGATATCAGGCGATTGCAAACGAACGATCGCCAGAGATCACATGATTTTCAACAATTTCAAAAGTGAATCGATGCAAAATGCCAAAACGAAATTAATAGCTCTTCTGGGAAAATTGCCCCTTTGGGCTAAGAAAAAGATTATAAAGGTTGTTTCGAAAAAAAAAAAAAAACTCGCGTAAAAGAGTATTTTCTTTGCTTGCTGTTCATTTTTTGAATAATTCCTACATTTATCTCCATTGGTTTTAGTATCGCTCTGATACTAAGGTTAATCCCTCAAGGCGTAGCCAGAGGCAGTTCGTCTGGAATGGTCCCTGAATTTGCCGCTCCTTTTGATATACAAGTAAATAAATAAATAAAAAATGGCAAAATGACTTATAAGGAAATAAATCAAAACTCCACTTTTATTTCTGTAGGAAAAAATAATGCCATCATTTTAAAATCATGTTATAACTTTGCATAAATTTGGTTCTCAAAACTATCAGTGACATTGTAGAGGTCTAATTTATTACTCCAGTTGTTGTTTTGCAGACAGTATGGAAAAATTCTTAGATGAAAAAAAATCTGTAGATCTTAAATTATTATGATTAAAAACTCTTCTCACAACTAGCAGCACTTGCAGCATCTGGGAAGAAAAGTGGCAGTATTATTCTTATTATCTTTGGAATTTTATTTTGGAGATTTTAATTTAGAATAAACTGCAAACATTCAATAGGACCGCCGTTCCACATTTTTGTTTCCTTTTTCCTAGCAATAGTAGAAATAAAAGTCTGACATGTTTCTCTTTTAACAAGAAATTCTTCCTTCACTGTGATCATAACTGAGTTGATGCTTGTAGTTTTCGTTCAAAAGTTTTAATAGAATAAAAAGGCATGTAACAAGAATATATAATTAGTGAAATTTCGTAGTCATTTCTTGGAGTACATTAACTGGAGTAAAAACTATTTTCCTTCTCAATTTAGTTCCGTGAGGCAATTTAGAACTTATTACTCTTCACCTGTCTCGAAGATCCACATGACTAACCTCTATGAAGTAATGTTTCACGCGAAAGGTGCTGTCCTCAAATATATGCCGACCAGGGTGGACCGCCCCCTCCGTCCCTTTCTAGATCTGTCACTGTAATCCATTAACCAGTGGTTTCTCATATCTGCTAATTAGATATCCATTTTTACCGATATTTTTTCCTCAAGATGGTGCTACTAGCGGAAACCCCTGTAAACTGAAAAGGAACTGACATAATAATGGAAGAATTAAAGGACGACGTCATAATTAAAAGTGTGATGAATCCGAGAAATGCAAACGAAATGCAGAGTTACGAAGAAAAGGATTATTCGCCAAGATCATTTGGCGTGAGGCTTGGTGAAGTATTAAATACACTGATGGTGTGTGGGGGGAATGTAATGGTGATATTCGCCAAAAAATATAGATATAATATTGGAGAAGTAGTGACAATTAATGTTCCATGGAAAGATTTTTTTGAAAAATGTAGCAGAATTTCAGGTGGATATCTGAAAAGATTTCACCCACTGATGATATTTCGAAGTAAAAAATTGATTAAATATAATTTAACTATAAATAAATTTAATAATATTGCGGCTTTCCTGGGGCCGTGGGTAATTTACGGCTAGCTGTTGTTCAGCGCTTTCGGTGTTAAGAGGAGGCTTGCTCGCGCGACATCTATGGGTCAAATCAGAAGTTCGATGCGAGACGCCGCTTGGCATTTGGGACATAATTTCAGTCCGAATCATGGGAGTGGAATCCTCTATGGCTAAGGCAAAACAGCTCTTAGCACTAAATTCCAGAATTCCGATACTTTCCAATTTGCGACTGTTGGGTGGCTCAGAGGACGCTGTAACATGTTTAATTCATTAAATGTGTTTGCAGAATTACTTATTGCATTCAATAATGCGAAAAAAATAGTTTTGTGGGAGTATACAGTTTATTTTCCCATAACCGGCCATAAATAAAGCTTCTGATGTGCCAAACTGTCTGACTTTTGCTGTACAGGTTTTTAAATTATCGCCTTTTTCTGCTATTAGATAAATTCGAAACTTAACACATTTTACGTTTACACCAATACATCAATTCTGACCTCTTCGGTAGATAGTCCCCGTATGCTTCATAATAATTGTTAAAACAAAATTACATCGTTTAGATAGAATTCATGTTGCTTGAGAAGAGGCAAATGCCAGAGCCCTACGTACGCACAATCTGTACACATACAAAGAACAATGTTCATATCAAATATTTATTTAGCGAAACCGGACGCTGAAAGTTCAGGTGAAAACTCTGAAATACTGTTTAAAATAGTGTAAAGCGTCCAATCATTGGATGCATCATTAATTCATTACTCATATCTTCTCTACAAACGAGAGTCGTTTAAGTATCACGAACGATTCTAGACGACAAGTAGCATGTATAGAGGTAGAGACGCAGTGTCATATCAACGGCATCAGCGAATGAGGCTCTTAAATAGTCCCAACGTCCTCGTCTGGAGAATACTATGAATGGGCGCATTGGCCTTTACTCTTTCGATGGACGTACCATTAACATAGATTGTTATTACCAAGAAGTGATTCTTCTGCCCTTCCTCCTATTCGTCCGCACTTCCGTCTGATCCTCGGTGCCACTATTGCAGACTTTGTTTTTATGGATGATGATGCCAAAACGCCTCAGACTTGAGCTGTGGGGAACTGTTAGAAACTAAGGAAAGCATTCGAATGGATTGACCAGCGTGCTCCTCCGATTTAAATTCTATAAAACATGTGTCTAATGTTTTAGAGGGATGCTTTTCAGCATGGCCCATCCATTGGCGAACATCCAACAACTGAAACAGATGTTCATCGAAGAACGGACATTCTTCTTATCTCAAGAAATATTCTATCATCTGGTGTTGAGCATGAAGTAACAATGCCACGCAACTACTGGAGTTAACACAGGTCATATTTTTTTCTAAAGAACATGTGTTTTTCACACTTAATGTATCCTATTGACTTTTGCGCTCATTTTATCTTCATCCTTTATGATCAAAACGCTTTGATATTTTGATTTTCATTTCTCTTATGCGACTTCTTGCAAAGTTAAGGCGGAAAAAAAATCAATCTATGCTTATGTTTTGCACGTAAGCATATTTAGCAATTTTTTCGTAGTTATCATTATCTTCACAATTTCCTTTGTCGGATTTAAATCATAAATCTAAAAAGAAAATTTTAATCTTTATTTCATGCAAATAACGTTGCCCAAAATGATACATATCATGAAAATTTTACCTAACCCTAAAGGGTAAAACGTAATAGATGTTGAGATGTAGTCAAGGGCTAAATCAGAATTTATAAGCTAGATAGATCATTCGTTGTTTTAAATAACATAAGTACGTATATATATATTATAATAACTATACGAACGAATAGCAAAGATAACTCTTTCATAATGCTATACGCATTTTTTTCTACCTTTAACTGCCAAAAATAATGATCATAGCTTTCTTTCTGAAAAACCGTTGTTTATACTTAGCTTCAATTATCTATTCAGATAAATTGGGTTCTCGTGAAGTTATAATAGGGGACCGGAAAGTAATGTCGCTTTCTTACATTAAATTCAAACGAATACATTTTTAACAAGTTTTTATTTTTAATCACTAATATAACCACCCTCGTTATCACCAATCTTTCGCCATCTAATGTGCAGATTTTCAATTCCGGACCTATAAAAATCAATTGGTTTTTGAGTAAAATACCTCGAGAGGACATTTTGGACATTATCCAAATTTTCAATTTTTTTGCCACTAAAAAAAAATGTTGTAGGGATCCGAATAAATGGAAGTCCAATGCTGCGATATCGGCCGAGTTTGGTGGGTGAGTATGGCAGTACCTCCCACCCCAATTCATTAATTTTTTCGAGTGTTCGTCTTGCAGAGTGCGGTCTTGCATTGTCGTGTTGCAGAATAACGCCTTTTGTGTTGACAATTGATTATTTTTCGATTAAAGATTGGTTCACTCCATCCAGTTGTTCACAATAAAGGTCTGCATTAACAGTTGTATGTACTCAATCAAATATTCTAATTATTTAAGATAATTATCAGTTTATAGTAAATATTTCATATTTTCCTAACAAGTAACTTCATAACAATGATATAATACCTGTGAGAAATATGTATCGTTACCCTATCTAGAAGAGCTAATACGATTTCGCGTAAGGTTTAGACAAAGTTTATATGGAAAATTTTAAAATGATTGCAAACTGAGCACTACCAAAACTACAGAATTATAAGTTCGTTAAAAGTTTTCAAGGGGGAAAAACGCATTCCAAGTGTATGCGCCGTTAGAACTATCTTTCTTCAAATACGTTAACAACATAAAACCTAAATACAATAGTAACCATTTTTGACAGGAAGCGTTTGCACATATTATTAGCTCCTTGATACTTAGAACATGTAATTTCCAAATTTCAAAAGTTTGCTCCATGATGACTATTATATCCTTCAATTTTAATTGCACATTATTCGACTACAAAAGTCTAGAGTGTATTATTGAAGTATTTTTTGTTGAATAAAAATATGCAAGGTTAGATATGTTCACAAAATCGGTTCAGTCTTTGTTTTGATATATTCTGAAAAGAATCTATTCCCCGAAGGCACGCATTGAATACTCGTACTATTGAAAAGATGCATATTTCAAGTGATAATCAATATATGAGTATAGATCAAATATATTTTACAATGAAGTATAGGGAAGAAATGATCAGCACAGTAATGCAAGAGGTATGTAATCCCTCAGAGTGGGATTTGAAGAGTGACAGCAGTTTTTGCTCCGTTTCGCGTTAAACAACGCAGGTTTACTTTCTTGGTAACAGAATGTGTTTCGCCACCTGCAACTGTCAAGGCAGAGCTCCCGAACACGTTTGCTGAAGCTCGCCATCTCAAGATAGGACAGTCGTAACAATGGATGCAGGTCCTTTGCCAAAAGTAAGTTCGCTTTTAAAACATATGTACAGTTATTTCTTAATAGAAATATCTTAAGCATTATAAATTATAGTCTTATAGTTAGATTTATCTATGTGTAAAAAAAGTAATGATGTAATAAAAAGTAGTTTTAGTTTGCCCTTTTTTCAGGTATCTTTAAATTTGCTTTAGAATGTAGTGCTGTAACATAGTTTTCTTTATTACATACTGCTAACACGATAAAAGCTATATGCATGGATGGTACCTTTTGTAAACACTTCTTAAAACTATTTCTATTTTTATTTTTGTAAAATTTACACAACACTATCGATTTTAATTATTTTAATTTTGTTTTGCATTCATTTTTAATTCAAATACGAAGAAAAGCGGTGGAAAAAAATCCATACTATAGTTTTGATTTTTTATGACATAAGTTAGCAAATTATTTGGTAGAATTGCAGTATGTCAGCAAGAAATAAAAATCGTATACTTCACTGAATTCTCTGGTGAAGTCATATCATTTTCAACTTATAGTACTTTTTAACATTTGTTTTTTAATTTTTAGATTTTTAATGTAATTTTTTGTCATGTCATTTTATTGTCATATTTTTAGCGTCATATTGTCTATTTATATATGGTATGTACATATATTTTTTAATAAAAAGTTTTTCATGCGTTGCTTGTTTTCATTTATATTTAAATTACTTTGTTCATGGAAATTATTATAATTCTGCAGTTATGTTAATGATTCCTACTCAGATTTAATCAATAAATAAAATACATAAGAATTTTCGGCAGAATTACGAAAAATGAATTTTTATCTTACACATGTGAGCTAATCCATATTATTTCACTTTAAAATTTACTGTATTCTTTGCATATGAGACATCGAATTAGAATTAGTATATATAAAAATAGGTTAAAATCTAAAAATATATGTAAACATTTATTCACCTGTAACGATTAATGTATAGGAATTGGTATGCCTATAACTTCTCAAAAGTAAAAAGCATTATAAGCTAACTGAAGATTTTAAGCTTTAATCATAATTTGGGGTAATAGGTTACTTAATTTTAAACTCTTTTTAATTTTGCAATAAGAAATAAAAACATTTCTTTAGCAACATTTCGGGCAATATATGAAGTTAAAAACAATACCGTGAGAGTATTTTATGGTTTCTTATTTTCTGAATCACTTACATTGCAAATAAAGCTGAATAATTTTCATGTAAGAGTAATTAAATTAATTTTTTTTCTTATTTCAATGTATATTAAAATTTATTATTCAATTTTTATGCATATTATACTTAAGTAGACAAACTACCAGTAACATCAATTCTCAAATCGTATTAAAATATTCATTTATAAGTAGCATTTTAAGAAGTTAAATCTAGCAGATTAAAATACAGGTTTAGTGAGACACACACACACATATATATATATATATATATAATCAGCTGTTTTAGCACATTCAAATTTTCATGATTATAAAATTTTTCAAGAAATATTTTTAATAAATTAATTTTCTGACTATTATGGTTATTTAATGGAAAATTTAGCTTACATGATTACATGTTCTAATCTTGTGAATGAAAGCTATGAGGAAGCATAATTTATTTCTTAAATTTAAAATGTGTATACCAAATTCAGAATGTATATCACTCTCTCTCTCTCTCTCTCTCTCTCTCTCTCTCTCTCTATATATATATATATATATATATATATATATATATATATATATATATATGATTTTTTAAATTTCTTTTATGAAATTAAGCATTTTTGATTTCTCAAATCAAATTTTGAAAATTTCTGAAATATTTATTCAAAGTTTTAAGTACTGAAAGAATTTATTTTTTATTCAAAAACCAAGTTTTCAATCCGAATTTCTTGCTATTCCAGTTTTTATGTCTAAGTTGCATTGATTTCCTTATTTTTATTACTTACTGCACATAGATATAGGCAAAAACCATGTTTCTGTAAAATAAAGTGATAGTGTTAAGCATTTCAGAATGTTAAATATTGGAACATGACACCGAATTTCCAATATTTTAAGGTGAATGTAATTTTTTGAAATATATGCACTGGTGTGCAAAACTTAAGCAACAGGTGTTCTTTTTGACATAAATCCAGGAGATATCATCTGAGAGACATGAAATTCAGAGATAAGAGACAGCATTTTGTATTTAAACGATGACAAAAGCATAATTGCGCAAAAATGAATACAATGCATACAGTATGGAATTAAACAAAAACAGGCTTTATTGAACTCATAGTATCGTTACACATGATTGTCTCTATAAGAAGAAGAACAACAAGCAGGTATTCTTGTTGTATGCAGCAACAAGGAAGCAAGTATCCTTCCTTAGTATGTAAGGAAGCAGGTATCCTTCCTTAGTATGGGATATGCCCTCCCCTTACTGCAACGGTGCTTCTCAACGTCTCCCCATACTCAGCACCAGATTGTCCAACAGATCTTGAGGTGAGAGTGCCCATTCCTCAATCAGCATCTGTTTCAGTTGTTGGGTGTTCGCCGAAGGATGTAATCGTGCCTCAAGGCATCTCCCCAAAGCATCCCACACATGTTCTATGGGATTTAAATCAGGGGAGTACGCTGGCCAATCCATTCGAATGATATCTTCAATTTTCAGTAGCTTCTGAACAGCAGGAGTCCGGTGTGGCCGTGCATTGTCATCCATAAAAACGAAGTCTGGTCCAATTGTACCTCGGAACAGAGGCACATAGGAAAGGATCACCTCCTGACAATAGCGATCTCCGGTTACAGAACTTTTGTCGAAAACATGGAGCTCTGTCCCCGCGTTCAGCATAATGCCTCTCTAGACGAGATCTCCAGAACACCGTAATGGTCTCTTTCCGTGATGTTACTGAGATTAAACCGTGTCCTTACATTTCTCCAAATAAGTTGGCGTTGAGAATCGTTTGGGGCACTAAAACGACTCTCATCCGTAAGGAGGATACGACTCCATTGATGAGATGCCTAGTTTTTGCGCTCCTTGCACCCCTCTAAAGGATGGCGCCGATGACCAACTTTCAAAGGGATGCAGCGTTCAGGACGGTGGGCGAATAGGCCATCTTTGTGAATGGGTCTGTACACAGTAAACCACGACAATTGTCACCGGTTGCTGTACACAGTTGCTGAGCTGTGGAGCTTGCTCACTGGTTTTGGACTCTTTTCGCCTGTAGGAAGATATATCGGTTATCTGCTGCAGTTGTTGTCCTGGAGCGGCCACCACCAACCTTTCTAATAGCTGTACCTATGGTTTGGAAGGCTTTCCAAGCAACGACACTTTTGTTGACTTCGAAATCTTCAGCCACTTTGGTCACACTATGCCCCTCCTCCAGCTTTCCGATCCTTCTTCCACTCGTGAAGTCATCCAGATGATTTCTTCTAGCCATATTTCACGAAAGATTTCACTTATACTTACAGCGAATGTCTTTAATTGCGTCTCCGTCCTTCCTTTTATGGTACTCTCGAGTGGAGCGCATGCGTTTTGCGTACGATCTCGTAGCCTGTGATGTTTTTTCCTGACATTTGCATATGCATGACCTTTCTACTGAATTGAGTGTTCATTGTTCTGATAGCAAGAACCCCTTTTCTGCAACTGCATGGTTATCTGATTAAAATTTGCATTGTTGCTTAAGTTTTGCACACCAGTGTATTTCGTTAAATTTGGAAAGAAAAACTATATGTCCAAACATAGAAGATAGTGCTTTTTATTTCATTGATGGTCTACTTTAGTTCATAATCTTCTTCGTCAACCAATAAACGTTTTTGTAAGTACATAGGTAGCAAATCTAAAACAGATGTGTATGTAAGATACAACAGCATGTTAAAAAAGTAGTCTAAAACATTTTTTCAATAGATAATATTAAACAGAATTCTAAAACTTTACCTCAGCCATAAACTTTACATACAGCAAATACTAATTTTCAGTTTTCATATAAAATAAGTATATGAAAATTGCACCATCAAGGAGTGAGCAAACTATTATAACTCCTTGTAATGTATGTGGTTTCACCCGAATATCGAGAAGAGCGAACGCAAAAAGGGTCACTCTTTTTCTTTGTGTGTGAGAACGGACCGCTTATTACTAGAGCGAAAAGTCTCTCCTTCGAGGTTGATGCCATTTTGACATCAGATGGAGGTGAAATATCACTCCTTTGGAGTCGGATACGACTCTTTCGAATTTAGAGTGATGTGATTTCGAATTTAGATTTTCGAATTTAGAGTTCAGTGAGTGGAATTAGAAAGCCAACCAAACGGAAGACATAATTTAAATTTGCTGGCTTTTAGAAAAGTTGCATCGACCGTAATTGCTTGGGGCCGTAAGCTTCGATCGTAAGCTACATCGACCGTAAGCTTGGGGCCGTTCATAAAGCTTCTGAAAACTGCCAAAACATGTGCAAGACAATTTCCTTAGAAACTACATTTAGAACTGCTGCTATATGCTTTTTCACGAGCAACCAGTTCTCAAAACATGTGCTCTTCGTGAGCCTCTTCAGGTAAGACAAAAATTAAAAAGGAGTCCTCAGGCGGCAGATCGGGGGAGGGGGCTATAGAGGATGACTGAAAATAAGTACACTGATCGGATAGTGGGTAAGCGTGTTAATGTGCAGCAACATTATTCAGGTCTGTGGCAATTCTGGCCGAACACCTTAGATGCGACATGTAAACGTTTCAAAATTTTCTTGTAGACTGTGGCATTCATGATTTGACCATATGAGCCAATTCCGTATGGATTATGCCATTATTGTCAAAGAAGATGATCAAATTTAGTCTTGACCTTGGAATTTTGCAAGCGACTCTTTCTGAATCGCGGGGCAGACGGTGAACGCCATTCCATCGATTGCTCTTTGAATTTCGATTTTGTGGAAGGATCAAGTATGACGCTTTGCAGAAAGAATAGATCATGTTCATAATTGGTTATGAAATCTTCAGAGGTTCCTGTCAGTTTTATTTTCGTCTCGTCTGTCAGCTTACGCTGCACAAAATGGGAAGGGATTTTTTTTCAAATCTTTGCGATCGAACCCACCTGAATCAAAGTTATCACCAGTACTCAGACGACATTTGTCGCACTGATTTATCCTAAATTGTTTCCTTTCTGTATTAAAAGCTTTAAAGTATCGGACCATTCATCGAACGTTTTAGACACACTGTACTTTACAACAGTTATACGTATACCGAACTACATATGAATATCAAACTGGCAAGTACAAAAGACCATGGTTTACGAACCAAACGCAAATCAATTGTGGTAAGAGTTTACTTTTATGTTAATATGGATAAGTAACTTATACGAAGTCACTAACTTAAGCAAAGCGTAAACAGTTAAATGACTTTGGAATAAAATCACGGAACTATTAACCTTTGATAGCAAATTTTGTGAAACAGTTACATTACTTTAATCAATTTTAATATTATAGGTTGGATCAATACATAAGCAATATACAGATAACTTCAAAAGACTCTGCTCCTTTAGAAAAATACAACGTGATGAAATTCAGCTGAAACATTTATGTAAATTGACGGTTGATAACTTGCATATGTAATTAATTGTACTTGGCAATATAGCTTTGTGTTGGCAACGTTTCGGAAATTTCAAAAGCTGTTATATTCAGTAGCATACGCTAAATGCTTCTGAATTTTTTCTGGTTTACTTCTAAGTACTTTGAAGTTTTAATATTAACGTCCTTTTCAAGTGAGCAGATTTTTTTCTAAACCAATCCGGAGTTCAAATTTGGCAGACTTTCCTTTTTCTGTAGAAGACTACAATTAAATAAGCTACATTGGTGTCAAGAAATAAATCCTAATGAGAAAGCAGAGGAATGAAGCTGACAGCGAGAAGATTATGTCATCTTATAATACCAGAAATTTCAAAATTTGTTTTTTAATAACGTTTCTAATGCTATTGTACTCACTTTCCTTGACATACATTAGCTACTGGTAATTTTTAGAAGCACTGTGACTTGTTGTATAAAACTTTTGCAGTTTACGTTTACGTATTGTGTACTGAAGTGATTCTGTAAACTGCATTTAGAAATAAAAAAAAGACTGTTTACGAAACAATAATAGTTGATATGTAAAATCAACGACAGGATCCAAAATATTTGTGTTTGTGGCTGTTTAACGTTTAAAACTGTGACAAACAGGAAGTTACGATCCTTAAATATATCTGAGTTTTATATTTTTACCCATGTATGCTGCTGAAAGATTTCCGAACTATGGCTTGAGATTGGGAAAGGGCTTTTCAGTTTTAGAGAGTTAGACTAAACATCTCGAAAATTCTTCCGGTGAAGCAATCGTTGTCAGTAGTAGGGATATTTTTTGAATAATTTTATTTGAAAACAACTGATTTATTTTGAATCTGTCTTGGAGGAAAAGGTGATCGAAACTATTGCCATTTCACCAATACAAGAGATAGGCTTATTGCAGCATAAAATATTTTATCTCTAATTGCGCTAGAAATGTACAATTTCATGAATTAATCTTTTCTTTCCAGGGTGTTAATAAAATATTTTCTTTTGCAAGTTCTAAGGCCACTGTTTATTGCTGAAAGTTTCTACGGCTCAATAAATCCTTTAAAGAATTATTGTGGTTTTGATGAAAATTCAAAATGTTTTAAATTTACATATTTTAAAAGTCGGTCATCTGAGCAGTAGGTACCGATGTTCTTCTTTAAACAATAATGTGCGTTTCTACAAAATTTCGCACACTTTTTTTTTCTGTTAACTAAATATTATTATATAGCAGCATTGTATTTTAAATTACCGTATGGATGTATTGAGATGTTCTTTTTAATACGCCTAACACAGGAAAATATAAGGTATGCTATATTAGTCATCTTGATTTACAATTACATCATTTATGGACTATTTTAATAAATAATTCAGATGATTTAGAAATAAATATATACGAATTAGGAACTGGTTTGTAAATGCATTATTTATCGTTGCGCGTAAAATCAGAAATAAAGAGTTTGGGAAGGGGGCATTTTCCTATCAATTAGCAAGCTATGTTCGGAGAACGGTAGCTTGAGAGAGGTTACAATTTTCTAAGCAATAACTTGAAATATTACGGAAAGAACTGTACTTAAATTATTAATACATTTTGCAGAAAATTGCAAATGTATAATGTTAGGTAATTTAATTATAAGATCTGCAGTTAAAAATTTAGCGTTAAAAGGGAATCATCAGTTTGTTTTTTACACACCTTATTCTCCTACGTTGCTTTTATAACTTTCATATTACGTACTATTTTTCATGCCTTTCTTATTGGTTGATTCCTGAAATTGTCTTACCTTGAAAGACTAATAATAGCTATGTAAATCGTTATTTGGAGAGATAACTGTTTTCAGCACCAAATATTGAATTTAGATATTCAATAAAATTAAGTATTGAAAAAGTTCTGCTTATAGTCTGCAAAGCTTTGAGCCTCATATTTGTTTAACCTTAATATGTAGAACATTTTGATACGTGTTTCTTTCATCACGCTAGATATACTTGTTTTCATCATTTTTATAGCTGATTTTCTTATTTCAATAGAATTTCAAAATTAGTCCTAAAATAATTCTTGGTTATTGTTTCTTAATATAAAATAAATGAAAGCATAAAGAGGACTTGTTCTCGAGAAAACGGAGACTGAAGAATGCCAAAGAGCTTTAATAACCGTTTTGATGAGTCGCTATTCTGCGGACCAAGAGCTGCCTTACTCGATTCCCAGTCAAAGAGAATCTTTATAAAATTTCAGTTAGCTACTTTAAAATGTTGTCGTTGCTTTTGTTGCATCACAGAATTAATTTGGATTCTCTTTTGGAGAGTTTTTATATTAATGACTAATTACCGATTTAAAATATTATGGAACACTTATAAAATCAAATAAAAGTATGTAAGTTTTATGCAATAAACGCGTGTTTTGCACTTTTGTTTTCATGAGTACAAATTCAAGAAAATGCAAAAATCAAAAGGCAGTTATCCTCAAAATTATGTTATCTTTAGGTTTTGCAGCTCTTGTGCACCTAATTTAATTTAAGCCTTAATAGAACTGCCAATCTAAGAATGCATCCTACTCATGTGGGATTAAGCACCATTGTTGTTATCAGCAGTATTTAAGGCATATCAAAGGCATCTTTATTTCGTTACATCAAGTATGTGGCTTAATACGATCACTGTATGCTCGATTCACTATGATGAAGCAATACCACACTGTTGAAAGATTCCGCATGATGCCTTAAACACTAAATTTTCAGGACGATGTATTGAATGAAATATGTGCTTTTGTCGAACCCATGACCTCCTGGATCTCGCCTCGTGGCATTCTTTCTTTTGTGATTATGTGAAAACAAATTTCCAATGAAAAGTCGGAATTATGTCCATTTGAAAAACAGAATCACTGCAGCAACCGTCATGAGCTTTGGATGTTCTTGCTAAAGTGCACCTCGAGGTGAGGGTTATTTTGACGTATCACACGCACGCAGAGAAATATCTTAATATGTTTCAGAATATATGTTATCTAATAGCTAGGAAATAATTTAAAACATCTTGCATCATACTTATTATCACAGAAACTAACTGCAAATACTACCATAGTTTTCCAGATGGACATCTTGAATATGCTATCTCTGAATTTCAAATTATTGTTCGCTAGAGTCTAAAATCCGTGTAAGGTTTATCCTAAGTTTTTAATAGTTATCTTTAGTTAAAACTACTTTCCTGTCCCTTCTAATTTCAGTTTACAAATTTCCTGCCAGAGTGTGTTTTTAGAATCGCGGTTAATGCAAATGAAGGAAGAACAGTACTCAAGTCGAAGATCCATTGACTTCGTTAGAGAGCCAGAGATTCTGACTAGCGCGCGTTTGCCTTTTGGCTACACTCTCTCTAAGCTATTACTACGCTCAGCTGTATTTCGTGCCCTTGATAACTTCGCCGTTTAGTTAGCATTTAGGAACCAACTCTTGTAGAATTTTGATAGCTTCGGCTGTATCTTTTTAGTTAAGCATTAATTAAGTTTGATTTTCTTAGTACTCTTGAATTCAAGCCCAAGTGGAGGCTTTTCTGTACGTCCTGAGAAAAGGGCCATCTGTTAATCCTTATTTTGAGCAATAAAGGGTAATTAACTCTTCTTCAGTTTAAGTTTCTATTTCCTGAGCTAAAGCGATTATTTGCTTACCAGTTCTCAAGGTTCCACACACATAGCTGTAAATCCAAGGTTGAAACACTATATCTTTTAATTTTTTTTTTTTTTTTTTTTTTTAATGAAGGAAGCGAAGAAGAATTTCAATCAAATTTCAGTAGTTAGTAACTAGCCCTAATACGTAAAGCGTAATATTTTATATTATAACTTTTTGTATTAGGGTTAGTTTTTCACAGGCATAAGATAATCAGTTGCCCATGCAAAGAGTAAAGAAATTTCCCTGAAACGAAAACGTTAGTTTAATTAATAATCTCCTCATCAAAAAAAATCTTTAATGAAATTAAACTTGAAAAAAGGGACTAAATGTAAATATAGAGAGGCCAAGGGCATTCAAGACTTTTCTCTTGTTTTACCGAGGGAAAATGATCAAAGGAGAGCTCATAGAAGAAAATGAAAGGTATAAAACTCAGTTTTACGTTTAAAAAGAGGTATATCTAAAAATACAATAAAATACTCAATACATCATTATTGATTTTAAAATGGTTTCCATTACATTTTTTTATAAGTGCATGTAACTAACTCAAAGAAATGTCTAAAATCTTACCGTTCATTAGAGCCTTTCATAAAGTGAATAACCGAATAGTTAAAGCCGTGAAACTTTTACCCGAGTTTTGTTGCTGACAGCTGAACGAACTAACTAAATTTTGTTTTATTTCCTTAAAATATAGTACAGTTTCCGACAAAATCTTACATCAAAACAACCTCTTTTAAGCAGAAAGTTCTAGTGTGCGCAGAAAGGAAGAACTCCAGTTTTAAAGCCGCAATGTACTTTACAATAACTCAGACCAATCCAGTCGTCCTTTTTTATACACGACTTTTTTTATACACGTCCTTCCTCGAATAGACTGAATATTCAGTTTACTGATCGAATGAGAAGTAAAGTATTAGTTAATCAGAATATTAATCGACCAGAACACTGAGCAAGTAAGAAACATTAATGTGATTAGTTAATATGACATCCATCAGCAAAGATGTATATTCAGTTTTGCAGATAATTTCCTTCTCTGTGCATCTTCTTTAAGAATATGATAGAATTTATGCCTTTACGTTGTTTGAACATATTTACGTAAGCAGAAACGCACGAAAACGTTAAGAGCAATTTTTCCCTTTTCTCAGTTATTAAAAGTAAACTGAAGAAAATTTTGACATGTCCCCAAACGAAATAACATGTGTCAGATACAAGGTGTATGGTGTATTTAATTATGGCAAAGCACACTAGGGCTATCTGCCTAAGAGGAGGGATCCTTCGTGGAGGACTTTCTAAGGGAAACTGGCTCGTATACACGTTACACATGGGGAAAACCACGAAAACGCCCATGCAGCCAGCCCGTTCGCGTGATTCGAACCTCGGACCGAACTACCAGTGTTCAGCGACTTTACCGCGCGGCCGCGTCAGATACAAGGAATCGTCTGCATATAAGACTCCTTTAGAGCTGTTTCTAAGCAAATTTTCGACAAAAATTCAAATGCTTATAAAGCCTGTCGGAATCGAATAAAAATCCCCAAAATAAACAAAAACAAAAGTATAAATACATAAAAGTAACTAGTTCAAAGTAAAATATTAACGCATACATTAAGTCGAAACCCACATTTAAGAACAATCTCAAAATTTCAAAAATTTAAAAGCTCAGGTTGGAAATGATGGTTAGCATGAAGTGAATCAAATGGCTTTTGGGGCAGCCTAGACTTATTAAAAAATAGTATGTGGTTTAATATTTTATTAAAGCCTTAATTTTAAAAAAATATCTTTTAAATACGAAATTTATACTTTATTATAAATCTTAGTTAGTTTCATACCGTACACCCGCAAAAAGTACATTTCAAATAAAGATGGAAAAAACTAGTTTCTGCTTCAGTATCTGAACACTTGCTCGGAGCAGTTCGTCACGAGTTTCCGAATTCATTGGTCTTTTCACCAAGAATGTTGCTTAGGGTGAAACAGAAAGGCTAAAATATGGGAAATATTTCTGTGAATATATTTCACTAAACCTAATGCCACATTATTGTGATCTAGCATTTTTATTACAGGATTAATTTTACTAAGCTATCTTTTCAAAATCGATTTAATCTTTCTACTTCCCCTCCCCCTTTTTTTTTTCAACTCAAGGTGCCGGAACATTTGCTTGTTAAGAATTCGTCTGGAATGGCGACACCCATTGGTACTTGTACCTGTTACTACCAAAAGCACTGCATAGAATGCATTATAGAAAAAGATCGATATTACCCCCTCGAAGAGGAAGAAAAGAATACAAGAAGATTACAACCAACCTTTAGATGGGAATCGAACATAGACCCTTGGTTTCAAACTAAAAGTCAGCTTCTGCTAACCATTACCCACCGTCTATAGCAGCGCATATCACTGATCGTAGAATATATATTTCAAATATATTTATCTGAAGAAATATCCTTGGATTTAAAATTTGTGTTCATATAAGTTATAAAAGGCGATTTAGTATACTTGGGAAGAGGTAGTATTACCTTCCCTGTGGCATTAGTTTTAATCTAGATTAAACAAATTCAGCTAATTTACATGCATAGTGCGTTTAGAGGCACGTTGCAGGAAATGAATTGTAATAAACTGTCAACTGATCTTGTTGCATCTTTATTTATTTTTTATTTTATTTTGTTAAATGGAGTTTTCACTTGTTGGCTTTATTTTGCATTACTCTTTTTTGCTTTGTATTGCTGTTTTTCTTCTTTATTAATTAATTTTTAAAACTTTCTCCCGATTGTCATGTACTTAACAGATTATATGACGCACCACTTTAAACTTTTGCTTGATAAATTTCTTTTTCAAGAGCAACAGATTTTAGAGCGCTTAAGGAAGTCGTTTTCAAAGTAATTGTTTCATTTTTCATTGGAAAGTTCCGAACTAATTTTTTCCATCTGAAGTACCTCTTTATGAGTCAGCTTTACCCTGAAAATTCTTCATGAAGATATTTCTCCCCTTAAACAAATAGCACTCTAATCCTTTGTCATAATTAAGCAGTTTGTCAACTGTTAAGGGTTGTTGTTCTTCAGTAAAGAAATGAAAAATTCTGTCAGTAATTGTTTTCTAACCTTATATTAAGGTTTAAAAAAGTTTAATTAACGAAAGTATAAAATATGCAGAAAGAATTTTTTCAGATCATTTACTATTAATGAATCCATGGCTTTTGCTATTTAAAAGTTTAGGGCATAGAAAAATTGTTTATACTTGATTTAGTTAGTTATGATCGTGGCTAATTTTTATGATGTAACATTTAAAATCAGCGGTACGGAACAAATGGCGCTTCCTAACAGTGTATCTTGAAAAAGAAATGGTAGTTCTGACTGATTGGGTTACATCTGTTATAATTTATGGAGAACAAAACATAGCAATAAAACATCCTTATATGTCTAGAGAGGGGAAAACCTGCACTGTATGAAATTGGTTTAAATGTTCTCCGAAAGATGGCGCTGTATCATATCGGCAATAATGACTTCAACTAAAATAGCATTCAAAATGATTTATTCACATTCAAGAAAACTTTGCTACATACCAAACAATAATTATTGACAGTATTCGCCAAACGATGGAGTTATTCGGTTCCATATTCATTGTTACTCCGATTGTCGATATGGTACAGAGACATCTGTCGGTGAAAATTTAAACTAAATACCTGCATCCTTCCCTCCGAAAAATAGTTGTCTCTGCGATTCAGCATACGCAATGTGTTCTCCGTTGTTCCCAATTTTTCATTTTTCAAATATTTCAAACACTATGCATATGAATTGAAGAAGAGAGGAGGAAAAACAGTCTTTAATGAAAAGGAACTCTGATTGCGTTCCTGTTTAAAAAGTGTACTCGAATATTAGAACGCATTTTCTATAGCGCATATATAAATATAGAATCAAGAAACATTGTTTTATCAATTTACTTTACATATCTGAATATTTGAAAGCATTTTGAAAAAATGTTCTGATAATATATAAGAAAGATTAAAAGGCTATACAATTTAATCAACCAGCGTGAAAAAAAGGGCCGTAACTACCCAAATGTGATGACTTTCAAAGACAAGGTTAATGCGCGAGAAAGGCCAGGAATGATAGGGCTTAATCGGTCGCTCTAGCTTTGATAAGATTTTTGAGGTTACGTTTGTCCCAAAAATAACTGAAAACAACGAATTCAGATTACCCTTAAAATCAGTATATTTTCCATAGAATAATATAAACCATTACTCAAGCACTTCGGAAATGCCATCAACATATAAAGGAAAATGCTCGTGAGGAAAAACGATTCCTCTATGACTCCTTAACATTTTTGCTACAATGCTGCAATGGATGATCACTTTTTCCCATTGATAAACCGACCAGTGGTCAAGTCTATAAGGGCCACTGAACACTGATAAGCCTCCTGAGCTCGATTAGTGATAGTTTAACGAGTTGCCTGCATAGAGTTCTGATTTTTCCCTCTAGTGTAAGAATGAATACAGCTAGTTTTCCTTAGCAAGCATTCCAGGGAAAACTTCATGTAAGACAGAGATACCTCGAAATTTTGCGTAATAAATAGCTTAAGGTCAATTGAATATGATATTCGGTTTTAATAAAGAGCTTTTCAAAAGAATTAAAATATTGTTTTATTTATAGGGTGCACTCTAAAGTACTAAACTATTGGATTAATTTCTAAAGGGAGAGAAAAGGAGCTATAAAAGCGATGTACTAGTATATAAAAGTGACCATGCTATACAAGCTGAAATTGAGACAACGCTCCGAATGGCAAAATTTAAGCAGCTAGCACACCTAAAAACGTATGACAGATTAGAAAGTTGTAATGTATATCAAAATTGGCTGTAAACACTAACTTTTTAAAATTCGATTTCTGTGTTACGTGTATGCAAATGTTGGACACAGCTTCTGATCATAAAATTTAAGTACTCAAATTCTGCAATAATCATCAACCATCAGATGAGCGCTGAGTAACGTCAAAAAACAGTGGCAAGTTATTCGAGGGAAGATAATTGCAACAACTTACTGTTTTATGGAAAATTTGGTAGAAACGGAGCATTATAGTTGCTTTATCTTACATAATTTGAAACAGAAATGAAAACTTTTATATTTTTCCCCTATAGACGCTATCATCAATCTCATCTGATAGCACACAGTGAACTTTAGTATATCAGTGCCTCAAGATGAGAAAAGGAGTAAAAGGATTACCTTCGTTCGTAAGCTATTTAGGTGAACGTTTACACACGCATGTTAAAAAACCAAAATAAATTAAAGAAAATTAAACGTGCATTACAGCTAACCAGACGATACAACAGTGAAACACTGATAGTTCTGCCCATATTTCCTGCGGTTGGCTCGCTGCTTAGGATTTTGGTGGTTTTCTTCATGTGTTAAGTCAAATACAGGACAGTTTTCTTAGAAGGGCTATCGTGGAGGCATTCTTCATCTCCTTAGCCATGATTCTATAGTCCACAAATTAAAATACAAGAACGGGGCAGCGAAACTCTTTTATGAGGATAATTGTATAATTCCTATGCCTAACGAAAATTCTCTTCACCGATACCTTCGTAATTGTTAACATTCTGCTCGTTTATATTTGAGAGTGTGGGAGGATCACTCTTTTGGTACAGCTTGAAAATTCACCCAGCAATCCTATTACTGTGAGTTCGACAATTTAGACAAAATTCGCGCGTAAAAGAGATAAAGATATCCACAATGAAAAGAACAAGAAAAAGAGTTTCGCGATGAGCACTTTAGTCTTGGTTTTGCTACCATTTAAGAAACCTTACGCGGTAAATTTCGGGAAAAATATGATTTAGTCACTGTCTTCAGAGTGTAATTAGAAGCACGTTCTGCTGGCAATTGGAAGCTTCGGAATTCAATTCTTGGCGACGATATCGCTGATTTTTCCTGTTTCTTGTTTCAAGAAACATAATAGACTCTACAAGTGGAGCCAGAATTAAAATGGACAATAATTCGTCACTAGCAGGATTTGAAGACTGTAGTCCCTCCTCCCCAGTCGCACTATAATGGGGGCAGAATGTAAGAAATTTTCTACTTCTTTCTCACATGTCTTTGTGGTGTAACTGGAAGTGCGTCTCGCTGACAGTCGGAACGTATGGAGTTCGAATCCCAGAGAAGGCATTGCCGATTTTTCTATTTTGGCTCATTTGGTGTGGTGTATTGAGAATACGGCAAAGCACACTAGGGCTATCTGCCTAAGGGGGGATGCCTTCGTGGAGAACTTTCTAAGGGAAACTGGCTCGCATACACGTTACACATGGGGAAAACCACGAAAACGCCCATGCAGCCAGCCCGTTCACGGGATTCGAACCTCGGACCGAACTGCCAGTGTTCAGCGATTTTACCGCTCGGCCGCTGGTGGGCCCTATTTTGGCTCAGAAATAAACTAACAACTTTAAAAGGTTCGAGTTGTAAAAACTAAAACTATCTCGGATTAACTGAACAGACCTGTGCAAAGCGTTTTTCCATTAGAATTTGACAACGAAAATTCTGTTTCAAATAGAAAAAAATAGAAACCCCAGTCCTCTTGCGACTACCAGACACGGGTGAAAAACTTAAATTAAAATTCTAATAACTAATTTTACATGATTCTTCAGAAGTATATTTTGATACTTTTTTTTGAAATTTTAATGTATTTATTTTAAACAACGAGTTATTTTATGTTCCGAATCTATACTTTCACTTCTCCCTTTCCGTTTTCCTGCCAGAATACAAAATTTAAACCTCGCGTATTTAAGCGAAGGTTTGGGATTGCTTTCGTCAGAGCGTGTTCTGCCTGCTGAAGGCCAAATTACTAGTTGATATTGTACGATAGTATTCTTGTCTATGGCGTTCTGTCTTCCTTCAATCTTGTAAATAGTGCTACCACTTTGGTGTAGTTAAAGCCAACTTGCGCGTTTAATATTTCTGTGTAGCCTTTGGCTAACCAAATTTAATTTAAAATTCTATTTTTGAGTTGCTGCATAACTGCTGGCGGGTTTTGTAAGCAATAGGTGCCTCTTCTGTTCAATTATACGAGTTCTTAATAAAAGGGCCTTTTATAAGTTTCTTAAGTTTTTGTTTGCTTGACAAGACCTAGCAATAAGTCGCTTAATTCTATTCTTGACTTAGTGTCTGTTATCAAAACGAGTGAAACTATACAAAATATTTTGGTGTTTTTATATTTTTAATTTCTCTGCTGTACTTGAAGAGTTTTTTTATATTTGTCATTAATATTAAGAGTTACTAAGTATAATTTACAGCTCTTCCATTCATTTGAATTACCTTAAACATTTGATAGATTTCAGAACATTTCTTATCTTTTTAACACCTTAGGTATCTTAGAACTTTAAAAATGCATATTAATTTCGTATTCGAATATTTTGAAATTCTTTTAAAAACAAACATTTCAAATTAAATGGAGGAATACTGCCAGCATTCACTCGCCTGCTTCTTTCTTTTCCACGATTTAGTTTCTAGAGGTGGCAACAAAAGGGGAAAATGAATTCTGACTGTAGAGAAAGAGAATGAACGTTCGCGCTGTTTTTTTTTTTTTTTGGGGGGGGGGGGGTGTTTGAAATAATCGTACCATCGACTTCCAATTTAAATAATCAACATACAAATAAAAAAAAATCTGAAAGGTTTCAAGTTTTAAATTATGTCCAAAGGGACTTTTTTTAACGTTTTGTGTGTTAACTTTATTTATTAAATATCATGTTCTTTGCACTTAAACCATAAAATTCAGTTCAACAGCAGTGTCGCAAAATAATTTTAAGATGAGCCCATCTTTAGAATTTCCGATACACAGTTCCGATAAAGATAAGAAGTCCCCCCCCCCCCTCGTAGAGCGTTGCCATTGCTCAAAAATTCGTTAAAGTTTTTACAAAATGTGAAATCGATAATAAAACAAATTCAAAATTGGATGGCTTTAGGTACCGTTACTTTATCAAAATGCGAGAAACATACATTCATTTATGCAGATTCCTCATTATTTAATTTCTTTAAATATAATACAGGACGATAGCATTTGGTGGCAACGATTTGAAAAGTGATACGCCGTTTATAGGGTTCCAACGCAAAATCGCGAAACGAAAACAATAGTTCTTCAGAGACAAAGCCCCTTTGGACTAATAATTGTGTTTATAGTGCAAGTTCGGAGATTCATCGTCACATACTTTCGACACATTCGATTTCATACTCTGACGGATTTTTTTATGCGGATTATCAGAATGCCAATTGTTAAAGGTATGTAATGCGAACTACAGAAAACAAGACAACATTTTTCTAATTAAAAAGATAAAGACTATTTTTTAAGAAGCTGGGTTGCTTGTAGCTTTACTAATATTACATTAGTTGGACACAAAGATATGCATATGGTTCTTAGGAAAAGCTCTAATGTTGCAAAATATAGTATGTTTCTTACCCATTATGCATATACGGTTATTCATTTTACCTACATGAAGACCATATTAGACCTCACCGTACCCAGTTGGCATGAGTATTTTCGAGAAGATACTATCGTGCGTATGGACTTAAAAATATTAATGTTCTTCTGATCTTAATCCCATCAAGTTATAAATGTGGCTTTGTCGGGAGTTAGGACGTTGCTCTGAATACTTTTCCCAAACAATAAAAAACTTTCGAAAAGTCAGAAAAAAATTACCATTGTTATCAACCGAGCGTATACAGAATTATCACTTCTCCCTGAATGTCCTTTCGTAGTGTAACTGGTAGCACTTTCGACTAGTAATCGGAATATCCGTGATTCGAATCCCGGCTAGAGCAGGGTTGTCTTCTCACGATCCTTACTCCAAGAATTTTAAATAGGTCTGCAGAGAAACCCGACTAAAATCGAATCATCACCACCTAGATTTTATAGGCTGCGTCTCATCCTCTTCCAAGTCGCCTATTAAGCAAGGAAGAATGTAAAGAACTATCGATTTCTCCGTGTTTGTTCTCGCTGTTAACTGGTAGCAATCGGATTAGAAATCGGAAAGTACGCCGGTTCTAATCCGAGCAAAGGCTTCGCTAATTTTTCCTGTTCCCTGCTTAGATACCATCACAAAGGGTATCTGCGAATTTTGGCACCTTTTGTTACAATCTGATAATTTTTATGATAATGAATCTTTGGACTATGATTTTCAGAAATTTTCTAATTTATGATATTTATGTAAAGATTTTACTAGACTTAATTCAAATTAAGTATCCATTTCTCTCTGAATTTTTTATACTATAGAAACAATATAAAGACTAGGTATTTCATCGGTCTAATAATCAGTGAGCGAGAGTTATTTTTAATAGTCTTTCAAACTAGTTAAGACTATACAAAGTTAAAAAACGTTTTATTAACCCAAAGGGCGTTAGCCGAGAAGGGTTATTAATTTCGTTTTGCCATTTTGCGTTGAAAAACTTTAAATGTCGATTCACTTTTCAAATTGTCGCCACCAAATGCTATCGCCCTGTGTTATATTTAAAGAAATTAAATAATAAAGAATCTGCACAGATGTATATAGGTTTCTCGCATTGGGATAAAACAACGGTACCTAGAGCCATCAAATTTTGAATAACATAATCTTCCGCCGAATATGCGCATCTAGAAGCATTAATGTGGAATTTTTAAATTTGTTTTATTATCAATTTCACATTTTGTGACACTTCAACGAATATTTTATTAACAAACTCAACGATTTCAAAGCTAGCAATGGCAAAACTGTACGGGGAAAAAAAAAAAAAAAAAAAAAAAAAACACATTTTTATCTCCAGCACGCGAAACTGTGTATCGGAAATTCTAAAGATATGCTCATTTTGAAATTATTTTGCAATATTTCTGTTGAATTAAATTTCATGGTTTCAATACAGTGAACACGATATTTAATAAATAAAGGTAACACATAAAAGGTTAAAACATGTCCCTTTGGGTGTAATGTAAAAACTGATAGTTTTTGGTTAAATTCATTCTTTTTAGTTAGACCTCTGAAGGACTGCATGCAACCGCGTCTATTAACAAACAAATAAAGTGCTTTGAAGCTTTGCAATAAGTAAAATAGACAGAATTTCACAAAATATCACCACAAGTACTATAATCTGGAGGTACTGTTATAGAAATTTCTGATAAAGAAATTTAAGATGGGTGTAATAAATTGCAGTAGGCACAGGCAAAAGTGAAACCATATGAAATCTTTGATGATAGTATGTAGAGAAGTTGCATTTTAAACGATTTCTAAACCACCTGAAAAACCGTATCGTAGGAAGAACTCGATCTTGGCATCTGATGAATGGGAAGTCAGTGTTTATCATCCCACATTAGGTGGATTTCGAAGGACACAGGTAACCTCGTACCCGATATCGCCATTTATTACCCCTGAGCAAGCTAACAATACTTAAAGCCTAACTGCAAAGACAAGACACAGTGATTTCTTGTGTATGTCCTTTCCACACAGACTTCAAGACAAAAGAAGGAAAATTACATGCATTAATTCTTACCAAGTTTCATCGTGTTTTTTACTTTTGTACTAGTCTAGAAACTCGTAAAGATACTTTTATTACCTATTAATGTAGCTTTTTCAGGCGTTCAAGTAAACTTAAAATTTTGATATTTACGAGTGGGGCATTTATATTAAGTTAAGAGTGGATGATGATAAAATTAATATTGATTAGATGAAATTAAAGTTACGTATAAATAATAACATTTGTTTCACAGAATATACTACGCCTTAAAAGAGGTTCCGATATGGTTGTGGTAGACAACATTTTGGCGCATAATTAGAGACGATTATCATGAAACAAATGCAAGCTAAATAAAGGTCACAACATGAATTTGAATTACAGAGAGAAATGCTATATTAGAATAAGAAATTTCATAAAAGGATAAAACACACGGATGATACGATGAAACAGGTAACATGTTAAAAACATGTTGACAAAAGTGTTAAAATAGCCATAAAATATCGATTCATATAAAAGTTATTATATACCATTATTATCGCATTACAATGAACTTGGAAATAACGTATGCCTAAGAAATTTAAAAAATTTGAAAATATTAACTAATTTATGTATTAAAATGTATTTAAATCTAACTCTTTCATAAAAAATGGATTAAATTTAAACTGTTGAAAACTTTTGGAAAACATGATCAAAAGAACACCAATAAATTAAAACATGATTCACCGTGAAAAGAGCATTACAGCTTATAAAAATAGACGTACACTTCCGGACTTCTAACAAATTCTTGTGTTCTATCCAGTGACTGGGTTTCTTCCAAAGTGAAAGAAGTTACTCCTTTTGACTAGTCTTTGACTTCTTTTTGACTTTTCCTCTAGTCATCTTTCATAACTATGCGCTGGTTTCAATACATAATATTCTCTTTAAAGTCTCACACCAGTTGTTATTTTTTTTAATCTTCTGCTTGATAATTGCTTTGATATCTAATCAGAAGGATGCCTCAACTGGCGATATTCAGCTTGTTGGTTTAGTTTATTTAATTACAGCAAAGCACTCGCGAAGGCTATCTTATCTGCCTAAGGGGAGGGATACCTTCATGGAAAACTTTCTAAGAGGAACTGGCTCGTATACACATTACACATGGGCGCGGGATTCCAACCCCAGACTAATCTACCACTATTCAGCGAAATAGTTACAGTTGGTCGTTTTCATTTAAAATAGCACACACTGTTGAATTTTGACTCTTACAAAATATCTTAGAGACAACACCTTCCCTTCCAATCAGGAAAATTACACCAATTTATATTTCTAATTTAGAAAACGTGGAATTTTTTTCTTCTGGTTAAAAGATTAATTTGAAAATTGACACATATTGCAAGAAGTCTTCCCAGACTTTTCTTCCCTTTTATTTGTATACAGTTCTAAGTTATGCTGTTTATCTTTAAACCGAATTCAAATTTTCCAAAGTAATATCATCATCACAATAACCATAACAATATATAAAACAGTATATACACGTTTGTACATAACTTGTTCTTGTTGGTTGGGTAACTGGTATTTTTAATGCAAGATTGTGAAATCCCCGCGCAAACACAAAAACGGCCAGAAGCATAACATTTATTTAATTTGCGTTTAAGGATCTAGAATGATAACATTCCTATTGACTTCTGGCAAAGAACAGGTACCCCAGATGTGTTCACAACTAATAATTTCAATCCGCACTCTTTCTCGCAATGCATGTCGCTGGTGCCATAATAAAATTTTCCTTGAAAACCTTAAAATGCAAAGAAAACATGTAAAGAGAATTTTAGTTTTATGAATCAGTTGGCCGAAACACCTCTAATTACGTCTAACACTAATGAAGGCGAAAGCAAGTTTATCTTGCTGGGAACTGTGTCTTTATGATATCATCACAGCTTGGAAGGCGTTACAGTGTTGCACTGACGCCTTTGACACGCCAAAATTATATTGCATCACAATACGCTGAAAAGAAATGGACTTGTATTCAACTATTTATTTTGATTAATTGATTTGTACAGAAAAAAAGTTCATTGACAAAAATAATGCCATTAATTCCTTTAATCAATTTGTATTAAAACATTTTCTGAACACTCAAAGCTGAAATTTTATAATACTAATTAATTAATTATTATAAAATATGATTAGACCTCTTCTTCGCCTAGCATTTAATGTACCATAAAAATACAAGCTCCCAGAAATAGAGCGGTTAAAGACTGCTAAATATTATTGGTATTTTGTCGTGGTTTCGACAGGCAAACAGGCTGACTGCATGATTAGTTTTCTCTGCGTGTGAAGTGAATAAGAGAGCCAAGTCCCCTTAGAAAATTCTCCAGGGAAGCATCTGTTTCCTTAGGCAATATTTGAGTTTTGATATATTAAACCAGCCTAACCTTGAAAACATAATTATCAAAAATCTACACAAGCACGAATTAAATTTTGTTGAATTCATAAACACTATATGAGAAGCTTCACAATTTATCCTAGTTCGGATTAATTTTTATTTAAAATTAGTATTTTTTTTAGCTTCCTCCTTTTCCTGACTACTTTTCCGTAGAAATTTTAATTATTTACTTCATATTTTTCTCCTTTGCCTAACTATTTTCCATTGACTATTACTTCAGTTATTCAGCCAAAGGAAGTTTATTGCGACATTGAAGTGCGTTAGTAAGGAGAAAAATACCGTTTCGTTTAAACTAAAGGCATCCCAATCACGCCCTCTGTGAACACGACAAAAAAGAGAGCAGTGGTGTAATTTCGAATGACTGCTCAAAACAACATACATGCATGAAGCATACTATACATTTTGTCATACGGTTAAACGAAATAACATTTACTAAAAACTTCGATTGTCTGTCAGTCTCGTGACCGTTGAAGTGACGATTGAGAGAACTGATGCATTTCGAAATTAAATACGGGCGATGAAGTGAAGATGGTAAGTAATGAATATTTTAGCGCCTTTCATTGCATAGTACAAATTAAGATTAGATTTGAAAAAACGCATCACATTATAGCTGCTTATCGTATGACACAAACTTTTAATTTATGACTCTAAATACGATGACAAAATAATACTTTATTTTACAAATATAGAAAATTTTAAATTATCTTTCGTGTATTCTGTTTTGTCCACTGGACTATTTTAGTGGCTCTAACCGCTAATATATACTACAACAAAAATATAATGTTTGAAATAAATCCAAATAAATCTGTATTCATACCATGACATATATCATGTATTTCTTACTGTCCCACAACGTTTAATTTTGAACTTAATTAAAAATAAAATGTAGTGTTATACAAGTTACCTTTTGCAGAAAGCAGAAATTGTTATATATAATACACAGTTATACACACACTGCAGAAGGAAAAGTGAATGCAGCCCAAAATATTAATGAGCTTAAAATAAAAATGCGTGCTTCAACTATTGACAGGTTTCAAAACAATGTTTATATCTTTCAGGATGATAGTGCATCGTGCCATCGAGTGCGAATTGGACGGTTGCCTTTTAAATCAATTGACAAATTACAATGGCCTTGCCCAATCGTCAGATCTTAATCAAACTGAAAATATTTGGATGATACTGAAACAGAAATTCAGTCTAAAGAATCAAAGAAATAAAGTATAATGTGCAGTGAAGCTATAATTGCATATTAGTACCATCTACTTTTGATGAAGAAAACTGACACAGAGTTAGGAATAGTATGCCAAAGTAATGTGTATTTGTAAGTAAAACTAAAGAATTCGGAACTGAATATAACATAACTTTATATATATAATTTTATTTTGTTAAATTACGTTTAATAGTTTGTAATTTGACCTTTATATTTTTTCTTGAATTTAGAAACTATTAGTAGTTACAAAACATATATAAAAAAGATAAAGAAAAAGGTTTTACAGTTTCTTTCCACTTTCTCGCGCATAGCATTTGCAATATTGTTATTTTAAGATATAAAAAAAATCTTTCATTCTCTAAAAATTATCTTTAAAATTATATACTATTTATTAGCATTAATTTTTAATAATATGGTCAGACGTACAAATATATCCTTTCAAGAAGTTTGCAAAAAAATTTGCGCCGGGCTGTAGACAAGTATAACAAGACCTTTTATGACTATTGAGTGAAAATGAAGTAGCGTTTTACAAATATAATATAGTACAACTTTATTTTTCCTAAGTACTAAATACTCCGTATTTGTTCTATTCTTCCCTCTGAGCTGTATATTCAAACAGTAAACTTTGTCTCCACTTCTCTTCAGAGAAATAAGCATATTTATATAGTTTGAAAAATTGTGTTACTTCGGAATTACTGCACATTGCAACCTCCTAATTCTTGTTTCCAGGATATAAATACACTGCTGGCCACCCAAATTGCAACACCAAGAAAGACAAGAGATATCACAACAAAATTTATTTATTAGATAACATGTTGACTAAGTATCAAATGATTAAATTTATAGACTTCTGTGAAGTGCGGTTCCTTCCAGAATCAGTAGCCAGAGTAGCCGCCCATTGTTGGAGATCACCGCTGCCACATGCCTCGGCATTGATTCAAAGAGACTTTGGATGTGTTCTTGAGGTACAGCAGACCAAGCAGCTTCCACACGTTGCCAAAGTTGATCTGGTGTGGCAGCTTCGGATGTAATCTGTTTCAATCGTTGAGCAACCATGGACCACATGTTTTCTATCGGCAAAAGATCAGGAAAGCGAGCCGGCCAGGAAAGCAATTCAATCTGGCGATTGACGAGGAACCCTTGGACAATGCGTGCCAAGTGTGGTCGCGCATTATCCTGTTGAAATATGGCTGTGGGTAAGCCTTGAAGGTAAGGAAGGACAACTGGCTCCAACACCTCGGAGATGTAGCGCTGGCTGTTTAAAGTACAGGCAATGCGTATTAGAGGAGTGCAAGAGTGATATCCAATACCGCCCCATACCATAATACCCGGTGCAGGTCCAGTGTGGCGGTGCATAACGCAGCTCAGTATCCTCTCTCCACGGTGTCTCCAGACTCGAATCCGACCATCGTGGTGTTGCAGACAGAAGCGTACCTCGTCAGTAAAGACAATTTCATTCCATTCTGCCGTCCACATCCTTCTTTCATCTCACCATTGGCGGCGGAGACGTCTGTAGTTCTGCGTCAAGGGTAGACGAAGCAATGGACGTCTTTCCGATAGACCACTCTGCTGTAAACGGCGTCGAATGGTACGCGCAGACACTGGATGATGCGTTACAGACTGAATGTGCTGTGCTGTGATATAGTTCGAGATGGGACTGAGCGATCCGTCCCTGCCATGCGCACAATGTTCCTGCCATCACGTGAAGTGGTGCATTCAGGTTGATGCGATCGAACGTGTCGGTCCGTCGTACCCTCCTGCATCCAACGGTCACATATCCGCATTACAGTTGTTTGGTTTCGTCCAACACAACTACCGATTTCCCTGAAAGATAATCCACACTCTCGGTAGGTCACTATCATTCCTCTGTCGAACTCGGATACTTGATCAAACGATGATCGTTGTTTACTACGAGGCATAATTGATCTTTTTTTTTTGAAAAAAAACCACAAGAAAAACACAATTGCCAAACTTAAAATTGTCGAAAACTCCAAGCCTTAAATAGCGCTTTGAAGTGGCGCCACAGACGCGCGTGATGTGCGCGTCTGCGCTGAAATTCTAATCATTTGCATATCTCACCTCCGCTAATGCATGTTGTAAATTTCATGTTATTTGCATGCTTCCTTCAGGGTGCTGCATTTACGGTGACCAGCAGTTTGTTTAAATGGTTTAAATGATTTAAATGTTTTGAACAGATGGTTTAAATGGTCTTCAATAATTTCTTTTCCAAAATTTATTAAAACAATTCCAACATCCGGAATTGAAGAAGTGTCATAGGTATGTTTTTTATTTATTTTATATCTTTAATTTGTAGGGTTTATATTTATTTTAACTAACATTTATTTTAAGTTTAAACTATCTTTCCTGTCAAGCCTTACTTTCCCCTGGAACTGCCAATGCCAGAGTATGTAAATTTTAGTAGAACGCGCAAGGATTCAAATTATCAGCGGAAGTATTCTGATTTAAATAGAAAGGAAACGAGTTCGAGGTGTGATATTCTTACTTCACGAGCGCGGAGGTAGTTAGCCAGAAATTGAAGAACCCCGCGTTTCGGCCTGTGTGCTTGCCTGGAAGTAGTGTTAATCGTTCAAGTGATCTTCAAGTTTGCTGAATTAGCAGCGGTATTGTAAAACGCGGTGAGTTGGTTACTTTTAGAGAGCCTCGTAGTTAGAGTCTTGTCTTTAGTTTCTTTTCAGGTTATTATTTTTATTTGACCGCCGAGTTGGCGCAGTTTGTGAGCATCAAGAGCACGCACTTGTACTTTATTACGTTGAATAAAAAGGGACTTAAACCCTTAACAAGACTCTGTCTTTTATCCAGTTTTCACAGTCACCTCTTGGTTGCGTGCAAGTTGGAGGCGCGCAACGCTACAAATTAAAGTAATGAAAAAGCATTAAATTTCTTGAACATTTGTTTCCTTCATTAAATCTTATTAAAATGGTAAATGAAGAGAGAAAAATAATGCTGTCCACAGAGAAAATTTGAATATGGTTTCAGTCATTGTTTCATTATATAGCTTGCCTTGAGAAGTAGTAAAAGCAGATTGTCAATACGTTAAAATAAAAGCACGGATCTTTATTGAGGAAATGTATAGCACAGAATGGATTTGTTTTACACTGTTTGTTACCACTATTATTCACTGGTGGTAATGGTTTGCACTTATCCATTTGAAACAACGCAAAGTGGGAAGCGGACATATTCCTTCATTATATCAAACTTTATAAACCCTCTGAACTCGAGATCTATGTGCAATTCTTTTGCTATTTATTGGGTCATATAAAAAGTCTCCGAACATTTTTGGTACATTTTTTAACAATATTTCGCCAGATTGCAATTTATGTGGCACCCAATCACTGAGCTTCTTTTTGTAACTTGCTCTTTTCAAATGATTCCAAACTGTCATGTTGTTGATGTTTAGTGCCTTTGCTATTTTCTGACAGCTTATGTGCCGGTCTTGCTCCCCCAGTTGCAAACTTTCATCGACTTTTTCAGTGATTGACCGACCAGAGCGAGGTGCATCTTTGATATCGAAATTTCCGGAATAGAATTGATCAAACGACTCCTGGGTCCTTTGTTCAATCACAGCATTCTCACCATACACTTCCCAAAATTTTCGGCATGTTTTTGTAGCCTTTTTACCTTTTTTATAGTAAAAAAGCATCACATAACGTATTTCTTCAGATATTTCACTCATTTTCAAATCAATATATTTTTTTACACAAGCAACGAATTAGAAAATTATTTTCACAAACAATGAAAGCTGAATGTCACCTTTTAAGCACATGTTCGTTTGAGACAATCGGGTGAGTTTTGCCGAATATATAGGCATCAACACCATCTAGTGGCAAAAAAACGCGGAGAATCTTTATATGACCCAATATAATCAATATACGCGGGAAACGATCTTATCAAGTATTCATATTACAACAATTTGGCAACGGATATTTCATCGTCAATTATGATTTAATTTCCAATTTATGATCCCATTTCACTAAAATTCTCAATTTTTATGAATTGTGTACCTGCAGGAAAAGGGTTAATATATATCTTGACTTGTGCGGCTTGAATATTAACCATGCAGAAACCTTCTCTTTGATAAACAGTATTCTGGAGGAGAGAGAAAGTACCGTACAACAACTCGTCTTTCACGAGCAGCAAAAGGAGGATTACGGGGAAAATTCTTTGGTAAATACTTTGAAACACCAACAATACTGAATATACATAAATAGTGTAACAAAATACTATAACATATTTAGGTCTCACAACCACACACAAATTCCCATAAATCACGTTTATAAAGGTTATCAAATTGGGTGATAATAGAAGACAAAACCAATCGAAATTTAGCTAAGAAACTTTGTTTTCAGTATCCCTTCCGAAACTTTCAAAATGCTGCAAATGCTCAGTGGAAAGCTTGCAAGATCTTTGTCTTGAATAGTAAAGCAGATAGCCCTCGTATGTTTTACCATAAGGTTCAAAATATCCTCGGCAAAGGTATCCGTTCGGCAGATAGCTCTTCTTTGTTGTTTACCATATGCAAATAACCTAACCCAATCCAATCTAAATACATACGACTTGGGTCACCATAATTCCAATTAAACATTCTCGGGTGTTTTGCGAATGCAGAACAAATTTTGATCCGTAAGTGTTGTAAGAAAGCTCCTTAAGTTGCCTTCTAACATGTATCTTACCCTTACATTGCAGTTAAATGAACAAAGTTCAACAAATAGTGACAGTGACATGAAGATCACATTTAAAACATTTATGATTAACTGTTTTATTTTTATTTAAAATTAGATCCAATAAAGTTCCAGAAAGACAAGTCAACGATATACAATATACCTGTGGTTCTCATTTGATGCATAGCAAAAATTTCAAGAAAAGGGTACATAATTAAGAATTCACATATAAAATTGGTCTGCTGTGTAATACTGCTGCAGCTGCAATCTATTCTTTGAAGAAGCCGCCTGTTTGAGTGACAAGGTGAATCTAAACACACAGATCAATGTGTACGTAAAAGTAAACTAACGCTTTTCTGGAACACAAATTTCATCAGCATTTCTGAAGTAGAACAAACTGACCCTAAAATCGAAGAAAAATAATGTAGACAAAGATCCACTTGACAAAACGTTACGTAAACACGACCTGGATGAGTTTACGCTCTTGCACTTTTACGACATTTCCTTTGCACTGAGAAAAACGGGTTCCTATCTTAAAACTGCTTTCGACGGTTCATTTATGGCATCGACAAAAGCTTAACGACTTGCTTTTTATATACAAGAGCCCGTGAACTGGGCGATTAGTGAAGATAAGAGGCAGTTTATAAAACCCCTTTTCTTGGATTCTCAGAAACACTCGTTTCATCGCCGAAATTAAACCTAGTTCAAGATTTATTTAATTTGCAGAGGCCTAACCTTGTGAAGTTAAAGCAAATAACTAAAGCGATAGACAGAGGAAACACGCACAATGATTTCTTGTCTATAACCAGAATAACTTACTGGCAAGAAATCAGTCGAATCTAAAAATGATTTTAAGGACTTCAAAACTAACTGGCAGACTAAATAATTCTTCAATGAAATAATGCATCGCTTATATAGAAAAACGTTTTAAGAGTTTTTATTGTTTAAAAAAAAAGCACACCGTTAACAGATATGGCTAATAAGAAGGATTTCTCATGTTTTCTTTAAAATCTTTTCCTGGAGGCTGGCACATATACATAGCCCAGACGTTTGCTTCTTAATAAGGAGCAGGCAATAACAGACCCTATCCGGTTGCTTTTGTATTCTTTGCTGATAGAATAGCTGAATGAATGGCTTAGATAAATAAAAAAGTATTCTCTATAGCCCATCTGAAAAGATTAAATTTGAAGGAAGTAGACAAATTTGTCGGATGAAAATTAGTCGGTAAATTATTTGCATTTCCTCTGCATTCTCCATTCTCAATGAATAATATTTTTTTTTGAAAATGAATAATAATTTTTTGAAAGTGCTCAAGTTTTCAAACAAAACACGATTGCTTTATTTGGAATAAGTGACCTGTTTCTAGCTTATTTATAACATAAATACACCCTTGCCTTCCAAGAATTACCAATCAGGGTTGCCAGATGGAGCTTCAGAGGAAGCGACATGGGTGCTTTTGTCGTTAAATCGCCAATCACAAGTCGCATGATACTATGTAGGAGAGTTATTTTTTTTTAACTTGTAGAAAGTGCGAACACTAATCAGCATACACAGCACTTTCTAAGCATACACAGCGTATATAATGTTGGAATCCATTTCTTCTAAGCAGGCTTCCTTAACCGTTTTGCTATTAATAAGTTATCCAACACATCATTGGTTGTTTTATTTAATAATTATATGCGAAACACATTAGGCTGTTAACTTCCGATAGATTTTTTGTTCCAGTTTTAATATGCTGAGGTTAAGGCGTATTCTGCTTTCGATAACCTCATGTTTCCGCAAAATAACGCCATTGGTCAGTGCTAGGAAAGTAATTTTATCGCAGAGCGAATGTTTAAGAATTTGAAGGAATTTCGTGAATGCCAAATGTACGAATTTCAGAATTTTGCCTCATTTCTTTTACACATTTTACCATAATTAGTCTATAACTTGCATTATTCTATTAACTACATTCTTAAATATAATTTTAATAATTTAATAGAACTGATGTAAAAATACATAACTCAATTCTTCTCCAAAATCCAAAGCGGAGATTTAGAGCCTTTAATGACTGCTGAAGATTTCACTTCGCATGTACTCAGTTAAAAAATGTCATCTGCAACTTTCCTCCCGGCTATATTTATAAATGCCAAGTTGGTAAGTTGCTTTCTCGTGTTTTCATTTATATTAATAATTTTAGTGGAGACCGGCATTTCACTCGAAACAATTTCTATATTTTATTCTTTAATTTTGAGTATAAGCCATGAGATTAAAGAGCTCAGTAAGAGATTTAAGCACTGCAGTAAGAGAAGCAATTTTCATGTTAAATATTTGCTAATTTATTAAACATTGTATTACAAAAGAAAATCCGCATATGCGCAACTTAATGCCTCAAACCCCTTTCACTTAAATGCATATTTTTCTCCTAAATAGCCCACCAAAGGCACAGCGGTATGATTGCTGATCTCTCGTAGTTCGACTTGGGTTCAAATCCCGTCGAATAAACTGACTGCATCAGAGTTATCGTCATGTGTAGTGTAAATATGAACCAATTTCCATTATAACGTCCTTCGTGAAGGCGTCCCTCTATTTAGGTCGATGCCGTAGTGTGCTTTGTCACATTAAATTAAACAAACATTTATATATATGCCTATCAGTTTAAAGGAATATTTGTAACATTTTGAATTGATATTTCACTTTAATATGCGTAGTTTCAAATGCGAAACAATAACGCAAAATCATACCTTTCTAAAAATAAAATATTGTTAGTTGAAATCATTGGTTAAGAAATCCTTAATATGAATTCTTGACAAGTAAATTTCGCTACTTACCCCGCGAATTACCATTTAGCCCTTACCAGATTTTCATAAAATTAAAGTTTTTCGGAAAGCACTTAACTGATAATTAAGAGCTTAAGCAAAGAGTAACCACTTTTTCCATGGTCTGGTGACAGAAGTGCATAACGAGTACATCCAAAATCTTGTCTCTTAATGCAACAAGAATTCAACGTCTTAGATGCCTTTGTCAAATAATAGGCTGAGATTTGTATTTTCAAAATAAAAAAATTAAAAACATTTTTCTTCTCTTTCATTACTAAACGACTACTGCATCTTATATACAGTAATCTACGACGGAAATAGGCTTAATATAATAATCACATCTCCTATCTCAAGAAACCAGCACTGTTTATTCGATAGCTATAGTCACTCGTAGTGTACAAAACAGCCGAGTTTAAGAAGAGCTGAACACTAGTAGTTAAATCTTGATTCAAATTCCTGCGAAAGATTTGGCTGCAAAAAGGAATGTGTATTCAACAATGAGTACTGCGAGTTTCCCTTAAAAATCTGCTACACCTGCATTCTCTCTCCCAGTATGCTTTGCCACAATCTAAATGATTGAATAAAATATTAAGAGTGTATAAATGACGTTTCTTAAGAAGCGAGTAGAGTCGTTAGTGTAAAAGTTTTCCTCTTGGCGAGTGACTATTATCGCCCTTTCCGGCTAAACATTTAGATTTTCAGATGATATCATGTGTAAAAAATGTAGAGAAATAACATCCAAAAATGGTCTAACAACGCAGAAGTTATGGAGGGCAAAAGGAATGGAAATTTACACAAATGGCTAAATAATTTTTACGATTTACTATACTGCTCAACATCGAAATTGCAACAGTAGTATCGATGTTGAGCAGGAAGGGAACCTGACTTTGCTATTGAAATTCAAAGATTGTTAGGTTTATCTGACATGCAGCAGCTTATCAGATTAAGTGTCCAGGTCTAATCAGCGACACGGGGGCTTAAATTGTACTAAATCCTGAACGTAATTTTTTCTGCGTCATGTCAGTTCAGATATCGGATAAGATTTGCGGTTTGCGAGTGTAATGCTTCGAGTTCGTCGAACGACCTACTTATCACCTATCGCAAAACGTTAAGATTATTTGAACATGGAAAAGCATACGGGGGATATCTGCCTAAGGAAAGGAGTGCATTTGTGAAGGACTAAGGAAAACTGGCTCGCGTTCACATTATGCACAGGAAAAACCACGAAACTCACCAACCACGCAGCCAGCCTGTTCGCCTAGGCCTAAAACCTAGGTCGAACTACCAATATTCAGTGGTATAAACTTCTCGATCACGGATGGGGCTATCGCAAAAGGAGAACAAGAGAATCCTCGAACTCGGGGGCAGTGGTTTATCACTCTGGCTGTGCGATTAGTCAACATTGTTCAACACTGTGCATGCAAGTGGTATCTAGAACAACAGTGGACTCAAATGATAGTAAGTAATGGCTAGAGATAAAATACAGCTTGATCTTCTAATACTTGAAAATTGTATTAGAAGAATGATAGCTAATGATCCTCACTTTTAATGAGAGTTTCTACACAATCCATCATGAAATTCTTGTACGATACTGGAATACGAAACCTTCCTTGTACACTGACATTAGACATTGTGTTAATTCGGCCTAGAAGCCAGTAATACGGCCATTCTTACAATTTGCTTCAGGAGCTATTTTTTTCAACATGACAAAGCTAAGGCCGCACATTGCTTTTGCTACTGTGTACTCACAGTGTCGACAGTACCCTATGTCGATTTCAAGGGTTGCCGTGGTCTTTCGCATCTGCGAATTTGTCTCCTATCAAGCACATCTAGAGCACCTAGTGCTTCAGGGGTGGCAAACTATTCCTACAATAATGATTAATTGCCTCATTGATATAGCACACTAAGGTGTATGAAGTAAGTATAAGTAAGCATGGTTGCAATATTCCATATTAGATTAAAAAGATTACAATATTTTATTTCCAACTTATCATCTGCATATAATCAACATGTCTATTGACCCTGTAGATTTCAAACTTTCCTTCATGGTGCTGCAATTTTAGTGTTGACCCATGTGTTAATGATGTCTATAATATTACAATCAAGAACACTAAAATCAAGCTCACTTGCTTGATTAAAGTATTATAATATATCAACACGTTCTTAACAATTATAACGAATCCGTGTATAAAATAACTAACAGTGTCTCTCGTGATTCAAGAAATTAGATACTACCAATCAGAACAACATCTACAAGTACTCTTCATACTCGAATGACATTAAAATATCCATGTAGTGACTATTACTCACTTAGTGAGTTACGATTAAATTTTCGTAAAAAAAACTCTGGCGGTTACTTGAATTAAAGTTACGTGGTTTCTTTAAAAGAAGAATATATTTATACAGATGTTTCTACAGAGAATATATGAGGAGAAATCCCAACTAACTAAACAACTACACATTTGACAATATTAAAAAAGTAAAATAAAATATTGTAAGTTTTCATTTCTTTGTTCAATATTCTAATCTCTGAATATATGAAAAGTTCAGCTGTTTAACCAACTGGTGAAAGTCCCTTCGCTCCATTAAGTATCGTTGTTATTGGACGTTAGCTGCGAGGTAATAGGCTCGGATATAAGGATTGGATACTCGTGATCGTAATGGCCTAGCAAAAGTAAGAGCATTTTAAGTCCAAAATATCCTAAATAAATAGAAAATGTATGCCACCTTAAATCAGTATAAAATATATCATTTATATCACAGCTCACTCATATTTCATTTTTGTTCAAATAAATTATGCCTATTTGCCGTTCAGACGGGAAAGTGGTAATTGACACTGATTGCTGTACCGAAGTGCCAGGATTCGAATCTCGGAGAAAGTTTGGATGTAAATTGTTTGCCCTTTCAAAGGAGGCAACGGTGGTCCACCTATTATATTCCTCCATAATTTTAAAGTTACCACCGCTTCCGGCCTTAGTCGTAGCCAACGCCTATAACCTGATAGTGCAATGGAAGGTAGAATATGCTAGTGCCCGCCACTGGAAATTAAAAAAAAAAAGAACTTATGCCTATTTATATCTTACAAACCGAAATAGAAAACTAGATATATAGTATGAATAAATAAGTCAGCTGTTTTACTTAATTGCCATACAATCAGCGTAAAGATGTATCTGAAAACGTCAAATGAAACATTTCTTAATCAGCACGTTAATGAGGTAACTAGAGCGCATTTTTTGGATATCGGCCCATTGTACGACGGAGAAACGTTACTAAATGTGGGGATAAGATCTGCTTTTGAACCGATGCCATTTTTATTAACACTGGGACAAATAGTCTTTTCCAAAAAATCAGGTCAATCATAAACCTTAAAAACGTTGGGGACCAACGACTTTATTATAGTTCAGTATCCATCATTTTTCGTTCCGATAATCAGTGAGGATTATCCCAAAAGTTTATAATGGCGTAAAGATGGTATGATAAACCCAAAAGTTTATAATGCCGAGATAACATATAATGTAATTTTGCAAGAACTCAAATGAAAGCTATTTTATGTTAAAAAAATGTTATATATGTGACATACTTTTATCAAAGAAAGTGTTACGAAATTCTTTCATTAAGGCTCACTGACCAAATTTTATTTTGTAAAACTCAGTATTAAAAATGTTTTTTTTTGCATTCTTGGCTATTAAAATTGCTGCACCATGAAAGAAGAGAATAAGAAACCTGATAGTGTATGGAAGGTAGAATATGCTTAGATATGCATATGAATAAAATTTCATGTCTTCTGCATACTGTGGGGAATAACAGAGACACTTCGAAGTTGTATAAAATAGTGGACTGAAATGCCGACTTTCTATTCGGAAATTGTGTTTAATCCCCTTTTTGTGCATATGCATCACACACAACACACACACACACATGTGTAGAAGTGTCATTGTCGTGTAAGAAGAAGCTCATTCCAGCTCTTGTCAGAAACACTCTCATGCCTCGTGTGTGAAGAAACTTATCTCATTCCGTCTCCTAATTTGATTTTGGAAGAATAAGACAGTGTAAATTACGGACAATCTTATTGCGCAATACCTGTGTACATTGGTTGAGTTCAATGGTCGAGACTTAGGGGAATATGCAATCGATGAGTCCAGGTTTGGTTATGTTAGAATAGTTCAATTATGGTAAAGCACTAGAAGACTTTAAGTGATGCCTTTCGAGGAGGAATATTTAAGGGAAACTTTCTGCTACCCACACTACACATGACGGAAAACCACGAAAATTCCCCCGCAACCAGTCCGTTGGCAGGATTTGAACCAGACTCATGAAACCAGTGTTTACCATAAGACTCTACTAGGCCGATGCGTCCAGGAGAGCCAGACAGAGAGATATGCAAGATTTTAAAATCCCTCCCCCAACACTCATCAATGCTCGACACTGTAGGTATCTTGCCTACATCATTGCTGGGGATTATAAAAGCCATATTACCTACCCTGGGTCAGGAAATGGTGTGTATAGCATATCACTAAGTATTTTTACGCTCAGTACTAAGATGTTTGCAGCGCCCGGATTATCAGAAAGGTAACCATTGGTCAAGCTTTCCTTGACGCTGTTGCACAGGAATCAGCGCCAACAATATATAAACGTATTGTGCATATTAGTACATAAATAATGTGATTGCAATAATTTGCTAAGAATATGAAGCATAGAATGAATAATGTATTTTATGTATGACTGTGCAATGCAAGAATAATGCATTTGTGTTTTGTATTCCATAATTCATGCAAAAAAATATATTCCACTAAATTACAATTATTATTTTATAATGGTTTGAATATGTACTGTATAATATAACTAACTACTTAATGTTAAATTTTTTGCATAAAATTGTATAACATTATTCATATTATATAACGTTATAAAATTCACAGATGAATGTAAATATTCTGATTTACTACTCGTATATCAGCCGACGACTACTGTATGCATACTGCAAAGCTCAAAATAGGCTTTCACATCAGATTTTAGCAGACTGCAAGTATTTTGATATATTTTAAGCATTGACATTAATTAGCTAAATAAGATGAATTTAAATGAATATGTTAAGGTATTATGTATGTAATCACGCAATAAAAAGTATGATGCATATATAAGGATATGAAAAGTGTAAATGTACTAATTTGCTACAATTTAATGTATGACAATGATTTTTGACTAATACAGGAACTTTCAAGGCACGAATAATATAATTATAGTTTTATTAAATGATTTTGTGTGAAAATGAAAAATGTCTTGTTTAAATGGACATGCAGGACATGAATAAATGATAACAGATACATTATGCTGTTCTTCATGATTCTTGTAAAAGTATTGTATAATGTCAAAGTACTTTGATTCTATTTGCAAGTGTAATTTCTCTTGCATTGGCTTAAATATGTTTAAGTATATTATAAATAACTGCATTATATTAAATGTATTCCATGTATTGTATATTGTTACGGCAGTATGTACTACACAGCCGAATACTAATACACTAGCCTCAGTATATCAGTACTGTACGTAAACAGTAAAGTACAAAACAGGAATTCGCACCAAATTTAGCATACTGCACGTACTTGCGTATATTTTTAGGTTAATGGCATTATTCAGCTAAGTAGATATATTTATTCAAAGAATGCTAAATGAGTTTGTGTTTAAACGTACCAGGTTAATACTTTAGTAACCAATATATTATCAGATAAACATTGCATTTTGTAGGCACATGTGAATGCAATGTATAAGAATATATATATATATAAGAATATATACATAAGAATGTATATGATGTTCTAAGAAATGGAAAATGGAAAGTTTATAAATGCTTGTAGAATATGAAAATATCAACTTAAAAAATTTGCAAAGCAATATGCATTGTTGAATGTTTGGTACGACTTTTATAAGGCTATAGTGCGGTGCATAAAGATGTATATGGACAATGTATATACATAATGCATATGTACAATACATACATGTTTATATAATATGTAAAATATATGTATTTAAAATTATGTAGTAGAAAGTATGTATAAATAACGTATTGTATAAGTATGTCATAGTATAATGTAAGACTCTGAAAAGACATTTGTTAACGAAACTGTCGTCTGAAGCAATTATGCATCACACACTTAAGTGATTTGTTGAATAATCCTGACATGTGTAAATAACAACACAATTCGACTGCAACAAAGCTTTGTACAAAACCATCAAGACGGTGCGGAATGTAAAAACATTGTAAAAATAATACTGTGACTGTAGATTTGGCTTTTGACCAATAAATGCTCCTGATGAGTGGATTGCTAATGCCGCGAGGCTTAGATAGTTATAAGCTGAGCAGTCCACTGCCGCTGCGTTCTAGTGTTTTCAACCACGTGCATGGTCTCTTCAGAAGCATGATGCCTTTTTTTGACAGATCCCACTTTTGCGTATAGTATCACGAAGACCATATCCGTGTGTGGAGGCACTGATTGGAACAAACGCTGGTAGGTTACAAAATTCATCGTCATACCGGCCCAGCACTGGTTTAATGGCATAGGGTACTATTGGTACACAGGGTGTTTCAGCAAATCAGTGACAAACTTTCAGAAGAAATAAAATACACCTAGACGATGGAAAATTGTACAGCAATGCATGGTCGGAAACGCTTTCCTGGACGTTAGTGACAAGATAAAACGCACGAAAGGAAGGACACGAACAGGATAAGAAAACATGTTTATTATGCTTAGTACAGCAGAAAACAAGAAATAAACAGAAAACTATCATCATCAAAGATAGTGTTCGAAATTACGACGCCGGACCGTGATGCAGGTCTCATTTCCAGCGCACTGAAGATCTGTTGTTCTGGAAAGTCCTGGGCATATCCCAAACTGCTTCAGCAGTGCCACGATGCGTCAACACTGTTAACCTGGGGTTTTGTACAGCAGTGCCTTGACGTACCCCATAGGAAGTAGTCAATGCAAGTGGGGTCTGGTGATCTTGATGGTCAATGCACCGGACCACCCCTGCCATTCCCATGTTGAGGATACGTTTCGAATACCTTCTTTGATGATGATAGACTGTTTTCGGTGTTATTCCTTGGTCTCCTCTGCAGTAAGCATAATAAACATATATTCTCAACCCGTTCATGTCCTTCCTTTCTTGTGTTTTATATATCGTCATTACCGCGCCAAGAAAATATTTCCGGCCATGCATTGCTATGTATTTTTCCATCGTCCAGGTGTACTCAGTAGCTCCTGAAAGCTTGTAGCCGATTTGCTGAAACACCCTGTATATCCCTTTCACCTCTTGTGGGCGTACCTGGTATTATGATTGGCCTGAGGTTTAAATGCCTGGAGCTGCATCTATCTTCGGGGGGCTGCATCTTTCAGCAGGAAAACGTGAGACCGCATGTTAGCCATGCTACCCTGCGGTTCCTCAATACACAGGCTATGCGATGCACTGTCTTGTCCGCCGCGCTCTTCAGATCTCTTACCCGCTGGCCAATGGTTGATGAGAGACTGGCGCGATAGCACTTTCCAACTAGTACGACAAATAAATTTTAGAAACGATCTGAAGCCTCGTGGACTGAAATTACTTTTATATGCTATTCAAAGTCTGTTCGATTCCATATCCAGGCATAAAACAGATGCTATTGTTGCCAGAAGCGAAAGCTGAAGGAGCCGATTTCAGCATGTTCTATGCCTGTAATTACCTGAAATTTTAATCACTTCATGTTACCATTATAGAAATTTATAAAATAAGTGATTCTGCTAAATGCTTTCAGAGTGTAACATTTTGAATGATTAATATTATATTATTCTAAATTCGAATTTCTTTCAAAAACCTATTTCTCTTCACAATTTAGCCAAGACCAACTCTTGAATCAATGTACTCGACGTTTTATTTTATTAACAACCTCATTTAAATAAACATAATCCCATCCATCTTAATGACAATGTTTGAATAGCATTCTCATGTCGGAGAAAATGATCTTCATGAGAAACAATTTAGCAATCCAAATAAATAAAAATATCTGTTGTTGCTTCTTATCATCCAATAAGGACTATTATTGAACCTTTTACAGCTATTCGTTCAACAGCTGCCCACAAGTAGCCCCGAGGGGATACAACTGATTAACACTGATAATTGGACCCAGGTTTCAATTCCGATGAACGGGCTGGCTACATGGACGTTTTATGGTTTTGCCTCATGTGTAACATAAATGCTAGCCAGTTCCTTCTGCAAAATCCTCCGTGATGGAATCCGTAGGCAAATAACTCTAGTGTGCTTTGTTATAATTCATTAATCCAATCCAGTTCTATCAAAAGATATTAAGAGGATTAATTATAGATAGGAGAATAAAAGACAATTTTCGGTGACTCATTTAGATACTCCAAATCATAAATCATTCCCATGGCGAGGCTAGTTCAGTTCTAAATGTAATGTATCAAATGATACATAATATGCATCATATGAGACATAAAATATGACTGTGTTCCAAAATTCTGCATGCAAGTTTTCCATCGCTACTATCATTCTCAATATTGTAATATTTAGAAGGACAATAATAGTAATGTAATATACGAGTGTGGTTGCAAACCTCCGGGTCGATAATAATCAGCATTATGGTTGACGCAGCACACCCAAAACAGACTAAAACAAAAATACAGTTAAAAATACTCGTGCGCCAAGATCTGAACTTGGATCGAACTACGAGTGCTTAGGGGTTTTACCACTCGTTCGCTGATGAGCTGCAGTCATTGAACAAAGCAAACGAAAAAGCAAATAACTGATGTAGGTCTTTCTAAAAGCAAATTAACTCAAAGCGAACTTAAAGCGAACACAATTCATGCAGCTAACTTCCGCCTTTACGGCCACATGTAAAATCCACTTAATCGATCCCGGAATTAAACCTAACTAGTGTCGATTGGTTTTAATCTCTTGGCAATTATGATGAACGGTACTTACAGAAAATAAGAGAATGGGAAAAAGAATATTTTTTTTTTTTGGTATTAAATGTAGTGGGGTCTCTGAGTTCACGGGTGTACTTTCTAAAAAGATCGTACGCTATTAACAATGGAATGGCTCTGAAAATATCTGTTGTGTCTTCTTTCTATTACGAAAATCGCTCATAAAAAGTTTTGATTTCAAACTTTTTTAGCATAGATGCATGCAATCAAATATGATTGCACAGAAGTAGGATATCTACATGAACAAGCCACGTATGGTAAGAGACTAGACAGATGCATTGAATTTTTGCTGTTTACACACCTAATTACGATATGGTATTTGAATATGGCAAATCACATGAGGGCTATCTGCCTGAAAGGAGGGATGCATTCGTAGAGGACTTCCCAAGGAAAAGCGACTCGCATTGGCGCTATGCATGGGGAAAACCAAACACCCAGCCAGCCCATTTGCCTGGGATGTTTACATAAGACCAGTTTCAGCGGTCTTAACGCTCGGCAACTGGAGGGGCTAGAACAATTAATATATTTGCACACATGGGGCAAAATATTATATTCTGGTTTTCGCTTGTATTATGCTTTCAGTTTTTAAGCAACATATCTAATTTTGGAGCTCATTATAATTTAGATGTATTTCATTTTGTGCTAAAAATAATCTTCAGTTGTCTTTGATAGACAAGATTTCATGGCAAGAACTAGACTAAATCTAGTTCATAATATCAGTTTTATTTCTTAAAATGTCGCCCTCTCCCAGCAAGCAAATTGCAAATCAAATGACACTTGGTGGATATAATTGTACCTAAAATATTTGCGTATACATTAGTTAATTTTAAGCAGTCTATGTAAAATGCTTTAAGATAAAATTAAAAATCACTGAAATGTGACAATTTTCATTGAATATAAATTTTTGAAGTTTACTGCATTGGGAATAATATTTAATAATAATATTTGGGAATAATAATATTTAATGCCAGATAACATAACTTTTCAATGTAAAAGACAGATAACAGAATTTGAGATTAAATACAACACGATTTCTGTCACAAATGGATTTTTTACCTAGTAAAATCTTTCTTTTCAAGAATATATAAGGGAGTCCTAGGAAAAAAATTGCTAAAAACCTGAGATGAACCTTGCTGATGATGATAAACATAAAATGGCCAACGAGCAAACTGCAGAAAAGGCACGTTTACGAATTGCAAGACGTTGCATATAAAGACAAGCGAATGCTTTCCGAATCCATTGAACAGCGTCCTCATATCAGTATCGGAATTGGTGGAAAACATCTGGAAGTTTAAGTGATACTGATGTTTGTTGCATGATGCTCATTGACAAGAGTATGCAGAGACAACTAGACTCCGCATGCTCATGTTGCTGATCTTTAATGTCCCGTAATTCGTAAACTATGTCTTTCTCGCAGTGACTTCAGAAGATATTTTTTGCTTTACTTTCAGCCATAGAATGCGAGCCCAGCGTTTGGGGGCTTTATTTTGAAATACCCTGCATAAAACTATTTCAAAGATCATACAGTGGCTAAAGATGCGAAATATTAATAAAAATCCTTCTAGTTTCTTTCTTCTCGGTGATTATGTCGTCTGGTTCACGTAAGGCGTAAGGCTTTTGGTGTTCCTTTCATGGACTGCATTTTACGTGAATACGGATCAATTTTTATGAAGAATATCGTTCATGAAGGCATTGCTCCACATCTGAAGAATGGCTTAATGTGCACTGCTGTAATTAAATAATCAGTCTAATCCATTTTCGAAAGACTTTTTCCATAAATTTATTACAAACCATCTGTGGGAAATACTTTTTATCACTTTTTATACATATTTACCTATACCGAAGAAGTTTATTTTCGGGAAAATAAAATGCTTGTTTATTTTCGGAAAATCTAAACATTCTATTCAGCCAATTGCAGGACATTATATAAATTTCACGTTTTATGCCCGTGTAAAAGAAAAACGTTACTTTTTAATGCACTTTGAAATAAATTCCTCTTCATTGAATTGAATGCATGGCTCTTCAGTTTCAACTATTCCAGTTGAAAATATGATCATTAAATTGACAGTTATTACGCATACACCCTTAGAATAAAAATTACTTATGAAGTCTATACTTTTTTTCCTTTGAGCTTTTCATATTCAATAATAATTTAGTTGTATTACTTACCACAAATTGAACGTTCATAAATTTCAGCTCAAAACATTTACTCCTGTTTGACATTATTTGCCTTCTATTATATAAATCATTAATAAATATTAGAAATTTAGGAAATTTAAAAGTGCATTTCTTCCTTTAGTCGTCGCATTTGCTCAAGTTTCTCTCAGCTGGCTCAATTCATTTCACTCCGTACTGGTCATTTAATGCTGATACGGTATTTTCGTCTACAGTAATTCTTGAAACTAAATAGCATGTCGCTTTTATTCTGAAAGTTTCTGCGCATTTAATCCATAAAGCTGCAAAAATTCAAAGCATTTTCCATAAAATGTCCTTATGTATTCTGTTTTCAGTTAACTACAAATTCTTTTCTTAAAGTGTTAAAATATTGAACATTAATGTCACTGGAAGACTGTAAATGATCAGAATCAAGAGAAAAGTACTATAAATGGGATCTTAATCTGCAACAATAAAACGTTATTTTTATTAGATGCCTTAAAAATTATTCAACTGTAAAACTTGTTGAAATCATTAACAGAAGCATTCTCTAATACGGAAAGGAAAACAACATTGAAGCTGAACAACTAAATATTGATTTAAAATATTTGCTAGCGAAATACATCCTATTACTCTACCTTCAATGAAAGTGAATTTACAAATATCGTAACAAGTGTTAGATATATGATAATATACATTGCTAAGAATAAAAAATTTTCTGTTTTACGTATATTGTATAAAACCAAGATGCGAAACAACCATCTCCAACCGCAAGATACTAAATTACACCTCGACATGCAACACATGTATTTTCATTTCGCATTTCATAACTACATTAGGAAAACTTTTACTATGCATTTCACATTCTTTAATAACAAGAAAACCTACTTTATTTTCTAGAAAGCAGCTCCTATTCATTGAATCAAATTGCATCAGCTGAAGAAGAAAAAAGGTACCGACTTCATTTCAATGACAAAAAGCAAGTTAGATTCACACGGCAGAATATTTGGAGCTCAGTTACTCACAACGTATCTAAGAAATATCGAACGAGTTTTTATTTTTTTCCTCAGTTTGTTTTTTATTTTAATTTTGACAAATTTCGAGCCACATACTTTCTTTAAAATATAAATAATAAAGTTTATTTCCCATACGCTTAAAATTCAGCGTAATTTGAAATATTATTATTATCTACAGGAGTTGAAATGTCAACTCATGGATACTATGCAAGTATTCCTTTCAGATTAAAGATGCAACAGATATTTAATCCGCTCAAGATAGGCCATTCAAGTACAGATACTGACTGCATCAAACATTTTTAATGAGGGTTGAGAAGAATTGTCTAATTTGTTTCCAACAAGGAAGACAAGACTACAAGGAGATTACTATAATTATATGTATGTATGTATATATATATATATATATATATATATAATATAATTTAAAGTAAAGTAGAAAAAACAAACGATAAAAGACCTATGTGGTCAAAAATTTTGCGCATTGTGCTGCAAAATTAAGGAAATTAGAAGATAAATTTTAGTACGCACGCTAAAAAGTTGCTAATATATATATATTGACATAGTGCCGTTATCGCTACAAAAGATAATTTAATGCCAGAAACGTCTTTAGCAGAGTCCTCTAAATTTTGGACTTCGCTTTGATACTTTTATGCTTTGTTGGTTATTCTGGCACGCAGCGGGAGATGAATCACTCCTGCCCTTTCCAGATTCCTGAATGAGTCCCCTTAGAGTCCTGAAGTATGTAAAAGTCCAAAGATGAAGTTCTCCAGTTGAGATAGCCTTGTATAAGAAAAAGGGAAGAGAAGCCCTCAGCTTCGGTGATCAGGAAGTTATGTTTCGGGCAGCTGCAGAAGGACAGGGATTGGACGTCGCGTTAACCTACCAGAGTATTTATCTTTCAAGTGACCTGTTAAATTTGGCCATATCATCTTTTGCAGCATCTGATTAACAGCCATTCCTAAGTGTTGTCTTTCGACGTGGCATAAGATGTTTATCTCTCAGATTAAAACTGTTCATCGCTTAAAAAAAGTTGTGATTTAAAGCAATACAAGGTATTTATTAATTCACATGTTTTATTTTTAGCAACATATGGGGACTGTACTGGATGATGGCAAAGTACACAAACGTTATCTGTGTAAAGAAAATTCCTTTGTGGAAGACTTTTTAAGAGAGAGTGTCTCGTGCTTATGTTACACATGGGAAAAATCACAAAAATGTCCATGTATGTAATACCTTCTACCGGCATTTGAACTCGGGTCAGTTTTCATTTCAGCAACCTTACTCACTCGGCCACTGCAGGATTTTAATAATATATCTAAATAATACAACTTGCAATAAATTCTATTTTTACAGATTATAATATTTCCTAGTGATAACTGTTATGTACATTTTTTCCACCAATACAATTTTAAAAAAATCTGATGTGCACACAGCATGACTTCCTTGAACGGCCTATTAAATTACGCACATTTTTTATGCATTTCATTTAAACTCATTTCCTTGAATTATTCTAACTAGAATAACGGCCCCTTGTGGCAAGCTAAAAATGATATTAAAAATTGCAAATTTTGAAATTAAATATCCCAGTCAATTTTTGTCGTTTCGGAGTCAAACTTCTCATAATTTTATTTTTTCATGATGAGTGTAAAACTTTCCGAAAAGTAAGTACAGGTATCAGAAGACCGCGTTAAAAATTAGACTTCGTTATTTGTCGAAAATTACTTCTTTTTTTTAATTTGACATTGCCAAAACATGAATATTTTCGTCATTTAAAACATTTCTGTAACAAACCAACGATTGCGAAATAAAGCCCAGGTACTGGAAAAATAAAGGACTTTTAATCCTAGTAAATGAGGTGGATATATATATATATATATACTCGTTGATACTGCCGACTGCAATAACAAAGAGAAGTGCTCAATTAAATGTTATAGCAGTCGCATATACAAAATTTCAAAGCTAATCCTTTTTGAGTTATACGATATACATACATACATATGTACGTAAGTACACACAGACGTAACGAAAAATGTACCTTTTGAATCCAATTTACAATTGTTTAAAAAAAACGTCCTTTACTCTGTGTGTAGGTACGGATGTCATGCAAAAAAAAAAAATTTCAAATGGGTTCGGGAAAGGTCAAAATGGATATTTCCGTTCAAGTATCATTTCGTGATTACAGTATTTCCTTACTTCATATAAGGAAGCCAAAAACGTTGCTTAGTACCACGTACTTTGCAGCTCAGTACTGAATCTAATAGTTTTTATATATCGCCGTCCTTCTCAGAATAGTTGGTGAAAAACATTTATTTACTATTTTACTGGAAATTAATCACCCCTTTATTGACATAATGAGGTGATCACACGAAACTTATTCTTTTATAAATGTAAAAAGAGAGCCAAAATAACAATGTCTCATTTATTATTCCTTAAAAATGCTAGACCCCTTTGTTGATTTCTTTCTAATAAATGCTAGGGAAATAATATTCAGCTTATGAACGCGACCATAAGTTAAATAAATAATTACATGAGCTTTATTAGCAAATATCTAATAAAGAAAAAGTTTTGTATTGTTTGTATAAGTCTAAAACATCAGTTTTTAGTAAAAGTAAACCGATCCTCTTTTTTCCGGAATCTTGCTGTGAATGAACCAAGTTTTTAATCGGAGAGTTCACATTAATGTAAGCTATATAATTCTGCTTTTGGAAAAAAAAAATCGTAACAGAAGAATATATCGTAAATTTATTTAACTACCAAAAGGAAGAAAAAGTTTTAAGAGACAAGGAATCTAAATTCATGATTTAAATATGCTGCATAATTACAAAACACAAATCAACTTTAATCATTGGTTCAATATATAGCAATTATAGTTTAGAACTGTAAACAATCCAAAGCTTTAAGTTAGTTCCATTTACTGCAAAAGAATCGATTTCTTGGTGCCATTATTTTGCATGCAAGATATGCTCGAAGTTCGTTAGTTGCTATTGTCTTGTGTAAGAGACAATAAAATGCAACTGAAGATAAAAATTCCAAAATATAAACTTTTTCTTTAATTCAAGATCACTTAATCTTCGTAAAATTTATGAGTTTATTAGAACAAGACAACATTGCATGATTTCCGCTTCTCCATAAATCCAAACGGCCCAATATTTCTTAAACAAATGAAAATTATTAAACAACAAATAACTGGTGGGACTTTTAAGGGGAACTGCATTGTGTTTAATCCTAATCAAATTTCAGTTTTTACATTTAAACTATCAACTGAATATCAAGATTTTCACGAATAACGTAATGGAAAAGGACAGAAGTAATACTCATTTTGACAAAGTACGTAAACCCAAATATAAAGAATAAAAGCAAAACGTATAAGTAACAAATAAAAAAATAGTAAAAAGTGAATAATTTATCCCCCAAATGAAATAGAGCATCAAAGTGTTAGCAAAATCTAAGCTACATTGCCTGTATGATATAATAAACACTACAAGATTAGGACAGCTCTGGAAGTCTAATATATCTGTCATTGATTCTTGAAATAAAAGGAACATTACTATAGTAAAAGGACAGGCGTAATGGAAACCTTTTTTTATTTTCTTTAAATTAAGAGGAAATATTTTTAAATTTTAAAACCTGAACGCATCAAAACATTGGTTTTTGTGATGCGATAAAAATTGCATTTCTGGAAAGACTTTCGGAAAAAATATACGCGGAGCAAGCTCGGCATTGCTTCTTCTGCAAAAAGTATTATTATTTAATCTTTTATAAACACTTTTCTTGAGGAAGGAGGATTCCGTAAGCCTTTCAGTTGTAATGCAAATGTGCTATGGAAATCCGTTTGAGAACGCAGAGTAAAAAAAAAAAAGTAAATTGATATGCGAAGATTTCTGGACTTTTTACCTAAGCATATAAATGGCGTAATTATTACAATCATCTATACTAGAACAGATGTTTCATATCATGTAAAAACATAGACGGAATTTATTTCTGTTCCTCTTACCCATTTTCATACCAGCAACCGATCATCAAAATAAGCATGATAAAGCTGATCTGATTTATTTCGATACGTCTGCGTTGTTTTTTTTCATCATTATGTTGCAACTAAAAGCACCGTTCTGGCATTTTCTCACGGTTACATTTTTCTCATTTTTCAGAGGAAGCTGAGAAAATTTCATTCCCAATATTTAGAAAATTCATTTCTTGATTGCATTCCAAAGTTTAGGTCCACAATAAATTTTCTTCAATTTTCAGAGGTATTTTGAAATTTACTGAATTAGAAATTTTGAACTTATTTTTTATAGCACATCTGTTTTACAACTTTCATTTTTACAGGAAATTATAGAATCTGCAAATGTTTTTAGCATGTATATATTTTTAACTTATTAATACAAAACTTTGCATTTACAGCTATGTAGAATTTAAAGAATTATCTAATTTGACTGGCAGTTTCATAAAAGATTCCCTAAGGAAAAATAGCTTGTAATAGGGATAACTATTAAATCTTCCCCCCCCCCTAACGTATAGCTGGTTCGAATGCTGAACTACTAAAACTCGGCGTTTTTTTTTTTTTTTTTTATATTTATTTTTTTTTTATTTTGGTTAATCACAGTTAGACTTGATATCTAATTTGAAAACAACGAAAGGAAATTTTTGGAGCACTTTCGGGTCTTTAATGTAATACTGATCTCATCTTATCACATAGCTCATATTTAATGCCCCCCTTTTTTTGGTAAATCCTGAAACATTTTTTTTTAGAAACGAAAATTGTATAACTTATTTTTCATCACATGCGATAATTAATGAAGATTTTGATATTATCTAACTTATCTTATTATTTTAAGGTCTTTATTAGGATCCAATACAGATTACAGATACTAGTCCGAGCAGGGGAGTGTTAAAAGGTATTCAGTTCTGAGTGCGCGTTATGCATATTGACCGTTTGATTACTAACAGGACATGTATGTCCCATTAAAAGTTCAAAATTACTGCTGGATTAAAAAGTACTTAGAATCTCCTGAATGTTGGGTAAAATCAAGGCACCGCTGTGATCGTTGAATACAAATGAACTATAACGTTGCGCGCCTACAACTTGCACGCAACCAAGGGTGACTGTGAAAACTTGTATAAACCACAGAGTCTTGTAAAGGGTTTAAGTCCCTTTTTATTCAACGTAATGAATTACAATTGCGTTCTCTTGACGCTTACAAACGGTGCCAACTCGGCAGTCAAAATAAAAATAAGAACCTGAAAAGAAAGTAAAGACAATAAATATTCTAACTACGAGGCTCTCTAAAATAACTAACTCACCGCGTTTTACAAAAGCCGCAGCTAATTCAGCAGACTTGAAGCTCACTGGAACAATTGCAACTACTTCCCGCCAAGCACATAGGCCGCAACGCGGGGTTCTTCAATTCTCGATTTCTACCTCCGCGCTCGCTAAGTAAGAATAACTCACCGAACTCGTTTCCTTCTATTTAAATCATACTACTTCCGCTGATAATTTGAATGCTTGCGCGTTCTACTCAAATTTACATATTCTGGCATTGGCAGTTCCAGGGTAAAGTAAGGCTTGACAGGAAAGATAGTTTAAACTTAAAATAAATGTTAGTTAAAATAAATGTAAACCCTACAGAACATAGAGAAAAGAAAAAATATATAAATATGAGTTGCCCAGTGTGTAATGTTGGGTTATGCAAAGAATGCTTTACCCTTTAAAATACGATTAAATTTTTGTTTAATTCGTAGTCAAAGAGGAAAGAAATGATTACGAAAAATGTGCAAATCTCGTAAATTTACAACTTTTATGATTGAGCACTTTGGAAATACTTTCAGTAAAACACTAATTAAAACTATTATTGCCTTACTAACATATTTCGTCTTTCAATGAGGCAAAGCAGCATAACATCTAATAAGGCTTTGTCTATGATTTCTTGCGCAATTATTCAAATAAATACAGTTTTTCTTCAGCAAAGTTACTCAAGGCTATCTTTATAAACAAATTAAAATGTACGCTCATAAATAATCCTAAATTTAATAGGTTATTTAAATGGCTAATTAAGACAAAGCACTCGAAAGCTGTCCGCTGAAAGAGTATACATGCCTTCGTGGAAGACTTTGTACAGGCCTAAGGAAAACTGGCTTGCATTCTCATCAGAGATGCATAGAATCCTACGTATTCACTAGTATTCCGGAACGCGCTGCCTGTCTTATGCACTGGTCGAAAATTTAACAGCCCTTTTAGAATACTAAAATTAATACATCCCGAAATTATATCTGTTAATATGTCAGTCTGGCGACAGAAACAGACTATAATATATGCCCAGTTTCTTAAACAATAAATTTTAATTGCAAAGAAGCAACACATCTCGAAATAGTATTTAAATACTTGTTGTGCAGAAGAGATACGCTTTTCCTTACATAAGACATAAAAATAAACAGCAATTTCACAGAAAGTAAACAACAAAATTTCATTTCTTCCAGAGCCTGCAGTTAGCCAAGTGGCTCAGGCTGTAGTTGTGGTTTAGATGAATAACAGATTTTCATATCTGACAGGCTGGTTACATGAGCATTTTCGTGATTTTGCTCATACGAAATACGAGCAACGATTTGTTAGAAAGATTTGTTAAAAGACATCCTTCTTAACTAGATGCCAATTAAGTATTGTAATTAACCGTAAACCTCCAACATGAGCTCACCATAAATTTGTTTCATCCTCTTGCATCGACCAGTATTCTGAAACTCCTGGCAGTCATTCCCATTGATTATGCATTTTTATTTTTTGATACTTTTATAAACCCTTGGAAGCAAAATGTTTTACGCGAATTTGTGATGAATCTATTTGTGTCAATCTAAATTGAGGAAATTTTATTTTTCTCATTATCGCATTTATTTTTCATCAAAATCTATGCTCTTAAAACAATTAAATAATTCTTATTCTCTAAAACAAAAAACAAACGCCCTTTCTTCCCTTTGCTGAAATCAAACAATGAATTTATAATTTGCTTGAACACAAAACCTTTTTCTATTCAACTAAAATATAGCACTAAAATTAATTCTTCAACTCTCACAGTTTGGTTTAAATAATGGCAAAGCTCGCGAGGGCTATATGCCTATTCAACTCTTACATATCTTAAAACTAAGTGCACTATCTTATTTACATTTTTAACGTGATAAAATTAATCAAAAACAATCGTCTTCTTTTTTTGTAAAACTCTGTTTTGGTAAAATTAATCTCACATGTAACGCATACATTACGATACATATTTGATTTTTACACTTTATGAAAATTTGCGATTTTATTGGCAAACGGCATAGATTGTATTGGAGAAGCACGCGACATTCAAAACCAGTTTATAGATTTTCAAATTAAAACAAATTCAAAACTATCAACAATTACAGTTTAAAACAAATTACAGATCATAGCTATTCATCAAAACGAATTTAATAGTATTTTTAAAAAATAGTCTACTATGCTGCATTTTATATTATTTAATCAAGAAAGTATTAAAAAACTTAAATAAATCAACGAATATTCTAGAACTAAGAACAGGGAAGCCGGATAGTTGCAATTCCACATATCCCATGTCCAGATAAAAAGTTCTACAGCTTTAATATTCAAAATATCGTTCTTAAAGGCATGCTAATGTGAAATGTAAATTATGAAACAGTGTATTTTTGTGCATAATTATGAAGAACAACATATGTCAAGAATAATTCAATTTATTTTATGGAAAATGAAATTTATCACAGCTCTGAAGAGAAAAACGGCAGGTGCAATCGTAACTCTTTACCTGTGATGCGCTGAAAACACGCCTACTCCTAATGAGATCTCTTTCTCAACAAGCAATATACTATTCTAGGAACTGCGGAAAGATAAAATCTATATAAGTGAAGACAAGATAGGCAGTTTCAACTAAATTTATGGTTTAATTTGCCCAAGAAATTAATATCTTTTTTAGAAGACGTTACTTGAAAGGGATTGCGATGAAAGCATTCAAGCGTAAATATTCAATGTAGAAAACTTATTTAGCTATTGCCCGTGATAAAAGAATTTTCAGTCATTTCAGATTTTTCTCTCCTTAATCCAACACAAGAACAGTTTTGAAATGGGTAAATAAGAATCCAATTTTACATCCCTTTTTAACTAAGAGATTAATTATTTATTAATCAAAAATATATCTTTTTTAGAAGACGTTACTTGAAAGGGATTGCGATGAAAGCATTCAAGCGTAAATATTCAATGTAGAAAACTTCTTTAGCTATTGCCCGTGAAGAGTTACGAATCTATTAGAATTATACTAAGGCAAAGTAACAACTAAGGCTATCTAAAAATAAGCCATGGAAATGAGGAGGGACGCCTTCCTGAAAAACGTTTTAAGAGAAATGGCTCCTATCCACATCACACATAAGGGTAATTATGAAACATCCGATACAAGCAGACGGTTCGCTGGGATTTAAACCCTGAATTACTGGTAGAGCTACCAGAGTTCAGCTATCTTACTGCTTCGTTGCTGATAGGCTTTATCAGAATTTAAAAATTTGGCATTCACTGACTGTTTTCGAGTGTACATTGCACTCAAAATAAAAGAATTTTCAGTCATTTCAGATTTTTCTCTCCTTAATCCAACACAAGAACAGTTTTGAAATGGGTAAATAAGAATCCAATTTTACATCCCTTTTTAACTAAGAGATTAATTATTTATTAATCAAAAATATAATCATCTGACTGAGGAAACTGTGATGCATTATAAAGCATATTTAACAAGAAAAATTTATACCATTTCAGCATGAAATCACTACGGAAAACTAAACTAAACCTAAAAAAACTCTTTCTTTTACAGAAAGGCAATACACCAATTTCAAAAAACCATAGTTTGAACGTTATCAATTAAAAATTAATTCGCCTTCATTTGAAAAGTGGCGATAACAGTATAATAGCTATTTTAAAGAAAAAACAATATGTGAGGAAACTTTTATAGAACTCTAAAAGACTAGCGCTTCACTACAACAGTTAGCTGTCTGACCATTTTCTTTTCTGTTATTTTAGAAGCAAGGCAGAAAAACTCTTAAAAAAAAAAAAAAAAAAAAAAAAAAAAAAAAAAAAAAAAAAAGACCATACGACACATTTCGCTAAAGCTTTTATTTGAAAGCTGCGTTAGGAAATGTGCTTTTTGTGGGATAAATGTAATACTCTTACATTTGAAAACTTTTAAATCATATAAAAATATTTAATCCTTAATCGGAAAGCTATTACAAGCTTACTTGTTTTTAAAACTAGAAAAAGTACATTTTTTGGCATGTTTCACTGACATAAGAATAAAATGAAACTATGATAATTCATAAAACTATCGAAGGCGAAGTCCCACACATATAAATGACGCCGCTAGAAAAATCAGAAAGATCTGTAAAATTATAACTTGTAAAATAAGTGATGAAGCTGTTTTAACACCTTTTCAAAATTCCCCAAGAAATAAATTATATTTACTTTTGGAATGTCTGGAAACAAAAAAAAAAAAAAAAAAAAAAAAAAAAAAAAAAAATCGTTTGCTAAGAATTCTGATAAATTACCAAAAAATAAAGCAAGCATGGATTATGCACGTAAATTCTTTTTTTATAAGAAAAAGCAATCCAATTCCCGCTTAATTGGGATTCAATTAACGGGCTAAAAGTGTTTAGTTTGGTTTTGCGAAGCGAATGAAAAATTATTATCTCAAACAATTTAAGTAAAAATAACGCGCCGAACAAATCTTAATTTAGAAGTCAAACAACAAAAATCAGCCTTATATTCGCAAATTGCTGTTTGGCAACTGAGGATGATGGTTTAGTAAAACCATCGAAACTACTCTTGTGAAAATTTGCAAATATAAACTCTGATTTTTGTTGTTTGACTTCTAAGTTAATATCTCAAACAACTCAGTGGCATTTTTCGACTAAATGACTTAGTTCAAGTTCTCTTGAATGTATTCTTGAACGCCACTCATAACCTTGTTTCTTCGTTCTCAAGGAGGTTTCTTCTTCCACTTATTAAATTTTTTTTAACTTTTATTTATTTTAATATTTTTTTTTTATTTTACCGTATTTTTTGTTTTTGTTTTTGTTCTAAAGACATTTAATTTACTTAACCAAATGAACTGAGTCTCCGCGTTAATCTGTTTTAAAAAAGTTCATTTTTATTATATTTTTCTCTTAATTATAACACGAGTGTATGGTCTTTCCTGTGTTTTTTAACTTCTCGTACATTAACTGTTATGTTGAATTAACTGTGTAGACAGTTTCTGGTTAACCGGAAGCTGACTGTTCTTTTATTTATATAATAATGCTTGTTTGATATAAAAATATTTTTTTTAAAAAAATTTATTAGAAAAAATTTTGTACTTTATTGACCTAATACCAATGGATGAAAAACATAAATTTAATACAGCTTTCGATAATAATCAGGTTAAATAATAAATGTAGTTAAAGAAACATTAATTGTAAATGTACTTAAAATATTTTAATTAATAAATAAAAATTTCGAGACATTTTACCACAGGCCATATGCTCTTTAATGTAAAAAATCTAAGCAAACTTTTTCAATTTATTGGAGTCATTCTTGTTTACTTCGAAAATAACTGCTTAATTGTTTCAGTACAATCGATTTTGACATAGTAAAAGTATTGTTTTCGTATTCTGATTAAGACTTGGATATGTTTTTACTCTTAATCTGAGTCACAAATATTGCAAAATTACTTGTTTTTCAAAGAATGCTTTAGAGAAGCTTTGCCAAACTCTGTTTGAAAATGTCTTACGTTCTGTGTAGTGCAGGTAGGGAAATGAATTATATGCACTTCACTAGTTAAAGCAAGCTGGATAAACTTCGCACATGAGCTAAAATTAACTGTTACTTAACACAAACGGATAAAATTCTTGGACTCCGTAATAATGAATAGCTACAGTTTCAAGATGTAGTTTCACAGAAGATTTTGGAAATTATTTCGATATAGTCCCTTTAAAGTGATTAATCAACAGTGAATAAAGAATTTTCCAAATTGAATTTATATAAGAGAAATTAATAATGAATAGTAGGAAAATAATGCGTGCAGACTAATTAAGAACTACTAAAATCCAAAGGAATAAATTTTAGTTAATTTTAGTAAAGTACGCAAGGGTCACGCCTTAGAAAGTACACTTTTGTGAAGGATTTTCCAAGGAAATGTGACTTGTATTCAGTTTACTCACAAACAGAACCACGAAAACTCCACGCAAACAGAAACCGAACGTAGAACGAACTAATCAATGAACTTATTCATTGCTCGGTTAGGTTAGGTTAGGTTAGGTTATTTAATTACGGCAAAGCCTCGAGGGCTATCTGCCTAAGGGAGGATGCCTTCGTGGAGGACTTTCTAAAAAAAACTGACTCGTATACAAGTTACACATGGAGAAAACCACGAAAACACCCATGCAGCCAGCCCGTTCGCGGGATTATTCATTGCTGGGGAAACATTCCGAAGGAAGTTACGCTTGAAAATAACCATGATATGATTAATTTAACGTAATATTCGAATACAAGAGAATGGCTGGTCATGGCGTAACAAACGCTTTAGTTTCAGTTTGAAAACAGAAAGGTGAAAAAACAACTAAAAGTAGAGTTCACATTTCTTCCAAGACTCAAAATCTTCCAGTCAGTCTTCCATGAAATGTTAACAAGAAAACTTACATTCTTTGCAAACCACTTTTCTCAGCACTGATTTCAAGTTTAATTTCCAGTATTCTTCTTTTGATATAAGAAAAGTTTTGGAAACACCCGCTGACCGTCCTTTCATCTGTTTGCTATATCTTCTCCAGATTCTCTACTACCACTTGAGTAATCATACTTTAACAGTATTGTAATTTTAAAGCTTTAGAAAAGCGTGAAAAATCTTAGAACACTGAATTTTCTATTAATACATGTTGTGGATTAGGCCAAATTTAAGTAAAGGTGCATATCGTCTTCGAGTCCAGTTATGCTTTAAAGGTCGTCTTCCATGATGGCGGCAATATTAATAGCTAGTGGTTCTAGACGGGCTTTCTCGTTTTCAAAAGTTTCTTAAGGTCATACGAATTCTCCCTAAGAAATTAGCAAGGTAAATCAACTAACTAGAAAATCTGTCAAAAAACACAAAAATTAATCATTTCAGCTAGCGTTTTATGCAACTGAGGAGAATTACAATTTCAAGTGTAAGTCAGAACATCTGCTTTAAGTAGTGCTTTATGCAGGATTTCCGTTGATTATTTGAATCGTATTTGCACAACACTGAGCTGCGGAAAACTGTGTAGTTTGATTTAGTTGATTATGACAAAACACACAAGAGCTATCTGTTTAAAGGGAAGGATGCCTTCATGGATAACTTTCTAAAAAATCCTGGTTCATAAACACGTTACACGAGGGGAAAACCATCAAAACGCTCATGCAGCTAGCCCGTTCGTCTGGAATGGAACCCAAGTCGGAACTACCAGTGCTCAGCAATTTTAGCCCTCTGCCGCTGGTGGACGGAAAACTGCGTAGATAACTCGGAATAAATTCTGGAAACAAAAATTTTTATTTTCAATTTTAGCTAGTCTATCATAACAAACAAGAGTTAATAAAACGATTTAAAATGTTATGTTAAATAGCAGAAATAATTTTTCATGTTGTTACAAATTTCCGCTACCTTACACCTGCTAAACCAAGTTCGATAACATATCTAGTGAGAACTGAGCATTAGATCATGAAAACGTAGGTTATATCGAAAAGGCAAGTGATCAGGAGAGACCAATGAGTTTCAGTGAAAATGCAAGAAATCGCGTAAGATAATCTTTTTATTATTATTCTCTTTCTAAATCATTTTATATTCGAAGCAAATGGAGTCTGCCGTATGATTCACAATTTCATTTACAAATATATATTATTACTGACCATTAAAACTGCAACACCAACAAGGACAAAAGATAACACAAACTTTATGATATAAAAGTTTATTCCTTATGATATAAAAGTGAAGTCTTTTAAAATTCAAGTAGTTTGGACAAACAGAATATGTTGCGATCAGAATCAAATGTAGCCACAACGAGCAACAATAACCGCTGCCATACGAAGCAACGTAGAATCGACCAGAATTAATAGTGCACGGTAAAGCACGCGAGGGCTATTTGCTTTAAGAGAAAAAAATACATTTTTGAGGGAAACTGGCTGGTATTCTCGTTACACAATGAAAAACCTCGAATATATCCGTGCGATTAGCCAGGATTGGTGCCCCTGTCGAAATTATTAATATCCAGGGTACTTATCCACTGAACGACTACCTCAGTAAAAACCGGCACACCAAGAATAAAAAAATGTTTGCGATCAATTTTAAATTTTCTTCAAGTGAGCCTACAGTTTTTAATAGAACGGAAGAAAATTATCAGTTTAAAAAAATTCCCTTTTACTACAAAGACAAATTTGAACATTCACAAAATTGAAACTAAAGAGTACTTAAATAAAAATTAAATAATACATTTATAAGCAAATAATTTTATGTTTAACACTTATTTCTCTAATTTACAGGACGAGCAGTTTCATGACAAAAACATGGCTTCAAAAAGCACTCATATAAACGGTTTATCAGGGGCCTAACTTGAGGTGACGCTCTTTCAAATCCGGTAATGTTTTTAACGATTCAGGTTTTATAAAATGCTTTTCAACATCCTTCAACACGACACGCGGCTTCAAGAAATATATTACGGTACTTTTTTCTCTCCGGAGCTCTCAAGGTAATGTACCGTTTGAGTAGTTAAAGGAATTTTAGGTTGTGTAATACCAGGATCTTCCAGTCCCAGACCAGTTAAATTTCCCGCGTTGATTCTGAGATTACTCGGATAAAGATCAGCCAAGGACCAGTAACCCGCATCTCATTCACTCTTTGAATGCAAAGCGCTTACTTATTCCTTTTCCCTTTTCTTCATTTCCTATTGCTTGAACTAAACTGAAACTATGTCTAATTTTTCAAAATTACAAAATTGATGCATTTCAATTCGTAAGGCTTGAACACCGGATTTTTTGAATAAGTAAATTTCAAGAATGCTTCATTACGTAATCATATAAGAATTTTTATTTATGAAAAAAGGAATTTCTTTTAATTATTAATTGGTATAATCCTACAATGGTAATGTTTCTTTAATTCCTATTCTCAAAGGAAAAAATTCATTTATAATAGGGCCTTGTGTTTTCTGGCTACAGTTAAATTCGTGATATGCTCTAATACGCCCCCGACATAGAGATTAGTCGGTTTCCCAAAATTACAGGCAATTGGCAATATTTTAATGATTAACTTTAAATGTACAGAAATTTTATTACTTAACAAATAGCTCTCGTATCTTTTAATCAAAATAGAATTAATTTTATGTTCCTTATTATATATTAGTTGTAATTTATATTTACTCAAGAAAGTTCTGACTTGAATAGTTTAAAAAATTACAAAATGAATTACGATACTATCTTTCGCTTCAATCGATTTCGATATTTTGCTCACCTTACAAAACGCAGAATAAGGTTATGATGGTTTGCGGGAATTTAGTATACCTCTACTTCGTCAAATTAAATGGTAGGTAACATTAGTAACAATAGGGCCCACAAATATATTTCTTTTATTTTGATTATGTCAACCATGCAGAGGCTATCAGCTTGAGGGAAGAGAGGGCTTGCTGAGGGAAATTAAATGGTAGGTAACATTAGTAACAATAGGGCCCACAAATATATTTCTTTTATTTTGATTATGTCAACCATGCAAAGGCTATCAGCTTGAGGGAAGAGAGGGCTTGCTGAGGGAAACTGGCTTGTAATATGGAGAAAACTAAGAAAACGCCCTTGCTGTTAGCCCATTCGCTTGGACTCCAACACTGATCGAACTTCCATTGTTCAGCGACTCGGCCGCTAGTGGACCCTAGTTGCACAGAGAAATGTTATACATTCTTTTCAGACGTTTCAAATTTTTGCCATATCTACTCTTCCTAACAAGGCAGATGTTGTAAGCGACCAGTGACTGCCGAGTGAATCCTGCTCAGCCAAGGTTGAATATATGTGGGCCTGACTGGATTACGGAATAGGCATTTGGCATGCCATGAAGTGAAGATACATTCAGAATCTGTAATAGCTGTAAAACCTTCAAACATTTCTAATTAGTTGTATTACCTTATTCCTCTGAAAGTATACATCAATTTGACTTTTTGGGATACGCAAAACTATTTTCCCGTGATGCAGGAAGATCCACAAATATAGACTAAATGAAATTCGCATATAAAAATGAAATTTGCTTAATAAAATGCCTCAGTTATATTTGCATTCCAGTTTTATCATTAACATATGTAGAACTTACTGTATTTATTTTACTTTTGCTTTTTTAATCCCCTGATTAATTTCGCGTTTGTAATGTAACTTCTGCTGCACATGAATTAAATTTTCAATTCCATACATACATTGTATATTCCAACCACCACATTTGCCTAGACAAAAGATGACAATACTCCAAATATATACCGGCGAAACGTTAAATTAACATTCATAAATTAAAGATAGTTTTTCATTAGTCTTACAAAACTAATGAAAGACTTACAAATCGTATCTGGTGATATTTCATTTTTGAAGCGAGGCCTAGGTTTTCTTGTTGGTATTCTGTCATGATATAGTGGTCAGAGCTGACACGAAACTAGGAGCAACTTATCGGATGTCAGAATTTAGGGAAGGCCAATTTTTGGGGGAACCAAAATTTACTGTAAATAGGAACTTGCATCGGGGGGGGGGGAGCAAAAAGTCTAAGGCCTGGCTTAGCTTTCTTAATTTTAGGGCACATTATTAGTTTACATATTGCAAAATATAAATTGATATTAATTATCAACCCTTCGTTGAATTTTTAGTTATCAATCCTTGACTGGGAAAAAATTTAATTTACTCTGATTAAACGATTTTTTAGAAAAATGTATTCTAAATACGTTATATATAAGTTATATCAATTTGTATTTTAATACCTTTTTTTGTGATATAAATTTAAAATAACTCAAGAAAAGAAAATTATAAAAATCTGTATGCACATTAATATGAATAGAAATTGAACCCAAGTGTCATTATTTTGTTAACTACTCAGTCCAAAATGACGGTTTTTTTTTAAAACATATTTCCGCTCTCAGATCACAACACGCAAAGTTTTGCATTCATTCAAACCCGTCTTGACAGGAAACGGCAGAAAGGTATTTACACTCTGGAAATCTAGAAAAATACTAAACGAAAGAAAATTTCAATAACAGTATTCAAAAGAAAGAAGAAAAAACAAATAGCCATTACTTTGAACAGAGAGAAGCATCTCGCGCGTCATGGATGAAATCTCACTGGTGTAGTAAAACAGAGAAAGAGGGGGGGATGCACTTATTTCGGACAGTCAAAACTTCAAGGAATTGTTTACAGACAACAAAGTCAAAAGCTAGCGTTAACATGAGACGATAGTAATAAAAAAATAATATATTAATACGCAAATGTGTTTTGAAACACTTCAAAAAGTAATCCATAATAACCGTTTAAACTGTAAAATGGTTTAAAATTATTTTCTTTTCTTACTGCCTGTAACTTTAAATGGTTCGAATCCTTCATGAGGATTGTACACGTCAAATTTATCTTTCCTCATACCACACATATACTTATAACAAAGTTCACAAGCAGATATTAAAGCTTTTACTTAATACAGGGCATACACTATTTTTAATTCTCCCTTCTTCTCATTTATAATATCTACAGAGAACACCTAGTAAGCCAGGAAAAGAAATGTGATTTTAGTAATACAAATTTTAAACATTCTCATAATACTCATCTTCTTAAAGTTTCTATGGATTTTATGGAAGGCAAGCAAGTATTAACTAAACGATTATTTCGTACCACAAAATATTCTGCAAACGAAACTAACAGCTGAAGTCCACCTCCGTACAGGAAGGTCTCATAAATATTGAAACCCATTAAGTATAGAATGTTTTTCTGGTCGCACACGCCTTGTATACCGCTACTGATCCAAATACTGAAAGTCAACGATTCAGCATTATTCACCAAGCAGCCTTCATTATTAAAGCATTAATAAAAATACGTTCTCATCATAGCAGTTAGCATGTAAATACAAATAAATTAAATAATTTATTCCATTTCTTCTGCTTTCCCAAAGATTATCAAATATACACGTAAAGCCTGCATAAATAACTTTCTTGTATATATTTTAATTGTGTCGCCTATGAGCGTGATTAGTGACTAATTGTGAGCGTGATTAGCGACTAAATGCCAAACCGAAGGGTCCAGGTTCGAATCCCGGAAAAGGTATGGATGAACATTGTCTGTCCCTTCATAGGAGGCAACGGTGGCCCACGTATTAGGTGCCTCCATAATAAAGTAACTAACGCTTCTGGCCTTGGTAGTGTCCAACGCCTATAATGGGCTAGTACCCGTCAATGGGGAAAAATATATTTTAGGCGTTTGGTTTATCGCCCTGAAATGTTTTGTACTATGACTCATGAATCGGACCTTTGAGAAAAGATAAAATTTATACATACTCATCAATCTAGTAAAGATGCTATTTATCCCAGTATTTAAAACATGGTAACATCTCTGTGTGCCAGTAAATACCACTCCTGAATATATATTATATTATTATTCCGAAAATATTTTACTATCAGCTTTCTGAAAAAATACGTAGCGAGAGTATCCACATTCTGAAGCTATAATGTCTGTCCTCTAATTTAATTCTATTAGCCCAATGGCTCTCAAGTTTTTTTTCATCTCCGCACCGATTGACTAATGTGCGCCCTCCCCTAAAAGTAATATTGGCAATTAATATTTGATGTTACAAAGTAAATTCTTTCCTACTACATATATGACTTGTCATTCGAGGCAAAACTTCTGTTCGTGGCACTGTCTGAAATAGCATCTAATCTCCTTGTGGTGTGGGCCATATTCTCGATTCCTAATAACTTCAGATTAAGAGTCCCTGTTCCAGACTCTTAATAAAAAAGGGTTGTAGGTGGCTCTTAATAGTTATGAAAATGCCGTTTAAAAAGTAGAATACCAAAAAAACAAAAATACGAAGAGACATACGTTTAAAGCCATCAAAAAACACTATTCGAAATATGAAAACATGCCAAAAATACTAACAGTTACCGACACCATTACGCATCGATCTTAATTCAAATTTGGCGCCTAGCAACCGAGCTGTTAAGTCGCTAAACATTGGTAGCTCTATCTGGGTTCGATTCTAAGTGAAAGACTGGCTGCATGGGTGTTTTCGTGGTTTTCTCATGTGTAAAGTGTATACGAGCCAGTTTCCCTCATATAGTATTCCACAAAGCCCCCCCCCTTAGGTAGATAGTCCTCGAGTGTTGTTTCATCATCAAATAAAACAAACTTTATTCAAATTATTATAAAACTAATGAAGTGCAATGTTAATTTAAGCGGTTTTCTTGTAATAATATCACACATTTCTGATTAACATTACTATCTGTATTTGAAGCATGAATTCTTAAATTAATCTGAAACTAGAATACTACTAATAATAAAATGGGAATTTCAACGTATATATTTAACCGTAGCTGCACATGACAGTTAAAATTTGTTAACCACTTCCAATGGAAAAACGTGTTTTGGGGTTGTATGGCTTCAAATAGGGTAGGAAATTTAGTTTTTATAGATGGCATAATGGATCATAAGCTTTATATAGATATACTCCACAGCAATCTTAAAGAAAGTGCAAAAAAATTGGGTTTAAATGGAAATTTTATATTCCAGACAATGACCCCAAACACACGGCACATAATGTCAAAATGTGGTGTCTTTTTCATTGTAAACAGCAATTGAAAACACCACCACAGTCCCCTGACATCAATGTCATAGAAAATTTGTGGGCCACACTCGAAACAGCGGTCCAAAAACACCAAATTTGGAACAAAGACCATTTAAAACAAGTGTTACAAGAAGAATGGGATAAAATATCTCCAGATACCACCAAAAAATTGGTCGAATCGGTACCAAGATGTTTGGAGGACATTAAAAAAGCCAAAGGACATGCAACCAAATATTGACACTGTCTTTGTATGTGATATATCATAAAAATTTCATTGGTGTATCCCTCAATTTTTTGAAGTAAAGATCTGCCTATGTTTATTTCAAATACTAGTGAAATTTTTAATTTTAGATATTTTTTGTTGGATTTATCAAGTGAAAGTAAGGTGTATCCTCAATTGTTTGAGCGACTGTAAGTATCGTGGGTTCCCCATGTATAACGTGAATGTGAAATAGTTTCTCTTAAAAAAATCTCTAGGGAGACATCCCCTTAGGGAAATAGCTCAGTGTCCTTTCCCGTAATCGAATAATCCAGTTTAATCCATTAACCATCTATATCATTTCACTCATTTAGCAATTCCCATTACTCTGCATCATAAGTTACAGGTTAATTGACTCTGTTTCAAATTTAACCTTCAATGATTAAAAATTTTTTTACTTCCAAATCAAATGTTACTAAATTTAAAAAAATGACTTTCTGAGAAACTTTGTGCGGAAAAGAGAACTCGAGGAATAAATTGAGGAGCAAAAGACGTATAACCGTAGTTCTTTATCGTATAAATGAAACATTTTATTCCAAACATGAAAGAAATTAATCAGGATTGAAATGAAATGACTCATAATTGCAAAACGCGTATAAATGAGAAACGCATAAACGATGCTTTAGTGTATCAGAAAGAAACAAATATTTCACGAACAATTAAAGTTTCTTTTTTAATTTACTAAATATTGAAAAATAACAGATTTCAAAAATGGGAAAATAAATTGCAAACTAAGTAAGTGGCTGCTTTGTGTTAGTGGTCTAATTTTTGGAACATTTTTTTAGAAACTGCCGCACTGTTTGTGGATGATTACAACCATGCATAGAAGAAAGTAATTAATAAACAAAGTTTTAGTTCGGATATAAAATTAATGGAAGTAGAAGGCACCTCAAAATGAACAAACGAAGTGCATACTAACGATGTGAATATTAATGACCTATTTTAGCATAAAAAAATAAATCCTATTCATCAAACTCCAGGTGGAAAAAAAATTGAACTTAAGAGATTACGCATTTTACGGCCATCCAATTGGCCCCATTAAACTAGGCTTTCGTGGCTTGATTATATACAGGAAACCACATTTTAAGAATTAAGGTTGAGGTTACTAGTAATGTCAAATCTGTGTTAAAGAATGATTACTTTTTTTTTTGTAGATATATACACAGGAATAAAACCCAAAACATCGTAACCTTCAGAAGTAATATATCATTAGAACGAAAATAAAAAGCAAGTCATTTAGAAAAGCATAATATATGCATAGCATCAGCGTATAGTCTACTCTATGTCAAGCCTCAGCGTTATCCCGAACCCGATTGGTTAAGACCTCAAAACAGAGTTCAATCGGGATCAAAATTCGCTTGCATGCATGGGAGCTTTCTTAATATAACAGGAATACAAGGCACTTTTCTTTAAAAGCCAACCACAAAATAATTTCTGTTTAAGCAGATAGCTTTTGTGTGCTTTGCCATAATCAGAGGAAACAAACAAAATACAAACCCTTTTAATTTTAAGTAATAAACAATATACAACCCTTGTAATTTAATATATATAATGAAATCACCTGGGTGGCTATCTATTTGGACTCCCTCGTATTCAACAAAATGACCTATGCGTTTTCCTATGTCCTTTAAAGCATTCTTTGGATAATTTGATATATAATGGAGCTGACATGCTGGAAAATGGAACGAGACTCGAACAACCCCATCGTATGGAGATTTTTTATGTCAAGTAACTTTGATTCTGTTATATTACTTTCAAACATTACCAATTGAAATAATATAGGGTATACTGTATATACAAGCTTGTAGTAAATGCAATGCAGGAATTGGATGGAACGAACCTTAGCGTGCGCATTAAAAATGCGCACATTAAGCATCGTTCTAGGCAAGCAGGGTTTAAGAAAATGGCAGAATTTAAATCTTAGTTAATGATCCTCAGAAAGAATTGAATTAGTAACAAAATTAGAAATCTAACACAATATATAATAAACCTCTAAATAGCATAGACACTTTTTTCTTGTGGAGAATAATTACAGATAGCAACCGAAAATTTAAATAAAAAAAGTTTTTAATTTTATAAGGCGGAAAACAAATTTAAATTAAACAGGCATTTTAGCGTAAATAGAAAATGCATTAAAAATTTGGAAAATTTAAAAGTACCTAATTTTTATTTTAACGACTATTATCAACCCTCAAATCACCTAAATTCTTACTAACCCTGTTACCGTTCACTAGGCTCCCACAGATCCAAGAAATTTTGAGCTAAGATAAATAAATCACTTGCTTGCATCTTTATTGCGCGAGTATTCATTCAAATTCGTGGGAAGTCTTCATCCGCTGATTCATTTTGTTGAGGTCTTACAGTGAGTTTCTTCATCAAATATGAATCCCAGGGAGCGGTTCCTGCGTGAGAAAGGTGATCGTGCATGTGCAAAGCTGTAAATCTATATTAACCCTCTACTTTGGACGGTGTTCACTTTGTGGGCACCAATGGCGCTTTAAAAGTTCTGCTTGCACTCGCCGCGTAACAAGTGACTTTGCAACTCTCGCGTCTTCTTTAGAAATTGCTTGTTAAGCATTCATGCATTTTTTGTTCGAAATTTGGAAGGGTTGCAGCGTTAAAGAGGGGGAGATAAAAGGTACGGAGTCGGCTTGTTATTGAATCGAATTAAAAGACAGCAAGAGAAATTTCTTAAAAGTGCCCAAAAATGTATGACTGGAGTAGTTAGAAAATCGGATGGGGTATTAAATCACTTGTGAAAATTAATTTAAATGATATTAGATTTTTATTTATTTTCTTGGAGTTACCCAATTATGGATCTCAATATTTGCGCAATTAATTCGAATGTCACAAGAGAAGTTCAAGCAAGATATCCAAAAAGTAATATCGCATTCCGGAATTGAAAAAAAAGATTAATAGGAAAAAATGTTCCATTTCACTTAATAAAAGCAGCGATTGGAAAAGACTATCAATTTATTCGATTACGATAATGTATACTGCAAGTGAGGAATGCTTTCATTGAGGACTTTCCAAGGGAAAGGGAACTTGTATTCACATTGAATACGAGAAAAGCCACGAAAATATCCATAAAGCCATTCTATTTGCCTAGAATGAAATTGCCGCTTAATGCCTATCAATATTCAGTAGAACATAAGTGGCATAAAAACGCTTTTAGCAGCAATTGAAATTGTAAAGCTGCGAAATTCTTATGCTCACATAAAAGATGACAAAAATAAATAAACGTTTTCGATGATTATTGCAACTGCCTGAGGGGAGGGATGCCTTCGTGGAGGATTTTCTAGGAGAAACTTCCTCTTATACATGTTACACATGGGGAAAATCACGAAAACGCCCATGTAGCCAGCCCATTCGCCTAGAATCGAAGCCTGGTCCGAATTATCAGTGTTCAGTGATTCTACCGCTCGGCCGCTGGAGGGCCTTAAGTAAGTGTTTTCAAAGGCTACGTATGCATAGAACCGTGCTTAAAAATATTTCATAAAATGTGTTATTCATATAGCTTTCCACAAATGTAATGAGTGACACATTAAGCAAAATTTGATTTCTCTAACCTTGCAATTCATAAATAATACCCAAAGTCGCAACAGAACCGAACCTTACTGCTGTGCATTTTATATGGTAATAAGAGTTCAGTTATTCACATTAAGCACCTTTTTTCCCAGTGATTCCCAGTTTGTTTATTTAATCGAGGGCTATCTACCTAAGGGAAAGAACGTCTTCGTGAAAGACAACTATAAGGGAAATAGGTATATACTCAAAGGTGTACATGGGAAATACCATGAAAACTGTGCTTACAGTCAAACCGTTTACTGGAATTTATACCTAACCCAAAATAACTAGATTGGTTTACTGTGACTCACTGTCGAAAGGCTATTTTTATAACTATATCATATTTAACAATTTGGTTATACTGCGAAATAAGTATATGACATATTTCTGATAAAAATTTTAATTCTTTAAAAACGTATGCAGCGAAACGAAACGAAATAACGAAACTAAATACCTAACGAAATAACGTGTTATTTTTAACGGTAAAGCACTCAGAAAGGCTCCGAATCTTCACCGCTTCGGGAGCGTCATCCACCAGCGGCCGAGCGATAAAGTTGCTGAACATTGGTAGTTCGGTCCGGAGTTTGAATTCTGGCGAATGGATGCATGGGCGTTTTCGTGGTTTTCCCATGTGTAACGTGCATATGAAAGTGCATCCCTCCCCTTAGGCAGAGAGCCCTCGAGTGCTTTATGATAAACAAAATAAACTAATCATATTACATTTGACATAGGAAAGCGAGAAGTTTCCCCCTTACGAAAGCCACCCAAATTCTTTGGAGCAAATTTCAAATAGTGGTTAGAAAATAATCCCAGAGTGAACTACCAATGTTCAAAGGTAGCTTAGTCATTCGGTCACTGGCAGCTTAATTTGAAAAAGCAGAACTTTAAAAAAAAGTTTCCAATGGACTCGACACTTGCAGTTTAATGTATTCGTTAGAAATAGTCATTTAGCTGTCTCATCACCGAGAAAGTTGCTCAGGATTCCACCCAGAAGGTGACCGAATTTACATTCCTAAGAAAGAGGAAGCTCTTTCCAGATTTTGACAGAAAACACACAGATGGGACAGTTCGGAGGGTCTCCCATCTCTGTTCCCTTACCTGTAAATCTCTAGAGAGAATTTTGGCTCAGCAGTAATTTAAGTGTCCCTATGCCTCACAGATACTATATTCTTCCAAGAATTGTCGGGAATTCAAACCTGGGCCCATCGTTACGACATACAGCAGCACTAACCATTATACCGATTAGGCCGGCGAAAAGAGTAAATTTATCTCGGTAGAAATAAAGTCTTATAGAAAGTGCACTTAGGATTATACCTGTTTCTTCACTGCTGTGTAAATTTTTTAAATAAAAATCGTTTTCTTAATTTGAATTTACTTATAGGACGATGAAGTTATGCTTGTGCTTTCCTTCTGCAGTAAACTAGATTTAAGGCAAGAATGCATTAGACCTCAGTTTATGTTAGCTAATCATATTTCTTGATTGGAATCAACATGCTCAATCTCATATTATATAAATGTAGCTCAACTATGAAAATCTAAGAAAATTTTTATTGCCTCTTATCAATGCTATTAAAACTATCAACGAGTAGTCAAGTGGTTTTTGTTAGCCAATTCTTATTAACTAAATGCGATTTTTTACTCCAGCGATTATTGACATTTTTTACGATTAATGGTTTCATTTATACTGCTAATAATGTGACTGAATATTCACTTGCACGTTAGATATTGTTTAAGAATTCTTATTCAAAAGCCTTCGAGCTTATGATTAAAAGAGAAAATTCTCATTCGATAAGTAAACACTGAATTGGCATTACGTCCAATTAACTCTCACTTCAAGCAGTACGTAAAGTGTTAAGAATGAAAACGCCCAGAATCAGAGAGCGCAAAATATAAAAATAGCCGACAATTTATAATTATTATATACAAGAAAAGAGATCTCGTACATGATTATATACAGTAGTGCAGAGCACAAAAAACAGCTGGCTAGTCAGAACAGAGTGTAATATAAACTTGACACCAAACTCTGAACTCGGTTAAACCTCCAGTATACATAGCTCCCAATCCCTTGTCAACTATTTATACAGTTCGGATCAAACGTTCAGCCATTAAGGAAATTTTCGAGGTCATTACTCTGTAGGACCCAGGTGACTATGATAAAAATAATAAATAACAGAAACTGCCACGCCCAAAAAGAAAACAAAGAAAAAGCAAGCTATTTAAAAAAGAAGAAACTGTAACTTTCTCCGATGCTCGTAAAGTATCTGCCAGATAAAATTGCAACTTTTTATACGTAATATCAAAAACTCCACTCACTATACACTAATGGCAAGAAACATTTTGACAAAGTGCTGATTTTTTAACACTAAATCAAATTTCGTAACTTAGAAAAACAAAATAAAAAAGTTAACTCACAAAATAAATCAGGCAGATTTTCTTAGAAGAAAAACATACAATAATACAATCTGTTTGTTTAATTAAAGAGACCTACATACCAAAAAAAAAACAAGATTAAAGAATTTCAAGATTTTATTCAGTGAAATTTAAAAAAAAAAAAATCTGAGAGTTTTCAAACTTTATATTGCGCCAAAGGGACTTTCTTAACGTTTTGCGTGTTACCTTTATTTATTAAATATCATGTTCTTCGCACTTAAACCATAAAATTCAATTCAAAAGCAATATCGCCAAATAATTTTTAAATCATCATATCTTTAGAATTTCCGAACACAGTCTCGCGTAACAGATATACTACTCTTCTTTTTTTTTTTTTTTTTTTTACTTAGTGTTGCCATTCTCGCTTTGAAATCGTTGAGTTTGTTAATCATAAATTTGCTAAAGTATTGCAAAATAGGAAATCGATAATAAAGCAAATTTCAAATTAGGGCTTCCGGATGCCCATATTCGGTGGAAGAACATTATTCAAAATTTGATCGGGCTGGCTGCATGGGTGTTTTCGTGGTTTTCCCCATGTGTAACGTGTATACGAGCCAGTTTCCCTTAGAAAGTCCTCCACGAAGGCATCCCTCCCCTTAGGCAGATAGCCCTAGTGAGCTTTGCCATAATTAAATACACCACTACACCATTCAAAATTTGATGGCTCTAGGTGCCATTTTTTTTTATCACAATCCGAGAAACATACATACATTTATGCAGATTCTTCCTTATTTAATTTCTTTAAATATAATACAGGGCTCTAATATTTGGTGGCAACAATTTAATAAATGAACCCACATTTATAGTGAACCAACGCAAAATGCCAAAACGAAATAGCTTTTCCAGGCCTTGGGCTGAAAAAAAAAAAAAAAAAAAAGGGGGAATGCTTCTATGGGGGAATTTTCCTGAAAAGCTGGTTCGCATTTATGTTACAGATGGAAAAAAAACTCTACCCAAGCAACTGACCCGATCACTAGCTTTTGAACTCAGGTCGAGCTAGCAATGCTCAGTAAACTTATCGACTCAACCACCGATAGGATTGGATTAGGTTAAGTTGCTTGATATGGCAATGCATACTCTAGGACTAGCTGCCTAAGGAGAGAGATGCATTCGTAGAGGATTTTCTACAGTCCGTTGACCAGGATTTCAACCCGGGTCGAACTGCCAGTATTCAGACGTGTTATGTCCGCCAATTGATAATCAAAATAAAATAGTGATTTATATACAAGGTAACTTACAGTATAAAACTGGTCATTAGGTTCCTGAAAATAACATGATTCAAGAAATAAAAAATTAGAACTGAAAAAAAATATCTTCCGGTGGCCGAATGGGTGAAAACTAGTCAGTCACTTTTAAGACACACTGCGCGAAGACATCCATCTGTTTCTAGGTAGCGCTCGAGTGCTTTCTTGTAATTAAATTAAACTTTAGCCAACCATCTCTAAATCAAATAAACGAAACGAAACTTTGAAACACACTCTATAGAATTTATATTATACTTGGCTATAAACCTTCTTCCCCCCCCCGCGCATATACTCGCACAGCTAATAAAAAGCAATAACTTGCTCCATTCTTCATGTTTAGGGGTGGATTTCGGCTTATATCGATTACGTCAAAGCACACTAGGTCTATCTGCCTAAGGGAAGGGTTGCTTTGGTGGAGGACTTTGCAACGGAAACTGGCACATATACATGTTACATATGCTATTTAAGCATATCTTTCTTTTTTATGTGATCAGTTCTTTATTTTAGTTAGTTACAACAGTAACAGACTGACAATGCAAAACTTCTGCTAGTCCTCACATTTGGTTGGTTGGTGTCGTGTCCTTTGAGAAGTCAAATGGTTCCATGCGGGAAAATCACTGACATTGCCAGTTCCACAATCTTTTCACTATACACCTGTCCACTGAAAGGAAATTCATCCAAGCTTTGCAGAGCGGCAAGTATTGCCGCACAGATGAAGACGTGTTCTGGAGAAAGCTCCGTTATCGGGGCAGTTTCTACAACTTCTATATGATCTGGTACCATCTTCATTAATTTTCATTCCTCCAAAAAGACGAGTTCTCAATCTTGTAATGGTTTTTGTGACTTCTCTGTTTGCATCAATCTCACATATGTGATGGTCTTTCTTAATAGGTATCTGAGTCTATATCTGGCAATGGCATTGGCATCTTCAAGATTAACGGAGACTTTATTGTTGAGAATTCTTGCCTTTTTAGCCAGTTCATCGGCTACTTAGTTTTCATCGATTCCAACACGTGCAGATAAAAATTGAATAATGCATGTCTTTCCCATCTGGTTGATTGTTTCTGTGTGTTGGTGTACATCCTGGGTGTGTCTTGAATGTCCTTGCAGTACTGCCTCTATGGCTGCCTTAGAGTTACAGTAAGTTACAAGTCCGCTGGCTTTATCATTATCATTTAAGTCGATGTAAATTCTCAGATCCTCTCGGATTTTTTTTAATTCACATGTGAATTTGGAAGTGATGTTGCCTGTTCCATGGCTTTGGAGTATTGTTGCTCCATTTGGTAGAGTTGTGTGAATGGTGTCGGACGAAAACGTCGTGGAGAAAACAACGCAAGGCGAAACGTCGTAATACAAAACATCAAGGGAAAAAAAAAGCAAAGAGAAAAACACCGCAGTTTTAAAACATAGTAGTGCAAAATACCGTAGTTGAAAATAAAGCGGTTCAAAAACATAGTCTTTGAAAATATCGCGGTTAAAAAGTACTTACAAATCAATTCATGACGATAATATCGCACATATGCGTTTTTCAGGTTTTAAAAGCTGTAACTGCATTTTCGCATAATTATTTGGGAACGCAAGAAGCAAAGAGGGATATTTTTACTTCTACATTTTACATTTTTAAGTGAACTAATAAATTTTTGCTGAAAATGTAAGAAGGAAACTTGGGCATTTAAAAATTGAAAATCGGAAGAAAATTAAAGCAACTTATAGCACTTAATAGAATTTTTAAATTTACATAATTAATTAACAAAGGTTATTAATAAATTAATCCTTTATTAAAAAGATTTACTGATAATTTTGATGAAAAATACAGTCTAAAAATCTTTAAAAAAAGGAAGACAAATAACTGCACCAGGTTACCTGTTTACGAATTGCTCAGTTAACTATCAAATTATTTTCTTTCATGTTTGTTAATCTGTTATTGTTTTAGCGAAAATTATATCTTGTTTTGTTTCCTTTTATTCTTGAAGTGTCGTTAACATTTTCACCCTCTTTTCTTCTTGTGCTCCCAAATCATTATGCGAAAATGCCCTTGGAACTTTTAAAACCTGAAAAACGCATATGTGCGATGTTATCGCCATACGATGATTTGTAGGTACTTTATTTTTTATCACGATATTTTCGATGACGATGTTTTTAAACTGCGAAGTTTTTGAACAGCTTTATTTTCGCTCAAGATATTTTGCACAGCGATGTTTTCCCTTTGCTTTCTTTTCGACCACGATATTTTGTACCACGGTGTTTTCCCCTTGCGTTGTTTTCTCCGAGACGTTTTTGGCTGTAACTGATGTGAATACCGTCTCCACCCTGTTGAATAGTCTCATCTGATGAGCCAACTGTGTAAATTTTTACCAAATCCCAAAAGGATTCAACTATACCCAAAAGGATTCAACTATTCGAGTGCCTTTTACCTTGATAACAGCTTCAGTTTCCTTTTTTGTACAATGTTCCACCAGATCGAGATTTATTTTAGTGTTAATAGGGGATGTAAGAGGGCAGGTTAGGTTCTTGAAGAACAATGTAGGTGTCATGTTTGAGAGCAATATTTTCTCTGATCCCATTGTCATATTTCAGAATAGATGACCTCTTAAGTCTTGACCTGTTCTTCCAGTCTCCGAAAATCCTTCTGGAGATGTTACGAATGTCTCGGCTCCTGGCCTTGTGTGTAAACTTGAGTGCGAGATATTTCCTTCTCTGTAAAAGGGGTCGAAAGCCCACGCTCCTGTTCTATCTTAATGTTGGTGGTAGATGAAATAGCTCCGAATATTATTTTGGCTGCTCTTGCCTGTATCTTGTCAAGTTTTCTCAATGCGGTCTCAGAAGCAGGTGCCCATGTAGATGCCGCATATTCAAGGTTTGGTTTTATAAACGCAATGTAAGTAGATATTAGTATTTTCTGAGTGGCCCCCGAAGCCGTGCTACATAAGCTTTTTAGAATTCGAAGTTTCTTTAATGCATTGTTGTGTAGCGAAGCGTAGTTCAGCATCTAAGGTCACGCCCAGATATTTTGGATTATTCGCCTTAGTAATTGGCAAGCCATCCAATAACATGGTAGGTTGAAAAGAGTTTTTGCGTTTTCAACCTGTGGAGAAAGTTGCGTAGCCTTTTTTTTTTTTTTTTTTTTTTTTTTTTTTTTTTTTTTTGAGAGGGTTTACCTTTAATTTTAGCTCTCTTAACCAAGTCAGAATGCGTCTAAGGGTTTGGTTTTATGATGTATCATACTTTTCGATGTCTTTGCTTGTGTGCCAGATTGCTATATCGTCTACGTAATAAGCAACTCTGGTGCCGTCTTCCAGGGAGATGGTGAATATTGTTAACATACAAAAGGAGTAGCAGGGGGCAAGAACACCTGAGGGACACCTGTCCATGTTCTTCCATTTTTAGAGAAGGCTCCATTGTACCTCACTCTAAACTTTCTATCTTTCAAAACAGTCTTCACATTTAGCCAGTATATAAGATGTTGCATCAGGTTCTTCTATTTACAATAAAATTAATGTAAAATTCCTTACCTGCTGCATCTTCAGTGTTCTCGACGCCAGGCTTCTAATAATCACGTTTTCCAGTAAGAGTTTCTATTACAATTAGCAGGCCATCTTGTCTTTTAATTATTTATTGAAATAAAAAGCTAATATACACTATTTACAAGGTAGGTGATAATTATTTTAAAACAGTACATTTTTAACTGAGTCTTTACGCTCCTCAAAGCGGTTCCAATCTCGACTGCTTCTCGGAACTTAATTACAGCAAAAGTAAAGGAAGAGATGCCCGCCACCTAGTGGCAAGAATGTGACATCCTCCCACCTTTTGGTTTTACCTCGATAAAATGGGAAAATCAAAACAAAATTTATCAATAATCAAACAAAAATTCAAGTACAACTTTCACAAATATGAAAAGTAACTAATGCTCTAAAATTAATACTTACAAAGAAGGATTACACATCTAAACATTTTCTGCATTACATTCATACCATATCCAGATAACATGTTCCAATTGACTACTGTTAGGACAATTAAATTTCTAAAATACTGAAAAGAAACAAAAATTAGTATAGCAATTTAAAAATATGTAACAGGGTTTACAGTTTTACGTCCATATCTAGTTTGATAGTTCATATCACTGTCACACTTATCGGCAGAGTTTTTTCTGTTCATGGTGAAGTCACTAAACAAGTTAGGTCTATCAAGTTCGAGAGGATAAATACGTTTCGCAGGTCTTAGGAGTTCACCGTTGCAGTTTTCACTTTGACAACACGTACTTCGTTGTCTTTCCCAGGATATAGTTCTACAACACGACCTATTGGCCAATCTATTCTCTTCTTGTTGTCGCTGCCGACAAACACCAAGTCATTTTTGTTGATAGTCCGAGTAGATCGTTTACATGGTTTTTGCACTAGGATAGCTAAATATTCATCACGAAATCTTTTGCGAAAATGTTCTCTTACGTTCTGCAAGAACTTGTATCTTTTTGTCAGATTGATGGTATCCAGGTAGTCTAAGTCTGGTACTCCGATGTCGTGCACATCTTGTAGAAACATTGAAGGAGTTAGTGCCGTAAGATCATTTGGATCTTCTGAAAGGTACGTAAGGGGTCTTGAGTTGATTACTGATTCGATATCACAAAGTATAGTCAACATTTCCTCATAAGAGACACAGGACTTGCCGAGAACATTTCTCAACATCTTCTTCACTGTTTGTACCAACCTCTCCCACCAACCGCCCCACCATGAAGCAGTTGGGGGATTAAACTTCCACTGTATTCTCATACTAGTTGAATTACATTCTATTTCTTTCCAATCTATCGATCTTAAAAGATTTTCAGTTCCAACGAAATTAGTGCCATTGTCGCTGTAAATAATACTTGGACGACCTCTTCTGGCAATAAATCTCCTTAATCCCAAGATGAATGCATTTGTTGATAAACTTTCTATCAGTTCAAGATGTATCGCGCGATAGACCGCGCAAGTAAAGAGCAAGATCCATGCCTTTTTTCCTTTTCGTAAATAAAGAGGACCGGCTACATCGACTCCGGTCACTTCAAACACCAGAGCATCTCTAACTCGATCTTCAGGAAGAGGTGCTGGAACAGTCTCTATATTCTTTGCGCTATATCTTCTACAGCGAACACACTTCATAAGAACTTTACGTACTGTTTTTCTTCCTCTCAGGACCCAGAATTTCTGTCGAATATTGGCTAGTACGAATTGCACACCAGCGTGGGATAGTCGCAAATGGTAATCTAAAATTAACCTATGAACTAAGTCATGATTTGAGGGCAATACAATTGGACAGAGAAAATTTTCTTCTTCCTCTCTTCTAGTAATCTTGGTCTTTAACCGAATAAGGCCATCTGAGTCAAGAAAGGTACAAAGGTTGCTAACTTTAAGCTCTTTGCCAAATGCTTCTATTTGTATTATCTTGCATATTTTCTTTTCTACAGTTTCTATTTCCGGGACCGTGAGTTCTCCTGATTGTTTAGAATCTGGTCTTCTGCAGTTGTTGATAAATCTGCATATCCAAGCAGTTATTCTTAACATTTTATGGTAAGATGAATATTTCTCAAAAAAATGTTCTACCCTTTGCGTATTTAGTGCAGAAATGACCGATTTCCTTTTTTCTGAATTCCATGTCCGGTATTTCCCTTTGTCTTGGCCATTCTTCCTGATTTTTCTTCAGCCAGTCGGGGCCCTCCCACCATCTAACTACTAAAAGTTGTTTGGCGGTGCAACCTCTTGATGGGAGGTCAGCTGGATTTTTTGTTCCAGCAATATGTTTCCACGTTTTTGGATCCGTCAGTTTCCTAATCTCCCTGACTCTGTTTTCCACAAAGACAGCCCAGACAATCTCTTCCCTTTGAATCCATGTCAAAACTGTTGTAGAATCCGTCCAAAAATGCGTTTCCACATTTTGCCATTGTAAACCATTTAAAACAGAAGAGCATAGTCTGGCACCTATCGTGGCAGCTATCAATTCCAGACGAGGGATCGTAATAGATTTTACGGGAGCTACTCTAGACTTCGATGCCAACAGATGAACTTCAACTCCAGAATTCGTCACAGTTCTCAAGAAAACTGCAGCAGCATACGCATTACTACTGGCATCACAGAATGTGTGAATGCTGCAGAACTTCCTATTGTCCTTGCTGGAATGTATCCAACGTAGGAGGGATATTTCTTTTAAGAGAAAAAGGCTTTTATACCAATTCACAAAATTTTGTTTTGTACTCTCGTCAACTTCAGTCTCCCAAGAAATTCCTGTTTTCCATAGGTTCTGCAACAATATTTTAGGATACAAGAGAACAGGACTCACAATACCAATAGGATCAAATATTTTGTGTGTTACAGCGAGAATTGTTCTCTTCGTTATTATACCCATTTCAAAATCTTCTAGCCAATTCAGATTCAAAGTTAAATTATCTTTCTGACAGTTCCATAACAGACCCAATACGGGTAAAATAGTTTCATGTTTCAAGTTATCTCCGTTATGTAACCAACCTCGAAGATTAAACTTTCCTTCATACATTATTTCTCGAGATTTTTCGATGAACTGGATCATCTCGGATTTTTTGTCAAAGCTGGCAACAACGTTATCTACGTAGAAGCTACGCAAGAGTTTAGCTATTATCTCCGTATCATATGAAGAATTTTTCATGTACTTTTGTAGATGGAATTCTATAACAGCTGCCAAAAGGAAAGGACTACTCTTAACCCCAAATACTACCCTAGTATGACGAAATATTTTCGTTTTCCTTTCTTCCACATCATTCCACCAGAAAAACCGAAGCCAGTCTCTATCTTGAGGCCTTACACTGATCTGTAAGAAAGCCTTTTCAATGTCTGCTATAGCAGCAAACTTGCCTTCCCGAAATCTCAACAAAAGAGATGGAATTAGTTCTATCAAATTTGGTCCACACTCCAAACACTGATTTAGAGAAGGAGACGATTGTTTCCTCGCAGACGCATCAAACACCGGTCGAATTGGTGTTGAGCTATTTTCTTTGATCACCGGTCTATGTGGCAAATAATGTCCATAGTCAACCGCAATATTTTCTTTAACTTCTTCGATCACTCCTAAGTTACACCAGTCATTAAAAACTGCATTGTATGAAGAAAATAAATTTTGAGATAAAAGTTTCTGGGTGGTAGATTGTAGACGTTTCAACGCTAAATCCTTGTGGGTGGAGAATGGTACATGATTCTCCGCCCACGGAAGTGCGACTTCATAACGCCCTTCTTCGTTTAGAGATACAGAATTTTCGAATTGCAATTTTGCTTGCAAATCCCTTTCCTCTCTAGCCTTTTTTGTAACTGGATCTGTTATTCCGATAACATCAAGCCTCCACAGTTCTGACAACGTGGCATCAGAAATATGTAAGGATAACGAAAGCGTGGAAAAGGAATTTTCTATTTCATAATTGTCAGTGTTCGCTTTCCCCATGACTGTCCACCCAAGTCTTGTACTTACAGCAACTAATCTTCCCCAAGGAAGAACTTCGATTTTACCTGTAAATAAATTTGCAGCAACATCTGCCCCTAACAACAAATGAATCTCTTGGGGGTTCTCCTGAAATAATCTGCAATTTTCAAAAACATCACTGACGTAAATTCCTCTTCTTCTAAGTTCCCTAATCCAGTGTATATTTTTGATTTTAGGGACCGAAGAACATATTTTTCTTTCATCCAATACATTGATTTCGCAATTATACCGTTTATCTACGCTACCCAATTTTATTCTATAACGTTTATGTTTTTCCGAAACTTCTATGCCACCGAAAAGTCCGTGGGTTACACTTTGTTCACCTAAGCTTCTTAATTGTAACCTTTCTGCTGCATACCTGCTTATGTATGAGTTTTGACTTCCGGTGTCAATTATCGCTCGAACAAATTGGTTATTCCCTCTTCCATATATGCGAACAACTAAAGTTTGCAAATATACTTCTGAACATCCTGCTTGATTTGAAAGTACTTTATTTTCTATCTGTTCGTCTTTTTTAATTTCTGAAACCTCGACAGAAGGATTTTGTTTATTACACATAATAGTTGCATGTTGTTTTTTACAAATAGAACAAGTTATTTTTGTTCTGCAGTTTTGAGCCAAATGGTGTAATTTTAGGCATTTATAGCAAGCACATTTTCTTTTTAAAATGTCCCTTTTTTCTTGTAATGATAAGCCGGAAACGAAACTACAGTCATAAGTCTTGTGAAATTGATTACAGAAGACGCAGTTCATATTTTCCTCTCTGCATTCGGATTTTGTAAACAAATCTGTAGCGGTCGGAATCTTTGGTTTATTATGTCTATTTGAGAGACCATATGCGCTTTTCGTTGCAGGGGGGGAAGAAGACTGTCGCCGATCGGATACTTTTTGCTGTTGCGAAAGCGTTGACCTTGTGCGTTCGCGGGATGAAAGTTCTGCGTGTAAAAATGACATTAAATCTTTTATGTTATAATCGGTGCCAACATTTTGTGTTCTATGAAATTCAAGCGTTAATTCTGAAGGCAATAACTTCAAAATCATCGGACACAGCAAAGCGCTGTAAGATTCCGATACAACATCTAACGCTTCGAGACATCTAATCTGTGTTTGTACTTTATCATACAAGTTACGAAATGTTTTTATGTCATTTGCATTTTTTAATGATTCAATATTCAGCAAATTATTCATGTGCGCATTAATAAGAATGTCTCTCCTTCCAAAACGGTCGTGTAAGATTTGAATTGCTGAATCATAATGCTTTGGCGATAACGGAAGTCCTTGAACGCAGCTAGCAGCTGTTCCTCCTAAATATGCTTTCAGGTAATTAAATTTGTCTACTTTGTTCAATGATTCGTTATTATGTATTGAGGACTCAAAACTATTCCAAAAAGTAAGCCATTGACTACTGTTCCCATAAAATACGGGAATCGAAAGTTTTGGTAATTTAACATTAGGTGTATCTTTTATATTTTGCTGTGTGTTCGGTGCATTTAAGTCATGATTAAGTTCCTTAATCCGTTTCTTAAGCCTGAATTTCCATAACGTTATCTTCTCGCGATATTGTTCTGTAATTTCGAATTCATTTTCGAATTCATCTACACTCAGAATTGGTTCAACTTCCACATCGGCATTAGATAGCGTTTCGGTTTTAGCATTAAGCTGTTCTAACAATTCTTCGAGCTCATTAATACTACCTTCAGATTTATTTAATTCACTTTCGATTTTCTTAAATAGTTTTGTAACGCCAGTTCTTAAGATACTTCTTTTCTTTTTTAATTTATCTACTTCAGCCATTATCTTTCTTAGATTCAAACACTTACACAAAAAATATACGTCTCATGAAAAAGAAATATTTAACTCTTACTTAGAAAACAAAATTATTCTTTTGCTGAATACTTCAAGAACAAGTATTAAAATCTTCAATTTTAATATTCAGCTTTTGAATTCACTTTATTAGAACTTTTCAAAAAACCTGGCGTCCCTGTTCGGGCGCCATAAAAATGTTGCATCAGGTTCTTCTATTTACAATAAAATTAATGTAAAATTCCTTACCTGCTGCATCTTCAGTGTTCTCGACGCCAGGCTTCTAATAATCACGTTTTCCAGTAAGAGTTTCTATTACAATTAGCAGGCCATCTTGTCTTTTAATTATTTATTGAAATAAAAAGCTAATATACACTATTTACAAGGTAGGTGATAATTATTTTAAAACAGTACATTTTTAACTCTGAGTCTTTACGCTCCTCAAAGCGGTTCCAATCTCGACTGCTTCTCGGAACTTAATTACAGCAAAAGTAAAGGAAGAGATGCCCGCCACCTAGTGGCAAGAATGTGACATAAGATATAGTCCTAAATCCTCTCATCTGACTAGTTAGCATTCAGCTGTGATAAGAGAGTGTCTTAACAAAATTAAACTGAAATTATTAAATGAACACCCAAGCAAATTTGCAACAGTTAAAATACTTATAAGTAACTTCAATCTTACCGTTTTTCATAAACTTCAAAGTTTGATTTGGTTTATCATGGCAAAGAACGCTAGGGCAAACTGTCTTAGGCGAGGGATGCTTTCCTGAAGGATTTTCTGAGCAAAATTGGCACGAAAACGCCCATGCAGCCAGGCCTTTCGCCTGAAATCGAAAACCCAGGTTGGAACTACCACTATTCAGCGACTTTTAGCTTTGCCGCTGGTAACGTGTTCAGCAGTGGATGGCTCGGATTATTTGATTACATACTGCTTATGGAAAGGAGCGTTTTCATGGAGGGCTTTCTAAGGGATACGTCTCCGAAATCTGTCACAAACACACACACACACACACAAAAAAAAAAAAAAAAACACGTTACTTCGAGCAGTTAACATGTTCAATCGATGGTAATAGAATAAAGGAGATAATTACAGTAGTTCCCACTTTTAGCCTCTGCTCTCTTGGTTTCCGTCCATCTTCTATTGTTTTTACATTTCAATTATATTTTAAAGTAAATTGAAAACCCCACTATTCCCAGCAAATGTCGGAATTCCCAAAAATAAAAAATAACAAGCAGAAAATGCGGAAATCCCTGGAAAATGTGATTCAGATATTCTAGAAACCCTGTCACACGCTACCAGGCTCTATCAGTTTTGGATGACTCTCTGAAAGCCCACGTTGAACGAAAAAAACTTATTTGAAGGCTCAACAATCTACATATGAGCATATAAAATTTTCGCACTTAAGGGTGTGAAATATGCGTTAGCATCTCCGAAAAAAAAAAAGAAGTTAGCAAGTGATGGATAACTATAAGTTGCTTCTGTAAACATGCTCTCGACTGTATCTTTCCACAATTCCGAACTTTTTCATTTTATCTTTTTAAACGAGGAAGTAAATTTTAAACCTGCGACTGTCGAGAGAAAAGCGGCGCATTTTTTTAAACGCCTATTAAAATACTACATATTTCTCGAGTAGATACACAGTATTTGCTTACAGTCGCAACTTCCGGACATTTTGATTTTTTCTTCCCATAAATCTCTCACTGGGCAGATGTAGTGATAATTCTTTCTGAATGCGTTACAGCTCTCTGTTGTCCCATGCGACCGCGAGTGTCAAATATCAAAGGAAAAGCGCTTTGTATCTTATAATATATTAAAATTTGTGTTTATATTTTCCATTGAATTTAAATGGAATATTTCAAACAGAAAAGGAATTTGGAATCATTTTTGCTATAGGATGAAAAGTTTCAATTCGGTTATTCTACAGAGAGCTTATATTGTGCCGACATTGCTTATCGGCCTTCGTTAAACTAAATGGGTTTTTCTTATCTCTTGTAACAGTGTTCTTGTTTTCAAATTAAGTATTGCAAATAAAATGCTTTTAAAGAGAGTCGTTCTGTTTCGTCCTTTTTTTATTGAAATAACCATCCTAAGAGATGAATATTTCTTATGTTTCTTATATTAAAAATTTTACCACAGTCGAAATGAGTCTGATAACGAAATTATGTTTTCTAGCTGGAAGTATCGAGTTTGAGTATGAGTCTTTCGAATATCCTTTATAAAAAATATAACATTTATTACGAATATTATATTATTCTTTATAAATCTTATAAATGATGACCACTTTCTTTATACAATTTCTAGCTAGTACCCCTCCCCCTCCGAATATATCTGAACTGTTACCACAGCATTTCTTACAGAATTTTCCGACGTTATATACTAAAGAGACTGGTAAATGTTTCGATGTGAATTTGATTGCAAGACACTAAAGATGCAGAATGCGTGGGGCTCCTTCCAAATAATAACGAATCAACCCTTCGAAAGTTCCTCCATAAAGATAAAAACAGAGGTTTTCGTCTTTAAGGTCAACAGGACTTGAGTTAGTTTGACAATGGCAAAGCACGCGAGAGCTCTCTACCAGAGAAGAGGAATACTATCATGGAGGGCTTTCTAAGGGAAATGGGCTCGTACTTATTTTGTATTACAAAAGCACGAAAACGATCATGCACTTAGCCCGTTTGCCGGGATTTGAACCCGGATTGGGAACTACCAGCGTTCAGCTACTTTCCTGCTCGGCTTCCGGTAAGCATAGGTCTCGAGTTCTTTGTTGTTTTTAACTTAACTCTATGTTTCCTTCTCAAAACTAATTTTATTTTCAGCCCTTTTGTTGATAAAACAAAGAAATTCAAAGTAATTACATTTTAATTGGTATTCTGCGTGAAACAAAGCCATTCATATTCGCCGCTTTTAAGCATATGACACGGACACGGGCAAGCAAATTCACTTATTATCAATGTCCTAATACTTCAACAGTCAATAGGTGAAATACTCTAAAGGAAACTCGTATTAAATTCTCATGTTTTACTTATTTTACCATCGGACGCTTAAATACGTACATACAATTGTCCATCCATACAAGAGTTGTTCGCCACAGGCCTATTCGTCAGACTTTTTAGCAACATTCTTGGATTGACTATGTTTGCTAAACAATTTGTGTTGCATAAAATGATTGAAGATTGTTGATTTATTTTTATAGCTCGATTTTTATAACTCATAATGAAAATCCTGGATACAGAAGGTATTTGACATTATAAAAACTCATCAGTTCTAAATATTGTACACACAATGGCATCAGCCGTTCACTGCATACACATATGTCTAGAGTTCGTATATAATATGCTATGAAAAATGCTTGAAACAATCGACATATGCGTTGATGAATTCTGGTAGTTCGACTCAGGTTTAAATCCTGGTGGATGAGCCCCCTGCATGAGTGTTTTCTTGGATTTCCTGAGGTCTAACGTGAATACGAGCCCGTTTCCTTTAAAACTTCCTCCACAAAGGCATTCTTCCTTTCAGGGACACAGCCCTAGTATGTTTTCCCATAATCTAATAATCCCCTTCAATCATGTTATGTTATTTGAATATGACAAAGAACCGAGGGCTATCTACTTTCGTGGAGAATTTTTCAACTGGCCATGCAGACAACCTTTTTGCCGGGAAATTTACAATAAGCGGCAAGCATGTAAACCAGTCCGTTCGGATGTGTTCGAACGACCAGTATTCAACGCTCTTAACCACTCGGCCACTAGCGCGGCCCAATCCAATGAACAGAGGCTTTTTAGTAATAGATTTAAAATCAAGTAAATAGGTAAGCATTAGTACTATGCTAAAATAAAATATAGTACTAAATAACACTTTATTAAATTAAGCTACATTTGCTGTTAAACTGATTACAGTAAGCATCGTCAACCCGCTACAAAGTCTGCTAGCGACCGAGCAATGAAATCGCTGAACAGATGTAATTCCGAACCGGATTCAAATCCTGGATAACGGCTAGCTGCATTGGAGATTTTGAGGTTTACCCAATTTGTAACGTGAATGCAAGCCAATTTCCCTTAGAAATCCTCCGCAAAGGTACCCTTGTCCCTAGTCAGATAACCTAGTGCGCTTTGCCATAACCAAATAATTTAGTCGAACTTGCGGCTTTGGCAGCACTTTGATGCCGTCGATGTCATATAATGGTTAGGTTTGGGGATATTTGGTAAAGACAAAGCACGGTAAACCTCTGTGCCTAAGGGAAGGAATGCCTTCGTGGAGGACTTTCTGAGGTAAACTGTTTCATATGTTAAATATAAGGCAAATTGCAAAAATACCCATACAACCAGTTCGTTCACCAGGAATTAATCCTAGGTTTGAAGCACTGCCAGTGTTCAACGAATCTACCTCTCGAGCACTGGTGGGTACTCGGCTTCGTATAATGATAAATTAAAGATAAGCGCACGGAATATAAGGATTTGAAAATGAAAATGGCTCGATAGTGATTTGTGGATACGAATTATGTAAATTATCTGAATAAATATCTAAGTGAGGTCAAAAACACCTAAATTAATGACGTTTCGAAGAATGACAGCATTCGAAATTACTACATTAAAACTGCGGCAAGCTTACATTAAGAGCAACACCTCAATTGGCTTTACTAATTCTGAACAAAATCCTGGAAACAGCGAAATAACATGCCACACTGGCTGTCCTTTAGCTTTTATTATGGTTTCGCTAAGGAAAGGGATGTCTTCTTGATGGATCTTTTAAGGAAAACTGGACCATGTTACATACAGAAAAACCACGGAAATTTCCATGCAGCCTAATCCGTTTGCCGAGATTTGAACTGGGTCAAACTCAGCGTTTTTATCGTTCACTCGCTAGTGTACCACGGAGATTGGATTTGGTTTCTTTGTTTTCTTCGTTTGATTTCCTCGCTTTCTTCATTCACATTAAGGACGAAATGCATTCGTGGATTACTTTTTAAGGGAAAGTGGCTCGTATTCGCGTTATACATTCACAGCTTTTGGATTGATCATGCTTAACTGTCACTCTCTTCAGAATTCATACCAGCATGAAACAGAACAAAAATAATTATGTAAACTCAATATTTAATCTGTATCAGTTCAGCGAATGGAAATGTAAGTCGCATTTCTTCACGAAATAGTTATATATAGCTAACGTTAAAAAGTTAAAATCCTAAAGCAATTCTCGTTTGGCTATTTTGCTATTTGATCAGCCAATTAATTAATATACAGTAGGTATTATTATTAATACGATGTTCACCGACGAAGAAGGATTTTAGAAAAGGATGAGTATATTCTAAATAAAAATACTAAATAAATAAAAATGAAATTGCAACATAAGCCAATACAGGAACAGTTACTTTAAGAAATTTTAAATGTCGAAAACGACGGCGATATTTTTCTTTTTCTCTCTCTACATACATAATACATTTTAAATAATTCATTATTTTCGTGAAACAACTGCAGAGTCCAAAGGCTGAGTTTAAATCGACTTTGCTTTCCAATATAACAGGTGTCGGTGAGCCAAGAAAAAATTCTTGCTAGCGCAGTTAGGTTCAATGGCTCCAGGGACAAAACTATTCGGTCATTGACGTGCCCGTTAATTTGGTGCATTAATGCTGACCGGACATCACTGTTCATGATAGAGCGGATGATGATCGGAAACCAGTGACACGATGTCCTCGTTTTGGATGCCTGCCTGCCTGCTTGCCAGAACAAGGGTCAAGATCGAACGTCAAGTACCAAGGTGAAAGCCTATCACTGGCCTTGCGTAGCACTACAGACTGAAGGCAGAATCAGTTTACTTTGGAGATTGGAACCGAGATTAAACTCTTTCATTCACCCGTCGTTTCATTCACAGGTTTCGAATCCAGGGCATAGTAGGAATTGCAACAATGAAAAGATCAATTGCAATTCATCAGCACTTTCGTTGCTTGGCATATTTCACGGTCGTGAAACTTATTGTCAGACTGGCAGTAAAATATACTGTTTGCCAGAGAATGCCATTATAACAACCTAGAGTGCAAATTTTAAATGTTAAAGAAACATTTCGTTAGCTATTATTTAATGAATTCGGATTATTCAGTTTAACTAAAAATTTATTTCGGGAAAAATCATTAACGCCGATTAAAAATTCTATTGCAATAACTAATTCTTTAAAATAAATGCGGCAGTACAGAAAACAGGCTTGACTTTGGAATTTTAGTCTTTTTAATATAACTTAGCTTTAATGATAGCCAGAGTGCGTTCTGTTTAAAATACGAAATGGGTTCTATCGTTTTTAGATTAAAATAATTATTCTGAACAAAATTCTATGCCTGAACAATATTGAATTAATTTTTCAAACGAGTTCTGAAAAATATCTTCAAAGTCTATCTCTGAAGGCTAATAAATGGCGAAATCTTATTTGCATAGAAGCGAATTTTCTTAATTTGCAGGAAAGGTATCTTTTTGATTAATACACAAATTTAAATATCTTTTAGATTATAAAAATATTTAAAATTACGAATTTCGTAATAAATTTCATAGTTATCAAATTTGGAGTATCTAAAGGCGTACAAAATCTTCAAGCGTTAAAATTTTCTTATTAGATGTTTGCGCAAGCTATGTAGCGCAAAAACTTCTAAAAATTACGCCCAGAAAATTATACTAATTCACCCTGCAGCGAAGAAATTCGACTCGAAATTTTGATAAATGATTGCAATGGAAAAGCAGTCGAAAGCTTTATATGTTGATAGATCTCTCATCATGATAAACTTATAGTCAACCGCCTTGTATTCTGTTTACACTTAGCAGAAACTGAGAACACTCAAAGCCATAAAGAGATACACTGCAAACATAACAGACTTTTTTTAAGTATAGTTTTGTCATTGCTCGAACTACTTGGATAATGGAACCGTCGCATTGTCTGGTAGATAAAAAGGCTTCCTGTTAAGTATATAGCAAACCTACCAACACTGATTATCAGTACGCTACTAGTATTCTCATATAATTTTCCTTCAGTATTGCTAGCAGCAAAAATACTTTCCTTTACTTTCATTTATTATTAAACCAAGCTCGTATTCTACAGTCTCAACTCCAAGAAAGCCTAGAATGTACGTATAATATTCTCTTAATATTTAGTAGAATAAATAGCGTAAGATAGCCACCAGCACAAAAAGTGTCTATATATGCGTATCACCTCTCATCATAATCAAACCTGTCTGGTGGTATTAGTTTCGCTGAAACGAAATATTCGATCTCGTCAGATCTATTTTATTCTAATGAAGAAGATGCTCTTGATCGCGTCAATTCGTTATCAGTCACGTGGTTATTCAATCTTTCAACGATATTACTAGACTTGAGGGAAGATAATACAGCAATCAATCTCTGTTCTTAATGGAAGATAACGCTCATCTTAAGTAGCAGATATATGAAGCGGAATTGTATATGATTAATTTAATTTGCTAGCTAATACTTTAGATACTAACAACGGTAAAATGCTATGTATATAAAATTCCTATCACTTCGTAAATTAAATCAGAAATTCAGTAAAAAAGCTAAATTCCAGTAAGGAAATTCCATGATCTAGGAGTGCTAAATTTTTTACTAGAAATGAGCACATTTATTAATCAGTTTGGTAACGATACGGCTCGAAAGCAAAATGATTTAGTTTCCAATTAGGTGATGCGATCAATGCAAACTAATTACTAAAATATTTATTTCCCAGGAATTCTTTTAATAACTATGCCGAAGTGTTTACTAACATCCCAACTTAACGAAGTTGAGATAAAATCAGCAAGATAATTAGTTATGCAAAACTCACAGCAACTAGCTACGTTAGAGTATAACAATTCATGACATATTTCTGCCATTTATAACGTAAATACTAGTAAATTTCTCTTTAAATACTTTTTCACAAAGACACACTCTTCTTAAAGCAGATAGCTCTCAGGTATTTTGCCATCATAATTAGCTTAAATTGTATCAACTTAGCCTGCTCTGGATTCACACCTCAAATAATTATCCTTCTCCGACACACAGGTTTACACACTGCATAACAAACTTTTCATGTTTTCTACGTTCTTTCCGCTTCCTTACATTGACATGATTTTCTGTCTTAGTTTTAACAGCCTTCAAGTTTATGCCTTTATATGCTTGTTGCTCTGAGGAAAGAAATTGATCTCTATAAGGTCCTTGAGCCTTGAAATTATACTTTCTAAAGAAGATGATAACAAACTGGCTGTACTGCTTCCTATTTTTATACAATAAGTTGCATTTTTCTCCCCAGGAAAGAAAAAAAGTCGCCTAAGAACATAACATATGCCATGCTACCCGGAAGCTATAAGCTTTGGCCAGAAAACGGGACCAAATTTATCTAGAGTTTACAAAAAAAGCATCCGAAACACCTGTTACCCTAAGACAGTCTGGGTCGTAACATTTCACGATTTTGAGAGAAGGATCGTTAAGCTGCACATTTTTTTCATTTTAAACTGTTGAATTCACATTCTAGACAGAGAAAAGTTTAGTTATAAAATGTCTTCCTGGAAGTAGCATTATTTGTAAATGAACGTAGGAAAATGAAGAAAAGAATAATCGGATTTTACACATGCCTCATCATAAATCTTAAGACTGAGGTGTTGAAATTTGCGTTATGAAACTACGCTAAGAAACAACTTGCAAACAGTATATTGAGATAATTGCGCTTTAACCGCATATGGCAATCAATAAGAATGAGACAATAATGTAATAAAAATCTTCTTTCTAATTATGAAAGCTAACGATACATTGGTACTAAACAATAGACTGGTTATTGTTATTTCATTCGTATAAGGAAAGCTCTCCATAAAATGGCACTTTGAAGAAATACGCTCTGAAAATTTGATACATAAAAAATACAACAGTACACCTTTACTAACTCTTTTTCATTATAACTATTTTCCTTGTTTGTTTAGAGCCAACTTTGAATTTAACTATCACCTTTCAATAAATACTGGTACTTATACGCTTATAAATCACGCCGAAAATGTTTTGTGACTTATACCACACAAGATTTCTCCCTCAGAGTGTGTCTAGCTCTCATCAGAGTCCGTAATAAATTCAATATTCAACTTCGCTTTCACCATACCCCTACATTATTCAGCAGTACTGTGTAATAGCCGATATGCGACCGTAACTGGCGCACTACCATATTATTTACACTCCGCCAGCCGGGGTATCAGCTAAAAAAGTGCGCTCTGATGTGTAATCTCGATACACAGACTGTTAAAACGACCTTTTGATATCTTCAGTCTTAGTTCATTAAGTTAGCTTAGAATAGTTTAAAAAACTATAATTTTTTTAACGTTTTATCTTCCTCCTTTCCCTCTTTCACATATCACACCAAACCGTAAGTAAATTTATAAATTTGTCCGAATTACGCATTCGTGTGGTCGCTTGATTGAATGTCAATTAGTACCTACATTGCTCTCATTTGTAGCAACAACTTTTTTTTTCCTGTTAGCGCCAAACCTTTTATACAAGCAAATACTCCAACAGTGATACAAATAAGTAAAACACGCACAGCATGAATAAGACTTTGCATAAGATTTCAAAATTCCGATCTGTTTTTAAATATTCTGTTGAAGATGTTTTTGTTATTTCTACGGTAAGTACGCAAATATCTCGGAGTTTATTAGCTACTTTATTGTGACATAACGCAAGGGCTATCTATGGTAAGAGGTCGAGGAGAAATTTCGGTACTCACCGAAAACACCGCAGGGAAAAACATCTCGAACAAACACGTGGCGAAGAAAACAACGCAAGAGAAAAATGTAGAACAAAATATCGCGAGAGAAAAGCAAGCAATGAGAAAACATTAGTAAAAAATAAAGGACCAACAAATCATATCAAATGTGCGTTTTTCATTATAAAATTTTCAAGTGAATTTTCGAGTCATAATCGGTGAGCGCAAAAGAAAGGAATATTTTTACCTTTCTTCTTTTGCGCTCCTTTCTTATTTTTGTATTAATAAGTATTTACTAAAAAAGAAAGCAGAAAACTTCTTAAGCATTAAAAATCTGGAAATCAGTAAAAATTAATGCTACGTATAGCAGGTAACATAATTTTTAAGTTATGCTCCTAAATATTAAGTCATTAGTTAATTAATCTCTCATATAGATGTATTAGTAGATTTTCATGAAAAGTCAGGTACTGTTCTGTTATCGGGACCAGATTAAAAAATTGTATGAATGTATGCACGTATATACATATATGTGTACATACACACACATACATACATTCGTACTTGCATATATACATGCATACATACATACATACATTTCTGAATTCCGTCCTGATAACAAAGCAGTACCAAAAATTATGCTGGACAAAAGATTAGAAAGAGGAAGATACATACGCAAGACGAAGTTTTCCTCTTGTGCTTTTTTCGTCCACGATGTTTTTGCCGCGATATGTTCACCTGTAATTGAAATTACTAAAAGTTGATTAGTTAACTGATGAAGGCAAAGCACGCGAGGGCTATCTGGCTAAGAGTAGGATGCTTTCGAGTAGGATTTTCTAATGGAGACCGGTTCGTATTCACTTCACCCGTGGGTAAAAATACCACAAACATGCAACGCGATATACTTCAACGCAACGTTTTATAAAAATTTTCTTTTTGATGGTGTTGTTAACTACATATTCCAGCTCATCAGTGATGATTCTGAACATAATGTAGGGTTGTTATGTCAGCACTGGAATTCAGAGTAAATAGGGTTAAATAATGTTTTAATCTTCCTAGATACCTAAGTTTATAAATGCAACTGAACGCATAAAAAGCTTCCACGTTTTTTTATTTATCCTTAGTTTCAGCAACCGATGGGGAAAGTGTGAGAAAAGTAAAAATTTTCACATTTGTGTGGTCTGTGATCAAGTTTAAAAAAAAAAGAACACAAGCAGAGCAAAATCATTTCACGCTGAATTAGCGAAGAATCTCCACCGTTTGTGTTTTGAGAATCACAGATTCAATTCTTCGGTGCGTTAAATGGTGTGCAACCAATCAAACGACACGCTTATTTCCCTCTTTAAAAACCAGAATAAGCTTTTTGAGATAGTTTTAAAAAAACATTAAATTCAGAATTTTATTTCACTCGGCGTGGAAAATGACTTATTAATTTCAGTGAGGTAAACTATAAACTAAGTTTAAGAAAAGGTTGAGATAAGTTTAACAGTATTTTGATTTTTCGTACACTGAAATATGTTTTTACAATAAAGTTTATCCACCTCATACTTTATTTCCATTTTTAATTCAAATTACAACAGAACCTATTATTTAGATTGCTATAATCGATGAAAATAAAGCACTCCAGCGCTACTTAATTAAGATAAAGATACCTACGTGCAGGGCTTTTCCAAGCCAAGTTTTTTCACGTTCATAATATACTCTTTTATTAGGGATATAAAGGTATTACAAATACACACGATTTAACACTGTTGCTCACAGTTTGCCTTAGAGATTTTAGTCCACCATTTGCCAAGCGTTAAAGTGGCTAAACACTGTTAGTTCGACCTCGGCTCGATTCCAGATAAACGGGCTGGTTGCATGGGCGTTTACATGGTTTTCCCCGTCTGTAACGTGGATACGAGTCAGTTTCCTTTAGAAAGTCCTCTACAAAGGCATTCCTCATCTTCGGCAGATAGCTCTCGCTTGCTTTCACAGTTGATATTTGCAAAACACGCAAGGCGCCTTAGACAATCTACCATGAAGGCATCCTTTGGGTTAAGTTGCCTTCACGGTAGATTGTCTGAGGTAAACTGGCTTGTATCCTTGTTGCATACGGGAAAAATCACGGAAATGCGTACTCAGCCAGTCTGTTTGCCGGGATTTCAACTTGGATCCATTTCCCATTGTTTAATAGTCTTACTATTCGGCTACTGGTGAGCTCGATTTACACCGACATGTTCCTCCCCCTCGCGTATTTCCCTATGATTTTCAACATATTATTTATAAACCTCTAATTTATGGTAACAGCGTAAAATGTGTTCAAAAATAGAAAAATTTGTGTGCAAGTAAAAATATTATTAAAATTGTTAAGTCCTTTGAAATGTATACAATAACATTAATATTTCTTTATGTGTCCTTTTTAATGTTCTATGTTTATCAATTAAGCTTTCTCTTCAGAAATTGTATACTCCGTTTCTTTTTCTCCTACCTGTTTTCAAGCTGTAAAACTAGAAGCTTTCTACTAATACCGGAGCGGTAAAGTCGCTTGAGCACAGGGTCGGGGTTCACATCTCGGCGAACTAAGGCTGTAAGAGCATTTCGTGGTTTTCCCCATGTGTAAAGTGTATACGAGCCAGTTTCCCTTAGAAAATCCTCCACGAAGGTATCCCTTCCCTTAGGCTGATAGCCTTCATGTGCTTTGCCGTAATCAAATAAACCAAACCTTCTAATGCGAATAACTAGCAATATTCCTAGGGGAAGGAAATACACGAGTAAACACGATATTTTTCTTTTGTAAGTTTTGAAACAAAGATTCTGTTATAAAATACACAGATTATACCTTATACGCTTTTCATGTCTCTTTATTAGTGGAGCTGCTGTATTACCTGCAGAAACAGAAACATTGATTGATCGTTCATACCTTCACATATATTACAAGAGCATTCATAGCTGTGTGAGCAATGCTGTTTTGCCATGATCAGTTATCCCTTTAACTTTTCTGAGATTAAACGTCAATCAACTGTGTCAAATAACTCGAGGGTTACCTGCTTTAATTTTATATGTAAACCAAAATTTAAAAACAGATTTTAACCTGCAATTTCCGTTAAATTCAGCCTCGCAGATGGGGCTGATTTTCCACGTGCTGAAAATTTCCCATTAGCGAAGGAATTTAATGCTAATTAGTTTAACATTTCTTGGTATTTGACATGATTACGGGACATTTTTTATCATAGGCAATGCATGCCAAACAACTTTGTGTAGAAAGATAATGCGCTAACGTTTACTTTGGACACCGTTAAATTAAATGTGTTATTCTTGTCGTTTATGACTGTTCTTATTTTCAAAGTCAGTAATGTTAATAAAATATTAAAAGCGTGCCATTCTATTTCGTTCTCTTTTATTGAAATATCTAACCTAAGAGATTTAATTCTTAGATTTAGAAAGTGTTTTACCACAGTCGAACTGATGACAAAAATAAGTTTTCTCGTTGGCTGTACCATGTTGGCGCATATATCTTCCTAGAAAAAATAGTTTGGCGTCTATTGTCTTGCAGCAGAAAAGAAGCTTGCTAAGTAACCGGGAAGTAAACAACCATAAAACGTTTAAATGATTTTAAAAAATAATTAATTTTCTTATAGTGAAACTTATTCAGACGTATTTGGAAGAAACATCTCTTCTTTCTACAAATCGATCATTTTTTGTAAATTTTTGTGCTCTATTTATTAACGAGCAAAAATGAACAAAACTGTATAAAATACGAAACGCTTTTCAGTAACATAACCAAAGCTGTCAGTCACTTCTAATACAAATAAACTATAATTTGGAAAGATTTCTGTTATCAGCTGTTCCAAATGCGTCACACAATAATGAAAAGCGTAAGTTATTAATCGAAACTTTATTTCAATGCACATTTTGTTTCGTTGCATAACTTAGGAATGATATTTTGAATCAAAATTTGTGGACAAACGTTAATTCCATCCACCTTTTTATACTCTATATAAAAAAGCAGACAATCAAGAATAATTTGGCCAAAAATTACACTTCTCACTTGAAATGAGAAGTAGATTTATAAATCTGAGAAAAAGAATGCATTCAAGCCAATCAAAAGCCGAGTGGAGAAGCCTACTAAATACTGGTATTTTATTCAGGTCTCGATTCCTGGAGAGAGATTAATTACGGCAAATCTCAAAGAAATCCCATACAATCAGCCCATCTAGTCTTAAAAATAAAATTCGGAGTAGAACACCAGTGCTGAACGGTCTTAACCGCTCGTCCGCTGCTTGGCCGTAACGTTAAAAAAGAGCTAAACCAATCAAAAATGCCTAGAACTTATTTTTTTTTAAATTTTACATTCGCATGACAAATTATCCAAGTGTAGTGTCTTACTTTTTTGTATTTTCATGTGCAGGTGAAGATTATTTTTTACTTGTTTAAGTAATTTCGGGAAAGCACTTAGAGGCCATCTGTTTTAGGAGAGGATGCTTTTGTGAAGGGTGGAGGACTTTCTATAATAAATTAGCTGCTAGCTCGTCGATCGAGAATGAAACCAGAGTTTAAAAGTACCAGCTCTCAGAAATTTCCTTCAATCAGTGAATGGGTAGTCTTCATCAAAAATTTAGTATTACTCAAAACTATGTTTTTCCCATTAAAAGTACTAAAATGCCATTTGGGTTTCAAATCCTGGTTTGACTAAATATATTTTGAGTCTAACATGTACAGTCATGGTGAGATAAGGGCAGTTTATAACAGTTTAGTCTAACCGCAACGATAGATCGTGGAAAAGAAGTATCGATCTTTCTTAAATAAATGCTAACGCTCCCTAAAAAGACGAGCGAGATATCTAGCAGTCTGGACTATTTTCTATTTTAAGTTTTAAACCTAAGGAAAGATCCCGTTCAGTGAACCAAAGAGAAAGTAAACTTTCCATCAAAGATCCTTTTCAGCGGTATCTTCCATCAGCTCTCGTTCAGCTAGCGACCATATGTCAGTTGACAATCAGCCAAAATCTCAAGTCTTGCCGTTTAAATAATTTATGCAATTTGCCTAGCCTGCGGGAGAACGGGCGATGGCATGATTTAGACGAGTCAAAACTAGCTCCTTAAACTGCAAGTAAACTTTCAGGTTTACTTTCAATTAAATGACACTGCAAAGGGCAGTACCTTAGATTAAAACGTAGGAGCAAGCGTATTAATTCAGATAAAAATGGGCCGTCTATCGTAATTTAACAACAAATTAAAATTCTTATCAGCTATCTAAAATATCATACAAAAAAGAAAATTTCTAAATAGTTGCAAATCCAATCCAAAGGTATTATAAGTGAATCTTTTGGAACTATTTATGCGTCGATATGAAAATTAATTACCTGCATATGTTCACTAAACATATTTCTCAGAAATTATTTGCATTTTCAGTACAATGACGAAATGTGGGGCATTAACATTACGCGAAAACCATATTAAGTTGAAACAATATTCTTATTAAATTAATCGATTCTAAAAGAGCTTAAAAACTCTGTTCATTAAAAAAATTGCAAACTGACTATTTTAAATTGAGGTATGAAGTTTTGAACTAAATTCTTGCTTCAAATTTAACTTTCAAACTTTAGAGAAACGCAAATTTTAAAACTCAAGAAATAATTTTGCAAATTATTGAAATGCGTAACTATAAAACACATAAAGCTATAGTTATAAAAATGGATCTCGGAAACACTATGATCATCTCATCTAACATGCGAGAAGAATATAACGTGCCTACTTTCCATCGCAAGTATTCATGCATCTTAAACTTACACAAGTAAAGTTTATAGTAGTGATGACTGATCTTTTGGGTGTATAATAATATAGTCTGTCTCTAAGAATTATGTCATCTTTTTTATATCAGTATACGTAAGAAAGCTCTAACTTCTTTTGATGATAGATTTTAACAGTTAAAATAGAATTATTCTTTACTGTGAATAAGCGATTATATTTTTTAAAAGTGCTCACCAGGATCAGCAAAACGCAACCATACCAACTATGCACTGTACTTTCATAATACTAATTAAAAGTTTAAACTTTAGCTTCAAACAAATACTTCATATCAATTTAGAAACCGTTACTGTTGACAATTAAAATTAGGAAAATGAAAAAGATCCTTAATATGGAAAATACGGGCCATTCCACATGATATTTTACATTTGAGAAAAATGAAAAAGATGCAAAACCAATTCAGAAATGTCGCTTCTTAAGAAAGAATCAGTAGAAAATCATTTTCATGCTGCATGCATTTCGCGCTTTCAAGTAATAGATAACCATTGCAACAATGCGATCTCTTGCTTCCTGCAAACGGTGAGCGAAAAAAGTGCAGTTATAGTCCTACCTCAAACAACCAGTTCTTCGCATAACAGTCCAGAAAAGCTCGCCAAAGATTGCTTGCGCGAAATTTGAAACACAGTCGACTCCGATCAGATAGAGAAAGAGTTTGATTCGGACGGACTTGCTCCGCCGAATAGCCGAAGATGTTAGAAACAGCCTGAAAAGGCTTCTTCTGTGTGTCGGTTCTTGTTCACAAATTTAAAAAAGACCAAAGTAACTTCATATCAATATTTGTCGATATCTCAGGCACAGATCAAACCTACTTAGTGACAATAAGATTTTAAAGTAAGTCCTTTAAAACTAAAACGATATCGGATCAAGTCTTCTCTGTAAACTCAAAATTCTCGCTTCTTTGTGATACACGCAAATAACTTATAGTATGTTTTCAAACTATCAAATATTTAAGTTTAATCTTTTCAACTGATTTTAGATTTAAGCGCATGATTCACAAAATGAAAAGGAAAACTGAATACAGTGAAAATGAAATAATGTAAAACAGCCTAATATTATTTTTAAATATTAAAAAGGATATAGGAGAGTAGCTTTCTGGTAACAATTATAACAAATCTTTCGAGTTACTGAAAATTTAAAGTGGCATCTCAGTAAAAAAGATACTTACGCATTAATATTTCAGGTAAAAACTTACTCAGCCATGTTAAAGTTAAAAAATTGACATTCTACTAAAAGTTTTAGTTTGTATACATATATTTTTGTTTTTTCAAGTGATTTAAAAATATGCCAAAATGTTTTTGGTAAAAAGTTTTTGTACGTTTCATTCGTTTATTTTTAAAAGCATTTAAAATCAGAAAAGGTAATGAAGTGTGGGTAAAAAATTTTTATAATTATGTGTAAGAAGAGTGATCTAAAAAATTATTTTTAGAAATTTCAAAAAAAAAAAAAAAAAATGTAATTGAACCTTCTCGTAATGTAAAGAAAATATTGGGCATGGAAAAGTGTACAATCGTAAAAGAAATTAATATTTAAAGATATAAAATAAAGCTTGGGACCTTATCTCGAACTGAAAAAATTGATTTCCACAATATTCCAGAAAAAATGGAAATAATTGGAAAAAACATTCTGCTCACCTGGTGATTTATGAGCCAGCGAAGAGAGAGGTAAACAAGAGGCCAATGTCAAAATGACTAGAGTCCACATGATCGGATTCTTAGAGGGACCTCAGTACATTGCTAGAAAAGAACGTCTCTAGTTTTCGTATTCTGACCCAGTTACCGTTAGCACATGAATCCAGGCTACAGACGGCGAACTAAAGGAAGCTGAGTACCCACTCACTTTCACTCTTTCCTGATAGAGAATGTACCCCCGGTCTCTCTCTTTCTTTCAGTTTCGCAGCTTGGCGCAACTCTGTCGACTCGAAGCCTGCCAAGGGAGCCAACTCGTATTAAGAGATAGAGCGCGGAGTGTTTTACGAAAGGTTCGGAGCGGCAAAGGAAGAAAAGATATTTTTCATGAACAGCACTACACGTTCATGTCGAAGGTTATGTGAAATTCGGGATTTTCAGTTCAACCTGGTAATTCCGAATGCATTTCCATGGAAAGAATACGAAAATTAATTTCGGATGTGAATTGTAACATCTTAGGGGTAAAAGAAAGAATAAAAGTATTCAAAACTTAAAAGACCTGCTACATGTGTATGGATCTTAATTACTTTAAATATCAATTACCCGACCTGTGAAGACGGTCATGTGACAATCGTCCCGTCTTAATCTCCCAGTAAAGTAACTCCAACAGCGAAGAAGATTTAAATAACCCTTTTTATTACTTCTTTAAACTAAGAGTAACATAAACTGTGCAGTAATAGAAATCAAATTTTCCAGCTTTCGAAAAATAGAAAAAAGCTTAGAGTAAAATTTAAAATATTTATTTACAAATTAAGCTCTGTCAGACTCTCGGGAACAATTCCCCTTTCACAAGGCTAAAACCGACCCAACTAATTAAGACTTTGTCAGCAGTAGCTGCCATAAGTTCTCTTTTGAACTTGGAAACTGTGTATTTAAATACATTTTCTAAACTGCCTTCTGGTGGCAGCCGATGAAAGTATAAGTAATATTAAAGGGCAATTATAAGATAACTGGCTAACAAATTAGAACTCAACAAATGTATTTACTTGAAGCATATGCAAACATGTATAGCTTCGATGCATAGGAAACTGTTTTTGAATGAAAGTAATTACTTTTAATAAGACACTTCGTGTTTAAGACTCTCCTCACATTTTCAGATAAATCTTAAGAAATAAAAATGTAGGTGAATATTTAATGAGAATATGGTTCTAGCTAGAATTCATTTAACTATGATTAGAATGAAAGGTAAGCTCCCTAATTAAATACAATATTTTACCATGGTATAAAAAATATTAGTAAAAGTCAGTGATTCATTGTCACTTATTTGTTTTCAATACCTAAACTGAACCTAAACTGACCTAAACCTAAATCGCTCAGCTAGGCGCGACTATTGTTTAAGAATAGCTGGGCAGTTTATATACATAAGTACTTTTGCGTTTTATTTTTTCATATTTGAAAACATACAAACTCCCCGTGCACCACAGATGTACAACACGGGAAACGGCTTAATTATACTATTCAGCACGGTGGTTAAAGTCCACCTTCTCATTTGTAATTCATTTATCAAAATATTCGATTACATAATAAAAAAGGGGGTCGTGTTATTCGCGTAAATTTATTGCTATATTCGAGTGCATTCAGAAGACATAAGTTTACTTACTGGATGTCTGAAACTTACGCCATGTGCGCTTGTTACTAACAACATTGATCCAGATCGTAATGATTTGTATTATTTAAATTAAAGAAAAACACGAGGCTAGTTGACTTCAAATTGGAATAGAAACTGTTTCATCATAAACGCATAGATGTCATTTTCGAACACATTTAAGTTACTCGTGAATTTTAAAAAAGAATATCACTTATATTACTAATTAAAAAGCCTTTCGTCTCACTAGAAGCCAAACATTCAATATTTTACATTAATTGCTATACGAAATTTGTTATGATTTTTTGTTTAAACAAAGGACAAAATTTTTAATGAAAAATTCAGGAGAGAAATACAGTGTACATTAGATTATCGTGCTGCAGATTATCCGGTTTGCGCATTATCCGTGCGTGGCCATGCCATGCACGAGAATGTGTAAAAAACAAACATGCGCAAGTCTAACACTGGTTAAAAATTCTTGCTAATATAAAAATCGGAGATATATCTAATTGTGAAGAAGTCGAGGTATAAGGTATTTTTCCCGCCTTCCTAGCGTGCCTTCGTGGCGTAGTGGTTCAGTACGCTGGGCCGGTATTCCAGAGGTGCGTAATTCGATTCCCGGCGAAGGCGTTTGCTCATTTTTCCTCTCTCTCCTGCTTCCAATTAACATAATGTCTCTACAATGTCGCCCGAACTAAAAGGGTGTTGGATGAGGATTCTTCACGCCCAGGATTTGGCGATTGGGTCCCCCAAAACCCCTAGTCAGTCGCTCTTTAAAAAGGAGCGTATATAAGGAATTTCTCCCGACTTCCTAGCGTGCCTTCGTGGTGTAGTGGTTCTGCACGCTCTGCCGGTATTCTAGAGGTCCGTGGTTCGATTCCTGTGTTTGCTCATTTTTCCTCTCTCCTGCTTCCAATTAACCTAATGTCTCTACAGACGTAATAACTGAAGTTGTATGCCACAAAACTGAAAATTTAAGATTCTTAGAAAATGTTGTTCGGGAAAATAAAGAGGAATGGTTCGTTCGATGGCGATTCGACTGAGCCGGAAATACTTGAGTGATGGGGATATCATTTCAAATGTCACAAGAACAAAAGAGGCAGAGAGTGATACTGAAAGTACAAGCGACAAGGAAAGAAACTGACAATTAATTAGTCCCGAGACTGAGTTGAATTCTGTTGGAACTGTATTGGACTTCGTCGATCAGAAGGGATTCGAATAAAACGAAAAAACAGCACCTCAAAAAATACGCAGTGAAATTCGAAAAATATTTAGACGTTCTGAAAACAAAGAAATTACTGATTTTTTAAGAAATAAATGCATACAATATGTGTGAAATTGAGAGTTTGGATCATCGTGACCTACTTCCCCTTCATGTTCCGGATAATCGAGAGTATACTGTCGGTTAAATAAATAAACATTAGGGTTTCAGGCAAAACGTTAGTTAGCGCTTAGAGTATGGACGGAATTTTCTTTAATCGAAAAGAGTATGAAATCATATAACACATGTTTTGAATAATTTTTAACCCTTCATTATATTTCTGTTTAACATAATATTGAAATAAATGATCGCATAATATATGCTAAATTGAGACTTGCATCTCATTAACTTTATTAATTATAATTGTAATCAAACACTTGCGATTGTAACTATAAGTATAAAATAATATTCGAATAGCATTTTCTAAGGTTAACACTTTAACTACCAATACATTTTATGTGACCGAAATACAGAACATTATTAATTATTTATTATATTTGATGTAACGCTTTCGAATTTCGTTAGGGGAAAAAAATCCACCAGCAACTTTATTTATCAGATTCACAAAATTTTGCTTGGCATTTAATAACTTTGATCGGAATCTTATGCTTCACTAGAAACTCTGTTTTTTGTTTTTTAATTTTGTTTTGTTTTTATTGAGGGGTGGGAGAAGGCGAATGTCTTCGACAAAGACTCTCTAAGCAAACAGATTCGTATTTGCTTTACGTTGTGGTTTTACGCAACCAACCCGTTCGGTTGCCGCGAACCGAGCTGGGATGCGGCGAACTGAACGGTCTGGCTGCAAGGAGTCTTCCTCTAACATCAGGTTATTTAGTTCTCGGGATGGGAGAGTAACTAACAGAACTTAATGCTAATTGTTGTCAGCAATACAAATTCTTACCCATTCGGCAAATGGGTCATGTTGATGTAGCAGTAATAGAAATAGTAGAGTTGATAAAGAAATTGGTTACCTTAAATAAAGAATAATGCTAACATTGCCCGCCAGAATTTATTAAAAATATGCTTAAGAGCATATCATATTTACTATAAGAAGTTAAAAGCGTTGCCCAGAAGGCAGAATTTGAATATCGCGTGAAAATCACATGCACCTAGTAGGTTAAATTACTAATTCGTCACACGCAATCCATGTAAGAATTCGTTACATAATTAATTCGTCATACATTCTTAAGCTTGATGGTCATAATAACGCTCCGCAGTTCCAGATTCGAACAGAAATGAATAAACAAAGTTTGGTGTATAAAATTCGCGAATTGATTGAGTGTGCTTTTAAAATACGAAGTTGGAAGAACTCGGTTCTAACCAGAAGTATAAAGTTTTTGAGCGAAAAAAATACGCATTTATCTAAAGATGTCGACTGAGAAAAAGAATAAACATTTCTCTTTAAATATTTCAGCACATGAACAGAAAAAGCTTAAAAAACTCGTATTAAATGATACTCAAATTAAGACTATCACCTTTTTTATATTTGTTGACTATCACATCAATGAAAAAGAATATAATTTTGTAATTTGTCTGAAATTTAATACAATATAATATTTTGCCTACTTATTTAACGTTTTTGTGTTGCCAGATTGTTATATCTGAAATCATTAGTATGTTCTTAAACATATTAGTTTTATTCGTTGCCTTCAAATTTGACCACCACTGGCCGTGTGGTAAAAATCGCAGAACAATTGTAGTTCGACTCGCGTCCAAGTTCCCTTGAAAAGTCTCCCTGCATGGGGAGTTTTCATGGCTTTCTCCATGTCGAATTTGAATGCGAGTCAGTTTCTTTTAAAGAGTCTTCGAGGAAGGCATCTCTTCTCTTATACACATTTCTCTCATGGTCTTTACTATAACGCAAACAACCCTAATCCAGTGCTTTTAAATTCATTGCAAATTTCGTCAACTCTAATATGGACGAAGCTTGTTAATAGTTCTTAACTTCAGGATCCGGCATTTGCGCTACCCATTTTTAAAGTAGGATGAAAAATGTATTGTTCCCACTAATAAATACAAGTGAACATGATTAGGTAAAAGTCAGCCTCTTGTATTCATGAGACATGCTTCATTTTTTCAATACAACATCTTGGATGTATCCTCCATGACAATCAACACTTTGCTGTCGTCTCCCAAGTGCACTTTCTACGATAAGATTTTGACCATTTTTGTTTCTGCGTAACATTCGTAATTTCTTGAAGACTCCTATTAATTCAGAAAGACTGTGAGTGAAAATTTAAGCTTTCAAATATTCTTATAAAAATGCCATGAAAATAAATGAATTCAGTCAAAAGGTTATAAATTGTAAAATATTTTCCAAGAAATAATTTTCATGATCTATTGTCCATGAAATGGTAGACAAACGTAACTGCTCATAAAATTAATTTTAAGAACTTAAAAGATCATTTATCATTTTATGTGAAGATAAGTCACTGTGCCTGTAGTAAATATTTTTGCTTAAATAAATATGGTATAGTTTCTCATTTCTGTATCAAATGCCAAACATAGGTCCCATAGATCATGCAAAAACAAAATTATACAAAATGGCCGATTCCCCTTTATTTTGGATACATGGCATTCTGTTGTAACACTCAAAATATGCTAAAAGATTTTCTCGAGCAAATTAATTTATAAATTTTTGGAGCTAGATACCTCTCATTCCGAGTAACGAGCTAGATTTCAATATTTCCGATAAGGTTTTCTTTAAACTTTATTCAGTAGCTATTTACATTTTAAATCAAACCTCTCTTAAAATGTTTCAAGAGGTTTAATCATCGTTCTTCTTATCAGAATTATAAACATCTCTAACATACGTCTAATCATAAAATACAAGTTACAAAACTTGTGTAGATTTTGTTAGCACAATGTAAATCCTTCCCGTTTTAAGAAAAAAAAATCTGAATTTTTTTCAGATGATCTTAACTTCATATAAGATTTCTTCTCTTGTTTTCATATAAATTTATTTCTACTTGATTTCGATCATCGGGTTTCGCTCAATTTTGCCTGTTAAAGAAGCTTTCCATTCTACGCTTATCACAATTTCCTCATTTCGACGCGACTATGAATGCGTACTCGCATACGTGAGTTACTGTTTAGATTTCATCTAGAGTCCAACTTCAGAGAAATCTTACCTCATACCCCATCTCTATAATTGCTTTGATGAGATTTCAAGGACTTCAGATCATGTGGGTTACTTGCATAAGTACGATATTTTAAGCGTCTTCGTAGGAAATAGAGTATAGGTGAAGGATCTGGTGACTAAGAGATGAAATCTCCTATTGCATTAAATCTATACCTGATGATTTCACCGTAAAAATTTCGACTCAAATTGACCCTTTCACTATTAATATGCCCAACAGATTCATATATGGATAATATATATGTCCCAGCAAATTCACGATCTGCTATGGTATACAGAGTATATATACCACAGAAAACCGTGTATATATATATATTGTTGCGTGCATACGGGTTCGTAATAGATTGAATGTACAAGTCCGATAATAGATTAATAAAGTTTATTTTTATCAAAAATATTTCAGAACTCTGGAATTTTCTACAGAAATATTTATACACGTGCTCACAGTATCACACAGTAAAATCAGTAGTTATACTTCAAACTACTAATAAAATTAAACAAAACGCAATGCAAAGCGCATCTAAAGAGAAAACTAATCAGATCTCACCCTGAAGTCGCAACAATAACAACAGCAGCTAACTAAACAACTCAGATGCTCTCTTTTCGCCTTAAATAGTTTTCAACCGGCCGCGCGAGATATTTCCAGCACTTCCTGCTTCTCGAAATTATTGGAAAGCAATAAGAGGATGGAATTACTGTTATAGCTAACATACTGGTCAATTACATTTATTAATTTTCAATACAAATTACCGAGACACCCATTTACTCAATGTTAAATGCACGTGCTCCTGTATTTTCACTTTTCCGGCATAGCTTTCTCTTGAAATTTGTCTCGCGCTACATTACAGAGAAAAACAAAACAATTTTAATTCTACTAAAACTACCTATATAAATACCTAGTCGGTTTTACGTAATATATAGAGAGATAAAACGTAAAGTAAAAATAATTATAACTGAACGGGCAAAAGAAGTTTAGCAAAAAAAATATATCTCATAAAAAACTGGGATGTTTTTGTTTATTACCCTTGAGAAATTAACCTCAAATAAAAGATAACAGATTTCATTAAATCTATTGCAAGGAAAATTGCAATGTTATGAGAAGAGGGCGGGAAGTGTAGCCATGTGGAAAGGAACATAAAATGATACAGAAAATAAAACAGTTTCCATCCAACATAAAACAGTTTCCATCCAAATTCCTTTCAAATTCCAGGAAAGGATCTGGTTTCATGGGCGTTTTCATAGTTTTCGTCACATGTAACTTGAATACAAACCAGTTTCCTTTAGAATGTCCTCCATGAAGGCATCTTTCCTTAAGACCTTTAAAGAACTTCTTTCTTGGTACTCAGTAAAATTGTGGAGACTGCTAAAACTTTTATGACACCACATTATTTATTTTGAAGCATTTGCCTTTTCTTTAAAGAAAAATAATGAGGAATTATATTTTTATGATCATTCGACCCGAAAATGATGAAAATGATGCCTGCAGAGCATAGTATAGAAAGTGTGTTACACAGGTCTTTCTCAGAATATGTTTTATTAAGTAGAATTAATGTAATACAGCAAAACAACGCTTTTTTCCGTGCTCTAAAAAACACTGGTGTGTATTATCCTTCATACCAACGCCCTCATCCATCGAAATCCAGTGACAGAATTACTTATGATTCCGAACGCGAAAAGTAAGTCCTGAATTCACTTTTCGTGGGCATTACGGCCCTAGGGATAGCCATCAGAAACTTCTTAAAGCTGTCAGCTAGTGTCTTATATATTCTAGGTATAATCCACTTGGTTGTGGGTAGTGTTTTTATAATTAAGCACCAAATATGTAAGCCTAAAAGTTATAATCGGTAACCTTTAATCAACTTCAATGCTCGAAAAAAATCAAAATTATTAAAAATAACAAGAGTCCTCAGAGAGCTTTATTTTTTTTCGGGGGGGGGGGGTTGAAATTTCAGCTTCATAGTTTTAAATTCTGTACATCTTTGCGAAGGGCATTCCTCTGAGTGGTATCTTTCTCGACATTTCTTGGCTATCTGAATCTTTTCGGAACTCTTGAGGTTATATACATAATTCAGGAAGGCCGACATACAAGTTATTCTGGAGGGTGATACAAAACTACATGGCAAAAATCTTGAGGGAACCGAAATAAGCAGATTTAGTAATGGAATCTTTGTACGGAAATGAAGCCTTTAGGGTCCACATGGCACAGCTGAGCTGGAGATGGAAGCTTTCTGCTAGCTGAAATCATCATTCCCCGTGCTGTGTTTTAAGCGCTGTGCATCGCTATAGAATGCGAAGCTCGTTTTATTAATGTGAGGGGCAGATCTTAATGGAGCAGTTGCTCAAAGGAGATACTCGGGTATCATTCTTTATACCTTCTCTGAGTATGTTCACCATTTTAGCCGCAGCCCCATGGATAGAATGCACTTCGGCAAGCTCCGGATTCTTATACGATGCACGTCGCTCGAACTTCTCACGGAGAATGAAGATTTACGCCAGGAGAATGCTTTCCCCTGCCACTCATCAGCGATCTGTGTCATTTCTAAACGCATTCCATTAAAAAGTCTGCTTATTCAGTCCCTTCTACAATTTTTCCAGATATTTTTTAACCTGCTGTATATCTTTATTAGTATTTTCGTTTCTGTTTTAGAAAATCGTAACTTTTCATAAATTAAAAAAACTATGACATAGCAGTATTCCTGTAAACAAAAAGTAAAATAAAATAAATTTAAAAAGTAGATAAATATTTTGATAAGTAAAGCTACAACAAATAAAACTGGCACACATGAAGGCAACTAGAAGAAATAACTTTTGCTGACACAGGGGAGACAAAACAAAGGCTCAGTTTGTTTTATCAACTAACAAAAATATCCATAAACATACTTAAATTCTTAAAACTTATTTAATCAGATAACATCCCCAAACAATAGTTTAGGTAAATTGCGTGTGACTGCATATGCATCTCCAGGAAGCGCATACAGGACTGACTGAGACGGGCTCGTGTCCTGTATTCTATGCGTACAGGTCACCTCTTAAAATAGGAATACTGGCCCCTAAAGGCAGTTTCACTGATGCGAAACACACGTAACTAAATGTATTTCTTATGATAGTATTTCTGAATGATTTTACATTATTATAATAAAATTTTCATTTTATTATACGACATATTTTGAGGGTATTATAGTACGCAAGAATTCTCCAAAATTATGTTAAAAATAGTAAAGCTTTGTTTATGAAATTAAACATGAAAACGACTTGAAAATATATTTACTTATACCTATTTTTAATCCATTCGTCTTGATTTCTTTGGAACCTCTAGCGATTTCTCACAGAACATCAAAGTGCCTGCCAAACCCCAGTTGAAAATATTGCTTTAAACTAATGGCTTAGAATTTCACAACGATAATGGATAAGATCACATCGAATCACAGTACTCTGTTAAATGTAAGAAATTGTAGATTGTATTTTAAAGATGAAATCACTGATCTTTGGACAAAAACTTTATGATCTAATTTTCAGTCGCAGAACTATAATGCATTCAAAGATTGTTTTTATTTTGTTATAGTAGAACAGCCGTCCATCCAAGTTTTCGCATTATCCAGCGTTTCTTAAACTTTTTACTCTTGCTGAACCTTTTCAATAATATTTATGTCTCAGGGTACACCTACGTAAAAAGTTAAGCTATTCACCATTATTTATTAGCCTACTCATCACTGCTTCTGGGAAATCATTACTGAATTTTAAAAGGACACAGATTTCCGACAAAGAAATGCTGCCCTGAGTTACCTTTAAAGTACAATTCCCTGCTTTTAAACATGAGTTGTCGTAGATACTTTATGAAGCGTAAAAATACTACATTTCTCTCCTAAAAAAATATCCAAATAATTTCTCATATAGGCTGGCGAAATGACGTTGAAATTCTGCTTTCGCGAAATGAACGGCAAGATGACTCCAAACTGTGGATATTTTGGAGCTAAAAGGATATCAGAAATATTTATTAACCGCTGTGTAAGGAAAGATACTTTTGAAAAAATTGTTTTAAAAGTTGAAATGACAGCACGTATTGCAAAATCTTAATATTGCATAACTTTTTATGTTAGCCCCACTACTAGAACAACGATAAACACATTGCATAAAAGAGCGAAAAAACTAGTGCCGTACCAGAGAAAGTAGGCATGAACGTGATTTTTCTCTCTTTCTAGGTAAGATGAAATTCACTAAGTTATGAAAGGAAGCTAAAAAGTGACATTATACTATGTAAATTGGAGACATTTCTTATATCCATAAATGTGATCATCATTGTGTCCTGTTTTTCACTACTAAGCCAGCGTTGGTTGATCCACAACGTCAGTAAACCTAACTTTTGGCACTATGAAAGTTTCCTTCATTTATTTGTTTGCTTTATTCATTTATTGTTTAAAGACGCCAAAGCCAGTGGTGTTCTGTGACTTTTATCGAAGGGGACTAAACCCCTCTATGAGAACAGCTCACGTACAACGTTCGTGGTCATATGAAAGAAATGAAATTCATTGCTAGTGTTTATTTTTGTTCGGAGAGATACTGATCACATTTACATGAGGTCATCTAAGGGGGTGGCCGTCATGACAGGATTTATTGTATATTGAATACTATGACTAATGAGTACAATGCTGAATAAAATGCTTTGAGGAATTTATGAAATTGGCTAAAGAGGAGAAGTCAAAATGATGTTACCGTAATAAGTAAATAACTTCTTTCATCTGATGGAGGTCATAACATCAAAACAGATTACTTCTTATTTTGCATGCCATTAATCTTTTTCAAATTATACAGTATTCCACTTCATGTTTCATGCTTGTACAAATGAGAACATGTAGAGTACTCTAAATTTTGTCTTTTTTTTTGTGTGTGTGTGTGTGTGTCATTTGAAATTATATTTCCTCGAAAACATGGCAAGCAAGCGGTAAAGACCATAGAGTTGTGACACGGGCAGCTTATGAGAGCGTTGTCATAAAACGGCGTATCAACATGAGCTTCGTAATGATTTCTTGAGTGAGGACTAATTTTTCGTTAAACTTTACTCAACGTAGTTTTAACTTGTGATTATTATATCAATATATTTTAATTAGAATTTTTTCACACACTCTAACAATGTTTTCATGAAGACAAGCTAAAATATAGCACTAAAAGTTAAATTAATTTCGTTTCTAAAAATCAAGAGAAAATTAAAATTTCTTGCTACTTACCGCCAGTAGTTAAATAGCACATCTAAGGTAGGTAGGGGAACATGTGAAGGCTAGCTAATACTAAAGGGTGTCTCAAAAAGAACGCCGTATTTGAATCTACTATAAATCGAATTTATTTATTTGAAAGAAGCAAGCAAAATACTCCATTCTCTTCAGGAGATATTGAGATTATACGTGAAACACAATATCGTGCATATGACCGCCTACCTGCTAGCCCTACAAGCAATCGTTCTGTCCATGAAATTAACCATCATTCGCTCAGACATTTACCCATCAACTTCGTTGAGAACCCGTTGAATTTCTTGTTTGAGTTCTAAGAGATTACGGGATTTGTTTTAGTAAACTCGTGACTTATTGTACCCCATAGAAAAAAGTTACAAGGTGTCAGGTCACAAGATCGACATGGATAGGTTTGGTCTCCTCGTAACGAGATTAGTCTGTCTGGGAACGTCTCACGCAGCAGAGCGATTGTGTCTCTTGAAGTGTGGCAAGTTGCACCGTCTTGTTGGAACCACAAATTTTCGATGTGTATTTGATCCAACCGGGGCTAAAGGAAATTAGTGAGCATCGCATGATAACGAACTCCATTCACCGTGACAGCCCTTTCTTGGTCATCATAAAAAAAATAAGGGCCGATTAAACCCCCACTTCAAATTGGACACCAAACCGTGGCACGCTGAGAATGCATGTCTTTTTCGTGAACTAGTCTTGGATTCTCTGATCCCCATATGCAACATTTGCCTCACTCCGGCCACTTCGAGAGCGTCCCGGGCGTCTTGAACCAGTTTTTTTTTTTTTTTTTTTTTTTTTTCAAATTTCTTGATCAACCTACGAACAGTGGTTTCATTTGGTGCATTGTTGTGTCCCATAATCGCACGGAGTTTTCGGAACTTTTTCTGCCAAACTTTCACCATTTTTATAGTGAGTTTTCATAATCAACACTCGCTGTTTTGTACTGTATCTTTCCATGACTATACACCACAAACATTAACCTGGAAAACAAAAGCACAGTATCAAAACATAACCTCAATGATAACAAAACACGGAAAAATAATGTTGCCAACAACAACAACTAAAAATAACAGACTTTTCAAATCTCGCGTTCTTTTTGACACGCCCTTTACTTCCCCGCATGGAATCGGCAACATCCAAGCTGTTCCCATTCCTGAGAAATTCCGATTAAATTTGAATGGCGTGCGGCTTCAAAAAATTCAAATAACGTTCCTTTTAATACTTTTGAATATTAGGTAAAAATATACTTGTAAAGGTCAATACATAGAATATTTAGGGGTCTAGCTCAGTCCTTCTAGTCCACTGACGGCACGCAGCTGAGCAAAGTATACTAGAGCTATTAGCTAATGGGAAGGCATGGCTTCAAGGACGACTTTCTCAGGAAAACCTGTTTGTGGTTATGTGACACATCAGTAAAATCCCGAAATCATCCATGCAACCATTTAACTCAACTATTTCGCGCATCAAACCGGTCACCGAGATATAAGCCCAGGTCTTTAAGTACCACCTTTCGGAGATCTAAGCCATCCTACAACTAATAGACCAATATTTCGAAACCCTTTTTATCGAAAGCCTTTTTAAAGCGAATATTTTTCGAAACCCTTTTTAAAGAAATTGAACTAAAAATATTTCTTCTTAATTAAAATGGTGCATAAAACTGACATGTTGCATTGTAGCTAGCATATAAGCATAGGATTTACGTAGGCGAGTAATTTAAATCACAGTGCGAATATCCGCAATTAGTTTCACAAATTTTATGGAATTCTCAGAAATTTCTCGAATATTAAATAAATGCGAGAATTCAGAATTTGTAAGTGTTGGATTTTCATATTTAAATATTTTTTTCCTTAATATTTGCCAAAGGGCTTCTTCTAAATTTAAAAATCGTGTTACAGGACTATTGATACTATATGAAAAAAAAATGCGTGCATATACAATACAGTATCTCAAAATATTGTATATTTAAATGAAAATATGTGTCTTATACAACATTACTTGCTTCATATTTTAGTGCTAGCATTATCTGAATATGACTAGTTTAAAAATCTAAACATTAGTTTGAATACATGTGCCCCACCGTATAAATTTACATAATTTGAAAACATGTGCCCCACCGTATAAATTTACATAATTTGAAAACATGTGCCCCACCGTATAAATTTACATAATTTGAATACATGTGCCCCACCGTATAAATTTACATTATTAGAATACATGCCGCCCACCGTAAAATATAGAGCCCCACCGTATAAATTTAACGAGCAAGGCAAATGTCCTCGATTAACTTACTATAGACCCATGTAGTTTGTCTTTTCTTCCTGTGATAAAATAAAAACAGTGTATTAATGGTATGACATGTTAGACTCGTGACGAGATGGAGTTTATTCTTCGAAATGTTGACTATTTGTTTTATTATTAGTTCATGTTAAAGCCATATAAATACAATGAAACTGTGGTAATGAATTTTACCCATTAATATATCCTCTCAATGAGATATATGCCTTTATAAAAAATATGAGCTTGTCAAAATTATATTACACGTGTAAAATTTTTGCTTTTTACTGGTAAAGAAATCGTTTTCTTTACTGAGAGACGAATGACAATTATTTTGAACACAGCCTCAGCCAGTTGGGTGGCTTTAGGCAATAATACACGCAAGATTTTATTTGGGTGTTGTCACCCTGATTTATTAACAACCGGTTTTGAAAAGACAGCAAGGCCATCTTTTTTAAAAGCCTAGCTTACATAAATGTCATTTTAAATTACTTTAATAATAACAAATCAATTATCTTAACTGGGCATTCAAGATTCAACAGCTCGTGAATGAATTACCTACCCTTCCATTTAAAATCAGAATTGAAATATTATTAATATGACCTTTAATTGCTTCCAAATTATTGGCTGGGTTCTGATGTCTATTACTACTACAGTGTATAATGGGTGTTAATTTATAGTTTTTCAGCTTCGTTTAGCTCATTTGCATTCAGATTCAAAACTTAAACATCAATGTTTATGGTATTTAGTTCATCACTTTTTGAATTTTTTTAAGGAAAATAGATGTTTCATTTCCTTTTATTATTCATATGAAGGCAAAATAGGCAAATAATACTCACATCACGGAAGACGATAGCGAGCAGCTTGTGTGGAATAAAACATCATATGTATTATACATAACTTCATATTTTGAGACGTAAATGTTCAAAAGATTGGGAACAATTGTGATGCCTAGGGCATTGCGATGCCTAGGCAAAACTTTCTCTCTTTTATTTTTCACACTAGACGGAATTTTTCAGGTGTTGTTGTTTTCATTTCTTTCAAATCACGTTCAGAATAAAATAATTGTGTCTCCAGCCGAAAGCGAAAGGGGGGGAACATACTAATCTCATAAAATGCATGAGCCAGTTAAAAACAATCAAAAAGAAAAAGAAAGTCTGTAGTTTCAATAATACATTGATATTTTTCAATTTATACAGTTTTGCATTCCTTTCCCTCCCCCTCCCTAGGAAAAAAAAGGAAAAGCAAATACCGAAACAAACAGTCCAGATTTTTAAATTGAAATGCTTTTTTTAATACGTCAATGACATTTTCAAAATGATGCTACAAAGTTGATGAAAATAGATCAGTGTACTGCTATTGCCATTAACTTTCAGTCAAATTATAACAGGAAATTAGAACTCTTATTACTGCTAAAATAATATCATTTTCAGTAGAAATTCTATTAGTAGTCTAGATTTCATTTTAACATTATCAACCACTTTAGGTAAACAATACAGCGCAAACTGATATTTAACTAGGAATTAACCGGAATCTATTTCAAGATTTTTTCCCTCAAACGCCAAACGTTAGCATTTGTCGAAAATGTCCGATTCCATCGTCATTTAGCTGTCTCATGATCAAAAACTTTGCTCAAAATGAGCCACAGAAGACTTTTCAAGAGCTTTAGATATATTTCAAGAAAAGATCGTGTTGGATACTTTTGAGGCAGGGAATCTTCTCACAACAGACTATTCTGATCCGACAGTAAATGTGAATGTTGCTACCGATAACTATTTACAAATAATGTTGCATACAGAGTTATATACATAATTTTTTCCCATGCTGTGAAATTTTATTCCATCACTTATAAACAACGTCGTCAATGTGTTTGGCTTTTGAAAGAGTAATGAAAAGTGGTCATTACTGCAATTTATATTTTTAATTTTGATTGCTATCTAAGCTTTTAGAATATTCACGCACAACAATGCAGTTACAAATTTAAATATTCAGTAATTTATAACTAACTCCTAATAACTATTTTCACTTTAAATTAAGAGTAACAGACTATGCAACATATTTACGAAGTGCGAACATATTATGTTTGCATTCAGCACTAGGGATGCTAATAGTGGTGGAGTGGATATGATAGCTGAACATTAGTAGTTCAACCCAGGTTCGGATTTCGGCAAACTGACTAGTTGTAGTTACATGAGGTTTCTGGTGATTTTATCTGCATGCTTAACAAGAATACGAGCTAGTTTTTCTTTCACAGTCTTCCAATAAACTTTCTTCCTTTAAGGAAGACAACCTTACTTGCTTTGCCGTAATTGATTAAATAAACAAACTAACAACTTTTGGTATAACAATATAGTATTAGTAGCATGTTTAAAAAGAGAGCTATTCGTATTTTCAAACTATTTTTATTTCTAAATAAACTGCTGACTTTTGGTGCTTGGAATTTTATGAAATTTTCATTTAACTTTCTGGCAGTTGCCAATATTTCTAATTAAGAGTGGCTTGTAATGTTCGATGAAATTATACTTTGTTGTCAGCAGATTTAAAATTATGAAAATTAATTGTTTAGTTTATAATTTTTGGTAATCAGATATTAAGGGTACAAAGAAATTTTGGAAATACTTTATCAAATATTTTCTAAAGCCTACAACCTTTTTAATTCATAAAAAAAGGTAGATTCTTTTCTTTGTTGTTTTGATACCAGTTCTCACAGTATACTATGTATGACAAGCTGTAAATACTATCAACGGGAATTTCAGCTTGATTTTCCTAAAATAAATGCTTTCATCTTTTCAATTTTAATTCTACTCTCCGTAATTTAATATTTTTCCATTGGTTAATTCAGTATTTTATTTTTTCTCTTTTTGAAATAAAAGTGCACATTTTGTTTTATAAGCTACTTCATTTTTCACCCAAATACAAAAGCGCCTTAAGTATTTTTCCGTAAATGCAATGCAAGCAGGTTTACTCAGTTAAAGAAGAAAGATTTCTCAATTATTTTCTCTAATGGATAAGACATTTAAGACAATAGCATACGAATAAAAGCAGATTATATTATTTTTAAATGACTGAAAAATCAGTTTTTTTCACCTTTGACAAAATACGTCTGAAATTCCTGACTAGGATAGCTATTTTATCTGAGATATAAAAATTTAAAAAAAAAGAAGAAAAGAAAACAGAAAGGCTAAAAAAGTGTCTGCGGGTGACACAATATTGTGTATATCATGGTTTAATCCTAGTGAATGATTAGAACAACAGAAAAAAGGGATCAAAGAAGGTATTTTGCAGGTTGAATGGCGTGAAACGATTAAACACCAAACAAAGAACCGAGAGTTAAAACCCCAGATAAAAAAAAGAAAAATATTTTTTTCTTAATTCCCCTTCTTTCTTATTCTTTATCCTGTCGCTTTTTTACTTTTTTCAAATATAAACGTAAACGCTACGTAAATGAGAAAGGTAAACCGGTTTAGAGGAAAGTGTCTGCATTAGATCTAAAGAATCTATTATTAACACGCAGTATTTATCTTCATAAATAAGTCTATGCCTATCAAAAAGTTTAATTATTGATATAAAGCATGCAACACATGGGAAAGCTATGTGATGCGATCGCAGCTTATTATGGAATACTTTCTTAAGAAATCTGGACAGTCTTTTCATTATCGATTCCTTTTTTAGCCTGGAGAAGAGCTTGAAGAGAAAATATCGGCTCTTGTTATATTCTATTCTCTCATCCGTTTTATAATATTCAAGTTTAATTTGTCATTCACTCTTATTAATCTGTTAGTTAAGTAATGTAATCGATATTAAGTAAGCTCATTACTTTCCAAAGAAAAGTGAAAGCTGCATATAAACAAACCTTTCAAATTTATGTCCTTAATCCTTTATTTTAGTAATTAACCTCAGCAATGCAAAACTTCTGCCAGCCCACAGATTTAACTATTATATAAAATAAAGTCCTAAATCCTTTTTTCCGACTAGTTAGCTTTCAGCCGTGATGAGGAAGTGTTATAAAAATATTAAACTGAAATTACCAGATGAACACAAAGAAAGCTTGCAATAGTTAAAATACTTTTTTCATAAAAAGTTTGGTTTGGTTTAGTTGATTATGCCAAAGCACTCTAGGGCCATCTATCCTAAGTGGGATGCCTTCGCGGAGGAGTTACTCATCGAAATCCGCTCAAACCCACGGTACACATGAGGAAAACCACGAAAACGCCCTTTCGCCTGGAATCGAACACAGTTTGGAAGTACCAGTGTTCAGCGACTTTACCGCTCGGGCGCTGATGTGGTGGTCAGTAGCGGAGGGCTTGGATTACATAATTACGGCATAACCTACTATTTATGGGAAAGAGTGTTTTCATGGAAAGCATTCTAAGTGATACCTATCTGAAGTCGTCACACGTAAAAAAAACCTCTTTAACTCGAGCTGCCAACGTGTTCAGTCGATGGGAATGGAATACGGAGCAAATTACCAGTGTTTCACCCTTTAGCCTCTAGGCTCTTGGTTGCTTCCCACCCTCAGTTGTTTTTTAATTTCCGTAATATTAAAAAAATAATTGAAAACATTTTAATATTCACAGCAAATATCTGAAGTCGCCTAAATAAAATGCTGAGTGTGCTGGAAAGGAAAGATATTAAGCGACTTATCGCTAGGCCGCTGGTGGACCCCGTAGACTTAAAAGAATACTTATGTATTATTCCTTCGATTGTAAAAGTTGGTTATCATCGAACCATGGAATTTGGCAAATATACCGCTAAAGTTCTGCTAATCGTTCCTGCGGAATTCTGAGTTGTACTTTTATCTGCATCTAACAATAAAACATTCGTCAGTCTGTGTGCACAATTCACCAAATAAGCATTGCTGCGGTAGATTTTTTGACTACCTTACTATCTGCACATCGTTAAAAGGCTTTCGTCAATTTGTACTATTTCGTTTAGTCCTTCCAATTTTACCGGAAGCTCTTTTTTTTTTTTTTTTTTGACAATATGACAAGAAACTTCCCGCAGGTAATTGGTTTAGTCTGTTGCGGTCTTATCTGCCATATCCAGCTATTCTTTTCCTATTCAACAGATGTTAATTATTTAGACCAGCTGTAAATAAAACTGAGTGCACTCACAAATGGGATTTTAGACCTTGAATTCATTTTTTTAATACTATGAAAAAATAGAGCAATAACAGTTAATTTATATTATCCTTGTTCATAAAAACAAAAAGCAGCTCATTGAGAATCAATCCGGTCAACGAAGGCATAGTTCTCACGAGTGTGTTGTGACATCACGCTTATCCATAAGCGGTGCTTATGCATAAGCGCGCTGCGGAAGATTTTTTTGACTACCTTACTATCTGCGCATCGCTAAAAGGCTTTCGTCAATTTGTACTATTTCGTTTAGTCCTTCCAATTTTACGGGAAGCTTTTTTTTTTTTTTTTTTTTTTTTGACAATGTGAGTGACAATATAAACGAGCTATGAAATATGCTAGTCTTCCGTAGCATATTTCATAGCTCGTTCAAATCTTAAGCAATAATAAGAAAAATTCAATACCACAATACCATATAAGCCGTTTTTTAAGAATATTATAGATTTTAACTGTGGTGAGATAGTTTAGTTTGGTCATGTTTGTGAAAAAGATTTTCTCCTTTTCGATTAACCACAGTCTGTGAATGTACTTTGTTTTTATTATCTCACTGCTGGTAAATCAATGCTCATTGCCTTCTTATTACGCAGAACAAAACGTGTGGTGATACCACATGGTTAATTACACAGAACAGTAAACAATAGTGGTTAGGATTAATAGGAATGCATACGAAGAATGATTAACCACAATGAAGTTTAAGGTTCACATTCTTATTCCTTTTATTCCAATAGTTCAATTACTTTCTTTTCTATTCTTATTTCTTTCATGAACTATGCGTCGTCACTACGTGCTTACCATTAGAAGTTCCTCCTTACCCCAGAGTGCTCGTAGAAATTTGCAGCATTAGAAGAAGAGAGAAATTTATCAATCGCGGAATGTTCATGTTATTTGCGGCTTTAGATTTTTTTCTCATTTCTTTGAAATGCCTTTACTTATCTAATGTTCCTATGAGCTAATAATTACAGAAAGGATGAATGAGTTAAGTTATATTTTTGCACCTAAACAAACGAATTTAATATCTCAGTAAATAAATATGGTATTTACATTTTTACTCATGAAAGTTCAGTAAATGGAGAACTAAACTGAAAGAGACTATCTTTTCTATTACTCATTATAATAGATTTAGTTATAATAACTTTAGTTACTTGCTAGAGTAACCTTTGTATTATAGTAGGGTTATTCTAACTTTTCTTTTCCAAACCTCGTATTTGTTTATTATTCAGATTCAATCCAAATTTTACTATTTGTACTGAGCACTTGTAAAACTCGTACGATGTTCTGCAATCTAATCTCAAAATTCTATTTTACTTCATTTGTTCATTTGAACTGTCAACACTCACAGTTTAAATTCCAGTGGCTTCTGTAAAATTAAGAGCAATTTGCGGTAATTATATTTTAATTCTTTAAGTTAATTATTTCACAATTATAGTTTTCATACTAATCATTAATTTTGTTTAATAATTACAGTTTTCAAATATATAAGAAGTTTTAGGAATAGGTTTACTTTTAAAACTTAACATTTATTCTGGATATTTAAGTTTTCGTAATAAGAGTACTAAAAAGTACTATTTCCTTTATTTTTTTCATCTTAATTATTTGCAATTTTGAAGAAATATTGAAGAACTCAAAGTAAGTTCTTTTTCCACTGAAAAACCAAAATGTTAGACTGTTACGGAAATATCTGATATTGCGGATGACAAGACATTTTTTATTTTTTAGAAATTTAAATATTTTTCTATCCTCTCTGTCCACTTTCTAGGAACGAATGTTACACTGAAGGAGATTTTAAAATACATGAGCTTTTCACCCTTTTTACTGCCTTTTTTGCAATTCTAAGGAACCGCGTTAATATGCGGGTTAATATATTCCGCCTCCAGACGTGTTTTTGCAACATTTAGATCTTTTTTTTGTGGAAAGTTATGAATCTTAGTCATATGTAGTTGCCCATAAAAATTTTTAAGAGCTGTAAACTCATTTCAGCGTGACGAAGAATTCTTGCAGAGAACTTAACTCAGCAGTCCCAAAGCATTAAGTTCTCTAGCTCTGTACGTCCTACTTGATAATTCTACGTGCTAATTTCAAATTCAGACGAATTATTCACGGCATTAGGCGCAGGACGTCAAATAAAGAAAGACTTCGTTGGTGACCCTATGTCTTTCTTGCGACTTTTTTACCACCTCTGAGATATATGTTCCCAGCTATTCCCACGCTGCACTGCAGTAATTTTTGAAAATGGACTGAACATACCGCTCAGTAACTCTTTTCTCTTTCTCCGCCTCTACGACTTAGCATACAGCAGCTCATCTTTTGCGTTTACTAATTCTCCTGCTATCTGCACTTTTTGAATCCGACGTCTAGAGATTTTGCTTTGTAAGTGCAGAATGTGAGATAAGAAATGTGACGCATTTAAAAATACTCAACCTACTTTTTACAAATCTTGTGCAGTGAGGTACATATCTAAATGAAGAGTAAAGAAATTAAATACGCAGGATTTGCTCAACTAATCATTTATCATCCAAAGAAGCAGGTGTATAGCTTTAATATATCTTTTTATAATATCATATATTTACCTGCTCTTTGAAACCCTTGTAAATTCTGGGTGCTTTTGTGTTTTACCCTACGCATAAAGAGAGTACAAGTCAGTTTCACTTAGAAAATCATCCACAAAAACACTCCTCTCCTCAGGCAGGCAGCTTTTGCGTGTTTCTTTCTATGAATCAATAAATAAACATTCCCTGTAAGCTCTTTTAATTAGATAATTTTTCATCTCTATTTCTCAGATTTACTCAGCTTAATTACTTCTGCATCCGCTTTCCTCTTTTGCATCAGCTCCAATTAATACAGCTGTGCTTAGATATATCTTTACGATAAATGGCACCATTAAAAATATTCTTAATGCAACTTCTAAGTTCGTAAACTAATGACCTATGTAAATTATCTTCAAAAGAGCTAAGTTTAAAACTCCTTTAACACCCTTTATTACTAAAATTATTTGATTTTTAAATTGATTTTTGACAATATGTTTTGTCGTGAAAGTTAGATTTTTCACGTTTATTAAAAATATTCTCTTTTATCTACTGTGAAGAATGACGTTATTCATTTTTTAAACATGCAGCCTACTGCATAATTATGGTTTTTGATTGCAAGGCTTTATTTATTTACTTTTTCTGTTTCTTGTAGCATTGAATTCTGCTCAGATAAGATATAGGAAAGTATAAAACTGATTTGCTTCAATATTCTATTAATTTCAGCAGAAGTAATTTATCATTTGATGTCATGTCATTTAATAACAGGCACACTTCGGTTACCTATATGTATAATTTATTAACTGCGTGTATTTCTTGATGCCCATCCCTATGATTTTTAATGTCGTTTTAATCAGATATAACTGCGCCTCATTTACTTGTTTAATTTGTATTAGGAAAGAAATTACATAGTTTCCGTGCAGTTTAAAACGAAATTACCATACTTCAATTTATAGAAGCACCATTTTAGCAAACAGATGATAATGTTTTTATAATTGTAGACATTGAATTGAACACGAAATATATTATTTGCGCTGCCGTTTCTGTGGCGAATCTTTGTATACTCCAGCCATGTTCGCTCTATTACCATATCCTTGACCCCAAACAATTTGAATGTCGAGGTCATCTTTTCTAATTTATAAACGATTTCATTTGCTAAACCACTACCAGTTTCATCTTTTGATTTTCTGAAATCGATAAAGCTTTCTTTAATGATTATGGATATGTTACACCTATCTGTAAGAATTTCACATTTTTAATTATAAGAAACATTTGGGTATAGTCATGAAGAGAAAAAAAACCTCTTCTTTGATTTTAGAAAGCATTTCAAACTGAATATGGCTGCTTGAAAGTAAAATGTATTATCTTGCTCTTTAGAAAGATGTAAAACACATCCCTTTCTATAATGACTTACATGCTACTTGCTATTTCTGTCGTTAATGCACATACATATTCTACGTATTCCTGCTCTCCATCTACCAACAATCCATACGTAGTTATAAACGTACTTGTATATATACTTATTACTTGTTCAAAATGAAATTTGTTCTCATTATGACATGCAAAAATCTGCAACACTTCATCATCAATGACTTTGTTTTCGTTTGATTGATTACTGCAAAGCACACGAAGACTATCTACCTAAACTGCGGATCGCTTTAGGGAAGACATTTTTAGCTAAGCTAGCTTGGAAAGAGTGAATCTGTTTCATTTTCAGTACAAGAAATACACGAAAAATAGAACATCTCTGATATGTTCGGAGTGGTCAGATTAAAGTCATCGTTAGAAGTCGTCCAATGTTTGAAGTTGTCAAAAATGTCTTTAAATAAACAAGCCAGTTGCGATACTTTATCTCTCTATTAAAAACAATGTCCCCATTCTCAGGAAAAATCTGCCTTCCTGTGAAATAACTTCTCTAAAAAGTGGCTCTTGTCCTTGATTCGATAATTTTTGTTAATAAAAATTTTATTTTTTTCTAAGTTATGATCATGATCGAGGATCATTGAAATTTATTAAATTAATGTGCACTTCATCTCATTCAGAAATTTCAAATACTTGATATACTTTGAAACAAACCTGTTAAATTCTTCTGAAACTTGAATATCATTTATCTGTTAATACTTTGCTGTGTTTTTAGGTAACTTAATTTAAATACCGCATTTTTCGAACCAGTCTTGCGATTGTATAGCTTAAATATCGTTCCGTAATAGGACCTTGAAACAGGAAATTAGCTTAATCTTAAAGGCTGATTATAGCAAATTTAATGAAGAAAAATTGCTGTCGAATGAAATCTGTGAAACGGAGAAACCGAAAACATGAATTACTTACGAAAAACTCTTAGAAATGTTACTCAAATAAACATAAAAGGTTTTTGAAAATGTGTTTATGTTATTTTTTTTCAGAAATGATAACTTAAATAAAAAAATACGATATAATAAAACAGATAGAGAGAAAATAATTACCTCCCGATTTATAGCATTTTGTTTTCCAAATTGTGTTTACCGACAAGAATTATACAATTCTTAGTGCCTGGAATGTCTACATATAGTCTCACTTGGCATTTGGCTCATTGCAAATTGATTGCGAATAGGATTCCTTTTTAAATATATTTATAAATAGCTTCATCTAGTTGATTATTTCAAAATGTTCCAGTTTTTCACCAACATACTGTAGTATGAGATGCGGTTTCGTTACACAAACTTTGCAATAAATTACTTGTATAATTAATTTATTTACACTTTCAAAATCCTTAACTTTTCCTAAATGCATTGTAGTAATCATAATTAGACATTTTAATTTTGTTGCCTGAAAGCGAACCCAGCTAAAACTCCCAGTATTCAGCGGTTTTATTCACTAGGTCATTGGTAAAGCGTAAGTTCCAATGGAAAGTTTACGTTAAAAACTAATCTTTAATAATGGTGTAAAAGTGATAGAATTGCTATTAATCGCTTATAATTAAGTACCTGATGGCTATCTAAATGAAGAATGCATTCATGAACGATTTACGAGAGAAACTATTTCGTGATAATATTACAGACGGGAAAAAACTACGAATACGCCCATGCTACCAGCCCATTCGCTGGGATTCGGATCCAGATCGAATTTCCAATGCTTAGCTGCTTTATTCACTCGACCTCTGGTGGATTATATAGTATATTGATTTGCTTATTTATTTATAATGCATTGGCCTGATGGCTAATGATATGGTTATTTTATTTGTTGGGCTTCTGTAAGAGCCGCCTAGACGGAAAAGGGGTTTGACTGCCGTACCGAAGAGCCCGGGATGAAATCTCGGAGAAGGCAAAAATATAAGTTATTTGTCTCTTCAACAGGAGGCAATGGTGGCTCACCTATTAGGTGCATCCATAATAAAGTGACAACCGCTTCCGGTAGTAAAAGTGGCCAACGCCTATAATGGCTAGTGCGCATCATTGGAAAAAAAACTGTTTCTGTAAGTGCGTATTAAAGTTTTAGCATTACCTGCAAATCAATACCCAAGTCCTTGAAAACATGTTTTGTAAATTCATTTTGCCTCAAAAAACTGAGAACATATCAATGTTTTCACTTTCGTGATGAAATTTGTTATACGAACTTAAAGCCACACTTTTAAATACAAAATGGCTCCTCGAAAAGAAATCAGCATTGACGTAAGGAAATTCCTACTAAGATTATATATAAAAAAAGGAAAATTTTATTGTGGAATAGTTAGAATTGTTGGTAGAAGCCACACGTGTGTCCAGAAAATCATTGGAAAATTTTAAAGTGTTGAATTGATTGAATGTAAAAGTGGAAGAGGAAAGAAAGTTATTCCGTGTGATGCTGCCAAACGGAAAATTTTGGGGAACGGTATCAAGATTAAGCCTAAAGTAAGTGTGGTCAAACTTGCTACAGAAACTTTTCAAATCATTAACAAGGGCCCACCAGCGGCCGAGCGCTAAAAGTCGCTGAACACTAGCAGTTCGGTCCGAGGTTCGAATTCCGCGAACGGGCTGGCTGCATGGGCGTTTTTGTGGTTTTCCCCATGTGTAACGTGTATACGAGCCAGTTTCCCTTAGAAAGTCCTCCACGAAGGCCTCCCTCCTCTTAGGCAGATAGCCCTAGTGTGCTTTGCCATAATTAAATACACCATACACCAAATCATTAACAGACGTGTAAGTTCTAAAACTGTGCGAAATGTAATTAGACAAGCTGGATATAAAACTAGAGTTGCTAGAAAGATACCATTCATCAACTTGAAAAATCGTTTGGAGTTTGCAAAAACTCATCAACTGAAGATGAAAAACTTTTGGAAGACAATTTTGTCACTGATGAAAGTAAATTTATTATTTTTGGCAGTGATGGTGGTTGCACCATATGGAGAAAGCCCAACACCGCTTTGGATCTAAAAAAAATACTTCCTACAGTTAAACATTATGGTGGCTCTGTCATGGTTTAGGGTTGTAGGGCTTCAAATGATAAAAAATTTAGTTTTTATAGACCTAGCCAATAACCTAAAAGAAAGTGCTAAAAAGTTAAGTTTAGATCGAAATTTCGTATTCCACCACTACAATGACCCCAAACACACGGTATATAACGTCGAAATATGGTATCTTTTTCATTGTATACAGCAGTTACATACATCACTATAGTTTCCAAACATCAGTGTCATAGAAAATCTGTGGGGCACACTCGAAACAACGCTCCAGAAATAAAAAATTAAAACCAAATTTAAAACACATGTTGCAAGAAGAATGGGATAAAATAACTTCAGATACGACCAAAAAGTTGGTCGAATCGGTACCGACATTTGGAAGAAGTCATAAAAGCGAAAGGATATGCAACAAAATGTTGACACTGTTTTATATGTGAGATATTACAAAAATTTCATTGGTATATTAATTTTTGAGTCAAAAATCTGCATATGTTTATTTAAAATGCTTCTAAATTTTCCCATTTCAGAATTTTTTGGTTGATTATTCTTTATTTTTACTCTAAGTTAAACCATTTGTTATGTGTAAAAATAAAAACATGTTTGCTCTGCTTGGTAATGTGTTATTTATAGTGAAAGTTAGAATTATTAAGTAAACGTAAAGTGTATTCTCAATTGTTTGAGCCACTGTATGTTATAGTTGTAGTCGATTCCGTTTAAAGCTGAAGATGTTTTGAATACAAAGTACATATAGATGGCTTACGTTCCATAGAGATGTCATGTTCTGAAAAAGTGACAAAGTGACTCGTGGTCTCGGAAACTAAGAGTTAAGCTCATTTTTAACGTGGATAATTAGAAATGTTAACTCATACCTATGTTCTACTTACAAAATAAATAAGTTAATAGAAGTAAAAATACAATTTTATATAAGGGGAATGGATATTAAATTCGTACATGCGCATAATAGGTTAACTAATTATTTTTTGCTAAAATTCCGAATTTTTAGCAAAACACTGCATTAAAATACTGACTAACAGGAAAATCATACAAATATTTGTTTTCTGTTTTAAGAAAATTACACTTGCTCTTGCCACTTAATGAAATCAACCTATTATATAAAATTTGAGAAAGAAAGAAATACATAAAATAGAGATTTTCAAATAATTTATCACCGAATCCAGAGGTTTAAAAAACAATTTTACACATTGAAATTAAAATGTTTACAGTTATTTTTCTATTTGGCGGTCGAAACAATGTAACATTACGATTTTTTTATTGCATATATGCCATGTGGACTAAAATGTCTTCATATTACAGAATAAGCATGTCTTATATTCCGACTGTACTCCTGTCGCACCAAAAGAAGCTAAGAAATGACCCGCTGAAGTGACTGATTTAGGGTCTTCTCAGGTGGGATAAAGTGGTGGAGATGGGGTTAAACTGAGCTTTTAACACTGAAAGTTAGAGTTGTTTGGTAGTTTTTTAATGTTTTAAGTAATAAATAATCTAATATCGTAATTATGCCGCTCAGATAGGTGCCTCTACAATAATATAGCCACCCTTTCTGGCCTTAGGAGTGGCCAGTGCTAAACAGGCGTGTGCCTGCCATTAGATAAATATCGTAATTACGATTTAATAAGATTAAAACTAGGCCATTTATTTTTTTGATAGATGCCTATACAGATCGATTGTATTATATATGAAAAAGGATAAAATGGTGGACGAATTTCCACTGGAAACATTAAATTTATATGCATTTTGACCCGAAAAAGAAGAATTTCTCTTCGATTATGAATTCGTTTCTTTTATATGCTGAATTAAAAGCATTTTGGAGTTCCGATATATTGTTCAAAATATAAAAAGTCTATAAAAATTAATTTTGAGACACTGATACAAACAACGGCAGTTGTTACAGAATCGATTAAAATAATAAAATAACAATAAAATTATTGTTATCGTTACGCTTTATTTTTTATGCAAGTAATAGCGGACATTCGAAAGAAAAGTTTGTAGTAAACGTGCATAATGTATCTCTTCCTAAGCGTTATTTATTAGCTATACTAGTACCATAAACGTTAATAAACTTGTTACAAAATATTATTAAACAACAAATATTGTTTTTATGTGCGTCATTTAGATAAGGAGCATATTGTAATGTAAAGATGGTATGTGGTATAACTACGCAACAGTTTAATTTTTTTATTCGTGGGTGGATTTTATAAAAAAATGAATATATTAACACTAGAAAGAATTTTCGAATATTATTAATCGAAGCTAAATTGAAGGAATGTTTACATTTCAGATATGGGAATCATTAATTTTCTCTCAAAATACGGTAGTTTTCAAATTGTATTTAATCTCCATAATATGGTAACTTTTTAAATTGTAATTAAACTTTAATTCAATGTTATTCGTGAAAGATATTCAAACATAATTATAACTACTTTTACTTATCATTTTACTTAATGCAAACAAATCAGTAATAATGATTTTTCACCAAAATTAAAAAAAAAATAAAAATAAATAAATAAATAAATAAACGAAGCCATTTACTACGCACATTAAACTTACATTCACACAGTTCACACAATCGATTCGAATACTGAAGAGAGCAAGAGCTATTTAAAAAATTACAGCCACTTCGTTAAAAATGTAGCAGTAAGATTTGTAACAGTCATTGACGTGTCTTGTATCTAGCGTCGCCAAACATACTTAATAAATATTACTTAGGGTCAATGGCTCATTGGCAGTTGTCAGTAAAATATCTTCTTTGATGCTGTCAAACAAAACATTTAGAAACCTCTCACAAAGGATACTTCTGTAATACATGGAAAACTGACCGGTATTTCTTCACAACAAGCAGATTAAGTACATTAGTGGTAGGCCTCTTCTCTAAGGTGATCACTTCCATGAAAGTGCAAAACTACTTGGAACTACAGGTGGTCGTTGTGGAGACATTTAAATACATAATTTCTAAGAACTGCAAAAATTAAGTAGACAGAAGAATGTTACAAAATTTAAAATACCATTTTCTGTTTCCCGTTATTACTAAGTAAAATGGAATAATGAATGTATTATTTAACTGAGCTCATTGTAAGCAACTTGATTTATTATTGTTCTTAAATTAAAAAACTCCCGCATTTCTAGACTACTGTAGCATTGAAAACAAATGTAGAAGGAAATTGGGGAAAGCAAAAATTTAAAGGGGAATCTACTTCAAGGAAGTTGGGTGTTGAAAGAGAAAAAACTTGGACGTGTACAAAAGCAAATAGCAGCAATTGAGTTCGTGCTAACGGAAAAGACAAAAACGATATCTTTGAAGATTAAAGTGAAGCGTGACTGGTTTTCTACTGTATGGTTGTATAAATTTAAATTACTTCATAGAACATCATATCGTATCTTAAACGGAGCATCCCATGATTTCTCAGTCGAATTATTTATCCGGAATTTATCCAGTGACGTATATAGATATCAGCTAAAGACGTTTCCCCTCTTGATGAAAACAGTCTTTCCTTTCATCTCACGCCTTCAAAATCCTTAGCCTGTAAAGACTGATAAAGGCTCTGACCAAATACTGATGGAATGGATTGATTTCGATTATAAGTTACGGCAAAGCTGGGCTTTTTGAATAAAAGGAGGGATGATTTCGTGAAGAACTTTCTAAGCGAAACCAGCTCGTATACACGTTACACATGAGGAAAACCACGAAAACGCCCATGCAACTATCCCGTTCGCCGGAATTCGAACCCCGGAGTGAACTACCAGTATTCAGCGGCTTTACCGCTCGGATGTTTTGTGGACCCTTTTGAAATGGAAGGCGATAAATTTATTTAAAATTAATGTCATAAATACTATGATGTTTCGAAAAGTTGGATACTTTTTAATATACTTGCAGAATGCCTGAAAAAAAAAGAGCAAGCCATTAAGAAGAAAAAATAAATTTTTGCATAAAATTTAGATTTTTTTAATTTAATTTTTTTTTTATTTTTGGATATTTGATTCTTGAGATTTCAAAAAAAAAAATTTTTTTTTTACTAAAATATGAATAACATTTTAAGAAATTAAATATAGGATGATAAAATTGGGTAAAGCAATGGGCATAATGATAAAACTGTTTAAAGCAATGTATGCAAGTCATCCTAAATTAAAATGTCGATTATATATCTCTCTTATTTATATATCTTTTCTGAACGGAATATTGAAAGGCGTGTTAACTGTGCTTTACTGTATTTTCTCTTTTAATATACAGTGGCTCCCAAAAGTGTTCGTACACTTATAATTTTCATTGAAACAGGGCTCTATCCATTAATTAAAAGTAAACTTTCTCAATAAGATTTTAATAATAAGATCTATAATCTATTTGTAACAAATTTACATGAAATATTTTTTAAATATAGCGAAACATTATTTTTAAGAAATTAATAGTCAAAAAATGACAAACATTTTATCTCACAAAAGTCTCCATACTCTTCAAAAAAATCTTGACATATTAGCAAATATTTTCATTTTTCGTTAAATCAATATTTAGTAGGATATCCTTTAGCATCCACAACAGCTTTAAAACGTCTGGTATTTTACTAGTTTTTTTTTTTTAATTTCTGTATCAATGTTCAGCCGTTCTTCCATCATGACTGTTTTGAGTTCGCTTTTCTTTTGATGTCGTGTTTTCGTACTTTAACCTCCAGTTCTTTCCAAATGTGTTCTATGGGGTTTAAATCTGGTGACTAAGATGGTGTTTTCAAAATCTGTGGACAAATATAGAGAGACACCACAGGCGAACGTATGCTTAGGATCGTTATCATGAAAGCCGTATGCTTAGGATCGTTATCATGATTAAAAATAAAGTTGTTTCCAATAACCAAATTTTGGGCTGATGATTTTAAATTATCTCTTAAATATTTAATTAAAGAGAATGATTCATTATGCCATCAATAAATACCAATTTACTTAGTCCTGATGCTGCCATGCAACCCCACATAAGAACACCTCCACCGCCATGCTTAACTGTTCCAACTAAATTCTTAGAATGAAGTTCCTCATCTTTAATTCTCCATACAGTTACTCGACCATCGGAACCAAAAATGTTAATCAGCAAATAGGACATCAGCAAATAGGGCATTATTCCAGTACGTTTCGGATGTATTTATCATTGATTTTTCGAATGAAAGCATAAGCTTTATGTTTTTCTCACTAACAAAAAAATTTTAAGGGCAGAACGGCCATGTAATCCAGCTTCTATGAGAACTATTCGAACAGTTTCAGGCGAAATTGAAGTAGAAAACTTTGCATTAAAGTCTGCAGAAACTTTTACAGCACTCAAACGTGGGTTTTTGACAAATTTTCTAATAATAAATCTATCATCACGTTTAGTTAACTTGCTCGGTCGATCTTTTTTTACCTTGTTTTCAATCCGATTTTCTTCTTTAAAGCGTTTTATCACATACTGCACTGTAGAATGGGATGGTGTTTTCAAAATCTGTGGACAAATATAGAGAGACACCACAGGCGAACGTTGAGAGCCGTATGCTTAGGATCGTTATCATGATTAAAAATAAAGTTGTTTCCAATAACCAAATGATAACTTAACTAATTTATAACTAACTAATAACTTAACTAATTTAACTAATAACTTAACTAATTTAGCGATATTTCGACTTAATTTACCACTACTATGGTGAAAAAGTATCAATTTTCGAATGCTGTTTGTAATTTCTTTATGACTGCGACTCATTTTTCAATAATAAATAGAATATTATGAAGTAAACAATAAAAAATTAAAGTAAACGATTTTTTAAATGCCACCACAATGCAAAAATTAAAAAACGCAACAGACGATAATTCTAATTTTGATTTTATCCCAAAATATTTCAGTGTACGAAGACCTTTAAGAGATAAAATGTTTGTCATTTTTTATTATTAATTACTTAAAAATAAAGTTTCGCTATATTTAAAAAATATTTCATGTAATTTTCTTACGAATAGATTATAGATCTTATTATTAAAATCTCATTCAAAACGTTTACTAGCATTAATGGATAGAGTATTATTTCAATGAAAATCATAAGTGTACGAGCACTTTTGGAAGCCACTGTATGCAGTTTTCAAACGCATCTTAGTCTGAGTCACAAAGTATTCTTCCGAACGAAACGCAATTCAAATAAATAAAATCAAATTCTAGAAAATTTATGTTAATAAATATATTTAAAATGCGCAGTTCGAATGAATGAATAGAAAATTTTAAAACAATTATCTGAAGAGACAATGCAACACAAAAAATTAAAATAAAAGTCTAAAAATTCAAAAATAACCTAAAATAATAACTATGACTTAAAATATAGAGTAAAAAGAAAACTATTTGAAAAAAAATAATAATAAACGATGCACCTTTTATTTAAACTACGCAGTTCGAATGAGCAAATAGAAATTTTTAAAACAGTTATTTGAAAGAAACCATGCAACTTAAACAATTAAAATGAAATTCGAAAAAAAAAAAATACTTAAAATAATAACATAAAAATAATAAAAAAATAATAATAATAACATAAAGAACATTATTTGAAAGAAAGAACGATGTAACTTTTCCTCCTTACGCGCACTGTAAAAAGGGAAAGGAAAATAGGTTGCCATATAGTAAGAAGTTCGCCAAATTCTTGGCGCAACTGAAAAAAAAGGGCCAATATAAATTTTTGAATTTCTCCGTAAATTTCACACCAAATTTTACAAAATTTAATATTTAGGCATAATTTGAATCGCAAAATCGAAATATATAAATAATGACATGTCATTTTAGAAAAAGTCCGATTTTGTGTCAAAACACCTAGAATAATGCTATATATAAATCTGTATATATCCTAAGTAGTGCTTTTGAGACATGAAAAACGCAATTTGAATTTTGCCAATCGGCCCAGTAGAACGAGAGATATAAAACTGTCCCCCCCCTTTTTTTTTTTTTTTCGCAGTGTATATCTTAACAAATTTTAACTTTAAATAACAAATTTGTGTTCTTTTTATGGGAGTAAATAGTAAAGATCACTATATACGTTTTTAAAGCTTTTTGATATTTCTAGGCTACCCAGTTTGTCTATTAACTTTTCAAATTTTTCTCAGTCTTAAAAATTTTCAGCATATTTATGTGCGAAAAGTGTGCTTAATTTCTGAAATTAGAATTGACATAGTCGTATGGGGAGGTTGCTGAGAAATGTAAACAAACAATTAGTTATTAAAATTAAATAAAATATAAAAAGATACATGAAAAATTCATAAATTAAATTAATGGCAAATAGTTAAATAGTAAAACACCGGATTTCATCTTGTTTCTGTCTGCGGCTAGAATTACTGTATCACTCAATGAATAAGAAGTATGGGAACCGGACTCAAGCTGAATTTAAGTCCTGAATATACTACAGTACAATGTACCATTTCAAGGGATGGTAAGCATATAGAGTATTCTTTTTCCAGCACGCAAATGAAAAAAATCAAAAGATTTGAAGCCTCACTAATGAAAATAGAGAATTCTAAGTTCTATTAACAGTATGAGAATATGGAAAAACATTTCATCAGAAAATTGTAGGTATAAAAAGAAAGAATAGTCAAACACTTCCCTATCAAGCTATAATTATAGTGCTGAAGCAGAATATGTGATAGAGAGGACTTTCCCCAAATACGAAGCTTGATCTGCAAGCTGAGAAAAAATCGCAATGCTCTGTATAAGTCATGGAGGTAGGAAGTAAGATGGAGTAGCCCTAAACAGGTTTCTCCCGTACCCTGCTCTGAAGCACCGGCGATCCCTATGTGGTGACCAAAACATTGGGTCATTTACCATTGAGTTCAATGGGATTTGACGCGTTCGGATGTAAATATTTTGTAATTACGTCATAAATATACATATAAATGTATATATTTTCTTTTCCTACAACACTTCAGAGTCCTAAGTATATGAAAACAACATATTTTTAAACAACATTTCATTCTGAACGGAATTAAATGCTATACTTTTCACAGGACAGTTTTCTCAGGATGGTTTAATTTGGATGAAATATTTTCACAAGTTTTCGTTAATTACATTAGGAAAAAAAATTAAGGTAATTCGATTTTATTCGGTTAAGGTACATAAATTAAGATCAAAGTTTATTGTATTATTAATATTAAAATTATGCATTATTTCTTTTCTATTTATAGAGCTTCTTCCTAAAATACTTTCTTAAATATGACATGATTTTTTGGCTTCTGAGGCATCTTTTAAATCGAAAAATGTAAGTCAATTTATAATTAATGCTCTATTCGGTTAATTTTAAATTAGAGAATTATTAGGAATTAGCGAAATACTTTAAATAGTACTTTACTTTCTCTGAAAATTTCTGAAAGGGAATAAAATAAGTTTTTTTTTTTTTAAGTATTATTTAAAACTTGTAACTGAGTCATTATAAAATGTAAGGGGAATAATTCTTTTAATTATACTTATCAGATTTTTTTTACCCTTCATTTCAACAATACATATTCCAAAACTCTTTATTACGTTCTTAAGTGCGCATCTCATAGCATTTGCTTTACAATACCTTTTAACAGATTGCTTTACAACACGAAAAATTCTTGCTTAAATAGTTTTATAACGTATTTGTCAACAGGATTTCAATTTATGTTTACAATTCAATATTAAGGTTATTATATATTTAGATAACATTTATAATCATTATAAATTAGATACATTTAATAATTAAATTTCTTCACTGTACTTTTACAATTGTTTATAAGTGAATAAATTCTTCATTTCAAATACATTTATAAATAATTTAATGAATATTTACGTATTTTGTCAAAGGCAGATACATGCTTTTTGCAAGCACATGCATAAATACCCATACATATTTTCTATTTTTCATTTCCGGCATGTGCAAATCTTTAATTTCTGTGCATTCACTATATTATTCGTGTAAAGTAATTTACACTAATTTAGCATACAACCGAAAGTTTTACATAAAAAATATATATGAATATAATTTGAATGAAAATTATATGCATTATTTTTAATACCCACTCAAAGGTCAGTTTTTCTTCAAAATTCCTCCACGATGGCATCTCTCTCTTTAGGCAGATAGCCCTTGCATGCGTTACTCTATTTAATAAAAACTTAATCTGACCTATGTGCCTAATTACGAATAAGATATATAAAATTAAAACGATGAGTTTAAAATGAGCAGCAGTAAAGCCTCTCCTCTAAAAAATTTTAAAAGGTACATGTTACAATAATATATGGATGTGAAAAAAATTTGTTTTATTTAAAACATTTTGGCATTTGTAAAAATAAAATAAAAGTAGCGAATACTCTATCAAGGGTATCGAAAGATGTATACAATTTTAAATGTATCGTAAAGTATTTTTCATTCTTTAAGCATAACATTTATCTTAAAATCTATATTTTTGTAGTTCAACAGCTTAGAATTTTATAAAACAAATTCATAATCAAAATCGCTGTTGTTAGTTATCGAAAAATAACCAAGATGTGACTTTTGCGTAAATGTCACTAAACTATACAAATTGCTGTTATCCATCACACTATGGATGTTTCTTTCATGCGAAAGTGTCCCTTTTTCGATTTGTATGGAACTGTCGTCTGTCGAAATACTTACAGAACCGTGTCAGGCGAGCTTCTGAATGTAAACAAAGAACATCTGATGACCCAAGCTTCAAAGCAGTGCTTCACTTTCCTATCTCCATGGTATGAGTGACCGTTTTTAGTCCTTATGTTTGGTTAAAATTGTTTGGTAGCTGGTGATCCGAAAGGTCCGCAAGTGCTCCTTCCCGAGGGAAATCACCAATACTGGATTCATTTAAGCCGTTTATCTTAGTGTCTCACTATGTTAAGATCGTTGTCTTTCAACGCACAATGAGAAAGCATAATCCAAGATTCCCTTTCACCAACTGGTAGTTCGGTTCGAGGTTCGAATTCCGCGAACGGGCTGGCTGCATGGGCGTTTTTCGTGGTTTTCCCCACGTGTGACGTGTATACGAGCCAGTTTCCCTTAGAAAGTCCTCCCCGAAGGCATCCCTCCCCTTAGGCAGATAGCCCTAGTGTGCTTTGCCGTATTCTCAATACACCAATACACCCTTTCACCAACTTGCTGAAACTTTCGACACGAAATCAGCCGATACAACGGTAAGAACGCGACGGCTACAAGAAATTTAGCATTTCTCATATGCGCTCTTGCAAATTTATTACTTCTTCTGGACAGTAAGATTTGAGTGTGGTTTTTATCTTTCTAAACGTCTCAGCTTCCACCCATGAGTTTGCTTCCCAGGAAAAGAGAAGTATGCATCCAAAACTTAGTATCGAAGTCCTACTTATTACTGAAATGAACTCTCTCGAGCTCAAGAGAATTTTTCGCTGACATTCTATTTCAGTTTCATTAAAACAAATCTAGAGCTCATCTCATTTAAGAGTTCCGATGCGCTTCGTTTAGAATTATGATTTATTTTAAAAACTGAGAAGTACCGGACTCGCGTTCCAGTGAGTTCCAGTATAATTGAAGCCCTTAAGGAGAGGGAAATATCTATAAACAGATCCACGCAATAGAAACCCGAATATTCTAACGGTTACACCCACCAGCGGCTTAATGCAAAAGACCTCTGAATGCTAGGTATTCTGTTTGTGTTCTAATCTCAGTTAACGGATTGGCTGCATAGGGGTTTTATAATTTGCCCGTGTGTAACCCAAACATTAGCCAATGGTTTCCCTTAGAAATCCTTCATAAAGGCATACCTCTCTTTTGCCATTATTAAACAATACAGTCTGAACTAATTTCAAGGATCGATGATATTTGAAAAGACATGTCGCTACTTACCTTAAGTCAAGTATGACTAATACTATTACTATAATAATACTTATGGCATACTTAGTACACTATAATAATCCCCTTTCGCTAACTGAATGTCCATATCATGCAAGTTTCTTGCGAATGGAAATTATTGTAGAGGAAATTACTGTTCCTTTTTCCTGTGGTGAAATTTGTGATTTTGATGAACTGGAATAAAAAATCTCAGATTGGCTCTTTTTTTAACCAAGGTACAATTACTATATTTCATGTATTTATTTGATTCTAAATTGTTGGAAATGACGCCATTTGCAAAAAGAAGGTTATTCTAGAGAAAAATTAATAATCATAAATATTTTAGCTAGTGAAATACATACAAAAAAATATAAATATTTAATATTATTCTTAAAATTTTCCAGATGGCAATAAATAAAAGCCTTTATGAACATATATTCAGTATTTATAAATATTCAAGATGCTAAAATTCAAGAAAATTTCTGAAATACAATCTTTTAATTTACGTATAATTTTAACTCTCGGAAATTCTTTAATGTTTATAAACCTTTTTACCACGCTCATTATTTTTATAAGCAGTTTGCATTAACTTGGTCTTTCCTATTATAATTATTTCTTCTAGCTGCTAGATTTTCTTTTATTTTGTTAATTGTTAGCTCTAAATTATAATCTGAACAAAATTCTGACCCAAAAAATTTTGACAGCAGGAGAGGTAAACTAGTTTTTTTCACCATTTCCAATTCAAGGAAACCGGAGATGAGAGGTTCAGACGTTATGTAACAGAGAATGAATTATACTAAACATGCACTTTAAACATGTTTGAGGCATTTATGATGATGACAAATAGTCTTCCTTACCATTCCACGTTATTTTTCTTTAAGCCCTATGCAAAAATGTGTTGCTATTGTGAATTTAAATAAAAGAAGAGCTGAAATATGAGTAATAACTTAGGCTCATTTCAAATTCTGTCCTAACAAGAAAATGCAATAAGATCTCGTGAAAGCCTGCACCGCAGGCGGGTTCCGTGCAGAAAAGGACGCCGATAGCTTCTCTGACAGTAAAAAAAAAAAAAAAAAAAAAAAAAAAAAAATTAATAATGTGCTTTCAAACAAATATTCCGAAAATAATGTAAATAGAAAAATATATAATGATAGAAATTACATTTAACACAAAAATATAATGCAAAGATTTCTTAGAATGAAATTAAAGTTTATTTCACATTCTTTTAAGTACAGGTAGACGTTCGAAGTTTTTTGAATATTATGTACCACGCCGTGGACACATTGAACATTATGTAAATCCGAACTTAATACAAAATTATGAGCAAACAAAACCTCATAAAAATATGACTATAATTTAAACATCTCAGTAAAAGTAGGTGTAAGCAAAGAATTGTAACCAAAATTTCTCAGAAACTTATTGCAGTTTTTATGAATATTTTTGCTAAAGTTTAGAAGCGTAGGATAAAAAAGGATACGTCAAAAATTCCTAAATTGGAGAATATAATACTGCATCAATCCCTTCGCTCTGAAGGTTATTAAAAAAAAGAGGAAAGAAAGAAAACATGTAGAATTAGAATTGTGTGCATTTTGTATTGGTTTGCTTTCATAAATTGTGTAACGACCTAATTTGTAGATAGTTTACTAGAAGGCAAGAGCGCGAATTATTAGATCTTATTCATGAGAATCTGCCAGAATCGCGCTAGTAGAAAATTAAGCCTAAACCTCTAAGCTCTAGCCTTCTAAGACCTAGTCTCATGGAGGACACCAGTTGTTCTACAATAATATAGAAATAATAAGGCAGTTACTTTACCTGCTTATTTCACAGGGCAACAGCGACTTCTTTAGAATTGTTCATTTTATGATTACTGGAGTTTTGTGTGTGAAACAAAAGTAGAAAATGTTAACAAAAATGATTACGCTTGTTTTCTGAGTTAAAAAAATTTACTAACTGAAAGAAATAATATAGCACTTATAAAATAATACATCAGAAGTTATTTGGTGGAGATAGTTCAAAGGCAGCTATGCTGACTTGGCGTTAATGATGTATAAATCAGCGGCTTCTTTTCATGCATTCTTTTCCTTTTGAGATAAATCATGCTAACTCTTTATTCATTATTGGTAGCATTTCTATCAATAATGCACTTTTATATGACATTATTTTTAATAATTCTTTTAATTCAGTTTCTGTGTTAGGAAATTAACCTCATAAAGCGTTTACTGTTATATGAGTTATTTCAAATACAGAGCATCAAATTTAATTCGTCTCATAGCGCCTTCTCGGAAAAACATTATACTGCGTACACTGTTTAAAACAGTTATTGACTAACTCAAGAAACCAAAAATTACTTGGCAGCAGTAATATATTTTAAAAATGTGATTATTTAGACATGTCAGTGACATCGAATAAATTTTTAATATCATTTGTATCAAGTTGCATGAGGACATGAGAGAATAACCACCACTTTTTAATTCAGGTGCCCCTTGTAGAATTATTCAGGAATTTTTAGAGCAAAAAACAGTACTACCCTCGCCACGATTCAAACTGCGAACCTCCCGATGCTAGCCGGACATGAATCCAATTACAACAGGAAGGCACTCTGTAAAGAGACAGAAAATACTTTACATACCTGAAATTTTACTCTGATTTTTAATGCTTCTACATAAAAAAATCTGAAATAAATGTTGAATACCATAACTTCATATCAGAAAGAAAGGAGACCTAATTTTAAATTATTAAAAAGTATACTAGAAGTCAGTTGCTACAAACTCGCATTTATATCTCTCATTAAAAATTATTTGAAGAAGGTCATAAATATTTAAAAAAATTAAAGCTGGAAAGAATATGTCTGAATTTGTATAATCACAGAAAGAAAGCTCTTAGCAAACAAATAAGACGTTAAAAACTCAGCTTTAAATAATAACAAAAGCTAAAATAAAAGTAATGAATAATTAATAATATAACTTTAATTCTTCATTTTTTTACTTGAAAAAAACAATATTCAAATCCGAACAGTCGGGTCCGTGATAGCATTTTTGTAATAGGTGTCTGAAGGGATATACGAGATTCATTTTGCTCTGAAATAAAAGAAATAAATAACTTTTCAGATTTACTTTTAATCAACTTCATTGTTTCTAGTTAAAGGTTTGATTTCTATACATTCTTAAAGTATTAATGCAGATAAAAATTCCACTTTAATAAAAATCAAAAAATGCGTTTACATGTGCAGTGCTTAAAGATTGCCTTCAGAATACAAATATCAGAGCATTATTTCAAACGATATATAGATATATATAATAAAACTCTTATAAAATAAAAGGTTAATTTTATGTACTTCAGTGTATTAAAATAGAAAGTTAAAAAGCATTTAATCGATTAAATTAAAACTAAATTTAGTCGATTAGTTTTAGTTTAAAAATTAAAAAGAAATATTTATTTATTTATTTATTTGGCAAAGATTTGCATTCGAATCAGCTATTCTACTACGTAAAAAATTAGCCAGCTTTGGAAAATTCCTGTTTCAACATATAAGCACCCTTCCTCCCCAAATTTCAGGGCTGACTTCGCTCCTGGATAAGCAACGCTGATTGTGGTGAGGAGAACCTCGCTCGTGTAGGAAGAGATTTAGCTTGGAGACTCGAATAAGAACCATGTCTTTAGACACAAAAACTGCGTTTCTTTACCGTGAAACACATGAATCAAGGTGATACTACATCAAAAGCAGGGTAATGAGACTTTGACTAATAACAGTAAGTCTGAGAGTAATGTCAACTAGGCTTTCCTAGTGTATGTAAGTTTTTTCTTGAGCTGCACAAACGGTATAGTGGCTAGGGAAGACTACTGCAATACTGAAGGGCCCGGAGCATGTTGAAAGCATGGAGACAACGGTGGCCGCCTATTAGGTGCCTACACAATTAAATGACTACCGCTCCTGGCCTTAGGAGTGGCAAATGCTGAGCAGGCAGGTGCTCACCATTGGATTAAAAAATTACATATAAAAAGAATTTGCGAATAGCATGAATGGAATGGAAAAGAGGATTCAAGTACAACCAATTAGACAGGTTTTTCCAAATTGCTCAAATTCTCATTACTATTAAAAAAAACATAAAAAATTTAGTGTCTCCCTAAGCACCTTTAGCACCTCCTAAGACTAATTACACTGGGGAGCAAATTACTTTTTTTAGAATGATAACAAAAATAGTTTTGCTACCAAAACTAGGATTCTTTTCAACAATCTCATAAATTAGCTAAATGAAATGAAAATTCATAGTTTTATTTATTACAACTTTAATAAAAACATACTATCTCATCCGCCCCAAACCGGTACTTTGTATATTAATATATCTCACAAATATAGAAGAGTTTTAACTCACTTTCTTAAAAAATTGTACACAATCTAAGATGTGTAATTATAATTCAAGCAAATAATGCAATTTTAAAGGTGTTTGGAAATAGTGAGTGTCTGTCCACAAATTGAAATTCAGATACTTAAATTTCAGAATTAGAAGATAAAAATACATCATAATATATTCTGAACATTTTTTCGTATATAAAATTAACCAGAAATCTTCCTTGTTTTGGCATTAGTTTCGTAATACTTTAAATACGCATCATTTAATATTTTAATATATGCATCATTTAATATTTTAATATATGCATCATTTAATATTTTAATATATGCATCATTTAATATTTTAATATATGCATCATTTAATATTTTAATATATGCATCATTTAATATTTTAAATTCATGTTAATTAAGCAATAAAACTAAGAAACTTTTCGCACAAGAAAATTTCATTGTAAAATTTAGTAACTGTTAAATTTGGAATATTGCTCACCTATAACACCAGCACTTTGACAGAAAGATTTCAACAAATTTGTGCTATTCTTCTCAGTGTCAGAATATTATTCTTCTCAGTCTCAGAATATTATTCTTCTCAGTATCAGAATATTATTCTTCTCAGTATCAGAATATTATTCTTCTCAGTGTCAGAATATTACGAGTATGTTAGAGCATTAGAATACTCTCTGAAAATTCGGATTTAGGTTATTAGTAATTTTAACAAGATTGGACTGGCAAGACAACTATGTGACCTTTATATTAGGTTTATGGTATAGGACGCTTTCTTGGAAGACAATCTAAGCAGAACTAGCCCGTAATTACGCAGTTTTAACATTGGGACCGCAATTTTTTTTAAACATCTGAATTTGAAAATTATTACAAAATAGGAATTATGTGTCATACCCATTTTTTTAGGAAATTTTATTATATTCAATGACTGTCAGACTTCGCAAGTAGAAAATAAAGACTAATTGTAAGCGAGTATTCAAAAACTTGAATTATATGAGTATTGCAGGAAAAGTATAAGTTAAGGTATAAGTTTTAAAGAAAAATATATTTCGAAGTGTCTCACTTTGCTAAAACGTTTGAACAAAACATTTATTAGTCCAAAGGGGCTTTGTCCCTGAAGTTTCGTTCCCTACTGTTTTCGTTTTGCGATATTGCGTTGAATCACTATAAACGGCGAATCACTTTTCAAACTGTTGCCACCAAATGTTTTAGAGTCCGGCATTATATTTGAAGAAATTAAATAATGAAAAATCTTCATATGTATGTATATTTCTCGGATTGTGATAAAACAACGGTACATAGAGCCATCCAATTTTGAATGACATAATCCTACTGCTAATATGGGCATGTGGAAGACCAAATTTGAAATTTGGAATTCGTTTTATCATCGATTTCATATTTTGTAATACTTTAACGAATTTTTGAGTAACAAACTCAACGATTTGAAAGCGAGTAATGGCAACACTCTACGGGGGGTGGAGGAACCTTTTTATCTCGAGCGCGCGGAACTGTGTATGGGAAATTCTAAAGATACGCTCATTTTAAAATTATTTTGCGACATTGCTATTGAACTGAATTTTTATGATTTAAATGCAAAGAACATGATATTTAATAAATAAAGGTAACACTCAAAACGTTAAAAAAGCGCCCCTTTGGACGTAATTTAAAATCTGAAAACTTTCAGATTTTTTTGTGAACTGTTCAACTACATATCAAACTTATTCAAATACTTATGTTATTATAATACATATAATATTCTGAATTTCTAATTGCGAGCTAAAATCCTTAAAAATCTTCTAATCTAAGGATTCTAAAATTAAATTCATCAAATTTAATCTTATCTTTACAGGGTCGGAATTACAGATTTTTTTGCTTCCCGGGGCAATAGTCATACTTCCTAAATTCTACCACTCATTGCTTACCTAAATTTTAAAACTTTGCTGTCCTCGTTACATCGGCTCTGCATGTTTAGTCATGAATCATTTGAAAATTATTTTATAATCGAGTTTTAAATTTAAAACTAACTTAGTTTTAAACTTAACTTGAAAGCTGCTAGAAAAAGCACAATTTTTACGACCTGTTGCACTTGCTCTTAAATGTGGTATGACATTTATGGAATGGAAATAGACAGCTGCTGCCATCTGTTCTTCGTTGTTAGTTTTTACTTCTAACTATCCTCAATAGATGGCGGCACTAGCAAGTAGTATATTTCGAATCCGCGAAAGACCTACGAAAATTAAGTGAAACTTCACGAGCACTTCAGTTACATAATAAAGCATTCCGCCCGCTTATTTCAAAGACCAAATTTCTGAACTACTAAATTTAATTCTTAAAGTATAATGTTATATTCTGCAGAGAAGAGGTCGTATTTGCAGTGTTTGGCCCTGAAATGTGCACTTCCATATATTGAATAAATTGCTTTCTACACATGTAAATTTATGATCAGAATTATAAAGCCTTAGATTAATAATTTTTTTTTTCTATTAATCAAAGGCGTAGCTAGAGATTTCAGCGCCAGGGGGACAACTGAAGATTTTGCGCCCCTTTTTCTGTGCCAAGAACGGAAACATTTCAATCTAAAATTTCGTAACATCAATTTGGCGCCTCCTGAATGCTGCGCCCGGGGACAGATGTCCCCCCTTGCCCCACCCTAGCTACGCCACTGCTATTAATAAGTGTATCTAGTACAGAAAATTTTTTCTTTGAATTATTTTAGGTTAAATTTAATTGAATTTGAAAATAAACTGAATGCTTATTTAGTTAACTTTCAGAATTTATATTAAATGTTCATAAAATAATAGGCAATTTATCACCTACTTTTACTATTACGTATCAATAACTCATTTAAACAAAGATTTGTCTATTTAATTAACGATTAATATATGTACCTAAACACGTCAGTCGTCACAAAGGCTTTAATTTTTTAAGTCCAGCAGCGGTTCTCAACCTTACGACTAACGCGTATCAACTTCAGCTGGTAAACTTCAGTACCCCCACTACATTTTACAATGATTATTTTCCAATTTCTCAATAGAAATATTAAATATATATATATTGCCATTTGCACAAGCTATTGGCTATTTGCATAGAATATGCACACATAGAAAAATATTAGATTAAAATTTGTTTACCATTTTAATTATCAAAATTTAAGTTATGATACTTTAATTTTAAAATTTAGTATCAAATTTGGGCCTGTTTAAGAGAGATCAATTTGTTTATGTCGGATCTTATTTTACTTAGTTATATCCGTAAATTAGGATCCACTTTCAGTTTTGTTCTATATTTATTTTTCAAATATAACATGGAAGAAAATCCTTATTCACACAAATAGGTTGTTCAAAAAGCCAATAAAAATTTAATAGCTTTATTTGAAATTCCTTTAAATTCTTTTTTTCGGTTCAGCCAAAATTTAACAAGTGTGTTAATTTTTGAAATATTCAGTTAGAGTTCAATCACAGGAAATTTCCATCTATACGAGATAAAATTTCAGATACATTTGAAGAAAATTGATTTCTAATCAATTTTCGTTGTTATAATCTTCGGGAAATACATTTTGAAATTATTTATCATAGAAAAAAGTTATTTTTAATATCGGCAACTAATTCTTTTATTTTCAAATTCTTTTCGGTGAGAAAACTTTCTAAAAGTGGTATAAATCTTAAAATATTATTGTCCTATTTTTTGATAATTAACTCGAGGTTTTTTATCCTTGCATTTATTTTATCTCAATGGTAAACAAAGTAACACTTTGTTCTTATAATCCTAAATTTAATCTATTTAACTTTCTAAAAATATCAACTAAATATGCTAAACGCGCCAACCATAATTCACTAAATAAATCATTTTGCAATTCAAATTTGGAATCCCAGAGAAAAATTGTAATTTCTGATCGAAGGTCAAAAAGACGATTTAAAACTTTGCCTCTGGGTCCACTTTACTTCGGAATTCATGCGTTTCGTGTTTACGGCCCATCTCTTGGCACAAAATCGTAAATACTCTTGAATTTAAAGCTCGGCTTTTAATAAAGTTAACAATTTTCACAATTTGATTCAAAATGATTTTCAGGTTTTCGGGGATTGTTTTGGCTACTAAAGCGTCACGATGAATGGAGCAATAAATTTAGTTTCAGGTGTGACTTTCTCTATTTGAGAAATAACACCTGAATGTTTTCCTGTTAAAGCCAGAGCTCCGTCACTGGATATAGCAATGCCCTTATTCCAAGCAATATCATTTTCAGACATGAAATTATCAATTACTTTGAACTCTCACTTGCAGTTGCTCTTTGAATTTACTCACTTGAATTTACTCACTTGCAGTTGCTCTATCATGAAGAGATTCACTTCTCGACTTATCGGGAAGCGTTATCACGGTGAAACTTGCCAATGTAACTGAGAAAGCAAGAGTTATTAAGAAAGCTGAAGTGGCGGCAGTGTATACTTCAGTGACCAGCGTTAAACGAAACAGTGACACTCCAGAATCCATGTCCTCAGAGAGCATTATATCGGAGTTACTGCAAAATGCGCAACTGAACGATGAAGAGAGCTTCCGAACGTGTCATTCAAGATCTTCAAGTTTTCTCCCGCTCGTCTTCTGACGTGGGTCGAACCAGTTTGACACAACATAGAATCGATACAAGCGATCATTCCCCGATCAAGCAACATCCAAGACGTCTACGAAGGCGATGTCATCGAGCCTTCAGCAAGTCCATGAGCATCTCCCATCTTCCTCGTCAGAAAGAAAGACTGCTCAACAAGGTTTTGCGTTGTTTATCGCCAGTTGAATGAGGTTACAAAGAAAAACAGTTACTCTCTTCCTAGAATTGACAACATTCTGGACACTCTTTCTGAAAGCAAGTGTTTCTCAACACATGATTTAAAGAGTGGGCATTGGCAGGTAGAGAGAGATACATCCTGATGACCGAGAAAAGACTGCATTTACTATGGGACAAGGACTTTGGCAGTTCAAGGTGATGCTGTGTGGACTCTGCAATGCGCCCGCCGGCTACCTTCGAAAGCCTAATGGAGACTGTTTTGAAAGGTCCTTCCTAGGAAGCTTGTCTGATATATCTGGATGCTATCATCATCATCGGAAAGAGTTTTGAGGAATATCTAGAAAATATCAGAAAGGTGCTTCAAAAACTAAAGGAAGCCAATCTAAAGTTGAGCTCGCTAAATGCAAATTATTCAGACAGGAAGTGACTACCTCGGACATGTCATCTTTACTGAAGGTGTGTGCACGAATCCTGAAAAGGTGTCAGCCGTTAAAGCCTGGAAATGTCCCGAAAATGTCCATCAGCTGACAAGCTTCCTGGTGCTTTGCACTTACTGTAGGACTTTTCTTCCATCGCAAGACCCCTTCCCAAGCTGACAGAGAGCAAGTAAGAGTTCTTGTGGACAAAAGAATGCGAGGATGCATTTAACAACTTAAAGGAAGCTTTAACATCTGCTCCAATCCTGACATATCCTCAGCTCGGCAGACCATTTATTCTCGACACGGACGCTAGAAATGAAAGTATGGGGTGCTGTTTCGTCCAAAGAAATAGACCGCCAAGAACGTATAGTGGCTTAGTGGGGCAAGTGCCTATCTAAACCGGAGAGGAATTACTGTGTCACCTGGAAAGAGTTGTTTGCCATAGTCAGAGCGGTAGAACATTTCCATCATTATCTATATGGCAGAAAATTCCTACTCTGCACAGATCATGCATCATTGGCCTGGCTTTTAAATTTCAAAACTCCTGAGAGTCAAATAGCCAGCTGGAACAGAGACTCCAGGAATATGACATCACTATCCGTCATCGGAAAGGAATGTCACACGGAAACGCCGACGCCCTGTCTAGAAGACCTTGCCCAGAAAGCTGCCGATATTGTTCCAGGGTCGAAGCGCAATACGAGCTGCTAAGTCCGGTCTCACGATAAATTACGACATAAACATCGGCTGATTGAGACCCAAGGAGTGACAAAGAAGTCAGGAAATACCAACTGGAAGACGGCGACATAAAATCCATAATTGATTTAATGGAGTTCTCAAGGAGGAAACCTACCTGGCAGGTCATTTCGATCAATAGTCCGAGAACAAAACAACACTGAGCTCTCTGGGACTTACTCCACATTCGAAAGGGCATCTTATGCCGGAAATTCGAATCGGTCGATGGAAAGGCTTTCCGATGGCAACTGATACTTGCAAGATCTCGGGTTCTGGATGTCTTTAAATAACTACGTAGCGGCCCTACAAGAGGTCACATCGGAATAATGAAGACCTTGCAGAGAGTTCGTGAACACTTCTACTGGAATAACGCAAAGGAAAAAAGTGCCGATCTTGCGATGCAAAAGAGGTGCCGATCTTGCGATGCAAAAGGGGTGCCGATCTTGCGATGCCTGAGCTGGTCGGAACGAACCGAAGGAACGCAGCCGAAGCAAGGTGCAACGTTACAATGTAGGAGTACCTTTTGAGCGTGTCAGCTTTGACATGGGACCTCTGCCACGAAATGCTGATGGCAACAAATACATCTTCGTTGTCATTAATTACTTCACCAAGTGGCCTGAAACGTATTCTATTCCTGCTCAAGAGGCTGTCACAGTACAGAGATGATGATACGTCTCTGGATTTCCGGGTTCGGAGTGCCTCTTCAGTTACATTCCGATCAGGGAAGGAATTTTACCTCGGCAGTAATCAAAGTATTCTGCAAGCTACTTGGTATTGAAAAAACCCAAACGACGCCTTTACATCCCTAGTCGGAAGGCATGGTAGAGAGGTTTAATCAAATCATCCTTAACAACCTCTCATTAGTAGTTTCCAGAAACCAACAGGACTGGGACAAGAATTTACCACTGTTTTTACCGGCTTACCGCAGTGCTGTCCACGAGACTTCCGGCTATTCCCCTTCTCGGATGCTGTTCGGTCGTGACCTTCGTCTACCTTGTGATATTTTGTTTGGTAGCCCTCCGGATGCGGCTTCATCGCCTGAGGAATACATTCAAGATCTCTAGGCCCGGTTTGAAGTGATGCCCAACTTTGCACGACAGCGAGTCAACCTGGCGACGGAAAAGATGAAGACCCCATACGACACTAGAGCTACTGAACATCGATTCAACGAAATAGACAAGGTGTGGTTATGGAATCCGACTCGACGGAAAGGAGTCTGTCCAAAACTACGGTCACCTTGAGATGGTCCGTGCACAGTCCTAAACAGGCTGAACGATGTCGTGGTTCGGATCCGTAAGTCATAGAACTCTAAACCTAAAGTTAGATTAGCTCATTACTATGGCCATACTACGTAGTATATACAATTGTAAATAGTATAAGACCATGGTTCTTTTTGTTTCTAAATTTGTAAAATTTATGCACTTATTTGATTTGATTTGTATTTAGTATTTGACAGTATTTGATTTGTTACTTATTGCAATTATTGTTTATGTTGCTTGTAATATTTATTATTGCATTGACGCCTTAGTTGCAAGTTTGGCTTCCTGTCCGGGGATTGTACTGCCCGAGACGTGCAATCCTTCTGAAGGGGCCAGTGTTACGGTTTTTGTATTTATTTAGTTTGCTATTTTTAATAGAATTGTTATTAAAATTGTTTTATATTCCCGAGCAATGCAGCACGAGACTTATTTGAAGAGAAAGCTGCACCAAAAAATTAAAATTACAGGAGCACACGCATTTAATAAATACGAGTAGATATCGCGTAATTGTACTCTTCTGGTTTCCAGAAAACTCGAAAATTACGAGAAGCTTCTCGTGCTTTTTAAAAAGCTTATAAAAGCTGGAGGAAAATATCTCAATTCAATTTTTATGAGGTGTTTAGAAAAATGTTGTTGTTTACGGTAGCGAATTCTCGGCGAGGTCGGATTAGCTTTCTGTACGTTTTTCTGCTTTGAATTGTGTTCTGTAAAACGTTTTAGTAGTTTAAAATATAATTACTGTGAGATATTGTGAAACTGTACTAATATCTCTGAGAAAATTTCAGCATTTTGTTTTATTCGTTGTGATAAGAATAAATTTGATTCACTTTTCATTAGACTTGTGCATTCAATTTTTTACGACCCCGTACACACGCAACAATATTTATAAACAACTAAAAAAAAGTAAACATTTCATCAGAATCTATTGGTTTAGTCACTGCTGTCCGCTACTGTACTGAGGTTTCTGAAGTTCTCTTGCCTCTATGCTTCTGTTTAGAAGTGCTGTGGATTCACACTTTCTGTTAAAGGATGACAACGCTACACCGCATCGTACAGTAGCTGTCTCAGAGCTTTTGGAAAGTGAAGGTATGCAACGCATGGATTGACTTGCAGGATCCCCAGACATAACTCTCATAGAATACGCATAGGAACCTTCTCTGGAGACAATTGGCAGAACGTGGTCAACTGCCAGTGGCGATTCCGCAGCTGAAATTTGTGCTATAGGATGAATGGGAAGCGATACTTCAACAGCTCATAGATAATCTTGTCCTCAGCATGGACAGATGTAACTCCTGTATCGCAGACAAACGTGATCATAGCCCCTTTTAAAGACTTGACTTATTTGCAAGGCTCCTGTCGCATAGACATTTCTGTCTTCTCTCCAGTTGTACTCGAACCCATTTTTTTTAAATAAAGTGCTGCTATATTTTTTTTTTTTTTTTCGATTTCTGGTTCAGATGGCTTTGCTCACTTGTCTCATATTTTCATATCTTGAGGTTTTATGACATGTTTTGGGTCGATGTGGAACACTTCTGCATGATTTTACATTGGGACAAGTGTTTCGTCCTTAAATTTTACACTCCAGTATATGTCTTCTTATATCAATTGTTGTAAAGTGCGAACAGTGATTGAAAACAAGTGTTTTGCTAACATAATTTACAAACAAAATATAAATGAATAAAACTTATACATGAAAAGTATCTTATATATATGCTCGTTTATAGCCCGAAAGTGTGAAATACGATTTTGCGTTGATTAGTTGTCAAAACGTTGCTTCACTTTTCATTCGAGTTCATTGCCATTTGGCAAAATGTAAGATATTTATCTTTCAAATTTTATCTGTCTGTTATTGATTAAAAAAATTAAGCTATTTAAAAACAACAGATGTAGTTCTTAATAACATTATTTCCTTTTTTTACTTTTTAATTTAAATAAGTTAAATAAAAATGCATTTAATTTCTGATATATTGGTGCGTTTTTGTACGGGTTCGTGGATTTGGAGTGATTGACGACAACACTTGACGAAGAATTAGACACAATTTATTAGCCGGTATTACTTAAAACAGCTCCAAACGCACGTTTACAGTCATCGAAAAACTACGACAAGCACGCTGAAATAATCAGCGACACAGGCTATAACGGTGGAGACAGCTTCAAGGAAAAGCACCAGAGTACAGCTTCCGACTCGGTTCAGTAGTTATCCGAACTTTACGTACTCTCGAGGCTCTCCACGCTATAACTCCACACTCGACGATAAGCACTAGAGTGCAGCTCCTGACTCGGTTCGGTCGTTCTCGAAGCTCAAAACACACTCAAAATAAAACTTGACGAGACAGTAACTTGCTATCAACTCGATAGACTGCGAAACACTGACTGACTGCTACTCCGCGTACAAGCAGGGTTTATATAGCTTTTGGGCTGCTTTTGAAAGCATTCTGGTCCAAACCGGTAATAATTTGTTCTAGAAGGTTCTCCATCCGTCTATGGCATATCGCCAATTTTTTTCGCCAAATGGGCGATTTCTCGCCAAATATGGCAACCCCAAACCGCTTTGCGGGGAAAGCTATTTTACCGCAGCTGGACATTTCGTAACAATATCTGATTTAAAATATTAAATATTTTTTTCAGCATTATGCCATATATATATATATATATATATATATATTTACTTTTCAAATAGGCAGGCGTTCAAATCGGTTAAAAACTTTCAAAAAAGATAGAGTACATCTAGATGATGAAAAATCACATAGCTGTGCATAGTTGGAAACACTTTCCTGAATCTGTCGTAACAACAGAAAACACAAGAAAGGAAGGACACGAGCAGGGGGAGAAAACATGTTTTATTACGCTTAGTGCAGCATAAAGCAAGAAATCAGAACAAAAACAGACAACGATTATGATCAAGGAAGATGTTCAAAATTACGCCCCCGGATCGTGATGCAGGCCTCACATCTCCTGTGTATGGAAGATCTGATGTTTGCCTGAACTTCCGCAGCAGTGCCACCATTCGTGCAACAAGCAACGATGTTGCTGGTCAGTGCACCCGACCACCCCTGTCAATCCCATGTTGAGGACACCACTCGAACATAATTTCGAACACCGTTTTTGATTACGATTGTCTGTTTTTTTTTTTTATGTCTTGGTTTACGTTGCACTAAGCATAATTAAACATATATACTCAACCTGTTCGTGCCTTTCTTTTCTTGTGCTGTCACTGCCGCTCCAGGACAGCGTTTCCGACCATGCATTGCTATGTGTTTTTTCATCGTCTAGGTTACTGGTCGGCAAACTCATTAATTAATAGAGCCTGAGAGCTACATTTTTCAAACTTAAATTATATTAGGTAGGTATATTGTTATTCACTTAATTAGGGTACTCTTCCGCTGGCTTTTACTAAGATCGTCCTCAATCTGATCTACGTACGTTCTCTGAGGTCGACCCTCTTCCAATGCTCCCATGTATATCTGTCTTGTGTACTCGTTTCGTGTATCTTCTTTTGTTCATGCTCTCTTTATGACCAAACCATCTTCGCATACCTTTCTCAATTCTCAACACTGCATCTTTTTCAGTCCACAATACTCCCTAAAATTAACTTAATACTTCAGTTTTTAAGTCTTAATTAAACTATATAGGTCTGTTGAATAAAACTTGATATTTACACTTAACAACGATACTATTTATAGATAAAATAAAATTGTAAGGTATGCAGAGACTTAAATCGTGGTAATAATGAACAAATAGAAATGCGAACAGTGGCCTTGGCATATCGATGGAAAGTTTGTGTAACTCAAGTTTGTGTGTTGTTTTTAATTTGAAGCATGATTGCAAGTTCTTATCAATAAGACGACTTTTCAATTTACTCTTGATAAGGTTTATGCTTGAAAATGATTGTTCGTATAAATATGTACACCCGAATAAGGAAAGAGCAACAAACGCTAGTTTTTCAGCTGATTATATGAGTCAGGAATACTATTCCATGTGTTAAAAATCAACATATCTTCCTTCTCCAGGTCTTTCAAAGCAGACTACTTGTGCTCTGATCTAAGCTCACATGTGTTTTTCTTCAATGTTTCTATATCAGCGCTAAGATGTTCAATTTTCGAGCTCCATAATTCTTTGTTTTTTAAATCCAGCAACTGGATTCAAAGTTGCCAGTGTCAATATTAAAATAAGAAAAACTTAATTCAGTTACAATAGTACTAAGAGATTTTTTTAACAAAGGCTAGCGTCGCTTTGTTGTTTCTGAATTCCTGTCCTCTGCTGATAAAAACGCCTCTTATAATTAAAACTGTTGTTTTCAAATAGCAAATGTAAATACCAGAATTATTTTTTTTCCCGATGTTTCAAGAGGCTTCGAAAGTGAATCACAGTTTCTCTTTCAAAATCTTGAGCACGAAGAGATAATTTGTTTTCAAATGAAATAACTTCTTCTAACATAGAAAAAATATGTTTCCTTTTCCCTGTAGTTATTGATTACGCTGATTTAGATGAGACGTAGCGTCTATCATGAAATAAAATTTTTGAATCCACTTATTGTTTGTTAGTGCTCTGATCTAAGCTCACATGTGTTTTTCTTCAATGTTCTTATATCAGCGCTAAGATGTTCAATTTTCGAGCTCCATAATTCTTTGTTTTTTAAATCCAGCAACTGGATTCAAAGTTGCCAGTGTCAATATTAAAGTGAGAAAAACTTAATTCAGTTACAATAGTACTAAGAGGTTTTTTTAACAAAGGCTAGCGTCGCTTTGTTGTTTCTGAATTCCTGTCCCCTGCTGATAAAAACGCCTCTCATAATTAAAACTGTTGTTTTAAAATAGCAAATGTAAATACCAGAATTTTTTTTTTTTTTTTGTTTTTTTTTTTTTTGATGTTTCAAGAGGCTTCGAAAGTGAATCACAGTTTCTCTTTCAAAATCTTGAGCACGAAGAGATAATTTGTTTTCAAATGAAATAACTTCTTCTAACATAGAAAAAACATGTTTCCTTTTCCCTGTAGTTATTGATTACGCTGATTTAGATGAGACGTAGCGTCTATCATGAAATAAAATTTTTGGATCCACTTATTGTTTGTTAGTTCTCGATAATAAACACACTTTTAAAGGAGAAATACTTTAATTTCTGTTAATAAGAACGTGAAATGTTTCAAAACGTTTCCTCTTGATAACCATCATACTTTGTTTTGCAGTGGAAGACCTGCGTACTCACTCTCCATTTCAACTAAAAATTCTTTAAACTGGCAATGATTAAGAGCTTTAGGTATAAGGGAGATGATAATCTTAAATCACCAATTCCATTACGTACAAATTTCTTCTGGAAATGTCTGCGCACAAAGCGCTTCTTGATGAATGATACAATGGCAAGTAAGTATCTCGCGATTGAAAAATGGGCCATTGTTCTGAAATCAGTACAATGGCCCATTTATCAATACATCAGCAAAATTCTTACTAGAATCAGTACAATAAGAACTTTAACTTGATACACCAAATAACGTAAAAATGAAATTTCATGTCAAAATACCCGGATTTTTAGTTTTTAGACATTTCGATCCAATTTGAAGTTTTCTCATATTATATGAAACTCAAACATCGTCTATGTATTTTATGTTGCCTAAATTCAGTTGCGAGGAAAATTTGTGTTTCATACACTGGAATAAATTCCAAATTTGAAAGAAAGAAACTAAAAATCCTGATATTTTGAAATTAAACTTCATTTTTATGTTATTTGGTTTCTCATTCAAGTTGAAATTGCCATTGATTGGTATACTAATTCAAAGCATTTTCATTAGTTAAAATTTGGGATATGGCAATTACTACGACAGAGCAATTTGATGTATAACCAGTATAATAAAAACGCCGAAATCGGTACAAAAGGTTTTCCCAGGAATAACATTGGCAGATATGTTTTCAGTCGTTTTCATGCTTGTGTAAAGTTTGACGGCCTTTGTGTTGTATTTTCAAGATTTTCTTGCTTTTACGTGTACGCATGTGCTATTTTGTGGAATAGCCGTACCCAAGGATCCAAAGAGCCACATTTGGCTCGCGAGCCACAGTTCACCATCCACTGGTTTAGATGTACTCTATCTCTCCTGAAAGTTTGGAACCGATTTGCTGAAACACGCTGTATAACATTCCCATGATAGTCTAAATGCATATTCATCGAGTATCCTATAAAATGTTTCGCTATTCTACCTCGGAATCTTTATTGATAATCTGTACTGATAAACATGTTAAACTTTAAACGATTCCTTTTGAATGATCATTAATATATGAATGCTTTTAGACTTTTTTTATACTTATTGTATTACATTTTCGTTTCGAGAATCGATCATCTGAGGATTCAAAAAGTAGCATTTTGAAATTTGGGGAAATCAAGAAATAGCGCTACATCGCCAACTATCATTAAAATTTTCATCTTTTTAGCCGCATTTTAACAGCTAATTTTTTATTTTTACGTATTTTTATATTCTTGCGCATTTTTATATTTATTTTTTAGATTCGCACAATTTTTTTTCTAAACATATTGAGAGTTCAAATGTGGCGGATCTTCCTGCTCAATTAAATACGCTGTTAAACGAATTTCGTTACACATGTTCGTTTATTCGAAGATGGAAAAGTCCTCTTGGGCCAGATAAACAACTTCACAATCCCTATCCGTATCCATATCCATGGTACATATGAGGAAAACCAAGAAAACCATGCAGCCAGGCTATTCGCTTGGAAATCGAACACAGGTTGAACTGCGGCTCGACCGTTGGTGGGCACTACATGATTACTCATTTTTAAGTTTGTATATTCTCTATCATTCGTTAAAGACCACCATGAGTAGCCCAATAGTTAAGACCGCTGAATACTGGTAGCTCGATCTGGTTTAGGTTCAATCCCAGGCGAACGGACTAGCTGCATGGTTGTTTTTCGTGGTTTCCCCCATGTGTAAAGTGAATACGAGACATGTTCCCTTAGAAAGTCTTTTACGAAGGTGTCCCTCCTCTAACAGCCTATCAGCGGTCGAGCGGTAAAGTCGCTCAACACTGGTAGTTCTTTCCTAGATTCGAATCCCGCGAACGGGCTGGCTGCATAGGCGTTTTCGTGGTTTTCTCCATGTGTAAGGTGTATATGAACCAGTTTTCCTTAGAAAGGTCCTCCGTGAAGGTATCCCTTTCCTTAGGAAGATAGCCATCGGGGCTTTGCCTTAATCACATAAAACCAAACCCTCCTCAAGTTAGATACTTTTGTAGTTTTGAGGTATTTGGATAACCTAATATAACTATTAATCTCGCTAAAGTCACTTATTTACATAATCTCATTAAACAGTGGGTTACATTTCCTCTTTTCCTCAACATCTTAACAAAGGTTTGTTACTCCTCTCTGAATAGCTCCAACTGTAGTTTTATTGATAAATAACATTTATGAAACGTTTTAGTGACGTGAGAGCGGTTTTTAGATAATTTGTGAGAGTGAAATTATTCTACAAAATAGGTCTATATCTAAAAATAAATTATTAGACTATGTAGTTTATTGCGAAATTCAGCATTTTTAGAGCAAAATTTTTATACGACATTCGAATTTTGACTTGTATAAAATTCCTCCTCACCATCTTTTACTTAAAGAAAATGTTGTAATAATCAAATTAAATTAAACCTCTTTTTATCAAGTACTGAATTTTCTTCCGTTATAGGACAACACGGACCATACAATTGTTATGGGAAAACATACTCCCTTTCTTTGCTATCACTTAATTATATGTCTTTTTTTTATCTCTTATAACTGCATTTTTGTTTCAATACAATTATTGCCATTGAAAAGCTTCTAAAATGTGTCATTTTATATTTTTTACTTGAAAAAAACAGACCTAAGAGACCTAAGAACTTATGTTAGAAACCTTTTACCACAATGATGTCGGAATGAAAGCTGATGACAAAAGTATGTTTTCTCTCTGTAAATATCAAGTTAGGCATAAAACTTGCTATAGTAAATTGTTTGGCGTATATTGTTGCAATGGAAAAGATCCGAACATATTTTCGTTGCCTTAAGATAACGAAATAACTTGTCTACGAATTATAACCTTACATATTCACTTAATAACTTTTTTATCACTTTTTTTACTTGTCAAGTAACAAAATAATCAAGTTGAAACATATGTTCGATTAAATACCACACTTCAAACTTATGTTTAATGAAAGACCTTATGTGACTGACAGAAAAACAGTAATTTTGTCTGTGTATTTTAATTTTATATATGTAATATTTTAAGTAATGCATTATTTTGAAGCTTAGATATCCTTGGAAATCTAGGCATAGTACAAGCAAATAAATGCATTCTCCGGCAGATAAGCAGGTAGCCATAATGTGCTTCGCCATAGATGAATAAATACAATCCAGTAACCCTTCAAATAAAGCAATTCCAGGATTTTGGGCATTCGCGTTTAAAAAAATACGTGGTAAAATATTGAAAAATAGGTAAACTGAATATGACATTACTGATGAAAAAATTACATACTGATAGTTCTATACATCTTTTATGCTAGTTTTATTTATTTTGAATGTTGTGTACAAGGCTAATGATTTTGCGTGACGAAAGGAGCTGGAGTTTTTTATTCCGCGTATTTGTAAATGGAAACTCATTAAGTTACGTGTGTACGAGCTAGTTGCCCTTAGAAAGTCCTCCACGAATGCATGCCTCCCCTTAGGCAGATAGCCCTCGAGGCTTTGCCATAATCACACACACACACACACACATTAAGCTACGCTACTTCTTTCTCGCTGAAAAAGGTAAGTGAACAGTATTTCACTTACTGACCGGAAAAGTAGTAATTGTCGTGTAAGTCTCTTGCAATCGAACCGATAAGTCGCTATATAGTTAAAACGCTAACAGTTATCGCCGTGAATATTTTACTCATGATACGTGAGCAACTTCGCAATTAATCCTGCTACGGCAATATTTACTTTTGTAATTGGTTTGAGCAGTCATTTGTTTAAGACAGTAACCATATAGAGATTAAAAAAATGGATCTTATCAACGTCTGGCAGAAACTCCGTTTGTAAAAGAGAGAAGAATGCAAAGTATAAGGATACATTCGCCTATACGAAGCGAAGTGGATTATTTTTCCGCAATCAAAAAATTTAATTCTGATCAGGTAAAAAGAGACGATTGTTAGCAACGAGAATAATTCCCCTTGATGTATCTCGGTCAGCATAAAAGGACAGCAACGACATATTTAGAACAGAAAGCAAGGCCAGTGAATTTTGTTTGAGTGATAACATCCAGTGTTAGAAACATCAATATTTGAGACACATCCGAAATTATCATAATGAAAGTTGGCCTATTTATGATACCAGTAAAATTGGGGTAAATTAAAATCATGCTAGTATGGAAGCTTATTGTGATTAATAAGTACCGAGTGCTAACTAACCCTTAAAGAGTTGAATTCGGATAGTATTAAAGCCACGTCATAAAGATTTATAGTTAATAAATAAAAAGCTTATAAAGATCTCTGAGAGAAATTCGGTGAAGCTTGAAGTAAAGATTACCGTGAAGAGCTTCAATCTGTTAGATATATTCAGGCAATAAGTTAACATTTGATAAAAAAATTTAATACAAAATACATCGATATCAGTTTTGTTACAGCAATGCCGTTTCATATTTTTAGGTATCGAAGTCTTCCCCCCCCCTTCATTTCAAAATTTTCGCATCGTTTTAAGATTTTTAGAATACCTAAGAAAACTGAAAAACCGCAAAACGTTAATTAGATCTGTCGTTCGTTTTCTAATGCGTTCACGGGTTCCCGGTAGACATTTATTATCGAATTTACAAAATTTATGGATCCTGTTTCTTGCCTGATTGAATGCTGAAAAGATAAGTGAGAGAATTTAAAGAAAGTTTCGATAGTGCTCGTGACGAATGTTATCAAAATATTTGCTACCACAGGGTTTTAAAAATGCTATCACTTTTCCCTGTATTTGAAGATAGTCCTTAGCGGACAATAATTCGAGAATGAGAAGATGAAAAACGAAGAGCAGAACTAAGTGAATAGTCAGGCGCAAATTTCTGTGAGAAAACTGGAGAAAAAATGCGGCGATGTTACTGTGGCCTCTCCTCCCCAGTAATGATAACTGAAGTATTTCTGGAAGGCTGATTAATTTCGGTTAATTTAAAGAGTTATCCTTTTTCTGCTGTTGAGTAAGCGAGATTTTTCTTCCCTAACACGAAACATTAAACTAAGTAAAGTCTCACCGAGTGTCGAGTTATCCGGAATGCCAAAACAACGTAAAATTTATTGCTCTCAATAAGAGCACTCATTAGATAAAATGCTATTAATCATAATAATTCCGTTTAAAATTTGGAGTGTTTTTGCTCGCAATGTATGATATTTTTTAATGGATTTAAACCAAAATATGCCTCTAGACAGAAAATTCTGAATATCATATCGCACAGAGTTCAGTTCTTCAAATTCTTAGCTCACGCGAAGTGAGTTCATCACTTTGTGAGATCTAAAGCAGTTATGTTCTTTAGGAGTTTTCCAAAAACAGTCTCGGAGACAGGTATCTCAGATAATGTTGAGTTACTGCAGCAGGATCAGCAATCAAGATGACCCGATCTCTTAAAAACGTGACTCTACCGGCCCCTTTGATAATAGTAGTCTCGTAAACTCATGAGAAGCTATACTATAACTTCAACCCATAGTAACAGGCCTGAAAACAAATACTACGAACGTGAAATGTAACATTCAGTGTTTCTATTTTTAGACGTTATTTGCTCTACTATGCCTTTTTTTTTTAATACCTCAGGTTGTAGGATCTAGTCGTCTTTGCTAGCATACACTGTAACTAGATCTACTTGAAAGTCTGTGTTGAGAATTTTCGCAAAGACTCGAAGATGAACACAACTGGGAAGCGTGTAAAAGACAATACAATAGTTTACAGACGATATGGGCTTACGTGCTTACACAATCAACAACCATTTGTGGTGAGGAACTTAAATAGCATAACAAAATAAATTCAAAGGTAATTAGGACTGCAGAATTCGATTTAATCAAGCAGGTTGACTCAGAAGGCTACACCGGCTTAATACTAATTCGGCGGCAAGAATGCGAAGCTAAAATTCACAATTCAGCAGCCGGTAGAATTTAACAACGTGCTCTCTCAAACCATGATCTGACTATGCATGACATGAGAGAAATCATAAAGGACAAGAAAGGCCAACAAATTTAAAAGATAATATGCTTCACAAGCTGGAACGCAACTTTACGTATTCCTTCTTTTATAAAATAAATTTTGATGGTAAAGGATCATTTAAAAGGTAATGCTGGATCTCAAACTTTGATAGTCGGGATCAGCGAATACAAGGCCAGACAAATGCAGAAATAAATTAAGATAAACTGCATATGAATACAAAAACACGATGAACGTATAAAACACTATGTTGAAAACAAGCATAACTTCCTAACAAATATTTGGATAAATATTATTGCCTTTCATCAAGCAATCTTTCACAAGTAAAGTCCACTATATATTAAAGAAATGAGCAAAGAGTCGTGATGTTATAATATCACGAAAAGCAATTAATTGATTATTATAATCAATTTTGAAAAAAATTCATCTGCAAAAAAAAGCTTTTACAATATTTAATTTTTAATGTAGATAACATAGGCTTCTACTCGGGTGTCACCCGGATTGACTGAATAGCATTCGAGGAATTTTGAAGCAAAAATCTGCTAGTATTTAGTTTAAAATGCCCCGTGTATTTTTATTTTCAAGGATTTATCTTTCAGTTTTCTATACTGTTGTTAGAAATGAAATTATTCATTAAGTGTATGAAATAAAGACATCTTTGAGTTTATTACGAATTATTTATTTATCATGAAAATTACAATAAAAAGTTAGATGTTTCCTCATTTTTGAAAGTTACTGTAATTGAGTGGTAATATTTCAGACACGTTTAAAAATAAATTATTATTTAGTATGCATTTTGGAAACACCACGTTTTGAAGGAAATCGGATTAAAGTTGTTTCCTCTTGTCTGATATTTTAAAGAAAAACTTGATGTGGGAAGACCATTTTTAGTGACTAGTGATAAGTATACACCATGACCACAAAGTCATTACTCGGCCTTTATTTTCGCAATTGTGGTCGTAAACAAATATTTCCAATTACAAAAAAAATTCAATGACGCAAAGATTCATGTTTCGTATTTTTCAATTTAAAAACAAATCTGCACAAAACATGAAATCTAACTTTTTACACGTTCTTCTTGTTTCTAAACTTCTATTTAAGAAAATGTTGCAATGGCTATGAAAAATAAAATAAAAAAGTTTGGCCCCCCCAAACGACAAAAATTGACCAAGATATTTAATTTCAAAATTTGTGATATTTCATAATCGTTTTGAATTTTCATTGCGGGTCCATTAATAAATAAATTAGAATAAGTCTGATAATAATAACTGAACTGGAAGCCTTAAGACATAATGAAAAGAAACATCAATTTTAGAAGTGGTGGTTTAAGAGTGGGTTAATTTATTATGGCAAAGTGTCAAGCCTATCTAGCTCAGGAAACGTGACTTTATAAATGGCTTTCTGAAGAATACTTCCTCGGATACATGCGAAAATTATGGATGATTAGGTGAAATTAATAGAATATGGCAAAATTCACAAGGGCCATTTGCCTAAGGGAAGAGACACGTAGATCATCTAAGTGAAACTGACTGGCGTTCACATTACCGTTGGGCTATGATCGAACTCCCAGCATTCAGCGGTCTTAACCACTCAGCCACTTGCGTGAGAAACCTTGAAATGAATTGCCAGAAACATATATGAATAATACTTAGTTATAAAGTGTGGTCTACACGGCACTTGGGTTTCATCTGTGCATAATGATACTTTGGCATCAGACAAAATAGCAGGACAGAAATCGCGAAGACGTTTTGATTACATGAGTAGAAACTGGGGGCATATATGTGTTATTTAGAATTTGCATGTGTTACAAAAAACTGAAATAATAACTGAATGTAAATTCAAGAAGGACATTAAATGCAGTTCTGAAATACCGTTTTGTAATACTAATACCATGCGAATTATAAACTTTCCCTGAAATATGAAAATCTTATGCCAAGGAAACTCATTTCCCGGATTGCGTTCCTACTGCTTTCTTCTGTCTGTGTAATTTGCTATAAATTTACTCTCTAGTTCTAATACTGGTGAGTGATTGCAATTATAACTTTATAAGGTATTTTTTCTCTCCTTCGAGCATGCCTTCGTGATGTAACGGTAGCACACTCGGCGCGTATTCGAGAGGTCCATGGTTCGAGTCCCGACGAAGGCTTTGCACATTTTTCTCATCTCCTGCTTCAAAAAAGAAACCTAAAGACTCTACAACTTTTATAAAAATGAAACGAATCAAAATGAAATATACATTGTAGATCCTCGCTTACTTTATCACTCCTTCGCAAAACATGATCAAAGTATGATTAAGATCTCTATGTAAATTCAATTTCAGCAGCGAATTTTATTGTTTATGAACAATTTTCCATAATGATTTATGTAAATAAAATAAAAGAATAGTCATGTGTAATTTAAACGTAATAAAAAATTATAATAGTAAGTCGAACTACCTAGAAAAAATCTAAGCCAGACAGTACAGAAGAATGAAAGAATTCTACTGATGGTTGTCATAAAAGTGTGTTTTCACGAAAACTTCGTGCTCCTGATTAAAGACAATTTATTGTTCTCCCACCCAACACCCGTCGCTTTTTTTAATACTAAGCATTATTTATATACATGTGTTCTAATTTAATTTTAGTTGAAAGATCTGACTTGAAGCATATCTGATTTCAGCCAACGAACATCAGAAAGAGTATACTATTTTTAAATTCTAAGAAGCTTTTATTTTCGTCTCTGTCCCTAATAATCTGGAATCTCGGTCGACATTAGAGTCTGTGCAACCAATAGGCCACACCGGGAGGCAGAATACAGGAATTTCACGGATTGAACCGGCCGGCGAGAAACCTAATCTCGCCGGCCCTGGCTAAAGCTATAATCAAGTATTCCAATCCTGGCTAGAGCTATATTTTAAAATTCATTTGTCTGAAATAATTTCAAACAACACTTGTAATACTTCAAACTAAAATTATGATACTGCTAAGTATTTCCCTTATTCTCTGGAATCAGGATAGTATCAATTTTGTAGTTTAATGTTTAGACTTAAAATATGTATTAATTACTTTGAAATATCAGGAGATAGGCTTATTGCAGTTCATTCATAGGTGATTTGTGTTAGAAAATGTCTTGGGCAACTGTTTTTTTTTCATAGATAACTGCCATCTGCTTTCAAGGGGTGTTGTGTGGGGCCTGCTTTCAAGGGGTGGGGTGATATTTGTAATCGAATATGTTGAATTCTCAACAAAAAAATATTGGTAAAATAAATCTTTAATTAATTCTATTGATTATCGTTTTTAGGTGTATGTAATGTGTTTTCATATATAATTTATTTTAGAAAAGTAATCAAAGGCAGTCTGCTTAAAAAAAAATTAATTAAAAAACCCTTAAAACGTCCTCCACGAAAGCTTCCCTCTCCTTAAGCAGACCCTAACAGGACAGCGACGTCCCTGTGACACTGCATGTCACACTATGACAATCTCAGCGTCACAGTGGCGTTGTATATATGACTTAATGATGTAAATGTGAAGTCACATTGTGACGCTGATGCATAGTCACGCTCTGACGTTGTTGTGAGGTCACACTGCAACATTGATGTTAACGCTGCATTGCGACTTTTAATACCATCATAGAGTGATATGAATGTAACATAATAAAGTGGCAGGTATGTAATGTCACTAAAGAACATGAATAGATGTCACGCAACACTGCATTACTTTTTAAATGAGTAGATAATGTCGCAGCACTCTTAGGTATTATAATATTTCCTTTATATTCGAAATTTAAAATTTTTGAAAATATTCAATATAATCATGTGAAATTTTTTCATCGTTCTTAACTTGTATCTCATCATATTAATGTTATATAACTGTGATCTATTTATGATTTACTAGCCGCTACGCGGCCAGCCTTCGTCTGGCTTTTAAATGTACCGTAAAAATGCCTAAAGGGAACACCGAACATTAAATTTAAAAACTGCACAGAATTTTACTCTGCAGAACAACTTTATCAATAAAATCTAATAAAAATGTATTACGTATAAAAAATTACAATGAAATAAGCAATATCCCTTAATACAAATATTAGTTATCCTAATAAATAAATTAACCAACTTCCCGTTGTCTTCTCTCGAAAAACCTCCAGTATTCAAGAGAAACATTAAATTTAAAAACTGCACAGAATTATCGCCCTTATTTTTCCGAGTGGCAACAGTGCTAATATCAGCAACAATGGCAACAGTGATATATCAGCAACAATGGCATGCAGCCATTGTTGCTGATATAATGATGCCGATTACCGATTTCCATTTACCGAATTACCGATTTGATGCGATATCATCAAAAAACATTAAAATAAACCTCATTCGAATTTTGAAAAACATCCCTTTGAGGTGCACTGGCTCTTGTCTAGATGCACCCTATGTACCGAATTTTCGAATTTTGTAGCCCTGGGTCTATTAGCATATGCGCAGCACGAACGAAATACACACACACAGACAGACAGACATACTCTTCCTTTCATATTACATATCTGTTTAAAAAATAGTGTACTGCAAATACAAAACATATTATACATGACAAAACGTGACCATATGGTCCTTTTTAAGCATATTACATTGAAAATCCTTTTGAGTATTACCTGTCCAGAAGCAATATAATTTTGATTTCTTTCTCTAGAATTTAATATTTAAAGGCTCTTCTTATCTTTCCAAAATTCCTATATTGTATTCAAAATCTGATTTCTTATTATAGCTTATTAAAACTATATTTCGCAATTTAACATTTTCTCCCTGTTTCTAAATAGAAGTATTTACAGAAAATATTTTATATTTGGCTTGCAATTTTTTTTATTGTTTGCCTTTTAGTGCGGTTTTTATCTTCCCCATTTCTCAATTTTAATTATTTTTCATTCCAAGAAAAGAAATGAATTATTAGATTTGGCAGTTAAATGAAAATAAACTCATTTTAGAAGTATACTTATAGCATATTTACCTACTTGAATATTTTTTAATGTATAAAATGTTCCGTTTGGAATAAAAACTTTACATAAATCACCATAAACCTTCACTATGATCTCAGTTTTAAAATTAACGATTTGTTGCTTAATCTGTAATACTGAGCGAATAGTTATGGGTAAAAAAATCACTGGATCGAAATGTGGCTCTGGAAACTAAAGGACAAGAAACGACTGTTTTTTCACCCTTTAAAAATTACAGTTTTATTCGATATTTAAACTATAAATTTAGAATATCTTTTTTACACAGCAGAGCTTCAATATATTTAAAATACACTGTATTAAGTAAGAATGTCGCATAATTTATTTCATTAGCTTATTAATGTGAATCACTTTTTTAAATTTGTCTCCATTTCCTAAACGTGTTTTGCTGCTCTTTAACAGTTAAATTTTAAATTCAGTACAATTTTACAGTTTATTGTGCAAAAGCAAAACAAATTTGCATGAATTAATTTCAGTTCATACAACAGTTATTGTTGCCAAAGCTGAGTTAGGGAAAATCTATATTACTCGCTTCTGAAGGTATACGCTGTACTGTATTCTTCATAGCAATGCTTAAATTCTAAGGCCCCGTTCAGACGAGGGCGTAAGTAGCACATACGATAACTTGAATGAAACTCAGCTCTTTATATGCTAACTCTTTATATTCTATATTTTAATCAACACATACAGCGATAAGACACTTACTGTACACTAACATGAATGATAGCAGTAACAATTATATAATAATTAAAGTGAAATTTAAAAATTATTATTAAGAATGAAACGATTAGCACCAAAAAAAAAAAAAAAAAAATACCAGAGATCCATGAACTTTGAAGAAATGCTAGAAAATCAAAGAAGATTCTTTGCTACGCACAAATTTCTGCATATATAGAATGAGATCAGGACCAGTTTTTAACTTGAGCATTTGGAATTATTTTAATACGATCTTACAGAGCAGAGGTGAGGATTCGAAAAATATGCTTTGAGGTACGATGAGATAACATGAGATACACGCATTCATAAGGATGAAAACAGAGAGAAATTCCAGTTATATATCCAAAGTGTAGTTATGTGGGTTATTTATTGTTTCTATGTTATCCAAAATTAATTTCTTTTTGGTATGATTTCAGTTTTTTTTTTGCTTTGATTTAAATACTATGAAAATATATTTTACAAATCGTACTTTTAAAAAGGAGTTAATTTAATCTAGATGAATCTGTGCAACACAGACTTGCCAGTAATAGGGGGGCAAATACTGCATAAATAAAGATTTGAGAGATAATAAAAATATTTAGGAGAAGGAATTATGTAATTCGTTTCAGGATTAAAATCTTATAACATGGCTCTGATGCTGGACAGGAGACTTTCTTCAAAGTATTCATTTGATTTTGTTTATTACAATCGGAAATGGTTTCAAACTATAAAGTGGTAAAAAGGCATGAATACATATTTTAATATTGATTTTATTATTTTGTTACTGAACCGGGATTTAATAAACATTTCCTTAGCATAATTTTAATTGAACATAAAATAGATTATATGAATTCTTTAACAAACAAAAATGCTTTTTTATTTACTTTTAGCAGAGTAAATATAAATGTCATTTTAGAATCTACGAAATTAATAATTTCATTTATTTAATTTAGTGCAAATAGAGATGGGCTGTATTTATGTAAAGAAAAACTACTTAATTTTGTCGGAAAAAAAGACATATTTTAAATTGTTTTACGGGCTATTAAGAAAGATATCTATAAAGAGTCTATGAAAAAAGGCCTTTTTTTAAAGGTTCGATGGAAGGAAAGGGTTAGGAATCCTTCATCTACATTAAAATCCTTGTGAAAAACATCTCTGTAATGGCGACTGAAGTGAAACCCGTAAGAATAAATGAGTTTTTTACATTATATGGTATCATTTCCCTTATTATTGGCGCACCAGCAGTATCATATTCACGGGAATCTGAAACACCAACGCTTTCGCTACATATTGTCGGTATTGTGCATCAGCCTAGAAACGTCATTTTCAGTTTTGAAGGAAATCGGCTGCTAAAACAGATAGAACTTAAAATGAGGCGGGAATAACAGAGTTCGTTTAGTGACTATAGCTCTCATGGACAGAATAAATGGCCCAAATTTTAATCCATACCGAAGCGAAATTTAGCATTTCAAGTATTCATAACAAGAAGTTCAAAACTTTAGTGTAAAAGAGCATAAGTTATGTTGCATTTTATTTAAGTTCGTGTCAGTTGTGCATTTGATTTAATTATTAATTGCATTTTCCTGTCTAAAGTCGGATTTTCGGGTGATTATTTGCTAATTTTATATTATTTCCTAGATCTACAATTTTCAGAAGTCTGACGGTACTTTCTTTATTAAATCAAACAAATAATTTTGTACTCTCAAAAATCTGATTTTGGATCAATTTCAGAAATATATTAGAAAATACTAACTCATAAAGTCATTAGATTTTTCGAAGCAGAAAACTTGAAAAATGTGCAATGTCCTCACAGGGATTCGAACTCAGGAATAACTGTCAACTGTATACAGGTATGCTTCTAGTTACACCACAAGGCATGCGATAAAGAGGGAGAAAATGCCTTACCTTCTCCATTGCTTAAAGAACGAGTGGGAAGGTGGGCACTGTTGCAGAGTCATTAGGTTTGTCGAAGCAAGAAACATGAAAAGCATCCAATGCTCTCCCCAGGATTCGAAGTTCGGACCTCTTGATTGCCAGCCGGACATGCTTTCATTTATACCACGAAGGCATGCGGTAAGGAGGGAGGAAATTCTGAGTTCAGATTCGTAATTCTGATTTGACAGATGAAAGAGGTCGGTGAGGAAATGGAAATTACACTACATTTTAAATGGTTTATTTAATTATGGCAAAGCACGCTAGAGCTATCTGCCTAAGGGGAGGGATGCCTTCGTGGATGACTTTCTAAGGGAAACTGACTCGTATACACGTTACACATGGAAAAAACCACGAAAACGCCAATGCAGCCAGCCCGTTCGCGGGATTCGAACCTCAGACCGAACTACCAGTGTTCAGAGACTTTACCGCTCGCCGTTGGTGAGCCGCATTTTAAATGACTAAGCCACTGTTGATCAATCAGACGTAATCACCAGATAGGAATATTTTTGCATAGACGGAATCCTGACATATACAGTGACCGACGAGATCGCATCAATATGAATAACCATTACTTGTTATCATTAGCTACTTGAACCCTTATATTAATTGAATTGCACTTGTACTACATACTATGTAACGCATGTGTAACAGTTCTAACAATTGTACTTGCATGTATGAGTTATGACCTATGCCGCATTGCTTTGGCAATATTTTATACCAGTACTTTTAATATTAGTTCGTATCTGTAGTGCAATGTTTGTGTTCAATGTAATCCCAGCACAAGTCCTCAACCATAATTATTATATATCATATGTCTCTTAATATTAATTGCAGGAATACGATTTATCAAGGTACAGTATTATTCACTCCCCTATGCTGAGCTAATTAGTGTTGTCAATATGAATGTTGTAATGTCATAATCATTGTACACCTCTGTCTGTGTTAATTACCGCGCTAGATATTTGCAATATAGTAATTTATGTCCCAATGCGCAGATATATATATGGCGCAGTTTTTTGTGAATCTATCATACCATACACGAATATGTCATTGTCTTATGTTATATATATAGGCCAACTGTACCTTAACCCATGATTTATATGTATTACCAATGAGTATTGTATGTTCTTGGCTGTGCACTCCTTAATACCAATGTCAAATATGTATGTAATCTCCCATTGTTCTAATAGCTAAACTGTAGATAAAGGTGGACGTGGCGCTGTACCAATTAACCCAATGGTAAAGGGATGGTGCCCACGTCCCCCGTCGGATATCGCATATACAGTGACCGAAAACTAGCGTTATATCCATTCTTTGTGCTACTAGAGTGTTTCACTATTAGACTAGAAGAGAAACACGCTAATGTGACAATCAAAATCGTAAAAAAACCGGTACTTGCTGACATTTATATGCACTATTTTGAGATGAAATTATTTGATAAATTATCTTTTCGTCTTTGGATTCGGTATGTTGACGACACTTTCGCACTTTTTGACGGTTATAAAGAGGATTTATCCGAGATTCTATCTATTATGAATTCAATTGATCCAGCCATCCAATTCACTCTTGAAATTGAATCCAACAATTCCCTCCCCTTTCTCGATATTCTCATAATCCGCAATGAAACCGATTTTAGCACCACTGTGTACCGTAAACCCTTTGCAGTTTGTTTACCACCCCATGCCAAGTCATGCCACCCTGTTAAGCAAAAAATGGCTTCTTTTTACTATTATGTTTTCCGCGCGCTAAAAGTTTGTTCCTCTGAATCTTTGCTTACCAATGAACTTAATTATTTGAGAGCAGTTGCGATTGACCGTGGATTTTCTCCCGTGATTATTGATAAAGCCGTCAAAAAATTTTCATATTCCCATCAAAGAAGACATTCCACTGTTAGAAATAATATCAATGACCTTGTCGTGCTTCCATTTTATCCTTCTGTTAGCTATAAAATTGCACGGATTCTCCAGAAATTCAATTTTCAAGTCGGTTTCTCCCCTATTAATAAAATTCACCCTTCGATTCTAAAAGATTGCGTTTCTGTCTTGAATTCTTGGGGAATTTATAGTATATCATGTCAGTGTGGTTTAAGATATATTGGCCAAACAAAAAGAGCGTTGAAGTTTCGTATCAAGGAACATGAATCTTATGTCAAAAAAGGGGAAATTAACAAGTCTTAAATAGCGTATCATAGCTGGACTTTTAACCATAATTTTGATTTTGGGTCTGCAAAAATCATCCAAAAGGCTTCTTCCATAGGCGAATTGGATTTTCTTGAGGCTTTTCACATTCACAAAGATTTAGAAAGTTTAGTTAATGATTTGAAGTCCAATCCAGTCCTTCCTAATGCCTTTAAAATTCTACTGTCTTAATTCAATTATTTTTGCCGATAGATGGCGTTACCTCCTCGCACTTGGTACTACCAGAGGGTATAAAAATCCGTTCAGTGGTTGCTTTCCATTATTTGAAGTTCAGATTTTGAGCGTAATGTGCATTTGCCCCTCGCTCCCTATTTTAACTTCGCTAATATTTCTTTATACTTGATCAGACAGCCTGGCTCAGTAAAAGTAGGCGGCCAGTGCAACTCTGATTAAAAATCTAGTTATAACCACGTGCAGTGCTGATAAGCACCACGTGTTTCTGTGATTCCTATTTTCTTCTTTCTATGTATTTCTTTCTCCTGATGAGGAGGGACCTTTAGCTGCCCTCGAAATCGATTGAGTGTTTCATTATACCTACGCTAAATATAAGGTTGTTTTTTTACGATTTTGATTGTTTCACTATTATTAGGATTCAGTAAGAAACGACTGAATCCGACTACATTTCGATGGTTAGTAATTGTAGCAAAGCTTTCAAAGCCTACTTTTTTTTAAGGTTTGATGTTCTTCATAAATTCGATCATTCCTCGAGGGTTTTCAAGCGCCATCATTTTAGTAGGAGTAAAATAATTTCCGAATGGCATCTAGCTTGCTCAATCACACTACATGTTTTCCCTGAAGGTTTGCTATGAGAGAATGGGCAGTCATCCCATTCAATCTTAAGAGGAATGAGCTCAAGACAAGCTATTAGTATCTTATTCATTTTAATTTCGCAGTTGCTGGTGGATCTTAACTGGGCATGGACAGACAAACATTCGCAAAAGATTTTTCCTTAAGAGCTGGGGAACAGGATCTGAGCGTACGAAATTAGTATCACGACACAGGAGAAGCTTATACAAAAATTTTAATTAAACGCACTTATGTAAGTAGCTGCATAAATAGATGATATCATATATTTATGCAGCTACTACTAAACATATATATGATATCTTTATAGATATATATGATATCTTTATAGATATATATGATATCTTTATAGATATATATGATATCTTTATAGATATAAACATATATATGATATCTTTATAGATATAAACATATATATGATATCTTTATAGATATCATATATATGTTTATATAAACATGTGATTTATTCATTTTAAGTCATTATGGCACAAGAAATTTTCACTCTGCGAATAATAAATAATTATAGCAGAATTAGAAAAATCTCTGATTCCGAATACTTGATTCCGAATCAACGGAATTCTCAAAAATGTGCTGGTGAAAGAAGAGATTTTTGTTTAATAATTATTCATTTCGACTCAGTTCTGAACTCTTTTTAATTCATTCTAGTCACGACATAAATCACATGCTCAGTTTCAAACTTGTATTACTTTAGATTCTCTCTCTATTAATCATATAGTATTTCGAAACATATAGGCACAGAAACACTGTTAAAAATTTTCCTAACATAATTTTAAAAGTATTCTTCAAATTTGAGAAATTTCATCCTCATAAGAATTTAAATAACTGATTAATGCCACCGTAACCTTTTTTTCCTGTTATAACGTAAGGAAGATCAGTCATTTTCTCGAACTGCATTTTCAGCTGTACGACAAACAGATATGAAAAAAATTTCATTGAGATAGAATTTTCTGCAAAATGCATTTCAAAAAACTTTGCGAATGGAGATATTTTAAATCACAAGCGTAACGGGGGCATTGCCATGACTCGACCCATTTGCATGTGAGTTACTTCTCAACCTGATGCTGCAGGTAACTATCACGATCATCCCCCATCCAGATCGCTTTGCTAGTCTCCGCTGTGAATTTCACACCTGCTTTGGAGGACGTGAATAACCGCTTTATGAATTTTCACTTTTACAGAATAGTTTATCTTAATGAGAATTTTTTTAACGCTCTAACCATATTTTCCCTTTCTTAACTTTTTCTTTTTATCTCTAAAAATAATGAAGAATGAACGAGAGCATTTCTCAGTTTGATGAGGATAAGGAAGGATAAAGTAACAAAATTTTCAATCTGATGAAGAAAACAATGAATTAAAGAGCGATCACCTTTCTAGCCAAATTTCACTTCTACTTATTTGTTCTAATAATTCACTTCTACTACTTCTACTTGTTCACTAGTCTACTGTTATCTTCTCAGTTTTTATTGAGATGAATACATGGCGAAACAATTCATCCAACTAAGATGCATCAGAAGGAATCGTTGGGAGTGGATTTGTGTGCATCAGAGAACAGTGGGCTTCGTAACGTAAATCTTTGTTCTACTGAAATTTTAAGTTTTTCTTTAAACATCTCGCGGAACTATTAAGTTTTGTATTAGCGATTAAAATTCTTCCCGTACAAATAAAAATCAGAAACAGGGTAGCACATTGTTGCTAGACAACGATGTATAAAATCTTTCATTTATATTCGATAATATAAAAATTAGTTGCTCATTAGCGTAATAAAATAGATTTCTCTATAATACTTTTCTCTATAACATACTTCTCCTATAGCATTTTCCGAGAGGTAATTTTTATCCCATAAATATTATAAATAGATTCTATACTACACCGATTGTAAAATTTATAATTCTGTTTCATCAGAACACTCTCCTACCCATTTACACTAAAATCGATTTGCTAATGATGAAATTTTGTAGTAATGTATTGACTGCAGTCCTTTCTATGTACCATATTTCATTGCGCATTTTTCTGCTAGCCTTTTTATCACCAGATTCTGAAATGTTTTTAAATATTCGCGTAATTTTCCTCTTCCTCGGTGCGTTCAGAGAACCAGTTTCCCTAAATTTTAAAATGGATTCTTCCACGCAATAAATGTTTTCTTTCTAACAAAGATAAACTCTCGGAAACTACCTACAAATGTCACACTAACTTCTAACTGTTAAACTATATGCCAACATATCTATGCTTATACACAGGCCTTGTATGCCCATGTAATATTTATATGTATATTTTTACACGGAGGAAATATTCCCTTCTGCCAGGATGACTATTAACACTGTAAGACTTTTACAACAAAGTCAGGTCAGTGGTTATCTCAGGCGACGCTCAGTCACACCGAAACAAACACGAAATGATCTACGATCTCGCTGAGTCGGATGCACATTCACTTTCTATATTTATTTATAGATGATTCGAGGCCTAAAGAGTAGGAGACATAACAATAAGAACTGGAGAGGTTCAAGTCACACGCAATTAAGAAATGGAGATATCTTATTTGATATTGTAACGCTAATATTACTATGTATTTTTATTGGAATGTAGATTTCTTTTTTAAAAAATTATATTTTGATAGTTACCTATAGTTTATCCACGACTACTTTTCGTTAGTCATGCTCTTACTGTAACCGGGTCCTTGGGAAATCAAATTGTTTCCATAATGTTCCCTTCTCGATTTTTGGACGATAAAGTTAGTAAAAGGGGTGAAATGCGCAAGGAAATGCGTATTTTTTTGTAAAAAAATTTTCAAACAGATAAAGAGTGATGCCTTTTTTGTTATATTTTTTCAATTTATACACTTAACATCCAAAAACAAAGTGCAGAAATAAATGCGCTAGCATTCAGCATTAAAACTCTTCTGAAGCTGAGTTTTATGTAACAGCAAAAATTCAGTTCTGTGAGTTGGCAAAAGCAGATATTATTCTTGCTTAAGAAGAAAAGCAAATTATTTGCAATAAATTTTTATATTTAAAAATTTTTATGTAATTTTTTAATAATTTTAATAGTAAACTCTTCTTTGCGGTGATGAAGTGAAGTTTGATATAAAGTGAAGTTTCCAAACTCCAGGTTCTGCCCGTCAACATGTTCCATTTTCATTGAAAATGTTCTCTTAATTTATATCCTTCGGTTAACTATTTATCAACAAAACGTCGTTTAATTCAGAATTTTGCGATTTATTTGTGTTTGTATTCTATTATTATCTAATTAAAGAGAAAACATGATTATTAAGGAGATAAAACTTTTTAAAGTGCTCTGCAATGCTACCGTTCAGGAATACCCAAATTTAATTTTATCATACCTTCTAACCGAAGCTTTCAATGAATTTATTTGTGCTGCACGTATCTGTGCAATAAATATTCATGCTGCTGGCATCTGCTCATACATATGTTTTCATTGAATCCATTTGTACTGTGTAGGCATGAATATGAACTCTAAAATATTATGAAGTAATTACGAAATAATTCATTTGAATTTAAGCGAGTTCAAAGTCAAGAAATTTTTTAAAGAAAAATCTGATGCACCGGGAAACATTTATTTTTAATGCATAATAATATAGTAGAACCCTGTTCAGAAGCTTTTGAGGAGCCAGAAGGGTAAGGCTTTCTAAAAGCAAGGAAAAGTTTTTTTAAACACAACAGAAAAGTAACAAGTATATCCATGATCATTTACTCGTGCATTAATATGGGCAGTAAAATATCTCTTCTTAAAAAGAGATAATTTACAAATTAAAAAAATGATCTATAATAAATATATTAAATAAATCTGCTTGTTTCCGCTTTCAATAAAATTAATTCATAAACAGTATCAAACTTCTTAGGTGTAAAAACTTAATAAGCGATAACTTAATTTTCAGAGAAAAGAAGCGTGTAACTTATGAGTTTTATTTCGGAACTTTAAAAGTCATATATCCCAGATGGAAAAACTATCTATGTGGGTGCCTCTACAGTTTCTTCTGAACTTAACTTTTTTATTAAAACACATTATTTTAAAAACTAGTTCCGCTTAAGTATTATCTGAAATAATTGAGTTGTTATGTAAAATCTATAGAGTAATTCATTTAAATATTTCTTATTAAATGATCTTTGGAAACATTTGGAAAAAAATGAAAAAAAAACTGTAAATTATTAGCTAGTTGTTAACTATTTTAGCCTAAATGTTCACTATATTATCAAGTAACTGAAGTTCCTTCTTTCACGTAAAACTGATCTGCTTCCTTAGAAATCAATATCTAATATACCTTACAAATAAATACCTTTTCCACCGTTGAGTTCAGATTCAAATCCTGGATAAGGAATGGACATTTGTGATTACAGTGTCTTTGCCGTATCCTACACTTAATAGCCGTCAAACCGAAAATTTTTAGCAGAGATTGGTGGGATGGGGAAAGATGATGTATGAAATTTCGGATTTCAGCCTCCGGCTATTTCTCAGTAAAAATATAGATGGAATCAAGGCAGAATTTTACAAATTAAATAATATAATAAAATCCAAATATATTATAATAAAATAATATAATAAAAAATAATAAAACTAATTATCAAATATATTATAATAAAGTAATATAATAAAATAAATTAATATATTATAATAAAATAATATAATAAAATCTGGACATTGATACATTTCTCAAAACACCATATGTTACTCACTAGTTAAAAATCCTGCTTAAGAAAATCAATCTGCTACATAAAAGAAAGCTTAGAGCTCTTTTGTAAATAATTCTTATTCCAGACTTTTTTTTTTTACTATACTTCAAGATATGAATAAGTCTTATTATTTTTATTAACGCCAGAGGTGTCTAGATCCTAACTTTTTTATACATATCACTTTTGTGTTCGCATCACTTTTCAAATAAAAGGAAGCTGTCATCATTATTGCCCTGTATTATTTTTAAATAAATAACATAGCGAATATAAAAAGGATATGGCAACATTTAAGACTATCCGAAATCCTAAAAATATGCTGTTTTTAAATGTTTTGGGGTTTTGCTGTTGAGTTTTATGTGGCGAACGTAAAAATGCAAAACGTTAATAATAGAAAGTGTGGAAGTCATTTTACTAAGAAAACTGGACATTGATACCATAAACTGAGAAGAAACTGAAAAAAAAAAAAATAATAATAATAATAATAATAATAATGGCAACCCTTTAAAACTTGAATTTTATGTGGCGTAAGGGGGGGAAGTGAGGTTTTATAATAAAGTAAGAAAGATTAAAAAAAAAGGTCAGCTTATTAATAAAACTGAACAATGATAAGTGAATTGCGAAAAGGTTAAACAAGATATAGAAAAATGTGCTTCAACAATTAACATTCTATCGAGAATTCTAAAAATATGCTGCCTTTTAAAAATTTTGTAGTTTTACTGCTGAATTTCATGTGACGTAAGTACAAAGAAAGAAGCGATGTTTAATAATAAAGTTAAAAAAACAAAACAAAAAAAAAAAAACTGTGATAGGAGGAGTAAGTGCAAGAGCAGTCGCCGAGAGCACACGAGTAAAAAACTATAACAAACACTCTCTAGTGCGACGTTAAAATCTGAACTCCTTCAGATTTTTTTTGAAGTCTATTTACTTTATTTTCAGAATTTTCTGAAATTTAAAGTTATAATAATCATAATAATTACATAAAAACATTTCTAAAAGTACTTTGAGATAATTTTTATATATTTTCATGCCTCAAAGATTGCTGCAGAGTTCGCATTTTTTTCGGGATTTCAAAATTTGTATCGTATTGTACAAACACGTGGCTGCATTTGTTTAATTTCTCATGAAGTATGTCCATTTCTTCCCTATTTTTTTCCGCTTTAAAAATGTCTTTTATAATTTGCTTCGTAATATATTTTTAGTTACATTTTTACATATTAATGTTCCGGAGAATAAAAGAGATAATGCTTTTAACCTCTGTTGATCATACATCATAAGCACTGTATTCTCGTTTTAATACTTCTTGCATCATGTAATAGCTTTTGATTTTATTTGTTAATTTCTTTTGCAACACAGTTTCTAAAAGTAGCTATAAAATCAGTTCTCATTTTTAGAAAATATTAAGTAAATAAAAATTAGCTTTCTTAAGTTACATAGAAGTGGCAATGCAATGAAGACACACAATGAAAGTGTTGTTGTATAAACTATTTGTAACTTAAAAATTATGGCACCAATGTTTAAATAATATTTATTGCAAGTAATGGACAGTAATGATCAGAGTAATTTTATATTCCTATTTGTTTTGCAACCCTAGAAATCTCTGATTTTGCCGTTCATTCGTAGAATTACAAAATAACCTTACTTCAAAGGAACGCACTTGAAGAAATCACCTTTGTTTAGTGCAATAATACAAAATGAAGAATTCCAACGTAACAATCAGCACGAATAAGCAAATATTTTATCGCTGATTACCGTTTCGTTTGAATTTAGTGCACCATTATTAAAACGTTGTTTATTAGTAAGCGTGGTAGAATTGTAATGCTTCAAGTGGAAGGTCCAGTTTTTTAGTTCGGAGGGGGGGGGATAATGTTCCGCAGGTTTTTCCACAGCAGGTGTGGAATGGAAGCTGCTTTATTAGCAAAGTTGCTCTACAGAAAAGCAATCTAGATTGAAGGGAGAGGTAGCGCGAGAAATAATTTTGGTCTCTGAAAATTCGAATTTTTGATTTTTATTCTAACAGTGAGAGCTGTTGAAGACCTTTTTGACGTCTTCTGTTTAACAAACATTGTGTGTTCACTTATCCTGAATTTTTAAAGATCTGATAGTTTGTCCTGCATACGCAAAACCATATTCACAAGGAATTTTTACAGATGCTTTGTGAATGAAGTTCCGTGTTCGGTCTTCTCCAACTGAGAACTCGGTTTTATTGATAGGTTTGAAAGAAGGCCGAAAATCATATTGTTTGAAGCAAACTGAAAGTAAAGAACTGAATTCAGGAATAAATGGCAGACAAATAGAAGGAAGTGAAGTATCCTTAGTTTGATGACTTAACGTTGAAGATGATGAAGGCCTTGAAAGCTTCTTACACGCGATGCCAATGACAATAGAAGGATAACCACGGGAAACAACAATATCTTTCAGAATGTTAAGTTCATTTGTTAAAGCTGCAGAAGTGGAGCAAAGATGAAACGCACAATGAACAAAAGTACGAGTATAAAAAGCTACAACTTTATGTTTATGTGGATGTGCAGAGCTAGTGGGAGGGCAAGACGACTACAAACGGTTTACGAAAAACTCTCGCTTATCAAATTTCATGATCAGTACGTAAACGCAATCATTTTTTATTATTTAAAAAGAAGTAGTTATCGAACCTAGTGTGCACTTAATGAATATAGTAAATCTATTTTGACAGTGCACGTAGGACAATTCTAGGTATTCGAAGCAAATGAAGCCATAATTCATTCGAAAATTTCAACAATTTGGATAGGTGTATTCGGTCTATTTTTCTGCAGATCAAATATGCATTTAATGCAAAGAAAGATTTTTTGGGGGTGAGAGTTGGTATTTTATTTCATCCAAAAAATATGCAGTCAAAGTATAATACTCTTATTCATTAAATTACTAATATTTTCGTAAAACAAAATATAAAATACTTTCACATAGTAAAATGCTTTTTTCTTCTGCAAAATTTGATACAGATGGAGTTTCGGATACCTGGAATCCGGATAAGTCCGAGCGCTTCTACTGTTAGAGGAATTGTACTGTGCCTAACTGATGTACAAGGAAATCTGCCCTAAAATATAACTAATATACGCTGAAAGCTGAAACGAAGGAATCATGACATTATATATGATTTCGATAATTATTTTGTTTCTCAGAAGTTTTCATCTTCTGTTTTATTCTCCCTCGTCGATTTAGAGCATCTTGAACTAGATATCAGATATATATATATATAATAAGCTCTAACAGCCGAAAGTCCAAATTCCCGATGCAACTGGGCTCTTTTAAGAATTTAGGTGATAACATTTGTGCCGACCAGCGAAGCGTACGCAAGACGTGTCATGCGTAATTGATAACAGGAAGATTTTTTTCTAGCCTTCAAAGGTGCTGAAAATGATTCTGTGCGCTCCTGAAAAAACTTCTTTAAGTTAACTACATTGAAATTTGACAGCCATGCAAAAATTTGATGCAAAATATTCAATTAACAAAATAAGTCGAGTTTTTAATTTTTTAAAATTACAATAACTCAAATAAAAGATCAAATTCGAAAAACGTATGCATATCCTTTAAATTAAAATCTAATATATAAAATGAAAAAAAATCTGCTAAATATGTAATAAAAAATACAGTTGCTATGCTAAGCAACTTTTATTGAATTGTAAGTGATGCCTTCAAAGAACAGCAAAAAAGAGGAAATATTTCAAGTTTTTTTACTTTGTTTGATTAAAAATTCTTTGCCGTGTGCCATCCAAGTGGCTTTCACCAATACTTGTTAGATTAGAATCAGATATGGAAAAGTTAATTAAATAAATAATTTCCCTTATTTTCATGTTGGTCATGACTAAATCTCCGTAACTGTCATAGATAAAAAATTGCCACTCGTCACATTATAATGTATCAAAATTCTGATAAGAAAACATTTGGATATTTTTATATCTCTACATTTATGTGCTTATTTCAATTCATCGTGTAGCCTCTCATCCTACGAACATTTTTCAAATGCTGTCTCGAACATACCATTTCATCATCTAAACACGAATTTTACACTCTACTACTCGGTATGATTCTCTCAATCAAAACTGAACATTAGTTCGCATATATCTTTCGACAGAAAATTCGAGTACAATAATTTTAATATTGCTATGAAATAAAACCAAGTATTTTTCTATTATTCTCTGACACTGATATTGTGAGGTTTACTAAATTTAAGATACCAATTTATCTACTGTAATTTGTGTACGGTTTTTCAATTAAAAGTTTGCTTACGGCAGAAAATGCTGTTATAAAGAGAGCAAAATATATGTTCTTTAATAACAAACGTCCCTCTCATTCTCATCGAAATCGTGATTAAAGGACAATAAAAACTGGCAGCTCACTATTGAAATAGATTTAAGAAAAAGACACATAATGAAGTCTCTAAGGAGTCGAAACCGGAAATAAACAGACTGCAAGTTAATGTTAAATGTAAAATTGAAGTGCTTTGTGTTAGAATCTACTGACGGCATGATTGCATACGTGACAGATTTCTGTAACTGCATTTTTCCGCTCATTAGCTTTCCTTTTCAGGGGTCCTGGTCAAAAACATAGATGCAACATCTGATAGTGAAGTGACGCATGTACCTTCGTTTCTGTTTATAACGTTCTGCAGATATTTGATCAAATGAATGCACTGACTAATGTAATTTACTGGCTTGAATACGACAGTTCAATTTTGTATCGGTGTGTACAGAAAATAAAACTATTCGTGTGTATTCTGTAAAGAGAAAGCTTGACAACTTTAAAGTCTATAGAAATGTGTGAAAGCATTAAAAATAAAAAAAAATTCAGAATTACGGGATGTTCCCTCCCCCCCCCCTAACACACACAATGGCCGAAAACTTGCTTGTCAGCATTCATCAGGAACGGCCGAACCCATCGGCCAGCCGTTTCATCACCGAGATGGTTGCCTAGAACGCCATGCAGAACGACTAATACACATTACACCCTCAAAGAAGTAAAAATAAAGAGAATACCACAACATTACAATTCTTAGATAAAACTCGAATCCACACCTTAAGTTCAGTCAGTCTTCGCTAATCATTCTACCGCCCAGGACGGCGGATTAGATAATGTCATCGAGAGAGGAAAAGCAAACCTCTTGTTAAATTAACACTTCTCTTAAATTAAAGTATTGGAATGTTGTTTATCGTTCCATCATATTTATTTCTCTACTCCAAAGATAAGTATTGAAAAACACGCTCACTCATCTTGTAGACGAAGAAATAAAATACGTCAGCTAATCAACGAACATCATGAAAATAAAAACGACAGTGATTTACACGCTATGGCAGCGATTCTCAACCGGTGGTACTCGTACCACTGGTAGTACGCAAGAGAAAAATAGGTGGTACGCAAAGAAACAAAGTATTTTTAACTATTAAATTCAAAAATCTCGTGAAGAAAAAGAACAATTGATAGAAATTTCCCGTGATCGAACTCTAACTGAAGATTTCAAAAATAACACACTTGTTAACTTTTAAAAAGAATTTAAAGAAATTAAAGGCATTTCAAATACAGCTTTTAAATTTTTATTGCCTTTTTGAACAACCTATTTATGGGAACAAGGATATTCTTCCGTGTTATATTTGAAAAATAAATACAGAACAAAATTAAAAGGGGATCCTAATTTACGGTTAAAAACTAAGTGAAATAAGACCAGACATAAACTGATCTCTCCTAAACAGGCCCAAATTTGCCCTAAAGAGGTTTAGAATTGATAAATTTTGATAATTAAAATGGTAACAAATTTTTAATTTAATATTTCTTACGTATGAATATTTAATACTAAAAGCCAATATGTTGTGTAAATCGAAATATTGCCATTTGCAATAGAAATATTTCTATTGAGAAATTTAAATTTAATAATTGTAAAATGTAGCAGTGATACTAAAGTTTTTCAACTTTTGTTTAGAAGGTACGCGTTAGTCAAAAGGTTGAGAACCGCTGCGCTATGGAATCTACGTGTTCATATATACTAAGACCTGATTTTGGTTTGAACTGCTGCCAAAATCTATGCGACTGTCGCGTTACGAGTTTCATCAAAGTGAAGTCCATATAGTCACAGATAGGTTGTTTAAATATGGTAGGCTCGTATTCATGTTACACATGAAGAAAATCAACTATAAGCGGTAAGCTTTTTCCCTCGGGATCGAACTTTGTAACTGTTTCGGCTAAATTATTGCTTTTCTAACGCCCCAAATGCGATTTTGCCAGCTCTATACTTGCAGGTGCGATACTGTGAAGCTAATTTACTTATTTTTTATGCTTATATTTTTCTTTTTGCATAGCAAATTCATTTCTAGATCCTCTTAAATGAATAATTACTAGCTATTAAGTGATTATAACTATTACTAATAAAACTAAATTTCAGAAACAAGATTTTTGTTTTCCCTTTTACAAGTGGTTAAAAGTTTTCAGGCTTGGAAAGGATTGCAACTGGATTTCATTAGAATTTTCGAGACTAAGGATATGACAGATTACAGATGTGATAAATTAATTCCTAGATTTTATAATTTTATAATATAATTTTAATAATAATATAATTTTAAATAATAAATAATTTTAATTAAATTATATTTTAAGTAATATAATTTTAAATAATAAATATATACTAAAACATTTAATATACTCTTTTTTGGGGGGAAGGAGTTGTTTTATGAGGCTTAGAATCTTTTTTAAATGTTTAGAAGTTTTGCTACGCTTATAAATGTTACAACAGTTAATTAAAATTTTTAGAATTTACGCCGTTTCAGAAGATTTTTTTAGATAAGAAAAGTAAGGCATACTGCGTTTAAAAGCACGTGAGTACAACATTTCGCATTAAGCTACAAGTTTTAAAATCAATTCGCAACTTTAAAACAAAAAGATTTAAACTGATCGAACTCGGGCCCAATTTGCTTAATTTTTAATTTCAGAATGATGCACGTCTCTTCCGTACATCAGACTGGCAACGTTTTGATATGATTGAGCATAATTAACGAGCTTCTCTGAATGGGCATAACAGCTCGGTATTTAATATCCAAAGTGATCTCTTCTGTTTGTATATATCCGTTTATTCTTGAAATAAATGATTCTGTCCGCTTGCCATTTTTGCCTGGTGAAATTTCTTCTTGAGCAGCAGACTTTCGTGCTGTAATTAGGCTTAAATCATCTCGAATAAAATTTTATAGATGTTTCTTAATTACCTTCTCTTCGTGAATCGTAGCATCGCTGTTATCCTAGGAAGCTACTGCCTCAGGTATTTTTCACCCAAGGAATATCCCCTAGTGTCTGAGGGAGAATTGATTCATATTAGGTTGGTAGATTAAAACTGTAATAGAAAGGGAACAGCAAAGAAGAGCTAATGTCTATCTATCCACGTTACCAAAAACGGTTGAAAATATTAAATTTAGACATTATGTAAAGGCAGTGAAATCAATAACAGCGTTTTTTATTTATGTTTATCAGACAGAATTATAATTCATATATTAATAAATGTACAAATACTTTTTTTATTAAATTATAGAGTCTCGTTATGTTTGGAGCATAAACTAACGAACTCTAAAAAGACTGTATGAGGAATTATATCCAAGTCTTAACACAGTAGAAAAGTCATAAGAAGGGTGTAAAGGACCATTTATTCAATGCAATATAATTGCCCAGACGGCCACACTTGGGCTTACATAAATCCAACACTTCTGGCTTAACTCAACAGATAACGTTGAACTTAAAATAAAATGTAATTAAACTAGCCTAAGTGCTCACAAGATAATTTAACTCGCAGGAATACTCTGACTCGTAGAAACCGGCAGAAACAAGCACCCATCGCCACAGAATCAAATCGCTAGCAATTCAAAGTAACAACGTGGCCTTCAACCAGGAATAACATTCTCTAAAATCACCTTCCAAAATCTTCGCTTAAATAGCACTTCTCTCTCCCTCAATTTGAGTGCATGCGCTATCTCATTAGCATTCTAGCAGGAAAACGGTGAAAACGAGACTGAACGGAAAGTTGCTTTAACTAAAAATTAATGGTTAGTCAAACTAAATAAATCTCTACAAAATATAATAAACGTTAAATTTATGAACACATTTATAACATAGCTTTAAAGTGTACTTAAAGGATAGAATTCAGTTTTCAGCAGTACTTTATTAAATGGAATGCATCCCTTAGCAAAAGGAAATGTCATTCTGACACGTGATGAGAAATGGTGAGCGTAGAAATAAAGAATTTGAGAACTATTGATTTATTTGTTCTTATCAAGATCTTAGATCCAGTAAATGAAACCTGGTTATTTATGTAATTCATGTTCCTCTCAGGCGAATTTCTATGTTTGGAGTAGCTGCATGTGTATGATAAAATGGCTAGCAGAAGCAATATGAAATTAAAAATTGTTATTCATGACGATATATTATTGAGATACATGGCTATATATCATGTCCAATCTTAAAGACACCGCATTCGCATTTATTTGCACTTTATTTTCTGCACGTCTTCATTTTCATTTATTTCCCTAGGGCCGATAAGCGTTATCTTCAGGTAATTTTAGTAGTTTTCTTCTCGGCATGTAACATTATGGTTTAAGATACCTTCCCATGTCTCTCTGCATAGATTACTATCCAGTGCCCGTTTTAGGTTTTAGCTGCATGGCTCTTGTGATTGATATTTTTCTTTAATACTCTAGAGAAATTTCTTCAGATAATTTTTGGATGAAAGATGCAATTAATTTTGACATCAATTAGATTAAGCGCAGGTAACGTTTTAGAATTTCCAAGGGTATATATCAAGTAATGTTAGGCGTGAAACCCACGAAATTAGATGACACACACTGCGGTGCAAAACTGAAGGAATAACGGGGTCATATCAAGAATAACATATATAAAATGTGCAAAGCACTGTTAAATAAAATTGTTACATACTAGACTGGTTATAGCGATACAAGCAAATTATTGTTAGACATTTAAATAAAGATAAGCCATATTCTTCAGTAAGAAGGCATGGTCTTCTCTAATGGGTATATATGTTTTAAATCATAATGTGGTTACTGCTAAGTTATTGCGGTTGAATAATCTAATCCTCAGTACGGTTTTCAAATGTTAAACAGTTGCCTGTAGTTGTGAACGTGTCACAGGACGTTTACGTGGAATGTCCTAGTTGGATTCAGTGAGATTAAAATGGAAAAACAAAAAGTTTTTCCTTTGTAAACTTGACTGAGGAAAGGACTATGGAATCTGTTATTTAAAATCATTCGCTATGAGTTATAATTACATTTCTTCATACTGCAAATTGCAGTTGTTTTTTAAACTGAATAACAGAACTGGCGATAAATATTTAAATTTAACTTTTGAATTACATTAAGTATAGACGTCATCATAAAAAGATTTACTGTATTGACTCAATAAAGAGAATTTGAGAAATGAAATTTCGTCAAGGTCCTTTACAAAGCTAAAGACTTACGGGAATTGAATATGAGACTCGATATTCAAATATATCCTCATACATTAATAATAATCCGGATACATTTTGCTTCATAAGGAATGTCATAATAGCAGTGTCATTACATAAAGATGCCTGCCCTGTAATGTATTTCGGTATTAGACTAGCCTTCGTTTTGTGGCCCATTTATGTAAGGATATATTTATGCATGCTGTTTTCCCTCTCCCACAATTATTTATCATTAAAAGTATGAAAATAATTATACCAGCGGTACGTAGAACAAAAGTTTCCATTTTTCATATCCTTCAGTGTGTTTGTTAAACGAATCAGAAAAGCAAACTGAAATCATGCATACTCTGATCGATGTGCTTTGACTGTAGCATTTTAATATACAGTTGCTTTGCTGTTTGACTGAAGCAAACATTTATCTTCATAAAGGGGCCTTCTCCTCTATGATTGTATAATATTGTGAGAATTTTTGATTTTGTGAACATCTGTTATTTTAAATCATCTGAAGACCCTAAAAGGTTGTCCCAGAGGGACACATGAAAAGTCAACCTGGACCGAGAAAATTTTGATTATGGTAAAGTGCACGAAGGCTATCTGCTAAGGAAAGAGCTGCTTTCACTGAGGATTTTTCTAAAGGAAACTGGCTCGTATTCAAGCTGCTCATGGGGTAAACACAAAATTAGCTATGTAGCCAGCCTGTTCACCTGGGTTCGAATCCAGATCAAATTATTAGTATTCAGCTGTTTTAATCACTCCAAGGACACGCAGGAAAAATGGTTTTGAATTCCTTACAAACCAGCTTTCATCCATGTGCTCGTATCTTTATCTCTTCAGAGGACACAGCTCGCCTAATATCGTAGTGGGCTACGTTGTGTAATAAAATGAACCAATCGTACTGTTGAAATTGTTAAACTATATTCAACTGTATGTTATGCTCTCGAATAGCCTCGAATTTTCCTGCACGCAAATTATGCTGGAATAAAAAGTGAACCCTAGATAAAATAGACCAGAGTTAACCAGAGTTAAAATAAACCAGTTAGATTGAGCTTAAATAAGCACACCTTAAAAGAGGATAAATGTGATGAACGTTGCATACATTGCGTACACGTGCGAGTCATATAAAGAAGCATTAGCGTTTCATACATTTCTACCACTCAATTGTGTCGTATCGACTTTAGGGTAAAAAAAAAATTTCTTATTCGTTCTTATTCGTTCAGGAAAATCCACCTAAGAAATTTTCTTTAGTATTTCAGCCAACTTTTAGTGATGATGCTAAACAGCTGTAAAATTATTTTTTAACTTTAGGTGAAAAAAAAAGATAAAATGTTTTCTATTCAGGATTAGATAATAAGCTTTATAGGCTATCAACTCGTTACTATCATTCTTCTTCCTCGTAGAAAAAGCAATTCCTGCAACTAAAAGCAAATTTTTTTTTCAAAAAGATTCTCGGAGTTTCGGAAAAATAAGTTCAAATTGTAAATGAGTTTGATCCGAAATGGAAGTTTCCTTATTGCATATTATAAAGTACCCGCTCCTCCAAACATTGAATTTGGGAACTTAATTGTAAGGAAGTACTTAGATTTATGTTTAAATCTTCAATTGAATTCTGACTGGAAACTTTCTTCATGACTTTTTTATGTTAAACGAGGGATGACGAAGAGATGTTCGAAATGGATCTTTTGATTTTTTGAATAATTATCGTTTTCTCTCAAACCTGGATTTGCACCTTGAAAAGACGATTAATATAATGTTATGGCTGACAGTGTTGGATGAAGATGAAATTGTATTCTTATTTACATATCATCGAATCCACTGCCATACGAAGTATACTTGGTTAAAAACTTAATTTTGCATGACGGATTGTCGGACTTTTTTTAAACTATAATGACTGTTTTGGATTTCGTTATGAGACCTTTCAGCTTTTTATAAATATACAGTTTCAACACTAGGTCATCTACCCTAAGATGTCCAAATTCACTTGTTAATATATTTTTGCTTTTGCATACATTTAAAAATGAAAATGCGGATACAAATGACATGGAACTGAAACTGTAAGATTTTTAAGATATCTATTGACATCGCAGCCACACTATGGGACTTATTTAACAAATTTTATAAATAAATATTGGAATAACACAAATACGTATTATATTTCAAATTATCTTGGTAAACATTTCTACAGATAAAGCAATAACAAAGATCAAGTACTTGTGATATCAAATTAAAAATAATCAAATCAAAAAAAAAAATTAAAATGCAATTCAGAATACATCTCTTTTTTATTAAAATAATTATATCCTTAAATTTTTTAGACTTGAAATGCAGTGCAAGAATGTTGCAACTTCAATTCTCTGTTGTACGCTAACCGAAATCTGCCACTCCATTGTTAAGTCTGTGCCCGCTTTATATGTGAACAGTACCTATCAAAATAAGTACGAAAATATGTACTGATCACAAAGTCCGCGATTGATAATAATAGCAATAATACATTTTTAAACGTTGTTATGACTTTCTAGTTGACTACCACTGATTTAAATAACCTTAAGAAACGTGAATTTTTAGTTTTTGGTCATAGAAATGTTAGTGTTTTCAGGACTATTCATTATTTTACGTAGTTAACATTTGAGTACGCAACTGGCTTTTTCTCGAAAACTATATGCATTTAAAACATAAAACTTGCTTGTTGACTATACTTTTTGTACAATCACTTCTCTACAGCGACTATCACTTCCTTAGCTCCAGAAGAGACAAAAGTAGTCTGGAATCATGCACGGGATCAACTAACAGAAGTTTCACTGCACGTTGGTATACTCCAGGAAATAATAGTTCTGCAAATCTGTTTTAAATTATAGAGAAATACTTCTCGACTTAGGAAAAGGATGAATTTTGATAAACTAATTAGAAACTGAAAATATCATTAAGAGCAAAAAATATATATTACAATAAAATAATCGGAAAACGTAACTTAGTTTGTATTAAAAGCACTCAACTTACATTATATTGAAGAAGAGCAAAATAATATAACATAAAACTGCAATAAAAGAAGAGTATCTTATATACACTGGTGTGCAAAAATTAAGGACGAAGTCGAAAAATTAGCATATCAGCTGAACGAAGAGGCAGAGCGGACAGAAAGACCAATCAGGAGATTAAGTAAGGTGTACGGTGGCACATGCACAGATATGCAGGTAGACGTAATGGGGGTGTCTGAGTAGTAAAAAGCATGTTGTCGGTGTAAGATCAGTATTTCTGGCAAAGAGATTGCACGCCGTATAGCAGTTAAAATCACACCGAGTTGCTGCCTCAGCGAGAAATGGCGAATAATCAATCTGTTAGACGACATCTGGATGCTTTTACCCGAGGTCGAATCATTGGGAAGTTGGAGGAAGACCGCAGTGTGACAAGTGTGGCTGCAGAGTTCGGAATTGCTCACAGCATCGTTTCCCGACTTTGGAGACAATTTCAAACTACAGGAACATCTATCTGGGGGTTTAGTAGTGGTCGTCCACGAGGAACCACACCCGCAGATGATCGGTATATTGCCTTACAGGCCAGAAGAAACAGGCAGCAGACAGTGGGAGAAATCGCTAGACACGCGACACAGGCGACTGGACGACCGATATCGCGTTTTATCGTGGCCAGAAGACTGCATGGTGGTGGTATGTTTGCACGACGCCCTGTACGGTGTGTACCTCTAACGCCTGCCCATCGGAGAAGGCGTTCTCTGTGGTGCCGGGAACACCGGAATTGGAGAGACAATGGATGGGGACGAGTACTCTTTACAGATGAGAGCAGATTCAGTCTGAGTAGCGATTCTCATCGCATACTTATCTGGAGAGAGCGGGGAAGCCGCAATCATCCCTCGAACATCATTGAAAGGGACAGGTATGGAGGTGGCGGTGTTCTCGCTTGGGAAGGCATCATGCTTGGTAGTCGTACAGACCTTCACATCTTCGACGCAGGTTCAGTTAACGAGATCCGTTATTGTAACGAGATTCTTCTTCCATACGTGCGTCTTTTTAAAGGCGCTATGGGTCCGCAGTTCCTTTTCATGGACGACAATGCACCATGTCATCGCACAGTAGCTGCCGAACAGCTATTAGAGAGTGAGGATATTGAACGTATGGATTGGCCGGCACGATCTCCGGATCTCAATCCCATCGAGCATGTATGGGATTTTCTAGGCAGACGCTTGGCAGCTCGTACCTTACCACCAGTAACGATTCCGGAGCTTCGATTGGCGCTGCAAGACGAATGGGCAGCAATGCCTCAACAACTCATTGACACCCTCATTCTCAGCATGGGCAGACGCTGTGAAACCTGCCTAGCCAGTCAGGGGAGATCATATCCCCTATTAAAGACCGGATGTTTCTTGCTGGACACCCATCACAGGGATGTTTCGGGCTTCAGTCGCATTGCGCGCCATGCTACTTTTTCAATAAAGCTTCTTTGTATCCCTCTGATTTCTCTTTTAGTAAGTGTTGCTTACATTACTCATGTCCTTACGTATTGGGAATCTTACGGTATTAAATGTGTTGATTTGGAAAGCTTTTGTACAAAAGTATATTGAAAAAAACCGTCTCGTCCTTAATTTTTGCACACCAGTGTAATTTAATGAAATGTAAAAAACAGTATAATTGCATGGGCATTCTGGATTAAAGCTAAAACTATATTTTTGCTAAAAGATATCCGTGGCATTAAACTCACAGAAACTGCCACAATTATGCTCAGTATACTAAGGTAACATTTTCATTAATTTCATTCTTTTACCAATTATACTTAGCATTTCACGATTGATAATAATCGGAGAAATCACTGGGTATCCGCACCTGTTCAGGGTAGCCTACTGTTCAGGAAGATATCAAGATTTCATTGATATAACTCTGTTTTTTCTTATTATTATACACCCTGACCACAAAAGTATTTATCCGGCACTTATTTTGGAACCCGTTGGTTGTAAACATGTAAGGATCTTAAGTTTTACTAACGTTTATTTTATTTTAAATCTTTACTATCACTTCTTATTTTCTACTTCCGGCCAGAATTATAAGCGTTAAGGTTTTTATGCAAAGTTTGTCTGGCGAACGCCAAGTATTTAAGTTGTGGCTTTTTGCCAAGCGAGAGAGAGGAAGCAGTGAGTCGAGGCAGGCCGCTTACCTTAGAAGTTACGCAGTTGCTTGTTGCCTTCCAGGCCAGAGGTTTTAATCCTCTTGATAAATTTTAAACGTATTGTAGTGTTCACAGTTCTCTGTACTACATACGCTTCCTGTTAATATAAGGCCAATCTTCCACGTTTATTATTCTAAAGTTAAATTAGAGTTTAGTTTTATTTTTATACTTTTACGTTTTGACCCCAAGTAGCGGGTCGGTGTATTCCGAAGTACGGAAATCATTGTAAATAGAGAAAAATAAAGAGTTTTGTATACCCTTCTTGTGCATCCTGTTTACTTCCCACAGTTTTGAACATAGCTTTAGTAAGCTCTCTGTTCCGAGTCAGGTCCTTGCATGTTTCCGAAGAAGGTTAGAAGGAACATTGACCCTGATAGTGGCGCTCAACGAAGAAGAATAACCATGGCCGAGTTTCAAGAAGAACCTGTGCTGCCTGCAGAAACGGCTCAGAATCCAGAAATGCCAGCTGCCGCCCTGGAAGGATTTGGTTACATCGTCCAGACCATGCGCGCTTCGATGAAACCAGAAGCAACATTTAATGGAAACTCACCGGTAACCAGTTTTTTGGAAAAATTGGATGACCACTTCATGCTCTACCCCGTGCACGAGTTTCAAAAAGTTACCTTAGCTACCAGCGCTTTGAGGGGCCAAGCGCTTAACTGGTTCAAATGTATAGGCAGAAGTATCTTGGGTCAAGCAGGAAGTCCCACCTATACTTACGAAAATTTCAAGACTGCCCTACTAAAAGCCTTCCCTGTTGTAAGGGATCGTGCGAAATTAGAAACGGAACTTTTCAGTATATATCAACAAAGAATCGAAAACCTCTCAAGCTTTATTTTAAGAAAAATTCACGTCTTCAAACTCTTGTATGAAACCGTCCGGATCCTGAAATAATTCAAGTGATTTTGCCGAGGTTACTGCCCCAAGTGCAAGACTTTATTGAATTAAGAAATCCGACTACACTGGAAAAGTTATTTGAGCTAGCAATCCAGTTTGAAAGTAGAAGAACGGCGGACGTCGAAAGAAGACGCCAATATCAACAGCGAAACCAATTTGGTACGCCAAGACTACAGCAAACTCAAGCACACGGCTACGGAGGCAAAGCGAATCGGTGGGCAAGGAAACCCGAGCATTCAAAAACAGCCGGCGAACGTCGACAGTTCAATAGCAATCCAGGAAAAAAGTCTCAAGGCCAGGGGAAAAAGAAGGAAAGCACGGAAATGAAAAATAATTTAAACTAAAACGGATTTCTGCTGACGGGAGGGTGCGGAAATCCGAAGGCCACGAAAACCCCTCTTCCTACAAGTTAAATACAGTAATGGTGAAAAATTTGACTCTTCCGAAGATTGAAGTGTTGGTGAATAATATCCCAGCCACCGCACTCCTGGATACAGGCGCGCAGTGTTCCTGTGTGGCAGAAGAATTTTTTAGGAAGTATTTTCGTAAATATCGCATATATAATTCGGATAATACGACAGTGTTAGCTGCGCAAGGAGAAAAATGTAAGTGCATAGGTAAAGTACCTTTGTATATCCGTATCAAGAACGAACAAGTAAAGGTGATGTTTTTTATAGTAAAGAATATGCAAGCACATTTAATCTTAGGAATAGATTTTCTTTCAGACGCACAAGCAACACTGGATTTTAATGAAGCGTCCCTTAAGCTGACAATGAAACCAGTTCTTGCAGAAAAGGCTGAACCGCCGATGTTAAAACTTGACCACCTCCCTAATGACGAGCAAGGAAGAATCCGACAAGTGGTAAGTGAATTTGCTTCGTTATTTAGTGATATTCCAGGATTTACTCAAGTTACTAACCATAGTATTGACACCGGAGATGCAATGCCAGTTCGCCAAAAACCATACCGGTATGATAAGAATAAGGAAAAAATTATAGAATGGCATATTACCGATATGCTACGTAAAAAGATCATAACGCCCATCTCAAGTAGTTATGCTAGCCCGGTGGTTTTATGTAAGAAAAATAATGACTATCCTTTGACGCATCCAAAAAGGTGGAGATTCGCTATTGATTACCGTAAATTAAACTCCATAACTAAATATCCGGTATATCCGTTACCGATCATTGAAGAAATTCTAAGGAACATAACATCAACCAAATTTATGACGACTTTAGACTTAACGACTGGTTATTTTCAAATAGGAGTTAGGCCTGAGGACGTGCCTAAGACTGCTTTTATAACTAAGTCTGGCACTTATGGATTTTTGCGTATGCCGTTTGGCCTTTCAGGGGCCCCGGCAACATTTCAGCGATGCATGGACATTGTGTTAAGACCTGTTCTTGGAAAGTCCACATTTATCTATTTAGACGATATCATTATTACTAGTGATAATCTCGACCAACATGTACAGGATTTAAGACAGGTGTTTTCTTTATTAAATGAGGCCGGTCTAAAAGTTAATGTTGAAAAGTGCAAATTTGCAGCCCCTGAATTAAAATATTTAGGTTACAAAATATCTAAATAAGGAATCGAGACAGACGAATCAAAAATAATCGCTGTACAAAAGTATCCGACTCCAAACACGGCAAAGAAGCTCTCTTCTTTTCTAGGACTTTGTTCATATTATAGGTCCTTTATAAAAGATTTTGCGGCTATCGCTGAGCCATTGTTAAAATTAAAAAGGAAAAAGGCAAGATTCTCGTGGACGGCCGAAGCCAATAGTGCTTTCGAAAAATTAAAACAAGCATTAACGCAAGCCCCTGTGTTGAAATTTCCTGAAAAGGATGAGAATTTAGAAATTTCAGCGGATGCTTCGGATTATGCGGTAGGAGCGGTACTTTCGCAAAATCAGCAGCCCGTGGCATTTTTTAGCCGAACTTTAAATCAAACACAAAGAAACTATTCCGCGACCGAGAGAGAGGCACTTGCAGTTCTGTTAGCAGTGCAAAAGTTCCGAGTCTATTTTGGAAAGGCGCCGATAACAGTGTACTCTGATCATGCGGCGGTAACTAGATTGTACTCAGGGAAAAATTTATCCCCAAGGTTAATAAGATGGGCACTCAAGCTGCAAGAATATAATCTGGTAATCAAGCATACCCCCGGAAAGGAAAATATCGTAGCAGATGCCCTATCAAGAATTAAAATAGACGAACAAGGTAATACCGTAAAGGTGGCAATGCTTACAGCATGTACAATAAATTCCCGAGAAACTGTAATAACCGAACTGGGTAAGGATCCTGAGTTTGGAAGCATTTATGAGTATTTGAAGGATCCTGAAAATTTTAGCCACCAAGATATTGTGGCGATAAGAAATAGGGCGGCCCATTACGAACTAATAGATGGTCTATTATTTTATACAAAAACTACGAATTCCAACAACGAATTTCGACCTGTTATCCCAGCTAGTCTTAGATTAAATATCCTGCAGGAGCTCCATGACAGCCCTTTAGCTTCTCATGCTGGTATTCGAAAAACTATCCAACGCGTACGCGAGGCAGTCTACTTTCCTGAACTGCAAAAGTTAACAAGGGCGTATGTCCAGTCCTGCCCAACATGTCAAGCTGTTAATTATATTAATTTCCGCCCGGCCGGGTTTCTAAATAGTATTAAATCCGAATTTCCAAATGAAATAATTGGCATCGATTTATTGGGCCCTTTCCCAAAAAGTCAGTTAAATAAAAGTCGCTATCTCCTTGTTATGGTTGATCATTTTAGTAAATGGACCGAAATTGTTCCCTTAAAACGAGCCTCCGCGAAATTAGTTACTGATTCTATTTTAAATAAGTATATTTTAAAATACGGGGCGCCCCTAAAAGTTATATCGGATAATGGTCCTCAATTTGTAAGTAATATATTTGAAGACATGTGCCAAAAACTGGGCATACGTCATTTAAAAATGGTCTCGTATCGGCCGCAATCAAATATAGCGGAACGGGTCAATAGAAATATAGTGAAAATTATCCGTAGTTATGTTAAAAATTTTCATAAAAGCTGGGATAACTATGTCAATGAATTTGCTTTCGCCCTTAGGACCGCAAAACATGATACAACGGGCAAAACTCCTGCTGAGTTATTTCTAGGCAGAAAGATTATAACGCCGTTAGATAAGTTATTTTATGTGCAACAAAGAGCCCCAGAATTTAAAATGGGTGATATAGAAAAACTAATTAAGGAAGCAAAGAAGAATACGGAAGTAGCACAAAGAAAACAGAAGCTCTATTATGATTTGAAACGACTGGGAGTAACTTATAAAGTAGGGGATGAAGTTTTAAAAATTAAGCATTCACTTTCTTCAGCACCAGAAGATAAGACTGCCAAATTTTTTCCACGATTTGAAGGACCATATGTTATAGAAAAAATAACTCGCGCTGTAGTAGTGTTAAAATCCAGAAATGGTGAAACCTGCTCCGCAAACATTGATCAAATCAAACCCTACTTCGATCGTAATAAAATGCAAATATTTTCAGATCTTTTGCAGGATCCGGCATGGCAGACACCGCAGGCATAAGCTCCAGAGGTGGAAAAACGACAAGTACAAGGGCAAGCCAGTAAGAGGCAGGAGCAAGTGAAAAGAAAATTTCCCCGCGGAAAAATTGAAGGGAGCAAGAAAAAGAAGCCGTTCCACCGTCCAGAAAAGAGAGTTCACGAACACCCCCAGAATGAAGAAGGGAGAAGGACGACGTATGTGAAGAGAACCAGGAGAAATGACGGCAACTATAACCCGGCTCTAAAACGGAAGATCTACTCATCCGACAGGACTCTCCGCAGTAAATGTAGCCGAACTGCGGAAGGGCCATCAGCGGCGGAGGAAAAGTTACCAGGAAAATTTGAACGGCCAGCAACGAGGTCCAAGCAGGAACACGACAGAAGTTTCCCGGTTCCGCCAAGACCAGCTGCCATCAAACGGCCAAGACCACAAGCAGAGGAGAAAAAGAAGGTATTCAAGGGTGACCGAACTGGTGAAAAAAGGAAGCTTCCAGAGGAAGGCACTGAAGGGCGAGCCCGTACAAGAAGGAGGATAAATCAAACTACTATCTGCAATACCTTTAAAGACTGGGCCCAGAAAAGGATGTCCGAATATCACAAAGGTAAGTAAAATTTTATGTTACTTTGCAAACTTAAGTTAATCTTTCATTCTTACTGCAAGTGGCAGATTTCAAGAAGTTTTACCTCATGCGAGGTCTACCTTTATCGCCAAAAGGGCGAGAAATGAGTTGTTACCGATTTTGGTATTATGTTTTTCAATTACTCGCGCGTAAAACTAAAGTTGATGTATAATAGCGTTGTGTAAAGACTTAAATATTGTAAAAAGTTATTGTATAAATTTTATTTAAAACATTCTAGCAGGAAAGAAGTTTAGTCTGAAAGACTTTTTGAAATGTAGTATTTCAATGTAGAAAGAATTGGCACTTGCTTTGAAAAGAATAGAAGTTAACAATGTACTACTAATGTATGTTTTCAAATGTGTAAAATTAACGGCATGTTAATATGTTCTTATATACAATGTGAACTGCTATTTTAAATGTTAAGAAATACCGTGATATGGTAAAAGTGAATGTTAAAATTTTTTTTATTCGTGTGACTGTAAAAAGACTAAAGCATGGCGAATATGTGTTAAAGGTTGAATGATGTAGTTAGGCTCTCTGACGCTACACTTTAGAGTTAGCCACTTTTAGAATTGTACCTCAGGGTTTAGAGTTGAAATTAGGGTGTGTTAAGGGTTACAGCCGAAAACATCGCGGCAAAAACATCGCGGAAGAAAACATCGCAGATAAAACAACGCAAGGCGAAAACGTCGTGCTACAAAACATCGTAGGAGAAAACATCGCAAAGAGAAAACATCGCAGTTCTAAAACATCGTGGTACAAAACATCGTCGTCGAAAATAAAGCGTTTCAAAAACTTCGCAGTTTGAAAACATCGTCGTCGAAAATTTCGTGGTAAAAAATAAAAAAACTACAAATCATCGCGTGACGATAACATCGCAGACATGCTTTTTTTCAGGCTTTAATAACTGTAAATAGATATTCCCATAATAATTTGTGAGCGCAAGATGTAAAGAAGGATAATTTTTACTTTCACATTTTTTTATTAACTAAATTTTTGCGGAAAACGTAAGAAGGAAACTTAAGCATAGAAAATTAAATGCAACTTATAGATTATACTTTTTATGAAAAATTACCAGTAAAAACTTTATAAAAATTATTTATTAATGGCCTTTGTTAGTTAACTATGCCGGTTTAAAATTCTATTAAGTGCTATCAGTTGCATTAATTTTCTATGCTTAAGTTTCCTTCTTATTTTCTCAGCAAAAATTCAGTTGTTAATATAAAATATGAAAAACAAATTATCCTTCTTTCTATCTTGCGCTCACAAATTATTATGGGAATATCTATTTACAGATTAAGTCTGAAAAAAGCATGTCCGCGATGTTATCGTCACGCGATGATTTGTAGATACTTTATTTTTTACCACGATATTTTCGACGACGATGTTTTTAAACTGCGAAGTTTTTGAACCGCTTTATTTTCGACGACGATGTTTTGTACCACGATGTTTTAGGACTGCGATGCTTTCTCTTTGCGATGATTTCTCCCACGATGTTTTGTAGCACGATGTTTTCGCCTTGCGTTGTTTTCTCCGCGACGTTTTCGTCCGCGATGTTTTTGCCGCGATGTTATCGGCGGACACCGTGTTAAGAGGTCTTGTTATGTTGAATTTTAACACGTTAGTGTTTTGATTGTAGGAGGAAGTGTGGAACACGTAGACAGAAACACATTCGTGTTTGGTGTTCTTTTACAACACATGTCAGAGAGCACGGGGAGAGATAATTAAAATAGTCATGAATGAAATAAGAATGTTACTTGCCATTTCATTGTGTAACATTTCATTAAACTAGTTTTCCTTCCAGATCTCTGGAAGGAACCAGAATTGAATAAAAGCTCCTGTTTAGATGCAGTACAGATGAAAAAAAAGTGTGTATCCTGGGAGCTGCTATTGTAAAAACAAATTTCTTTCTTTTAAATTTCTAGTTTCTAGCGAAAAAAATGTTTGTAAAAGATTGGCCTCGCGTTAGATTCTAGAGCTAAAAGTTTTCAACAAGGTCGTTTTAGACCTCAGTTTCAAACTAATTAACTCTGGCGGGAAGTATGTAAGGATCTTAAGTTTTACTAACGTTTATTTTATTTTAAATCTTTACTATCACTTCTTATTTTCTACTTCCGGCCAGAATTATAAGCGTTAAGGTTTTTATGCAAAGTTTGTCTGGCGAACGCCAAGTATTTAAGTTGTGGCTTTTTGCCAAGCGAGAGAGAGGAAGCAGTGAGTCGAGGCAGACCGCTTACCTTAGACTAGCGTCTACATCCCAAAACGGCAGTCTATGAGAGAGGCGATTCTATTATTTTCATCGGGGAGTAGGGAAGTTAGAATGGTTTTCTGAGGAATGCCAACGGCAGTGCACGATGTTTGCTTACATTAGGAAGTTCAGAAAATTGCAAAGGTGGATTGCCTTAGTTTCTGCAGTTACTTTCAGGGAAATATTAGGCAGATTTTTTGATTTGCTGATAGAGGGCAAATAGATAATTTACCTTTATAAATCCGCGTTTATCTGTTTAAACTTCAGAAGATTTAAGATGAAGTGAATATATTTAACACAACGGAACGCAAGCTTAAGACTTTTAAATCTTTTAAAAAAACAATACATCGATAATTAAAAATATTATTTCATTATTATTATTAGTTCATTATTAAAAACTTTTTATAAATGCATAGTTATCATATAATTAACAATTCATCCATGCATTATCTCATTATTTATTATAATTAGAAGAGAAGATATTTTTTACAGTAATGTTTAAAAATTTGCTGTTGTCTTTTAAAAGATTTATAAGTCTTAAGATTGTGTTCCGTTGTGTTAAATATATTCGCTTCATCTTAAATCTTCTGAAGTTTTAATAGATAAACGCAGATTATAAAGGTAAATTGTCTATTTGCCCTCTGTCAAGAAACCGAAAAAAACTGCCTATTTCTCTGTAAGTAACCGTAGAAACTAAGGCAATCCACCTTAGGAATTTTTTGAACTTCCTAATGTAAGCAAACATATAGCCAACTGCCGTTGCATTCCTCAGAAAACCATTCTAACTCCCCTACTCCCCGATGAAAATAATAGAATCGCCTCTCTCATAGGCTGCCGTTTTGGGATGTAGACGCTAGTCTTACCTTAGAAGTTACGCAGTTGCTTGTTGCCTTCCAGGCCAGAGGTTTTAATCCTCTTGATAAATTTTAAACGTATTGTAGTGTTCACAGTTCTCTGTACTACATACGCTTCCTGTTAATATAAGGCCAATCTTCCACGTTTATTATTCTAAAGTTAAATTAGAGTTTAGTTTTATTTTTATACTTTTACGTTTTGACCCCAAGTAGCGGGTCGGTGTATTCCGAAGTACGGAAGTCATTGTAAATAGAAAAAAATAAAGGGTTTTGTATACCCTTCTTGTGCATCCTGTTTACTTCCCACAGTTTTGAACATAGCTTTAGTAAGCTCTCTGTTCCGAGTCAGGTCCTTGCATGTTTCCGAAGAAGGTTAGAAGGAACATTGACCCTGATAGACATATACTCCCAATTGCAAAAAAAAAAGTTTTAAATGGCTCATCTAGTTATAGTTTTGATTTTTAAATTAGAAAAAAATTAGTTTTATAAAAATTACCGGATCTCACTTTTTTACACGATTCTTCGATCTTTATGCTTTTAATAAAAAAAATTTTGTACTTATTATGGAAAATAAATAACAAAACATTTGAGAAAGATTGACCGAGACATTTAATTTAAAAAAATGTGGGATATTTGACGTCATTTTCAACTTGCCTTGGGAATTCGGTTAATAAATACTATATTAGAATAATTCGAGGTTGATATTTTTCCCCTTTAATGTCGTTCAATGATGTTATTTCGTGATTTAATAGTGCGTTTAATTTATAATTGTTTTATAACTGGTATGACGGAAGAATTTTCACAAAAGTAATTTATGTTTTCAAATGCTAAAATTGTGTTATTAATATTCTTATGAAGTTTTATTACTTTAGAATCATAATTTAATAATCATACAAAAAATTCCTTAATCTGGAAATATTTAAAATTTTCAATTTATACAAATAAAGTTACGAGTTGGCTATGTGCCAATACTTCAGCTCTCGCGCATATTGCCAGTGTTTTCTAAAACACAAATTCTGCGCATGGCCCGTAAATATGATCTCCAAATTTAAAATGAAGAATCTTGATCAAGTGTAGTAAATCTAGTAGGGTTCATATTTTTGCATTTTATTTTTTATGAGACTAAAGTTTCTTAAAGTTTATAGAGACCGGAAAAAGTACAAAAAGTAGATTTTATAATATTTACAAAATTTATTTTTTTATATTAAAAATGCCAAAATATGAATATTTACATTATTTAAAACAATTATGTAACTGGAAATGTATGTCTACGACCAACGATTGCGAAAATTCAGTCCACTCAGGTAAACAGCGTTTGCAGGTCAGATACCCTCGCATGTAGCGCTACCCCAGTAGAACATGTAGCCGATTTTCGAACAAGTAAAGTTCATAAATTGTAGCAGATGGAAGAGATGAGAAATGAGGTATAGCAATTATAAATATTTCTTCTCCCAAATGTTGCGTGAACGTCAATTGCCCACCATATACCACATCCCTGCCGGGACGCATATTCCACAAGTGCACATCTGTGTAGCCACCGAGGGAGTGGCTTCTAGGATGGACCAATGAGCATCCAGTAATATTTCTGTCATGTCACATGACCTTTCGCGTGCTTTAAGATTTAAGCAAGATGACTGAAAATATTCTGCCACACAATTTTCTATACAAAATAATTAAAGCATCGTCGATTGCCTCTGAAACTTTTCATTGCGAAGTTAGATCAAATATAGGCAATAATGAAGATTTCACTACCTGGTTGAAATAAATACAAAAACATGTTGGATACTGCGCAAATATATTGTTATGTCGCGAATTTCAATTACTAATATGTGTTTTAAGTTATTATTATTCTAATATTTTTATTTGTATTCAGGTGTATTTTGATCTGGAAAAAAAAAGTATTCTTAAGCTCTTAAGGTTTTATTTAACTCATTATTCTTGAGTGGGAATTGTAACAAGGGCGAGAGACGGTTGCGAGGACACACATCTGGTTTATGGCCTTTCCAACAATGAAGGTAGTAGGGTCTTTTCAGCTAATGCGTGGGAAACGGAAATCGCTTTGTTTAAAGTTTGCAGTTTTCTCACTTCAAGACAGTGGGGGTGGCTAATAATTGGATACTCGTAAAAGCTAGTTTCGCTTGTTAGTTGGGGGGTCTATTTTTTTTCTCACGTTATGAGTGCAGATGTTTTTCGGATTTCATTGTCAGATTTTCTGGTGTTTGATTCGTCATGGGTGTGTCATTTTCTCAATTTAGATAACATAAAATTCCGGGATTGGTAAGATATAATTTTATGATTTTTTTTGAAAGCCTATGAACTCACAGAGGCGGAGAAACCGAGTTTTCCTGGGTGCTTGCACCAGGCTAGAGTTTAATTCGGATTCTGATTTACAAGAAGAGTAAGAGGAGAAAAAGTGAGAGCTTGACCCTTCGGGTCTTGCTTCTCGCGAGCCGCGTGAACAGCCGGCAGCGGGTATGATTCTTCTCTCGGCTTTTAGCTGGCGAGAATTTGCGTTGGTATAAGGCATAGAGCTCAGCAGAAGAATTTCGATTTCTCTTATCCCAAGAATTGTTCGGCAGATTCTCTTGGTGATCCTGACATCCTGATGCGGTATTCCTGTTTTTACCGGCTTTGACTTCCTAATTAGATTTTGTTCCAAAGGTGCTCTACGCTTATGGTGAGTTTCGGGGCTTCCAGAATGAAAGAGACTCGTGTAGGACCCTTCTAAGGTGTGCATTGCTGTTTATTCTGCCTGTGCCAGCTGCGTCGTATTTTTTTTCATCATTCCATGCTCTGGAATTTATTTATTGTAAGGACAGCTTCAATGGTGTTGCAACCAAGTCATCTTTAAAATTCGCAAGAACTGTCTGCCTCCATTAACGATGATTTTGTGAATAAAGGACAGCAGGAATAATGTGGTGCTCGAGTAAACTTCGGACGCTGGACGATCTGTTGAACTATCTAAAACTCCGTATTAATCCGTCGATGATGGCATTCTCGATCTCTTCGAATGGTCAACGCAATGAGTAGGACGATCAGTTGAACTATCAGCACTCCATATTAATCAGTCGATGATGGCATAGGAGTTGAATATATGAACTTCACCCTGTGAGTGAATTTTTTTTCTGTCTTTTGTATTTAAATTGTAACTGAGTAATGATACTATATTAATATAAGGTACAACCGCCTAAATTGTGAGTTATGTAATGTAAAAAAAAAGATTAGTACACCTAACATGAGTATAAGATTTAAAATGATATATATGTTAATTTACATCTTAAGGTTAATTTGTAGGGGACTGATCAGTTTACCTAGTTATCATATGTTTGAATATTCTAGAAATTAATAAATGTGTTTGATATGTATTTTATGTTTCATTTGTTTAATTTAGTGTAGTTTCTGTGGTCTGTCATGTCCCTCCATTTGTTTGAGCCGGGGGGCTTTTAAGAAACATGGAGTTTACTTGAATTTGGAGTTATTGATTTTCCCTTTACATAGGTTACTCACAACGCAAACCTAAAAAGTTAAATTGTACTATACCACTATACGATTGATTGATTGATAGATATGATATACGATTAATTGATAGATTTACTATACGAATGTTTATAAGAATGTCGATATGATATATGAATATTATGAAATAGTATTTGATATTTAATTTTTGATTTTTTTTTTTTTTTTTGTTAATTTATCTGGCACCACAGTGAGTCAGTTAAGTTTAAGTTATAATGGAATAAAGTATTTAAAATTACAAGCATAAACTTTTTTATATAACAATATCGATGTGAAATATTACTTAATAAGTGGTAAAAAAGATGAAGAAAGAAATATGTGATAAACATCTGAACGCAAATGCAAGCTTTACAGAAAACTATGCGTATGAGAAAAATATTTACATCAATTATATATCTAAATAGAAGTCAGCACTTTTTATTGCAGTCTATATGAAAAAAATATTCTATAATAACTAATGCAGAATTTTATTCAAAGTGAACTTTACTAATTTGCTTTCATATACATTTAGTATGTTAAATTTCACATTTAATAACTGCTCACTCTTAAGTGCACTGTCTACACAAGAAATACTCATCAAGCGAGTGAATTTATCTTATTCACAATGAGTATATTAAATTTATTCACATATAACTTTTAATGTTAACAATGGATACAATCAAATCATATGTATTCTGAATCTTACACTTTAAAAATCAAAAGAATGCAATCACTGAAATAAGAAAATACTAGATACATTGTAACACTTTCAGTCATTCTCAGCTCAATTTAAAAAAATATACACTTGAATTCTCTTAATCCACATAATATGCCGTGAACATCAATCCAAATATTAATGAGTGATAAAAATCTCGAAAGTGAAATGTCAGCGATTAATTAAACTCAGAAAACGAAAGCTCTGCAAGATTTCTACTATTAGGCCATATATTTATAACTGCGAAACAGATGCAAATTAAAACGTGAACAACATACGCTCACATGCACGAAGATTTAGCGTCACACGAGCAATAGCAGCTCATTGATCCATTTTCGAAACCCCTCCCTCAGTAGCTGCCTCGATGTGCTCTTGTGAAATATGCTGCCGGGACTCGAACACGGAGTAGTAGAGCCTTTAGAGTAGAAGTCCAACGCGTTATTCACATCGCTACAGGGACTACGAAGAGTAAGAATTTTGTGGGCGCGGTGTGTATTTCTAAATACGCAGGGTGGGCCATAGCGCGGCTCGTGAGCAGCGTGCAATGGTGCGACTCTTAAGCAAATGAAATATGGTAAACTAAAACTGCTCAGTGTCCAAAAGAAATTAATTAATTTATTTCACTCCTTTTCATAAAGTTATTAGTAAACTTAAACTGGTAATTATACAAACATAATTATTTTGCTTCATTTCTTATTAGTTTAAGAAACTTAGTAATGTTTTTGGTCAACTATAAAACAATTTTATAACGAAAAGTTTTGACGAACAAAGTTAGATTTGCCTGTGGATGCTTTAAAAGAAGTGCCTGCCGAATTCCAGAAACCTCAGTTGCGGTAGAAACTAAATTTGGTTAATCTTGTATAATAAAACTAATTATATCGTACATTTTAAAAGTTTTAAACTGCGTTTAGAAATGGAATTAAAATTTTAAAAAGTGCATTGAATTTTAGAATTCAATCAATCAGATTGGTTAAAAAATATAGAGATTTAAATATGTCTCTACAATTGAAATGAGGAAAAAAGCTGTTAATGATTTTGAGAAAGAATTTTATAAATTAATGAATAGTGCTACGTGTGAAGCTATTGAAAATGTTAGAAAGAGAATTGATATAAGATTATATACTAGTTATGATCAAGTTAAAAATTTAATTGCGAAAACAAATTTTAAATGCAGAAACAACATTTGGTGAAAACCTATAGCTGTTCGTATGAATAAAATAGAAATAAATTTAATAAACCGACTTATATAGGAATGAGTATTTTAGAATTATCAAAACATTTAATGTATGATTATCATTATAATGTGATGAAACCTAAATATAAAAATAATTTAACATGTGATATGAAAACATCTTATTTTTTTTGAAGATTATGAAAAGTATGATTAATTATTTGATACATCAGAAAATAGGTACCTTACGCCTAAAGAAAATAGAAAATAAAAAGGTATTAGATAAAATGAAAGATGAAAACAAAGGTAAAATATTTCTCGAATTTGTAGGATTAAGAGGAAATATGTATGCTAATAAAACTGAAGACGAAATAATTCAAAAATTGAAAAGGAGTTAAAAATAAAATTACGCTTGAAAATTACAAAAACTGTTTATTCAATAAAAATGATCATTATAGATCCATGAATCTAGTAAGAATTTTAATCTTCTGAATCTCATTTGACTTTTTTCTTTTATTTAAAAAACTTAAGATTTTTGAGTATATTTTCATTTTCCTGTATTTTTTAAGAATCTATCATATCTAAAAAATGTGCTAAAAACATATATATTTTGTTACAAAAATTTGGAGCGTGATAGAGACGTGTGAGTTTTGAGGATAGTGGCCTAGTTCGATTATATTACCTCTATCTAGCGGAACAAAAAACGCATGTAATGCATTAGAATTATTTAATATCAAAAACAGAATTTGGCTCAAGCCAAAAATAATTTAGAATTTGATTCGACATCCGAATTGATGAGAAATTTATGCCAGTTAGAAGCTTTGCGAATTTCTTATAAACTTGATGACAGTCACAAGTTAGAAGACGATTTTACTTTTTGAAAATTTCGGGAATTCTTAAAATTTGAGGATAACATATATACTGCGTGCTTGCTCTGGAAGGAACAGTCAGGAGAATTACGGGATAGGTTTGAAAGAGCAGAAAAACGACTTCAACGCAAATTTCAGAATAATCCGAAGTTTTATGATTATTACAAAGCTGTGCTAGATCAACATTTACAAGAAGGTATCGCAGAAGTTTCAGAGTATTTAAGAACTGAAAAAGATCTAATTAGAGAAAACAAACACCCCACAAAACTTCGCATTTTCTTCGACATATCATCACATGCTGAAGGCAAACTCTCATTGAATGATTGTTGAGAATTAGACGTTTCTTTCCATTTGATACCTGCTTCATTAAATTAAAAATGATGTAAATAAGGACTTTTACGGCTTTTGGAAAATCTAGTTGCGGCTCTCGAAATTTCCTGAATTCCTACATGCGGCTGTTGCTGAAGTTTGGCCACCCCTGCTTTATAGTAACAGCATGCTGCATTTGCCTGTCATCGGCAATATCCGAATGAGCTGCAAGTGTTACAAGGTGCATTTTGTTAAAAAGAAGAAAGATCAGAATTCAAAATGTGAAGTAGGATTTCTACAGGGTATGTTCTTTTATACTATCGTAAAGTTGAAAAAGTCTTAATTCTTCTACCTTCTTTAATTAAGCATATCCACGCTTCAGTAATCAAATGTTACAAATCATTCTTCTTCCTCTTCCCTGGCTGCATGGGCGTTTTCGTGGTTTTTCCCATGTGTAACGTGTATACGAGCCAGTTTCCCTTAGAAAGTCCTCCCCGAAGGCATCCCTCCCTCAAGGTAGATAGCCCTCGAGTGCTTTGCCGTAATCTAATAAAACAAACAAACAAACAAATCTTCCTCTTCCTTTTTTCCCGAATAGGAAGCATCCTATTGCTATCTTAAGATTAGAAAGTTTTAAAAGTGTACTATCGAAAAACGCTGGTCAGATATCAATTAAACGTGCTTTATTATCATCTTGTTAATTCATGATATAATAATTTTCGGATACTCTGCTAAAGAGTTGCACCTGTTTATATTTACATTATTTTATTGCTCATATTATGAAATAAATAAGAATTGAATTGAAATATTTACCATCAGTCCCCAGTTTCTTTTGATATGGAAGTAATCACTGCTCTACACATCTGAAATGCTTGAGAAGGAATTAATTCCGAAAGCTAAAATGGTCCTCAAAAATACATTTTGACATTAAAAGGAAAGAAAAAAGGACTTAGCAATAATGCAAAATACAACAAAACAGAATTAATAATTCTAAATGAAATCTAGGAAAGTAAATAAATAAACAGTGCATGACTAACTGGCTCCTTGTAGAAACAGTAGTAAGCAGCACAAGCGTGATATGAGAAACATTGAAACCTCCTTTCAAGAAATGTCGTGGACAGTTTTTTAATGTATAATCTCCATATCTAATCGTTGCTCCATATATACTGTAATCTAAGCTATGTAAGCCATTTTATCTGGAAATTGTCCAAAAAACACCTTAAAAAGTGAAACTTAAATTTTGTAGATGAATGCACGAGAAAAATATTTTGCTAAGAATTTCCTTTTGAGCAAACTTTTGCTGGATATAGAAATATTTTGCTATCATAGGTATGAAAGTAAGCGTTTTTATTGACTAATGATATGTCAGCTTAGCAACTGACAAATGAACACATATTGCATTAAACTAAAAATATAACATACAAGGATTAGGTCTTTTTGGAGAAAGAACTGTGAAGCACCTAGCCGGGAATCGAACCACGAGACTTTTACTGCCTAGTTGGAAAGGTTAACATCAGTCCTCACACGGGGGTTATTCTATGATTCCTAGAACCGCTAAAAATATAAAGACGCAAGGTAAAAAAAATCATTATCAAAAGTGTTATACAATAAAATACGGATTAAGATATAATGATATATATATAATAAAAGCACAAATTTGGGAGCACAGATGTAAGAACACTGAGATGTAGATGTGCAGAAATACTGGTGGCGTAGATATTTGATGCTTAGAGCGTCCATCCATTTTGAAGAAGAAGCAATTGAGCCGGATTAAATTCCAATTTATTTAAATTCACATTGGTGGCCACAATTCACTTGGCACTCCAATCGTGCCTATTTCCAGAACAATTTTGATACAATGGCAATGGAAGAGATTCCAAAAGCGTCTTAACAGGGTGAAAGCATAAGCGAGAAAAGAGAGAGTGTCGCAGTACTTCAGAGAAAGAAGAGAGGGAGTCAAAAAAGGTTGTATGTTACTATTATTATAATCAAGAGATAATAATTAAATCAAAATTAAAATTTAATCAAAAATGAGAGGGGTTAACATTCCAACAGGAAAAACACGTATCAAAATTAAAACAAAAGCATATTAAAACAATAATTTATCTATAATTCAGAAACGTGAGTGTTGTTAAAAATTCTTCGACTGCTCCTTGAAACCGACTAAGAAATTTTTAACAGTTTTATATTTTATATGAATTTTATTACATTTTATTAATTTTGAATTATTTTTGTTTCACTTTTGAATTGTGTTTAATTTTGATGTATGTACTTCCTGTTATAATATTAACCCCTCCGATGATCTAATTTCGATTTAATTATTACCTCTTAATTATTTAATTAATTTCGTAGCATACTGCGACTTTTATAATAATTATCTTAATTTGAAATTTCTCAGCCTTTGTGTATATACGTAGGTGGATCCAAAAAATAAATAAATAAATAAAAAAGTAGCATCAGCATTTGAAAAGTATTTATTGTGAAAGGGTATCCTCAGAGTGTAGGCAGATGGCACTAGTTGTCTAGCAGGCGTTGTGGGAGTAGGTAGAGTAAGTTCGCAGAAGCAGGTCAGATCGATTGAAATAGCTAGACATTTAGAAAAGTGGTCTCGCTTGGAGGTGCGAGCCGTGATTCGTTGTCCTGATCGAGTACCTGGAGTGTGGTCATAACGTTACTGACGGTCATTATTGTGCCACTTAGACAAGATTACGTGAAGCCATCCGACGCAAGCACCCTGGCATATTGAGATATCATCATCCTGCATGGCAATACCCAGCCCCATACTACTCGCCTAACTCGAGAATTGCTGCAAAAGTGAGAAGTCTGAAGTCACCCTCTATATGGTCCAGGTTTATACCCAGTGACTATTTTCTATTTCCTAATTAAAGGAAAATTTATCTGAAATGAGCTTCTCTTCAGACAGTGATGTGAAAACAGCTACCGAGAACTGGCTCAATGGGCAGGGACGTGATTTCTACGAAGCCAGGTTAACTTCTTCGTCGTCCGTAACGCATCTAGCGCGTTCAATTGAAACTTCCGCAGGGCGGCCGTAACGCGCCTCAAACGTTCTTCTACATTATACCTCCTAGAGGGTAGCACTAATCAGGCATTCCATTTATAATTGAATTTGCCCGGGGTTTTATGAATATTCGCCATTTTGCATAAGATACAAGACAGTGAGAGATGGCTTCAATGTCTACTCAGGAGAAAAAGAGAAAAAAGGAGGTTGTAAATTGGGAAGACAAGAAGGATATACGTTTGATGAGTACAGTCCATAATAACTCAATGATTGATGTTGGAACACGGAAAAGAACTGTAAAAAAACCAATAATTGTAAAAGATTACAACAACAAAATGGGAGGAGTGGACCGCTTGGATCAGATGTTATGAAATTATACTGCTGTTAGAAATAAGCAGAGATATTATTATTTTCCCATTATGTTTTATTTTCTTATAATTTTACTTAATATTCAATGACATTCATCCATTGCGAAAATTATGCGTGGGAAGTTATGATGTACAGAGAAAACAACATTACACTCTACGAAAAACAGACGGCCGCTGGGGGGAAATTTTCGCGGACAGGAGAGGACGGCGAAAGGGTTAAACAAGTTGGTCCTGCGTTCAGATAAATGCCTCCATAGATTTGGTGATTACGTGGAAAAATCATAGCAAAGTATGCCACTTAATTACCTTTCGTATTTTCATTCTATTATTAATAAATAATTTTATTACCCCTGTAAAATTTTTTTTGGATCTACCCTCGTGCCTATAAATCAAGTAGAAGGTTTTGTATCAGTTTACCAACTAGTGAAATGTTACTAATATTAATTCATTTATTACTTGGAAGTCTTTGCTGTTGTTGTTACCAATTTCACTTGTCTGACAAAGATCAGCATAAGCCCACGGCATTCATCGCGGCAAGGTGACAAATGCGACTGTCATTGGCAAATCACCCATAACGGTGACAGCCCGACTTTAGCACTTGGAAGCCTTTTTTAATATTATACAGTTGATTGAAAGATTTACGGTTAGGAAAGCAATTTTGTCGTCAATTTGCTTTAAAATATTGAAATAGCTCTGCATATTAATAGTCAAAATGTGTTGTTTTGCGGAATAAAGTTTGAACATTTAGATGCATAGTTAGTATTTTATATAAAATTCGTATGATTTTGTGTTTTTCAAATGCGTTTTTGCTCATCTTTTTCCAGAAAATAAAGTGATTCACATTTTTTTTTATTGTTTTAACAAATTACTGGAACATTCAAATATAGTCTGGACTGTTGGAATTTTCTCGTGAGGATTATTGAAGAATAATAAGTATTTTTGGGTATTTCAACCGTCATGTGTTACCATCAGTGTACTGGATACTCTATCTTGTCAATCGCGCTTGACGCCTATGTAAGTGATGAGTTAACAGAAAGCACCTCAGCTCGCGGAACAAAGGATTATCATTAAGTTTTAATTCAACTTCTAGCTTCCGACCGAACATCGCGGAACAATGTCTGCCATATATAAACGAGTGGGATATGCTGTCACATCCCCGTGATAATCCAGATTTTGTAAAGTTTAATGTTTATTAGCCCATTATCTTATTTTTTATCTTTATTTCCACTTTTACTTTCTTCGGATTCAATGAAGATGAAAATTAGTTAACGTATATAACAGAACAGATTACTTGGAGTTTGGGGGTGAGTTTTTTGGCAGTGACTCAGACCTTCTTGCTATTACTCGCACACCTCTTAGCATTTCTTAAATCGGCTTTGGTTTTTTTTTTTTTTTTTTTTTTTTTTTGCTAGCCGTGTTCCTCGAGTATTTTAAAATCCTGAGCCAAAGTTTATTATTAGGACTCTGCCTTGTGAATCTCAAGCGTTAATTACTTAAATTCGACTTTAATACCTTATGTTAGCTTAGATTCCGGTAGTGACTGATTTTGTAAAACACTAGCTGTGCGTTTGTGTGAAGTTAAAGCTATAATAAAAATGGTTTATTTTAAACCTTCGTCTTAGTACGTCTGAGTATATAGTTTCTTCGCTTGAGACTAAGTGGCCCAATAGCTTACGCAAAATATAAATTAGTTTGGAACTCTTAGGTTTCCGTACTGGACTGGGCGTCTCCAGTGTCCCAATCACCTAGCAAAGAAGCATCACCTAGCATCAGATATGCAATTGAAAACACCGTCTTTGAAGAAAGAATAACATAGCTTCTAGGCTGCTGAGAAAGCTATATTCTAGAGCGGGAGGAGTTATTTTGAATAACAGCGTGTTTTTCAAGTATAAAAAAAATTCCTTTTTTTGAATCATTCCCATAATGTAGTGGTTATACTTGAATGCCCTAGTATGAAATTCTTTTTCCTTCCCCCCTCGAAAAAATACTCTTAAATGTGTAAAGTGAAAACCTGGTCAGATGAGTCCTAGCTGGAGTACAACCTTTACAGTAGCTCCGAAGAAATGTAAAGTTGATGGGTAGGTGAAGCACCCTTCCTCACTGATGCGTCACTTGACCCTGACACATTGTGGCCCTGAACAGAAAAAGGGGGGAGAGAACTAAGAGCATAAAAGGTCGTCTTCAAATAGAAGCTATGAGAAGCTGTCTAATGCTTTGATAAGCAGTAATAGCATGTTTGGATATGAAGGTCATGGATATGAATCGCAGCTGATGCTAAAATTTTTTCACATACTTCTCTTAGCTATTATCTTTATAATGGCTCTTGCATTATTACTATCAAAAGATATTATTTAAAAACTATTAAAGATTCTTTGCGTTTATTTCAAACATTTGATTTATCTCCCTTGAAAGATATGTGTGGTACTAAATAAATGCGTTCTTCCACCCGTTAGTTATTGCAGAAGTTAATTACTTCGCTTTCGACTATACGAGGTTTGTTTGTTATCTTCGTTATCTATTTTGCAAAGGTGATGATTATTAAATAAAATTAATTAATTAAATATTCATTAAGTATTAGAATTATTAAATTCTTTCATTAAATATTAGAATGTTTAAGCTGTAAGTGTATATGAGGCTTGTCAGCTGGTTTTTAATTTTATATTAAACGCTTAGCTTGTTTTTCTACTTAAATAAGATAAATAATTTCATTTATTAGTAACGCCTGCACTTTTTATTAAAATTTGCTTGTTTAAGATGTTCCCATTAAATAACAGATCCTGTGAATGTGCTGACGTCTACCTTTCGTCATATGCAGTTTCGAAGCCAGATACTTTCCAAATTTCGGGGAGCCATAATATTATATTACGCTCCTAAGACATTTATCATCCACATAACCTGCCAAATGTTGCCATTCCATTGTACGAAATCCTGTAGTCTTGAACTCATTTTCCATGCGGCTTAACATATAGCCATGTCTCAGAGTATTGTCATTCGAGGTGTCCTAATACCCATCAATGACCGCGTAATTAAGACAACTGAATATTGGAAGTTCGACCCAAGTTCCATCCAAGGCGAACGAGCTGTAACATTGTCAATTTTCGTGGCTCTTTCTAAGTGGAATGTGAAAATGAGCCAGTTTCCCTTTGAAAGTCCTACACGAGAGCATCCTTGTCCTTCTGTGCTTTGCCATATTCAGAGTTTAAATTGCCATCTTCAGAGTGGCGTAACGGTAGCACACTCAGTGCGTATTTGAGAGGTCCAGATTCGAGTCCCTGCGAGGTCATTGCTAATTTTTCATGTAGTCCTACTTCAAAGTAATGTAATGATTCTACAGTGGCGCCCGAACTAAAAAGTAGTAGACAATAATTCGTCACCATCAGGATTTGCCGATTGGGTCCCCTAATCCCCTGTCGCCCTTTAAAATGTGTGCGTGTGGGGGGGGGAATGTATAAGTTACTATGTTACTAACAAAAGCGTAGCGTTGATGGATTCCTTACGAAGACTTATCCCCCCGACAGTTCCATAGAAATCGAAAAAGGGACACTTTCGCATGAAAGAAACATTCATAGTGGGATGGATAATAGCAATTTGTATAGTTTAGTGACATTTACGCAAAAATCACATCTTGGTTATTTTTCGATAACTAACAACAGCGATTTTGATTATGAATTTGTTTTGTAAAATTCTAAGCTGTTGCACTACAAAAATATAGATTTTAAGAAAATTGCTAAAAGAGATCTGCCAAAATTTATTTTCTAGAAGATTTGAAAAGTTTGAAACTTGATGGCTAAATGTAAATATAAAATTATGTATGTTAAAATATTTGTAATTAGGCACATAGGTCAGATTAAGTTTTTATTAAATAGAGTAACGCATGCAAGGGCTATCTGCCTAAAGAGAGAGATGCCATCGTGGGGGAATTTTGAAGAAAAACTGACCTTTGAGTGGGTATTAAAAATAATACTTATAATTTTCATTCAAATTATATTCATATATATTTTTTATGTAAAACTTTCGGGTGTATGCTAAATTAGCGTAAAGTACTTTACACGAAAAATATAGTTAATGCACAGAAATTAAAGATTTGCACATGCCGGAAATGATAAATAGGAAATATGTATGGGTATTTATGCATGTGCTTGCAAAAAGCATGTATCTGCCTTTGACAAAATACTTAAATATTCATTAAATTATTTATAAATGTATTTGAAATGAAGAATTTATTCACTTATAAACAACTGTGATAGTACTGTGAAGAAATCTAATGATTAAATGTATCTAATTTATAATGATTATAAATGTTATCTAAATATATAATAACCTTAATATTGAATTGTAAACATAAATTGAAATCCTGTTGACAAATAAGTTATAAAACTATTTAAGCAAGAATTGTTAAAATTGATTGGAAAGCAATCTGTTAAAAGGTATTGTAAAGCAAATGCTATGAGATGCGCACTTAAGAACGTAATAAAGAGTTTTGGAATATGTATTGTTGAAATGAAGGGTAAAAAGAAAAAAATCTGATAAGTATAATTAAAAGAATTATTCCCTTTACATTTTATAATAACTCAGTTACAAGTTTTAAATAATACATAAAAAAAAAAAAAAAAAAAAAAAAAATTATTTTATTCCCTTTCAGAAATGTTCAGAGAAAGTCAAATACTATTTTCCTAATAATTCTCTAATTTAAAATGAACCGAATAGAGCATTAATTATAAATTGACTTACATTTTTCGATTTAAAAGAAGCCAAAAAATCATGTCATATTTAAGAAAGTATTTTAGGAAGAAGCTCTATAAATAGAAAAGAAATAATGCATAATTTTAATATTAATAATACAATAAACTTTGATCTTAATTTTTGTACCTTAACCGAATAAAATCGAACTACCTTAATTTTTTTTTCTAATGTAATTAACGAAAACTTGTGAAAATATTTCATTCAAATTAAACCATTCTGAGAAAAGTATAGCATTTAATTCCGTTCAGAATGAAATGTTGTTTAAAAATATGTTGTTTTCACATACTTAGGACTCTGAAGTGTTGTAGAAAAAGAAAATATATACATTTATATGTATATTTGCGACGTAATTACAAAATATTTACACCCGAACGCGTCAAATCCCATAGAACTCAATGGTAAATGACCCAATGTTTTGGTCACCACGTAGGGATCGCCGGTGCTTCAGAGCAGGGTACGGAGAAACTTGTTTAGGGCGACTCCTTCTTACTTCCTACCTCCATGAGCTCTCCCGGCCGATGATTTAGCCATAAAGCTTTTAGAGGCCAGCCCGACAAAACAAAAACGAACTAGAAAAAAAGAAAAAAAAAAAAAAAAAAGAATAAACAGTTGAACATGTAATAAAACGACACATAAAGAAAAGAAAACAAATACACGTCATTCACACATCTGTTCCAGCCAAGTATCTCTGTACGTTGAACTCATTATTTTTCTGGAATAAAGCAGCATTTTGCTATAATCCTTAATATATTTTGGAAATTGGATTTTCATTTTATCTCTAATACTTGCAGTCAGGCCACAGGTTTCAACGAAGGGAATATATTTTTTCCTTCGTTTCAGCATGCCTTCTTGGTGCAACGGTAGCACGCTCGGCACGTATTCGAGAGGTCCAGGTTCGAGCCCGGCGAGGGCATTCTTCATGTACTCCTGCTTAAAAATAACCTAATTACCCTACAAGGATATTACAACATGTAATTAGCCGTAGATATTTGCACCTACATTTCGGGATACTCGATAGCCTTAACTAATAAAAAGGCTTAAGCTGTTTCACTTCTGCGGAAAATAAAAAATATCCGGCTATAGAACGTACGTAAAAGGCGGTGGGGGTGGAAATCTGGCTATAACTAGCTGAGTGAATAACATAATACAATATTGGTAACTAGCCAGTGAACGGGCTATTTGTGTAGGCTTTTCGTGGTTTTCCACATATGTAAGTAAATACTAGCTAGTTTTCCTTAGAAAGCCCTTCCAGAAGGCATCTCTTCCTTAGGCATACCCCTTGGCCTTCCAGCAAATTGCAAAGCATGCATTTTATAGATACTTTCCTGCATCTGTAAAACAATAGCAACCATAAGAATTTGGAAGGTTTTCAACTTTATCGATTGGGGGGAGAGACAATATATAGATTATTTTTTAGTGTTTTTGTAAAATAACGTTCAATTATGTTTATGAAATTATTAGTAATTTAAAAAAAGTATTTGGAGTCCAGTACTACTTTATTGTAGATTTCATTTAGTAAATTAGCCTCTTGTAATAAAATTATTTATAAATTAGATATACGTATATATACATATTAAAGCCTTAAATGTGTAATGTGTATATATATATATATATAGGTATATGCCTAAATATATGTCTATACATATAGTATACATATTAGAGCCTAAAGATATCTATATACATATAATATACATATTAAAGCCTATTATAGAAGCAGTGTTAAACATTTTACTATTTAAAAATCAAAGAAATTAACAATGTTTTTATCCACCTTTCGTGTCTGAGTACTAAACTGGTTCTTTCCTTTAAAATTTGTTATTTTGATGGATTCCTTACGAAGACTTATTGTGTTAATGAATTAGAACATTATTTTTAGAGAAGGGAAAATCATGATTATGTATTTTCATCTGTTTCAGTAATAAAATGAAAGTTTATGAATGGTAATGAATTATGATTAGGAATAATATGATGCGTTATTAATAACAGAAGCGTAAAATAATCTTTAAATCCTACATAACATGTATTCATGGGCTAGTTTATACCGTGGATCCTCTTTTAGAAAACTGTTCTAATTCACTGCTCTGCCCATTACTTAATAAATGAGAATCCCCCTGCCGTTCACCTTCAAATAGGCCAAGATAGATATTTGCGGAAAATGAACTGAAAAATAAAAACGAGACTTGTACGCAAATGAGCCGGCTCGTCGTTGTAGAGGGCAGCAGGTGTGCTAGTGAAAAGGCGCGGGCCTTTTCCTTAGTCCGGTTGGTTTTGATTGCGGGTGAACGACCAAACACATAGCGGCGGAGAGCATGAATGCGGCCGACTCTACGGTAAGCCGAAACATTCTTTTTCTTTGTGGGGGAAATTAACTGGATTTCGTTTCATGCATCGCTCTTGAATTTCTTAACTGTTGACAGTGTACGCGGTGTTATTTCATTCGCGATAAATGCTTTGTTTTGAAATGTAACTCTGTGTGGTTTTCAAAAAATGCTGCTTTTTGTTTTCTTTGTTTTGGTTTGTAAGTCAACCGAGTTTCGGTCTTCAAATTCTTCTTGAAAGCTTTGAGAATTATTAGAATATATTTCTTATTTTTACACATTGTGTTTATGATCTTGAACGCTGATATAATTTTTCGTATCAATAATATAACCTAAACAATGCTTTAAATGAAAATAACTGTAACATGAGTAAGTAATTCTAGCGAATTCCCTGAAACTTATGTCGAAATCCAAGTCTCCGAAAGAATCAAACTCTACGTAAAAATATAAAATGCACTGAGAGCATTGGAGATCAAATGCTTCTTTCCGTTATTAAATTTTTTAGATGGGATACCATGCTGAGAAATTCCCCGAAAAGATATTTAATACATAATGTAGTGCATTTAAATGCCTGTGTGTACGAATCTTTGTTTCCAGTGTATATTGTTTAACCGTTTCGTGGGTATTGAATATCTTCATAAATGAAGTTAACTTAAACGCTCGTAATTTGGAGCTTTAGTTGTCAATTTCATGAAACTGCGCTCTTTCTGAAACCCGAAATTCTTTTGCCATATTACAGAAAAGGCTCTGCAACTGTATCTTTAATTTGAAATATAAAAATTAATCTGCTGAGGCTTCTTAGATTTGAATGTTTCAAAGTTTAGATTTCTATGTTAGCACTAATCAGTTCTTTAACTTGAATATAAAGTTTACTTGCATAACCTTATCTCTGTTTAAATGCTTAGTTTCACGCAGATGGTTAAAAATTTCATTACTCAAAGAAAATAATTACCCTGTAAAAAGGGTGAGTCTTAGTTTAATCATCCAGCGAATATTTGATTTTTGATGTTGAGAAACTTATCATATTCTTACATAAACGATAATTTTCTTCTACATTTCCTGGTCATATGCTATTGATATGATCTAACTTTTACCCATTGTTGTCAAAAGTCGATCGCTATCGCTGTAGTCAATGTCGCAGTTTCTCTTGGTGTGATCACTGAGAATGATGGCAGACAGTAAGCAAATTAAACTCTCATTAATACAACCAGTTCCTTAATTTGAAGCTTCTCTCTGAGATAGAATTGCAGCAGTTAAGAATTGAAAGCATTCTTTCAACAAATGAACTAATGAAAGGCTGTTTAGTTAGTATAAGTACACGAGAGCAATTTGCTCTTTAGAAAGAAGGCTTTGAGATGCGTTTACATTAAACACGATAATGATCTATGTAAGGAGACTTTTTTTTTTTTTTTTTTTTTTTTTCGAATTTATCCCTATACAGAAAAGAAAAAAATTGGTCACTTATGAATGTTTTGAAATAATCAAGCTATAAATTTTCAGTATACAACTTCTTGCAAAACTGTATATTACGATACTGCTTATAATCGTTTTCGGAAAGCGTTGTTAGATATCTGACAGTTTTATTTTGCATTTTGCTGTTTTTACGATTCCCATTTTGATGACTATAAATGATATTTTTCTCCATCACTCGGGAGGAAAACTACGGAACAAACCTAGATTGCACCAGAAAATACTTTTAGCAACCGCCTTCTTTTTTAGTCATAGCTTTTACCAATTGGATCCGATTTCTGTAAACTAGAGGTAAATAAACCTTTCTTGTATGCAGTAAAGGCTTCTTGTACGCACTAACGCTATGTTTTTAGAGGCAGTTTATGTAATATTATTTTGCTCACGTATTCCATTCGCATAAAATATTTCGTGAAAACATACCTCCAAAAAATTCGAGTAGTACCTTTAAATCAACACTTAAACCCATTCGAGCATTGTTTCAAAATATACACTATGATAGCCTTGTAAGTGTACATTTTGAAGTAATGCTTCAATTAGTCTTCTCTTCTTCAAGCACAGGCTACAATAATGGAAATTAACTCACTGGCATTCATTAGAACACCTTTTAAAACTTATTTGGTCTGAGTATGTGAAAGGTTTCCAGTTCTGAGCTATGACCTTTAAATTCGGTTGTGAAACCTCGAACATGAGCCACTTTTCCGTCCCTCATATTTCTGATGCTCGTAACTATCAAAACATTTTCCTTGCTTGATAAGAGTTACTCCATCTCGTGATTCTTATGTAACTAAAATTTGAAATAAGTCTTAAAAATTTAATTCAAATTTCTGTTTAAAAATGTCATTTTGCCACAATAAAATTCTCAAATGATAGTGGCAATAGCATTTTTAAGGCTAACCTATAAGACGTAAGTTACACAGAATTTTTATTTACTTCCTAAATGTTTAACTGCAAAAGAGTGAAATAGTTTCAGATATACTAGTTGTCGCTCTTAATTCTTTTCCCACATTCGGAAACTTGGGAAGTTATAGGCCAACTCTTCCCAGATAGACTAGTGTATGCAATGGTTTGGTTTATTTGATTACTGCAAAGCCTCGAGGGCTATCTAAGGTGAAGGATGCCTTCGTGGAGGACTTTCTAAATGGAACTGGCTCGTATATACGTAACACATGGAGAAAACCACGAAAACTCCCAAGCAGCCAGCCCGTTTGCGAGATTCAAACCTCGGACCGAACAACCAGTGTTCAGCGACTTTACCTTTCGGCCACTGGTGGGCCTGTATGCAATGGCTGTTTGAATAATGCAGGCAAATAGGCCTGCCAGTTTTGCCGCAACCGCCTAGAAAATCGCTAATTTTCGATAGTTTTAGGTTCACGTACTGAGATTTGTTATAATTTCTAGTACGGTGATGACTGGACGCAGCCACTGGCCTTTCATATGCAAATATTTCTTGCAGCTGCGTAAATACGAAACTTTAAGAAACTATATAGCTTTGGTTTTACTTTAGTACCGAATTTTATTTCATTTGGGAAAGAATTTTAACGAATTTTACAAAGCTTGAACATAACTAAATCTTTTTCAATCCGAGATGAAACTTCACACTGATTTTAATTAGTAATCGCACTATGCCAAGTTTTGCATATTGTCATTTGCTTCGCCTTTCATTTCGCTACCATTATCTCATATAAACTGTTATCTTGTATACCATTAATTCATAAATCTTTCTTGCCTTATATTCGTTTAGTTTCCTTTTATATTTAATGAAGGTTTAATTGCGGGGTATTTTCTCACGAATTTTTATTTTCACACTACATTATCTCAAGGCAAGAAGGATTTCCTAAATTTCATTAACAGCGGTCAAAACGAGATTAAATTTGATCCTTTTGAAAATGATACTTTTGAAATCTCGCACCTTTTTGAGCAACTGCTAGCGACGACAGAAATAATGGAAAATCTGTGCTCTGATAATACTGAAAGTGTCGGGAAGCGCCAAATGCAATTCTGATTAGAATACGAATTGCCACTCAAGGCTGATTATTGCGCTAAACACTAGATCTTCATACTGAATTCGGTTACTTGGGGCTGAATGGGCTCACTTCAGTTTTCCACGTGTGTACTATAAATACGAGCCGATTTTCTCCAAAGTCCTCTCCGTAGGCAAGTGGGACACAATTATTTTTGCTGTTATTAAATCTTTTTACTGTAGCTTCTGCGCCCATCTAAAAAAAGCTGTTTAAATTTTCAATAAAGTATTTTTTGTGTACTAACATGTACAAAATGGCAAGTTTATCCGTTATCTACAGTATCTGTATAAAATGAGTAGGAAGATGCAGAACAGAAAGTATTTTCCACGTGAAATATTCGAATCGTCGGTACATAACTTTTTGATTGTAAAAATTAACTTCCAGTTGACATTTGATACTAAGAGGATGGCATCTCGCTTTCGGCATTAATTTGAACTTGGCCTGCTCCTAGTGTGAATAAAAGCTAACATTTCTTTGGTACTCGCGTATTATCCTTTCGACTGTGAAACGTTCGTCAAGCGGTAAGATTTAGCGCCAGTTATGGATAAGTGGGATGTCACAACAAACTAACATTTGCGTTTTTTTCTGATGTAACTCAGATTGATTCTTGATAAGATGCCTTTTGTTTTTATAAACAAGGATATAAATTATTACTGCACTCTTTGTGCTTTTGCAAGAGAAAATAAAATTGGCGCCTACCTTCTGCAAAACGGCAAGCACTTGATTATTTTCAGTTATGTTTTATCCTGAAAAAACGTTTGTATTAATGGTTACGATATGATCAATTTATTATGCCCAACAAAACACTAATAGATTGGAACAATCATTTACGGGAAGTTTACTCATAGCGTTCTAAACAGAGCTTCCTGTCAAACATAAATTCGAGGAAACCCTTTTTTACGAAGGGCAAAATTGAAGCGGGTCGAGTACTGATAATTTATTAAAGAGGCGTCAGTACCATCAGAATTCTGCAGGAACAACTTTTGCGGGATCGGCGCAACCTTTGTGGGATCTAGGTCGGCTTTCATGTTTGGACGGTAGCCAACGTTCATGGTCAACGGGATAATACATAAGTAACTTAATAGCCAAGTGCAACGTAAAATACGTGTAATATGTAATTATTTTGCAATTTCAAACTGCAGACCTTCCGTAAAAAAAATCGCCAAATTGCTCGAATAGGTAGGTACACGAAGAAAAACTTCGCTGCAAAAGACAAGCTTTTCCAGAAATATGCAAACTGACTACACATATTAATACAACTGGCTTAGACCATCGTTTCTGATATCGATTGAATTATGAGGTTTATTCTTAAACTTCTATTTTTGCTTTCATGATTCTTAACTGGCCTACATCTGGTCTTGGGTAATAAAACGGCATTCACCAATTTTATCTTAACATCTCATAATCGAATAATGTATTAATTGCCCCTCCTTGGCAGATTTCGCTTTGAACTCTTAATGAAGTTGCTCATCAGCTTCATTGCCTGTAGATATCTGAACCATTTTTCTTCGTGCATCATTTCGAAATAGATAAATATCTTTTCTCAAACAAAAGGCGAAAAACTGCTCTAATGAGACGTCGAACTTCCGTTCAAGGTTAATAGAATCGCATTAGACCTACTTCAAAAACTTGGCTGCTTTCGCACAGTTTGTTTCTGTTAACACTTGGGTCGTATTTAATTAATATACATGATCTATTGTTTATAAATCGTCTTCCATGTGAAAGTACTCGAAGTTGAACTGCAATCATGACTGCCTATTAGGAGTACTCGAAAAACTAATTCTGTAGGTCTCGATCACATAAAATAATTAGAAATTTTTCTTTCCAGTTTCCGGAAAATTAAGATTATTCATTTTCAATATTTATTTAATTTAAGCCTTTCGTCACTAATTTGTTTTTAGATATTTATCTACCAGTGCGCCAAATATTTTAGTTTCACTCAAATATTTCAGGAAAATTTTGTGAACGGATGTTTCTGAATTCAACAGATTTCTTTTGCACACAGCTCACAATGGCTTTGGAATTTTATTTATTAAAAAGGTACTAAAAGTGAATTTATCAGAATGTGTTAGAAATGAAAGTAATCATAAGAAGGAACGAGTCAAACTAGAACTAACGTAGAAAACATTCTATTTTCTTTCCAGTGAGATAATGGTAAAACTGAAAAGAATCGTCCTAAGTTCTATAATTCAAATTTTTAGCCCAGTGAAATTTGCAATTGGCATTAGTCCGAAATTAATAAAAATCTAAGCAAATAATCAAAATAACAATTAAAACTGAATTAAAACAATTAAAACTAAATAATTTAATAAATTATTTAACTAATGATAAATAGTTTAAATAATAAAATACTGGACCTCTTATTTGAGGCTACGGTTGGAATTATAATTTCCCTCAAAAACTAAAATAACTCGGTCTAGCAGAATTTAAGCCCTGGTAGAGACAAAGATGATTCTTGTTCTAGTTCACCAGTGAAAAAAAGTAAAACTGTTAACGTTGTCCCCAATGAGATAGAGAATGCTAGAAACAGTATGAAAGAGAGGAAATTTTAAGAGATGTATAATAAAAGAATCCCACTTTCTTACCACGATCTCCTACCGATATAATTCTAGCCATTAAAATGAATGTGACAGAGGGGAAACGAATTGATTTTTGTGGTTCACTTATTACGAATAAAATTTTCTAAATCGAAAATATTTTCTGTAGAAGTTATGATTGAGTTGCATAAAAGTACAGAGAGCTCTTATTTAGAGCTCCGGTGAGCTCAGGCTAAAATTACAATTTATCTCGAAAACGGAAGTACCGCAGCCGTTTATTTGGCTAAATTCCCTTATACCTGAAACTAAGTCTTCTCACTGAACTTGCTAGAAATTTATACTCTTTCTTGAAATTTAGCCAGGTTTTTAGGAAAAGTTGAGTAATGTGACGATTGATAAAATTTTCGTCACCTTATGCTATTTAACATTGTTTAATATAATTAGAATGGTACTTAAACAATTTCTCGACTTTTCTGAAATTTCACTTTCATTCATGATATTAAATGTCAGAATTGAATTTGCTGTCCTAAATTAATATTTATCAGTCCCTGAATTCAAATCTCATCTCTTCTCAAAATTAAAATATATTTCAGGTTAGCCAAATCGAAATTGGACTGTTTGCTTTTATTCATTTTTCAAGCTCTTATACGTATTTAAAAATCTCGCTAGGCTATCAGTAGCCGAGCAATTAAGATCGTTGAACAGTGGTAGTTCTACTCGATTAGGATATCTGCGAATAGGATGGCTGCATGGGTGTTTTCGTAGTTTTCACCAAAGTTACTATTTTGTTCTATGCATATGTTTTGTTCAAAGTTGCTGTAATACGAATTGCTATTTATTAAAGTTTGCTCTTGTACAACGCTACTGACTCCTAGTCTGCTCAACTTTTTTCTCCCTTTATATCTTCGCTTCTTCTACTTTTGTTAGAGACGCCAGCGTTTTAAAGAGCATAACCTTACTTGTCTACTGACCTCTGTTTTCACCATATGAAAGATGAACAAGGGCTATCTCCTTTCTCTTTATTAAGCCCTTCACGAAAGCACCTCCCCCTTAGACAAATGGCTTTCATGTTTCTCGTATTTCACAAAAAATCCTAATTTGAAGTTTGCCTAAAGTCAAGAAATTAAAGTTGTCACCGGTAATTGCATCCAGCCTTCAGTTGTCAGTGGTTGAATGAGCTGTATGCCTGTTTACGTGGTTTTACCCTACGTGTAAAATACAAGCTGTTCTTTTAAAATGATTTGCACGAACCGATCTGTTTTGGGGATCAAAGGATTAGCCATAATTTACAGCGTAGTGTGCAAAGTATTTGAAGTAAGTTGGGCGCCTATGCAAATTAATAAGTAGAATAAGTTAATAAAATTAATAAAATTAATAAGTAGTTTTTTTTGCTTTAGTCTCTCTAAAAGAGGAGTAAACTGCTGATTGGAATTTTCGTAATTTCCCCAGAGTAATACAGTCCAAGCGCTTAACTTTTCAGCTATCGAAATAGCATAAAAAATTTACAGCAAAATTTACTTAGGTTAAAATGCTTAAATATAATTTAAACCTGTTGGTAGTAAACCTTTTGACGTAATTCACGTTTTAATTATGTTAGAGAAACTGATCAAATAGCTCGGCTTTTGCTTCCATTCACTGAAAAACTGCAGATTAAAAACAAATATCCGATAATGTGATCCAAAACACAAGGGGTAGGATTCTGCGTTAATTTATGCTGTGTAAGGGATTGAATTCAGAACTGGTTACTCAAGTTTGCAACATAAAAATGTATGAAAGATGTCTCTCTAGCTAGTATGAAAGTGTCTCTACTAAGCGATCTAAATGAAGTGATTCACGTTTATAAGAATAGTTCAAACTCTCACTGTTAAATATCCGAAATAATTGTGTAGATTTTCTTCGAATGAGCTATCTCTACAATAAGAAACGTGACTACAGTCTTACTTAGGTTCAGTTTTCTCGAACTACCGTGACCTTGTCTTCAACTTCCTCGTTAGGACAAACTGTTGATCCTTTCAACCTCGTGTTAGCGATTGACGTCAAGCTGCATTGTGTGTGAATAAACGTTAATACGTCAAATTCTTACCATCGCATGCTTTTCTCATGATCAATAACCTAACGCGTTTTCAGTTCTCCAAGAGAAATGAAAAGTCATTATCCAGATTTTTCTCACAATGTCGGACACAAACTGCGAACGAACACCTCAGCACCAAACTTAATTTTTCCTATGCAAATCCCCATACAAGGTAAGGAATACCCCATTTATCTTTGAACGTTGAACTTATAATTACGTCTTAATTGTGAACTAGGTTATTGAATTATATTTGTGAAATTTACTTCTGTCTTTAGTTTTAATGATAATGTTCTAAAAGTGTTACTTGAATGCGAATTTGCAAAAAACCTAAAGTAACCAAAAGACATTAACCTTTATTTTGTTTATTAATTATCTGTGTTTATGAGCCTCAGCGTACCGTAAACCTAAGGTATGCTTCACAAGATAAGGCCTACCAGGGTAACTGATGACAATATATCAGGCCATTCTTCTGTTTCTGCGCTTGGGGTTACGTTTTCGCTGTAAACAGTCTTACGTTATTCTCGGTTTCGGTACAGTGTTTGAAAATACATTTAAGCTTTCATTATGGGGAGAGTACTTTTAACTGGCGTAAGTCCGTGTATTGTACTAGATTTTATTATGCATGAAACTAGCCAAAACACCATAAATAGGAATTGTAATCTGGGAAATTTCGAGTAAAAACTTTAAACATAGGTACGCATACAATTTTTTATCTATTTTATAGGATTTTATATCTATAATTTTTCATTATTAAACGTGAATATACTAAGTTCTCGCTGAGTTTTTTTCAAGACATCTCTCTATAAAAAGGAGAGAACACGAGATTTTTGTACTTAACAATTATGACAGAAGTACGTTTGCTGCTTTGAGTAATATTTTGTTTAAAAATTATACTACAAGACTAAATATATTTATGCTGATTCTTTGTAGGTACTGTACAAATATTTAATATGCATATTGTTATATAATCATTAAGGTATTAGTAATGCATATAATTTAAATTAGCAATTATAGTATACATGCAAGAAGATATATTATGGTATACATGCAAGTAGACTGTATGAAATAAAATATTGTGTGAACTTAAACAGGTATTTTTTCTAAAGTGGCTTTAAATTACCATTGCTACGTTAACAAGATTCAGTACATCAAATGAGACGTATTAGAGATACTATTCAGAGCTAACTGATGAACATTTTTATTAAGCGTATGTAAATTGCATATAGAGTGCATATGCGGAATTGCAATTCTTACTATTGCATATACGGAATTTAAATCCTTACTATTTTATTAGTTAAGTTGTATATTTAAGGCGCTTGCAAAATTCTCTTATAAATTTTAAAAAAGAAAGTTTCGTTAACAAAGACCCCTTATATTTTATGTTAAATGTTAAAAATGTTCGAAGCATAACTAAATTACATAGATCTGCTTCTAAAATGCATTTTCATTTTAGTTTCTAATAAAGGATTATTAACAAACAAGTCGTGAGTACCTGCAGTAGACTATTAATGCAAACACTTGCATTTAGTAAATGCAAGTTTTAAAGGCCAGAAAAATTATTTCACATTAACAAGTTTCCTAAGCATAAACATGTTAACATTTAATGCGCTTTATAAGAGGTTCAGAAACCCAGTAGCATTTCATATAAAATTCATACGTTCATTGTAACGAGAGCTGAGATAATGTATAATTGCCGTTAAAGTCTAAAATTTTCTCAATTCTGTCAAATTATTAGATCTACACATGAATCGCTCTTAATTTTACAATAATGGTGTATCACATATACCCTAAATTAATCATTTTCATTCTGACAGAATGCTATTTTCAAGTCTATTCTTTTCAATTGATTCTACTCTTTTTAAAATATCAAAGAGTAACGATCAAGTATCCGTGATTACTCGTGTTAAAAAATCATTTTAATGTTTGACAAGCTTTATTTACCATTATATAGATATTACATGTAGTATATCCTCTGTCTAAATCTTTGTTTCTGATGTTTCATCAAGGAGAGCTAAATTTAGATTACATAATTCTCACCTCGGTCATTTTTAACACTGAGTAATTACTAGTAGAAGGATAGTTAAAATTTTCTATATAAAGTTCACTAGTTTTTATGACGAAAGATGTAGTATCAACCAGTGTTTGAAATTTCCATTACTTCCCGTTTAAATTTACTGCCTTACTACCCACTTCCTTCTTTTTAACTCGCAAATATAAATATTTCTTTACGGATTTTCTTTTCACGTTCGAAACTTGTCTAATTGAAATATTATGCAGCCCACCCGAGAGCTGTCTGTACAAATTAAATCTTTCTAAAGTTGACAATTGTGCTGTAACTCTAAGTGCAATGACGTTGGAAGCTTTCACTGAGAGAATAGTCAGATACATTTTCGATGACGACATGTCTAGAGACGTTGATAGCTAATACACACACTGGCCAATAAATTAGAAACCTTTTGAGATTTTCATTTGCATGCGTGCTAGAGATGAAGTATGTAAATTTGTTTTCTGATGTGGGTTACACGTGGTTAGAATGCTAGTATAAGTAAGGTGTACGAGTGCTTTTTACGATGAATGAAGTAAAATGAGGAAAAAGACAGATGTTTCACCATTTGGAAAAAAGGGCTTATTGTTGGTAGCCGTTTAACAGGGGCCTTGAGATTCAAAGACAGCAAATCTCACTGGGTTCTCAAAAGCAGCCATATCAAAGGTTTTCAAAAGTTGGAATCGGAACCCACAGTCCTTCTGTAGAAGACGTTAACTGCGGTTCAAACACGGTTTTCCAAGAGTGATCGGCGTCCTCTCCGATTAATCGTACGGCGGAACAAGGACTCTACTGTGCTTCGTCAACCACGGTTCTTAACATATTAAAGGCGGGAGTCGTAGTACTACGATTTATCTCGACTGAAGCTTGAAGGCGGGAGTCGTAGTACTACGATTTATCTCGACTGTAGCTAGCGCATGCATTGCGCAATCCATGCGCCACTTTACATTTGTATTTAGTATGTTTTGTGGTTTGAAGCTGTTCGGTTGTTCAAATTCTACTTACAGTAAATTTTGAATTCCTTCAATAAGGTTTCACGTGAAAATAAAGATATATATGCAGACGATTTGATGGACATTGAAGAGCCACAACCTGGTACATCGAACTCGGCACCACGGACTCCACGATATAAAATTGATCCGCCTGGACGTCTTTCGCTGGACATCAAAAAGCACAAATTCGGATAGAAAATAAAGGCAGAAAGCTATATGCCCAACGAAACTGCGTAGTTTGTGCGGCACATAAAGTTGACATGCTTCAAACGCGAATTTTGCAATGCACCTCTTCACCGTGGCGAGTGTTATCAACATTATCACATATGTTTGATATGGATGTTTTGGTGTTCCTCGAGGGTAAACAGCCATGAGATACCTAGATGTACTGGCAGATCAATATGTGTTTTTGCAAGTTGCATTTTTGCAAGCTAATTTACAAGATCTAAAAAGCTACATAGCCAGTGCATGGTATAATCTGGACGTAAATGCACTCAGAAGCATGTAGCTCGATACCGAAACGAATCTAAGCAGTTATCCGTGCAAAACGTAATCCAATAAAATGTTTATCTTGGGTTTCTAATTCATTGGCCTGTTTGTTGTCCAGGTTAGATTCTCTGTGACTAAGATGGCTGCGAAGGTTTCGTCGTTTTCTTTTAACTAAAATTAGAACCAATGCCTCTCAAATGCGAAGCTAATAATTTGACGAAGCAAAAATTACATTGTGAAGTTGCTTAAAATATTAGCTTTTATATTGCGCGCGTGAAATTAATCGTGAAAAGTAAATCCAAATGCATGGGTTTATAATTTACACATTCGTATCCATGAATTATTTTTCAGTTCTGATGTACTAGTGTTCAGGTTTTGGAACCGGACCAGATTTGAATCTTGTTAACAGATTCTCAAATCAACTCATCCTGTAAACTTAAAGAATATCTTACAAACACTAGCGTTTCTACCGATTTTTAAAAACTTCAGATGCAAAATATCTCATTGGAATGATTAAAATATCCAAAAATAGATTCATTGATACATTTTCCGAAATTCAGTACTGTAGTATGAGCTGTTTGTAGAAGAAAACAATTATTTGAGACGTAACTACGTTTTGCTGCGAATTTTTGTAAAGCTGATTCTACACTACGAAAATTTTAAATGGTGTCATTCATTTAATCTAGCTGCATACAGAAAGCAAAATCCACAAACATCTGGTGAAATTTCATATTTTTTAAAGCCACATATTTTTTGCTTGCTGTGATATAATAGACTGTTAAATGTAACGCTTTTTTTATTGATATATAAGGACTCAAAATCATTCACTCGAATACATTTTCATGGGCAGAAAACCTGTTTTCGCCTCAGTCTAACTATTCTAACAAAATGGAAAGCCTGGCAAATGAAATTAATTATTCGGTGTGTATTAGTGGCAGTTTTTTTAGAATAACTTTTTATTGTTCTAACAATCAAAATTCCGGAATTAAGGTACGATATTTTATCGAATGAAAGTAGCTCTTGAAAATCCTTCTTCATTCTCCCACAAATTCTGCTTCACCAGTGGTTAAGACAGCTGAATGCTGGGATTTCGATCCTAGGCAAATGAGCTGGCTCTATGGTTGGTTGACTCATGTGCAACAGGAATACGACCCAATTTCCCTTAGAAACTCCTCCACGAAGGTATCCGTCGAGCAGATAACCCTAGTGTACTTTGCCTTGTCGAAATACCCAAACGAATAGATTCTAGATGCATTAAGACACAAAATAAAATATTTTACTTTTTGACCCAAAAAATGGCTCAATATGGAAAAATTCCAAAAATGTCATCTTTGTATATCTTCGTAAAGTAAAATACATAATTTAAACGAAAGAAGAAACTTTTTAACGGCCTTTTTATCTAAAATTCTATCGGTTATTCTCACCAAGTATTTATTCCATGTTTTTAAAATGTAAACTTTTCTGTTAAGAATTGGAAGAACTGAAGGCTCTATTCAGCCCACCTGAACACGAGTGTCCCCATAGCCCAAAAGGGGCCCCGTCTCTCCACAAACGAGGGCAACCAGCAACCCATCCGCCCTCAAACAACAAACAAAAATACTAAATTAAAAATAAGTAAGCCCATCTAACACAAAATTACAAACCCAAAAAAAAAAAAAAAACCAAACACATATCCACAACATAGAACACCACAGATATCCAAAACCTATATAAATACAGAATTCAATTTTAACAGAAGATTCCTTTTCTGGTATACATTTGCCGAAAAATTCAATTGCAGCGATAAACATTTTGATGGAAAACTAATATTTGGACGTGGCCATTTGAAGGCTGTTATTCCGAAATAAGTCTCAATCAGCAGAATTTCGGTAATTAGTCGTAATTTCCCTACATTAGTAGCTTAAAGGTTTAATCCGTGTGGGCTTTTTTTTTAAATTCAGCAGATTACAATACGCAGCGTGATTTATGCCCTATGTAGAACCGGCGCTAAAACCCCTGCCAACAATCCAGCCACACAGAGGCTGACGCGCTGCCTACTGCGCTACCGAGGCTTACAAAGTGGTAAGATTAGGATGGGCAAATTTAGGAGAAATTAGAATTTAGGAAGTACCAGGAGGCAGGATTTAGGAGCCACGAAGATTCTATTGGGCGGTAAAATGTTTGTGCCGGTCCAGCCCTTATAATTTCCAACACGATGCTACGATAAAGTGCTTAAAAGTAGTAAAATAGTCCCTCATTATCTGAAGCAGTACTTGCATGGTTTACTTCCATTAAACCAATTTTGTTCTCTTTCAAATAAAGCATTCAGAAAACTGCATTCATGGTCGAACGCAAAACTCGCATGAGTTTTAATCATTACTTATGAAGAAATGCTAGCAAGTACAGTTAGTCACAAAAGTCTGCGTACAGACTAAATTTTAAATTAAAAAAACACTTACAACATAGAAAAATGTATTTTAATGATTGCATTTTTTTCTTCTATTAGCTAAAATTGTAAGCTTAAATAAAAAGTAAATAATATTAGTGTAATACTTTTTACATTTTTTCAAAAATATATTCTGTCAAAAAAACTCAGAAATTTCCTCCAATAAGTCTGCGTACACTTAAAAAAAAAAAGCGAAATATAAGTTTACATTACTTCAATACTTTGTAGGATATCATTTATTCTTCAAAACAGCTTGCAGACGTCTGGGCATTGACTGAACTAGTTTTTCAGTGTCATCCGACGTAAATTTCGCCCATTCTTCCTGCAATTAACTAATTAGCTTATTTCGCGACGTAATGTGTTTTCGAATTCGTTTCTCCAATTTTGCCCACAAATGTTCGATTGGATTGAGGTCTGGTGACTGTGGAGGAGTACGTAACTGTTTTGGAGTGTGATAGAGGAGATATTCCTTCACAATTTTAGCTGTATGTTTCGGGTCGTTATCTTGTTGGAAAATAAAGGTATTAGAAAGGTTTAAATTTCGGGCATTGTCTCGTAGATTTTTCTTCAGGATATCCAGATAAACATATTTATCCATGATTTTATCAATAATGTGAATTTCCAACTCCTTTGGACGACATACACCCCCATACCAACACACCGCCAACTCCATGTTTGACAGTTGGATTTAAATTTCTCAGATTCAGTTCTGTTCCTGGTTTTCTCTATACAATAGGGTGGCCATTAACTTTAAATATTGTAAATTTATTTTCATCTGACCAAATTACATTGTTCCAGAAGTCCTGCGAAGAGTAAATATGTTTTGGCATAAGCAATTCTTTCCTTTCTATTTGTCTCGGAAATGTATGGCTTAGACCTAGGTTTGCGTCCATGATAATCGGACTTTCGCAGCACTTTTCGTACAGTTTCAGGAGAAATTTCCTTGTTGCTAGTTAAAAAAATGTCTTTTGCAATGCTTGCAGCAGAAAGTTTAGGATTTTGTTTAATTCGTGAAAGAATTTTTCTTTCTTCTCTCTGCGTTACTTCTTCGGTCTCCCACATCTTGGTTTTACAGCAAGACTACCAGTGTCAAGATAGTTTTGAATAACTCTTTGCACACTAGAAAATGGTTTTCCAATGGTTTTACCAATATAACGAAGAGTTTTACCTTCGTGTCTCAATTTGATAATTAGTTGTCTCGTAACTAAAGGAATTTCTTTATTGGTTGTCATTTTCCTCAAAGAAAATAGAAATAGCTTCTTCCAATCAACGTGAAATTTGCTTCGGAAGTCAATGACCTTAAAAGTGTAACCTTCTTTGCATTCTCAAATTTGAAGTTTAAAAATCAGATCAGAAATCTCCCGTCTCCTTCGCGTTGTACGCAAACTTTATTGGCTTTGATTTCTGGCCACTTATCTTTGAAATTATTTAACTGTAATATTTTCATATTTAATAATTTATGCACACTAATTTTTAAAAGTCCCTTATTGAAACTAAATATTTAAAAAATAAAACTTTAAGAAACTACCCTTTTCGCACCTTAAAATTTGGATTTGATATTACTTTTCTTGATGTACGCAGACTTTATTGACTAACTGTAAATATTTCCGGTACCATAACTATTTTAAAGTTGGGCATATTACGTGCAGCAATCTGTTTCAATAACATTCGTACTAAAGTTTTTAAAATGGTATTTAAAAATGTAACCAAGGACATTATACGGGATGCCCACTGATCGATCACGTTAGAGTTCGCCAAATGCCGTAAGTTGCTAAAAGCATTCTAAATTAACCAAAATGCTGAAATTAAATAGGCAGGATGCAAAAATGTTGACTGAAGATTGTGCTGGAAAATTTTAAATTACCGTATTTACTCGCATATTTCGACCTCTCGCGTAATTTCTCTCGTACTGTGTTTAGTATGGTTTAGAAACTTCTGTTTATGGTAACTAAAACTTGTGCACATATAGGAAAGTATTTTGGGTAAGTAAAAAGAATGTTATTAAAATTGGTAAGCCCTTTGAAACAATGTAATATTAGTGTCTTTATGTTTTTAATGCATTTTCTATTTAAACAATCTCTTCAGAAATAGTATACTTCGCATAATTTTTCGATTCCGGTTTTCGCAAATTAAAATTAACGAATAAAATGGAGAAATACGCTAGAATAGTGACGTTCAGTACTCGATGAAATCTACAGTTTTCCGTTTATTCAAAATGTTTTTTCCTATGTTCAGGTACTTTCGTTAAAAAGCTATTCATGGTAAAAATTCACTTTTTATACTTTCACAAACATGTTTCCTCTTAATAGTACCTTAAATCAAGAATGCTGAAAATTAGAAAATAACTGTTATTAAGGTATTTAAAACTCTTGAATTTTACTGAATATAATTTTACTTCTTTAAGGCCACAAAGTAAAACTGTTACAACCCAATTTCTACATTCGTAACAAATTGTAAGTCTTTATTGGGAAAACTCTACTAGCGGAACATACTATCATTTTTTTTCTAAAATCTAGAAAATTAATAGCTCTAGTAAATTAACTTATTCAGTTAATATTTATATTACATGCGTATGAAAAATGTGTATTTTCAAGGTGTTAAACATTTCGGTTGTAATTTCATTCTGAAACCAAATATATGGTTGTAAATGTAGTATAGTAACTTAGTCAGACGAGGATGCCGTGTGCCCTTAAAGTGTCTCGCAAGTGAGGAAAGAATGCAACGGAACTACTGCTGCACTAATGGGATTACCAATGTTATAAGTAGCAATTCTATTTGCACGAAATACTGTCAAGAGCAAGCTTTGAAGATTGTGTTTAAAAAAGGCCTTTTACTAGACGAGTAAAAGCCTTGATTTTCAAGGAAACATCCTGAGTAAGCCTTTTCAGTTCCTGGAAATCTGTCATTCGTAAAGATAAATAAAAAAAATTTTAAATGCTCTGTATGGTTTGTCAAAATATAACGCCTGCTGTAGAACGGTCAGACATAAAAGGAACATCGTGGTGTGGGGGGCCGAAAATCTGTTCGAGTACGAAATCTTAAAGTTTATTGCAAGCAAAAATGGCCGAACATGCATAGTAATGTTAAAGTTTAATCTTCGCGACTTGCGCACCTTTAAGAAAGGTAACAACAAGGGCGTTACGGAAGGCTGTAATGTAAGGTGTATAACAACCCAGTGGTTTAAGGATTTGAATCCTATAAAATATTTTGTAGGAAGAAATCAGCCATGAACTTAAATACATTATTCCGGGGAGGGGGAGGGGAATTGAAAGCTACAGTAGTCGATATGTCGATATTTTGGTGTAAAATTAATATGGAAACTGAAAACTTGCGGAAATTAAAACTGCGCAGCATGATAGTTACACCTTTTTGGCTATAGTTTTACCTGTTTGGAAATGCTAACCTAGCTTCTTAACTTGGACGCTTTCCCATGTTTCCCATTTTTAACTCAAATTTCCCTTTGCTTCTTTCTCACTTACGTCGCACTTTCTCTTCAAAAATATATAGTTCTGATAGTCCCCGTCCAATGCCTGATACTCACGAACTTGCACTCTGCTGTTAACTTCCTATTGGCTCCTAGATGATCTGACCAGATGCCACGTCCACACCTTCTCACATGTTCCATCTTGTTGCTTATTGGCTGAGCAGTACTCTTTCACACCGTTACATCGGCATGGTTAAGCACGAATAACTACAGTCCAGAAGACCTTTAAAGCGTCATAGAACCCTTGCATCTCAGTTCCTACAATTTCATCCTAGTCTGAGAAATGCCATGGTCAGTTTCTCCATGTTATACTCAGGATGCGGATTATGCCCAGAAGCCTGTAACAGTCCCGTGAACCTGTCTTCTGGGCATTCTTATCTCATGAGCATTACCCGCGAGTGGGCACTTTAATTATTGTATGGTATAGAACTCTTATTATTCTGCATCCAAACCGAAGTTCGTTAAATTTTGTGATATTTTTGAGAAACTCGAAAGCGTGTTTAGTCTCTGAATTTCGAAAACAAGTGCGCATAATGAGGATCTACTCGGAACCTTCTCACGATACGTACTAACACCTATGTTCCACGCATTGATGTACCTTGTCGCACAAGCACCAATAATGGCATTCTGTTGTGAATTTTTGCAGACTGCACAATTTTCAGTATAATTAACACATGCAGTGTGAAGGAATGGAGACGTTTTATCTGTTGTAATATGAAGGTTTTCTGTTCTCAATGCGCAAAATGTTCTTGCCTGCAATACAATGCATAAACATATGTTTATCTAAAAATATTGATTTTGATACTTCCATAATTTTTTTGAATGCTGTAATAAGCGTTCCTTTAAGTCTTAACATCTTCATACGAATCTTCTTGCATTACTTCCAGTACAACTTTTCATTTGGTTTAAAAGCTTTTTATTGGTTACACAATGCTTTAAACTCATTTGCAACTGTTAATTGGCAATAATGTTTATTATGCCTGCGCTACATTCGTTTACCTTTATAACGCAAAGATACATTTTTAAGCGTATTCTAATAATTTCTCTCATTCCAGAAAACTTGCATAGTTCTTAGAGAGTGATGCTTTTGTTGTAATTTTAAAATTTAACTCGTGTATCTAATTCTTTCCTTTTTATTTCAGATTAAGGGCATTTTAGCCCCAGTATCTGTCATTTTAAGCCCTCTATGGAATGCTGGAATACTTATATGCTTTAAAATGCCGAAAATGATATTTAAAATGTACATTGATACTCAAAAGGCTATATTTTCTCTGCCGCTACGCTGTGTACATTGCATCTTTCGGACGATTACGAAAAGGATAACAGGAGCTCCAATTCCAGATTCTGCTGTTGAAACTCAAGAAATCAATCCTGTGACATTTTTGACTGGTAACCCTTGCGATACAGCTAGTGTTCCGAAAGAAATGAGAAAACTAACTAGAGAATGCGTTGCTGCTGTTAATCGGATGGATGCCTATTACGCGAAATTAAAGAAATGCAAAACTGATTTAGAAACATGGAAGGATGAAAACATAAGAAAAAATAAAGAGAAATTCAAAACGAGATCTGATGAAGAAGAATTGGTTAAATTACTAGCATCAGCCATGAATTACCTGCAGACTTTAAAAGCGCGAAAGGATCGCGCAGACTGTATTTTCTGTGAAAACGCTACTAATTTTCTCACGATCAGAAATGTAGAAGCAAAAAAACTTCTCGATCTATTGTATAACTTGAACGAAACTGAGGAAAGAACAAATGTTGTAAAAGACGTGTTGGCTAAAATAGACAGATTTAAAAAAATTAAAATTGACTTTCCTTCGGAGAAGTCTGAATCCCCAGCTCAAGTTTTAAGGGTGAATTTCGAGTCGCTTCGTAAGTCTGTGCAAGATGTAGTTAATGATAACATCAATTTAAAGTGCAAGCTCACAACTACAAATGATAAACTAGATGAAGTGATTGAAATTTCTAAGAATCTTAATCGGGAAGTTGTCACGTTAGGAAGTCAGTTCAACGATGTATGTGTGCTAACCAAACAAATGGCTACTCTTCAGAACCAAGTAGACCGTGGGCAAGAACTACTACTAGAAGTTGAGGCTGATCGAGATGAAATGAGAGCTAAACTACAGACTTTAGAAAGACTAATCAAAGAGGAAGAAGACTTTCTAGGAGAGCCTACCGAGTCTAATTTCGGAAATTCATGCAGTTCATTAGCCAAATTATCCTTAGATGTTTTCGGGTCTTCACGCTGCTAAGTTGTAAATTATCTATAGAGTGCCAAACAAGTTAAATGTGAAGCATGGCCAGTTCTCATCTTAAAGGTAAATAATTACCTATCTTTTGAAATCTCATTTCAGAGCTTCATTAATACTCCGATGCTCGCGGCCCCAGCTAGACAAAAGTATTCGCTCGGTATCCGCGATAGTGCTATAATTTTTAAACATAATGAGGATTTTTTTTTATATTAAGGAAGACTGAACTCTGACTTTACGAAATAATTTATCTTGAACCTTAAGAAACAAAACCACTCAAATAAGTAGAAAACTTTTAAGACATCTATCTCTCGAATATGACGCGAGCAAGGGATTATTAATGTTCTTTAATTTTTACTTCACAGTGATATCTATATACGTCGCATAACTCAATAGTTATCAACTCTGCTTATTTGCATAAATTTTAAGGAAGTATAAGCTTATGAGTAGCTCGAAAACACTTAAGAAATGACCTGTTTGTTTGATGCTTTAAATTCCCAAGGCACAAGTAAAAAAATAATTATCATTCGAAGAATGTAAAAAAGTTTAATATACATGAACTTTTAATACATTTTGAAAAGTGAAATTCCTGAAAGTTCTTAATCTTCGAAAAACAAATGTTAACCCTTGGTTGCATACAAATAATCTAGAGAAGTTAAATGAAAATGTATGTATTTTTTCTACTTAAAATAACCTTGGTAATGAGAAAAATTTATTCAAATTTAGTTTTAAATAATTGCTACCGTTTGTTTACTACAGTGGACAGCAAGCATATACGTACATGCATACAAATCTCTTCCCAACGATTTACGGTCATTGCATTTGAAATCATTTCCTGCCTTATTTGCAGTGATCATTACCACCTTCTAAATGGTAAATCTACAACCGACATGTACATACATATCCCCCCAAAATACCTTCGACATTTCGTCGATTGCAATTTAATTCATTTTGTTACGATTTTGTAACCTGTACCTATTGGATTCAAATGTGAAATGTTCTAGAAATTCCTTGCCGAACATAAACATTTCCAGTGGTGTTTTGGCTTGATAATCAGTACCTTTGAGTTTCAATTCACTCTTTTCGGTAGATCTACCCACTCCACAATTTTCTCAAACTGACATTTAAATTAAAATGTCTAAAATGACTAATTATGAATAAAAAAAATGGCAGTATAAGAAAATGTAAGCAATATTTTGTTTACTATGAGAAATTGTACTGACTTGGAAAGAGAAGTAGCAGCCATTTTCGAAATAGCAATTCTTTACTTAGTGATGCTATACAGCCATTTATGATCGACAGTTGAAAGTTCTAATAATATAGAATGAATAAACACAGGAATGGAATTTGTTAAGGCATTTACAGAAGAATAAATTTAAACTTTTTCTACTAGAGTGGACATGATGCAACAAAGGGTTAAAGAAATGGCGAAATGTTTGATTCGTAACACAATGAATTAAAACTATTTATAAGCTTTTCAAATGCTTATGCAACTTAAGTAATACAATAACATCAATAGTAGGTGGGAATTTTCATAGAAAATGTTTAATTATTTCATAGTTAGTTTGATCAATCTAATTTCAGTGTGTCTACCTCGGTTGTGCTAGTATCTTTTCGATTTTTTTATACAGAAGCGTTATATATTGATAACTTTGACTCTAGCCGCACTTACGATATGATGTACTAATCAACCCCCATTGCAGCATTTTCAGCCCCTAGGTGACCAGTAAATTGGACCCTAGTAAAAACTAAACACATTAATAATTCGAAGCAAAATATGTCTTTAATTACTAATTAGGTTTCGCTCCACCCGAGGAGGCTGCGGCTGCCTGCATCACCTAAGCTAGGAGCCAGTCCTGGTAGCAGTTCTAAGAATACGAGTGGTATGTTTAGCGGATCATCCTGTATAAAATAAGATTCCAGAGCCCTTCTTTTGGTTACTTAAGTGTAAAATATGGTGAGAAAAGGCAGTACACGGCTTTGCGTTCATGTTTCCTTTGACAGAATAAGTTTCCAATTCCAAAATGACTTGCATTTCCTCAGCATAAGACTACCTTCACCATGCTGAAGTGAAACTTTCTTTGGTTTCAACTTCGTACTCCGGCTATATCAAGCTGTTTTTCTGTTACTTGAGTCATGAATGTTGAATTTATTCTAGTCCGTAAACAATTCTTGAAGCCAAGTTTGCTTACGTTTTAGCAAACAAAAGCATTGCTTCTTGCTATATTCCCTAATGCTTTTACCTCGCTGCAATAATTAACGAATTTATAATGATGGAAGTTTACTTGTTGATTTAACAATTTTAGCACATGTTGGAGCACTCGGGCGTGGAATGTTTCACTCTTCCGTCGCAATGCTTCACTGATCTCTTTTTTGAATGACCTGCAAAAATCGGCTATGTATATTGGTTGCAGTGACCATGAACTTTCGTGCCTTTGTATTTACACACAAACAGCAGAGCATTTTTTTATCTTTGATGTTATTATAACTTATAAGCAATGAAATATTATTTTGCAGAAAATCGGGTAGCTCGCTTTCTTCGGGATTCATTTTCTTGTATCCAAAGAAACTCTTGAGGCCGTTCATCTTTGTCTTAGATTGAGGCTAAAATCAATTTTAAGTCGATTGACGTAAGACATCTAAGTTTCTCAATCGACACATAAGCAGTTTTACAGTCAGTCGTAAGGAAGAAATTTATTACAACATGGATACTAAAATTTGCAACTAATAAATTTCCCAGTCTTCCGAATTCTTAGGAAGTTGTCTTGTAAAATGAGTTGTAGCAGAACATGATCTTAAATATTTGCCACTGTATAGAGAAACTTCGTGTGCGGATACTTTCTGTACCCATTGTACATTATGAAATCATAAAAACGTAATAAAGAAAAAAAATTGAGTTACATAAACAATCTTCAGATATAATTATGAAGCTGTATTTACTTTCAGCTCTCCAAGTCTATTCTTGATTTCATGTCTGACATTAGAAGCTGCCAGTTTAGCATAGATAGGGCATTACTTTATCTCGATGCATAGTGCTATTGAGAGCGATCGACTTTACATTGATATAGTCAGCTTCATCTCAAAATCGGTCGTCTCGGTTGTTAATGCCGAAATAACTGATGTCAAAACTCTTGAATACATACAGGTCCCTTTACGGACGGACGAGATGACTTTCACATGCGCAGAAGCTTTTCTTTAGTAATACCGACAGTTTTTAACCAGCTATTGGGCAACAAAAGCACAGTGCGTGGGTCATAGAACCTAAGTCTGCTGTTAAACGCAAGTTTTGGTGCGTTCAATTGCTTTCGAGGACTCTGTGTTAATGATAGATTCGGATAGAAGCGATCTCTGAATAACCATAACTAAGCCATTCTTGTTACGGGCTCATTAATGTTCGAATGGATAAAATATTTGAATCGTAAAAAAAAGCCCACTTTCTTCACCGGTGAGCAGTTTTCATATTTTCAGCCAGTTTCTCTTAGCCCTTCATAAAGGCATTCCTCTCCCTAAAGCAACGAATCCTCGCGTGTTTTGCCATAAACACTCAACCATTTAAAGGCTTCCGAACTTGCTTGTAGTAATTTTAAACATGCAGTCTTGCTAATAACTAGGGTAACGACAGTTCCATCAGACAAACCGGACGGATGGCGTCTTAGCATACGTGTTACTTTCATTACATAAAAGTTTGTATCATAATGATTAATAGAATTCCTTAGAAACTTCCGCTAATGCAGTTCAGACCATGCACATTTTTCAGATAAGCGTAATCTACGCAATAAATTTTAGTATCCGTGAACCAAAAACCATACTGAGCAACAGAAGAATTAGCATTAAAGTCCACACTCGGTTTATTACTACGGTAACTGTTTATTCAATTACGGCAAAGCACGCGAAGTCTATCTACCTAAGGGGGTAATGCCTTCGTGCATATATTTTAAGGAAACTGACTCTTATACATGTTACACATTTGAAAAACCACGAAACCGCCAACGCACCCAGCTCGTTCCCCTGCAATGGAACCCAGGTCGGAACTACCAGTGTTCAGAGACTTGAACCGCTCGGCCGCTGGTAGGCAATGAGTAATGTATCCATTTTAATGAATTGTCTTTTCGAAGTTTTTTACTTAATATTTTCAATTTATGATTATAAATAACTTGGAGTAAGCTGTATACGAATGCTCTAATTAATAAAGGCCTAGAACGAAAAATTAGCACTGCAGAGCAGAAGCTGCATGTCTAGCTGAGGCTAGTGTGTATTCATTTCCTCGTATCATTCACACAAATATTTAGGGTTTATGTTTGGCACGGTTTAAACATGTTAAAAATGTGAGAAAATCGGAATTTTTAATTGGAAGACTGATTAAAAAGTCATTGCCCCGTTCAAATGTGACGCGCATGATTGTATAACGTAAGAGCCAATATTTCTTAGTGTTCCGTGAAGGCGTCCTTCCCTTTCGAATGACTATCGCCGCGTTTTGTCATAATCGATTAAATTAATATAAATAAACTGAAATTTTTCTTTGCAGGTACGTTCTTGCTCACTGATTGTATTAATCTTGTGCTTTTTGCAAGAAATGGTGTCCTGTATGATTTTTAAGCTGGTTTTCTGACAAAAGGCACTGACAGGCCCTTTTAATACAATACCTCCAGAAAGTGTTATTCGTATACTTTATTTCAAACAACTTATGCATTTTAGAATACTTTTATTATCGATATATCTTAAATTGGCACAAAGAATCTAGCACCGTATTAACCTGATATCTGTCCTTTGTAATAAGCCTCTTAAAATGGCTCTGTTGGATGTTCATAAAAGGAAAATGTTGTGAAAAATTCAACGTGATGGAATCTTAAATGATCTATATATTTCTATACTGTTTTCGAAACATGGCTCCAAAACTTCTGTTTAACCGTCAGTTAATTTTTATACCCGAGCTGACTTCATTATTTTAAAAGGCGTATTATAGTTCTTATTTTATCAGTTCTGTATTTTCAGAAATAATTTAAATATAAGTTTAATATTATCGAAAGATTTTTGCCTCTGTTTATTTCCATTCAATACATCTTAATACAACTTGCTCTTGACAAAATCGTGTAAACTTAACCTACCCAACACTTCTGAGAGTTCATTGTAAAATTTATCAATCTTTAAATCTTAAATGGAAATTAAAATTTTCGTATTTCAGCAACAAAATGTTAGTCTCATTTGACAGTCGTAATTTAATCTTATGTCTTCTTTCAGAATCAGCTATATTCCACATTATCAATATTTTGAAGAGAACTGATTTTTCACAGCATCCAAATCGGTTTCATCCATTGACGGTTTTCCTTTTTCTTACGCATCAGGTAAATCTAGCGGGAAAAACCTTGAGTAATCGACTTTTCGTAGCGTTTCTTTTTGGCAAAACATTTTCCTTATTTTACTTTCCTTCACTCTAAAATGAATCTTTGTTCGTGACTTGTTTTCTGAAGAAACCGAAAATTGTCGTAAACATAATTGAGGTATTTAATGATTTGCTTCAAAAGAATAGTTCAAAATTTTGCAATTATTTAGATGCACATCGCAACTTGACGATCTTTCATTCGCGTTGATGGTCAAAATAAATTAAGTGTATACATGCAAATTAGTCACTTTTCTAAATATTTATAGTAAAATTCTTAAGAATTGTTTCTTTATCAGTCTCGTATTTGGTCGAACTAAGTTCTAAAAGATTAGGTGTAGACCCTGTAGCAGCCAAACGGTAAAATCGCTGAAGACTGGTAGTTCCGATCTGGGTTTGATGCCAGGCGAACGAGCTGGTTGCGTGTACGTTTTTGCGGTTTTTCCCACGTGTAACGTGTATACGAGCTAGTGTCACTTAGAACGGCCTTCACGAAGCCATCCTTCTCTTAGGAAGATGGTCCGAGTACCCTTTGACATAATCTGTCAACCCCCCTAAAAAACTAGACTTATGATTTTATTAATTGAGCCCTCCCCCCACGGTGAAAGGCTTATAATTTAATTTAAAAGTAATGTTGCACTTGTATTAACAATTGCTGGAGATAACGTAAATATTTCCTGCTAGTTGGATTAAATAGTAAATCAAAATTGTTTCAATTTATCGGAATAATTAATCCTTTCATCCCGAAATTTTTTGAGACGCGCAAAAAAACCCCTCCAAATATTGCTCTTAGGTGTTAAGACTTCCCTTATAACATATTCAAATTGCCATCTTATAGAATAGCTGGGATATCGTGGCAGTTGCCATCATCAGGTCTTAAGGTAAACAGCCGAATGGGAAAACACATTCGTGCAAGCCGCCAGATGAGACTTCTGGCGGTGAATAGTAAAACTGCCGATCAAATAAAATTCTACACCTCTCTTTTGCTAGTATACATACTTCTACAAACTGCTACCGATAATATAAACTTCTACATGTGACGCAAACGGCACCAGCAGGTCGGAAAGGATTAATCACGTGTATCCCTAACTATCTAAGGAGACCCTAAAGTGGCTGCGAGGTTAAACCCCCTAAACATAAACGTTCTTATGAGTTTGTGAGAGTTCATGTCCACAAATGGGACATTCTGAACATTGGTAGTTCAATCATGGTTCGAATTTCTGTGAAAAGGCTGGCTGCTTGAATAAATTCAGGGTTCTGTCCGTGCCTAACATTAATAATTAATAAAGGCATTCCTGCCTTGGCAGAGGCCTTATATGCTTTGCCCAAGTTAAAATCAGCTAACCGATGGTACAGCCTATTCTCAGTGGCTATACATAGGTATGCAGCATCTAGAATTTTCAGTGTAATGTGAATCGGTTGTTTTTTCATAGAAACCATTTTTCCCGCTTACGTCGATAGCCGTCAAAATATCAAGCTGTGATCAATGGCTAAACGGTTGCTTAGATAAGCTATAGTTAAGATAGTTAATTGATGCTTTGCCTAAGCAGTATGTTAAGCAAAAAAAGAAAAAAAATCGTGCTCCATAAAATTTGAAACTTGGACTATAGTTAGCAGTAATTTAAGTAAATGAAATCTGAAGCTTGTATTTGGACATGGCACAAGTATAGAACAGCTATTTATTTGCCAAAGAGAAGCCATGTATTTTTGACAGACTTTCAAGAGGTAAATGGATAAAAGTTTAAAATTCATACACTTCGAAAACGACTAGAACAGCTCTGCAACAACCAATTCTTTCATAAGGATTCCAATCGGAGTGTAACTTCCAGTACTTGGTGGTCATATCCACTCGGCTACCAGTAGACCAAAACTAAGGAAGTCTCATTTCAGCATGTTAAATGCATGCCGCAGCGATCCCTAGACACTATCTTAAGACCAGGCAAATTAAGCTTGGTGTTTAACATGTTAGTATTAACCCGAATTCGAATATTTTAGTTTCATTTCAAATTCCTTAAAGCAAATCTATAATCGAACCATTGATAATTTCTGGCACATGGTTTTTCTTCTGTGTAACTTAAATACGGTACAGTTTCTCTTTGAAAGTCATCTACGAAAGCATCTCTTCTAATGCAGTCTTCGTGCTTTTCAATAATCAAGAAACCAACCGTCTCTTTAAATAGTAATGGTTATGTAGCCGGTAAATTTTTTTAGGCTGTTGAGTGCATGTAAAATTTTATTTACATTATATATGTACGCAGCATAGTGCCGACTGCCCACGAGTTCTATTTACTGATAATCTGGTAGTCCTCAGTTAGGCGATTCTGCCATAATCTTAAACATAAACTCAACTTATCCTGAAATGTTTACAACTTACTTGTACTCTGTGGAAAGAATAAAGGGCTACATTTGCAGAGGTGCGTTCTTTAACTTATTGACAAGTTAAAGGAAGTTTCCCACAGAAACAAATCTCGTATTCGCTTTTGGTGACACTAATTAATTACTATAGTGGGTCATTACAAACATAAATTTAAAACTGAACCTAAAATTTGTTGAACAGATTAATAAATTGCAGAATCTAATGTAACATGAATAAATCTGCGGTAGCGAAGGTTAGATAAAACCACCTCATTTATCTACGGGAGCTTGGTCATTTTCACAACCGCAGCTGAAGTCTCGAATCTTCGAAACTATAGCCCTGCAAACTTGTTCGCATTACTGCCATTCGTGTTATATATTCTTAGTTGCTTGAACACTTAGCTTTATCGTATGCTTTTTCTGTTACATCTGTTATAATTCCTTGCTTTTTCCACAGCTTTCTTAAGATGCACGAAATTTAAAATATAATCCCTTCAAACTATATTTCCAACAGCTGACTCTTGAAATGCTACTTGCTTTTAATCTTGTATGATGGTCTATAACTGGCAAAGCACTTCAGGACTAGGCAAGCAACTCTTGAAAAAAATTGCATGTAGGAAAATCCCTGGAAACTCTTCTAGAGTCTGGCAATTTTGTGTTCCAGAATCTAATTCAGTGCTTTTGAGTTTTACAAATGATTTCGGTCGCTTATGGACCAGGCATTTTAACAAGCTCTTTGAATGAATAATCCAAGGAAGTGTAACTAACCCAACTTTAACAATTTCAAACGTAAAATGAATTACGTATCAGATCGGGAAATTCACACGCGAAATTTTAATTTGAATTGCATAGGGTATTTCTGCTAGTGAACGTAGTGCACATTTTCTAAGATGAGCTTATCTGATAATAGAGCTAGAATTTTTGAACTTGTGGAGCTAACAGAGCGCTTTGTAGCAGATTCGAGCACAAGAATGGAGGCTGTGAAGTGCTTTTATTGAAGGATTCAGCATGATATGCAGAGATATGATTCCAACTAGATTACGCCAAAATACTCCAAGGCCGTTAGTTTTGGCTTCTTTTGCACAATCTATTATGTTCTCTTGCCTTATTTGTAAATATTCTGTTAGGATTGAGTTCCTGTTGGCAAATTAACAGTAATATATGATAAAAATTTTCAATATTTCGAGGAAGCATTTCTCCCTAAACCAAAACTCTGCCGTGCTATAACATACTGCTTATCCACTGCCAACCTATCTCGGATTTTGAAATATGTTTACATCTTACGTCCAGAAATGTTTCGCAAAATTTGGATCGTATTTGCATGGAAGAAACATGAACATCATCGCATTAAAGAAAAATCAACTTTGTTGTCGCTAGGTTTAGAAAGTCCGTCGATTATACGAGAGTTGGGAATAATGTTGTTTAAGAGTAATTTACCCATTTTTACATTTTACTTGGGAAAACTGTTTAGCATTCTAAAATTATGTGAAAAGTTGTGTCAACCTTTTCATCCAATATCTGATCTTGATAATCTCTTACTTTAAATATATGACCATTTGGCATAAAACAATGGATTCTTTTGAATGACATGCTACATAGTGAAGTATTAAATGTCTAGAAAATTGGTTCCTTTAGTAAACGGAACAGTTACCTAGACAAACTACATGATACCTAGGTAATATTACTAAATGCAGTAACATTTTTCAGAATAGATTTATATCTGTATTCAGGAATATTCTCGAGATTTTCGACCATATTCATGAAATTGTATAATTACCATCGGTTTTTGTCCTTAATTTTATTATATACCAAACAGATTTATTGATGATAAAAACTCCATGCTTTAGCTTTTTATTTGTTACTTTTGAGTTAAGCGTTGATTGACTGAAAAGAACTAGTCTTTTAATTTTGAGAAATAGCTTGCAGCAAATTTTAGGCGACTTTGAGTTCTTTATGAATAAGGATTACAAGAAAGGCTAATATCACCGAAGACTTCGTTGTTCCTGGACGAATGAGTAACTAACTTCATATGCATTTGCGCCCTAGAGTGATCTTGAGATACCGTGGAAAAATTGATATCGCTGGAGAACCGCAGAGTTTGGCTTACGAAAACAAGTGCTACAATTTCTTCATACATACCAGTGACAAATGCAGCAAACTATTAATTTTTTCGACCACGACCGAAAAAGAAACCAGATGTTGTTCCATGCGCAAAAATTAATAGACACCTGCTGCTCCTTGAAATCTTATAAATAACAACTAGTTACCTTTAGAAAGGCCTACCAGCAACAGAGCAGTAAAATCGTTCAACATTGTAGTTTAACCCAGAGTCATATCCCGGCGAAGATGCTAGCTGGATGAGATGCTCGTACTTTTTTTACCCTTGCGTAATGTGAATATGAGCTAGTTTCCTTTAGAACGAAGGCATCCCTCCCTCTAGTTGGTTGGTTAATTTTTTTTAATGGCGCAAAACTTCGAGGGCTATTATGCTCCAGACAAATGGTGAATAAAATTAAAGATGCACAAACACACTCTATCAAATGAATTTATGAAATGAACCTGAAATGCTGATGAAGGCATGGAGAATGAAAAGCTCAAGCAACAGGTAGAGCAGGATAAAAGGAAAATAACTTCAAATAATATGGTAAAAAGAGATGTCGTTTAAAAATCTTATGAGGTTGATGTGGGAGTTTCTTCCAATGAGATGAAGGTATGGAGAAATGACTGAGAAATGCTGTAGCAACAGGTAGGGCAGGATAAAATGTAGTTCAAATCATATGGTAAAAAAGATGTCTTTTAAAAATCTTAAGAGTTTGATGTGAGTTTCTTCCAATGAGATCTGTTAACATTCGTAGAGTTAAAATAAAATTCACATTTCTGACTAAAACCAGGACAGCAGGTTAAAATGTGATTGACTGAAATGGGAACGTTGCAAGTGCCACAAATAGGAAAGGAGATAATCCTTTCAAAAGATGCTGATGTGTCAGTCTGCAATGACCAATTCGTAGGCGATTCCCTCCCTCTAGATAGTTTTCGCATGCTTTACCTTAATCCAGTGTTGGAATTTTCAACAGTTTGCTGTGTTGTGAAAGAAACTGAAGAATTGACTTAGAGCGGAGATGGATACTGTATTGGTGAAGACTTAGAAGAATTATGTACTTTATTCTTCCATTCCCATAATCTTCAAGCTTTGTCCATTGATTTAACTTGAAATAACGTTTTACAAGATCGTACTTTCGAGCTAAGTAAAAGACGCTAATAAGTTATTTCTTTGAAAAGTCGATTACTTTGTGTTACTTTGATGCCAGTACTTCTTGAATAAGTTTTGCATTGTTAGCCCCATAAGAATCGTCCGGAATCCCTGAAGTTAAACTTTGGTATAACGTTCCTTCGATTCCACTTTTAAAATTTTAATCATTGGTATATCCATAATTTTTTAATCTTATTTTGGTTCTAATATTGAGACGAGTGTGTGCTTGAGGCTATGTTCTCTGCAATAAACGGGATTTCATAACTAATTTATTAACAGAAAAACTGAACCGAATTTAACATTTGAGGGATGTATTAGAACTGAAATATCAAATTCGCTGCTTGAAACTGGGACATGAGAAATGAATTTTGTAGCAGGAAATAAATGCAATAGAATTTCCTTGGAAGTGTATCAATAGGGATATTGTAGTTTCCTCTGAAGATGTGCATGAAACAGCTACTCGCTTCCCGGGAACAGACACGGATCTTAGCTACTAGTTGCATGTACTAACCTTTTACACAGGGTTAAACTGCGCAATTTAGATTGATAAAAATATTGTCTCTTAAGTTTCGAGATTATTGATGTATTCCGTATTAAAATGCAAGTGAACGCCGAAAATGCTGCGTACAGGATATTTTGCTTATAATCCCTTTTACATTATCTGTACAATCAACATGCATACTGCAACCTACCAATAAAATGCTCTGTTTAATAAAGTGGTCAAAATTAATATCGCAATTTTACCATACTCTAAGTCTTTATAAACGAGCTCAAAAGTAACTTTTCTTGCGGTACACATTTTGCCTCAACAAAAGTGATTATTTTAACCTTTTAACTGTCATGCCCGAGATAATCTCGGGCACAGCACTGGTGTTCAAAAATGTCACGCCCGAGTATTACTCGGGGTAATTTTTTTTTTTTGAGTGCATCGTATTGTTATACAATTTTTTTTGTACACGATTTTATTTTGTACTAAACATTTGATTTTTGCAATAAAAAAATTTGACAATTTGTGTACCCAAATCATCAAAACTTGACAAAAAGGGTTAACCCCTTATTAAAGGAGGACCCCTTAGGGAAATAAAGGGTTAACCCCTTATTTCCCTACGTGACTTTAAAGTCCCAAAAATAAAATCTCTCAATTATGCCTCACGGTAATTTTAAGCCCCGGTTTTAAATTTTAAAAAAGCATTGGAAACTTGACAATATTTGTGTAAGATTAATGCGAGATGTTTCTCCTCATGCATAAAAAATATAATTAAAAAAATTTTAAGTTTTCGAAAACGTAAGTTGCGAAATAAAGGATTTTACGAGATTTTATAAATGAATACTTTCGCATGTAAGTTAAACTAGCGATAAATTTATAGGAAATAATTATGTAACACTGCATGAAATAGCATTCCTCTCTCGAATGTATAACGAAGTAAATTCGATAAACCCGTAATAACAAGCATGTCCGTTGATGAAGTACGAATTGACGACTCGGGCGAGAAAAGTGTCTGTTTGAAAACGCCTACTTTGGAAGCCATCGAAGCTTTTCGTTAAATTTAAACGAATGGACCAGATGGCAAAAGCTATTCTAAAGCAAGTTCAAGTGCTTTTAGCACGTGTTAACAAGTAAAAAATTGTCTAAAATGGGCATTTTAACGTGTGGTACGAAAGGTTTTAACGTGTGGTCTCTTAATTCAACTTTTTATCTCTTAACATAAATTACCATGACAAAAGTATCTGATCAAACTTTGTACGAGTTATCATCTCTGGCAGTGATATTCATCGAAATGAAATTATTTATCGTTAATGAACGGCTAAAGTAGTTGAACTGTTAAATAACGGTTCGGCTCTACATTGTGAATGATTTAGGGTGTCTTCGTGGCTCCTTGAAGGTTGTTTCGCATCAGATGCTCTCTGTTAAGTATACTCTCAGAGCAGCCCTGAAGGCTTTGTCATAACCCTTTGTTAGGTATACTCTCAAAGCAGCCCTGAAGCTCTTTGTCATAAAATACCATGTACATTATGAGCGTAAAATTATTCGTAGTATTTAAGATGTACGACTGATTTTAAGAGTGTCGTCTGACTTTAATTCAACTATTCTTCTCTTTTCAGGTTCATGGCTTCAAGATCCAGAAACTTGCCTCAATATCAATTTTGAGTTCATTTTTGTTTTACAGATTCAACATTTTAACACATGAACTTCTTTTGTTGCTCGATACGAAAGCCGTTTACAGTGATACATGTTCTTGCAGGAATAGTTTCTTTTAATTTGTTGTACTTTATGTATTAAATAATTGAAAATGCAAAATGATGCATTCGTCTATTTTTCGTTCCTCCCTGTACCACAAACTCAGTTTCATTATACGAACTTGTTACTATTGGCTGGTAAAGTTACACTGAATAAAACTCTATGTCGAGTGCCGATGTTGTATATAATAAGTTATTTAACACCGATTGTTCCGTGTATAATATGGCCGTAGAGGTTGATCTTTCTTTTAACCTCATACTTCTTGAATAGTTTTTACTCTTTCTAAAAGAGAAAAAGATCTTTCTCCGGATGCATTGGAAATTTGAACAGTCAAAAAATGTTTTTAAAATAGCTTCTGCATTAGGAAAAATTGATGAAAAACGTCGGGCAGAATGATAAACTTATGTGGAAGAACTAAATTTGTTTTCATCTAAAAATTATTACGCTCCATCAAAAAACTGTAGATATTTATATTACCTTTATAAATCTCTTAGCTTTTCTGCACAGGCATTTTTTATAATTTTCACAAATTTAAATTAAAGAATATTTTAAATTTTCTAGATTATTTTTATATATTTCCTTTCTGTGAACGAGTTCTGCACTAATACTGTAAGAAAACATTAAAAGAATAAATTTTTCTTTACAAGTAATAATCCTTGAAAGCTAGAATCGCCCTTAGTTTGAATGGCTTTCAAAATGTGGTCCATTTCGTAAGGAAAAAATGACTTCGACAGAGGTGATCCGATTTCAAGGATTGAATCTGGAATGAAACATTGTCGTATGACCTACCAGTTTGTTTCTTAATTTTTAAGATGGCGTTATTTCTGGAGCAAAGCTGTTTTTGAACAATCTCTAAAATTTTGTGTGTGTCGCAAATTTAACTTTCATAGTTCATAGATATAAAGCTTTGAGTCGGCAAAACCTGGTTATTTTGTTGCTTGCATTCGCATAAAATAATCTAATTTTCATAATTTAATTTTCCTTTAAATTGAATATAAAAAACAGTTAATGAAAGATTACTGCATGTGAAAATGTATTTCTATTTCCGTTTTGAAGCATATAAAGAAAAATAGGCACGGCTCCTACATAATATCAAATGAAGTTTTATTAAATAATAGCCGTGAATTCGAAATCTCAAGGCAATTTATGTTTTCATAAATTCTGTAATTAGGGTTACTTTACGCCCATTTACCGAGCACTTTCATTAGAAATAAAATGCTAATATTAATCTTCCTAAGAGCAGCGGGAAAAAGTGCCATACGATTATGATAAATACTTTCAAGATTACATTTAAAATGCAATAAACAAAGTATTCTTCATTTGCAGTTAATTCTACTAGACCGGAAAACATGAATGATTTTTTTTTATCATAACATGTATATACACTGGTGTGCAAAAATTAAGGACGAGACGGTTTTTTCAATATAACTTTGTACAAAAGCTTTCCAAATCAACATATTTAATATCGTAAGATTCACAATACGTAAGGACATGAATAATGTAAGCAACACTTACTAAGAGAAATCAGAGGGATAAAAAGCTCTATTGAAAAAGTAGCATGGAGCGCAATGCGACTGAAGGCCGAAACATCCCTGTGATGGGTGTCCAGCAAGAAACATCCGGTCTTTAATAGGGGATATGATCTCCCTTGACTGCTAGGCAGGTTTCACAGCGTCTGCCCATGCTGAGAAAGAGAATGTCAATGAGTTGTTGAGGCATTGCTGCCCATTCGTCTTGCAGCGCCAATCGAAGCTCCGGAATCGTTACTGGTGGTAAGGTACGAGCTGCCAAGAGTCTGCCTAGAAAATCCCATACATACTCGATGAGATTGAGATCCGGAGATCGTGCCGGCCAATCCATACGTTCAATATCCTCACTCTCTAGTAGCTGTTCGGCAGCTACTGTGCGATGACATGGTGCATTGTCGTCCATGAAAAGGAACTGTGGACCCATAGCGCCTCTAAAAAGACGCACATATGGAAGAAGAATCTCGTTACAATAACGGGTCCCGTTGACTGAACCTGCGTCGAAGATGTGAAGTTCTGTACAACTACCAAGCATGATGCCTCCCCAAACGAGAACACCGCCACCTCCATACCTGTCCCTTTCAATGATGCTCGAGGGATGATTGCGGCTTCCCCGCTCTCTCCAGATGAGTATGCGATGAGAATCGCTACTCGGACTGAATCTGCTCTCATCTGTGAAGAGTATTCGTCCCCATCCATTGTCTCTCCAATTCCGGTGTTCCCGGCACCACTGAGAACGCCTTCTCCGATGGGCAGGCGTTAGAGCTACACACCGTACAGGGCGTCGTGCAAACAGACCACCACCGTGCAGTCTTCTGGCCACGGTAAAACGCGATATCGGTCGTCCAGTCGCCTGTGTCGTGTGTCTAGCGATTTCTCCCGCTGTCTGCCGCCTGTTTCTTCTGGCCTGTAAGGCAATATACCGGTCACCTGCGGGTGTGGTTCCTCGGGGACGACTACTACTAAACCCCCGGATAGCTGTTCCTGTAGTTTGAAATTGTCTCCAAAGTCGTGAAACGATGCTGTGAGCAATTCCGAACTCTGCAGCCACACTTGTCACACTGCGGCCTTCCTCAAACTTCCCAATGATTCGACCTCGGGTAAAAGCATCCAGATGTTGTCTAACAGATTGATTATTCGCCATTTCTTGCTGAGGCAGCAACTCGGTGTGATTTTAACTGCTATACGGCGTGCAATCTCTTTGCCAGAAATACTGATCTTACACCGACAACATGCTTTATACTACTCAGACACTCCCCCATTACGTCTACCTGCATATCTGGGCATGTGCTACCGTACATCACCTTACTTAATCTCCTGATTGGTCTTTCTGTCCGCTCTGCCTCTTCGTTCAGCTGATATGTTAATTTTTCGACTTCGTCCTTAATTTTTGCACATCAGTGTAGATTTCGGTTTTATTCTGAACTTTGTACTGCGTCAAACAAGCTGCAAAAAATAGCCTCTTTTAATTTAATGGCTATCTAAAATACCCTCTTTTATCTAATCTTAATTTTTGGAAACTGTTGGAAATTAGCAAAATTTATTGTGCATTAGAAAATTAATAGATTATTAAAATTCTTGTCATTATGTTAAATCCTTTATTATAAAACAGCTTTTATTAGAATAAATTTTATGAATATCTTGTGAATTTAATTTAGAATAATCTGAAACGTGTAATTTCCTTAGCTGATTTCAGAAATATATATTTGCGTGCAGAAAATTAAATATTTCGTCATATGGATCCTTATTTTTAATGTGCTGAATTATAACAATGAACATCTGAATAAAGAAATTCCAATTTTATTGGAGAAGTTGAAATTTTTTTCTTCTGCAAATTATGAAAACTCCTGGCATCCGGAAAAATGAGTAAAATTAATTGAAAATAAAAATGGCTCTTTGTAATGTTTTCTGTTGCTTCCAAATCTCTGAAATGTAGGTAGGTTTCATAGAAATAGAAGTCCTTTGAGAACATTTATGCTTGATTATAAGATTTTCAATTAAAATAAAAATTAAGATTGCTAGTACATGCTACAATTTTCTTCTGCTGATTGCACATTTCACAGGATTGTTTTTAACTCATACCGCAGTCTGCATACTTCGCGGAAGTTCATTTCTAAGGATTAAGTGAATTCGTTTTCACGTTGTTACGACCTTTGTAAACCATTGCTTTGGTCCCCAAAGATTTCATTTCTGCATCTATCATTTACTAACTTCACATCCTATAAAACGTTTCTAACACAAACTTCTGAACTTTCGTTTATTTTACTTTACGCGATTATGCTTTTAAATACCGTCTATTAAAAATCAAAAATTTCCTTTTACTAATAATAATGCATATATAATAATTTATATTGTGAATTGTATGTGCAGGGTTTTCTTTCGTAGCATTTTGAAGTAAAAACTCTCGACTTCATTCGTTTACGAAATGGGAGAGCGAAAGGTAAAAATTTCACAGCTTCAGGCCAGAAACACGTAATTTGATACCTAATATCGGAGTTTTAGCAGTTCCCGTAATCTAATAGACATTTTATAACAGTAACATACGTAGTAGCTACTAACATACGTCTTATAATCATCTATTTAACAATCAAACCTATAAGGATTTATTTAGAAAGAACATTTTCTCTTGCAGGCATAATTTGCATCAAATTTAATCACGACTATACAATTTACGTTCATATAATTGGCTACATGGAATGAGCTAAAAAACCTCAACATATATTTTATTTTCCTAATACCTTTCACATGAATACTATGTAATAATAAAAAGCTTCTAATTATATAATGTGTGCAAAGTAGATATTGCTGTTTCTCTTTCAAAATTAACTATATTAAATCTTTAGAAATGAAATAAATTTTTGATTTCATTTATCTTCTTAAAATCTTAGTCATTACCAAGAATTACGAGCTCTTTATTTTTGTTCTTTCTATTTTATCTGATATGTTAGTAAATAAAATATTATTGCCCTTTTTTTACTGTAGTTATTGTTCCAAACAATGGTTATTTATATTACCGTCATAAGTATATTTCTTCGGTATTACCGGTATTGGCAAAACTCTTTACCATTTCAATCCCTAGCCCTTACCATGCGTCTTCTAGAAAGTTTACTTCCTCAATAAGTACTTATTAGGTATTCTTTGCCTGCTTACTTTTATGTTAAGTATTGACATGTTAAATATTCTTTGCCTGCTTGCTTCTATAAGTATTCTGTGCGTACTCATTTGTAAACATATATCTAATGCCATAGACGTAGCGATGAATAGATATGGGGGTTGCAACACCCCCCCATAAAAATTGCTGTATACTGAAATTTTAAGACCGCCCGGTGGCGAACTGGCTATCGCGCCGCGCATCTCCGCCACAGGTCCGGTGTTCGATCCCTGGGTTGGGCAAGGTTTACTCAGCCTTTCATCCCTTGAGTGAGTCAATAAATTGAGTACCAAGTTCGCTTAAGGAGAAAACGCCAGGGCTCCTGCGACACGCTGACCACTTGCCCAGGGCATATGCTGATGCACTAAAGGGCCTAAGATCGAGAAAGCAGATTTCGGGGCACTGCAGGCCGTGGGCCACTAGTGCTATTGCGCCACTGAGTTTAGTTTACTGAAATTTTAAACTGATCACTTTTAATAAATTAAAATTTTTATTTTAATATAAATGAAATATATTTTCCTTTTTGTAACGCATGGATTTGCTTTCATAAAAATACCTTTTTAAAACAGTACGGAACTGAAAAAATGCGCACAAAAAATATGAAAAACATGTGAATATCGCCGAAAACATAATACTAAAGTACTAAAATTTTTCTCTGCAAACCTTGCTTTATTCTACGTTTTGTCAAAAACAGTTTAGCATATTTGCTTCAAACCAGTATGGTAATCCTACTTTCAAAGCCAAGCAAATGTTTACTTATTTGTTGGGAAATGATACGTTCAGTATTTCTTGTATGACCTGTTCATTCATTTCGATTTATTAAATTATGTTATTACTCGGGAAGGGAGGTTCGCCTTCCTTCCCTGTGCTGCTCGCCACAGAGCGGCGTGAAAGCACAGAAAAACTTTGAACTGAAAATTTTTGAAATCCCAAGTGATCTCATGCAAACTATGCAAGACCTATCAAAGTGGTTTTTCGAGGTTTATCTTTAATCACAAAACAGACGACATTGACAGCGCCCTGACTACCAAAGGGATTTGGAATAAGTAAAATCACCCAACTCACAAGACGACGAACCAAAGCACCCATGCCTCTCTTTTTAGTGCAGGTTATCAAGAACGACACGGCCGAAGAAATCTTTCACGTTAAAGACTTACTACTCTTCGCAGTCACAGTAGAAATGTTTCCAAGAATCAGGTGCCACAGTGCTATAATTGCCAAAAGTGGCACCATTCTTTGGAAAACTGTCATTTTGCTCCACGCTGTGTAAAATGTTCACTTGATCATAAAACCATGGACTGCTCCAACAAAGGAAGGATGGAAGAACCCAAGTGTGCGAACTGTTTAAAAAATCACGTGGCTTCGTACCGTGGTTGTGAGAAGTTTCCCAGGAACAGAATCATACCTCAAAAAAAAGGATGGCACAGTTAAAAAAGATATTCCGTTTGCCGAAATGGCAAAAAACCAGACGCGTATGTTCAACGAAAACCCAACTACTCATACCCCAAAATCGGCTTCTGCTGTACAAAAACGAGTCTTCGAAGGCTACTGATAATATTAAGCTAACTGGATCTTAGTAATGCTTTAAAAAAATCTGAATAGGTCTAATGTCAATAAATCAAATATGAACTTACATGAAAATTTTATGCAAGATATGCAGGAGAAGCCGCAAGACTCGGAATTTTTAAGCTTTATGAAAAATATATCTGAGTTCAATAATACATTAGGCATTAATAATATTATACTCATGAATAATGTGTTTCAAATTATTTACCTAAACTAAAAGACTTATCTGATCCAGTACATAAACTTTTTATGTTCTATGAAATTATAAATGAAATTCATAATAAAGTATCAGGGTGATCAGAATATGCCTCTTACTATTATTACTTGGAACGCAAATGGATTGCTCCAAAAAGCTTGCGAGCTTAAGGAGTTCTTCCATGAATTTTCCCCTGATATTGTACTCCTACAGGAACATATGCTTGGCCGTTTAAAACTATTTCAGAGCTTGCAATTAATTATGTTACACACCGCTGGGACAGACCAACTGATGGAAGATATGCACCCAGAGGCAATGCACGAGGTGGATTGCTAATTTTAATTAAGCGCTCCATTTCTCATTATGTCACACCTTTGCCACACCTTTTAGCTATTGAAGCTAAAAGCTTAGCTACTGCAGTCACGCCAAACACTTCATGACCAATCACTATTACCTCCACCTATTTTTCTATACACACACCCGTAAATTCTGTGAAAACAGATTTACAAACATTATTAAACATTAATAATCGAGTTATCATAGGTAGAGATTTTAATGCGCGCGGTGGCGCGTGGAATTGCTGGGATATTAATCCACACGGACGCATAATTCATGACGTTGCCCAAGCGGCCAATATAAAACTAGCATTCTCACTTAAACCAACACACCTGTGGGATAGGTAGACCATCTATTATGGACTTTTCCATTCTGAAAAACCCCTTCAGGGGGCTCACTTTTGTGAGTACGGGTGTGGCAATCCCGAGGTACCCTAGCCCTTCAGGGGATCATCATCTTGGTGAGACGGGTGTCTCGATCCTGGAGTCCCAGTGATCTATCCTCTTTTCCGTCTCCTCTCCTCTTGGCTAGAACTTTTTCCCTTCCCTTCTCCCTTGTGGTTTCTCTCTACGGAGTTTGGGGCTCGTCCCGAGAGACTGGAGACACCCATTGTCTCTAGTTTTCGACTGCCGAGAAAACTGCCCACGTGTTTGCCGTGCGTGGAGACCCGTGTCGCTGGAAAGGAGGGTCCTGGTAGTTGAGGGGCGAGGTACTGTCCCCAACACACTGCTTTGGCCTCTGCTTCAGCTAAACGGGAGGCACCTTAGTCGTCCTCACGGGTGTCAATCGGCTGGTCACTAGTCTTTGTGTCAGTGGCTTGGGGTCAAGCTCTCGGGAAAGCCGATTGTGGGGCTTCAGTTTGCGTATAGGTCCGGCTAGCCCTAACACAGGAATCTGTGTTCCCTTGTTGGGCTCCGTGGTGGGCGGGGCTGTCGGATCCGAATTTTTTTCTCTTTCAATCATGGCTTCTCTTTTTATCCTTAAAAAACCCGAGTCGAATGAAACCAAACAAGATATCGAAATTGTCGACAAATCCATCAATAAGAAGATCCGTACAGATGCAAATGCCAAAGATATTGAAATTGTTGACAAAACGATTAGCAAGAAGATCTGTACCAATTCAAATGCCAAGGAAACTTCTGAAAATCCTCGCTTCCTTGTTGTCTCTAGTCCTTCTGGTGAACTGCAAAAGATGTCTCCTTTTTTCGTAAGCAAATACATTCAATCATGCATAGGTGAGCCAAAGAACATAAAGCGTCTCCGTTCTGGAGACCTGCTTATTGATACCGTATCGGCCACCCAGTCTGCTTCTCTTTCTCGACAAACCAAACTTGGAGAAATATCTATAACAGTGTCAGCACACAAAACACTTAATTCTTGTAGAGGTGTGATCTCGGAGATCGACCTTCTGTGTGTTTCAGAAGAAGAGTTCGTCTCCGAGTTAGCTGACCAAAATGTCTGTGGTGCTAGGCGGATCAAGATGCGAAAGGAAGGTAAGTTGATTGACACGAAACACGTGATCCTTACCTTCAACACGCCTGTTCTGCCTAAGAATAAATAAGGCCGGATACTTAAATTGTCCTGCAAGATCTTATATTCCTAACCCTATGCGATGTTTCCAATGCCAGCGTTTCGGCCATTCTAAGATGTCTTGTCGTGGCAGCCTCACATGCGCCCGATGCTCACAGATTGGCCACGATTCTGAAACTTGTACCACTGCGCCTTCGTGTATAAATTGCAAGGGTCAGCACTCAGCATTTTCACGCCTGTGCCCAAAATGGAAATCCGAAAAAGAAGTGCAGACTGCAAAAGTTACTAGGAACATCTCGTATACTGATGCCAGAAAACTAGTTCAAAGCACACAGCTCCAACAAAACAAATCATATGCCAGTGCCGTTAAAACAACACGTAGCATTGCCACCCAAACATCAATAGGCACGCAGACCAAATAAAACCCAACCGACCACATCCAACAAGAAAACGGAAAATTCAACTCATTGAATACAAAATAAAGAAACAGTCATTCAAAGTAAACCCAAAACTGCCACTAAAAAAGTATCAAATAAAAATAGAAGTTCCAGCAATAGCTCTTTTGATGAAATGATTTTTGGATCTGCGAATTCAAACAATATGGAAGTAGAAGAGGGTCTAGAAGTTCCCAGGCATCTACTTCCACGAAAAACCAAACAAGAGCACAAAAAGAACAAAAACCAATCATAATGGCCACCCTCGTCTCATGGAACTATCGCGGTTTCCACCGAAATTTGCTCGACACTAAAGCCATAATTAATGCTTATCATCCTGTATGCTTCGCAATACAGGAAACAAATCTAAAACCAGAACAACAGACAAAACTTCGGAGGTTTTCTTTTGTCAGGAAAGATAACCTTGCAGGTGAGCGTGCCAGTGGAGGTGTAGGTCTCCTCACCTCACTGGATTATCCCTCAAATGTGCTTTCTTTGACAACATCCCTCCAAGTTGTCGCTACTCAAACAAATTTTGATATTGTTGTTACAGTCGTTTCTCTGTATTTGCCTCCAAATGAGCATATAGATCAGCAAGATTTAAATGGCCTTATAGAGCAGCTGCCTGAGCCTTTCATCATAATAGGTGATTTTAACGGCCATAGTCCGCTCTGAGGTAGTAAAGATACAAATTGTCGAGGAAGACAAATTGAGCGATTGATTGAAGATTGAACCTTTGTCTCCTGAATAATGAGCAGGATACTTACTTGAGCCTTCAAAGATAGCCTGATACATGAGCCTTCAAAGACATTCCATGCTCTCGACCTTGCCATCTGTTGACCATCTCTGTTGCCTTTTTGCACTTTTAATGTGGGAAATGATCTTTACAACAGTGATCATTATCCCATTTTTGTGTCTCTTGCACGAAGAGGAGCAAACCCCATGACGAGACTCGCTCGGTTTATACTGGACAGGGCAGACTGGGAACTCTTCTATTCCATTGCAGAGCTCACATATCAAATGGTAGAAGTTGGGCATATCGATGACGCTGTTGAAGCTGTTACTAATACTATTATTCAGGAAAACTATTAAAATATTCAAACCCATGGTGGAATCGCGAATGTCATGAAGCACTGAAAAAAACAGAAAAAAGCATGGGGTATTTTTCGTAGATCTCCTACTCTGCGAAATCTCATAGCATTTAAAAGAGCCAAAGCAAATGCACGAAAAGTAAGGAGGCAGAGCCAAAGGAATTCTTGGATTTCATATGTGTCGTCAATAACATCCTCCACGCCTAGTAAGCGGGTTTGGAAAAGAGTTCGAAAAGCATGCGGCATATATAAAGACCACTCACTTTCCTTTTTGGAAAAAGATGGCCGAGTGATTAGCTCCATAGAAGAAATTGCGAATACTATTGGTGAGGCATTTTCTGCCGTTTCTTCCAGCAGAAACTATTCACCTGCATTTCTCTCTATGAAGCAGCACTCTGAAATAAATCCCATCGCATTCAACTCTTCCAAATCTGAGCCTTACAATAGAGACTTTACTATGCTTGAATTAAGGAGTGCTTTATTGCAGACACATAGGTCTTCTCCGGATCTTGATGGCGTGAATTACGATATGCTAAAGCATCTGTCCTATAAGTCACTGACTGCCCTTCTCACTCTTTACAATAGAGTGTGGAAGGAGCGTACCTTTCCCAGTGCATGGAGGAGAGCTGTTGTAATTCCTATTGCTAAGCCAGGGAAAGATCCAAGGAATCTCTCCAAATTATTGGCCAATTGACCTTACGAGTTGCCTATGCAAACTGTTTGAAAAGATGAAAAGATGGTAAACAGCCGCCTAGTCTACTTCTTGGAAAAGAATAATATTATATCGTCTTATCAAAGCGGTTTTCGAAAGGGAAGAACGACCGTATATAATATGCTTCTTTTAGAGACATCTATTCGAAAAGCTTTTGTCAAAAGAAGCCACCTTGTCTCAATATTCTTTGACATTGAGAAAGCTTATGATAAGGCATGGAGATACGGTATACTTTGCGATCTCCACGAGAGTGGCTTGGGCGGCAACCTACCAATTTTTATTCAGGATTTCTTGTACAATAGAACTTTTCAAGTAAGGATTGGCTCTGCTTTATCGAAAGTTTTTGAACAGGAAGAGGGTGTGCCTCAAGGCTGTGTGCTTAAAGTAACGCTGTTCAGCCTAAAAATAAACTCTGTATTAAAAGAACTTCCTCCCACCATGTTGAGATCTCTATATGTAGATGATTTACAGATTAGCTGTCGAGGGGCAGACATGAGATACATAGAGAGGCAATTGCAGATGGCTCTGAATAAGATCCAGGAATGGTCAAACAAACAGGGATTTACTTTTTCAAAATAGAAAACTGTGTGCGTGCACTTTTGTAGGAAGCGTGGTCATCCTGAACCTGAGTTATATCTGAATGGTACAATTATTCCAGTTGCGCCTGAAGTAAAATTTTTAGGAGTGACGTTCGACCGAGAAATGACTTTCCTTTCTCATGTTTTAAACCTGAGAAAGAAGTGTCTAAAAACACTAAATATTTTAAAAGTGTTAGCGAACACCTCCTGGGGTGCAGAGCGTTGCTCCATGATTCGCATTTACAGAGCGCTTATCCGCTCTAGACTGTGGCTCAGTTGTTTATGGATTCGCTCGCTCATCTGTTTTGTTAAAACTGGATCCTGTTCACCATCAAGCTCTGCGGATTTGTTCAGGAGCTTTCAGCACTTCTCCTGTCCAGAGCCTATATGTTGACTCTAACGAACCATCACTTTATCTGAAGCGTGAGCAATTGTCCCTTTTGCAATATTTTAATATTCTATCTCAACCTGAACATCCTAATAAGCTGTGCTTACTTGATAATGAGTGTAATACATTATTTGAAACACATCCATCCTGTATTCCTACCTTTCCTTTAAGAGTTCGCCCTATCATTGAGGATCATTCCCTCTCTGATATGCGCCCCCAAGCAGTACAGAACTTTGAAATCCCACCTTGGGAAAATTCACGGATTCAGCTTCTTGATGTTTTCAAACATCACGTGAAGGCGAGCACTAATGAGATCGTTTACAGACAACTCTTCGCTGAGCAAAGGCACAGATATAGCAGTTATTATCCGTTATACACAGATGGATCAAAGTCAAATGATCATGTCGGGATGGCTTTTGTATTTGAAGATTACATTGAGGGCAGATGTCTGCACCATGCTTTCTCAGTCCTAACATCTGAACTAACTGCAATATATTATGGTCTTTTGTACATCTCAAAGCTCTGCCACAAAAAGGTCGTAGTTTATACAGAATCCTTGGAAGCTTTTCCCAACACTCAGAATCCTGTGGTAGTGGACGTTCTCAAAATTCATATAAATTTAACGATTCGAGGATATGAAGTCCTGTACTGCTGGGTTCCTGGACATGCTGGAATAAAGGGAAATGAGCTTGCAGACATCGCAGCCAAATCTGCTGTTGAACTGTCCAGTCGCCTTATCCCTTTTAGAGACATCTGCTGTGTCATCAAGGGAAAGGTCCGGAAAAAAATGGCAGCAAATTTGGGATGTTCAGCATCACAACAAGTTGAGAAACATCAAGCCTAGAATTGAGCATTGGGATTTTGCTGGAAATCGTAAGGAGGACGTTCTTTTGACTCGCCTCAGAATTGGTCACACTAGAGTCACACATAACTATCTCCTCAAAGCTGAAAATGAGCCTGTTTGTTTTAATTGTAATGTTTGTTTACCTGTTCGTCTTATTTTAATTGAGTGTCCATGTTTTAATAGTCTTCGCCAGAAATATTTTAATAGCTGTGACTTACCTCTCGACCGTTTAATCGGAAGAGAGGTCAATTGTAATTTATTTTATTATTTAAAAGAAACTGGCTTTTATTACCTAATGTAATTTGTTTTGAAGACTGTGTCTTGAATTTTAATGTGTGCTTTTAACTTGTGCTTATATGACTTCATCCTCTGGATTTGGTACATTTGTCTACTTGTTTTTATTTATTGAATTTTAATGTCATCAATTGTAATCATCCCCTCTTGTGTTTGGCGCGTTATAATCATCTCTGGTTTTTGCGCCATAACCACTCACTCACTCACCCCATTCTGAAAAACATCAACTCGCCGAACTATGTTAAAAGTCTGACGGAAATGTCCTCGGACCGCAATCCAGTAATGATGGAAATTACTACCAATTCCTGCAGTACACCACACAGAGCTCTTATTACTAACTGGGCAGGATATGCCAAAGCTCTAAACAACACCCATTACCCTACCAATACAATAAAATCGAGGAATGATTTAGACGCTTTCACAGAGATTTCCCTAAGATCAGCACCAAAATGATCAAAGAGAGCGGAGCAAAGATGTTATGTAAATTCACTAAACTCCTAAACGCTATGCTAAGACTGCAGTATTTTCCGACCAATTGGAAAACAGTAATCATTTTGCCGATTCTGAAACCATGTAAAGACCCCTCTCTGTCTGCATCCTACAGGCCGATAAGCCTTTTATCGACTCTGAGCAAAATTGCGGAAGCTGTCATACTGAAAAGGATTCAAGATTTCCTGCAGAATAACAACATCCTCATCCCACAGGAATATGATTTCATACAGAAGCACTCCCCCACCCACCAACTTTAATGTGTCACGGAAATGATTGCAGATGTATTCAAGCAGAAACTCATCACTGGAGCTCTCTTTCTCGATATTTCGAAAACCTTTGACTGTGTATGGTTACAGGGCCTCACCTACAAATTAATTACAAAGGTGGGGATCCATTATACCATGAGAGGACACTTTTAAATTAGGCAGGGACAAAAGAGGCCGAATAAGTTGATATACCTTATAAGGTATTTCTCCCGCCTTCTTAGCGTGCCTTCGTGGTGCAGGGGTCTGCATGCTGGGCGCGTATCCAGAGATCCGGGGTTCGATTCCCGGCGAAGGTGTTGCTCATTTTTCAAGTCTTCTGCTTTCAGAAATACCTAATGTTTCTGCAGTGGCGCCCGAACTAAAAGTGTTGTGGATGATAATTCTCCACACCCAGGATTTGTCTATTGGGTCCCCTAAAACCCCAATCGCCCTTTAAAAGGGGAGTATATTTCTCCCACCTTCTTAGAATGCCTTCGTCGTGTAGTGGTCTGCATGCTGGATGCGTATCCAGAGGTCCGTAGTTCGATTCCCGGGAAAGGTGTTGCTCATTTTTCAAGTCTTCTGCTTTCAATAATATCTAATGTCTCTACAACCTATAACTTCTACTTTTGTGAAAGTATTACAGTTTTTCTACAGCTTTATCACTTTATTGCATTATATAGAAATAATGCAAAGAAACAATACGTTATTTATTAAAATAAATATTTACAAGATAAAGTATTTTTGTATTCACATAAGACTAATAACTTATTCTATGATAATTTTCAATGAGCAACTACATATGTTTAAATACTGTTTTAAATAAAAATAATAAATAGAAGTATTTATCAATTAATTTATTACATTATAAAAAGCAGAAAAGTAATAATATTTAATTATAGAAAACCAGCATAGCAACATTATGTAAAATAATGTTAAAATCTGTTGGAAAATTTAATTTAGTGGGATATTTTCGTTTCTTTCCTGAAAGTTATTGAATATTTGGATCAAGCTTCGTAACGCGTAGCCTTAGTAGATCCTCAAAATGGGCATCTGTAATTTGCGTTCTTAAACTAGTTTTAATTTTATCATCGAAGAAATGTTGACTCGCTGCAGTAAGTACTTCCAAAGCAGGAAAGTAAAGGACGTGCATGTTCTCGTAGCCATATTAAACAGCATTTTCCCAGGTTTCTATGGAATCCTTTTTAGCGTCAAAAAGCGATTTAAGGAATTTATTTTCCCGCAACTCAAATAACTCCATTTGTAGTTCATTAAGAGCTTTCGACATATCTACTAAATGTGGTTCAAATACCTGTTTCACAGCTGAAGTGTGCTCACAAAATCTGAAAATCTTTCAGTATATTAAAAAAAATCCAAGACTCCTACATATTCATCGAATGCTTTATTTTTACATTTTTGCTCATTGAACATTTTTTCTAGCTCCAGGAAGTATTCTGCAGATAAATGTTTTGAAACAGATATTTTGAAAAATGTTACTTTTTTTCGGAACGCTTGGATCTTTTTCCACATTTCATATATAAGCATCCTTTTACCTCGCACGCAAATATTTAAATTGTTTTGCTTCGTCATAATATCAGAAAAAAGTGCAATCTGTCTGTAAAATGCTTCATTTGGTAGATCACACAGTTTTCCTTGTGCTTGATAAAGTTTAAAATTTGTCGTCGTTAAAATAAAGTAAAAAATTTTATCAAAACCTGTCCTGTTGATAGCCAGCAAACCTAGCAGTTAAACGGTTATAGACCAACACTGTATGTTTCTTCGTCCAAATGTAGCATCTACCGAAATTCACAATGACATTGCATTTAGGCGAAATGTGGTTGACAATCGAAATAATTCTATCTAGAGTGTCTTGCAGAATGGTTATTTTTGCGCAAAGATTTTTGTTGATGCAAAATGCAGTATAATGATATAAGTTTCTTCAAATTTTCTTTTTTTTTTAATAAAACAATGAATACATCTTTTTTTACCTCGCACAGAAGGTTCACCATCAGTGCAAACACTGACTAAATTACTGATTTTTTTTTTTTTTTTTTTAATTATATTCCCTGACGTTTTCGAAAACGTCAACTCCGTGAGTTCCTCCAGTTAGTGTACCCAAAGTAAGTTCTTCGTAACACTGAAAATCTTTAGTTACAGCATGAATAAAATATAAAACTTGCTCTGAGTCAGTTTTATCCATGTTTTCATTTAAAACAATTGAAAAATAAACATCTTCATTTTGTATAATTGTACAAAGTTGCTCTGTTACATTTTCAGCTAATGCGTGCTGCCGATCTGTTATAGTTCTTCTTGAAAGAGGCAACTGTTTGTATTTTTCCACATTTTTTCTAGATCTAACATACCTACTGCTTCAACAATACATTCTTGAATTATTTCTTTATGTCACTAAATGGTCTGCTTCTTTTTCCAAGTATATGTGTTATTTTCTAAGTAACAGCAACTGCAGTGGTATATTTTATTTTATTTTACAAAAGCATTAAAACACTCCTCTTGATAATGCTTTTCATTTTTCAATTTTTGAACTTCACCTTGGTAAGATTCACTTTCTAAGTTGAAATATTTATTTTCTTTATGAATCAAATACTGTTTATTTACATTTGCTTTTTTTCAAAGTCGTCAAAATTGTGTTGCACAATTTTCATTCAACACACCATTTCATCTTTCACAGAAGAACAGAAATAATCTAACTTCGACTCTACATTAAATGCTGTTTTCTTCGTTTAATTTTCTTCTCTTACAATTTGATATGATGGAGAAAAAACAAATATCAAATAGTGTTTTTAAGAAAGCGTATAATTACTAAAAATACAATAAAACCGAGTATTAGTAAAACCTCAGAATAAGTAAAATAATAACTGGATTTTTCACAATGGCCGATAGTAATTCTAGATGAGACCGTTACAACAACGCACTACAAATCACCAATCCGCAACATAAGGGAAATTCCATGGAGGTAGGGAGTAAGATGGAGTGGCCCTAATCGGTTTTCCCCATACCCTGGTTTGAGGCACTGGCGATCCCTTCGTGGTGACCAAAACATTGGGTCATTTACCATCAAGTTCAATGGGTTTTGACCCGATCGGATGTAAATATTTTGTAATTATGCCGTAAATATACATATATTTAAATGCATATATTTTCTTTTTTTACAATATTTCAGAGTCCTAAGTATATGAAAAGAATACATTTTCAAAGAACATTTCATTCTGAACGGAATTAAATGCTATACTTTTCACAGAGCAGTTTGCTCAGAACAGTTTTAATTTGAATGAAATGGTTTCACAAGTTTTCCTTCATTACATTAGAAAAAATAATTAAGGTGATTGTTTATTCGGTTAAGGATTACAAAAATTAAGATCAAAGTTTGTTGTATTATTAATATTAAAATTATGCATTATTTCTTTTCTATTTATAGAGCTCCTTCCTAAAATTCTTTCTCAAATATGACATGATTTTTTAGCTTCTGAAAGGCATCTTTTAAATCGAAAAATCTAAGTCAGTTCATAATTAATGCTCAATTCGGTCCATTTCAAATTACAGCACCTTTTATTTTAACACCGAAATACGTTAAATAGTACTTAACTTTCCCTGAATATTTCTGAAAGGGAATAAAAAAAAAGAATTGTTTTTAAATATTATTTAAAACTTGTAACTGAATTATTATAAAATGTAAGAGGAGTAAGACTTTTAATTATATTTACCAGATTTTTTTACCCTTAATTTCAACAATACATATTCTAAAACTCTTCTTTAATACTTTCTTAAGTATGCATCACATAAAATTTGCTTTACAATACCTTTTAACAGATTGCTTTTCAGTACGAACAATCAATAAGAGAACCATTAATGATCAGACCTCTTTTGGCAGGATACACAAATGTTTTCATCTCCTTCGATTACCCTATTTTTAAATTCTTAATAAGCTGTCTTGATGACGTGGCACGTTCACATGGTCACATCATCTTGATCGCACATGGTACTTCCGCCGAATTCGCAAATGTATACACATTCTATTCCCTACATTTGTGTAAAACTATACATAATTTTACACAAATGTGTGGTTACAAATCAAGAAGTTAACTTATTGGCATATCTGTGTGTATATTTATTAGTTTTGACGAGGATTGCAGCATTTGGTGGTAATTTTATTTTTTAATTAACCCAAATAAGTAAAACGTGTAAATCCAAAGTGATTATTTTTAGGTAATATTGTAAGGTATTTCTCCCACTTCCCTAGCGTGCCTTCGTGGTGTAACGGTAGCACGCTGGGCCGGTACTCCAGAGGTCCGTGGTTCGATTCCCATCGAAGGCGGTTGCATATTTTTCATCTTTTCTGCTTCCAATTAACCTAATGACTCTACAAGTGGCGCCCGAACTAAAAGCGTTGTGGATGATGATCCTCCACACCTAGGATTTGGCGACTAGGTCTCCTAAAACCCTAGTTGCCCTTTAAAAAGGGAAGTATATAAGGTATTTCTCCCACTTCCCTAGCGTGCCTTCGTGGTGTAACGGTAGCACGCTGAGCCGGTATTCCAGATGTCCGTGGTTCGATTCCCGGCGAAGGCGGTTGCTAGTTTTTCACCTTGCCCGCTTCTAAAAAATACCTAATGTATCTACAAGTGGCGCTCGAACTAAAAGTGTTGTGGATGATGATTCTCCGCACCCAGGATTTGGCGACTAGATCCCTAAAACCCTAGTAGCCCTTTAAAAAGGGAAGCATATAAGGCATTTCTCCCACTTCCCTAGCGTGCCTTTGTGGTGTAACGGTAGCACGCTGGGCCGGTATTCCAGAGGTCCGTGGTTCGATTCCCGGCGAAGGCGGTTGCATATTTTTCATCTTTTCTGCTTCCAATTAATCTAATGACTCTACAATATAAAAATAAAATGATAAGTTTAAAATGCGCGACTATAAAGCTTCTCCTTTAAAAATTTTTAAAAAGTACATGTCACAATAATATGTGGATGACAAAAAAAATATTTTATTTAAAACATTTTAGCGTTTGGAACATAAAATAAAAGTAGCGAATACTCTATCAAGAGAGGCCCGGTGGCGCAGTGGCTAGCGCATCGCGCAGCAGCACCACAGGTCCAGGGTTCGAAACCCGGGCTGGTCAAGGTCGACTCATCCTTTGATTTCCATGCCTTGGGTCGATAAAATAAGTACCAGATGTAGAAATCACCATGCCTAGAATAGGAAAATAAGATCCATCCGTGCAACGTAAAGCCAACCAATACAGAAGAATACTTCCGATTTACTGTCTCTCTGCCATTCCTTGATTATTTTATATACGTACTCAATGAACGGCTGCTGAAACACAAAAAAACTTCTATGTCATGTACTTTTTTTCAGATGGTATCTACTCTCAAATGAACTCGAAGCAGCTCGAACAGATGCAGCATTTAGTATAAAATACCAGTAAGATGTTCTTTGCAGTAAACTTGTAGCACTGGTGGAGTTTAAACTGTGGTATAGATGGCTTGGTTTGGTTTATTTAATTATGGCAGAGCACACTAGGACTATCTGCCTAAAGGGAGGGATGCCTTCGTGGAGGACTTTTCGTGGAGGACGAAGTGAAACTGACTCGTATACACGTTACACATGGGGAAAACCCCGAAAATGCTCATGCAGCCAGCCCGTTCGTGTGTGTACCGTTGAATAATTTACAAGAGTAAGAAAGCTTCTAAAAATCTTAATAAACTTTCTTACATCTAGTGCTTTGAATGAAAGAGATTTTTCTTCCCTTCGATTGCTAAAGTCCTACTTGAGAAACGGAATAGCCTATATCGAGTAAGCGCATGTGCTATGTTAGATAATCATCGAGATATTTCTGTTGATGCTGAAAAGATTTTGATTGTTCTTATCAAGAAGAAAAGACGCTTAGAAATTAGTTTGTAGATGTATGAAAAGGTGATTTTTCTTTACACTGGTTTCTGTAAAAATACGTTTCCCTTTTATACCCTCCTTTTCAGAAAAAAATTAATATCCGAAATCCCGTGCTTCACCTTGAAAATAAACAATGAAATTCCAAATTAATTTGGAGATATGAATTAAAGTGGGAGAACAATCCCACGAAAATTTTCTCGCCGCTACCCTGTGTAATGCAACTACGTATTATAATATCCTGATTTAATTTGGCATTGCTCATCTCTGACTCATCAGTTTCCGTTGCTTTGTTTAATATTATAGTACTTGTCTTAGGAACTTCGACAGACAGACAGACAGACAAAGTAGACAGATGTCTTGTTTTGCACCCGCTAAGTCTTTCTGCATCGATGGGCGAAAAATCAAGCATAGGTGCGAAGGAAAGGTATATAGAAAGGGGGGCAATTTCGTATTTGAGGAGAGTAAAAAGGAACTTCGTACATTTTTTAGTTCCAAAGGCCAGAAAGAAAAGATGGGACAAAATAAAATTTAAAATAAATGGTTCAAAAATAATAGAGGGGGAAAAAAGGGCCTATAGAAAGAAAAGGAAAAGAAGTAGAAAATATCCTAAAATACGATTGTGTCCATGAGTGTAGTTAAGGAGTTCATCTGCAAAAATTAGTGTCTTTAAGAAGCAAACTTTAGCTAAGTTTAATAAAAAAAATAAATGAATGAATTCCTACATGGTAATGTGTATGCCCTTATCTTGAGACCTAACTAGAAAAGACATATATCATCACAGAGATGTACATAATATTTTAACTAAAGTAACATTAACTATTGCCGTTCCCAAAAAATTCATGTATATTTCAGAAAAACAGTAATTGACAAAATTATAAATCCATCATACACAGTGTGAGAGCATTTCAGCAAAAATAAATTATACAGTATATTAAATATTAGTTAAATATAAAATTAATTTATTAATTTAACCGTTGTAATTTATTATAGTACAAGTTTAATAAATTCCGTCACTCTCTATTTATATTTGATCATAATTCCAAGTTTGATACCTGAAAAAAAAAGGTCGGGGATCTTAGTTACAAAAATCACAATCTATACTCATCGATGGTCAAGAGATCCCCATTTTTTCCCTCTCAAGAAATTCCTAAGCACGAAGAGGGGGGGCCTCCGAAGGGTGTGAATTGCTGATAAGAACGGACTACTGATAAGGAATGTGGCGTCTCTACGGAATAGTTACGAAGAAAAGAACCACATGACTTGCTACTATTACTAACTATTGTATAATGCTAGAATCTTATGAGAAATAATAAATAAAGAAATTTAATTGCACTCTAGTGATAGAGAAACATATATTGTATAGAGAACAGAATGTTACTTATCTGAATATTCCGTGTCAGGGCCTCTTTTGGATTTCTCGTGTTGATAGTAAACAGCTAACAAAGCACCTGAAGTTTCGAAGAAGCGAAGTTTCCTTTTTCAATTTGATGAACGAGAAATTGCATAGGAAAAGTGCATTAAACTTTTTTAGAGAGTTGAAAATATTTACTGAAACAGTTATTTAAAATATTTCGGAGCTATGTTTAGACACTGCCTCCAGCTTTCGTGATCGCAGCGCCCCCTTAGGAACTTCGACAGATAAGACAGACAGACAGACAAAGTAGACAGATGTCTTGTTTTGCACCCGCTAAGTCTTTCTGCACCGATGGGCGAAAAATCAAGCATAGGTGCGAAGGAAAGGTATATAGAAAGGGGGCGATTTCGTATTTGAGGAGAGTAAAAAGGGAACTTCGTACATCTTGCACGAGTTCAAAAGGCCAGGAAGAAAAGATGGGACAAAATAAAATTTAAAATAAATGGCCCAAAAATAATAGAGAGGAAAAAAAAAGGCCTATAGAAAGAAAAGGAAAAGAAGTATAAAATATCCTAAAATACGATTGTGTCCATGAGTGTAGTTAAAAGGAGGAAAATTTGTCTTCATTTACAATAAATAGTGTCTCACAAGTGTGTGTGGTGAGTGTGTTTGGTAATAATGAATAGATGTGTTACTGGGGAAGAAAAAAACATTGACGATGTTAAATTGCTTCGTATCAAGGTATTTAGCATGAAATACAACGTAATATGTATGCTGAGTATATGCAAAGTAATATGTATTGCATCCTGAGATATCAACAAAAGTCATCATGCAAAGTATATATTAATTTAACTAAAGTAACTTGTGCTATTTTCGTTCCCAACATTTTCATACATTTTTTCAAAAAACAGCAGCAGACAAACAAGATAGAACCATATACAATACAAGACCACAACCGTACACACACACACACACAAAAAAAAAAAAAAAAGAGAGAGAGAGATATGTCATAATATAATCACAAGAAAAAGCCGGAGCAGTGCCGATGCGCGACTGGACCCATACTGAAGAAGACCTTGATTGCGTAGCATACCAGTAATGCTAACCTGGCAATATCTAAAGAAAACTTGGCAGCCGAGGCAGCCCCAATTCCATCCCCATTCGCAACCGATACCCGTGGCCACAACCACCCGGCACCCCAGCCGCGCCCCCCCACAGAAGACCCTCACCCCTGACACCGCTGAGACAGAAAGCAAGCCAGCGCAACCACACCACAGCACAGCAGAGAGCAAAAGCTGAAGTGCGCAGCCACGAAAGACGGAAGCACGCAAAGAGAAAAGCCCTGGCCCACAACCTGGCGACCGGCCGCCAAGAGACATCCGGCACCAACGGCCACACAAGATCGCACGACCAACCCGAATGACGCAATGCAGACAAGCCACCACGATTTTAGAATAGAGAGGAAGAACCAATGTTTACAGCCACATTACAATTCTGACCCATACAACCCATCCCACATAGATTCCAGAATAGAGAGGAAGAATGAATGTCTATAGCCACACTACAATTCTGATTCACACAACCCATCCCACACAGATCCCAGAATAGAGAGAAAGAATGAATATTAATATGTAAGATAACAATGTATGAATCAGAATTATAATATAACTATAAACATTCATTCTTTCTCTCCATTCCAAAATCCATGCAAGACAAATTGCATGAATCAGAACCACAATACAACTATAAACATTCACTCCTCCTGACTCCAAAATCTATGCAAGACAAATTGCATGAATCAGAACCACAATACAACTATAAACACCAACTCCCCCCCTCCACTCCAAAATCGCAACAACTCATCTGCATTGCGCCACTCAAACCAATCATGCGATCCCATGCAACCGCCAACACCAGACGCCTCCCGACGATCAACCACCAAACTGCAAACCAAAACCCCTCCCCCCGCGCGCCCCACCCCCCACAACCACGCACCCCAGCCCCCGCCCCCCGCCGTGCCACGATGCAACCACGCTGGCCCGCCCTCCATCTCAACAATACCAAAAACGAAAATCCTCTGCGGAAAGGCACGACCAGGGCGCCAAGCGACTGTGGCCACAAACACCAGCCGCAAACAAAAATGGAATCAAAACTGCCTCCACTGCCAAGCCTTATTTTCGAAGTCAACACACTAGCCCACGACGCAATCAGATTACTTCCTCTTCAATATAGGACAACCACGCATCCACAGTGCTCCGTCCCTTCCTGTGCTTTTATTATGACAATTAAGCCGGTAGGATAGTTTCCTGCAGCCTGAAACCTCAATGGAAAATTTAATTCAGCTCTTCAAATCATCGTTTTGTGATAAATCCAAGATAATGTGAAAGAAGTGAATCATCAAGTTTGTTTATTCAGTGTTTAAAAAATAACAGATCATTCTTCTGCTGTGGTGTTTTGCAAGTGCTTCAAAAAAATAATCACGCGTACTGTTTACAGATTGAAAGTAATCTCTCGATAAATTGAGAAGTTCGAATGCCTAGTGAAAAGGAAATCATCAGTGAATTACCGTTTAGGAATGAAGCATTACAGCGGGTTCAAGGTCGATCTGAGTTAGTGTTTGCAAGTATGTGTGACAGAAAATTATTTGCACTTCCGCTTTTTCAACAGCTCAAAAATTATTCCATTCGTGTGACTGTAACTCAGGAACTAAATCATTTAATATGTTGCGAATTCTATAGTTTTCATTTCAACTTTGGTTAAAATTTCTGCAATTTGTTTTGAGAAAATCTGAAATTCTTGTTCATTAATTTTTCTAATTTTTCATAATCATGTGCGAGCAAATTAAGTAATTAATTTTAAGCTAGTTAAATTATTCATAGGGAAGGATATTAAGATAAGTTATTACGATTTTAGAATAGAGAGGAAGAATGAATGTTTATAGTTATATTATAATTCTGATTCATACATTGTTATCTTACATATACAGTGGATGGACAAAAATATAGAAACACCTTGTGAAATGCATGTTTGAAAAGAAAGATTGATTTTAATGAAATATGTAGGTGGCGCTGGCGTTTTCGACTACTGACGCCCCCTATACAACTTCGTAAATGTGCTAAAGAGTTCAGTTGTTGTCGGAGTACTGTTATGTGAGGTTGTCACTGCATTATGTCAGAGTTAACAGACTTCGAACGTGGGCAAATTGTTGGAGCACGTATGGTAGGTGCTTCCGTAAGCAAGGTAGCTGAGGTGTTTAGTGTTTCAAGAGGTACTGTATCGAAGATTTATTCCGCATATTTGAAAAGCGGAAAAACATCATCTGCTAAATCACAGCACGGACGAAAGTGTGTCCTGAGTGATCGTGACAGACGATCATTAAGGGCAATTGTGACGAAAAATAAGACCACAGCTGCAAAAGTTACTGCTGAAATGAATGTTGTGTTACCGAACCGTGCGAGTACCAAAACAATTAGAAGGGAGCTTCATAAACAGGGAATTGCTGGCCGTGCTGCAATTGAGAAGCCACTCATCAGTGATGCTAATGCCCGTAACAGGAAAAGGTGGTGTTTAAGTCATAAAGCCTGGACTATAGAGCAGTGGAAGCGAGTAATATGGTGTGACGAGTCTTCTTTCACATTGTTTCCCACTTCTGGCCGAGTTTACGTCTGGAGAACGCCATCTCAAGCCTATAATACAGACTGCTTGTTGCCAAGAGTGAAAAAAACCGGGGGTTCTGTTATGGTTTGGGCAGCCATATTGTGGTTCTCTGCTAGCCCCATGATAACTGTGTCAGGGCACATGACTGCCGAGACTTATGTGAACATTTTGGCCGATCAAGTTCATCCCATGGTACAAACTTTGTTCCCCGATGGTGATGGTGTCTTCCAAGACGACAAAGCCCCTGTTCACACAGCTCGCATTGTCCAGGACTGGTTTTCTGAGCACGAGGATAAGTTGTCCCATCTCCCCTGGCCACCACAGACACCAGACCTGAATATTATCGAACCTTTGTGGTCTACATTGGAACGGAAAGTGCGTTCTCGTTATCCACCGTCAACATCGTTATCTGAACTTGGCACCGTTTTTCAGGAAGAATGGTATAATATTCCCTTGGAAGACATACAGGAACTGTATTTATCCATTCCGAGAAGACTGCAAGCTGTTTTGGATGCCAACGGGTTTCCTACACCATATTAAGCAAAGAAACATGTTTTTTTAAAGGTGTTTCCATATTTTTGTCCAACCCCTGTATATATATATGTGTGTGTGTATGTAAATTACTGAGTATATGTATTAAAAACACAAATTAAACATAGTATTTATTAATTTATATATCATAATTTATTACAAGATTTATTATTTTACTATCATAATTTATTACTACTTAATTAATGCTAGAGACACAATGAGGGACACTGTTGTTTATATAAGCTCATAGTTCTAAGAATTTATTTAAGGCAGTGACGAATAATCCATCCGTTACATATGGACATTTAACAGATAGCAAGGAACAGTATGAGAAAAAAATCGATGAGGTATAATATTATTTAAAGGCAAAAAATATTTAAGCGATCTAAAAAAAAAAAAAAAAAAGAATCCAGAGGATCCGAGAGGAAATAGCGCGATGCCGTGAGTCCCCTATTTTCCCTCTCACGAGATTCCTCAAAGCAAGATAAGGGGGCTTTGTAGGTGACGACAGACGTGAACTGATAACGTTGGCGTCTGTTCGGAATTGTTTAACAAAGGAAGCCACAGGCAATGAGCAATTTCAAGTATTTTTTAATGCTAAAAACTGATTAAAAGTTAAAATTTATTGATTTAAAGGCACATAGTTATAGAAATTTGATTGAGTTTAGATGAAAGAAGGGTACTTACTTATCTTAAAATTCCAGCCTTTCGTAGCACTTCCTCACATTGTCCGCTATTTCATTCTCATCAACATCGCAACTGAAAAACTTTTGAAAACGTGTAGGTATTGTAGAAAAATCAGTATTTCAAAGTAATTTAATTGATAATCACCAAGGGGAAAGGAATTTTTTTCACTTTTTTACGGAGCGCTGCGAACGTCCAGCCGCTTGCCTCGGTGACAGATGTCTTGCTCCTTTAGGAACTTCGCTTATGAGGAACACGCTGAAACAAGGTACAGATGCAGTGAAAATCGTTGAACACGAAGCTGAGAGGAATGAAATATTTTTTCGCGTTAAAAGAATTTCGTGTTAAAGGTTATTGTAAAAAAAAAAAAAGAGAGAGAGAGAGAAAAAAAAGAAAACATGTATTCAACAAAATTAAGTTTATTAGAGTACATTTTATTTATGTAGATATGTATATAAGCATGTATTTAATAAAAATCAATGAAACAAAAACATCCACAAGAAATTAATGAAATTTGATACAAAATTTTCAAGTTTTTTGAAAACAAAACATTTATTGAGTTTTTGGAAAATAGTCTGATAGTTTTCTTTGAATTGTCATTTTTAGCATCAATTGCCATTCGATGTCATCCATTTCACCATTGAAATGTGCATCTAAATAACCGAGCATACTTTTCATGATGTTCCTCATTTTGACATCGTGGGAACAGGAGCTGCATTATTCATTTCATTTTCGTCGTAGGAATCTGCCTCAATGATAGTTTTTGCGCTTTGAACAAACTCCAAAATGTCTTTGTCTGGCATAGTTGGGACTGTGCAACACATTATCATCATCTACTTCAACGAATTCTTCCAATGATACAGTAGAACAGTTCAATAAGGCAAAAGCTTTCTCAAACATTTCTTTAAGTGTCGGCTCAGTTTCAATAGCCTCCTTCTCCCTTTCTTCTGTCGCCAAAGAATATGATACTTTTGAAAATCCTGCATGACGAAAATAATTTTCAATCGCCCTTGGAGTCACGGAATTCCCTGCAGAGTGCAACATATGAAGTGCATCTAATAAATTGATATCGCGAAATCGTCATTTGCTTTGATTGCGAGTAAATATTTTCGAAGCAATCGCTTCCGGTAGAAAAATTTCATGTTTTGTATAATCCCTTGATCACGAGGCTGAAAGACACTTGTAGTATTCGGATGCAAAAAGATAAGCTTTACACCTTTCAATACAACGTTGGGGTGGATCGGACAATTATCAAATATCATTGCAACCTTACGCTTTTCTAGTAAGAGTCGGTCATCCAACTTTACGATCCAATCGGTGAACATCGTAGCTGCCATCCATGCTTTTTGTTTGCTGTATATTCGACCGGTAATGTTCTTATATTCTCAAAACCCCGCGGTTTCCAACTTTCGCCTATAGCAAGTAAGGGTAGTTTTTCACAAGCATCCGAATTGCATCCTACCAATACCGAAATCCGTTTCTTAGACAGTTTCCACCCTGAACACGATTGCCTCTTTAAACGGTAAAGTTCTATTGGGTAAGCAGCATTAAATTAACCCAGTTTTGTCCACGTTGAAGACATCTTTCGCTTCAAATTCTTCAAGTACTGAAGGACGTAGACTGAAACCAATTTGCTGTCACGGTCAGTAAAACTTGATTAGCTTCACCGCGAACATTTTTTAGTACTATTCCATTTCCTTTCTTGAAACGTTCCAACCATCCTGGATTTGCAGAAAATGTAATACCCATTCGTTTAGAAAGTTCATTGCTTCTTTCTGCCATTAATGGTCTTGATATGAGAGCATTCTGAGATCTATCTTGTTTGAACCTAACAAGTCCAAAGTGTTTGAACCAAAGTCCGTCTCTAAATCCTCATGTTTGGCCGTTCTCATCCGTTTTCGCTCTGGATCAAACTCACTCAGTTCAAACATTTACATTATTTACTAATTCAGAAGTCAAACAACAAAAATCAGCGTTATACCTACAAAATTTTCACAGGACTAGTTTCGATGGTTTTACCGAACCATCATCTTCAGCTGCAAAACCACAAATGAACAAGATAGGAAATAATGATTAGATAAGATAAGAAAGCCTGGACAAGAATAAGCAAGTGGCGCCATCTGTTGGCGAAACCAGAACTAAAATATAATTTCTCTAAAAGCCGAAGGCAAATTTGGATTGGAATTAGGATCGTTAACTAGAACAGAAAGATTTTTATGAATGTGAAATGCCTCTAGAAAATCCAGTTCTCCAATTGAAGATGTTTTTTGAATAATTTTGGCAGCAGAAAAATTGAAAGTGTGATTTTCGGACCAACAATGTTGAGCAACAGAAGACTTCTGTGTTTCCTTTTTTCTAACATATGCCTCATGCTCTTTGACGCGAAATTTTCACACAGAAACACAGAAGTCTTCTGTTGCTCAACATTGTTGGTCCGAAAATCACACTTTCAATTTTTCTGCTGCCAAAATTATTCAAAAAACATCTTCAATTGGAGAACTGGATTTTCTAGAGGCATTTCACATTCATAAAAATCTTTCTGTTCTAGTTAACGATCCTAATTCCAATCCAAATTTGCCTTCGGCTTTTAGAGAAATTATATTTTAGTTCTGGTTTCGCCAACAGATGGCGCCACTTGCTTATTCTTGTCCAGGCTTTCTTATCTTATCTAATCATTATTTCCTATCTTGTTCATTTGTGGTTTTGCAGCTGAAGATGATGGTTCGGTAAAACCAGCGAAACTAGTCCTGTGAAAATTTTGTAGGTATAACGCTGATTTTTGTTGTTTGACTTCTGAATTAGTATTTATTCGGCGTGTTATTGTGTCTTAATTATTTACATTATTTGCTCTCTTTTTTAAATTATTGTTGATAATGCAGAAGTAGCATTAAAAAGATCTTCTCAGATTTTCGTTTTCATCTACGGTTTTTGATAAACAGCCTTAAGAAGCTCCCTCTTCATTTTAAACGAAATCCCTGAGCTCTTTGCCATCGTGCTCGTAAAATAATTCTTCTAAAATAGAAAAAAGAGCCAACCAAACTCACTGATTTTTACTCACACTGCGATGTACTCATCACCGAATTCCAAAGCCAACTGATGAGAGATGAGATGCTTTTGTGTGGCGTTTGTAGGGGTGGAGGGTGAAAGTAGCTTAGATAAACAAAATTGGCTCTTATCACAGGCTATTCTGAGGGTATTTCAAAGCCAAATTAGCCTTCTTTCTCCAAAACATGTGAAACCACCTCTATTTCATTTCACAACCCTCTTAAATCTCGCCTTGCGCGTCTGGCTTTTCCGTATTTAGTTCATTTCCAAAAGTGAAATCTTTTCGTGTTAAGCGATTTTTATTTCGTGTTAAGAGAAAAAAGTGGGTGAAAATATATAGTAGTTTGTCGGGACCGTTGTATTATTTCGTGTTAAGCGATATTTCGTCTTAAACGTTTTCGCGTTAAGCGTATTTCACTGTATATCCGCCGAAATGGTGTCAAATCCATGCGAGTCCTTGAGCTGAAGCTATATCGGCAGCGCTGTGTGAGTACTTTTGATTAACCTTGGCAAGAATGTGTACACACGACGTGAAAAGTTACAGCATTTGTAGTTTAAATTTCCAAACGTTTCGTAAGAATAAATAGCTGTGTGGGAATACATATAAATGCATTGCTTTCAGCTCATTGCTAGTATCAGGCCCCAAAATAACCAGTGGCTGAGCCCTGGGTTTAGGGTCAGTGTTAGACTTTTCTTCCGACCAGTGATATCTCTGCGGTTATTAAATTCTGTCTCCCTATGCTTCTTTGTGTTAAAACGTTTTGCTGCTTCTAAATTCTGCTTCCTGGTGAGGTCATACCCGTTGCGTTGGCCATGATGTCAGTCTTCTCTAGGGTTAATTTCAAATGAATGAGCTGATTATGTGGGCTTTAATGGCTTCCCTTGCATAACATGACTATGGGAGTTTCCCTTGTAATTCTGAGGCAGATAGCGATCTCATGTTTGTCTATTCATTTTAACGGGGCACTATGTTGGCAAGCATGTAATGTTTTCTACAATGATTAAAAATCTGGATTCCTTTGCTAACAATCCAATTAGTTTTATTAATGTCGCTGAATTTTGGGACAAATGCATCTCATTTACTACCGTCCGAGTTTAACCTGCTATTAATTTTCACTTCAGTAGTGAATTGTTCATCTGATATTTCTTGAAACGTAACACGTGAAAATGGTACGCTGATATATCACATCCATTTACTAAATACTTCACGTAAATTTCCAAACAGTAATTTTATATTTGTCTATTCGTTTTAATGTGACACAGCTGGCATATCTACCATGCCATCCGTGCCACATTAGAATTTTTCACTGAACTCTTAAGAAGAAAGAATCGGAAAAAGGAGATACGAAAACCTCGAAGACCAGTAAACCAACGAACAGTTTTCTTCTGCACTTCCACCCAGTTATTGGGAAGGAATAGCTCTCTTCGTTGTAAACATGCATTGAGAGCAAAGGCTTAATTTTTGTCAAGTCTTTTTCTGTCAAGTGATGTATGATACATTTTTGTAATGCAAGAAATAATAGCTTTACAAGCAAGTAAAATGTGTCTCCCCTTTTTTAAATGATGCACATTATTTTCATATTTGTGATTTTAAGTTTCTTATGCTGCAGAGAAGTAAATCTGAAACTGTAAGTTGCGCTTTGGAAGGATCTAATAATGCCTAAGGATCTAAGGATGCCCTTTAGATGGATCTAACCCTAAATGGATCGCCAGACTTTAAGCAATCTTTTTCAAGAAATAATGTAATATTCTTATTTTTTCATCTTTGTAATGTAGCATTTCATCATGCAAGCGAGATGCGCCGCATCAGCCAATCAGCAAGAGGTGCACATCACCTGTTATGTTTTACGTCACAGCTTCTCTCTTGCCTTACAGTCTCTTTTGGCGGGTGCCATTGCAGTGAAAAGACGTCTAAACAATGCTCCTGGTACGAGGCTCATTCTTGTATGTATAATAAAATGTATTTTTTATATCAAATTCTGTTTCATTCATATCCAGTAGTCAGATAAAACAATATAGTAACCATATTTAGTAAAACAGCAGTTATCCACGAAGATGCTCCAGATCTACACACAATATTATCTCGTCAATTATTACCCATTTTATTAGGGTTGTAAACTTTAATAATTCCATACGTATAAATTTTCAGTCTTATTCAGAGCAGCTCGCCAATTCCGATGTTTAAACGATAATCAAAACATAAAATTACCATTAAATATATTAAATAAATAAAACACAGAAATACACTTAATTATAAGAAATAATAATAACAACCAATAAAAATTGATTTCACTAAAGCACTTATTTAAATTATAAGTCCAGTTTTTCTAGAATCTTAATTTTTCTACCAGTCCTACTAAATTTTGGCTTGTTGTCAAACACATCATTATCCTGTTTAACAAGCTGCTTTGAGAACTTAAACAAAATATCGGATTCCACAGGCTTAGGACAGTCAGTAGGAGATACTATCTCAAGAGGATATATTTTCTGAATAGATGCAGACGTTCTTGATGTAAAGTCTGCACTTTTACAAGCACATTACCTGCACATTACCGTCTTTAACTGGAACAAGCTCAGTAATACGATCTAAAGGCCAGTCAATTCTCTTTTTGTTATTAGCTCCCACTAGAACAATATCACCCACAGCCAATGGGTGCCTCAGTTTTTTATTGTTCCCTCGTTGAATAAGAGCACATAAGTATTCCGACCGAAATCGGTTCCTCAATTCTTAAGTATGATTTGTCTGTATTTGAGTCTCTTGGACAAAGAATTTTGTTCCACAGCATCAATATCTGGAACACTGCCTTCATGAATGTCTTGAAGAAACATCGGTGGAGAAATGGGCTTTATTGTATCTCCTTCAGAGATATAAGTCAGAGGTTTTGAGTTGACTACGCTCTCACATTCTGCCAGAGCAGTTGCCATTTCTTCATAATTGAGATGTGCCTTTGATAATACTCTTTTTAAGAGATCTTTCAATATTCTTATTAGTCGCTCCCACCAACCGCCCCACCATGCGGCAGTCGGTGGGTTAAACTTCCAGTCAATCGAATTGACGACTCCATGTTTCTGTATACGGTCCCAATCTAGTTGTTTTAATGAATTGGCTGCTCCGACAAAATTAGATCCATTGTCACAATATACAATAGAACATCTTTCTCTGCGAGCTATAAATCTTCTAAATGCCATTAAAAAGGCCTCTGTGGAAGCGGCAGTAATTAGCTCAAAATGTACTGCTCTGTACACTGCGCAAGTGAATATTAACACCGAACTCTTTCTACTTTCTTTTAAAAACAGAGGACCAGCCATGTCAACCCTTGTAATTTGAAATACCGCAGCATCTTTAACACGATTTTCAGGAAGGGGTGCGCATATTTCCTTGAACTATATATTTTACAGATTGTGCAATTAGCCACAATGTTTTTCACAGTCTTTCTTCGGTTAAGAATTCAATATTTTTCTTTAAGCAGATTCAAAAGTATCTGACCACCTGCGTGACAATTTTTTCACATGAACAGAGAAAATAAGTCGTTTCACAACTTCGTGTTTTGAAGAAAGGACGACCGGTTTTAGAAAATCTTTACTATCCTTCCTGTAAATAATCTTAGTTTTTACACGATAGATGCCACGATCATCTTTAAATACCTAAAGCGTTTTGAGTCTATCATGTTCCAAATCAAGGGATTCCTTTTGAATCCTACGTAATATCTTTAACTCCGCTTCACGAAATTCTGTTGCATTTAATTCTCCGTATCTCCTGCTTTCGGCATTTGTACAATTATGCTTAAACCGAAGAATCTAGGTCACCATACGTACGATTCTCTCATAATTAGAAAAATGCCTGTAGTACCAATTATTTTCACAAACGGTTTCATTATTTGTCATCGTGCTAGTAGTTTTCAACTTCTCCTTTTCAATCTCTTCTTCATTCCAGCTATAGTAGTTACAGGAATCCATGTAATTAAGGAATTCTGTAGGATCTTTCATCCAGTGTGGTCCCTCCCACCATCTTGATGTAATTAGATATTTCGCCTTGCAACCTCTGGATGGCAGATCAGCAGGATTTCATTTCCCAGGAACGTTCTTCTAAGCTGAAGGTTTGCTGAGTTCTCTGATCTCCTTAACACGCTTTCGCACGAAAACAGACCAGTTTTCATCTCTTTTAATCCATATGTGTTGTTGTGGAATCACTCCAGTAATATTTGTTAACTCTTTCCCATCCAAAGACTTTAGTTACTGAATCTGGCAATCTGGCACCAATTACGGCTGCCAAAAGCTCCATCCTTGGCATAGTGGCTCCTCTTAAAGAAGTAACTCGAGATTTTGAAGCAAGAAGAAACAGTTCAACTCGATCGTTGTTCTCAATCCTTAGAAATGTAACCGCTGCATAAGCTTCTTTGCTGCCATCAAAAAAAGTGTGAAGAAGCACACTTACTTAATTTTTTTAAGTGACTTGAATAAATCTGGTAATTTCAATCTCACTTAAGCATTTTAATTCTTCAAGCCGTTGTAAGAAATCTTTACGAAGTTCGCCAGTCAACTCTTCGTCCCAACTGACACTTTTCTTCCATGCCTTTTGTAAAATTATTTTTGAACAGAGCATAACGGGGGAGAAAACACCGAAAGGATCGAATGCTTTATGAACCGCAGATAACATGCTTCGTTATCTTTTCCAAATTAAAGTCATTCAACCATCCCATATTGATTTTCAGAGTGTCCAGTTCTTTATTCCAAAGCAGACATAATACCTGTGTTTCTTTCTTATCGTTGATTCCGTCGAATTCACCAGAATATTCCCATCCTCTTAGGTCAAAACCGCCTCTGGACATCAATATCTTAGAATCGGAAACAAACTTTTCCAACTGTTGTTTAGTGGAAACACTAGTAATGACGTTGTCGACATAGAAACTTTGCAACAGTCTCCTTTTAAAAGCAACTTCAAAATCTTCACTCTTTTCAATGCGGTGCTCAATAACTCAGGCCAGAAGGAAAGGGCTTCATTTTGCACCGAAAACAAGTCTGGCATGTTGAAAAAATCTTAGCTTTCTCTCTTCCATGTTTTCCCACCATAAAAATCGCAATTTGCTTACTTAGGATAAATATTAAGTGGCCCCCTCACTTCTACATAACATAACATAAAAATCGCAAGAAATATCTATCCACTTTTCGAAAACTTATTTGTAGAAAGGCTTTTCTAATGTCCGTTACGACTCCATATCGCCGCTCTCTGAATCGCAGTAGGACGTCTGGAATAAGTTCGATTAAATTAGGACCGCACTGCAAGCATTGGTTTAGAGAAGGATGGTTTTGTCAACCTCTCTGAAGCATCAAACACTGGACGAATAAATGTGGTACTGCTGCTTTCCTTTAGGACAGGGCGATGAGGTAAGTAATTACCATGAGAGTTCCCTTCAGAAGTAGGCACATTTTCTATGATACCTTCATCAATCCAACTTAAAAAGACATTTTCATATTGTTGATACAAATTCATTGCTAAAAGTTTCGAAGTCGTGCACTCGAGCCTCTTTTTAGCTAAACTAAAATTATCAGGTAAAGGTGATTTATCATTAGCCGAAGGTAAGGAAATTTCATACCGACCATCATTATTTACTGTAACGGTTTCTAAAAAATATTCTTTGGTCTGAAGATTCATCTCATGCTTAGATTTCTTTTCTACAGGATCCTTGATTTTTATTAAATCCAATCTCCATAGACTTGAAACTTCAGCTTCATTTATAAACATTGATGTCACCGCCATTGCTCAGTTTTTATTAGGAGCTTCTTCTACTGGTACCTTACCCATTAATGCCCATCCTCAACTACTTTCTACAGCAACGAGACCCGAAGACAAAATTTTCCTATTTCCGGTTTTAACCACCTTCCCATTATGTCGTCTCCGACGAGAATATGAATGGTTTTGCAATTAACAGCGAAATCTGTTAAAATTGAGCGTGTTGGTGTGGAGGGGGGATTATACCTAGTGAACGTAAGCGTAAACCAGAGGATGATATGGATAATGACAGAAATAAAGAGAGGAAAACAAATGGGAACTTTTATAGCGCAGACACTATTGTAATCGAAAATGTCAAAATAGCCTTTAAAAACGGCACAAAAGAGGTAAAAATTGTTGTGAAAGGAATTGAAACAGGGATCCCAGTTGGTAAGTTACTTAAAAAAGGTTCTATTCTTAACGAAATTACTGATAAAGAAGATGATATTTATATCACGAGAGAGAAAAAAAATCATCATTTCCACGAAAAGAATCAAAACTGTAGAAAAAGTTTGTAAATTAAAAATCCTTGGAACGTGTTGGAGTAAAGGCCTCAATAATTGAAGATACGTACACTACTAAACATGTTGTCAAGAATGGTGATACTCAACTTAGTTTAGAAGACATAGCATCTGGTCTAGAAGAAAGTGAAATTAAATTCTCGTGTATTATAAGATTCACTAAGCCAAAGTCGGACGAAAAGGTGCCAATAATTGTGATTACGGAACTTGATTCCTATAATCGGTCTGATATCAAAATAGGTCCAATTAATTTTGCGGTATCCAAATATATTGAAAAAAAACCATAATATGCTACAAGTGTTGCATTATAGGTCACAAGTCGAAACTTTGCAAAAGCAAAGTGAGATGTGCGAACTGTGGTAAAAATGACTGCAACGACCCCCATGTAAAAATAATACCAGTTGCTTTAGATGTGGAGGCGACCACAATGCTTTTGACAGATCTCGCCCAAAAATAAATATAAAAAAGGGAAGTGAACGATCAGAAGCGTGTATTTTCATCGAAGAGACCTGTCCAGACTCTCAAATATTCTTCCTGGGCAGAAGCTGTCCAGAAAGAGGAAGAACAAAACTCTATTAGCACTCACACAAATATAAACGCTGAAGTCTCGGTATCGGAAAAGTCAGGGGAAAATGTTTTAAGTAAGATAGTAGCATGATTAGAAAATCTCGAACGGAAAATTGATTCCCTCTATGTAGAAAATTTAAATCTTAAGGAAGCCAATAACAAACTTAAAACTTAAAATACACAACTTAGAAGCCTGTATGAAAACTCCCTGAAACAGATCTAAAAATACAAAGAGGATCTTGAAAAGACCTGCTTTGCATATTAAAACCTTCAAACAGAACATGTAAATTTGAACACTACTGATCATGCTAGTCCCCTGATATCTTGGAATAATGCACCAGACACGCTTCAAGAAGAGGAAACTCCTCAAATTGATGAGAATATTTTCTAGTGTTTTATCCTTAGTTGGAATTGTCGTGGTTTCGAGGCGAATTTAAGTTTCTTATCTTCTTTTGTTCCTTGGTTAAAACTTTCTGTTGTGTGTCTCCAGAAGACCTGGAGTAGGAATCATAGGGTTTCTTTCCTTTCTGGCTACAATAGTTTTTTTAAAGGAAATATTTTTTCCCAGTAAAGGCGGCGGCTTAGCCATTTTCGTGTTAAAAAATCTACCTGTTTCCAAATTCCCAGAAACTGGAATTAAATCTGACATGGAGGTTCTAAGTATCAAAGTGCACGTTTACGGTAAAACTTTTAACACTGTAAATTGTTATATAAAATTTAAACTAGAAGACTCAATGATATTGGATTCCTTTAAGGATCCTTTCACAATCTTGGTTGGCGACTTCAACGCCCGCCATAGAAATTTTGGAGATAGCATTACATCACCCAGCGGTCAAAGCTCATGAACTGGCTAATTGACTCATATGATCATTCTAAATAATAAGAAACTTACTCATATTTGTCGTGGCCGAGAAGGAAGCATCCTCGACCTTTGTATGGCAAATGTCAATATCGCGTCCAAACTGTCGTTCCAGAGATTGATGATAAGAGTCAAAGTGATCATTTCCCCGTGTATATTAATTTTGATCATAGCTTTAAGAAGAGACCTGGAAAAATTAAATGTTATACGAATTGGCGAGATGTCAGTCTATCACTGTCACGCTCCCCTGTGAGCCACGCTGAAAATATGGAAGATAAAGTTAATGCTTATACCTCTTCAATTAACAGCGCAATCAAGATACACTCCAGAGAAATCACCTACAAGGTCGAACCAAAAAACTCATGGTTAAATTTGGAGTGCGCCAAATTAAAACTTTTCAGAGATAAGTTGAAAAGGAGGGCATTAACATCACTCAATCCGAGCGACTGGGTGGAGTATAAGGGTGCAAATGCCAAGTACAAAAGCGAACTAATAAAAACAAAACGCAAGTACTGGGCAAAGATTTCCTTCGAATCCAATTCCTGTAAGCAAGTCTTTAAAAATTAAAAACCTTAAAAAATATCTATTGGTCTCTCCCTTGGAGATAAATTTTGTGATCACACACTTCAACACAGATATATTAGACAAGGTTGCTCAGGCGGATATTTTCGCGGATTTTTGGAGTTGCAACGACAACACTACCCACTCGGCTCCTATCGACTGGCCTTCGGCTAGAATTGAGCCAATTTCCGCCAAAAGTAGGCGCTCAATCCCGGAACGAATTCTATTGTTTGCTGGAAGAGTCCAAGATTTGTAGGTATGGTACGTGAAAGTAGGGATGAGCTAAGAGGAGAAAGGAAAAGGGATTTTGAGTATAGGGAATTTCAGTCGTTCCGGGATTGAGCGCCTACTATGAAACTAGCTCCTACTTTGTGAGCGTAGCTAGCGTTTCGTTAGTAAGTATATTATTTATTATTCTTATTGATTGTCTGCCCCCCCTTTTTACAGTTACAATTTTCTACAATACCTTAAGTAAATAAAAAGTTTACAGTTACGTATTGTAACTTCACGTAATACTCTGTTACTTTACCGTAATAAGAGTTCTGATAAATATTAAATTTCGTTGGAATAAACAAAATTATGTAATTTCGCCAAAACGTTATGCCTTTAAGCAAATTTTAAATAAACATACAATTTTACATTGCAAACACGTATTTCTCTACGAAATTTTTTTGTTTGTTTCATAAATTGATAAAAATTAATCTGTCTTTAAACAAAATGTTCAAGAAAACATGGAGGATAAAAATAAGCAGTGAAACTCCTTGCACGGTTCCGGAATAAGCCAGTGAGCATATCCATTTTTCCCTAGTACCCATTGAAAGCCATTTCCCTATCTAATTATTTCCGTTGGAAACAATTTCGGAACCTTTCCTTTCTATTCCTCTCACCTGCGTATATTGAGCTCGCCCAGCTAACAATAGCAGGCATTAAACAAAACAAAATGTTCAAACAAAATGCCTTAAACAAAATGTTCAATAAAACATGGAGGATAAAAATAAGCAGTGAAACTCCTTCCACGGTTCCGGAATAAGCCAGTGAGCATATCCATTTTTTCCCTAGTACCCATTGAAAGCCATTTCCCTATCTAATTATTTCCGTTAGAAACAATTTCGGAACCTTTCCTTTCTATTCCTCTCACCTGCGTATATTGAGCTCGCCCAGCTAACAATAGCAGGCATTCCGAGATTGACGGTCTAGTTACTCCAAAGAATTAATGAACGCACTAAGGAGTAGGAAAAACTCCTATCCTGGTCTCGATGGAATTACTTACAAAGGTCTGAGGGTTGCTACCAAATATACGCAGAAAGCCCTTCTCGAGATATATAACAAAAGCCTGCATTCGAGCAAATTTCCAAAAATCTGGAAAACATCCTGGGTTATCCCCGTTTTAAAACCGAATAAAAATGAGAGAGAGATTGAAAATTACGGGCTAATTTCTTTAACGTCAGTCATTGGGAAAACCCTTGAAAAAATCATCCTGCGCCGCCTAGAGTGGTGGGCTGACACAGAAAATGTTTTTCCTTCAAATATTTATGGCTTTAGAAAAGGCACTAGCGTAACTGACTGCCTTAGAGACAATTATGAGTCAATCTAGTCAGCCAGAAGTAAAATTCTGGAAAACTACTTAATTTGCTTAGATATCAAAGGTGTATACGATAATGTGCAAAATGAGGTATTGATTGAAAAGCTGGAAAAAATGGGCATGAACCCAACCCTGGTGCATTGGATCTACATTTTATTTCTAATCGTACGATTTTTTGTAAAGTGGAGACCTATCCTATCCGCAGAAAAGCTCCTGTCCAAGGGCCTTCCGCAAGGGGCTATTTTATGACCTTTCCTCTACAATTGTTTCACGTTGGATTTTTATAAGCTGAATGTTAGGTATACCAAGCTTTTCATTTACGCTGATGATATCTACGCGCATGTAACTGTTAGAAAGATCAGTTGTGATCCCTGCTTACAAGATACCCTTAAGAAGATTCTTAGCTGGTCTGCTGAAAAGAAGGCTGCTTTTTCCTTCGAGATATCAACACTAATTAACTTTTCAAGAGGAAGAAAGAAATATTCCTCCCCCCGTCAGCAGAGGAGCTCTCAGTATTGGATGGAAAAAAGAGCATAAAGTCCTTGGCGTTATACTCGAACACAACCTCAGTTGGCGAGCTCACGAGGCATATCTGGTTAAAAGATTAAATAACACTTTAAAACTTAATCAAAATACTCTCCCACCCAACTCAAAGAATGAGAACAAAAAAACTTATTAAAGATTATTCAGCAGATCATGATTCCGCAACTCATATACGGCTGTGAAATCAGGTGGGGAGAATCTCTCTTCTCCTAAAATAAGTATGATATTTATATCAATAAAGCGATTTAAAAAGCCTTAGTGGTAGGACATTTTGCTCCCAATGACGTTATGAGGAGAATTGCAGCTATTCCGCATTACAATAAGATAAAAAAATGGCAAAGAACATTATCCATCATAAATCAAAAATCTCAGGAAGCCGCACATTTTTCCCCGCTACTAGAGGCGGAAGGTTTAAGAAAGAAAGAAAGGGTTTAAGGGCAGTCCTTGACAGCTATGAATCTAAATGGATTTTAGATATTAACGTTGTTCGCCAAAAGAAACGGATGCCGCCTTGGATAAACTTTAGCAAATTTTGTAACACCGATTTAAAGAATCTTCACGATTTTGTCAACGATTACGCTCCTTTTATCAAAAATTTGACTGCGGATTTCAAAGCAGAAAACGTATGGGGCTCAGACGGTTCCCAAAACTTGGACGTAACCGGATTTGGAATAACAAATCTACAAAATACCGTAACAGAGCCATGAAAATTGAATGAAACGCCTCTATATACACCGCGGAAGTTTCAGCAATCTAGTACGCTACGAAATAACCAGCTAACCTTTCCGAAGCGACGATAATTTTTACTGACTGTCTTGGGGCAGTAGAATCTATTGCCTCCTTCGAAAACACAAATAACAACATAATTGAGAATATTTGATATGAAATTTACAAAAATATGCCAAATAATAAGATTATAATTTCTGGATACCTGGTCACAAAGGCTTCGAGATCAACAAAAGGGCAGATTTTTTCGCAAAACAGGCGGTTAATTCACGCAGTACTCCGATCGTTCCTATTTATACATGGCAGGATATCAAAAAGGAAATTAATCAAGACAAGGACGGGGAACTTGAAACTATCTGGCAGAATACCAAGCATTATTGTCATTTTAAAAATGTCTTAAACACTAAATACTTTAATATCAATTGACCCGACTCAAGGAAAATAGAATGTAAAATTAACAAAATCTTCACTCAAAGCATCCTCACGAACTACCTTAAATTCAAGTTAAAACTTTAAAGTACTCCTTTAGGCGTAAATTGCCAAGTACGAGATGATTTTGAGCACAGACTGAATGAGTGTCAAAACTACAATCATCTAAGGAACTATATCGCCACGACAAAGAGGACATTCAAAACTTTCTTCCTGCAGAATTAGTAAACATTTCAAATCTAAGAATTCCGAAGTTGCGTCGTTTACTCGCCAACTTCTTCTAACTTACCAAGCTTCATGGACTGGAGGAAACGGCGTTCGCCAAAGTCCTCATCTCCTTTCTTCTTGCTTAAAAGCTAGATTGCTAAAGATCTGTTAAAATTATGCCATTTTCTTCTAGTTCTTTAATTCAAGGGCCTTTACACACAGTTCTAACATTGTCACAAATTTTACCTTGATCTAGGACTTCAAAATTGCAAGTAAACTTTTCATTCAAACTTCTTAATTTTATTTTATAGCAATTATGCTTCAACTCATTTGTCAAAACACCCCCGAAAAGAGAATGTACCATACTTTCCTGACGAACCGCCAAATACTTCATTTCTTCGGCTACAGTCTTTTATGATTTATGCGAAGCTGAATCTAAAAGTAATCTTGCAGTCTTCTGTGTACCAGCAGAAATAAGATTCGCTTTCAAAGTTTGAAGAAAAATTCTAGGGGTATTTCTTTTGAAGTTGGACAAGTTAACTTCGCCCTCTATCGGTTTTTCTTCGTTTTTCGGCTGTACAGATTTGATTTGTGTATCAAGCACATCACACATTAAAGTCACATGCTTTTTAGATCAAATCAAGCACTTTAAGAAAACTCGACATTTCTTAATTGTATGACCTGGTAATAAAGAAGCATAGCAGCAAAGTTTTCCTTTAAAATTTTTTGCTTCTCCAATAAACTCATTTTTTGCGCGGAAAAACAGTCAGAACTCAAATGTTTACCATCACAAAAACCGCACGATATTTCAGCCTTGGAACCAGAAGCAACTGTTAATAGCGCTGCAGCTGTCGGTGTCTTGTTACATAAACATTCTGTACTAGAATGCTTCTTTTTTACTGGTTTATCATTATTATCTTGATGCTTTCCGAAACAAAAATCAGCTACGGCTAAGCATATTCTTTCTTCTCCCTCTACTTCCGATTTCAAAAACTGCATTAAATTGTTTCGCTTCCGTTTTAGAGTCGGAAGAATTACTACGGTTCCATGATTTTAAAATATCTGCTGGAAAGCAGGACTTAAGCACTGGATATAATATAGAGGCACATTTATCAGTTGCCACATCTAATGTCTCCAAAGCACGTAAATAAGATTCCAGTTTATCGTACAAGGAAGTTAATGAAAACTTTTCCTTAGTTTGAACAGTTACGATTAATTTCAATAATTCTCTAACGTATACTTTGACTAAAATATCTTCCCTACCAAAACGGGATTTTAAACTTCCCTACCAAAACTTTCCACAACCTTTTCATAATTAGCAGCGATAGGCGGAGAAATCTCGACAACTTCTCTAGAGCAGGAACTCGACACAGTAGCTTGAATTAAATACTGGAATTTATCCTCAGGGACAATATCTTTATGAACTCCAGATATCATCCCCAAATTGTCTAAATTCTAATCTAGGCAAAGTAAACTTTCGTTTCGAACTATTTACATCAGAAGCAGAAATAGATTGAAATGACTCACTTTGATTCTGTGCTTGGATTCTTATCAATGCCTATTCATAATCCAATTTTGTTTTTGTGAAGTTCTTGATCTATTCTCAATTTTTGAAGATCATAATCCAGCTAATCCTTTTCAATTTGTCTTTGCTCTAATAATTTTCAATCCGAAATAGCAGTTCCAAGTAAATCTTGAACAAATTCAGGATCATTTTTGTATTCTGCACTGTTTAAAATAATTTCTTTTAACCTGCTATTGTAACGGTTGGTGGTAAACATTCACCAATTTCTTCCACAACTTGTTTCAAATCTTCTTTTTTAAAACTTTTTTTCACTTGAAACATCTTTAAACACGAAAATAGTCCTATAACTTAACGCCAGAAATGTTAAAGCTTACAAGAAAAGTATCACCGACTTTTCTCAGCTTTCAGTACTTAAAATCATTAATCACACTTCAGCACGAAGTAGCCTTTAATTAAAGACTCGCACCATAGATTTAAAAATAGTCTCTATCATTAAAACACTATAACTGCGGTGATTATTTACACAATAGGATCAGTTTCAACGAAAACAAACTTTATCATCACGAAAGAAACAATGACGCTCCTCGCGTTTTTACGACCGATGCTGTTCGCACCAATGGTGCGATTAGCCACTTAAGCTATTCGCACCACCATTAACCACGCATGCGCATTGAATTGTCAGAGCCGTAACGGATTCCACGTACGCGAACTGCCGGAATCTTCTTTTTTAAAGGCGGGTTACTACCTTGGCGTAGTTTATCATTTTTTAAGCGTTGGCGACTTTCAAAAGTTTAGAAAGGAAAATGGGTTCCTTTTCTTATAAAAAGAAGAAACATTTCTTTTTATTAAAGTATGCATAAAAAAGAGTAGATTTTTTATGTTCGCAATGTTTATCGTTTTCCTGAACGGTTGCAATAGTTTAAATGACTGATTAGTGGGGGGGGATCTTGTTTACATTTTTTGTACTTCTTAGAATACATTTAGCTCCAAAGATGTGTTTTGCGCATTAAAGACTTTAATTCATTCTTCTTTGAAAATGTTCGTCAAAGAAAAGATAATAAAAATTAAACAGAGGATTTCTGTGTAGAAAATTTAGACATGAAATGATTTAAAAGCGATTAAATCAACTATTGAATGAATCATATAATACTGGTTATTGACAATTCTGTATACCTGCTTATTTTTTTTATGGAAGTACTTGGCATTTTCAGGACACAAAAAGTACTTCAAAGAACTTTGAAATATTAGTACAAACACATTAATAAAGTAAATTGAAATAAATAATGAGATGTAATTTAAAAGACAAAAATAATTTAATGTAATAGTTTTAGATTTAAAAATTTGCACACACAAATGATTTATCAGATTTTATAAGGTTTTATTTCATAAATAACTTTGATTTTGAATATAGCATTTTAACCTATAAACATGAGTGGATACTGAAAAAGTGATGAATATATAAGAATATTATAATTTTCACTAAGTTTTCTTATTGAATAATAATTCTGACAGTCCAATGCTATAAGACTAGGGCCTAAGTTTGCATAAAAATTTCTCTGTTAAATAAAAGAATTTAAGTAATTTCTGTAGCTTTTTTTCAATACATTAAATATTTTTTAACTAATCACACATCCTCTCTTGCAAATAGAACCATCATTAAATCCCTATTTTATCTAATCATTTCCTGAACATTATCATGTATATAGATTGACTTCGTCTTTGTAACCGATAATTATTACTTGCAAATTATTCTCTTGCTGGTGAACAATTGACAACCCTTTCTGTTGCTGAGTTAGGGTTAACAATCTTCGCTCTCGCTACCGCCTACCTTACGGAAATCGGCGTAAAATGCTGGTACCTGGGCTGATTGTGCGCATGCGCGAAAGTAGGTGGTGTGAATAGCCTGTTAGCTATTCGCACCGTCGGTGCGATTAGCCACTGCGCGGAGATCGGAGATCATCATTCGTTAAGTGGTGTTCGAACCGAGGGCCTTTACCACTACATGTTTATCAATCCCCTAAGGACCTGTAAAAGTTCGTTAAATTCCATAAACTGGAAAAGTCCTGTGCACTTGTAATAAAAGGGCAAAGTCTTCAGTAGTGAAGAAGTTGATCAGGGGTGGCGACTTATATCGGCCACAGATGAAGTCTTCGTTGGATAAGCTATAATAGCAACTAAATTTTGGCATATCTTTTACACATTATCGTATATTTGACACAGTATCGTACAATAGTAAGATGAAAAGGATGATAAAGATGAAACAAAATCTAGATTAAATAGTTGAAAATAATAAAATATATACAAGAACTACCATCTAACATTATGATGTATAGTTCTGGGCCGTTTATGCGGCTGTTCGATTAGATAGTCGTACTCCCCTATGTTTTTAATAACTTCGTGAGTGGAGGAATCACATTTTTCGTAGAATTTGAATGTAATCTTTAGTAATTCAGCATCTAATGGTAAAATCTTTAAAGAATTATGGATGACAGTGTTCCTAACGAACCACGGAGAGTTCGAGAGGAATCTGAGAGTTTTACTCTGAAAACTTTGAAGCCTTGCTCGGTTTGAACGTGCAATAGTTGCCCACGCCGGAGCGGCATATAGAATTATGGGTCGGATTGCCTGTAGATAGAGTGTTCTTTTAGCGTTGATATTGAACTTCGAATATTTGCACATCAGAGGGTATATGCTCATTAAGGCACGTTGTGCTTTGTCTCTGATATAATTAACATGAAATTTGAAAGTTAACTTCTGGTCGAGATAAACACCTAGATATTTTACTTGGTGGTCACGTGACACGATTTGTCCGTCCAATGTAATTTCTTCTAAGTCTTGAGGGATATTTCCTTTTTTAAAGTAAATCACTTTTGATTTTTCGGGGTTAATTTTAATTTTCCATCCTTTAAACCAGGATGAAATGTAATTAATGGCATTCTGTAGTTTATTTCTTGCATGATATGGATTAAGTGAGTGACATAAAAGTGCCGTGTCATCGGCATAGCATGCAGTGAGAATATTTTCAATATTATGAAGATCATTAATATATAAATTATAGAGAAGCGGGGAAATTACCGACCCCTGTGGTAAACCCGCGTGAATTTTTCTTGTGGTAGAATAAATATCTTGAATCTTAACTTGAAAAGTTCTGTTCTTTAAAATATCAGCGATTAGATGGATGATGGCAGGTGGGAAATTATAGTTCATCAGCTTGATGATAAGACCGTGATGCCAAACTTTATCGAAGGCTTTCTCTACATCCATAAAAATACTACTTCCTTTTTATTAAAATTTTCACCTATGAATTCTACGATTCGGGCGATCTGCTGAGTCGTTGAGAATCCCTGGCGAAATCCGAATTGATGGTCTTTGATGATGTTATTTTCATTAATAAAAGTGGTGAGTCGAGACTCGATAAGCCTTTCGAAAAGTTTGGCAATCGCAGGCAGAAGACTGATCGGTCTAAAGTTACTTGTGAGATTTCCAGCTTTGACAGGCTTTTTAATGACAGTTAGAATGGCGTGTTTCCAATTTTTTGGGAATGTATTAAGTCTTAAACATGCGTTAAAAATACTTGTAATAAGAACAATGCCTTTCCTTGGAAGGTATTGCAGGGCCTTATTAGTGATATTGTCATATCCAGATGCTTTCTTTGGATTAAGTTTCTTTATAATTTTCTGTATTTCTTTGGGAGAAGTCGGGTTGTTTTGATTTTAAGGATCTTTGCAGAGGAAATCGGCCACTGCGCGTTCATAGTTCTCAAACTTGAATATCTCGTAAGTCCGTTACAATTATGCGACTACAAACGCTGACGGTTTACGGAAGTTAGCGGGTCTCACGTGACTCGTGGCAACAATACGTCACAAACTATTTGTCTGGGTTACTATAAGTGGCTGTTTTCCACTTTTTTATGTGAATTTCGAGAAGTTTAATTTATAGAAAATCCTTAATATCATGATGTAAACAAACACCGATGGCAAAAAATTATTTGGTAACTACATCCATTACGTATTGATAAATGTTTCGACATGATTACATATAACTGCATTAATAACCAAATAAAACAAACATAGATTACAAATGCGTTATGTAATGGAGCATGTAACTAAAACTTCAGAATTGTAGAATCCGGAAGATTTTTTTTTTATGACATTTTGTCTGAATTTTCCGAGTTAGAAGTATAACAAAATACGAGCAGTGTTCTAATAATTTTTAAATCTTCATATTCTTTAATATTACTGCTGTTTTTGATAACATGATCATAACATAACTGATGATCATAACATCATTTAAAATAAAATCATTTAAAATAAAATCTAGTAATTCTGCTGAATACTGCTTTTCATGAAAGCACGAGAATATTTTAATGGGATTATTAAAGTATCTGTAATAAAGGAAAAAAAAAAGTAGGTTAGGAATAAACAGTAAGTAAAAGGAAGATTACTAATAATATATATTAACTATTGTATATATGTGTAATTTTGTGAATTGTGAAATAATGATATTTGTTCATTTTATAATTTAATAAATAAAAATTGTGAAAAAATTATATTTGTTCATTTTATAATTTAATAAATATTATGAAAAAGCTACGTACTTTTTAAAAAATCATTTGCACTTGTTTTTCATTATTGCATTTACGTTTTATTCATTATTTGAATCAATATATATAAGAATATAAGAGAATCGTATACATTTTACAAGTAAAATATTATACGCAGTATGAATGAAGATATGTTACTGTAAGATCCTAAAGTCTGGTAAATCCTAGGTTTTACCAGTAAAACCTAGCTTTTACCAAAGTAGCTTGTTAAAAGCTCGAAGTATGCTTTAATATGATTCCACTTCAGCCTTTGAGGTAAAACCGAGGAGTTACCAATGCCTTCTGGTAAAATCCTGAAACAAGGGATTTAAATCAACCTTGAATAAGCCTCCGCACACAAATTCCGTCATGACACTTTTCTGTTCCTGCCTCTCCTTATTTGCACCATTCGCAGTCTAACTTGGACATAATTTAAACAAATGTAAGCAGCTACGATTTAAAAAAGAAGAAGTTTGGGCGCAAGTGCAGAATCGCCCACTTATCGATGTTCACATGGACAAAGTCAAGGGAGTGCATAGTGCCAAGTTTGTGTAATTCTCTGATGTTATTTTAAGCAAAAATAGGTCGTTGTGTACATGGACATTGAGTTTGTGCAATTCTTAGACTTGTTATTTTCAAGTTGGCGATTTTGAGAAATGCGCTAAGCAGGGGTGATTCTGCACTTTCCCTGAAGTTTGTTTCCATTTTTACATACTTTGCTTTTTTTATTTTGCTGATGGGAAATGAGTGATGTTATGCGGAAAAAGATTATGACATTTTGTCTGAATTTGTAAAAAATAAGCCTGATAACTGCTTTTATTTAACAAGTGAGAAATATGTGATGGAGAAACAAACAGTTCATTACAGAAGGTTGAAACACTGTCGTATTCTAATTGGAGGAAAGGACAAACTTATAATATCACTATTTGCAAAAATCCTATATTATGTTACAACTGATGAAGGCTTCAACACAGCACTCATATTGCAATTGGCCATGGTGAAAGAACTTGCATGATTAAAGAACTGAATTGTAAGTACAAGAATGTAACAGTAGAACCTATTTTCACATATTTAAGACTATGCGAACCATGTCAGAAGAAACAAAAAAACTGTGAAAGATGGGATTGTAATTAAATCAGTTGTGCATAGTGAAATGAATTCTCGATGCCAAGTCAACCTAATAGATATGCAGTCCAATACTGATCATGATATGAAATTCATTTGAGTGCATCAAGATCATCTTACACAATTTGTCCTACTCCGAAGTTTACACAGTAGAAGAATTGTTGAAGTAGCATATCACTTTCTGGATATTTTCATAGCTTTTGAAGCCCTGAGCATTCTTCATTCTGATAATAGGAGGGAATTTTGCAACCAAATCAAATCATAAACAGTTTATGTGAAATGTGGAGTGATATAAAAATAGCTCACTGAAAACCGAGACACAGTCAGTCACAAAGTACTGTCGTCGAACCAAGATGTTGAGAACATGTTGGAAACAAATAAGATAGGAAATTGGTCAGAAGGATTAAAATTTGTTCAAAAATAAAAAAACAAAGCATATCAGGAGGGATTCAAATGTTCATCTTAATGAAGCTATCCTGTGATGTCCTGCAAAGTTGTCTTATGAAGCTAGGACTTGCTAACTCAGTTTTGCCACATAATTTGATTAGTAACATGACCACTGAACAGGATTTAAAAAAAAAGTTATAAGTATGTATTACTAATGAATGTGTGGTTAATACAGAAAATGGGAAAACTAATCTCGAATCAACAGTTGATTTAGAATTGCAAGATAATAATAATGCATATGAAAAATAATCAGACATAACAATGGAAGCAGATACTAAAGTTTGAATTGAAATGAAAGAACCAGATATATGCTCTGACACAACGGGTGCAATTATCAAGAAAACTCAAAATGTGAAAGTGTTTCGAGAGACAGTTAAGGAAGGACTTCAGAAGCAGGCAAAGAAGATGAAGACTGTGTCTACTAAAAACTTTCCGAAACCTACATTTGGACAAATACTTTTGGAAAAATGTTAAAATAAAAGTACCTGATATTGATAGATCAAAAATGGATCCAAAATCAATAATAGCCGTTATTAGAGATATTTAAGATGATGAGTTTTTATGTTTTTGATAGTAAGTTCGGTAAATTAAAATCGTTGTAAACAGGAAAGCAGTTTATTTTTTGTAAAGAAAAATTTTTTGAACATTGAAGAAGTTGGTATAGAAGAAGTAAGTATATGTGAAATAGTAGGAAAAAAAAAAAAAAATTTCTTTAGTTGGGGGACAAGGACTTAGAAAATGCAGCTGTTAAAAAAAGTGTACTACGAACATCTGTTTGTGCAAATCAGCTGATCTACTTTGTAAATCCAAATGCCATAACAATCAAACTTGTTGTAACAGGTAATAAAATGTATTAAAGTAGTAGTACTAAAGAAAAACATGCTACAGTTTTCTTATTTTTTTAGTTACGTGCTTATTTAACTCTATGTTGTGGTATTTCAATTCCTAGGTTTTTAATCTTTTTTTTTTTTTTTTTTCCTCGTTTTTAATCGTAGAACTTTGTATTTATCAAGTAATAAAACAGAAACTGCTTACAGTATCATCTGTATTCAGGCTTACAGTACTGGATATTAAGATCCTTCAAGATTCAGTGTTATTCAAGTTTGGCATGTTTGATAGTGAATACAAGTAAAATATGTTACGAATAAGAAATATTTGAATTTCAGTTATTATACTTGATACTCAAGTCATAAAAATGTTATTTATTCCTTCTTAGTTGAAATCATATTTTAGGATATTATGAGTTAAATTTCGTAAACTATATACTTAAAAAGAAAAACCTTTGAAAATTTGTCCTTAGGTGATAAAACAATATTAAAATATAGCATATAAGCATAAAATTAGAATTCAATAGCCAAGCCAGAATTTAAATTACTAAAGTTTAAAATGCTAAATTTAAATTACTGAAGTTTAAAATAGTGTGAAAAAAGTCTCATGTTATTTCGAGCTTCCCAATTATGTTTAAGTAGAGAATTCTTTGTTAGAGCAGGACAAAGAAGGAAGTGATCACTATCCATAAAGCCAGAATGGCAGAGATAATCAAGACTATTAAAAATTCCAGTCTTACTCATGTGGACAGCCCAGCAATGATATTCCACTGCTAATCAAAACACAACTATTGTATCTTCACAAGGGCACCAGTCTAGTAAATCATCAAAATCCTTGTTTTTCCCTCAATGTAAATTAAACAAAACCCTGCTGAATTTTAAGCTTCGTGGCTCAAAGTTTATCTGAGACATCTATGAAAGTCTAAGAATGTTGTTGAAACTTGAGTTGGAAATTTGTATCTCATGAGACATGCACAGTTGTCCAGTTCAGTATAAAAGTAACTCTTAGGGTTGTTTTTTTCAATGCCAGTCAAGGCGAAGAATCTGATTTTGCATTTGTTCCAATTTGTTCTTCAAATCCTCAAAGGCAGTTATTAATTGAGTGCTGGAATATTTCATAACAGTAAGTAGGTTTGTAAGTTGTAAATAAAGTGGAAGTCGCATATCCCCACCTTACTCCTGTTGTTTAATTACATTGAAAAAATTATTTATCCTTAACGTTAGTTCCTCCACCTATTAATTCCAAGACCAATTCCTATTTAAGACAATTACCATGTAGTTAAAAGTTTAGAAACAATGATTTCAATCATAATTCCTCCAATCCATTAATTCCAAGACAAATTTCTATTTAGGACAATTCCCATTTAGTTAAAAGTTTAGTATTGAGGCATATGGATATTATTATATAAAACTCCAAGTCAAAAGGCTTGTGACACAATACAAAAGTTATACAGGCAGGCTTTTCTGTTTCTATGCATGTTATTTAATTGGCACCAAGTACTCAAGTCTTCATGACATCATTTAATTAACTATTTCTGTGTACCTTTTTTGAGGATGGAAGACCATGTCACCAAATTTTCAGCATACATCAATACATTTACATCCCTATCTTCTAACATAAATATAAGGTTGTTGACATGTATATTACAAAGAAACAGCTGAACATAGTATCCTAGGGAAGACGGGACTGAAGTTGCTTGTGATGAGATATGAGTAAAGTGTAATGCAATATGTTGTGTTATTCATAACACAGTGCATTTATTATAAGACAGATCATTTAAAAAAATCATTATTTGAGTTTTGCATTTCTATTTTTTATTTTATTTTCTATTACTTGATTCTCCCTTTAAAACAACTGTAATAATAGAGATACAAGACTGAAATAATGATTTTGTTTCTTACCTGCTTTAAAATGAACACACTGTATGTCAGTGTTAGACTAATATTATATGGAACTAGAAGCATATCTTCTGACCTTCATTTCTTTCCAAATTCAGTACCAAGCATCATTTCATCATGTGGTGGAATATGCGAATTAAACTGTTGGTCATACAGGTATAATTCCACTGCGCTAATGCTGCAGCCATCCAAATTTTGATAGAGAACACCCCTGGGGATACATCTGAGTGTCTTCCATTCCTTCTTTCCAACAAGCTACTCTAATAATTTTGTGGTTCAAATGTTCGTTAAGTTCGTAAAAACGTTATTGATGCTTCTTCTAGCTTTTCCACCAAAATTTGCATTAGTGTTATCCTCACAATAGGCAATGATTTTATAGTTCAAATTATTATTTTTTAAAATAGTACTTATTGAATCAAAAATTATTTCTGAAGTTTCACCCGGCAGTGAAATAAAATCTAATATTCTAATTTTAATTTCTGTTTCTAGATCAAAAAGTTTAACAATTGTGGAAAATAATTTTAAATTTTTGTGGTTGGAAGCATCATAATATATGGATATAAATGTGCATTTAAAATCTAATTGTTTCTGCAATTGTGAAAACGAATATAGTGAAAAAACATTACAAATAATTGCTTCAGGTTTTGTCGTTGCTTCTGCAAATTTTTTGTCGTACAATGTTTTGATCATTTACGGTGTACAATCAATTGATCTGAAACTTTGATTGTGGTTTATAGTGTGGAAAGCAAATAGCCCTTGAGCTAATGCTAGCTGTTCCTCCATTAACAATAGATATTCCTTGACGAGACGTAACGACAATGATCGAACACCACTGAGTAAATCTAACTCGTTACATCGCCTATTTTAGTGTACTCTGCATACATTTTATGTGTTTTTTTTTATTTATGTATTTTTTATTTCTTTATGATTAATTTTGTTATATATTAATGATTTATTTTGTTATATATTTACTATAATAATTAATAAATAATAGGTAATATATTTCAACAGTGCATTTAAAATAAGAAATGCAGATGTTTTCTAAAAAAGCGGGACATTTTTAAAAATCTGTGGGGCACGGGATAGTCCTCCAAAAAGCAGGACTGTCCCACCAAAATCAGGACGTGTTATCGTAGTAATTTTGACATTAGTAATAATGAGAGCAATAATTGCATTGCTTTAGCATTTTTCTCTTCATAAAAGAAATTGAGTAATGTACTTCAACATTGATGTGATAAGATAGAATCCTTCTGTAAGTGATGCTAAAGAACTGAAAGATCTGCTAGAGAAAGGGGATAATTATTTTATTTTAGAAAATATTCACCAAATCATTGCATCAGGGACTTGAACAATGGAGATCATAATTAATTAATCATAGTGAAGAAAAAGACCATGCATTTTGCTTCTGTTTTAGCTGTTTTTCAGTAGTAAAAAATCACTCTCTTATGATGCATATAAGGACTTGGAGCATTTACATCTGCCTCTGAAAGGAAATAAAAGATATCTAAAAACCACCAGAAACCTCATGAGAGCTGGCACTAGAATCTGTGCTGTCACACCAGATGACACTATTTAGAAATAGGGGCCCACCAGCGGCCAAGCGGTAAAGTCGCTAAACACTGGTAGTTCGGTCCAAGGTTCGAATCCCGCAAATGGGTTGGCTGCATGGCCGAATTCGTGGTTTTACCCATGTGTAACGTGTATACGAGCCAGTTTCCTTTAGAAAGTCCTCCACAAAGGCATCCCTCCCCTTAGGCAGATAGCCTTCAAGGCTTTGCCATAGTTAAATAACCTAACCTAACATTTAGAAATAGTTGAGATTACAACAAGTGGGAAAAAAATCTAGTGTTGAAAAGGCCTAATCGTGAATCCCATAAGAAATGATTCACTTGTAATCTAAAATGAGAGACAGTAGATTCGATGCAATAAAATTATTAAATGTAGGCTTTAGTGTACAAAAGCATAGCAAAACATGTAATGGCCACTTCCCAAAGTTCAGCTGAACTTTTATATCCAAATTGTTACTGAAAATATCTAAAAGACTACTTTAAATTATTTCAGAAAAAAACATTAAAGTAAGTTGGTTTATTTTATTTCTGGGACTAAATAAAAGAAAATAATTTATGCAGAAAAGCATTAAAATATAATGATTTATTTTGTTTCTGAGAAGATAAAACAGAAGAAAAGTTATGCAGTCAGGAATGCTAAGTAATGCGACATATTTTTAGATAATACAGTCAAAAGTCGTTAATTCGGACACCCATAATCCGGAATGATCTATAATCCGGACCTCAAATCTACAAACTTTCTGCGCATGCGTCGTTTTGACGCATGCGCGTAAGACTTTACGGCTGCGAATATGCGTGTGCGCATGCGCATAATACGTTTACGCAAGCGCGTTTAATGTATAACGGATGGTATAAGCTAAGCTGAAATTGTCTAATTCAGGTAATGTTGCAGATTGCGTTGTTCCTTAATCTTCGAATTGGATCCGGCTTATTATTTTTTGCAGACTGTTACAGCAATTTTATAAAAGTAAGCTTGAACTTTCGATTATGTCAAATAGAATTTCCGATATATATTTACTAATATGTAAAGGATCTACAAAGCGAAAGTATGTTTCGAAGTCCATTAAACCAAAAGTGGAATTGCTGCAAAAAATGGATAAAGGCATATCCTTTGATTATCTAATCATTCCGAAATATGTTTATCAATTTCACGCTGCTCTGCGGGGGAAGGGAAACGACACGGCGCGCAATGAATTAGAAGTTTATCTGTCAGCACTATCCTTATCTTCAGGGCAGATGTTTTTATTTTATTTGTCTTATAATTCTTTACTAAATGTAGTATTTTATCTCGATGTACTCCGTCTTTGATATGATTTAAATCAAATTTCTCCTCATTATAATTCGCTTCCGATAGTGAAGAAAGTGACACAGAGGTTATTGAAAACGAAAAAATTTCGATTGACAAATTAGTCGGTATTCTCGACACAGCTATTATAGGACTTGACCAGCGGAACTTTGTAACTGAAGAAGAAATTATGTCTGTTTATAGAATTAAAGAGAAAGTATTATCACATAAAACAAAGCAACTTAAACAACTTACATTGAAAGAAATGTTTAATAAAAAAAAACAAATAAATATTATGTTTTTTTTTTTTTTTTTTTTTTTTTGTAAATTTTGATATCCTTTAGATCATAATTGTTCTTTATTTCATAAATTACGGTTTCATATTTTTAATTTTATAACTTCTGCATGCCATCTTACCAGATTTAAACTGATGATCTATAATCTGGAAAAATCGATAATCCGGAATCGCCGAAGTCCCGACGAGTCCGGAATAAAGACTTTTGACTGTATATAATTTAATTCTCCTTACCTTTATAGAACAAAAGCATCAATATTTTTTCCAGAAGGAATTTGATAGCTTAATTCATATTCTATACAGAGAATAGATGAAGATGTTTCATAATTTTTTATTATTTTAAGATTATAGAAGCTTCTCTTACTATCAGCAACAGTAACTGGGAATATTAGCCTTATTTCAGCTTCAAATTTCATTATGATTGAACTAGGCTGTAATTAGAGAATTATCTTCAAAAGATTTAAAGCAGTCTTACTGTCCAAATAACTGGTTTTTAAAGCTAGAAAGTTGTGATGAAATTTTTATTTGTATATCATTTAGGTATTTAAATGCTAAATTATAAGCTTCTTCACTTGGATAGCTTAAATTTTATTAATGTTAATTTTTCACTGATTAGAAAAAGTCAAAAGATAACTCGTTAAATTTACATATCTCAGTTTTTTTTTTTTTTTGTTTGTTTGTTTGTTTGTTGTTGTTGTAAGATTAAAACGTATATTACTTCTTTCATTTCTACTACGAGAATTCCCCCCCCTACAAAATTAGTTCTTTTATCAATTTATTACATTTTCACCTTCTCTTCAGATTAGGTTACTTATATTTAAAGCTAAATAACTAATTTCTAAAAAATGTTTTCAGAAATAATTTTATGTCTTCATTCTAATCAATGACAATCCCTCTTTTTTATATTTATATAAATAATTCAATTCAGTTGTAGATTGTCAGGATTTCTTTGATATGGGAGATGTGAAAAATTAGCAATGCCTTCGCCGGGACTCGAACCTAGACCTCTCGAATACGCACCGAGTGTACTACCATTACACCACGAAAGCATGCAGAAATGAGGGGGGAAAATACCTTAGGGAACCCAATCGCCAAATCCTGATGGCGAAGAATCATCATGCACCATCTTTTAGGTCGGGGCCACTGTAGAGTCATTAGGTTATTTTCGAGCAAGAGGATATGGGAAATGAGAAATACCCTCGTCAGGACTCGAACCTCGTCCTTTCGAATACGAAACGAGTGTGCTAACCGTTACATCACGAAGGCATGCTGAAAGGAGGGAGAATAACAAAGCAAAATAAAGGAAATTTTCTCCTGGGAAATTCGAAATGAAATTTAGAATGCAAAAGTGGGCTATTGTGGTAATAATTGGCAATTAAGAAAGCATTTTTAGATTTAAATATAAGCTACCAGATTATAAATAAAGGTACAGCAGTGTAAATAAAAACTGAATAGTAGAGTAAAGCAGAAGAATTATTGCTGATTCCATGGACAGATCCCGACTTTTTAAGGGGAATCATAATAACATACATATATATTGGGTTTTAACGAAACTTTCCCGCCACCGCAAATATCGTCTTCGCAAACATAATACGCTGGCGTGTTTAATCATATTTTGTCAAATGGTTTTTGGCATTTGAAAAAAAGAGATTTGTTTTAGAACACTCATAGAGATATTAGGTATTTTTTGGAAGCAGAACAAGGGAAAAATTAGCAAGCACCTTGGCCGGGAATCAAACCACAGACCTCTAGAATACTCGCCGAGTGTGCTGACCACTACACTACGAAGGCAGGAGAAATTCTTTATATACTCTCCCTTTTAAAGGGCGTCTGGGGTTTTAGGGGACCCAATCGCCAAATCCTGGGTGTGGAGAATCATCATCAACCACCCTTTTAGTTCGGGCGCCACTGTAGAGATATTAGGTATGTTTTGGGAGCAAGAGAAGTTAAAAATGAGCAACACCTTCGCCGGTAATCGAAGCACGGACCTATGGAATACGCGCCCAGCGTGCTGACCACTAAACTGCGAATGCATGCTAATAAGGCGGGAGAACTAGCTTATACACTGTGTTGTGAAATTTGTAAAAAATTATCGTTACTATTAAGTACAAGGTGTCTGAAATAGAACTATCACGCTACCAGATTAGAACCATCATTTACTTCCAATTCTGTTTCAAAAAATGAGCTACAAAATGTCACCAAATCATGTGCTACAACTTTAGGTACTAATGTCGTAACATATGACACTGTGAAGGTTTGGAACCGAAAGTTCAAAAACAAGGACTGGGCTCAAAAGCAGAGCGCTCTGGCAGGCCTACTGACGTTGATGAGGCCCACTTGCGAGAACTTGTAGAAGAAAATCAGTATAGAACTCATCGAGAGCTTGCTAAGGAGTTAGACGTTAGTCCCATATCCATTAGCCGCGCTATACGTCGCATAAACTTGACGTATAAGTTCAATCGCTGGGTGCCACATGAACTGTCTAAAAAAGATAAGGATATACGTGTTCGGGCCTGCACTAATCTGCTCGAATATCAACGCAAGGACAAAATTCTGGACCGGATCGTCACTTGTGATGAAAAGTGGATTTACTTCAATAACACAGGCCGAAAAGAGGGTTGTTCTGTGGCCTGTGAGCCCGTTGGCAGCGTCGCAAAGCGCAATTTGACTAACAAAAAGATACCTTCCAGAATACGTTGGCTCATGCGAGCAGTGTGTGGTCCGGCGTTGTACTGCTGACAGAGGGCATTGGCCACTCCCTGAAGGTACAGAAGTGTCAGCAGCCGCAGCACATGATCCACGTATCATTGGGCCGTCATAGTGCCTTGAATACGAACTAGAGGTGACCTAGAATCGTAAGCAGTTGGCCCCCAAACCATGATGTCGCGCAGTGGAGCGTTCCACAATTGCTGCCGGCATTGAACCTGTCTCCACATCGACGCCACACTCGTACGCGGAGACTATCATTGGAGAAACAGAAGCTTGTCTCATCCTGAGAACACGACCTTTGTGCCATTCCGTCGTCCACATCACTCGAGCACGGCACCATTGCAGACGTTGGAGTGTATGATGTGGGGTCAATTGCAGTTTCTTAGCGGACGCGACGAATGCAGGCCACTAGCCACCAATCGACGGCAAATAGCTCTGGTCGATATTGGAGCATGCAGGTTGTCTTGAACATGCTGCAGAATGGAGGTAGAAGTGACTTGCGAGTGCACCACCTCCTGTCGTCGAATGCGTCGGTCCATACGTGCTGACGTCACTCTGGCTGCACCGGCACCCGTCGAACTTGGCACATTTCCTTGTTCCAACCATCGTTGCCACAGCTGGTACTGTGGACGCATCAAGGTGTGTGTCAGCTGAGATTTGCCGTATGGACCAACCTGCCTTTCTCAGTCCGATCACCATGCCCCTCTTAAATTCTGCTGTAACTGCCTCCGTTGACGGCCTGGCATTCTCTGCTATTAGACGCGTCCTCTAAGATAAGAACAGATTTTGTACGATGATTTCCCTAGCAGAAATAACGGCACTAAAGTTGAACATTCTGCAGGTTCCTTCTCTTATATCTTTTTCAACGTGCGTTGGAGAGCTGCGCATTTCACATCATTCGCATAATTCGGTGAGGTGCGTCTACCCTGACATTTGCGTAATTTTTAGGCCTGTCCTGCTTGGTGCTGCATTTTCCAATGTTGGGTAATGTATTTTCTCTCATATCCTTGTTTTAAACAGTGCAGAATTTCGATTTTTGTACCGTTAGATAGGACGAAAAATAATATTCCAAATCAAGAGTTTTTGGAACTTCTAAAGTAATTTACCAAATTTGTACTTTAAAAAAAAAAAAAATCATTCAGTTTTTTTTTTTATTTTTTTTTTATTATGGCGTTATTCTTGATTGTGACGAATTTATGATTCGAAATATTTGATCCTTCGTTTTTAGCAACGTACAGTTTCAAGTGATGGGCATTTAATTTGCACACACATGTAGATTTCAGCAGGTAAATTAGGTACTAATTATGTTAACAGATGCGGGCTTGGAAGAGTTTGCCGCGTTTTAAAATATTTTGAATTTTTGGAGAGAGATTATTTTGCAATAAGACATTTTTAATCATCAAAGCGTTCCCTCAAAGCTATCGGCAAATAATGTTTAATTCTTAAATTTTATTTGAAATAAAACAGAGCCTGGTATATAACACAATTCAAAAAGGAAGAATTTCCATATTAAAAATTAAAGGGCCTGAAATAAAAATAGAATTTTTATCTTATACAAACATACACATATACAAAGTGATTAAAAAATATCAGCCAAAAATGAAAGGCAGAGAGAGGGGATGAAATAAAGAGATTTTGTAATGGAATATGTGTGCTTTGAGGGGATACAGGCCGTTGTTGAGCAGTAAGTAAAAGCGTTTAGCTGGCGAAAATCATCGTTACTCTTGCAGATTTGGAGCGGCATGCATCCCTAAAAAAACACGAAATTCGGCGGTAAAGCTCAGAACCAAGGATACTGCCTTGCGGGATACTGGATCTTATAGGTCTTTGAGTTGACTTTTCATTTCCTTGTGCAACGAAGAATGTACAGTTTTGCAAAAAAGAGAAGATCAGAAGAATAAGTTCTCTAGGAAGTCAGTCCTAGTTTGATAAGCTTGAAGATGAGCCTCTCATGGCAGAGGCGGTCAAATGCTTTTGCCACATCCAGCATAAGGAGCGCAACACTTATTGTGAAATGCAGATCCGACGAATTCAACAATTCTCACGAGTTGGCAAGTCATGCTAAGATTTTTTCTGAAGCCTTATTGATCGTTAGGTAAAAGATGAAAAGTATGGCTCGATTCTTGTAAGTATAATTCGTTCCTAAATTTTTCCTAGGCTGGATAACAGACTGATAGGTCGATATCCGTCAGGTTTGGGGAGAAGAAAGGTCTTTGCTTGATAACAGAGATCAGGAAAGTAATTTAGTGTGAAACAGGCGTTAAGTATGCTGGCAAATTTACTGATAATATTTCTGGGCAAGTTACGAAGCATTTTGTTGGTATCTTATAATGTCGTGAAAGAAAGGAGTGGCACTTAAAAACAAAGGCCATAAATTATTGATGGGTAATTTCTTTTCATCCCCCAAACTTTTTTTTAAATTTATTAAATGAAAATAAAACAAATGCATATTGAACTATTATTCTGTATAGGAAGCATATCCAAAATGATATAAGGGAAAAAATATCTGAATAGAGGAGAAACGAACAGTGCGTTTCACAAATGGGATGACAACCCTACGCTGGAAAAATAAGCTTGATATTTTCATGTTGATTCATATGCATAATCTAGTGGTTATACACTGACTACCAATAAGTATTTGGACACCTATGCAAATGACGATATCTGCGGTCCTAAGGTACGTCACGGACCCCGCAGGTATATATCGTGTAGGAAACAGCATCGGCTTTAGTCGCGTGCAAGATGCCTCGCAGTTCGGAGCTCTCTGATTTCGAGAAAGGTATAATTATCGGGTATCACAAATGTGGCCGATCCTTAAGGGACGTATCTAATGATCTGAAGTACATAGACAGTGGCCTATGTGATTAAGAAGTGCAAGGTGTGCGATGATTGTCGGAATGTGCCCCGAGTCGGCAGACCAACGAAACTGGAAGATAGAGACCGACGAATGCTGTCCAGAGAAATTCGGAAGAACCACACCCAACCAATGTCCCTCATCCGCGAGGAGTTTCTACAGGCATCCGGGAGTATTGTTTCAATGAATACCATCCGTAAGGAAGCACATTTGCTTGGTTTTAATGGTCGTGATGCTGCCCATAAGCCTTTGATCACAAAGTCCAACTGCGCTGTTCGGTTAATGTGGTGCAAAGCACATCGAAATTGAACCGTAGATCAGTGGAAACGGGTTCTTTGGAGTGACGAATCAAGGTTCACCCTTTACCGTTCGGATGGCAGGGTCTGGGTCTGGCGTCTACCTGGAGAACGTCTCCTGCCAGAATGCATTGTGCCAACAGTCAAGTTCGGCGGAGGTGGAATTATGGTCTGGGGGTGTTTCTCCTGGTATGGGCTGGGACCCTTGGTCCCCATTCATGGTAAGCTCAACTCCGATGCCTACTGCACTATTTTGGATGATAATGTGCTTCCTACGTTGTGGCAGTTTTACGGGTTGGACCCCTGTTACATTCAGGACAATGCCAGTTGTCATGTTTCGACGTTAACCAAGGCTTGGTATGGTGCCAATGGAGTTCATCGAATGGACTGGCCTGCCAAGAGTCCAGACCTGAACCCTATCGAAAACCTCTGGGACGAGTTGCATCGCCGAATTCAGGGGTGCAATACCCGTGCAAAATTGGCGAAGGAACTTCTATGTCTTCTCCAAGCCGAGTGGAAGAATATACCACTAGCTGTCATACAAAGACTTGTGAAAAGTATGCCCTGGAGGGTCCATGCTGTAATTACCTCTCGTGGAGGCTCTACCAATTATTGATTTTGAATAAAATTATTTTTTCTTTTCTATCACAGGAGTCCAAATACTTATTGGTAGTCAGTGTAGCTGCTGGGAAGTCAAAACTCGAAATTGCAGCTTGTTGCTTTTCCCTCGTGTCTAACGTGATTTATAAGCCGCTTTCTCTCGAAGTCTTCGACGAACTTAAAAGTTAAATTAATTAATTAAAGAAATTCGAGGACTGTCTGTGTGGGAAGAGATGCCATCGTAGAAGACTTCCTAAGGAAAGCAGGCACACATTCACGTTTTATATGAGGAAAGCCATGAAACCTTTCATGTTCGCCTGAATTTTAACCCCGGTTGACCTACCAGTGTTCAGCGATCTTACCACTCTTTCGCTGGTGGGTTCCTCCACAAAAGTATCCATATTTTAGGCAACTAGCAATGAACTTCTGAAAAGTAATGAGCAGATTTTAACGAAATTTGTTATGAATATACATTTATAACAGAGAAAGAGATGTACTATTCAAAAATCATATCATATATGCGCGATTGTCAATAAAGTTCACGGTGCAAGGATGTCGAAAATCCACGTTGTGATATCGAACTAAAAATAAGTGTAATATGGGCTATGTGTCCCTCTCACAGCCAAACAGGTCGCGCAAGGTGACGCCATACTGGACATGAGGCAGTTAAGGAATCCCTGTGTCAGGCGATCCCACTTCTACAGCAAGGCAGTTTTCAACTTCGCTTTAGTTCTTGGAGGGGGAAATGGCGAGATTAAACTGGACTACCAAAAGCGTCGTCGAAGACATGTTTTATAGGATTAAGGTGAGGACATCTAGCTGGCCAGTCTATGTTGACAAATATACTTACTTTACTTTACAAGTAATGGTTGACTAGCTGAGCCCTTTATAGACGACCGTTATCGTTTATTAACAGGAACCCACCACCAACTGCGCTCCTGGAAAGTCGAAAAGAGAGCTCTAAGGTCTCTCTGTACCTTGTAATAGTCTGGAAGCATTTGTCAAACACATGCAGGGTGTGTGGCTATTCAACATAATGCCTGTTCAAACCATTACACTTCCACAACCATAATGATCTTTTTTCTGATGAAGAGGGGGTGGTATCTTGTTGCATACTCTCTCCAGATAAAGATACGCTAAGAATTATTTCCCCCGGATGAATCGCGGCTCACCTGTGAAAAAGCACGCTGCTCCGCTGAAATCTGGCTCAAGGCACGTGTCATCTATACTATGCTAAACATGCTCTCTTCCGTGCTGCAGTGAGCAGAACGCAACCAGAGATTTTCCTGGCATACACCCCTATCTCAGGAAGCTTTGAGGCAACTGTAGACCGTAAACCTCGAGTTACATTGACAGCACACATCTCACGTAACAGCTGTAGCGGTCCTGTGTCGCCACCCTAAATGTGCTAAATTATGATTCTTTCATTGTTTTAAATGTTTGTGGACCTTGTCCAGGTCTTCTTGATATAGATCCATTGTGTACTTCTCGGAAGTGCATATAAAATAGGAACGATATAGATCCATTGTACTGAAACTACTTCCGGAAACTGCAAATGACACTGGACTTTACATTGCAGCCATCTGCGCTTTTGACTGTCCTATCTCCAATCTACTGATAATCCCCCCTTATTCCATCATCTATACATTCTTGGCTACTAATTTTACCTTTTATGTCATAAAATTTACCCCCACTCTTGCGAGAAACACAGCAAATGTTGTGAAGAAGTACAAGTACACAAATCGCCGAAAACCCTTCGTGCGGCCTAGGTACCCTCCGCAGATATGCGTACGCTTTATATTCGACATGTTTCATCATAATTCTTTAGAGCCATAATTAGTATCTTTGGTTCAATACTTTTTGTAAAAATAGACATAATTTGCAAATTTTCTTAATTTTGCACTTCAGTGTAGTTATGCCAAGGCCATCTTAACGCATGTGTCCGCTGAGGAACACATGCGTAACCTCAAGTGCATACGCCCTATAGCCCCAAGTGCGTAAGGGCCCTATGCTTATGCATTTATATTTCACTTACATTTCATTTTTCTGAGCAGTGGCTAGCTACATATCTCTTCAGGTGTCAAACTGATGTTAATAAATTTTAGAATGTTTTTCATTCTGTAAATTTTACTACTTTCATGGAGAAAGCACAAATAACCACTATAATGGTTTGGTTTATTAGATTACGGCAAAGTACTCGAGGGCTATCTGCCTTAAGGGAGGGATGCCTTCATGGAGGACTTTTTATGGGAAACTAGCTCGTATACACGTTACACGTGGGGAAAACCACGAAAACGCCCATGCAGCCAGCCTGTTCGCGGGATTCGAACCTCGGACCGAACTACCAGTGTTCAGCGGCGTTAGCGGGCCCCTATAATGACTCTTCTCATTAGGGAACAGTAATAAAGGAGCGCAGAAAAGTGATTTGGATCATGCCTTTCTAAAGGGCTTTACAACCTTTTTTTCGCTGTTCTAAAGGATGTTTTCCACGAAAAAGCGCGAATTAGGGAACTCAACAACATGTTTCAGCTGTTTTTAGAATGATGTCTGTTTGTGTGTGAAAATTTTTTCATCAACAATAACGCTTGCTGGAACTTCCAAAAATTCCCATTTTCCATATTTAAGCTTTCTACACTCATACATAAAGAGTTGATTAGATTTTGGGCAAAATTGGACAACTAGAAGTGGTACTTTGCTTGAAGCTCATAAGGCCTGTTTACACTACTTATACAACCAAGAGCAAAACTTGTCAGCAGTCAATGTGTGAATGACATTTTTACAAATTTGAAAATGTGCATATAAAGCATATTTTTATTACCCATTTATTAATTTTTAATTAAATCATTAATTGTAATCCATTTAATTAGATTAGCTTAAAATATCTTTCTTTTAATGGAAAAAAATTCTTTTGCAAGCTGTATTGGAACTTAGTATAAAAAAAGATATAAAGTAAAAAAAAGATATGAATGGGTGCATTAAATACAAAGTAATGCTTTTTGCTTTAATAATAAGCAAAAACCACTACTTTGTATTTAATGCTCCCATTCATATCTTTTTTAATTTTACAGTTTTTCTCCATACTATATCAAATCTGCATCTTCTTACTTTCCAGTTTTGGCATTTAAGACTTTTATATCAATGGGAACAACTCGATTTTTCTTAATATTAATACACTGGAAGTGATACTTTTAACACTTGGAACAAGCTTTTGTAAAAAGACAAGAGAAACTTCTGAAATTTGGTATTTAAAATAGGTACGTGATTGAGAACAACATATTATATTTATAAGCATTAAATGTATTTTGGAATTGTGCTAAATGCTATGAGAATAAATTCATTATGAAGCAATTAAATGTATTAGCCTTAGTCCATAATTTCATATTTATTTCACTTTTCCAATAAAAATGCTTCCACCAAATGTTACTGTTATGTGTTATTTTTAAGGATACAATTTAGCAACTATACAAAGAAATGGACTGACATAGTTGACACTATATTGAGAATTTTAAAGATTTAAAAAAATATATGATTAAGTCATTGATTTGTGAATCCGAAACCATATATGACCACAGGTTGACTTCATGTATCATTTTTTTTTTTTATATTTGATGGGAAGAATGAATACTAAAAAATGACTAGTGTTTATAATTAAGACTGAGCCATAAAGTTAACAAATTAATTAGATTTCATTTATAAATGATCAACTAGATACTGATAGTTCACTTAAAGTTCGTTACTATTCTGTCAATTCCACATCTCAAAATGGTTAGAGATGTGCTGGCCACATTTCTTAAATCTGAGGAATATTTAGTTGCAATATTTGAAAATAACAGAAATCTGGAATAAAAACAAGTGAAACATATCATCCATCTTCTGTGAAATATACCATCTGCTTTTTTAACAATTAACAAGAATTCAAATGTAACTTTACCAGATGTTCTTTAAATTCTATATGGGGAACATATTTTTATATGTCCTAAAAGCAATTATTTTCTGAAAGCTTTACAAATATATTGCACAGTCAATCACAAAGACAATTGCCATTGGGACTTAATCTCTTCTTATACTGGCATGGCATCCATCCATATAAGAGATCATTCCGCTACCATGCAACTAAAAAAAAAATTATTTCAACAAAAAAGTGTTTTAAAGCATAAAAAAAAATGTTACATAAAGACAATAAAACTTAAATTTATAATTTCACTTTTAATGTTACACAAAATTTAAATCCTTAATAACAGCACAATCAAGATTAAACATCCTGTTACATTAAAAACTTCATTAATATCTAATTCATCAATCATCTGTATATTTTGTATGTAATCAGCCTTTATGAAACCAAATTAAAAACTTCATTAATATCTAATTCATCAATCATCTGTATATTTTGTATGTAATCAGCCTTTACGAAACCAGTCATACAAAAAGAAATTCCCAATAAGTTACCGAAAAACAGAAATCTGGTTTTCATATAAAAAGCAGGAAATTATGCTTAATTCTTTTCAGTCATTTCCTAAAATATACTTGAAAATTCCAGAACAAGTTACAATAGGTTCCTGGATAAAAGACCACTGGACAAATCCCATTGTGATACTTGCCCGTGCAACAAATACCTATGTTGATAGCAGCCAGTGACACACTTATGAATATAATTTACTTAAATAATTATTAAATACAGCAATATTATATATCCATAACACTTAAATGTTAAAATACAGTAAAAGCTGGACTATCAACTAACTGGAAAATTTTTAATTTCAGAAAATTTAAGTGACATATAAAGCAGGGACAGGCCTCCAGAAACCCTGCTGATAACTTCTTAATTGTGAACAGATTTACATTTACACACCTTTCTTACATTCCCTCTTTCCCACTGTTATATCATGGAGGTAGGAAGTAAGAAGGAGTTGCCCTAAACAAGTTTCTCCGTACCCTGCTCTGAAGCACCGGCGATCCCTACGTGGTGACCAAAACATTGGGTCATTTACCATTGAGTTCTATGGGATTTGACGCGTTCGGGTGTAAATATTTTGTAATTACGTCACAAATATACATATAAAATGTATATATTTTCTTTTTCTACAACACTTCAGAGTCCTAAGTATGTGAAAACAACATATTTTTAAACAACATTTCATTCTGAACGGAATTAAATGCTATACTTTTCTCAGAATGGTTTAATTTGAATGAAATATTTTCACAAGTTTTCGTTAATTACATTAGAAAAAAAAATTAAGTTAGTTCGATTTTATTCGGTTAAGGTACAAAAATTAAGATCAAAGTTAATTGTATTATTAATATTAAAATTATGCATTATTTCTTTTCTATTTATAGAGCTTCTTCCTAAAATACTTTCTTAAATATGACATGATTTTTTGGCTTCTTTTAAATCGAAAAATGTAAGTCAATTTATAATTGATGCTCTATTCGGTTCATTTTAAATTAGAGAATTATTAGGAAAATAGTATTTGACTTTCTCTGAACATTTCTGAAAGGGAATAAAATAAGTTTTTTTTTTTTTTAAAGTATTATTTAAAACTTGTAACTGAGTTATTATAAAATGTAAAGGGAATAATTCTTTTAATTATACTTATCAGATTTTTTTCTTTTTACCCATCATTTCAACAATACATATTCCAAAACTCTTTATTACGTTCTTAAGTGCGCATCTCATAGCATTTGCTTTACAATACCTTTTAACAGATTGCTTTCCAATACGAACAATTCTTGCTTAAATAGTTTTATAACGTATTTGTCAACAGGATTTCAATTTATGTTTACAATTCAATATTCAGGTTATTATATATTTAGATAAGTATTTTGTCAAAGGCAGATACATGCTTTTTGCAAGCACATGCATAAATACCCATACATATTTCCTATTTATCATTTCCGGCATGTGCAAATCTTTAATTTCTGTGCATTCACTATATTTTTCGTGTAAAGTACTTTACACTAATTTAGCATACACCCGAAAGTTTTACATAAAAAATATATATGAATATAATTTGAATGAAAATTATAAGTATTATTTTTAATACCCACTCAAAGGTCAGTTTTTCTTCAAAATTCCCCCACGATGGCATCTCTCTCTTTAGGCAGATAGCCCTTGCATGCGTTACTCTATTTAAAAACTTAATCTGACCTATGTGCCTAATTACAAATATTTTAACATACATAATTTTATATTTACATTTAGCCATCAAGTTTCAAACTTTTCAAATCTTCTAGAAAATAAATTTTGGCAGATCTCTTTTAGCAATTTTCTTAAAATCTATATTTTTGTAGTGCAACAGCTTAGAATTTTATAAAACAAATTCATAATCAAAATCGCTGTTGTTAGTTATCGAAAAATAACCAAGATGTGATTTTTGCGTAAATGTCACTAAACTATACAAATTGCTATTATCCATCCCACTATAAATGTTTCTTTCATGCGAAAGTGTCCCTTTTTCGATTTCTATGGAACTGTCGTGTGTCGAAATACTATCAGAATTTTGTCAAGGGAGCTTCTGAATGTAAACAAAAAACACTGGGTCTGGTGACCCAAGCTTCAAAGCAGTGCTTCACTTCTAGCGCGGAATGGCCCCTCCTCCCTTTCCTACCTCCATGTGTTATATCCATGGTACTGTTCTAAGAATTCCTCCAGAGAATAGGCCTCACCCAAGGCTAACAGTAACTATAATAGTCCTTATTGTTGGCTCTGATTCTTCTCACCAGTTGTGGGAAGTTACACAGTTCAGTTCCCATTAGAAGTCCTTTGTTACTACTAGAGGGGAACATAGATTTCTTGTGGTGAGCAAAAAGGACCAAGGTCACTGCATAGAGTGGAATTTGGAAGTGCACTTGAACACAGGTGTTCTATCAGAAATTGTTTTCACCTGTTTTACTAACAGATTTTTCATTAAATTGGTCCTCAAGTTGAATAGGCTATAGGTAACAATTTCTAAACATCTTTTAGTGTGACAGGAAATTAATATTGTATCTATTTTGATTAATTATCCATCTACTGACTGAAAATCTTTGCCAGAACTTGACTGCAAAAATGGAAGATTCTTCAACATATAAAAAACAAACTAATTAAGTTTTGAAAAAGGTGAAAACAAGCAAAATTTAATGAAAGACTTTAGCATCGGATTAATTATAATTTATGACATTAAACTGGGAAAAAAATGAATGAACAATGGTGATACAAAGTGCAAAATTATCATACAAAATTTAAGTTTTTGATATGCTACATCCTTAACTTGAATCATGATATTAAATAAAAATTGGCCATTTTCTTTAAGCTCCCACTGGAATGAATGGTGCAAATTTGGCAACATCTCCTTTAATTTTCATGATGACATTTAATAAGAAGATATTTTAATTTCATATGCCAAAAGCATAGCAAATACATACAAATTTATGTGTGAAGTTTTTTTTAAATGTTACATAATTAATTGTAGGCTTTTGATTAGAAGCTGATAACAAATAAGAAGACAGTTTTTATAGTATTAGACCTGAAATTTCTTTCTCCATTAACAGGACTTTTTGCCAATTGCATTTTATATATTATTATCCGGAAATTTTATTTATCAAGAATTTGCATATCCCAAGCATTTCATAGTCCATCTCTTACTGTGTAATATATACGAGAGTCAAAATATGTATTATCATAGTAGTAAATGTGCTAATGAAATAGCAATAAAATCATAAACTTAATTACTGTAGTTAAACCGATTTTTACCATTTCATTGAAATTTTATTATCATTTTCACATATTCCTTTAGTTAGGGATAGATTTTTTTTTTGTTCCTTAGTTAGGGATAGATAAAAGAGAAATCTTAAAAATTGCATCCCTGACGCTTACTGAATATACAAATTTTTAGTAAATGTGCAAATAAAATAGCAATAAAATCATACAAACTTAATTACTGCAGTTAAACCAAATTTTACCATTTCATTGAAATTTAATTATTTTCACAAAATATTTTAGTTAGGGATAGATTTTTTTTTGTTGCCTACATAAAAGAGAAAGCTTAAAAATTACATCCCTGATGCTTACTGAATATACAAATTTTATTTCATTTATGTACTAAATTTTTTGATATTTCAATCTTCACTTAAGTTACATGCTCAGATTTATTTTGAAAGGAAGAATGCCTGGAAGTAAATAATTTTACATTTTATTCAAGTTGGCTCAATCTTGAAGGAAATAATTCTTAATATTTCTTCTTTATTACCTATTGCTATGTAACACTTAAAGAAGCGTTTTTTTGCGATTCTTATTTTAAAGTTATTTGGGAAAATGCTTTCAGTTTACTTACACAGAGCATATTTCTTCATACCCTATGTATACATGAACTGATTTATTAGCTTAAAAAACTGATCCAATATACATTCTTCCACTTATGGAATTTTTCAAAATAAGATGAAGACTGACTCCAAGACATTGAGGATTTTGATTAAAAAAATAACTTTTTCTATAGCTCCCAGAGAGAAAAATCTCCAATCAGCAAAATATGCACTGATCTGTTAAAAAAAATTCTATCTATGTTCGAACTTTGCAAAAGTTAATGTTTAATTGATTAACAGAACAGGGCATTGTAATGGCTTAAGCTATTGTATCGACCACCACAACATTCTGAGAAAAAGAATGGTGGCTTTGAAAGTTCCCATGGACAGAGCATTTCTTAACGAATTCTCAGAAAGAAAGTGACCAGCAGCCACAAAACAAACTCAAGTTTTTTTTCCTCTTATAGTTATCTGAAGGGAGACATTGTTCTGTTCCCTTTCATCAGTTTATAGGTGCATTGAATACATTTCCTTCTTAGAAAAATAAAAATAGAATTCTATTAAAAGGAATGAATTTACTCATTAACATATTTAAAATGGAATTAAAAGCGAAGTGCAATCAACAAACCAAGTAATTATTGTCCTGACCAGAAATTAGTAGTGTGAATATTTTATAATTAATAGATGCGAAAGAGTTTCATCTTTTTCTCCAGTAAAAATCAAGATTTAAAAAGCTGTTCAGTAAAATTATTCAAATTGCTCATAAAAAACAGAAACTGGTCATTCTATCAAACTTGAAATGCAATCTTCAAATCGGAATATATAATTCTTATAAGAGCAAGTTTTATTTTCTTACCTGAAAAAATTGCTTTATGACACTTCTGCCTTTGATTATTTAAAAACAATGCAAACTTTGTAAAAACAAGTGTACAAAAACATATTCTCATAAGACAAAAATGAAAATTTAACATTAAGAATGTATGAAAAAGAAATTTTACATGTACATTAAATATATTTATGTAAATAAAATTTAAAAAGTAAATTCTTCTAGCTATTGTATATGTGCTAAAGTGATACTTTGGTTCCTTTGCTAAGTAGTATAAACACAAAGTAAAGATTCAATTCTAATTTAAAAAGTAAAAACATAAAATATATGAAATAATAGTTAAGAAAATTAGAAAGCTTAACTTGATTTAAACTTAAAAGTTAATATGTAGAATAAAGTTTAAGCTATCTCGAAACACATTAGAAAAAATACTACCCCCCCCAAAAAACTACAGCTAAGCAGCGTCGCCTTGCATTTTTCCATTTACCGCTGCTTAGTAGTAGTTTTTGTTTTTCAACATTTTTTGTAGTATTTTTTCTAATATGTTTTGAGATAGCTTAAACTTTATTCTACATACATATAAACTTTAAACTTTGAATCAAGTTAAGCTTTCACCATTTTTTAATTTTCTTAATTAGTATTTCATATATTTTGAGTTTTTACTTTTTGAATTACAATTGGATCTTTACTTTGTGTTTATACTACTTTGCAAAGGAACCGAAGTATCACTTTAGATCATAGGCAATAGCTAGAAGAATTTACTTTTGTCGCATAGGCAATAACCACAGTGGGTTTATTTTTGGTGCTTTTATCCTCCGGTCACTGTTAAAAGGTTATAGTACTAGAAAAGCATAAAAACAGTATTTTAACACATAACACATTGTGAAAATCTAACTTAAGCATTAACTATAAAGAATACTTAAATTTTTTTTTTTTTTCAAATCCATTGAGACAATATAAAAATACACAGGTTTCCATGCCACCCAAGAGGTACTGTGCAAGCTCATTACCATGCTGGTTCCCCTAAACTAACATTTTTACATAGCTGCTCTTTTGGTAACGTCAATTCTGAACATTCAAAGAAAATTATATCAGCTAGTTGAAAGAAAAGGCCTATATAAAAACTATGTTACAAGGCTTTAAACAGCCAATTTTGAAGCTAAGTACCATCAAGTGTTACTAAAAATAACAAGACAAGACCAATTTAATACGGGAAATACATTTCAGAATTAAATTTTACAAACACTCAATTCAAGGTTTAAAGCAAGAAAATTCATACTAAATGCAGTCTTTGAATTTACAAGTTACGACAGTAAAATATATAAAAAAGCTTAGGGCACAGGAAACACAAGATAAAATACTACCTACGTGAGTTTAATGATATATCAATAGGTCAGAAAACAAAAATTAAATAATATTTAAAACAAATGAATTATATATTTTCACAATCTCTCCACCTAATTGTGTAAAAATAAATTTCCTAAATTCATATGAATTGAAAGCCTGTTTAACATCTAAATTTCTGCTAATGTGATAGGCATAACAACAAATGAATACTCCACAACTCATGCCATCATTCTGAATAGCGTGATTGGGAAACGAACAATACCAATTATCACATATATCTAAAACATTATTAAGGATACTTTGCCACAAATGAATTAATGAATACACAGAATTTTGAACGGCATTAAAACCAAGTGGATCATAAAACTGAAACATTCTATCTTTGCAACAAGTAAAACCCAATGATTATTATTGATAAGAGCTGGAATAAAAAAGAAATCAACAGATGCAAAATCAGCTTTTTCCCATACATTTTGAGTTTTATTACCTGACTGAAAAAATGGTGTATGGTAACATTTGGCAGCTATGGAAGAAGTATTATGAAGAATGGTAAAAAAAAAAGCATCAATAATATTGTCACTAAGCCAGCCAAGCTGAAAACTATTATTTACAGCCTTCAGGGCTAAAATTTCTTCATTTGAAATATAAGGATCAAGAGATTTTATATCGAGAAATGTTAGAAGTGTTTCCCCAGCTCGCAGAACACATTTTGAAATATCGGATACATTAAGCTCAGAGGTAAAAGAATTATATTTAAGTAAATTGCTACCCTTAACCTTAATTGTGGTATCCTGTGATGATTTATGATCATTCACATTAATATTATTTGATAACCCTAACAAACCTTCCTTGACATTTTTTTTTATTATAAGTATCGGGATAATCTAGAATTTTACGTTTTATACCTTTCACAGATGTTGTACGAAACAGAGTTTGACGTGATAATTTTAAATTTGGAGCAACCTGAGTAAATGGCATTTTATCAGAAAAATCTTTCAAATGGTTTGATTTTATTGCACCTTTACAATTAGAAACTATATCTTTTAAATTCTTTGTTATACTAGGTATTAATATCTTTTGGATTGTCGGATGCGGCAACATAACTAATAATTCAGACATTAAAGTCTTACAAGTGTTAATTTTAGGTTCAGTGTTACACACAACAGTATCTGAAATAGCATTAGATTTTTTAATCAATTCTAGAGGGGAGGAGTTTTCTGCTTTAAGGATATCTGTTGCAATTACAGAAGGACTTGGTTGCCTGCATGTAATTGAGTGTATTTTATGTACGTGTTTACATAGTGTGCTGAAGTCTGGACAATTACAATTATATAAATGATGACACAGATTTAGACAGGAGAGGTTAATACACTTTGAATAACAATGATCTGTTTCTGAATATAGTTCATGCAACTGCTTAACTGTATATTGAATATTTTTACGTGTCTGTGATTTTATAGACCACAAACAAGAATGTGTTTCTGTTACATCACTATCAGGTATTTTCATTCCAGATTCATGTCATTTATTATAAGTTGGCTGGTAGATGCTCTCTTTACAGTAATTTCAACTTTATACTTATAAGCCATGTAAATATCTTCTTCAATTTTTAAAAGCACATTAATTAAATTATCGAGGCGTCTGTTAAATTTACATTTTAAGTACATAGTTTTCAATTTATTGTGAAATGACTCGCAATACATGTTAGTATCTGTGAATGCATGAGGGAAGTTTCTGTATGCCATTGACCACCATTCATACAGACTTGCTCGGCAATAATAATACTCCTCAAAATAATTTACAAACGATGGTGCAACAGCTCGAAACTTTTGAAAGAAATTATCCATCATAGAAATAAATAAAGAAAAATTAGTTTCTTCAAGCAATATAACTAAATTAAAATAAATTTCATCCCTAAGTTTTTGACTTGAAACCATTCGAAATAAACTACGTTGCCATGCCATTTACATAGTATATGTTTAATACCTGGACCAAATGGTTTCTCAAATGCAGGATGTGTAGTTTTATCATCATCTGTCATTAAACAATTAATATTAAGCTCAGGTATTACACATTTGATACTAAGAAATAAATTGTACATCGTATCCTGATCCAACTGATTTGAAATAAAATGTGCTACGGGGTAAACACTACCAAATTCATTTGGGACAATTAAATTTAGCAAATAAAAATCATACTGATTTGTTTTGTGAGTAGAATCTATACATAAAATCCTGCTACAACCTTTAATCATCATTTCTTTTTGCTCCTTTGTCTGCAATCCTAGTGCAAAAGACAGAGTGTTAAGGCCTTTCGGACCATACAATGTTGGTTTTCCTTGAGGTTTGTAAATAAGAATAGGGTCATACGATTCCTGCCTAAGTTTCTCAACTATGGCAGCAACAGAAAGTGAATCATCACTAAGAGAAGAAATCATTACACGCTTTACATAGTAATTTATAGTCCTACATGTTACAAAATTATCTTTAATACTTAAGCTCTCTCTATTATTACGTGATCCACTTCCATCTCAGATAAATTCTTGAATTTGATCGGTCGAAACACCTAACTGAGCATAAGTTTTGATTTGATCACGACAATTCTGACTAAGCTGTTGAAATTTGGTATTTTCAAACGACAGCTAATGATTGTGACCTGAATAAAAAATAGCTGTCGCAAGATCTTGTTCCTCAGAAACTAAAATTCTGGATGGACATCTGAAGCCTAATGGTAAAGAACCTTTAAGATTTTTTCTACTTGAAATTGGCACTGGTTTTTTTTTTTTTTTTTTTTTTTGTGTTACAGTGAAGTGACAACAATAATAATGGTATGCTTTATTAACTTTATGTTTACTCCCAGAACACTTCTTAAAAGAACTGAATGTTTCCTTAGAATGACATTCTAACCACAGCTGAAACTCCACCATTGATGAAAATGTAAGCTCCTTCACATCCATCTCATAATTGTGAAATTCAGCCAAATGTTTATTATGATCACTAATAAACTGGAAGGATGCCTTGCAATCAGGAAAATCACACAGTTTACGAATATTTAAATTATTTTTAGAACAGCAAAACTTCTTATGATGAAAAAGGTTACTGCGGGTTTTACGGTATATTTCACAGTTATCACAAATATATGATTTTGAATCAATTTCAGAAGACACAGATTTACACCTTTTTTTATGATTAAAAAATGACCATCTTGAAGCATATGACTTCATGCACACCTCGCACGTTCTTGGATATTTATTTTCTATTTCATCATTCTTTATGGTAGTACATAAATTATCCTTATTTAAAATTTTACTGTTACGTTTGTGTCTTGATAAAGTTTCTTTACAAGACAAATCTTTCTTACAACATGGACAAATTATAGTCTTTATATCTGGGTTAACAGAGGTAATAACTTTGCAGTTTTCTTCAACATACCCATTTTCAGATTTCTGTACATTACTTTCACCCTGATTAGAATCATTTGCACCCCCAAACTTAATGTTAGAGCATTCTGAATAATTTTTAAGAATAGAAAACTTGTTAAAATGAAAATATGGATGGTAAGAATTAAAATTTGCACAAGAACCAACAACTGATGGGCAAGTATTGGAATTGGTGACAAGCTGAGTAGATGAAACAGAGCCTAAAAAACCAGTAGGCTGAGAAGTGACTAACGACATAAAAGAAAATTTAGATACAGATATAGTAGCCTTCTGCAAATCTGAATCAGAGCAAACAAATGAAACCTTAAAAACTGGAAAATTCAACATGGAAGTACAAGAATTGAAATTGATACCAAGATGAGATGATGATGAATTGGAATCCAAAGAGCCTGCAGGTTGAGATGATAATACTAGAAAATCCATGTTTTAAAACATCTGAGTAAAGTGGCTTAGGAGGTGGATCCAAAAAATTTACACTAGTGCCAAGTGAATATTCAAGAAGTGGAAAATCTGATAAACTCGGAATACTGGGATTAGTATTCAAAACACAGCTAGTAAAACATCTGAATAAAGCAGTTTAGAAGAAGAAACATGGCACAAAAAATCTCTAGAATTACAAACCCGAACACTGGAAACTAAAGAACGTTTCACAACATCTGAAAAGAAAACAGAACACCAAGATTACTACCCAAATGAGTACTCAGAACAGAAGGAATACTGGTTAATGCTGGGAAACTGCTAAGGGATGTAGAACAAAATGGTGCACTTACCTCTGCAACAGTCAAACTTATCCTGATATCTTTTACAAAAATTTTCCCCAGCTGCTGATTACCTCTCCGATTTAGGTGTAAACCGTCTCTGGATAAACAAGTACTCCAAGAATAGTCAAAAGAGCTGCAAAAGAAAAACCCATCTTTACCTTCGTATGTTGCGAGAAATCTTGAATTTATGTTTAGTATCTTCCTATTAAGTTCTTGTAGGGATACGTGTTACAATCTCGATATAAATCCGGGCATCGTGGGAGAACACCTGAAAACAGAATGACCTTCAGGTTTAATCGTTCAATTCCCTTATATAGACAACCATATTTACGATGAATTTCATCTGAATTATTGGTACCAACGTGGACAAAAACTAAATGAAAATGGTTGTTCATAAAGGCAATCTCACGTGTCAACCTTTCAATCCTAGCTCCTGGAAAGCAACGAAAATCAACTTCGTTATCAGGTAAATTCGCAGACAAATATTCTTGTAAAGATTTAATCATAGAATTCCCGATTATGAGTATTTTCATCTTTTCAGATTGCTTAGACAAACACATAACTAAAATAAGATAAATAAAACACAAAATATCAGCGCTAATACTACGTACCTTGCTTCCCCCACAGCAGCACGTGCAAGCAAAATGGCGAAAACGTGTATTGCTTACTTCGAAAAATTACATTTGGCTTCATTTTTCAATTTTGGCGCAAATTACGGTAACCTCTTAGTGTTGCCATCGGTCACGTGAGACCCGCTAACTTCCGTAAACTCTCAGCGTTTGTCGTCCAAGGAGGTTTAACCTCCTTGTTGTCGTCGCATATATCTGCAAACCTCATATCTCGTACTGTTGCCATACACAAGTTGCTAAATTATACTAACAAAACAAGTAATGCGTTATGCGCATTATTAACACTAGTCACTGGATACTTCTTTGGTTCATCTGTCGTCTGCAGTACGTAACTAGAAAGATTTCCGGATACGGATTCCGAAAGATTGTTATCCGTATAAACAGCAAAAAACGCTCAATTCTGGAGTTACGAGTAGGGTTACTGGAGAGCTGGTTCACTTCGTAGGCTGCGCGAAGTGTAAACAAACAACCTGAAACAAAACATAGAGGAGGAGAAAAGAAAGAACCCGATACTGTTTGTATATGGCTGTGTATGTTCCTGTAAATAGTTGGGAAAAAGCTCTTGATATATGTCGTATTCCTAGAACGCAAAAGAAGGATGGCTTTACGGTATGAATTTATTTCTTCAGGACATATCTATATAATTTGCTAATGTGTACACCTAAGTACGAAAATCTGCATTAAAATATATCAAGATGGTGCCAAAATATATGTAAAATATATATTTCGATAGTTTACAATTTGTGCACCATATGGAAATTAAAAGCATGTATTTCGTTAGCTGAAGAATCGGTAAAATGTAATTCGCCACTAGTCGCCGAAGGAAATTCCTAATTTTACGAAGAATATATATATTTGTTTTGATCATTTTATAACTAGTAAATTTATAAAGGAATTAAAAGCTAGTATCTTGCAAGCAAGTAGTGAAAGGACGGAAGAAAATTCTTAAAAGTCAAATAGTGTGATCTGTTATTACTTGGTGTGCTAGCTAGTGCCTTATTAATTTAAGAAGTGATTGGATTTTTTCACGGCAGGAAATTTCTCTTTTAATGATGCATAAGTTACTTGACATTATATTTAAGCTGAAAATTGTGCAGTGTAATTTTATTTAAAGAAGGTGAATGGCAGATATTTTGAGGTATTTTTTAATTGAATGATTTGTTAAAATTTACTTTGGTGAAATTATTTGAAAACTGCTCTTATCTAGTAAATATTTCTTCATTATTTTTATAAGTTGTCATAAATTATTATTTACGTCTAGTTTATAATTGCATGTAACAACATATATTACACAGTGATTACTTTTTATATTATTTAATAAATCTGTGAGAGTAGAAAAATTACTGGAGGGGGGAAAAAGGATATTAAAACATTCAAGTAGGATTTTTTACATATATTGTATCAGGCCTTTCTTTTAGCAGTTGAAGTCTTTTCCAACCAGGCTGCACTAGTCATAGTTAAAAGGCCCCCCAAATTATTATTTAATTAAAGAAATAATAAACTATTATGTATCCTAAGATGAGGAGGCTTCTAAAGCAAATCTGCCACAAATTGGTGTATCCTGAAATTTTTTGAAAAAATCAGCTGCTTACGTTTTCCTATCTTAGTAAATCCTTGAAATTTGTGATTTTGTAAGTAATATTATAAAAGTGCAAATATGAATTAAATTGTAGTAACATGTCAGAAATACCGTAATGAAATTAAATGAGACTTGGGAGCCTACACAAATACTACCTGCGCAGAGGGAATTGTTTGGCAGTTCTGTACATGCACTTTCTGTACTGATTTCTTTTAAAAAAATCTAATCAAGTGTTGAAATGTTCATGAGTTATTTCGTGATGGAAGATTAGTGCTGGTAAACAGTCTCGAAATATTTGGATGTAGTGTTAACTAATGGCTACTTCCGTATTAACACAACCACCTGGGCAAAATTTTTCCATTTTTTTACAGATGAAAAGGTAGAAGTTATTGATTGGGTGTAAGTTGGTGATTTGGCTAATTTTTGGAATATGGTAACAGGTAGTTTGGCAACATTTTGGTAAGGCGATAAAGGTTATTAGCTAGGACTTTAGTAGTGTACATGGATAACGTCAAGAGTGTGCGCAAGGCCATTTTTCTGCAATTCTGGGATGTTTTTTTAAGTGAAAATAGGTCGACGTGTACATGGATGATACCGTATATGTGCAATTCTTAAAAACGCGGCAAGCAGTGGGCGATTCTGCACTTTCTTCCAATTTCGCACCTAATCTTCATCATGATTAAGCACTTTTGTTCCATAAAAGTTCTAGCATAAGCGTAATTTGGCTAGCAGATTGTTGGAAAAAAATCTTGAGTAAAAAAAAAAAAAGCTTTTACTTTGTGAAAACAAAATGGCATCCAAAAAAAAAAAAACTAGCAGGTTGCTGTAGCAGGGTTGGTCGCCAAGTTACCATAATCCAAAGATTAACCGGTGATTTTTCACGACTTTTTTTTTTGGAAATATTTTCAAAGCACATATGTTTATCCTAAATTGGTAAACATTATCAACATATGAAAAGAAAACATGCTTTTGCAACTTTAAATAGAAATTTTAATTATTAAATAAGGATTACATTATACGTTAAAAAACTAAAACACTTACATTCTTTCAAATTCTGTAATTTTTTTTACTGTTCTTCTCCTGAAGTTTACAGCATTATGTTTTCGCTTAAAAAAAAATCAGACAGTTGCGGAGATGTGGCTTCTTGCAAGCTTTAGCAACAGTGGCTGTTGAGAAAACACATTTCCCCATTGTTTCCTTTAGAAAATTTTCAACAAAAATCTGTACTTGCGCAGAAATTTTTCTGCAGTTTCTTCCATTGCTGGCAAATACCACAAGCTCATATTTTGAAACTAAGTTTAAGGCAAAAATATCATAATTTGCTTTAAAAATATTTAAATGTGGAGTAGAACAAAAAAGAATGCATATGAAAATGGCAGTCTTGCCTGACTGCAGAATTGTTATAAGCATGGTTGCTGGAAGAATGGTTATGCGCATGTTTGTCACATTCTAAAAATTTGGCCACTTCTTCTAAGGTGGTTGCGTTAATACGCAAGAACCAATTAATGTATACCTTTACCTCTAATTTTATTGGTACTCCATTAATATAGTACTTACTGATTCAATCTCACAAAAGGTTTTCTTATCAAAAGAAGCATGAAACTGTTAGCTACATACATAAAACTCTGTTAGTAGTTTCCAGACAAGAAAATAGAAATTTTACTTTAAATGAGGACACACTTTTCAAACACCAGTACCTGGGAATGTGATGGCATATCACTTCATTCATAAAGTTAAATTGGTATTTAAAGACTTATCTTTTGCAGTTAGTCTCCATTTTAGGGAACCCCTTGGATTATCGCCAAGTTTGTTGTTTCCTTTATTTCCAATTTGTTGTTTCATTTATGGTAACCTGAGTAGTTGAATGTTATGGGAACCCTATTATGACGTGATTGGCTGCTTGATTGCGTTGAATTTGACTAATGGGAAAATATTTTTAAGGGCTTATTTATATGTTGGATGTTGGTTAGGAAGTACATTGCTATTTTGTGCTTTACACCGTAAAATGCCTGCAAGTGGTACGATTAATCTGCGTCATGTTGCCCACAGGCATAGAGTTGGGAATCCCTACTGTAGTGGTATCACAGTTGTTTCATCACTAGGCTGTAATACAAATGCAGTTGATTTAAAGCATATATTCATTTTTGTTCTCTATGAGTAACCTGAGTAACTCACTCCATTTTTGCTGGGGTGAGTGGCACCTCTCTATATTCTTCATATTTCGAGCTATCCAGTCACTCCTGTTTCTTCGATTTTTGTTTGTACTTTCTTTATATATAATTGAGCATTAATAAATTCGGTCTGATTTTTTACCCTGGAATAGTTCTTTCTTATATGATAGATTCTATATTTTATTCATCTAAATGTATCATTTGTAGTATTTTGTTTGCACTATCTTCTAGATAAATACATTAGGCCCATGATCCCAATGTGTTTATTTTCTAGATAAACACACTGGGATCATGTGCCTAAAAGCTATATATATAATCTTGAATTCAACTTTAAATTAGCTAATGCTTGTGTGTAAGAGACTGATTGTTGCAACAGTGCATGATAATCTTTCATCCATGCTGTATACAATGATATCAAACCAGTCCTGCTTAAATGATAATGTCATGGAGATTTTTGTGAAATAAATTAAAACTGATTTCATAATGTGTGAGTTTTTGGGTACCTGGTGCCAATTTTAAAGATGTTATCACATTAAAATCTTTCTTAAAAGAAGCAGAAATTACAGACTATATCACTGTTACATGTGTAGTTCAAAGAACGAACATGAGTTTGAGTATCTGCTGCTTTTTGATGAAAGAGAGATTAGGGTTTTAAGGAAGGTATTCTTCAGTAGAGTTATCAGTCAAACTCCCCTTTCCCGCTCCTAATGCTGTAAAATTACCCTATTGTTGAGAGCAAATGCAATATTATTTATTTTGTAGAGGTATTAAGAAAAAAATAAGAAATATAATTTAAGCTGACTGTAGGTTAAAAAATATTACTGACTATAAAAAAATAAAAAAAAAAAAAAAAAGAGTTAAATGTGATGAAAGCTTTATGGTGAAATTTTATTTCTGACTGTCCTGTGTTGTGTGCAGATTTTATCCGATATAAATTTCAGGTTTATTTGAAATAAATTTCAAATTTCATCAAAAAGTGAGATTTCAATCCAGATCTTCTTTTGTCCTCTGTTTTGGTCACAGTATAAATCTTTTGCTCTTTTCAGTTAATTTAAATTAAAAAGAAATATGCTTTATTTATAGCCCAGTGTTCGTTTTACTTATACTTGCCAGATAAAGTAAAGATTAGTTAATTTTATTTTACTGATTTAATTGTATTATTGCAAGTTATCTCATATGAAAGAAATGTTGAGCATTCTTTTAATCAGGAATTAGAAAATGCAGCAATCTGTAGACATTTACTCAAGTCTTGAAGTGTTTTGAACAATCACTTGATATTAAGAATAGTCCTATAGCATTTTCCCCATGAATTCATTAATAATTTAAATTATGCAAATCTAGTAATTTAATGTTTCATTACAGTCATTTATATTAAGCAGTAAATAATTTTATTTCAGGATCACAATTATTAATATAATTACTCTGAATGTTGTTTTTAATATTTTTGTATACACAGCAATTTTGAAATGTGTTTAGTAATTGAATAGATTTCTTTCCAGTAATAATTTAAGAAATTTTCTATTGATACTTTTATTTATTTTAAAGTTTTTTATGGTTTGCTATCATTAGATGCCTCCTATTATATGGATTTGATTCTAAAATGTTCATTAGCATGTTTTCTTTAGTAATGTCTCATAAATTTTGTGTTGATTGTTTGATCATGAGAAAAATTGATCTATATATGGCATTTTTCAACTGAAAAGATGACTTTTGTGATTTTCTATCTCACTTTTTAATATCAAGAATATTTTACTGTGCTTTTTAACTGAGAATGAAAGCATGCTTTATCAATTTCTACTGCTTGAAATGCTTCTCTTTCATTTCACATTCAAAAATAGACAAGTTTCCTCTTAGTGATTTTTGGCATCTTTTCTGAGACAAAATATGGTTAAATTTCAAGTTCATACCTCACAAAGGAATTAAATTTTTTTTTCATTGTTTAAGAAATATAGATTAGGGTTTGTGTGGTGGGCGTGCTGAAAGCCATACCATTGGTTTAAATAAGGGTAAAGCTTGAATATTTATATTTATGTACAGGGTGTTTCAGCAAATTGGTTACAAACTTTCAGGAGAGATAGAGTACACCTAGACAAACGGAAAAACACGTAGCTGTGCATGGTCGCAAACGCTTTCCTGGTGCGGTAGTGACGACACAAAAAAGGATACAAACAGAGTGAGAATATTATTAAGCTTAGTGGAAATCAAGAAATAAGATCAAAAACAATCCTCATCAAAGAAGGTGTTCAAAATGTATCCTTAACATAAGATCGGCAGGGGTGGTCCGGTGCATTGGTCAGCAAGACCGCCAGACTTCACTTGCATTGATTACTTTCTCTGTGGATACGTCAAGACATTGGTGTACAAAATCCCCATTAGAAGTGCTGAGGGATTTGTTGTGTGCATCATGGCAGCTGCTGGGGAAGTCCAGGACATGCCTGATATTTTCCAGAACATCAGATTTCCATGTGCTGAAAGTGTGAGGCCTGCATCAGGGTCTGGGGTAGTAATTTGAAACACCTGCTTTGATGACTATTGTTGTCTATTTTTGTTCTGATTTCTTGATTTCTGCTGCACTAAGCATAATATACATGTTTCCTTACCCTCTTCATATTTTCCCCCTCTTGTGTTCTTGTCACTACCACGTCAGGAAAGCCTTTTTGACCATGCATTGCTATGTGATTTTCCATCACCTAGGTGTATTCTATCCCTCCTGAAAGTTTCTGGCTGTTTTACTGACATATCCTGTATATTTAGATATATACATACTGAGGCTCTTAAAATTTGTCAATCAAGAAATTCTTTCAAAAGTTAAAAGGTAGAAATGGATGGAAAGCTACCAGATTACTACATCTCCTGGGGTGCTAGAATCAAAACTAGAATGAAGCTGAGGTATATAGACCTGATGAGCTTTGCCTTAGCTCAATGCTCAGTCTCTTAAAATTAATTAATTTTGGTAATATTAGAGTTCTCATTTTTAGCAGTTATTATTATTTTTTACTTTTTTTTTTTTTTTTTTTTGGTGCTTTCAAGGAAAAAAAGTATATTGTAATGTGTAAAGAAAAGATTTTAAGGAGTAAAATTTTTGTTGAGAAAGAAAAGAGATGTTCTGAAAATGTATAAACACATTTAGAAAGGTGTTTATTGCTGATAAAATAACTGATTCATTTCTAAAACCTTTTTTTTTTATTGATTTCTGAATCAGTGATAACTAGGCACTGTAATAGATAATATGAGTGACAATCTTGCAGAAATAAACATGTCTTTGGCTGTGTTTTAAGAAATCTGTTGTATTAGAGAATATTCAGGATTTCAATGTTTTGGAAAAAAATCACTAGCACTTTGAGTTGAGAAGTATTTGTAACTTGTATTTGGAAAAACCTGCTCAGCATCATTAGAATACAATAGAACATTTCTTTAAGAACATGAAATGAAACTTCAGTCAAAGTTGAAAAAACTTCCACGCTTAGAAACTTCTTCAAATATAATTCAAATTTAGCATTGCAAATACATTGAAGTTGTCCCTAATAGGTATGAACTTTTTTCCACTGCTCTTTCTCCCCCACTTTTTCTTCTTTCAAACCATGAAATCATATTAGACAGGTACGTATGGATGTGTGACTTGAAAAGTTCTAACTAGGCTTTTGCCTCTGAGCATTTGGCAAGCATGCTTGATGGCTGTTGCTTCCACTGAATTTAATGCCGATATGAACTATTTGACTTTTCTGAAGTTTTCCGATAAGAAAACATCTGACTCAAGTACCTTACCTGATTATAATGGAAAATTCTGGTATATGAAGACCAGATTCTTTCTATTACAAACAAAACAGCAGCCTCTTTAAGAAAGTTCTTCATTATAACAGTGAAGTCATTTATCCTTCTCTGTTCTTTCCTGATACCCTCATAAATCCAGTTATTCTGTATGCAGTGTAAGTCCCATGGTTGAGATTGAGATATATGTTCCTCAGCTTAAAGCATGTAGAATCTTGATTCGTCACCAGAAGCCTGCTATTTTTGTATCATATGCCTTTTGACCATTAATTCATTCAAGAAACATTGAATGAGCACATTATTATCTTATTCAGTTGGTACATTTTTAAGAGTATGGCTTTCACCCATTTAGGTGGTAAGGGAATCATCAGTATATTCAAGATATATCTTTATAACTCTTCATTGGTTTTAGACAACATGAATCCCACTTTGTGCTTGCTGACCATCTCTTTTATTATCTTGAATACATTCTTATAAAATGGCTGTATACCATTCTCCTCCCTCCTCTGAGTGCTGTTATCAGGTACTAATTTTTACACTTCCAAGAAGCAGTTTGAATGCAACATTGTTATCTTATAGACTGGCATTCCTTGAATGTTTACCTTATAAGACTGACTATGGTGACACTTGCACTTAACTCACTGGATGACTGCTGTTTTCTAGCTTCTAAAATGATGGCACAACTGGAACTATTTAGGCTCATAAAAAATGATAGTCGCATGAGAGAAAAAGGTGGATCACACGAGTCACATTATGATCATGTGAGTAGAAAACGAAGCTGAAGGGGCAACCCCAGAAAAAGATGCAGTTAAATTGGTGTTGAATTTGCTTTCTTTGGCATCCTGACATACATATTTCAGATTATCTCTATGAAAACAGCTGTATGTTTTAAAAGATGTTGCACTTTAAAATCCATTCCCTAGTAATATTTAATGTTTTTAAGCATTCTTATAAGTATGAAGATATGTTTGATGCTTTTTGTATATGTTCGAATATTGATGTATAAATATATATACGTATATATGTATTTGTGCAGTGTTGTGTATGTATTTATACGTATTTGTTTCTAAAATTTCGTTATAGGCTTATATTATTGAAGTGCATATATTTCCTTATAAGTGGTACATAATAAGGCGGTACAGGCAGTTTGTGGAGCTTCATGAAAAAGTAAAACTTCTTTTGTTCTGTAAATTGATGCATTAAATAATAGTTTCACTTTTTTTATTATTTATGTTAAATTCCTTCATATATTCAATATGTAACATGGATGTTCTGAGCTTTATATAAAAGAATGAAAAATATGATTCTTGCATGTATAAAATTATCTTAAATGTTTTTGTCTCTTATTTCTGAAACTAATTAAGTCCGACAGTCTTACAGAGCATTATATTATTGTAATTGATAATATTAAATGATTGATTACTATTTAGCTTATCATTTATATATATATATATATATATATATATATATACATATATATATATATATATATATATATATATATACACACATGACATAATAAATGCAAAGGAAAGGCCTCCGCACTGTTGATGTGTAAGTAGATCCATATTGAAGAGGAAGCATTTTGATTCTGTAGTATATATTGATTTGGTAATACCTAAGAAACTTGGCAGTCGAGGCAGTTTTAATTCCATTTTTATTTTCCAGTTGACGTTTGTGGCCACAATCACTTGGCACTCTAGTCATGCCTTTTCACAGAGCATTTACATTTTTGATATTACTGCACAAGCAAGCTAGTAAGACAGTGAAGTTACATCTTAGCAGGGTAGAGAGTGAATCTGAAATGTGTAGTTATGCAAGATGGAAGCACACAAAGAGAAAAATTTTGGTTTGAGTTAAAAAGTTTCAGTTTCCAATTATTACATCATCTGCACTGCGCAGGCCATGCAAAATGGACTGATCTAAATATGATGCAATCCACAGATGTTATTACGATTTTTAAAACATAGAGGAAAAATTAAAGAGTTTAAGTTATAGTGTCGTGAACATTGTGAATTTAAGAGAAAAAAATGAGTGGTTTGTTAAAATTTAGATCAGGTGAAAGATCTTTTAATATATAGCATTTTAATACTATTTAGCACAGTGTAATAGGTTCATTTTACAATACGCAACATCCACAAAAATTATCGTTACAACGCAGTTCGATCATCCATCTTTTTTTGAACAACAATCTCTCTCTCTCCTTGCCATTCCGTAACAGAGAAACTTACCTCTCATGCAGTTTGATCGTGACGCAACATTCTCTCCACCTTGAGTTTGGGGATACAAACTCAAAACAGTAACATCATGATAATACATACATACAATTTTGAGCGTTGTTATTATGTACAAAATAACGTACATAATAATAATAGAAATATTTCAAAATATTAGAACGCAAACTGAAATAAATATTTTAAAGTTCAAACACAGAAAGTTCAAAAGTTTGTTTAGAAGTTTATAAATCCAGTCTTTTAACTGGTTTTATTTTTCGTCCTGAGTGAGACACGCGAACAGTTTCATTAGAGTCAGTATTAAGCTCAGGATTTTCAGCTACCCCGATACGACTTGCTCGTAATTTGGGGTCAATTCCAAAGGGTACATTCGTTGGATTGGTCTTAATATGTTTCCCTTTTCAGTTCGCAGTTTCACAAGTCTGATTCCATCTTTTCCAGGAAAGAATTCCAGTACTCTCCCTAGCAGCCAATGGAGCCTTTTTTTATCATCTGTACCAATTAACACTATGTCACCTACATGTATTTTATCTTCTCTTTTGTTAACTGAAGAACGAAGGAAACCCAGATACTCCCTTTTAAACCTTCGTTTTAGATTTTCACGAACCTTTTGAATATGTCTTCATCTCAAAACAATATTAGTCTTTTCAATTTGATCCAAGTCAGGAACATCATTTAATGGAATGTCCGGAAGAAACATTGAGGGGGTCAAGGTCTTCAGCTCTTGTTCATCGGATATGTAAGTTAATGGTCTGCTATTCATGACAGATTCGCATTCACAGACAAGAGTGCAATTCCTCGTAAGACAAACAGGAATGTCCAAGATTTTTTTTAAAAGATCTTTCAAAATCCCAATCAAGCGTTCGCAGAAGCCACCCCACCATGGAGAGGAGGGTGGGATAAACTTCCAACAAATTTCGTGACTCTAAATTCACTTTCAATTGTAGTCCAATCTAACTGTTTCAGAACGTTTTTTAGTCCTGTAAAATTAGTACCAATGTCTGAATACATTGCAGAAATTCGTCCTCTTATGGCTAATTGCAGTGAAATTGACTCCAGCTCTGTGTTACTAGCAGAGATGACTGATTTCCGTTTCTCCATCTCTACTTCTTTCTCCTTCATACTTACAGCTGACTTTGGCCACTGCTCCTTCGGATTCTTCAACCAGGCTGGCCCTTGCCACCACTTGCATTTTTGAAGTTGCTTAGGTCCACAACCTCTTGATAAAATGTCTGCTGGATTCTTATCAGGTGAAATATGGAACCAATCTTCCGAAGTTGTCAATTTTCTAATTTCACTTATTCTGTTTGTAACGAATACCGACCACTGTTCTCGACGAGTTATCCACACAAGAACTGTGGAAGAATCTGTCCAAAAGTAAGTCTTGATGTTGGGAAGTTTCAGAGCTTGCTTCACAGAACTAAACAGCCTAACACCTATGGTAGCGGCCATTAATTCAAGATGTGGTATAGTAATAGCCTTCATGGGAGTTATTCGTGATTTGGTTTGAAGTAATTGAACAGTCACAAAACCCATACTGGATTCACTTCTTAAGAAAATGCATGCCGCATAAGCTGTCTTACTGGCATCGACAAAAGTATGGATACTTAAATTGGATTCCTTCATCACACCTAACCATCTTGGAATTTTTATATTTTTGAAGTATTTCAGTGGTTTTCTCCATTTTAAAAATGCTTTCTTTATTTCATCATTCACTTCATCATCCCATGATTCTTTGCTCTTCCAAGCGGCCTGCAGCAAAATCTTAGGCTGAATCATAACAGGTGCAAGGAAACCTATGGGATCATATACTCGACTAACTAGTGAAAGTATTTTCCTTTTAGTTACCTTTTCTCTTTCATCAAATTTCAGAGATTCGGTGTCTATTTCTAAGGTATCTAAATCTTTGTCCCAAATCACTCCTAAGACCGGTGATGTTTTACTTTCTGAAAATGCAGGAATCCCAGAACTTTCCCATCCTCTGAGATCAAACATTCCTTCTTTCATTACATTAGTTGCAGATTCGATGAATATTTCTAGTTCGGCATTATTTTGTACACTAGTTACGCAATTATCGACATAAAAACTATCCTGTAGTTTTTTAAGAAGCTTTTCAGAATATTTTTCTTTCCACGATTCTTTGGATAAATGAATCAATAACCGCCATCAGCAAAAATGGACTACAAGTAATGCCAAATACCACACGGGTGTGACAAAATGTCTTCACTCTACCATCATTACCATACCAAGGAAATCGTAAAAAATCTCGATCTCTTTCATTTAGAGATATCTGTAAAAAAGCTCTTCTGATGTCTAAAATCACACCAATTTCATGTAAGCGAAATCTTGCTAGAATAGCGGGAATAGTTTCTATCAAATTAATTCCAGTCTCTAAGCAATCATTTAGAGATGGCTGATTAGGAAGCTTTGCCGAAGCATCAAAAACAGGTCTAATTTTCATAAAAGATAGTGAGGACGTTTCCTTAATGACTGGACGATGTGGGAGGTAATGAACAACGGGTAAAGACAACTCCTTTTGGGGAACTTCTTCAGTCTTTCCTTCTTGCACCCATTCATTAAACACTTCATGATACTTTTCACGATATCCGATTTTTTCCAATTTCTTCGTAGTAGATTCGAGTCTCTTCAAAAATAGGTCATAATTGTCAGGTAAGACTGCATGCTCAATCTTCCAAGGCATATCAACCTCGTATCTACCATTTTCTAATTGACGAACTGTTTCTTGGAAATGAACCATAATAGTTCTTCTTGACTCTTCTTTACTTTTTTGTTCAACAGGATCTCGGATACCCAATAATTCTAAGTCCCACAACGATGAAATAGGTAGGTCTTCTTGAGATATAGAAAATATCATCATATTTACATTATGCTGATGTTTAGATTGAGGTACTTACCCATCAAAGTCGAACCCAATTTTGTTTCTATAGCCACTAAACCTGTTCTTAGATTTTCTCGTTTGCCAGTAAATAACTTCCCTGCAACGTCTGTCCCTAACAGTATTCCAATAGGGTCTGGATTCCCTTGGGTATCATTTAAGCGTATTCCTTTATTCCCTAATTCGCGAATCCAAGAACCGTATCTTATGCTTGAAATATCATTACAAATAACATCATGGTCTACAGCATCTAATTTACACGAATAATTACCATCAAGGCTACTCAAATAAATCTTGTAACATTTATGTTTATAAATTTCAGTTTTTGTTCCACCAAATAAAGAGTGACTAAATTCTTCCTCCAATTGCAAGTCAAAACCCATTTCTTCTGCGGTAGACTTTAAAACATAACTTTTTGAGCTTCCTGTATCAATCATTAATCTAACTTTACGCCTTTTATTCTTACCCTCTATGTTTACAACCAGGGTCTGAAGAAAAACTTCATTCGTAGCACGCAAATGCAAAGAATCGATTGTTTTCTCTTTTTTCTCATCATTTTCCTGGTTATGCATTTCACTAGACTTATTACATTCAAGAATATGACAAAAAAATTTCAAATGTCTTTTTGAACAGATCTGACACTTAACATTTGATCGACACTGGTTACTGAGGTGACCTTTAACCAAGCATATTCTGCATAAACCTTTCTTTTTTACTGCAGACATTTTTTCATCTAACGGAATATAAAACGCCTTTTTACAGCTACACGTTTCATGATCTTTTAAGCCAAATTTTTAAATCGCTTGCGAACTTATAAAGTTCTACTTTCGGTAGGCGTTGGCACAAAGTTTTACATGTATTTTCATCAGTAACTAATTTCTGACTACTCTCTGACGATGTATTTTGGATTTCGTTTAATTTACTCTTAATATTATCGAGAAATCATTGTGATTCTAACTGTATCCTAACATGCTTTTTTCGATATTCCTCTGTTATTTCAAATTCTGTTTCGAATTCTTTATCATCAGTTATAGTATCTAAATAAGCACTGTGCATCAATTCTAATGTTTCTGCCTTTTTCTTGAACAAATAAAAACACATTTCTGCTTCTTCATAATCAACATTAACATCATTTAAAAGTTCATGTAGTCTTTTATATGCTTTAGTAAAAGCTGAACGTTGCGCAGTTTTGTTTCTTTTCATCACCTCCATTTTGTCTCAAGTTTAAAATATTCAGATAAAAATTAGGCAAGAATAGTATTTTAAACTTCAGTAAAACAATAATCAATAACTTCAAAACGGAAGTATAAGGTAATCAACTTACCCTATCTATTCTTTCATCCGACATGTTTCCAACAAACACGCCCACCCGGGGGTGCCAGAAATGCCGTGAACATTGTGAGTTTAAGAGAAAATAATGAGCGGTTTGTTAAAATTTACATCAGATGAAAGATCTTTTAATATATAGCATTTTAATACGATTTAGCACAGTGTAATAGGTTCATTTTACAATACGCAACATCCATAAAAATGATTGTTACAACGAGTTCGATCATCCATCTTTTTTTTAACAACAATATCTCTCTCGTTGCCATTCCGTAACAGAGAAACTTACCTCTCATGCAGTTTGATCGTGACGCGACATATAGTTTAAGATCTAAGTTATAATTTTGAGTCACATATTTTTGTTCTTCAAAGATCTTCACATATTTCCCCCTTCAAAGAGAAAAAGGGCTGGTGACAGAAAAGCCTTTTTAAAAGAAAGCATTACAGAATTAGCGAAACAAGGGAAATACAATAGTGGAAAAAATCAGAATTTGATATAAATATTTTTTTTAATAACAGAATCTTGTAAATATCATATTTAACAATAAATTCAAATTGAAAATTCTATTGAAATTTAAAAGTCTTCAAGTTCATTTTTCTGTTCAGATTTGGGCACTGTATTATGATAACTTAAGAAGGAACTGGTTGATAATTAAGCGGCCTGTATTGATAGTACATTCGTTGTGGTGGCACACTTCTGAAATGTTGATTATGTTGATGCCAGCTTGCTGTAGTAGACCACTACTTGTAGTTGGTACTTCCTCCAGTGGAACTGGTACAGGGAACAGTTTGTGAGCTATCTCAGTCCATTGCTTTGGTGTATTTATTTTCTGGATTGTTAACAACATGTGCTGGGCTTCTGGAAGACCCTGGTCGAGGGCTTTGACCATTGTAGCATCATTCAGTTTTAAACTAGATCCATATTGTAATTTGGTTTGGAAATATATATCATTGTTATTAAATTTTTTGTATGTGGCAGATACAAAGTCATTTATCTCACTGCCTCTGCAGTGGAAAAGTATGTACTGAATTTTTCTTTTACTGCTTACCAATCTTTGTCTAACATTTGTGAAAAAAGTATGCGAGTGCTTCTCCTGTCAGGCACTCAGAGAATATTAGCAGTTTGTCCTTATCTCCAATATTTTTAGCATCACATTTTCTGTCGTATAGTAAAATATAATTATGCATGGGTATATCTCTTAGAGTCATCAAAAATGGGAAACTGGAGCTTTGTGATATCGATAGCAGTTGATTCCTCCCTATTTGTTGACATGCTGGCGTTTGATCTTGTATGGATAATCCACACACTATGAAGTTTTTGAAGTGTCAAAATTTTAGAGCACAACAGAAAAAGTGAAAAAAATCACTGAGTTGTCTGCAAATGTTTGACACACTATGTGCAGATTTGGCCTTGACCTAGAAGCAACCCACATAGTATACCCGGAGATAAAATCCTCAGAGATGTTCATGAATGCATTAATAATTCTTTTCTATTTTTTTCTTTCTTGTGAAGTCATTGAAATTTTTGATATCCAAAAAACATAAACATTAGCACAACACCACTAATCACTTGAAAAACAGCCTGTAGACATCCATTGGAGAGAAGCTTCGCCGCACTACTATCCTGTGCGACTTTTTACTTATCTGTGATATTTGAATAAGAAGGGCATTTGGGAATGACGAAGGTTAGCAATCTTGTCACATCAGAGTCCGGGTGTGGTCGTTGCAATGTGGAAGGCAGACGAATTGAAGGTTGCAATGTGGAAGGCAGACGAATTGAAGACACAGAAGAATTTCATTTTTTAAAAGCTCCATATCTTTATTCACTTAAAATGGCAGATCACTATTCTTTTAGATTCTCCAAAATTACATATCCAGTAATGATTTAAATGAAAATAAGGTTAAATTTAAGCTTTCGATGTCATAACTATTCTAACAAAGGGAAGAAGAAGGGACAGAGCAGCACAAGGTCTTATAGTAACAATGGTAGGGAGCAGCCTGACGAAAAATAGCACAAACTCTGCATTTATAGTAGTGATTGCATAACATGCCAGAATGATCTCGAAAGTACTGGTCTAGGGGTGAAGATTCTGAAATTGCGAAAAGTTAATTAGAGGTTACCTAATCGCTTAGAGCAAAGCCATCATATTTTTTATATTTTGCATATATCTATATATCTCTATAGATATATATATATAATTTATTTACTAAATAATATTGATTATATTATCTCCTAAGGTTAATTATATATATATATATATAAAGATTAATTATATATATCCTAAGATCCTCCTAAGATTAATTATATATAATTCCAACTAGTTTTGAATATAAATGAATTAAAGTCGTTTGCAAATACATTTAGATACATTGATGATAATATAGCTTTCAATAATGATTCTGCTAATATTCTAACAATTTAAAATTTACTCAAATAGTTTAACACTTAATGGAACTAATAAGAAACAAGATCATATTGAATACCTAGACCTGCTCATAATTAAACCCATCAAAATTAAATTATATGGTAAAAGGAGGGATTTCCAGTTTGAAACTAATTAATTGAAACTCTAATATTTCTAAAAAAGTAATAGGTAACACTTTTTATAGCCAAATAATTAGAATATATATATATATATATATATATATATATACAGAAATAAAAGATTTAAAGTAAGAAATAATAAAGTTAATTAATGTTCAAGTAAATAGCCAGATCCCAACACAATTTATTAATTTTCTATATTAAAAAAGGCAAGCATTAACTTTTCTATTAATTTTTTTGACTCTCTATCGTATGATAACATTACCTTAAACCTTAACTGGAAGATTTTGAAGAGTTAATGGATTAATTCTTGTAAATATTTAATTAATTAATTTGTAAATATGTATATTTTTTAATCAATACTGGATATTTTCCTTTAGCTAATGAAAGGCAAACTCTTTTCAAAAGTCTCAATTATAGCCCGAATTGAGTGAAGATTTTTATCTTATTCTAATTTTCCTTACCTTTGGCCTGTATTTAGTTAAAGTTTTGATTTAACTACTGTAGAACTTCAGTTTTAATGAATTCAGTTTAATTCAAAAAATTTCTTACTATAAAATCATTATCCATTTCTTTCAATTTGTGAATTTTTAAAAAAAAAAATTTCCGAACATTCAAATTTTTGAAATTTTAAATTAAATTAAATTTTCAATTAAAATGTTTATTTGAATTTTTAATTCACTAAAATCTCCAAAAAATGTTTTTCAAACTTTATTTCAAAAACATTTTTTCGAACTTATATTTTTACAATTCTTAGCAGTTAGCAATATTTTTACAATCCTTAACAGTTAGCAACATTTTTTCACACAGAACAAGCATTTTTCATTACTTTAGAGTCTACAGCATAGGTTTTTACAATAGATCACACAGGTAGCAGCTTAGCACTCATCTTTACATAGTATTAGTGCCCTCTATTTACAGTATTAGTGTCCTCTATTTACAAAGTTAGCAAAAACAAACTATTCAACCTCACTTTTAGCAAATGCTACTCCTTTCTCTGACGTACAAGATAAGTTAAATTAAAACTTACTATTTACTTGCCTTTTTAGTATTATTTTTGTATTTTTATAGTTTGTATTTGGTTTATTTTGGCTTACAAGCGTAATTCGTGTTGGGGAAGTTCCAATATTCAAGGGTTTGTAAATTGCTTTGGATTTAAACTCTTAATTACATTAGCAGTATACTTTTAATGAATAATTTTGTTTCCCAGTCGATTTGCATATTAAATTTCTGGAATTTCTTTAATAGTTAAAATTTCTTATTTAATTAATTCTCTACATTTGGTTTTGAATAATACTTTTCCCATGCATATATGGATGACGAAACATGAATTGAGTAATTGAAGAGTTAAAAAGTGAGAAAGTCAGTTCCTTTAAAATGAAAATTGATTGCAGGTAAAATGCAGCATCTGAGCTGTAAATATATCTCAGTTGAGCATTTTATTTGACAGTGAAGTAATTGGGAAAAAAAGGGATTGTTTACTGATGGTCAGCTGGAAGATAAATTTAAATCATGCCATTGTTTGCCTAATCTTCGCTGGTTGCATTTAGATAAGTTATTTCTCGAAAATCTTGCAGCTCTGGAAAAAGAGCAGTTTTGAAAGACTGAATGTAATATGACATTTGGGGAAAAGAAAGATTTGTGTTATGTTCTTAAGTACTTTTGTACCAGTCATAATTGTAAAAGTTTCAACTTATTCTACTTATCTTCCACAACATCAATTAGCCGATGAGGATGATGATTATTGCATTAATACTGTGCATTTCTGTACCATTTTTGCTAACGCTGTTGTATTTTTGTTATTTCAAAACTAGATAGTATTTTTCTTACAGAATTTAATATATATTAATTGCTAGTTTCATATCTAGGCTACTAAAAATGTTTTGGTGTTCTCAGTATTTTTTGTTATATTTTTAATAAATGTATCTTTTTGTCAGAGCTTTTCCAAGATGACATTATGTCACTTGTACTCTGAATCCTTCATTACATTATGTATTTGGATTGTCATTGCATATATTTTAATTTTTAACTTGCAGATGGTAAAAGATTTTTCTGTTGAGAAAAACCTGCTTCCTCCTAAAAAAGTATTTGGTAATAGGACTGAATCTTTTATTAATAATCGACAGAAAGCATTGGAACTCTATCTTCAAACTTTAATCTACAAGTTTAGCCTTTTACCAGAGCCTCTTGCTACTTTCTTGGATTTCCCTAAATATGTAAGTTTATGTGAGTTATAATTCAATGTGCTAAATTTACTGATATCACTGTCTATGAGAATGTGAGATATTGCTATGATATTAATTACTAAACATAATTTTACTCAATTTCAATTGCACTAGAAAGACCTATTGTTGTTGAAACTGTTGTTATGTATCTATTTTCTATCCTAGTCATATAGCTATATCTATATCTATATCTATATATATATTATATATATTAGAAAATTATGGCTCAGTTACTGTATACAGCTCTTTGTATTTGCTAAAAGGTAATGAAACAGTCATGTTCTATGAAAGATTTGTTGAAGTTCCTTACATTAAAATTGTTTCATAAGAAGATAAAAAAAATTAAGTATCATAAACTGCATTAATCTGTTTAATTCTGGCTGTTTTTCTACATCAAAGTTTGTGTTATTGAAACATGAGAAGATTTGAAAGAAAAAAGGGGAGGGGAACAAAGTTTGCTGCAGAATATTGCATGTATTGGGAAAATCTAATTGATGCATAATAAAGAATTTACTATAAATCTGCATTAATGTGATTAATTTTGGCTACTTTCTGATGTTTTTAACTTAAGAACAGCGTTTGCAGTCCAAATAGAAAGCAAATTGATTTTTATTTTATAGTTTCATCATATCAAACGGTGATTATCAATCTGTCGTAATTGTTTGCATTCTGAGCAAAGAGTAGTTTTCATTTTTATTTATTTGTTTACTTGCAGAAAGAAATTTTTTTTTTTTTTTTTTTTTTTTTTTTTTAAAGAGTAGTTTATATAAGATCATATAGTAATTGTTAGAGTGCTAATAGAAAGTACTACAGTTTTTTTAATGTAATAGAACACTGTTTGTTAAAAGTCAAAATTTTTTCTTATTATTTATGTAGCTTAATGCTGACTTGTAATACAGTAGAATGCCAGCTATCCAGTTTATAACAACAAATATAACTGGAGCAACAAATACTAGGATGCAAAATAGAATTGAATAGATGAGTGTCTGTATTAATTTTCTTTGATATAAAATTATCATGAAATCATATGATGTGATCAAGATAAGCAAAAAACTGAGATAAGTGAAAATTATTATTGTGATTATAATCTGCACCATTGTGTATGAAGCTTTTAAGTATTTAGGAATATTTATGAAATAGTTTGAATGTCAGGAAAACTGATCAAATTCAACTTCATTTATAAAAAGTATTCATGTTTTAGCCATGCATGATGCTTGAAAGATTTCTGTAACATGTGTTAAATTCCCCTTCATGGGAACGAATAATCTCTTTTAAGTCAGCAGACTGGAAAATTGTTGAAGTTCATGCTTCAGTTGAAAGAATTCAGTGGAAGTTTAACCCTCCTACAACTTCTTGGTGGGGTAGTTTATGGGAATGGCTTGTTCAAATTGTCAAGAAGCTACTGCATCATGTGTTCGAACAGTCATTATTATGTTATGAAGAAATGATACATGTGTTATGTGACTGCAAGCCACTGTAAACTCTAGGCCACTGGCATATGTTTCAGAGGATTCAGATGATCTCATTGCTCTGACTCCAACAATTTTTCTCAATGACATTCCATCCCAGGGAGTGCTTGACTTAAGGCATATTGAGAACAAGTTTCAGAGCAGAGAACCTAAGTCAATTAATATTACATTGAGAAAAAGCAAAAGATGATTGTATGGTCAAAGTTGGGGATATTGCACTCATTGAAAGCATAGGAAAAAGAAAAACATTCTGGCAAATAGCCAATATTATACAAGTGTACCATGAAAGAAACAACTGTGTCCAAATTATTCGTCTAAATGTATGGAGAACTAATCTAGGGAATTTATCCAGTGAAAATATCCACTCCCAGTGGGGATTCCAATTCCAAGACACAGATATCTAAAGGGGAAGCAGAGGTTTCTCTTCAACTATTGAGAAAGACTGTTACAACTAGAGCAAGCAGGAGAATAAAACTGCTCAGTAGATTTTTACAATGAGCTCAATAAGCCAAATAATAATAAATGTTTGCCATTTATGTTTGATAACATAAACTTACATATTTTAGATAAATTCATGTTTCAGTGTATGTAGACCTGTGTGTATTGTAGAAATTCTATATATTTAAATTAATATATTGTTATTTATTTCTAGTATATTTAATTGTTCTTTTTGCATTGAGTATATTGTTTCGATTAGTTTTCTTCTAAACAAAACAACAATATACTCAACGCAAAAAATAACAGCTAAATATGCTAGAAGTAGGTAATATATTAGTTTTCTCGTAATCAAAACGTGGGAATATGCCAGGAATCAATATATATATTTACAACTCTTTGGATGATATTTAAATTTGTATGTTTCAAATGATGGTGTCTTGTAGTTTTTTAGTGGCAGTGTTGTTTGTAATGAGAAGAAAATTTTTGTTTTAAAAAAGTTACTCGCACTTCTTGTGAAAACGGTGAATGTAAATGTTTGGAAATTTTAGTAAATTCTTGACAGTTATGAAAAATGCATAAAATGAAACCATTACTCAGAAATAAGTTATAAGTAAGAAATGTTGAAAATATACTTTTGTTCACAAATGTAACCCACTGAAGAAGTCCATATATGTAATATTTATACTGTGTTATAAAAAATATTGCAACCATGAGGTACATTGAGTGACAGAAAAAATTTTGAATTTTACTTTTGCTGACAAAAAGAATTACAACATACTGTAAGCCATCAAAATCTGATTCTTGACGTGCTGAATAAAAAACATTTAGCAAATCCTGATCTAAATAGTCTGCTAGATTGTCACTGTTTGCAGTCTCTTTATCCGGAGATATAATTTCAGGTTCTTTGAATCCTCGTGTTATTAGTGATATTTTCACCTATGTGCATTCACTTCCTACCTGTTTTGCAATTTCTTCATAAGATGCTCTGTGCATTTTGGTATAAGAGTGTAATTCTTCGTTGCTCCACCACTTTCACACTTCAGCTTTGAAGGATTTATTAGCTGACAAATCTAATGTTGGTTAAGATGTTTGATAAGCCAAGCGGAATTATTGTTTGACATCTGTTTTTCACTGAATCAAGTAATTGAGAATGCATAAAATCCATTATCAACAACTCTTTTGGTTAAAAATATGATGTCATGCAACATTGCCAACACTAGCCATTCATGTATGACTGTTTTGCACATCCGTAAATTATCATATTTATGGATGTGTAAAACAAATATTTACATCTCCCATTAGAATAGTTTTCCTTTTAAAAGTGACCATCGGCTTTAGCTTGTCACTGTTTGCAGCTGAAGCTAACACACACATGTACATAGTGTAATTTCTTTCATGCTCTGTCATAAGCGTGGAGACGGTTTTTGCACAAGTTTCATCAACAATTCTGTTTGCAGGAAAAATCAAAGACTAATGTTGTTTCACCCATATTTATTATCTGTGGCAGAACAATTTTTTCTCATCAGTAATATCTGTCACGTATTTTATCAAAGATGCTTTTTTTATCCTGTTAGTCCAATTGTAATGGTTGCCCGACTGTAGTTCTAGTATGCACAGAAATATTTTTTCTTGTCATAAATCTTCTACATCAGCAACACCCTCCTTTGAAGTCATTTATGTTCATTTGTTGTGCCATAAATTTTGCTTATAAGAGATTTTTTATAGTCGAAATTGCTATTCCTTTTCATTGTTGCTCCTTTGTCTACTTTGTTTACCTTAGATCTGGCCATGTTACAGTACCAATTCTTTTGTCTCTTTCGTTGTGGCATATTTTTAAATTCTTTTTCAGCTCTCCAGTGTCAAATGCATTGCTCTTCCACTTTAAATTCTCAAGCCGTTGCTCTCTTTCCAGTTTCTTCAGCATGGGAAAATTGTAGTAAGCTTAAAACTAGTAATACATCCTCTATGCCATTGAGGTACCATTTAAAAAATTTCCTCCTCCTTCTTCCATAAAACCTATCCAACATGTGCTTATACTGAAAGTGACCAGATCTGTAGCTGGCAGAATGACAAGAAGAATTGATTTTTGCTAAAGGGAGAGAAAGAAGAAACATATTGGAGTTCGTTATTGCATAATGCAGGTGAGTTATGTCTACATTTGAAAAGAACCATAGTAAATGTACAAAAGAAAGGGAGGCCAGTGAGAAGTCCTAGAAGAATCATTAAGGGGCCAAGAACAGAGGCTATTCAAACTGATGTGAATCCCGAATTAAATGAGGGAAGAATGTATCCATTCTAAGATCTCGTGTAAATCAAAAGGCAGATAGGTTCATTCAAGGGAAAGAGTACAAATACAATAAAGCTGTCAGAAAGGATTGTTCGTATAAAGCTCCCACACAGAAAGTTCTGTATGAGAGCAGTACTAAGGTAATCCAAGCTATTTACTGTGATATCTTAAATAATATATTTCCTAGGATAAAATTATGATTTTTTTTCTAAATTATAGGATTATTACATGCTTTAGACAATAAATACTGTCCACAGTATGACTGGGAGTCATGATAGTATAGAATATATTGTTAAACTTGTATATTTTTAAAAAGTGAATGAACATAAGTTGTTATAAGTAGATCAGAATTTTTCTAAAGGAAAATAAAGTGATTGATATATATATATAATTTATAATCTGATACAATGTGCAAAAATATCAGCCTATTATCAAGTGAATTAGAACTTTTATATATTAATCAGTGGCTGATTATTTTTTGATATATATTGTTTTCTAACTATTGTTTCCAGTACATAATTATGTATTTCTCCCAGAATGCATGTACTTTGGAATAGAACTCTTGTAACTGAAGCATAAATTTGTACAAAATACACTAACGTTTATTTTTTATAAACTTTGATTTCAGGAAATTCGAGCTATTACTTCTAGTCTGTCAGAAACCTTTTTTTCTGAAGGTAATAATGATTTGATCTTTTTTTGAGTAATTTGTTTTAATATTTACAAAGTTTTGGAAACACAAGGTCAAATTTGTCTATTTTTTAAAGAAACTTTTCTGAAACTGAAGATCCCAATGCAAAAAAAGCAAGTTATACAAGGTGTGGGAAAAAAAATTAGTATGCTTTGTGAAAGGAATCATGCATGCAGTGTTGTAATTTTTTTGTTAGTTTGTATAATATATTAACAATATACTGTTTTATTTTTGTGTTACATGAATAGAAGCTGCTACATTTTGTGCATTTGCAATTTTGGCAAAGATTTTATTCAATAACATCAACTACCAGATTTGAATAAAATACTTTATTACAGTCAAATACCGAAAATCCGCCAACTTCTGAAATCTGCATTGCCTCTCAAAATATAAACATTTAGTTTACAGGTTCTGGAAACTGCAACATGGAGAACAAAATATCGAAGAAAAAATACTTACTGGATAATAATGAGTCATAATGGAAATACCAAATTATTGACATCATGATAAGAGTTCCCCCCCCTCCAATCTGCATCAAGGTAAAAAAGCAGACGATTAACTCAACTCTTCTTTCAAGTTCATGCATCACGTTGTTGTACTTTCTGAGCTTTGTTATTTCACAAGATTGTTTAGTGATGTTGTTGTTTTCTATCCAGATATTTTGTGGATAAATTAAAATTATTTTAAATTTCAGCGCTTTTTAATACAATGATAGATAAGAAATGCACTCGTGATTTTACTGCTTGCGACGTTGAAAAATGTAAAAACGTTGCATTGACGGTAATGAAAAAAGTGAAAATTCTGCTAAAGATGGAGGCAGGTACTACTGCTCGGTTTATAGCAGAATCGTATGGAATTGCCACATCGACTGTGTATGATATACGGAATAATAAAGAAAAGCTGTTGAAATTTTACAGCAACAGTGACTCTAACACCGGAATCGGAAATCTTTACATGAGGCGAAATCGGCAAACCTCGATGCTGTCTTGTACAAGTATTTCCAGCAGCAGCAGAGTGATAGGGTACCTATTTCTGGACTACTCCTGAGAGAAAATGGGAAGCAGATTCATGCTGATTTAAAAATAGAGGAGCCTAATGTAAATGAACAATATAATATAATCAGTTTATATATGTAATAATAATTTAATGCATATAATTAATTATTGTATTAATGTATATAATAATTTAATTAAATGTATCTAATACACCTTATCTATTTTGCACTTTTAGTCTGAATATTATCTTTTCTGTCCTGAAATCTGCAAAATCCTAAAATCCGCACAACCTCTGGTCCCAAGTGTTGCGGATTTCTGGACTTCTACTGTATTAACATTTTCCTGTTTTTGTTTCAGGAGAAGTTATTATAAGTACGGGAGAATCCTACAAATTTTCTCCTCTACAGTTGCATGCTATCTCAGAACGTTTAAAGCTGTGTGAGCCTACATGTTGTAAGCAAATTTTTGTTGGCTTTATTTTTTAACTATGCATCATCTTTAATGTAGTTGTGGCTTTAGAATTTGCCATTTAGAACATTTCAGATTTTACGTTCTGTATGAATTAGTTTTTGCATTTTAAAATGAGGTATTTGTGGTAAGTTTTTATTGCCTTTTTTATGTCATTATTTTTCAAAATGATCCACAGCAAAGAAACATAGGTAATTTTTGTCGCATTACTACAGTTCTCTCTATGTTTAGTGATTATCCAGAGTGACTGTTTTAAAGAGCATTTATGCTGTTAAAGCCATTCAACCTAGAAACATAAAACTAAACAGCATTGAGAGCTCTTAAGGACCTAGGATGACCATTTCTCTCTCCTTTATTTTCTGGGAACTTCCTTATTTGAATTAATATTTTTTAAACTTCATGGCTCTAATATTGACTCCATCATTAATTACATCATATTTTCTCTTTTGGTTGTTGATAAAGGTAATTAATTTTAAGAATTATTCATTCCAAAATACACTGAGGTATCAGTTAACATTTATCTTGAAAATTCAGTGTATACAGTGAAATACAGTTATCAGTAAAAGATTTTATGGTTTCGGATATGCGTATATTCTTACAATATTCATATCTTTTTTCCCTTCAAGTAATACCTTAACACCTATTTCTGCGATGGATAGTGGTGTTGAAGTAGAGAACACTAATATAAAAACAGTTGTAGTGAAGGAAATGTAAATACCTTTGTGTTTATTTGTACAAATTAAAAGAACACCATTCCTGGTGAAATTCCTTGCTTTTGGATGGTGACAAGGCTTGTGCAATCTCCAACATCTATAAATTACATTTAGCATGGCTTATGGAGATCATACTTTTTGCAAATAACATGACTGTTCTGATAAAAATTGTGAGAAGAGGGATGCTTAGATATATCTTGGCCATCTTTTTGTCTACTGCCAGCACTGATTTTATGGATACTGTGGTCTATTATTAGCTATTATTAGTCTGCCAAACAGTAAAAAATAACATTAATTACCGAAACATGAGCTATGTCAATGAATTATGAAAGGCTGTTTTCCATCATCCTAAATTTGGCTAAGAAGATGTCACATGTGATTAAAGTTAAAAGCCATTGGGAACAAATTATCTGATGCTGAGAAGTGCACAAGGTTTTGCTTATATGTTGAAGGGTCTTTCTAAACCAAATAACTTTTTCTCTATTGCAACTGAGTCATCTGGTCATAATAACAGAAAGATGACGATGTCCAAAAATTCTTAGCTTGTGCATGGAAATATATGCTAATTATGGATAAATTTGTTGATAAGTTTGATTTGTAAGATGTGTAGAATTACATGCCATTTCTTTTTGCTCTCAAGTACATTCAATAATGGAGGTGGAATACATTTTGGGCTATTATACAATTTAATTCTAATATTCTGACTTATTTGATAGTCTGGCATTTCTAAAAGCCCCACATATGCTGAGTTATTGGACTTTTATTATATATGTCAAAAAGAAAAAGAAATTAAGGTTTTACTCTAAGATACCAAAAATATTCTGTGGTGAAGTTTTGTAGAAAGGAAAATGTGACATATGTCAAAATCCAACCACAATATGTGAAGCTAATTGACCAAATCTGGATATGGAAATAACCTTGGAAAAATATTTATGCTTTTCGCTAGTGATCAGAAAGAGAGAACTGTACCAAAAAAAAAAAGTGTCAAAACTACCAGTTATACTATTAATTGCTTTTTTCCATGAAAAAAAAAAAAACTGCATTTTGCATACAGTTCTGTCTAAGCTAGCTCCTAGTTTGGTTGGCTATGCCTTAAGTTATGATAATAATTATTCCTTTGCTAATATATCCAATGCCTTCATTTGTTCGCCTTCATTGTCATTTAAGACATTTTAGAAAAGAAGAATGCAAAAATGTTTTCAAGTATAAAACAAAAATTAAAGATTATTGATAGATTGATTTACTGTGTTTTTTCGTATTTTAAGATTTTAATTTTCACTATCTAATGTTTAAAAACGATTTCCAAGGCTATAAGTAAACATGCTACTTTTGTGTCAAGCATCATGACTGGTACTTAGCTGTACTGAGCTGTATATAGCTGCCTTCAAAGACAGTTGTTTAGCAAAGAATTCATCAGAATTTTAACAAGTGGGGGGGACATCATCACAATCTTGAAAAAATTGCATCTTTTGTAGCACTAATAGAGCTGAAATAAAATTTTGTATCAATGCTGGTTATTTTGAGAACTATAATAAATTAATGTACCAGCATTACTACAGAGAATGCTTACTGAATGATGCACTATGCAGCAAACTGCTGAACACTTTTGTTTATTTTTATAAATTTTTTATCTGATATGACGCTCATCCAATGCAATGATAGTTAATCTATATGAATAGCAGCTAATTAGGAACTGTTCCATTTGGGCATGAGTAATTTTTTTTAGACTAGAAACACACACTTTTAATTCTGTTAAAAGGTATAGCAGATTTTGTTAACTTCAGATGGACATTTTGTGGTTTCCCAACTGCTTTTTTCTTTGAGAGAATTGTCGCCAAGAAAAAAAAGCATAATTGTTATTTATTCCTATTTATGTATATTTTTATTTCCTGACAGTCAGCCCTCCCCCCCCAAATTATGTATATTTTTCTGAATTTTGCAGCTTGATGCTTTGTGTGCTATTTGATGTGTTTCAATTGTCACTTAACCTGTTTCTCCTTTTGTTTAACGTTACTGTGATCTAAATTATATGTTATTTGACATAGTAATTAATAATTTTTTGTGTTTTTCTCCTTTTCTGTAATTGCCATATTTGAATTAATCTGTTTTAAATCTGATACAAAGATACTGAAGATGGTCAAGTGATTAACCACTTGCGCTAAAAAGACATGCCACGCATGTCGAGATGCTTTTGTCTCAAACCGCGAGTGAAGTGAACACCACGTCCATAGGCATTTATCGCTAAAATGAAAATAACGGGGTGCATGTGTCGCCTAACAACGAGATTGTTTATTTCTCGAGTTACAGCTCTTTATTGCACTCACAGACACGGAGTGGCGTAAATGAGACACTTTACCACTTGTTATATTGTAGTGCACGGCGCCGCAACCATGAAGTTTAGTCATAGCGCAAGTGGTTAAAACCACTAAACATTAATAGTATACCTAGTTTTTTTTTCTGGTATTTGAACAGGCTGTCTGCTTGAGGTTTTCAGGATTTCTGTCATGTGTAATATAAATATGGGTCATTTCCCTTTAAAAGTCCCCCAGAGAGGTATAAAATATTCCATTAACTAATGAGTCAAGGAAGGTACATTTTTCTTAATGGTATATGTATCTTAGTGCCACATTGGTCAATCAACAAGAAGGTTATTATAGATTTAACTTGGGGTTGGGGGCGACACCATTTTTGCTGTAATTTAAACGAGTCAAAATTTTCTTGTTTAATTTTTTTTTTTTTTTTTTTGTCTGCAGATTCTAACAACCCTACTCAGGATATTGCACATTTAGTTGAATTTGTATCACATCTGAAACATTTGAAGATAGTGGGGAGTAATATCTGTTTTGGTGATAGTAACATTGTTCCCAATGCTCTTTCTTTTGACCTTTCGATGTTTAAATTCCTAGAAACATTAGAGGTAAGTTTCAGAATGTTGAATTGTTCTTGAAAATATTCAGGAAATTTTAGTTGCTTTATCTGTATATTCATAAAGTTAATAAGCTGTTTTTTAAATACAAAAACTCTTTAGGAGCTGAAATTGTGTGTATTTCTAATTTTCTTTTGTATTGAATTTTTTGCTGAGTGTCAAATCTTTCCATCAGTAACTAATAAAGAAAATATTTATTATATTGTATTTTACTTTGGTTATCTCAAATTTTCAGGACTATAAATTTCGGTTTTTGACAAATAGGTATACTTGAATCTTTGTTGTCAGCAAATTTAACCTTATGGCATTTTGACTTTTCAGTGAAGAGAATACAGCCTGTCTTGAATATTGTTATTTTTATATTGATGTGCTGATTTCATGCATTTATGTTTATCATACACTATTTTTGCCTTCACAAATACATGTGAACAAAAAAGTTAGAGATACTGTAGGACAGAATACGATTTCTATGAATTAAATTTATTTATTATGTGATTTTATTATTATTTAGTCTTGTATAGAAGCTTATGTTAAATGTGTATCGTATTTATTATGCAGTTATTGCTGATTTGGAGGTATTCTGTGTGTTTCCTTACTCATTTTAATGCAAGACTACTATATATTTAGGTAGAGGAAAATTTTCAAAAGGTTGCTCAATAATAAATGAAAATTTCCTTTGGTAGCTCTTGATTAATTGAGTTTCTGAGTAGAAGTGGACTAAGGAGAACACACATTGAGTGAATGAAAAGAAAACGGAATTAAGCTACTCATTGTTTTTTATGTCAAGATTCAGTTTCTGGAAGCAGAAATTAAACTAAATTTATTGTGTCTTATGATAATGAGAAGGGGAAAAGTAAATTAAATGATTCAGTATCAAGATTGAATTAATGAGTGATAAATTAGTTTTAAAATCATTTTTCTGCCATTAAAAAAGCAACACAAGTAACAGGTACAGGTAAAAGCTACGTTTGTTCTGTCTACATGTGCAGTATTATAGGTGATTAAGGTATAGTTAACCTAGCTAATTGTTAAGCATCTGCACCAATTTTGAGTGAGATCACTCTGGAGGTGGTCTGAGGATTTCGCCACTCCTCTTCTACCACCACCATCTCAAGAGGACTTTTGGACACTGTGCGTTTACAAACATCCATACATCCATGTCTTCTCCGGAATTCAAACCCCTACCCATCAGTGCTGCAGTCAGCATCATTAACAACTACACCTGCTGGGTGGCAGCTTATTAGTAACAAAGGAAATCTTTAATTTTAAAAAAGGAGGAAGAAAAACTTATTCCATTCAATTTTTTATCTTAAAAAGGGCATAAAACTGGTGGCAGTGAGAAGGTTAAATGAGTTATCAAGGTACTGCAATGGAAACTGGTTGTGATATTGCCCATGATTTTGTGTGGAAGATGCTTCCCCAGTCATAAAATATTGTGGTCCAGAACTCATCCGAATGAAGTATGTGGCAGTTTTATGTGCTGCTGGAGGAATTTTTTTGAGCAGCCTGGATGGATTTTGTGATTTCACTGTGGTATTGCAAAAGTACGAATGATTCTCAAAAATATTTTGCTGGAGGTTTTCATCAATTTGTGTGTCGGTGCTGAAACTGGATTCTTTTTTAAATGATCAGTTTTTTGAATGCTTGTAGGATTAAATTATTTTTTCGTATGATTGTTTTTTGGAATTTAAGAATAAGTGTTTTTTTTTTATAAAAAAGATTAACTGATAATTTTAATGGATTTTTGAAAGACTTTTGGAATATCTTAAAACTGTATTTTTTAAAGAAAATATTTTTATTTCATGATCTTGCCATTCAGTGGAGTAAGTTTTCCTTATTGATAATGTGTGCAGTATATTTTTACAAGGTGAATATTTTGCATTTTGTTATACTCATGTATTTTTCATTCAGGTGTATACTAATCATGTGTATCCCTAATGCTTATAGATGTGTGATAGGCCATGTTTTAGTATTGATATTTTTCTTGTGTTTGCATTAGAATCAGATTTAATACTCTTGTATAATGAGAGTACTACTGATGATTTTCCAACTGAAAATATAGCAGCTCTATAAGTACCGCATGTTTCAGTAAAATTACCGCCTTTTTGGGAAACAAGTCCTACATAATGGTTTGTTGGATTGGAATCACAGTTTTCCATTTGAATTTAACAAAATTTAATCATGTTGCTGCTATGGATTCTGGTCTACTTTATTCTGTTAGCAGTATCATTTTAAAACCTCCCACTACTGAAAAATATGATATTCTAAAACAAAGACCATTCTGAAATACATTCTGAAAGCAAAGTCGAGCTTGCCTTCTCAGTTGTTGACTCATATGTGCACTTTAGTAGATAATACCATAGATGAAACATTGTTAAGATCTTTGTGGCTGGCAAAGCTCCTCAATCATACACAATCTGTTTTAGCTGTTCTCAGTGAAAAGGATTAAACTGGCCACAGTTGCTCATAGAGATTGCATTTTTCACTTATGTGAATATGGCTATCGTGACCCCTGAACCTAGTGTATCTACCACAATTCATTTGGAACTTCAGGTAGTGCAACTGATGAAACAAGTTGGTGAGTTAACCTCAAGAATTATGCCTTGGGACATAATTCTTGTAGTCTTAAGCACAATTTTCACCATCTATGCCAGTACAGTGGATCAGAATCGTAAAACATTGCCATAAATGCAATTCTGATGTATATTATTGAAAAGACACTAAATGTGTAATTGTTTGAAAGGTTTTGTTGTGACATGTAGAAAGCAAAATTTATGTAAACAAAGTTATTGTGACTTATTAATGATCTCTTCCTTAAAATTTAAATGAATTTGTTTCTGAAATTGTAATTATAAATTGCTTGTATTATTTTTTTAATTTCTTATTTTATTTCACATTACTTCAACTTTCCCTAGCCATCTTCTTTTTCTGTCATGTTGTGAAGTTAAGAAACAAACAATTTTTACTGGTTTTAAGGACAGTTTTCTGTATGTTTCTTCTAAATAAAAAATTTTCTTTCAGATTCATAATTGCAAATTGGACAACAATTTAGTATCAGTGGAAACCTTACGTATAAAATTAAAATCATTGATTGTTTATGAATCACTGAAGGATTTGGCTACTATTCTGCTATGTGGCATAGTGCACTGGTCACCAGCATTAGAACCTGTGAAAAATTGGCCTTTTTGGGATAGTATAACATGTGCAAATTTTAGCCATAATTCATTGAAGAAAATTAGTCCTTCAATTGTAAGAACATTTTTTGTTTGTATTTTATTGTTTTTAAAAGATATGGAATCATTTGTAATATTAATCAAATATTTTTATAAATTGTTATTAATGAACAATTAGTTTTTCTGTAGTGCAGTTCAGGAAGAAGTATGGTTAGAAAGTGTGAATATTGATAGAGATATTTTTTCAGCACGAATGCACAAGAACTGTGATTTTGGGCCAAGTGAAGTTACAGCTCATTTAATTAATGTGTCGCCCTTTGCAGTATAGGCAAAGTGTGTGTTTACTGTAACACAGATGTATCTAATCTTTCATATTGTATTTTATTTCAACAAAGATTACGCAGTTAAAAAATATTTTTCTTTCCATGCAGCAATATTAAAAAAAAAAAAAATTTCTTTTTTAGCAAAATTAAACAGTGAATTTTTTTAAAATTTACATAAACAGATAATCCAGTATTATATCAGTTAAATTGAAATCGGTATTAATTTTTATTTATGTACATCCTAAAATACAACAATTTTTTTAATTATTACGTTATTAAAATTTTAAATATTTCTCCTATTTAGGATGGCATTTATAATGTTTTATCTTATTAAACTATTATTTTTCATTCTTGTGAGTAATAAAATTAACAGCATAATAAATGTTCTTAAGTTTTTGCATTTTATAACACTTTTATGATTTTAATAAAGACATAAAAGTGTCATATATTTCATTGTACTTTATTCTTAAGAGGAGAAAAAGTAACACTACTCTCAAGGACCAAGAGATGCACTCAAGAAAGAAATTCTGTGTACATTCACAAGCTGATAGGATCTAAGTGACTGCAGTTTTAGTGTACATAAGAAAAAAATCCTTTCTTAGTTAAGGAATTCCTTAAATCACCATATTTGTTTAGTCTGTCTTCAGGATAAAATATTTTTTATGGGTCACAAAATGAACAAAGAAAAGCCTTTGTTTGTTACATATGTTTCCTTAAAGGGTGTAGACCAGCGGTTCTCAACTTGTTGACTAATGTGTGCCATCTAAACAAAAATTGAAAAAATTCAGTTCCACCACTACATTTTACAATGATTTTTTTTTTTTTTTTTTGTACAATTTGGCAATAGAAATATTAAAAAAAGAGTATGCATTGCCATTTGCACAACTTGTTGGCTATTTGTATTACATATGCACAAATAAAAATATATTGGATTAAACTTGATAAACATTTTAAATTATCAAGTTTTAAGTTAGAATACTTTAGTTCTAAAATTTAGTGTGAAATTTGGGCCTGTTTAAGAGGGATCAATTTTTTTATGTCTGTTCTTATTTCATTTAGTTTCAACTATAAATTAGGAGCTACTTTTAATTTTGTTCTGTATCTATTTTTGAAATATAACATGGAAAAAAAATCATTGTTCACACAAATAGGTTGTGCAGAAAGGCAATAAAAATTTAATAGCTTTATTCGAAATGCCTTTAAATTCTTTTTTTTTTTTTTCCAGTTAAAGTAAAAGGTACTGTGTTATTTTTACAGTCTTCAGAAAGAGTTCAATCATGTGAAATTTCTATTATTTGTTCTTTTTCTTCATGAGATAAAGTTTCAGGCACATTTGAACAAAAACGGTTTCTAATCTAGTTTTCTTTTTCATAAGCCTCTAGAAAATACATGTTGAAATTATTTAACAATGAAAAGCAATGATTTTTATTGTTGGATGTTCATTCTCCTTTTATTTTCAAATTATTTTCAGTTAGAAACCTTTCTAAAAGTGGTGAAAAGCTTAAAATATTACTATCCAATTCTTTGATTATTAGCTCGAGTTTTTTTATCATTGCATTTATTTTGTCTCTAATGATAAACAAATTAGACTTTGCAATCCTAATTTTAAATCATTTAACTTTCCAAAAATTTCAGCTAAATGGGCCAACCACAATTCACTAAATAAACATTTTTGCAATTCAAATTTTGAATCACAGAGGAAAATTTGACTTTCTAATTGAAGTTCAAAAACATGCTATAAGACTTTGTAGATTTTCCTTTATTTCATTTAACGTATTATTCAAATTTTTGTTATCTTTCCTGAACTCCTCAACTTCATCTCGCAAGGATGTAAATTTAAAGCTAGGTGGAGTGAATCTTGGCGTTTATAGAGAGCGTGCCAGGGCACACTTATTTATGACCATGCTGTTACACTAATATGCCTTTTGGCCATTTCAATAATTAGTATGCCTGTTAGGTCATCGAGTCAACCTAGTTTAGTCGTAACTTAAAGAGTTAGTCCAGTACTATTCTTTTTAGACTTGGATTTATTTTGTTACAAATTCTTAGTTTCCACAGCAGTATGTCGGTGTTACTGTAAAGCATGAAATATGTGTCTTTCTGTTCATAGTTGAAATTAATAAAGGGTTATTTTCACTTTTCTGTGCTGGTATTATATCACGCCTCTGCGAGAAGTCGCCATGTTCATTAGTAGGATCTAGATTAGTTATGTGACCTAAGAGAGTTAGATCGTATAATTTTGCCTCTGGATAACCACCTTATTTTGGAATATAACAAAAGTGTCATCATGTCCACTGATCTCTTGGAATAAAATGGTAAATATTCTTGAATTTAAAGCTCAGCTTTTAATAAAATTAACAATTTTCACAGCTTGAACTCAAAACGATTTTCAAGTGTTTGGGGATTGTTTTGGCTACTAAAGCTGGAAAAGTAAGATAATTTACTTTCAGGTGTGAATTTCTTTATTTGAGAAATAACATCGGAATATTTTCCCGTTAAAGCTCGAGCTCCGTCACTGCATGCAGAAATGCACTTATTCCAAGGAATGGCATTCTCAGACATAAAATGGTCACTTACTTTGAAATTTCATTTGCAGTTGCTCTATCATGAAGAGATTCACAAAATAAATACTTTTGGCAATTCATTTATCTTCTTCGAAATGTATGTAAAATAATTCAAAGTTCATTATATCAGTACTTTTATCCAATTGCAGTGTGAAATACTCACTTTGTTTTTATTTTTTTGAACAAATGTCCCTTTTATGGAATTTGCCATTCCACGAATTTTCGTGCCACTTACTCTATCATTTGATAACAAAATATTATTAAGTTCATTAGCTGCTTTTTCATTGAATAATGTTAAAATGATAACTTTAGTTGCTGGTAAATACGGTTTTCTCCGATAGTGTGAGCCTGCCCAGTCTTACAAATTCTTAGGCTTGCTAGATAACTAGCTCTTAAGCTTTTTCATTTGAAGTAACAAAACCTTTCATTACTTGTTTACTGTTTTCAAACTCTGATAATTTAGTCTTAAAATATTTGTAGGGTTTCCCTCAGTTCAATTAACCAATTATTCTAATTTTTTTTATCTTTTCTGAAATCCTGAACTTCCCTCGCATTTCCTTGCCAGGATGCAAATTTAAAGTGAAGCGAGTATTTAAATGGGTGAATCCTGGAGTTTATTCAGAGTGTGTTTTTGCTAGCCAATGTATATTACGATTGTGTTCTCTTGCTGCTACGTGGAGTTACTGATACTCCCCTTTTGGCCATTTAAATAATTATCACACCGGGTAGGTTGTCAAGTCAACCTAGTTAGCCTTAATTTATTAAAGTGCTAGCCCAGCACTGCTCTTCAGCTTTGAAATTATTATGTAACGATTTGTAAGTTCCACCTCAAGTTGTTGGTGTTATAGTACAACATGAAGTACATGCCTTTCTGTTAACCCTGCAATGCTCGTGTGGAATAGTGTTTCGTTAAAGGTCGCACAGCGTCTAACAGACGCCAGATATATTTTTGCTGCACTAATATATATTTAGGTTATTCAACTCAAATTTATGAATGCAAAGGGATTATTGAAGTAACATACATATATTTGTGGAATCCTATTACAAACACAAATATCAAAACTTCAATTTACAGTGAGACTTAATTTTATTCAACTTAACTCAAATACAAATGAAAAATAAAAGTGAAATTGTCTCATTTAGTTAGTCGCACAAACTAGCAATCGACGCATATTTGCTGAGCGTTTTCTAAACATAAAAATGTTTAAAACTGAGGTATTTGTACTTGATGTACCTGTTCTTGGAACAGCCACATTCATGACATCTCTGCCTTTTAGTAGTTCAAGCTTCTACTGTAAGTTGAATTGTACTCTCATCTGGGAAAATGCTCTGAATATCCTGCTTGAGGTTTCTATGTAATGATGAACATAGAGAGCATCTACGCAAGAAATCATAAGCTACCCAAAAGTTATAAAATCTCACTGCGCCTGGTGCTGACTGATTAGTTATTTGTGTGATATATTATTTGAGCATTTATAGCTGCTACATTCATCATACTATAAAATATGACCATAGGGCATCTGTTCGTTTTCCTGGCGACATTGTAAGTGCTACTGGTCAACAGTATCAACTCCTGATTTAGTTGCGTTATAAAAGGTTATCATCTGTGGGTTGTTTTTTTCACATGATTCATCAATTACATCATCATGATGCATAGTGGAGAACCACCTTGTTTTCCTTAGTTATATAAGACATTAGAGTCATTCTGAAACCCAAACAATGATGTTCCCAATTCTTTGTATGTGTAAACTCTGGAAGAATTTCACTCTTATTCTTTCTCATAGTCCCAACCAAAGTAAGTTTATTTTTAAGCAAAAAATCGCTATTGTCGAAATTCAAACAATATAAAAGGAACCTAAATCGTTTTTCAGACATTATTAGACGGCATAACTCAATACCCATTTTATCAGAGGACCATATCTCCTTGGTATTTGCATGATTAGTCCTTTCTAGAAGCGCAAATGTATAATGCGCCTAGAAGTGGTTTTGTTTCAATTAGGTCGGTCAAATGGGCATCCCTTTCCCGAGAATAATTTTCCTGTACTATGGACATCTATTCATTTTTGAACTTACCGATATCAGGTAGCATGCCATTGTCTAAAAATTATGCCCAACATTGCTCCGGCTTTCGATCATTTTTTGCGACACCTTTCACCCTGGCAAACGAGTGATAATATTATGTTGCCGAGAACGTATATTTTTTATTTTTAGGTGGGCAAACTTTTGATCATTGTGATGATTTATTCCGGCCTAGGAAATAATTATCGGCAATATAATCATCACTATCGCTATCATTGGAGTTTTTCTTGCTCCGTGTCTGTGTTTTCTTCTCTTGTTTCCACTCTTATCTTCTTCTGCATCACTATAATCATCAAACTCATCACCTGATTCATATTCTTCCATCAGCATACGTAGTACTATTTCTCTGTCATGTTCATATGCCATAGTGAATTTTTTTCTGGGAAGTCATCTTGACTCTAAAGGTAAGAAAATAAATAATAAAAACAAATGTTACCCATAAAAATTATAAATACCAAAAGAAAGACATTCTTTTTACATTTAAAATTAAATATATTCACAAACAATTTCTTTCGCCTATCACTAAAATGAAAAAAAAAAAAAAAAAAAAAAAAAAAACACTGCTAGGGACAGCTGTTGGGAATATAAGTTTAAACATACTAGATTATGTAAATTTTAAATTACTTACCTTTAGAATCAAAAAAGGTCGTGTAGTGTCTCCTAGACTCCAGCAGTGCACGTCGGCTGATAACTTCTTCCTCTCAGCACTAAAATGAAAATAGCGTTGTTTCAACGATTTCTACTTATTTTTGTAGAGTTGACAGAAAGGTAGACGGCAGCATAAGCTTGCTCACGCATCCGTTTATAAAGCAATTAAAAAAGAAACATCCCTGGTATCTGTAGGACGCTACGCGAGCAGTGCAGAGTTAGTAATTGAGAATAATAAAGGCTTACTTTTACCCTTCTTCTCTGGTTGTTTCCTTTAAGCATGTGCGAGGAGTCGCCAGGTTCCTTAGTAAGATCTTGTAGAGTATATGTGGCTAAAGAGAGTATATATCCTTCAGATTTATATATATATCCTTCAGATTTAACCTTTAAACTATATATCCTTCAGATTTAACCTTTAAACTATATATCCTTCAGAATTAACCTTTAAACTATATATCCTTCAGATTTAACCTTTAAACTGGCATGCTTAGATTCAAGATGTCTTTTAAGAAACGGTAGTTTCATACTTTGATTGGATAATTCATTCACTGCAAACAACACATTGAGGTTGAGAGTCCATATCATCTCCATTCCAAGGAAACCCAAACGATAAATAACTTTAATTATATTTTCTATAAATAATTTTCTTTTTCATTATTCTTGGTGCTAGTAGATTTTCTTCGATCGATCAGCTGTGAATCATCACTTTTCTGCTTTGTCAATCCTAGCCATTCTTCAATTTTGAAAAATCTGGGCGTTTTATTATTTTTTCAGAAATATTTAGGTGCACAATATATTGCAAGTTCTTCAGAATCAAACGAAGATATTCTCAAACCGCGCAGAAAAGTAAGGAATACAAAGCAACAAGAAGACAAAATACATGCTGTTAGAGACAGCAGATCGTTGTAAAAAAATTATTCTAAGTGAAAATAGAGCAATATGAGCTTGAAAATGGTGGCAACATTAAAGGGTATATATGCTAATAAATTGACCAACTCTAAAAGAATTTATGAGATAATATTGTCTTTTATAGGAACTTATTTTAATTTCCTATTAAATACAATATCAATTTCTATTACTCCTTTTCAAAACATCATTCATGACAAATTTTGTATGTCTATGGCTAAAAGAATATTTGTGAAAATAAAAATGGATTATTTTGCTAAAATCTGTGAGCAGCCATTGACCTTGAACAAAGCTCAGATTGCATTTAAACAGGATGGTGGGGTATTTAATTTTTGAATTTAATAGTTAAAAATACTTTGTTTCTTTGCATACTACCTATTTTTCTCTTGCATACCACTGGTTGAGAATCCTTGCTGTAGACTAGATATTTTTGTTGAGCATTGTAGGTCAGTCTATGTATTGTATACATTCATCTAAATTATTATGTTAATGCCTTCTTAAAAATACAGTTTTTCTACATTAAATGTATTTGAAATAGTGACAAAATTTAAAACCTGTGATACAATTAAAGACTCCTACTAATCAAACTACTATCCTCTTTCCATGATGTTCTGTTTGTAACCTTAATCGAGTAGTTATTTAATTCATAATTAATTTCTAGTCCAAAGGGCATTAGCCCAGGAGGGCTATTAATTTCATTTTGGCATTTTGTGTCAAAAACTTCAAATGTCCGTTTCACTTTTCAAACTGTTGCCACTAAATATTATCGCACTGTGTTATATTTAAAGAAATTAAATAATGACACATCTGCGTAAATGTATGTATATTTCTCGCATTCTGATAAAACAGCAGTACCTAGTGCCATCAAATTTTGAATAATGTAATCCTCCACCAAATATGGGCATCTGAAGCTTTAATTTGGAATTTATTTTATTATCGATTTCATATTTTGTAACACTTAGCGAATTTTTGATTAACAAATTCAATGATTTCAGAGCAAGCAATGGCAAAAACTGCTTGGAGCAAAAGAACGTTTTATCTCCACCACACGAGACTGTGTATTGGAGATTCTAAATATATGCTTATTAGAAATTCTAAAGATATATAAATTCACAAGTCAGTTACTCAAATTACATTTTATGTTGCATTTGCTATTTTTCTGTGTATATATATATATACAGTATATATACAGTGGTACCCACTAAAGTCTGGTACCACCTATTTAACTACTGAATTGCTATAGTCATAAAAGTGATGTCTAGGTACAGTAAAGATGAAACCACTTACAGCTCCATCTGATGGAAATGGCAGAATGAGTTTGAGAGCCATACCGGATAGGAGGGGAAATTAATTACAATGCTGTAGAGCATCATTTGTTTAGTATGAAAAGACACCTGTCGGACATGAATCTTAAGAGCAAAGCTTTAAATTCATGTTTCCTTGTTCACGATTTCTTGCATTGTGACTTAGAAAGAAAAAAAAGGAAGCTGCCTTTATTTACGATGTTCAAACGTCTCTCCGTCAGCTGAAATGCTCATCTGGACACTTGTTAGGACTTCACTGTGCAGCACAGTGGGTGACACATTTTCATCAGAATCTGTAATACATCATTGAACGTGCAGCAGTGTTTGCGGAAGGTTGCATATATTTGCTGTCTGAGGTATCTCTACAGGAAAAAGTCCATTGGAGTCAGGTCAGGTAAACCTGGCTCTGCCCTCTTCAAAACCACCATACTCGATTATTATTCTCTGACTTGTTTCATCACTGCTTCACTAGTAATCTCTCGTGCGCTTTGCGCAGGCTACCAACATGTTGGAACCATCATTCCGGAGCTGAAGCAACAACAGTTCTCAATAAAATTAGGTATTGTGTCTTGTGAAAGTTCTAAATATCGTGTAGCCCTGAACATACTCTGGTAAAATATTCAGCTGATTAGTCATGCTATTGTAAATTCCAAACTAAACATTAATTGAAACCATATTTGACAGCAGAACTGTCAGCAGAACATGATGGACGTTTGAGTGTACAGTAATGGGTGTTCTGCCTATTGTTCATTTCATTCTGGGAAAAGCATGCCTCCTCTGTCAACACTGTATATGCCAAGAATTTTGACTGGACTTCTATCTGGTAAGCTTGTAAACAATCACTTTGATCAGGTAGTGAGTGTCTGCCCACAAACTGAAATTCAGATACTTAAATTTCAGAATTGGAAGGTGAAAATACATCATAATATATTCTGAACATATTTTCATATATAAAAGTAACAAGAAATCTTCATTGTTCTGGCATTGATTTTATAATAGTTTAAATATGCATCATTTAATATTTTAAATTCATGCAAGTTAAGCAATAAAACTAAAGACCTTTTTCCACTAGATGATTTCATCATAAAATTTAGTAACTGTAAAATTTAGAATGTTGTTCACTTATAATACCAGCACTTTGACAGAAAATCTTCGATAATATTATGCTATTTTTCTCAATGTCTCAATGTGTTAGAACATTAAAATACTCTCTGAAAATTTGGATACATGTTATTAGTAATTTTAGCAAGACTGGACCGGCAAGACAGCTATGTTATCTCCTTACTAGATCTATGGTATAGGATGCTTTCTTGGAAGACAGTCTAAGCAGAACTAGCCCGTATTTATGCAGTTTTAACATTGGGAAGGTAGGATTTTTTTTAGCTATAAGGTTGTTAGCCCACAAGGGCTATTAATTTCCTTTTAGGCATTTTGTTTTGAAAACTTTAAAAGTCCGTTTCTCATTTCAAATTGTTGCCACCAAATATTGCCCTGTGTTATATTTTAGGAACTAAATAACAAAGAATCTGCATAAATGTATTTATGTTTCTCGCATTGTGATAAAACTATGGTACCTAGAGCCATCAAATTTTGAATAACGTAATCCTCCACTGAGTATGGGCATCTGAAAGCCCTAATTTGGAATTTGTTTTATTATCGATTTCATGTTTTGTAACACTTTAATGAAATTTTGATTAACAAACTCAACAATTTGAAAGCGAGGAATTGCAACACTGTATTGGAAAAAAAAAAAAAAAAAAACTATTTTATATCTAGTGCATGAGGCTATGTAAAGTCTAAAGATATGCTCATATTAAAATTATTTTGTGATATTGCTGTCGAATTGAATTTTATGGTTTAAGTTCGAAGAACCTGATATTTAATAAATAAAGGTAACACACAAAACGTTAAAAAAAAAACACCCCTTTGGGCATAATGTAAAATCTGAATGCTTTCAGATTTTTTTATTTTTTAATCTATTTTTTCTTATTTTATAAACTTAAGTCTTCCAATTAGTTACTGTATATCTGTATATGAAAGTGTTATTTAGCTTTCTCACAGATTCATATATTATAGTAGTGCACCATTTAAATTTGTCAGCAGTCAAAATTCATTGTTGTGGTTGTTGTGACTTACCTTATATTTCTGACAGTAAATATCAGAACAAGGCCACAAAGTTCATTGTCACAAGGACTGCAAGACTGCATCCGTCATTGACAAGAACTTTGAACACCACACGCAATGGTACGACTTTGCTGAGTTCTATCCCAGTTTTGATGGAGAACACCTTAGGGGTGTAGATCTGAGTGTTCCCCACTCCTCTTCCCACACCAGCAACCTCTCTAGAGGACTTCCAGTTTTTTGCATACTTATAGTGCCCCATGCCACTAGGAAATTGACATTTACAAACAGCTGTGCTTTCTCCAGGATTCGAATTCAGGCCATTCTGTACAACAGTGTCATTTACCAGTGTCCTTGTTGGGTGGCTCAAAATTCATTTCTTGGATGAAAAAATATTGGACCTTCGTTCTGACTATATGCAGTTTTTGATAGTATTTTGAAACCATTCTTGTCAAATAAGTGTGAGGTTATGTTGTTTAGGCATGTACTGTTGATTTTGGTTGCCACTGTTGTTCTGAAACTAAGATTCATTGAAAAGGAATTTTTAGTATAATTTGTTTTAAACCTTTTATGCACGCGGTATTATTTTTATAATGTTTTAACTAAAAACTCTAGAAATCGAATAGACAAATAATGTATGAATTAAAAGAAAATCTACTCTTGCCCATTGATCTGTGCATGGTGGAAACCAGTGTGCATCTAGAACCTTGAAACTTACTGAGGTAGTAGGGGGGACTTACCTTTTTCCATGTGCATTTCCAATAAAGGATGAAATTTGCGAATTAAAACAATATATATTTAAGTATTGCATTATATATAAATGTTGTTATATATGGCTTTATTGGTAAGATCAATCCAAACATATAAAACAGCTCAAGTATCACACAGGAACAATGATATATAATAAAAAAGAACAAACATTTAAAGTAAGAACCAGAAGAAATGATCATGGGAACATAAATAAAAAGTTAAAAATTTAAGCATTATATGTAATTTTTTTACATTATTTTACAAAGTAAATCATCAGAAAAAGAAAAAAAAAGTAATAAAAAACTCGTAAATGCTTTACAAAACTAAAAATCTGAAAGCTTTCAGATTTTACATTATGCCCGAAGGGACTTTTTTTTAACCTTTATTTATTAAATATCATGTTCTCTGTACTTAAACCATAAAATTCAATTCAACAGCAATATTGCAAAATAATTTTAAAATGAGCATATCTTTAGAATTTCAGATACACAATGTCACACACTGGAGATAAATGTTTTATTTATTTATTCCCCCCCCCTGTACAGTTTGGCCATTGCTCACTTTGAAGTCGTTGAGTTTGTTAACCGGAAATTCATTCAAATGTTACAAAATATAAAATTGATGGTACTTACGTAGTAACGCAACCAGGCCAAAATTCGCATAAATCGCCAAATTTGGCGACCCTACTTACAGCAACCCTACGTGTTATACGTAGTTTTGTAAAAAGAAAAAATAACACTGGGCATGTACTACCACAGCTATGGGTTTTTGGCGGAATTTGCCGAGAAAAGAAAGACTTTTTTTGTTTACTGTACCTAACAGGAGCGTCGTTACCCTCATGGAAAAAATTTGCGAAAATATCAAGGAAGGAAGCATCATTTATTCGGATTGCTGGAAAGGATACAATACAAGTGAGTTCGAAAATGCTGGATTTCTGCATGGAACTGTTAATCACAAATATAACTTTTTGGATCCCAACACGAGTGTTCACACAACATGTAGAGCGCATGTGGGGCTCAGCCAAATGGCACAGCAAAAAACACAGAGGAACAGCCCGTCATCATCTTGACTGATACCTTATCAAATTTATATGGCGCCAAGCTCAAGCTGTTAATGGCAAAGACGGTTTTCAATCAGTGCTAAAAGCAATAGCCAAAAGATTTCTGCCGAAAAAATAATTCTGCAACTTATTCAAATTCAAAACCAGAAGGGTTTAATTGCTATTTTATATTTTAAAACAAAATAATATAAAAACTGTATTAAAAATTATCTGTAATTAATGAATGTACATTTTCTTTCTATTTATACTTTTTTACTCAAACTTCGTGCCAACCTGGTTGCGATAATACGTAAGTACCAAATTGATAATAAAAAAAATTTCAAATTAGGGCTTCCAGATGTCCATTTTTGTTGGAAGATTACGTTATTCAAAATTTGATTTCTAGATGCTGTGGTTTTATCACAATGTGAGAAACATACATGCATATATGCAGATTCTTCATTATTTAATTTATTTAAATATCACAGAGGGCAATAATATTTGGTGGCAAGTGAACTGACATTTAAATTTTTCAATGCAAAATGCCGAAACAAAATTAATAGCCTTTGGGCTAACACCCCGTGGACTAAAAATAAACATTTATGTAATTTTTTTATGGGAGTGAAAAGATTCCCCCCCATAAAACTGTGTTTTTATTTATTTATTTATTTATTGTGACACTCCTCAAAGCCTGTTTTGGTCTCTTTTGGTACATGCATCAATCCACGTTGTATGTTTGCACATGTGTCTTGTTCTGTGAGGTTTCTCCCTTATGCTAGGAAATGTATGCCACCAGGATTTGCATTTTACTGGTGAATGCCTAGTGTTCTTTAGTATCTTTTTGTCTTTCACATGAAGATTGTAGTTTTTTATGTTATTGGGGGGGGGAGTTTGGCTTTGGTTTGGATACTTGGCTTTAGTTTCCTGTTCACAATTATTTTATTCGTATTTAATTTCAAACTATTTATAAAATAGTTTAAATTTAAATAAAACTTTTATGCAATTTTTATTTTCAATTATAGAAAATTTATTTATATTTAAACCACACAAAATAATTTATAAAATGATAATACTAGCATAGGAAGCAAGCATGTTAAGCTCAGAAAAAAATCTCTCAAAATGAAAGACATTTTCCTTGGCAGGTGCATGTATTGTTTAGTAATAAAATAACTGTGGTTTCTAAGCCCCTTATCTATATTTGGGTAAAAATAAGTACTTCTATCTGAAAGCAGCAAATACCATTGTGAAGAGCAGTGGTTTCAGAGCACGACCACTGAAACATTACAGCAGGGATTCTCAACTGTTGGTATGCATACTACTGGTGGTACACAAGTGAAAAATAGGTAGTATGCAATAACCATAGAAATAAAGTTCTTTTAACTATTAAATTCAAAACTTAAATATCCCAACATCTGTTTAAGTTTTTTCTTCTAACAATATCTTTTCTCAAGGTCAACAGCCACTTGCAGACTTTAGAAAAATTAACCCTTTTTATTTTCACAAATATTCTTTAACCCATAAACATGACGAAATTTGTCATCATTGATGCTCTTAGAAGGGCTATTAGAAATGGATGTTCTCTTTAATAGGAAATAAAAATAAATTACTATAAAAAGGTAGTAGTAGCTCATTCTTTTAGAGTTCATAGGGTTATTAGCATATCTGCACTTTATGTTGCAACTATTTCCGGGCTAATATTGCTCAGCTGTTTTCAATTAGAATTAAATTTCTTGCTGTCGCTAACAGAAGGTATTTTGTCTTTTTGTTGCTTTGTATTACTTACTTTTCTATGCGATTTGAGAATATTCCCGTTAGTTTTTTGAAGAACTCGTTAATATATTGTGCATTTAAATGTTTGTGAAAAAGTTGTAAAACAAACCTAGATTTTCTAAATGGAAAAATAGCTAGGATTGCCTAAGTGGGAAAGTGACGATTCACTAGTGATGGATCCAGCACAATCTACTACCACTAAGAATACTGAAAAGAAAAGAAAAATTGTGTATAGAAAATATTATGAAAGTTGTTTATCATTTGGCTTTACTTGGAATGAAGATGAAATGGGCCCTCAACCTCAGTGTGTTGTTTGCGGTGAACTGTTATCGAACCAACATATGAAACCATCGTTTTTCAAAAGACCTCTTAAATCTAAGCTCGCAAATTTAAAGGATAAATCTGAAGAATATTTTAAAAGGAAATCATTGGAGTTCAAAAATAGTAAACCTAGTAAGCCTAAGAATTTGTAACACTGGGCAGGCTCACACTGTTGGAGAACACTTATAGTACCAGCAGCCTAAAGATGTCATTTTAACATTATTCAATGATAAACTGGCTAATGAACTTTATAATGCTCTGTTATCAAATGATGCAGTAAGTCAATGAATTTATGAAATGGCAAATTCCATAAAAGAAACATTTATTCAAAAAATAAAACACAGTGAGTATTTCACATTGTAATTGGATGAAAGTACTGATATAATGAACTTTGTTCAATTATTATTTTACCTACATTTCAAAGAAGATAAATGAATTGCCAAATAGTATTTATTTTGTGAATCTCATTTTTTCATAGTGCAAATGAAATTTTCAAAGTAATTGACAATTTTATGTCAGAATGCATTTCCTTGGAATAAGTGCATTTCCGTATTCAGTGACGGAGCTCGGCTTTAACGGGAAAATATTCTGGTTCTATTACTCAAGTAAAGAAAGTCACACCTGAAACTGAATTATCTTACTGTTCCATTCATCATGAAGCTTTAGTAGCCAAAACGATCCCCAAAAACCTGAACATCGTTTTAAATCAAGCTGTGAAAATTGTTAATTGTATTAAAAGCCAAGCTTTAAATTGAAGAATATTTACGATTTTATGCCCAGAGATGGGCAGTGAACATGAAACACTTTTGTTTTATTCCATAGTTTATCCAAAGCCAAAGTTTTAAATCGTCTTTTTGAACTTCGATCAGAAATTCAGATTTTTGTCTGTGGTTCAAAATTTGAATTGCAAAAATGTTTATTTAGTGAATTATGGTTGGCACATTTAGCATATTTAGCTGATATTTTTGGAAAGTTAAAGCAATTAAATTTAGGATTAAAAGGACAAAATGTTAATTTGTTGATCAAAAATTTTCTTCCATCTTTTCTTTATTCTGTTTGAAAACGAAACACAGAACAAAATTAAAAGTGAATCCAGAATTTAAGTATTATAACATATATTTGTTAATGTTTATATTGTGTATAAAGTTCTGATAATTAAAATGGTAAGCAATTTTTAATCTAATATTTTTCTATTTGTGAAATTTATACAAATAGCCGATAGGTTAGATTTCGATCAGTGCAACCAGCCATATTACGGAATGATAATCAGCACTTTCGATAGGCAATGATCCTGCCGCTATCAAATTTTGAAACTTGCTGGTAAGCATTTTCTCTTCTTATTTGAGGCATAATAGGATATTCTGAGCAAACTCCAACCTTACAAAGCACTTTCTGAATGAGAAATCCACCACACAACTTTTCTTTTATGCAGTGCTTCAGATGTCGCGTCTCCCTCCTGCGTCGTCTAAATGCGCTGAAATACTAATCATTTGCATATCCCAACTTCTTCCTTTCATGTGATTTTGACATTCCTCAGATCATTCCTTCCTGGTGTTGCAATTTTAATGGCCAGCAGTGTAAAAAGAGGTTATTTTGTCTCATTGAAAACGAATTTTAAAGGACATCCGATTTGAAGTACTAAGGCCTAAAAAATGTATGGTTCTGCAGTTATTTTGTGTTATTTAGAGGTAAAAGATAAGTAATCGATTGGTTGTTCACTCAAACATTTTGGAAAGACGAGGGCAAAAATTCGAAAATTGGTGGTTTCAAGGTACAGTCATCATGCTTCGAAGTGTTAAGCAAATACAGTTTAATCCTAAATAAATAAATATTTAAGAAATTGTTTTCTTGTTCCCAGGAAATATGCAGCAAAAGGGCAAATAATGAAAGAGAAGCCAGTGATAAGATAAGGCAATAAAAAATTAGATGAAATCAAGGTAATGGTGCCATCTATTGATAAAAAATGAAAATAGCTATGATATAAATGCCTTTTATATGACATAAATGCAATCTGCAAACTATCAAAGACATTTGAGAAGATGTAGTTAAATTAACTAATAGATTAAAGGAATAAAACTAATAGATTCATGTATGCTTTAACCTTTCAAAATGTAATTAAGAGTTCTGGATGCCAGAAAATTGCTTAAGATGTAAAGTTTGGGCTATATAAAACTTAAAATGAGATTGAGATTTTAACTTTTGAAATCAGAATTGTTTATTGCATAATGGCATCTTTTTTTTTTTTTTTTTTTTCCCATTCCTTACTTGATTATAAGTATAGGATAATCTTGCTTGTAACTTGATTCCTTAATTGCAGCTATACAATAATCTTGATTGTGACTGTAGGATAAACAGAAAAATGCCTAGAAGCTGTCTGTAACCTTTTTCTCAGATAAATAAAGTACTGAGATCAGATACAGAATATGAAAAATATATATCCTAGGTTATAATATGACTTATCAGATATGCTGATTTAATCAGTGCAGTGCAAATTTTAAGAGATTTTCTTCTTGCTTTCAAGAATGTACTGAATTTTAAAATTGCTGGGATTTAAAAACAATGCTTAGTGGAATAAGTGTTGATATATTTTATTTCCTTTAAAAAGTATTTTTATTTATCAGGTTAAAAAAAAAAAAAAGAGTTTATTGCTTCGTGTTTGTATGATACTTGATGAAGGAAGGTCAAATTTATAAAACTGGAGATCTGGCACAAAATCACTTGATGGCCTTCACCAACCCTAATTCTTCTCAGTGTGTAATAAATGCATTCATGTGAAAGTAAAAATGCATTTCATTTTCTGTATCTTTTATTTACATGATGTCAGTTTATTGCATGTTGTGTAAAATATGAAGTTATCTATTTTAAGTTAGTTACCTCCTGGAAAAAACTGGTAAGAAGAGAACCTTATAAGTAATTCTTTCTTATTATAAATCTTAATAAAATTGCAAAAATGAATCAAAAGAATGCAATTGTGTATCAGTTTAATAATCAAGTATACGAAGACACTTGTGACCCTCATGTGATATCACGAACCTCAAATATAGTGGTAATAGTAGCAGAGATTGGCTGTGCAAGTTAGTATTAGTTTAAAATAGAGTTTTTGCTAAACAGTATCAGCCACCAATGAGAGGACATTTGTCTAGTGTCTGATATTTGAAAAAGGCGTAAAAAGCTAAAATTATGAAAGTTGAAATTTTGACCTTGCTTGTAGTTTTATATTTTTAAACCCTAAAATAACAAAAGTATATTTATTGTTTTATTTGTTTTAAATATTATAGAAGTCCCCCTTGAAAGTGAAAGCCTGAAACACCTGGCCCTGCATAAATTATATACTGTGTAAAAAAGTTTCATCTAAATGCACAGAAGTATAGAAATTATGAAAGTTTACAGTAAATAGAGCTGAATAGAGGGATTTTCCTTGAAACTATTTTCCTAACTTGTGACCATTTTATCCCAGAAAATAATGGATTGATATTTTTACAACTTATTTAATTTGTCAAGATTATTTTTTACTAGAACTAAAGTGAAAATATCCATTTATTATTTTTTAAACTGTAAAAAGTTAGAAAATACATGGTTTAAGAAATCTTAATCTTTTTTCATACAATCTTATTTTTTTAGGTTTAAATAATTGAGTTTGGTTAGTAGCCATTATCTTTATAGCAAATACTTTTCCCCCCATTTGCTGCTACGTATCCTACAATATAGTCGCCCTCTTATTTGTCCAGCCTCGATTTGAAAACTCTTACAGTTTTGCATTTTAAAAGGTCAGTATTGAAAATAAAATTGCATATAAATTAATACAAAATAAAAATTTAGTTTTTGTTATATTAAATACTCATAAATGTTACTTTTAACAGTCATTTCAAATGAGATTACATTTAAAGAATACTAATAGAATATTTAATATTAATTAATTCAACTCTCCATTAAATGGAAATGTATAGTTATGTACAGAGTTTTAGTTATTAAAATTTTATCTTGAAATGCATCTTATCTTAGACTAGAAGTAAGAAATTGTAGATATTTTAACTATGGAAAATTATTTCTTATACTCAGTAAACTGATTCAAAAGCATTTATATGTATTATTTTTTTTTAACTTCATTTTTACATTGTAGGCATTTAGACAATTTTGTAATAAAATTCATTTCTGTGTAGCATTTGTTTATAATTATACTGTGTCATTTTGTATCTGTATTATGTAATGATTCATACTCCACAATGCCATTCATAATATGATATTACATGGGCTTTAGAAAAAAAGAATAATAATGATTATGAAACTAAACAACCATTCTCAATTAATTTTTAAATGGTCTAGGTAGGTCGAAACATAAGGCATAAATATCGCAAATCTTTTTCATAATTTAGTACTCTGTTAAAATTTCATTGTAATACTGTTGTTAAAGTGAAGTAAAATATGTGTTGTATAGTGTCGTAGAGGATATATGCAAATAATCATAGACGGGGTGTTAGAATTTTCACAGAATTCTTAAGAAGAAAAAAAATTGCTATGTAAGTCATTTGTTTCTTAACTTTCCAGTGTTGTTCTGAAATATATAAATATGTGTTTTGAAAGCATTAACCTTTTTATGCATTTTCTTTTAGAAGCTGCTATCATCTGTAAAACAAATTGATCTCAGCTACAATGAAATCGAAGTCATTGAAAATTTAGAGACCTTATCTGAACTTTCTACTTTAATTCTTTCGCACAACAACATTCACTACTTGGATTCTCTTCACACTCAACTTGGAAATATCTCAGCTCTATATCTTTCATCAAACAAGATAAATAATTTGCAGGGTACTATACTTTAATTTTTTTCAAAAGCATTCATTTTTTGATTTATACAAATAAAACAAAAATTCAAATCCATTATGAGACTATCATTTTGTTTAAAATTCTTAATTTATGTGTGACTAATTAATGGTTATTTTCAGTTTTTGAAGCCTGTTAAAATTATGAAACTAACATATTTATTTCCTTGAATATTTTGGAGAATATTTAGAAAAATGTCATGTATTGTATGCTAGTATCTTCGAGTGACAAAGAAAGGCTCCAAAATATAATAATCCTTTGTATCTACACTTATAATTATCTATAATCAAGAAAAACTTGAATTAGTTTCAAAAATTAGAGTTGAGTAGTTTTTTCCACCACTAAATCCATATGTAATTTATTGCTTGAATGTTTATTTTGATTTCATATTTGTTGGCTGGCATATATATTTATTCGATTTCCAAACCTTCACTGTCCACTTTAGAAAATAAGGCAGACCCTTGCGATATGCTAAGCCAAAGGGATAAAAATTAACCTTATGTATTAGGTAGAAATATAGTTCTTGCAAAAGCTACTTTATTCTTATTTATAATTCTTTATCACTTGCAGAAATATTCAAAGAAAATTAGCTTGTATTTTGCTTTTATTGATGTAGCAGATGTTTCTGGGCATAGGTGAAGAAAGTTAATCAATGTTTAGTATGTAGGATAGAAGCAGGATATGCATCAGTCTCCGTTTTAACAGAAAAGGAAAAATCTTCACAGCATTCCTTTCTTCCCAGAAGCATGAGTTGTATGCTTCTAATTGTAGGGCTTAGAAGTAATTAGCATTGTTACTACCTTTTGAACATAACTTTCAATCCAACTTTAAATCATTGGACAAATAAGAAACTTGACTCATAAACTAAAAGGATAATGATAGTAATTAGAAAAGGGAGATTTTTAGATTGCCTGTGAAAATTAAGTTTTCAAATATGATGCTACTGTTAAGGTTTTTTTTTTTTTTTAAATTTATTTCTCTTTAATTCATTGCATCAGTATTAATTTTTCTCAGTAAGCTGTTCCTTACAACTTTTTGTCTTTTCCACTTTATTTATTAAACAGCAACAATATGCAAAAATATCATTTTCTACTACATTGAACCTTTAGCATTAGCTTTTTATTTGCCCCTGCACCAATGCTTGTGTCACTCTTCCCCATTTTTGTCCTTTTGTGGTTACTCTTCTACAGTAGGGATACCACAGACACAGCTTTTGATGCCCTCTATTCTCCCTTTGTATATATATGTGTGTGAGTGTGTGTGTGTGATAATTTAATGCATAGGACGAATCAGATACTTAGTAGTTTGCAGTCTTAGATGGCCAAGTAGAAAGATGAAAAGATGACTCTGAATAAAATGAATTTTGTGGAAGTCCCAGTCTTTATTTTCATGCATATAAAACCATCTTAGTAGACATTTATCCAATCGTAATGAAGTATGATAATTTTTATAGACACTGGTTTTTTAAAACTAAGACATAAGCATTTAAGTGAGGTAAAGGAACACGGTGTTAACAGAGCAAATTAGGGAAAGGAAGAATGATTATTGTTATTGTAATAGTTATTGTGCCAAGAGTATACTAAGTCTGATACATAAGTACAGCTAATCTGTGACTGGTTAATTTTATGTTGTTATGCAACATGGAAGGATCTCGAATTTGGGAGAACAGATGAATTTAATGGGAGAGCACCAAATCTAGAATAGTTAATTTTGTGGTCGCCAGTTATTTTTAAAGCAGCCATCGTATTTTGTTATATCTTGCATATACATTTTTATATCCTGTGCTTTTCCCCTCAAGTAATACAAGGGGGGATCAAATGAAAAGGTACGAAACGACTTAAAAATGTAACAGTTAAATATTTGCATATTCCCCCATTGGAGAACGTAGCGAGACATCTCGGGATGCAATTGGAGTCTCTGACTGGGATCGAAGCATGCGCGAGCGCCCACATACGCCAGAAAGAGCAGAGGCTCTTATCAAAAGCAGCGTCCAAATGATGCGGCAGTCCGTATGAGGACAGAATGGCATTCGCGTTGCAAAATTCGATGACTGAGGAGCAGCGAGGTGTTATCCAATTTCTGACAGCGGAAGGTGAGAAACCGGCAGCTATTCATCGCTGGATTTTGACAGTTTACGGGGAGAAATGTGTCTCTGACAAGTCTGTCAGGAAACGGAGTGCCCGTTTTCGTGCAGGCCGTGAGAGTGTGGGTGATAATCCGAGACCAGGCAAGGCAAACACTGTCATCACGAGCGATCTCATCGACAAGGTGGATGACCTAGTGAGAAGTGATCAGCGCGTCACATTGCGAATGAAGGTGGATGTCAGCTATGGAATCGTGTGGACAATTGTTCAAGACAGGTTGCGATATCGGAAGGTGTGTGCAGCTTGGGTTCCGAAGCAGCTCACTGACCAGCAAAAGGAACTGCGTGTGGGGCTAGCACTGCAACATCTGTTTCGGTATCAGGAAGACCCCGCTTTCATGGAGTGGATCGTCACAGGTAATGAGACCTGGTGCTATCACTACGAGCCAGAGACAAAGCAGGACAGCATGCAGTGGAAGCATGCGTCGTCACCTCCCCCTAAAAAGTTCAAAGCCGTGTCGTCAGCAGGCAAGGTGTTGCTCACCGTCTTTTTCGACGTTCAAGGTCCGCTACGTGTGGAATTCCTCGAGCACAGAAAAACCATGAACTCCAATGTATACTGTGAGACACTCCGACGCCTACGCAGGTCCATCAAGAAGAAAAGACCAGGGCTGCTCACGGAGGTGTGGTTCTGCTCCATGATAACGCGCATCCACACGTCTTCAGAGTCACACATATGGAAATGGCCAAGTTCAAGTGGGAGACGTTGGACCATCCGCCCTACAGTCCGGACATGTCGCCTTGCGATTCCCATATGTTTGGGCCACTGAAGAAACACCTGAAAGGGAAGCGTTTCAACTCAGACGACGTACTCAAGAACTCTGTGAAGGACTGGGGATCCCATCACGGCCACAGGAATTCTGGGAACAAGGGATTGTTATGCTCAGGCCTATGGTGTATATTTTGAATAAAGTCTGCATTTGTACCCACCGTGTCGTTTCGTACCTTTTCATTTGATCACTCCTTGTACATGGTGTCTACATTTCTGTTAATATATGTATCATATGATTGAACATTTTCAGTTTCTCTAAAAATTAAAATTTTACTCATTTGTTTTGTGTTTAAATATCTTTTGATATTATTATAAAAAAAACTTTCATTTATGTATATATATGTATGTGTATTTTTGTAGTTAATCTACTTTTTTCCCTTTCAGGTTTATCAAAGTTATTTTCAGTGTCTGAACTGTACTTAGATGGAAATGAAATTGCTTCTTTTAAAGAGGTATCATGTTTGAGTAAACTGCCTTGCCTTGAAGTATTGAATCTTGAAGGTAATCCTATCACTACATATGTCGATTATCGCCCTCAAGTGCTGTTGATGCTAGGACCACTTGCTCCTGAAGTGAGTTATATTTGCATTAGCATATAACTGAAAATCATGTTTATATTAATTTTTTTATATACAGTATAAATAACACTGGAATAGTTAATGTAACCATTTTAAAATTTTTATTTAATGTACTACTATCAATGTCCTACTGGAATAATTAATGTAACCATTTTAAAAGTTTTATTTAATGTACTATTATCAATGTCTTAAGGAAACATATTATTTTTAAACTGTTTTTTCCCTGTGCAGTAGTTATATAAAATATTCAAACCTATTGCTTATACTGATCTAAAAAAGTCTAAAGAAGAGAAAGAAGGGTAAAATACTGTGATTAAGGTATTTTTGTATTGTTTAAAATATTTCTAAGTGTATATTTACAGAAGTAATACAAATATTTTACAGGAAATAATGATTCATATATGTTTATTATATTCTGTGGTATTTGCATAGTATACCATCGATGAGGAAAGTTAGCTACCATTGAATCGTGAAAGTTAGCGGAAATCCTGCCAGATTTGTGAAAATTGTTCCCGCAGAATTCTGAAGGAACTGCTGCTGTGCTTTGTAAAAAGTCTTTTGTTGATTTCTTCTATTTTGTAAGCCCTTTGATTGTACCAGAAACTTTGTTTAGGATGCTCTGAGTGCAAACCTACAGCAGATAACTGTTCCATTCTGTTACTGTTTTGTTTGTAATTTTCAACTGATCATATCATGTCCATTAATGCACTTTTTTTTTTATGGTGGGCTCCCCTAACTTTGAAAACAGTCTTCTGTTTTCTGTAGAAGGCATGTCCAAAATTTTATTTCAAAATTCAAGACAAATATGGCATTAGCAGTTAAATTTATGTCCTTTGTTCATGGAAATGAAAGGTGGCTGGAGTCATTTGCAGTTAGCATCAAATGACATCATGTATATTATGAGTGTGTTGTTTCATCATTCTTTTCCATAATTAGGGCTAAATTGTGCTGCTTGGTGACAGTTGCATGGTTGATGGAATAATAATTCTATTATTTTATTGAATTATATAACCCCTTAACACACTTTCCCGTGTCTGACACTGGAGAAAGTTATCTGCAAATTTGCACATGCCCATGTCTTACACGAGTGATCTTGCATCTCGCATTATTTTATTTCTAATGCCTGTCTGAGATCCATTGTAGTAAAAATAGATAGGCAAGATTATAATTAAACTTATTTTACCATAGATGGCACAGCTATAAGTTTGTTAGGAATTCTTTGTTATAAAGCAGTTGTGGTTGTGGAAAAGGTAATATATCCATTTTTATTGCATTAATTATCATAAAAGTAAACAGTTAACCATAAATTAATTTTTACTAAGTGTTTTTGTAACTTGTTTAGAAAAAATTATCTGATAATGAGTGACTCTGACAGTTTTGAATATGGCAATTTATCAGAAAGGTTCAGTGATGAAGGTGATGATCTCTTGAGTGATGGAAGTGAATCTGAAGATAATGATGGCAAGATTTTGGCTGTAGCGAGAAATTGGTATCAAATTAGTAATTATCAATTATAAAGAAATATAATTCAATTATATTTTTAATTATTGTTTGTATAATATTTTTTTATAATTTTTACCCCACCCCCACTCCCTAGTCACCTCCGCACAATTGAAATTGCAAAAAATAACTTACACTTTACCTATATATTCATTTTCTGTCCCCCCCCAAAAAATACTCGATCATTTTTAACCATTTTTTTCCAATAAACTCTTGTTTTATGAAATTTTTAGGTTCATATGTATTTAGATTTGTTGATTCCTGTATACTTTCTCAAAAGGTCAGTAATAGAAGGGTTTTTCAATTCCATTTTGTCTTAATAGTCAAAATTCAGATGGAACTTAGATAAACCTTGTATGCTAAATAGTCTGAGGCAATCATATATACTTAATACAATTCACAACTGTTTTTTTTTTCCCCATAAAAAGGAGCAGTTGTGATTTTATTTTTTTTTTAACTGTATCAATGAAATAAAGTCTAAGCAGCAAAAACTACCATGGTATTTACTAAAATCATGTGATCAAGTACAAGTCTTGAAGGTGCATTAAGAACCAGCGTAGATTGCATAAATTTCCAGGATTAGCATCAAAATTTGAATAGAATGATTTTCTTAAGCTACTTAAGCTAAGAGTGAAAAATTATTTAATATGAATGTGCAAAAGAAAAATAGATGGAATATTTGATGATTTTGCTACGTGTATTTTAATAAGGTCATTCAAATGAAAGGGGCACTACAATTGGTTTAAGAAATGGTTTAATGATATTAATATAAATTAGTATAAAAAAAGAAGTAATACAAATATAATGGATAGGCTAGACAAAGTCACCTTGCATGTTGAAACAAGTGTCCCAGCAGTTAACAAGACAATGGATACCGTGTTTGCAGAAGTTCCGGAGTTGGTTGTGGAACCAATTTTCAATGGCAGCTTGAACCTCATTATTGTCGGCAAATTGCTGTCCCTTCAGAGATTTCTTTAGTGGAACCGAAGATGTGGTAGTCACACAGCGAGAGGTCTGCTCTGTAAGGGGGATGTTCAAGAACCTCGCAGCAGAATTGCTGGAACAATGTTTTGCACTCCGCAGCCACATGAGGATGAGCATTATCATGCAAGTGAATAATTCCTGTAACAGCATGCCATGTCAGTGGTTCATGATATTTTGTCTCAGTTTCTGCAATGTGGCACAGTATATATGGCAGCAGTGACACATGCCCGTAGGTAGCCATTCCAACAGGTCATCAATGTCAAAGAAGCACATTAACATGACTTTGCCAGTTCTCGAGTAGATGTGTGAGCCGTAGGGATGAAGAGTGTTGCTATTCTATGCTCATGTTTTTGGTGGCTGCATCAAAGTGATATCACCATGTTTCATCAATGGCAATGATCCTTGAAAGGAATTGGTTCCCCATTTCGTGGTACTACGTAAAGTGTTTCATGGAAACAGACAAGCAATGAATCTTCTGCTGCTCTCTCAAATGTTTTGGCACCCATTGCGCATAAACCTTGCGGTATTGCAACCTTTCTCACAGTATTGTGTGCATGCTTCTTATGCTCACAGGCATTTCCTTCGTTATACCTTGAGTGGTGATTCGCTGATTCATTTTCTTAACCCGCGAGCACACGCAACGGGTATGTCATACCCATGTGCATTTTTCTTTTTGTATATTTCTCACCCATTCTTTCAGAAACGGACGAAACTTGTTGTAGCTGAGTTCAAGGTCACATACTTAAATGGGGGAAATTCCTGAGGTGACAGGTGCAACGGTTTTTTAGGAACACCATTGTTCGGGCATGTCATACCCGCGCGTGTACTCGCATTTCTCAGTGAGTCAATTCGCACTTCTTGTTTTCAAGCTTTTACTATAGGTTTTTCTTGAGTTGTAAGCATGGCGCCGTATATTCCTTACGATGAAGAGATGAAAAGATTGAGAAATCTTCTTGAAACCGTTTCTTCTGATGAGGATTCATTTAGTGAAGATGTTGATTACGAAGAATATAATAGTAATCATGATTCATCCATAGAGAGTAGTGATTCAGATACAGAAACAGAAAATGAAACTTTGGAATGTAGCAATGAGTTTTATGTTGGAAAAAATGGAGTAAAATGGAACAAAAATAAATTCCGGACTAATGTTATAATTGGCGCCAAAAATATTATAACTAAACTCCCTGGAAATATGAAGTATTCTAAAGACGTCTCAACACCTTTAGATTTCTGGTCACTGCTTATCAATGAAGATATGTTAAAACATGTAGTTGACAATACAAATATTTTTATTGATTCAGTACGTGGAAATTTCACTCGTGAAACTCGGGATGCGAAACAACAAATTAGTTGGAAATCAAAGCTTTAATTGGATTGCTGTATTTATGTGGAGTTTATAAATCATCCCATGTGAACGTAAGAGATTTGTGGGCAACAGACGGAACGGAAATGGACATATTTCAGGAAACAGTGTCAGTGAACCGATTCCTCTTTCCTTTACGATGCCTCCGTTTTGATGACATTAGAGATCGTCCCATTAGAAGAAACGTTGATAAATTAGCTCCGATCAGAGAATTTTTTGGAAATTTTGTCACAAATGTATGGCATAAAAATATTTGCTCTTGTAGACGCAATGGTATTTTATACCTGGAGTATGGAAATTTATGCTGGTAAACAACCAGATGGGCCATTTCAAGTTGAAAATGGTGCAAGCGAAGTTGTCAAATGTTTAATAAGGCCCTTATACAAGTCTGGTCGAAATTTAACAGCTTATAATTGGTATATGGGATATGAATTATCTCAAGATCTCCTAAAGAAGAAAATTACGATATGTAGATACAATACATAAAAATAGAGAGAAATGCCACCTGAGTTTCTGGCAAAGAAAATAGAGGTATATTCTTCAATTTTCGGTTTTCAGAAAGAAGCAACACTTGTATCTTATGTGCCAAAAAAAAAAATAAGAGTGTGATCCTGTTATCCACAATGCATTCCGGCCATCAAATCGATGAATCTACTGGGGAATCTAAAAAGCCTGAAATCATTACATTCTATAACATGACAAAAAGAGCAGTCGATGTTGTAGATGAGATGGCAGCTGCGTATTCTACAGCAAGAGTAGCACGTTGATGGCCTATGGTGATTTTCTTTTCATTGTTAAACGTGGCTGCCATTAATGCAAGAATAATTCTACTATCAAAGAAGGAACCACCAACGGAATACCGTACCAGGCGTACTTTTCTCAAAGCCTTAGGGATGCAGCTAATAGAAAGTGTTCAAAATGAACGACGACGAGCATCTGTAGTTCCTGATTCTAGGCAAACACTAACCATCGATGAACATGTTACCCAAGAAAAAAGATAGAAAGACCAGATTCATTTGTGAAAATTGTAGCAAAAGTATATGTATGGAACATATGACCTCATTTTGTAAACAATGTTAAAAAAATTGTAAGTAAATCATTTTACCTCTCCTTATTCTTTCATATCTTGTCTAAAATGAAGTATTAACTTGGTTTTACATTTTAATTTCTTTTAAAAACCGATTAATTTTATTCAGCAAATTTTTAATTACAAACTTTTTATTCGGGTATGACATACCCGGCACATGTTCTCGTGTTCGTCGGATCGGTGCGTGTGCTCGTGGGTTAAGATGGTCCACATCTGCAACTGCTTTCTGGGTGATTACATGCATTTGACCAGGTCCATGGTCTGTTGTCAGTATTGCTTCTTTCACTTATGAAATCCTTACACCATCAGAATACTGATGTGTGTTTCATGCGCTCCATGCCATACATATTTTGTATTCAGCAATAGATTTCAGAAGAACTCACATTTTCCACTGTTAAAAATTGCATGACCACATGTTGATACCATTTGGAGGCATTCATGATGCGAACGATGCCTTTTAACATGCACTGACGCTATCACACACACACACATCTGGCAGGGATTGAAGATAATGCATACACTCCCAGCAATCTGCACCCTTTAAACGGGCATACACAGTCATTTTTCTCTTCAAATGGCAAAGTTATTACAGCAGTGCCACTTTCATTTGAATGAACGTTATATCTGCTACTAATCAGTGCAAGACTAGATTTGAAAAATTATTACGAAATTTTTTGTTAAGTGTCCATCAAGATAGATCCATAGATAAAAACAGCTTATCAGACTTGACATTTTGCACATTACCGATTTCTCAAATTTGATGCGAAATTTCTTTTTTTCTTTTATCATTTTTAAAGCAGTCATTGTAACTTTTGAAGATGAATTTCATATATGTACGTCATTGGTTAATAATGACAATTTATATAACTTGGTAGAATTGTGTAAGTATGAAAAAGCTATTTAATTCCCAGAATGATTTTTCATTTTTATACTTGAAACATAAGAAAAGTGAATCACTCTGTACACTAACCTTTGTTTTTAATATAGTTCTCTGATTTTCTGTTAGTATGATAGGTGCTTATGCTAAGAAAATTATGCTAGTGTAAATTATGTATAAAAATTGCAGATGGTCTGATATTTTGTATTGTAATTTGTGCAATATTAAATACTTTTTTTTTTTTTTTTTGTGTGTGCATTTTTTAGCTCCAGTTGGATAGTCTTAAAGCTACTGAAAAAGAAATTGACACTGTATCTGTTTTACAAGCTCTGAGACAAGCTCATGGAGGAAACATCTCAGATATTGATTATGATAGTACTTTCAAGGTAAAATGGGTAGCTTATTCATTCTTTGTGCTTATAAGCTATAATTTGTACCAAACATTTGGATTAGACAGTCTGGTTTTAATTTTATCCTATGCTAAAATGTTGAGAAATGTAGTTATGTAAGATGCTTTTTTAAGTATTATAAATGTCATTGCGTAAACTGAAGTATCAATGATCATGGGAACTTGAAGCACAGTTTTGCTCATCCAATTCACTTTTGGGGTGTGTATAAGGGTTTCTAAGGATGAGAAAAATATTCACTCACGTAATTCTGTAATTGGCAATAGGTTCTTATGATTTTATTCTTGGTATATATGTTTAAGGGAAAGGAAGGGGGAATTATCCATCTTAAAAGTATTTTTCCCCAGAAGGTACTATTCTTGCAGAATGTTATATTTTACGTTCCCCATTAGTACTATTAGTTGCTAAACTAGTTATTTGTTGGTATTAAGCAATGGTTTAGTAAGACATTAATAGCAGAATGTGAGTGACTGAATTTATCACCGAATAAGTTCTGAATTAGGTTTATACTATGGTGAGTGAGTATGTGTTATAAGATGAATTCTGTGTTTCCTAGAATTTTTCTGATTGTGTGTGGTTTCCTAGAATTTTTTCTGAGATATTTCAAATTAGTCAGCAAAATTAACCATTTGTTTTAACTTTACCTTACTAGTTACATAAACATTTTATGGTGTTTCTCTGTTGAGTCATATGAATGTATTCACACTTGGTTTTGTTTAGTATGGAAGCATTTTAGTTTTCTTAACTTTATTACAACCTTTAGTAAAACTCTCTTTTGGGGCAAAATAGGAGTGGAGCTTACAAAGAAAGTCTTCCAAGCTTGAATTCTCAGTTTTTTTTTTTTTTTTTCCCATATATATGTGAATCTACTCATCTGGAAATTCATAATAGTAAAAAAATTAGCTATTTTGAATATCAATGGCAAACTTCTTGAAAAAATTTTGCAGAATTTTAATATATCATAAAAGTCTCCGAAGCAGTGCTGCATTGCTAAATATAGTTAGATTGGGATATTTGTAATATCCTATTCATATCGATTTAGTGGTTAATTTTTTAACATTATGTATTTTTAAATACACAAAAGCTTTTGCAGTTTTTATAAATAACATACTTATATGTCACATGCAGTTTCTTTGTAGTGTGGCTATGCTTGTCTCTGTTCAAATTACTTTTGTTTGTAAATGTCTTATAACATGTTGCACACATGCAGTTTCTCTGCAGAGTAAATATGCATATGTACATTTAAAGAATTTTTAGTCTATTGCTTTATAATAATTTCAATTAAATTCTTTAATTAATTACTTAATGCTTATAATATATTCTTAGGCTTATAATGTGCTTATAATTTATTAATTAATGCTTTATAGTAATTTTTATATTTTTAAAAGCCTTCCTCAGTTTTTCAGCAAAACTGCAGTCTTCACCTACTTCAGTTTTAAACTATTTCGTGAAAAGGTCAGCTGATTCTTTGCACGCAAAATAAAAGTTATTGAATTAAATTAACTGCTAAACTCCAACAAATGAAAATTAAAATAGAGAACTGAAAATTAGTTAAATGTTTTTAGTCACCAAAAGCAAACCTTCTTTCAGAATTTTCAGTACTTAAAACATTCATTTGTTAATACTTTGGGTCAAAAAAAATACTCACAAAAATTTTTGGCTTGCAAATGTTGCAGGATTTTTTTTAATGAATTATAATCTAATTCTTTATACTGTAATTAAATTGCCTTATATATTATATATAGTGCCTTATATATTATCAATAAGGCACTTTTTATAAATATTTCTATTTTTACATGCTGCAAATAACTTTATTTTAACTTGTAGTCAAGATGACTGCATAGGTCAAAATTCAGAGATCATTGCTGTAGATTTTCAGTTCTTTACTTTATTTGTTCACATTGTTTAATAAATCACTGGCAATTATTAACAGTTGCACAATTTGTATTTCAGTGTAATGCGTTAACTGGTGTAAAACAGATTACTGCTTTGATCATTTTTAACTGCCCAACATCTGTGCTATACTTTCAATCTGTAGTCAAGATCTTTATTGTCACGAAAGTCTGTACCATTTGTATCATGCTAAAATGACTTTAGTGTAAGGTGTTTCTAGAATAAGACAGCCTACATTAATTGTGTATACACTCCCTTAATTTTCATTGTTTAAAAGTTCTCTATAAGCATTGAAGTTACTGTGTATTGACATCCATGTTACTACAGTCAAAAGTCTTTAGTCCGGACTCATCGGGACTTCGGCGATTCCGGATTATAGATCATCAATTTAAATCTGGTAAGATGGCATGCAGAAATTATAAAATTAAAAATATGAAACCGTAATTTATGAAATAAAGAGCAATTATGATCTAAAGGGTATCAAAATTTACAAAAAAAAAAAAAAAAAAAAAAAAAAAGCTTAATAGCTTAATATTTATTTATTTACTTTATTAAACATTTCTTTCAACGTGCGCATGCGTAAAACATACATTACGCAGAGTCGAAATTAGAAAATTGCAACCAGAAAACTATTTGATGTGCATTCGTGATATTTATAATGACGAGGAATTTGATTTAAATCATATCAAAGACGGAGTGCATCGAGATGAAATACTACATTTAGTAGGAATCCAATTCGAAGATTAAGGAACAACGCAATCTGCAACATTAACTGAAATATATAATTAGATAACTTTAGCTTAGCTTATACCGTCTGTTATACATTAAACGTGCATGCGTTCACGCATTATACGTTGACGCATGCGCAGAAAGTTTGTAGCTTTGAGGTCCGGATTATAGATCATTCCAGATTATGGACACCCGGATTAAAGACTTTTGACTGTATATATATATATATATATATTTATTTTTAACTTTTCATTTATTATTTTATATTTCTGGTGTGTGAATCAATCAACTTGATGATTTGCCAAATTTTCAAAATTGCATTTTAAAAGTCACCAAGCATAGTATTTAAAAAAATGTTATTTATTTTTTTTTTTCAAATATTTCTCTTCCTGTCTAAGGAATATTAGCTGCTTAATTTTTCACTGTTCTCTTCTAGATGAGCAAATTTATATATATTTATATGTTTTCTGAAGAATTTGAAAGTTCAAGGCTAGGACAGGACACCTTAGTTGTTAGATATGTAGCTTTCATGTCATTTGCCTTATTTGATTAATCTTATCCATTTAAATCCAGTCCATAATTTCTGTCATGGAAATTTATTTACAGCCTTTAATTGTCCTAAAAATTACTTAACTGGTAGGAGTTCTTTTTTTTTTCCTCATGTTTTGCCTTCATACATGAAAATGTAGTTTACTCTTATGTTGAACCGTTAAGCTGACCCAAAACTTTTTTTGATGGGAGAGGTTCTGTGTTCAATTGTCAATGTAAGTTCCTTCCGTTTTATTTTCCGAAATAGGTAATAGTAAATGGCAAACATGATGAAAAGTGTGAATTATAACCGAGTCATAAGTTCGAAAAATAGTTTTATCTATCTATTTGACCTTTATTTTAATCTGTTGTATCTTTTTATTATTAAATGTGTAAGCTACATATTATAGTAAATATAATTATTTTTTAAATTTTACAGTTTATGCTTAATGTATTAATCATTTTTGTGAACTTTGGATTACACCAGGATACAGTGGTAACATGCTGTAAACATCTGCTTTCCATTTGCAGTAGGCCTTCATTTGTAACATTTTCTGTATGTGCTCAGTCATGTTCTGTTAGTTAAGACATGTTCCAAATTAATGGATCTCTGAGGTTTTCTAAATCGCTAAACATCTCTGAGGATTTGAAATCTTTGTTTGAATATTTGTCTTCTGAAATGTGGTTGTTTAGCATTTACTTTATTTTATTACTGCAGCAACCAGCAGCTGGGAGGTAAAATGGCTGAACCCAGGTTCAGATCTCAGTAAACATAATAATAAAAAGTAGAGATAAGTAGTAAAAATAGCAGTAGGAAATTAATTTGGAGGAACCCATGTTGCATTTATTTATTAGCCACACAATTTATTGTTTGTGGAAAGTGTTAATATTGGTCAGAGTTTGCCAAATGCAACTGAATGTAGTGGGTCAGGTTTTCATAAATTATAATAATTATCTTTGAGAAGTGTGCATTACTGAATTAGAGGGAGAAATGAATGCTTAATACTCAGACCACTGTGAAAATTACCTTAATACCAGACAAAGTTCTTGATACATAATAAAGTTGCATTAACTGAAATTATAAAGCTTGCAAAATAATTGTTTTTAAAACTGCTTTATATATCCTAAAAATTTAACTAAGATTATCCTTCAATTCAAGTCTGTGTAGAATGGAATATTTTTGAAAGTGAAAATTTATTTGAAATTATATATTTAATTAGATAGTAAGATGGTAATATAGTTTAAATTGAAAACAAAATCTTAATACATTCATCAGAAAAATTGGTATGCAGTTGTTATATAATAGGTAAAATTATCACAGATTTAACAGCGTGGAATTAATGATCCAACTGAACCACTTTGCTTACTTATTCAAAGGTATATCAACAGGAGGGGTGCTGCATTTGTAGTTATTTACATTTAAGTTTAATGAAAAGATTATGTTGGAATATTGTTAAGTTACTAATATTCAATGTAAAGCTGAATGATATTCAATAAAAGCTGATAATATTTATCAAAATTGCCATTACACTGAATATTACTTTTGGTTTAACAGAGCAGATTTGGAATATAGTTTGTATTAGTACAGCTGTAAATCCTGAAATGAGAAAAACTGAACGAATTCATGCTGGGCTTCTGCATTATTTTGAAAGAACTTCAGATTAATTGTTGCTTTATGGTGTATCATTTAGTTATTAAACTTTGTGTAATATGACTTTGATATTTAGTATATTAATGAAATAATGATTTAGTTAATCATAATTTATTATTCTGAATTTTATTGTAAGTTATTTTTTTTTTGTGAACGTCATCATATTTTGCAATTTTCCTAAATTTTTTTCCCTAAAAAAAATCTAGAGTAAGAAAGAAAAACTTTCAATTCGTTAAATATGTAAAAAAAAAGAAAAAAAAAAGTGAAAACAAGATTGATGAAAATTTTAAAAAAGGCATGGATAAATCTTAAAGTAAAATTCAGTCTTAATTGGATAGCAGTATAATTTAATATAGTTAAGTAATATTTACCTAATTAAAAAAAAGGTGTGTGTAAACCTTAAAGTAAAATTCAGTCTTAATTGGATAGCAGTATAATTTAATATAGTTAAGTAATATTTACCTATTAAATGTTAATTAAGTTTTCATTAAAACTTTCATTAAAAGCTGTACGAATCTTGGTGATGGATTAAAGTAGCTCAGATTAAATAGAAATTAGTCAAAATTTCCTGAAAGTTCACTGGGGTTTGGATTGGGAGTGGGACTACATTTGCAACTTTGATTGAAAGGTGAAAATTACATTGCCATAGCCCTGTTTCGAAATTTTCATCAAAATTTCCTTTGTAACCTTTATTTATCCTTTGGCAGTAAGTGATCTACAGCTTTTCAACAACTGCATTTTAAAGCAATGCGATTGGTTGGCTAGTTGTTATTTGACTATGACAAAGCTAACAAGGGCTATCTGCTTAAGGGAAGTGCTGCCTTTCTGGAGGACTTTCTATGAGAAACTTGCTTTTATTTATGGTACACATGAAAAAAAAAAAAAAAAAACCCCAAAACCAACTATCCAGCCCGCCTATTCACCTTGGCTTGAACTTAAGATGAACTACCTGCATTCAGCATTCTTTAACTGCTTGGTGGAATGAAAAGCCACCGACATGGAACTTTCAGGGCTAATCAAGCATGGAACCAAAACAACAGCTTCAAAATGTGGCATTTCTCAATTGCCCACAACGAATAATAAAATGACACATGCAATACACTGTATTTATTGCCATAAGTTGGCAAATTTGTATCGTAGAGGTTTCAAACATTCAGTCATTCAACTAATAAAGGTGCATACACATGCATCATTTGGCAATATAAAAATGTGGTGGAACTCATCAAAATAACTGCTTTTTTAGCCCACTTCTGTAAATGTTATGAATTATGAGTCCCATGCTATGTGCCAGGATTGTGACCTACTGACTGATGAATTCATTGCACCATCTGTTCGATTGTACCACCTGTCTCAAGAGTTGTGACAGTTTCCTGTGTTTTATTCAGTCTTATATTTTTGGGCCATTGCTGATAAAGATATTTAATGATGGTCCAATAAGGCAGACTACTCGCATATGAAGTGCTTGTCATTTTATGTTGAAACCATGTTATCTCTTGGGTACTTCTGTCACATGCATCATTAATATTATTAGCTTTTTCGCTAATTTTACAAAGTACTTAATTTTCCTTAACAATATTTGTTAGCAGTTGGACATGCCCATGTGCTATGTCACACTACTCTTGCAATAGTCCCTTCTATACAAATATTTGTGTAACCTACTAAGAATGTACCTTATCATATAACAACTTTGTAACTTACAGATGCATTACATTTGCCAACCAGTGGTTGCAAGTATATATTGGAGATATATGTGCCATTTTATACTCTGTATGTTGAAGACAATCGTGAAATATCACGTACTTTGCAAATGTTCAGTTTACATGTTTGATGATCCCTGAAACTTTTAGGACACATTTTATTGGGAAATCCTGCAGTAGTCATCACTCAACCATTACCTTTGAGATTACTTACTGTGATATGATCGTACAGTAAAACTCTCTTTGATGGAAACTTTTCGTATCTAGCACTTATTCAAAAGAATTATTAGAACACAACAAATGAATCAAAAGTAAATAATCTGAGGGCGGAAAAACATTGAATGAATGAATTAAAAACATTTTATTTAATTTTTACTGTATCTCATTCTTTAGAGATGCATACATAATTTGTAATGAAAATAAGTTATTTCAATAAGCATTGCTAGCATAAAAATTTCTTTGGTGAATCACTTTAAAATATTTGTGTTCATTGCTTATGCCATCTATGAATCATATTATTTTAAAGGCGATATATAAATATTTTTAAACTACTAGAAATGGAACTAGCAGAAATATCAATCATAAAAAAGATTTACATAAAATTGTAAGCAATATTTTACCATTCTATGAGACATTATATAGGTGCTTAGTAAACTATTAAAACAGGCAAAAAATTCCTGAAGAGGATGTTCGGAAATGGAAACTTTTTTTTTTTTTTTAATTTTTGAAATAGAAATTGATATTGACAATGTTTTTCTAATACATCAGTATACAATAGATGCTGTATCCATGGGATAAAGCAGAACATTTTAAAAAAGCTCACTCATCATGAATTGAAATTTCCATTTTCTTACTTCTCTGTGCTAAATTCATGTTCTATATTTTGTAGGAAACTGCTCGAAGTGTTGAGCAATGTATGCATACTGACTCTACATCAAGGAAATTGAAAGAATTGTCTAATGTATCAGGTAGAAAGTTATGAAGTTTTTTTAATTTAGTTTTTTTAAGCATAGCTTTCTTAGCAAGCCATAATATGTATTTAGTTTCATTATTATACTTGTTGCTATTGGCTTATCAAAGTGGGCTAAAAATTGTGTGAAGCTAGTGTATTGTTTTGACACTAAAGTCATCTCTATTGGAGTACACAGTTTTTATTCTAAGTCATGCTTCTTGTACTGCCCTCTTGTACAAAAATGCACTGTTAAAGATCCTGTGATTGGTATGTTGATAATTCCCATTAAACTGTCAATCAATTTTTTTATTAGCAACCTTTCTGTCACTTTCTAACCATATTACAGGTTTTGCCATTCGTTAGTTGATTGATGATTGGGGCATTGTCATCGCAATGGAAAACTTTACTATATCATCATCATTTATTAGCATGTTTCCACATTTCTTCACAAATTCCATTAATTGGAACATTTGCCTTTTGTTTGCAATATCTGAAAGCCTCCAAATCCATGGCTATTATCATAAAGCTTAGCTAGCAGTCACTATACACTATTGGCGAGGTATCATGAGATTGGTGACTGGAGATGGACTTTTTGCTGAATTTTTCTATTGCATCGAGGAAGTTAGGCCAGAATTACATTAATTGAGTTATTTGTTATCCTTATGTATATTTTCTGCATGTGCTTAAAGCTTATCTGAGTCCCGAATAAATAAATTCTCACATATACTTAAAGCTCATCGGTACAATAAATCAGTTGTTCTTAATTCAAGCAGCACTAAATGTAACCTTTTGGCCCATTAATATCATTTAAAAAATCAATGTTTTGCATATCTTATGCCTTTTTCATTTCATTCATCAGCCAGCTTCAGTTCTTGATATAATTTGCTTTTATGCATTTACAGCTTTACTTTTTGCTATTATCCGATTTAGTTTTAGATCAGATAACACCTAGATTTCTGCGTCATGCCTTTTTAAATTAAAATACGATTTAACCTAGTTTTATGACAATGTCCAATTTTTATATGGTATCTGTAATTCTCTTTATGTTCGATTCCGTTTCTTTTGTATTAAAAATTTTTCAAATAATATGTTTTAGGTAAGCACACAAAAAGTGTAAGTGATGTATCCAAGTTTCGCCATCAAGTAGAAACATTAAGAAGAATTGGTGGAAGTGACTGGTTGCGCTTATTAAATGAGATTCGTAGTTCAACCTCTCAGGTATGTGAAATATTAATTATTGCATTCAGTTATGAAATTGTTTGCAAAAGCTAGTTTCTTGGAAGTATTAAAATGCCATCCGAAAAATCCTCTGATTTCAGCCTCTAATCTGGTGCTACTAATTTTGGTATATTTACTTTTACATTTTGAAACGTTAGCTTTTATGTTTGTGTTTCAGTTTCGAATATTTTATTAGCCTAAAAAATAGCCTGATTACTGATCCTGCAAATTCAGAAACTTTTGATTGCCAGTTATTGATAAAAAAAAAATCATTGTGAAAAGAATTATCATTCTAATTGTGTTATTATTACAAATCACTTCTTGTATTTGAAGCCATGATTTTAAAGGAAACATCTTTAGTCAATTGCATTTGCTTTAATTGAAATACAGTTAATCTGGTATTCCTTTTAATAGTAAGTATAGCTTCTGTGAAACAAAAGAAAGACAGTACTGGTTTGAAATGCAAAATCCTTGAATTTGGCAAAGAAAATGGAAATTGTGCTGCAGGAAAAGTATTTGGTGTTGGCAAAAGCTCTATGTGTGACTGGAAGAAAAATGAAATTACAGTAATTAATATGCCAAATAATAAATGTGCTTTCCATAAAGGATTAATAAGATGGCCTATCCTTGAAGAAAGTGTTGCAAACTGATCCTAGAAATCAAAACAGATAAGTTTTTAAAGAAACTGCATATGTTTATTTACCTTAAGGCAGGCAAAAACAAATGCAAATGAAAGTGAAAACTTTAATGCAACTGAGTTGGTGTAATTTAGGTCACAGAATAATTTAGTTCTACAGGGGAAAACAAAGGCCTCTGAAAGATGTGGGCAACAAACTGGTAAGTTTCTAGAAATATGTTATTGGTGTACAAAGGCAAAAATCTCATATATTGGAAATATGGATGAAACTCCAGTAATATTTGATATGAAAGGAAATAAAACAATTGATGTGAAAAGAACAAAAACAGGTCACAAAAATCTCACCTTACAATAATTCTGTCCTGCTTAGCAGATGATACAAAATTAAAATCCGTGGTTATTTTTAAAGAAAAACATTGTCAAAATGTAATTTTCCAAATGGTGTCTTTGTTTATTGCAGACACGAAAAAAGTTCACAAAAAAAGATGGACGAAAATGGTGTGAAATTGTAGATAAGAAATGTTTGGCAAAAGCATCCTGTTGCCTTAACTCTGAAAAACTGAAGCCTTTGCTAACGTATGTGCTTAATATATTGAACCACCCTAAATACTTTTCTAGTTTCACAGCAATTTCCTCCCCTCCCTCCTGCATTAATATGCACAAATAAGTGTGAAGGCTTACCCTTCTACTTTCTAACAAAGATTCCATTACCCCCTTGACCTCATACTTTATAAATCTATTCTGCAGACTGCACATGCAACCTAAAGAAACCTTAAATAAATCCTTTTAGGACAAGCTGTCTGTGTCTGCAATAAACTGATACAGTGCATTTGGGGAAACTGAACCTGCTACTTCATATCTTAGGAGGAGGGAAGAAAACAAGATCATAGTCTCGGGCATTCCAGGTGGTTGTGTTCGTTTGAATAAAGGGCTGCCTGGGGTGTTTCGGTGGATTAATCCCATTAGTTCAACCTTTAGAGGTATGTATCAATAAAACATTCAAAGGAAATTCCAAATAACAGCGAAATACGTATATGTTAGAGGGTAAATATTTACAAAAGGAGGTCAAATGCATCATACGAGTCTAGAAATAGTGTGCGAGGGGATAGCAAAAGCATGGAATCAAATTAAACCCAATGTAATTTGAAAGTCATTAAAAATATAATATATCAAACAATCTAGATGGAACGGAACATGATTATTTATTTATGGATCAGAGCAACAGTGATGATGAAGGTGAAACAGAATTTGATGATGTGCCTGAAGATGTAATAGAAGATGAATATGACTAACTTTTCATATGATCCGATGAGGAAAATTTTAAGTTCATAAGTTATTTCATTTCTTTTAAATAAACTGCATTTAGCTGCATGTAGAAATCCAAGTTTTATATACTTATTTTTAAATCTATCTTTTTTATATGCAGAGTACAATGCATTCCCATAAATTTCTATCTTATTTTTTGTATCAAAAGTGTGTGTTATATTAAAGAATGTACGATAGTCATTTCCTTGGCTGATCAGATCAAATAAATCTACTGCAGAAGCTGTAATTAAAAGAGAATTCTTTCAAACAAGAAGTGGTGATGTACTTGTTTTTGATAAATGTGTATTAGATTGTTGCAAATGATATGGCCGCTTGTAAGAATGATCGAATAAGGAGAATATGTGATCAAATCAATCTCTTGTATTGTCAGTGTCTAGATGTGGTGAAGTCCTCTTTATGCTGTAAATTGATACATCATTAACAAACAATTTTTTGGACAAAAAGTGGTTCAAATGGAAAATTGTAATCTGTCAGGGAAATGTCAGGAGAGTGTAAGAAAGAAAAGCAATTTCATTATTCATATTGTTGATTTGTTGTATGATTGGATCCTGCTGCATGTGATTGGGCATTATTTTGAAGCAGTGACTCCATATCTGTTCACAATTGCTGGTCACTTAAATCATAATTCTTGTGTATTTTCTATATATATATATATATATATATGCAGTATTGAGCTGCATTTATCATTTCATCTTGTGAAAGGAATGAGTAACAAATAACATCAGCTGAAGACCACCATACAGTAAGCAGCATCTTTTTTGGATGCAAAGGGGCTTTTAAAATCTTTCCTGGGGCATATTTCACTCCCAACCACTTTGATAAATGTTTAGAATTGTTCTAGAATATTCACTTCTCATCCACAGTCGAAATTCATTGCAGGAACGAAGTTTCTTTACATCTTTAGAGATTTAAAGAAACTTCTTTAGAGTGTACACTTCCCAATGTTGCATGTGGTTTTCATCATTGAGTTTGCGAGGTCATTCTTCATATTTATTAGTTTTCCTATTATTATCAAGTGCTTTGAAATAGTAAAAAAGTGTACACTTAGTATCTAGATGATCTCCGGTTATAGTTTGTCATGGATCCTATTTGATTAAATCCTATAATGCTTGTGAATCAATTGAGGAATGGTTATGGCTATGGTTTCATTCTGTGACTTTATAATTTTCAAACCAACATTGAGTTGTCATTCTGTGACTTTAAATATAATTTTCAAACTAACAGTTGAAACAACAACTCTTAGTTTTCCATGTGCTGAATGCTGTATTGATGTTTTCAACTGAGCCACTGCACAATTTTCCAATTTGTGTATGTAAGGTTACAGCAGCCTTAATTGATTGGATTCTATGACTGACTTGATGTTGGCCATATTCAGTGTTAAATGTTCCTTGAACAAAACAAATATATTGGATCACCCACATGGGATGTTTTTACATAACGTAAACAATTTACATAAACCTCAGCACTTGCTTTCTCTGCCAACTGATAGAAACCTGACTTCATTCAGTGCTGTTTCATTTGCAACTACCGAATAAACAATTTTAAAAAGTGATTATTTTGTGGTATCAAGTTATTTTGATAATACTGATATTACTTTATCAGTAAAGGAAAACCATCTTGTTTGTTTAACTTAAAAGATGATGAGACAAATGATTTATTGGCTTAATTGGTAATCATGAATTTTCAGTCACTAAGAAGGTTTATATCTCAGTAGCTGTTTCTAATTTATTTTTAAAATTCTGTTCATAACATATTTGTTATAATAAAAATAAAACAGTTTAAAAAGTGATGTCATTTAAATTTTATTCATTAGTTTTGCTATCAAACAAATTATATGTTTTATACCCGTCAACAATCAACAAAATTTCAAGTACTGAAGATTAATTTAATACAGAGGATAGAATGAAATTAGGATTTATTTAAACCTCTGAGTGGTGCAGCTTTTTTGATCTGTTAACAAAGAGCTAAATTTAAACAATATTTAGAAGGTGAATATGCATAATTACATACTTTATTTTTATTGTTGAAATATTTATTCTTCCAGTTACAGAACTTCATATACTTCCAGTTACAGAACTGTTTTAAATGATGAAAATGTACAGGTTTTGGCAATGTCAGATTTAAACAAAAATAATATTAATTAATTTTCGACAAGTAACAAAATCTAATTTTTAATGCAGTCTGCTGGTTTTATACTCATTTTTCGAAAAGTTTTATACTTGTTATGAAGAAATAAAATTACAAGAAGTTTGACTCCCATATGACAAAAATTGACTGTAATATTCAATTTCAAAATTTGCAATTTTTTTATGTTATTTTCAACTGACCTTGAGAGATCAATTAAGTTAGAATAATTTGAGGAAATAAGTTTAAATGAAGGCAGCAAAAAATGTGTATTTTAATAGGCCATATGAAGAAATCATATGGTGTTCATATCAAATTTTTTGTTATAAGTGTCAAATGATCTGCTTAAAAATATTTGTTAGGGTGATGCGTGCAGTCATTTCTGACTGCCTGATACTGGCTAAAGAAAGTGGATACATTAATGATAATGACTATTTTTAGAGCAATTTTTCGATTTCAAAAATTTGTGTAGTACCTAAGGAGCCAGTCGTATGTTTCTTTAGTTTCATAAATGGTTTAGGTTTATTTGATCATGGCAAAGCACTTAACTTCTGTCTAAGGGTTGCCTTCGTGGAGGACATTCTAAGGGAAACTACCTCATATACACGTAAAACAGGGAAAATCTATGGAAATGCCCATGCAGCCACCATGTTTGCTATCCCGGATCGAACTTTCGACATTCAGCAACTTTACCAATCTGTCGCTTGAGGGCTTGTTTCATAAATGATAGAAACATATTTATGCTCAGATTATGTTGATGTGTTTTTTATTTATAATGCAGAATATTTCATTTTTAATTCTTTTCACATGCACACAAATATATCTAAATGTATATCTAAAATAAATATATAATTATTTGGAATATAGGCATCATATTGTATCATTTGATTCACATTTTACTTTCTTTTAGGATTCAACTAAGGATATCCCAGAAAGTAGTGTAAGTGGTAATTATTCTGTTTCCAAAGACATGCAACTTCATATTGTCCATATTCGCAACAAAAGCTTCAGTGAATTAGAACCTCATACGATAATGCAGTATGCAGTTAGTGCTGAGCTATGTTATCCAGAATGGTGGCTTTCAGATTCTAGCAATGAAAAGTTCAATTCAATTTTAATGAGTATTCTACAGAAGGATAGACCTGATCTGTTTGAAGGTATTAAAGGTGCTGTTGCTGAAGCAACTTCGAAGTCTTTCATGTTCCCAGAAACTGATATTTTATGGGTAGTTGGTATTCTTTATCAAGAGAGCTCTGTCTATGAAATTCCTGTTTGTGTGCTATTATGTGATAAGGAGATGTTGTTACTGAAATTAAAAAGTTTTCAGAAGAATGCAAAACTTCCCAAAAAAGGGCTTGATAATGAATGTTCTCCAGATATCTCATATTTGAGATCTGTTTTACCGAGTCATGTTTCATCAGTTGCAATTGGCCCATGCAGTGCATATATTGAGTTAAAACTGAATGAGTCTAGTAGTTCTCAAAATCTCATATTTTTGATGACAAATGAAGAAACAGCAGCATTATTTATTGCAAACTGTAAAAGGTTATTCAACTTAACACCTGTGTATAAACCAAATCCGTTTGCTAATAAAGTGATAGCTTTTGAGAACATACATACAGCTTTCCCTCTTTCTAATATGACTGTGCAGAATCAAATAATATTTGGCCAGCGTATACTGTTATCTAAAACACTGCATAAATCTCATTATGGCATTCTACATTATGTATTTGTTACTTTGTCTCATATTCTTCTAGTTGAAGAGCGACTTCATATTCCTCAGGTTATTGGGTTAGATGTAACTGCACAACCACAGTTTCATGTATGTGCTGTTGTTAATGTGCAAACAAACATAAAGCAAATTCACCTGAAGGATGTTGATTATGAATCAGATCTTGAATGTAACAGTGATTTCAATTCCACTGAAGAATCAAATGTACAGTATGAATCACCGGTAGAAAATAAACATTTTGAAATTTTGTACAAATGTGGGTCTTGGCTATTTCTGGAATTTGAATCTGGTGTATTTTTGTATTTAAAGTTTTCAAACTTCAAGAAAAGGAATGAGTTCTTAGATGCATTTCTATGTGCAAGAAGCCAAAGATAAAAATGTTCTTCAAATTATCCACTTATCCTTATTTATTGTCATTTTATTAATAAAGATTATTTAGTACATAATTTATTTTGTTTATCTAAGTTATATATTTTTTAACATTCCCAGCTTGTTTGTACATGAAATTTGTATTTAATATTTTGAACTCTGTTTTAGTGACTTTTCTATTCTGTCTTTATTTAATGATGTAAAATGTTTTACTGAAAATGTTGTTGAGCATAGAAAGGTGCTAAATCAGTATTTTGTCATTAACTCGATATTAATGTAAATTTTTTAATTGCTGAAATAATTAATTTTGTACCAAAAATAACTGTATTAAATGGAAATATCAAATTTTAAATAATGAAATTAAGTTGTTCCTTGCTTTTTTTCTGTCTTGGATCTAAAGCCATTATTTTCGTTGTCTTAAATGGAAATATGGTATTTAATTTCAAAAGTAATATCATTATAAAAAGGTAGCTGCTGTTGCAGAGATTTATTTATATGTGAATTCTACAACTGAAATATCTATGTAATTAGTTAAAAGCTAGAGCAAAGGTATTTTCTGTTTTAGTCTGAAATGGTGTGTACAGTCTGAATGGTGACAACAGACTTTTGTCATGCAGTTTAATTTATGCATGAATTTTTTCAGTAAGTATATACTGAAAAATTTTTTGGATGTAGCAATTTAATAAAAAATAGGAAACAGATTATGGCATCTAAACTTTATAGGAAAGGTTTTTTTTTTTTTTAGTTATGTGTGTTGTAGGTGCATTAACCCTTTGATGGGTGATTCAGTTATCTCAGAGATGAAAGCTGCAAAATTCGATTTAAAATACATACAATTACGTCTTTTAGTTTTCTAAATGTATATCAGATGGTAGCACTAGCATTCATTTATGGAAATAATGTACAAAAAAAATTATTTGCAGGTCTAATTTTTAAGAATTTTTTTTTTTTTTTTTTTCCCTTAATTTCTTATACAATTTAAATTGTCTGAACAACAACTTTTGTCATTAGAATAAATATTTTATCTGAAAGTTTCCTTTTCTAATAAAGGTATTATTTGAATTCATATATATTAATTAAAAATGGTTGAAATTAAAAGATGGGACAAATGCATCCCACCGCGCGTATAGAAAATGCCACTATAGATGGCAGCACCATTCAAAATATTAATTCAAGTATTGTACTCATTTCATATAGATAGATAATGCAAATTTATATTTTTAAATAAATTGCAATAATGTTAAAAATAACCAATGTTAAAACTTGAAAAATATTTAGTATTTTACCGAAAGAAATGAAAATATAACCCTGTAACATGAAATGTCATTGAATACTGAATGGATATGTGAGTGTGACTCACCATAAAAAAATATCCTGAGCAGAGGAGAGGTGAAATGTAGATAAACATGACGGCCTTCTAAATATCCTCCTTTTCAAACTTGTAGCAAATAAGTACTGGAGCGAAAATCTCCTCTGTTTCAAATCTATTATTAAATCATTAAAGAAAATCTAAAAAGTCGTACAGGGAGCAATTTTTTTTAAAATTGTATAATTTAAAACAAAAGAAAATTTATTTTGCGAATATGATCAATATTTTCTAGATAATTATTCAAAAACTTTTTTATATTTTATATTTTCATTTTGTAGCTAAAATTAGCATTTTATGTAAGCATGTTAGTAGAATTTACACTCGGGCAAAGATGCCATTCTATTGCTCAAGATGCACGGTGGAACATGCGGTATCCCACCACGTCATAAATTGCCTTGAAGGTTTACTTTTTTTTTTTTTTTGCATGAAATAGCATTGTATTTGGGGCTAATTATATGCATGTACAGTTATTTTTTCCAAAAATAATTTTTTTTATGCGCTGAACCTCAAAAGGTTAAGTAGGCATAGATATGAGCCATGTTGCTTATTATCATAAAATACGCACAGATCTGTAGTAAAAATTAATGGGTATTAGTACACATATGCTGGAAAACTTCATTTCTCACTTCTCATCAGCAGTGAGAAAAACATGAATAAATGTGATGATGAACAACATTCTGCCATTATTTTCTTGTGACAGTACTAGGATCGGCTCAGATAGCATGAGTATGGTTAAAATGTACCGTATGGATGCTGGTCATTTCCACCTAAACAATTTGTTTAGTTCATTAAATTGAACCATTGCAATGTAATGCAATCCTGCACAGTTCTTTGTTAGTTTTTCTTCAACAAATTGATAGTAGATATTAACTAGATGAGGAATTAAGTACTTAAATAAAAGCATTTTAAACTACAGAACTTTGGCAAATGATTAATGAATCACAAGCAGGGTATGTACGCTTACTTACATTATGATAATTACAGTTAAACTATTGCCACAAAAACCGAGCAGTTACACAAAAAAGTATAAATTCAGTTCAAGAAAATAAAGGTGGTGTGAAATGATAGAACTTGAAGTTCACAATTTTAGTTTCTCCTTTACCTTCCAATTCTGTAATAGTTACACCAGTAGTTGTTCTTATTTCTTGGAAATGTTTCTTGAGTCATTGTGAAAATGTATGCAGACATGTTTTCACTAGCTATATATACAGTATTAAGATCACCATTTAAGAGATTTTTCATGAACAAAGTGATATTTGATATCATTGTGCTTTGTTCGCTTGTGAATTTTTTTATTCTTGGACAACCGAACAGCACTAGCATTATCAACTTAAGTGTGTGAATATTATTCAATGGAATATTGTCCACAAATAACTATTTCAGCTAAGCAGTATCGTTAGACACCTTGCAAGCTGCAACAGATTCTGCCTCATGGGAACTTGCACAGTGCTGTCGACAACATGTCCAACCTATTACTCCTACTGCATATTTAAACACAATTCTAGATACTTACTTTCTAGTTTTTGGATCACTAAAATAATCAGAAGCAGAATATACTTCCAGATTTCTTGGCTGAAATTTATATTTGAAGAAAATTTCAAAATCAGTTGTCCCCTAATTTAGCTAAAAATTTAACCACTGGCCAAGCTTCCAATCAGCTTTATCCAAAGCTGAAAAGCAGAAAGATAGAGCAAGACAAATGTCAAGCCAAACAGCAGTAGCTATTTACACCAAACTGCCAACAGCTTTGTTTGTTAAGAACATTTTATGTAATAGTCATTTCAGCATCTTTAATAATATGTCTCTTTTCTGCATATCGACAGGATTAGCATTAATGAAATTTCTGCGATATCGTATTAGTGTAATTTTGCTGAGTATGAAGATTTTCAGCCTTTTTATTTCTAAGCCAAAGAAGTACTGTGTTTTGTACTGTTTTGCATTCATTCATGCAGAAATTTCTATAGAAAATAATCTATAATTTCTAGAGTATAAGCAGAAAGTCTGTCGTTAACATATAATGCTAAATGTAATTTCTGTTGTTTATCATGAGTGTAAAATAAGCATGGTCAGCCTTGCTCTCCTTAACCTGTTCATGACGGGCCCCTCTGTTACGAAGCGTTGTCTTGGGACGGTGCATTAACAGCATGCGTCGTCCTGTTGGGATGGGCAATTTACGCTGCTAAGCCTAACTTTGCAAAAAAATTCGTATAAATGATATTTGTCATCCAATTTTTCCAATTTTTGGTACATTATGAGAAGAACATTCAGATAGTTGTCTGAATTAATTTTATGCCTTTATTATTATATTTTCCTTAAAAATTTTATAAAATACTCATTCTAGAATAATATAATTTTACCCTTATCCCAAAAATAAATATATAGGGAAAAATATCCAAACAATCGCAGATTTTATTTAACACAACACACAATTAAAATTTTAAAATATTAAAACTGTCTTTCATAATAATTCAACGAGCAAACAACGAAAAGTAAGCAATTTTTCAAAATGAGACAGTGTATGATATTCTTTGAAACATGGGTGTACGCAAAGTCCAATGTTTCATTAGTAACAGGAATATAATATATGCTGCTACTTTACTCAGCAAATTTGACTCATTTAGCATTTGTATATATTCTATGGTCAGATAGTGCTTTCGTTTTGCCATTTAAAAAAAAAAAAAAAAAAAAAAAAAAAAAAACTTTGGCTAAGCGATACAAAATATTCGTCTCAATGCCGGAAAACTCAAAGAGTAATAAAAATGTCTCTAATGATAGAACATGTACTCCACTATAACCGTTAAAAAAATAAAATAAAAATAAGAAAAATTAAATTAAAAGTATTCCAGAGCATCGAGAACATGTTCATTTGTTTAATTTGTTTATATAAAATGACGCAGTAAGAGCCATTACATTACTCAACACTAACGAATTAGCGATTGTGTATATTCTACATTTAGATACTGCTTTTGTTTGCCATTTAAAAAAGATACATTTCGCTGAGGATTAAAAATATTCCTCTCAAAGCACGAAAAATCTAAAAGTAATAAAAAAAGAGGAAAGAATATAAGAGTAATAAAAATGATAGAACGTCTGTCCCACTATATCGCAAAAATAAAAATAAAAAGTACCTCAATGCAGCGAGAGCACGTGCATTTGTTTATATCAAATGACGCAGTTAAAGAGACATTACATTGCTCAACACCCATCCACGAATCTCACTCTCATTCCAAAACAAAATACAAAAAATAAAAATCATTGCATAGGAATGAAGGTAAACATACTTAACTTTCGATATATTTCCCCATAACAGGCATACAGCTACATCTACTGTCAAGAAAAAATATTAGTTAAACATTCTATCTAAAAAGTCAAATGTGGTACTCCCAGCCGGTAGAGTGAATTAAATGGCGATTCAAATATGACACACCGGGCCGTGAGGTAATGTTTGCTGCTGATGCACATATGGCATGCCCTTACTGAACGGGCTACAGTTCTAGAAATTTCTTAAATCTGTTATTCTGATATCAGGGTGATTACTTTGATCCACAGAAATTTTTGATCAAGTGACATACTCAGCCTGACTTGTAATCATAGCCTTCTGTTTGTTGCATATAAATTTCTTCATTGAATGCCCTATGAAGAAATATAGATTTGACATCAACTTGTGACAAGTCTAATGCTTTATTTGCAACAACTCTTACTACAGAAAGTGTGGCTTCAAAAATTTAGGGGTAAATGTTTCTTAGTAATGAATACCTTCCTCTTGGGAAAAAAATCTTTTGTCAAAAGACGAGCTTTGAACTTATCAATGTTTTCATTTGCATGATTGTCACTTTATAAACTCATTTATTTGCAAAGGCTTTCTCTTCCTTCTGGTACTTTGTTCAGAGAGCATGTCTCATCCTCTGATAAAAATATCTTTCATAGCAGCCTGTCACTTGTTCATATCCTCTTATTGCTTGATAATGTTTTTTTTTTTTTTTTTTTTTTTTTTGTGTGTGTGTGTGTGTGTGTTCTGTGAGCTTCACAATGCAGCATTCAGTCAGATGTTCAGATGGTTTTATTTCTTTCCCATTTCTCAAAATCTGGAATATCCTGTGTATTTTCAGTCATCTCATCTAGATCAAACTTGCTTAAACCTGTTGAACAATGCTTTTCAGTACTTCATAACCATCAATATCATCTGAATATCCAACTAGGATATTTTATTACATATTGAGTCCGACTTTTTCAGCTTCTGTTTAGATGCAAAATACTTATCAAAACTTGATCATCTGAATGAATGATTAAGTCCTGGTCTTTTACCATAGTAGCCTTTTGTAGGGAAATTTTCCTCAAACTGTTGATGTTCCAGTACAGCTGCATTTATCAATTTGACGTGCAGTGACTTAAGTAGATCTTTAATGAAGATGATTTATCTTGCTAAATCTACAAATGTACTTTTGGTTCATTCAGCAGATCAGTTATGTATGTGTGTATGAATGTATAGGGAGTACTATAATGAAATTCTGCGCCCATTTTCTTCAGATGTCTCTTGGAAACTTTTCTTTTATACTTCAGTCCACCATGATTATGAACTGCTTTAATTGGCTTTTCTGTTTTATTTTTAAAGAAAATATAGAATTTTTCAAATTTAGCTGCAACTTCTGATTTATGTTTCAGTAAAATTTTCTGTATTTAGAATAGTCATCTATGAAGCAAATAGATTAAAGAGACCCATTGATTCCTCCTTTGCAGGTCTACAAAACATCAGTGTGCATGAGCTCACCACCATGGTTTCCTTAGGATTGGCAACTTTTTCACATATTGCTTATTCAAATGTTCTAGTCATACTAGAATTAAAGAGAGTTCAGGTCATTTGATTGACCTTCAGCAGGGGACACTGTGATAAAATTAATCAAATTTCTTTCTTGGATAATACTACTTTTCATAACAATTTAAATAAACAGTCATGACATATTCCAAAAGCAGCAACACTTTGAGATTTAACAAGTTCACATTTATGACATGGCATACCATCTTTACCACTTTTAAAGCTTGATTTACCAAAACAGATTTCAGGAAGCATCTGGAGCATAGAGTATATTCTTTGTGATGCTGTTCTTTCCAGGTGCCCTATAGAAACATTTGACACATATACCATGCTCATATGCTTCCATTGTTTTCTGTTGGGCATTCATACTTCACAAATATCTTGAACCACTCATTTCTGTTAGTGATATGTTCTGTACTTCCGATATCTGTAATTCATCTATCATCACTTTCTGAAGTGAAAAACTCTTGAGAATTTCACCACTCTTTAATTTTCAGTCATGTACAGCATTAGTGCATTTACCCTGAAATGTGCAAGATTCTTTTGTATGTTAGATTTATGTATTTTTGATATGTTGGGCATTAAACCTTTGAATACTCAGCTAAGGTGTCTTGAGTACATTATTCTGTGTCTAGCACAGTTTCAAAAGGAATCAAATCAGAATAGTGAAATCCTTAATAAGTAAGAGGTTTTACTTAAATAGAATAAAATTAAATCAACAATCTTTAGAGGCATTTAAAATTGGAATGTTGGAAGAAAAAAAAAAAAAAGACTAACGTTATTATTTAAGGCAGAAGATTTTCTTCATTGTTTTAGAATATAACAATTTGTTTCTGTTGCTGTATTATTAGGTATTGCTTAAGGTGGAATTGCTTGACAAGTTGGTTTATTTTATTTTTCTGAGATAACTTCCATCTTCTCTTCGATTTATTTCCATGCCTAAGAAATATGAAATATAGCTTTTTATTATATAAAAGAAAGAGGAATATATGAAGTATATTCTAAAGAAGAGTAAGAAATATGAATTATAGCTTAGCGTATTTAGCATTCTCAAGATGTGTTATTTGATAGCATTTCTTTAAATTGTTAATTATTTGAAGATTAAGATGCTTTTTTTTTTATAACTTACTAGGATATCATCAACATACACAATAACATTAATTATATTATCACAATCTCCTTTTGTGAAATGACACAGATCTGCTTTGATTTGATTGAGACCAGTGTTTTAGAATGAATTTTGAATTTCGGCATTCTAAAACGTAGCTTGCTCGTTAGTTGCATAAATCAGCTTATTTAATTTACAAACTACGAATCCTTCAAGTTGTTCCGTGTATATTTTTTTCATTTGGTTTACCATGCAAAAATGGTGTTTTAACATCTGGTTGATTCGCTTTTACATTATTTTGCGCAGTCTATGCAAAGAAAACGTTAATTTTGGTGTGTTTCACTACTGATGAAAATAGTAATCGTAGTAGATTCCACGGAATTCTAGTTCTGCATATTACATTAAATGTTCTCACTGTATCCATCAAAAACTTTCAGCAGACATATTACCGAGTAAAAATTGATCTTTATTGCGAGACTTCAAATATGCGTACTGCTTCTCGAAAAGCCGGTATGGTCTCTTCTTTGCTTCTACCTAGGGCTGCCGTATTTTCGGCACACACGTTGGGGCGCAAGGCGTGCTCCTTATCTCTATCACCACAATCATAATCATTTCCGTATTTTCGAGTAAATCTTTGGCAACTAATCTTGCTTTGTATTTTTTCTTCATATTTGGTTTTAAGCATTCATTTGCTGACCACTGCATGTTTTCCTGGTGGTAAATCTGTAAGTTGATGGGTTTCGTTCTCTTTTATAGAGTTTATTTTCGCTTCCATCGCCTTAATCCAAGCTTCTCGTTTTGGTAAGCTTAAAATTTCTTCAAAGCTTTCTAAATCTCTTATTTTGAGGTAATATTCATCCATCGATTTCTGCTTTATAAGAGAGTCTGTTTGGTGGAACACATTTAGCTGTCCACAAAAAATCTTTATATTTTCTTCTTCTCATTTCTTCAGATCCTTTTGAATCTGTTGTAAAATCTTCGCCAGGATGTGTTTCTTCATCAGCTTGCGAGATATCGAAGTGAATTAATTCTGAATCTTCAGTACCATTTTGTACGTGTATATCAGATATAGGCGTGGTTTCAGAAAATTTAACAGTTCTACTTATTGTTATTCTTCTTCCACCGTATAAATTCTGTAGTCATAGCTTCGTGAATCCTATTCTACAAATATATTTTCTTGCACTCCCTGTTGTCCAATTTTTGCCCCTTTTGTTTGTCCCCCCACAAAAAATGCTTTACAGCAGAATACTCGGAAGTGACTTAAGTTTGGTGTCGTACCAGTGCCATAATTCATGTGGTATTTTATCTGTAGCATTAGTTGGTGACCTACACTCCTGCACAAAAAATAAGGAACAAAGCTAAACACGGAATAAAACAAAAACTACTCAATGTATATACGTGAAATTAACCCAAGGGGTTGGTGTGACATTATTAAACCACGTAGCAGACGATAAAGACATACAAAACCATGCATGTTACGCCCATGACATCGCGAAAGGATCAAATGGGTCAGAAGAATGTGCAATGGGAAAAATCACGCTAATAGTGGGTAGGATAACCCTCTAGCTGAAATACATGCTTGACAACGGTGAGGTAAGCTGGCAATAGCGTCGTTGATCGCTTGTTGTGGCAGTAGCGCCCGTTCCTATAGTATTGCATGTCGGCATTTATGGACAGTGTCTGGCGGCACATTGACGCACTGAGGAAACGGCGCAGCACCAGAGTGCCTGGGTCAAGGACCCTACCCTTTGTAGAACAGACATGTTATTTCGAATACTGTCATGAGTAACTGGTATATATTTAGAATTTTACATATATGTATAATTGCATCATGTTTTTTAACATTTTTTAAAGTTATAAGGACAGATATAAGGTAAGAGATAAATTTCTAAAAAGACTAAGGTGTCTAAGTCAAGTTTCAATAGACCTGAAGTGCTATCTCGGAAGGCCGAGAAAGGAGGAGTGAGCTGGCTATAGCCTGATGCAGAAAAATTCATATAAATAATAGGCAAAGTAGTGTGAGTCTCTTGGTGCACTATTAATAATTAAACCTTAAATATACAACACAATATTAAGAGGTACATAACAGATTAAATAAGTTATACAATACGGGTACTAAGTATGGCCATAGGCAGTTTACTATTATTTGGGTCATTAAAGTCGTAATCGTAAATCCTTATAACTGGGTTGTTGATATTAACAAGGTCGGCATAAAAGTTCTGGGAGAGCCGGCAGTAAAAACACTTAAGTTGTTCTATACCCAAATCTTCATGTAACTTTTGATTTCAAACCTACCAGGGTGAATTGGTAATTTGTCTTAGAACACAATTTTGTACCTGTTGCAACTTTTTTCTGTAAGATTTTCATGAATATGCCCAGATCGGGCAGGCATAGTATAGTATGGGACGCAATACGGTTTTATAAATAAGCAATTTGTTGTCTATTTAAAGTACACTGTTTCGAGAAATTAAGGGGTGAAGTGTGACTTTACTAACTCGAAAACTGATTAAGGATAGATGTTATGTGTGGGTACTATGATAGAGTTTTACTGAGGATCATCCCAAGATAAAGGACTTGCTTGGCTCATGGGATGAAATCTCCAAAGAGTTGTAGGTTTTGGTTGAATTTAATCTTCTTGGTAAACAGAACTGCTTGAGTCTTGCACACATTAACGTTCATTTTCCATTTTGTCAGCCAAGTCTCGAGTATGTTTATGTAGTCTTGTAGTCGTTTTATTGCTGGGCCAACAAATGCACTTTAGGAGAGGATCGCAATGTCATCAGCATACATTGCGAGTGTTGTGTTCTGTGTGGTGGGAATGTAGTTCACGTAGATATTGAATAAGGTAGGTCCAAGCAGACCTTCCTGGGAGACTCCAGCAAGAATTGCCCTACGTGTTGAGAGTGTACTTGAGACGCGAACGACAAAATGTCTACCCGTTAGGTTGGATTTGACTATGTTTGTAATGCAACCTAGGAAGCCCAGGTTGTGTAGTTTGTAGATGAGTGCGTCCAGCCATACACGGTCGAAGGCTTTTCTATGTCTAAGAACAATCCTCCTGTAAGTTTTTTCTGTAGCCCTTCACTGATAAGTTCCACAACACGGTATAACTGGTTGACCGTAGAATTTCTACTTCGGAATCCGAATTTGTGAGGAATGATGGTGCTATTCTGTTCTAGATGTTGAATAATCCTGGTTAGTAGTGCAGCCTCCATAATTTTGCTAAGTGAGGATAGCAGATTTATCGGGTGGTATGCAGAGTTTGCAGATTTTTTGGCTTTCAGAATTGGTGTGATTTGAGCCAGTTTCCAACTTTCCGAGAAATGCTGCCATCTCAGTATAAGGTTGACAACCTTTGTGAAGAACAGTAGGATTTTAACTGGAAATCTCTTGATCATTCAATTGCTTATGGTGTCATAACCAGGGCTCTTGTTGTTCTTCAGCTTTTTATTGTAGTAGCAAACCTCCGACGGCATGACTAGGATTATGTTATCAGTATGTGGGCTTGGGATATAGTTGTTGTGAAAGTCAGTAATTAATTGTTCTGTAATGGGGTCGTAATGTTGTTAGTGCGAAAGTGAGATTCCAGATACTGTGCTAAAAGTTCTGCTTTCTCAATATCTGTGTAATGGATCCTTTGAGGGCCTTTAAGGAGGCGGAATCTTGTGGCATTTTTTATACCTTTTGACCGCTTTCCATGTAGAGTTATCATCTCTGGAGAGGGACTTCAGGTAGTTAGCCCAGCGGAGTTGTGAGTAATAATTAGTGCGAAACTTGACTACATCACGCAGCCTATTGAAGATAGTTTTGTCCTGTCTGGATCTGGTTCTCTGAAATTGCCTCCTGACGGCATTGCGTTTTTTGATGAGCTGGCTAAATTCCTTGGATCTGACAGGCTTAGGCTGTTTCATTTCTCTCTGAGCACTTTTATAGGTATTTTGTACTGCACAGGTAAACTCCTCGATTAAACTATCAATGTCATTGACTGAATGTATTGTTGGGATAGTGTACTGAATGTTGTTTAGAGCTTTGGCAAAAGTTTGCCAGTCAGTTTTAAAGGCTCTTTTGACTGGTGTAGTATAACTACTGATATCCAGTATCAAACGGACCGGTTTGTGGTCGGAAGATAATTCATCCAACACAGAACCATCCAGCGGAACACTGGTGTTTCTGAGAAGGAAGAAGTCTAAGATACTAGCGGAACCAGTAGTATATCGTGTTGGGGTACTTGGAGCTGCTATCTGAAATGGGACCCTGTGGGCCAAGTTGTATATGACATTGCCGATAGTTTTAGAATTATAGCAGTTCCATGCGCGGTGTCGAGCGTTCAGGTCTCCGCCTATAATTGTTTACCAAGTGTGAGTAATACTAGACCGTCAATCTCGGAACGCCTGCTATTGTTAGCTGGGCGAGTTCAATATACGCAGGTTAGAGGAATAGAAAGGAAAGGTTCTAGAATGGTTTCTAACGGAAATAATTAGATCGTGGAACTACTGAAGAAAGGGATATGCTCGCTGACTTATTCCCGAACCGTGGAAAAAGTTTCACTGCTTATTTTTATGTCCATGCTTTATTGAGCATTTTGTTTAAGGACAGATTAATTTTTATCAATTTATGAAACAAAAAAAAATATTTCGTAGAGAAATACGTGTTTGCAATGTAAAATTGTATGCTTATTTAAAATCTCCTTAAAGGCATAACGTTTTGGCGAAATTACATAATTTTGTTTATTCCAACGAAATTTAATATTTATTAGAACTCTTATTACGGTAAAGTAACAGAGTATTACATGAAGTTACAATAAGTGACTGTAATGTAAAGTTTTTATTTACTTAAGGTATTGTAGAAAATTTTAACTGTAAAAAAAAGGGCAGACAATCAATAAGAATAATAAATAATACACTTACTAACGAAGAGCTAGCTACCCTCACAAAGCAGGAGCCTGTTCATAGTAGGCGCTCAATCCCGAAACGACTGAAATTACCTATACTCAAAATCCCTTTTCTTTCTCCTCTTAGCTCATCCCTACTTTCACGTACCATACCTACAAATCTTGGACTTTTCCAGCAAACAATAGAATTCGTTCCGGGATTGAGCTCCTACTGTGAGTAATATGTTGAGATCTGCCTCAGCAGTTTTGATGGTGGTATATATAAGTGGAGACAAACGTGTATGTTGTGCCTGTGTTTGTTGTGATGGAGATAGCGGTGGCCTCAATGACTGAAAGCTGTGGGATTGTTATTTGATAGTGAGGAATGCAGCGTTTAACAAGAAGAGCAGTACCATCTCCTCTTTTTCTACCAGCAGTTATGTCTCTATTGGGTCGATATACACAGTAATTTGCAATACAGAATGGGTTTGATGGACCAAGTCGGTGTTCTTGTAGGAAGAATAGATCGGGACTGTGCTCATTTATAAAATCTTGCAGTTTATTAATTTTAGGAGACAAACTGTTTGCGTTCCATGTATAAATGTTTACACAATTGTTAACAACAGTATACATTATACATCACATTTAGAACCAAAGACATTTTCGAATATTTCAAACAAAATAAACATGTTGCCAATAGTGTGCTCTGCAGCTTCAAAATCAGGCATTTTATCTGTAATCCTTCTAATAATATTAGCAAATGAGAATCCCTTAAAAATATCAACAAGTTCCTTAATAAATTTAAACATATCAGCAAATACATTTAGGCCTACTTCTGTAGGTTTCTCCCTAATATTATTGTTATCAGTTACATTTTTAACATTTTTGTCACTATTTGCCATTTTCAAGTGCAGCCTTACCACTATTTGCATTAGCATAACTAATGCCTGGTTCTACGTTATTTCGATTACCAAAATTTACATTGAAAGATACATTACTTTGTACATTACCTTGTGAATTGTTAACATTTCTAGCAGTAGGGAATTTTGGACAACCATGATAATTGGCCGTGTGCCCTGGTTGTTTGCAGCTACAGCACATAACATTGTCAATTCGTTTAGCCTTACAGTTTTCAGTTTTATGTGCCCCCGGGCACTTGATGCAGCGGGGCTTTAGTTTGCAATTTTCTGACGAGTGGTGGAAGTGTTGGCAGTTGTGACACTGCACACTTCCGATAGTATTATATAAGGTAACAGTAACATAAAAGCACATGAAGTAAGTTAAGTTATGAATATCTTCTACCTCTGGTACATTCTCCAACTGGACTTGAAAAAGAGGCATAGGGACCTTAATTTTAAATTTATGCATTTGTAAGACTTTACGCACCTTATAACCAAGAGCTGTAAGCTCATCATGAATCTCATCTTTAGGACAGTCTATGAGTAGCCCTCCAAAGACAACTTTAATTGGTTTTTCTACCTTGCTGATTATTAAATAATGATCTATCTGTTTATCATCTAAGTACGTAGTAATTAACCTACGATTACTCTCTGTCTTTGGAAACACTTTCAGAAACTCGCCATTAATCTTAACTGCAAATTCTGGTTTAGTATCAAACTTTAGTTTTTTAACAAAATTAGAAAATTTTTCAACAATTTTTATCATGATAGGTTTAATTCTCGGGGGCTCAATTTCAATGGTTTTAGGCTCACCCTGGTCCATATTATTATTTCCATTGTCATTTGCATTTAATCCATTAAATTTATTGCTTATGGGAATATCTACATTACACTTAATTAACTTAGAAGCTCTGGCCGGGTTTTTCGGCTGAGTAAAGCCGAAAATCAGTATCAGTGATTTCGGTAGTTAATATCTTATTCTTTCTTGATGGCCGCTTAGGCTTAGCATTAATATTACCAGAATCATCATTAACATTTGAAACAGGATTAATAACATTTACATCAGATCCATTTTCAACATAAACATCAACATTTTTACAAGCATTAGATTTAACATGTTTCAGTTTGCTAACCATTACTTTTTTGGTAATATCAATAACACTTAAATTAATAGAATCAGGATTGTGTGCACCAAAAAACTCACACTTACCTTTATATATCTGTAATAATTCTTCGGCGAAACCAGTCCGAACTAATTGCAGCTCCTAATCAGATTTTGCATTGTCAGTCAATGTTTCCAAATCCATGTCGATCGACGTAATCCTAAATTGTAGCTTTTCAATACTTTGTAATACACACAGGTAGTCCTCTAACATAAATAATTCCGCATTTATTAAAGCACTCCAATTGCCTCCTAAATATATATCCGCAAAACGTTGCATTTCGTCCGTCAGCTCTAGCACGTGGTTTCGAACCGTAGATGTATCCATTTTAGCTGGCGGAGAGAGTTCGTTCCCCACCAATGCACGTGGTGGCTAATCCTTGGTGAAAAATTCACTATTCACAGCACACGAAAAGGTCACACAATTTCGAAGTAATCCACACACGAAAAATTCCTAGAACATTAGAAAACAGCATCGAATAACTCCTATTGCTCAAAACAACACTCGTAGCACATAAGCAAAACAGTAGAAACGCTCCCGCGATCGAACTAGCACAGCATAGTAAAAGAGCTGGCTGCACATTGCGACTTGCTGTCCGTCATCCCAACATGCCTTACATATGCTGTATAGGATTCAGTTCCGGAGATTTAGCAAGCCACGGCAGATGTGGAATGGTTTCACTCTCCAGATAACCCCGCACTACTCGATGTCTGTGCGAGCGGGCGTTATCTTTCATTAATATCGCGTAAAATAACCTATACGACATACTAGTTACAAAAATAAGGCAGTCCGCTCACAAAGCATATCGTTTGAAATATCTGAAAGCAAGAAATTCCGTCTACTGGTGGACACCAGAGCTTAACACGGAGAGAAGCAGAGTGCGGGGATTTCGCAGAAGGGCACGATCCACGGGGGGATCCAAATCTACGGCAACTCAAAATGATAACATACAACAAAGGCAGAGCTTTATATAAACAAAAAATTAAAGAGGCCAAGCTAACTTCATAGAGAACCTACTGTAGTATTATCACAGAAACCTTTGGACCTACCCAAAAGATAGCATGTAACAAGGTTTTCCGCCGTACGACCTTCACGCCTGTGGTGAATAGCACTGCCTCATCCAACGCTGAAGTGATCAGTGAGATCATAGTTTTCCCTGATAATGATCAGGAGGAGCAACAGGTGTTGTAAAACATTTTTTGTAGCCTTGCTATTTCACAACATATTACTAAAAGTAGAGAGAAAACAATTCCTTGTACCTCTTACCTTGTATCCAGCGCAACATGAGCGAGATCATAGCCAATTAACTTAATCCAAAAAAGGAGAGGTTGTAGACGGAAATTGAAAGGTTACAAATACATTTTATTGATACATGAAAAATAGATTAAGATTCATTAGTATTCCAAATATATATCAAAAGGGAGTTATATAATAGAGAGTGTCCTTTCCTGAAGGAATGAGAAAAAGAAAAGCGAGTCACACAATTAACTCCTTTGCAGGGTTTCTAGTTTACACTGTTTATCACGCTACTGGCGACAGTCCATCACTATTTGCATACCAACACCCCTACTTGATGGCTAGTATCGCCATTTGCAGCGATTCTTGAAGTTTCTCGAACACGGGCTTGCCTAGTGGTTTGGAGAGTAGATCCGCAATCATGTCTGAACTTCTGCAATAGTCTAGGCTCAGGATCCCTTTTTGATGAAGTTCACGCGAGTAGTGGCATCTATATGTTTTGTTCTGGAGCTATTTTTCCCCGCCTGGGAAAGTTTGATTGCATGACTTACTATCTTCATAGAGAGTAATCGGCAGATTTTCTTTTAATCCTAGATTTTTTAAGTAAATTTAACAGCCATTGTGCTTCTTGTGCTGTATTAGCTGCTGGAATATATTCTGCCTCAGTTGAAGATAGTGCAATGCAGTTTTGCCTTTTGCTGCTGCATGAAATGCAGTTATTTTGTAGTTTGAATATGTATCCGCTGATGGATTTTCTTGTTGTTCTGTCATTTGCCTAATCTGCATTGAATATGCAGATAGTATAGGTTCTTGAATTTTGTTAAAGATGAACTTAAAGCTTTAAGTTGTATATAAGTAGCGAATGACTTTCTTGACAGCATTCCAATCTATATTCCGAGGTTTTTCGTTTCTTCTACTGGGTAGATTAACGGCGCATGCTATATCTCGTTTGCTGATTGTTGCAATATACAGGGTGATTCTAAATTGTTTTTACAAATTAAGATGGATGATAGTACCCATCCAGACGAGCAATAATTACCATAGAACATAAGGTCGCATTCGACTCTTGAGAGGTAGAAAGGAGGAAAGCAGAGACGCACCGAGGAAGGACAAGCAGACTATCTATCTCTTAAGACTATCAAGAATTAACCGTACGCAAATTTGCACTGAGAAGAAGCAGCATTTTGCTCTTAGTTGGTACCGGAGAAAGCCAATCAGAAGAAACGGTGTCCTTGAAAACGGCACAACATCATCACTTCAAGTATTACCTTGATAACATGATCCGAAACTTGGTGAATGCTATGGCATGGTGGAAACATGGTGAATGCTATAGCGGAGTACACTTATGAGGAATTGGCAGATATTCACTCACATATGGTGAAGCAAAATGGAATGGACACGAAGCACGAGGATTTCCAACTCGTCGGTTTCTAAGTCATCAAACCTTTTCCAATGTTGATCGAAGAGTGCGAGAAACCGGTTCTTTTGCCATCTTGAAAAGCAGTGCAGGATGTTTGCGAAATGCAAGAACCCAAGAAATGGAAGAGAGTTTTGATTAGATTATTAGCAGTTCCTTCTACAAGTACGCGACGGTGGCATACAAAATGGATATTTCTCAGCCAGTTGGTGTGGCGTATTTTACATGAGGAACGCATTCACCCCTAACCACGTGCAAAAAGTGCAATGTTTGGACACAGATGATTATCCCTGCGGGGCAGACTTTGTGCAGTGGATGCTTGGAATGAGGAATAATGATCCACGATTTCCTGCATTAATATTATTTAATAATGAGGCAACATTCAGCAGAGAAGTCATTTTCAAAGTGCACAATCAAAACGTTTGGTCTGACAGCAATCCCCACTGCACTATTTCTCGTATAACACTACCAGAAATTGTCCGTGAACGTCTGGGCAGGTATCCTAGGTGATTATAAGGTATGTTCTTACATCATGCCAGACCGTTTGACCGGCGCAATATACCGTATCTTCTTGAAACAGGTGCTTCCCAGTTTATTGCTGGCTGTTCCGCTCCCCATCCAGAGAGATACGTGGTTTACTCACGATGGAGCCCCAGCACATTTTCCCGTCATGGTCCGTAACTTTTTGAATGCCACATATCCCGCACGATGGATCGGACATGGCGGACCTGTGGCTTGGCCTCCTCGCTCACCGGACCTCAACCCACTGAACTTTTTCTTCCGGGGGCACATGAAATCTTTAGTGCACGAGACACTAGTGAACTCGTCTGAAGTTGTGGCGAGAACCGTTGCTGCCGCGGACAAAATTAACGCGACACCAAACATCTTCGACAGGGTGCTCCAGTCGTTCCTTCGCTGATGTCAACTGTGCAACGACAACGACACACGTGGTTGCCATTTTGAGCACTTTCTGTGAGTTTTTAACTAAACAATCAATCTGATTGCGCAACTTTTGGTCTTGTTCATTAACTTTTTCAACACTGTTGTAAGTTCAGGCTGTAATTCTAATATTCCTCTTTTCTGCCTTTCAGAGTGGAATACTACCTATGTGGTTTTCCGTTTTGAAGACCACAATTTTTAACTATTTCTTCGAAGTTATTCTTTTGGATTATGGCAAAGGCTCCATCTTTAAATCTTTTGATATTTATGCCAAGGTAGTAGGTGATTTCTCCTAGGTTTTTGATTTCCAATTTAGCGTTTAGTTGTTGGATTGTTTCCATTACATTTTCTTCTCTGTCACTTCCTATAAGCATATCTACATATATATTTGAATGTTCCATTGAGGGTTTTGAAAAACAAGAGTGGGTCTGCTTTATTTTGTTTAAATTATATGTTTAGAAGTACTTTTCCAGTTTTCAGATTCTAAGTTCTAGCGGTTTGTTTTAAACCATATATAGATTTCTTCAGCTTGCAAACTTTATTTTCATTTCCAGCTTTGGAGTACCCTTCACGTTGAGTCATGTAAATTTCTTCTTCTAGTTCTCCATCCAGGAAAGCTGTTTTGACATCCATATGTCTGACAGACATGTTTTTATACGAAGTTGCACATAGGAAAGCTCGTAGAGTTGTGCATTTTACTACAAGAGCAAAGGTTCCATCGTAGTCGGAATCCAAACTTCTGGCTAAGTCCTTTTGCGACTAATCTGGTTTTGTATCTTTCAATTTTTCCTTCTGCATTGAGCTTGGTCTTGAAAGACCATTTATATCCTATTGGTTTTTTTCCTTTTGGTAAATCAACTAATTCCCAAGTGTTGTTTTCATCTAGTGAATTAATTTCTTCTCGAACAGATGTCAGCCATTTTCTTTTTTAATTTTCTTCCAAATTTTGAATTTCCTTCCAGGTTTTGGGTTCGGGGTAGATTGGATATTTTGCATGGAATCCGTAGCGATCAGGAGGTTCACCTTTTGTGACTCTGTTCGATCTTCTGAGTTCCAAAGGTTCTTCTTCGAGTTCTGATATTTCTTCCTTTTCGAATTCTTCAATTTTTATTTCATCCATCATCTTTATTGAGATTATTCCATTTGACTTTCCATCAAAAAGAATTTTTGAAAGTGCAATCACCGTGGTATGAACTGGACGTTTGAAACGAGATGCCTGAAACTGACGTGTCAAGCTTCGAAATGTTGAAGTTAAGTCAACTCACGCGTTCTCCGGCGGAGAAAATACCTTAGAAACTGATTTAAAAAAATAATTAGCTGAGGAATGTTTTAAACGTATAAATTCATTTACCAATGAGAAGCTATCAAAAACTAAAGGTATTAGAAAAATCAATGAATTAATCGCAAATCCAATGCACTTTTCCCAGTGCAGCAGCAACTGAGTCATTTTAATGTTTAAGTCTTACACCTGTTGAAGCGGGGCAAAATCATTTTCGACTCTGGAACGCATTAAAAATTATTTGTGATTATTCCTAAGTAATTTAAGTATCCTCTCCAAAGAATCGGATATATTAGAAAAAAGCTACATCATAGTGCAATTATACGTAATTTGAAGAAAGTAAATCTGGAGAGAAATAGAAATAAATTATTAAAATGCAATTTTTCCCCTATTATAAATATTTTTATAAATTCAAACAAACATTTTTCATTGTTTTATAAATGTTTTCGAGTTTAAAAAAGTGTACATTGCCGATATTATTTTTTAAAATGCTTTTTTTGGAAAACTTCTAAGCTAAATTATATGTATTCTTTAATTATTGCTCAATCAAGTGTGATTAAAGGGCCAATTTTTTTAATCCATGTGTGCAAACGTCTTACGAGAATCCTGATGATCAGAATATCTATCCATAATATTGCATTCAGTTCCTCCCCAGTTACGGTACAACACTCTACAACACTAATAACAATTAACTGTATTGAAATGGAGCATTTTCAGATATATTGCTGGCAAATTATGATGAAACTCTCTTGGATAAGTAAAATTAATAAGGATAACGGATAAATAAAGATTACAGACAAATAAAAGATTACGGATAAGTGTTACAGATAAGTTTAAGCAATAAGAAATTCAGAAGTGAGTTGTTGCGGCAGTACATTAACCTTTTGCTCATTTATAACATAGGTGGATTGAAATTGGTTATCGCTTTGATGGGCGGAAAATGTGCAAGCAATCGTTCACCTTTTTAAGTAACATGGAACACATTTATGTAAAGTAAGAAAATAACAGTTTTCAGGCAAGTAAACCCCCATCTTTTACAAATGCTTTAGGACTACCCCCCCTTAACAAGTTCCAACAATCCTGTCAAACGATAACTGAAAGCATTTATTGCCCTTACATCTCAGTTTTCTTTTCTATAAAGAAAGGGAGTTGAAAGAACTGTGGAAATTTTTTCCCCTTAGAAACTGCCATGGAGGTAGGAAAGGGAGGTGGGGGCCAACCCGCGCTAAAAGTGAAGCACTGCTTTGAAGCTTGGGTCACCAGATGGGGTGTTCTTTGTTTACATTCAGAAGCTCGCTTGACAAGATTCTGATAGTATTTCGACCCACGACAGTTCCATAGAAATCGAAAAAGGGACACTTTCGCATGAAAGAAACATTCATAGTGTGATGGATAATAGCGATTTGTATAGTTTAGTGACATTTACGCAAAAATCACATCTTGGTTATTTTTAGATAACTAATAACGATTTTGATTATGAATTTGTTTTATAAAATTATAAGCTGTTCCACTACAAAAATATAGATTTTAAGAAAAATGTTATGCTTAAAGAATGAAAAATACCTTACGGTACATTTAAAATTGTATACGTCTTTCGATACCCTTGATAGAGTATTCGCTACTTTTATTTTATTTTCAAAACGTCAAAATGTTTTAAATAAAACAAATTTTTTTCACATCCATATATTATTGTAACATGTACTTTTTAAAATTTTTTAGAGAGGCTTTACTGCTGCTCATTTTAAACTCATCATTTTAATTTTATATATCTGAAAAATAATTTCTTTGGGCTTGCACGTTTTACTTATTTGGGTTAATTAAAAATAAAATATAGTGAATGAACAGAAATTAAAGATTTGCACATGCCGGAAATGAAAAATATGAAATATGTATGGGTATTTATGCATGTGCGTGTAAGAAGCATGTATCTGCCTTTAACAAGATACATAAATATTCATTAAATTGTTTATAAATATATTTGAAATGAAGAATTTATTCATTTATAAACAACTGTGAAGAAATCTAATTATTAAATGTATCTAATTTATAATGATTATAAATGTTATCTAAATATATAATAACCTTAAAATTGAATTGTAAACATAAATTGAAATCCTGTTGACAAATACGTTGTAAAACTATTTAAGCAAGAATTGTTCGTACTGCAAAGCAATCTGTTAAAAGGCATTGTAAAGCAAATGCTATGAGATGCGCACCTAAGAAAGTAATAAAAAGTTTTGGAATATGTATTGTTGAAATTAATGGAAAAAAAATCTGATAAGTATAATTAAAAGAATTATTCCCCTTACATTTTATATTAACTCAGTTACAAGTTTTAAATAATACTTTAAAAAAGAACTTATTTTATTCCCTTTCAGAAATGTTCAAAGAAAGTTAAGTACTATTTAATGTATTTCGCTAATTTCTAATAATTTTCTAATAAAATAAACCGAATAGAGCATTAATTATAAATTGACTTATATTTTTGGATTTAAAAGATGCCTCAGAAGCCAAAAAATCATGTCATATTTAAGAAAGTATTTTAGGAAGAAGCTCTATAAACAGAAAAGAAATAATGCATAATTTTAATATTAATAATACAATAAACTTTGATTTTAATTTTTGTACCTTAACCGAATAAAATCGAATTACCTTAAATTATTTTTCTAATGTAATTAACGAAAACTTGTGAAAATATTTCATTCAAATTAAACCATTCTGAGAAAACTGTTCTGCGAAAAGTGTAGCATTTAATTTCGTTCAAAATGAAATGTTGTTTAAAAATATGTTGTTTTCATATGCTTAGTACTCTGAAGTGTTGTAGAAAAAGAAAATATATACATTTATATGTATATTTACAACGAAATTACAAAATATTTACATACGATCGCGTCAAAACCCATTGAATTTAATGGTAAATGACTCAATGTTTTGGTCACCACATAGGGATCGCCGGTGCTTCAGAGCAGGGTACGGAAGAAACCTGTTTAGGGCTACGCCATCTTACTTCCTACCTCCATGGTGTGAACTGGGCTTTAGATTGGCATACATGCAGTATGTTGGTACAAAAGGATAATGTCCTCCCCACTTTTACCTGGAGTTTCACTTGCTAGTTCGTCAAAGTCATGTGCCCTCAGTGGCTTAATTTTCTTATCTAGCATATTAAGGTGCCTTCTGGTGGCACATAAGCAAATTCATAATCCATATCCGCATCCTTGTTTTATCGAAAATGCTACAGCTGTTTTTCGACTAACAGCAATCTGAATTTAACTTGTGCTTTATACTAATTTATGAGGGAAATAATGCTGTTGATTCTACACACTCAAAAGAGTTTTAAAATTAATTGCTCAATTCCTATAGATGAAACAAAAATAAATAAATAAAGATTCGCCGCATTTTAATTATTTTCTTTCAAGAGATTTACGTCAAACAAATCCTCACACAAAATGCCATCTTGCAAACCATCAGTCCTTCGAAGTTAACTATAATGAAATTCTTTACATTTTATTCAAGTTACTTGATTTTCATTTAAATGCCCTTTCTTGAAAATATTTCTATGTTTACAAGCTGAATATAACTTAATTTTGGCGGAAAAGAAACGCGCTAGTACTGACAAATATGAACGTGTGCTGACAAATGTGAAACCAGGTGATTGTATTACGAGATTACAATTAATGTGCCTAAATAAATATTCGAATAGTATGGTCCCATACTAAGTTCAAGTACATAACACTTCTGAATAAAGTGAAATGTCCATCTGATAAGCCTAATTTTTCTAAAAAGCTGTTAAATAAGTTTAATGATACCGCACACTACAAACTATTTGATTTTGTAATGTTAAAGACTGAGTTGATTGTTTTCTGTTCTCCCCGATTCGAAAATAAATATAAAAATTCCAGTACTATTCACAACAATATGAGCGAGACCTACAAATTTTATTCCCTCATTTTAACAGTTCTAGCTTCGACTGCATCAATGCAACGAAAGCTTTAACAATAAAAAGAATTAATTATTACATTAGAGTAACATAGTTGAAAAAAAGATTCGGCGAGTTTATGCATTGAAAAAGAACTGGTTCTAAATGTTAAAACGTTGGTTTTAAGAAAAATGTTATTAAAAAAAAATTATTACTCAAAACAGAAGCGCAGTATTCACATTTAAATGATTTTATTCCAGTGAATGTGGTTCAAGTATTATTCCAGGACTTCAGATTGTACATTAGGCTTTACTATAACGCTACACTGATGAACAAACCAAATCAAATCATACCTCTTCGCTACAAATATAGCCTTCAAAATCAGTTGACATAAATATAGATTGACGTAAATATTGATTGAATTTTATGAAGATTTCCACTTTAGACAGAGGAACACTTGAATTAAAACTTTTTGTTATTCATAATAAATGCTAATGTACGACTAAAAGCAGCTACCAAATGCACATAATGCTACCTCCCTTTCATTAATATTGATTTTATTATTTTTTAATTTTTTGTTAGACAACATGTCCTTTTTCTTGGGTAAAAGCTCTGAAAATGAACCAATTGTTTAAAACGATGATGAAGCATAAATGAAGTTTTCTGAAAATGCCAATCAACATTAGAGACAACAAATTTACACATTAAAGATAGAATGCGCAACTAATATTTCTTACTAAAAAAGATGGTAGTTTTTAAATAGTGTTTTAACAGTGAATGCTGTTTTAATACATTAAGTTAAAGCAGCTTAGAAACTTTGAATTGGGTGTATCTGTAAGGCTTGATTTTAATTTTAATTATTAAAAGATGTATGCGTCAAGTATGATTAATTGATTGACTGATCATTACTGTTATCTACTATAAACGTAATTTAGTTGCTATAAGACGATACAATGTCTGTCCGCTATCGCATTGCGAATTTGAACTAAGGAATAACTCTCCTAATTACAAGGTTTTTAATTTAAGGCAAGTAATTTCACTTAATCTATTTTTACTTCAGGAACCAGCTAGGAAAAAACTGGAACTAGCTAGAACAAAAGAATGTTTCTGATATTGTATACTGACTGTATTATTGATTACTGTCAGTTTTGCAAGGTCTGCAGTAAATTTTAGTTTTATGCATTTTTACTTGGAGTAATTTCAAGTTGGCTGTAAATAAATTTTTGTCGTATTTTACACTGCATACTAAATTTAAATTAAATTTAATTTATAACCTGATGATGCTAAATAAACTCGCTAGAATGACAGTGACAATCTAACTGAACGTTTGTCAACTAGGATGAAGTGGAAGCTAGATAAGCTGCATGTTATACAAATATCAAATATAACAATTAAAGTTATTTATATGATACTAAAAAATTTAGAGTTCTGTGTGTATATATTTAAAGCATATCATAAATCAAGGTCAAAAGTATTTAATATCTGTTAATAATAAAAATATTTGATTTTCGGAGCATTTGAGTTATTGACATTTTGTCCTGAAGTTAAAATTACGTACAAAATATAAAGTTATCGCTGCAGTCATATACTTGAAATTATGCCTTAAAAGTTTCAGTGGTTAAAAGTTAAATGAACTTACTGAATTCATACTTTATACATAAGCATAATTACATTAATCTAAATCATCTACCTTAACTTTCTGGTAGTACGTGACTACAGATGTTTTAAATCCAGCATCCTAACTAATCTAATGCTGAAGTAAAATTTGTATTAAAATCTAAACACAAGGGCAAGGCAGCAAATGGAGATAACCATTTTTGATTGCGCAACAACCTCATAGCGGTAACTGAAACCTGAATGGCTAAGTGTTTTTTGAAAGAGCGAAATGAGATCAGCTGATTGTGCTACATCTTATCGCTACGAAGTGAACCTTTGCCTCAAACGTGAAGGTACTTTTAGATTCAAACATCTTTTCTGGTCATTCATACTAGTTTGACAAAGAATATGGGAATCCTAGGCTTGCAGTGGGAAATTTTTGTGAAAGTATACTTTTTGCTTTCATTATGCAATAAGTCATACGAAGTGGTTGTGCATACAAAATGGGGACCTGTTAGAGGATATGAGTTAGAAAATGAACCTAATGTTTACGCTTTCAGAAATATACCATATGCAAAACAGCCGGTAGGAGATCTGAGGTTTGAGGTAAGGAAAGTAACATTAATTTAAATGATTCCTTTCTTTCGCTGATAATGTAGACTAAAAAAAATTGCTTCATATATATATATAAGAGATAAAATATCTTTAAAACTTTCATCCTGAAAAGAATAACTAAGTAGCATAAACACCTGAAAAATTTTGGGTAGATGTTGAGGTATTAATGATAGTGTAAAGCCTAGTACTACATTCAATCTTCTCAGTATTTTTATACTGCATTCTTTTAGTCACATAAAAAATCAGAAACCTTCAATCCAGCACTGGATGTAGCATATACAATAACTGCACTTCATTATAAGCATTATTGTGAGCAGTAATGCTTATAATGAACTCTTGAAGATGATTTTATTCAGAAATAAATAAATATAATTATGAGTTGTGACTAATATTGATTTTGATAGAAAAAGGCTTAGAGCATCTCGAAAAGCAGTCCTGTGGTCTCTCTTTCTGAGCAGCAAATTATTTTTCTAAAAGGGTGAAGAGAATAGAAAATACATATATAAAAATCTATTTTAATTAGAAAATAGAAAAGAGCCTCTGAAGAACAGAATTTTGCCTATCAAAATAACGAAGTCTTTTCTATTGAAATAGCTCAGCGGTTGAGCGGTAAAGTCGCTGAACATTGGTAGTTCAATCCGGGGATCGAATCGTGGGGAACGGGCTGGCTGCATGGGCGTTCCGTGGTTTTCCTAGTGATTAACGTTAAAGATTTGAAGAATAAAGATTTCGTGACGTGCACAAAACTTTATTTCATGGTATAAAATTTTTCATTGAAAATAGCTTAATATCAGGTGATAGTAATGAGAATTCAAATTTTAATTTTATTCGCTTACTCAGCTCTTGCGTAAAGGAATTTGGTAACACATTTACATGAATTGTAACTAATTTTTTTAATTCAGTTATTCCGCTCATCCATTCTGACAAATTCAAAGTAATTCTTGCTCAAGAAAATTATGCTTACAATTCTTTCAAAATCAGCATAAATAGTAAGGCTGAACATGCCTTCCAGCGATATCTTTCTCCCCAAGGATCGGTTTATTTACATGCGAGTTAAATCAAAAGAGAAATTGACCGTAACTATATCTGTAGTGGAAATAGGCGCTCTTATCGGGAAAAAATAAGTAAAAAAAAAGGGGGAATAGACAATCGGAGTGCATTGTTTTAGTTATAGCAAAATACATTCTTCCTTGTACGAAAGATATCTTCGTGGAGGATGGTTTAAGTGACATAGGATCCGATTTTACGTTACAAATGGAAAAACGCCGATGCAGCTAGTCAGTTCGCTGGCACTTAAACGCGGGCCAAATTTCCAATGCTCAGCAGACTTATCCGCTCAGCCAGTGGTAGACTCAAAGTATACGAAAATTGCTGTTCATAATGATAAAAGCTTTAGAATTTTTGCCTTAACCAAGGCTAAAACCTCAGGCCTTTTCATATGTTAACAAGCTATTACTCTAAGTAATGAGTTATTTCAACGGGTATCAACAACTCTTGTTGAGGCTAGCATTTATACTCTGTAGTTTCTATTTTGAAGCAAAATATTTCCACTTCATGAGCAAATTACAGTATGCTCTTTTTCAGCTTCAACCAATGAATTTACAAACATTTTTGCCTTCATTCAACGCATTCGTTCTCTGAAATAAAATCACTAACAGGTGACAGGTGACGGAGGACGGGGACACCTGATGTCTAACAAAGGTAAGCAGGTATATGTCCCACGCCCTCCACTATCTTGAACCGGCAGCTCCCGAGTGCCAGGAGGCCTGCCTCGGGAATGCATTTGCTTCTCTGTGAAGTTGCATGAACGAACAGGGACCTGGATGGTGTCACATGAATACGTTAGCTGCATGAATATAAGCTGTTAGAATGCGTTGGTGATGCTCTTGCGCGAACGTTGCCATAATTCTTAGATACATCAACAAATACTAATAATAATACACATACCTACAAAATAATACATATTCATACAAAATAATACATATTCATACAAAATAATAATAATATATCAAATGCTAATATTTTTAATATTAGTCATACTATCAGGTTCTGTGTTCTGCCTTACTTGCTTGGGGAACATTCAAGAACCTGACTCAGAACAGGGAGCTTACTAAAGCTATGTTCAATAAATGTGGGAAGTAGACGAGATACACAGGAAGGGTATACGAAACCCTTTATTTTTCACTCTTTACAATAATTTCCGAACTCCGGAATACAGAGACCAACCATTACATTGAATACATAAATTCATGTAAGCTTGAATATTTATATACCTCACTGCTTGATTACTTAATTAATTAATTATTTTTACTGCTGCAATTCTGGCATTAATGGCACTCGTTGGCACTGTCGCTGGTGGAGTAAAGCATATATTTGCTGGTACAAACGCCACGGAAACGTTTCAGGAAGAAAATTGACATAGATCTTACTTAGTTCGTGGCCACAATATCCAGTCCTGATCACATTAGCAGGTTAATAATGTTGTAGATTCTCTGTCGTAGGGCTGGAGTTCTCAATATAAACCGTTTGAATGGGATGATATTGGTGGAAGGCATTCTGATATGGAACCTTTCGGTTAGTAGACATTCCGTAACGTAGTGGTCAGAGTTTCTTTGTGTTCAGCAAATACAAAGACCCGAGTTCGTGATGGCTCGGGTCAAGAAATACTCAGGGAATGGGCCATGTCCACTGATATATCTAATAAGCTGTGCGGCAGAGCAGAGTCTATCTATGCAGCCTTTTGAGAGAAAATCGTACGTACGACGCTCTTTGTCGCTGTTGTCTCATTCCGTTTGCCATTTTTGTAGGGAAATGTTCAGAATACGGCGCTTAAGATAGGATCTTGGTGCCGAGAAGTAGCATTGAGTTGCCTCTATATTAGAAGCCGCTTCTTTGGCTAGAGAATCAGCGAGCTCATTCCCCGCATATCCTGCATGTGCCTTGGTCCAATGGAGCGTGATGTTCAGATGCGTGCTGTTGCAAATTAATTGTTGTATGGACCTTACTGGTTGTGAATAATGTGAAGGGTTGCGGATCGCTTGTAGCACAGATTGGCTGTCTGAAATTATTTGTATATTTTGGAGATTTTATGTAATGGCATAGCAGACTGCTTACTCCAAGGCTAAGGCCTCTACCTGGAAGACGCTGTTATGCTCCGCGAGGTGCCCCTTCCAGTGATATGTATGTACAGAGTTAGTGAGATGGACTAGGGCACTTCCTACACCTGCATCAGATTTTGAGCCATCTGTGAAGATGGCTGAGGTCAGGTCTGACTCGCTGTGCTGTGTCAGTATGACTTTGATGCCTTTTTCCTTTGTCTGCTGGATGGGTGTGGGATACGGTACATCGTAGGTCAAACTCTGTAGGTGCGAATGTAAAGCCATGGTAGGTAATTTCCTGTTGCAGATGGAGTAACGTTGCTAGCACTGCCTCATGTTCAACGTAGATGTGAAGTGGAAGACGGTCGGGTAAAACGTTTAGCGCATCTGTGGAAGTTGTTCGGAAGGTTATGGTGACTAACTGGTTATTGTGAGGGCAAATGGTCGTTGCACTGAGAGTAGCTGTTTAACTTTGCATCCTCCTATTGGTGACGCCCAGATGTCAGCGGCGTAGGTAACTATTTTTTCTTTTTTTTCAATTACTGTTTATACAGTAATTTTTGGAAGTGAGGGTTCCTTCCCCAAGTGGTACCCTGCAGTTGACGTATTTTGTTTGCAATGGCTTGAGTTTTTGTTTTAAGGTATGCTATGTGAGGTAGCCAGGTAAGTCTTTTATCCTATACAAGCCCTAGTAATTTCACTTCATTGCGAAATTTTATGAAATTATTAACAATGGATTTCGTTTTTGAAGACATAGGTATCTAGTAACTTGCATATTTGACAGTGTAGTTATTTAAAATAACTAACTAAAGATTGTCCAAATCTATATTCTTTACAAAATTACAAAATTTATATATGAAACTTGCAGACATTTCGTTCCCAATTAGCAATTTGCTTGCAATAATTAGGAATGCGTTGTGAATGCAATGCACTTTGATCCTGTAGAGTCACTAGGTTATTTTGATGCTGGAGACGTGAAAAATTAGCAATGCCCTCGTCGGGACTCAAACCTGGACTTTTCGAATACGCACCGAGTGTGATAACCGTTACATCAGGAAGGCATGTCGAAAGGAGGAAGAAAATCTCTTTTAAAGGGCGACTTGGGATTAGAGGACCCAGTCGCCAATTCCTGGTGGTGAAGAATCATCATCCATCTCCTTTTTCTTTTTAGTTTGGGTGCCACTCTAGAGACATTAGGTAATTTTGAAACAAGTCTACATGAAAAATGAGTAGTATCCTCTCCGAGACTCCCACCTGGTCCTCTCGAATACGCGCCGAGTGTGCTAACCATTACACCACGAAGGCATGCAGAAAGGAGGGAGAAAATTCTTTATATACCCCTTATGTAATTTGATTATTATTTTATGAATTATAATTTCTTGCTTTTAATTATTGGCTGTTTTACTGTTCCCTTGATTATGAAAGTGTTAAATATAAACTTGAATCACTGTGCGGTGGCAACTTGCCAGATGGCCGTTGTCGAGAATATTTTGGAACAAGAGTTTGAATTGATGACTATTCAGGAACCTTATTATGTAGACACAAAAATGCCATATTTAAAAAGGGGTTGGAGAGCGGTGTATGATGAAAAGGGAAGATCTGCCATAATTGTTACTAAAGAGGAGACTGAATTTATTATAGATTATAAAACAAATGAGATAGTAGCCATCTCCTTGAGAATGGAGAACCTTACACTGGGTGTCGTTTCGGTATATTTCTCCCCTGCGGAAAACTTAAATTTACATTTGACAAGAAGATGTTTTGAATAAGTACACATTTTGTTTTATCGCTGGTGATTTTAACTCAAAGCATTTTAGTTTGGTTCTAGGACCGTGGATGACAGAGGTGTTTTAACTATGGATTTTATAATACAGAACAATATTATTTTATACAATCAATCGGACTCATTACCAACTTTTGTTCCCGCAGTGGGGGAAGGTTGGACAGATTTGGTTCTCAGTTCTGCCTCTCTCTCCCCGTTTCATATAGAACTCACGATATATGAAGAGGAGACCCTTTGTGACCATAGATATGTTGCTGTTGAAATTGATGATATCCAATCTGTGAGAAATGAGAGTACTGTCTTCACGAAAAACGTTTTTAGAATAAATAAATTCTGTAAAAAACTCAAATTGGATATGGAATTAATCATGGACAAACTGAGATCAATTGATGATGAAGATATCCTTGAGAGTGTTGTGGATGATTTTTAGAGGTTAATTGTACAAGGGGCTAAGAGGTACTTGATTACTTGTAGAGATAAGACTACGAAAATTCATTGGTGGAATACGGGCTTGTAAAAAATGAAGCGATGGGTGAGAGCACTAAAGAAAAGTTTTGAATTTAGGGATATTGATGAAGAAACAAAAAATAAGAGAAAAAATTTGTACAAAAGAGAGATGGCACTTTACAGGAAGCAGATTAAGAAGAGCAAATATGAAAGTAAAATCAGACATTTTTTGGAAAATAAGGTTTACCATGACTGTTATTTTCGAATTGCTCAAGGGAAGTGTCGCCTACCACACAGAATAAGTAGAGCCTCGGAGGGCGATCATATGGAATACTCTGAGGCGATTGAAGACTATTTTAATAGGAATTTTGAATGTGGAGAGTTTAAAGACGGAATTATTGATCAGGAACTGTTGAATTTTTCAAATTGTTGTGCCGATGATCTACCTTTTACTTCTGATGAGATCGGATATGTAATCAATAAACTAAGAAATAAAAGTGCTCCGGGACTTGACAATATTTCTGCAGTTGTGGTTAAGTGCCTTTATAAGAATTACGAAGAGTTTTTTTTTTTTTTTTTTTTTTTTTTGTTTTTTTATACAATACATGTTTCTGTTTGTCAGTTTTTCCGAGGGCATGGAAAATATCAAGAATTATATTTATACCGAAAAACGAACAGACGGTCAGACCAATTTGTTAAAACTTTTTGACAAAGTCCGGGATAAACTTCTCACTAATAGACTGTATCACTTTTTCTACAGAGAAAATTTTATTTCAGATAGGCAGTTTGGTTTTGTTACAGGCAGATCAACCAATGATGCCTTGTGTAATCTGATCTGATCAATATTATTTCTGAGAAAAAAAGAAACTACCATGTATCTGTCATCTCATTTGATATTTCAAAGGCCTTTGACTCTATTATATGGTCATCGCTGCTCTCCACCCTCGTGAATTTTAAGATTCCTTGTAATATATTAAAATTTTTTTGTAGTTACTTTCACAATAGGAAGGTCGCATACTCATACAGTAGGGATTCTGATATTGTTAAACCTGTTTATAAGGGCTGCCCACAGGGATCCTCGAGTGCTCCGCTGCTCTGGGGTGCAGTGATTTACATCTTGCTGAACACATGCCTCCCCGAGGGTGTTGATATCATCTGCTATGCAGATGACATTCTTTATGTGGTATATGATGTGTCTCTCGAAAAACTAGAAAAAAGATTTGCATTGGTGTGTGATATTCTTGTGAGATGGGCTATGACAGAAAGACTCACTTTCAACCTACAAAAAACATCCTTTCTGTTTTTCCCAAAAGGAGGGAAAAAGACAAGACCACCCAAGTTACGTTTTCAAGGAACACTGTTAAAAAGAGATGATCAATTTAAATATTTGGGTGTCATTATTGATGATAAATTGAACTTCGAGACACATTTTAAAGAAATTCAAAAGAGAACAGATTCAATACTCTTATTTTATAAGAGAAATTTTCCAGCGGGTGTCATTGATTTTAACAGAGAAATTATCAGAATTATTTACAGAGCAGTTGTCGTTCCTATCGTGTTATACGGTATTGGGTGTTGGGGCTCCAGGGCGGTGGAGTTGCAGAGAATCAGGAATAAATTATTGACGATTCAGCGGCCCTGGCTTCTGTCACTGGCTAGGTGTTTTAGGACAACACCCACTGAAACTGCCTGTGTACTGGCCGGCACGCCGCCCCTCTCGATCTTTTATAAATTTTTTATGATAAATTTTTGTTATCCACATGTAAGATAGATTTTATGTATTATGCTGATTATTTAGCTTATTGTACTGCCTTCTATAATGTCAATCCCTACTGTATACACCCAGCCAAGAGAGTGAATATTAATTATGATATGAACTTTGAACAATATGGTGAACTCGATATCTTTACAGATGGTTCCAGGCTTGGGGACAATGTTGGCCTATCTTTTGTCGTTTACTATTATGGTATAGAAATAGATAGATAAGGTTAGAAAAATTCAATTCTGTATTTCAGGCCGAACTGGCTGCTATATATTTTGCAATGAAATGGATTAAGGAAAGCTTATCTAGGAGTTATTCTATTGTGATTTATAGTGATTCCCTATCTGGATTACAGGCTTTGAAAAGCTATGATAATAATAACTCACTTGTCATGGATATTAAGTGTCTATACAAGGAAATTGAAGGTTTACATGATATTAAATTCAGATGGGTTAAGTCCCATGCGGGTATCGAGGGTAACGAGAGGGCCGACGTTTGGCCAAAGAGGCGACTTTGGATGTTTCCGGGGAGTGTTCCGTTGTCCAGCCTTCAAGAAAAATGGTCATTACTACAATAAAACAATATTATATCGATTTGTGGCAAGATAACTGGAATAATTCAAGTAGAAGAAAAGATTATGCTTATTACTTAAAACCCATGTTTAATAAACGTATTTCCTGTCAACTGGACTTTAATCAAATTGTTACTAGACATGGACCCTTCCCGGTGTATCTTAAAAGATTTGGCATACAAGATAATGAATATTGTCATAAGTGTGGAGTCGTCGTATCGGCAAAACACTACACTGGTGTGCAAAAATTAAGGACGAGACGGTTTTTTCAGTATAACTTTCTACAAAAGCTTTCCAAATCAACACATTTAATACCGTAAGATCCCCAATACGTAAGGACATGAGTAATGTAAGCAACACTTACTAAAAGAGAAATCAGAGCGATAAAAAGAAGCTTTATTGAAAAAGTAGCATGGAGCGCAATGCGACTAAGGGTCGAAACATCCCCGTGATGGGTGTCCAGCAAGAAACATCCGGTCTTTAATAGGGGATATGATCTCCCCTGACTGCTAGGCAGGTTTCACAGCGTCTGGCCATGCTGAGAATGAGGGTGTCAATGAGTTGTTGAGGCACTGCTGCCCATTCGTCTTGCAGCGCCAATCGAAGCTCCGGAATCGTTACTGGTGGTAAGGTACGAGCTGCCAAGCGTCTGCCTAGAAAATCCCATACATTGTCGATGGGATTGAGATCCGGAGATCGTGCTGGCCAATCCATACGTTCAGTATCCTCACTCTCTAAGAGCTGTTCGGCAGCTACTGTGCGATGACATGGTGCATTGTCGTCCATGAAAAGGAACTGCAGACCCATAGCGACTCTAAAAAGACGCACATATGTAAGAAGAATCTCGTTACAATAACGGGTCCCGTTGACTGAACCTGCGTCGAAGATGTGGAGGTCTGTACGACTACCAAACATGATGCCTCCCCAAACGAGAACACCGCCACCTCCATATCTGTCCCTTTCAATGATGTTCGAGGGATGATTGCGACTTCCCCGCTCTCTCCAGATGAGTATGCGATGAGAATCGCTACTCAGACTGAATCTGCTCTCATCTGTAAAGAGTACTCGTCCCCATTCCTTGTCTCTCCAATTCCGGTGTTCCCGGCACCACTGAGAACGCCTTCTCCGATGGGCAGGCGTTAGAGGTACACACCGTACAGGGCGTCGTGCAAACAGACCACCACTGTGCAGTCTTCTGGCCACGGTAAAACGCGATATCGGTCGTCCAGTCGCCTGTATCGTGTGTCTAGCGATTTCTTCCGCTGTCTGCCACCTGTTTCTTCTGGCCTGTAAGGCAATATACCGGTCATCTGCGGGTGTGGTTCCTCGGAGACGACTACTACTAAACCCCCGGATAGCTGTTCCTGTAGTTTGAAATTGTCTCCAAAGTCGTGAAACGATGCTGTGAGCAATTCCGAACTCTGCAGCCACACTTGTCGCACTGCGGCCTTCCTCCAATTTCCCAATGATTCTAACTCGGGTAAAAGCATCCAGATGTCGTCTAACAGATTGATTTTTCGCCATTTCTCGCTGAGGCAGCAACTCGGTGTGATTTTAACTGCTATACGGCGTGCAATCTCTTTGCCAGAAATACTGATCTTACACCGACAACATGCTTTATACCACTCAGACACTCCCCCATTATGTCTACCTGCATATCTGCGCATGTGCTACCGTACATCACCTTACTTAATCTCCTGATTGGTCTTTCTGTCCGCTCTGCCTCTTCGTTCAGCTGATATGATAATTTTTCGACTTCGTCCTTAATTTTTGCACACCAGTGTATGTAGAAGAATGTACACTTATGATATACGAAGTAAATTAATTTTATTAAGACCTTTACAGACACCGAAAAAGAATTTAAATTTGCAAGGGAACTTATGTGTTTCTTAAATAATAATCGACCTGATGTTTGCATGTTTATTTGATAAAAAATTTTAATTTCAGTTTTAGGCAATAATTTTAGATTGAGATACTGATGTTATCTGGATCTTAAATATAATTTTAATCAATGTTGTTTTTAATGTATTTAATGGATTTAATGTAATCAATGTATTTAATGCATATTTTATTGTTTTTAATGTATTTAATGTATATTTTATAAATCCAAGGATTTTTAGAGTGTTGCCACTCTAATTTTGTAAAACAAAATGATTTGTTCTATGGTGTCCTTTCTTGCATGGTCACACAACTAGTTACACACATATTTTGAAGCTTTAACATGTTCATTTTAATTTTTAATTATAGATTTATGTAAAGCTATCACATGGAGTGTTCACCAATGTTAATTAAGGCTTTGAATACTGTTTATCACTGAACAATTTTTAGATAATGATTATTTTCAATACACACTTTTGAAACATTGTACACTGCCTTGAAGCTTAATGTAACAATAATATTTTTAGTTTTATCTTGTGCCACTGAGAGCTAGTGTCTCAGTGGCTGTATTGGTGTGATTCTTCCGCTGGTTGTTTTGGCGCGGTTTTGTCGGTGGTGGCGGACTTTAGGGTTTTGTGGATTTTGTTTCCCCAAGTTCTGATGATGGTGTGTGTTGGTTGGATGGTTTTTTACGCTCTGTCTCGTCCTATTCGAAGTGTGCTGGTTAGCGGTTGACCGCCTTGTACCTTTCTTTTTATTATTATGACTTGTTTGTGATTCTCTTTTGTTCTTTGCATTAGCAAAGCTGTTAGTTTTGAGAATGAGTGGTTTGTATTTGTCTGTTTTGTCCTTTCCTTATGTTTTGTTTTTACTAACCTCTATTTTGATTAGTTTTTATTTTGCTTTCTTCTTACTTTCCTGTTGTGATGTCTCTCTAGTTTTTCCTTGGTTTTCTTTACCTGTTTTTTGTTACCTGGGGCCCCCTTAACACCTTTTGGTTTCCCGATCTTAGTATTTTAAATTTGAAGTTTTTTGAAGTTTTATAGGGTCAGTTTTTATTTTACTGCCTGTTGCCAGGACATGGCCGGGTCGCTGGCTGCCCTCGTTTGTGGTTATTGCTTGGCGCAGCCCTTGTTGGTCATAAAATCTTGTCGATTAGGTGGATAGGGCTGCTCCCTTTTCGTACCCCCTATTGAAGTATAAAATTATATACCCCCTATTAAAGTCGCCCTTTAATAAGGCGACTGGGGATTAGGGGACCTAGTTGCCAAGTCCTGGTGCTGGAGAATGATCATCCACTACTCTTTTTAGTTCGGGCGCCACTGTAGAGTCATCAGGATTTTTCGAAGCAGAAAGACATGAAAAATGGGCAATGTCCTCTCCGGGACTCGAACCCGCCCCAACAACACGGCACGTCGCTGCATCAATTGCAAAGGTGTCGCATTGTGACGATCTCAATGTCGCAGTAACGTTGTAGGAATGGCTTAATGTCCGTTTTTTGCGACGTCACATTGCGACGTTGATGTGAAGTCAGGTTGGGACTTTGATGTGAAGTCGCATTGTGACACTGCTGTGAAGTCACGCTGCGACTTTGTTGTGAAGTTATACTGTAATATTGTTGTGAAGTCGCACTGCGACATTCATGTAACAACTCATTTCGACTTAATAAAAAGCCAAAGAGTGACATGAATGCAGCATAACAAAGTGCCATGAATATAATGCCACTAAAGATGTAAATGGATGTCACGCAACACTGGATTACTTTCTAAATGATTAGAGTGATGAACTCCTATTTTAGAGAACAGGTAACTACAGCAATGTTTTAATGATTCAGTAAGGTATTATACTTTTCAAGGTATTAAAATACTTCCGTAATATTCGAAATTTTTAAATAATTGAAAATATCCAATATAATCATTTGAAATTGCCTCATCTTACTCAGGTTGTATCTCACCCTATTAAGGTTATATAACTGTAATCCATTTATGTTTGTTACATATGTGTGTAAACTAGAGTGTACAGAAAATGCAGAACGTGTTACAATATATATGATGCAAAAGTGATCTATGGTCGTTTTCTAACCTTATTAAATTGCTAATACTTTTGAGTATAAGCTGTTCAGAAGCTATATAATTTTGCTTTCATTCTTTAGAATTTAATATTAAAGACAGTTCATATTTTTCCAAAATTTCTAAATTGTATTAAAAATCTGAGTTCTTATTATAACTTATTAAAAAGTTAATTTTGTTTCTAAATTTAACATCTTCTTTCTCCCTCTTTCAAAATAGAAATATTTCAAAAAAATATTCTTTGGCTTGCAATGTTTATAATAACTATATTTCTTAATACCTTTTTACCCTTTATTCTAAATAGAAATACAGTAAAAAAAATTCTATTTGGCTTGGAATATTTTTTAACAGTTTAGCTTTTAATACTGTTTTCTGTTATCCATTCCTTTTTACCTTAATTGCTTTCCTTCCAGAAAAAGAGCTGAATTATTTTGATAACTGGATAAAAGAAAAATCGTTTTAGTACTATATTAAAATATAGGACATTTACCTATTTTATTATCTTGTTATATAACAAAATGTTTCGTTTTGAATTAAAAGCTTTTATAAATCAACACAATCATAGACTCCAAATTAGTTAACTACAATCTTCGTTTAAAATTAGCGATTTGTTGCTTAATCTATACTACTGAACAAATAGTTATGGGTACAAAAGTCAGTAGCTGGGAAACGTGGTTATAGAAACTAAATTACAGGAAATAAATATTTATACTAAGTTATATTAGTTATACAAAACGGGCATTCTCTTTCACCGTTATTACTCCATTGACAAATTACAATTTTATGAGATTTTTTAAGCTATAAATTTAAAATAACTGTCTTACACTGCACAGCTTCAATATATTTAAACAATTGTATTACGGTAAAAATATCGCATAATTTGTTTCATTTGATGATTAATGTGAATCATTTGTTTTAAATATTTCAGCATTTCCTAAACGCATTTTTCTGTTCTCTCTCAGGGCCCACCAGCGGCCGGGCGGTAAAGACGCTAAACACTGGTAGTTCGGTCCGAGGTTGGAATCCCGAGAATGGGCTGGCTGCATGGGCGTTTTCGTGGTTTTCCCCATGTGCAACGTGTATACGAGCCAGTTTCTCTTAGAAAGTCCTCCCCGAGGGCATCCCTCCCTTTAGGCAGATAGCTCTCGTGTGCTTTGCCATAATTGAATAATCTAATCTAATCTAATCTAATCTGTTCTCTCAAGAAATAGAGTAGTATGCAAAAGCATAAAAAATTTGCATGAATTAAATATTCCAGTTCATAAAACAATTATTGTTACCAAAGCTGACTTATGGAAAATCTATATTACTCACTTCTGAGAATATACTGTATACTATGACCTTCACAGCAATGCTTAAATTCTATTCGTTTCTCATACGGTAAACTGAATTTAATTCAGTTCACTCGGCTGTTTATGCGTTAAAGTACACAAACTCCTTTATTTAATCAATACATATGGGGAGTAAACACTTATTGTATACTGACTTGAATGATAGCAGTAATAATTAATATATAATAATTGAAAATAAATTTAAAAATTATTTTTAAGAATAAAGCGATTATCGACGAGAAAAATACCAGATATTCATAAACTTTATAGAAGCGCGAGAAAAATCAATGAAGATTTTTTGCTATTCACAAAGTTCTGCAAACAGACAATGAAATCAGGGTATTTGGAATTATTTTAATGCGATTTTTCAGAGCAAAGATGAGGATTCGGAAAATGTGTTACTTCTTAGGTAAACATGAAATATAGGCGTTCTTGCTATCCTTCCCCTTTAATATAAACACGATTCAGTTTTTTATTTAATTTAAATAATATGAAGATATGTTTTACAAAAAGTTATTAATGTGATCTAAATGAATCTGTACAGCACGGAGCCGTACCGTTTTTGGGTGCATCAGGCATTTGAAAATAATGGGGCACATATACTGTATGTATAAGAATTTGGAACGTGTATGTATAAAAATTTGGAACGTAATAAAAATGTTTAGGAGAAGTAGTTATGAGATTAGTTTCAGATATTAAAATCTGATGATAAGACCCTGATGCTTTACTTTCTTTAAAGTACTTAATTTTTTGTAGGGTTTATATTTATTTTAACTAACATTTATTTTAAGTTTAAACTATCTTTCCTGTCAAGCCTTACTTTCCCCTGGAATTGCCAATGCCAGAGTATGTAAATTTTAGTAGAACGCGCAAAGTATTCAGATTTTCGGCGGAAGTAAATTTGAGTTAAATAGAAGGGAAACGAGTTCGAATGTGTGCTTTCTTGCTTCACGAGCGTGAAGGTGGCTAGGTAGAAATTGAAGAACCGCGCGTTTCGGCCTGTGTGCTTGCCTCGACAGATAGTTGAATCTTTCAACGTAATATTCAGAAAGTTTGCTGAAATATCAGCGGTATCTTAGAACGCGGTTAGGTTAGTTACGTTTAGAGAGCCTCGTAGGTAGTAACTTGTTATTATTCATTTTTAGTTTCTTATTTTTATTTTACCGCCGGGTCGACGTAGTTTGTGAGCGTCAAGTGCACGCATCTGTAACTTCTAAAGTAGAATAAAAAGGGAGTTAAACCCTTCTTAATAGTTTTGTGTACTTTCCAGTTCATAGCAGTCACTATTATTGTTGCGTGTAGGTTGGGGCCGCGCAACACCACATTGGCGCCCGAACACTTGTCGAATTGAAATGGCCAAGAACTGGATGGAAGCTTCTCGACAAGTCCAACAACAAGAAATGGCAAGCCAATTGGAAGGATTTGGATACCTGGTCCAGACGATGAGAGCATCAATCAAGCCAAACGTCAATTTCAACAGAAAAAATTCGGTGGAGATATTTCTAGAAGGCCTCGAAAATCATATCCAGCTCTACCCTGTGCCTGAAAGACAAAAAGTTGCAATTGCCACATCTGCACTAAGAGGACAGGCCTCGCTATGGTGGAAGAATATAGGTAAATTTTTATTAGGGGAATTCGGAGGCCAAACATATACCTTTAAAAATTTCAAAAAATCATTATTAAAGGCCTTCCCCATAGTGAAAGATCGACTAAAGCTAGAAGCCGAACTGTATAGTTTTTATCAACGGAATATAGAAGAGTTGACGGACTTTCTTCTGCGAAAAATTAAGCTGACGGATATGCTGTATGGAAAGAAACCCGATTATTGAAATAATCTTACCAAGACTGCTACCTGCTGTTCAAGATTACTTCGAAATTAGAAACCCAAGCACATTGCAGGAACTCTTCGAGTTGGCGGTCAAGTTCCAAAATCGCAGAATAGCGGAAAAAGCTAGAGGGGCATCGTATTCTCAAGGTCTCCGTATGCAATCTTGAAATGAGCAGACCAGAAACGCAAATCGCTCTTATGGGGGGAAAGAGCTATCAAGCTAACGCATCGAAGCTCGAAGGTCAAGGCCCAAAAAGGAAATTTGAAAACAACCGTCCGCGTACTCAGAAGGCAGAAGTTGAAAGGAAAGCTTTAAACGAGTAGAGGGGCCTGTAAAAGCGAGGGTCCAGACCCCGGAAGTTTCGAAAAAACCTCAAGAAGATACTTAAATACGGTTGTCGTAAAAAACTCACAATTACCGATTATACAAGTCCTGGTTGGCGATGTACCAGTAGAAGCCCTCATCGATACAGGGGCAGAAGGTAACATTATGAGTGATACATTTTTTAAGGAGAATTTTAATAGGTTACGATTATTTAAAAATAAAAACACAGAAATCATAGCAGCGCAAGGACAAACTTGTCAATGTATTGGCAAAATATCATTACAGATACAGGTTAAAGACGAAAGCCTTAAAGTATTAATTTTTGTAGTAAAAAATTTGCAAAGGCCACTTATTTTAGGTATGGAGTTTTTAAAAGCTGCGAAGGCCAAACTGAATTTTTAGGAAAGTTCTATTGTGCTGGAGATGGATCGGAGGGTGGTGGAACCAGTAGAACAACCGCAAGATAACCTTAGCCATTTGAATGACCATGAAAGTCATGCCATCCAGCAAGTGGTGAGTACTTTTTCGAATTTGTTTTCAGAACGGCCTGGTAACTGTCAAATTGTTACCCATGATATACAGTTAACTGCCGACAAACCCTGTAGGACTAAACCTTACCGCTATGATAAACAGAAAGAACAAATCATCGAAGAACACATTCAGGAAATGTTAAAGAACGAAATAATAACGCCCATAAATAGTGAGTACGTGAGTCCAGTCGTACTATGTAAGAAAAAGAATGAGTTTCCTCCTTCGGATAAAAGGGCTTGGAGGTTTGCTATCGATTACAGAGAGCTTAATAGTGTTACTAAATTCCCAGTTTACCCTTTGCCGGTTATAGAGGAAATTATTAGAAAGATTAAGTCTACGAGATACATGACTACGTTGGACTTGACGTCTGGCTACTATCAAATAGCTATGAGACCCGAAGACATATATAAAACCGCGTTTATAACAAAATCGGGCACTTATGCATTTTTACGCATGCCGTTTGGGTTCTGTGGGGCCCCGTCAACATTCCAGAGAGCTATGGACATTGTTCTAAAGCCTGTCCTAGGAAAATCGACTTTAATCTATCTAGATGATATAATTATAACGAGTACTACGTTGGAACAACATATTAAAGAGTTAGAAGAAGTTTTTAAATTATTAAAAGAGGCCGGTCTTACAATTAATGCATCAAAATGCAAGTTCGCAACTAAAGAACTTAAATATCTGGGTTATAAAATTTCGCAAAAGGGTATAGAAACACAGGATTCAAAAATAAAACCATCAAGAATTTCCTACCTCCCAACACCGCCAAGAAACTTTCTTCTTTCCTTGGGTTATGTTCTTATTATCGGTCTTTCATAAAAGATTTTGGTAATATTGTTGAACCCTTGTTAGTAATTAAAAGAAAGAAAAGTAAATTCACGTGGACAGCATAAGCAAATACTGCATTTGAAAGGTTAAAAGAAGCGCTCATCAATGCCCCTGTTTTGAAATTCCCGGAGGGGGACGAAAATTTGGAAATTGCAGCAGATGCGTCGGACTATGCTGTAGAAGCTGTTCTCATGCAAAATGGCCATCCTTTGGCATGTTTTAGTAAAACTTTGAACCCTACGCAAAGGAATTATACAGCTACAGAGAGCCGTATTAATGGCTGTACACAAATTCCGAGTTTATTTCGGCAAAGCGCCAGTAACAGTCTTTTCGGATCATGCGGCTGTTGGTAGACTTTACTCGGGGAAAAACCACACGCCCAGGTTTATACGATGGGCTTTAAAACTTCAAGAGTATAACCTCAGAATTAAATATAAACCGGGTAAGGAAAACAATGTAGCTGACGCACTATCTCGTATAAAATTGGACGATGAAGGAAATGAACTCAAATGCGCTGTGTTGACTTCAAAAATTTTAGATTCTAGAGAAACAATTATTGCTGAATTGAAAGTTGATCCTGAATTTGGAAGTATCTATGCATATTTGAAAGACCCCGAAAGCTTTGAGCACACAGACATCGATGCGAAAAGAAATAGAGCAGAAAACTATGAAATAATAGATAATTTATTATTTTATACGAAAACAACAAACGAAAATTTCGAATACAAACAAGTCATCCCAGCCTCGCTTCGATTAAGCATTTTGAAGGAATTACACGACGCGAAAACAGCGGGTCATTTAGAGGTCAGAAAGACTTTAAAAAGGGTACGCGAGGCGGTACATTTCCCGCAATTATACAAAATAGTAACTGCGTATGTCAGGTCCTGCAATCAATGTCAGTCAATAAATGATATTAATTACAGCCCGGCCGGGTACTTAAATAGCATTCGCGCTACATTTCCGAATGAAATTTTAGACATAGATCTTCTTGGTCCTTTCCCTCAGAGTGAGTTAAATAAAAATCGTTTTCTTTTAGTAATTGTAAATCATTTTTCAAAATGGACAGAAATTGTTCCACTTAAACGCGCGTCAGCCAAAACAGTCGCAGATGCATTCTTACACAGATACATTTTAAAATACGGTGCACCGATAAAAGTCATTAGCGATAACGGTAAACAATTCGTTAGCCAAATATTTGAAAACATTTGCACTGGACTTGGCATACGCCATATCAAAATGGTTCCATATAGACCACAGGCAAACATAGCAGAAAGAGTTAATAAAAATATTGTAAAAATAATTCGAAGTTATGTTAGCACACATCGCAAGCGCTGGGATGGCTACATAAATGAGTTAGCTTATGCTTTAAGAACAGCAAATCACGATACTACGGGGAAAACTCCAGCAGAATTATTTTTAGGACGGAAGTTAATTACGACACTAGATAAATTATTCTTTGTGCAACAAAGAGAGCAAGAGTTCAAACAAAAAGATGTGCAAAAACTCATTGACCAGGCGGTTTAAAGCTCGGATACGGCAAGAAATAGAAAAAAAAATTGTACTATGATAGAAAACGCCGTGAAGCAGATTTTAAAGTTGGAGATAAAGTGTTGAAGCGGAAATTTTCTTTATCAAGTGCCCCAGACAATTTTACTGCAAAGTTAGCTAAAAATTTGAAGGCCCCTATGTAATTCAGGAAATCAAGGGAGTCGTATTGTACCTTAAGAACGAGAGAGGGGAAATCTGTAAAGCAAGTCCCGACCAGGTGAAAAAATATTATAATCAAAATGATTTTGAAATCCTTAAAGGTTTCTTGCAGGACTCAAGCGTAAAAGAAGTGGAAGGTCAAGAAGTAACGTCACCCGCTCCACCACCCAAGAAGCAGAGAACTGAAGAAAAACCTAGCCCTTCTACAAGTCATGCGACGGTACCGAAAAGAAGAAAGGAAAACGTTCAGACTCCAGCATTTAAGAAATACAAGAAAGCAACGCCGCCGTGTAAAGAATCTCTGTTAAAGAGGAAAAGATCAGTTACAACGTATCGCAGTAGAAATTCTGCATGGAGGAAAACACTTCCAGGGCCAGATAGTCAGGAGCAAACAAGGCCGCCGTTCACGAGAACGAAAAGACAGCAGGAGGAACGAAAAGACCACCACCAACAGAAGAAATTCAAGCACGATTCCAGACCGGAGGACGCCAAGATAAGCCGTCCAGGGGAAAAACGGAAAAGACAGCAACCCGACGACTACCACTCCAAGAGGCCAGCATGCAGAGGGCGAAAAAGAAAAATTTACGTGGACGACACTCGGATGACTTTAAGGAGAAGACTGACGTCCATGAAACCTATAACGTGGGAGCAGTTCTGCCAGAAAAGAATGACGGAGTTCCAATCATCGAAAACTCAAAGATAAGTTAAAATCTTCTATAACATTTTTTCTTTTGTTCCGAAATGTTATGCGTAAATACGAAGTTCTATATTTTGACGGAAGTCAATGTGTCTCGGTTGAGACTTAGTTTTGTTTTACTTTATTTAGCTAAGGCAAAAGTATTATTTTCTTTAAGTATAAAATCTAAGAACAAGCAGTTCCTGTTGGTCGAAAGACTAATTCTGTTAAAGCCAAAATTTGGCCGAAAGTAAAATAACTTCGTATTCTTGGATTAATGAGAAATTTAGTTTCAGTGCCGCCAGCTTCGCGAAGAATGCGTGAAGTAAAAATTTATTTTTCTCTTATTCATTTTATGGTAAATTGTAAAAATCATATGTATTAGAATTTTGCAAATATACGTAAATACTTGAAAGTTATGTAAAAATAGAATTCAGTCTAGAAGCATAAAAGTTTAGATGCTAAAAGTAAATACTCGAAAGAAATGAATTAAAGTTTAAGTATTAAACAGCAGATAAAATCATGCTTTAGAGCGAAAGCCTGCATGTCTAAAAATGAATGAGGGGGAAGTTAGAATGAATGTGTTTTGTAGGGTTCTCCACCTACACTTGAATTTTAAGAATGCTAAAATAGCTCATCGAGTTTTAGAATGTCGAGTAAGGTGTGTCTATTTGGTCGTTGAATTCTAACAAATCATTGTGGTTAGGTGAAGTGTTGCAATACTAAAACACGAATATTCCCGTTTGACACCACACATGGTGGAGAGCCAGAGTAAAATTAAATTCATGTTTGAATACTTGAATGAATGTGAATTAAGCATTAATTAAGAAAAATAAAACGAACAAAAACTTTATTCAGTGTCAAGAAAGTGTAAATTATAATGTATTTAGAAAGATACTGATACTTATTCCTTCCAGATGCTGGAAGGAAGAGAACAGATTGATTGCTGAAGTCCAGGAAAGGTTGCTGTAAGAAGAGAGGGTAAAATGATTATCTACAGAAATTTATTCTAATTTGTGAGAAAACAGTTTGTTTTATGTAAACGAGGCTCTAAGTTCAGAATATGGAAACTTTTCAACAGGTCGTTTCTAGGACCTGCTTCCAAGTTTACCAAATTCTGGCAGCGGCAAATGTAGGGTTTATATTTATTTTAACTAACATTTATTTAAAGTTTAAACTATCTTTCCTGTCAAGCCTTACTTTCCCCTGGAATTGCCAATGCCAGAGTATGTAAGTTTTAGTAGAACGCGCAAAGTATTCAGATTTTCAGCGGAAGTAAATTTGAGTTAAATAGAAGGGAAACGAGTTCGAATGTGTGCTTTCTTGCTTCACGAGCGTGAAGGTGGCTAGGTAGAAATTGAAGAACCGCGCGTTTCGGCCTGTGTGCTTGCCTCGGCAGATAGTTGAATCTTTCAACTTAATATTCAGAAGTTTGCTGAAATATCAGCGGTATCTTAGAACTCGGTTAGGTTAGTTATGTTTAGAGAGCCTCGTAGGTAGTAACTTGTTATTATTCATTTTTAGTTTCTTATTTTTATTTTACCTCCGGGTCGGCGTAGTTTGTGAGCGTCAAGTGCACGCATCTGTAACTTCTAAAGTAGAATAAAAAGGGAGTTAAACCCTTCTTAAGAGTTTTGTGTACTTTCGAGTTCATAGCAGTCACTATTATTGTTGCGTGTAGATTGGGGCCGCGCAACACCACATTTTCTTTAAACTGGGCTTTCTTTAAAGTTTTCATTTGATTTCTTTATTGAAATCAGAAATGATTTCAAATTGTTAAAATGAGAAAAAGGCATCAATACATGTTTCAGCAATGATCTTATAGTTTTTTTTTTACTAGACTAGTATTAAAGAAACAGTTTCCTTAGTATACGTTTAACTGAAGAGAAATAGATTATTTGATTTTAATATAAAAAAATGAAAACACGGTGTGAAATGAAATATAAAAACCTGTTTATGCCTTTCATTTTAGAAACTAAGCAATTAAAACTGAATTTCAGTTATCCTTAAGTTCAAATTGAAATTGGCTGTATTTATGAAAATAAAAGCAATTCCACTACTTAATTTTGTAGGAGTAACTTCACAACTTTTGTTAAAATTAAAAAATAACGAAAATATAAAACTCCTCCTCTTAAAGAAATATTTGTTTGTCCTATAATATAATGCAGCGCAATTATTCGGAGTTTTCAAAACCTTCGATGACCACCAGCGGACGAGCGGTAAAGTCGCTGAACACTGGTAGTTCGGTCCGAGGTTCGAATCCCGAGAACGGGCTGGCTGCATGGCTGTTTTCGTGGTTTTCCCATGTGCAACGTGTACGAACCAGTTTCCCTTAGAAAAACCTCCACGAAGGCATCCCTCCCCTTAGGCAGATAGCTCTCGAGGCTTCGCCGTAATTAAATAACCTAACCTAACCAGAACCTTCGATTGACTCTTCAGGAATTGGCTTTCTGTTATAAAATTTCCAAATAAATTTATTTGCTTATTTAAATGCAGCAAAGAACTGAGGTCTGTCCCAATAAAAATAATTCCATGAAGTTATATTTTACCTTAAAATCAGTTTTTCGTCCCCTGTTTGGCAAAGACTTTACTTTAATTCATCAGTGTTTTATAATATGCGAATTTCCAAGTTATCACAATGAAATTTTTAAATTCCTTTGTGAAAGATTCCTTTCTTAATTTTTCTAAGCTTTTTAAATATGATTGCAGAAATTAGTATCTTTTCAATGTCTATTTCTGCAAATGATACATTAAAGTAAAACTAGATGTGATAAGCTTAGATAATTAAATTAGACGTAATTAGAGAGTTAGATGTAATTTTTAAGGTTATGATAACAAAATAAAATATCTTGTTTGCAGAAGTGAAATATATTAATTTAAAATAAAATTATTATTTCAAATAAAGTTTATCGGTCAAGCTTAATTGTACATTTTGATTTATAGTAATTTTCATTACATTTATAAAATTGTTTGCAATAGGTTAAATTTTCTTAAAATACAATTTGTAATTCGGTTTCTTTATAACATGAACTAACTTGTACTTTTAGAGACAAATTACTCTTAATTTATACTCTTTTGTCACAAGTGAAATTTTAACTTCCTTCATGTATAAGTAAAGATGAAATGTAATTTCCATATTTTTATATTCTTATCATTTAAATAATTTATGTACCTATTTAAAAATTAATACCATAAATATATTCTCTTAATCTCTCAAGTAACAAATACTTTTGCACAGGTTTTTCATGTTTCTTTTAATATATGAAGTGAATACGAGTTAGTTTCTTTAGAAAGTCCTCCCTTTTCTTAAGTAGGCAGCCCTCATATGATTTGCCGTATTCAAATAATTTGACCTAAACTATGAAATATTTTTCTCTAACTAAATCTCTTAATAAGGAAATTGGGTTACTTTAACAATACAAATAGATTAAAAGTTGACATAATTTGCAAAAAGAAAAGATCGGATATAATAAATTTTAAAACTAATCTCAGAAATTTACATATAGGAAACATGTAGAAAAGTTCAGTGTTTTAAAGTAATACACCATTTGTAAAGTTATAATAATTAATAAACGTGTTCTATATAACTAAAACGTGGTTATGGAACTCTTGCATCATCTATAATGTGGCGCTAAGTACCACACATGGAAGTAAGTAATTATTTTGCGAATAATTTAGAAAAATAGCTGAACACGATGAAAGTACTGTAGTAAAATGCATAAAATCAATTTTTTTTCATATTATCTTTTAACATTAAAAACAACAAAAGTGAATTATATCTAGCAAAAAAAAAAAAAAAAAAAAAAAAAAAAAAAAAAAAAGAAAGACTCCCTAAATTAAAATTTCTAAGCAGTGAGACAAAAATAAGATGACTTTTGATAATGGCCCTTGCTTCCGCACTCTTTGTAATACAAATAAAAGTTAGTCTACTGCCAGTATTTCTTTTCGTTCATAGCATTTAAATTACGCTTTTATTATTACATATTAATTATTACTGATATCATTCACCTCAATGTACAATAAACAGTGCTTACCTGAAAATGTAAGCACAGACGATGTGTTCAGTGAACAGAAGTAAAAGAATGGTCGCGAAAATCGTTAAGACAAACGCTATGCAGACAACAAACTCTTTCGTCAGTCTCTCTTGATAACACTAGATACGGTAGAATGTGAATCCATTCACCACAGAATATAGTTCAATTATTTCGAAGTACCACATCAATAAAAACAAGCTAAAAACTGTTAATATTTTTAATAAAAAAGAAATAACTAAAATTGCAAACTATTAGCATAAAAGAATCATTTATTTAGAAAGTTTACTGAAACACATATCAATGAATCGGATGGAGGGAGGTCAGCGCGCAGGAATACCTCCCATTAAAGAAGAATTACGTGTGCAAGGTCAAGAAAGGTCAGGGCGGGGAAGACTGCGAATTTTTTGTCGTCGCATTAAACGTTTGCTGCGACGTGTATGTGACATCCGTATGACATTCACATCCACATCACAATGCGACATTTGTTGTACCGTGGTCACAAATGTAATGTGAAGAAAATGCAACATTGAGAGGTCACTGCAACGTCATGGCAACTAAGTGTGCTGTATGAGCGGATTTCTCGAATATGCGCTGAGTGTGCTATCGTTACATCACGAAGGCATGCTTAAAGAGGGAGAAAATACTTTATAGGCCTTTTCTTTCCCATATAGTTGTCTATTCTTCGGATAATATCCAGACAGGTATAACTGCCAGGAACTAATAATATTTGAAAGGAACAGACCCTAAGAAATGTTTTTAAGTACTTACATGGCAAAAGAATGTCTTGATAAATACTAGTATGTACAAAATTTTAGGATTATCCTTTTCCTTAACAAATTACAACAATCATATCAAACGATAACTGAGAGCGTTTAGTGACATGACATTGCAGTTTTCTTTTCTATAATATCATCTGCTTAAGGACAGAGCTTTCTGTGCACGTAGTCGTTTGCTTTGATCCAGTGAATGTCTGCTGCCATGGATTTGGAAACTGATCAAAGAATAATAATAATAAAGTTGTTGTAAAGCAGGAAAACGCAGCAATGGACATGCCTGAAATGTTCTGTAAATCAGAGGGGAATCAAACATTAACATTATCCAATGGTTTTCATTGCTACGGTTAATATAGTAATTCACACAAAATAGTTGAAGATGATCCCAGGAGTGATCGCTTTTCTCAGTCTCGAACGAATGAGAATAGCGTGAGAACATAGAAAAAATTCGACAATTGTTGCTAAAAAATTGTAACCTGGCTCTTCAAACAATAGCTGATGAACATAACATCACTAAAAACACTGCTCACAAAATTGCTATGGAAAATCTTGTAAAAGGAAAATTTTGCTCTCTTTCTGTTCTTCACACTTTGAGAACAGAAGGAGATCGACTTTCTGCATATCATGATTTGATTCAAATGGGAGATATTAATCCTGATTTATTAAAAATAGTAACTGGAGATGCAATTCGGTGCTTTTCTCATGATCTTGAGACAAAATGGCATTTATTTTCTTGGCCTGAAAAAGGTTCACCACTGCTACAGTAACTTCAGTTTTAGAAATCTCGAGTAAAAAAAAAAAAAAAAAAAAAAAACATGCTGGTGAACATTTATAACTGGAAAGGGAGAATTTGCACGGAATTTTCTTCATGAGGAAGAAAAGCTGAAATGCGTGTTTGGAAAGGGTGTAATAACTGAATTTCTAGAAAGAATTCAGCTCGTTAGATCTGAAAAGACTCAATAGAATAACTAATTTTTGCTGCGCGACAACGCACCGCACATAGTTACATTCTCCTGCAGTTTCCATGGAGGTAGGAAGTAAGATGGAGTCGTCCTAAACAAGTTTCTCCCGTACCCTGCTCTGAAGCACCGGCGACCCTACGTGGTGACCAAAACATTGGGTCATTTACCATTGAGTTCTATGGGATTTGACGCGTTCGGATGTAAATATTTTGTAATTACGTCGTAAATATACATATAAATGTATATATTTTCTTTTTCTGCAACACTTCAGAGTCCTAAGTATGTGAAAACAACATATTTTTAAACAACATTTCATTCTGAACGGAATTAAATGCTATACTTTTCACAGGACAGTTTTCTCAGAATGGTTTAATTTGAATGAAATATTTTCACAAGTTTTCGTTAATTACATTAGAAAAATAATTTAAGGTAATTCGATTTTATTCGGTTAAGGTACAAAAATTAAAATCAAAGTTTATTGTATTATTAATATTAAAATTATGCATTATTTCTTTTCTGTTTATAGAGCTTCTTCCTAAAATACTTTCTTAAATATGACATGATTTTTTGGCTTCTGAGGCATCTTTTAAATCGAAAAATGTAAGTCAATTTATAATTAATGCTCTATTCGGTTCATTTTAAATTAGAAAATTATTAGGAATTAGCGAAATACTTTAAATAAGTATTTCGCTAATTCCTAATAATTAAATAAGTATTAAATAGTACTTGACTTTCTCTGAACATTTCTGAAAGGGAATAAAATCAGTTTTTTTTTAAAAGTATTATTTAAAACTTGTAACTGAGTTATTATAAAATGTAAGGGGAATAATTCTTTTAATTATACTTATCAGATGTTTTTTTATACCCTTCATTTCAACAATACATATTCTAAAACTCTTTATTACGTTCTTTAAGTGCGCATCTCATAGCATTTGCTTTACAATACCTTTTAACAGATTGCTTTCCAATACGAACAATTCTTGCTTAAGTAGTTTTATAACGTATTTGTCAACAGGATTTCAATTTATGTTTACAATTCAATATTAAGGTTATTATATATTTAGATAACATTTATAATCATTATAAATTAGATGCATTTAATAATTAGATTTCTTCACAGTACTTTCACAGTTGTTTATAAGTGAATAAATTCTTCATTTCAAATACATTTATAAATAATTTAATGAATATTTAAGTATTTTGTCAAAGGCAGATACATGCTTTTTGCAAGCACATGCATAAACACCCATACGTATTTCCTATTTTTCATTTCCGACGTGTGCAAATCTTTAATTTCTGTGCATTCACTATATTTTTCGTGTAAAGTAATTTACACTAATTTAGCATACACCCGAAAGTTTTACATAAAAAATATATATGAATATAATTTGAATGAAAATTATAAGTATTATTTTTAATACCCACTCAAAGGTCAGTTTTTCTTCAAAATTCCTCCACGATGGCATCTCTCTCTTTAGGCAGATAGCCCTTGCATGCGTTACTCTATTTAATAAAAACTTAATCTGACCTATGTGCCTAATTACAAAATATTTTAACATACATAATTTTATATTTATAAAACGTGTAAGCCCAAAGTGATTATTTTTCAGATATATAAAATTAAAACGATGGGTTTGAAATAAGCAGCAGTAAAGCCTCTCCTCTAAAAAATTTTAAAAGGTACATGTTACAATAATATATGGATGTGAAAAAAATTTGTTTTATTTAAAACATTTTGACGTTTGGAAAATAAAATAAAAGTAGCGAATACTCTATCAAGGGTATCGAAAGACGTATACAATTTTAAATGTACCGTAAGGTATTTTTCATTCTTTAAGCATAACATTTTTCTTAAAATCTATATTTTTGTAGTGCAACAGCTTATAATTTTATAAAACAAATTCATAATCAAAATCGTTATTAGTTATCTAAAAATAACCAAGATGTGATTTTTGCGTAAATGTCACTAAACTATACAAATTGCTATTATCCATCACACTATGAATGTTTCTTTCATGCGAAAGTGTCCCTTTTTCGATTTCTATGGAACTGTCGTGGGTCGAAATACTATCAGAATCTTGTCAAGCGAGCTTCTGAATGTAAACAAAGAACACCCCATCTGGTGACCCAAGCTTCAAAGCAGTGCTTCACTTTTAGCGCGGGTTGGCCCCCACCTCCCTTTCCTACCTCCATGGCAGTTTCTAAGGGGAAAAAATTTCCACAGTTCTTTCAACTCCCTTTCTTTATAGAAAAGAAAACTGAGATGTAAGGGCAATAAATGCTTTCAGTTATCGTTTGACAGGATTGTTGGAACTTGTTAAGGGGGGGTAGTCCTAAAGCATTTGTAAAAGATGGGGGTTTACTTGCCTGAAAACTGTTATTTTCTTACTTTACATAAATGTGTTCCATGTTACTTAAAAAGGTGAACGATTGCTTGCACATTTTCCGCCCATCAAAGCGATAACCAATTTCAATCCACCTATGTTATAAATGAGCAAAAGGTTAATGTACTGCCGCAACAACTCACTTCTGAATTTCTTATTGCTTAAACTTATCTGTAACACTTATCCGTAATCTTTTATTTGTCTGTAATCTTTATTTATCCGTTATCCTTATTAATTTTACTTATCCAAGAGAGTTTCATCATAATTTGCCAGCAATATATCTGAAAATGCTCCATTTCAATACAGTTAATTGTTATTAGTGTTGTAGAGTGTTGTACCGTAACTGGGGAGGAACTGAATGCAATATTATGGATAGATATTCTGATCATCAGGATTCTCGTAAGACGTTTGCACACATGGATTAAAAAAATTGGCCCTTTAATCACACTTGATTGAGCAATAATTAAAGAATACATATAATTTAGCTTAGAAGTTTTCCAAAAAAAGCATTTTAAAAAATAATATCGGCAATGTACACTTTTTTAAACTCGAAAACATTTATAAAACAATGAAAAATGTTTGTTTGAATTTATAAAAATATTTATAATAGGGGAAAAATTGCATTTTAATAATTTATTTCTATTTCTCTCCAGATTTACTTTCTTCAAATTACGTATAATTGCACTATGATGTAGCTTTTTTCTAATATATCCGATTCTTTGGAGAGGATACTTAAATTACTTAGGAATAATCACAAATAATTTTTAATGCGTTCCAGAGTCGAAAATGATTTTCCCCCGCTTCAACAGGTGTAAGACTTAAACATTAAAATGACTCAGTTGCTGCTGCACTGGGAAAAGTGCATTGGATTTGCGATTAATTCATTGATTTTTCTAATACCTTTAGTTTTTGATAGCTTCTCATTGGTAAATGAATTTATACGTTTAAAACATTCCTCAGCTAATTATTTTTTTAAATCAGTTTTTAAGGTATTTTCTCCCTCCTTCCAGCATCTCTTCGTGGTGAAAAGGTGGTGCACTTCGGGCGCTATGGAGAGGTCCAGTTTGAGTCCCGGAGAGGGCATTGCACATTTCTCACGTCTCTTGTTTCGAAATAACCTAATGACTCTAGAAATGGCGTTCGAACTAAAAGGGGTGGCCTATAATTCGCCACCAAAAGAATTTGGCGGCTGGATCCCATAGTTCCCAGTCGCCTTTTAAAAAGGACAGTATATAAGGTATTTCTCCCTCCTTCCAGCATGCCTTCGTGGTGTAAAGGTAGCACACTCGGTGCGTATTTGAGAGTTCCAGGTTCGAGTTTCGGAGACGGCACTGCGCAATTTTCAAGTGTACTTTAAAAAAAAAAAGCCTTAATGTCTCTACAAGTTGAATATTCGTTATGAAAGAAAATGTTCTCAATGTTGAAGTCCTTTTGCATGGATCTTGAACTGTTCGATCTGCTTACATCCAAAATTTTTCATCACGATTCTCTTTTTCCCACAATTCCGACATGCTCATTCCTGAATATAAATACTTTGGTATAATAAAATGTCAGTGATAAAGCTGAAAATGAAATGGCATGTATTTTAAAAATTACTGCATAAATACATTATCAAAACATTTTAATAAATTATTATTAAATATAATGATAATTTATTTTGTGAATATTCTTTTTATTTAGAAAGGCAGTCAAGCTTTCGCTAAGCCTAAAATATCATTGAAAATATTTTTAATCATTGACTTGGTTATCTGTATAAAAAGTCCTGATAATAACATTTTTGATTTTCTCCAGTGCGCTCTTCACAATGTGTATGTACAGCCGTTTTTGTTATAAATAATTTGTATTACCATTGTTTTATTGTTGCAAATTTTATGCGCATTATTATCTTTCATTATTGTGCCCAGTTCATTGTTTAATTAGCTAATATAATTGCACTTAACTGGTTTTTATGAAATTTTACTGCTACGTTTTGTAGGAAGCAGTAAACGCAGCACATATTTGTCAAGATTTTACATCTGACAAAATTAATTCCTGCAACAATGCTTGGACATTGTAATTGCGTTTACTCGACAAAGGCTTCCTTGAAGAAAATCATTATCATGTTTACCTGTAGTGCCCACTATAAACTATTTTGAAAGTTTTGAAAATAATTTGATCTGCATAAGCTTCAGAATGAACTGGTAGGCGTGGGAAAGGTTCGGCATTCAACAGTTACAAACATAAAACTTTTCTTTGTTTATTTTAATTTTTATAAAGTATTTTATTCATAACCATGAGAGTGTGTGACGGATTAAAAATAAACATTCGCTAAATGTGTAGCTGATAGCAGCTAGTTACGAACACTATGTTAAATGAATTCAGTCTCTGAAAATCATTTTCTGCCCAGATATTTTTTAATGTTGTCAGACTGTAGATAAGAGATTGTTAAAATATTTTAATAATGGACAGCATTATTTGCCTTCGGCAGTAATACAATTTGTGGAGTACTTTCTATGGCAATTAATTTACTTTTATTCAAGGGCGTAGTTAGAGGGGGGCAAGGGGGGCATCTGTCCCCGGGCGCAGAATCCAAGGGGCGCCAAACTGATGTTACGACATTGTAGAATTAAATGTTTTCCATCCTTGGCAAGCAGTAAGGGGCGCGAAATCTTCAGTTGTCCCTGAGCGCTGAATACCCTAGCTAAGACTCTGCTTTTATTTTACACACAAGCTCGCCATGAAAGGAAAATAAAATAGTACATCCTAAAGTAGATCAGAGGCGAGAAAAAATAAAAATCAACCTGTCCTAAAATGAATCAGATTAAACTTCCTGTTATAAGGTTTAGTTTAGCTAGTACATTACTTTTATGTTAATTCTTTTCTATACTGCATGTTTTTCCAACGGCTTTCACCAGAATTCAAATTAGTTTCCGTTTAAATAAATAGGGAGCGAAGTTGTAATTTAGAAACACAGAAGGCAGTAGCGTGTTAATCTGAGAAGAGCCTCTAACCTAACCGGCTTGGAGATAGGCGAGGGAATTTTATATCTGTTAAAGGTTAGGAATTAAGATCGCATCTGCTGAAGACGAATTAAAAAATCTGAATTTAGATTGTGTACTCGGTCAATTTAAGCATTTGAGTTCTTGAAGTGTTCACACTACGTTAACGATATCTTTACCCTGTTTGATAGGAATAAAGATGATTTAAACAAAATTCTTTCAATAATGAATTACATTGATCCTGCTCTTCAGTTCACTTTTGCAACTGAAACATCCAGTTTCCTTCGTTCCTCGATACATTGGTCACACGCAACATATGCAAATTCAATACTACAGCTATTATTTGCCTTCCACCACACTTTATTTATTTGCCTTCCACGACACTTCAAATCATATCATTCGACTAAATAGCAGTTAGCTTTCTTTTATTCCTTCGTTTCTCGAGCACTTCAGGTTTGCTCCTCGGAATTGGCTCTTGATTAAGAATTGAATTTCTTAAAAGCAATTACTATTGACAGACGCTTTCCACTTAACATTATTAAGCAAGCGATTAAGAAGTTCTTATGTCAACACATCAAAAAGCACTCTCTCGTTTTAGGATATTATAAGAATTCTGTTGTCATTCCTTTTTTTTTCTTTTTTTCTATTGATTGGTTCTAAAACTAAACGTATTTTACAGAAATTCAGGCCATTTTCTCTTTTGTCAATAAAATTCGCTGTTCCATACTTAAGGACCCTATTCCGGCTATAAACGTGTATATTATTATATACAGGATTCCTTGACAATGTGGTTTAATTTACATTGATCAAACTAAGAGAGCTTTAAAATTTGTTGCTTAGGAACATGAGGCACATGTTGGGAAAAACGAAGCACGTAAATCCTCTGTCATCCAGTCAGAAAATCGCATGTTCCATTTTTCTGCAGCCAAAATTATTCAGAAAGCATCTTCTGTTGGCGAATTAGATTTTCTAGAGGTGTTTGATAAAAATATTTCAGATCTAGTTAACGATCCTAGTTCCAGTACGTCTTTACCCTCAACTTTTAAGGAAATTATTTCATATTTCTTTTCCTTTTCCGTAAATAGATGGCTCTAGTATCTTGACTTCATTCCTCTCATTCTCATCGCTTGAGCACATGAACTCTAGCCAAAGAACGTCTGTATACATATTCAGTGTTTATGTACGTCTACAATACATATTCTTTGCTCTGGCTGCTGTTTCATCTGCACTTCTGCAGCTGAAGAAGTAGGTTCTGCATTTAAACCTTCGAAACTAGTCCTGCAAATTCATGAATATCATGCTGATTCTTGTTGCTTTAGCTTCTATAATAACTAGATATAAATTACAAGATAAAAGCGGATAAAGAATACTAGATGAAAATTGAATAAATTTGTTCATGGAATTATCAAAAAAATAAACATTCCTGAAAATGATTAGATGTTAATATTGAATACCACTGACATTTTTCTTGAAAACAAAAATTATTCAGCGTAAGGAAGTTGATTTGTACAGTACTTCAGCGTAAGGAAGTTGATTTGTACAGTACTTTTAAACAGAATCATTTTTATGCCACTCCTCAGAAACTAATTTTATTGAATTAAAACCAGTATATGCATAACATAGTTGCTTCTTCCAATGGCATAAAATTAATGCTTGGTATCATATTATTTATGTGATTTTCTAACATCTATAATTTATTCAACGATTTTTCATTCGGCATTTGTATTTTATCCATGTTTGTGCTAACTAGCTTCCAAGGGAAGTTGAGCCATGGAGTTCGAAAGATGAATTGAACCAAAGGAAAAAAATCCACTGTCCCCAGTTTTCAAGCGATATTGGAGAAAAAGTACTTGGCCAAGAAAATTGCCTTTTTTTGGATATATACAGTAATAAGGTACCTTTTTCTTCTTTTTAAATCTTTGCTATTTTGTTTTATGGACACCATAAAAAGAGTTATTTTTTTAAAATTTCAAAATCTTCCTATACTTTGTGCCGAAATTGTTTTTTAAAACTCTGTATCTTATTTTGAGAAACTTTGTACTGTAAATCAAACGTATAATGTTTAAGGAAATATAGCCTTTAATAGCTTTTGTCAAACACCCTATGCGTTTTGAGATATTTATTAATAATTATTTTAGTGAATTAATGAATGAAACTGTATTTAATGAATACAGTTATGAAGTCCAATGACTGTTTGATGCTTCTATACAGCTTTATTACAAATTATTCTGATAACAGCTCTTCATAAAAAAAGCTGCTTTTCAAAATTTATCATCATCAGATATTGAATTTTTGTATTTAATATTTAGATAATGTAAAAAAATAACGTTTTTCTAAACTATCGTTTATAATTTACAGGCAGAGAAACTCGAATCCTGTTGCTTTCCAGTTTTGGTGTATTTTCATGGTGGGAAATTTTCTAGAGGCAGTAAAGAAGAATATGGCAGCGATTTTCTCTTGAAATATAATAAATTTATACTTGTGATGCCTAATTACAGGTTGGGAATTTTAGGCAAGTACACTTAAACATATTACGTTTGGAAAATAACTTTTAAGTTAACGCCTCTAACTTCCAAAACAAAAACTAACATCTAAAAATTGGTACTGCAAGTTTTAACTTTAAAAAAAAACTTAACTTTTAACCAACGGCAGTTAAAGATCGTCTGGATAGGTGGAATGAAGTTTGAAAGATGAGAGTAAGTATTTCTGAAATATTGGTTGAAATTCTATACCCACAGTTGTTTAGAATACCTGGATGGGCTATTTATGGGGTTTTCTTGTCTCAAATGAATGGAACTTTGAAACCCCTCAAGTACAGTAACTGAATCGTCCATCGAATACGTGAAAGATAAATGAACAGCCATTGATGACAGAAATTATATTAACCAAATTTGCAAATTAAATAGGTTCGTAATTATATACGAGGATAAAATTAACATTATTAAAAAACGCCTCAGTAGCTGACATTTTCGAAAAAATTTCCCCCAGATACTCTGTGATAATCGTTGCTGACCTGAAGTATCATTGGGCTTGGGATTGGATCCCGGGATGGCTTAGTTGTTTGTAAGTATGGGAGTAGCCAGGATCTGAGACAGCGGGTGGTGTTGAAAGCGTTTTAGAAGAATAAAACTAGAAACTTTTAGAAGAATAAATTAGTTTTGGACACGAATATGCCCCCCTGGCCAATTGAAAAGATAGTTGAGTATTAATAGTCTGCCAAAAATTTCGAATGCTGTGAAACTGGCAGGCTGAAAGTGATTTTTGAGGATTTTTTTTTCTTATGCAACGTAAATACGGGCTAGTTTCCATTAGAAAATCCTTCATGAAGACGTACCTCTGAGCAGGTACCCTTCGCTTGCTTTTCCGCATTCGAATAAATGACTAAATCAATAATAGATTCGAAAACAACAATAAGCAGATTGCTGAAGTTTGGCAGCAAGGAATAACGAGACACCTAATTAAAAAAAAAAAAAAAAAAAAAAAAAATTAGTCTTTAACTTATTTAACAAGCCATCCTGTCTCAGTGTTATTTTGATTATTCTTTCCTCAGTTAGCTTTCTATGCACATTCAACATACATAGTCATTCAAGCCATCCTGTCTCACTGTTGAGCACAACCACATTTTTATTGTACTTAAAGTATTAAATACGTATCCAGTTGTATTCGTAGTAAATGGTTGAGATAAAGAAATTAGATAAGAATGTTTTATTTGCTGGATCAAAGTCATCGCTTCTTTTGTAGAGACATTAGGTAATTTTTTGAAGCAGAAGAGATGAAAAATATGTAACCGCCTTCGCCAGGAATCAAACCACGGACCTCTGGAGTACCGGCCCAGCGTGCTACCGTTACACCACGAAGGCACGCTAGGGAAGTGGGAGAAATACCTTATACTTTTACCAAATTTTCCAAAGTTAACTATGTTGTCGAGTTTTACATTTTTCTCAATAGCTCTTAAAACTGTCCAAAAGTTCTATAGCCCTACCAAAAATTTTCAAACCATATAAATCACAAAAACACTGGAAAATATTGCCCCCCCCAGTGATGATATTAAAGATTCCAGATAAAAAGTCATTAGAGATCTTTGTTATTAAGTTTAGCTATTAGACGTTTTCAAACCAAAATTACTCATGAACCAGTTGCACGTGTTTTGCTAAACTCTTTGTCTGACATCTTTAACATAATGACAGCGAGTAATAACAGTAAAGAAAAATCTGATAAATTGTCGCTGAAAAATGTTTCTCCTATAGACGATAATAAAGACTCCAGATAAGAAGTAATCAGGAATATTTTCTAAAACTCCCCAATTGTAGATGTTGGAAAATTTAGAAGATGTTGAACTCTTACAAACCTCAGTATTTGCAATTCAAAGCAAATGATTTGGGTTATAGTAATGGCGGGCCATAATGCTATGGCTAAACATCTCTTGCTTTACTATGTTACAATGTTATATTACGAGCATTAAAAATATCTTTATGTAATCCTCACATTAGATTATATACAGATTTCTTGATTGCAAATTATTAGCCGCAGGTAATATAAGCTTGATACAGATAATATTTATATAACACTCACGGCTGAAGAATCTGAAGTGCAAAAACCCGAAGATAACGTCTTATCCCTTAAGCCCAGAAATGTACCACATGAGGGAGCTCGAAGGAAGGAGAGACAACGTAAAGAGTGATGTGCATGAAATGCCAATCCCCATATATATATATATATATATATATATATATATGGGGGTGAATTAGTTTATATATATATATAATAGCTGATGGAAAATTATGTAAAAAGGACTTTTAAAACTTAAATTTTTCCGTTATAATTTTAACACCAATTTCAATTAACAATGTCATATTTTAACTTTAGAAGTGAAATTTATGTAAAAAAAATTATTTTTGCCTGTTTAGTTATAATTTTAACTTAACCAATATTTAAATATATATATAGACACATATATATATGTTAACAAAATCTTAAAAATAAAAAATTCAAAAGAAAAAGGATTATACTGTTCTGAAATTTTTTTTATAAATTGAATTTAGAAAGAAAACATAGAAAGCTATTAAATTTTAGAACTGAGTAAGATGCAAATTGAAACGTAAAAATATATTGAAAAATATTTTAGATATATTTAAGTTTGAAAATTATAAAAATACAAATTAACTATTCGTATTTTAATGTTTCAAATAAATTCGTCAAGGGGTAATAATTTGAAACATTAAAATCCAAGCAATTCAGGATTACTGAACTCATGTTTCGTTCCATTTCACCTTCTGGGCACATGTTGATATTCTATTAAAATACATTTGATTTATATGTATCTTGAAAATAATAAAACGTATCGTGATATTTCCAACTGATAGCAGAAACGTTTTGGAAACGATGTAATGAAAATATAAAGAACTGAAACACACTTCTCTATCAGTATCATAAATATATATGTATCAGTATCATAAAAATATATGTGGTTCTGATATTGAAAATTTTTCAGTGGCTACTCAAACTCAAATGAATGGTGATTATCGCAGCGCTGATTAGAAAATTTAATGAACTAGGAAGGAATTTTTCAGTTTTAAGGGAACTTAAATTATTGAAATAGAGAAATGGAAATTTTACAGAACTTTTACATTTAAATTTTTGAAGAAGGAGTTATTTCAACATTTAGTAATCTCATGTAAAGAAAAAACTAACTAACCGAAGTTAGTACTGAAATGATCATGTTATACACCTATTATTATTATTATTCATATATCATTATACTTATATCTGTTTGTTCTCGTATAGTTAGCTGGCTACATAAATGTAAATAAAGCCGGAGTTTGTTCTTGCATAGGTAACTGGATATACAAATGTAAATAAACAGAGGTCTGAGAATCACAGAAAGATACCGATACACTGAAAATAAAAATATAAAACTTACGAAATTTTGATTTTACATGTTATGAGCATCTCATAAAAGCAAAGCCCACTAGGGCTACCTTCTTATGTAAAGTTGTGCCTACGGGGATGCTCTTCTAAAGGAAACACTCGTATTCATGTTAAAAGTGAGAAGAATCAGAAAAGCATCTATACAGACAAACCATCTCCTCGGATTAGAAACCAGGTCCATCCAACTATAGTTTTGTTTTACCCAACTTGGCTACTGTAGGACCTAAGAAAATAAAATACACTCTTGCGCAAAATCAAGAGAATTTGTACGTTATGTCAAATTTCTGAAAAACGGATGGATAGATTTGGTAGAACAATGCAATAGATTTGGTATGAACATATATTTGTAACAAAGAAAGAGATGTACCATTCAAAAGCCATTTTATCTCAAGCCCTTAACCCTACAAAGCATGATTATCAGTATAGCTTATAATGCCATGGGTGTCCAAAATTTAAGTTGTGATATCGAATCGAAAATGAGTTTAATATGAGGTATGATCCCCTCTCACTGCCAGACAGGTTCGTGCAGCGTGACGGCATACTGAACAGAAGGCAGTTGAGGAGTCCCTGTGGCAGTCGATCCCATTTCTGCTGTAAGGTAGTTTGCAACTCCGGGATGGTTCTCAGAACGGGATGACGAGATGAAATTGCCGTCCTAATAGCGTCCCAGTCCCAGTCATGCTCTATAGAGTTAAGGGCGTGAGATTCGGCATACTAATCTGTATCTTTCCAGGTAATTGTCAACCAGCTGAGTTCTATGTAGACGACCGTTGTCGTCCATTAACATGAACCCAGTACCAACTGCACCCCTAGAAAAGCGAACATAGGACTCTAAGATCTCCTTTCTGTTCCTCATAGCAGACAGGGAGGCCTTCGTTAAACATATGCAGGGGTGTGTGGCTGTATAACATAAAACCTTTACACCTGTACCGCAATAATCCTTTTACCTTACGAGGGAGGAGTTTTATCGTGTTCCAGGCTCTCTCCAGATACAGGTAGGCAGAGAATCAATGTCCAGGCTAATATGTGATATCTCGACTCATCTATAAAAAGCACTGTGTTCCACTGAAATCTAGTCCAAAGGGCATGTTGTCTGCACCATGTTAAACGCGCTTTCTTTTGCTTTTTTTTTTTTTTTTTTTTTTTTTTTTTTTTTGCTGCAGTGAGCGGGACGCAAACAGTGGGCCTTCTGGCATGCCGTGCTATCTCAGGAAGCCTTCGTGAAACTGTAGACCATGAAACTCGGGTTCCAGTGGCAGCATGCTGCTTTCGTGAGAGCTATAACAGTCCTGTGTCACCGTGCTGAAAGCGCCATATAACGATTCTTATTCGTCGTTGGGGTTATCGGTCGACCGTGTCCAGGTCTTCCCGATATGGATCCAGCGTCCTGAAACTGTGAAGGATACTGGGCGTTACATTGAGCCCTGGAACCACCTGCGCTTGTGATTGCCCTGATCCCAGTCTACCGACAATTATCCATCGCATTTAGTCATCCATACTTTCACGTGCTGCTCATTTGACCTGATACCTTATAAAATTGACCCAACTCTTGCGAGAATCACGGCGAATCGCCGAAAACCCCTCGTGAGCTTGCCTCCCTTCCACAGTCACAGCTCCGCAGACATACACGTGCACGCTTACGTACTCGTTTCTGAATATTTGCATAATTCTTCAGTCCTTCGGTTCAATATTTTTCGCAAAAATAGACATAATTTGCAAATTCTGTTAATTTTGTGCACGAGTTAGTTTAAGGATCGAGTTCCAGATACGAAAAATTCCGTATAAATAGTTTAAAAAAATCACATCAGAATTTTAAACTTCATTTTATAAATTTTTGTATGTATGTGTATGTAATCTGTGTATATGTAAGATGGGACAAATATAGAACTCAAAATTATTCATTTCAGTTTGGTTACCTTCCCTTCCTGTAATCTAAACTACGTCACTTAAAAAAAAAAAAACTAATCGCATTAATGTCATCTGCATTGCCACTTGCACTGAGTAGAGCTCTTGGCCAGTCATCGTTCAAAACTTAAAGGATTCTGATCTTATGTATAGGCTCTACTGAAGTGCGCATTCACATTTTCCACTCTTTCTAGCATGGCTAGCGCGTAATTAATCGCTTCGCTATAGCATCTGTTGTCTTGCAACATGAATTGTGTATAAAACTGCGGGGTGCTTTAGTTATGTGGTGAAAATCAAGCTTATTGTCGTTTACCAAATTCTCTTCACTTATTGTGTATTATATTTGTGTGCAGGTTTAGAAATATCTCGGCCGTGACTAAGAATTAATTGGTATATTAATCTACGAAATTATTACACAAACACATATATATATTAGTCTTCTTTGGTGATATAAACTATACTATAACTCTAAAAGATGTAAGTGTCTTTTCATTGTATTTTGTAAGTACCACAGAGACAGGGAAAGGGTATAAAGGACCCTTTTATTTAAACCAAATAAAAGTTTAACTGACGGCATGAACTCGTGCTTACTAAAAACAACCATTCTGGCTTAAATCAAAGATAATGGATTAACTAAAACTAAGAAAGTGATTTAGCGTAACGGCTGCACAACTGGAATAACGCACAAGTTGACTGTGACCTGAGGTCGGCGTAAGAATATCGCAGAATAAATACTATTCGCAACAGAAATCAAATTTAGCAACCATCGAATCTGACCTTTACCAGCAGAACATGCTCTCATTCTACCATCTAAAACCTTCTTTTAAACAGTTTCCTTTTTCTACCTCGTTTGAATATCGTGCGAGCTAGAAATTTACATTCTGGCAGAAAAATGGAAATGAGGGTGATAGGAAAGTAAATTAACATAAAATAAGTGGTTCGAAACTTAAATGTGAACTCTACATAGCATTGAAATTTTTTCACATACTCTTGTCTAATGGTCAAAGTAATTAGCGCAGAATTTCGATTTTTACATCATTAGATAGAGCGGAAAATAATATTCCAAATGAACATTTTTTGGAACTTTTATGTTATTTATCAAATTTTGGATGTTTTACAAAAATCTTTTTTTTTTCTTTTTCTTCAGCAGGGAGGGGATTATTGCATAGCTGTGAATAGTAATGACTTTTTGAATCAGTAGTCATGAATAATGGTAACAGGAATGAATTTTTAATCCTTCACTGTTAGTAGCCCCATGGAGGTAGGAAAGGAAGGAGGAGCCAACCCTCGCTAGAAGTGAAGCATTGCTTTGAAGCTTGGGTCACCAGATGGGGTGTTCTTTGTTTACATTCAGAAGCTCGCTTGACAGGGTTCTGATAGTATTTCGACACAGGCAGTTCCATACAAATCGAAAAAGGGACACTTTCGCATGAAAGAAACATTCATAGTGTGATGGATAATAGCAATTTGTATAGTTTAGTGACATTTACGCAAAAATCACATCTTGGTTATTTTTCGATAACTAATAACGATTTTGATTATGAATTTGTTTTATAAAATTATAAGCTGTTGCACTACAAAAATATAGATTTTAAGAAAAATGTTATGCTTAAAGAATGAAAAATACCTTACGGTACATTTAAAGTTGTATACGTCTTTCGATACCCTTGATAGAGTATTCTCTACTTTTATTTTATTTTCCAAACGCCAAAATGTTTTAAATAAAACAAATTTTTTTTCACATCCATATATTATTGTAACATGTACCCTTTAAAATTTTTTAGAGGAGAGGCTTTACTGCTGCTCATTTTAAACTCATCGTTTTAATTTTATATATCTGAAAAATAATCACTTTGGGCTTACACGTTTTACATATTTGGGTTAATTAAAAATAAAATTACCATCAAATGCTGCAATACTCGCCAAAATTAATAAATATACACACAGATATGCCAATAAGTTAGCTTTCCCTTGATTTGGAACCACACATTTGTGTAAAATTATGTACGGTTTTACACAAATGTGTGGAACAGAAGAGGGATACATTTGCGAATTTGGCGGAAGTACCATGTGCGTCAAGATGATGTGACCATGTGAACGTGCTACATCATCAAGACAGCTTATTAAGAATTTGAAAATAGGGTAATCGACGGAGGTGAAAACATTTGTATATCCTGCCAAAGGAGGTCCCATCATGAATGGTCCTCTTATTGATTCCAGATTGTTAAATGTTTCCCATGCAAGTATTTTTTTCTCGGAAATTCGAGTTTTATGCTGGCTTCTTAACGTACGCAGGTCATTAAATTATTTATAAATGTATTTGAAATGAAGAATTTATTCACTTATAAACAACTGTGAAAGTACTGTGAAGAAATCTAATTATTAAATGTATCTAATTTATAATGATTATAAATGTTATCTAAATATATAATAACCTTAATATTGAATTGTAAACATAAATTGAAATCCTCTTGACAAATACGTAATAAAACTATTTAAGCAAGAATTGTTCGTATTGGAAAGCAATCTGTTAAAAGGTATTGTAAAGCAAATGCTATGAGATGCGCACTTAAAGAACGTAATAAAGAGTTTTGGAATATGTATTGTTGAAATGAAGGGTTAAAAAAATCTGATAAGTATAATTAAAAGAATTATTCCCCTTACATTTTATAATAACTCAGTTACAAGTTTTAAATAATACTTAAAAAAAAAAAAAAAAAAAAAACTTATTTTATTCCCTTTCAGAAATGTTCAGAGAAAGTCAAGTACTATTTAAAGTATTTCGCTAATTCCTAATAATTCTCGAATTTAAAATGAACCGAATAGAGCATTAATTATAAATTGACTTACATTTTTCGATTTAAAAGATGCCTCAGAAGCCAAAAAATCATGTCACATTTAAGAAAGTATTTTAAGAAGAAGCTCTATAAATAGAAAAGAAATAATGCAGAATTTTAATATTATAATACAATAAACTTTGATCTTAATTTTTGTACCTTAACCGAATAAAATCGAATTACCTTCATTTTTTTTAATGTAATTAACGAAAACTTGTGAAAATATTTCATTCAAATTAAACTATTCTGAGAAAACTGTCCTGTGAAAAGTATAGCATTTAATTCCGTTCAGAATGAAATGTTGTTTAAAAATATGTTGTTTTCATATACTTAGGACTCTGAAGTGTTGCAGAAAAAGAAAATATATACATTTATATGTATATTTACGACGTAATTACAAAATATTTACATCCGAACGCGTCAAATCCCATAGAACTCAATGGTAAATGACCCAATGTTTTGGTCACCACGTAGGGATCGCCGGTGCTTCAGAGCAGGGTACGGGAGAAACTTGTTTAGGGCGACTCTATGTTACTTCCTATCTCCATGAGTAGCCCCATAGTTTTACGTTCTGGAATCAAAATCACAAAAGAATTTGAATTTTACTAAGCATTTAATTTGTTATTAAATACTTTAGCCTATATGAGAATGGAATATTTTCCGCGTCTTGAAATATTAGCAAATTTTTTTTTTTTTTTCATATATTTACCATGAGTAAAGGCCAGTGGGTTAGAGAAAGGTATGTTGTAGATGAAAAGTTTTCAATAAATATGCGTTTTCCCGAAGAGACCGTAAATTTAATTAAAACTGAAAAAAAATTAATTTCAGCATTAAAATTTTGCTGAAATGAAATAACGCTTAATACATGATAAAGTTTATGCAACTTGAAAAGGAAGATGTTCCAAACTAAAATTAATAGAAATGAAGGGTCTTAAATGAAGGGGTTAAAATTAGATATTTATCTTTAACCAAGGCCCGGATTTTGCCGCCCGGTGAAATCTTTTCTTGTCTTAAATTCTGCGGCCTAGTGCATCTCATAAATTCTAAAGCTTTTCAGCTAGCCTTCTGCTTCAACTTTTTTTTTTTTTTTTTTTTTTGACATTTTATATGCTCCATTCATATTTTCTGTATCAGTTAAGGTGCATGTAGGACCTTAAACTGATATTCAATTGGCCATCAAAGAACTATTTAATCTGCATCTAAATTTTCTTTGGGAGAAACAGGGAAGAAAAAGGTTATCAAATTCCATTAATCTGTTGTAGCTGATGAGGATGATAATAGTAATAATAATAATAATGTACATTAAAAAATAATACGGATACTGTAATACACAGGGAAAAAAACTAATTCCTCGTTACATTGAGGTTTAAAACTTACTATTAACTTTAAGAAACGGTATAAGCTTGGATTAAATTCATTAGACACCTTTGCACTCTATTATTTTTTGTCGTGTATATTAATCTAGCTAGCATGATTTTGACTACATGATTCATGTAAATGTATATCAAAATTACCAAGATTTGCATCTATTCTTTTACTCAAGCTCAGTTTTAATTTGATATAAATCACGTTGGCCAAAGAAGTATGCGTGTGTTCTTAGACAGTTTAGTAGCAAATCAAGCAACATGACCTAATTACAGCCTTAGTCCAAAAGACCCAAGCCTAGCGCCTCATATCTTAGTGGATTCCAAATTCTTCATTGTTGTAATTTCTCTTAGACAAAAACAAAGAGCATTTGGTGTTTCTGAAAGAATGCTGTTGCTAGAGCGTCAGACTGTCTTGTCGAGCCTAGTCGAACAGTAATTAACACTTGCTTTACTCTAGGCAACGCCTAAGCTATCTTATGTTTTACGCGGCTCTTGTTGAAAATAGCAGATTGCAAGTGTGTCCGGCTCTTTGGTTAAAAAAAAAAAAAAAAAAAGTTACAGGTAGTAATAACATAAAAACATAACTCCAAAAAGTTTGCTTATGTTCATCCTATCATTTACAATGCTAAAATGAATAACTGCACTAAATTGTGAATCCCTTTCTAAAATTGGTTTTAGATTGACGGCCTGAAAACTGAAAAATAAACAAACAGCGCTAAATTTTATGCAAGCATCCAATAGTAATATAAAAGCTAATCGAATAAATGCCAGAGTTTTCTTCCTCTTTCCCACTAACCCAAGAAACAGACTGAGACTTTCAAATAGCATCGTAACTAGTTTTCACAAAGAAGCCCAAGGGCAGTTGATTCCTAAAGGCACTCAGGAAATGATACACATGTGTGAAGTGACAGGGCAGAGACAAGATTACTTATAGGAAACTTTTAAAATTACATTCAGTTACCCGCTACTGATTTGTATCCTTTACGATTAGCGTAGGCAAAAGGTAAAAAGGTGATCCTGGCTGTTAGTTATTTGCATGATAAGCTGTAAGGTTTGGAAAAGATTAAAATTGTCGGTCCCAGAAGTTTTTGAGTTTCTACATAAAAAAAGAGCTTAAGCAAAATGATAAGAAAAACAGCAAACTTTAGTCCGTTTTTTTGTGGGGGGAGGGGTGAAAGAAAATGGCACTTTTACGGGGGAGCAAGTGCATCTTCTTGCATCTCGTTGGCTATGTCCATATTTGTAAGTGTATAGTATCTTTGCGGCATGAAGGCATTCAAAATACACGGCGAGCCGAAAGTCCTCTCGGGTGGTTTGCTGGTAAGGTAAGACGGGTGGAAGACCCTCAGATCTGTCCTCGGTGTCAAAAAATGGTGTAAAACCATTTCTCACTAGAGCGGATCAGCACAGTTAGGGAAGTGAGCCTATACCCGTACTTCAGATGATGAAATTTTGCTATCCCGTACACTTCTACCTATACTTATTATCTTCTGATTCCAAATGTCCCAAATTTAAATCTTTAATTAGATATTTTGTGCAATTCTTTCGCAAATATTGATAATTATTAGAACTTACTAGTTTTCGAAGTTCATATCGTTCGAAGTTTGAGGTTTATATCATTTCAAAAAATACACATATCTCTTTTGTCATTCCGACCCACAGTGGAACGATTATTCTTTCTGTTTCTAAGGATCTAAGGAGGATCTAAGGAGAGGAATCGCTTTGCTTTAACGAAACACAGCTTTCGTTATTTTGGTCGTCTAGCTGTTGTACTGTCTCGCATTTGTTGAAACATCTTAACATCTTAAAAAAATAACATCAACATGCAAAGGTCTTGAGCTGTTTAAATGAAGTTATCTTCTATTGGAATTGGAATGATTAAAATTAGATCATACAGCGATATTCATCAATGTAATTTTTATGCATTTCTGTATGCATAATCAAATTATAATAATTTAGGAAGTAGGTATGAAAATATGCAGTATATTAAACAGATTTCATTTTAATTACTTGAGACGTATTGACATAGTTCATTGCGTGAATATATATACTCGTATATATAAATTGTTACTTAGTGTTTGGAAGGATCACAGGCCAGTCTTATTCAATTAGCTTTTCTCTGAAAATTCGGCAAGGTATTTCATCGAGCTCAGAGGATAATATTCTAGTTTTTGTGTTCATGTGACTAGATCCTCAAAGGCAAAGTAAAAAGAAACATCCGCTAAAGAGCTTCCAGCTTTCGTCTGTTGGAAAATTCAAATGCGAAAGATACTGTGATCCTTTGACGTCTGTTGTCTAATTCTCGCCACTAGATGGCGGGCATTCTTCCCCTCTTTTTGCCCTAATTGAGATCAGAGAGAGACTATAGAGAGAGAACGGAATGGAAGCAAAATATGAACGCTGCTTAGCGTATTTGTAATTAAGCTTCTAACAATCAAATTCTTCGTAAATATTTGTAAATACTAATAATATGTGTTGTGCCTGTTTAAAGGAAGAATTCCTATTTTTAGTCTTATGAGTTCACATAAGAAAATCCTCTCAGCCGTCCACCAAGAAGAAGAAAAAAAGTTAAGTTTACCTTTTGATATATCTTTATCGATCTTCCAAAATAACATCTGCAGTCAACTTAAGTAAGCCGTCGAGTTTTGACAAAGCAAGTGAGTTTCTTCTGTTTTACATACCAAGATAGGTTAACAACTGCGAGGATGAAATGGTTTTAGCTTTTGAAAGAGAAACTCTTTAAAAATCCTTTTTGATGTTTACGTTCGAAGCTTTCGATGGTATTTTTACGAATATAAGACATTCCACATAAAAAGCATACAGTAACATATAAAAGAATAGAATATTTGTTTTTCATGTAACATGCTCTCACGCTTTCCTATATACGAATTGCCCTGATTTCTTCCGCTATTTTATTATAATCATTAAAAAAAATTTATTTGCAGAAAATGCCTGAATGAATCAAATCGCTGTGGTTGCCTAAACAAATCCCAGAGATACCTTGGAGTATTTGATGATTTCTTTTGCGATGAGATATTGAAAAATACACTTAGAAAGCTCGTTGTTGCAAGTGCTATTTTCCATAACAAACTAATGAATATATATGCATTAAATATTTATACATTTTCGAAGTTATTGTCCTTGCTTTGTCAAAATCATAAAAAAAATGAAAATTTTGATTTCCTTTCTTTTTACAGGTTTCTTGAGCACTCAAGATTCTATTCTTCCTGGAAATTTAGGACTGTGGGACCAAAGAATGGCTTTAAAGTGGGTTGCAGAAACTATTCAAGCTTTCGGAGGAGATCCACATCAGATTACTATTGCAGGACATGGTGCAGGTGGAGCGTCTGTTGGATTTCACATCTTGTCACCACTTTCTCACAGTACATAAAAATTATCTTTAGCTTATATTATTTCTTTCCTGCATAAGGCTATATCTGGTTATTTTTCTAACTATTTTAATCTTCTATTGCATTTCTAGTTTCCTCTTGAACTGCCGAAAATAATGTGTATACCAGTACATTTTCGCAAAACAATTCTAATTCTCCCAGCTAAATTTCTCTCCAAATAGTCTCCCGATTTCCTGGATTACAAGTAAAAGCGGTTTTAATCTTTTAAAAGTATCTGGTTATGAAATACGTAATTCCTTTGTTAATAGTAAAACGAGTCTTTAAATAGAAGTATAATTAGCAACCATAAAAATTAAACACCAGTGTAAAATGAATGGTATAGTACTATACACTGGTGTGCAAAAATTAAGGACGAGACGGTTTTTTCAACATAACTTTGTACAAAAACTTTCCAAATCAACACATTTAATACCGTAAGATCCCCAATACGTAAGGACATGAGTAATGTAAGCAACACTTACTAAAAGAGAAATCAGAGGGATAAAAAGAAGCTTAATTGAAAAAGTAGCATGGAGCGCAATGCGACTGAAGGCCAAAACATCCCTGTGATGGGTGTCCAGCAAGAAACATCGGGTCTTTAATAGGGGATATGCTCTCCCCTGACTGCTAGGCAGGTTTCACAGCGTCTGCCCATGCTGAGTATGAAGGTATGAATGAGTTGTTGAGGCATTGCTGCCCATTCGTCTTGCAGCGCCAATCGAAGCTCCGGAATCGTTACTGGTGGTAAGGTACGAGCTGCCAAGCGTCTGCCTAGAAAATCCCATACATTGTCGATGGGATTGAGATCCGGAGATCGTGCCGGCCAATCCATACGTTCAATATCCTCACTCTCTAAGAGCTGCTCGGCAGCTACTGTGCGATGACATGGTGCATTGTCGTCCATGAAAAGGAACTGCGGACCCATAGCGCCTCTAAAAAGACGCACATATGGAAGAAGAATCTCGTTACAATAACGGGTCCCGTTGACTGAACCTGCGTCGAAGATGTGAAGGTCTGTACGACTACCAAGCATGATGCCTCCCCAAACGAGAACACCGCCACCTCCATACCTGTCCCTTTCAATGATGTTCGAGGGATGATTGCGGCTTTCCCGTTCTCTCCAGATGAGTATGCGATGAGAATCGCTACTCAGACTGACTCTGCTCTCATCTGTAAAGAGTACTCGTCCCCATTCATTGTCTCTCCAATTCCGGTGTTCCCGACACCACAGAGAACGCCTTCTCCGATGGGCAGGCGTTAGAGGTACACGCCGTACAGGGCGTCGTGCAAACAGACCACAACCGTGCAGTCTTCTGGCCACGGTAAAACGGGATATCGGTCGTCCAGTCGCCTGTGTCGTGTGTCTAGCGATTTCTCCAGCTGTCTGCCGCCTGTTTCTTCTGGCCTGTAAGGCAATATACCGGTCATCTGCGGGTGTGGTTCCTCGTGGGCGACCACTACTAAACCCCCGGATAGCTGTTCGTGTAGTTTGAAATTGTCTCCAAAGTCGTGAAACGATGCGGTGAGCAATTCCGAACTCTGCAGCCACACTTGTCACACTGCGGCCTTCCTCCAACTTCCCAATGATTCGACCTCGGGTAAAAGCATTCACATGTCGTCCAACAGATTGATTATTCGCCATTTCTCGCTGAGGCAGCAACTCGGTGTGATTTTAACTGTTATACGGCGTGCAATCTGTTTGCCAGAAATACTGATCTTACACCGACAACATGCTTTATACTACTCAGACACTCCCCCATTACGTCTACCTGCACATCTGCGCATGTGCTACCGTACATCACCTTACTTAATCTCCTGATTGGTCTTTCTGTCCGCTCTGCCTCTTCGTTCAGCTGATATGTTAATTTTTCGACTTCGTCCTTAATTTTTGCACACCAGTGTATTATAGTCATATGCATTATCAAAGATTATATAAGAATTACTGAACTTAAACTACAACCATTGGAAAATGTACTGGGTGTGTAGAAACTATAAGGATTTATTTAGTTTTGTTAACCAGTTATTTTATGTTAATTAACTTTATTGTGTTTCTCACTGCCCGTTTTCCTGCAGAATGCTTATTTCTAGTTCACACGTGTTCAAATGAGGTATAAAGAGATAGTATTTAAAGGGAGGTTTTAAATTATAGAATCAGAGAGTGTTGCGCCTGCTGAAGGCCGCGTTACTAGTTGAACTCCTTGATAGCAGTTTACCTGCAGCATTGCGTTATTCTCACCATTAGACTTGTCACGTCGGTATTAGGTTTGACCCCACTTGCGCGCATTCTGTGTAGCCTTTGGGCTAACTTACGACTTACTTAGTTAAATTCTTTTGAGTTCCCCCATAAATGCTGGCTATTTCTGTAAGCAGGAGCAGTGCCTTTTATTAATTTACTGATTTTAATAAAACATTTTATACGCTTTCCAAATCTAGGTTGTAATTAATTTTATCTGTTGTAAAATTCTTGTTGTAATTGCAACAGCGAGAAAAACTAATGGCCAGCCTATGCTGCAAAGCGTTCTCTCAAAATTCAGGATTCGGAGCTTATTTATACGTTAACTACATAATTTGCATTCTAGTAGATGTTGTCGAAAGAAAAAGTTAAGGTAGAGCCGAAATGATAAGATAACTGAGTACATTAACATAAAACTTTACAGAATGTACAATAAAAAAGAACTTATTTATGTGAATTGATCTAGGCCTTTCCACCCAGGTGCGAGCAGTACCGTCTTTACAGCAATATGGGCCCCGGGCAAACCAGTGTGCTGGTGCCCCTACGACAGCCATTCACATAAATAAAATGTAAATGAAATAGAAACGGATTAGTATGGGAGTCACAATGCTCTGGGAAAGTGCCTAGTGCGCCCATGTGTTAAGACTGCTCTGGGTACAACAACAGAGGCTGCCTTTGGTTCCTTGTTCATATTTCAGGAATTTAACCCCCCCCCTTCCCGATCGTTACGGCTTTTCAGAAAACGGCATGAAAAATAATCGGCTGTACTCATTTGGTCTGTTGCAAAAACGGCAAGTATTTTGAGTCAAACTACTTCAAAAGCGGGCCCCCTCTTACCATGTGGATATAATTAAGCTAATTCTCTCCTCCGTTGAATTTAGCGAGTGAAATTAGTTTTTCTCCCTATGGTATCTTCGTCGCAGGATTGGTTGCTAAAATTTTATTTTATCTCCTAATTTGGCTACATTATAGTTTGCATACTAACACATATGCTGTATATTGCTCGTACCTTAATCAAGATATGTGCCGAATAAAAAAGTTAGTAAATATGCATCAGTAATAGAAACTACGTAAAATGCTTTAAATTTCCAATTTCTTTAAGGAATTGCTTCGATGATGGTGAAAAATTTATCTTGCATTCTTTACAGTTATTTTCTTAGAAAATACTTTTTAATATAGAAAGGGAATTTGTGAGAATTTTTGCCCTCATGTTCTAATTTTTCGAATACAAATTATTCGCAACTTACTTTAATATTATGTTTATATTTAATTTTCAAATATTTTAAGTTTATTCCAGATTAAAGTATTAGATTTAAATAATTTTTTAGATCGCATCATAAATTTATTAGTAGTTAGTTATTTATGACATCGTTTTGACTTGTGAGAAATAAGTAAAGTATTGTAATCGCGAAAAATTTCGATTTTCATATTTCAAAGAAAAATTCCATTTTGATTAGTTCCATCATGAAGCTTACATGTACGTATGTCGCATAACTTCACCAAAAAATGCTGAAATTTTATATTTGGAACTTATGACTAGTTTTAGCGCGATGTCTGTCCGTACGTACTTATTCATGTATATCGCATAACTCAAAAACAGTAAACCGCAAAATGTTGAAAGTTTTTGTATGCAATTGCTATAACATCTAGTTGTGCACCTCCCTTTTTATTGCAATCGGCAGTTTCAAATGGGCATTTTGAAATGGAAGAGCCTATTTCATTTTCAAACGAAATAGGTTTAAATGAAGTTTAGCAAAAAAATGTGTTTGATTTATTTGGTGTACAAGGAAGTCATGTGATGTCCGCATCAGGTTTTTTAAGATGTTTCAAAATAAATAAATATATGGTTTGAATATCAAACGATCTCAAATATATGAGCTTTATTTGTTTGTAAATATTTTACAGGAAAGATAAGAAGTAATCTAAATAGCATATCTTGAAGAGAAACACATTAAATACACTTTTTTTAAAGCAAAATTTAAAGAATAAGTGATTAAATTTTCTTTAAATACCTTTTGTAAAATATTATATATGAAACGAGATATTGTTTTCAGAAAGACAATTTGTAGAATGATTAGGTTTTTTTTTATGCTAATTACGTGAAAAATGAGCAATGCCCTCGCCGGGATTCGAACCTGGACCTCTCGAATACGCGCTGAGAGTGCTACCATTACACCATGAAGGATGCAGTGAGAAGTTAAAATACCTTATATACTCCGCCTTTTAAAAGCCGACTGGAGATTAGGAGACCCAACTGCCAAATCCTGGTAGTGAAGAATCATCATCCATCCCCCTTATTTTTTAGTTCGAACGCCACTGTAAAACATTAGGTTGTTTGTGGAGGATACACATAAAAAATGAGCAAAGCCCTAGCCGGTGGTGTGGTGTGTGGTGTATTTAATTATGGCAAAGCACACGAGGGCCTAAAGGGAGGGATGCCTTTCGTGGAGGACTTTCTAAGGGAAACTGGCTCGTATACACGTTACACATAAGCCCTAGCCGGGACTCGAACCTTGGACCTCTCGAATATACGCCGAATACACTACATTACACCACGAAGGCATGTAGAAAGGAGGGAGAAAATACCTTATAACTTTAAGGAGGAAAGTGTTGTTTTAAAATGAATATCGCACAATAATTTCCGTCTTAAATTGTCTTTCTGTAAAATACTTTTTGTAATATTCATTCTAGAGTTCATCTAAAGCAATATTTCTATACATAAATTTGATATTCTTAAAGTTATGTTATCTAAATGTATTTATAAGCAGTCAGTTAAAACACAATATAACAATTGCACAAGATCTAAGTAAAGATCCAGTCTATTCTATGATCAGCCAAAATAGAGTTATAATTATCCTCTTGAATATTTGAACGGGTAAAATATGTCAATATGGTATATGCGAACAAGTAAAATTATCTCATTACTGTAAGCGATGTTGAATGGGAAACTTCTTTTAAAAAGACGGCAAAACATATGACAGTTTTAGGTTTAGTTTAGTTTATTTGATTACGGCAAAGTAAGAAAGTGTTATCTTACTAATGAAAGTATGTCTTCGTGGAGAACTTCCCAAGGGAAATTGGCTGGTATTGAACCACATAAGGAAAATCATCGAAGCGTCCATGCAGTCAACCTGTTTGCCAGAACTTGAGTCCGGTTCGAACCACCAGTGTTCAACGATATTACCGCTCGACCATTGACTAGCCCATATCTATTTAGGAAAATGTGACTTTGCGTGCTATGTTAAATTTTTAAATCTATGTGACATGCAAATTATTTAGCCGATGCAATGTAATAGCAAATTCTTTAATGACTCGATTCTTGTAGTTTTCTACGAAACTGGGTTTTCTGATGGCCGACTGGATAAGACCACAAAATCTGGTCCTTCGATACGGATTCGAATCATGGCGTACAGCCTGGCTACATAGGAACTTTTTAGGATTTCTCTGTGTGAAATACAAGTATGAGCCAAGTTTCCTTTCAGAATCTTCCACGAAAGCATTCCACTTCTTAGTCAGATGATTCAAGAATGTTTCATAGTTTTCAATTAAAACAAATAAGCTTTTTAGGAAGTACGACGTAAAGTATACATTAATCATTTATTTTTTCCAAAATATTCTTATTAAAAATCTATTTAACAATGATTATATTGTTTATATATCCTAGTCAATTATGAATATCTTTTTAGTTTTTTGTTATTTCTGTTTCTGTGTATTATAAAAATTCAAGCATTCAGAATTTAACACAAAAATAAAATTTTTCCGTAGTAACAAATGTAACGTTTGCAGTCGAAATTATGTAAGAAAAATACAATATTTTGCTTTGGCTTATTTGACTAATGTAAAGCATTCTAGGGCTATCTGTCTAAAAGTAGAGATACCTTCGTTGGAAGACTTTTTAAGAATTCAGGATTAGTATTCCATTATTTTAACGCCAAGACGCTTCCTGAAATCTTTGTCATAAATATTAAAATTTTAAAGCCCTAAATCATAGTAAATACAGTTTCTGAAACTTATTATATTCATACTGTTTTGCAGTCGAAGAACACTTTCTATTTTGAAATTTCTTGCTGTAGGACTAATGTTAATTTCGTAAATTAGTGTATGTAGATAAAATGATTTATATAGCATCTAGATATAAAACGAAACTTTTTTGGATTGAAAAGGTGACGATCGGTTTAGAATCAACAAGTTAAAAAATAATCGAACATAATATCCATTTGGAAATACATTCCATATAATTTTCGAAGTTAAGATGTCCAACAAATCATATAATGCTGTCGTGCTGATACATTTATAAAGACTTACCCGTTTTTGCCTTAAGTCCTCTGGTGGTGCAAGTAGTAGCAGGTCCAATTAGTAAACTGAAAGATCTATGATTCGAATTTCAGTCTTTAAAAGAGGAGAATATATGGAATTAACAACACGTCCAGCTGAATAAGTTTAAAGATTCATGATTGTGTTCAAGGCCTCATCAATATGCCGAACAGTTAAGACCTCTGAATCTGAATACTGGCAGTTCGACCTGGTTTGAGTTCGATCTCAGGCGAACGGGCTGACTGCATGGTTGGTTTTCGTGGTTTTTCTCATGTGTAATACGCTAGCTTTCTTCAGAATATCCTCCACGAAGGCATCCCTGCTCTTAGGTAGATAGTCTTCATAGCTTTCCTGTATTTAAAATACCGAACCGGCCATGACTGTGAGCCTGCCGAGTGCGTAGTTAAGTTTACCTGTTTCATGGCTGTAGTTAAGTTTACCTGTTTCATGGCTTTAAGCACCTAATGGATTCTATATATTATTATTATCAATGAATTCCTCTCAAGAAGTTATCCAAAAATGTATTAACAGCATAGATTTTTTGAAGATATTTTTCTTTCTGAGAAAAGTACTCAGTAAAAAGACGGATTTCGAATTTGAAATTTTTATCACATTCGGTTAGTAAATTAATTGATGTAATATTATTAATGTTACTACTTAGTTAGCTATGCTTTCATTGGAAACCCTTTAAGGACATATTATAAAGGAAAAATTATTTTTGTTCTTTTTTTAAGTTCCTCTATGCATTATAATATTAACAAATAAAGCAATATTTGCGTTATTGCTGCCTTACACGTACTTATACAATAAAATAAGCACTATAACACCGCAACAACGATTAAATGCCTTCTTACATAACAACCCCAATTAAAACTACTAACTAAAAACAGCAAATGAATTTCCCAAAATGTAGACTTTTCTAGTATGTTGTAAAGTAAGCTTTAAAATATTTTGGAAGAGCTAGTCAGAAATTATGTGAAAGGAAGTGACTCAAGTTTTCATTTTTACAAACTTTCGTATAATGTATCAATTTATTTTAAGCCATTTTAACCAGTAATTACAACTTAATATTGTTTCAAATTAAAAATAATGAATGGAAGCATTCACAATGCTCGAGCACACCATATTTAAAACAGTACAAGACTTTGCTAGGAACTTTTGTTAGGAGGAAGCAACTGATTGAAAGCATGTGTTCAAATTATCACATCTGCCATTTATGTTGTGAGAAAAGGCACGTCTTTCGTATACGTATGTTTAAAAACTTGTTTTTCCGTTCCGTAAGTAAAGCAGTCCCTCAGGGGTGTAATTACTCTTAGGCGACAAATCTGAACTACTGCAGTTCTTCAAAATAGCGAACTGAATGTACCTACGATGACTTTACTGAATGATCAAAGTATCTGTTATTATGAACCATTTTAAGCTTTCCTTTAGAAATACAGAAGGTTACATGTACAGGTTTTTTACACATCTACGGCTAATCTTTTTTAATCACTGTCTTTTAACATAAATGTAAAATCAATCAATATTTAGTCATTCCTTCGCGTAGCATGTCAAAAAAAAAAAAAAAAAAAATAAGATTCTCTTAAGTCAAATGTTCATGGTTGAAGTTGCTATGTGTATTTCTTTAATTTAAGCTATGGAAGTTAAAAACACGGCGATCATCTCCGTATGTGAAAACAAAGTTATGGTAAAATACTTGATCTCTAATACAAGAGATTAAATTTAAAATGTCGTGTTTTGTATAAAATAGTGATGTCTTGCAAAATCTTTTCCATAATATGTGACGATTTTCTCTAGAAGGACAAGCTTTTCTTACTGCTTAGACCTATGAATATTGGGCATAAGGCTCAGATTTTATGATCAGTTCTTGCTGACTGAAGAATGTAGAACTTTGATAAAGAAATTAAAATAAGGTTAGCTTTTATTATTTCGGTAATTCTAAATATTTTTTAAATTGGACTAATCCAAGTTTTTTTCAAAATCATCTAATGAGTCGTAAAGGTTCTTCAGATTGCTGACGAAGTTATCGAAAAGGAAACTGTATTTAATATGTTAATCAAGTTAAAATATCATTGCAACTATCTAGAAAACATTCAATCTAAGACTGATACTATTTTAGAGGAAATATATATGCATTTTAAATAATAAATAATACAGATCATTCTTCTTTATTATCTTTATTATGTGTCATTTGATAACGACAACTTCACCATTCGCCAACAATATATATCCAAAAACAATAAAATAAACTAAACAAGCATAAAAAAACTTTCATGCTTTTTTATTATTAGTATTTCGTTTTTATTATTTAATTACTGCTATTTTTTTAATTCAGATTTGTAACTCCTAGAAAAGTTGCGGGTTACATTTCGGAAACTCAGATGTTACGTTGTACAGTATTTTAATAATTTATGTAACAAAATATGGAAATTTTAACTCAGCTCTTCGTTGCTGCTTGTAGTTTCATTGCGTTGAGCAAAGTAATATATATTATGTAAAGCATGAGCTCACAAAAAATCAAACTTATTAAAATTTTTTCTAATAAAAATCACATTCATATCAATGTACATTAAAAGCATTGGATGATTTAAAATGCATTAGAACAAAACTTCAGCAAACCAGTATAAGCGACGAGTATTGTTCCAAAAAGAATAATTAATTCACTATTATTATATTTACTATTAAATTAGTTTGTGTTTTATAAACCCCTATCAAGAATACGCTTATTACAACTTATTAAAATAGACTATTGATTTTCTAATTTTTATCTGACTTATTGCTTGAGTAATGTTATTGTTTATATGCAATTGTATGTAATTCAGGTTAACTGAATGCAGTGCTATTCAGTTCGCGCGAATTAATTGAAAGTTTTTAACTTGCCGGTTTTATGCATCTACATAATCATAAGTAAATTTATTTAAATAATGAAAATATTTTGAAATGATATTTTTTAATTGAATTCACAAGCATTTTGCATATTTCTGAGCATTTAGTTTGAAATCTAAAGGATATTTTATGAAAATGTTATCTGTTTAAAGATAGTATTGGAAAATTTTTACATGCTGCTGATTTATTTAGTGAAGAATGTTCGCGTCAGTTTGTCGTATGTCTAAACACTTTCTTGGCGATAAAACGTAGAGGTCTAAAACGAAGAAGAGCAACCCTCTTAAACGCCTACTGAGAATTGTCATTTAGAGATCTCCAGGTTTCCAGAAATAAGGGAGGCGCTGAGACATCTGCACGGCCGCTTTAAGGCGGTCTTAACGCTTTCGAGGTCTTCACCACTGACCGCCTAGAACCATCAGTAACGCTTTCGAACACTTTTCCAGTGACCGCCTAGCAGCGTCGGTAACGCTTTCGAGGTAGTCCGTCTTGACCGCCTAAACCCGGTCATAACGCTCAGAGGGTTAAAAGTTTTTCTTTAGGCCTAGAGTTTCATATGCAACAGTCTTCGTTTCCTTAAAATCTTTTCATATTGACATAGTTCCACAGATCTCCAAGTTTTACTTCATTGTATTCGAAGCTTTTACGTTCAGCTTTTCATCTAAACTCGGTATCTGTTTATATATTCTTCCTTTAGATAGTTCGTTAAAATTGAAATGAAATAAGCGAGTGTTTAAATTTGTAACATGTGTGTTTCATTAAAATAGTGATGATAACATAATTCGTTGTGGGCCATGCAATCTTTTAATTATAACTTAAGCAAGAAAGAAGAAGGCGAGTGACTAATATTAATTTAAAGAAAACAGTTATAGTACAATGTGCGCATAGAGTTTTAAATTGATTTTTAGCTGATATTTTCAAAAAGGGCCAAAGTTATTGTTTGAAAAGCAAATACGGGTATAATTCTTGCATGAAATATATAAAAGGTCTAAACTTAAATTCTAATTTTGTTATCTTGATGCAGGTAACCATGTTACTTTTTCGTCTTCTAACAGCTTTTATTCATTAGATATACCATTTTTTTGGTATATCTAATGAATAAAAGGTTTTTGGTATATCTAATGAAAAAACTGATATTAAGTTGCATTAAATATCAGTTTGCTGAGTTTAAAACATGCCATTGCGAGCACTGTGTTGGTAATATACTTGATTAAAGACGTTACAAATGATTGCTTTCATACTTTCTCAGATTACTTCTCTGCCGCAATATCAAGCAGCGGGACAGCTTTAGATCCATGGGTCATGACTAATGAGCCTTCTCCATCTGCAATAGAAGTAGCCAAAGGTTTAAAGTGTCTGTCTAATTCCAGTAATGATCTAGTAACCTGTTTGAAACATCATCATCTGGAAGATATATTGCAGGTTCAAGAAAAGTTAAAACATGTAACTAAAATACTTTATTTCCCCTAAATCTAATTTTTATATTTTTATATAACTTTTATACTTTTATAATATTTCATTTTCGAGTTTAAGAGAGAATGATACTTAAATGGAAGTATTCAGATTCAGAAAATAAATACCTGAAACCAATAGTTCCTAAACTTTTTTTAAGCTCCATACCCTTCAGAAATGTTTGAACAGTTGTTTGCAGCCAGTACAAGTGTGCGTGTCCCACATACATATCTGTATTTCATTCCAGGATATACACTGGTGTGCAAAAATTAAGGACGAAGTCGAAAAATTAGCATATCAGCTGAACGAAGAGGCAGAGCGGACAGAAAGACCAATCAGGAGATTAAGTAAGGTGATGTACGGTAGCACATGCCCAGATATGCAGCTAGACGTAATGGGGGAGTGTCCGAGTAGTATAAAGCATGTTGTCGGTGTAAGATCAGTATTTCTGGCAAAGAGATTGCACGCCGTATAGCAGTTAAAATCACACCGAGTTGCTGCCTCAGCAAGAAATGGCGAATAATCAATCTGTTAGACGACATCTGGATGCTTTTACCCGAGGTCGAATCATTGGGAAGTTGGAGGAAGGCCGCAGTGTGACAAGTGTGGCTGCAGAGTTCGGAATTGCTCACAGCATCGTTTCACGACTTTGGAGACAATTTCAAACTACACGAACAGCTATCCGGGGGTTTAGTAGTGGTCGTCCACGAGGAACCACACCCGCAGATGACCGGTATATTGGCTTACAGGCCAGAAGAAACAGGCGGCAGACAGCGGGAGAAATCGCTAGACACACGACACAGGCGACTGGACGACCGATATCGCGTTTTACCGTGGCCAGAAGACTGCACGGTGGTGGTCTGTTTGCACGACGCCCTGTACGGTGTGTACCTCTAACGCCTGCCCATCGGAGAAGGCGTTCTCTGTGGTGCCGGGAACACCGGAATTGGAGAGACAATGGATGGGGACGAGTACTCTTTACAGATGAGAGCAGATTCAGTCTGAGTAGCGATTCTCATCGCATACTTATCTGGAGAGAGCGGGGAAGCCGCAATCATCCCTCTAACATCATTGAAAGGGACAGATATGGAGGTGGCGGTGTTCTCGTTTGGGAAGGCATCATGCTTGGTAGTCGTACAGACCTTCACATCTTCGACGCAGGTTCAGTCAACGGGACCCGTTATTGTAACGAGATTCTTCTTCCATATGTGCGTCTTTTTAGAGGCGCTATGGGTCCGCAGTTCCTTTTCATGGACGACAATGCACCATGTCATCGCACAGTAGCTGCCGAGCAGCTCTTAGAGAGTGAGGATATTGAACGTATGGATTGGCCGGCACGATCTCCGGATCTCAATCCCATCGACAATGTATGGGATTTTCTAGGCAGACGCTTGGCAGCTCGTACCTTACCACCAGTAACGATTCCGGAGCTTCGATTGGCGCTGCAAGACGAATGGGCAGCAATGCCTCAACAACTCATTGACACCTTCATTCTCAGTATGGGCAGACGCTGTGAAACCTGCCTAGCAGTCAGGGGAGATCATATCCCCTATTAAAGACCGGATGTTTCTTGCTGGACACCCATCACAGGGATGTTTTGGCCTTCAGTCGCATTGCGCTCCATGCTACTTTTTCAATAAAGCTTCTTTTTATCCCTCTGATTTCTCTTTTAGTAAGTGTTGCTTACATTACTCATGTCCTTACGTATTAGGGATCTTATGGTATTAAATGTGTTGATTTGGGAAGCTTTTGTACAAAGTTATATTGAAAAAACCGTCTCGTCCTTAATGTTTGAACACCAGTGTAGATCATTCTCTATAGCCCTCTGAAATGGGAATCTCTACCTTAAATTATCACAATAATTCATAGCCTTCTTTGGTGTAGGTATATTTGTAAGCAATATTTAATTGTATTCAACTTTATATTCAGGTTTTAATATTATCGGGAGATGAAAGACAACATACCTATAAATATGAGAAGTTAAATAATTATTAGGATCAGCTTCGAAAATTTCTGCATATCTGTAACGCATTCAGCTTTTCTTCTAGAAGTTTTGCGTAATCTTTCGATTTAGATAATGACAGAAAAATCGTTAACTGTTTTTCGTTTTGATAATTTCATATTATGAAGATATTTTCATTTTTATCATTCTGATTTATAATTTTGAGAAACGCTTCTTTGATATTTGTTTTTGTACATTTTATTTTATAAAGTATTTAGGAATTATTTTCTGTACATGGAGAACATTTTATATCTTTTTCCAAATACTGAATTTATTTAATTGAAGTAGTAAAATTTAATATTTTCGTGAAATCTTTGTTACTTTCTTTCTTCCTTTTTAAGGTAACATTTTTGCCTGTTAAAGATGAGACAGCTGAAGTTCCGTTCATTCCCGCTGATCCTCGTATACTGTATGAGAAAGGGTACCAGAAGAATGTTAGCTATCTGGCTGGTGTGACGGAAAACAGAGCAGCTCTTCAAGTTTCTCGTAAGTAGTGTTGAAATTTGGTATCTTTTTGATTTTTGCCTCCTAAAAATGATATATTACTAAAATTTCATTCATTCCTACTGATCTTTGAATATTCTATGAGAAAGAATATAAAAAAATATCAGCTATCTGGCTGGCATGAAAGGGTGAAAAAAGCAGTTGTTGAGGTTTTTTGTAAGTAATGTTAAGACACACAAGCTAGTGAACAACTTAAATCAATTCGAGAATTCTTGCATATAAATTAAACAGCGTATTCTACATAATTCCCCAATCATGACGCGTTCATAACAGGCAGTAAAAAGTAACATCCAAAAACGATTTTTGCTGCACTATTTACTGATGGGTCGTAAATACATGAACAAGTATGATGCGTCTGTATCATCTATGATGCCATCAAAATTATAAACATGTATATAGGACAGATATCGGTATATTCAAGCTGAATGAACAGCCGCCCAAAGTGTAGAAGACTCTGTAAATGATGATGCGGAGTACTTTTCTCTATATACATCGAACCCTTCTTTGCCATTTACACAATAGTACATCCCGACTGTAGATACAGCCCAGTAATCATTGCATGGCCTAAGTTATCATTAAAATGACAAGAATATATTTCAGCATTCATTCTCTGGCGAGAAGATTGATTAGCAAGCAAAAATGAATCGCTGCACATATATCTTTTTCTTGGAAGTTAATGACAAAATATTTCATTCCCAGCCACGGCTGAACTTACAAGTATATATATTGTTACGTTTTTCTCTTCCTGACACCAGTTGTTACGTTATTTTTTTCCTTCACGTTCGTACGGGGTTCGTAGATTTGGAGTGAATAACGACGACACTTGATGAAGTATCGAAACACACTTTATTCAACCAATATTAAACAGGACAGCTCCAATAACACTTTTTACAGTCGTCGAAAATCTACTATAAACACGCTGGAACAATCAGCGACACAGCCTTCACACTGTCAGACAATAACGGTGGAGATAGCTTCACTGCAAAGCACCAGAGTACAGCTTCCGACTCTGGTCGTTCTCGGAACTCCACGTACTCTCGAGACTCTCCACGGGATGCACTCGACGATACATAAGAGTATAGCTCTCGACTCACCACAGTCTAAGACAAAACTCGACGATGCGCTAATTCGCGATGCACTAAAAGACTCTCTCGATGCACTTGACGGCCAACTAGGCGCTAGACTTCGAGACACTCGCTCAATGACTAACTATCAGCTCGCTAGACGAGGCACACACACTAACTGACTGCGGACCAGCAGGGTTTATATAGCTTTCTGCTTGTGTTCGAGAACATTCTGGGCTAAACCGGTAAGAATTCGTTCCAGAAGGTTCTCCATCCGTCCATGGTATATCGCCAATTTTGTCGTCAAATGTGACAACCCTGCCTTCCCTTGCCATTTTTATGGCAATCCTAAAACTGCTTTGAGGGGAAGCCATCTCACCGCGCCTGTACATTTCGTAGCAATATTACAGGCTATGGTTCATTCCAGAATTACTTCAGTGCCCATGACATTCCTGACAGACTAATATTTGTGGCATCTGATCATTATTTGTTTTCCCTCCCACTTATAAGAAAACTCCACATCTAACGCCCCAGCAATGATCTTAAGACATTAAAATGATTCATAATAGATAAAGGCATCTACATAACAAAATTTTTAAAAAATACTATCAAACCAGTAACAATAGCAGTAGATTTATGCCGTAGCTGAATCTCAAAATCCTTCCCAATCCTTCAATATAGACTTAAGCAAACTCTAAATTTCCATGGAAAGAGTCATGTGAATTTATAACAACTGTAGAGACATTACGTAATTTCGAAGCAGGAGATGTGAAAAATAAGCAATGCCCTCGCCGGGAATCGAACCGCGGACCTCTCGAAAACTCGCCGAGCGTGATGAGCACTACACTACGAAGGCATGCTAAGAAGGCGGGAGAAATACCTTATACAACTTTAAGTGCTCATTTCAGCTGATCCTATTATACATATTAATGTAAGCAATCTTTCTTTTATACTTTTAGTGGGAATCCATAATGGCTGTCGTAGAGTTCTTCCTGACCCATATAGTTAGTAAGAGAGAAAGATGCTTGATAACTTCTAGTAAAGCCTATTAGTACTCTATGTTTTCACACATATCTGTATCTGCGCAGAAGGATGGCGAAAATAGGGGTATGAAAGGGATGTAGCTCTACAGGGCCAAAAATGTGTGTGTGTGTGTGTGTGTGTGTGTAAGATATAAAGTGTGAAAGAAAACACTATTAATTATTTATAATAATTATTTTGGATTGCGTCTTTCCAAATTAATTCGTTTCATCATGATGGAATGTGGATGGCTAGGATTAAAGAAACTTTTTACTATAAATATCACCGTTACTACTGTGCAACCTCTTTTTCTTTACTTCACTTGCTGCTTGCCAAGATACATGTATTGCCTCTGCTGTTTATCGCCATTATCTAAAGAGGAGTGAGCTGTATAAAACTGTGGGGTGCATAGCGCACCCATAATGATGATATGTGAACAAACATCAAAATAAATTATAAATAAATTATAAGCCAAATAAAACCGTGTTGAATCAACGCCATCTCTGCTGAAGTTTTTCTTCACCGTTATGTTATCTTAAGTATCTACGTAGCTGCTTTTCTAATCCTCAGTTCATCTACAAAATTATTACAGATACATATAGTTTCACATAGGGAACCTTAAGTTTCGTTGACGTATTCCTGACTTTACAAAACAAATGGTCAGTTTTAGAATTAAAAGAAAGAAAATGCTGTTTTTTTATTAGAAGAGAGCAAGAAACATAAAATCATGATGGATATGGTCCGTGTCTTTCACTCAGTGATATCACATTTGCCGACACAACTGACAAACTCTTATCTCGTAGACAACCGAATAAAGTAGCACTTAATAGATTTACATCATATTTTCACATCTGTCTGTTTATTTAACCGATAGCTAGGAGTGCATAGATAACAGAAATTTTTCCTGCAAGAAGAATTCTCTTTGTAGAGCTTCCGTTTCTTAACATCCCATAGAATTTCACAATCTAAGTCAGGATTCGGATTACAAAATTTCGAGGATAATTTACCCTCTTTTGAGAAGTTATTAACTAGACCAACTGTCTAACTCTCTGAGACTTTATTAACTAGAACACGTCATTAAAACTACAGTTAAGTAATGTCAAGTAAAAGGATCTGACATACCATTTTTACAACGTCGTGTTCATAAGAACCTTGACAAAGAAGGATAAATTTGCTTCCAAGGTGATATAAACAATCACATAAATATGACTGATTCCAGACTTTTCTTGATTTTTTAAAAAATTTATTTCTTCCGCATTGTCTTAAAACATTAATCTTTTGAAAAATGTATGTTATGTTTTTGTACATGCTATACATGATGCATTCATTTGATTAAAACGGAACGAAGGAAAAGAAAATGTTAATTGTTTTGAGTACACAAACAGTTATTTTCAATCTCTGTTTAGGAATCGATTCTTGCGAGTAAATTTCGAGAGAGTAAATTTCGAGAATTTATGACGTTTTGGTGAAACTATGATGGAGAAAATAGAGAGTGCGTGCGCAGTGAGAAAGCAAATAATGTCTTGTTTTTTTAATGCGGCTTCGTTTTTATGTGATTACGAAAAGTCTCGAGGAAAGCCTGCCTAAGGAAAGGAGTGATTCCGTGGAGGACTTTCTAAGGGAAACTGATTCGTTAACACGTTACACATGGGGAAAACCACGAAAATGCCCATGCAGCCAGCCCGTTCGCGGGATTCGAATCTCAGAGCTAACTACCACTAATCAGCGACTTTACCGCTCGCAAATTGGTGAGCTTTTTAACGCGTACTTGCTATGTTTATTTTAGTGTCTCAGTAATGATATTTTTGCTGTGGAAAAAATTGATTTTGTATGAAACTGAATTAACAAAACAGGTTTTTAGTGAACTGAATACGTTCAACTCGATGATTAGTTTGGAGAAGCCGATTTCAATTCATATTTGGTAGACCATTTTATATTTATCTATATTTAGTTTATAGTAAAGTATGGCTATTCTTTATAACCTGTGTGTATGTGTGTGTGTCGGGAATATATTACGTATGTATCTGCTATTTTTTACATCATAAAAATACTGTTATACAAATATATGCTTAGTGACTACTGTTATGGCATGCAATATTGCCATCAAAATGTTCGTTATTATGTTGCACAACATGAGCTAATGCAATCAAAAGAAAAATAATGCATAAAAACTGAAATATTGCAATGTATAATCAGTAGTTAAGTAAATTAAGTACTTTAACTAGCGGGCAAGCCCGCCAGCTGAGCGGGCTGAAGCCCGCTTATCATTGTTCGTTTTTAAAAGATATCCTATGTTAAATTTGGCCGGTATTGAAAAGTTGAACCGAACTACCATTTTTTAGCGGCATTCCGCGGGCTTCCCCCGCTTTTTTCACCTATGCATCCAGAAGTTACCGCATACACTATACATATGCGGAAAATCACGAAAACATCCATGCTTCCAGCCCTTTCGCGGGTATTCGAAATTTGGACCGAAATACCAGTGTTCAGCGCTTTTGGGCGGGAGCCCGCCCAAAACAGTGTTCACGTGTGCATGCAAAAGATACTGCGTACCCCGTACACATGCGTAAAATCACGAAAACACCCCTCCAGCCAGCCCGCTGCCGATTCGAAAGTTGGACCGAAATACAATTTTTCAGCGATTTTGCGCGTGCTGTGCCCGCTTTATTCACGTATGCATGCTGAAGATGGTGCATAAACGATACACATGCGTAAAATCACGAAAACAAACATGGAGCCTGCCTGTTCGCCGGTATTCGAAAGTTGGACCGAATTACCAGTGTTATGTGGCTTTGCGCGGGCTCTGCCCGCTTTATTCACATATACACCCAGAAGATACTCCATACACTATACACATGCGTAAAATCACGAAAACACCCATGGAGCCAGCCAGTTCGTCGGGATTCGAAATTACCGCATTACCAGAACCGCATTACCAGTATTCTGTGCCCGCTTTATTCACGTATGCATCCATGAGATACTTTATAAACGATACACATGCGAACAATCACGAAAACACCCATGCAGCCAGCCCGCTCGCCGAGATTCGAAAGTTTGAGCGAACTACCAGCGTTCAGCGGTTTTACCCGGTATCCGCGCGCTGTATTCACGTATGCATCCAAATTTTATATACAGTACCCCGGAATTCGAAAGTAGGACCGAAATACCAGTGTTCAGAGATTTTGTGGACCGGGCTGCGCCCGCTTTATACACATAAGCATGGAGAGGATACTGCATAAACGATACACATGAGTTAAAGCAAGAAAACACCCGGGGAGCCAGCTCGTTCGCCGACACCGAAAGTTGGATCGAACTACCAGCGTTAAGAGGTTTTGAGCAGGCTGCGCCCACTTTTATCACATATGCATCCAGAAATCACTTTATACACTATACACATGCGGAAAATCAGGAAAACACCCATGCAGCCAGCCCGCTCGCAGAGATTCGAATGTTTGACCGAACTACCAGTGTTCAGCGGTTTTACCCGGTATCCGCGCGCTGTATTCACGTATGCGACCAAATTTTATGTACAGTACTCCGGAATTCGAAAGTTGGACCGAACTACCAGTGTTCTGTAGTTTTGCGCGAGCTGCTCCCGCTTTATTCAAGTATGCATGCAGAAGATACCGCATACACGTTACACATGCGAAAAATCCCGAAAACACACAATGAGCCAACACGGTCGCTTGGATTCGAAAGTTGGACCGAACTACCAGTAATCAGAGGTTTTGAGCGAATTTCGGCCGCTTTATTCACTTATGCATCCAGAAGATGCTGCGTACACGAGGCACATGCGTAAAATCACGCAAACACCCATGGACCCAGCCCGTTCGCCGGGATTCGAAATTAGGACCGAACTACCAGAGTTCAGCTTTATTCATTTATGCATCCAGAAGACACTGCATACACAACAGATATGCGTAAAATCACAAAAAACATGAGTGTAGCCTGCCTGCTCACCGGGATTCGAAAGTTACCGTATACCATCTCAAAGGAGCAAAGAAAAATCTTTAATCTAAAAAAAAAAAAAAAGTGTGAATTTAATTTTTATTGGTGCGAACTTATTTAAAATATCATTTGCATTAAAAGATAATATCTAAATTAAGTGCACGTATCTAATAACATAAAAAAATATATTATTCCAAAAAATCAAATTTATTATTAAAAAAATAACAACATATTTTTAAAAAATAGCTTTTTCAGATTTTTTTAATTAATATCCCAGCTGATTAAAGTTGTACAACTTCAAGAACGTCATCATTTAAATTTAATGTAATATAATAACTTTTATTCAATATCAATAAAAGAATTAACGTGACAATCATCCTAACCTGAAATTAAAAAAAAATTGTGAAAAGCAGCTGTTTATTTAAAATGCCTACATTAACGAAATATTTTTAAAATACAGTTAGGTAACATGCAATCGCGTGCTTTATTCAACTTTAGAATATAACCTTGATTTGTATCTGCGGCGATTCAAGAAACTGTTGCAATCGGAAAAATGAGCCCGAAAATTAGCGTTTTCACAGTTTTTAATTAATATCTCAGCTGATTAACGTCCTACGAAGATGAGAATGGTATCATTGGATTCGTAGAATTTTTTGGAATCCGCAGACACCTGCCTCGAATTCCAACTCAGCGCCGTTCCGTAGATATTTAAGAAAAAAGAAATTGACACGTGACCTTTCGCCAGCACAAATCTCGAGCGGAAGCAATTGTCATCCCCCCGGCGCTTTCGAAAAAGCAATTTTATCTCAGCTAATTCCGAGACGGTTGCCACTCCGAAAAATGAAATAACGTTTTCGCAGTTTTTAATTAATAACTCCGCCGATTATTGTCGTACGAAGGTGGGACCGGTATCGATGGATTCGTTGATTTTTTTCGAATACGGGGATATGCGTTTCGAATCGCAACTCGGCGCCGTTCCGCAGATATTCGAGAAAAACGAATTTGGCACTCGGCCAAATCCCTAAAATAGGGGAAACCCGTGAAAGAAAGTGCAAAACGTAGGGAAATGTAGGGAGAAAATCAGTTTTTAATTAATATCTCGGCTAATTAAAGTCGCACGAAGATGCCGATGGTCAATATGGCGAGCCACGGGAATTCTGAATCCAACGGTACCTTCCGCTAAGCTCTACACCCAGCCGTTCCCGAGGAGATGATGTTACAAACACACAAACAGACAGAGGCACACAGATTTTAATAGTATAGACTAGCGGGCAAGCCCGCCAGCTGAGCGGGCTGAAGCCCGCTTATCATTGTTCGTTTTTAAAAGATATCCTATGTTAAATTTGGCCGGTATTGAAAAGTTGAACCGAACTACCATTTTTTAGCGGCATTCCGCGGGCTTCCCCCGCTTTTTTCACCTATGCATCCAGAAGTTACCGCATACACTATACATATGCGGAAAATCACGAAAACACCCATGCATCCAGCCCTTTCGCGGGTATTCGAAATTTGGACCGAAATACCAGTGTTCAGCGCTTTTGGGGGGAGCCCGCCAAAAACAGTGTTCACGTGTGCATGCAAAAGATACTGCGTACCCCGTACACATGCGTAAAATCACGAAAACACCCCTCCAGCCAGCCCGCTGCCGATTCGAAAGTTGGACCGAAATACAATTTTTCAGCGATTTTGCGCGTGCTGTGCCCGCTTTATTCACGTATGCATGCTGAAGATGGTGCATAAACGATACACATGCGTAAAATCACGAAAACAAACATGGAGCCTGCCTGTTCGCCGGTATTCGAAAGTTGGACCGAATTACCAGTGTTATGTGGCTTTGCGCGGGCTCTGCCCGCTTTATTCACATATACACCCAGAAGATACTCCATACACTATACACATGCGTAAAATCACGAAAACACCCATGGAGCCAGCCAGTTCGTCGGGATTCGAAATTACCGCATTACCAGTATTCTGTGCCCGCTTTATTCACGTATGCATCCATGAGATACTTTATAAACGATACACATGCGAACAATCACGAAAACACCCATGCAGCCAGCCCGCTCGCCGAGATTCGAAAGTTTGAGCGAACTACCAGCGTTCAGCGGTTTTACCCGGTATCCGCGCGCTGTATTCACGTATGCATCCAAATTTTATATACAGTACCCCGGAATTCGAAAGTAGGACCGAAATACCAGTGTTCAGAGATTTTGTGGACCGGGCTGCGCCCGCTTTATACACATAAGCATGGAGAGGATACTGCATAAACGATACACATGAGTTAAAGCAAGAAAACACCCGGGGAGCCAGCTCGTTCGCCGACACCGAAAGTTGGATCGAACTACCAGCGTTAAGAGGTTTTGAGCAGGCTGCGCCCACTTTTATCACATATGCATCCAGAAATCACTTTATACACTATACACATGCGGAAAATCAGGAAAACACCCATGCAGCCAGCCCGCTCGCAGAGATTCGAATTTTTGACCGAACTACCAGTGTTCAGCGGTTTTACCCGGTATCCGCGCGCTGTATTCACGTATGCGACCAAATTTTATGTACAGTACCCCGGAATTCGAAAGTTGGACCGAACTACCAGTGTTCTGTAGTTTTGCGCGGGCTGCTCCCGCTTTATTCAAGTATGCATGCAGAAGATACCGCATACACGTTACACATGCGAAAAATCCCGAAAACACACAATGAGCCAACACGGTCGCTTGGATTCGAAAGTTGGACCGAACTACCAGTAATCAGAGGTTTTGAGCGAATTTCGGCCGCTTTATTCACTTATGCATCCAGAAGATGCTGCGTACACGAGGCACATGCGTAAAATCACGCAAACACCCATGGACCCAGCCCGTTCGCCGGGATTCGAAATTAGGACCGAACTACCAGAGTTCAGCTTTATTCATTTATGCATCCAGAAGACACTGCATACACAACAGATATGCGTAAAATCACAAAAATCATGAGTGTAGCCTGCCTGCTCACCGGGATTCGAAAGTTACCGTATACCATCTCAGAGGAGCAAAGAAAAATCTTTAATCTAAAAAAAAAAAAAAAAAGTGTGAATTTAATTTTTATTGGTGCGAACTTATTTAAAATATCATTTGCATTAAAAGATAATATCTAAATTAAGTGCACGTATCTAATAACATAAAAAAATATATTATTCCAAAAAATCAAATTTATTATTAAAAAAATAACAACATATTTTTAAAAAATAGCTTTTTCAGATTTTTTAATTAATATCCCAGCTGATTAAAGTTGTACAACTTCAAGAACGTCATCATTTAAATTTAATGTAATATAATAACTTTTATTCAATATCAATAAAAGAATTAACGTGACAATCATCCTAACCTGAAATTAAAAAAAAATTGTGAAAAGCAGCTGTTTATTTAAAATGCCTACATTAACGAAATATTTTTAAAATACAGTTAGGTAACATGCAATCGCGTGCTTTATTCAACTTTAGAATATAACCTTGATTTGTATCTGCGGCGATTCAAGAAACTGTTGCAATCGGAAAAATGAGCCCGAAAATTAGCGTTTTCACAGTTTTTAATTAATATCTCAGCTGATTAACGTCCTACGAAGATGAGAATGGTATCATTGGATTCGTAGAATTTTTTGGAATCCGCAGACACCTGCCTCGAATTCCAACTCAGCGCCGTTCCGTAGATATTTAAGAAAAAAGAAATTGACACGTGACCTTTCGCCAGCACAAATCTCGAGCGGAAGCAATTGTCATCCCCCCGGCGCTTTCGAAAAAGCAATTTTATCTCAGCTAATTCCGAGACGGTTGCCACTCCGAAAAATGAAATAACGTTTTCGCAGTTTTTAATTAATAACTCCGCCGATTATTGTCGTACGAAGATGGGACCGGTATCGATGGATTCGTTGATTTTTTTCGAATACGGGGATATGCGTTTCGAATCGCAACTCGGCGCCGTTCCGCAGATATTCGAGAAAAACGAATTTGGCACTCGGCCAAATCCCTAAAATAGGGGAAACCCGTGAAAGAAAGTGCAAAACGTAGGGAAATGTAGGGAGAAAATCAGTTTTAAATTAATATCTCGGCTAATTAAAGTCGCACGAAGATGCCGATGGTCAATATGGCGAGCCACGGGAATTCTGAATCCAACGGTACCTTCCGCTAAGCTCTACACCCAGCCGTTCCCGAGGAGATGATGTTACAAACACACAAACAGACAGAGGCACACAGATTTTAATAGTATAGACTAGCGGGCAAGCCCGCCAGCTGAGCGGGCTGAAGCCCGCTTATCATTGTTCGTTTTTAAAAGATATCCTATGTTAAATTTGGCCGGTATTGAAAAGTTGAACCGAACTACCATTTTTTAGCGGCATTCCGCGGGCTTCCCCCGCTTTTTTCACCTATGCATCCAGAAGTTACCGCATACACTATACATATGCGGAAAATCACGAAAACACCCATGCATCCAGCCCTTTCGCGGGTATTCGAAATTTGGACCGAAATACCAGTGTTCAGCGCTTTTGGGGGGAGCCCGCCAAAAACAGTGTTCACGTGTGCATGCAAAAGATACTGCGTACCCCGTACACATGCGTAAAATCACGAAAACACCCCTCCAGCCAGCCCGCTGCCGATTCGAAAGTTGGACCGAAATACAATTTTTCAGCGATTTTGCGCGTGCTGTGCCCGCTTTATTCACGTATGCATGCTGAAGATGGTGCATAAACGATACACATGCGTAAAATCACGAAAACAAACATGGAGCCTGCCTGTTCGCCGGTATTCGAAAGTTGGACCGAATTACCAGTGTTATGTGGCTTTGCGCGGGCTCTGCCCGCTTTATTCACATATACACCCAGAAGATACTCCATACACTATACACATGCGTAAAATCACGAAAACACCCATGGAGCCAGCCAGTTCGTCGGGATTCGAAATTACCGCATTACCAGTATTCTGTGCCCGCTTTATTCACGTATGCATCCATGAGATACTTTATAAACGATACACATGCGAACAATCACGAAAACACCCATGCAGCCAGCCCGCTCGCCGAGATTCGAAAGTTTGAGCGAACTACCAGCGTTCAGCGGTTTTACCCGGTATCCGCGCGCTGTATTCACGTATGCATCCAAATTTTATATACAGTACCCCGGAATTCGAAAGTAGGACCGAAATACCAGTGTTCAGAGATTTTGTGGACCGGGCTGCGCCCGCTTTATACACATAAGCATGGAGAGGATACTGCATAAACGATACACATGAGTTAAAGCAAGAAAACACCCGGGGAGCCAGCTCGTTCGCCGACACCGAAAGTTGGATCGAACTACCAGCGTTAAGAGGTTTTGAGCAGGCTGCGCCCACTTTTATCACATATGCATCCAGAAATCACTTTATACACTATACACATGCGGAAAATCAGGAAAACACCCATGCAGCCAGCCCGCTCGCAGAGATTCGAATTTTTGACCGAACTACCAGTGTTCAGCGGTTTTACCCGGTATCCGCGCGCTGTATTCACGTATGCGACCAAATTTTATGTACAGTACCCCGGAATTCGAAAGTTGGACCGAACTACCAGTGTTCTGTAGTTTTGCGCGGGCTGCTCCCGCTTTATTCAAGTATGCATGCAGAAGATACCGCATACACGTTACACATGCGAAAAATCCCGAAAACACACAATGAGCCAACACGGTCGCTTGGATTCGAAAGTTGGACCGAACTACCAGTAATCAGAGGTTTTGAGCGAATTTCGGCCGCTTTATTCACTTATGCATCCAGAAGATGCTGCGTACACGAGGCACATGCGTAAAATCACGCAAACACCCATGGACCCAGCCCGTTCGCCGGGATTCGAAATTAGGACCGAACTACCAGAGTTCAGCTTTATTCATTTATGCATCCAGAAGACACTGCATACACAACAGATATGCGTAAAATCACAAAAATCATGAGTGTAGCCTGCCTGCTCACCGGGATTCGAAAGTTACCGTATACCATCTCAGAGGAGCAAAGAAAAATCTTTAATCTAAAAAAAAAAAAAAAAAGTGTGAATTTAATTTTTATTGGTGCGAACTTATTTAAAATATCATTTGCATTAAAAGATAATATCTAAATTAAGTGCACGTATCTAATAACATAAAAAAATATATTATTCCAAAAAATCAAATTTATTATTAAAAAAATAACAACATATTTTTAAAAAATAGCTTTTTCAGATTTTTTAATTAATATCCCAGCTGATTAAAGTTGTACAACTTCAAGAACGTCATCATTTAAATTTAATGTAATATAATAACTTTTATTCAATATCAATAAAAGAATTAACGTGACAATCATCCTAACCTGAAATTAAAAAAAAATTGTGAAAAGCAGCTGTTTATTTAAAATGCCTACATTAACGAAATATTTTTAAAATACAGTTAGGTAACATGCAATCGCGTGCTTTATTCAACTTTAGAATATAACCTTGATTTGTATCTGCGGCGATTCAAGAAACTGTTGCAATCGGAAAAATGAGCCCGAAAATTAGCGTTTTCACAGTTTTTAATTAATATCTCAGCTGATTAACGTCCTACGAAGATGAGAATGGTATCATTGGATTCGTAGAATTTTTTGGAATCCGCAGACACCTGCCTCGAATTCCAACTCAGCGCCGTTCCGTAGATATTTAAGAAAAAAGAAATTGACACGTGACCTTTCGCCAGCACAAATCTCGAGCGGAAGCAATTGTCATCCCCCCGGCGCTTTCGAAAAAGCAATTTTATCTCAGCTAATTCCGAGACGGTTGCCACTCCGAAAAATGAAATAACGTTTTCGCAGTTTTTAATTAATAACTCCGCCGATTATTGTCGTACGAAGATGGGACCGGTATCGATGGATTCGTTGATTTTTTTCGAATACGGGGATATGCGTTTCGAATCGCAACTCGGCGCCGTTCCGCAGATATTCGAGAAAAACGAATTTGGCACTCGGCCAAATCCCTAAAATAGGGGAAACCCGTGAAAGAAAGTGCAAAACGTAGGGAAATGTAGGGAGAAAATCAGTTTTAAATTAATATCTCGGCTAATTAAAGTCGCACGAAGATGCCGATGGTCAATATGGCGAGCCACGGGAATTCTGAATCCAACGGTACCTTCCGCTAAGCTCTACACAATGCCGTTCCCGAGGAGATGATGTTACAAACACACAAACAGACAGAGGCACACAGATTTTAATAGTATAGATTTGCCGATTAGGAGGGCAGATTTTACTTCTTCATCTTTAATTCCAAACAGGATTATGTCCTCAGAGGCAGAATTCGGTTCATTAAAGTCTAAGGAAAAATAATATTTTCTCAGAAATTCTAATTCGAGTATGCAAGGGTCAGTAATATTTGCTACATATGCCGTGTGATTGTAGGCGGCACTTCCAAACGTGATGTTAAAGTTTAATTTTCCATCGATATCGATTTTATCCCTGGAAACAGTCTGCAGGGTAACGCAGGCCGGTGTCCAGATAAGTTTACCTTCCAGTTGCTGAGCCAAATCTTTTCGGATGATGCTAACATTATAAGGTATTTCTCCCACCTTCTTGGCGTGCCTTCGTGGTGTAGTGGTCTACACGCTGGGCCGGTATTCCAGATATCCGTGGTTCGATTCCCGGCGAAAGCGGTTGCGTATTTTTCATCTTGCCTGCTTCCAAATAATACCTAATGTCTTTACAGTGGCGCCCGAACTAAAAAAAGGGTGGTGGCGGATTATTTCTCCCCGCCCAGGATTTGGCGATTGGGTCCCATAAAAACAACCTCAGTCGCCCTTTAAAAGGGGGAGTATATAAGGTATTTCTCTCGCCTTCCTAACGTGCCTTCGTGGTGTAGTGGTTCTGCACGCTGGGCCGGTATTCCAGAGGTCCGCGGTTCGATTTTCGGCGAAGGCGTTTGCTCATTTTTAATCTCTCCGGCTTCTAATTTACCTAATGTCTCTACAGTGGCGCCCGAACTAAAAGAGTTGTTGGATGATGATTCTCCGCACCCAGGATTTGGCGATTGAGTCCCCTTAAAATCCCAGTCACCCTTTAAAAAGGGGAGTATATAAAAGGTATTTCTCCCGCTTTCCTAGCGTGCCTTCGTAGTGCAGTGGTTCTGCACGCCAAGCTGGTTTTCCAGAGGTCCGTGGTTTGATTCCCGGCGAAGGCGTTGTTAATTTTTCATCTTTGCTTCTTCCAAAAGAATACCTAATGTCTCTACAACATTAGCCCCTGTATCGATGGTCATACTGCAAGAAACTTCATTGATATATATACCATGATGAAGAGTCGCTTACTGCCTCCCACTCATTGCAAAAATGTAAAGCGCTTGGTGCTTCTCATTATCTGGTAACTTCGCGCCGCGAGACGGCCAATAATTAGTTTCCCTCCTTCTTGCTGGAAGCGATTTTAGCTTCCGTGCCCTGGGGTGTTCTGCAGTTCCTTTGTATTTAGCCTTCATCACCGCAGTTCCAGCACTTTAGGGTCGATTTCTTATCACTCCTATTCCGTCTCAAGGCATTGACTTGTCTGGTTAAATAGCCTGCATAAGCAGTCACTTGATCCACCGGCTCTTGGACTTCAGCAGCTCTGACTGGATGATTGTCTCTACGAGTTGCTTGCTGGGCTGCCTCGAATTTTATAGCGAACACTACAGCGCTTTTTAAATCCTTGGCATCCGCCATTCGCAGGAACTTTCTATATTTCAGGATCCCGGATGCCATCGATTAAGTACTGCTGGGACAGGGTTTCCTTTGTTTCTGTCGAACGCTTCGAAAAGGCGAGATGAAACAGCCTTTCAACATCAGTGGCGAGCTCCTGCAGTGTTTCTGTGGGCTTCTGTTGCCGAGATTTTAACGGAAGCCTAGTAAGTTTTTAAGCATTTCTTGCCAAAGCGCAGCTCTAGCGTGCCAGATAAAGCTTTGAAGTCTGACCTCTGGTTTTCGGGCAGAGTTTGAAGGATATCCACTGCGTCTGCTCTCAGAGAAGCGGCGAGATGTCAGCTTTTAAAGCATTTCTTGCCAAAGCGCAGCTCTAGCGTGCCAGATAAAGCTTTGAAGTCTGACCTCTGGTTTTCGGACAGAGTTTGAAGGATATCCACTGCGTCTGCTCTCAGAGAAGCGGCGAGATGTCAGGCTTTAAAGCTTGGGAATCGCATCCATTCACGTCCGCCCCTACAGAAAACTGCATCTTATACACTTGCCAGGATGTCTTACCATCATATGTGGGTAGCTTTATAGAGAGGGACGAGAAGGCATGGGTAAAAATTTAAAACCACGAGAATTACTTTCTGCTGCCGCAATGAATTTCTTTAAGGTGTCAACGTCTTTGATTATAGCAGAAACTCTGTAATCGATTTGTTGTTCAACGGCAGAAACTTTATTCATTTTTTTACAGAAGAAACTCTTTCTTCAGTTTAGTACTTTTTGTTTATCGAAATTACTGGAAGGCATATGAGCGCTGAATTGCTTTTACAGCTGTATATGAAATCACTATCAATTAAAGTGATTCCATTACAATTTCTATTAAGGTGATACACAAATTTGACCAAATGGTTGCCAAGTTTGGCAACAAAAATTAGTCGTCAAAACCATTGCCAACTTGGCAATATCTCGCCAAATTAGCGCGATAGCCGTTTACGCAAAGTTAAATAAACTTGACCCTGTATTTTTATTTTTCCGGCAGAGAAACCTCCCTCTAGATTTTCATGTTACGTTATATAGAAAAATACAATTTCAAATATAACTGAGCTAAAATCATCTATCTATGTACAAAATTCGTAACAATAGTTTTTAATATTTGTTATTTTAATTTCTATATTGATACTAAATACCGGATATTTTGTGTATTTTTCCTTATTTTTAATTCATATTACTACATTAGATAAAATCTCTTTGTTCTGATAACTGGCATTAGTCTCATTTTTACTATCCTAGCATCAAAATACCTTTCTGAAATGCGAAATTTTCAGCATCAGAACAACTCTGCTTTAGTTTTGAAGACGCAATTGAAGACGACTGACATCTCGATTTTCATCTGCTCTTCATATTTAAATCGCACCAAAATTCACTTTTAAAATTACCTTTCAGTTTGAATTGAAGAGAAAAAAGATTAGTTCATACTTAAAATCATTAAATAATACTTTATAAAATTTATCAGCATATGGAGGACTCTCAAAATTATAATTTTGAACATAGCGGGAGGTAAGAATTTTCCACGCAGTGTACTTCCACGCAGTCTAATCATTGTAAATAAGGCTCTAGTTTCTTTCTCACCCTGCATTCGCAGTCCATTTTTCTCCGTCATTGGTTCATCAAGGCTTCATCTACCACCAAATGCACTCTTCTGCTGCGTTTTCCGAGGAAAGAATGGAAAATCTGAATAACAGAAACTAGAAATCGGACATTTCTGCTCGCCTACTGTGTCAGTGATCAAAGTGCTCTTTGTTCCACTGCGTGACAGTTCCATTAGTCATATCTAACTATTATTGTTCAAAAACTGACTCAAATTGACATCCTTGGAGCAACAGTAAATAAATCGTAAGTCTGTTATAAACGCAATTATGTTATCTTTGAATGAATTCCTAAGTCACGCCCTTGCTGTCTATTTGTAATTCTCTATGTTACAATTCCACAATAGGTTCTCTTTTGTGATGTATAACTTCATTCCATCGGAACTAGAATATTTTATACTTTTAAGCAATATTCTAGGACTCAGGAAAAGGAATTGTAAAAACACTGGTGTTCAAAATTTTATCTCCAGAACTGAAGGTAGATTTAATGAAATTTGTCATGGACATAAATTACTATAAACTATCCCGTTAATATCCTTACTTTCCAGAAAATAATCCACTAGATTATCCCCATGTGGACGATTGTTATCTTCTATATAAACGAACTTAGGGCCAACTGCATTGTTGAAGCAGCTAGTATAGCTCTTTAAGGTCGCAGCAGTCACAGAGCATCTGTCAAAGACATTAAGGTCTTTGACAGAATTTCACATAATGACTGCTCAGACCATCAAACTTCTGCTGCCATCCAGATTTTCTCGAAAGTTGGAGCACAAGTAAGAGATCCCCAGTTTCCTCCAGATGAAAATATTTCGAGAATGAGTGATAAGGCTGAATATGGATTCATCTGGGAAGAGGAAGGTCTTCCATTGATTCTTGCTGCAAAGTCAATATTCTCTGCACCGTACTAAACGGGTTCTCTTGCACTTAGATGTGAGAGAGATGCAAACTGCAGGTCTCGCAAATAGACAAAATGTTAGAGCCCTATTTTCGTCTTTTCAGGTGTACACTTCACTCTCAGTTTACTTTTACGGACGAAAACGCTCATTCACATATGGTTAATATGGCAAATGGTTTTCTGATAACTGTGGATATTAACCGGATGGATTGACCAAACATATATCCAGACCTAAAACTACAGAACATGTCTGGGGTGCTCTTGGAATGAAGATTGCAATTCTCTATCTCCTTTTCAGAATTCTCCAGTCTGTCAACAGCGTTGCCTCAAAATTAGAACCGGTTGACCCAGGGTTTCATAAAGTGCGTATTTCTAGCATGAAGTCAAGCTGCGAAAGCTATATGACTGTTAGAGAGGATCTTATCACATGTTAACCTCCTTTTCTCTTCAATCTTGAAATCTTTGTTTTAAATCTTCTTGCGCCAATGAGCGGCTCATTTTCATGCTTGTCTTGGTACTCTTTTTTAACAACCTAATTCCATACCAAATATCATTAAAATCTGTCCATTAGTTTTGGAGACACTAGATAAAATGTGAAAATTCTCTTAATTTTGAACACCAGCGTAAATAGCTGTCTTTCCACTATTTTTGAAATGCTAAATATCGATGAGGAAAATAAGTGAGATACGTGTCGAAGATAATGACACAAGACTGGGTACATGGTTAAAAGAACATGGTGAAGTTTCAGCGCATGGTTTCAGCAAATATTTACTGATAAGTTGTTTTGTCGTAAATAATTTGCAGTTTGAAGTTACTTATTTATAATTTATTTGCGGATTGACCGCTAGGCCTTAAAACTCTTCGGTAGACAAGTTAGGAAAATGTTCATTGGAAAAATATAAATGACTTTTTTCCAACATTGGCAATTTTTTTTTCGTTAGATGGATTTCCAGCCGTAGAGCAATACCAGCATCTGGACAAGATGGTACAGCACTTTCTGCAACCGTATCTACAGTACAAATCTAATTTTGAAGCTATAGCAAAAGCAGTGAAATATCATTACCTCAAAGGTGCGGTCATTCCTAGCTTTGCTTCAATAGAGCCAGTACTAGCAAATGTAAGTAATAAATTAATATTTAATACGCATTTTAACAGTAGTGATATCCAATTGTTCTTAAACCACTTTACTTGGAGCCGCAAGGTTTGCTTTACTTAGAACAGTTAATAAAGTATACAAACCAAAGGTTATTATGGAAAAAACTATAAGACAGTAATTAATTTTAGCTGCCAGGGAAGTCGTCCCAACAGTAAGAAATACGAAGACCATTTGCTTTAGTTGTCAGAAGGAAGTAGTAAAATCCACAAATGAATGACAAAATTGTTTTCGCTGTCAACTATCGCACTGTAGCTTACTATTCGTTGTATAATAAGTCCTTTTCTCAATTTTCATATGCAGAGGCTATTGAGACGGCGCATGCGGTAGGTTTGATTTTCAATAGCGTGTTCCCTTTGGCACCATATGCACAATTTTATAACTTCCCTTATGGTTCTCACTTCTTTTTTCTCAATTAGCATTATAATCTGATAGATTATCTACAATAGTGCTCAGTTGTTTTCTATTGACTGTCCCTTATAAATATGCGTAATAATGTACATTACTTTGCATAGCAAAGAAAAAAAAAACTGTTAAAAGAATAATAAAATCAGCACAATGTAAGCAAAGTATGATCAACATGACGGCATCATCACCGGATCGCATATTGGTGCTTGCCTGAAGTAACTCCTATTCTATGCCTCATATTGCATTAGTATTTATGTTAGCATTTCGCGGCCTGTTTCGCCAGCACTCAAAATATTTTCATATAAAACTTGCAAAAGGAACGACGTTTTGTATGGTTTTTCTCGCTCCTTACCTTGTGCTCTTATTGTGTAATAGGAAAACACGTCCAGCTAGAAATCAGAAGGCCCGGAGTTCTAGTCCCGGCTAAAGTTATTGCAGATTTCTTCGGTTTCCTGTTCCAAAAAATCCTAATGACGCCACAGATACTAGGATAGTGTCTACAGATACAGGTACCCGAACTAGAAGGTGTGGACGATATTTTGTCATCATCAGAATTTGGCGATTGGGCCCCTCCTCCCCAGCTGCTCCTTAATGGGGGAGAATATAAGGTTTTTCTCCCACCTTACTGAGTGCTTTTGTGGTGTAATTGTAAAGCACGCCCGGCTATCAATTGGAAAGGCCAACATTCGAGTTCTGGCGAGGACAGTGAATATTTTCATGTCTTCTTGCTCCGAAAAATTCAATAAAACTGTACACTTTATTTAAGAACACATAGATCGGTAAAATTTTGCAACTTTCTTAGAGGACCTACAACTGTAAATTCTGAAATTTTGTAGTTGTTAGAAAGATTTACAAACATTTTTACATAGCTGATTTACATTTTATTAATTTTGGCTGCGGTTGGTTCATTAAGGCACATAAATGAGTTTAATCTATTTTGTTTCAAGTAACACCGTTGATATCTGTGCCAACCCGATAGAAAATTATTAGCTAATTCAGAAATGATTAATATTTAACTTTATCGAGTGGTTTCTGATTTTTAATAATTTTTATTTTGGTTTTAATTTACTATGTTTGTTATATGCTTCTTTTTGCGTGATTTTTTTCTCGACACTGTAATAATCAGTCATTTGCACCTATTTTCTGTGTAAATTTACAAGTATAATATTGCTCATTCTGTATTTTCAGATGATGTCGGACTTTTTATATGTAACTCCCTTGTATGAAACCTTAAAATCACACAGTAGAATAACTCCAAACACATTCATGTACGTTTTCAAGGACGAAGATGAAGGTAAAGTATTTGATGGGAATGGATGGCAGTATCATAATGAATCCTTCGCTGGTAACTTAGTTATCACTCTTTCTAAGAAATGTTATGATCATTGCACTTAATCATTTCAATAAATTTCCTTCGTAAATAGAAAATCAAAAGCTCGCTATGGCTACTTGCTCCAACTCCATGTACCGTCTTTAAGATAGAGCCGTCAGTGTAAACACGCATCCACTCATTTTGAGGATAGCGAAGCCCAATAGATCTTAACTTTAAATCGCTTATTTCGTTTTTAACAACTTTTTGTATAAGATCAAGATTTATATTCAAATTCAAAAAGTCCAAGGGAAAAGGGGAGGAGATAAAATTAGATAATCTCGACTCAATTCCAAAGTATCAGATTCTCTTTGAGCAGCCTGGATAAATCCAATTTGAATTTTAAGATTTCTAGAAATTTCACTATTATAGTTCCTCCAAAAAGTGTTTTCGGGCAAAGGCACTACTTCTGGTTTAACAGGATCGCTTTTCTTGTAATAAAATTATGAACTGTTTCCAAACCGGTTAAAAGCTGCGCTACAAGAATAGATATCACTGCCTCAGTAATTAATGCTTAACGCTTGGTTCTGGAAGACTTCGAGGATCTGGGCCACATTCTCCGGAGCCGTGATGAGCATATCGCTACAATAAGCAATAATTAGTTGAACATATAATTTGTACGTAGTCGTCAGTGTCTCTCTGTCACAGCCCCACCTTGAACCAGCCGGACGTTTGTAGAGACAATAGGTATTTTTTGAAAGCAGGAGAATTGAAAAATGAGCAATGCCCTCGCCGGGACTCGAACCACGGACCTCTCGAATACGCGTCAAGCGTGCTGATCATTACACCACGAAGAAGTGACCATTACACCACGAAGAAATGACCATTACACCATGCTAAGAAGACGGGAGAAATACCTTTTTATTTTTGAAATGTTATGCTTGTTTCCTCCAATTTAAGCGTAGATATAGAATGCAACCCAAATATCTAGTACAATCACTATGTTGAACATTTACACCCTTATATGTCAAATTTTAGAGAAAAAAGGCTGTCTGTTCAGAGTAGAAAACTGGTAAGCGCTCTTATCCTGATTTAATCTCATACCAATTTTATGCACTAACATTCCAGCTCTTTCAGAGCACTGTCAAGAATCTCGTTTAAACAAGCTTGAATCTTTTTAGAAGCACTACTCCAGATAACCAAATAGTCAGCAAAAAGGGCAAAATCCATCCAAGGTGCTACAGTGTTCGGTAAATCATTAATAAAGACATTAAAAAGAATTGGACTGATGACTGTTCTCTGCGGAAGACCAGTTTCAATGCGTTTAAATATAGAAATGTCACAGCCATATCTCAAAGCAGATAAACGCTGTGATAAGAAATTCTTAATCCATAAAAACATTCTGCAATTTATTCCCAAGTTCTGTAATTTTTTAATAGAATAAAGACTCTATACTTTATCATAAGCTGATTTAAAGTCTATAAATGTTGCGAAGACAGACAAACGTTTGTCTAAAGAATCCTTAATTGCTTTACCAATATAAGAGACCTGTTGGACAATGAAATGATATTGTCTGAATGCCGCTTGCTTAGGAGACAAAAGACCCTTACTCTCAAGAAACCAAGTTAATCTAGAGACTATCATCTTTTCCATAATCTTCTATAAAACACTAGCCAATGCAATAGTTCGATAGCCTTTAATATCATCTGTAGGTTTATCCTTTTTCAAAATAGGGATAATAATGTCTTTTAACAATGTCTTTTCTCCACGTATTGGGTACATAAGCGTTGCAAATATGATTAAAAGTAGATAGAAGGCTCATTTGAACATCATATTCTGGATGTTTAATAAACTCTGGATTAATATTATGTGGGCCTGGACTTTTTCCCATCTTTAGGAAATCAATAGCTTTTATAGTTCCAAAAAGTCACAGTTTCTATTAAAAATCTCTTGTTCAGTTCCTATAGTCCTATGGGAGTACCTGATCGATTTCTTAATCAGCTTTTGATCTCTCTTAATTTCACCAGTTAGGCGCTGATTAGAAGCATAAAAATTCATAAAAACATTAGAAATATACTTGTCAAATTTTAAAATCTTTCCTTTAAAAATTATTAGCACATTTGAGGAAAGTTTCAATTTATTTGCAAATTTAAAAACCTTACCTCCGTCTTTACGGTAGTGAACATTATTTATAAAAACTATTAAAACTCTTGCGCTTTGATAAATTGATTTCTTTACGGAGAACTGTAATACTCTTTCTCCAATATCTGACATCTTGTGGGTTTTTGTACAGACCTAAACGGTCTGTTCCTTTAATAGAGTACGTTTATCATTCCAAAAAGTTTTTAATTGAATTTACCTCTGGGTATCCGGCGTTTAGCCACTGATGAAATGGTCTTGTAAAAATATGACAAGGAGGAATCTAGTTTTTTTTATATAGTTTGTTGGTCTACTAAAGAGAGCATCCTATTCATCCCGGTAAGCCTTCCAATTGGCCTTCCTAAACTCCACATATTCTTAAAATAGTGCTGTTGTTTAGAGGCTTTACCCTTAACTAGGAATAAAGTAACAATAATGCGATGGCCAGAGCCAGGATCATAAATTATTTCTCCGTTCGTATCATCTGCTAAGTCGCTTGAAGGCAAAGTTAAACATAGTTAGTACTACTTCCATTAGAGTGAAGGTAAGTAGGAAATTTCTATATATCAATTCGAGAGTATTGAAATCGAGGAGGTCCTTCGTACCTTTTCCTGCACTGTTTGTGTCTCCATAATTTCAACCTAAACTATGTGCTCTGAAATCTCCACATAAATTTGTTTTCTTAGAAAATTGAATGCTATCAAAATTTAATCGAAAATTACTGGTAGGCTATAAGTGTTAAAATTTTAATATGGTTCTGATAAATCCAAACATCGACTCGGATCATCTCAGCTCCACTATCGGACGAAATGTCACTAATGATATATGAAGAAGTTAAAATGTGCTTAATGCTAACTAAAATACCACTAGCTTTACACTTAGTTTTAGGTAACAATTTCAAGTAAAAATCAGGGAAGTTATATTTAGTTAAATCACTATATGCAAGGCTTGCTTCGACTATTATAAAAACATCAGTATTATGTGACCTACGATAGTTTGGAGTTGTGTTCGTTTTCCCTGAGAATTTCAACCGGTATCCCATTGGAGAATTCTCAATCGTTGTATATCCTTAAAAGGGTAATTTGTATTATTTTTTGAAGTCATCATCAAACCGAAGACAGGCGAGAGCGCCAAAGCTCTAGCAGATTTAATGTTAAGCAGGGTGCACCACGAGAAGGCCTGCTACGTTACACCCCGCAAATATTCAATATCACGAAAAATTAAAACTAGTAAAATCAAGTATGTGTTCTAAAATGAACGCTTCTTAAAAAAGACGACCGCCATATTGGAAGAGAAATGTGTCAGTGTAGAATTTATCAAGCTTATATTTTCGTAGATTTCAAAATTGATACAAATCTAAGGTTACTTTTTTGCTTATTTTAAAATATCTGTTTGCATCAATTCTCAAAATACCCATACAGTGAAATCTCCATAATACACCTAGTTTCTGAAGTAAGGAAAGCGCTTATTTTGCAAGGCTGTTTTTTCCAGGATTATTTAAATTTTAATTATTTATTTTATTTAAATTTTAATACTATTTATATTATTAGTATCAAATTGTTTATAAATTTTGTTTAAATTTAAATAATTAAATTTTAATTTTTATAAATAAAGGCTATGGGAAAACTTTTAAAATTTAGATTAACATTTAATAAAAAGGCAGAGAGGAAGTACTTCTCTACATGCTAAACACTTTATTCTAAGCTTAATTAATGCTTTTTAAGTAAACTATGCTATTTACTGTTTAACTGTTTGCTTAAGTTTTTAACTCGCATAATTCATTTCTTTTAAATATTTTTTTTTCTAGTATTTCATATTATATTACCAAGAAGTTAGATGGCAGCTGTAACTGTTACGACGAAAACAGTTTTTGAGGGGCGGCACATTTAGAAGCCCCCACATTTAGTTCACTCTTATATCTTCAATAAAGAATTCATTTCCGCTGTATATTCACGAGATTTTTTATCTCAATTACGAACTCTGTCACGTTAGGTTAGAAAAGATATGACATTTTCGTACGTGTTCTACACAGGATGTGGTTTTATAACGCGGATGCCTGCTGACAAGTGTTTCTAACACCTGAGTCTTCAGCTGTATATTCATAAATTCAACCCTTTTTATATCACTAAGCAATTACTGAAAAAAAATTCTCTCCCTCTTATTTTTCTTTGGCGAAGGGAAGAGTCCGCATCATGTAATTTTCACATCAAGAACTAAACGTCAATCAAAAAAAAGAGCTCCAATAAATCTTCTCGGAAAAATAGTAATCTATTATCATACAGTTGAAAAACAAATTGCTTTTAAATAACCAGTTTTGTTTTCCAAGCAATAAACGGAATAAAATAGATTTTATGTAAAATTTGAAAAATAAATAATTTAAGTACTTTTTTATAATGCTGTAAAATAAATAATAAGCTCACAGTTCACCAATAACTGATCTTTCTTACAGGTATGAATCATATAGAAGACGAAAGTTACTTATTTAATAAAACATTCAAAAACTCTGGCAGGTATCAGAATAGCTCGAAAGACCAGAACGTAATACAGAATCTCTGCAAAATTTGGGGCAATTTCATCAAACTAAAGTACGTATTTTCATTTTGTTTTGAGAATGCATAAACTAAAGATTTAAGAATCTAAGATTTAAGATTAAGAATAATTTTTATTTGTACATGTTCTGAGCGTAAAATTTGAAGGTTTAGAAATGAACATAGCATAAGTTTTATGTAAAATGAATTTTCTCATCAAAAAAGGTTATTACATATTAATCCAATAAAGTGCAATACTGGTTTTCCCTCACTTAAAACACATTTCCATCAATGATGTTCTTACATTTCTGCAGAAGATATTTCTCATTTCAAATAATGTGTTGCCAGAAATTTTTATTCCAAAACATCTGCTTTTCCTAAATTCGAAATATAACCTAAATTTCTAAATTCTTCTTATCTAAATTTTCTAAAAATGCATAAACAGCCTCTGATTAAATGCGGCTTCGGTCACATATTCGATCTTCATACCAGTCGAGCACTTCCGCAACGGCTGTTGAATCTTGAGCCGGTTTTTTAATAAAGGGCAAATCAAATTTAATGGCATAGAAAGAAAAGATACTTGCGACTATTGTTGTGAATTTATTTCACAAATACAGATGTAAAATTAAAGTTCAGCTCAATTTTCTATGGACATGCACAAATTTTGAAATGTGAAGGCCCTTTGTAAACAGCAGACCTTTATACAATTTATTAGTTCCTGAGTTCTTGGCACACAGGTGTACGAAGTCTATTCTAGTCTTTTAACTACTGGACCCATAAAGACAGTCAGATGACTTATCATCTCATTCTTAAAGTTCTAAGTAAAATAACTCAAATCGAATTAAGTAGTTTAAAATAAATATATTTTTTTAATTGTCAGACTATCGGTTACACAACCGCATATAAAATTGATCCTGCTATTCAGTTCACTTTTGAACTTGAGACTTGCAATTCTCTTCCGTTTCTCGACATTCTGGTCACACGTAACACATCCAACTTCAGTACTACGGTTTACCGTAAACCTTCATCGGTTTGCCTTCCAACACACTTTAAATCATGTCATCCAACTAAACAAAAGTTAGCTTCATTTTATTCCTATGTTTTCCGTGCTCTTCAAGTTTGCTCCTCCAAACTAGCCCTTGATGAAGAACTAAATTATTTAAAAGCAATAGCTATTGACAGGGGCTTTTCACCCAACATTATTAATCAAGCAGTTAAAAAATTCTCATCTCAACACACTAAAAGGCACACTCTTGTTTTAGGAGATTATAAAAATTCTGTTGTCATTCCCTTCTTTCCATCAATTAGCTATAAAGTTGCACATATTTTGCAGAAATTTAACTTTCGGGTTGTTTATTCTCCCATCAATAAAATTCCGAGTTCCATACTCAAGGACCCCATTCCAGATATGAATTCCTGGGGTATTTATAGGATTCCTTGCCAGTGTGGTTTAATTTACATTGGCCAAACTAAGAGAGCCTTTAAATTTCGCGTCAAGAAACATGAGGCATATGTTAGAAAAAAGGAAACACAGAAGTCTTCTGTTGCTCAACATTGTTGGTCCGAAAATCACACTTTCAATTTTTCTGCTGCCAAAATTATTCAAAAAACATCTTCCATTGGAAAACTGGATTTTCTAGAGGCTTTTCACATTCATAAAAATCTTTCTGTTCTAGTTAACGATCCTAATTCCAATCCAAATTTGCCTTCGGCCTTTAAAGAATATATGTTTTAGTTTTGGTTTTACCAACAGATGGCGCCACTAGCTTATTCTTGTCCAGGCTTTCTTATCTTATCTAATCATTATTTCCTATCTTGTTCATTTGCGATTTTGCAGCTGAGGTCGGTGGTTCGGTAAAACCATCGAAACTAGTCCTGTGAAAATTTTGTAAATATAACGCTGATTTTTGTTGTTTGACTTCTGAATTAGTATTTCTTCATCAGTTTAGTTGACCAGTTTATCCACGTATGAAGTTCATTTTATCGCTATTCAGAAGTTGTATTTATTTAAATACTTCTTTAGCCATATAATACTGGAAAAAACTTCTTTTACAATAGCAAGAGAAATGAATGAAACTATTAATATTTTTAACATAATGTAAACATTCGGGAAAGAAAATTTGTATCTTTGTATAGCCTAGAACAGTATCCCTAGCAATTTTAGAGATATTCTTTTAACGATTATGTGTTTTATCGCCATAATGAATACTCATTATGAACTGCTGTACACTGAGTAGTACAATTATTCTCAAAATATAACTGATTCCAGTTATGAAAAATTATTCTTGATATAAAATTCGAGAAGTATATATTGCAATGGCACAACTGTTCCTTACAAAAAACTGGAGGAATTCTTTAATCTATAATTTTTAATTGGTTTATTTAATTTTTCTACCTTTGGAAAGTCAGGCTTCATTGCTCTCCCCTTAAATATGACTTTAGGTACAGAATTTTATGAATTTTCAAGATTATTGCTGAAATCCTGTGTGAAAGTATCCCTCTCTAGACAGACGTTTTTATGCGCTTTCCCATAATAAAAAAAATTTACCAACTATCATGTTCATACCACACTTTGATTACGTTTTGCAATAAAGCATAGAATCATACACTTGGGGAAACACACTAAAGGTTCCAGTTTCCTTACCCCCTTATGCCAGACTAGTAATGCCTAATTTTAACAAACAGATAATACCACATCAGATTATACAGAAGAAACACACACAGGCAGTAAACTAGCAATACCACGAACTGTAGGTTTTTTGACTATTTTACATTTCCAAAAAAATGTGTTAGAAGCTACTCAAATATGATAGCAAAATGTATGATTATTTAACACTGACCAACTGCAGTTATGAATAATTACATATTCGTTCTTGGCACGGGGAAGGGTAAAGCAAAAAAAAAAAAAAAAAAAAAAAAAAAAAAAAAAAATTTTCTATGCAAATGTGTCAGTGTAGAATTTATCAAGCTTATATTTTCGTAGATTTCAAAATTGATACAAATCTAAGGTTACTTTTTTGCTTATTTTAAAATATCTGTTTGCATCAATTCTCAAAATACCCATACAGTGAAATCTCCATAATACACCTAGTTTCTGAAGTAAGGAAAGCGCTTATTTTGCAAGGCTGTTTTTTCCAGGATTATTTAAATTTTAATTATTTATTTTATTTAAATTTTAATACTATTTATATTATTAGTATCAAATTGTTTATAAATTTTGTTTAAATTTAAATAATTAAATTTTAATTTTTATAAATAAAGGCTATGGGAAAACTTTTAAAATTTAGATTAACATTTAATAAAAAGGCAGAGAGGAAGTACTTCTCTACATGCTAAACACTTTATTCTAAGCTTAATTAATGCTTTTTAAGTAAACTATGCTATTTACTGTTTAACTGTTTGCTTAAGTTTTTAACTCGCATAATTCATTTCTTTTAAATATTTTTTTTTCTAGTATTTCATATTATATTACCAAGAAGTTAGATGGCAGCTGTAACTGTTACGACGAAAACAGTTTTTGAGGGGCGGCACATTTAGAAGCCCCCACATTTAGTTCACTCTTATATCTTCAATAAAGAATTCATTTCCGCTGTATATTCACGAGATTTTTTATCTCAATTACGAACTCTGTCACGTTAGGTTAGAAAAGATATGACATTTTCGTACGTGTTCTACACAGGATGTGGTTTTATAACGCGGATGCCTGCTGACAAGTGTTTCTAACACCTGAGTCTTCAGCTGTATATTCATAAATTCAACCCTTTTTATATCACTAAGCAATTACTGAAAAAAAATTCTCTCCCTCTTATTTTTCTTTGGCGAAGGGAAGAGTCCGCATCATGTAATTTTCACATCAAGAACTAAACGTCAATCAAAAAAAAGAGCTCCAATAAATCTTCTCGGAAAAATAGTAATCTATTATCATACAGTTGAAAAACAAATTGCTTTTAAATAACCAGTTTTGTTTTCCAAGGAACCAGCGCTGCAGACATATAAATTATGTGAAATGGCACATGAACGGCAAGACTAATGTTTTTGCAAATAGTTTTTTCTTTTTACAGGAAGGGAAAAAGTGTTTAATAAAGAGAATGTAAACAAAAGAAACAAATAATATCCTATCTCGTGCATATTATAGTCATGTGAACCTCGCTTGGAAGCACTTTCCTAGCAAATGAAGAAAACTTCTCCTTGTTTAAAGGCTGGGAGGGGAGGGGAGGAGTTAATGTAGTAGGGAGGAGCATAATGTAATACATGGCAATTCAATAAAATCCATTAAGGTTTGAGAGGTTTATAATCAGACTGCAATGCAGAAGTGATCAAGAAGGAGCTTATAGAGAAATAAATAATATTTTCACAGATTAATCTGTCTTCAATATAATTAAAAAAATTATTTTAGGTTGAATATCTGAATTAATAATGTTCCAACACCAATTGACAAACTCTTTGTTATCTTAAATTTTCTCAAGAATAATTTCAGTGAACTTGCCAGTGGAAATTAATGTTTTGTTCATAATTTTTATTTATTTTTTGACTTATTGCTGTATGTGTATATATTTGGTAATTGCATTTTTGTGTCTATTGTATTAATTAGCATTTTGCCCGAAAGTCTTTTACTTCCTTCTTATCAGTATGTGCCTTAGGCATTGTTTCAACTAGCCCGACAGCTTGCTTACCAGGTGTTTTCCAACATTTTCTGTCTATGTTTTGCGCAGACTAGGGTGACAAGTTTAATCATGAATTAATATGACTGTTAACAACTTCTTCTGTGAACTACTTTCTTTTAACATATTCGCAAATATTAACATTTTGACGGATGTATGCTTTGTTTAGCTAGACACACCTGTGATGTGTTACTTGATCAACCACTGCTGACCAGTAAATCAGACGGCTGTCATTTGTTCATCTGACTGCGCATGCTTCGGCTTTTAAATTACTTCTTTACCATACAGCAGAGTTTGTTAAACTTTTTTTAGTCATGACCCTCTTCATTGCTGAGATTTTTTCGTGACCCCCAGGACCCCATAATATTTACAAAAAATTTGTGGGGCTCCATAAGTATTGCGCAAATCCGACACACGCAGGTGGGAAACTGTCAACGTTTTCACTTGTACTGTAATATATGATTGCAGTTTTAGGTCATTAACTTTAATTTATAATTTTAAGACATAGAACAATGTGAAAATTTTAAATAAGTAACAGACAAAATGAGAGCATCACGTGCAAAGCAAGGAAAATGAGCATTTATATTATAAAAAGAATGTGTCAAAACATTTTCATTTTCACTTTATCTGCATTGTCTTATCTTTATCTATTTTCAGATACATTGTGTAAAAAAATTTGGTAATTGTAAAATTATTATAATAAGATAAAGAAATTTCAAAACTGCTAAAATTTTTGGCGACTCCCTGCTGTAGGACCCACGACCCCCAAGGGGGTCATGACTCACAATTTAAAAAACCCTGCCATACAATATAGCATTACACCAGCTGCACTCTGTTGTATCACTCTTTGATGGTACAGCTCTTCTTAGCTTTAATTTTACGCCAAGGAAGAGGAACTGATTTGGAAAACTTGCATTAACTATGAAGTTTTTCAAATATGTGTTTGTTGCAGTATTTGGAATGGGATGTTCAACTTAATATGCATCGACATGATCAGGATTGTCCATATCCTATCCTCCATGCATAATTTAAATATGAGACAGTTTTCTTTAGAAAGTACTCCACAGAAAGGCTCTTTGCCTAAGACATTTGCCATGAAGATATCCACCAAAGCATTTCTTTCTAAATTTTCTAATTTTTCCTGGCCCACTGGCAGCCAAATGGATAACATTGTTGAATACTGGTTGTTCAACCACAGCTCAAATCTCGGCGAATATGCTGGCTGCTACTCCATGAAGACATCCCTTCCTTTAAGCAGCAAGCCCTTGAGTGGTTTGCCTCAATCAATAAACTAAGCAACAACTTCTCCAGTACTGCAGTGGTCATTACTATATTTCAGAACTTTGCACTTGTTATCATTCTTAGTACTTTTTTTTCTTCTGCACAGCAAATGTGCGACTACTTTAATGTATATCTATATAATTACATACAATATTTTCTACTGGTATCAGTTACCACATAGAACCTTTCTATTACAACATATATATTAGTATCAAATAAAACCTTTGCACATGATATATATCGCATATAATGCTTTGTGGCATATTCTCTAACTGTTTGGTATGTTCTCTGTGAAGTAACCATTTGCACAATTTGTTACTATAGCATTCCACACTATTTGCCTATACTTTATATATGTTCCCCTTTTTCTAAATTAGAATGTCTGTGATTACTGCTATATATGTCAGTATATTTTTGTACTTTCTGTACACTTTTCTCTCTCTCTCTCTCTATATATATTTTTAAAAATAATTACCATCTGACCCAGTAGACCGGCTGCCTCGCTGTCGGTGGAAAGAAAGTACTTTTGTTAAGATTTGGAACATGGCAGATAGCCCCAATTTGTTTAATTTAATATTTTGTTAATTACTGTTTTGTTTGATTGATCCAATGTAAATACACATTTCCTATTAACAGTATTACATTTTCTTTCCTTATATGCCTTTCAATAGTATAACTGCTATGTTAAGAAAGATTTCTGTAAGTGGAATCTTAATTAAGAATACAAGATACCTTTCTCACTCAAAAGTTGTACTTCTGAAGTTTCACTAAACTAAATATTGCATTAGAATTATTTGTCACATTGCTTACATGCTATGGCTTATTAATAATTGGTCCACCAGAGGTCATGTGATAAGAGTACTGAACACTGACAGTTTGAACAAGGCTCAAATTCTGGTAAATTCTCAAACTCTGGGTTGGCTGCATAGGCATTTTTGTGATAAAGAGCCCTCCTATGCTTCACCATAATCAACTCAATAAACACAGTTACTAACTAAGACACAATAACACACCGAATAAATACTGATTCAGAAGTCAAACAACAAAAATCAGCGTTAATTCACAAAATTTTCACAGGACTAGTTTCGATGGCTTTACCGAACCATCATCTTCAGCTGCAAAACCGCAAATGAACAAGATAGGAAATAATGTTTAGATAAGATAACAAAGCCTGGACAAGAATAAGCAAGTGGCGCCATCTGTTGGCGAAACCAGAACTAAAACATAATTTCTCTAAAAGCCGAAGGCAAATTTGGATTGGAATTAGGATCGTTAACTAGAACAGAAAGATTTTTATGAATGTGAAATGCCTCTAGAAAATCCAGTTCTCCAATGGAAGATGTTTTTTGAATAATTTTGGCAGCAGAAAAATTGAAAGTGTGATTTTCGGACCAACAATGTTGAGCAACAGAAGACTTCTGTGTTTCCTTTTTTCTAACATATGCCTCATGTTCTTTGACGCGAAATTTTAAGGCTCTCTTAGTTTGGCCAATGTAAATTAAACCGCACTGGCAAGGAATCCTATAAATACCCCAGGAATTCATATCCGGAATGGGGTCCTTGAGTATAGAAGTTGGAATTTTATTGATGGGAGAGTAAACAACCCGAAAGCTAATTTTCTGCAAAATATGTGCAACTTTATAGCTAATTGATGGAAAGAAGGAATGACAACAGAATTTTTATAATCTCCTAAAATAAGTGTGTGGCTTTTAGTGTGTTGAGATGAGAATTTTTTAACTGCTTGATTAATAATGTTGGGTGAAAAGCCCCTGTCAATAGCTATTGCTTTTAAATAATTTAGTTCTTCATCAAGGGCTAGTTTGGAGGAGCAAACTTGAAGAGCACGGAAAACATAGGAATAAAATGAAGCTAACTTTTGTTTAGTCGGATGACATGATTTAAAGTGTGGTGGAAGGCAAACCGATGAAGGTTTACGGTAAACTGTAGTACTGAAGTTGGATGTGTTACGTGTGACCAGAATGTCGAGAAACGGAAGAGAATTGCAAGTCTCAAGTTCAAAAGTGAACTGAATAGCAGGATCAATAGAATTCATTGTTGAAAGAACTCTATTTAAATCATCTTTATTACCTTCAAACAGGGTAAAAGTATCGTCTACGTAGTGGAACCATGCCGGGAAGTTTAAAGTTTCAAACAATTTTGATTCATAATAATGCATGTAGATATCAGCCAGGATGGGACTGAGGGGGCTTCCCATGGCTAATCCCTCAGTTTGCTTGTAATATTTATTTTGGAAAACAAAATGTGTTTGTTTCAAACAGAGTTGAGTGAGAGAAATTAGCTCATCAATTTCGATGCAAGAGAAATGAAATTCGCGAAGTCTGGTTTCTAGACATCTTAATGCACCCTCCACTGGGACATTGGTGAATAATGATTTTACATCAAAAGAAACCATGAGTAAATTACGAGGAGAAATGTTTTTAACCTTTTTTACAAACTCTATTGAATTTTTTATGGTGTAAATGTTATTGTCTAATAGAGTGGAAAATCTAGAAACTAAATATTTAGCTAATGGATACGAGGCAGTACCTAAATTTGATACAAAAGGGCGGAAAGGAATACCACTTTTATGAATTTTGGGAAGAGCATATAATCTGGCACAATTCGCAACAGATGGGATAACTTAAAACATTCGCTTATCCCATCTGTTGCGAATTTCTCGACATTCTGGTCACACGTAACACATCCAACTTCAGTACTACAGTTTACTGTAAACCTTCATCGGTTTGCCTTCCACCACACTTTAAATCATGTCATCCGACTAAACAAAAGTTAGCTTCATTTTATTCCTATGTTTTCCGTGCTCTTCAAGTTTGCTCCTCCAAACTAGCCCTTGATGAAGAACTAAATTATTTAAAAGCAATAGCTATTGACAGGGGCTTTTCACCCAACATTATTAATCAAGCAGTTAAAAAATTCTCATCTCAACACACTAAAAGCCACACTCTTATTTTAGGAGATTATAAAAATTCTGTTGTCATTCCCTTCTTTCCATCAATTAGCTATAAAGTTGCACATATTTTGCAGAAATTTAACTTTCGGGTTGTTTATTCTCCCATCAATAAAATTCCAACTTCTATACTCAAGGACCCCATTCCGGATATGAATTCCTGGGGTATTTATAGGATTCCTTGCCAGTGCGGTTTAATTTACATTGGCCAAACTAAGAGAGCCTTAAAATTTCGCGTCAAAGAACATGAGGCATATGTTAGAAAAAAGGAAACACAGAAGTCTTCTGTTGCTCAACATTGTTGGTCCGAAAATCACACTTTCAATTTTTTCTGCTGCCAAAATTATTCAAAAAACATCTTCCATTGGAGAACTGGATTTTCTAGAGGCATTTCACATTCATAAAAATCTTTCTGTTCTAGTTAACGATCCTAATTCCAATCCAAATTTGCCTTCGGCTTTTAGAGAAATTATGTTTTAGTTCTGGTTTCGCCAATAGATGGCGCCACTTGCTTATTCTTGTCCAGGCTTTGTTATCTTATCTAAACATTATTTCCTATCTTGTTCATTTGCGGTTTTGCAGCTGAAGATGATGGTTCGCTAAAACCATCGAAACTAGTCCTGTGAAAATTTTGTGAATTAACGCTGATTTTTGCTGTTTGACTTCTGAAACAGTTACTAACTGTTAAAAATTTACTACATAACTAATGATCTGATTAATCATGTTGTGTAAATGATTTTTTTAATTGCATAAGAAACTTTTTACTATTACTATTTTAAATTTACTTTTACTTTTTAGCTTATTTATTTACTTTTACTATTTATTATTCTAGGAAACTGTTATCTACTTTCAGATTTTTGCCACTGGAACTAAAATGGAAGCAATTTGGCAATCATAATCAAATGAACTATGCAGAAATTTCTAAAACAGTAGTACCAAAAACAGGTTACAGAAGAAATGAAATTGAATTTTGGATTCTTCTATTACCAGATTTAGATGATATTCAAAATTTACATGCTGAAATTCCACAAGAAGACACTTCTGCTGAAAAAATAACATCCAGGGCATGGAGTGCAGTAGGTCTTGTAATGCTTTTTGGTGTTCTTTGTGTCTCATTAGTTGGAGTAGTTGTTATCACGAGAAGCAGAATAGCACAGTCTTCTATACTACCAATATCTTCACGCAAAGATGATATTAAATACAGCAGCATTTGATAATAATGCATAAATAAATTATAGAACTAGTTACACTTAAATTGAAGATGAATATTGGAGTTTAAGACGAGTGTAATTACAGAGCACTTTAACTGTACAAGCTTCTGTTCAACTACATTTGTAGAAAGGATGTTATAGCAATAAAAGGGGGGAATGTTTTTAAAGCAATACAAGTACAGATAAAAAACAAACCGATTTATTTCTACTCTGTACATTTCATACATTACCTTGTCCCCACCAGCAGCCAAGTGCTGCCTGTTCATCCTAGGTTTACATCTAGGGAAGTGGGCTGGCTGCAGCTCTGTTTTTCTTATGCACAAGGTAAGTACAAGACAGTTTTCCTTAAAAATCCTCAAGAAAGGCATCTCTCCCCTTAGGCAGATAGCTCTAATAGGCTTTGTCACATTCCAATAAACAAGCCAAAATTTGAGTCTTACAAAGCAAATAAAGTCCACAATTTATAGTGTAAATTATATTTAAATTGCTTAAAGTCCATGAAAATAAGAAAAAAACTGAATAATATTTTTTAATTATCTTAGTCTAACTATGCAGATGTTTATTTTAAGGGAAAGATGTAATATAAAAAGAAACTGACAGCATCAACATTTTGAAAAAATAAATATATTTTAAAATATATTACATATCAGCCAAGGTAGCACAAGATAATGTTCCAGTTTTAAAATAATTTAAAAATAAAATACTCATGGCATGATAAGAATACATTAACAAGGTCTCTTTGCCTCAACAAAGTACTTCATAATTTTTTCATGACTAACTGAAAAGCATGAAAGGCAATAAAATTGAAGTTCAATCTCTTTTCCAAGTGGCATCTTTTAACAGTAATTTTAGTTTTCAGAACCTCATTTGTTAAAAAACATCTATCATCAACTGAATTTTGGAGCTTTTTAGTGCTTTAGACTGCACACACAAAATCTGATTTGTCTGATTTATCAGTATGCCATTTCTCTACAACTCAAATGATATTTGTTAATGTCCAAAATTTTCTAAAATGCAGTTTTAATTATAAATTCCATTTCCTCCTAAGTTTCTCAACTTGTTCGTCTTTCCCAATATGCCTAAAATATAAAAGAAAACAAAAACAGCACAGATAACTATAACAAAATAGTCTTTCATAAAATAAAGTACACTAAAAGTACCATTATCCTAAAAGCTTTTTTACCAAGCATATTTTCTTAGTCTAAGGCCAATCCCTAGTGATCAATATGGCATTTAATGGTTAAGTAAGGAATTTTTTAATCAAATAATTCAAAATACTGTCCATTACGTCTTAAAGTTTTACTTTCTCGATAACAGCTCTTAGAATTACTATTATAAAACTAAGTATATCTTCTATTATGGATTTATAGATTATTGCATTTTTTAATACCAGAAATTGCTTTAAAATTTCTAATTACTGATCATTCACATTTTCTAGGTATGTCATAAATATTAACAATGAATATAAAATGCAGCAAAAACAAAAATAATCTGCATCTTGCAAAATAAAGATACTGTATTGCAAAACAATACACAGATAAGCAGGCACCAGAAATTACTTAAAAATTTTTAATTACTGATCATTCACATTTTCTAGGTACGTCATAAATATTAACAATGAACATAAAATGTAGCAAAAATAAAATTAATATGAGTCTTACAAAATATAGATAATATACTGCAAAACAATGCACAGATAAACGGATACCAGATCTGATCAACATTATATGAATAAAACACACAGTTTGAAAACTAGTGATTGTTTTTGTTAAAAACTGCTGTAAATTTAAGCCCCAAGAGAAATTTGAAATAAAAATTTCATTGTCTGTAAGCTACTAAGAAATTCTTTTATTTTTTAAAGTTCTTCATATGTATAACAGGATAATTAAATCCTTTGAAATAATTTTTAAGAAAAAATAAGGACATGGTCTAATTATTATCTAATAAAATATATGCTCATTTTGTTCATTGATATGTTCATTTCATCTAATAAAATATATGTTCATCATTTCTTTTACCCAGGCATAAAATTATCTTGCAGTTTGCATGTTATTTTGCTCGTTAATCTTTTTTTTTTTCTTTTTAATTTTTTTTTATTTGCTTTAAAGACGTAAAAATCACTTGTATGATACAATGCTTTTAAAAAAAAGCCAACATTTCAGTAAATTATTATATAAAGTAAGATAAAAACAAAATTTAATGAGTGATTCTAAAAAAAAAAAGTTGCTCAGGGAGTTAAATCAAAAGAAAACAGTAAAAGATAACACATTTAAAACAAAATAAACCCCACCTTTCTCCATAATGACTATGCTAGTAGTAAGTCACTGTGATGAAAGAACGTCTGCAAACAGTGATACTAATTTCCTTATAGTAAATGAACCTTATCATGCATATTTCATTTTAAGACTAATATATACAGTGGATGGACAAAAATATGGAAACACCTTGTGAAATGCATGTTTGAAAAGAAAGATTGATTTTAATGAAATATGTAGGTGGCGCTGGCGTTTTTGACTACTGACGCCACCTATACAACTTCGTAAATGTGTTAAACAGATCAGTTGTTGTCGGAGTACTGTTATGTGAGGTTGTCATTGCATTATGTCAGAGTTAAAAGACTTCGAACGTGGGCAAATTGTTGGAGCACGTATGGTAGGTGCTTCCCTAAGCAAGGTAGTGTTTCAAGAGGTATTGTATCGAAGATTTATTCCGCATATTTGAAAAGCGGAAAAACATCATCTGCTAAATCACAGCGCGGACGAAAGTGTGTCCTGAGTGATCGTGACAGACGATCATTAAGGGCAATTGTGACGAAAAATAAGAAGACCACAGCTGCAAAAGTTACTGCTGAAATGAATGTTGTGTTACCGAACCCTGTGAGTACCAAAACAATTAGAAGGGAGCTTCATAAACAGGGAATTGCTGGCCGTGCTGCAATTGAGAAGCCATTCATCAGTGATGCTAATGCCCGTAACAGGAAAAGGTGGTGTTTAAGTCATAAAGCCTGGACTATAGAGCAGTGGAAGCGAGTAATATGGTCTGATGAGTTTTCTTTCACATTGTTTCCCACTTCTGGCCGAGTTTACGTCTGGAGAACGCCATCTCAAGCCTATAATACAGACTGCTTGTTGCCAAGAGTAAAACATGGCGGGGGTTCTGTTATGGTTTGGGCAGCCATATCGTGGTTCTCTGCTAGCCCCATGATAACTGTGTCAGGGCACATGACTGCCAAGACTATGTGAACATTTTGGACGATCAAGTTCATCCCATGGTACAAACTTTGTTTCCCGATGGTGATGGTGTCTTCCAAGACGACAAAGCCCCTGTTCACACAGCTCACACTGTCCAGGACTGGTTTTCTGAGCACGAGGATGAGTTGTCCCATCTCCCCTGGCCACCACAGTCACCAGACCTGAATATTATCGAACTTTTGTGGTCTACATTGGAACGGAAAGTGCGTTCTCGTTATCCACCGCCAACATCGTTATCTGAACTTGCCACTCTTTTGCAGGAAGAATGGTATAATATTCCCTTGGCACACATACAGGAACTGTATTTATCCATTCCGAGAAGACTGCAAGCTGTTTTGGATGCCAACGGGTTTCCTACACCATATTAAGCAAAGAAACATGTTTTTTTAAAGGTGTCTCCATATTTTTGTCCAACCCCTGTAGTTCCTAATATAACTCTGAGTTTTTATGTAACTCTCAAACACAAAAGAAGTGTTAACTTATTGTCAACAGTTCATCAATAAAATTAGTTTTCACTGTAAAATTATGTAAACATCCATCAGTACAAAGTCAAAATCTTCACAATGAATTTTAATAATAATATTTTAAAAATACAGCTTTAAAATTATTGTAGCATTTTAAAACAGATATAATAATTTAATAAATGGTTTAGTGTAAAAATCATAATTATTACTCACAAAGCATCCTTTCGAGTATCATTATACTGTTCACTAATTCGTTTACTTCTTTGATCTACTTTATGTAATGTGTAACTAGTGGCATAACTAGAAGGAAACAAAGAGTATTTACATATATGTACAAAAATTTACCTTAATACAAACATAAAACTATAAGGCAACTAAGTATAAATCACTGTGATGAAAGACATCTGAGTATAAAATTAATATTCAGCTGATGCTTTTAAAATTTTATTAAATACAATAAATTGATAATTTAAAATAGTAAACCTATTCAAACAGATTTTAATGATTTAATAGAATACACTAATGTTTATGAAAAATGCAACACCATGAAGGAACTGTTGGAAATGAATGAAATTTATTCCACATATTATTGACAGTGATATATATAAAGGATCAAATTTACAAGATAAAAAAGAAAAACGAATGTAAATAAGTACTTTGTGTGTCCGCAATACTGTGCGATGAGAGCCTGTACATGTCATGTCATTGAATCATACAGGTTCTGAATGTAATCCTGGGGAATGGCATTCCATATGGCTTCGACACCAAAGCTCAGTCTTAGTGTGTGCCCCACCACCTACACGAGTTGTCAACCAATGAAATATTAGACATTCTCAATACACAACATATCTGGGGAATAAGCAGGCCACGGAAGAAGGGAAACCTGCTGTGGCCCTAAAGATGGCTTGTGCAGTCTCAGAAACATGTGCATGAGCATTAAATTGCTGAAATACAGTGCCCAGAATGCGTGGAAGAATGAGGAAGGCCTCTGTCTCCAGAACTTTCCTTATGTAGTGATCACTGTTGAGGTTGCCCACAATCTGCACAAGATGGAATCAACAATTATACCTAATACCTTCCCACACCATGACACCAGCCATTTGTGTGGCATGATGCTGGATAACACACTGTGGGAGCAGACATTCCCTTCTGTAACATCTGACATATAATCCTCCATAACTGTCCTCCAGATTGCAGCAAGATTCATTGGAGAAAACAATTTGTTGCCATATGGCACGCCAAGCACTGTGTTGCCATATTCATGGAAGTTTGAGGCATCTGTGATTCAGCGACAGGGGAATCTTGCATAGAGGAACCCTAGCACACAGTTCATGCTGCAGCAGACAGCGATGAGCCATGGAGCTAGACAGCACAACACCCGTAGCCATGCTCTAACGTTGTGGTAACATACAAGAGCATGCTGTATGATCCGTCACAACCATGCTGATAAAGTGTCTGTTGTCCCATGCCACTGCATGCCTTACTGCCAGGATTTTGCCTTGTTTGGTTCTCTTCTGTCCATTTCTTCTAAACACGCATCCCTGTTGTGGCATTATGTTGTAGTGCATGCTGCGACTGGTCGATATGAAAGTCCACCTTCTCGCATACCAATGATATGGCCTCATTCGATATCCATTAGTTGTTGGTATGGCACCCTCCACTGTTGACAAGGCACATTGATCACTAATAACTCACTGTAGAGACAGGATGATAAAAAGATTTCAATGCAACTTTACAGTCCTTTAAATACATGGAACAAGCACGTGGTTCTCATTTTATGCATCCACAATCACTTTGTAATTCTAATCATTTGCATGTCTTACCTCACTTAACATTTCCTGTAAGTTTGGTTCAGTTTTCATAATTCCTTCATGATGTTGCAATTTTAAAAAACATTAGTGTATATTCAATAAAAATTTTAAAAACTTCATTCTTACTTACCTGTAAGCAAAGTAATATAAGCTTAAGCCAATAATTACAAGTACAAAACAGCCCATTACAATCCAGATGTTTTTTATACGATAAGTAATGTTTGCCGGGTATTTTTTTTTAGATCGATAGATATATTCCTTGTACTCTTCCCTCTCATAATAAGGCCGTTCATGATCCCATGTACCTTGTGCTTGTTTACTGAAATGTAAAAAAACTTTCAAAATACCCAGAAATAAATTACAAAGAAAGAAAACTGGAATTTTAAAAGCAATAAAACAGGTATTTGACATTACTTTTATAATTCTTATCATTAATGTTTAACATGATTAACAAAAAAAGCTTATGAACAGATTTTAAATCCGAAACAATGAGATCAAACTTAATTTATATGATTCTACAAATCATCCTGAGATTTTTTGTTTACACCTGACTTTTATTATTAGGAGATTTTTGTTGTTGTTGTAATAAGGTAATGAGGTGTATAAGGTGAAGCAACAGTTTATGCTAGTTTTTAATAAGGCAAAGAAGACAGATGAATGCATTTTATTTTGAAACTACAGCGTCAGATACATTATCCTAAAAATATGAATCAGAAAAGGTTTTTGTATGATACATTTTTTGTCAACATTCCCTAGAAGAGTAAAGAATTTTCCAGTAGAATTTATTTTGAAGTCAAATGTGATACCATGATATGAAAATGCATATTATTATTAACATATTGTGCACCAATGGCCACGTGACTACAACCACAAAATAATTAGCATTTTGACTAGAGTTCTATTCCTAGAAGAAAAGAAAGAAAAGGTTGGAAGAAATAAAAAAGGGATTAGCTGAATAAGATTTTTTTCATGTGTAACATAAATAAGATCCATTTTTTTCCCAGAAAGTCTTTCTTTCCAGATTACTTTGCCATATTTATGCATTTTAGTTCAGTTAAATAATCAAAATTTGGATAATTTTGAGCCTCAATGAAGCTCAAGTTTTTTCAGTTTTCAAGATTAATTAACACTGATGCCCGGGAACTGCCGACCTTTTGTGATTTTATATATATCAAAAGACTCAGAACTTGGGCTTTCACACAGTGCATTTGTTACTTTCTGTGATAAATTTTTATTTCCCATCTGACTTGATTGTCACTTAAGATCATACACACAAAGGTTAAAAAAACTAAGGCTAGTATCAAACATAAAAAATATTTTGAAAATCTAGAATAGATTATCTATTACGGTGCCTTTAACATGGCAACACTAGAGAAAAGTATATATAGAAAAGCTTTAAAAAACTGTGTAAAACCGGCACAAGAGTTGCTTTAAACGACTGGTTGTCCCTAATAGATCTAATAGCAACATAAGAAATGTACAAAAATAACTTAGTCAATTTCCTTCCAAAAAGCATAACAAAATATTCTATTGAAAATGGAAGTTTAATTAAAGATTAAAATTAACAGTTACAGATTTTGAAGTCTATAATATGTATTTTCTTTTTCTTACTACTAAATGTGCACATAATAAAATTTAGATTAATTTAATTCATTTTTCTAAGCATTTTATAAATAGAACTCTGCCATTGCTTCTCTATACATTTCAGAAATGACAGCCAACTCACAGGTCTAGTTTCCACCAAAAGTGAAAAATATATCAAGCAATTGGAAAACAAAAAACTAGGCTTCCACATTTTTACAGTTGAATATATGATCATATACAGTACAAAGTCTTTAACTAGAGTCTTTAACTTTTAATCCAGACGTCCATAATCCGGAATGATCTATAATCTGGACCTCAAAGCTACAAACTTTCTACGCATATGTAAATGCATAATGCGTTTATGCATGCGTGCACAATACCTTTACGCATGCGCATTTAATGTATAATGGATGGTATAAGCTAGGCTAAAATTATCTATATCTATTTCAGTGAATGTTGCAGATTGCATTGTTCCTTAATCTTCTAATTGGATCCGGCTTATTATTTTTTGCAGACTGTTAGAGCAATTTTATAAAAAGTAAGCTTGAACTTTCGATTATGTCAAAAAGAGTTTCCAATTCTGGAGCTGCCAAAGGATCTACAAAGCGAAAGCATGTTTCAATGGCCATCAAACAAAAAGTGAAATTGCTACAAAAAATGGATAAAGGCATATCCTTTGTTTCTCTAACCATTCCGAAATCTGTTTATCAATTTCACGATGCTCTGCGGAAGGGGGGGGGATGTTGCGGCACGCAATGAACTAGAAGTTGATCTGTCAGCACTATCCTCATCTTCAGGGCAGATGTTTTAATTTTATTTGGCTTATAATTCCTTACTAAATGTAGTATTTGATCTCGATGTATTCCGTCTTTGATATGATTTAAATCAAATTCCTGATCATTATAAATATCACGAATACACATCAAATAAAATTTTGCATTTTTCTAATTCCGACTATGTGTAATGTATGCTTTACGCATGCGCGCGTTGAAAGAAATGTTTAATAAAGTAAACAAATAAATATTAAGCTTTTTTTTTTTTTTTTTTTTGTAAATTTGGATACCCTTTAGATCATAATTGCTCTTTATTTCATAAATTACGGTTTCATATTTTTAACTTTATGATTTCTGCATGCCATCTTACCAGACTTAAATTAATGATCTACAATTCGGAAAAACCCCTAATCCAGAATCGCCGAAGTCCCGATTAAAGACTTTGTAGTGTATTAACCCTTTCGTGGGCCATTTATTTCTCTTTTGAATTTCTCCCCTTTTTTTATGTTTTATTATCAACTAAACAATAGCATTTAAGGAAATATATTTTATTTTGCCAAATTTTTTGTTTACATTTAAATTCTAGGGGTGGGAAGTATACTTCCCACGGGACCTTTTATTGTCATAGAGAAAATTCAATTTAAAGGCGATTATTTGCCGTGAAAAGATGAGAAACATGATGCAATGCACAAGGGTACATCACATACTGCACACATATAGCGGGTCCTCTTTTCTTGGGCCTTTGTGCTACATTTCCTACATTGTCTATAGTTGGAAACCATCTTTGGCTTATGATTTCCCACATTGGCTAAGCGTATATCATCTGGCACTGCACACCTTTTTGCTTGGAAGCTAGCAGGACGGCCTTTCCTTTTTCGAGGAATATCCATCTATTAGTTGACGAGCTAATGCTATATGGTATGTTAGCTGGTCTAAACTTCTGTTTCTCTTGTTTACTTGCCACAGTATAAAATTATTTACGATGCCAAGATCAATAAGAAAATAAAAAATACGATGCCACCATTCTACAGATCTTTCTCCTATTTGGTATCTTTCTTTTCTTTGATCGAAGCAATTAACCCCTCCCATGATATCGTTATATACGGCAACAGCTTTAGAGCAAGGTACTTCTGTTTTAGTACCATCCTTTTGTGTACAATTTACAGATGTAATAATCGTTGAATTGTGTGCAGTAGTCAACAATGTAACAGCCTTTTTGTCCATCCACTTTATTGCAGCAACACCTTCCTTAGTTAGGAACATTGATTCCCCTCTTTGTAGTTTGTTATTAGCCTTCAGCATTGGTGGAAGATCCTTCCTTTGCAGCCTCACAGTCCCCACAGGAAACAGACCACTTATAAGTAGACTTTTTGCAAGCCTAAAAAATGTCAAATAATTATCATAGGCTATAAGATGACCTGTCTGTTTCACATCTTCCGTTAGTTTAGTTTGTTTTTCCTAAGCTCCATATTTTATCCTTATTATCAGAAGTTTCTTTTCCACAATAAATTTCAAATTTTTGAATATATCCAGTCTTAGAGTCTGCTAAACACCACACCTTGTAACCTCTTTTTATAGGCTTCATTGGCATATATTGCTTCAATGAAGTTCTCCCTTTGAAAGCTATCATACATTCATCTATTCATAATGTTGACAAAGGTTCGTAGACTTTAGGTATGGAATCATTGAGCTGTGAGAGGTTTGGTTTGACTTTATCGAGTTTATCATGCCCAAGTTGCCCACATGGATTTGTGCTGTTATCCTTTACATGTAAAGTCTCAGTTACTTTTTTGAACCTCTTTGAGATTATTATTCTTGCTACAGATTGAACATTGAGAATAGGATCTGCGCTCCAGTAGGTTTTCAGCTCAGACAATTGATGTATGCTCATTAGTATATGTATACCTACCCATGCTTTCAATTCTTCTGATGTGATTTCTTTCCAGTTCAGGATAATGTTTTTTGTGGTATGACCCAATCTCTTCCTTTTCTTAGGCTGCTTTGCATATGAGTTTCGTCAACAATATTCTGTAAAATTTCCTCGGTAAAAATCATGCCAAAATAATCCTTTTCTTTCTTAGTAGAATTGAATGATATTTTCAAATGTATTTTCAAAACTATTACAATTTTTCCAACATACCTATTGCATGTGGCTTTTATACACAATGCAATAGCATTTTCATCCATTATTTATTATTCAATATTAGATAGTTACTGCAGAAATATACAAAATAAGAGGTTATTATAATAAAACAGTGTTTTACTTACATTTGTTGCAGAATCGTATAGCAATGCAAATCAAAACAGGTGTCTCAGTGGAACAGATCTCACACAACGCGTTCAAACTTTCAAAACAAATGTGGTAATTCTGTTTTCAATAGATTGAACACAGATGGTAGCACAATACTGAAGTGGGAATAGTTCCCAACGTTATAATACCAAAGCCAATATATTACAGTGGGTTTTGCGCTTCCCACAGGTGTATTTCCCAGGATCATGTAGGTGGGAAGTAATCTTCCCACGGCTCACGAAAGGGTTAATGACAACTCAGTTTTTGCTGGAAGTTTAATTCGGGAATGCATATTTGTTAAGTTATATTTGTGTGAAATTTATAATTTTTAACTAACAAGATATGAAATAAAATAATATAAATGGCATTTAACAGTAAAATAGACTACATTTGGTTAAGAAAAAAGAAAAATAAGAGATTACTTGAGAAAAGATATCTTTCATGTTTTTTTGAAATATTTCAAATGACTTTAAATTTACTGTAATAGTCAATAAAATTTTTACAGTCAAGAAGCAAAGACAAATTGTATATCATCACTAAAGTTGGTTAACATAATCAGAGACTAACATTTTTCATGGCAATATACCTCAAGTGTTAATACAATTTTTACACTCTGAACAACTAGGCAGTCCCCCCGCCTTAATACAAGTATTCATCATTTAACCCATTAGCCGCTGGTGTTTTGTTGAATCAACGGTCAAATGTGTATATAATATAACTACCTAAGATATTTTATACCAGCAGATGATTTTGTGTAGGCAATATTATGAAGATTATTTCTGTAAAAAAATTTTTGCCTTCAACAATCATTTTGTTTATAACAATTAATCTCGTACTTTAAAAGCAAACTTTTCAACCGTGTATTTTTGCCGAAACTATTTAATGAAAGAATCGCCATCTTTATGAGTGATCTGTTTTTAGTCAAGGTCACCGTTTACAGTCAAAAGTCGTTAGTTCGGACACTCATAATCTGAAATGATCTACAATCTGGACCTGGAAAGCTACAAACTTTCTGCGCATGTGTCGCGGCTGCGAATATTCGTGTGCACAAAATACGTTTACGAATGTGTGTTTAATGTATAGCGGACAGTATAAGCTAAGCTAAAATTATCTAATTCAGTTAATGTTGCAGATTGCGTTGTTCCTTAATCTTTGAATTGGATTCGGCTTATTATTTTTTGCAGACTGTTAGAGCAATTTTTTAAAAGTATGCTTGAACTTTCTATTATGTCAAATAGAATTTCTGATATATATTTACTAATATGTAAAGGATCCACAAAGCGAAAGTATGTTTCGAAGTCCATTAAACAAAAAGTAGAATTGCTGCAAAAAATGGATAAAGGTATATCCATTGTTTATCTAAACTTTAACGTTTGTTTATCTAAACTTTGTTTATCTTTAACACAGCGGCACACTATGAATTCGAAGTTGATCTGTCAGCACTATCCTTATCTTCAGGGCAGATGTTTTATTTTATTTGGCTTATAATTCCTTACTAAATGTAGTATTTCATCTCGATGTACTCCATCTTTGATATGATTTAAATCAAATTAATTAATTTAAATTCCTCATCATTATAATTCGCTTCCGATAGCGAAGAAAATGACAGAGGTTATTGAAAACGAAAAAATTTCGATTGACAAATTAGTCGGTATTCTCGACACAGCAATTATAGGACTTGAACAGCGGAACTTTGTAACTGAACAAGAAATTATGTCTGTTTATAGAATTAAAGAAAATATATTATCACATGAAAAACGAAGCAACTTAAACAACTTACATTGAAAGAATGTTTAATAAAGTAAACAAATAAATATTAAGCTTTTCTTTTTTTGTAAATTTTGATACCCTTTAGATCATAATTGTTCTTTATTTCATAAATTACGGTTTCATATTTTTAATTTTATAATTTCTGCATGCCATCTTACCAGATTTAAACTGATCTATAAGCCGGAAAAATCAATAATCCGGAATCGCGGAAGTCCCGACGAGTCCGGATTAACGACTTTTGACTGTATCAGAATATTACATCAATCAGATGTTTATATTTGTGTTGGGATGGAAGGGAAAACACGTGTTGCGCTGATGCAACGTCAGTGTGAAACGGGTAATCTCCTTTTTTGCTCATTCCTTTCGATGTTCTGGCTGCTTTAAAAATGCCTAGAACGAGGTATGTTACATTAGAAGAAGCCTTTCAAAGATGTTTTGATGAAGAAACAGATGATGATAATGTTAATAATGACCACAATGAAACTGATGTTGTTGTTTTCCCAGAAATTGCAGAAGCTAGTGAAGAAGAAGAAGGGAATGCCAATGTTTTAAATAATGATAATGATATTTAACAAATGATACTGCTGGGCAGGGGCGTAGCTAGAGGGGGGCAAGGGGGCATCTGTCCCCGGGCGCAGAATCCAACGGGCGCCAAACTGATGTTACGACATTTTAGAATTAAAGTTTTCCATCCTTGGCAAGCAGTAGGGGGTGCGAAATGTTCAGTTGTCCCTGGGCGCTGAAAACCCTAGCTATGACTCTGCTGGGGAAGTTGAAATTCACGTAAGAAGTTAGTTACGGCCTTCTAAAAATAGTGGTAGTCATACGAAAAAGTTTAAAAAGTAACCACACATCCGTAGTCTTATTCCGCTGATGTTGCACAAACCCAACACTCACTTTTTCCACATGTAAGAGCATATTTTATATTTTCAATGTAAATTTATGGTATAAGTGCTTAATTTAATATTTGTTATTATTTTCACGAGAAAAGAATCATTCCTTGTAGTTTTGGCAGTTAATGAGTTAAGCATGGAAAAAATTAATTAAAAAGAAAAAAAAATTCATATAATTCAGATATTTTATTCTTTTCTAGGATTATGCTTAAAAAATATCAAAATGCAAATTGTATTCTGTAACTTAACTTCCATTTGTTCTGGTTAATTTGAAAAAGCAAGATATAAAACTTCATGATAAAGAAACAATGTAAAGTTTCATTGAAAAGTAAAATTTCTTAGAAAACAGATAGAATCAGACTTACAAACAGATGGCTAGCTATTAGTGAACAAAGAGAATTACATTGATAGTTGTATGGGGGGGAACATGAACAATGTGTTGAAGTAAACTATGTGTTATAATAATGTATTATAAAGTAGCTTCTATCATAAGAAACTTGAATAAAATAATTTTTTTAACAATAAATAAAAATAAAATTTTGATTAGGAAAATGTTTAAGGCAATTATATTTTGATAATAAAGTAAAAAATTACTTAAACAAAAGAAATTCAAAATTTGGGTACTTTTCCGTTTCGACGGCGCAAATCTCGCCAAGCAGACTTTGCGGAATTTTTTATTTTGGAGGCATAAACATTTTAATATCATTTGAAATTTTGTATAAAGCCAATAAATTTGTAAAATAACATTAATTTTAGAATTTACTATGCTTTGATGGTTCAACATCCGGATTCGCCTGTTCCCATCACGTGACCCCAAGTTTTCTCATGTCACGTAAACTACGATACAAAAATCTAATTCTCTCAGTAACTATCTACATTAACTTCAAAACTTAATTTGGAATAAAAGTTTAAATGCAATAATTATTTGAATTCGTACTAATAACTTACTCAGAAGTTATGTAAAATCGCAGTGCTTTACTTCGCTACTGCAACCTCCTTAGAATTGATGAATTTAATCCTTGACTTTGCCTTTTCTATATTTTTGCCATCGGGGTGATTGCATCCTAATTGACTTAATTACCGCGAATGGCTTTAAGGCATAAAATTGAACTATCTGTTTAAAATTCTATGCAATTGTATGACAGTATTGAAAGAAACAATCAACTTTATCGCCTGCGCCAGCAAAACGGAAAAGTACCAAAATTTGTTATTAATAAATTTCTAGGCATTTCTTATTTATCACCTGATAAATTCTATACAGTCAAAAGTCGTTAATCCAGACTCAATTCCTAACATTAGACTTCATCAGGTTATGGGCCCAGCATGATATAACTGTGCGGGGAAATTTATGAGCAAAGTGGAGATAAACATTACCGGCAGTCCGTAAGCCTAACACGGCAGTTCTTAAGCCTTACGTGAGTTGGCAAATTAGTTCGCAAAAATGGAAGCTGCAAAGATATTGGTTCAGCCGTTATGCGGAAAAAGTGATTGGCCTATTTGGAAATATAGAATTAAGTTCGTATTAAATTATCACGAAAACGCTTTAGAAGTCGTGGAAGGAAAACTGAAGAAGCCAGAGGAGCCTGATCATGCGGCCGCCGAAGAGATTCGAAAGAGATTTAGAGATGATATGAAGGTTTTTAATAAAGCAAATAATTGCACTATGATGGTTCTTACGAACTCCATGACTAAAGACACTTTACAAAAGGTAATGAGATTTGACAGCGCAAGAGACATTTGGCTAGAACTTCACAAAGTATTCGAAGATTCGTCCGATAACCAACTTTATAACATATGTTTACAGTTCTTCAAATTCAGTTGGTCAAATGATGATATGGCAGCTCATTTCTCAAAATTGAAAAATCTATGGAATGAACTGAACAGTGGGCTTGAAAATAAGGAAGAAAACAGACTGCCAGAAATGCTGTTGATTTGTAAAATATTGGATACTCTTCCTCCCAGTTATCGTACTTTCAAATCGAGTTGGTTACTTCTTAGTGATGAAAAGAGAACTTTAGATGAATTAACCACACAATTGTGCACCCATGAAAGAGAATTAAGGAAAGATCCAAATTGTTTAGAAACTTTAGATCAGGAAGCATTGATAGCAAATCCGGAATTTAAGCGGAAATCATCTATTAACAAGAAAAACAATGGCAAGTGTAATTATTGCCACCAGAGAGGACATTGGGTCAGAACATGCAAGAAATGGATAGCTGATGGAAAACCGCCGAAACCCAGTCTACATATAGCGCTGAACAAGGGAAGTAAAAACAGTGTTGCTGCAAATATGACACTTCTAGCTGTAGATGATACAATATTTTCTGCAGAAACGAATTCTGATGATTGGTTTATTGATAATGGGGCCTCGAAGCATGTCGTCAATAACAGGCACTACTTTATAGACTTCAAAAGATTTAAGCTTCCTTATAGCATCACTGTGGCAAATGGAAAGTCATTACCAGCAATTGGAAAAGGCACCATCAAGATAATGACCATTGTAAATGGGATGAATCAAATCAAAAATCTTGAAAATGTCTGGTATGTTCCAGAAATATGTAAAAATCTATTTTCTGTGTTAGCATCTCAAGATAGAAATCAAAACAGTGTGTTTGAATCAACATTTAAGGACTGCTATTTAAAAATAGATGGTGAAATAGTTCTGCATGGAACAAGAAATGCTGGTGGGGGTCTCTTCAAAGCCGTGATGAAGACCTTAGTTCCTGAAACTCACATTGACATCAACATGACTGAGAATAATGAATCAACTCTCCAACTTTATCATGAACGATGGAGTCACCAAGATAAAAAGCATGTAAAGGCCATTGTAGAGAAAGAGTTGAATATTAAGATTAAGTCTGATATGAAATTATGTGAAGCTTGTGTATACGGAAAATCCCACCGTTTAAAGTTTGGAACCAGGAAAGCGGTTACAAAAGCTGGAGAATTGTTCTTGACAGATATTTGTGGGCCATTTGATCAGTCATTTAGGAAATACCGTTACTTTGCAATCTTCAAAGATGCCTACACCAAATTTCGATACTGTTTTTCTTAAAACACAAATCAGAAGTAAAGGATGTGCTTGAAAATTTCATAGCTCACGCTAAGAACTTAGGGCATACGGTTAAAGAAATGCTCAGTGACAATGGTGGAGAATTTGACAACCAAGCCGTTCGCAAGATCTTGAACAAGCATGGAATCTCCCAGAGGCTCACAGCTCCATATACACCAGAACAAAATGGCAGTGCTGAACGAGAGAACAGAACAGTCCTACAAATGGCCAGAACTCTCAAATACTCAAATGAGGAAGTGGACTTTCCAGCTTTCCTATGGGCAGAGTTAGTCAGTACTTCAATTTATATATTGAATAGGACAGGCAAGTCTTCAGTTCCTAATTCAAGCTCTTATGAATTATGGATGGGAAAGAAACCCAGAATAAAACACATGCGCATCATTGGATCGACTTGCTATACTCATATCCCAGTTCAGAAGAGGAGAAAGATGGACAAAAGGGCAACTAAAGGCTATCCTTGGGTATGATGGAGATGAAAAGTACCGCATTTACATCAAAGAAACCAGTACAGTAATCTGTTCCCAAGATGTCATATTTGAAGAGAAACCTTCCATGACTGGAAACAGTATAACATTGCACCCACAACAAGTTTCTGGAAGAAATTCATCTCAAGATGATGAAGTGGAAAATAAAGTAATAGACGAAGGCCCTCAACAGGAAAAGAAGAAGGTGGAGGATATACCAGAAAAGGAGACTCGACCCAGAAGACAAATTTCAGCGCCTAAGTGGACAAAGGATTATACCATGGAGAAAATTCAGAGATTTATGAAGAAAATCCTCCAGAAATAAATGGAATTACAAGTGGAATGCAGTGCAGCTGACAATTCGAGAAACAGAAATATGAAGGCTCAACACCCAAAAAAGCTTTCCAGAATGATCCTGAAACTTTAGAAGAGGCATTAACTAGTCCAGATGCAGAAAAATGGAAGTTAGCCATGGAAGAAGAGTTGGAAAATTTGAAACGAAATGAAACTTGGGACATAGTGCCTAGGCCAGAGGGAAGGAAAGTTGTGAAATATAAGTGGGTCTTCAAGAGAAAACTTAACAAAGATGGACAAGTGGAAAGATATAAAGCTCGTTTAGTTGGCTACACCCAAGTCGAAGGAATTGACTACAAAGAGACGTTTTCTCCTGTAATAAAAACAAAATCAATTAGAACTTTATTAGCATTCTCAGTTGAGCAAGACTGGCAGGTTCATCAACTTGATATTACTGCAGCCTATTTAAATGGAAGATTGAGTGAGACAATTTTCATGGAACAGCCACCCATGAGTCTGCATGAGAAAACACACAGAGAAGTTTGCTTGCTAAAGAGAAGCCTTTATGGACTTCATCAGTCTGGGAGAGAATGGGATATGTGCCTCAATGAAGTCTAACGTTAGGAATGGAGACAAATAAATAAGCAGAGATTCATCTAAATTAACATATATTGAAACACAAAATGGCACAAGTACAGTAAATTCTACATGCTAAAGTAAAACAGTGACAACAACTAAAAAAACGTTGCCAAGAGAAAAATATAAAAAGTGTGTTGCCACACATGTTGTAAAATACAAATGGGAAATATAATCACAAATAAAAGTTATTTGTAACAGTCGAGACTTCGGCGATTCCGGATTATCAGTTTTTCCGGATTATAGATCATCAGTTTAAATCTGGTAAGATAGCATGCAGAAATTATAAAATTAAAAATATGAAACCGTAATTTATGAAATAAAGAACAATTATGATCTAAAGGGTATCAAAATTTACAAAAAAAAAAAAAAAAAAAAAAAAAAAAAAGGCTTAATATTTATTTGTATACTTTATTAAACATTTCTTTCAATGTAAGTTGTTTAAGTTGCTTCATTTTATGTGATAATACTTTCTCTTTAATTCTATAAACAGACATAATTTTTTCTTCAGTTACAAAGTTCCGCTGTTCAAGTCCTATAATTGCTGTGTCGAGAATACCGACTAATTTGTCAATCAAAATTTTTTCGTTTTCAATAACCTCTGCGTCACTTTCTTCACTATCGGAAGGGAATTATAATGACGAGGAATTTGATTTAAATCATATCAAAGACGGAGTACATCGAGATGAAATACTACATTTAGTAAGGAATTATAAGCCAAATAAAATAAAAACATCTGCCCTGAAGATAACGATAGTGCTGACAGATCAACTTCCAATTCATTGTGCGCCGTGGCATTCCCCGCCACACACCTGCCGCAGAGGAGCGTGAAATTGATAAACAGATTTCGGAATGTTTAGAGAAATGAAGGATATGCCTTTATCCATTTTTTGCAGCAATTCCACTTTTTGTTTAATGGACTTCGAAACATACTTTCGCTTTGTAGATCCTTTACATATTAGTAAATATATATTGGAAATTCTATTTGACATAATCGAAAGTTCAAGCTTACTTTTAAAAAATTGCTCTAACAGTCTGCAAACAATAATAAGCCGGATCCAATTCAAAGATTAAGGAACAACGCAGTCTGCAAAATTAACTGAATTAAATAATTTTAGCTTAGCTTATACTGGCCATTATACATTAAACCCACATGCGTAAACGTATTATGCGCAAGCGCACACGCATATTCGCAGCCAAAAAGGTCTTATGCGCATGCGTCAATGTGACCCATGCGCAGAAAGTTTGTAGCTTTGAGGTCCAGATTATAGATCATTCTGGATTATAGGTGTCCAAATTAAGGACTTTTGACTGTATCAAATTTAGTCAACATAATTCAAAGCAATGAACAAAATGGTTTTATTCTTTATCTAAGAATTCAGAACAGAAAATAGTTTTCTCTATTTCACATTCTCACAACAATAAGAAATAATAAGGAATTTACACCCCCTTATCTTAGTCAGATCAGGCAATTAGATTACAGGAGAGAAGGTTCAGAAGACCTTCTAACATGGGTATTTTCTTTCCTTGTCAAAAAATTTTGCTGATCTAATGTGCACATTGTATGTCTATTATTTGACTTATTTTTATGATATGAAATGTTCATTAGATTTTTGCCATACTTTTGTTACTCCTTTACAGCAAAAGTTTCATAACAAATTTTATATGTGGCAGCATAGAGTAAACTTTCAGTTAAGCAAAAATTAAAGCTCACTGAAGCTACTGATTCTGTTTCTGAAGAAACTACTGATGAATGGATGGCCAAATTAAAGTTGGTTTTTACAAAATATTATGAATGAGATGTAGTGCCAACAGGACCACAGTACTTTTCTAAATAATTTCTGATAAAGAAAAATCACAAAAATAAGAGATCATGGTGGGAAAAATAAGAGCTGAAATATCATTTTGACATGAATAAAATAAAAGTTTGTAATGGTGGTAGTAATCAATCTACCACTTTTCATTACTTACTTTTTAGGTGGTGCCAATAAAATTGGTTGCTGTCATGATTATTTCTTTTATTACTCTCAGCATATACTACTAAACTCAAACAACTGAATCATACTGAAGAATTCTGAAGCTAAACATTCTATAAAACATGCTGAATACAATATAAAAAATGCTACCACAATTTCTTGCAGAAGCATGGTAAAGGTGTGTTCATAAATGTGATGATTATTTTTTGGCCATGTTGCATGACATTCATCATGTATATGGCTGAATGACTAAAAATAGCCCTTTTAAGGGTCACTCCTGCTTTTGTTCTGTGAAACTGGAAAGAATTTAAACTGAATGGAACTAAAACATTTTACTTAAAAATAGCACTTCAGTAGCACCATCTAAGAAATATATAACTAAAAGTAGTAAGTAGATCACATGCTACTTCATTATTGATTTATCTAAAACATATAACAGATTGGAAGACAAGTTATGGAATGAAAAATTTTTCAGAATCTGCTCATGTAGTTAGATTGAGTTAGCCAAAAAGCAGAAGTCCTTAGTCATTCACACTAATGGGAGAGTTTTAAGTCATCCTCTACCTTTCTTTTGACTGTCTATGCTATTCACAATGAGAAAACTTTTGAAAAAGTTGTGCACTGCAGTCTAGCTCTAAAACAAATTCTGGCTTAGTGCATATCGAGGAAAACTGCCAGTTACATCTTGCAGGAGGCAAGCTTTCAAAAATATCACCATTTTAGGTAATATTTACCAGCAAATCATTCATGTCATAAAAATACTGGGTTAACTCCTTCCATATTCAACATCTGGTTTACAGAATGGGACAAAGAAATTTAAACAGATGAAAAATCTCTTTTCTTTGGATAATTAATCCAGTTAAAAATTTCCAGATTCAAATGAATTAAATATGCCATCAAACATAACTCCTATAATACAGTCCCTCAATTAAGGCATTACTTAATGATTTAAAGCAGTCTATTGAAATGTAAGGCTAATAAACATTGAAGAAACCAAGAATATAAAAACTAAGGAGAAAAAGATATTGACTAATTCATTCACTTGAAATTCAATGGACTCTATTGTAATTAAAACCGGCTAGACTTTAGAACCAAGTCAAATCTGAGAGCTAGAATTTTAGGATAATATTTCACTTGAAGATTAAGCTCAAATCAATGAAAAAGGTACCTGGGTATTTTTGCGACGCACAAAAAAAATTGCTGTCTTTAAGATTAATCACTACATCTGATCTACTGCAAACTAATCCTACTTGACATCTCACGCAGGCTGTTTCTACTATTGTTTCATATAATTTTAACTAGAACTTAATACTATTTAATAAATGGGAGTTTTCTGCCCCAAAGTAAATAAACCACAAAGCTTTTAAAAATGGTAACTGGGAACCAGAGAATGAACTGCCAACTCATCTTTATCTAGCAGCTTTTAACAATTTCCAAATAGTTCCATCATGGACAGGTATTTCTGCATATTCTATTACAAGGCAAAATGCTTTGGGAATTTATGTGTCGCAAGTAACATAAGGACCAAAAACCCTTTTGAAGTCATATTAACAGCATTTAACCTGCGGGAAGGCACGTGGGGTGTATCATACCCCAACCCTACATAAAAGTGGAATATTCCTAACTTGTGAAACTGAAATTCTGTGCTGCTTTCAGTAGCTGAGTTTCTAGTTGTGTTTGACTTTCAGAACCGCTTTTTCTTTGCCTGTGTGTTTCAAAAAAAGATTTATCGGTATTTTGTTGGAACTGGGGTATGACACACCCCACGCGCCTGTCCGTGTAAGTGTTTTTCTGACTGAATATTTAGTTCAGAAATTTATTTCTAGAGTGTAACAGTAAATATTTCTACTCGAAAGTGATTTTAAAGTACTTGACATTAAATTCTTAAAAATTTCTAACTGCATTATGGTAAAAAGAATGAGTCCCTATGAACTGGAGATGCAACGCATGCGAGATTTATTAGAAATATTTGAAAGCGATGAAGATTGCATTTCGGAAACTGAAGATGAAACTAAGAATATTTTCTACAATGTTTTGGTTTCGAAAAAAATAAAACATTAATTTCTGATGTTCCTAAAAAAGGAAAAACTGTTCTTATGCTTTATATAATGATCATTATAACATTATATAACGATCATACTATAGATGATACTATTCGAGAAAATAAAGCGTTAGAAATTATGTTTTAATAATATAACTAAAGGAGCAGTGGATATGGGGGATGAAATATCAGCCAATTATTCAATTGCCAGAATAACGAGCAGGTGGCCAATGGTAATTTTCTTTCCTGCACTGAATGTTGCTGTAATAAATGCTTGAATTATATTACATTCAACTGCTAATCCACCAACAAGAAACAGAAGCCTGTTTTTGAAGGACTTAGCATTACAATTAATGAAAAAGGTATTGAACAAAGATTAGAGATTAATACTTTTCCAAGAAATTGACGTACTGCATGCAAAACAAAATCAGAAGTTTCGATGGAGAATTAAAACGAATACATGAAATTAGAAACAACTAAGTATGAAAGATGTGTTAAATTTTTTGCCCTCGTGCCAAGGACAGAAGAACGTGAATGCAATGTTTAAAATGTGAAAACATTCTGTGCCAAGAACACATGAATGTATTTTGTTCAAAGTGTGAAGAAATAAAAAAAGCATGGTGTATTAGAGATGCAATGAAACTTAGAGGCAAGATGTTTATTATTTTCATTTATCTTAATTTTAACTCTAAGATTATTTCGGAAATTAATTTTTTGAAACCCAATTATTATTCACTTATTTATAATACACGAGAAAAAAAAAAGTTTTAAAACTAAATAATACTATTTTTATTGTATTTTAAATATTGGGGTATGTGATACCCCACGCGCCCGTTCTAGTAACTTTTCTTGGTGCGCCTTCCGCCGGGTTAAGAAACAGTATGCAAATAAGTGTAAATGAGAAGATGTATGCAAGAATTAAATGTATAAGTAATATTTTTCTAATATTTTTCTACATTTTACTTTTTTGTTATGTCTATATTTTCTAGTCAGCAGTTTTTTTTTTTTTTTTCATGTTTCACAATGTATGCTTGACAATTTTCTTTTACAGTAGCTATTATAATACAAAAGCACTAGTGCATGTTTTGAAGATTTTGTTGATATGGCTAATATGATGGAAAACTCAACTGAATTTTCAAATACAAAAATTTTGATTCTAACTAGAATAGTGGAAAAAGCAGAGAAAAGATTTTTTTGTTTTTACAGCTATAGATATTATAGAAATGATACAAAGATGAAAGACTGCATTGAGAATGTGGCAAGTGTCCATGAATCAGAAAATGAAGAACGTTCAATTTGTTAGCCAAATGTGAAAATTCTGAAAAGACAAACAACACAAAAAAAAAAAAAAAAAGCATAACAAATGGTTTTTTTCAGTTGTAAGACTATAGGCTCAGTTCCCTTTCAACTTTCTTGAATTGAAAATTAACTAAATTCTCACCAAAGCCTTGTACTTTTACTTAGAATGCTTCCCTTTATGGATAATATACTCATCTTGTTAACCTAAAAAATTATATGACTATTACGAGAAAACTCCAAAACTTTCTAAATTACATTCCACATATTTAGCTCAGCATGTTCATTTAGGTCGAGGGTTTCTCAATTACACTGAAGAATTCAGATGCATTTAAAGAAGAGCTGTGATGCAAATCAAATTCAAACATTTAACCTCCATGAAAAATTTATGATAAAATTTCACATTTCTTTCTTTTTTAAAACAAAAAAATCCCTTTTATATTTGCATTTATACTCCGAGAAATTTGTTGTATATAAATTGAAAATTAAAAAAAGAAACATAATTCTTAAATAACTTACAATGGACTGGAAGCTTTTCTTTGGTGCCTCCAATAAAAATTATCATGAGCTTCAGAAGTTCTTGCAGTATACTGTTCATCATACTGTTTCCTATTATCAACATTTACAAGAGTACTATAAGCATTATTCAACTCAACAAATTTTGTATGCTGTGATGTGTCTCCTGGCTTCTTATCAGGATGCAACTATTAAAAAATTAAATTAAAAATGGATTTAAAAAATACAGCTGGTATTGCTATGTATTATATAAAATATGGGCACTTTCTGATTACCTGCACCTCCTGAAAAGTATTCACGATACAATGTGATATGGCACCAAAGAAATCAATCCATGATGTCGCCAAAATATTTTTATATTGAAACCCAGGTATGGGAACACATATAGCAAATGAGTGCTGGTGATTAATGCTTGTTTTTGTTGCAATGAGGACAAACATTAGTGCTTGTTTTTCTTCCAAATGCATTCTTTTCTTCTTTGACTTTTTTAAAAGCTAAAACGGATCTCTACATATATGGGGAAAAAAAGGGAAAAAAAAAGGGGAAGTGTGTTATTATGGATGTTACTTGCATTTTTAATTTTGTTTATTGGTAGCCATTTTATGCAATTCTTAGCGTGGTGCCATATTTGAAAACGGCTGTCTTTTGCAATCACAGGCCTGTCAAAAAATCAGTAACCAGTGGTTGGTGACTTTTGTGAAGAGGTGCAGATAACTTGCAGTGCAGTGAAGAGGTGAGACACTTTGAATTATGTTGTGAATTTTCAAACATTTGGTTTATTTTCCATTTTTAATCTATTTAGTAACTTATATATGCTTTACATTGACTAAACGCAGAAGAAATTTAGAGCAGTTACCAAGACCAAAGTTTCCTACCAAGTCTAAAGCTAGTTTTTCAAAATTATTTTTAATGTATGGGACAAAGTGGGAAAAAAACATTTTTTGAATAGTTCTGCCATTCCCCAAGCATTAGATCAAACTTTATAATATTCTAATCAATGAGCCCCTTAAATGAGTTAGGTTTCTTATTATGCAATAATAAAAGACATATATTTATGATCTCCAGATGCATTTCCACTAAGTAAAAGAGGCAACCTATCATTATCCAGTTTAAAATCTTTTGCACATTTCTCTTTGAACAGAGGCATAGCTAGGGTTTTCAGCGCCCGGAGACAACTGAAGATTTTGCGCCCCTTTCTGTGTGCCACGAATGGAAAACACTTCATTCTAAAATTTCGTACCATCAATTTGGCGCCCCCTGGATGCTGCAGCCGGGAACAGATGTTCCCCTTCGCCTCTCCCTAGCTACGCCACTGTTTTTGAACTGTAGCTATGTCAAGTTTAGCTAAAACAGGGAATCAACCCTTATTCAGTTTAAAATCTTTTGTGTGTTTCCCCTCAAACCATGCATATGCAGAATTTGGCAAACCTGAAATTACCTATTGCATTTACTTGAAAACTTGCTTCCATCGAATATAAGACCCTACTTATATTTTAGGATAAACTGTTAAAAAAAAAAAAACATAGATGAATGCTTATTTTGCAGCAATTCTGAGAAAGAGAATTTTAAGATTTTTCCTTTCCCTCCAAATTTCCATGAAATAACAGTACCATCAGCTGTTGCCCAATAACTTTATAAATGATATCTTGATGCTTGCTTGTTTTCAGAAACATCAGTAATTAGTACAATGGATGCAAGCCTTCAATCAGATTGCTCAGCTAGATATGGCTATCATAATTAGCATTGGTTATGTAGTTTACATACACAGTAATTATCTGCGTGATTTATTATGCATTTAAACAATATTATTGTTCTACATAGTATGCTAATTAAATTCCTCCCTCTCATTCTGAAATTTCATTTATCAAAATAGCCATTTAATAGAGACCTTATTGAAGTTTAGAACAAAATGTCGTACAAAAGAAGAGGGTTTTACTTTCAAGTAAATATGGTACTTATAAGTCATTTTTCATTTTAATTTCAACTCAGATATACATATTTCTCGGATCTGCTTTTATAACTTACTTCCTTACACAGTTTTATATAAGCCTTCTTCACATCTTGAGTTGAACAAGTATTCTTTAAACCTAGGATTTCATAAGGGCTCCTAAAAAGAAAATAAAACATTAAGCTAACAACAAGCAATTGTTTCTTTATGAAGCATATACTCCTTAATTACTTTTGGAAGGAATATGCAACTGATAGTTAATGATACTGCTAATAATACAGAGCTTCTAAAAAAAGATTCATTGATTTTCCTATATATACATATTCAAAAGTGCTGCACATTCAAATATGAGTGATATTTGAAAATAACTGAAAAACTCATCTAGTTTGCACACCAAGACTGTGCCTGGATTAAGTTACCTGGATATGCTGCAGATGTAGTTGTTTCCACAAATGGCTCCTGCCAGAGTCGTAGCTAGGGTTTTCAGCGCCCAGGGACAACTGAAGGTTTCGTGCCCCCCTACTGCTTGCCAAGGATGGAAAACATTTAATTCTAAAATGTCATAACATCAGTTTGTCGCCCCTTGGATTCTGTGCCCGGGGACAGATGCCCCCCTCTAGCTACGTCTCTGGCTTCTGGTTCCAGGGATTCTGTCTTCCAAAAGCACTGGGCCCCGTTTCACTGGAACACTCAAGTTTGTCAATATCTGAAAGGTGAACTTCGACATCACTGGAACAGGCACGTTGATGAGACATATGATGTTCCTTTGTTCTTTTCACCCCCAGGTTACCTGACTTAATGCTAAAAACCTTGTTTATATATCCCCATTGCCAAACACATTAGAAGAGCTCGAGGAATGGATTAATGCCATCGTGATAATCATTGACAGGATGATGTTAAAAAATTTGTGGAATGAGTTCAACTATTGCTTGGATGTGTATTGTGTGATCTAGAGGGCACACATATAATATTTGTAGAGTATGTAGAAAACTTGAGAGAGTTTGTGGTTATTTTCATGCATCACCTATATCTAATATTTTTTAATATACCCCTAATACTTGTATAATGTTTTTGACTAAATAGCATTTTCAAAAAGAATGAATTTTTTAGTACTTGGGTTTTAAAAAAAAAAGAAGTTATGATCTGTAATTGCAGATATATGCATACTTTTCCTGCCTTAAGTTACATTGTAAATATAGAATAGATCTTTTGGGTATGCAATTACACATATTCATCTCGTTTTTGCACCTACAGCCGAAAAAGAATATACTATTTGACCATCAAAACTATGAAAGAACACATTTTACCTTCATTATACTAATTCATATTGCTAAATTTTATACTTTTGGGTTAATTTGGCATGTCAATTTATAATGTTTAAGTGTACATGATTTAAAAAAAAAAAAAAAAAAAAAAAAAAAAAAAAGACTACATCACTATATACATGTATGCATATCATTTAGATGGCAAGATGCAACTGTTAATGATAGACAACTGATCCATGAAGAAATTAATGTGCTTGTAGCAAGTTGCCTATATTTCATTCTTGCAGACAAATGAACTTGCAAGCCAAAGAAGCAAGAGGAGAGTGCGTACTTTCTGAACGAAATTTTGGCTAAGATTGTTTCAGCCATAGTTTCATTTTGTTTTGATTATCTTTTGTGCTTCTGTTCATAAAATTAAAAATTATTATTGACTGAAGTGCTACGTAAGTACTTAAATCATTAGCACTATGTAAGAATCGTGCAAGAAAGATTAGTTTTTAAATGACCCAGTTCACAGAGATTTCTTATAAACATATTTTGAATTACTATTCACAAAACTATATTCAAATTTAAGAAACGTATTATGTACACTAAATCTTTAAGCAAATTTTTATGGCAACATATATATTAATTGGCAATTAAGAGCAGTATTATAATAAATAGAATATTCTTAGTTTAGTAGATTTGCAGTAAAATATAGCCTATAATGTTTTTCAAAATATTTTACAAAATCTTTATTGTTTATAATAATATGTCAACATATAATGTTGACTAAATGTTAAAGAAAAATTTATAAATTAGAAAAACATTTACAATACGTCTAAATATTAAAAATAAGATCACTGATATTTTTCCATAAGCATTAGCAATTTAAGTGAAACATAGATAAGAGGGCTAGCAGGAAAGAGATTAAAATGTTATTAAATAATGGAAAAACAGCAAAACATAATTTAACTTTCTAACAAACTTCATATTTTCATTCTTCTATCATGCCAATATCTTTCAAGTAAATGATTTTAAAATTTTATTTTTAATTTGAATTCGTTTGTTTAGAAACTAGGTTTGAAAGAACATTCATTGCAGGTGATTTATCAAAACGTATCGTCACAACTGATGCCAGAAAATATGTAAACTGATTAAAGAACTGCACTCCATCACTTACTTATTGATGTCAGATATCAAAAATATCACCTTTAAATGATTATATTGTATTATTTGAACATGGCAATGCACACAAAGCCTATCTGCCTAAGAGTCTCCGTAGAAAACTTTTTTAGGGAAACTAGCTCATATTCATGTTACACAAAGGAAAAACCATAAAAGTGATCCTGATTGCCTCGAATCATTAAATACTCCCAGTATTCAATGATCTTAATCACCTGGCCACTGGTGCAACCCACCTTCAAATGTGGTTGATTCCAAACATTGTTAAATGTATATACTGGAAAATGAAACATCTTATTGATATTCATTTACTCACGTATCATTATGGAGAATGAATATTTTGTATTTCTTGATTATTCTGCTGAGCTGCTAGGTTTGTCTTTCGAGATGAGTTTAATTGTATATCCTGGTTTTCTATTTTTTTATCCTAAAATACTTGATATAATTCTGCGATAGTTTCTAAATTTGTAATCAGTTTATCCTAAGTAACTGAGAAAACGCTAGGTTTCATTATCTCAAAATGATGTAATCTCCTCTAAAGCTAGGCATATGTTCAATACTGTGTGCATTTCCCATATACCTGCACCAAAAGAGATTGAAAAAACCTTAATACTTCCCGAAATACTGACCTGATTCATTAATTTTCATGACACGTATAGGCATGTGTCTGCATCACGGCATTCGATTTTTCCCACTTCACACTAAATCCTAGATTTATGTGTATTTTCGTAACTGTTACCAATTAAAAACTTAACACACTGAAAAAAAAAATAATTTAAAATTATTTTCACCCAAGAAACGACTAGTGAATTCTTTAGTTATATAACTGTCCTCACCTCCTTCTATACCGAGTTCTATAATGTTTTATTAACACTGTATTATATATATTCGGGTTCCGAGTCCACACATCAAATACTCGAAATCTGTTAATAACATCGATTCTAATAAGCATCCTCCGTTTGCTTTTGTTTACATCTCTTCGGTCAGAAGAGCAAAGGAAGTTCAAAATAAGAAATAAACATTAAACAATTTAAGGGAGTAGCAAAAGTAGAAGTAGTTGCAGCGTAAAAAACAGGGTCTTGTTAATAGAGCATTTTCCAATCTGAGGCTGGGCAAGCAGAAAAACCAAGAACTGACCCACAACAGGACAAAGCCAACACCGACTCTACTACAAGCCAGATGGCGGTTTTGTGACGTCACAAGTTGTGGTCATCGGGGATTTGATGCGTCGTCCATTGTAACGAACGAAGCGTGCTTGTTGCTATCGCTATTTTACAGTGTCCTTTTGTTGACATATTTGTTGGTCGATTCCGACTTAATGTTGACAAATATGGGTGGATGTGTTGCATCAAATTGTTCCAATCATTCAAAAAATAAGTTTAGGACGTTTCGCCAAAAATGAAGAAAATGGATAATTAATTCTCGTCAAAATCAATGGATTCCGGTCTCAAAAGCATGTTTTTGAGGTAAGTTCAGCTTCGAATTTTCTCATAGAATGTTAGAATAAATTACTCTTCGTATTTCTTTAAAACGTGCATTTTCGTTTCACTATCATTTATTAATGATCAAATGATTTTATAAATACAAAATAAACTGCGAAATGTGTGTGTGTTTGTGCAGTAAATTATAGCCGATACTGTTTGTGATGTTTCTTTTATTATCGCTTGTAAAATTGTACACTACATTTCATGTAAATTTTGTGCTTGGTTAGAAATGTGATATGACTTTTCGTGTTTCAATTTTACTCTACGATTGGTAATTTAAAGTCGCATGCTATATTTTGATGTATTGTCACCAAACCTGTTGGTTTGCACCTTTGTTAAAAATTGGATACATAGTTATGATCTAAATTATAAATTATTTAGGTTTTTCGTTATATTAAGATAAATAAATTGTGTATTTGTCTAGGCATTTTGAAGAAGTATTAATTTAAATATTCTATGCATCATTTTGATCCTATTATCATGCTTTTATGTTATAGTAAACCTTCATGTTGTATTTCTAACTATAGTTACTTTAAATTTATTTTCAATGTGTGAACAGGAAATATGTTTTAATTAGCAGTATTAATTAATTAATTTTGCAAATTTAGGGGGGATTTAAAAGTCCTCCTGAAATTTTTAAATTATGCTTTCTATGTGAAAAAATAATTCAAAATTTTCAAGACAAAATAATATGTGGAAATATAACTATGGACGAAGAATTTATAAATATGCAAAATCAGATGAGGTAAATATTCCCTCCTGTTACAATATCAAAACAAAGATCATAAAATGTTTGACTGCACATGGAATTTTTTTTTTTTTTTTTTTTCAAGAAGCTTATTCAAAATAAAAAGCAGCATGAGGAAAGTTTTGAAGCTCCTGCTTTTAAAAGGAAGAAACTAAATTAGAATCTGAATCGACAGTTTAAGAAGTTTTTACTGTTCAGTTCTGTCTGTGAAAAAGTACATTAGTTATTGCTGAAAAATTGTTGCTTATCTCTTAGAACAATAGTTATACCCACGAGTAGCTGAATGGTTAAGATTACTGAATGCTAAGAGTACATTTTCTGTTCTTTTTCTGAACATGCTGTCTGCATGGTTTTTTTTTTTTTTTTTTACGTATAAAGTGAATACAAGCCAGTTCTCATTAGAAAGTCCTTCACCACGAGCAGATAGCACTTTTGAGCTTTGTGAAAGTCAACTAACCAAACTGTTATGAATATTAGATAATAAGCTTAACATTGGTGAAGATCTTTCTCGTAAATTTCACATGGAATATCTCTTGGTCTGCTAAATCAAATTTACTTTTGTGTGACCTTAAATCAGAGGCACCAATCGTGAATCTGTTTTGGCGTGTTTTAAGAATTATAAATGAAAAATTTATTGCTACTGTGAAAGAATGCTCAACTAATGTTTACCTTACTAATCAATTCTTATAGTATTGTAATGGCTTGCTCTGTTGCAAATGTTTTGCTAACCAGAAACTTTCAGTACTGCATTTCCTTTAATTGTGTTTTTGTTTATGCCCTTTCAGTTATAATTCTTATAATCATAGGGATAATGAAAGTATTTAATTACTTTATATTTAAGAAATAATTAAGTTTTTTTATTTATGGTAATATTTTGCACAGATTATAAAGTAAACATTTCACAAAAGAGAGCATATATTTTCAGGAATATTGTTTAAAGTAAAAATGATATCAGCTTTTAAACATTATATATATATATTAAGAAAATAAAATCAGGCTCTAGTGTAGAATTGGGTGCCCCTTTGATTAGCGACATTTTTTTTTTTTTGGCAATGAAACCTCGCTTCAGGTTACCATGATAGGTTTAACTTTGTTTTAGCTTCCTTATTTAAATGAAAATAGATTGATGTGTACATGGACAAATTTAAGGCAGTGCGCAATGCCTAGTTTGTGCAATTCTAGGATGCTTTTTTAAGTGAAAACATATCGATGTGTACATGGACACAGAGTTCGTGCAATTCTTTTTTTTCCTTTTACTTATTACATGCTCCGCCTTTAGGCACTACAGGAAAAGGAGGAATGCCCTGTGGAGGTCTTGCTAAAATCCTAGTATACGGTGCAGCCTTGGTGCAATTTTGAAAATTATTGCCATCAAAATGACCTGTTTAACTACTCATCGTATATGTCCTGTTTACTGCTCATCATAAAGTGGGCAAAAGTAGCCAAATCCCTTGTGCACCAGATACTAGGATTAAACTTTTAAAATCCTAGTATACAGTGCAGCCTTGGTGCGATTTTGAAACTTATCGCCAACACCAAAAATGACCCAAAGAACGTCTATGTATATACTATACACTATATACATAGTATACGCTATGTATAACTATATATATTCTTTTAATGATGCGTTTACTACTCATCATATATGTCCCGGTTTTAATGCTCATCATAAAGTCGCCAAATCCTGTGTGCACCGGATACTAGGATTAAACCGAGGTCTTTTTAAGGTAAACTGGCTCATATCCAAGTTACACATGGGGAAAGCCACGAAAACGCCCATGCAGCCAGCCCATTTGCCGGGATTCGAACCCTGGACCGAACTACCAGTGTTCAGCGGCTTTTACCGCTTGCCCACTGGTGGGCTTGTGCGATTCTTTGACTTCTTATTTTGGTTTTGTATAGCGGCCATTTTGAAATTGTGCCTTCCTGACGCCAATCTTGGTGTCAAAAAAGAATCGCCAAAATACATGGGACACCCAATTGTAAACTTTTACCTAAAATCACTACTCATCATGACACCAAATTTTTTAAAATGAATTTAGATCAGTAAAATATTCAAGACTATGCAAATTGTAAACAAAAACCAATGCACGTATAAAGAATTCTTTATTTGATTGCAGTCTTAATGTGACATGTCAGAACACTTTTCATATTTCACATTTTATTTATTCATTAAAAATTATTATGCATTCAAGTTTGTTTTCATTTTAAACTTAGTTTTGAAAAGGCATAATAAATTATTTTCCAGAATATAATATCTGTTGTAATGTCCATAGATGGATTTATATTAAAATATAAAATTTTATTTGTTAGAAAATAATACAAATTTTCATAAATTCAACTGCTAAAGAAAAATACACAACAGTACATTTATAACAAATTTTATTACAGCATCTTTACACATATCATTATAACTGAAATCCAACACAATTTATTCTGTGTTGACACAAAAGAAATACAATGCAAGAATATAAAACTCGATCATTATAAGAAATGAACATTCATAATATGAATCATTTATTATCTTCATAATAAATGGTTTTCTCTCCTTTTAATGCAATATTCAGGTATAGAATCCAGTACAGTTCTGTTACGGGGAAGCCATCCGCAAATTTTTTGCTAAACTCGCCAAGAGACTGGTTCATATGAAGTCGCCAATGTTTACTTCTAAAGTCATTAGAATGTTAACTTTTTTAAGAAAATGTAAAAGAATGTCTTTTCAAAATTGGCAATGAGAATGCAAATTCCAAAGATGTAATGGTCACTTGTATTTCAATCAACAGGCCTTCAACACAAGTTTCCCATATTCTATTATAAAATCTCTGGTTTCAATGATAAATGTAAGAGAATACATGTCAATATAGAATAATGACAATACACCAATGGCATTTTAGGAAAAAAAAAAAGTTTGCTTATTATCAATAATTAAATTTACAGTTATATGAAATAAAATAAACATACCCATTACATGCATCACAAGGTAATTTGTTTAAGAAATATTTTTCCATTCTTATGATACTCAGTTTCATAATATCCACAATTATCTGGGACATTTTTTTACTTCTTCAGCACATAAAGCTCTTGCAATAATCAAAGATCTTTCCATCTATTTTATAATACTGACGATTTGTTACACAAGACACCACACTGATAAGCACAAATGTATATTACCAAATGAAGAGTTTTTGTTGAAAATAAGGAGGATGAATTATTCCAATACTTATATTTGGAATTAAATCATGCACACAATCAAGTTCTAGATATTCCTTTGTTAATCATTTTCTTTATCATTCAGGACTGATCGATATTCTTGAACAGAGTGGTGTGACAATGGATATTGCACATATTTTTTAGTCCACAAAGCACCAATTCTTAACTTCAATAAACTAAGATATATCCTATGCATTTTTACACCTGAAAGCCATTTCATGATAAAAACACTCCTTTCTTCATTATGAATACCTGAAACAAAGAAAGAAAAAACAGAACAAATTTATTTTTTAGTCTTTAAAATCATATATCATATAACTATTATACAGGTGAAATGTTATAAAGACCTATGTATGTAACTTTGTAAAGACTTATAAATTAATATCATAATATATTTATAGAGCTTGGGTCAAAATTATTATTATGAAATATAATTATTGCTGTATGTCTCTTTTTCTTTTTAATAAACAACAAGGTGTTAGCCGAGGTTTCCAAGCCTCGTTACCAAAGTGTAAGTGGTAGAGCCTTATCATGTCAGGAAAAGTGCAATGACAGAAAAGGATACCGGACATCCCTTGCAGTCACACTTCATCATTCTTTATTTAATTATTTCAATAACTTTTCAAACTTTTAGTCTGTTTGCTTATTTTTCATGTTCCAAAACGAAAAGTCCCTAGGCCATTTCCAAGTCGTTTTCCAGTAGAAGCAGTCCGGCTAATTCTATCTTTGGATTTCTTAACAGTGAGATTTTTTTATGGGGTGGGGTAGTTAGCCCCACACCCAACCCCCAACCTGGAGGACCAGTTCCCTGATATAATCCCCAGGGGCAGGGTGCCCAGCTATACCCCCAGACGCTGGGTACCCATTTTAGTCGCCTTTTACGACATGTATGAGCTACATTGGGACTATTCTTTCACACCCGGTCACCACACGGGTATATTAGTAGATTGATTTGTGCTTATTCACTGTGAATAATGTGAAGAGCAAATATTACTTGAGCTGAACATGTAGTACTATCCAGAAAGAGTCCATACAATTATTGCATAAATAGAAATATTAGAGTTAGATTGTGCAGAAAGAAGACATTATGGAATTTGTCTTTTTTCTACACTACTACACTATGCCATGTAATATGTTCTTTCTACACTACTACACTATGACTACACTATGCCATGTAATTGCAGGATACAAAATCTTAAATAATGATGAACATTTTAAGAAACACAATTGAAATACAAAATAGAAACTTTGGGAACTTGAGAAGTAACTGAGTATAAAGAAAATTTTAAATAATATAAAATCTTCAGTAATACCAAAAACTTGGTTAAATAACTAAATAAGCAAAGAATAATATCTACAAGTCCAGAATAAAATATGATATTTAGCATTTAAATGTATAATAAATATGCTTCTTAAATCTCAGCTGCTCAGCAACGATGACACGTAGATATTTAGCAAAGGCGCTTGTAAATACAATATAGAAATTTCAGGACCTTGAGAAGTAACTTAGTATAAAGCAAATTAAAAATTATATAAAATCTTGAGTAATATTAAAAACTTGGTTAAATAAGCAAAGAATAATATATACAAGTCCAAAATAAATTTTGGCATAAAGCAATTTAAATGTATAACAAACATGCTTCTTAAATCTCAGCTGCTCACCAAAGATGACACGTAGATATTTAGCAAAGATGCAGTTTGAGGAACTTTAAAAATTACTTTTAAAGACAGTATCAATGTTACTTTGCAAGTGTCTTTTTTTTTCTTTATTGGACTTAATATCGTCATTTTTCCAATTGCAAAGATTCTTGAGCATGATATTTGTGGCGTTCCTACAGATACTTCAACTTCTATTCATGAGATGGCGCCACGTGTAAAATCCAGTTCTTAATCGGAGCAGAAAAGCGACATCTTTACTCACTCAGACTTCTCGTCGGACAAGTGTACGCGACGCTAGCACGAACTGTGTTCCGAGCTCTGTGTTGATCTCTGCAATGTAATTTAAATTGTAATTTAGTACTTAATATATTCTTTTGTTATAGGAGATTGTCTACTCTTATTTTCTTTAATTATATCATGCATTAAGCACAAACGACCACCAAAAGTGGTGACGCACACACGACCACCAAATATTTGTTGATATCCAAATTATCAGTTTGCTTATACTTTCACTTGTATGACCATTATCACAAATAGTATCATCAAAGAGCATTTCTTTTAATTCTAAAATTTTAAAAGTCAAATTTGCAACAATTTTCCTCTGATTTTGTTCCAACAAAAAATCTTCATATTCTTCACTACACAGCTTATTTACAATTAAATAATTATACATAATTATATTTACAATAAATGGTTTTGGCCACCTGAGTCCACCACGATCAAGATTCTTTATAAGATCATACGTTTGATCATGATTAACTGTGGAATTTATTGTAATGTTTTGTTTGCAGGTACAGCATTTCACTTTCTTTAAAACTGCATGACAACAGTAACCACCCAAATAAGTCAGAACTGGCAGATGGCTACTAATGCCCTTCACATCATTCTCCGTAATATTTAATGATGGGTAATATACTGTATTATCTAATTCTATAATATCATGAAGATTATCATCATATTCAAATGATGTTAAAGGGACAGTAGTATTTTTAATAATCAATTCTAACTTAATACTTGATTGTATTCTTAAATTTTTTTCACATTCTAATAACTCTCATTGAAATATGATACTGAGAACCAGAAAGTTGTCTGTATTTACCAAACCGGGCTTCAAGAGCATCAGTCTGAATTTTTCCTGGAAGTATATATTTCATTCCAAGCTCTTCAACACAATATCAACTCCAGTATACCATAAGTAGTTTGTTTGAGAGCTGCATGAGTTTCTTTTGTAAGCATGCCTGTTGAACATTTCATTGATTCCCATGCATCTAACCAGTTAAGAAACTGATTGAGAAAAATAACTTTTGGATCAGAATCATCTGCTGTTAATGGCTTCATAAATTCACTCTTTTGATGTATACCTTTAAACATAGTTTTAACATTCATAATATCCCACCATTTGCACATTATGGATATAAACTCAGATGTATCTGAATAGTGTGGTATTTCATGCAAAGGACCCAAATGAATCAGACCTTCAATAGTAAATTTATTGAAAATCTTAAGAACCAGTTTAATGTTTTGTTTCTCTAAATTAGAAGGTGAAAGACTTTTTAGAGTTAAACCATTAGAAAATGTAATCAGTTGGTCATTTTCAATTTCATGTAGCTTTCTCAAAGACATAAACGAAGCAGTTTTGAAGTGCTTCTTTGAAAGATCTTCAATATTTGGAAAAAACATACATGTACTAGGATTTTTCTGGTTCAGCCAATTGTTCCTTATATTTTTAAATAAATGATCTGCATCTATTATGTAGAAAAGAGGCTGAGGCCTATTCATTGGATGTTTGTAAACAAATGAATTACGTGGTGGATTTGAAAACAAACTCATGGCTTTTCTATTTATTGCATTGTTGTCTGTAATAACACAAATAACAATAATTCCCATATTTTCAAGACCTCTAATCACTTTTTTAATTACATAATGTAATGTTTCAAAATTTATTGTGTTAACAGGCATAATATGTACTACCTCTTTGAATGAAGATTCCAAACTGGATATCATAAAAGCAAATGCACTGGTTGCCGGACTGGAAGAATCAAATGCAGCCCCAACGACAGAGCCTCCTTTGTAATCAAAATATGGCTGAACATAAATTTCATCTACCAAAAGAATCACTTTTCTTTCTCGATCCTCAAGGAAAGTTACACGATTTTTTATATATTTTTAAAAATTTTCATCAATTGTTTCATTACATGGTGACAATACTAAATTGCTACAATTTTTTTTTAAAGTCGAAGGGTGAGGCATAATAATACTGCCACTATCCCTTAAAAATTTATATGCATGTGGTGATATAGTATTTAACAAGCATACTAACACTAGTACATCAGGATTGTATCTAAAATTATTTTTAGGGCAAAGTAAAAGATTCATCTGGTCTTGCAAAAATTTAATAATGCTCTCATTTTTGTCGTTAGAGATAGTTTGCAGTAATTCATTAATTATATCAATTGTTATGGTTAATTTTGAATTTAACTCTTTGGTTTGAAGATTAGCCAATTTATCTAAAACAGTCCTAATTTCATTAAAATTTGTAACTTTATGTGGGAATGTGTAAGGAGATAATTGCATAATAGATTTTTCTTTAATAAATACAGACATTTCTTGATTGTCATTCACAACTACAGAATAATCAATTGATGGCCCAGGACTAAAAACAATATGAATAAAGCAAACAGTTGAGGTATCTGGAACTGTGTATACATGCCAAAATGCTGATATTCCATAGCGATCAATACATGACAAAATATCATTAGAACAATTAATTTTCAAATCATTATTATACATTTCATATTCTTTAAGGCTTTCACACAATGCTTTCTGTAAATTATGGCACTCGCGGGCAGTTTTTTTTGCATCAGGATCTTCTCGTACAATGGTGCTACTTTTTGAACTGTATACAGATGGATAGTCCTTAAATATTGATGGCACTGTATTTTCTTTTAATCTACGCACCTGAAGTGGAGCAGAAATTAAAATTCCATTCTTAGAATCAAATGCTGAAGCTTCAACTTTAAAATCACTTTCCTTGAAATGCAATTCACAAACCTTTAGAGAAAATTAAAAAACATTATGTTAATAATAATAGTTTAAAAATCAGAGGGTTCATTCTGAGCATTTGTAGTAAAGAATATTCATTTCACAGATAGAACCAGAGAATATTTGCAGTGATTAATGCTATATTTCAATCTTTTATTTCTGTATATCCTGGTTTATGTAACAAAATATTATCATTTAAAAATTTCTGAATGAACCCTTATATGTAATTAGAATCTACACTATTAATTAATAACTCTACTTTACTTACCTTTGAACTCTTTTTGGGTGAAAAGTCTTTCCGTTGGATTGCAGAAAGCCACTCTCTCTTCAAATCTTCATTTTTAGGAAAGGAGAATACAGACACTTTTGGTCCTGTTGGGTAGTTTCCCTTACATAATGGGACACAGCATCTACCCGGCATTTTAATAACTGAAATGTTTTTATTTAAATTAATATATAAAAGGGAGTAAATAGTTATGTATAAAATATAAATTAATTATTTTTAAATATAAAAGGGAGTAAATAGTTATAGTGTATAGCTAATGGCATGTAAAATTTTAAGAATAAGCTGTGTTAGCTTATATTATAACATCAAATTTATACAGGTCCATAAAAAAATGTTTTATTCTGAAACAGATCAGGTAATATAATTATGCAAAGCCCGTTTATTCTACGATGGGCTGACACAACATTATTCAAAAAGAAATTATACATAGCACAGCAGCCTTGTCTCTACCAGAAATAACACATGTATACTAGAACATACGCCTAAAAACGTTGATATAATTAGAAATATTTTACAGAATTAGAATACTTTACAGAAGTAAAGTAATGTATTCTTACCTCTCTAAAATACATCCAACCTTAAAACCATAAAAAAATCAAAGTATTCTGCTTCAGCGTTCGCACAACGTAAGAAGCTTCAGCAATCAGCAAAGAGCCACTGCATGCGTTCCGAAGTTTATTATGACCAGAATTCGTGACGTCACACGAATTTTCGAACCGCGCGCTTAGGCTTGAAGTAGAGTCGGTGTTGACAAAGCCAGTCAAGAAATTAAACGCGATATTGATGGAAATTGGACACAGCCAAAGACAACTGAGAAACAGCCTAAACCTTCAAAAGGAAAAATTCGATTCTAAACACTGAAATTACTTACAAACTTGAAAACTTTTTAAAAGTTAAACAAAAAGACAAAATAACAACACAAAATTTCCGTAAAAAAACAGTTTTATTGAGTTCCAATAAATAAGAAGATATACATACATTTTTTTCATTAAATATGATTCTCAATGACGAAAGTCTAAAATCAATGAATTATATTAAATATATAACAGAATGCTAAACTAAAGATGATGAAAATGACATAAATTCTTCCCACATTTTTTCTTCTTCAGGATTTGTTTCCGTAAAAGAAGGTACTTGTACAACGGTCTGTGATAACTGTGATGACGAGTTATAAGAATTAACGTCCATCATCAAAAAGTCCCAGTCATCGGACAATGAATTTGTTTGAACATCACTTGTTGTATTGTCGTGTACCTCTCCATGTAATAAGGCCTTCTGGGTTTCTGTAATTAATGAAGGTTGCGAAAAAGAAGCTCCTTGTACAACGGTATACTCTAATTGAGATGACGAGTTGTACGATTTAATATCCATATTATAATCGCTTAGAGAACCCGTCAAAAAGTTCCAATTTTCCACGGGTTTCATTGAAATTAATGCAGAGTCCCCCGATGTAACAGTTTGAGACTGAACGTCATTATAACTAGTGTTGGAATTGTCGCTTACCCCTGCTTGTAATGAAGTGCATTGGGTTTGTTTTAAACATAAAGTCTGCTGAAAAGAAGATTCTTGTACCTGTACTAGTTGTGGTGATGAGTAGTTGAATGCTTCAACGTTTGTATTACTATAATCATTTAAAGAACTCATAAAGTTCCAGTCATTAGTCGTTTCGGTTGAAACTAATGCACAGTCACTTGGTGTAATATTTTCAGTCTGAACATTACTAAAACTTGTGGTAGGATTAATACTTACCTCTACTTGCAATGAGGTATCTTGGTTTTGGATTTCAGAGTCCGTATAATTAGACGGGGTACCTTTTTCCCATGTTTGTTCGTCTAAATTAAGTATTATGGTACTGTTAATGGGTTCTATAAAATTTTCCGGTACCAAAATAGTAGTTGATGTTTCAGTACAGGCTGGTTTCTTGACAACAGCAGGAGGGGGTGGAAGTGGCTGTTTAAATACTTCTTCTACCATCTTTTCTCCTTCTTCCGCCCTCTTGTTGCTCCCCGTTTCCTCATCTGATAAATACTGGTAAAATTCGGATTCTGCCTTATCAAATAATTTTGCAATTTTCGCTTTTGATTCCGCTTTCTCACTTTTCCTCTTTTTGGGGATCGAGGTTGACGTCCACTTTGCCACTTCGTCTAAATAGGGAGTCGCAGGTGGTTTCTCATAGGGGTCGATAGGTTGATCCTTTGAGAGTTCAAATTTCGTATAACTTCGTGAGTTTTTGTATTTTATGTTCAGCTTCTTTTTTATCTGTACTGCTAAAGCAGCAGCACACCTGTCCACCGCGAACAATGTTTTCTGCGTAGTTAAAATCGTATATGCCCTATCTGATGGGATAAGGTACAGCCTATTCGGTTGAAAAATGTACCTTTTAAATTTAAGTTCGTCTACAGGTCTAAACATTCTCTCTAACATAGAGGAATTGTTGGGAGAAGGGCAAAGTTCATAATATACCATAGGTGCTGCAGACGTTTGATAAATATGTACTTCTCCCTTTCCCGTTCTTCTAAGTCCAAAAGTAAAGTAACTTTTGGTTAGAAACATATTGTTCCACCTGAAGCTCGTCCTGGTGTCCGTATATTTCTTTTCTGCACTCGAGGATTTCACAGGTAGACGAAGTTTCTGATCGATTTTGTTCCATTTATAAGGATCACACTCACGAGCTAATCTTGAATCGAGCATAGTCCGTTCAATATTTTGCAAAATTAATTGAGTGGTATTAATTGGCTTGTAGTACAATTTTCTCTTATCCATGGGTATATGAGGTATAAATGCGCAGCAGTAATCTTTAAAATAATCATCATTAAAGCTGGACAGTCGTTTAAACTTGTCAACGGACTCGATACATTTGGAAGGAAACACATCGCATAACTTGTCCATAATGGCTTTCAATATGTAGCTAGTCAAAGAAGCTCAGCAGGCAATGACTCGTAACGCTTTCTATCCTCCCGTTTTATACCGCATTTCCAATTTCCTGTTTTGAAGCTCTTTCTCAGAAATCGAACTGTATTTTTAGTTTCCTGTTTTCAAGCTCCTTCTCCCATTTCCTGTGTTAAAAGATACTTATCAAACATGAAGAAAAATGGCTTAAACTTGAACGTTTAAGCCATTTCCTGTGTTAAAAGATACTTATCAAACATGAAGAAAAATGGCTTAAACTTGACCGTTTAACAATTAAACATGTTGTATTGTTTTATTTTTTTAGGGGGGGGAAATCGGAAAAGTTGAAAAGAAATTTTCATCTTGAGGAAAAATTTCTGAGTCTAAAAACTTTAAAAAATATTGGCACCGTGACAACAGAAAATTAGAGGAGAGTATAATAATATTCCCTTCTTTTTTATTAATTAAATTTTTTTATTTTTTTTCCAAAGTACTGAGAGGAAATAAAAGAATTCTTATTGTAATTTCATGTCATTAATCCATTGTTTTACTCCTAATTGTCAATCATTTAGTTGATTAGGCCGGTCCAATAGATATTCCTTAAGATAACGAAAAAAGACGACGGCACCTTGTAAAGCACAATAATTGTTCAATCCTAAATGTTTCAGGCAAGAATATGAATCTGAAGCTAAATTACTCTGACATACATTAATGGACATTAATGATAATGTATTCTCAACATCCCGATCAATTATTTTTTGTAAAAGATTAGCTTTCCAAAATTCTGGACAATAAATTTTACTATAACCTGCCGTTAAAGAAACGAGAAAGGATTGTAACGCTTTGTAAGGGAGATTGCCCTCATTCCACGAAAATCCGTGTGTAGAATCGGCTAGGTGGAGGTAGGTAGTAACAAAACGTCGTCTTATGGAAGGTGTTAAATCGCTCCATGCTTTTGGCGATTTAACGTATACAACTCCTCTGGCATTATCACTCGAGATATATGCAAGTTCCTTAATTATATACATTCCTAACATATCATGGTAATTTTCATCATTATGTTGGACCAAATCAAAACCTTCTATGTTAAGAACAATGAAGGAATTCATAACAATAAGTTGAGCAGACTGAATACCAATAAAAAAATCCTTTATAAAGCGATAATTTGTATACCATACATTATTTTTTTTTCTTTGCAAATGTCATTACGTTAAATTAATCTTTAAAAAAAAAATGGGGTTCTAAAAATAGATTTCCATTCCAAAGTAAGTAAAAAGTTTAGACATCAAATTATAAAAAGGAAAAAGGAAGAGTTATTTTTTTTTTTTTTTTTTTGAGAAAAAATTTCTCCAGCCGATTTTTTACTTTACCATTTTTTACATTGTTGACCATTTTTTTTACATTGTTTACCAATTTGTTTACTTGTTTACCGTTCAGATATTTTCCCTCAAAAAAGCTTTCTTTTCTACTCTTCTAAAGGGAACCTCCTTACCTAACCGAGATTATCTCGATTCGTCTCGGGGATTCATTTTTTTCTCAAGATAACTACCATTGGGTCTTTTGCTTTTCATGCCAAAACCTTTACAAAAAATACATTCATTTATTTAAAGAGATAAGATACTGATAAATATTTCTTAATTCCAATGTTGGGTGAAAAAGGAACCCATTTTTTCATCTCCTTATCAAACTCTCCAGAACTTTGAATAGGGAAATGAGGAGAAAATTTTTTTATCTTTTCACCAATCCACAGGAGAATAGGAATCCTTTTTGCGTTTTCACCATTTTGGGGGACGTAGTAGACCTCCAAATGAATTAGGAAGGAGATGAGAATTGACTTATTTTGTTCCTTAGGATGGTCAGAGCTGAAAGAGATTGCTTACATCTATGTTTTGATCTCATAATGATATATTTCGGGAAAAAACTAAATACACATATAATACTATTCAAGGAACGCTTATTTGTTCATATAGGTAGGCAGTATCCAACAGTTCCAGAAAATTTTGGAATTTACAATCTGATTCAGTTTCCATAATAGTAAAATAGGGTTCTCCAGTCACTCTATCTTCATTTATTTGAAGCGGTCTGCTTAACACGTCGTTTAGCCAGTTTGAGAACAAAATTGCGTCTTGGCCCAACTTCTCTAGGAGGCTCTTCAATTTTGGATACATCAGGAACCTCGTATTTCTTAATATCCTCGTTTGGTACAAGATGGGTTCAGGGGTATTTCCTGTATCTCTGAATGGAAGCGTTTCATTCGAGATAAATTCGTTTAAGACTGATTCTCCTCTGTTACTCATAAATAGTCTTTTGAGGCAGTTTGAAATGTCTAAAGCTTTAAACCATAAACATCTTTCTATAATGAAGATTGTCACGGGTATATTCTCGAACCTGAAGGGTAAAATTATCGATTTTCTAGTACAGATGTCCTCCATGGCAGGACTAAACTCCTGAGTAAATGTAGAACCAAACAGCCCTAGCAGGGGGAAATATTTATAAAAGGAGAAAAAATGAGTCTACCTATACATTGGATAAAAACATGGCTACAAGCAATATGTTAGCAAAAAAAAAAAAAAAAATCCAAAATTAAAAAAGTTTAGACATCAAATTATAAAGGGGGAAAGGAAGGTTTTTTTTTTTTTTTTTTTTTTTAAGATTTATGTATTCAAGGTCCTTTGCTTTTTAAATAATGGGTATATCTAACCACCTTCTGCAAAACACAATGATGAAATCCTTTTGTATGATTAGGGCAAGATACCGATTCAATTTCATCATATTTTTTAATTTCTTCTTTCGATCCTGAAATATTATAAACGGGTCTCCCAAGCCATTTTTCCAAGAATAAGCGTTTTCCTTCCCCTCGACAATAAATTGGAAATTGTTTAAATGTCCTACTCAACATGTTTAAAATAAATTGTAAATGGTAATAAGGTATTTCCCCTTCGTACCAAGATAAACCGTGATAGTAATTACTTGCCCCAACGGCCGTTTTCTTTTCTTGGTCATTCATATAATACCATGGAAAAGGAGGTTTAAAAACAAATATTCCTCGACTAGTTCCATTTAAACTACTATATGCTAATTCTTTCACTACGAATTGCATCTTGGAATTGTAAAAACCTTCGAAATCAAGCACAAGGTAAGACATTCTCCTTGATGAAGAATCCATTTTTCTTTACTTTTTAGCTAATTACTATATGTTAATTCTTTCACTACGAATTGAATCATGGAATTTTAAAAGTCTTCGAAATTAAGCACAAGGTAAGACATTCTCCTTGAAAAGTGGTTCTATGTTGCGAATTTCATTTCTAGAAACTGATAACAAGAACTGGGCGTGGTAAAGTAACCTCAATTTTTATTTTTGGCTTGTTATGAATACTATTCTAGGGTATCATTTCCTCTGATAAGATCATTTCAGCGCATATAAAAGGAGGTGGTCTGTTAGAGCTCCTCACTACTTGCTCGAGTTGTTAAGGAGTGAACTCTTGAGATTTTTCTTAACTGGCTGTTGGTAAGTGCTTCTTTTTATTTTGAATTATTTGTAAAAAATTCCTAAAGTTAATAATTTTTAAATAATAATAATTCCTAAATTTAATAACAATTTCTTTCTTAATTTTGAATTATTTGTAAAAGTTCTCAAATTTAATAATAATATCTTAAAGTTAATAATAATTCTTAAATTTAATAATAATTTGTAAAAGTTCTTAAAGTTAAAAATAATTCTTAAATTTAATAATAATTTCATTTAAGAATAATTTCTTAAAATATTCTTTCTCCCCCCCCTCTAGCTTCCTTATCCACGCTAAAACATAATGTCCAGTCATTCGTTCATAGTACTAACGTTAGAAGGTTTTCAGCATAAGGCTCCTAACACTGTTTACAAGTACATTTTGAAAGAACTAGGCTATGTTTCATGTGATTTAAAACACACAGGGTCCCTTGTAGTTGGTCCTCCCTTTAGTTGGGATAAATTATCCCCAAAAGATAAGAAAACAAACGAATGGCTAACGCGAATGCGTCACGGAATTCATTGGCATGATGGAAATATTCCCTACAATAACTTAAAAAACATCTTGCAAAATTTAACAAAAGATTTTCAGTATATATATGTAAAAGGTAGCGAAAATGCAAAGTTTTTTTTGGATACATTAAAAAGGGAAATTCATGAAGTAACCATTACAAATTATACAAATAGTGATTTATTACAACCTATAAGTAAATGCCCTTTACATAGTAGTAAAAGACATTATTTCTGTGCGGGAAAAAAAGCTTTAAAATATTGGACGAATATTTCCGAAGGAAATTTTGTCGTTAATAAAATATATGCCCCCAATTCGCAAAGGAACAAAAATAATTACTGGGAGCACGGTACTACAGGACACAACTCATATCCTAATCTTTCAAAATTTACTAACTGGGAGCACGGTACTGCAAGAAACATCATACCTCCTCCTCATCTACCTGAAGAAAAATTCTACAGGAATGATACTGCAAGAAACATCATACCTCCTCCTCATCTACCTGAAGAAAAATTCTACTGGAATGATACTGCAAGACACATCATACCTCCTCCTCATCTACCTGAAGAAACATTCTACAGGTAGATGAGGAGGAGGTATGATGTGTCTTGAAGTATCATTCCAGTAGAATTTTTCTTGAGGTAGATGAGGAAAAGGTATGATGTGTCTCGCAGTATCATTCCTGTAGAATGTTTCTTCAGGTAGATGAGGAGGAGGTATGATGTGTCTTGCAGTATCATTCCTGTAGAATTTTTCTTGAGGTAGATGAGGAGGAGGTATGATGTGTCTTGCAGTATCATTCCAGTAGAATTTTTCTTCAGGTAGATGAGGAGGAGGTATGATGTTTCTTGCAGTATCATTCCTGTAGAATTTTTCTTCAGGTAGATGAGGAGGAGGTATGATGTTTCTTGCAGTACCGTGCTCCCAGTTAGTAAATTTCGAAAGTTTAGGATATGAGTTGTCCCCTGTAGTACCGTGCTCCCAGTAATTATTTTTGTTCCTTTGCGAATTGGGGGCATATATTTTATTAACGACAAAATTTCCTTCGGAAATATTCGTCCAATATTTTAAAGCTTTTTTTCCCGCACAGAAATAATGTCTTTTACTACTATGTAAAGGGCATTTACTTATAGGTTGTAATAAATCACTATTTGTATAATTTGTAATGGTTACTTCATGAATTTCCCTTTTTAATGTATCCAAAAAAAACTTTGCATTTTCGCTACCTTTTACATATATATACTGAAAATCTTTTGTTAAATTTTGCAAGATGTTTTTTAAGTTATTGTAGGGAATATTTCCATCATGCCAATGAATTCCGTGACGCATTCGCGTTAGCCATTCGTTTGTTTTCTTATCTTTTGGGGATAATTTATCCCAACTAAAGGGAGGACCAACTACAAGGGACCCTGTGTGTTTTAAATCACATGAAACATAGCCTAGTTCTTTCAAAATGTACTTGTAAACAGTGTTAGGAGCCTTATGCTGAAAACCTTCTAACGTTAGTACTATGAACGAATGACTGGACATTATGTTTTAGCGTGGATAAGGAAGCTAGAGGGGGGGGAGAAAGAATATTTTAAGAAATTATTCTTAAATGAAATTATTATTAAATTTAAGAATTATTTTTAACTTTAAGAACTTTTACAAATTATTATTAAATTTAAGAATTATTATTAACTTTAAGATATTATTATTAAATTTGAGAACTTTTACAAATAATTCAAAATTAAGAAAGAAATTGTTATTAAATTTAGGAATTATTATTATTTAAAAATTATTAACTTTAGGAATTTTTTACAAATAATTCAAAATAAAAAGAAGCACTTACCAACAGCCAGTTAAGAAAAATCTCAAGAGTTCACTCCTTAACAACTCGAGCAAGTAGTGAGGAGCTCTAACAGACCACCTCCTTTTATATGCGCTGAAATGATCTTATCAGAGGAAATGATACCCTAGAATAGTATTCATAACAAGCCAAAAATAAAAATTGAGGTTACTTTACCACGCCCAGTTCTTGTTATCAGTTTCTAGAAATCAAATTCGCAACAGGATATCTTTTCATAGAACCACTTTTCAAGGAGAATGTCTTACCTTGTGCTTAATTTCGAAGATTTTTAAAATTCCATGATTCAATTCGTAGTGAAAGAATTAGCATATAGTAATTAGCTAAAAAGTAAAGAAAGATGGATTCTTAATCAAGGAGAATGTCTGACCTTGTGCTTAATTTCGAAGGTTTTTACAATTCCAAGATGCAATTCGTAGTGAAAAAATTAGCATATAGTAGTTTAAATGGAACTAGTCGAGGAATATTTGTTTTTAAACCTCCTTTTCCATGGTATTATATGAATGACCAAGAAAAGAAAACGGCCGTTTGGGCAAGTAATTACTATCACGGTTTATCTTGGTACGAAGGGGAAATACCTTATTACCATTTACAATTTATTTTAAACATGTTGAGTAGGACATTTAAACAATTTCCAATTTATTGTCGAGGGGAAGGAAAACGCTTATTCTTGGAAAAATGGCTTGGGAGACCCGTTTATAATATTTCAGGATCGAAAGAAGAAATTAAAAAATATGATGAAATTGAATCGGTATCTAGCCCTAATCATACAAAAGGATTTCATCATTGTGCTTTGCAGAAGGTGGTTAGATATACCCATTATTTAAAAAGCAAAGGACCTTGAATACATAAATCTTAAAAAAAAAAAAAAAAAAAAAAAAAAAAAAAAAAAAAACCTTCCTTTCCCCCTTTATAATTTGATGTCTAAACTTTTTTAATTTTGGATTTTTTTTTTTTTTTTTGCTAACATATTGCTTGTAGCCATGTTTTTATCCAATGTATAGGTAGACTCATTCTTTCTCCTTTTATAAATATTTCCCCCTGCTAGGGCTGTTTGGTTCTACATTTACTCAGGAGTTTAGTCCTGCCATGGAGGACATCTGTACTAGAAAATCGATAATTTTACCCTTCAGGTTCGAGAATATACCCGTGACAATCTTCATTATAGAAAGATGTTTATGGTTTAAAGCTTTAGACATTTCAAACTGCCTCAAAAGACTATTTATGAGTAACAGAGGAGAATCAGTCTTAAACGAATTTATCTCGAATGAAACGCTTCCATTCAGAGATACAGGAAATACCCCTGAACCCATCTTGTACCAAACGAGGATATTAAGAAATACGAGGTTCCTGATGTATCCAAAATTGAAGAGCCTCCTAGAGAAGTTGGGCCAAGGCGCAATTTTGTTCTCAAACTGGCTAAACGACGTGTTAAGCAGACCGCTTCAAATAAATGAAGATAGAGTGACTGGAGAACCCTATTTTACTATTATGGAAACTGAATCAGATTGTAAATTCCAAAATTTTCTGGAACTGTTGGATACTGCCTACCTATATGAACAAATAAGCGTTCCTTGAATAGTATTATATGTGTATTTAGTTTTTTCCCGAAATATATCATTATGAGATCAAAACATAGATGTAAGCAATCTCTTTCAGCTCTGACCATCCTAAGGAACAAAATAAGTCAATTCTCATCTCCTTCCTAATTCATTTGGAGGTCTACTACGTCCCCCAAAATGGTGAAAACGCAAAAAGGATTCCTATTCTCCTGTGGATTGGTGAAAAGATAAAAAAATTTTCTCCTCATTTCCCTATTCAAAGTTCTGGAGAGTTTGATAAGGAGATGAAAAAATGGGTTCCTTTTTCACCCAACATTGGAATTAAGAAATATTTATCAGTATCTTATCTCTTTAAATAAATGAATGTATTTTTTGTAAAGGTTTTGGCATGAAAAGCAAAAGACCCAATGGTAGTTATCTTGAGAAAAAAATGAATCCCCGAGACGAATCGAGATAATCTCGGTTAGGTAAGGAGGTTCCCTTTAGAAGAGTAGAAAAGAAAGCTTTTTTGAGGGAAAATATCTGAACGGTAAACAAGTAAACAAATTGGTAAACAATGTAAAAAAAATGGTCAACAATGTAAAAAATGGTAAAGTAAAAAATCGGCTGGAGAAATTTTTTCTCAAAAAAAAAAAAAAAAAAAAAAAAAAAAATAACTCTTCCTTTTTCCTTTTTATAATTTGATGTCTAAACTTTTTACTTACTTTGGAATGGAAATCTATTTTTAGAACCCCATTTTTTTTTTAAAGATTAATTTAAAGTAATGACATTTGCAAAGAAAAAAAAAATAATGTATGGTATACAAATTATCGCTTTATAAAGGATTTTTTTATTGGTATTCAGTCTGCTCAACTTATTGTTATGAATTCCTTCATTGTTCTTAACATAGAAGGTTTTGATTTGGTCCAACATAATGATGAAAATTACCATGATATGTTAGGAATGTATATAATTAAGGAACTTGCATATATCTCGAGTGATAATGCCAGAGGAGTTGTATACGTTAAATCGCCAAAAGCATGGAGCGATTTAACACCTTCCATAAGACGACGTTTTGTTACTACCTACCTCCACCTAGCCGATTCTACACACGGATTTTCGTGGAATGAGGGCAATCTCCCTTACAAAGCGTTACAATCCTTTCTCGTTTCTTTAACGGCAGGTTATAGTAAAATTTATTGTCCAGAATTTTGGAAAGCTAATCTTTTACAAAAAATAATTGATCGGGATGTTGAGAATACATTATCATTAATGTCCATTAATGTATGTCAGAGTAATTTAGCTTCAGATTCATATTCTTGCCTGAAACATTTAGGATTGAACAATTATTGTGCTTTACAAGGTGCCGTCGTCTTTTTTCGTTATCTTAAGGAATATCTATTGGACCGGCCTAATCAACTAAATGATTGACAATTAGGAGTAAAACAATGGATTAATGACATGAGATTACAATAAGAATTCTTTTATTTCCTCTCAGTACTTTGGAAAAAAAATAAAAAAATTTAATTAATAAAAAAGAAGGGAATATTATTATACTCTCCTCTAATTTTCTGTTGTCACGGTGCCAATATTTTTTAAAGTTTTTAGACTCAGAAATTTTTCCTCAAGATGAAAATTTCTTTTCAACTTTTCCGATTTCCCCCCCCCTAAAAAAATAAAACAATACAACATGTTTAATTGTTAAACGGTCAAGTTTAAGCCATTTTTCTTCATGTTTGATAAGTATCTTTTAACACAGGAAATGGCTTAAACGTTCAAGTTTAAGCCATTTTTCTTCATGTTTGATAAGTATCTTTTAACACAGGAAATGGGAGAAGGAGCTTGAAAACAGGAAACTAAAAATACAGTTCGATTTCTGAGAAAGAGCTTCAAAACAGGAAATTGGAAATGCGGTATAAAACGGGAGGATAGAAAGCGTTACGAGTCATTGCCTGCTGAGCTTCTTTGACTAGCTACATATTGAAAGCCATTATGGACAAGTTATGCGATGTGTTTCCTTCCAAATGTATCGAGTCCGTTGACAAGTTTAAACGACTGTCCAGCTTTAATGATGATTATTTTAAAGATTACTGCTGCGCATTTATACCTCATATACCCATGGATAAGAGAAAATTGTACTACAAGCCAATTAATACCACTCAATTAATTTTGCAAAATATTGAACGGACTATGCTCGATTCAAGATTAGCTCGTGAGTGTGATCCTTATAAATGGAACAAAATCGATCAGAAACTTCGTCTACCTGTGAAATCCTCGAGTGCAGAAAAGAAATATACGGACACCAGGACGAGCTTCAGGTGGAACAATATGTTTCTAACCAAAAGTTACTTTACTTTTGGACTTAGAAGAACGGGAAAGGGAGAAGTACATATTTATCAAACGTCTGCAGCACCTATGGTATATTATGAACTTTGCCCTTCTCCCAACAATTCCTCTATGTTAGAGAGAATGTTTAGACCTGTAGACGAACTTAAATTTAAAAGGTACATTTTTCAACCGAATAGGCTGTACCTTATCCCATCAGATAGGGCATATACGATTTTAACTACGCAGAAAACATTGTTCGCGGTGGACAGGTGTGCTGCTGCTTTAGCAGTACAGATAAAAAAGAAGCTGAACATAAAATACAAAAACTCACGAAGTTATACGAAATTTGAACTCTCAAAGGATCAACCTATCGACCCCTATGAGAAACCACCTGCGACTCCCTATTTAGACGAAGTGGCAAAGTGGACGTCAACCTCGATCCCCAAAAAGAGGAAAAGTGAGAAAGCGGAATCAAAAGCGAAAATTGCAAAATTATTTGATAAGGCAGAATCCGAATTTTACCAGTATTTATCAGATGAGGAAACGGGGAGCAACAAGAGGGCGGAAGAAGGAGAAAAGATGGTAGAAGAAGTATTTAAACAGCCACTTCCACCCCCTCCTGCTGTTGTCAAGAAACCAGCCTGTACTGAAACATCAACTACTATTTTGGTACCAGAAAATTTTATAGAACCCATTAACAGTACCATAATACTTAATTTAGACGAACAAACATGGGAAAAAGGTACCCCGTCTAATTATACGGACTCTGAAATCCAAAACCAAGATACCTCATTGCAAGTAGAGGTAAGTATTAATCCTACCACAAGTTTTAGTAATGTTCAGACTGAAAATATTACACCAAGTGACTGTGCATTAGTTTCAACCGAAACGACTAATGACTGGAACTTTATGAGTTCTTTAAATGATTATAGTAATACAAACGTTGAAGCATTCAACTACTCATCACCACAACTAGTACAGGTACAAGAATCTTCTTTTCAGCAGACTTTATGTTTAAAACAAACCCAATGCACTTCATTACAAGCAGGGGTAAGCGACAATTCCAACACTAGTTATAATGACGTTCAGTCTCAAACTGTTACATCGGGGGACTCTGCATTAATTTCAATGAAACCCGTGGAAAATTGGAACTTTTTGACGGGTTCTCTAAGCGATTATAATATGGATATTAAATCGTACAACTCGTCATCTCAATTAGAGTATACCGTTGTACAAGGAGCTTCTTTTTCGCAACCTTCATTAATTACAGAAACCCAGAAGGCCTTATTACATGGAGAGGTACACGACAATACAACAAGTGATGTTCAAACAAATTCATTGTCCGATGACTGGGACTTTTTGATGATGGACGTTAATTCTTATAACTCGTCATCACAGTTATCACAGACCGTTGTACAAGTACCTTCTTTTACGGAAACAAATCCTGAAGAAGAAAAAATGTGGGAAGAATTTATGTCATTTTCATCATCTTTAGTTTAGCATTCTGTTATATATTTAATATAATTCATTGATTTTAGACTTTCGTCATTGAGAATCATATTTAATGAAAAAAATGTATGTATATCTTCTTATTTATTGGAACTCAATAAAACTGTTTTTTTACGGAAATTTTGTGTTGTTATTTTGTCTTTTTGTTTAACTTTTAAAAAGTTTTCAAATATTGAAACATTAACGAATAAGAAGCAAATTACACTCACTTGGTAAGTTAAACAGCTTTTAGTGATTTTTGCGTTTTCAAGATGGGTACCGGTGTTCAAATACTTTTTTGACAGACTGTCTTATTTATACTATTATAACTGTAAAATGGGAAAAGTTATGAGTTTTGCAGTTGGTTATAATATTTTATTCTTTTTCTCACGCAGCGATAAAGTTCTACCTGCTATTCTGTGAGTTTTTCGGCACTTTTTTCAAGTTCCAGGAAGATTTCTATAAATAGGTAAGATTTATATATTTTTTAAACCAGATGTTTCTTAATTACCATAGAAGAGTTTCCATCTACCTCTGCAGATTATTAGTTTTTGAATGACCAAATTTCTGTGACTTTCACATTTTGATAATGTACATTTTAAATTTAAGATGGATTGATCTAGAAAAATGATGATATTTTAAAACAAAAAGACAGAGAATTAAAGTGGTTTAAATAATAATTTTTATTTTACATATTTATACATCTTGTGTCAAGAATGTTTTAGATATTTTTTGGCCACGGCTACTCCAGAGAGATGACTGTTTCTTCTATTAACACGACATGCTCTTAATGTTCCAGAGGATTCCTTGAAGAAATGTTAGGTCTTTTGAATGCTCAGTTGGGGGGGGGGTAGGTTCACCTGTCGAAGAAGAGTACTTGGCACTTCTGAATGATCTTAGAGTTGCGGGGTTAATTCAAATGGCATGAAAGGTATTACACATGTCCAAAGTATCGAAAGGTAGTGGATATACAGTCTAATAAGAGAAGGCGGTCTGGTAATTGCCCAAGAACTATTCGCAATGCTCTAAGTTCCAATAGCCGACGATTTTCTTTTATTTTTTAACTGAAACTTTTCCTGGAGCTACATCCTTAGATTTTACAGTACAAACTTCCAGTTCTTTCAAATTTTGATATTTTATATTGAATAGATTAGGTAATGCCCCGAATGCAAAACTTATATGCATTACATCAACCGCAAATAAAGTATCTTTCTTCTGTACCGAAAGAATATAGCGTGTACCTGGTAAAACGTTGTAAACAGACTTGCTTCGTAATAGATATTTTTTACACTGAAATTTGTTTTCATTTACTTCAACTGTTGCATAAAAAATAGGTTCATTGTGCGTTTGAATAATATGACATTCTTGATTGGAGACATATTGAGGTTGTATGGCAAACGGAACATCCTTAATGAAAAACATGTTATGCATTTTAACTCCAAATTCGCTAAGGTAAGCTTCTTTCCAGTAAGCGAGATATGGTTTATAGAATCCATTGTCATTCAAAAAATCTCTGATTTCTTCTCCATTCGCATCTTTCAATCGATATTGCATATTCCACACTATAGAAACATTTAGCTCGTAATCTTCCATATAATCGATATTTATGAAAGGTAATTGAACCCAAGTTAGTGGATTATAAGTTTCATGTACAGACCCTTTAAATATGAACCATTTCTTCTTATCGGTTAGTGAGGCTTCAGGTTGAAATATGGAATCCATTCGCTCATTAAAATCACAGCGATAAAATTTTTCCAGCATGCGGCATTGAAGGTTTGTCATTTCATACACAGCAAACATTGTATCCGGCATAATGACTGATATCATATACATAGTGTCCGAAGGAATTGTGTGAATGGATAAAGGCTTAATTTGATAACTCCGGGTCTTGTATTCATCTTGAGAATCTACAACGACAGTTGTGAAAAGTATAGGATCCTCGTATGTTTGAATAATATGACAATGATCTTTTGGAACCTTTTTCACTATTAATTTAAAAGGGGTTCCTAGAATATAAAACATATTACGGAAACGAAATCCCAAAGTTTCTATGCTTCCTTCAGACCATACAGGACTGTTGAGATTTTGTAAGTGAAATGCTGAAGTCCATGCCAATAAAGCTTCCCTCAAACATGCTTGAATCTGATCCATATCTGACGAAAGTATGAAGAACCACTGATATGGATCGTCTACCTTATGCACCATATCTTCGTATGCGATATTCCATGTCATTGTATCCCAGTTAATCGCCATACTGTCCGAGGTAAATTGCAAACGTAGTCAGAATAATTTTCTCATGCGTAGAAACTAGTTAGTGGCGGCTTTTTATCTCTCTCGAGTTACCATAAAAATTTCCTAAAAAAAATTTCCTAAAAAAATTTAAAAAATTTCCTAAAAAAATTTAAAAATTTCCTAAAAAAAAAAAAAAAAAAAAAAAAAAAACCTACTTTACTTTTTATTAGGAAACGGTGCGAATGAAAGTCATGGAGTCTCCTGTACAAATGGGTTCGTCCGAAAGAAGGAATGAACTGCAACTAACTCCGTCTTCACCTCTTCATAATGAAAGTGGGACACCATCCTCACCTCTTCATAATGAAAGTGGGACACTATCCTCACCTCTTCATAATGAAAGTGGGACACCATCCTCACCTCTTCATAATGAAATTGGAACACCATCCTCAACTCTTCCTAAACTAAGTTGGTCACTGCCCTCAACTGTTCGTGTAGAAGACTCACCCTCGATTGTTTATGCAAATGAATGGAGTTCACCCTCAACTGTTCATGCAAATGAATGGAGTTCACCCTCAACTGTTCATGCAAATGAATGGAGTTCACCCTCAACTGTTCATGCAAATGAATGGAGTTCACCCTCAACTGTTCATGCAAATGAATGGAGTTCACCCTCAATTGTTCATGCAAATGAATGGAATTCACTGTCACCTCATCATTTGGACAGTTGGGATCCATATTCACCTGTTCATTCGGAAACATCACAGGAGCAATTTCCAACAAACTCCCAGGAGGAACCTTGTACATCCCAACAGCCTGCTTCATTTCCTAATCGTGGTAGAAAACGAAGTGGAGAAGAAGATACTAATACCAGCAAAAGAAGATTTGATAACCTTACATATCGACTAAAAAACTTGAATACAAATTCTTACCGTGAAACTTTTAAAACGTTCCATTCAAGATCTTTGCATATTCATCATCATCCTAGAATCGTAGGGGCATTAGCTATGTCTTCTAAAGGATATACTTTAACTAATGGAGTGGTATTTATATCCAGAGACTTTAGACGGAAAGGGAAATGGATAAATACATTGAATCATGATATACAGAAATTGAGGATTAAGAGACTGTACACGTTAGATGTAAAAACGCGAGAGAGAATTGAAAAATGTATTGTTATACCTTATATACGAATTGTGATGAAAAATACTAGAAACAATTTTTGTTATTATTGCCGTGAAAAAGATTGTCACCGATCTAAAGCTGTGAATATTTTTCAAAGTTTAGTTACCTATCGTGTTGATAGACTTAAACACTAAATCATTTTCTGTAACGTTTTTTCCCTATAGTACTAAAAAAATCACTAAAATATTTTTTGTGTTTTTCATTTAATCTGGTACTTTTACATTGAACATATCCTTTTAACCTAATTGCAAGTTTTAATGAGAATAGGAAAAAGTGCAAATACTCAAAAATACGTTTTAAATACGGTAGCGAAACTTGTATATTAAAAACTGTAATTATTTAATGGACTTTTTTGTACAAGTCGAGTTTTTAAATGATAAATCTAAAACTTATACTAGAGTATAATAGAAGAAAAGGTATACCATGGAATAAATAAATTATTAAATATGTTCATGATATGTTTTGGAAAAAAAAACTAAATACACATATATATTATTTAAAATATTTTTATTTTCATATAAAAGCAGGATAAAAGATGATAAAAGATGATAATAATAATAATAATAATAATAAGAGACATTAAAAAATAATCTTTTTCTCAATACATCCTTAAGAGGATCCATTCAGCTTTTTAAAATATTTGAAGGAGGATACAATTTTTTTCCGATCACCATCCCGAATCTCTGAAGTAGAAATACATACGAAGTTCTGCTATATCTCTGATAAAGACACACGAACTTAGAGACTCGGGTCGCTCAAAGCTCATCTTGAGCACAGTTAGTCCGTCTATATGTTTGCCGACATCTTCAAGCGGATAATTTAAGCAATGGAGGATGACATCATAAGCATTCGCGCTTAATTTCTCCGTTGTGTATAAGGCTTGTGGCAAATCGAACCATATACTGTTCGAAAAGACGTTTTCGTCTGTAGAAAGATCCTTCCACTGAAGCAATTTAGGATACTCGGGTTTGAGGAGGTCCAGCATTTCAGTGTAAAGCCATTTGCCATGTTCCTTTATCTGTATCAGCTCGGCAAGAGATAGAGCACTGAAATAAATTCTGAAGTTGGAGATGTATACCTCAAATCTGGTACCGTCATAAAATGCAAGGTGGTAGCGCATGACTCTGCTCGGGAGAAAAGATCACCAGCTCTAATAAAACCGAAAACGACGAATCCCTTTTATACCTCTCGTTTTGGAATAGTGCCAAGTCACATGAAGCAATCTATTTAGAGATCGTGACCGTGACATACTTTCTTCCCGATCCTCTTTTCTGAAATAATGAGTTCAACAGCGTTTCGACACGGGTTTATGTTTATTCATTACTGTTCTATAATCTGACGTCTAACTTTTTTTCCTGGAATTGGAATATAAATTCTATAAATTATGATAGTTCACCAGTTTTCAATAATACATAAGCTCTCCTGACCTTTTTCTTTTTGTTTATTTATTAATTTAATGTCTACACATTTTTTACTTTGGAATCACAATCTATTTTTAGTTAGTTGAGAGTTGAAAGAACATATCCATTGTACACCCCCTTTTCCATTATTCAACAAGACCCTATATGAAAAAACGAATATACAATGGTAAATAATAATTATTTGTACTTTCATAAACACCCGCACATTCTGTATGCTCCGGACAGTTTGTAAAAATAGCCTCGGTAGTCAAACCACCTGTATTTGTAAATTCTACAGCATTCGTTTGCATGCAAAGATGATGGTGTGTAGCATATGATAAAAAGCTTCTCAAATATTCCATGGTTTTAAAATGTCCGACCAAAATGGTTCTGTTACTCTGTATATTGTTTTGTAACATGACCATATTGAATGCTTCGATCATATCTGTATCTGTTGCTGCTGGTCTTACATCAATGAGTATAAACAAAACATTCATTTTTGGAATATACATACTAATTGTCTCTACGCAACCATTAATTTCGTACTTGCTGTAACACTGCTGATTGTTTTTTTTACAGCGTAAATATACATGACCGTTTGCCAGTGACATGAATCCAGGTATTGATTCAAATGCCTTTCGAGTAAAAAGTAAAACATCACTTTTCATAAAACACGGATCACTCGAAACATCTCCTTCTCCATTGTGCAAGTACATTATTTGTAATAAATTTAAAGGTTTGTAAGCATTATGTAAAAATTCAAATCGCGGTACTATAATATTGTCTGAGGCTCGAAGTCGATTCAATTCCTTCAAGATACAATCGTTCGGTTTTGGTAATGCTGGTGGCTTGTACTGATCCAAAATATACAAATCAGTGGGTTTGGTTACCCGTGAAAATGCAACATATTGATGAAATCTGCTCATGGAAGTTTTTAAACTAACCGCAACTGTTTTCAAAGTTGCTCCTTGAGATTTATGAATAGTCATAGCTTCGGCCACTATAATTGGTAGTTGGCTACGAAAAACCGACACTTTGCTAGTCGAGGCTTTATCAATATGTTTCGAAATGCGGTCAATGGGTGTCCATTCGAAAGGAATATTTCTTTTTTCCGTGTACTGCCGAAATTTATTTCTAAGTTTAAATCCAACTGTATCTGTAGTAAATTGAATCCATACTCGTCTTACACTCTGATCCTCTGGTTCCATTTCAATGTATTGTAAAATTCCAACAATTCCATTTATTAATCCATCACTCATATCAATTGTACAGGTCAACATGTATCTGGCTCCCGGTTTAAGGTCAAGAGTCCATTCAAGATTAGCCGTCTCATGTCGTTTCAATCGCAATAGTTTATTTAGCCGGCTAGTAATTTTTTTTGGCTTATCAGAGAGCACGGTATCATATGCTTTGCATTGAATCATCTGGGATGGTAACATGGAAAGACGTTTAGCATTATAATCGTCTACTTCCTTGTTAGAATAGCATAAAATAACAGATTCGCGAGGTAAGCATTCAAATGGTCTTTCCCTGGATGCTAAAAATTGAACATGTTCCGGTTGTAAGGGTCCATTTGCCAAATCATCCAGTAACTCCAAATATTCTTTCTCATTTTTCTGTCTCATTATTTCATCGAGTTCATAAAACTGTGTATTGCTACACCACCACAAATCAGAAGAAAACATGTAAGCATCCTTAACGGGCGGTAATTGACGTAAATCCCCAAATTTGATGACATGTAAATTCCCGTAGCGTTTATTTTTAACTCCTCGAATTTCTCGTAAACGGCGATCCAGTCGAGAAAGTAATTTCAGCCCCAACATTGAAATTTCATCAATAATTATCACACGTAAATGAGCATACATTTCAGCGTATTTCTTTCGAGTTTCTTCTCTTATCCGTCTTATACATTTTGATTCATTCAGTTGTAACCCGAGTGCATGATGAAGAGTATCTCCTGTAATGTGTAATGCTCCTTTACCAGTAGGGGCTAATTTAATGACAGAGTTTTCTTTAGAAAAAGAAGGTAGTCGGATGAGAGTCTGGTATAAAACTTGGATCAAAACAGATTTGCCAGTGCCTGCAGCTCCTTGTACAAATATATCTAGAGGTTCACAATTATCATCACAGCGACGAAAGTAATATAGCATGTGCATTAGGAAATCAAATTGTCCAGAGTTACACTGACGAACGAGGGATTGATATTTTTCTTCGGGATATTTCTGTATTATTTGGAATTCAGAAACATCATCTTCAATGAATGGTTCGTCCTGGTACGCATTCAAATACTTTTCAAATTTTAAAGACAAGTCTAAAGGCTCACAGCAAATTGGATTCTTCTCTATATTGGAAGTTTTAGTTGCAGATTTTGATGATTTTTTTTGTCGTCGACGTTCCTGTAGACGTTCAAGCTCTCGTTTTCGATTTTCAGGAAATGACCGCCATCTTCTTTTAGCTTCACAGCGTTTACGTTTTTTCAAGTTGGCCTGCTGTTGCTTTTCAAGCGTTGTGAAATTATCATCATCTTTAAAGTGAGATTTTTGCTTAGGCATAGTAAATAATGATACTGGCTGCAAAAAGAGAGAAGAAAATAGTTACGAGATGTTGCTTCTTTAGCAGCACAAAGAACACTAACTATAGTACAAGGCAATATAAATATATAACCATAAAAAATACTCTTATCAATTCCTTTTACTCTTCATCCTGAATCTCTCTCAGTAAGATAAAAAATAATTTCAACTCATAACTAAAAAAAAAAAAAAAAAAAAAAAAAACTCTTCCTTTTCCCTTTATTAATTTGATGTCTACACTTTTAGGAACCCAAGGTCAAAAAGTGTAGACATCAAATTAATAAAGGGAAAAGGAAGAGTTTTTTTTTTTTTTTTTTTTTTTTTTTTAGTAGTTATGAGTTGAAAGAAAATTTTCTTTCGAGTGTTCTTCTCACCCTTATCTCATTATTCTACAGTATAAATATTTCCTTATACACCCTTTTCTTTAACACAAGACATTTTCAACTATTTGTACGTGTCTGTTACCAGTAGTAGCCGTCTTTGAAAAGAAAATGAGTCGAAGCAAAATTATTGAAACTCGGCATGTTATTCATCACCTTTTTAGCTTTAGTGCTCATAGATCTTCTGATATTCTTACCGACGATTATTTAAACGTTTTTCTTAAACTGGTCGAGAGTGTGTTGCGATCAGATTCCCGCCCGGATGTGTATCAACTCATTGTAGAGTGCCGGAAAGCTGAATCACCTGGTAAATTTATAGAAAAGCTCGGTATTGAAATATTTGAAATCAATCATCCGGATTATTGGTGCTGGGATTGGAAAACGGTTGCAGCTTTTGTTGTATCCATTTCAGAGATGGTGCAACTTGAACCTCAGTGGTTTGATGAACTTGAAGAAGCAACTATCAAATTTTTGCAAGATCGATTGGGTATTCGTGATTGGACAAGTTTCATATCTCCAAAATTAAATTGCCAGGATAATGTTGGATATATTATGACTCCTCAGATAAAGGCCTGTGTGACTTCATTTGAGAACGCATGTTTCGGGGTATGTTTAGTCAGTATGATGAGCGTATTGGTTGGACTAAAATATTTATTTTTTAAGTAACTCTTTTATTATTACTGTGTTTCGAAAATATTCCTTAAATGACTGAATGAATTTTATCAACACATCTTCATAATTATTGTAAAAAGCAGGCTGGTACATTGTGAGGGTAAGACTGAACGCTGCAAGCAAGAAAAGTATTGTACATACGAATGTTACAAAAGCAAATATTGTTAATATTATGATAACTGGATAAAATATATTACTTTTTGTCATTTTTTTTGCTCTTTTGAGAAATAAAAGATATTTTTCCCATCATAGATTATTATATTTTATTCTGCAAATGTTATAAGGAACACTTTAATTTATATTTTCTTTAGTGGTAAATTTTTGAAATGGTAATTTGTTTTAGAAAGAAGAACAAATTAATATGATCAAGAAAAAATATGAGTTCCGTTTATAGGATAGATGAATCAGGGAAAGAACGATATCCCATTGATCCAAACAGGCCAAACCATGAATTATATCTTGTAGACAATGAAGGAAAACCTATTTTTGCTAGAGAACAAAATGGAAATCAATATTATGCTCGCGAATATCGTGGGCACGAATACGTTCCAGATCCAAGAAGGTACGCTCAATTAATATCGGGACGAGAAATTTATCCTAAATTTAATAATGGGACAGAATACCCACTGTATTCATTAGATACATCGTTACATGTTTATGCTCTTGATAGTATGGGAGAAGAAATTTATCCAAAAAAATTCGGTTGGAGAAGAATATTGTTTAATGGATAGGGAAAACGGGGAGTGGAACAGTAATTATTATCGATATGCACGAGATGAAGTTGGAAATGAATACTATCCTAAAGATGGAGATGAAAGAAGAGAAATTTTATGTACTTTCCTAAACTATGCCAAAAAGGTCAGCGGTGATGAATTTTATCCAAAAACTTGGCCATAATGAAGAATCAAGAGCGTATATAGAAACGATCATGGAATATAGTATCTGGTGCGTCAAGTGTCGTGAAAAGACAAACACGTGTGAAGTTAAGCATCGTATGTCTAAAAACCAACGTCCTATGGCCACTGGTAAATGCGTAAACTGTGGAACCCAGAAACAACAATTTATTAAAATGTCATCAGTGGAAGAAGAAAAGAGTTGTATAAATTGAGAGGATTGTTTTAAGTTTTCATTGAAAAATTTTTTCAACTCTCACATTTCCAAAACTTACTCAAAAAAAAAAAAAAAAAAAAAAAAAAAAAAAAAAACTCTACCTTTTTCCCTTTATTAATTTGATGTCTACACTTTTCACTTCGGAATGGAGAAACCCAAATTCAAATAATGTAGACATCAAATTAATAGAGAGGAAAAGTAGGGTTTTTTTTTTTTTTTTTTTGAGAGAGTTTAGTTGAGAAGACTCTGAGATAAATTCGGCTATAATATGAAACAGTAGAATAAGTGTAAGTATTGTTAACTCCTCATATTACCAATTTTTAACATGGAATCTTTTATCGTCCTCAATTTTCAAGGTTTTGATTTAATTCAACAGAAACATAATTATGACGAGGATACAGTGGGAGATTATATTATTAAAGAATTGGCATACGTATCTAGTGATCATGCTCGAGGTGTTATCTATGTCAAACCACCCAAACCCTGGATAAACTTATCACCTTCCATGAGACGTAGTTTCGTTTTCAATCAGCTGCATCTAGCAGAAACAACGCACGGATTTACTTGGAATGAAGGTCAACTTCCTTATACACATTTAGAATCCTTTCTCGTTTCTCTAACAGCTGGGTATAATAAAATTTACTGTCCTTTACCCTGGAAAGCAAAATTGTTAGAGAAAATAATTAAACGTGACATTGAAATGGAAGACCCATGGACGGATCAAGATCAAGAAGAAGACTGGTTAACATTATGTTTACCACCTTCCCCTTGTCTCAAACATTTAGGCTCTAATAAATATTGTGCTTTTCAAAGTGCAATTGCCTATTATCGTTACATTAAGGAATATATAATGGATGAACAGTCCAACCGATGGGCTTTTCTTTCAAAAAACAAGGATAACGAAACTTGGACTTGTAATGAATCCACTGAAATATGTAATCGGCAAGAAGATGTAAATGATTATTGGTCTTAAAAAAATGAAATGTTAAAAACTGTATTTGTATGTTTAAAAATAAATAATTATTCTATTATTAAAAATTTTTTTTTTATTTTCCTAACAGGAAATTCACGCTCAGAATAGAGTCGTCACGTGATTCGTTGCGTCATATCTCTGGGTGTATATAAAAGAGAGACCTCTGCACGATTCATTATATCTATCGCACTGTCACTCTGAACAACTGTCCGTCATGTTTTACATATTCAAGTATAATCAATTTCTCAGCGTTCGAGTCTATGTGGAAGGGGGATCGCTTTTCTGGAATGCCAGCGACCTGATGAAATTATTGCCTTCAGATAGCCCTTGCACAATGGACTTATTAAGTGTTTTCTTCCTCGAGCCAGAATTTCGTCGCTTGAAGGACTTGAAATGTTTCCAAGGAGAAACATCAATGTCTTGGGGAAGTATGGATAGTATTCTCCTAACAACTCAACAAGCTCTCCATGTAGCCAAGACAGCTCCAAATAATTGTATGCTATTACCTTGGATGTATGGTATGTTGACTCAAGAACTATATCAAGAAATTGCTGATGGAGAAATTGTAATCTATTTAAAGTATCCAGGGGAACCGTCAAACACACATCCCGGTTCTTTGTTCATCAACGATTTGGGAGTTGTGAATATACCACCCCATCCCTCAGAAAAGGAAGCAGTTAACATTAGTTCTCCTACTCAAGAAATGGCCACACAAACTGACCCTTTTAAGCTTACTGTGTGGTATCCTTGAAGAAAGAAAATGGATTAGTAAAGGAAAATAAACCTCCTCATATTTTCCTTTTATTTAAACAATTATTGTCACCTCTTCTCTAATAAATGACAGAGAAACTGAGGAGGCAAAAAAAATGGGCCTGGAAAGTAAAGGTGCATGGGGAAAGAATTATTCTTTCCAAATGCACTTTTCCTTTCCAGGCCCATTTTTTTTTGGTCACTTCTTCTAACCAACCTTGGAGAAAAGAAGAAAGGAGAATTATGTATAAATGGATATAAGTTTCATATGTCTAGTGTATAAATGGATATAAGTTTCATATGTCTAGTATATAAATGGATATAAGTTTCATATGTCTAGTATATAAATGGATATAAGTTTCATATGTCTAGTATATAAATGGATATAAGTTTCATATGTCTAGTATATAAATGGATATAAGTTTCATATGTCTAGTATATAAATGGATATAAGTTTCATATGTCTAGTATATAAATGGATATAAGTTTCATATGTCTAGTATATACATGGATATAAGTTTCATATGTCTAGTATATAAATGGATATAAGTTTCATATGTCTAGTATATAAATGGATATAAGTTTCATATGTCTAGTATATAAATGGATATAATTTTCATATGTCCCGGTTCTTTGTTATCCCAGTTTGTGTCCCGGTTAGTGTATAAATGAATATAAGTTTCATATGTCTAGTGTATAAATGGATATAAGTTTCATAGGTTTAATCATGAAATTATATACATAAAATATTTTGTAAAATAAAAAACGAAAATTTTTTCAAAAAAGCACATCTTTAGAATTTCTGACTCGTGCGCTGGAAATTAAAAATACCTCACCCCCTTATAGTGTTACCATGGCTAGTTTTGAAATTGGTCAGTTTCTTAATTCACAAAAAATTGTTAAAGTGTAACAAAATATGAAATCGATAATAAAACAAATTTTAAACTAAGAAATTCCATATACCCATATTCTATGGGAAGATTATATTTCAAATTTTGATGGCTCTAGGTACTGTTTTTTTACCATAATTCGGGAAATATGTATACACATACGTGGAGATTCTTCATTATTTAATTTCTCTGAATGTAATACGGGGCGATAATATTTGGTGGTAACAAAAGGAGATGAACTTACCTAGACAGTAGGAAATAAAATGAATATTGGTTATTTGCTGGCAGGAAACAAATTCCTAAATTTGTACAGAGTGGGTATGGTAGAGTTTCTTTCAGAGCTTACTACTCCTTCTTAAAAAACTCTTCCTTTTTATTATTAATTTGATGTCTGCAATTTTTTTTAATGCAAGGTCAAAACCTGTAGACATCAAATTATTAAAAAAGTTTTTTTATACCTTTTTTTGTACACGTTAAAAAAGGTTCAGGAAAAAAAAAATAACAGTATTCAGGAATCAACATGGCACCTACTCCAAACTATCAAACTTTCATTTCGGACCGTTTACAATTCTATAGAGGTCTACAAAAATTGAATTGTGTGGCACAATTTTATCCTGATTTAATACAACTCGTTTTAATTCCTTCTCAACAGGAAAATTATCATGATTATCTAGAAGAAGGTACTTGGCATCTATCGACTTGCCCAAAATTAAATAACAATGGAGATACCCCATGTCATTGTGATTCGGCTATAAGAAAACCTGAGGATTGGATTCTTACTAAATTTTCCTCAAGTGAAAAAGAGGATCCTCGCTATGAAATATTCCAAGACCACTGGAATTTCTTATGCGAAATCGATAAATTTCAAACTTTTTATGAATCTCTGTATCAACTGGGTCAGTATAATATTGGTATTAAACAGTTGATAGGAAAACAAAGGCATTTATCATGTTGCCTAAAAGTTTTATTAAAAGACGAAAAAGCACCGAAAAAATGTTATTGTGAAAGTATTTTAAAATGCCCCAATTTTCTTATCAATGTTATAATTCAATGCCGTGACGACGAGAAAATGAAGAATAATTATCAACCTTGGTTAGACTGGGAAAAGGAATGTGATTGTCATTATGACTTTCTTCTGAAATTACGGTCGTTTTACTTGAACAAGGATGGATACCCACGTCATGATGTAAAGGTATATGAACAAGAGGTGGAGCAGGCAGAAAGCAAAGATTTTTTCTGTACATTACATGAAGATTTTTGAAAACCAAGTTTACCAAGTTATTGGAAATGAATTTTTTTGTTTTTAATTTGCATCATTTCAAATGGGGAAAAGAACAGAAACTTTTACGTATCCGAATCACGATGAGCCATTTCTAGTTGCTTTTCAGGTTTTTCGGGTCGTAATGGCCCAGAAAAAGGGACCCATACAGTTGTCACCCGAATCTTGTAATGTAAGGACCGTTTCTCCATCCCTAATCATCTTGAACAAGGGTTCATTAAAGATTCGTCGCATCCATGGATAAAGCGTGCCATTATGAATCAATTTCTTGGCAAGAGAGACAGCCTCATTGGATGTGAGAACAATTTGGTTCGGATTTCCCCATTGTTTCGAATAGTTGTAGAATTCTCCCAGCCGAATAAATTGTTTTGTGTCTGGAAAGAACTTTTTCAGAACCCTCATGGTATGACGACTTTTGCAGGGTACCAGTCTCAATAAATCTTTAGCATTCCAACATAGATATCCCATTTCCTTATAGGTACGAACATAGTAATGACTGTCGTATTTAATTTTTAACATGATGGTCTCTGAATCAAATCGCTCGCAATCCGTTTATATATATATAGAAAATCCTCCTGAAAAAAAAAAGAAAATTCATTTACTTTTACTTCAACGCCGATGAGAGGGGAGTTGTTGAAATATATAATATGTATCAATCATCATTTATACTCTACCAATTTTATTGACATAATTTAAAAATTCAATACAAAATATTATAATGCAATATACCTTATGTAAAACAATTCAATATAAATAATAATACTTTAACACTTTGAATCAAATTCTAAAACGTCCTCGTCAATAGATCAGATTTGCAATAAAGACGTGTGAAGTTTGGCAGTTTGTAGAAAAAATCAGATTACATAATATGTGTTGATGAAAGTAAACTGATCTACAGATTTGCCAGTATTGAAGAATTGGAACAACTACAAAAAAGAAACGTTCATAGGATGTAAAATAATTGTCCATGTTATACTCTACCAATTTTATTGACATAATTTAAAAATTCAATACAAAATATTATAATGCAATATACCTTATGTAAAACAATTCAATATAAATAATAATACTTTAACACTTTGAATCAAATTCTAAGACGTCCTCGTCAATAGATCAGATTTGCAATAAAGACGTGTGAAGTTTGGCAGTTTGTAGAAAAAATCAGATTACATAATATGTGTTGATGAAAGTAAACTGATCTACAGATTTGCCAGTATTGAAGAATTGGAACAACTACAAAAAAGAAACGTTCATAGGATGTAAAATAATTGTCCATGTTATACTCTACCAATTTTATATATACTCTACCAATTCAGCTAAAGAAAATAGCCTATAGTCAATACACCCGTCATACCTTATGTACTTCCTAGTTACAGCTTTCTTTACTTTATGCCTTTTTAAAAAGCGTCTGACTGAAAATGGTGTGCATTCAATTATTTACAGAAGTGGTTATGTAATAGGCTAGAGACTTCGAGAAGGTACTGGTGAGGGGGGAGGAGAGCTAAATGACGGAGAGTTACTTAGATCGTAACTATAATAGAAGGTTTACATCTGCATGTTACTACAGTCCTATATACAAAAATTCAACGTTCTGAGGTAATTCGTCATTTAAGTTATGCGAGATATATACATGGTAAAAGCAGACATCACGATTATAATATTTCGTACAGGAAAGTAATAATATGTTATAAATTACAATAAAAACATACCATAAAATCTAATGGAACTAAACAGACTTACCAAATGATATGGATTACAATAGCTAACTAAATAAATTTATATTTTTTTATTTTTTCCGGTTAAACCCAATCCTATATATCGTGATGGTTCACCAGTTCCATTCTAAAAATCTTCACAATTGATCCAGTTGGAAAAATTGTTTCAGCTCACAACTAAAAAAAAAAAAAAAAAAAAACTCTACCTTTTTCCCTTTATTAATTTGATGTCTACACTTTTTGACTTTGGAATGGAGGAACCCAATTTTTTGGGTTCCTCCATTCCAAAGTCATCAAATTAATAAAGGGAAAAAGGTAGAGTTTTTTTTTTTTTTTTTTTTTTTTAAGGTTGAGAGCTGAGAGATACTTTCTCCATCCCGCTCTCTATACTTTTAACATACCAATTCTTGGAAATTGTTTCATGCAAGCACATAAAAAATATTCATTTTTTTCTGTGGTTAAACTATCACGCCATTTCTTCAACTAGATGCTGATACAAATTCTTAAATTTAAAATTGTAATATTCGGGTAACATTTTTAAGCCGTCATTTTCATCCATTTCATCAACCGCGTAGATGGTGCCTACACATTCTGTTGAAAGAATATATGTTCTTTGAGAAGGAACCCAGTAAACTGAATGAGGTAATAATTTATATTTCTTGAACGAATAAAAATTTGGATGCTTTACCTTTTCATTGTACACGTTACAACAGATAGTAGCATAAAAAAGCGGTTTGTCGCACGTTTGAATAATATGACATTTTCCGTAGGGTACATTCTTTGAATAGGTAGCAAAAGGGGCTTTCATCACATGAAACATATTATGTATAACTATTCCAAAGTCCCGAACACGAGCATCCCTCCAGTAACAAAGATTAGTATTTAAACCATGCTTGTATGATGAGAAATAATCACAAATTTCTTTATCCGTCTTCAAATGATAATTTGTAGTCCATATTATTTCTACATTAGAGATGTATTTATCCATGTAAGGAAATTTGAATAAATACTGCCAACTTTTCCAATTGTTTAATAAATACACAGGTTCTTTACATATGAACCATTTCTTTTCCCCGTAAAGTTCATATAGCCTAGAATTTACATACTCATATTTAAAGTCTTTAAATAGCTTTGGTAATATGTTTGCAAAGCTATTTATTACTACATCCACAGCAAACACGGTTTCTTTTCGATAGACCGAGATGGAATACCAAATGTTTTGTGGAAGGTTGTACACAGAAAAGGGTTCAAGTTCAATTCTTCGACCTTGGTATTTATCTGGATACTTGACATTAGCGATTGTTATAAATACGGGATCCCAGTGCGTCTGAATAATATGACAATACCCTTCAGGAACAATTTGCATGTGACTAATAAATGGAACTTTGAGAATATAAAACATATTTTCCAAGTAAAGTCCAAAGTTTTCAGTCCGTGGAACTACTTTGAAAATATTATTGAGATCTATAACTTCTTTCGTTTCACACTTCTTAAATGTCCATGTTTCGTCTGTAATGGATTCATCTTTGGAACCATATTTTATAAACCATGCTAGCTTGTGATTAGAGAAAAAGTCCTGAATATGGGATTGGATAGTCGACAAACGTCGCCATTCCATTGGATGGTACATGTACTTAAAGTCCCTTTGCCATTCGGACCACTTTGAATTTTTCTTTGATGTTTTGAATGAAATATCATAGTTGATAGCATCCTCCTCGTCAGAAGATGACATTGCTCTGCTATTTTGAAGTTTTGTAGATGAAGATTAATTCTTGCATTTAAGTCTAATGAAACGAGTTCTGTATTGGAAGAAAAGTAACAATGATTAAAAAAAAAAAAAAACTCTACCTTTTTCCCTTTATTAATTTGATGTCTACACTTTTTGAATTTGGGTTCCTCCATTCCAAAGTCAAAAAGTGTAGACATCAAATTAATAAAGGGAAAAAGGTAGAGGTTTTTTTTTTTTTTTTTTTTTTTTTTTTTTTTTTTTTTTTTTTGACAATCTTAACAAACTTGCTTTCACCAAGAAGCCACCTCGACAAGTTTCCCCACCCTATATAAATATAAAAAAAAGGGACATATTTTTACATGTATATGAAGAATAATCAGAATAGAGCCTTTTTCTTTGTATCTGTGGAACTCATTTTTTTTTTCTATAATGATTTCTGAAGGAGATGACAAAACGTCTCATCAAATTCTTATCTCTGACCGTTTACAATTTTACAGGGGGCTACAAAAAATTGAGTGTTTCGCACGATTTCATCCTGATATATTACAACCTTCTTCTTGTCAAGAAAAGGAAAAGTGGCATTATTCCTTTTTAAAAACTCCTAATCGAACCCTCTATGATTCAAGGATTCGACGACCCGAAGAATGGATTCCTAAATTATCAGCTCCTTCCGAAACTTTTAATGGTCATTGGAAATTTGTACGCGAACTCGATAAATTTGAAACCTGGTACGAGTCACTTTATCGTATGGCTATCTATAACATTGGTATTAAATATGTCAACTCGTGGTGGCATTTAGCATCCTGTAAAGTGGTTTTAGTGGAAGGAATTAGTAAGTGTGTACCAGAAAGGTGTGATTGTCAATGGATTTTGGAAGATCCTACTGAATTGATCGATATTATGACGCGTCAAACTCACGACATTCATTGTCGATATAAACAAGAAACGCCATGGTATGAATGTGACTGTATTATGGATAATAGATTACGTAGGCGTTATTTGAACAGGGATAGACGTCCACGTCGCCATTATACGGAATTGAGAGAAATTGGTTGGAAAATATAAAAAAACAAATTGTCTCCACATCTGTAAAAATGTCATCTCAAGCTATCTTATGTTTAAAAAACTTCTGTCTTAAAAAAAAAAAAAAAAAAAAAAAAAATGTCTCCACATCTGTAAAAATGTCATCTCAAGCTATCTTATGTTTAAAAAATTTCTGTCAAAAAATTTTGTCAAAAAAAAAAAAAAAAAAAAAAAAAAACTTTTTGTTTATTAATTTTATGTCAACCTATGGGTGTGTATATAAAGAAGAGAACTCGGCATACGCGTATTCTACTTACCAAATATATTTACTCTCGATAGGATGTACTTTAAATTCCAATACAATGACTTTTACACGGTCCGTGTGTACATTGATCAAGGGCGTATTTTCTGGAACGCTTTAGATTTGATTAAACTGTTACCTTGTGAAAGCTCACGCACGCCAGATGTACTAAGTGCATTCTTTATCAAGAAAGAGTTTACGCATCTCAAAGAACTAAATTGCTTTAACGGTCATCCCTGTTCAACCTGGGGGTCGAAAGACAGCTTAGTTTTGACATGCGAGCAAGCAATATACCTAGCTCAACGTGCGTTTAACAACGATCAGCTTCTACCATGGATATGCAGAATGTTATATCAACCCTTGATTCAAATATTTAAAAATGGAGAAACAATCATTAAATTATTATATCCAGACGACATACCGCTCTTTTCCCCATTTACTATACGTGACTTGGGAGTATATCATATACCTCCACATCCTTAGAAAAATAAAACATCTCTTCAAACTCAAGAGACGGCAAGTCAAACTAATCTGGAGGAGCGTACTGATGCAAGCACTCAAACCGATCCATATTCTGTTACTCTAATAATGAAGGATTGTGTCCTTTTTTAAATATAAAGAACAAAAAATACCCCCCTCTCTCCATCTCAATTTTTTTGAAAGATAAAATATATCTCTCTTCCTACTTTTTAATTTAGAGAAATAGGGGGGAATGAGGTATAATCAATTTTAGTAATATAATAAATTTGAGAACAAGATGTATTTCTTGAACATCTACCTTGCCAAAACATCTAATTTGTACGGAATATTAAATTATACGCATTTTTTCTTAAATCGAGTGCTGGTTCACTTAACAGCGTTACCTTTCATCTATTATTTTAATAACTCAGAATGTGCCAGATTTATTCAGTCAAAAGTCGTTAATCCGGACGCCCATAATCCAGAATGATCTATAAATCGACGAATCTGGTTTAGACTTTTGACTATATCATCTGAAGAGTTATTGAATCGTTGCCACATGTGTTATTTCAATAGAAAAAAATCTAAACAAAATGTAGAAAAGATGATTAGAATAGCTAACGAAACAATTTCTATTTTGTGTTAAACCCAATTCTATAAATTGTGATGCCTCACCAGTTTTCAGTAATACGCAAAAATTATAAAAATCTTCAGAACTAATTTAGTAAAAAAAAAAAAAAAAAAAAAAAAAATTAAGAATAATTTTTTTTTTTTTTTTTTAAATTGAGAAAATTTTACAAACGATCCAAAGCTGTCTAAATGATCCGCTTTATAAAAGCCAATCTTTGTAAAACATTTTGAACATTTTGTTTTACAATCCCAAGATGAAGGTTTCTTCAACATACTACTTGGCAGAAGATACTTTACCGTTACATACTATTGATAATGCTTCGGAATGGATTGATTTATTAAACAATGAGTCTCATCTTGAAGGAAACTTTACAGCTTTCGTGTTCTTCTTCACTAAACAGGACGGATGTCGTCATTTTCATCTAGAAACAAACATGGAGAAATGGAAACAATACTTTAATTGGATTCAAAATTGCAATGAACCGTACACGATGAGCTTGGGGATGTACTCAAAGAATATTTTCACTACCATGTGCTCCGATAATTTATTTTGTTTAAAACTTCGATATGTCGACAGCTCGAATTATCATATTATTCAAACGACTCATGCGCCATTGTGTTTTACATTGGTACAAGAATCTCATTCAACTGATATAAACTTGAGAGATTTTCTACTGGAACCCTGCACAGTCTATCTAGTGAAACCGAAAAGTATCTATCTTTTATTTGCTCCGAAACATACAACGTTTGCCGTAGATGTAGTTCCGTTAGATGTAGCCGAAGAATTGTGGAGAGAGAAAGGAATTAAATTTTATGATCCTACAGAGAACCTGATCAACAAACACATGGTTCATAGTATATTATCCAGGCCTCGACGGGAAGCTGCTAAAATGGCGAGAGAGAAACTTTCTGAATTTTACGAAAAGGAAGATTTACCCACAGAAACCTATCAGGGTAAGATAAGAAAACATAAAATCAAAAGAAACAAAGAGAATACTGGTCATTCATTACCGAGGTGTAGTCAACGTGAAGCTGCTAAAATTGCGATAAAGAGAATTCGAAAAAATTTTATTTCAGTTTCAGTAAACTTTCTTCTCAACTGCTATTAAAAAAAAAAAAAAAAAAAAAAAAAAAAAAACTCTTTCTTTTATTTTTATTAATTTGATGTCTACACTTTTCAGACTTTGGTCAATTAGAAAAGTGTAGACATCAAATTAAGAAAAATAAAAGGAAGAATTTTTTTTTTTTTTTTTCTCCTTACTAAATACTTTTTAAATATAAAATTGATATACATTTTCAGTCATTCAACTTTAGGTATCGTTTATACTGCTAGTATTTTAACTATTTTAACCATTTGCTTCCTATTTTTGGAATATAATAATGGATTCCATCTCTAAACCTAAAACGGCGGTTGTTGAATTTAGATTTAATTCCATCCCGTTAACGTTGTATATCATACACGGAAATTTATATTTTAAAGTTACAGATATCTTAAGATGTCTTGGTAATTGCATTGCTAAGAAAAGTTTCATGACTAATTTTTTATCTTATGAACACTTTTTAACTCCGGCTCATATACCCGAAGATTCATTGAAAATTATCTCTACCAAAACTAGACTTTTACGTAATACTCCATTTTTGGGTTATTTGGAGCTGTGCGAACTTTTAAAAAGAATTGAATTTAAATGTGGTGCACACCCATTTTCAAAATGGTTACAGAAAATGCACAATGGACCTCTTGTGCTATGTAAGGACTCTTTAAGTGGACAAGTTTATTATTACCCGTTTGAGTATTGCAATGAGTCTCTTCACGTCGACAAGTCGGACATCAAATGTACGTTTTTGACCGAAATTTGTGAACATGTTTCGGCTTCTGCTACGTCAAATACGGACGAAAATTTTCCTATTTTGAAGAAACCTCTTGAAACCAATACATGTCCGAGTGAACAGTCTGTGACCGAAGTTCATGAACATGGTTCGGCTTCTGCTACTTCAAATACGGAGGAAAATTTTCCTATTTTAAAGAAACCTCTTAAAACCAATACACGTCCAAGTGACCAGTCTGTGACCGAAGTTCATGAACATGGTTTGGCTTCTGCTACTTCAAATACGGACGAAAATTTTCCTATCTTGAAGAAACTTCTTGAAACCACTGCACGTCCGAGTGAACAGTCTATGGATTGTATACCCACTTCAACATCTACTTTGTAGTTTCCATGTGAAATGTATTTTGTATGATTTAAGTAATAATATGAAATTTAAATTTTCATTGTCACCCTTTTACTCAGAAAATGATAAAATGAATAAATAAATATATTTTATTTCCATGATTATTCATTATTGTTGGTGTTCTTGGAATTACTCTGATGAACTGTTTTGAAATCTTGCAACATTTTATCAATAGGTAAAATGAGTTCTTTCATAATTCCCATGTACTCATCTATAAGTGCAGGTACATCATTTAAAGATCCTGTTGGACATTGTTTTGTTTGCATAGTATAATCCCTTAAATTTGTGCAGTGAAGCCTCTTATTATCAGAAATATTATGAGAAGATTTCTCCTTGTTGCATTCCACGGCCATTTTTAATCGTCTTGGATTTGCAGGGTCGTTCATACCATGCAAATCAATAATTTTAAAAGAATCAACAGGATCTATAGTTATTTCTAATTGACAAGTGTCATTATCAGTTTGAGAGCAAGCTAAAGAAACAACCATGGGTTCCATTGTATATACTTGATTTTGTAAAATGTTCCACCTGATCTCATGCAGAAATTAATTTTTTTGGGGGGGGGAATTATTCATTCCCTTCTCAAAAAGTACAAGCCCTTACCTATATAAACTTCTCTTCCCTGCTGTGCTTATATACATATTGAGGGAAAAAATGAGTAATAATTGTACCAATGATTGTCTTGCTGCTGATCAAGTGCAGAAAAATTTTTTGTTTTACGATGGTCCAGTCTACAAGGAAGATTTTCCCATGGAACCTGTCATTCTGATGCAAAGCCTTATTCAACATTATTGGAAACTGGGACGAGCAATTTTTTATTCTGACAGTTGGGAGGAAAAACTCAATTTTCGTTCCCAATTTTTGTCTGAAGCAACTATTGAACATTTTGGAATATGCTTCCAGAAATTTGTGTTTGTTTTTAAGGTTCCTTTTGTGTGGAAATTTCAAACAGTTCCTGCAGATACGTACCATATTCTACAAACGCATGATCGGCCTGTACGATTGACGACGATTGAGCAAGATTCAAATATTTATCATATTCGATATCATAAATTACGACCGTATTCAATTTATGCCATTCCCTCAGAAAGTCTATATGAAATAATGATCTTTGAAAAGGAAACGCTATTTTCGTTAGAAGAAGTGAAGGAATATTTACCATCGATACATTCATTTTCATTAGATACATTGGAATCGTGTTTGGAAATGGAAAAATATTATTCTTTCGTTTGATATGTTTTTATGAAGGGGTTATTAAAAGAGTAAAATTGTAGTAATAATATTTATCACTTTGTGTGTGTTTTAATCCTTATAATTTGAGATTGACGTATAAATGTATATACAACTTGAATTAGGTTATTTTGGTGAATAATTTTTCGCAACTATTGCGTTTATCTCTTTAAATCCCCAAAGTGTAAGTAAAAACATGCTCATGGAATTCTTTTGAAATATCACTAAAGGATCTGCTATTTATAGATTAATATTTTTAAACTACTCTCACATCCTGCTTACCAAGAAATTCCGGTATCTTATCTCTCTACAGTCCACACCCATTCCTACTGGTGACAGTATAAATATTAGGAGAGATTCAATTGCCTACTGTCTGACTGTGAAGCAAAGCTCTTTTGGGAATGATGGAAGTTGTATCTCCTGTGCCTGAATCGGATAATTTTGAGAATGATGGACTGCAGTTTTCTCCATTTTCACCCGTGGTGTCGGAACGTTCGACACCGTCACCGACACCCTCTCTTGCATCGACTCTCTTTATACCACAAGAACAGACAACTCCACCACCATCGGATCCTCACCTTAATACTTATCAGGTAAAGTATTGTTTTTTTACCAATCAATCTATGCGAGAGAATCCTTGGGAAATGCGTTATGAAAAAGACATGTGTATACCTGATGCATATAGACAACGACATTTTAACTCGGCGAATGATCCTACTGTTCATTCTATTCTGAAGAGTGATTCAGTGCATAAACATCATAGACCTGTAGGTGCTCTGGGTATGACGTCTAAAGGATATACTTTGACGAATGGATTAGAATATTTTACGAGAGACTTTATCATTGTAGGACAACCGTGGATAAAGCAACTAAATCAGGATTTAGAAAGATTGCATATTGAAAGACTATATGTGATAGACGAGAAAACACGATTCCGAATTGAAAAATACGTTCAAGTACCTCATCTACGAGTAGCACATAGCAGCGGTCAAAGAATGACTGGTTGTCATTATTGCTATGATGAAAACTGTCATAGATGGAAAGCTATAAACTGTTTCTAGTATTTAGTTAATTATCGGGTAGATCAAATTGAACATTGATTTTTCATCTCATGAGAATGTACAAATAGTATTTCTTATTATGTAAAATGGAACATGTATCTTATTGTTAATAAAAAGATATTAATATTTATTTTAAATGTCTTTTTTACACCAATTAAAGTTTAATAAATTTATAATTAATGGTAGAATGTTTATTCCTAAACAAAAATGAAGTTTAATACTTTCCCCTCGTCCTTTTTACACCAATCAAAACCAATTAAAGTTTTTTATAATTAATGGTAGAATGTTTATTCCTAAACAAAAATGAAGTTTAATACTTTCCCTCGTCTTTTTTTGCAACAATTAAAGTTTAATAATTTTTATAATTAATGGTAGAATGTTTATTCCTAAACAAAAATGAAGTTTAATACTTTACCCTCACCTAAGTTAAAAATACTAATTTGGTATGTTTATTACTTTATTCTTTAGGGAGAGATAAATGAACTTTAATACCTTTTCTTGTTAGGTTACACACCCTCTAACTAAGTTTCAAAATACCAATTCGATATATTTATTACTTTATCTTTAGGGAGAGATAAATGAAGTTTAATACCTTTTCTTGTTAGGTTACACCCCCCTCTTACCTAAGTTCAAAAATACTAATGCGGAATATTTATTACTTTATTCTTTAGGGAGAGATAAATGAAGTTTAATACCTTTTCTTGTTAGGTTACACCCCCCTCTTACCTAAGTTCAAAAATACTAATGCGGAATATTTATTACTTTATTCTTTAGGGAGAGATAAATGAAGTTTAATACCTTTTCTTGTTAGGTTACACCCACCCCTCTTATCTAAGTTCAAAAATACCAATGCGGAATATTTATTACTTTATTCTTTAGGGAGAGATAAATGAAGTTTAATACCTTTTCTTGTTAGGTTACACCCACCCCTCTTATCTAAGTTCAAAAATACCAATGCTGAATGTTTATTACTTTATTCTTTAGGGAGAGATAAATGAAGTTTAATACCTTTTCTTGTTAGGTTACACCCCCCTCTTACCTAAGTTCAAAAATACCAATGCTGAATGTTTATTACTTTATTCTTTAGGGAGAGATAAATGAAATTTAATACCTTTTCTTGTTAGGTTACACCCCCTCTTACCTAAGTTCAAAAATACCAATGCTGAATGTTTATTACTTTATTCTTTAGGGAGAGATAAATGAAATTTAATACCTTTTCTTGTTAGGTTACACCCCCTCTTACCTAAGTTAAAAAATACCAATGCTGAATGTTTAGAGATATATGAAGTTTAATACCTTTTCTTGTTAGGCTACAGCCTCCCTTACCTAAGTTCAAAAATACTAATTCGGAATATTTATTACATTATTCTTTAGGGAGAGTTAAATGAAGTTTAGTACCTCTGTTGTTAGGTTACCCCCTTTATCTAAGTTCAAAAAATACCAATATTGAATGTTTATTACTTTATTCTTTAGGAAGAGAGAAATAATTTTTCCCTCACCTAAGTGAATAATGATATATTGAAAAAAAAAAAAAAAAAAAAAAAAAAAAAAAAAAAAAAAAAAAAACTTTCTTTTTAATCTATAATTTGATGTCTAGATTATATGAATTTGAATTGGAAATATATTAAAAACTGAAAACTGAAAGTCGGATTTTTTTTTTATATATAATTATTAAAGGTTGAGAATACTGAGTCTTAGTAATACATAAGAGTTCTTCAGCTATAAGCATTTTGAAGAGTTCTCTCAATTATTATTATTGTAATCAGGACTCAGAGTTAGGATTAAATAAGAATGGCTGAAGAATTTACTAGACCCTTGGAACCTATGATGTTTTCCTTGAAAGATCGACTCAAGTGCGTGATGGAGGAAGCAGTGCTGGAAGAATTGAGCCGATCTAATAATTTTACGACCAGAGCAACTGTTCATCTAAGAGTTTTGAAAAGAATTGCAGATATGATGATGTTACCATGGACCATGATTCAAGATTTGAAACCTCTTGTGCCTGTTCATCGCTATTGTTTAAATACAATTTATAATTTATGGTATCGCCTACAACAATCGGTTACCAATAGAGTGATAGTGACACCTGAAGAATTGAATACGGTTGAGAAATTTTTATCTAGAGATTATTCTAGATCGGCCGATTTAATTAAATTTGTTACCATTTTATTAAAGCGAGTTCAGCAAGATAGAAATGCGTGGATAGAGTTGCATAAAATATTTGCCGTGGACGGAATGTCCGGAACCGACATTCGAAAATATGTTTCCAATTTACAGTATGGAGGGGACGAAGAAATATTATTAAACGAACAAGAAGCTCAAGATTTTAAAGCTGTTCACGTTCGAGGTATTCGATGTTTGTATAATGAAGTATATAAGAAACTTCAATTAGAAAATCAGTCAAACATCGTGGATATTATTAGTCGAGCTGTGGAATGTCTCTGGACAAATGAAGAAAATGAATGGACCATGAAGTACCTTCGACACATTGGATATGAAACCGCATCGTCATCACCAGGTGATATACTCAATAATATCATCTCTTGGAAACGAAAAGAACAATATCAGTATCAATACCAACAACAACAATTGCAAGAGAAAAAGAATCAGAAGGAAAGTAATCAGGAAAAGAATAAAAAAAGAAAAATAAAAAATGATGAATCAAAAACAAAGAGGGTAAGAAAGAGTAAAATGTCAGATTCACCATCACCTTCGAATGAATATTTTGATCCTTCAGTTTTAAATTTACAACCTATGCATTCTGACCAAGAAAAGGATACAGTCTATCAACCTAGACATGTAGAGGAAGTTGAGGACATGGAAGTTCAAAATAGTGGTAACGAGGAAACGAGTGCAAGTGAAAGTAGTTGTGATGAGTCATAAAAAAAAATTAAAAAAAAAAAAAAAAAAAAAAAAAAAAACTTTTTCCTTTTTGTTCTATAATTTGATGTCTACATTTTTTAATTTTTGGACTTGGAAATAAAATCCTTAGTGACTTCCTAGAATTTTTTTTTTTTTTATTTTTTTTTTTTTACCCATGTGTGTATATATATCACAGTATAGTTAGCATTATTATTTTACTTTTATAGCGGTAAATCAAGTGGCTTCTCACTCCACTGAGAATGACTCTTAAGCGAAACAAATACTCAACTTCGTACGGGCTTATAGTTAAAACGTCTTCAGGCTTGCGTGGTAAAGTTGTCATTATACATCGTAAAATGCCCTACTGCCTTCAAAATTTTTTAATTCAAAAATTTAAAAAGAAGCAGATTCAGTTGCCGTTAGATTCCATGATTGTGAGTAAGTATCAAAAGGAATTTGAATATGACAAGTATCCTACTTTGGATCCTGTTCAACAAAGAGATTATAATCGATATTTATCTGGATTATCGTACGAAGATGAACTGGATTATCCGCATGGACAAATGGATAATCGGATAAGGCAGAGAATTAAAAGTCAAAGTTACGAAAATAATCGTTTTTGGTGTTTTATGACTGCTTACCAAGAATTTGAAGAAGAATCTGGGTATCGGTTTTCATTTCGGAAATCTGATGTTGCCAATTATCCACTAATTCGTCTCGATTTTGTAGGATTAGATGGATGCACCTACACCCAATATTACTTTATTGTGGAAAATGTAAAAAACCTTAGGCGTAACACATATTTTGATAATTATTCCCCAACGCAATCAAAGACCGCTCGCACTTTAGCCATTAAACGAAATGATGGAAATATTGATGATCGAATTGTATATCGAGGGAATCTTATGAAAGTACAAGACGTCTTTAAACAACTTACACTTCAACAGCATATTAAACGGGACTATAAAAATGTTGTACTTTTATTTGAAAGTGGGAATTGGAAAAGTAGGACCAAAAGGAAAGAACAGAGTATAAAGAATTCGGGACTTATACCGCGTTGGATATTTGAATATTCAAACGGTGGATATTACAAATTAACTGAAACGGTAGAAAACGAGACTCAAATATTATAATAATAAAAAAATAAAAAAAAAAACTACTACTTTTGGTTTAATAATTTGTTGTCTATACTTTTTGGTGCTTGGAATTCTAATAGATTCCATTTCCAAGATGAAAAGTGTAGACATCAAATTACAAAAACAAAAAGAGGGTTTTTTTTTTTTAAAATCTTAATTCTGCCTTATATATAATATAGGTTTGTGTAATTGTTAAGAATATCCCTAGGTTTCCATATCAATTTTCAAACACCAAGAATCGTTATGGATCCCGCTTCTATGTTATTTGCTGAAGTAGAGAACTCTCGGCCTGACATTTATCAGGAAATTCTTCAAATTATTAAACCACATCGTTTGGAATCTGTTATCCGTATTTTTAGAGATCATCTTAGGCAACAAGTGGACGATTTAAATATTTTCAATATTCATCGATCGAATATTCCGAAATTTCTTTTGCGATTTGTTCGAGTGATTCGAAAACATTTTCCAACGCCAGGTGATGCTTATGGTATCTTGCTCACTTGTCGTATTACCAAGAATGATACGCAAAATACTTTAGATAGTCGACATTTACGGGATTCAATGGCTTTATTACCACATTCCTTCAACATAGAAAGGGCACTGCTTTATGAACTCAGTTTATATTCAATACAATCCCAAGTTTTGGAAATTGCGAATCGACGCAAGTATTCAACCATATTTGTAAGAAATTATACATGTGACAAACTATTTGAGTTATTTCATTGTGATATTTGCCTTCTGGATATTGGTAATCCTTTCAATAAAGGTAGAGATAAATGGGGACATTATAAGTATTTGAATACATTTAGATTTATTATGACAGAAGCTCGTGTACCTGGCTTTATTAAAATATTATATACATCATATAAAGATTTACTTTATATGCTGCGCTACTTGGATATCCGATGTATCATAGCTTTCACAGATGTTAAATACATTTTTCAAAAGTGTGGTGTCGCATGTTATTTTTTTAATTTTACTTGGTTAGTACGACTTCAGTTATTCGAAGGTTCGGATACAACAACTATGGAGAAGATGCAAAGAGATATCTTAAACATTTGTAAATATCAATGTCGATCTGGTATTCCTCTGCCTTTAAACAGAGATGGACTTGCAAAGAATTCAGAACGATCACCTCTTGAAGTATTGAGTTTTGAAGCACCGAAAAAAAATTATGTTCGTTTGAGTACTACGAATAGCGATGATAAACCTTATCCTGTACAGACTTCGGCTGATAAAATATTTTTTGGTCAACAGTTTAATGAAGGAACCGGATACTCGTTCGCTCTTCTTCCACAAACTTGAAAGATAGCTTTCAATTGCTGAGATGTATTTCCAGTAAATCGATTTGGACGGGGTTTAATTGGAATACATTTTCCATTTTCCATGCGACATTCGTAAACCTTACCATTCTCAAAAGAAAATAGTAAATTTGATACTACAGCAGCTATTCGTTCATTTTTGGGTAACAAAAAATAACCTTCCATGTAGACGAGATCTACTGTATGGTGGGTTTTCATTTTATATATGCAATCATTTTGAATATCGTGGAAAATTAGTCCGTCTGTTTGACCTGTTTTAGAATAAGGTAACTCTTCTATAGTTTTTGGTGTACCTTTGAAAATCATATCCATTAGGTAGTCTTAGGTTAGGTAAAAACTGAGTCAAAATTTTACCAGAATTACCAACAGCTGGTGATCCACGAACCTGGTACACGTCGAGCAAAATAACTTTTGTTTTCTTTTCAGCTGCAAAGACAATTCCATCACCCAGTGTTGTGTTAAGCCAAATTCGACGACTGTTTCCTTCCCACATTTCACAAATATAATTAGCATAACTATATATCAATCCAAACGTTCCGTCGTGCTTGTGAGCAACTAAAAAATGATCCCCTTGAGGAACTTCAGCAATAGGTTTAACGGGTTTTCTTTTGCATGGTGTTAATGTGTAAGGAGGAACAGGTCGATTTCTAAAGAGATTATAAATGAATGCATAGGGTTGTAGTAAATCGTGTACAGGTGGTAAGTTAGAGGTGAGAGTAATTTGCGTTGTCGTTTGCGGAATGTTCCCACTTCGAGTTCAAACACTAAACCACATTCTTGGATATGTGGTTTTCGATACCCATATATTTTGACAGCAGAATTTTCAAATGATATTTCTCGTCTATACTCTGAAAGAAACGGATTTTGATAAAATCCAACAGCGTCTACAAATTCTGCATGAGTAGAAGAGGACCATTCCTTAAAAGAAATCTCTTTTGATTCAACAAATTTAAACCACAAGTCACTGTGATATACTGCCACACTCGCAAGACGTTCTTTGATTTCCCATTTACCGTTTCGAAACCTAAAGTGCGGTGAAGCGTATTGTACCTGATAACACTCCTGCTTAGAGATTGAAATCGGTGAATTTTTAATTAATTCATCTAAAATGGGATTAAAATCATCACATAAAACGACAATTCGAAACTCATATTCGAACATATTTCTCAACTTCCTTGAATGCTTGTAGAATCCACTCAAACAGCTAACGAATAAGGTATGTACGAAATAGAAAAGAACGAAGATGAAATAATAGTGAACTTTAAATAAACTGCCTAGTAATGACAACAATATTGTTGGAGTAACCGACAATATAAGATGTGAAAATAAAAGATTCTTACTTAAAAAAAAAAAAAAAAAAAAAAAAAAAAAAAAACCACTTCCTTTTTCTTTGATTATTTTGTTTCTACATTTGTTCTACATTCTACATTTTGTTTCATTCTTAGAAATTGATGTCTTAAGTTTTGCATTTTTTACTTAACTTATCGATCTAATATTTCTTTTACAGTTTGAGCTATTCGAAGACATTTTCGTCACATTGCCAAAAAATGAGACACAAAGCACCTTGGAGTGTCTATACTTGTAATATCCCACTTCTTTATCAACACATTCCTTTAACATTAATTTTTAAAGTTTAAAAATTTAAACTTTAACTTTAACATAATATTTCTCAGCTTCCTTGAATGCTTGTAGAACCCACTCAAACCGGTAACGAATAAGGTATATTAATGCACCAAAATAGAAAAAAAGAATAAAACAGATAAAATAATGCTGAATTTTGAAAACACTACCCAATAATGAAAGCAGTATTGTTGGGGCAGCAGATACTAGAAGCAGATGTGTACTAAAGACCTGCTTTCCAGATTTTTCCTTTGGTTTCTGATCTTCGAAATGATTCAAGTTATCGTCCAATTGAAAATTGTTTTCGAGGAACTTAAAATGGGATTCGTTCATTCTGTTATAGTCTACTTTCTTTAAAAAAACTTTTTTGCATTATAATTTGATGTCTACACTTTTTGACTTTGGAATGTAGGAACCCAAATTCAAAAAATTGTAGAATTGTAGACATCAAATTATGAAACAAAAAGGAAGAGTTTTTTTTTTTTTTTAATGAACTACTTCTTTCCGTTTTGCTCCACGGTATGTATAATCATTCATTTCAAATGTATATTTAACCCCTCTTTCTACTAATATTGTTATACGTTTACCAGTTCTCATGAAAGTTTTCAATTCTGCATGCATGAATCCTTTCCATCTTATTGTATTCAATACCATGCAACATAATTTTTCGGGGTTATCTAGCTCCCAAAATACAATATTTAGTAGGAGGCAAAATATTTTTCTTTGATTTTATGAATAATTGTTCAAAATTTACATATTGACAATCTTCAGCATCCATGATCCATCGGGAAGTTTCCTTAACTGCTACATCGGCTTGACTGTACGTATAATCTACATATTTACCTCCTCTTTCCGGTTACTTTTGCAAAATTCTAACAGCCGGACAATTAGTTGATTTATATTCGTGTAATTGTCTAGTCTTGCGTGTAATAGAATATTTTTTAGGATGAATACGGCATTTGAAGTAGGCTTCATTCAGTGTTTCAACCCAAAGGATCCAACCTTCACTGGGATCACCTTTCTCGCGACCTGAATCAAATATTTTGACTACACTTGATAAAAATGAATTGGACATGTATTGAACCAAATCATTAATCTTCTTTTGAAAACCTTTTGTATGCAATTGATTATTTAAAGTTTGATAAATGTATCTTTTCTTGGACAAAACTAATAAACGTTTCATTCTTTGCTCAAATTTAATTTCGACATGGGGAAGATTTAAATATTGGTTTACCGAGTTACAATTATCAACAGGCCAACGATGTACCATTAAACTATCGGTGTCGGCATAACACACATTATAACCTAAACGGCGCATATAATGATAAGAACCTAATAATTGGTAACGAGCCAAAGTAACAATTGAAATGGCTATAACTAGATAAGCTAAAGGTGAATCTTTAGATGCCATAATTCCGTATAAGGAATTGATTAAAATTTTAATACAGAGCTGAGCATTATAATGAATTACATTACGAGTTTGTTTCCATAGCTTTTGATGATTTTTACGAGAATCCAAAAAATGTTGAACAAGTCTTGGTAAAAATGCATCTACCTTTTGATTGATAAGGATAACAAATTGATCTCGATCGGGATCGAAAGATGGATATTTAAAAAATGGAGGTGATGAAGCTAACCAGTCTTCTGATTCTTGAAAATCGTTCTCGGTATGATTTCGGTATGGTATTGCTGTAAACATATCCCGATACACAGATGCTAAATTCAAATATTCATTTCGAGTCATAATAGTACATGTACTATAGCATAAATTGGCACTTAATAAAGCACATGGATGCTTGTGAAATCCATAACGGAAATGTCTTCGTAGTACTTTTCAGGGACACAATAATTAAGAGCACCTTGGTATGTGTTTTGCTGTTTTCCCACAAACATGGATTTGTATTTAAAACCGTCCGTTTGATTTTTTAAAAAATGTACATTAATGAAGTAACCCAGCATTGTTCCATAAGTCTTGAAGAGTTCTAAAAGAAACCGGGAATTTCCATAGTGTAAGGCATGCATAGTATCCATTGCTGTAAAGTTGGCTCGTTCAATTAGAAACTGGAGAGACATTTCCTTAATAAATAAACGATACACTAATTCAGAGTCACGAAGACAATATTCCAAATACTCTATGAATGTTCCAAATTGATCTTCGCAAATCGATTTTGATGGCTTCAAAATATTATAACACTCACTGCGATCTTGACTTGACATGAGGGATCGAGTTACTTTCCCGGATATATATACCAAGCATGAATACTTGTGATTTGACAGGTACCTTACCAATTCCTTCCAATTTAATTTTAGCTACGTCGTCCAACTTGAAACTAGGTAAGTCATAACTCGAAAATATACGAATATAGTGGTACATATCAATAACCATTTTGTTTTGAAAAGTTGTAATGATTGAATCACCGATAGTTTGAGATGAGTATTGATGAAGAATATTGTCCATACCGAGCCATAATAAACGAGCAAATATGCAGGGAAAATCAAAATTGTTAATATTATATCCTGTTAATACATGACAATCTTGAATTAGTGCATGAAAGTCATTCAGGAGTTTAATTTCCGAATCGTATTCTATCCCATTAAATAAACGGTTGCCTTTTTCAATGGAAGGATTAAGATATAGTATATATTTCTTTAGATTTTCTACATCTTTCTGGCACCATTTGACCACGCTAATCATAACAATTCGATCAGCGGGATCCATTCCGTTGGGAATTCGGTCTTCACCTGACATTGGAACAGTTTCCAAGTCAAAAGAAGCTAGTTTCCAATTGGGTTGTTCCGTTAAATCTGATAGTAGGTGAAATGATTCCATCAAGGTGGTTTCTTTCATGTTAACATCATACCATTTGTAATAAAAGGAAGTTGTGTCAAATCGAGAACAAAAATCTAAGTAAACCCGCACTAACCAATCCGCATTATCGTAGTAGGCAATTTTATATTTGTCAAAAAAGTTACCAACATCTTCTATAGGGGCAGACGCATAAACTTTATAGAATGGTTTACCCTGAAGTTCTAATTTCTTATTATTTTTTAGTTTCTCATCAAAATACGGTAATACTTTTCTAAAATGTTTTATCAATGGGCCGAGTGGCTCATAACGTATATTAGTTTGAGGAAAATATTTTTGAAGCTGAATGACGACATTTTGAATATGATTAGTGCAAACTCCAAACCATTCTTCATAATCTCGATTCAAATAATGTACTTCACCTGTTTCATCTAAGCAGGTTATACGAATTGTTTTAAAATTGCCAAGTTTCCTTCTCGGGTTTGCAATATGGGTTGGTAAAAGATCCCAGTGAATGCTGAATAATTTTACCATGATTATTCATAAGAAATGTAAATAGTAAAATTTCGGATGGATTCGGTTTGTTATATACTAATAAACATACTGGTTAAAAAAAAAAAAAAAAAAAAAAAACTTTTTATTTATTTGATGTCTACAGTTTTTGACCTTGCATTTTTAAAAATAGATCTCCATTCGAAAGTCAAAAAGTGTTGACATCAAATTATAATAAATAGAAAAAAAGGAAGGTTTTTTTTTTTTATGCATTAAGCTTATTTTTAATTTTGGGTACTTTGGTCTTATGCAACTCTACGTAATTAAAAGCTACATTGCTGCTTGATATATTTTTTGTAAATCTTAAAACGGATTGATTTTTTGGGCAATAAATGGGAAAAAGCTGTACTGAGTTTTCTGTCATACAGTCCCTTCTTGCAGTGAGTACATTTTCAGAAACATGGGAATATTCCAAAACACAGGGCGTTGCTGGATCTCCTGGTACTTTATGATTAAAAGGGCCACAGTCACACACTTTATTTTCAGGATCCCATCCCAAACCTGGTACATTTAATAAATCTTGGAGGCAATAATCTACTGAACACATGAATGGAAAAGCATTTATCATTTGATTACCACGTTTATCTAAAGAATTACATTGACACTGGTATCTTAAAGTTCCATCTTCTAAAGTTTCATAACAATCATGAATTATTCCATCGGATGGTTTATTTGTTCGTCTATCAATCAAAACATTAAGTTGATTATTTTGAGCTTGAGGATTTTTACAAGCCACTTGATGATTACCATGCCATATAGCTTTGTTCCGAGAAGCACAAAACCAACCATTTACCGCAAATACAGGGATAGTCGTTTTTTGATTACAAGTGACTATACCCTTTGGAATGCAATAAGTTCCTGGTTCCATTTTTTGATCCCACATAATCACTTCTTCGTTTTCCGAAATGGTTATTTTTTCATAAGCTAAGGAAGAAACAGCACATATTTTGGAACAATCGCAGTCGGGCTCCGTACATTTATAACTACGAAAAGGACAAAAAGGAACTTCTGCATGAGGTACATTTAGAAATTGATCATATGTTGTAGAATTTGAAAATGTTAAATGGGGTTTGTAAAATAAATTAAAGATGGTCACGGCGAAAAGCAATATTAATATTAAACCGATGAAGTGGGTGTTCATTATGATTGGACTCTTCTTATTACTTTGCAGTCTGCAACCTGTACCCATTTGTAAAAATCAATATTATATTTTGGTTCGAAAATTTTCCGATGACATGGCCATGATTTAAATATTTCCACAAAATGTTTATGTTCTAGTGGATCGAGGAATTTGTTATCTTTACGAAAAATTGGGTAATAACAGCAATGTCCAAGAAACCTATATTCCAGCTATACGACTCGATACTTTAATGAAACATCAAATTTTTCATTATAAGTATATTTTAAAATGGATCAATCACTATTCAATTTTTATATTTTCTTACCCAGATCATTTAACGAATATTATAGACATATTAAACTTTAGGCACTCCAAGTCCTTTTGATGTTGATGCTATCGCTGATTTAATAACGGACTGACGAACTGGGTTTTTATGTTGAGCATATGAAATAAACCATTCAGCTTTTTCCCATATGTCTGTGAGCTTTTGAACTTGAGCTTCGGTCATTTTGTCCTCCAGAACTTTCAGTAGGGGTCCTGGTTGTAGATTTTTTTCAGTACTTAAACCCTGATGTATAATTCTCTTAAGAATAAAAGTATTATAAAGTCGACGTTTTCCTAAAATATTCAGTTCGGACATGTCGGATATATCCATACTTGGATGATATATAGAAAAGCTACATTTCTTTTTATCAGAGTAATCATATTTTATTGTTATAATGTTATGCCAATCATGTTCAGACATTTTTAAGAACAATCGAATTCGTTGCATTTGACGAAAGTGTCTTCGAGTTTGCCGATACATATCCATGTCTTGCGACTTTATTTAGATAACAGAAATGTCGATAGAGATTAGGAGTATAACAAACGATACCAGGAAAAGAATTTTTAAGTATATTTATAATCTTTTTGTAATTTTTCACTTGGTACATACCAATTATACGTATATTAGTAATTTCCAAATAAAGAAGCAATAGTTCAATTCCTTCTCGGCAACACAGACTTTTATATGTCAAGATAACTCGAAACGGATAAAGAGGAAATATAGAAACGCTCGATGGTAAGTAAGGTGCCTTGGAATCTGGAAAGGGGACAACAAGCACTGATTTTGCTTTGGGAACCAGTTGATTCAATAAAGGCGTTTTACAATGAAAGTTCACGAAATGTGGAATTTGACTATACACAGACAGTAGCTCCAACCATAGATTAATGAATTGTTTAACTTGAGATTTTTTATCATAATGTCGGAAGATTTTAAAGAAATGCTCTGCAATGTCAGGTTTGACTCTACCCAAGTCAAACATCTTTAGTATCTGTTTCTCTGTTAAACTGTTTAGAAATCTTTAAAAATTTATTTTACATAAAGTAAATGATAAAACTTTTATCTACTACTATCTATTTATTTAGTAAATGATAAAACCTTTATCTATTGCGAAAGTAATATACCTAAAATTGAACATTGTCCTCCTGGTAAAAAAGTATTTTTAATTGATGGCTTTAATGCTAGGAGAAGGTGTTTTCCTAAAGAAATAAACTACCTATACTAACTGAGCAAAACACCTTGAATTTAGAAGAAAGATCATGAGATGAAATGTCATCCTTATATCGCGAATGGAAATCTTGTAAACAAAAAGTAAGATTACTAAAAAAAAAAAAAAAAAAAAAAACAACTCTTTCTTTTTCCATTATAATTTGATGTCTACACTTTTTAATTTATTGTGGAAATTTATTTTTGGAAAAGGTAAAAAGTGTAGACGTCAAATTATAATGAAAAAAAGAAAGAGTTTTTTTTTTTTTTTTTTTTTTTTTTTTTTTTTTTTTTTAGCGAGCTAGTAATCGGACTTTTCTCTTACAGGATTTGCATTCGCGATATAAAGATGGCATTTCATCGCACGATCTATCTTGTTGTAAATAATAATTATAATTTGGCTTTTCGCAGCAGTAAGTTCCTTCTTAGGGTACTTTTGCTTTTTCCATTCTTCACATAAATCTTTAAGGAATAAAGGCTCCATGTTGGTCATTATTGTGATTATCTTGTGTTTATACTATTCCTACTTGTATTTTTATGGTAATGCATTTTTTGAAACTCTAAAAGAAAAACATAGTTATGAAGCAAAGGATTTTGACGAAGCTTTGAAAACTAAAAACATTCAACCATTTAATTATCATATTGATTCCGACAATAACAATGTTCATTTTAACACGTCTACTGGAACGTGGACATTTGAACTGGAAACAAATTATTTTTTCTCGAATGGACAAATTTTTGAAAAAGATGATTGTTTTGGGCAACCAGATGACGCTAAAGTTTTAGCTAAAGGTAAAGCTTTATATATATTTCTGCGGAACAACATCTTACAAGATCGTAGTGATCCATTTTCATTACCTATTGATCGTTCACTTCAAATAAAAGACATTTTTTATTTTAAGTGTCAAAATGGGAGAATATTTGATTTACATACCTGCCCTCCTGGAAGTGTACTAGATTCCTATGATTGCGTACCAGTTAATCCCTGCACTGATCAGTTGGAATATTCTGTATATCCTGATCAGAAAAATCGTCGTTTTTATTTTGAATGTCATAATGGAAAACCCTTTCATATGAAGTGTCCGGAAGATACCTATTTTTTCTATGATGTTTGTTTGTCCACAAAAAATTTAGCCACCCTCTGTGAATTTGCAGAAGATGGTAAACGTTATTTAGTAAATGATACAACTTTTATCTACTGCGAAAGTAATATACCTAAAATTGTACATTGCCCTCCTGGTAAAAAGTATTTTGAATCGATAGGTAAATGTGCCTCAGATATATGCCATGGATTTCCAGATGGTACAAAAAGATCTTTACCTATCATTGAAATGGGAAATTTCCTTTACTCACCCGGTTATGCTATTTGTAAAAATGGAATAATACATGAGAAAAGAAAATGTTCTAGTTATTGGGATGAGTATGAATCGAAAGGTGATGCCTTACTTCATTTACCTATGGTGTTTAATATAAATACTGGAGTTTGTGAGGTACCAGTATTTTGCGAAAATGTGAAACCAAAATCAGGTAATGTCATCGTTCCAGCTCACGAGTTTACTAAACATTTACGCAATTGGTCTAATGCAGAAAAATTTGATCGTGCTGTAGGTTATCAATGTGATCCCTCTAAGAAGACGAACCATACTTAAACCTGGTTATCGTGTTTCAGAAAACTTTACTATTCAATCGGCTTGTGATGAAACTCATAATAAAATTGTAATTGGAGACTCTATGGAAAGGTATTTTGATTGTTCTTTAAATTCCATTGTTCCTTGCCCATCAGGAATGTTCTTTGACGGTACAGATTGTCGAAAAAAATTACAAAATGCCTTTCGTTTTAAAGATATGGATATGTTTCAATTTAATAACATGTCAAATCTTGTGAATTGGATAAAGCCTTGGACCGTGCTACCTAATAAATCTCGTGTATCTTGTGATGAGGGAGAGGTATATATAAAAGGATTTAATATATGTGCTGACCCAGATTGTAGACCTTATTCGTTTCTGAAACAATTTAAGTTTGGAATTCATTTGCCAAATTCTTCTAATGTGTGTGTGTTTAAAGATGGTAAAATCAAAAAACGACATATAACACGTAAAAAGGGGTTCGGATTCAAATTTTGGTCACAGCGATTGGTTAAAAGTAAAAGGTATGATGTTCCAGAAACATGTCATGAAGGACGTAGAATAAGATCGGGTAATTTTATAGCAGATTCTGTATTATATGCAACATGTAATTCTCATCAACCTTTCGTGTTTTGCCCTTCATCTTCGACAGCTGGTATTGAAAAGACACCTCATGGCTATCACGTATGTGTACCGAAGGAAAATACTCACATAGGTATGTTGAATGCTAATTCAACATTGAAATTACCAGTTGAAGGATTGTGTCATATTGTTCCTGAGCATGGAGCTCGATTTAGTATAGATGGTAAAGAAGCAGTGTTTGATACCACTGTTCATCCAGACGGCATTCCTGTCCATACGGCAAAAGAAATATGGACAGAACGGGACATGATATTATATTTTTCAAGACTTGTAACACATCCTGGTTCAGCCTATTGGAAAGATAATGTACTTAATTCATTACCAGACTATGAGCACTTTTTACTCCTTAATGAAGAGACTACAGATGAGCCTGTTGCCATAGATGAATATACTGTATCATCTGATTCATTAATACAAATGAATGTACCAGGCTGAATCAACAATAAAGAAAACAAAAGAAAGTATGGATCGTTATTTGGGGCAAGGCATTTTGTTTTATTCTACTATTTATATTAGTGTGATATTAGTTACTGTCACTCTTTTAACTAATCGATTTATATATTTACTTTTAATGGTTTTTAACCTTTGGATTAGCAGCTTATATGAGTTATTTAACCATTAATGATTCAACCCATCTCAAGAATACAGGACAGTGGATTGAAGAATGGGCGAAGAAACTGTATCAAAAAGTATACAATAATTAAGAAAATGATAACTTCTACTTCTTTCTATGTGGAATTGATCATATCACAGAATGATTAAAAAAAAAAAAAAAAAAAAAAAAACAAAAAAAAAAAAAACACTCTTTTCTTTTTAATTATAATTTGATGTCTACACTTTTTGATTTTGGAATGGAAATCTATTTTTGGAACACAGGGTCAAAAAGTGTAGACATCAAATTATATTTTTTTTTTAAATAATTTTGTTATAGTAGAATACAAAAAGAAAAAATATTACGCCACAGATATAATGAAGATACTCTACAAAAAGTACTGTTATCCCAATTAAGGTTAATACTGCAATTGTAAAAAATAACCAACCCTTCTCTGAAGGTAGATGCTGGTAGGAATCTTTTTGTAAAAATGAAATCCTAGTCTGGGGTCGGTCGGTTGTTGGTAAAGTATACAATGCATTTAAATATTCTTGAACCTTTGTGGCAAAGTAAATGTATTGATCACTAGCATCTTCTTGCAATAAATCCCATAACATATCTGGAGTGATTTCCTGTTCATGTTTCGTTTCAGATTGAAAAAAATTAACGTCTAATCGCCAATCAATACTTTTTACCATTTTAGCATTTAAGACATTACTGAATCCGAATGGATCAAAAATATCTAAAATCAAAGATATTATACCAATACCGCTAAGAATATTAGATGTTATAGACAGACCCGTCGATGCAATTTTTGAAGTGGTAGATAATGCATTTATATGAGTTTTTAATACAACTTGCATCAAAGCCGATTTAATTGATAATACTCCAAGTGTACGACTTCCTGCTTTTGATAAAAGTTTTGGAATTCGCTTTTCAAGAATACCTTGAACTACATCCATGCTTAGATCAACACCAAAATCAATAGCCAAATCTTTTACAATTTCATTCAAGTCAATTTCTTGATCCTTAAAATTATAAAGATTAGACGTAATATCTGCTGGGGATCTTTCGGATCGTTTGCTAGGCCATTCTTGGATATATTTTGGTATGGGAGGTAAAGGAGATAATGAATATTCTTGAACACTTAGAGATGCAACAGATCTATAAATACTACTTCCTAGGAAAAATTCTCCAATATCTTGCCCCGTTGTGGTATAACAATCATTTCCATTAAAATTCATACCGTACGATTTACAATATATATCGTTCAAGCGTAAATGTCCATCTACGAGATCAAGTCCTTTATGAAAACGGTGCTTAGATTCCATTCCAAATACGTTTTCGGGTAAGAGAGCAATCAGTTTTTTCATAATATTCATTGCTAAACATTTTCCGTTTCGAAACGTTATCTGTATCAACGTTACTTAGTGTAGTGTATAGTTGGTGACAGGAGGGTTGACAAGCTAAACTGAATGTTCTACCAAGTCGAATCCATCGTACAGCCTCCTCGGGTTGACAAAGTTGTAAATTTTCTTTGAAAGGAAAGCAGGCAATTAGTTCACAACCCTTTTTCGTAAAAACTAAGCTTTCGACCACGTGACATTTCTCAGGGTCTAATGTTTTCGGTATATAATAATCTCGTTTAGAATCTGCTTTTCTTACTTGAATAGCGGTATGTTGAAAAATATGCTTATATTCACTTTCTAAAAATTTATTATACATGTAAAGTTTTGTTTCTTCCATTGCATACATAATGGCGTGATCGAGATCATAGCGTGTTATCATATAAGCTGTATTTTCAGTTGGCTGGAAATTATCCCACTTCATCTTGAGAAAGAACACTTTCAATAGTTGGACCTTTTTTTTCACCAGAAACAACAATATGTTTTAAACAGAAAACGGGAATTGAGTTCAAATGAAACTGTGTGCAATCACAAGGTAAACGCGTTCGTTGAAAACAATTATCGACTAGAGAAAGACATCGCTGCAGTGATTTTTGTTTATCGATATAAGTTTTAAATTTATAAAATCTGGACTTGGTAAACCAACAAATTATTGTTGTCATTTCTTCTAAATTGATATGTGGGTTAATCCTGTAAGCAGGATAACCTACAACTGTAGTAGAATTGCGAACTATTATGCTGGTTCCATTCACTGCTATTCCATCTGGAGTTTGACATGCACAATATGTAGTTTTTGCGATGAAAGCATAGTCAGGAGGAGCAACCCTAGTTATAGCCACGAGTCCTTCTTCTACGTAAGCAGTGGTAGGTATAATTTCTCCTTCTGGAACATAAAGGAGTAAAGCAGCCATGTGGGAAAATATAAAGTTTAACTCGGCACTCGATAAATGATCCTTGGTAAATAAAATGAATTTGGGGAGTTAGTAGTTTAAATTTTATAGTACTTGTTGATGAAAGGTAATACGAAGCAATGAAATGGATAAGATGTTGTCGGTTGAAAAACACTTGAGGATTTCTTAGTCGAATATGTAGCGTCTTGATAGTCATCATTCATCATTAGGGGGGTTGACCGAAAGACTAATGTCTTAAATAGTTTTATCCCTAAAAAAAAAAAAAAAAAAAAAAAAAAAAATGTGATTACATCTGCATTACAAGTGCAAAACGTTCTAAACATTTCATTTTACACATGAATACCAGTTATAGTACTATTTAAATTTCATTTTTTTTAAGTTTCAATAATTTAGTCGTAAATCAATCATTTATTTATACTGATAGCAAAATATTAAACGTGATTTGTTTTACAGAGGCGTATACAATATATTTAGACATTCGTTTCCTATATTTTGGTTTCTTTTTTGCTTAAGAAATATGTCATTAGTAACTATTGTATTTTGTTTTTGCATAATAAAAACAAAAAAGGAGGGGTTTTTTTTTTTTTTTTTTTTTTTTTTTTTTTTTTTTACTATACATTATTTTTTTTTCGTAAGATAATAATAGCTCGCCTTGGTTTCAAATCTCTCCTTGTAGGATGTCTTCGTGAACAGTGGCTTAATAAATATCTACAAGCCTTATTTGGAATTTTATTATTTTTTATAGTTGCACCACCTCGTGTCACAAAAGTTATGGAATTTCTATCGTACTTATGAATTAACTTATTCCCATTTAATGAAAGACTTCTACTTCTACGGCGGTTCATTTGCGGTGAAATACTTCTACTACGGCTTCTACTTCTAGATGTAATTCTTCTACGAGGACTCATTTGTGGTGAACGACTTCTACTACGGCTTCTACTTCTTGAGGTAATTCTTCGAGGTGTAGGAATTTTTTTCAAAATTTTTCTTGTTCCTGCTGGTCGCGGGCTAGGACTTCTGCTACGATTTCTTGCATTAAATCTACTATTAGCATTTGGTCGTGGGGAAGGACTTCTGCTACGATCTCTTACATAAAATCTACTACCACCTGGTCGTGGTGAAGGACTTCTGCTACGATCTCTTACATAAAATCTACTACCACCTGGTCGTGGTGAAGGACTTCTGCTTCTGTTACGATTTCTTGAAGGACTTCTGATAGGACTTATAGGTCTTTCTGGTATTATATTACCATAAATATCTTCTAAAGGAAAGTTTAAATAGCTTGGATTATATGAGTATTCAGTTTCATGTACCACTGCTGGTATTCTTTGAGATGGGTCTGAAATATCGCTAAAATTCATCTTTATTTCAGTAAATATATTGATCCTACCAAATGATCCAAATTATATTTTGTACTTGCTTGATAAGCTTCGAGAGCCGTTTTAAAAGAAACATATTCCAAATGCCCAAATTGAAATTTTTCAATTTTAAAATTACGATCCACGGTCCCTAATTTATAAAACGGAGTGATAGATAAAAGACGCGTTAATTGTATTACATTCCCATTGGAAAATTCTCTACAAAATAAATTATCAATACATTTTTGAGTAAATAGCTTAAAGAGTTTAGCAGAATTTTTATCTTTAAAGCAGACTTGCCATCGTTCAATTTTATCCAATTGTGTTAGCATGTAATCAAATGCATTCCAAAATGAAAGCATCATTGACATTCCAGACGAAAGATGAGTTAAATCGATGAGTATATAAGATTTAGTTTCTAATGGAGTAGGGATGGGTATTCCCGGTACGATATAACGGTCATTCGCTTGAGGATCTGGACCAATCGAAATAATTGGAGTAAAATCGATAAATGTCTTGGCGGAATTGATATTGTCTATTTGAACTGAACTTTCTTCCAAGGCAAGTAGTCGTTTTGTAGCTTCCATTTGTTTAAATATGTCATCTAAATGAAAATAGGATACAAAAGAGCAAGTATTGTGCCGGTCTACAACAAGAAGATGACTACTTAAAACGAGAAGATGATTTGTCGTTTTTATTTCATAATCTAGAATGGCATTAGGAACAGGCTCTATGTAAATAAGCAAATCACATTTGTTCTTGCTAACTTCTTCAGGAGTTACGATTCGAATATTGGAAGACGAAGGAGTAGGAAATGTATAATACTTGCAAACAATAAAAATATTTAATTCGAATAGTTTCTTTGAGATGTAGTCATACAATACATTTGGATATCGACCTAAATTTCCGTAAACTACAGTTTTCTTTTGACTAAGGATATATTCGAATAAATCTTCTAAATTATTCATAGTTCTTTTTTTTCTTGTTCTAAATAAAGCAAGTATCATGGACTCGGAAAGAATTGTCAAGCAAACCATTGCTGGTCTTTCATGGTTTCTTAGAAATACTTTTGGTACTTCAGTGGCGGATCAATTTGATAGAGAAATTAATGATTGGCCAACTACCTGGGATCGAGTACGAGAATGGTTAAAAAATACACCAATCTCCAACAAAAATGATTGTATTCTTTCATTTTCTAAAACTCTTCCTCAGTATGAATTATTTCAAGCATCTTTAAAAAGTTCTCTTGCCATACACGATGAATTTTGGAGTACCGTTTTTCAGAATTTAAAAATTGCAAAGCATCTTTTATAAAAAAGTAGAGAGCATGAATGTATCGCAACTAGAGCCTTTTGGTATTTTTACATTGGCTGGTGGGTTATTGTATTCTATCGGTATCTTAACTGTGAATACAGATGATCATTTTAAATTTCATTTCACAGTTTTAACCATGGTTATTTTCATGGCTTTACTTGCTATCACTTCTTTCAGATATTTAAAATACCGATATCACTGTGAGAAGATGGATGATATTATTGCTGCCTTAAAAATCGAATAAACATTTTCTCACTCCCATTTGAAAAAACGGCTGTGTCTCCTGCTTCAAAGCCTAGCAAATCAAAAAAACCCAAAGGTGAAGGAATGCATTCTTCAACTGCTAATTGTTGACGAACACACGTAAAAGTTTGTAATAAAATTATAAAAAGACGAAATGAAATATCTATTTTATGAGACACAGTTCGACCTTGAGCGAATTCAACTTTAAGTTCGAGTGAATGCTGTGTTCGATTTTGAATAAATATGTCTTTAATAGGTTCCACAGTACGTTGATATAGTATAGCTCTAAATTCCATTTTCAGATTTGTTGTTAAAAAGAAAGAAACAATGAATAATGTTAATGAATTATATACAATGACCCCAGAAGAAAAAGTGAATTACCTCAGCGCAAAAGATGATATCTTTCGCAAACTATTTACAGAATATGTGGAGTTTACCAATTTATTACCAGATGAGCAAGAACGAGTTGAAAGTATATATGAGCAATATTTTCCAAATTCCCAGGAAAGTTTAGAAATATTTGTAGAAAACTGGCGACGACGTCAGATCAGGCTCAAATCTTCGCAAGAAGGAACTGAAGATGAAGAGGAAGATTTAGCTATTCCTTCCACTTCAACAACCACAAATGGAAGAGGACCTTGTCCGGGTTTAGTGTTTGATCCACAATCGAAACGATATGTCAGTCCAAAAGTATTAAAACCTGTTAAACCTAATAAACGTAAAGACGAGTTTGATGTTTTTAAATTTATTATAAATAGCGAGCGCAATCACCAAGTTCATCAATTAAATATTGAACCTAATGCAAACGAAGCTCATTTAGATATGTCTTACGATCAGAGACGAAACTTGGATAATCGAGCTGATCAAGCTTTGAGAAAAATAGCCAGAATGATTACCATTTTGAACCAGACGTGTAATTATAAGATACTAGAAGTGCAAAGTGAAAGAAGAATAACGTAAAAAAAAAAAAAAAAAAGTAGTGTTTTTTTTTGTCTACACATTTTGACCTTGGACCTTGGTTTTTTGACATTGGGTTTTTTTTTACCTTGGTTTTTGACCTTGGTTTTTTACCTCGGTTTTTTGACCTTGGGTTTTGACCTTGGGTTTCAAAGATCGAATTAAATTTCCACACCAAATTCTATAAAGTGTAGACATCAAATTATAATATTATAATGATTTTTTTTTATGTATTCGTTTTTTTTATTAGATTATTCTTTGAAGCGACGACGTAGATTTCAAGTTGTTTTGCTCAGTCAGTAGATGTACTTCATTTCTTTAAGAAAACCCCTCCTCCTAGCATTAGAGCTATAATATGTAGTATTATGTTCCCATAAAACATCCAATTGCGTTGATTAAAATGGTCTGCACCAGTTCTAGCTGTTGCATCACTATAAATAGCCGTTACTAAGTATCCAAAGTTGAGTAATGATACAAATACAATAACTAATAACACAATAATCATAACGGCCTTTGTATCCATATTTTTTGGTCTAGAATGAATAGCTTTGCTTTATTCTCGTTAATTTTAAACGTACAATAGTAATCCAACCAAGAGAATATTAATAGCATTCACAATGGTTGGAGATATCAACAGCATTTTATTGTTGGACCAAAATTCGAGAGCTGTAGTTCCTTTCGCAACCACTTTGTTTTTATCAATAGAATCATATTTGAAATCAATACTGGTGTAGGACAGGCGATATATTATAAAAGCGAAAATGATTAATGTTGCCACTAAGCAACTCAAGATCGTGATAGCAATGGTTGAACGGAGATTAAACCCAAACATTGTTTTTCTAAATTGTTTTACTTTATTCTGAGTTCCTGATACACTTCTCGATGCCACTGAAAAATATTTAAATGAAAAGGAATGGTTCGTCCAGTGTAGTAGACAAGGAGATTTCGATACATTAAACATTGGAAAATGTATAATACAAATAACAGAATGAGATGAATGACAATCATGACTTTAAAAATATCAAGTTATGGAATCAACTCTTTATAGTTCCCCTTGGATAACTTATAAAGACAATTTTTTACGCAGTCAACTTGTATTAATATATCCCAAAAATGTAATTTTTACAGATCAATTGTTAACCACACATTTAAATTATGCTACTAGTAACATATACCCCACATTTCCTTTTGCGGAAAAATTTAATGTCCAGTCTTTGAATACAATTGATTGGAAAAACACTGTTATTATGATTGATCGATACACTAATCTTATCATGGCTCCAGAACCTGTGAAGAAACTTGTTAATTTGGATAAACGATTACGGTATCGTGAAGCAGCTCAGACTATTTTTGATGGATTTAGATTTTTTCCTGAAATATTTGATATTTTTCAATTTCGTTGGGTCGTATTTTTTATTTTTATTGTGTGGTTGATCGAATTAAAGTTATCACATCACATGAAGTATCGGTAAGATTCTTGAAATATTTACAAAGTTTCTGAAATGATTCGTCATCAAAAACCTGTTGAGCTGCCGCCCACGTGTCTTCAGAACCTGTCACTTTGCTATTTATATAACGACTATGAGCTTCTTTATACATTTCAATAGAAAATGTTTGATTCAAAAGACCTGTTAAAAGAGTATTACGATCAAATTTATCGAAAACAACATTCTTTAAATACTTTTGAGCAAAATGCCGTTGACGGTAATAATCTATCATCCACAGATATGTCATCCAAAATTGAATAACAAGTTCTTGATCGACAAATGGGACTAATTCAAATCGGAGATTGGATTGGATAATAGACAAGAATTCAGCTATGATGACGGGGGCACTCACTTCTTCTTCATCAATGTCGTTACCACTTAAACTCAATGCATCGTGAATTTTAAACACATTACAAGATGTAATACCAACAAGACAAGGAATAAAATCATTTCCAAATAAAAAACTGACCATAATTAGTCGATCTAATGGATATGGTAAATACTGCGATACCAAATGAGAAAGATTATAGAACCGTTTTTGATTATATATTTGAATGGATTCATATTCTGTAAGAGTCATAAAAGATAGTATAAATACGTCATTATCCACACTTACGATCATTGGATGTCGGTACTGTAAAACAGCAGCTAGTTGAAATAATTTATGTTCTCCTTCACCTTCAACATTACAACCCGAAATGATGAATTCCATACGGGATGGAAAATTTTCTTCAAACATGTCTCGCTGAAATTGTCTTGAGTTCAATGATTTGCAAAAATATTGTTGTACACGAGTCGACAGTAGATTATTACCAAACAAGGCCATTCGGTACATGTTTTTACTCCCTTCGGTAAATCCAGCCTGACGTCTTTTTCGTTGAGTAGGCCATTTCATAGGAACACCGATTCCGTCAAAAGATATCACAATAGGAAAAGGTTTATCCGTATTTATTTGAGCTTGTTTCGTATTGAAGAGAAAGGAGAGATTTTTAAAAATTTCTTGTTGAACAAATTGAGAAACTTCAGCTATGAACTTGGATTCATCATTTTCGAACGAATATTCAATGGCAATATAGAGTAAACTTTGGGCATCTAAAGAATAGAATCGAAAGAATGTGGTACCTTTCGATTAGATAACTCATGTATGTCAGAAATGAGACAATCTATTAAACGAGTAAAGTTTGAAATTCCCATTTCTAAATCATTTGTGAACCTGAAAATGCAATGTGCGTAAAGATATTTATTACACAGTTTTTTTATATATATATATATATTAAAAAAAAAACTTTATTATTAATTTGATGTCTACACTTTTTGAATTTGGAGTTGAAATCTATTTTGGGAATCCAATGTTAAAAAGTGTAGACATCAAATTAATAATAAAAAAGGAAGAGTTTTTTTTTTTTTTTTTTTTATAAAAAATTATTTATCATTTTTAAAAGCATTCTCTCCTACAAACTCATATTCAGGAGTGGCTGGTTTGTTTACAGAATTATTTGTGGCAATAGACATCAAAATACTCGTAACGTATTTACTGACTGCATACATTTGTTGAGTAAATCTATTGTATAAAGGATTTGGGACTTTGAGTGGTTCCTTTTTGGCTAATTCATCTTGAATTAAATAGGACACACAATGTAATTCAGTGGATACATTGGTATCTTCCTCTTGTAATGTTTCTTGGAAAACGGCAAATGCTCGACTAAGATCGTTATTTGATACTAATTGAGTTAGATAAGGGGAAATTATTTTATCATGAATGACTTTACCCACGATTCCATTTAACATGTCAAAAATTGAATTAAACGCCATTAATTTTTTTATTTGAATTTCAGAATGAACACATGTTTTAGCAATACTGTACATTTTTAAAAATCCTTCATATCCTTCTGGTATTTCAGTGGTCGAATCAAGCACATGTTTACTCATAGGTAGTTTTTCAATAACTTTTTTCAAATAAGAAACTAAATACTTTTCTCTAGCTTCTTCGAGTTCCTTATTAACTTGCTGACTAGGATCAGTATGTTTGTTTTGAAGTTCTAATAAAAGCGATACGTCAGATTCCTTAATCCGTTTAGATGTAGGTTCTTCTACCTCCTCTTCCATTTCACTATCTTCGTAAGCTCGTTTCATCGTCAAAACCGTTTTTGTTTCTTCCTTTTTTTTCAATTTTCAAACTGATTTTTTTCTAAAGCTTTACTCCATTCCCCATGAATATCGGGCACCACATCAGGATCAAAAGCAACTATATATGTATCGACAAAAGGTGTGTGTGCAAACGTTACATGCCCTACACCTTTTTTGTTCAGTTTCATTTGTAATCCATTGGATCGTAGGAGTTGAGGATAAGCTTTATAAATTAGATGGAATGGATTTAAAACATAATGTCCTTGATAAATTTCCGGTACTCGTGAATCATAACCTGTAAACTTGCAAGCTGGAAACTTGTATAAAAGTGTGTAAGTATTATTATGTTGTCTAAACCTTTTATCGAGATGTAGCTCAATATTTTGACATCTTTCCATTTGTTTATATTTAATAACATGTTCGTTACACGTTTCAATGTGAAGAAGAAAATCCTCGTAACAGGATCGTGTATGTACTGTATAATCGAGATGTTCAAATACATACTGCATGTAATCAAAAGGCCAAGTTTCTTCGATTTGGAGTTTTTTAGAATTCGATCCTGCCAGATAGTAGTTTAAGGGATAAACCAAATTTTTTGGATCTAAATTATCAAATTCAATAAAAGCAACGGGGGAATAATCAAACATGTAAAAGTATGCAAACAGTTTGACATCGTCAAGAGGTGTATCCGGTTCTTGTATAAAAATATTAGCACATGCATTATAACCAAATTTATTTTTTAAATAATAGGGATGATTGAGTTGAATGCCAATATTTCCATACTTTGGATCACAGACGCAGCCCCGTTCATCATCATAATGTGTATGGTTTAGTGGTTTTCCCGTGAAAGCGTCAAAGGAACAGGGTCGTTTTAGACAATGCTTACCACTAAAGGATGAAATGTACTCTGGTGTAAAAACACTTTTAGCAGTTTCTAAATCCACTTCATCCTCTTCACAAGGTCCCACGATAAATTCCATTTTTTCATGAGCAGTCATTTCCTCACAAGTGGGACCAAACAGAATGCTTTGAACCGGCTTGTATCCAAAATCACAAATACATTTTCCCTCTTTCATAGGATCTACATCTAAACTTTCTAATTGTCCATGGGGTCCACAAGTAATATCAACATCACAGTTGTATCCTTGGAATTTTTGGGTAACAAGATGTGGATATTTACAAACACATGTTACATACTTTAATCCATTTTGTTTAATAAGTACCCATTCGCCTGTTGCAATATATGTCCGTTTTCATGTACTTTAGGAATACATTCGCCCTGGAAACATAACTGGTCATCTCCACAATATGTTGAATCGACACAGGATTGATACATTGTACTATGGACGATATCTTTTTGAGGAATAAATTTCCAAGTAAAGGTGTCTGATATGTTTTCCCACCTTCGATAAATGTATAATCCGATTAGGCAGACGTATAAGACAAGTAACAGGATCCAAATATGTAACATTCTTGGATTAATAAATGTCAATATGCTCCAATTTGTCTCCTAATGAATGATGAACAATACCTGCATTTTCACGTGCTGCACCCCATCCTTCTAAAATTTGAATCAGTTTCCATTTCGTTTGAATATTTTTAATAGATAGTAAGAGGTTTCGAATGCTAAAAATCATCGCTTCTTTCTTTTTGATTTATTATTTTGATCTTCAAATTCAAAGTCGGAAGGAAAAATAAAATTATTACTTTCCGTTCTCCCCTCGTCTTCCAAGGTTTCCATTTCATCATTTTCTCCAGGTAGCATACCAGAATTATCATTTGCAATTACATCCGCCTGTTTATTCTCATCATTAGTTATAGAACTTGTATTTAAATTTTCTCCTGATGTTTTCTTCGCGGATGTGTCCGCATAACCCTCACCACCCTCGTTTACGCCAACTTGGAGAGTATTCAAATTTCCCTTTTTAGCGTCAGTTCTTTTTGGGTTGGTTTCATGTAACTTAACACACTGCTTTAAAAGATCTTTGTAAAACCCACAACATGTAATAAAATCTTTAGAATCTGTTGCCTTTAAATAGTCGAGATATTTAAACCAATCATGCATAACGCGATCTTTATGATGATGCAATATGCACTTTACAATATGTTTCGTGACTTCATTGCTATTAATGCCTCCAAGAGATTCGTTTAATCCTTTATGAATTAGTCTTTTATCTGGAGTAAGATAAGGAAGATGATCGACTTGGTTACTTGCCATTTTTGCATATAATCGACAGCGGCGATTCGAAATTAAATGACGGCGATATGCCTTCATTGAATCCATTCAAATACTTTTCTTTTCATGCCATTTACAACAAGACTGCTAAAATTTGGTTCATGGCTCGTACCCGACTTAAAGCTGTATATACGAGGTGCATATCTTTGCATTGATCAAAAATGAATATAATACCATTTTCGTCAATTGTTTCTCCTTGAAATTTGTGCACGGTTCCTGCAAACCCTAAAACGATAGGAATTACTCCCGTATACTGACTACGAAAAACTAAAACAGAGTTATTATTTTCTATGTGTCGACAAACAGCAGCATCTCTATTTGCATCGTACGATAGAAACATGAGAAATGTTCCGTTGGGTACACTACTACATCCATTTTCAGTAACGTAAATCAAACAATTGGGCTTTATATCAACATATTTATCATGTATAATATTGTTTTCCCATATTTTATATAAACGTATCACTGAACCTTTCATTTGGCGTAAATAAAAATTATTGTAATGTTCCACCGTGGAGTTTTTATACGCTAAAACTCGTGAACATTGTTGTAATAAGTTAATATTTATACTTTCTACAACAGGATATGTCCGTTGAACATATTCAAGCACAGTTTCTCCATCCATCATATCGATTCGGGATCGCAATTCTTGCATAATAATTTGATAATCTTCCGTAAATCGTTTATTTTCAGTCATATTTATACGTTGAATCTCAATATTGGGAAACGATATTTGAAATACGTTATATTGAGACGTGACAGGTCGGAGTTGTCGACTGTCACCCATGGCCACAATAAGAGTCGGAGTAGATTGATTAAAAAAATGTTGAATAATCCAGTAAGTTAACCAAAAGGGAATCATACCAGTTTCATCTATAACGACGATATCTACGTTTTTGTAACAACAATTCATTTCTGTCATTAGAACCGAACTCTCTTTCAAGCAAAACTGAATATATTTTTCGATATCATCTTGCATAGTAACTGCCAATCGCTTTTCTAAATCACCAAGTACAGACCTTGGACCCCAAGCTAATCGCATTGTCTAATGTATAGTTTTTCCACCAATTCTGTTGGCAATAAGAGCTGTAGGAGCCATTTTAATAATCTGAATATTCTTTACTAAAAAATTTAATGTTTTGACCACAGTATGTGTTTTACCAGAACCTGGTGCTCCCGAAACGAGAATAAACATTGGTCGTCGATGAATAAACCATTCATTAAGTAAGTTGACAAAGGTTTGTTGACTAGAGGATAATGTTTCAATATGCTTCTGAAATCCAATTAAATCTATAATGAATTTACCGATTTCTTCATTCATATTAGTGTTTGTATTATTACTGTGGGTGAATATTTGATGACAGAATATGATAGTGCAGAAAAGGAGAACTTTTTCTAAATGTTCCTTTTAAATATGAATATTCATAATCTATAACTTCAAAAAAAAAAAAAAAAAAAAAAAAAAAAAACAACTCCTTTTTGTCTATTAATTTGATGTCTACACATTTTGACCTGGGTTTCTGAAAAAATGTTCATTACAAAGTTAAAAAGTGTTGACGTCAAATTACAGAACAAAAGGAGGTTTTTTTTTTTTTTTTTTTTTTTTTTTTTTTTAATATTTTTTGTAACATACTAATCATCCTTCTTCAACTTTTTAAAGTACGTTGGTATTCCTACGTTAACTTTTCCTTTCTCATTAGCATCATCTTCCTCATTAGGAAAAGTTATAGATGGATATTCCTGATTTGGATTAAAAGGTATTGGCATTTCAATATCCATTTCTAACCCACCAGAAGAAAGAGTCGATTCTTTAAATAAAATCATTTCTCGAACCATACCACCAATCTTATAGGAATTTTCTCCAAATGTATATCTACTTGTAATCTGAAGGTTGAGTATACCCACAAATGATAAGCTATTACCAAAAATGTTTTCAATCGACGCTTTAAACAAATGCTTGATAGATTCACCATTAAAAATACGAGTTTTTCTAATACACCATTGTTCAGAGTGATTATAAGTTTGAAGAATTGACTGGTACTTCTCTGCCGCTTCCTTACATGCAAAACAATAAGCAGGATCACAAAGTTCAACAAAAAAGCGACAGTTTTCCGAAAACTTTTGTTGATGGGTTTCCTTCATGCTTTCACCAATTTTTATTAATGGTGTGCAAAGTCTGCATACTAAAGATGTTCTTTTAGGACGTGTATTATTATCTAATATATCATTACTACCGAGAATGGCAGATCTTCCGTGATCGTTAGGAACATCAAGATACCAATATCCAGCTACAAGAATATTGTAACAATTTTGTAATCCAATAATGTTACGTATGTGAAAAGCGTCTTTTCGACTTCCTTTACAAAAGCGCACTTCTTGTTTACAATGTTTCTGATATAGTGGATGACTACTTAAAACGTCTTCCCAGTCGGAACTAACTAAATTTAAGGCTCCATTTCGCTGTACCAAGTCATCAATAGCAGTTTTAAGTGCAGGAGAAGATAGTATCTTCTGGATCAGTAGAGAATCATCCATCTTGATATATATGTTTACTGGCAGTAGAACAGTAAAATTTTGAAATTATGAAGTATGTATTCAGAAGAGGAACACAATTAAAGAATGAGGTATACAATAGGTTTTATAACTCTCTGTGAAGACAATAAAAATATTAAAAAAAAAAAAAAAAAAAAAAAAAAAAACTCTTTCTTTTTTCTTATTAATTTGATGTCAACACTTTTTGACCTCGGGTTTCTAAAAAGTGTTGACATCAAATTAATAAGAAAAAAGGAACAGTTTTTTTTTTTTTTTTTTTTTTTTTTAATATTGTCAATATTCTAGATGTGACTTGTAAGCGACCCTTTTAAATACAGGATGGACTAGAGAGTGACTAAAATTTTCCGAATATCCTTTCCCGTTTCATCTATACTTCTGTGTGCATCAACAAGGTAAACATTTTTTTCTTTAAGTAAAGTTTTTTTATATTGATTTTCTAATTTGTTGAGATATTCTAATGTAATATTATGTTCCTCGGATTTATTTCTTAATTTTATTCGTTTGTATGCCTCCAAGGCATTGATTTGTAAATAAATATAGTAATCTACATCATACGTCAGGGATTTGTATAACTCATCGTAAATGTCCATAGTCGGTTTATCAAATATCAATTCGCTAAAGACGTGTCTCGATGTCCAGGGACAGCGTTCAACAATGATAAGACCAGGTATATCTTTAAACTTTTCCTTCTGATCAAACTGAGATAATAAAACTTGAAATTGAAAAGCCTTTTGGTATTTTAGAGGTTCATTATAAAAATGAGATAAAAGCGTCATTTACCTGCTCCAATTAAACCATCTATACATACAATCGTCTGCTTCATATTTTTATTTTTTTTTTTGGTACGGGTAAACCTCATGAAAAGCGAGAGTACCCTTCTTGCTACTAAATGTAAAAGTTTAGCTAAAAAAAAAAAAAAAAAAAAAAAAAAACTTTTTATTAGTGTGATGTCAACACTTTTTGACCTTGGTTTTGTAAAAAGTGTTGACATCAAATTAACAATAAAAAGTTTTTTTTTTTTTTTTTTTTTTAATGCTTTTGATTATCTAAACAAAACTTGGTAATTTTTTCCACCACTTTGTACATCTCTTCATCACCAGAATCAACTTATTTGTAAGGTTTTACATTAATTCTTAAATCATATCTTTCGTCCATATTTTGATTTACATTATCATCAACTCCAATTAGTAAAATTTCGTAATCGTACATAATTCTGATGTGTTCCGAGGATTTGTAGATTTCATACTTACGACAAGACTTTTCACACTGTGTTCTTCCAAATATTTTATAGGCAAACTTTGATATTTCTGGTAATGAGCCATTAATAACACGTTCAACATAATCGTCTGTACCCATACTCCATAAAATAATATCGATATTACAAAGACGTAGAAACTGAATTAAGAAATCGGCTTTAGGTCGAATATGGAATATTTCTCCATCAAAGTAACCCAGTGTTTCATCCATATCTAATACGCATACAAACATTATCTATTTTAGATACTTGATCATTCCACAAACAAGGAAAAAATATGAGTCGATCCACGACTAGTTCAATAATTTCCCACGTGAGCGAAATTGCTCACTACGCTCCATCCAAATGCCCTTGGCATTTTGACCGTGCATGCTTATTAGTTTTAAATAATTTTGATAAAAGACGATTTCATTGTCTTTTTGCATCTCATTCAACGCAATGGAAGTCATACAATGCCAGCAGCTCTTGTGATTTACCGGAACATTTTTTTGACATTCTTCTTCTTCATCAGCAATTAGGTTCCGAATACGTACTACCTTTTGTGACACATTTTCGTGAACGTTCTGGATATACAGTTGGTCTATTTGAAATAAACCCTGGACTCTATAGTGCTAAAATTTTAAAACCAGAAAATCTGGCTGAAACGTTTTACACATTTATAGTATTACTTTGTGCAATCTGCATACGATTAGGTGGACATGCCCCCGTTCTCAAATTTTGCTCTTTTGTATACACGGAACGACATCCTGTATTAGTGGATGTAGGTGCCCTTAATGCGGAAAAGAGAGAAAGAATCGGTCATCGAGAATACACCAATGATAAAAAATGGCATCGGTTCTTGAAACGACGAACTACTCAAGAAGTTATCCGTTATCTGAAACTTGTGCATCCCGATTTTTTTAAAAAGAAATGTAGTGCTCGTAGCACATGTATTTTATCTGAAAATTTAATCTTTAATGATTTGACACACCAACTCATTTGTAAGAACCGAAAATCTAATCTTGTCACAGTGTTGGAAAAATTTGAAAGTTTAATGCCACATGAAAATATTCGTCAACTTGTAAAACAATGGATACGGCCTTTGCAGATAAATGAAGGATGAAAAAAGAAAAGTTAAGAATGGAGTACAAGAAACTTGTTCTTCGTTTATTGGAAAATCAAAAATATCCCATTTTGTTGGATTATGTTGTGATGGATATTTATTACAAGAAAATTCTACCATATAAAGGTACTGTAAAGACATTTAATGCTGAACATGTGCAACCTGAAACAGTCTATTTTCAAGAAAATGAACCCTTTAAGCTCGGGTTTATTGCTTCGACTCAAGGCAATAAAGCCTTTTTCTACCGTCAAATGGATCCTGAACACTTTGACCCAAATCATTATACAGGAGGTTGTCTTCGTATTAAGTTATCCAGATCTCTAATCAATGAATTATTTAGACTCCGTTGTAAAACATTCGAGGAAGAAATTTATATTTTTCTAACCTATCTCAATTTTGACGTACCTGCTATCCGATCTTTGCTAAACATATCATTTGAAAACAGTACTCGTTTTTTACCCCAATCTATTCAAATGTGGGTTCACAATTATACAGTTTCCGACATAACGCATCGGGACCTAGAATTGGAATATTTTGGTCCAACTTCCTCTTCTTTATTAGAAACACGAATGATTCGAGGAAAATTATCTCAGTGTTCTTCTGAAAATGTATTACTTTCCCTTCGAGATGATTTAGCTTGGAAAAAACATACAATTTGGTCAACATTACCAGCTTTTGTATACCATTATCATCCTTATAACCTTCATTATTCAGTTCGTTGGAAAGCTCTAGTACCATTGGCCTATAATCCTCTCAAAAATCCAATTATTTGTTAATTTAATAGTCCAAAGTCAATAAGTATTCATCCTGTTCACTACCGTCGCGTACAAAGTTTATATAGCGCTTTGTTCTAGGATCTTTGTAACGGCATACCTGACGTATTCCTCGACAAATATTTCCAGGCAAATTTAAATTTCCATCACTCTTCTTCGAGAGTGGTTTAATGACAAGTGCTGACTCATTATGTTTTAGATTTTGAATAAACCCAGGATCATAACCAATTCGAGCCTTAAGTTTGGATCGATGTCTCTTAGATCTACGAGAAGTTCTTGTACTACGAGATGTACTTGTGCTCCATGAAGGACTTGTGCTTCGTGAAGAACTCCTGCTTCGTGAAGAACTCCTGCTTCGTGAAGGACTTCTGCTTCGTGAAGGACTTCTGCTTCGTGAAGGACTTCTGCTACGAGAACTACTGCTACGAGAACTACTGCTACGAGAACTACTGACTTGCCTTTCTCTTCGACTCATAGGTATCAAGACATTATCGATAAAACGGTCAATGTATTGTTCAACAGCTGCATTTTGTTCAATGGCTATGTTCCAATATCTTTTAGGAATATTGTTAAAATATTTTTCTTTCAATGCTTTAAGATCTGACCGTGATAAATTGGGAAAATACGTATTCAAATGTGACAAAGCAAATAAAGCATTTCCCAAAGTACATGTACCAGTTAATTCAGAACGTCTAACATTTCGTTTCAACTCTCTATTCAGGACATCTTTTACATAATCAATCGGAACGTTCGAAGGGTATAACATTTCTTTATCTTCCCCAGACTAATTGTCCATAAAAGTAGATTCGAAAGAAAACTGATTCACGAACGTGTTGATGTGTATCGTAATAAGCATGATCATACATATCAAACACATCTAAATGGGCCAAAGCGTGTAGAGTAAATATGAATAAGAGTTGCCATGTCGTCTGATTACGAAAAGATCGCGAAGGATCAGTACTTCCATATTCGTCATAATACGATGTCAGATTAATAGTACCTCGACTTTCATCCACTAGCATTTCATTATTTTTAGAAAAATTTCCACAATAAGCACGATGAATTTTTCGAAACTCAAATAAATTGAATATAACATAAACAGGAATTTTACCATCGTCCGTTTCCATTTCACTCATATACAAGTGAAGGATTTCTTTTGGTCCTACTGGTTCATCACAATAATACATGCACATTTCATAGCGATCAAGACGCCTAATAGGATTTTCTAGGATTCGATTTAAAATAGGTACCCATCGTTCAAATACAAAATGAAATTTTTTGAGATCTAATGAATCCCATTCATCAACAACATTATAACAAGTCGTCCATGCATCTCGCCAAGCATTAAGTTTAGATTGGAGAACTGTATTACGACAAGGTCTGCGTTCTTCGTGTCGATCAACGCGTCTTTCCATAATTTATTGCTTTGTTATCATGAAGAAAGATATCAGAAGACAAAATGATTGAAACTGTTGTTGTTATATATATTGTTTTAGGATTATTAATATTGTTTTTCCCAACCTCGTCCAAATATACATCAGAATCACTGCAATTTGAACAAATACCCCTCAAGGACTGTACCAAGGAAAAAGTTTGGTGTGTTGACAGTTGTGACTTTTTATGTACTAATACTACAGAAACCAAATGTATTGGAGGTATCTGTGTTCCCAAAACAAATTCTGTAACGAATTCATGTCACACGGAGTTTGGTGGCGTTATGGTTCTCACGGAAAAGAATGGTGTACATCAATGGTCATGTTTGTGCACTGATCCAACATTTTATAGCGGTCCTGACTGTGGACAATTAGCAGCAGACGTTTGTCAAGATGGTGTATTTATGTATAAAGGTTTCAATCAATATTTATGTATTTGTCATTATCCACATATAAAAGTGACTATACAAGGAAAACCTCAATGCGTGCATAGAAATTTGGCAAAATTTATTAAAAATTAATATCACATTTTTTTTATTAAAAAAAAAATGCAGACGATTAAAATAAATAATGGCTTCTTGAAAAGCGCAATATTTTGTTTGACTTAAAGGTTTAAAATAAAACAATGCAAACGTATCAGTAAAGGGCGTAGTGTCGATTCTGGAAACCGTTTGTTATCAGCAAAAAATGTAGACATCAAAATAATAAATAAAAAAAGATGTTTTTTTTTTTTTTTTTTTTTTTTTTACAATGAAACAATTTTTAAACAACTTTTTTACTATTCTGCATCTTTTTCGCTTGTCTTTCCATCCTTACCTTTATCTACTATTACAAACTCGGGAATTTCTGATTTATATTCTTGTAAACGATGAAAATAAACCAAAGCTTCCTGAAAAGCACAATATTTTGTTCGGCCTAAATGTTTAGAACAAAATGATGTGTATGTATCTGTACAAGATACACTCGTTGAATCGCATACATTTTCCTTTGAACCAAATAAATTTTCCCTCTCTGATCGAAAATTCACTATAACTGGACGAGCGAGAATCTCAGATAAAAGATTAATCTTCCAATAATCAGGACAATAAATGGTTTTATATCCTTTAGTTAATGAAATAAGGAATGCTTGTAGTTCATCATATGGTAAATTTCCTTCGTTCCACGAAAAGCCATGCGTGCTGTCAGCTAAAGGTAAATAAATGGAACTGAAACATTTTTGAGAAGAATAAGATAATTGTGTCCATGGTATAGGTGGTTCTACATAAATGATTCCTTTCGACTGGTCACTTGTTATATAAGCCAGTTCTTTTATTATGTATTTGGGAAGCTCATTGCTGCAAGACATATGCAACTCTTTGAGAGTTTTTTCATTTTCGATTTCAAAACCTTCGTAATTAAGAATAATATACGATTCCATATTTTTGCTATATATATCTTGATTATTAAAAAAACTTAAATTTGAATACATCATTTTTAGACAAAACGTTTTTATGTATTCTTTCGGTAAGATGTAATTTTCATGGATCTCTTAATCATAGTATAAGAAGGATTTAAATTTCGATTAGGAAAAATGTAATTCAATTTTCGTTTTAATTGGGACAGATATGTCATACGTGTTTTGGGGAAAATGGGACCACCTGGAATTGACGCTAAATATTCGTACAGGTACCGATTTTTTATATCCAATACATTATGCGATGCTAATTTCTTTTCCGCATAATGCCGCCTTTGATGCGTTTCATTCAGGAAACCCAAAATTTCATTACTTTTCAAATCGGTTTCCAAAACTAAAAGAATCCATAAAGCTAATTCATCATATTCAAACCATGGTAAAACTATTCTTCTCAATCGTTTTAAATCTTCTAAAGTGAGAAATTGTTGATTTTTGGTAAAATTAGTTGTTTTTTTGGGAAGACTTTGAATAGACAACAAGCGGCGGAGAACAGTTATTCGTACATTGGCTTGAAGAAATGGTTTATTTCGTTTCGTAATTAAATATTCGCGATATTTCTCTAATGTTTCATTTGTATTATAAGGAAAATCATGTGCATATATATTATACCAAGTAAAGTATTCGTTATAATAAAATTCATAAATGATGTGAGACTTTTCAGAAACACTACATTCTTTGAAAGGCTGTTTGTACAATAAATTGGCAGTTTCGTTTTTGTTCCATAAATCATCTTCATTAGAAACCTGGCATTGTATTATTTTTTTAGTACCTGTTGCTCGTGAATTGTGTCGTTTTCTTATTCGATTCCCATCTTTAACTCTATTTAATGATTTGCATTTTTGAAGGTACTGATGCCTAAGTAATTTCGATATATTTTTTTCGTCACAACTTAATTTAGGTCTTGGCATTTTTCTTATTTTTTTAATATCACCTCATATTAAAAAAATTAATAGTTACAGAGCGAGAGGAAGTTCCATAAATTTGTAAAGAAAATGGGTACAAACACCTTTCGTTGTAAAATTAGAGAACTTTTGGAGACCACCTTTCGCTAATTTTACAACGAAAGGTATTTGTACCTATATTCTTTACAATTTATGGAAGTGATTTAGAGGCTCCATAAATTGTAAAGAAAATGGGTACAAACACCCTTCGTTGTAAAATTAGAGAAATTTGGAGGACATTTTTCTCTAATTTTACAACGAAAGGTGTTCGGACCTAATTTCTTTACAATTTATGGAACAGATTAATACACTGTAATGAGACAAAAAAATAAAAGTTAAAAAATTATATTTTTATTAATTCACACCTGGGACAGGATTTATTATTATTATTATTATTATTATTATTATTATTATTATTACTTTCCTAGAGGTTTTGTTGAAACGTAAATCACACTTGAAAAATCGAGCATCTTCCCTACACAAATAAGCAGACTTCGGTAAGAGTATTTGATCCTCATTTAACATTCTGTCACTATGTTCCATTAATTTTTCTTCAAAACAGGCAGCGATTCCATTACCTCTCATTCCATTCATAACCTCCATATTTCCCAATCTCATACCTCCTCCTCGTGATCTTCCTTTAACTGCTTGACCAAGAATTAAATCTAAAATGCAATCATTTTTCTTGGGTGCATAAATATGTTCAGAGCTCCAGTAAGCAATAGGAAAATAAAATGTCTTGGCGTAAAACGCTTTAGCTCCCGGTATAAGTTCTCCATCACTGTTATGCACTGTATGAGCATCTTTTCCCTCCCCAAAGCTGAGACCTTCACGAATCTGACCTGGTGTCATACGGAACAAACTATAAGGATTAACAAGCAGGTCCGGTATAACATTATTATCAAACATTGGCATGGTATCTGCTTTACGCATAACTCCTTTTTGGCCGTGGAAACTACATAATTTATCACCTGTACTCGAACGATGACTTGTTTGTACACAGATTGATAACCGATTGGTAGTTATGTCATATCTGAGAATTTTAAATGGAGGTTTAGTAAAATAGAGTTTTACTTCTCGGGGAGTAGAATAAACTACTTTCACGTGAATAGACTGAGGTACAACTTCAATTTTATAAGAAGATTCTTCCATTGTATGACATACTAGAGTACCAAGAAATTCATCATCTTCTGTGGCATCTCCCTGAATTGGATAAAAAACCATTTGAACCTTTTCGGAATTTGGAATATCCCACTTGAAGCGAATTGTGTAAAAACGGAAACATTCAAATACTCTAATAAATTTATTGACAATAATACAATCTTCCTGATTATTACCCATAAAACTCATGTATGCGACAATCACTCGAGTACGAAATGCTGAGAAAATGCATCGACAGGGTGACAGACTTTTTCGTGTTTGGGTGTCAAAATCGAATAAGCTGATATTGTTTCCATAAAGTACTGGCAGTAAGAATTGTCAGTAGCAAGTACAGCATTTTTCAAAGCATTAAATGCCAAAATATTTTTGGGGAAGGCATTATGATGAAAAAATGGATTTAGATCAACCTGATAACCAGTAAGATAATCATAACCTCGAGCTTCAATTAATTCTTCTTTAGTCTGGAAACCAAATAATTTTTGAGCCCAAAACATTTCGTCTCGAGGTGTCACCCAATATTTATCCGTTAGCTTTTTAAACAGGAGACCCGTTTTGTATCGAATATAAATAAAATTCGATTCCTGATAACATTCTATAAATACGAAACGGGTTTTAAGTTTGGTAAGGGAGATACGGTGAAAACAGTTCTCGGTGATTGGAATGCACGCTTCATTTATAACCACACAATAATTGTCAGAGGAATATTCTAATTGTAAAAAATCATACAATTCTTGACCTGGTCTATTTCGAGCTACTGGATCCATTTCATAACAAGTTGAAACATAAGTATCGCGAGCCATTATATTAGTTCTTCCGACATTTTTCGTTTCAAAAGTTCCAAGAAGACATAAAAATCCAACATAACTGGAATGGAAAGCCATGGCGGCACTACTAATTTTTACTTTATTGGAGATTTGCCGAATAATGAGATGTGAAAGGTAGGGATTGAGAGGATAAGTTTGTAAATTGACATCACGATAGCATCCTGTATTTTTTTCGACATATATTCAAGTCCTCCATTTTGTCCAAGTTCACGATGATTTTCCCTCGGTGTTGATACCAGTTTCGGAGCGAAACCTGATTCTTTGAAGTAAAGAGTTTTTCGGGATAAAACATGGAGTAAGCATCCTGTTTCAATTGATTTAATAACCATTGCCGATTTTGATTTCACAATTGACCAATTACCTTCTCGTAGAGGTAAATAGAGATATTTAATGAACAACTTTACAAACAAGTGTCCGGGACTAACAATAATTTTATTGGCCAAAAGATCGATATCGAACTTTCCTTCCTGATAGAGCTTAGTCATATAAATTTCCTGATCGATCGGATATGGACAATGGCTAAAAAAGTCTTGGATATCAGTTGATTCCTTTCCATCATTGAGAAGTACGACTAGATCCCCTCGACGATGCAGATAGGTTGGTTTACCTGATTGCCGACGACCTCTACGACGTGTTCCAATTTCTTCTATTTTGTAAACATCATCCATATATAAACTTAGTTCTTTACCGCGATCGTCAGCATCATATGTATAACAACGTACGATGCTATTTTGCTTAATAACGTGGGTATTAGTAGGGTCATTAGTAAAGAAATATGGTACCTGTTTGAGACATCCGTTAATAACAAAAAACGTCACAGCAATATCGGGTGGTTCGAACGGTTCATCGTCCTTTAGATGACAAATATTGACAAGTGTTTTTAAAGTTTCCAGCGTATATGTTCGATATCCTCTTTTACGAATTCCGATATCTAATTTGGATCCAATCATGACAGGAAAGATAGATCGAAGGTACCGTGTCTTTGATGTAGAGCCAATAGAACACTTCACAGAACAAGCATATATCGTTTTTTCTTGAATATGATCTCTAAAATTTTCGGGTCCATCATATATGAGTCGACATTTAACCCGCTCTAGAATGTGCAAAAAATGAGAAACATGCTCATCGTAATTACGAAGAAGTGGTTCAATAATTTTTTTAACGTCTAATTTCCTTTGTTGAGGCATAATTGTAAATCATGTAAGCAGTAAGACAAATCACTAACGTGATAACTAGGAGGCAATAAAGCTGAATATTATAAATAAAAGGTAAGAACATTTTATAATGTGGTCCAAAGACTGATTGGAGAAATTCCTGATATGCCATATAATATACATATTAAAAAAAAAAAAAAAAAAAAAAAAAAAAAAATTCCTTTGATGTCTACACTTTTTCATTCTTAGACATCTAAATACATTTCTAAACGTGTAGACATCAAATTATAAAGAAAAAAAGGAAAAGGTTTTTTTTTTTTTTTGTATGTGCAAAACAGAGCTAAGTTTATGTTTTGTACTTGTACTTCCGTAATTTGTTCCTTCATGGTTTTTTAATACATCCCAAGGGAATTGAAAACAAAGATGAATATTCAGAAATACGCGTCACTTTATAGTCATTTCCATGGCATGAATTTTCGAGGGTTCAGTGTTATTCAAGAAGTTATTATTTTTCCACTTGCCAATATAAAAATCCAACCTTCAGCCATACTAAAATTAATTCATTTTGATAAAGTACAATCAAACCCACAAACTAAACCCTTAGTTGGTGCTCTAAAAGCTTATTTTAAACTGGGAGACGTACCTTGTACCGTATTTATTCAGAAAGATTCCTCATGGGTTCTACTTCTAGGAAATGAGAGAATTAATTTTCCTACCCTTTACAATGATTTAAAAACAGAGGATAATCTTAAACTGTATGCTAGCCCTTTCTTTGTTCAAGAGCCTCTTATTGTTCAACAATATGTACAAAACCTTGCAAAACCCATTGAAGAAAATATATTTGCTTACAAGAACAAGATTCTCTATTTAGATGAATGGGATATTCCTTATCCGGGAGGAAGATATTTTGACGAGAATCTGAAGCCAAATGATGAAGGAAAATGGTATAGACTATGTCTGATAACTGAAAATGATGCTGCTAATGATGAACGATATGTTAATCAATTTTTAACCGAATGGAAAAATCGTCAAGGTGTTTATTTTTATCCTTTAAAAACGCAACATGCTTTTCTTACCTCTTTTTCTAAATTCTTTCCACATTTTAATCCAGAAACATCCATAACATTTCCAAGTGAATATAATAATAGTACAGCAATTATTCAAAAACAATTTTCCCGTCAACATCCAGATTTTTTGATTCAAGATATTTTAAATACATATCAGAATAGAAAACCCAACTCTTCACTAACTAATATTGGACTTTTTATAGAGTATCCATTCCGAATCGGGTTTGAGAACTCAGGTCGTTCGTGTCGAGGAGAAGAACGATACTTAGGACTCGTTGTGAACGAGTCCTAAGTATCGTTATCTAAGTATCCTAAGTACCACATACAGTATAGTCGTGGGTTACGAACCCACGACTATACTGTATGTGAGATGTCCGTATGATCGATACATGGAATACGATTATGTCCCTACAACGACTCAATGGATACCTGTCCTTTATCAGCCGAATATGTATCATCTGGAACGAGTGGTCATTTGCTCAACTATTGTCGGATTTCGCTATAAAGATGCATTTTTATGTTTAAGTCATGCTATGCTTGATGCAAGTCCTCACTATCCCCAAATGAATACTGAATGTCTTTTAAATCTAGTTACTGATTGGGACAATACGCAATTAAGTATTCTTGATACGTACGAGTATGATTGTAAACATGCCCTCCACCGTGTCAAATACGCTAATTTCCCTCATGAATTATGGTGTCTCTCCGCGATAAAAGACGAAAAAATAACTTTACCAAAACAGTACACCAAACGACCATACCTAGTTCAATATTGGTTAGATTTTTACGCTCAAAACAAAGCACAAGCCAATCTGAATTTTGGAAATCTTAAAGTTTTTCAGTTAGCTCTATCTTTTGCTCGCCATAAAATTTGTTTTTCAACAGAACCCGTGCACGATGAAAGCGACGAGCAAGTCATTGTACCCAAAAACTCAACATCTAATATTCTTATACGACTAAATGAAGATGCCATAGACTTTTTAAATAATGTACGATTAGATATTGAAAACGTTCAACATACTACTACTTCTCAGCAATGTATAATACTGTAAAAAAAAAAAAAAAAAAAAAAAAAAAAAAAAAGACTTTTTGTTTATTAATTTGATGTCTATAGTTTTTTGACTTTGGAATGGAGAAACCCAAACTCAAAAAGTGTAGAAGACATGAAATTAATAGACAAAAAGTTTTTTTTTAATTATTATTGAGGGTTGAGAGATTTTTCTATTTCTATCTCTGAATTTTATTTTAGTTTAGGAAGGGTCATGAACACGAAAACAATAACTGCACCAGGACTTCATCTGGATATATATGAACAGTTTTATTTAACATTTCAGGCTGATCAACTCTTCCAAGAATTTAAAAAATACAAATTTGAAAATCTTCATGTGCAGTTTAGAGGAAAATCTTACACTCCTCGACGCAAAGTATTAGGATTTGGAGATGTTCAGTATCATTTTTCTGGTACAACAATTCCTACCCATCCGTGGACACCAATGTTACTTAGAATAAAAAATGATATTCAATTAAAAACGCTAAAAACGTACAATTATGCACTTCTCAACTTTTATCCCAATGGATTGGCACAAATTTTACCTCACAAGGATGATGAAAAATGCCTTGACTTACAAAGTGACATACCAACTCTCAGTTTAGGAGCAGTAAGAGAAATGCATTTCACGAGACCTCATTTTGCACCAATAAAAGTTGTTTTAGAACACGGTTCACTCGTTCTAATGAAACCACCAACAAATCAGTTTTGGTATCATAGTATACCTGTGCAACCTAATATAATGGAAGGACGTATCAGTGTTACTTTCCGAAACATAGCTTTTCCGAAAGAAAAATAGAAATTGAATAGCAGAAAATTATGTGAAATATATAGGAAAGTCTTGTATTCTCAATCTCTTATTTTAACTGAAGTAGTATTCCATTCTCCAGGCTTCTTGTTACTGTTATTCATTATTATCAATGGAAAAAGTATAGTTTTCGGCGTGATCTAATAATGAAGGGCTACACCTGCTTTCGATGAGATACAAATCCTCAGCATCTTCATTAATGAAATTACTAGAAGAAATATACCTAGTAACATTTTCACCATCATTTAGAGCTCCAACATCATCCAGAGCTATATCATCATCATCATCCAGAGCTACATCACTATAAACCGACGTAATGTCCGAAAAATCATAACTATAATCACTATAAACCGACATAATGTCCGAAGAATCATAACTATAATTACTATAAACCGACATAATGTCCAAAGAATCATAACTATAATTACTATAAACCGACATAATGTCCGAAGAATCATCATGGATATATTGTCTATCATATAAAACTGATATGTCTAAAACATCATCATAATGGTCGTCGTCGTCGTCGTCATCGTCATCATCGTCGTCATCGTCATCATCGTCGTCATCGTCATCATTGTCATCATCATCATCGTCATCATCATCATCATCATCATCGTCATCATCATCATCATCATCATCATAACTATAATTACTATATTCCGACATAATGTCTAAAGAATCATCTTCAGAATTAAATCTTCCATTTGTAATCGTTTTCAGTAAATTAGGGTCAGTAACATTCTCTCTACAAAGAGGGCAGGTTAAAGATATAGGAATCCATTTTTAAATACAATCATTATGAAAATAATGTTTACAAGGTAAAGTATAAAAATCTTCACTATCCATCTTTAAATCCTGCAAGCAAATGGAGCATTCAAAATCAGTCATTACTTTAGTTTCTCCAAGACAATGTAATGAGCTAATTCGACAGTCTATATCTATTAGGGATATATAAAATATGGTATATATAAAAAAAAAACTGTCGAATTATCTCATTACATTGTCTTGTAGAAACTAAAGCAATGGCTAATTTTGAATGCTAAAGCAATGTTTTTTTTTTTTTTTTTTTTTTTTTTTTTTTTTTTTTTTTTTTTACATGCCTTCTATATCCCTAACAGATAAAATTCTTTTCGGAGCAGCGATCAAATAATCATGTGTATTATTAGATCGCAATAAATAATCGACCGTAATCCAGTTAAGTTGAATATTAACCAGTAATGTTAAAAAGTAGAGTATTTCAATTCGAGTAATCTCACATGCAATATCACCAGCACTTGTGATATTTTCAGCCATTTTATCAATTTTTGCTATGATGGTATTATAATTCACCGGATCGGTCACTAATTCTGCATTAAACTGCAACATTAGGGGTATAGCTAATTTTTGTTCATTTAAAAAATATAAATATCCATATTTTTCTTTTTCTTGGAAAATGTACAAAATATACTCATTAACTGCTTCTAATACTTGAGGATCTTGTATTAGTTCCAGAGTAATCAAACTAGTGAAAGGTGAAAATTTATGAAATTTAATGTACCGGGAAACTACAGAATTTAATTTTGGACGATATTTTTTTACTATTAGTAAATCGACAGGCGTATTGAGTTTTTGAAGTGCAACAATATCCATACTATTTTATCCTTGATCTATCTCTCTATCAGATCTAAAAATACATCTAGATTAATTTCCAGATAAAGAGGCCCACAATAACTAAAATTAGTCCAATAAAAAGAGGTTTAATGTAGGGTAAGGAACTAATCATATTAATTGCACCTTTAACTAATGAATTTGTTGTATCTTGACTAAAATGTGTGAGAGCTTCTCCAATGGTAGGTCGACGGCATTTCATTTCTTGCGTCGGTGTACAATCATGATATTGACAATCGCATAACCAGCAACAAGAATCTTCTTCGTCTTCATTATAGTTTTCACATACGTTAATGTTTGCTGTTAAGAAACCTGTACACGATTCTATTCCATTTACAGCCTCGGGTTGACAACAACTCAATTCTTTCATTTTACATACCATTTCCCCTCGATCGTAAAGAAAACATCCTGAATTATCAGTAATATATTGACTCACATACTGAGAACCAATAGCTACTTCTGTAACAGCACCTGCAGTGAGAGCTGTTTTTTTGCTAAACACCGTTTTAAAAGCGTTCTTAAGTGATTTATGCTTGTTTACAACATTTTCTAATTTACTGACTCGTTTGACGGGAAAATCAAATTGTTTAAATTTTTTTGCAACTGTCCCAGTCTTTGTAAGGAAGCGCATCGTCCTTTTCTTATATCTGAAAAGACAAGTATTAATATCAATAATGAGTGAATACAATTGCATATTTAGTAATAAAAAGGTTCAGTGTCCCTCAGACAATGTAACGGCGTTTCGAAACATTATATGTCTCAACCATTTCCGAGTTCCCTACGGTCTTGACATACATTATTATAGAATGGAATCGGAAACTCATACCAAGATTGTAGGTCCCTTTTTGATTGTCAAAGAAAACTTTTCATTTCCAAAAAATACAGTTATCTTACCAACAAGAGACTTTATCGATAAACATTTTCGTCCTGATGTGAGTCATCCGCAGTTGGACGATCTCGCTTTCAAATTAAATCCTTGCATTGAGAATTATATTAATAATCTCTATTCTCAAGATTCACCTGACGGTAAACGTGGTGTTGTGATGGATGTTTTCGACAGACGCTTTCATTACGAGCTAATTCGTAATTTGAGTGTTTCCGATACAAGTGAAATTCATTTAGGTGTTAATGCAAATCCAGTTCAAGAAGAAATGATGATGGGGTTCAAGAATATGCTTCAACAAAAGTTATGTGGCTTACATCATTACTTTGGTAATTCAAATGCTGCACATATATATAACAACCTTCAGATTTGTGACATGGCAAATAACGGTGAATTTGTTGCGGATGCGAAAGAGATTTCACCCTTTTATAAGTTTTTAGCTGCTCACTGTTTATTCGATTTCCATAAACTCCCTAGTGCTGAACTGATTCCGGAGACTTTAATGTGTAATGTGGCTTATAGGAAAGGAGTTGGATTCTACACCTTAGAAGATATATGCAATCCGGAACCTATAGTTATTATGGGGCAGGAAACTGGTACAGCACATATGTATCACACAAAATGTGTTTCTTATCCGAAAGAAACAGCACTAAATAAACAATTGACAAAAAGAGATTACCCAGATAACCTGACTAGGCATAACGCAATTCATTTTACTGGTGATACCTTTAAATAAAAAAAAAAAAAAAAAAAAAAAAAAAAAAAATTGATAATTTGATGTCTACACTTTTAGAAATGTATTTAGATTTATAAGAATGAAAAGTGTAGACATCAAATTAATAAACAAAAAAAAGAAGAGGTTTTTTTTTTTTTTTTTTTTTTTTTTTTTTTTTTTTTTTTAATTATATAAGTTTTACTTTTTTAGATTGTACCTCGTATGAGATATCCTGTTTCATTTTAGTTTGCGCTGTCAATGCTTCAGGAATTCCAGGAATATAGTCATTAATGTTTAGGATATCGGTATCGTCTTGATCTTCATATTTCGCCTTTTTTGCTGGATTGGGTTCCTCGCTTCCTTGCCTTTTTTCAGTGGACTTCTTTTCTTTATCATCTTCTGTTAACATATCTATAAATTGTAATTCTTCCAGACACGGTACCATATTTGATGTGATAGTCGACTCAAAATCCGATTCTTCCGAATCCTTTACAACTAGCGAAGGTTCTAAAATAACAAATTCCAAAGTATTATCTAATAAAAGAGAATTTTCTTGAAATAGTATCATATCTTTACAAATACCTCCTAGTTTACAGTAGGTTTCCGTTGTTCCGTAAAAATATCGTGACGAAATATTTATGTTAAGAATACCCACAAATGTCCCATTGTTGGCAAAATCCTGTTCCACTGTAGCTCTAAACGTATTTCTAATTCGATCTCCGTCAAACAGTTTAGTTTTTAGAATGCACCATTGATTATTATGATTAAAGTAATCACTTTTACAACGTTTCCGTGCATAATTACATGCCATACAAAGAGAGGGTTTACAATTTTCAATATATAATCTGCAATTATCAGTTATAATTACATCAGGATAATCGATAGCAACAGCTTTAGTGATATCTACTAGAGGAGGGCACAAACGAGATACAAAAACAAGACTGTTTCGTTTATCATTTTTCTTATCCTTGAAGAGAGACCAATATCCCGCAACGATAATATTAAAATTGTTATGTAACCCAACAATATTTTGAATTCGAATGTATTCTTTTTGCAAGGGAGTGCTAAAAGGAATACCCTTGGCTTGAAAGTCTTGATAATGAGGATTATTTTTCAAGATGTCGGACCAAATGGGACTGACGAGATTAAGAGATCCAGGATTATTCTTTACCATATCATCGATACCTGCTTTCAGAGCAGGTCGAGCAAGAATACTTTATTACAAAGGAATTAGATGTAGAAAGGTAAAATGTTCTGAAGTATTGAATTATTATAGAGAATGTAGTTAAATTATATAAATGTAATTTTTTTCTATAATGTATTAAAAAAAAAAAAAAAAAAAAAAAAAAGCTCTTCCTTTTATTTTTATTAATTTGATGTCTACACTTTTCAGACTTTGGTCAATTAGAAAAGTGTAGACATCAAATTAAGAAAAAAGGAAGATTTTTTTTTATTTTTATTTTATTGTTGTAGTTGTACCTTTTTCGATTTTTTCAATTCTTTAATGTGCTTGTCAATATATATTTTTGTCTCATTCATACAATACTGTAAATAATCGTCTTTTGTAAAACTAGGTAATTTTTCCTCTGTAATTTCTTCCTTTTTAAGTGTAGCAAGGTCGTACATAACATAGTTATACAATATATTTAAAAAACCTTTCTCATTTGCTTTTGTGTTTACATATGTATCATTCAATTTCTTTTGAACTGTCTTAATATTTTCTTTATTAAAAATATCCCTTCCACTAAGAGCATCAAATCGCAATCGGAAATACTCTAAATATAATTGATAAAACAAATTTACTAATTTACGTTGCTCGTACGTTAGAGGCTTTATTTTAAAATAGGTTTCTTTTATAGTTTTAATTTCTTCTTTCAATTGTAAATTTTCATCCAAACATTTTTCCTTTTCCTTTTTCATTTCTGATAATGCCTGAGACGTACTCTCTAAATACGCTTCGTCTGTATCATTTTGTTTTCGTTTACAAAATTTTTTCTGTGGCTTCTCAGGAGTAATCTCGGACATTTCTATATCTGAACTTAACCCTCGCAAACATTTTTTATATTTTGCTTTATATGATATGACTTCCTTTTTCAAAACTGAAATTGTATTATTCAGTTTTTCAATTTCCTCAGATTTATCAAGATCCTCAGATTTATCGGGATAAGTGATAGCCGGAGTCCCTTCTTTTACTTCTGAAATTTGCAGTTGTTCGTTTAATCCCCCAAATGTTTCTAGTTGTTGGACATGGTCAATAATAGTATTAGCTAATGTTTCAAGACTAATTGGTACGTCTGTAAATCGAGTTTGGAGCATCAACATTTGATTTGTAATTTGATCTTGTAAAGTTTTATATATGTACATGAACTTTTCAATTTTGCTTATTATATTTTGAGGCCAATCATCGTTATCTTCAATGCGGTCATTGGGTAGAATTGTATTTATAAATGTAATTAATTTTACTTTTGTTTCGTTAAGATAATTATTACACTTTGAATAATTTTCTTCTAATGTTGACATTTGAGTTTTTAATTTGAATAGATCATCTCTTGCATTATCAAGTTTTGTTTGACACTCTTGTAAAGAATCCTGTTGTTCTAAAGTAACATCCATAGAATTATTTTCATTTTTACACATAGATTTACTAATATCGTTTAATTTTGATTCCATAGAGTTTAGGGAAGATTTTATCTGATTCACCTCTTCCACATGAAAAGCATTTCCTTTCTCGGACGAAATTATTTTTCGTTGAAAAGAATCGATAACACTTGTAGCCAAATTATTAATTGTAATATTGGGTAAATCATAAAAAAATCCTTTTAGTTTCTCTAACTGATCTTTTACAGTCCTTTCCAAGTCTTCTTTAGCATCTAACTGTTTCTCCATTTCAGTGATAAAACGACCTGACCAATTTTCATATCCAAAATCCTTTTTCCCTAATTTATGCTGCAGAAAATTAAAAAATGCTTTTTGAATACTACTAAATTGTATTTCGTACCGATGAGATTTAGCTTTCTCGTCTATAAGTAATTGGTTAAATCTTGAAAGTTCCTGTTGTAAATTACTATTATCAAAACGAAATTTTGACAGTAATTCTGTCAACGATTCACTGTTTTTTACTAAACCTTTAAAGTTACTTTTAAATTCACTTAAATTATTCTTCATTTCCGTAAGAGAGTCCCTATTAAACTCTAAATTCAGAATATTAGCTTTAATTTCCCTTAAGTTATTGCTAATTTCCTTAACTGATTCACTATTTAACTCTAAATTTGTAATATTAGTTTTAATTTCCTTTAAGTTATTGCTAATTTCCTTAACAGATTCACTATTTAATTCTAAATTTGTAATATTAGTTTTAATTTCCTTTAAGTTATTGCTAATTTCCTTAACAGATTCACTATTTAACTCTAAATTTGTAATATTAGTTTTAATTTCCTTTAAGTTATTGCTAATTTCCTTAACAGATTCACTATTTAATTCTAAATTTGCAATATTAGTTTTAATTTCCCTTAAGTTATTGCTAATTTCCTTATGAGATTCACTACTTAATTCTAAATTTGTAATATTAGTTTTAATTTCTCTTAAATTTTTCTTCATTTCTGTAAGAGAGTCAGTATTTATTTCTAAATTTGAAAGATTCGTTTTAATGTCCCTTAAATTATTCTTCAATTCTGTAAGAGATTTACTATTTATTTCTAAATTTGTAAGATTGGTTTTAATTTCCCTTAAATTATTTTTCATTTCAGTAACGTTACTATTGTTCATTATTTCATTAACTGATGTTTGAAGTTGTTGCAAACGTTGCGTTAAACTTAAGTCTTCAATACACTTGTAATCTTCTTTCACAAAGGATAAGGCAGGGGGATCTGTTTCTGTGCATTTTTGTTTTATACTTTTTACTACTTCTTCCACTAAATTATCATCAGTTAGAGAACTTTGCATAAAATTCCCAAGTATTACTAGTTGAGTTTTTATTTTGTTTTCCCAATTTTGATATTGCTGAATGTAACTTTGCATATGTTTTACAAAGTAGAATCTCCAATCTTCATTTTCTATATTTGGAATTTGATTAGGAGGCAACACATTGTATAACAATTTCAAAATTTCATTTTTTGTAAAATTAGATTCAGTTTTATGACGTTCCAATTCGTTTGCCAATTGTAAAAGTTCATTATTTTTATTTAAAAGTTCCCTTTCCAAATTGTTATATTTCTCTTGTAATTGATTTATATTAATTTTCTCTTGCTGCACAATATCGTTTTGGAAACTAGATATTTTATTTTTTATATCATTATTAATTGATTTAAATTTTTCAATTTCTTCCTGTACTTCTTTTATCGTAGTTTGTATAATTTGCAAATTAGTATTCTGAATACTCATCGGTATATGAGTCGATATATCTTCATTATAATTTGAAAATAAACCTGGCTTCTGTTGAGTCGTATTTATGATTAGTTCAAGTTGTTTGGTCAGTTTCTGAATTTTATTTTCGGACTCACCTTGTTTTTCTTCAACTATTTTACAGAAGGACTTTTCCCAATCACGTTTTTCCTGGTCCACTTTTTGCAAAATATTTAATTTTTCATTTCGACATGTCTCTAACTGTGTTTGTAATTCCCGTTTTTCCTTTTCGCAATTTTCAATTTGATATTTCAATTCATCCCGCAATTGTTTTACATGAGTCTCATGCTCTATTTTACACGTTTGAAGAAATACCTCAATAGCAGTTTTTACTTCATCTAATTTTGAAATATGACTGGTCTCAATCATAAGTTGTGGTGAAGGAAGTACCTGTTGGGATGAAGTAGCCACATTACCTTCAGCAGTTTGAAGCATGTTCTGTGACGGAGCTAGTACTATTGCCTGTTGAGATGAAGTAGCCAAATTACCTTCAGCAGTTTGAAGCATGTTCTGTGACGGAGCTAGTACTATTGCCTGTTGGGATGGAATAGCCACATTACCTTCAGCAGTTTGAAGCATGTTCTGTGATGGAGGTAGTACTATTGCTTGTTGGGATGGAATAGCCCCATTACTTTCAGCAGTTTGAACCATGTGTTGTGACGGAGCTAGTACTATTGCTTGTTGGGATGGAGTAGCCACATTACCTGTAGCATACGGAAGCATGAGTTGCGACGGAGGTGGTCTTAATGCCTGTTGAGATGAACTGGCAGCAGTACCTTCAGTAGGCTGAAGCATTAGTTGCGACGGAGGTTGTCCTAATGCCTGTTGGGATGAATTGTAAGCATTACCATCAGTAGCAGTAAAGGGGAAAAGCTGAGGATTACTATAAAATAGCCTCATTTGTTCGATTGTTTGCTGCAATGCCAATAGAATTGGACTAAGAGATAACTCTGTTCTATTCATCCACTGCTGCAGGTGACTTTCATATTGTTGTTGAATCGTTTGCCAGTTATTCGAGAGAAAATTCGGTTGTATTTGACACATTTGCTGATTATCCCGACGATATATTTCCATTTGTTGTTGCATATTAACCTGCTCCCAATTCCTTTGCAGAGCACGATTGGTATCTTCCCGCCTTTGTAATTCTAAATTTTTGGCCTCTAATGTTACTTGCAAAGCATTATTTTGGGTTTGCAACGACTCCTTATCACATCGAATTTCACCCAATTGTCGATTTAAAGAAACAATTTTATTTTGCAGTTCGTCATTATCAGATCGGATCGTATTCAATTGCCTTTCCAAAATTTCATTTTTATTTTGCAACTGAGTTTTATCAATAACTACGGTGTTTAATTGTTTTTGTAACGACTCTATTTGATATTGTAGTTGAACATTTTTAGTATTTGCATCTTCCATTTGTTGGCGAAAATTATTAACCTGCCTCTGTAAAGATTCCTTTTGAGAATCCAGTTGTCGGTGCAATGAATCAACCTGTTTTTCAAATGCATCTCTTTCGGAGTGGCATGTATCCAATTTTTGTTGCAAGGAAACGATTCGCTTCTCTAAAGATTCCTTTTCGGTGCTAAAGCTAGCTTTCAATGATTCTAGATATTTATTCCAGGAATCGCTTTGAGATTTCATTTCCTGTTTTAAAGAAGCCACTTCCTTTTCTGTCTCATTTGTTGTGTTTTGTCGAGATGGAATATTTTCTAAGTTAACTCCGCAAACTCGAAACAAAAAATCTACAAAACTAGAACTTTGCTTGTAAAGGTAAGGATGAAGATCAATAAGAGGTCGACTCATTTCAAATGCATCAATAACATCTTCGTAAATATCTCGTTTCAGAGTATCAATTAATTTCAGAGTGAGGATACTTTGATCTCTTTCAAACTTAATAATACATTTTACAAATTCTCGCAACATCTTTTTTCTTCAACCTAATAAAATTGCTTTTATATTATTCAAATCTTGCGCAATGCGTTGATATTTCTCTTCCGAGCGGTTCGATAACCACTGTAATACTTGCTGTAAATAACGACAATTAACTTTAAAATTTGAAACGTAATTATGGAAACCTTTTTGAATCCAGGTTTCATGATTCTTGTACAAAGGTAACCAATAATTACACTGTTGTCGATTAACATCTAGAAATGATTGTTGATGAAAAGAAATAATCATGGGTGAAACATAATCAATGTTTAATGTGTCCGTCACACGAAACAGGACACCAGGTAAATTTGTCTCATCAAAAGTAATTTCGCATACGTAAAAGTCAGATGGATTATTCAATACATTTTCTTCTCGTACTTGAAAAGATCTGTCGTATGCTTTGTAAAGCTGCGATGCTAGTTGGGTGTTTGGCGGACTGCCAGTAGCATGAAAAAATTGTTGAAGCGTAATACGGTAAACAAATGGATACCACGTATACCATTTTCCCCAAACGTGATGATTTCGTTTAAAAAATCTCAGCAGCATACAGTCTTGTACTTGAAGAGGTTCACGTTGTAAGCTAATCATGGTCAATTGCACGAGAGCACGAAAAGATACAGTTTTTCGAAGTACGTGCCAAAAGGTCGAAAATGGATTTTCAGTTGCACAAACAAATAACGTGTCATGCATAAAACAGTTAAACAAAATGGAATCTCTAGGAAATAGACTTCGTAGTAAATCAGCTTCTGATTTAGATGGAACGTTTATGCAGTGAGAAAAAAAATGGGACGAACTAACGCAAAAGATCAACGTTTTATGAGGAAATTCATATTGATTTACCGATTGAGGATTATCAATGACAATAACACACGGTCCCTGTATAGTATCTGGAGTAAAATGGTTTAAACTTTTGATGTAAATGACTGGTCGTTTAAATCTAATTGCAATAAATTGATATTTTCTGTACACATTTCCGTAGACTTGGACACATTCTGAAGTCGCCCTAAATTTTTCAAATGCCATAAATTTTGTCCTTGTGTGTTGATTTCGGCTATATGGAATGCCCAAGAACGATTCACGTCGTCTTGAAATATATTACAGGGACGAAATTTAGGACAACCCACCCAAAATATTCTGTATACAATCACTAGACAATTTAATGGAAGAGTGATTCCAAACAGTACAATAGTAATTATGAAAATCTTTCTATAAATAACATTGAGTGGTAATAGGCATAAAAATCGACCAAATGTAATCATACCTCCACTATAAAAATCAATATAGCATAACCCATAGAGGGGGAAAATTTTTTCAGAATTTAGTACAAGTTGTTCACTAATCGGGATTTGATATTGAAAGGAAATGTAGTGATTAAAGAAATGATCCAACCAAAACCCTTGTAGAATGAAATGAATGAGGTAAATCCACTCTAAAAGTACAGTCTTCCAAAAAAGTCCATGTCCCGAACGAGTAATAGTTTCAATAATCCGCTGGCAAGCTTCTACGTTCAGTTTTTCTTCTCGTAAGCACAGTCCAATAATGTCTGATCCACAAAACCGCCACCACACGTGATAAGGAAAGTAAAACGCAAATGCTTCGAGAAGTAATAAAATGGAAATCCACTGATAATAATCGTGATACAGGTTAGTTGAAGATTTTTCTTCAGTAACTGTTGTAAATATTCCGTTAATAAGGCAAGTTAAGTCTATTAGATCTTTGGAAATTCCCTCTTTCTGATGATGACAATTTATGCTTTCGCCAAATATTTGACGAGAAAATCCAAGTGCAAAAGAAAAAATAAAATAGTTACGAAAATACGAATGGTATACTTCGCAAAACCGACTCGAATTATGAACAGGATTATGCTTAACGCTAAACCTTAATAGGTTTAAAAGATGTAACATGATGATTGCTACTTTTCTTATTCAAATCCCAAGGTAAATAAATACATTAAAAAAAAAAACTCTTCCTTTGTTTTTTATTAATTTGATGTCTACACTTTTAGGAACCCAAGGTCAAAAAGTGTAGACATCAAATTAATAAAGGAAAAAGGAAGAGTTTTTTTTTTTTTTTTTTTTTTTTTTTTTTTTTTTTTCCCAGTGACAGATCCAGAATGGAGAGTAAAAAAATAGTTTTTAAAGTTATTCTTTCCCTTCAACGAGAGTTAAATTTAAGAGTTCTCTGAAACCATCTTCTGACAATAAATCTGTGTGATGCATAGTGTCTAAAACATCCCTTTCGATAATAACTTGACCATCAACTAATCGACCCCAGTAATCTACATGCAAACTCTGGAGATTATATACACTTTTTGAGTAACCATAACCAGGTTCCCAAATTTTACTCGATTTTAAAAGCGCGTCAAGTGCAGTGAAAGCGTGTCCTACAGCTTCTCTAGGTGTCAATCCCATCCAAAATGAATTTTCGGTAGTCCCAATCGAACCAAACATTTGATAAAGATGATAAAAACTGCCTTTAGCTTCAGCTTTTACTTGCGCTACAAGACAACCGTTATATCTTGGTTCTTCTATACTCTTTTGAAATTCCGGATACGTTTTCCCTCGAGCCAACGTCACAAGTTCTTCAATTTCTTCTAATGTAATTGCAAATACTTTTTCCTTTTGTAAAACATGAAGGTAAAATTTTCGCATTTTATCAAAAGAATCAAAAGCAGTGCGGGATCCATATAAATCATAAATGACACGAAAGGTTCGTTTTAGTGATCTATTTGGATATTTGTACGGTAAAAAGTCAATTTTATCATAAAATAAATGAAATACCACTAACATATCTTGACAAGGACTTAATTTAATATCTGTTGTAAAACTTCCCATGTGGTTTTCGGAATTAAGAATCATTTCACATTCAGCTTGCGACTGAATGTTGGGTATAAGATATAAATTACATTCGTCGCCATCAAAATCAGCATTCATTTGTTCAACAATTTCTAGAGGAATACCAAAACAATCATATTCCCATATGCGGGCTACCTTTAAAGCAACAAAATTTTCTGGTTGTAAAGAAGGCATACGATTTAAAACGATCCATTTACCAAGGACCTGAAACGACTTTTGAATACGTTCTGGTAAAACAATTTCATTAGGTTTCAAAGAAGAATCTGGAACAATCATAGCTCGCATGGAAAGTACACATCGTTTACCAAACGCAATTTGACGAAAAAATGTATTTTTACCACCTGAACGTTTAAAAAGACTACCATGATTTAAAGGTGCTTCTTGAAGTTGTTTATAGAAAACATTTGATTTGGATGATGGTTGAACTTGTTTTGTTTTTTTTGTCATGGGAGTTCCAGTAACAAATTTCATAGCTTTCTCATAAATTAATGTAGTTTCCACTTGCCAGTAAATTGGATCAGGTAATACTAAAAATTCTTGGTTTGTTTGAATCTTCATCTTAGCAATTGATCTCTTGAGATTGGGTAAAGCAAATTCGTAACCCGGAGTTGGAATAGCCACAAATTCCACTTGATAACAAGTTGTTGGTTTATAATAAAATTGTTGACAGCACAAGGTGAAGTGACAAACATTTTGTTTTTTTGCATATGGTTCTGGAAAGAGTCCATCGAAAGACAGCGGTTCTAGACATTTGGAACAGGTATTACGTTTTTCGTGCGAATTGCGCCAAGCTTTTAAAATACAGAGAAGTTGTTCAGGAGTGAATCGAAGAGAACAATCTTCAAACTTTAAAAGAGAGATGTTGTAACTAGTCACTGACATGATGTTTGATGTTTTTCTTCAAAAAAAGAAATTACTTTTTACTTTAAATTTTCATGTCTTAATCTTTTATTCCTTTAAAAAAAAAAAAAAAAAAAAAAAATGTCAACACGTTTTACTTTGAAGTGGAAATCTATTTTTAGAAACCCAAGGTTCGAAAAGTTTAGACATCAAATTAAATATAAAAAAGAAAAGGTTTTTTTTTTTTTTTTTTTTTTTTTTTTAGATACTTAGTATTAACGTTGTCAAAAGAACTACAGCTGGAATTTCTGTTAAGCACAAACATATACATGGAAATGTGTTTTTCAACGACTCTTCAATTGAATCAATTGATTTATACACCAAAGTTCCACCAGCATCTAAACTTTGACTATACAATTTGGATAAATGTTTATATTCATCAAAATAATTCCATGGAATAAGAGGAGTACCCTTTCGTGTAGTTGCTAAGTAAGGTTGACCCTTTTCGTCCTTTAATAAAAATGGTTTTTGTTGTTTTAACAAGTAATATTCGTTTCCTTCACAATCTATTGGGTAACGTTCTTTTCCATTAGCATATTTTGCAATTACTTCATTGTTCTTAAACATTAAAATAATGGACTTCTTTCTTTGCAAAGGATACTTTTCATTTCGATTAAGATCTTTTGCATAGTAATAATTTCCAAATCTATCTTTCGCAAAAGGATTTTCATAGTTTGGATAAATTTCTCCTTTTTTCCGATGAATAGCATATCTTTCATCTCCATTTTCACTCTTGAAAAAGATTGGTTTCTTTTTTCGATATTTGTAATATTCACTTCCACGTCGTTTAGGATACATTTCCATTATTTTATTATCTTCCTTTTTTTCATTAATTATGTTTCTTCTGTGGCATGTTTTACCAGTAAGTACTGATGATTTTTGTTTCCGTGTGTTACATAATCCATCGTAATCCAATTCCACTCAGAATTTACCAGTAGAGCATAGAAATAGATGAGATGCAGACACGTTATATCAAAATGAAGTGAACCTTTTTTATAAAATTGAGCAGCTATATTTTCAATTTTATCAAATACTTGATCTCGATCCTGAACGAAAGGAAATTCTTCATAATTAATTTCCATAGTATTAAACAATTGCTGTTCGGCCCAAAAATACAATTGTCCATATTGAGGTATATTATTTAAAATGTAACGAATATGAGCTATAGCTTGCCGTTGAAAATCTTGAACAAGTCTAGATGTCACTTCATTAAAAGATTTTAAAGCATTATTAGGTACCCAATACTTAACGAGATTAGGATTTTGTCTGATAATATGCTGAATAACTCGATCAATAGGTAACTTTACGTTTTTCAAGATTTGCATATCATAATATTCCACAGACATATTTAATGGTAATTCTTGTCTTTCTTAAGATTTTTTATCACGATATTATCATAATAAATAACACTTCTTTGATGCTGTGGTATATCTGTTGATTCATCCCCAAGTTTTAAATGTTTTGTTTTGGAACAATTGTCATTTTCCTCCTCGTCTTCATGCTTTCGTTTTAGGGAAAAATCCAATTCAGCATTTTCAAACTGAATTGGTTCTATAATATCCGAAGAAGACAGAATACTATTTCCAATTGAAAATGAATTGAAATCCATTTCGCTACGTTTCAGATGGCCAAACTCTTCATTAAAACGCATAATTAATTCCGTTTCGTGGATCGAGGTATCACGTATAGTTTTCAAAAATTGTCTAATGGCTGATTTCAGTTCATTAAATGTAGTTACTGAGCCAGGAATGATTTGCACATCGGCATACTGCTTGAATTGTGTAAAAATATCTGTTGAAGATAAAAATTTTTCTTTAAATTCCAGTAAAACTTCAGGTTCAGGACGATAATGGATTGTGCCATCCTCCATTTTAATACAGTGTGAAAGATGAAGATAAATCATTAAAAAGAAACCTTTATATGAATCCTCGATTACTGAATCATTAGTTTCTAATAAATATTTATCTTGCATAACTTGTTCTGATGTTTTTGACGGTGCATCTTTAGTAAACACTGCGTCAAATGGAATAGCTACTACTCTATCATTAAAAGCTTGAGTTGCCGTACGCACTGGAAATGTATTGGTAGAAGGCATAAGTTTAGCACTGGGAATAGCTCCTACATTTTGCTCGTATAAATTACGGAAACTGGTAGTAGAATTACCTGTTATTTCTTTAACAAGGTTTTCGTTCAATTTTCCTGACATCTCTTCTACGGTAACAACACGACAACAAAATAATGAAGATGCTAGTTCCGGTTGGGCTGCTAATCCTTGACCACTAGTCGTTTGCAAGTTAACTGCACGAATACCATGACAATATCCTCCAAATACCTTGGATATCATTTGGGAGAATTTACTTTTTCCATTTCGTGTATTTCCTTTAAAAATAAAAAATTTGCGAGCATAATTAGTCGCAATTAAAAGACTTGCCAATACATCTAAAAGGTACATGAATAAATCATAATCAAAAGATGTATATTTACACATGTGTACATAAAACTGAAGCATACTTTCAATTAGAGGATTTTTTTCATTGTAGCAATTAAATTCACGCATTTTTTCTCGAAGAGTATCCAGTAAGTCATCAGTAAGGTCAAGAAATAAACTTTTTAGATATTGTCGAAAAAATTTTCGATCTGTTAATAAATGATATGTAGCAATTAAATCACGATCATGACGAAATTTTATCAGCTCGTGTCGATTAAAATTAACTCCAAGACGTCTATCTGACATGTAAAATTCTGGGACGGTCGCTCCCACATGACCTGTCAACAGATCGAGGATACCATCATTTGTTCGAATATGCCATTTATGTCGATCCATTTGTATAACTTTACGGTCAATGTTTGTTTTGCTAAGAATAGACGAGACCACATAATTAATGTTAACCTGTTTCATAATTTCCGCAAATGGAGATATATCTTTTGCTTTGTCTGCAAACTGAGTACGAGCAAATGTTTGAATTGTAGACCAAATGGTATTAATAAGGTTTAGAATTTCTGACTGATGTGCAACTTCTTGCCAGTACTCGTGGTTAATATTCCACATATAACGTTGTGTTTTCTTGCATGAATTTCGCATAGTAATGACTAGGATTGGAAAATACCTTTCTTGAATTCGATGAATTTGTTCTACTAGTTGATCTCCAGATACAGAGTATAAAATAATACCTTTCATTTGTTTGATAATGGCTTCAAGTTTCTCTTTAAAACCGTAAACTTTAGGATCCATATTGGAACCGCAAAACAGGATAGTGTCCAGAGTAAAATCTTGGGATATAATATCCATAATTTTACTATCAATTCGTTCTATAGAATCTATTAATTCATGAGATTCCAATAAGGTACGCAAATGTGAAGTTAAAGTATTGGATGACATTTGTAGATGTTGACACAATGCACAAAATACAGGTAAAAAATAATAACCATTGTTGTATTGCATAATTGTACGAAGAGGATTTGGATCTCGAAGAAAACTAGATTTGTCTAACTTGAGCGCTTGATTCACAGCTTGAAAAACATCATCTTCTGTAGCTATGGAACTTTGACTTTCCCGATACCATCGTTTAAGAGCCTGGTTATTAGATTCAAAATCCGAAATCACAAAACCATTAAATTTGATGAAGTAAAATGCTCGTAACCAATGAATACCATCTGTTCCAAAATTCTTCCCTTTGTAAATATTCATGGGAGTTTTTAATTTGTACACAAAAGTAGCCACTTTTTCATCGTCGGGTCCAGCTTCTTCCTCTTTGCTAATAATTGTTGGATACGATATTCGATACAAAGGATCATATGGTGTAGCAATTGGCATCATATATTCAAAAATATTTGTTTGAACTTCTGTTGGTTGTAGATGGAGAAGTTTACGAAAATATGAATTTGTATTATTCTTTCGACGTTTAAATTTACTTTGAATTCCTGTAAATCGCATATTGAAAGCATTTGAATTAGTCAAATCTAAACGTAATGTTGTTTGTTCGTCAATATAAATAATTCGAATGGGTTCGTATTTATTGGTATTGGGCTTCGATGAATTGACAAGAGTTGCATTCGATAAAACATCCAATTGAAAAATAAAATTAGGTATTTCGTAATAGAATCGTGGTTGAAACTGACCACATAATCGAATATAATCATCATGAGCGATAGATACTTCTGGTAAATGGACATGAATACCACCTCCTAGACGAACTGCCACGATGATAGTGAAATGTTTAAGTGATAAAAAGTAAAATTTTAACGTTGAAATAATAACGGATTCTACATAATCATTTATAATTGATGAACTGAGAGATTCATCTGATTTTGCTGTTACATCAATATCTAGGATTAGTGAATGATAGGGCGTAGAGCAAAGATCCATCGTTAAAAAAACATTTTCCGAAGAAGTTCGAGTATAAAATCGAGAAAATTGTGCGTAGTCTTTTCGTTTACAGTAAAAGATTCCTCCTGACATCTTGTAGAGAAGAAATACGTCGTTGGGTGCATCTCCAATTGAATTAATTTTTGTTAAATAATTAGGGTATTGAGACATGGCCATTAAACTTGATTACAGAAAAATAATGTAAAAAATTTTGACGGAATATTTTATAAAGGTAAACGCAAGATAAAATTTTTATATAATTTAAAAAAAAAAAAAAAACTCTTCCTTTTCTTTTTTAATTTGATGTCATTTTTAAAATCGAGGTAAAAATAGTAGACATCAAAATATAGAACAAAAAGGAAGAGGTTTTTTTTTTTTTTTTTTTTTTTTTTTTTTTTTTTTTTTTTTTTTTTTTACCAATTATTTACTTTTCATAATTATGCTAATGCATAGCAGAAATAATGAAATGGCTAAAGAGCCTACTATTGAAAGTAAAATTTTAGTCCAGTTAAACAATCGTTCATCAGTAGCAGATGGATTTCCTAAATTTTTTGTAATTTTTTTCTTAATATTAATTTTTTTGTCTCCCTTCCGAGCGTCTTGAAGAAATGTTATAATATAAGGTATATATTCATACCTGGAAATTCGCTTTGACTTTATATTTGTTACATAATCTGAATTGTTTTCATCAGAGCGATACAAGTGTCCTACTATATCTTCTTTTTTAATTATAGGATCTTGTATAAATTTAGGAATCCAAGGTCTATTATTTAAATTTGGAACAATAATTAATTGATCACATGTAATTGGGTATCCGTTCACAAATACTTCTTCTTCTGTTTCATCCTCTATTTTTTCTATATATTCGTTATTATATCTATCAACTGGATAAAAATATTCACCAAATTTATTTTTGGCATACCGTTCAATTATTAATTGAGTTCTCTTTTTATCAGGATGAATAATTTCAGGATATTTTTCATTATTATGTTTGTCTTTGGCATATCGTAAACGCCCTGGTGTAAATATTAAAATGTCGTAGGATCCTTTCTCATTTACAATGTATTGCTCATTTCCATCCTTATCAATAGGAAATATCATATTCCCAGTATTATCAAGTGCATAATAGGGAGTACCATTACCTCTAATAGCAACCTGACCATTAGGTGGATAATATTCTCCATTAGCATTTTTTGCATATACTTCATCATTAAGGTTATTCTTACCAAATATGAACTTTCCAGTATTGGGATCTATTAACTTGTACAATTCATTTCCTCTTGAATCTTTCGGATAGATTGGATCACCTTGTGAATTTATTGGATATTGTAGTATTTCCTTAACCTCTTCCGGGTTACCCAAATTATTTAGAAAAAGTTTTTTTCCATCTTTTATCGGATAAATGTTATCTCCGTCTCTATTTTTAGCATAGTACAATTTACCATTTTCATCTCGAGCAAATATTTGATTACCTAATTGGTCTACAGGATATATTTCATCTCCAGCCTTGTTTTGAGCGTATATTTGTTTACCATTAATTTCTATAAAAACAGAATTGCCATTTATTTTCCCATAATATTCTTCATATTCATGTTCTCCATCATGTACAAACAAAATTTTTTTACCATAATATGGTGTCCCATCGCTTCTTTTAGCATAAAGATTAGCTGGGTCAGTAGTATTTATATATACATCATTTAAATTATTATCTTTTATATATATTTCATCTCCATCATCATTTTTAATGTAATACTGGCCAATAGACATTATGTTTCCTTTCTTATTCTAGATTACTGATCAAAATAGATTCTTGGATAATATTCATTGTTATTCTGATCCTTTGCATAAAAGTTACCATTTTTTGGAGTACGAGCAGCTACATCTCTATCTCCAATACGTATATACATTTCAAACCCATTTGGTTTTCTGGGATAAACTTCATATCCGGCTGCATTTTTGGCATAATATGGATTTCCTTCAAGATTTATAGCTGGAAATTCATCTCCATTTTGGTCTTTACCATATTGTTCATTATTATTTTCGTCAATCGGATAATATTCACCTAAGGTATTATTTCGGAAATAAATATCTTTACCTTCATTGGTTTTTTCAAAAATGGGAAGTTTTCTAATTTTATCATATGGGTACTGGAATTTATTATTTGGTAACTGAATGAATAGGGGCGTTCCATCAATCGTACGAGGTACATATTCAACAGGAAAACCACTTGCATCTAGCTTTTCAGCATAATACGGCTTTTTCAGTTCATTCTTAGCAAAACATGGTACATTATTTTCGTCTGTAGCATATGTTTGTTCTTTGGTAACGGGATTTTCAGGGTACCATTCCTTTCCTTTGCTACGAGCGTAAATTTGTTTACCACCTTCAGATGGGAAAATTGGTTGAGCGTCTTCATTAAATGCGTAAATAGGTTGATCGTTTAAAAGGGGAACAATGTCGCGACCATTGGAATCTTTAGCATAGACAGGTTCGGATTTACCTGTAACACTGGATATATGTTTTGCAAATATAGGATTACCATCTAGATCCCTCATATAAAATTCACTCCGGTTACGTTTTATCGCATACTTTTCGTCTCCTGTTGCCAGTTTCACATATCGTTTTTCAGACTTCATTTTTTCAGGATAATATTCCTCGTACGAATTTACGTTTCGTTTCCCACGGTTTCCATTTTGGTTATTATCAGATTCATCATCATCAGAAATTGGATGTAGATTATTTCTAGGAAAAATAGGTTCCAAATCATCAATATCCATGGGATCATGCTTTTCCCTACTATTAATTTCATTTCCTTCCTCCATTCGTTCCAAATTTTCCATTTCATTTTCTGTTATTTTTGCTACTCTAAGTAGCTTTTTCTTAGGTTCTCCTGTCGTTACTTCAGCCGATAAAGTCTTATCATGTTTTCCTTTTTCCCTTCGAACCATTTTTTTTAAAAATTATATTAGATACTTTATTTCTGAAATTTTTAAAGAAAAAGATGTTGTTTATTGTTTTATGGTTGTTACTATTTCTATATGTAAATCATCCAGTTTATAAGGCATATATGAAAATTACTTTTCAAACACTTTACCATGATTTAACACCACTTAGTTTACGAGAACAGTTCATTAATGAACAAATTAGGTCAAGAATAGAATAGATTCCTTAACGTTAGGAACACTTTTGGTGGCTGGAACATATACTTCCTTCGTAATTATTTTTTGTTTAATTTTAACTCGAAGTTGGATATTTTTGGCTTTTCTCATTGTGAATGGTGTTGTATTTTTAATTATCGCCTTTGGATATATTCGTCAAGCAACCATCTTGAACATATTCGGAGAATTACTCGGAGATTTTATTGGAGGTAAAGATGTGGGTGATTGGTATTGTCGATTCCGTCAATGGTGGTTTAAATAAATTCATTCATAGACTATTTTAACTCCCCTAAAAGCAAATGGTTCAAAGTAAAAATATACTAAAAAATTTACCAATAAAAAAGATAACAACTGCTATGGATAATCAAACTTTCAAGCAATTAAAACGTGCTTATGATCAAAAGACAATTAATCAGAATGAACTTAAAGAAAGCCAGTCAAGAGTCTCACCATTCATTGCTCATAAAATTAATGAACTCTTGTCATACGATAGCAAGTCAAGAAAGTTTCCTGAAATAGGTATTGATCTAACTCGGTTCACAACTGCTTTTCGGGACACTAAATATCCTAAAGAACGACTCGATGAAGTTGTTGTAACATTTTTATTGTTTAATTGTTTATGGCCAATTTAATGAATCAAGAGAAGTGGGGACGAACATTTCTTCGACCAGGTTCTTGGGTTGGTGAATACAGTTGGGTTCAACTGTTTAAAATGGTTACTTACTGTGTGTTCACACTCATGTACAATATTCAGTGGAAAAGTGAGTACTTTCTCTTTTTAGACGAAGCTGTTGTAGATTTAATGCAGGGTAAAGCTAGTGCTATACGAGAATTCACTTCACGAATAAAGGTTCCGAATTTTACTACAACAATTTTTCCAGCAGAAAATTATTTTAACAACATTAATTATCATAATACGCAAATATTTGGTCCATATTATTGGCGTATGTTACACTGGATTGCTGAAGCATTCTCAGTCCATGAAGCTAATAATGATATACGCTTAGCTAAATCTTTGTGGCGAGAATTTGTCACTGAAACCATGTACCGAACTCTTCGATGTGGTATATGTATTCATCATTATCTTCTCACTTTAAAAACGTATAAACAACAATTGCTGGACAGTGCCGATAACGAATTTTCTAAAATATGGTACAATCTTCACAATGAAGTGAATAAAAATCTTCATAAATCTCCCTATTCCGAATCAGAATTTGAAAAAGACCGGGACTTTATGAAAGCTGCGTTAAGTCCATAATAGGAACTAATTGGACTTGGTGAAATATCGTAAGGTCTCATACGTTGAAACATGTCTACTGTAACAAGTACTCGGGCATCATGCGAAAGATTAGTATCACCAATAAAGGGTGGTCGAGGAAGTAACCACCAAACAAGTTCATAAGGAGAATTTAAAGGACCCGATGCAAGAAAGGGATATTCATGATGTCGAAATGCTTGTACAGATCGACTTGTAAAAATTCCACCGTATGATCCGAAATATCGATTAGGATGCACCAAAACGAAATTTGAAGTCTCGTCTTGCACTGAATGAGTAAAGTCTAATGTATGAAAAAATTTAATAAGCTGGTCTATATTTTCAAAATAAGGTATAGTAATATGACATTGTGCATTTACTTTTAGCAGGCTCGATAACATTTAAATTAATTACAGAAATTCATTTATATATATTACAAAAAAAAAAAAAGAAAAAAAAAAAAAAAAAAACCTTTTTTCCTTTATAAATTTGATGTCTACACTTTTTACTTTGGAATGGAAATCTGTAAATCTATTAGAAAATCTCAAAAGTAATTTGATGTCATAAACAAAAAGAGCTCAAGTATAGAATGAAAAGTATAGACATCTAATTATTTAGCAAAACGGAAAAAATAACTAAGCAAGTTGACATTGCAAAATCCATGGCAAGTCTGTTTGATTTATATGAAGACCCTAATCCGCAATCCATGACTGTTAAAATTCCTGCTGAAAATCCTAACAGAAAAGACAGGTGGACAATTATTCGATATCCACGATTTGATTTATATGAAAATGATCCCGAAACAACTTATAATATTTTTGTGCATCAAAATCGGGACCGAATACTTTACTTTTTTTCCTTTGACATTGCGTGGTGTATGGGTTATGAAAATCCTCGACAGACCATCCAAACTTTAATTCCTGATAATGATAAATATTATTATTTCAATAATATTTTTATGAATAAAGAGGGAATTTATCGATTATTAAAGAAAACTCAAAGTAAAGACGAAATCCGTTTTCGAGAGTGGTTCGATAATTATTTATTACAGTGTGAAAATAATAATGTAATTGATCCTTTCTCACCATGTCCAATTTGAAAAGTGTTAATAAAACGGAGATTTGTAATAAACGCTATAACAGAAAGCTTGTATCTTGGTCCAATATTCATCAGTATTATTACTATCCGTCCTATAAACAAGAGACACATGAATGGGTTCGAGAATCTTTAATGCGATCAGTTTTAGAATCAAGTATCGTTGATGCAAAAACGGAAATGGGTTCTGTGCAAAATCTTTTACAGAAATGTAAAGAAGCAAAAGTAACTGTGGTTTTTGGCAACTTGGGTAGACAACCTACTCTATTATCGTATTACTTGGACTTGTGCTTTGGACCCAATGAAAGTGTCCACATTCTAATTGACGAACAAGACGATTGGTCTTCAACTAGATTAGACCCATTTTATGAATGCGATGGAACACATTGCAATGTATTAATATGGTTAGAACCAAACTTTGGTGAATCAATAGTAAAACCTGTTTACGCCGATCGCTTAATTGTGTTTACGAGTCATTTACATTTAAATTTGACAAAATGTCGTCTCTTAACTTTTCACATTGGCGATGTATATTGCAATCCTTCCTTCATTTATAACAAAATGAAACCATGGATAGAAGATAGTTCTGAAATAGATTCCGAAGACATTGTCATTTATCCTAAAATTTTTCTAACCCAGGACTTGTGGCAAGATATGGATACGGAATCCAATATTGTCATCGATGTAACAAGATGCCGGAATGTTCATGAATGTTACCTGGGTGTATTAAACTCTTTAGACGTAATTCGCAAATATACACCAAAAAGTTGGCGAGTTTTAATAACTAAAGAAATGAAAGAATCTCTATTACTCAATCTTGAAATTATTTCTAAGAAACTAAGCAAGTATACTACAAAAATATCATTCATCAGTAACGAATCAATTCATCCCTCTTCACCTTCATTGCTTAAAACAATTTACCTTCTCGATCCGTGTTTTCAACTTGGCTTGATATCGAAACCATCTTCGGAAAAGAACATATTTAAAGCTTTTAAAAAAAAAAAAAAAAAAAAAAATGAATGTCTACTGTTTTTTACTTTGGAATGGAGAAACTCAAAAAGTGTAGACATCAAATTAATAAATAAAAAAGGTGTTTTTTTTTTTTTTTTTTTTTTAATTATACATTTTTTAAGAGAACATTTTGCACAAAATCTTCCACCGCTATCAAATGAAAGTCCTTCATCTTAATTTTTAGATAAGCTGGTCCAACAAAATTAATTTTGTTTTTCATCGTTGTTGAGGAAGAAATTCCATACTTTTTCTTTAGTCGCAATAAACATATATCATCAGATACACAACCAGCAATAGGTCCTAATCGCATTTTATCCTTTCGAGTAAAAATTGTGAAGTATTCCACAACAACATGATGCTTACGAAAATGTTGAATAAATTGTATTAGAGACCAGGATCTCAGACCCAATGTCAATCTCAAATCTTTTTGCAAATCAAAAGATGTAGTACTCATAATAAGGATAATATATTTAATAGGATGACCAATTTTTCGATTAAATATTTCAACGTTACGCCATTGTGGAAATGTGTTTTCCATTTTTCTCCTTTCCTAAACTTAAAAAAATAAAAATAAGTAAGTAAAGAAAAAAATAATAATGCCTGCATCTGAAGGAAGTCAAAGGGTTTATAACGCTTTTGTTAAATATTACGAATTGTGGTGCGCTCAAATGCGTAAAGATAAATGTCAAGTAGAAACGCTCCAAGAATATCGTAATTATCTCACTCAGAATCGTTCTTCTAAGTATGTCACTAATGCATTAAATGCTATCCGACGAAAGTGTTTTTTACCATTACAAGAAATCGATTCACTTGAAGATGACGTAGAACCACATCAAAGAAGGAATAAACGTTTTTCACTAGAAGAGTTAAAAACAATTCGTAGTCAATGTATAGCAAACTACCAAACCGACGAATTATCTCTGATTATTTTGCTGTGTCTCGAAACAGAACTGAGAACAAAAGATTTGTTTGGATTTATTAATGAGGATCCAGAAAAGCGGAAACAATTTGCTCGCAATAGTTTACAGTACTACCATCAAAACAAGGAGCAAAATAATTTAACCATTCAGTTGTATAATTTTCTTTTAAATGCTCCTGAATGTAAACTATTTTCCAAAACTCACCACAACTATTTATCCAAATTTAAGAGGCAATTGAAAAGAAGTTTATCTATTATGGATGGTTCATTTGAAATGTTGAAACGGTCACGCTATCTCGTTAGTACTACCAAAGATGAATTGAAAAAATCCTAAAAAAAAAAAAAAAAAAAAAAAAAAAAAAAAAAAAAAAAACTCTTCCTTTTTTCTTTATTAATTTGATGTCTACAGTTTTTTTACTTTGGAACCCAAACTCAAAAACTGTAGACATCAAATTAATAAAGAAAAAAAAAAGGTGTTTTTTTTTTTTTTTTTTTTTTAGCAAGCAATATTATAATAAGCAATATTATAATTTATTTTTTCGGTTTTACTTTACGATTTCCACTATCGCCATTTCGTCGCCAACGTAACCGATTTAATTTTTCTGCAGCAATACCGTTCAACACCTCTTCTGGATTATTGCACAATGTCTCAAGGTATACACTTTCCAATTTATTCATATAATGTTGACTTTTAACCAACACAATCCTTATATCTCGGTAATAATTTCCATTTTTCATTAAAACGGCTTCAGTATATTTTCGGCTTTGTTCACATAAATAATACACAGAATCGTCAACTCGGCATTTCTGACGATAAAGTTGTAAAAGCGTCAAAAACACAAGACAAGCAGAATCTGTCCCCGTCAAACAAGATAGTTCTTCTTGGTCTTCAAAAAATTCATACATGGCACGAATAGCCCGAATGTGATTATGTTTCACATTTTTAGTGTCAATCTCACTAGGGGAAATAGAAACTTTTAAGGAAAAAAGATATTGTTTAAAGTCTGAAGGCCAAAATCCTTGAAATCCATCCACAGCCAACAACATGTTCAAATCTCTCGTTTTAAGAATACGTTGAGATTTGTCGTTTCCTTGCCCTGGAATTGAATAATAGCGAAACAAAATTCCTAAATACCGAATTAAATCTTGAGTATGAACATGGCAACCTCGTGATTGAAATTGTTCCCATGCAGATCGCTCTTCGTTCGAGAGCTGATGATCGTAACTCACGAGTAATTGATTCCAAAAGTAATTTAATTGTTTGAGAATAGAAAAAGGTAAGATGTAACATTCCATTCCGTTGCACGTTTCGGGAATACAGTGCGTAAATGGAACTTGAAGAATGTTCGCAACATCACGCATAATCGATAAATGGATACTTTTACGCATTTCATGTAAACCTGAAGTTTCCTGGGACATGCTTAAGAATCGCCTTTTAACTTCTTCATCGAGAAATTGACGAAGCAATGGTTTATCCTTGGTGTCCATTTTTCTACTAACTTGCTATCGTTTGTGGAAAGTTTTATAATGACTTATACTTGGAATTTAAAAAAAAAAAAAAAAAAAAAAAAAAAAAAAAAAAAAAACATTTAGTTTTTTACTTTGTAATGGAGAAACCCAAACTCAAAAAAGTGTAGACATCAAATTAACAAAGAAAAAAAAGAGGTTTTTTTTTTTTTTTTTTTTTTTAAAGTTTATTCTTGATGTTGTTCTTTCTGTTGTGCGATTATCATGGTTAAAAACTGTCTTACCTCTTTCTCCATATAGCCATCAGAACACATGAAAAGTTTAAACATTTCTGGAGTCCAAAAAATTTCTTCCCCAGTACTTTCAAATTTTCTCATTTTTTCTGCCATCTTTTGTATGAGTTTGTAAATTTTTTTCCCTGTAGCGACAGTTCCTTTCTCAAATCTTTTCCCATTAAATTTTAGAAAAATATAACTTGTTGCAATTAGAAATACGATATATTCATCAATTTTAGTATCATTCTCACCATTCTCACTAGTAAATAGGATGTACGGATATGCTTGCTTAAAGGCAAAGATCTTAAGTTTATCATTTTGATCATTCCCCAAATAACTTTTCATAAGAATTTTCTCGAGTCTTGCAAACTTTTCATAAAACTCCAAAGATAATGAATCACATGCATTACCTCGTTGAATTTCTCGAACAAGATAATACAATTCTGTATTTTTGTTATAAGTAATTTGAGAAACCAATATTTTTCTGAATTGCTGATACAATTTGGTTTCTCTGAAATATACGTTTTCCCCATCCATTGAAGGATGACGTCGACACATCTTTGCTACAAACTCAAATATGAAATTAGCTATAACACCGTGATCATATTTACATATGTAGCAATAAATCATTACATGAATTAGATCAAATAATACACTAAATTGAGAATATCTATTTCGAACTTGATTTGATTGTCTCGCAGCTAAATAAAACTGATAAGCAGGATTTCCAATAGCAGCGATTTGTTCTTCTTGTCTGGGTGGTATTAATACAAAAAGTTCATCGTCGCATGCAAGTACATATGGTACAATAATATTAAAATAATGGGAGAGAATACTACGATCTTCCTCCTTGTTAAGATCTTCAATTAAAGCCTTCATATTGGTAAAAATAGCTCTACTTGCCATTTTCTCCAGGTTATCGTTTGATGGTTCAGATGAACCTCCAAACTTACTAGCGTTATCATTTTCAATTTCCGCTTGATCAATCATATTTATATATTGGTTCATGAAATCTTTCAAAGCATTATCCAATGATGTATATGATTCTTGCTGTACGTTTGTCATTTGAAATGGGGAATTTACACATGTTAAAAGTTGAACACCATTTATAAGAGTTTTTATATCTGTTTCAACATTCCGTTTAGGAACTATTCCATGAATTCCAATCAATGGAAAAGTGCACGGTACATTTTCATCATCCGCCCAACTGGTATACTCAAAAGCAAGTTTAGCTGATAAAAACGGATCACTCTGATCATCAGCTGAAGCTTTTAAAATATATTCATAAGCATTCATATAACCATCGCATTCCATACAATATAACTGTCCCTTAACCCCCGCGACAATCTTGTCGTGGGAATGACATGTTGGAATGCAATCTAGAAACATGTACTTTTTTCTTCTTCTCCGTTTTCAAGGTAGAAGAAGAAAAAAGAAAAAAATGCCATATACGTCTTTGGAAACGCGACGAGAAATGAATCGATTGTATTATGAGAATGGTTACACGGTCCGTCAAATTGCTCATCAGCTTTCAATTTCTCCTTCTACTGTACATTATTGGTTAAATCGTGATTCACTAGATGACCCCCATCAAACAAAGCAAAAGACGGGTCGACCTCATATAACGAATGAAGAAACCGATCAAGAAATTTATGAAATGTCAGTTTCTGATCCCTTTTTACCAGCTACTGCTATTGGACGTCGACTCCAATTAACTTGTAGTGGAGAAACGATTCGCCAGCGCTTAAAAGAGAAAGGTTTAGTGTGTCGTATACCTGTGCGTAAAGATTATTTACGCCCGATCCATCGTCAGAAACGTTACGAATTTGCTTTACGTTATGCCGATTGGAGAACCGAAGAATGGTCTCGTGTCATTTTCTCCGATGAAAAAATTTTTAGTTCGATAGGGTATGGTCCTATTCGCGTTTGGAGACCTAGAAATGTACTCCGGTATGAAAATGAGAGATACTTTTCTTCTTCCTTGGAGGGTCGTCATCGTTCCGGTCGATTTAGTCTAGGAGTTTGGATGTGCATGTGTGGTAATTTCCCAAATCAAATTCTTCGAATTGGAATTCAACATTTAAATTCAGATTATTACATTTCTAATATTTTGAATGCAATTTTGTTGAACCGTAATAATAATGATGAAGAAGAATTGAATCCCCTTTTTAACCAACACAATCTCCTCTTTATGCACGATTTATCTCCTATACATACAAGCTTGCGTGTACAGAGCTGGTTACGAGACCATCGCATACCTATGTTGGAAGATTGGCCACCAAAGGGTGCTGACTTGAACCCAGTAGAAAATGTATGGGCCGAATTAGAAAGAAGACTTGCCAATCGAATTCCAAGAAATCGGCACGAATTATGGGATATGGTCCGAGATACTTTTTATAGTCTAGAAGATACATATTTTGAAACTTTAATCGAATCAATGTCTCGGCGTATCGCTGGTGTCATTCAACATGAGGGCGGTTGGACAAAATATTAAATTTCCAGCTGCTGTAGAATAATTAGACTTTGATTCGAGAATGTTTTGATATGATAATGTAGAATCGTTAGTAGATTGGATGCTATAATAAAAAAGTTCATTTTCATCTTCGTCTTCATATTTCCATAATCGCGGATCCTGAGGAGAAAATTTTAAGCACATGGGTTTAAAAAAGGGCCAATGGAGAATCTGAAGAATAAAATCACCTGGTTCTTTTTCTCCTTCTTCCATAAAGTTGGTTAGACTTTCATTGTATATTTCTTGTTGTACCCATTCACACTTAAAACCTATGCTTTGAAATGTGTCAAGAATTGTAGTTTTATCCCATACTGGATTTTTGATTTGCATTATATCATTTTCATAAAATTTCACAATCCGGCAATAATCATCCGTGGTAATTTTTTCTTTGGCAACAGCATACTCTAATTTTCCTTTTTTAAAACGTTGAAAGCGCATATTAGCAATATATGATAAAACCCTCTTTTTATTATAATTGATGTCAACACTTTTTGACTTTGAATGGAAATCTATTTTTTAGAAATCTTTTTTTTTTTTTTTTTTTTTAAAAAATAGACAAGTAAGAATATGAGTACGTTACAAACTGTTGATTCAACGACCACTTCTGAAGTAACAACTTCGAATGACTATTTCGATTCTTCGATATTAAATTTACAACCTGTCCATTCAACGACCACTTCTGAAGTAACAACTTCGAATGACTATTTCGATTCTTCGATATTAAATTTACAACCTGTCCATTCAACGACCACTTCTGAAGTAACAACTTCGAATGACTATTTCGATCCTTCGATATTAAATTTACAACCTGTCCATTCTGAAATGGGGAGTGCTGCCCAGGAAACTGGAATAGTAGAAGCGGAAAGAAGTAATGCAGAGAGTTAAAAAAAATCTTTAAAAAAAAAAAAAAAATCTGTTTATTTATATGATGTCTACATTTTTTTTTTTAAACATTATCTTGATAAAGTGTACCATCTACTGCATATAAATTGTAACATTATTTTACAAACTTCCCAGCGTTCTCAGATAAATTTAATCTTCTATTCCTTCAAAAATTGTATCCATCTAACCATGTATCAGTCGCAGAGGATATCTCTATCCTGGAATGAATGTTTGGCGCCAAATACTCTACCCTTGTACAAACTTGAAAATGCTTCAGAATGGATTTCTTTATTAAATGACGATGAGATATCAAATTGTGTTAAAAAATATCCAAATATTAAATATGTGGATATTGCGGCGTACAGTTCAGAAATTTATGGAGTTAGACATTTTAAACTAAAACCGAACATGAATGATTTTTTGAGTCATTCTTGGAAGATGGCAGAAGTTTCGGACAGACAATATGCTCTAACATATGGACGTCGATGGAGAAATATTTTTAAAATTACATGTTCCGACAGCCCATTTAGTTTAAAACCTCGATTTGTTGAAAGTTCAGAGATTCACATTATTCAAACAACCAATCGGCCATTATTGTTTACTTTAGTTGTAAAGGAAAAAACGTTTGGTCCTTATTTCCATAAATGGGTATGCAGAGACTTTAAATTGGAACGCTATACCATTTACAAAGTTCCACCACATACTAAATACAATGTTATTGCGGTGGGAAAGACAACATTTGCAGTGGATATAATACCCCAAAATGTAGCACAAGATATATCTGTGGAAAGAGAAATAGAATATCACGAACCCACTGAAAACCCTTGGTATGAGGAGATGAACGGAAAGAATTATGATTGGATAAAAACGCAATATCCACAAAGTGAAATGAAAAGTTTCTCATCAATCGGAAAAAGGAAATCGCAAAGATTAACTTCCAAAGTGGCTACGGAAAAGATTAGAAATATGTATTTACATTTATTTTAAGGAAAAAAAAAAAAAAAAAAAAAAAAAAAAAACTTTTCATTTTTTTTGGTTGAGACGACAGGTTTGCAATATATAAAGAAACACTCATGTGTGTCCACTTTATAAAGCTGATACATGGGATATTCTACGATACACCAAACACCCGAATATCAGCTTATGGAATTAATATCTAAAGGGACGGCCGTTTCATTGAAGACAGTTCCTCGAATAGAAATCTTTTACATTATGCTATTTTGTTTAATTTGAAAGAGGGTGTTCGGAAACTCATTCTTTGTGGATGTGACGTTAACAAACGGGACATATTTGGTTTTACCCCCTTTATACTATGCCTGTCATATAGGAAACCAAAATATCGTGGATTGGCTTCTTGCAAATGTACTGTTTCTCAATCCAAAAACGAATTTAAATGTCTAGCTAGCTTAGAAAAGTTATGCTATATAACTATCAGAAAACATATGGGAAATGTAGAAAAGGATGTTGTTCATCTCGGATTACCAGGCTTGCTGGTAAAACGTCTAACACTCAAAGAGTGATGGAAATAATTTTTTTGTTTAAAGAGGAAAAGGACCTTTTTTGTTCATAGTGCTATACATTACGACACTACAACGCTAGTTGTTATAAGAACCTTTCCTAAAATTCCAAGGAATAAGGAAAACTATTTTTTTTCTTTCATCCTTTATCCTCTTCCAAGAGAGCATGGACTTATCATTTAGAGGGTTTTCATCTTTTATTGGATCCACAGAATTTTATTTATCTTTCCGACAGCATGTTAGAGGATTTTTAACAATGATATGAAATACGAATGGTATATGTATCATCGTGAAATACAGTACGGTAATAGAGTCACCTTACACGTTTTTTTTTAGTTGAAAGAATTCAGTCAAAGAGTTAATCATAATTTGTACTATTAGAATACTCTATTCTACATTAGTAGAGGGAGTAGAACTTTTACTACGATCTTCGTTTACATCTTCATTAAGTTTAGAAATTGGATCAATAAAATTTTTCATAAAAGTTAAAAGTTCTCTCATTATTTCACCCACTTCATTGATCGGTACTTCCAAATTCTTTGCCAAGTCATTACTTTGATTGGGATCTATAGCGCCTAATTGACTTCGCTTACTGCTGCTGGGAGTACTCTGTTTATTATTAGTAGTAGAAGTAGAGGAGCAATTTTTCTGTTCAAGTAGAATCTTGAATCGTTTCGAGCACCTGTTAACACCATTTTCATCTTTGTAGTGAATGTAGGATTCAGTAGTTTCATATGAATCCACTGGTTGTACCGAAATTTCTACTTTAGACTTATCATTACGAATTGGAGAGCAGGTTAAAGAAAGAACGATTGGTTCCATAATAATTACTTTATTAATATTTTATGGTATATATGAGTAAAGGGTATATTACATAATAATGGATACTCCTAAAGGAAAAGAAAATCGTAATCCTTTTTCTGCTCCTCCTCCACCAATTCGACCAACTGAAATTGATGAAAGGAAACCACTAAGACCTTTTAATTACCGTACTTATTAATTTGTATTATTCCCTTTATCCTATTAATTGAGAACAAATGAATGAATTTCCTACGTTTTTTAGTTTTCTTTAAAAGAGAATAGCGATGAAATGTTTATTCAGAAAGGACCTTTATTGTTTACAATACAATTATTCAATGTACTACATATAATCAAAGGATATTCCGTCGGATCTTCGTAATAAAATCCTTTCATTTCTTGTATCTGTGACGCTAAAAGAGGTGTTACAACATCGACGGCAAAAGTAGTAACGTCCATAGATGTTAAAAAGTAGGTGGTATTGGTAGGAACTAAGTAAATCCCTCCAGCTTTCAATTGAAAAGTTTGACAAGAGTATTTTTCCAAAGAAATACCTTCTTCATCTTCTACAGCTATGGTATAGGACAGAGCCTCGTCGATAGTTTGAATGAGATGGACCTCGTTCTCTAAAACTTGTCTCGGTTTTAAGCTAAAAAATCCATGGTGTGTTGTAATCGTAAAAACATTGTTATACCTGAATCCATAAGTTAAAATGTTGGGTAGATCTAACAATTTGACTGAGTTGAAATAGAGCTTATATTTCTGTAGTTCGGTTTCCAAATCGAAATGGTAGCATCCCCATTTTGGCGAGTATCCTGCTGCAAAAGGTTTCCATAAAATGGCTGCATCTAGTTCCGTTATTAAATTCCAGTCCGAGGGGTCATAAATTGGTTGTAGAGGGAACGTATTAAGTGCAAGTGAGTAGGTAGATGATATGTCGGATGACATTATGATGTGTGATAAATCTAAACCTCGAGAGTGGAAAAAGTGTCATTATTTTACATAATTTGATGTCTACACTTTTCTAATTGACCAAAGTCTGAAAAGTGTAGACATCAAATTAATAAAAATAAAAGGAAGAGATTTTTTTTTTTTTAATAGCAGTTGAGAAGAAAGTTTACTGAAACTGAAATAAAATTTTTTCGAATTCTCTTTATCGCAATTTTAGCAGCTTCACGTTGACTACACCTCGGTAATGAATGACCAGTATTCTCTTTGTTTCTTTTGATTTTATGTTTTCTTATCTTACCCTGATAGGTTTCTGTGGGTAAATCTTCCTTTTCGTAAAATTCAGAAAGTTTCTCTCTCGCCATTTTAGCAGCTTCCCGTCGAGGCCTGGATAATATACTATGAACCATGTGTTTGTTGATCAGGTTCTCTGTAGGATCATAAAATTTAATTCCTTTCTCTCTCCACAATTCTTCGGCTACATCTAACGGAACTACATCTACGGCAAACGTTGTATGTTTCGGAGCAAATAAAAGATAGATACTTTTCGGTTTCACTAGATAGACTGTGCAGGGTTCCAGTAGAAAATCTCTCAAGTTTATATCAGTTGAATGAGATTCTTGTACCAATGTAAAACACAATGGCGCATGAGTCGTTTGAATAATATGATAATTCGAGCTGTCGACATATCGAAGTTTTAAACAAAATAAATTATCGGAGCACATGGTAGTGAAAATATTCTTTGAGTACATCCCCAAGCTCATCGTGTACGGTTCATTGCAATTTTGAATCCAATTAAAGTATTGTTTCCATTTCTCCATGTTTGTTTCTAGATGAAAATGACGACATCCGTCCTGTTTAGTGAAGAAGAACACGAAAGCTGTTAAGTTTCCTTCAAGATGAGACTCATTGTTTAATAAATCAATCCATTCCGAAGCATTATCAATAGTATGTAACGGTAAAGTATCTTCTGCCAAGTAGTATGTTGAAGAAACCTTCATCTTGGGATTCTAAAACAAAATGTTCAAAATGTTTTACAAAGATTGGCTTTTATAAAGCGGATCATTTAGACAGCTTTGGATCGTTTGTAAAATTTTCTCAATTTAAAAAAAAAAAAAAAAAAAAAATTATTCTTAATTTTTTTTTTTTTTTTTTTTTTTTTTTTACTAAATTAGTTCTGAAGATTTTTATAATTTTTGCGTATTACTGAAAACTGGTGAGGCATCACAATTTATAGAATTGGGTTTAACACAAAATAGAAATTGTTTCGTTAGCTATTCTAATCATCTTTTCTACATTTTGTTTAGATTTTTTTCTATTGAAATAACACATGTGGCAACGATTCAATAACTCTTCAGATGATATAGTCAAAAGTCTAAACCAGATTCGTCGATTTATAGATCATTCTGGATTATGGGCGTCCGGATTAACGACTTTTGACTGAATAAATCTGGCACATTCTGAGTTATTAAAATAATAGATGAAAGGTAACGCTGTTAAGTGAACCAGCACTCGATTTAAGAAAAAATGCGTATAATTTAATATTCCGTACAAATTAGATGTTTTGGCAAGGTAGATGTTCAAGAAATACATCTTGTTCTCAAATTTATTATATTACTAAAATTGATTATACCTCATTCCCCCCTATTTCTCTAAATTAAAAAGTAGGAAGAGAGATATATTTTATCTTTCAAAAAAATTGAGATGGAGAGAGGGGGGTATTTTTTGTTCTTTATATTTAAAAAAGGACACAATCCTTCATTATTAGAGTAACAGAATATGGATCGGTTTGAGTGCTTGCATCAGTACGCTCCTCCAGATTAGTTTGACTTGCCGTCTCTTGAGTTTGAAGAGATGTTTTATTTTTCTAAGGATGTGGAGGTATATGATATACTCCCAAGTCACGTATAGTAAATGGGGAAAAGAGCGGTATGTCGTCTGGATATAATAATTTAATGATTGTTTCTCCATTTTTAAATATTTGAATCAAGGGTTGATATAACATTCTGCATATCCATGGTAGAAGCTGATCGTTGTTAAACGCACGTTGAGCTAGGTATATTGCTTGCTCGCATGTCAAAACTAAGCTGTCTTTCGACCCCCAGGTTGAACAGGGATGACCGTTAAAGCAATTTAGTTCTTTGAGATGCGTAAACTCTTTCTTGATAAAGAATGCACTTAGTACATCTGGCGTGCGTGAGCTTTCACAAGGTAACAGTTTAATCAAATCTAAAGCGTTCCAGAAAATACGCCCTTGATCAATGTACACACGGACCGTGTAAAAGTCATTGTATTGGAATTTAAAGTACATCCTATCGAGAGTAAATATATTTGGTAAGTAGAATACGCGTATGCCGAGTTCTCTTCTTTATATACACACCCATAGGTTGACATAAAATTAATAAACAAAAAGTTTTTTTTTTTTTTTTTTTTTTTTTTTTTTGACAAAATTTTTTGACAGAAATTTTTTAAACATAAGATAGCTTGAGATGACATTTTTACAGATGTGGAGACATTTTTTTTTTTTTTTTTTTTTTTTAAGACAGAAGTTTTTTAAACATAAGATAGCTTGAGATGACATTTTTACAGATGTGGAGACAATTTGTTTTTTTATATTTTCCAACCAATTTCTCTCAATTCCGTATAATGGCGACGTGGACGTCTATCCCTGTTCAAATAACGCCTACGTAATCTATTATCCATAATACAGTCACATTCATACCATGGCGTTTCTTGTTTATATCGACAATGAATGTCGTGAGTTTGACGCGTCATAATATCGATCAATTCAGTAGGATCTTCCAAAATCCATTGACAATCACACCTTTCTGGTACACACTTACTAATTCCTTCCACTAAAACCACTTTACAGGATGCTAAATGCCACCACGAGTTGACATATTTAATACCAATGTTATAGATAGCCATACGATAAAGTGACTCGTACCAGGTTTCAAATTTATCGAGTTCGCGTACAAATTTCCAATGACCATTAAAAGTTTCGGAAGGAGCTGATAATTTAGGAATCCATTCTTCGGGTCGTCGAATCCTTGAATCATAGAGGGTTCGATTAGGAGTTTTTAAAAAGGAATAATGCCACTTTTCCTTTTCTTGACAAGAAGAAGGTTGTAATATATCAGGATGAAATCGTGCGAAACACTCAATTTTTTGTAGCCCCCTGTAAAATTGTAAACGGTCAGAGATAAGAATTTGATGAGACGTTTTGTCATCTCCTTCAGAAATCATTATAGAAAAAAAAAATGAGTTCCACAGATACAAAGAAAAAGGCTCTATTCTGATTATTCTTCATATACATGTAAAAATATGTCCCTTTTTTTTATATTTATATAGGGTGGGGAAACTTGTCGAGGTGGCTTCTTGGTGAAAGCAAGTTTGTTAAGATTGTCAAAAAAAAAAAAAAAAAAAAAAAAAAAAAAAAAAAAAAAAAACCTCTACCTTTTTCCCTTTATTAATTTGATGTCTACACTTTTTGACTTTGGAATGGAGGAACCCAAATTCAAAAAGTGTAGACATCAAATTAATAAAGGGAAAAAGGTAGAGTTTTTTTTTTTTTTTAATCATTGTTACTTTTCTTCCAATACAGAACTCGTTTCATTAGACTTAAATGCAAGAATTAATCTTCATCTACAAAACTTCAAAATAGCAGAGCAATGTCATCTTCTGACGAGGAGGATGCTATCAACTATGATATTTCATTCAAAACATCAAAGAAAAATTCAAAGTGGTCCGAATGGCAAAGGGACTTTAAGTACATGTACCATCCAATGGAATGGCGACGTTTGTCGACTATCCAATCCCATATTCAGGACTTTTTCTCTAATCACAAGCTAGCATGGTTTATAAAATATGGTTCCAAAGATGAATCCATTACAGACGAAACATGGACATTTAAGAAGTGTGAAACGAAAGAAGTTATAGATCTCAATAATATTTTCAAAGTAGTTCCACGGACTGAAAACTTTGGACTTTACTTGGAAAATATGTTTTATATTCTCAAAGTTCCATTTATTAGTCACATGCAAATTGTTCCTGAAGAGTATTGTCATATTATTCAGACTCACTGGGATCCCGTATTTATAACAATCGCTAATGTCAAGTATCCAGATAAATACCAAGGTCGAAGAATTGAACTTGAACCCTTTTCTGTGTACAACCTTCCACAAAACATTTGGTATTCCATCTCGGTCTATCGAAAAGAAACCGTGTTTGCTGTGGATGTAGTAATAAATAGCTTTGCAAACATATTACCAAAGCTATTTAAAGACTTTAAATATGAGTATGTAAATTCTAGGCTATATGAACTTTACGGGGAAAAGAAATGGTTCATATGTAAAGAACCTGTGTATTTATTAAACAATTGGAAAAGTTGGCAGTATTTATTCAAATTTCCTTACATGGATAAATACATCTCTAATGTAGAAATAATATGGACTACAAATTATCATTTGAAGACGGATAAAGAAATTTGTGATTATTTCTCATCATACAAGCATGGTTTAAATACTAATCTTTGTTACTGGAGGGATGCTCGTGTTCGGGACTTTGGAATAGTTATACATAATATGTTTCATGTGATGAAAGCCCCTTTTGCTACCTATTCAAAGAATGTACCCTACGGAAAATGTCATATTATTCAAACGTGCGACAAACCGCTTTTTTATGCTACTATCTGTTGTAACGTGTACAGTCTGTCAAAAAAGTATTTGAACACCGGTACCCATCTTGAAAACGCAAAAATCACTAAAAGCTGTTTAACTTACCAAGTGAGTGTAATTTGCTTCTTATTCGTTAATGTTTCAATATTTGAAAACTTTTTAAAAGTTAAACAAAAAGACAAAAATAACAACACAAAATTTCCGTAAAAAACAGTTTTATTGAGTTCCAATAAATAAGAAGATATACATACATTTTTTTTCATTAAATATGATTCTCAATGACGAAAGTCTAAAATCAATGAATTATATTAAATATATAACACAATGCTAAACTAAAGATGAGGAAAATGACATAAATTCTTCCCACATTTTTTCTTCTTCAGGATTTGTTTCCGTAAAAGAAGGTACTTGTACAACGGTCTGTGATAACTGTGATGACGAGTTATAAGAATTAACGTCCATCATCAAAAAGTCCCAGTCATCAGACAATGAATTTGTTTGAACATCACTTGTTGTATTGTCGTGTACCTCTCCATGTAATAAGGCCTTCTGGGGTTCTGTAATTAATGAAGGTTGCGAAAAAGAAGCTCCTTGTACAACGGTATACTCTAATTGAGATGACGAGTTGTACGATTTAATATCCATATTATAATCGCTTAGAGAACCCGTCAAAAAGTTCCAATTTTCCACGGGTTTCATTGAAATTAATGCAGAGTCCCCCGATGTAACAGTTTGAGACTGAACGTCATTATAACTAGTTGTGGAATTGTCGCTTACCCCTGCTTGTAATGAAGTGCATTGGGTTTGTTTTATACATAAAGTCTGCTGAAAAGAAGATTCTTGTACCTGTACTAGTTGTGGTGATGAGTAGTTGAACGCTTCAACGTTTGTATTACTATAATCATTTAAAGAACTCATAAAGTTCCAGTCATTAGTCGTTTCGGTTGAAACTAATGCACAGTCACTTGGTGTAATATTTTCAGTCTGAACATTACTAAAACTTGTGGTAGGATTAATACTTACCTCTACTTGCAATGAGGTATCTTGGTTTTGGATTTCAGAGTCCGTATAATTAGACGGGGTACCTTTTTCGCATGTTTGTTCGTCTAAATTAAGTATTATGGTACTGTTAATGGGTTCTATAAAATTTTCCGGTACCAAAATAGTAGTTGATGTTTCAGTACAGGCTGGTTTCTTGACAACAGCAGGAGGGGGTGGAAGTGGCTGTTTAAATACTTCTTCTACCATCTTTTCTCCTTCTTCCGCCCTCTTGTTGCTCCCCGTTTCCTCATCTGATAAATACTGGTAAAATTCGGATTCTGCCTTATCAAATAATTTTGCAATTTTCGCTTTTGATTCCGCTTTCTCACTTTTCCTCTTTTTGGGGATCGAGGTTGACGTCCACTTTGCCACTTCGTCTAAATAGGGAGTCGCAGGTGGTTTCTCATAGGGGTCGATAGGTTGATCCTTTGAGAGTTCAAATTTCGTATAACTTCGTGGGTTTTTGTATTTTATGTTCAGCTTCTTTTTTATCTCTACTGCTAAAGCAGCAGCACACCTGTCCACCGCGAACAATGTTTTCTGCGTAGTTAAAATCGTATATGCCCTATCTGATGGGATAAGGTACAGCCTATTCGGTTGAAAAATGTACCTTTTAAATTTAAGTTCGTCTACAGGTCTAAACATTCTCTCTAACATAGAGGAATTGTTGGGAGAAGGGCAAAGTTCATAATATACCATAGGTGCTGCAGACGTTTGATAAATATGTACTTCTCCCTTTCCCGTTCTTCTAAGTCCAAAAGTAAAGTAACTTTTGGTTAGAAACATATTGTTCCACCTGAAGCTCGTCCTGGTGTCCGTATATTTCTTTTCTGCACTCGAGGATTTCACAGGTAGACGAAGTTTCTGATCGATTTTGTTCCATTTATAAGGATCACACTCACGAGCTAATCTTGAATCGAGCATAGTCCGTTCAATATTTTGCAAAATTAATTGAGTGGTATTAATTGGCTTGTAGTACAATTTTCTCTTATCCATGGGTATATGAGGTATAAATGCGCAGCAGTAATCTTTAAAATAATCATCATTAAAGCTGGACAGTCGTTTAAACTTGTCAACGGACTCGATACATTTGGAAGGAAACACATCGCATAACTTGTCCATAATGGTTTTCAATATGTAGCTAGTCAAAGAAACTCAGCAGGCAATGACGCGTAACGCTTTCTATCCTCCCGTTTTATACCGCATTTCCAATTTCCTGTTTTGAAGCTCTTTCTCAGAAATCGAACTGTATTTTTAGTTTCCTGTTTTCAAGCTCCTTCTCCCATTTCCTGTGTTAAAAGATACTTATCAAACATGAAGAAAAATGGCTTAAACTTGACCGTTTAACAATTAAACATGCTGTATTGTTTTATTTTTTTAGGGAGGGGGAATCGGAAAAGTTGAAAAGAAATTTTCATCTTGAGGAAAAATTTCTGAGTCTAAAAACTTTAAAAAATATTGGCACCGTGACAACAGAAAATTAGAGGAGAGTATAATAATATTCCCTTCTTTTTTATTAATTAAATTTTTTTATTTTTTTTCCAAAGTACTGAGAGGAAATAAAAGAATTCTTATTGTAATCTCATGTCATTAATCCATTGTTTTACTCCTAATTGTCAATCATTTAGTTGATTAGGCCGGTCCAATAGATATTCCTTAAGATAACGAAAACAGACGACGGCACCTTGTAAAGCACAATAATTGTTCAATCCTAAATGTTTCAGGCAAGAATATGAATCTGAAGCTAAATTACTCTGACATACATTAATGGACATTAATGATAATGTATTCTCAACATCCCGATCAATTATTTTTTGTAAAAGATTAGCTTTCCAAAATTATGGACAATAAATTTTACTATAACCTGCCGTTAAAGAAACGAGAAAGGATTGTAACGCTTTGTAAGGGAGATTGCCCTCATTCCACGAAAATCCGTGTGTAGAATCGGCTAGGTGGAGGTAGGTAGAAACAAAACGTCGTCTTATGGAAGGTGTTAAATCACTCCATGCTTTTGGCGATTTAACGTATACAACTCCTCTGGCATTATCACTCGAGATATATGCAAGTTCCTTAATTATATACATTCCTAACATATCATGGTAATTTTCATCATTATGTTGGACCAAATCAAAACCTTCTATGTTAAGAACAATGAAGGAATTCATAACAATAACTTGAGCAGATTCTAAAGCGATAATTTGTATACCATACATTATTTTATTTTCTTTGCAAATGTCATTACTTTAAATTAATCTTTAAAAAAAAAATGGGGTTCTAAAAATAGATTTCCATTCCAAAGTAAGTAAAAAGATTAGACATCAAATTATAAAAAGAAAAAAGGAAGAGTTATTTATTTTTTTTTTTTCTTCCTGAGAAAAAATTTCTCCAGCCGATTTTTTACTTTACCATTTTTTACATTGTTGACCATTTTTTTTACATTGTTTACCAATTTGTTTACTTGTTTACCGTTCAGATATTTTCCCTCAAAAAAGCTTTCTTTTCTACTCTTCTAAAGGGAACCTCCTTACCTAACCGAGATTATCTCGATTCGTCTCGGGGATTCATTTTTTTCTCAAGATAACTACCATTGGGTCTTTTGCTTTTCATGCCAAAACCTTTACAAAAAATACATTCATTTATTTAAAGAGATAAGATACTGATAAATATTTCTTAATTCCAATGTTGGGTGAAAAAGGAACCCATTTTTTCATCTCCTTATCAAACTCTCCAGAACTTTGAATAGGGAAATGAGGAGAAAATTTTTTTATCCTTTCACCAATCCACAGGAGAATAGGAATCCTTTTTGCGTTTTCACCATTTTGGGGGACGTAGTAGACCTCCAAATGAATTAGGAAGGAGATGAGAATTGGCTTATTTTGTTCCTTAGGATGGTCAGAGCTGAAAGAGATTGCTTACATCTATGTTTTGATCTCATAATGATATATTTCGGGAAAAAACTAAATACACATATAATACTATTCAAGGAACGCTTATTTGTTCATATAGGTAGGCAGTATCCAACAGTTCCAGAAAATTTTGGAATTTACAATCTGATTCAGTTTCCATAATAGTAAAATAGGGTTCTCCAGTCACTCTATCTTCATTTATTTGAAGCGGTCTGCTTAACACGTCGTTTAGCCAGTTTGAGAACAAAATTGCGTCTTGGCCCAACTTCTCTAGGAGGCTCTTCAATTTTGGATACATCAGAAACCTCGTATTTCTTAATATCCTCGTTTGGTACAAGATGGGTTCAGGGGTATTTCCTGTATCTCTGAATGGAAGCGTTTCATTCGAGATAAATTCGTTTAAGACTGATTCTCCTCTGTTACTCATAAATAGTCTTTTGAGGCAGTTTGAAATGTCTAAAGCTTTAAACCATAAACATCTTTCTATAATGAAGATTGTCACGGGTATATTCTCGAACCTGAAGGGTAAAATTATCGATTTTCTAGTACAGATGTCCTCCATGGCAGGACTAAACTCCTGAGTAAATGTAGAACCAAACAGCCCTAGCAGGGGGAAATATTTATAAAAGGAGAAAGAATGAGTCTACCTATACATTGGATAAAAACATGGCTACAAGCAATATGTTAGCAAAAAAAAAAAAAAAAAAAAAAATCCAAAATTAAAAAAGTTTAGACATCAAATTATAAAGGGGGAAAGGAAGGTTTTTTTTTTTTTTTTTTTTTTTTTTTTTTTTTATAAAAGATTTATGTATTCAAGGTCCTTTGCTTTTTAAATAATGAGTATATCTAACCACCTTCTGCAAAGCACAATGATGAAATCCTTTTGTATGATTAGGGCAAGATACCGATTCAATTTCATCATATTTTTTAATTTCTTCTTTCGATCCTGAAATATTATAAACGGGTCTCCCAAGCCATTTTTCCAAGAATAAGCGTTTTCCTTCCCCTCGACAATAAATTGGAAATTGTTTAAATGTCCTACTCAACATGTTTAAAATAAATTGTAAATGGTAATAAGGTATTTCCCCTTCGTACCAAGATAAACCGTGATAGTAATTACTTGCCCCAACGGCCGTTTTCTTTTCTTGGTCATTCATATAATACCATGGAAAAGGAGGTTTAAAAACAAATATTCCTCGACACGTTCCATTTAAACTACTATATGCTAATTCTTTCACTACGAATTGCATCTTGGAAAATTAAAAACCTTCGAAATCAAGCACAAGGTAAAACATTCTCCTTGATGAAGAATCCATCTTTCTTTACTTTTTAGTTAATTACTATATGCTAATTCTTTCACTACGAATTGAATCATGGAATTTTAAAAACCTTCGAAATTAAGCACAAGGTCAGACATTCTCCTTGATTAAGAATCCATCTTTCTTTACTTTTTAGCTAATTACTATATGCTAATTCTTTCACTACGAATTGAATCATGGAATTTTAAAAATCTTCGAAATTAAGCACAAGGTAAGACATTCTCCTTTAAAAGTGGTTCTATGAAAAGATATCCTGTTGCGAATTTGATTTCTAGAAACTGATAACAAGAACTGGGCGTGGTAAAGTAACCTCAATTTTTATTTTTGGCTTGTTATGAATACTATTCTAGGGTATCATTTCCTCTGATAAGATCATTTCAGCGCATATAAAAGGAGGTGGTCTGTTAGAGCTCCTCACTACTTGCTCGAGTTGTTAAGGAGTGAACTCTTGAGATTTTTCTTAACTGGCTGTTGGTAAGTGCTTCTTTTTATTTTGAATTATTTGTAAAAAATTCCTAAAGTTAATAATTTTTAAATAATAATAATTCCTAAATTTAATAACAATTTCTTTCTTAATTTTGAATTATTTGTAAAAGTTCTCAAATTTAATAATAATTTCTTAAAGTTAATAATAATTCTTAAATTTAATAATAATTTGTAAAAGTTCTTAAAGTTAAAAATAATTCTTAAATTTAATAATAATTTCATTTAATAATAATATCTTAAAATATTCTTTCTCCCCCCCCTCTAGGTTGATTATCCACGCTAAAACATAATGTCCAGTCATTCGTTCATAGTACTAACGTTAGAAGGTTTTCAGCATAAGGCTCCTAACAGTGTTTACAAGTACATTTTGAAAGAACTAGGCTATGTTTCATGTGATTTAAAACACACAGGGTCCCTTGTAGTTGGTCCTCCCTTTAGTTGGGATAAATTATCCCCAAAAGATAAGAAAACAAACGAATGGCTAACGCGAATGCGTCACGGAATTCATTGGAATGATGGAAATATTCCCTACAATAACTTAAAAAACATCTTGCAAAATTTAACAAAAAATTTTCAGTATATATATGTAAAAGGTAGTGAAAATGCAAAGTTTTTTTTGGATACATTAAAAAGGGAAATTCATGAAGTAACCATTACAAATTATACAAATAGTGATTTATTACAACCTATAAGTAAATGCCCTTTACATAGTAGTAAAAGACATTATTTCTGTGCGGGAAAAAAAGCTTTAAAATATTGGACGAATATTTCCGCAGGAAATTTTGTCGTTAATAAAATATATGCCCCCGATTCGCAAAGGAACAAAAATAATTACTGGGAGCACGGTACTACAGGGGACAACTCATATCCTAATCTTTCAAAATTTACTAACTGGGAGCACGGTACTGCAAGAAACATCATACCTCCTCCTCATCTACCTGAAGAAAAATTCTACAGGAATGATACTGCAAGAAACATCATACCTCCTCCTCATCTACCTGAAGAAAAATTCTACTGGAATGATACTGCAAGACACATCATACCTCCTCCTCATCTACCTCAAGAAAAATTCTACAGGAATGATACTGCAAGACACATCATACCTCTTCCTCATCTACCTGAAGAAACATTCTACAGGAATGATACTGCGAGACACATCATACCTCCTCCTCATCTACCTCAAGAAAAATTCTACTGGAATGATACTGCAAGACACATCATACCTCCTCCTCATCTACCTGAAGAAACATTCTTGCAGTATCATTCCAGTAGAATGTTTCTTCAGGTAGATGAGGAGGAGGTATGATGTGTCTTGCAGTATCATTCCTGTAGAATTTTTCTTGAGGTAGATGAGGAGGAGGTATGATGTGTCTTGCAGTATCATTCCAGTAGAATTTTTCTTCAGGTAGATGAGGAGGAGGTATGATGTTTCTTGCAGTATCATTCCTGTAGAATTTTTCTTCAGGTAGATGAGGAGGAGGTATGATGTTTCTTGCAGTACCGTGCTCCCAGTTAGTAAATTTTGAAAGATTAGGATATGAGTTGTCCCCTGTAGTACCGTGCTCCCAGTAATTATTTTTGTTCCTTTGCGAATTGGGGGCATATATTTTATTAACGACAAAATTTCCTGGGGAAATATTCGTCCAATATTTTAAAGCTTTTTTTCCCGCACAGAAATAATGTCTTTTACTACTATGTAAAGGGCATTTACTTATGGGTTGTAATAAATCACTATTTGTATAATTTGTAATGGTTACTTCATGAATTTCCCTTTTTAATGTATCCAAAAAAAAAACTTTGCATTTTCGCTACCTTTTACATATATATACTGAAAATTTTTTGTTAAATTTTGCAAGATGTTTTTTAAGTTATTGTAGGGAATATTTCCATCATTCCAATGAATTCCGTGACGCATTCGCGTTAGCCATTCGTTTGTTTTCTTATCTTTTGGGGATAATTTATCCCAACTAAAGGGAGGACCAACTACAAGGGACCCTGTGTGTTTTAAATCACATGAAACATAGCCTAGTTCTTTCAAAATGTACTTGTAAACACTGTTAGGAGCCTTATGCTGAAATCCTTCTAACGTTAATACTATGAACGAATGACTGGACATTATGTTTTAGCATGGATAATCAACCTAGAGGGGGGGAGAAAGAATATTTTAAGAAATTATTATTAAATGAAATTATTATTAAATTTAAGAATTATTATTAACTTTAAGAAATTATTATTAAATTTGAGAACTTTTACAAATAATTCAAAATTAAGAAAGAAATTGTTATTAAATTTAGGAATTATTATTATTTAAAAATTATTAACTTTAGGAATTTTTTACAAATAATTCAAAATAAAAAGAAGCACTTACCAACAGCCAGTTAAGAAAAATCTCAAGAGTTCACTCCTTAACAACTCGAGCAAGTAGTGAGGAGCTCTAACAGACCACCTCCTTTTATATGCGCTGAAATGATCTTATCAGAGGAAATGATACCCTAGAATAGTATTCATAACAAGCCAAAAATAAAAATTGAGGTTACTTTACCACGCCCAGTTCTTGTTATCAGTTTCTAGAAATCAAATTCGCAACAGGATATCTTTTCATAGAACCACTTTTAAAGGAGAATGTCTTACCTTGTGCTTAATTTCGAAGATTTTTAAAATTCCATGATTCAATTCGTAGTGAAAGAATTAGCATATAGTAATTAGCTAAAAAGTAAAGAAAGATGGATTCTTAATCAAGGAGAATGTCTGACCTTGTGCTTAATTTCGAAGGTTTTTAAAATTCCATGATTCAATTCGTAGTGAAAGAATTAGCATATAGTAATTAACTAAAAAGTAAAGAAAGATGGATTCTTCATCAAGGAGAATGTCTTATTTTGTGCTTGATTTCGAAGGTTTTTAATTTTCCAAGATGCAATTCGTAGTGAAAGAATTAGCATATAGTAGTTTAAATGGAACGTGTCGAGGAATATTTGTTTTTAAACCTCCTTTTCCATGGTATTAAATGAATGACCAAGAAAAGAAAACGGCCGTTTGGGCAAGTAATTACTATCACGGTTTATCTTGGTACGAAGGGGAAATACCTCATTACCATTTACAATTTATTTTAAACATGTTGAGTAGGACATTTAAACAATTTCCAATTTATTGTCGAGGGGAAGGAAAACGCTTATTCTTGGAAAAATGGCTTGGGAGACCCGTTTATAATATTTCAGGATCGAAAGAAGAAATTAAAAAATATGATGAAATTGAATCGGAATCTTGCCCTAATCATACAAAAGGATTTCATCATTGTGCTTTGCAGAAGGTGGTTAGATATACCCATTATTTAAAAAGCAAAGGACCTTGAATACATAAATCTTTAAAAAAAAAAAAAAAAAAAAAAAAAAAACCCTTCCTTTCCCCCTTTATAATTTGATGTCTAAACTTTTTTAATTTTGGATTTTTTTTTTTTTTTGCTAACATATTGCTTGTAGCCATGTTTTTATCCAATGTATAGGTAGACTCATTTTTTCTCCTTTTATAAATATTTCCCCCTGCTAGGGCTGTTTGGTTCTACATTTACTCAGGAGTTTAGTCCTGCCATGGAGGACATCTGTACTAGAAAATCGATAATTTTACCCTTCAGGTTCGAGAATATACCCGTGACAATCTTCATTATAGAAAGATGTTTATGGTTTAAAGCTTTAGACATTTCAAACTGCCTCAAAAGACTATTTATGAGTAACAGAGGAGAATCAGTCTTAAACGAATTTATCTCGAATGAAACGCTTCCATTCAGAGATACAGGAAATACCCCTGAACCCATCTTGTACCAAACGAGGATATTAAGAAATACGAGGTTCCTGATGTATCCAAAATTGAAGAGCCTCCTAGAGAAGTTGGGCCAAGACGCAATTTTGTTCTCAAACTGGCTAAACGACGTGTTAAGCAGACCGCTTCAAATAAATGAAGATAGAGTGACTGGAGAACCCTATTTTATTATTATGGAAACTGAATCAGATTGTAAATTCCAAAATTTTCTGGAACTGTTGGATACTGCCTACCTATATGAACAAATAAGCGTTCCTTGAATAGTATTATATGTGTATTTAGTTTTTTCCCGAAATATATCATTATGAGATCAAAACATAGATGTAAGCAATCTCTTTCAGCTCTGACCATCCTAAGGAACAAAATAAGTCAATTCTCATCTCCTTCCTAATTCATTTGGAGGTCTACTACGTCCCCCAAAATGGTGAAAACGCAAAAAGGATTCCTATTCTCCTGTGGATTGGTGAAAGGATAAAAAAATTTTCTCCTCATTTCCCTATTCAAAGTTCTGGAGAGTTTGATAAGGAGATGAAAAAATGGGTTCCTTTTTCACCCAACATTGGAATTAAGAAATATTTATCAGTATCTTATCTCTTTAAATAAATGAATGTATTTTTTGTAAAGGTTTTGGCATGAAAAGCAAAAGACCCAATGGTAGTTATCTTGAGAAAAAAATGAATCCCCGAGACGAATCAAAATAATCTCGGTTAGGTAAGGAGGTTCCCTTTAGAAGAGTAGAAAAGAAAGCTTTTTTGAGGGAAAATATCTGAACGGTAAACAAGTAAACAAATTGGTAAACAATGTAAAAAAAATGGTCAACAATGTAAAAAATGGTAAAGTAAAAAATCGGCTGGAGAAATTTTTTCTCAAAAAAAAAAAAAAAAAAAAAAAAAACTCTTCCTTTTTCCTTTTTATAATTTGATGTCTAAACTTTTTACTTACTTTGGAATGGAAATCTATTTTTAGAACCCCATTTTTTTTTTAAAGATTAATTTAAAGTAATGACATTTGCAAAGAAAAAAAAATAATGTATGGTATACAAATTATCGCTTTATAAAGGATTTTTTTATTGGTATTCAGTCTGCTCAAGTTATTGTTATGAATTCCTTCATTGTTCTTAACATAGAAGGTTTTGATTTGGTCCAACATAATGATGAAAATTACCATGATATGTTAGGAATGTATATAATTAAGGAACTTGCATATATCTCGAGTGATAATGCCAGAGGAGTTGTATACGTTAAATCGCCAAAAGCATGGAGTGATTTAACACCTTCCATAAGACGACGTTTTGTTTCTACCTACCTCCACCTAGCCGATTCTACACACGGATTTTCGTGGAATGAGGGCAATCTCCCTTACAAAGCGTTACAATCCTTTCTCGTTTCTTTAACGGCAGGTTATAGTAAAATTTATTGTCCAGAATTTTGGAAAGCTAATCTTTTACAAAAAATAATTGATCGGGATGTTGAGAATACATTATCATTAATGTCCATTAATGTATGTCAGAGTAATTTAGCTTCAGATTCATATTCTTGCCTGAAACATTTAGGATTGAACAATTATTGTGCTTTACAAGGTGCCGTCGTCTGTTTTCGTTATCTTAAGGAATATCTATTGGACCGGCCTAATCAACTAAATGATTGACAATTAGGAGTAAAACAATGGATTAATGACATGAGATTACAATAAGAATTCTTTTATTTCCTCTCAGTACTTTGGAAAAAAAATAAAAAAATTTAATTAATAAAAAAGAAGGGAATATTATTATACTCTCCTCTAATTTTCTGTTGTCACGGTGCCAATATTTTTTAAAGTTTTTAGACTCAGAAATTTTTCCTCAAGATGAAAATTTCTTTTCAACTTTTCCGATTCCCCCCCCCTAAAAAAATAAAACAATACAACATGTTTAATTGTTAAACGGTCAAGTTTAAGCCATTTTTCTTCATGTTTGATAAGTATCTTTTAACACAGGAAATGGGAGAAGGAGCTTGAAAACGGGAAACTAAAAATACAGTTCGATTTCTGAGAAAGAGCTTCAAAACAGGAAATTGGAAATGCGGTATAAAACGGGAGGATAGAAAGCGTTACGAGTCATTGCCTGCTGAGCTTCTTTGACTAGCTACATATTGAAAGCCATTATGGACAAGTTATGCGATGTGTTTCCTTCCAAATGTATCGAGTCCGTTGACAAGTTTAAACGACTGTCCAGCTTTAATGATGATTATTTTAAAGATTACTGCTGCGCATTTATACCTCATATACCCATGGATAAGAGAAAATTGTACTACAAGCCAATTAATACCACTCAATTAATTTTGCAAAATATTGAACGGACTATGCTCGATTCAAGATTAGCTCGTGAGTGTGATCCTTATAAATGGAACAAAATCGATCAGAAACTTCGTCTACCTGTGTAATCCTCGAGTGCAGAAAAGAAATATACGGACACCAGGACGAGCTTCAGGTGGAACAATATGTTTCTAACCAAAAGTTACTTTACTTTCGGACTTAGAAGAACGGGAAAGGGAGAAGTACATATTTATCAAACGTCTGCAGCACCTGTGGTATATTATGAACTTTGCCCTTCTCCCAACAATTCCTCTATGTTAGAGAGAATGTTTAGACCTGTAGACGAACTTAAATTTAAAAGGTACATTTTTCAACCGAATAGGCTGTACCTTATCCCATCAGATAGGGCATATACGATTTTAACTACGCAGAAAACATTGTTCGCGGTGGACAGGTGTGCTGCTGCTTTAGCAGTACAGATAAAAAAGAAGCTGAACATAAAATACAAAAACCCACGAAGTTATACGAAATTTGAACTCTCAAAGGATCAACCTATCGACCCCTATGAGAAACCACCTGCGACTCCCTATTTAGACGAAGTGGCAAAGTGGACGTCAACCTCGATCCCCAAAAAGAGGAAAAGTGAGAAAGCGGAATCAAAAGCGAAAATTGCAAAATTATTTGATAAGGCAGAATCCGAATTTTACCAGTATTTATCAGATGAGGAAACGGGGAGCAACAAGAGGGCGGAAGAAGGAGAAAAGATGGTAGAAGAAGTATTTAAACAGCCACTTCCACCCCCTCCTGCTGTTGTCAAGAAACCAGCCTGTACTGAAACATCAACTACTATTTTGGTACCGGAAAATTTTATAGAACCCATTAACAGTACCATAATACTTAATTTAGACGAACAAACATGGGAAAAAGGTACCCCGTCTAATTATACGGACTCTGAAATCCAAAACCAAGATACCTCATTGCAAGTAGAGGTAAGTATTAATCCTACCACAAGTTTTAGTAATGTTCAGACTGAAAATATTACACCAAGTGACTGTGCATTAGTTTCAACCGAAATGACTAATGACTGGAACTTTATGAGTTCTTTAAATGATTATAGTAATACAAACGTTGAAGCGTTCAACTACTCATCACCACAACTAGTACAGGTACAAGAATCTTCTTTTCAGCAGACTTTATGTTTAAAACAAACCCAATGCACCTCATTACAAGCAGGGGTAAGCGACAATTCCACAACTAGTTATAATGACGTTCAGTCTCAAACTGTTACATCGGGGGACTCTGCATTAATTTCAATGAAACCCGTGGAAAATTGGAACTTTTTGACGGGTTCTCTAAGCGATTATAATATGGATATTAAATCGTACAACTCGTCATCTCAATTAGAGTATACCGTTGTACAAGGAGCTTCTTTTTCGCAACCTTCATTAATTACAGAAACCCAGAAGGCCTTATTACATGGAGAGGTACACGACAATACAACAAGTGATGTTCAAACAAATTCATTGTCTGATGACTGGGACTTTTTGATGATGGACGTTAATTCTTATAACTCGTCATCACAGTTATCACAGACCGTTGTACAAGTACCTTCTTTTACGGAAACAAATCCTGAAGAAGAAAAATGTGGGAAGAATTTATGTCATTTTCCTCATCTTTAGTTTAGCATTGTGTTATATATTTAATATAATTCATTGATTTTAGACTTTCGTCATTGAGAATCATATTTAATGAAAAAAAAATGTATGTATATCTTCTTATTTATTGGAACTCAATAAAACTGTTTTTTACGGAAATTTTGTGTTGTTATTTTGTCTTTTTGTTTAACTTTTAAAAAGTTTTCAAATATTGAAACATTAACGAATGAGAAGCAAATTACACTCACTTGGTAAGTTAAACAGCTTTTAGTGATTTTTGCGTTTTCAAGATGGGTACCGGTGTTCAAATACTTTTTTGACAGACTGTACAACTGCGGCGGGAAAACTTTAGAGTAACCAAGTATTCAAAGTTATGTTCGAAACATTTTACATCAGACTGTTTCGATAAAACAAAGTTTGGAGGCACCTGGTTAAAGGCCACAGCAATTCCAATGTTATTTAATTTCCCTTCTCACTTACAAAAAAAAAAAGTTTACAAGCGAAAGTCGTCAAAAAAGGCCACTTCAGCCCAATCAAGAAGAGTCTATGCACTATTCAGAAAGTAAGTGATGCTCTATTTTCAATTTCAGTATCATATACTTAACATATTTATTTATGTATGTGAGAGAGAGTCAAGGAAGAAATTGTACTTTGATTAAATGTTTACTTAATTACTTTGATTAAGTCTAACATAACATGCTGTGATGTAGTAATTTTTTCTTTGAATTCTATTAATTGTATTGGTTTCAATATGTTAAATAGCATTTTTACAGAGAAAGATAGTTTTGTAAGTAGGTGAATTTTGTTGCATTCTAGACTTATATCCAGTTTAGAATTTCCAAAATGCTTGTAATTTACTTTTAGCCTACTTTTTTTATTTATGTTTATGTTTCAGTTTCATTTGTAAATTAAATTTAATGAACTTAGCTTGAAAATTTTATGCAATTGCTAATTAAAGCAACTAAAAACACTTGAACTATTACACGATAAAGTAATCTGAGATTATGGGAACTTTTAAAACTAATTTAGTTTATATCTACAACATCTTGCCTGAACTCTAATATTTTGCAAGGTATTTCAGTGCTAAGGATGAGGGGGGCTGAAAGTCTCTGTGCCCTGGACCCCCAAGAAGCCACTGAACATGGTAGATTGCTGAAGTGTGAAAGTCCAGGGTTCTGTCCTACCGCATAGTTATCGACCACACAGTTGGAGTTTTTCAGAGTGTTCTATAGACGTCATGTAAATAGGTATTAGAGTGTAGCAAGGAGTACAGTCCTTGTCCTGATAAAAATAAAAATCATTTTTAAGAAGTGGTGAAAGGGGTTTACATTGTGCTTTTAGTCAATTCATTGCAGTCATAGCAGAAGTTATCAGGATGATTTCACCTCTAGCATGACATAAAATTAAACAGTAGATGAATGATTGGTATTAACTTACACTCACATACTACAATGTATTTTTAAAAAGTCGGAGGGAAAGAATTTGATAGTTTAACAAAATTTAAACAATTTTGAGACACAGAATCACTGCACAGAATACTGAAAGTTTGACTCTCTGAACACAAAACAGGTACTGAGGGAAGATAATGATACACAACTACAGCGATAAGAGTAATAAAATTACAAAAGTGTCAAAGCAGAAGATTTACTGAGACAAACATGAAGCATGGGGAATATTTAGCCCTCCTTCCCTGATTGGCTTCTAGCCAAAATTATTGAGCTATATATATTTATTAGTATAGGTGTTTGGTTTTGTGGATGTTTGAATATGTATAAAATAAGTGAAAAGCTTGTAAAGAAAAACCCATTATTTGTTTTTTACTAATTTAAGGTGGCAAATTACCCTCAATATCTCCTTGCTTGCTATAAATATTCATGTTTTATAACTTTTAATTCTGTATCCTCTCAGAAAGATATTACACAAAAAAAAATAATCCTTTTCCTCTACACCAAATCAAATTATTAGCCATAAAATTACTGAAATGCGGTTATTAAGCTCCATATGAGTAAGATTTATAAATAATAATAATTATAACAGTCAAAAGTCGTTAATCCGAACTCGTCGGGACTTCGGCGATTCCGGATTATCGATTTTTCCCGATTATAGATCATCAGTTTAAATCTGGTAAGATGGCATGCAGAAATTACAAAATTAAAAATACGAAACCGTAATTTATGAAATAAAGAACAATTATGATCTAAAGAGAATCAAAATTTACAAAAAGAAAAAGCTTAATATTTATTTGCTTACATTATTATACATTTCTTTCAATGTAAGTTGTTTAAGTTGCTTCGTTTCATGTCATAATACTTTCTCTTTAATTCTATTAAACAGACATAATTTCTTGTTTAGTTACAAAGTTCCGCTGTTCAAGTCCTATAATTGCTGTGTCGAGAATGCCGACTAATTTGTCAATCGAAATGTTTTCGTTTTCAATAACCTTTCTGTCACTTTCTTCACTATCGGAAGTGAATTATAATGACGAGGAACTTGATTTAAATCATATCACAGACGGAGTACATCGAGATGAAATACTACATTTCGTTAGGAATTATAAGCCAAATAAAATAAAAACATCTGCCCTGTAGATAAGGATAGTGCTGACAGATCAACTTCCAATTCATTGCGCGCCGTGGTATTTCTCCCCCCCCTGCCGCAGAGCAGCATGAAATTGATAAACAGATTTCGGATTTCAAAACATACTTTCGCTTTGTAGATCCTTTACGTATTAGTAAATATATATCGAAAATTCTGTTTGACATAATCGAAAGTTCAAGCTTACTTTTATAAAATTGCTCTAACAGTCTGCAAAAAATAATAAGCCGGATCCAATTCAAAGATTAAGGAACAACGCAATCTGCAACATTAACTGAATTAGATAATTTTAGCTTAGCTTATACCGTCGGTTATACATTAAACGCGCATGCGTAAACGTATTATGCGCTTGCGCACACGCATATTCGCAGCCGTAAAGGTCTTACGCGCACGCATTAACGCCTGATGCATGCGCAGAAAGTTTGTAGCTTTGATTTCCGGATTATAGATCATTCCTGATTATGGGTGTCCGAATTAACGACTTTTGAGTGTATTAATATAACACTTATATTTAATATTTCGTCTTGAAATCTGTTTTAGGTTCAGCAAGTACATCTGTAACTCCTGAAAGAAGGAAACGGCTGCATTACTTGGGAGATTTTAATGATGAGGATGGTACATCTCCAAGTAAAGCAAAAAAAGTTCTTGAACTCAGCAGCAAAATATCAGCATGAAAAGAAAAATTAAATTATTAGATAAACAGAACAAAAGACTGAAGAAGCGTGTGGCCTCATTAGACGAGCTGCTGACTGAGTTAAAAACTCAGAATTTAATATCTGATTCAGCGTTAACAATTTTAGGGGTAAGCTTAACAACTTTTTACAATATCCAGTTTTGTATCTCTCTTACAATTATTTTATCTATCATTTCCCAGAGAAATTGTGCTTTTAACAGTAGTTTTGGTTTTTAACTATAACTTAATTTAGGGGTAATCCATAAATGATGTTGCACTTTTCATAACATTTTTTATCCTCCTTCCCTTGCCAAATGTCAGGCTATTACATAAACATATACTTTCACTTCTGATTTAAAGCTGGGAAATGCTGATCTAAATCATTTAGTAAGAATCAGTAGAATTTTTATTAATGTCAGGAAAATTGTTTTAGCCCCAAAGAAAGAAATACCCTCAATTTTTGTAATTTCAAAATTTAATCGGCTGATTTTAAATGCTTTTTTTAACCAAACTGTGTGTGATATCACACTTTTTATTACTCTTCTCCCCCTTGTGACAATATGCACAAACCCCCTTCCCCCTCAGAGCATGACATCATTTTTGGATGGCCCCTTATCATGCACCCTAAGATATAATGAATACTTGCTGAGAATTTTCAAAATGTAATAATCAGAAAAATATGTCTAATCAAATAATTCTTTGATTAACCCTTAGTCTGTCGAGTAATTTTCTGCGAATCCCTTTAAAACTGTCACTAGTTTGGGACCGAACTTCCCGTAAAATGTCGCGAAAATAACCCTAAACCTCTGAAAATTGTCAAGCAGTTCTGTTATTTCCCATTCCTCCCAGAATTTTACTTCAATGACTCCGCTAAGTGAGATTGATTACTAGATATTGTTCCGTAGATGTGAGCTGTCAAGAGAATTGCAAAAGACTAGACTCTCCGTGATGACCGTCTTAATGCCGCAGGGTACAGCTGCGAAACTTAAATTTCCTTCCCTTAAACAATCTTATCTCTTCTCTTCTCTACATATAATAAAAGAAAGAGTCTGTCTGTGTCTGTGTGTGTGCCTTTCGTTCGCGCTGCGCGTAAGCTAATAGACTCACGGCTACGAAATTTGGTACATAGGTGCATCTAGACAAGAACCAGTGCACCTCGAAGCGAATTTTTCGAAACTCGAATTAATTCTTTTGTAATTTTATGTTTCGTGACAAAATCGCGTCATTTTGAGACAATATGGGCTATAGGAAAGCGAGATTTTACTCTACACACTCCATTTTCACATCGTCATGAAACGTAGGCACTTAGCTATTTTACGAACTTAAAATAAATTTCATGTTTCAATAAATCGATTAAATAGGAATTTATTTAACAAAGGGAGCTTAACACCTTTTCAACGGGATTTTTCTAGAAAAGTTTATTTTTAAAAATGTACAGTTTATTTTTCTTTGATTTTTGGACACGTTAAACTTTCATCCTCGCGACTGCTTTTACAAAAAGAATTTTGGAAAAATGATAATATTTTGTATTTTTAAAGAATTTTTTAAATGAAGCTTCTGAGTACACTTCTCACATCTTTAAAAATGTGATTTTGGCAACAATTTTTTTGTCTTGTTGTTGATAGATTTTTGATGAAATCGCATCATTTTGAATAGTTTCATTCTTTTAGAAATATGGGTTGGGCAACAGTTGTTCATCGTATTTCTTATGTCACTGTTTTTAAGAGATTGGCATGTTTCATTGTCATTTATATATATATGTATAATACAATTTTATTGATTTTTTTTGATAAAGTTGTTCTGCAGAGTAAAATTCTGCGCGGAATTTTATGTTTTTTGAGTTGCTTTTATGTTATTTTTTGCTTATTTCACTGTTTGTAAGATATTGAAAAGTTTTGCATGATTTTGTTTCTTCAACGAAATTGGTTGGTTAATTTTTTATTAGGATAATTAATATTTGTATTAAGGAATATAGCTTATTTTATTGTAATTTTTTCCTCTTGAAAATATAAGATAAAATATCATTAATTATACTTTGCTTTTCAGAATTTTTTGTTTTTTGTATTCTTTTATGTTATTTATTGCTCATTTCATTATTTTTAAGATACTGAAAAGTTTTGAGTGATTTTTTTAGGAAACAAAGTTCTTAACCTCTTTTTATACCATTTGAGTTCTTAAGATTTTGCAAAGGGAAGTTGGTTAATTTATTTATTAGGATAATTAATATTTGTATTAAGGGATATTGTATTAATATTTATATTAAGGGATATATGATTTCATTGTAATTTTGTTATACGTAATAACTTTTTTTTTTTGAATTTGTTCTGCAGAGTAAAGTTCTACGCAGTTTTTAAATTTAACGTTTGGTGTTCCCTTCAGCCATTTTCCCGGTACATTTAAAAGCCAGACGAAGGCTAGTTTTCAAATAAATTGGTTTTAAAATTTACTCAGTTAAATATTTAATTATTACGCATTTTTAACCTAAGTAACCTAAATCTGTATGTCACTGATTATCACAGGAATTTCAGTGCAAACTGATTAAACTGCTATCACTAAAATTCTATTCTGACAAATATCTGTTGCAACTTTCATTCCTTCTGAGATATTACTGAAACATTTCGTATTATTTCCGATTTTCTGTATTTTGGTCATTAATTAAAAATCTTTAAAACTTTCAGCATTTTCCTATATTCTTCAACTGCATACAAATAATAATTATTTTAAATCATTTCTTTTTGCCTTAATTATTACGTAGTTTTCAGAGTAATAAACTCAATATTTGGGTGTTTGGTGAAGTATTTGGGTATAAGGGTGATAATATTAATATTAACTCTTTCGCATCGAGAGAGGGCAAAATCTCAATTCCCCAAACATCGAAAACGCCCGTATCTAAGAATTTCTCCTGGAATGCTGTTCCTTCCCCCATGACAAGTTGAATACTACAGCGCTAACAATAGCCTTACTTAAGTAAAGCGAGAACTTCTTTCTTCGACGCTTTGACACTGTGTGAAGATCCCCGTTGGGACGGGATTGCAACTTCGGGCATCAAAAGCTAAACACTGACAGTAAACAAAGGAAAGGAAGGAACAAAGGAAAAAAGGAAGCTACTTTTAGTAGCTTCAAAGGAATGATTGACATGTGTTTTAACAACACCTGAAAGCAATGAGTAATGCAGTAACGTGATGGGGGGAAAGCACTGGGTAGGAAATTTTTCAGGCGTTTCGGGCGTCCAGCCGATGTCTGAATCATCGGGCGTTTAGGGCGACTTCGATGCGAAAGAGTTAAATTTGCATTTTACTTTTTTATATACATTCAAGATATTCAGAAAGGGAATTATAACTTGAAACTGTTTTCAGTGTATCATAAATTTATTGATTCAATTAAAAATTATTGTTTTCCTGTCCAAGAAACACTAGTAAACTTTATCTGAAATAGGAAAGATGAGACATATTAATAACAAACAAAGAAATTAATTTGGAAGTCAAAGAAAAAAATCAGCGTTATATTTTCAAATTTTCACAGGACTAGTTTCGATGGTTTTACCTAACCATCATCCTCAGCTGCAAAAGCGCAAATGAACGAGATAAGATATAATGAAAATTAGATTGTGAAAATTTGAAAATATAACGTTGATTTTTGTTGTTTGACTTCCAATTTAATGTTTGTTCGGCTTGTTATTGTATCTTAATTAAACAAAGCAATGTTGTTACTCATTAGCTTACAATATAATTTATTCAATATGGTATTTTTGTAAAGAAAGAGTGTTGCTGTACATTTGGTAAAGTATAAATAAGCATTGCATTTAATAATTATAAAAGTTATTAATTATTTAATAATTAATCATAAGAATATGAATATTTAAATATTTTTTCGGAGATACCGTATATACCCGCGTATAAGTCGATACCACGTATAAGTCGACCCCCCCCTTGGACATAAAAAATTCGTAGAAAATAAGAAACTCGCGTATAAGTCGACCCCCCCACTTCCGAAATCGATCGAGAAAACTTCGAAAAAAAATTTTTAAGTACTACATTTATTCAGAATCATCTGAGAAAAAAAAAGTAAATATACGATAAAAAATACCTTGGTAAATAAACAAAATCAAAATCCTTCAAAGTCCCGTTCATGGTCAGATTCGCCAAACATTAATCGGAACTTACTTTAGTTAAAATATGAAACTCTGTGATTAGTTCGTCACATAATTTAAGTCATGAAATTACTTCAAGTAAGTGACTTATTTGATAAGTCGTTCAATTTTGAGTGCGGGAAGAAAACAACTGCATTATATAATGAAATTTTTTAACTTCCGATTCTTTTAATTTTTTATGGCCCTGCGTATAAGTCGACCCCCTCCCCCCACTTTGAAGTCTTTTTTTTTTTGTCCAAAATATCTCGACTTATACGCGGGTATATACGGTATATTTTCCGGTTTTTTTTTTTTTTTTTCTAATGATTCCAGCATACATTTTTGAAGCATTATGCTCTAAATAAATGTCTTGTTTGAACATAGCATTTATTATTGACAAATCTCCAACCAAAGGAAATACCTTACTAGGGAGGATATTTAAACAAAAATTTTTATTAGAATAAATATTTTCGTTATTTTAATACTACTAATAATATACAAACATTAATTAAAGTTCACTATAGTTGAGTGAATAAGATTGCTGGATGTTGGTAGTTTGTTGTTGGCAACCGAACAGGTTAGCTGCTTGTGGTCTTTATGATTTTCCCGATGCGTAACGTGAATTCAAGCCAATTTTATTTAGAAAATTACCCATGAAGGTATTCTCTTAGAGCAGATAACCCATTACTTCTTAAAAACTGTAAAATATAATCTGTGGCTATTTTTCGTTATGCGATAACACGAACAAAATGATTTCCTATACAAAAACATATGATCAGCGCTGTTATTGCCCGCCGTTTAATTAAATGCATCCATCTTATTCCTTACAATTAATTTTCCTTTTTCAAAGAAAGTTTGATTTCAGTAAAATGTACTATTTACAATGTGTCATTTTATTTTGCTCGTTTTTATGCAAATATTCAAATTTAGATAGATATTGCGTAAATTCAGAAAGCCAACTAGTCTCCAAGCGGTAAGATAGCTGAGCACCGGTAAATTCTAGCGGCTGCATGGGAGGTTTAAGGGTTTTTCACAAGTACAACTGTGAATTAATAGTTTGTTTCCCACAAAAAAAAAAAAAAAAAAAAAAAAAAAAAAAAATCTACCATGAAGACTTTCTTTCCCTTAGACAAATAGGTCCTGTGTGCTTTATCATAATCCAAAATCTTAAGCGTAAAAACCTTTTATCATAGCCGATGATGACGATAAAATATTTTCTGTCTGATGTGTCAAGTTAGCATAATTGTATATTTCTAACGAAAATTGTTTGGCTCATGTTACCCTATAATGAAAAAAAGATTCAAATCGGTTTTTAGCTTAAACAGTATTTTCATTATTAATTATATCACGAATTTTATCAATAGTATTCTTAGTATGAATTGCAGGCATGTATTCAAGAATATAATATACACAAAGCTGTGTCTAATGATTACGGCTAATTTTTATATAAAATTTTATAGTATAAAAATTTAGGTTCATAGGTGAGCCATATTTGAAAGAGTACTTGTGTATTATAAGAAAAGAGAGAGAGAAATTTAAGAATCAAAAAATTTACCACGAAGTAATATAAAAATGCAATAAAACACAAAAGAGTACAATACTATTTCATGTTTTGTGGATATACTTGAAGACACAAACATGCTTTCAGCTGTATTCGTTCATCAGAGAAAAACTTTTCATATGAAGCTATTTTTTTCAAATCTTTCAGTATACAAGTAATACAAAAGCAGTATAGGAATTTCTTTTCTTAATACCCAACCGAAGAGCTGAGGGGACGTACAATGATTAACATACAATGGGTGCCTTGAATTATTTTGCTTTGCATGCAGTTTCCTTATATATGTAAAACAAAATAAACTTTCACCCATTCCAAGATTTCAAGAAATCACAGAGAGAGAGAGAGAGAGAAATATCTATAACAAATTTTATTGCTGTCTGACTTCGGGAACATCTTCCAACTCAAGCTTTCAAGCTTCAAGCTATTCAAATACGAACGCTTCTCAGAAAAGCCATTTGGACCGCATCTGCTTTGTTAAAGAAAACCTTTTGGGGGTAAAATCATCCACTTCATCGGGTTTTTCAAACAAAGCAGTCAGTGGTCCTGTTACTACCTGCTGACCTAGAGAAATTTCTCAGAAACTTTTGTTCGAAAAAAGCGAACTTCATATTTTTAAGAATTTCCATTCTGACAACAATATTTTGTTATTTTTCATATATAGATGAAAAGAAACTAATTTGTTTTTAATAAAGAAGAAAAAATTAATAAGCTTACTTAAATTTTTTACACAGCACCGAGTAAGGAGACGAAATTTAATTTTCTTTATAAATATTTTTCTCAGACAATACTTTAGTGTTTTTCAAATTACGAGAATAGCGCGTTAGTGCATGCATTTTCAAATCAGATTTATTTAATTAATATATATGGATATGCCGAACAAGCACACTTTCGCACACATACACTGTATATTAGTACATACATAAAAATGAAATAAAATTTGAAAACAAGCAATTTAAAAACTACTGTATTGAAAAATTATTGAAAATTTGTTTTTACCTCATTTTTTTTCGTTATATATATTTACTTCAGTTTTTTTTTATATGCATTTACTTAATTTATTTTCTTATATGCATTTACTTAATTTTATTTTGTTATATGCATCTGTTAGTGTTTTTGAAAAAGTTTTAGATTTTTTGAGTATGGCAAAGGAAACGAGATCTATCAGCCGAAGGCAATGAATGTCTCCATGGACGACTTTCTAAGTAAAACGTACTCATGTTCATGTTACACATAGGGGAAATCACAAAATTCAACCAGTTCGTTTGTTTGGGTTCGAATACGAGTCGAAATAGCAATAATCAGATATCTTAGCCAGGAGGCCATTGATTGGGTTTGACAGATTTGAAAACCTAATAAATAGTATTTAATAAATATAATATTATTAAACGAATCGGATTTATATAAACCAAATAAAATTCTTATATCGAACACAACTAAAACTCGGTATAACTTATACTGATAAACTGATGTGTAATAACACTGATAAATTAAAATACTAAACGGAATATACATTAATTCTACATAGATAATTTTTTGTAATTTATTTCGCTGGGAATGTCTGGCCGCAAAATCCTGATTATATATACCCTTATTTTAAGGTTATCACATATCTGATGGTTTGAATTTTACCTCAAAACACAAAGAATCCACAAAATTCAGTAAAATTAATAACTTTATTTCCATGTTGAAAATTCTCTGAATCTTTTCAAATATAAAAGCACACGCGCCAAGCAGTTTGCTTTAAATAAATATATGCAGCAACGAGAAGATGCGCTTTTGACAGCAACTTGTTTCGAAAATCGAAAATTTTTCTAAATGTAAGAGATTTGTCGCTTAAATTAATTTTTCATTAAACAAAAAAACAAAATAGAATCGCATATTATTAAAAGAATTTTATTGATAATTCAGATTCTGAAAACAAGAACATTGTTGTTATAAAAAACAAAGAAAAAATAAACAACATATTTCATTCAACGGGGGGCCAACTTTGGCGCATGAACTTTTCAACATAAAAATACGAGGGCCATCCAGGAAGTAGATTACGTTTCCGTCTGTGTCCGCTAGGGGCGGGGCTAGCGCGGCCATCTTGGGGTCAGAGCGTTGCGCAGCTCAGTCTGCATCTAGCCGTGCTAGTGAGAGGTTCGTGCTGTGCTCCGTTCAGATACTGTGACGGTTTGAAATGTCTGCGTTAATTGAAAATCCCGCGAGGTGCGCTCAGTAATAAGGTTTCTGACTGCAAAAAACTGTAAACCGATAGAAATCTATCGGCAGCTTCGTGAAGTGTATGGGGACAACATTATCACTGAAGGTGGAGTGCGTCAGTGGGTCATAAGATTTCAAAATGGCCGAACCAATGTTCACGACGAAGATCGAAGTGGGAGACCCAGCATAGTGACCGCCGAACTTCTCGAAAAAGTCGATGCTAAAGTCCGTGAAAATCGAAATTTCACAATAATGGAACTTTCTTTGAGTTTTCCACAAATTTCGCGAAGTTTGTTGCACGAAATCATCAGCGAAAAGCTTGGTTACCACAAGTTTTGTGCAAGATGGATTCCAAAAATCTTGACAGAGGACCACAAAAATCAGCGAATGGCTGCAGCGTTGAACTTTTTGGACGCTTACCATAAGGATGGTGACTCTTTACTCGATCGCATCGTTACTGGTGACGAAACATGGGTGAAACATGTGAACTGTGAAACGAAATTGCAATCAATGCAGTGGGGGCACACAAGTTCTCCCCAAAAACCCAAGAAATGCATGCAAACAATGTCGGCAAGGAAGATGATGGCGACTGTTTTTTGGGACAGAAAAGGTGTAATTTTGGTGGACTTCCTGGAAAGAGGCACTACAATAAACTCTCAAAGGTATTGCCAAACTCTCCAAAAACTCAGAAGAGCAATTCAAAACAAGCGCAGAGGAATGTTGAGCTCTAAGATCTTGTTGATTCACGACAACGCCCGGCCCCACACGGCAAATGTCACTCGTAAAGTTCTTGAATCTTTTAAGTGGGAGTTGTTTCCTCATCCGCCGTACAGTCCCGACCTGGCACCGAGCGACTTCCACCTATTCCCAGCAATGAAGAAGTGGCTGGCTATGCAGGGTTTTGATGACGACGCACAGCTGCAAGAAGAGGTAACGAAGTGGTTGAAGGCGCAGGCGGCCGAATTTTTCGACGAAGGAATTTCCAAGCTCGTACATCGCTACGATAAATGCCTTAATTTGTATGGTGACTATGTAGAAAAGTAGTATTTGAGTGTGGCTTTCATCTGTATATAATAAAATTTGTTTCCTATACTTTGTTTATTTTTTTATTCCAAAACGTAATCTACTTTCTGGATAGCCCTCGTATTTGAAGCATGTTATGGATAAAGGTTTATTTGATTATGGCAAAGTACTCGATGGTTATTTGACTAAGGTGAAGGATGCCTTCGTTCGAGGACTGCCTAACGGAAATTAGCTTGCATACATGTTACACATATGGAAAACTAAGAATATCATCCTGGCAACCAGCTCGTTTCCCGGGATTCGAACCCCGGACAGCTCCACCAGTTGTTCCGTTAGACTCCGCTCAGTCCCTGGTGGGCTGTCCGATAACAGAAAATTTCAAAATTTCATATTAGAGGAAAAGTAGTAGCATAGTATAATTCGAAGTTATTGCCATTTCAGTAATGTGAAGAGATTTCAAGAATGTTTAATTATTTTATTTAGCTTATGACAAACTAAATAAAATAATTAAACATTCTTGGAATCGCTTCTCTTAACATACTGGTAGTTTGACCTGCATGCAAACCCCCGTGAACAAGCTGATTGCATGGGCGTTTTTATGGTTTTAACTTTTTGCAGTGCGAGATTGTTTCCCTTAGAAAATCTGTCACGAAAGCATACCTCCCCTTAGACAGATCGCCTTCACGTGCTTAATAATCTAACAAGCCAAACCAAACACAACCCGAGCGAGGACTCGTAGTCAAGGCACGTCATCATGAAAAGCTAAATAAATTGTCTCATATTCACATTAAACATGTGCAACAAACATTCGCTAAAACTGGTATGCAGGCAATCCATTCATCAGGATTTGAACCCGCTTCAAACTATTAGTATTCAACGATTTTACCGCTACTTCGTTGGCGGCCTTCTGTAGTATCTATAAGAAAAGTAATCGCAAAGACACAATCATTGCGTACTGACGGATGAAATAAGTTCGGAATTTAAAGAATAACTTTCATTCGTGCTATTGCTGTTAGCATTGACATTTGGACAGATGTTAATTTATTTTAAATTCTTTTAATGTAATTAATTTATATCTTTAAATAATTGATCTTCTGACTGTAATTTTTTGTGCGCAGTATATCTAACCCTTCCGTACACTAACTGTTTTAATTAATTTACACCCCATTAATTTTAAGAGATTTTATATCGATAGATTTCTTTCCAAAAATGTTTCAAGGATTACATATTTTTTTCTTTAGATTTCAAAACATTTTGTATTTAAAATCTTAATAATAAAATTTTTAAAACAAATATTTCTAGAAATTCTTTCGGCGTATTCATTTATTCCATTTAGTTGAAGTTTCGAGTAGAATATCTTCCTTTCAACATTCATATAATTTTTATATGTCAGTTCGCCATTTCTACGGAGCATAGAGCCACACATACGAGTACAAAACTCAGGCATGCTGAAAGCACAGTTTTAACATTTAAGAATGTAAAAAGAAGAATATAACATTATAATAACGCGCATTTGAAATACGAAGGCAAACAAGAAAGCTGGTTGCAACATTTTATATTGTTTCCTGACGAATCAGAAATTGTAATCATTTTTCAATACAAAAATAAAATATTTGATTCTATAACATATAGGCATAAAAGCGTCCTCCGTTACAATTCTTATTTTTTCTTGTTTCTACTAAAATTCGGCAATGTACTATAACAACGTCGGATCCTGTTTGACTTTCATTTGTATAAAGTACCACAAGGCAAACAGTTGTAAAACGATTTATCTTCTTTCGCAAACTTTTAGTCGGCACACAGATAATACATACCTGCTGTCTGACAAAGATACTTCACTCTAAGGACTTTTTCCTAAAGTGCTCTTTTGAAAGAGACTTCACACCCTATTAAGAGCTTTGTGTTCGCAATCTTCGCGAAATTCGGGCTTCGTGTATACACGTCTTAAGCATTTTCGTGCGATTTGAAATTCGTGTAAAGACGTCTTAAGCATTTTTAAAGAAATTCCAAAAACGTTTAAACACGTCTTAAGCAGTTAAAGGGTTAAGAAGGTGGTATAATAAAGTTAGTGGTTCTCCTGGATTTACGAAGGAATCCCTACAATCATTGAAACTTAAAGCAGAAGCTTTAAAGATAAACAAAACCATTTATGGAGCTCTTATTGTCGATGAAATGGCAATACGACAACATATTGAATGGGATAGAACTCGTTTTACTGGATATGTTGACTTAGGTACTGACATAGATGATGATGAGCTCCCTCATGCAAAAGAGGCTTTAGTTTTCATGGTGAATGCCATTAATGGAAGCTGGAAGGTTCCAGTTTCATATTTTTTGATAAATGGCTTAAATGCTCTAGAAAGAGCCAATCTTATTAATGAGGCCCTTCATTCTCTTCAAGAGACTGGCATTAGAATTATAAGTTTGACATTTGTGCTTGCAGTAGCAATATTGCAACTGCAAACGCATTAGGTGCAAATTTACAAAGCAATAATTTGATCAATTATTTTCCACACCCTGCCACCGGAGACAATGAGTATGTCATAATGGATCCTTGCTATATGTTGAAGCTTGTTAGAAATTGCTTGGTATCAAAAGGATTCATTGTTGATGGTGACAGTGGCTTCATTTTGTGGGAGCATACAACCAATTTAGAAAAATTTCAAAAGGAGAAAGGCCTTTATGCTACAACAAAGATACGGGCACGACACATAGAATGGTATCGTGAAAAAATGAAGGTTAAACTTGCAGCCCAGGTTCTCAGTAATAGTGTTGCTGATGCTGCTTTATATTTAGAAAACGATTTAAAACACCCCACATTCATCGGCTGTGTTCAAACCATAAAATTTTTAAAAATATTCAATAGCCTTTTTGACATCTTAAGCAGCAAAAACCTATTAAGTTTTAAGGTTTATATTTATTTTAACTAACATTTATTTTAAGTTTAAGCTATCTTTCCTGTCAAGCCTTTACTTTCCCCTAGAATTGCCAATGCCAGAATATGTAAATCGTAGTAGAACGCGCAGAGTATTCAAATTTTTAGCAGAAGTAATTGAGTTTAAATAGAAGGGAAGCGAGATTTTGAGTGTGCTTCTTGAGTCACGAGCATGAAGGTTGCTTGGTAGAAAGCTTAAGAACCGAGCATTTCGGCCTGTGCGCCTATTTCGAATATTCGTTGACTCTTTCAAATTCTTAATCAGAAAGTTTGCTGTATCTTAGAACGCGGTTAAGATAGTTACAATTATAGAGCCTCGTAGATAGTGACTTCGTTAGTTATGCATCCTGTCATTTATTTTTAGTTGTACTTTTCTATTTTGTTTAACCGCCGGGTCGACGTAGTTTGTGAGCGTCAAGTGAACGCAACTGTAATTTCTAAAGTGAAATAAAAAGGGAGTTAAACCCTTAAGCGTCTGTGTAATTTCCAGTTCATAGCAGTCACTACTACTGTTGCTGACAAGTTGGGGCCTCCCAACATCAACATTGGCGCCCGAACACTTTACGAACTGAAATGGCCGAAAACTGGATGGAAGCTCCTGTACAACTCCAACAACAAGAAATGGCGAATCAATTAGAAGGATTTGGATACCTGGTCCAGACGATGAGAGCGTCAGTCAAGCCAAACGTCAATTTCGACGGAAAAAATTCGGTGGCGAAATTTCTAGAAGGCCTAGAAAATCACTTCCAGCTCTACCCTGTGCCTGAAAGACAAAAAGTTGCCATTGCCACATCTGCACTAAGAGGACAGGCCTCGCTATGGTGGAAGAATATAGGCAAATTTTTATTAGGGGAATTCGGAGGCCAAACATATACATTTGAAAATTTCAAAAAATCGTTATTAAAGGCCTTCCCCATAGAGAAAGGTCGAGCAAGGCCAGAAGCCGAACTATATAGTTTTTATCAAAGGGATATAGAAGAGTTGACGGACTTTATTCTGCGAAAAATTAAGCTGAAGGATATGCTGTATGGGAAGAAACCCGACGCGGAGATTATTGAATTAATCTTACCAAGACTGTTACCTGCTGCTCAAGATTACTTTGAAATTAGAAACCCAAGCACATTGCAGGAGCTCTTCGAATTGGCGGTCAAGTTCCAAAATCGCAGAATAGCGGAAAAAGCTAGAGGGGCATCGTATTCTCAAAGTACCCGAAGGCAATCTTCAAATGAGCAGACCAGAAATGCAAACCGCTTTTATGGGGGAAAGAGCTATCAAGCTAACTCATCGAAGCTCGAAGGTCAAGGCTCAAAAAGGAAATTTGACAACAACCGTCCGCGTACCCAGAAGGCAGAAGTTGAAAGGAAAGCTTTAAACGAGTAGAGGGGCCTGTGAAAGCGAGGGTCCAGACCCCGGAAGTTTTGAAAAAACCCTCAAAAAGATACTTAAATACGGTCATCGTAAAAAAATCACATTTACCAATTATACAAGTCCAGTCATTTTAGGCATGGAGTTTTTAAAGGCCGCGAAGGCCAAACTGAATTTTCAGGAAAATTGGATTATGCTGGAAATGGATCGGAGGGTGGTGGAGCCAGTGAAACAACCGCAAGTGGACCTTAGCCATTTGAATTACCATGAAAGTCAAGCCATCCAGCAAGTGGTGAGTACTTTTTCGAACTTGTTTTCAGAACGGCCTGGTAATTGTCAAATTGTTACGCATGATATACAATTAACTGCCGACAAACCCTGTAGGACTAAACCTTACCGGTATGATAAACAGAAAGAATAAATAATTGAAGAACACATTCAGGAAATGTTGAAGAACCAGATAATAACGCCCATAAATAGTGAGTACGCGAGTCCAGTCGTACTATGTAGGAAAAAGAATGAGTTCCCTCATTCGGATAAAAGGGCTTGGAGGTTTGCTATCGATTACAGAAAGCTTAATAGTGTTACTAAGTTCCCAGTTTACCCTTTGCCGGTTACAGAGGAAATTATTAGAAAGATTAAGTCTACGAGATACATGACTACGTTGGACTTAACGTCTGGCTACTATCAAATAGCTATGAGACCCGAAGACATACATAAAACCGCGTTTATCACAAAATCGGGCACTTATGCGTTTTTACGCATGCCCTTTGGGTTGTGTGGGGCCCCGTCAACATTCAAGAGAGCTATGGCCATTGTTCTAAAGCCTGTCCTAGGAAAATCGACTTTAATCTACCTAGATGATATAATTATAACGAGTAGTACGTTGGAACAACATATTAAAGATTTAGAAGAGGTTTTTAAATTATTAAAAGAGGCCGGTCTTACAATTAACGCATCAAAATGCAAGTTAGCGACTAAAGAACTTACGTATCTGGGTTATAAAATTTCGCAAAAGGTATAGAAACTCAGGATTCAAAAATAAAAGCCATCAAGATTTCCCACCTCCCAACACCGCCAAGAAACTTTCTTCTTTCCTTCGGTTATGTTCTTATTATCGGTCGTTCATAAAAGATTTCGCGAACATTGTTGAACCGTTGTTAGCAATTAAAAGAAAGAAAAGTAAGTTTACGTGGACAGCAGAAGCAAATACGGCATTTGAAAGGTTAAAAGAAGCACTCATCAATGCCCCTGTTGTGAAATTCCAGGAAGGGGACGAAAACCTGGAAATTTCAGCAGATGCGTCGGACTATGCCGTAGGTGCGGTTCTCATGCAGAATGGCCATCCTTTGGCATTTTTTAGTAAAACTTTAAACTCTACGCAAAGAAATTATACAGCTACAGAGAGAGAAACATTAGCCGTATAAATGGCTGTACACAAATTTCGAGTTTATTTCGGCATAGCGCCAGTAACAGTCTTTTCGGATCATGCGGCTGTTGGTAGACTTTACTCGGGGAAAAACCCATCGCCCAGGTTTATACGATGGGCTTTAAAACTTCAAGAGTATAACCTCAGAATTAAATATAAACCGGGTAAGGAAAACAATGTAGCTGACGCACTATCTCGTATAAAATTGGACGATGAAGGAAATGAACTCAAATGCGCTGTGTTGACTTGAAAAATTTTATTTTCTAGAGAAACAATTATTGCTGAATTGAAAGCTGATCCTGAATTTGGAAGTATCTATGCGTATTTGAAAGACCCCGAAAACTTTGAACACACTGATATCGATTCAATAAGAAAAAGAGCAGAAAACTATGAAATAATAGATAATTTATTATTTTATACGAAAACAACAAACGAAAATTTCGAATACAAACCAGTCATCCCAGCCTCGCTTCGATTAAGCATTTTGAAGGAATTACACGACGCGAAAGCAGCGGGTCATTTAGGGGTCAGAAAGACTTTAAAAAGGGTACGCGAGGCGGTATATTTCCCGCAATTATACAAAATAGTAACTGCGTATGTCAGGTCCTGCAATCAATGTCAGTTAATAAATGATATTAATTACAGCCCGGCCGGGTACTTAAATAGCATTCGCTCTACATTTCCGAATGAAATTTTAGGCATAGATCTTCTTGGTCCTTTCCCCCAGAGTGAGATAAATAAAAATCGTTTTCTTTTAGTAATTGTAAATCATTTTTCAAAATGGACAGAAATTGTTCCACTTAAACGCGCGTCAGCCAGAACAGTCGCAGATGCATTCTTACACAGATACATTTTAAAATACGGTGCACCGATAAAAGTCATTAGCGATAACGGTAAACAATTCGTTAGCCAAATATTTGAAAACATTTGCACTGGACTTGGCATACGCCATATCAAAATGGTTCCATATAGACCACAGGCAAACATAGCAGAAAGAGTTAATAAAAATATTGTAAAAATAATTCGAAGTTATGTTAGCATACATCACAAGCGCTGGGATGGCTACATAAATGAGTTAGCTTTTGCTTTAAGAACAGCAAATCATGATACTACGGGAAAAACTCCAGCAGAATTATTTTTAGGACGGGAGTTAATTACGCCACTAGATAAATTATTCTTTGTGCAACAAAGAGAGGAAGAGTTCAAACAAAAAGATACACAGAAACTCATTGATCAGGCGGTTAAAAGTTCGGATACGGCAAGAAATAGACAGAAACTGTACTATGATCAAAAACGCCGTGAAGCAGATTTTGAAGTTGGGGATAAAGTATTAAAGCGGAAATTTTCTTTATCAAGTGCCCCAGACAATTTCACTGCAAAGTTGGCTCCAAAATTTGAAGGCCCCTATGTAATTCAGGAAATCAAGTGAGTCGTATTGTTCCTTAAGAACGAGAGAGGGGAAATCTTTAAAGCAAGTCCCGACCAGGTGAAAAAATATTATAATCAAAATGATTTTGAAATCCTTAAAAGTTTCTTGCAGGACTCAAAGTAACGCCACCCTCTCCACCACCCAAGAAGCAGAGAACAGAAAGAAGAGGAACCTACCACTTCTACAAGTCATTCTTGGGTCCCGAAAAGAAGGAAGGAAAATGGTCAGACTCCAGCATTCAAGAAATGCAAGAAATCAACGCCGCCGCGTAAAGAATCTTTGGTAAATAGGAAAAGACCAGATAAAACTTTCTACAGTAGAAAGTCTGCGAACCACTTCCAGGGTTAGATAGTCAGGAGCAAACAAGGCCGCCGTTCACGACAAGAAAAAGACAGAAGGAGGAACGAAAAGATTGGCACCAACAGAAGAAATTCAAGCAAGATTCCAGACCGGAGGCCGCCAAGACCAGCCGTCCAGGGCAAAACGGAAAAGACAATAACCCGAAGACTACCACCCCAAGAGGCCGGCGTACAGAGGGCGAAAAAGAAAAGTCACCATGGAGGAAACTAGAAGAACCCAAAAGCGGAGATTGACGTCCATGAATTCTATAACTTGGGATCAATTTTGCGAGAAGAGGATGTCGGAGCTCCAAGCATCGAGAAGTCAAAGATAAGTTAAAATCTCCTATATTTTTTTTCTTTTGTTCTGAAATGTTATGCGTAAATACGAAGTTCTATGTTTTGACGGAAGTCAATTTGTCTCGGTTGAGACTTAGTTTTGTTTTACTTTATTTAGCTAAGGCAAAAAGTATTATTTTCTTTAAGTATAAAATCTAAGAGCAAGCAGTCCTGTTGGTCGAAAGACTAATTCTGTTATGTTAAAGCCAAAATTTGGCCGAAAGTAAAATTACTTCGTATTCTTGTATTAATGAGAACTTTAGTTTCAGTGCCGCCAGCTTGGCGAAGAAAGCGTGAAGTAAAATTTTATTTTTATCTTATTCATTTTATGGTAAATTGTAAAAATCATATGTATTAGAATTTTGTAAATATACGTAAATACTTGAAAGTTATCTAAAAGTAGAATTTAGTCTAGAAGCATAAAATTTTAGATGCTAAAAGTAAATACTCGAAAGAAATGAATTCAAATTTAAGTATTAAACTGTAGATAAAATCATGCTTTAGAGCGAAATCCTGCATGTCTAAAGAGGAATGAGGGGGAATTAGAATAAATGTGTTTTGTACCTACACTTGAATTTTAAGAATGTTAAACATAGCTCATCGAGTTTCAGTATGTCGATTCAGGTGTGTCTATTTGGTCGTTGAATTCTAACAAATCATTGTGGTTAGGGGAAGTGTTGTAATACAAAAACACGAAGATTCCCGTTTGACACCACACATGGTGGAAAACCAGGGTAAAGTTAAATTCATGTTTGAATACTTGAATGAATGTGAATTAAGCAGTTAATTAAGGAAAATAAAAGGATCGAAAACGAAAACTTTATCCAGTGTTAAGAAAGTGTAAATCATAATGTATTTAGAAGATACTGATACTTATTCCTTCCAGATGCTGGAAGGAAGAGAAAAGATTGATTGCTGAAGACCAGAAAGGATCCTGTAAGAAGAGATGGTAATTTTATGTATCTACAGAAATGATTCTAATTTTTGAGAAAACAGTTTGTTTTATGTAAACGGGGCTCTTGAGTTTTAGATCAGAATGTGGAAACGTTTTCAACAGGTCGTTTCTAGGACCTGCTTCCAAGTTTTCCAAATTCTGGCAGCGGCAAATGTAGGGTTTATATTTATTTTAACTAACATTTATTTTAAGTTTAAGCTATCTTTCCTGTCAAGCCTTTACTTTCCCCTAGAATTGCCAATGTCAGAGTATGTAAATCGTAGTAGAACGCGCAGAGTATTCAAATTTTTAGCAGAAGTAATTGAGTTTAAATAGAAGGGAAGCGAGATTTTAAGTGTGCTTCTTGAATCACGAGCGTGAAGGTTGCTTGGTAGAAAGTTTAAGAACCGCGCGTTTCGGCCTGTGTGCCTATTTCAACAGTTCGTTGAATCTTTCAAATTCTTAATCAGAAAGTTTGCTGAATCTCAGCTGTATCTTAGAATGCGGTTAAGATAGTTACAATTATAGAGCCTCGTAGATAGTGACTTCGTTAGTTATGCATCCTGTCATTTATTTTTAGTTGTACTTTTCTATTTTGTTTAACCGCCGGGTCGACGTAGTTTGTGAGCGTCAAGTGAACGCAACTGTAATTTCTAAAGTGAAATAAAAAGGGAGTTAAACCCTTCTTAAGCGTCTGTGTAATTTCCAGTACTACTACTGTTGCTGACAAGTTGGGGCCTCCCAACATCAACATTGGCGCCCGAACACTTTACGAACTGAAATGGCCGAAAACTGGATGGAAGCGCCTGTACAACTCCAACAACAAGAAATGGCGAATCAATTAGAAGGATTTGGATACCTGGTCCAGACGATGAGAGCGTCAGTCAAGCCAAACGTCAACAAGAAAACAGGATTTTTAGGATTTTTAGTTTGCATCAATAGTATTAAATCGTTATATATTGAGCTGTGTGAAATTTCACCTCCCCCATTAAACTTTTTCCTCACATACAAATTATCACAGGACCACCTTGAGTTATTTTTCAGTGCCATACGCACAAAAGGTGGTCACAACAACAACCCTTCTGCAAAACAATTTAAAGCAGCATATGTTCGCTTACTGATGCACCATCATATAATGACATCAGGTAGTGCAAATTGCATCATTTTAGACGATACAAATATTTTAAATGGAGCAGTTCCACTAATATGTACTTGAAGTCAATCAATTTCAACTCCACAGATACCTTTAAAGGTGATTTTAATTTTTCTGAGAATTGTGTTACTGAAGATCATTCTTTTGCATTAACAAGCTGTAAACAATTCTCAGACTTTGTTAGTGATGTTGTTGCATACATTGCTGGTAGTGTTGTTAAAAAAGTGAAAAATGTATTAAAATGTGATAGTTGTATATATTCTCTATCTGATGTTTGTTTAACAGTTGATTATACACAAAGTAAATTATTAGGTAGAAAAAATAGGGGGGGATTAATAGTTCCATCTGGTAGTGTTGTGAAGATATGTAGAGCAGTTGAGAAATCTTTTCGAACCACCCCAGCTTCTGGAAAACTTAAACAAAAAAACATTATGGCTTCATTAATTTCAGATAGTGTTAAATGTATAATAGAAAACTCTCCAAATATATTTTTAGGCATGCATGAACATATTTTAAATCACGAGCCTTTAGATAACCATAGAAGTTCTTTGATAAAAGCCATTCTGTTTGAATACCTGAAAATACGACTGTACTATGCAGGTAAAGTTGAAACAGAAAAATTTCAGAACAAAAACGTACGTAGTGTTAACACAAAAATTACACTTTTTAAGGGACAATAATATTTTAAATTTTATTCAAGCCCTGTATTTTTTAAAATAAAAGGATGTATTTTTAATTTGTAGTTTGTATTTTATTTACATTGTTTTATGTATTCATTTTTTAAAAGTAAATATCACATTCTTTATATATCTATAAAGATTTCCATGGTTCGACAAGCTAATTTTTTTTAAAAATTTATACCATCTCCAAAAAAAGATTATAATAAATAAAAAAGTTTGACAAGTCAAACTTTTCATATCAGAGCCATATATAGGGTGCAACAAACAACGGTGCAAATAATTTAAAGCGATTATTAAAAATATAGATAAAATATTCAGGAAAAAAGAGGTTATTACTGCATTTCATATTACATTGCATTATTGTATTTCATATTATATTGCATTATTGTATTTCATAAAGTTATTCATGTAGTATATAACAATAACTAGTTTCTATATTTCGGCCAAATTGTGTGTTTTTGTTTTAAAAAGCTCATTACTTATTCACATATCAAAAATAGGAAATTTGGAATATACTTGACTACCATTTTGAATAGGTGATTTTTGGTACTTTTTCTTGATATACTTTAGAAAAAATAATTTAAATAAATAAAATAAAGCATTAATCCACTTAAAATAAAAATATACTACTTTGTATGAACACCAAACTTTTAAATATGAGCAGGACATGCTTTTCAAACGAAAAGCTTATTTCTTCATCAGATGCAAGTTGGATCCTTTGCAGCTGGTGAAGAACGAAAGCTTTTTATTCAAAACGTGCGTTCTGCTCGCGTTTAAAAGATTGGTGTTCATACAAAGTAGTATAGTTTTGTTTTACTTAATTTTTGAGTGTTTATTTGTAATTAAGCCACTTACTTTATAGTAAATACTATATTTAAATACACATTTTCATAATGTGTTTATTTAATTGGGATACAGGAATAAAATAGAATATGTATTGTCATGTTTGAATTTATAATTCAGAAAGAAAATTTTATTTTGGAAATGTACATTTTACAGCTGATCTGCAAAATATGAAATCTTGCTAAATTTAATGTACAGTTAAGGCAGTAGCTTCCAAGTTTGCATGAAATTATTTTTTGGACATTGCTGAATTTATAAGCACTTTAATATGCAAGTAACTGAATAAAATGGGCATAATCAATTACTTAATAAAGATCTTTTTAAAAATAAAAGATTCTTTACTATCGTACATTTCCATAATGCAAGTACTATTGGTAACACCGAGAGGTCAAAAGTAAATGAAATTCTTCCAAAAACTATTTCTGACTTTAAATTAATTAAAATTATGTTTACTTAAATATATAAAAGTAAAATATTTTTCTTTAATACTTTACTTTCATATATTTAAGTAAACATAATTTTAATTAATTAATTCAGTATAATTTATCTTTTTGTATCATAAACTATATTAAGTTTGGACAGTAATAGTTTATAGTTCCAGCTGAAAGTCAACAGTCTGTAAATATATATTTCATCAATGGCATAAATACATATAATACAATGTGATTTTCTTTTTCTCTTTAGGATGCAATGCATTAAAATTAAACGAGATTTTTTTACTTTCTCAAATATTATAACAGTAGTGCAATTAATTTTTTAACGTTATTCAAAATTAAAGTTTCCATCTCAATTTTTTATTATTTATTTTACATTTTCTTCCTAAAATTATTTAACCTAAACATCTTAAACAACGGTGCAAATAATTTAAAGCGATTATTAAAAATAGAGATAAAATATTCAGGAAAAAAGGGGTTAAGTTATATCTAAATATAATTGTAAAAAATCGAACAACCTAATTCGAGGCCGTTGTCTGCCGACTGCTAGCAGACGGAAATAAAAAGCACTACCTGCCATATCAAAAGCGGGCCAAATTGGCGATGAACAGCCTAAGCTAACACTCCCCAAGAGCATAAGTCACGTGGTATATGTTGGAGACACCCTAGCAAACGAATTCTCTGTGGGTGAGCCGTCTACCTGTTATATGAAGTCGTTGGGTTCAACACATCAGCTGATCTTAAAGGTAACCAGTCAAAGCTCAGGGCTAAGCCTACTATAAAGGTAGAAGCTCTAGCCGACACGAACCCTCTTGGGGAGCACACCGGATTTTATGTGACGTCACTGGGTTCGTCCCCTCGCCGACTGACCAGAGCTTCAGTGCGAAAAATTGAATCTTATGTTCTTAGTTTCTCTTTCTTTAGCCCTGTAAGTTTCAGATAAAGAGTTTTTTATTTTTACTTCAAAATTATAACTGATGATACTTTTAAATGGATTTTGTAATTAGAAAGTGCTTATTCAGAAGTCAAACAACAAAAATCAGCGTTATACCTACAAAATTTTCGTTTGCGGTTTTGCAGCTGAAGATGATGGTTCGGTAAAACCATCGAAACTAGTCCTGTGAAAATTTTGTAGGTATAACGCTGATTTTTGTTGTTTGACTTCTGAATTAGTATTTATTCGGCGTGTTATTGTGTCTTAATTATAGAAAGTGCTTGTAATGGGAAATCATTGAAAAAAAGGTATCGTGGGCCATTGCTACCTGTAGTAATACGTATCATAATACGAAAGAAACTAGCATGATATTTCATCGATTTCCGTACAAAAATATTCAGTTAACGAAAAACCTGTTTTTCGCTCCTACAAAAGAGCGAGGGTCAAGTGCCTATTTAAACGGATTGCCTACTTAAACTAGATTGCCGGCATGTTTCTTTCGCTGGAACCGCTTTTTGTGGAAAATTGTTATATAACTGGTTTTGTACAATTATTGTCCAGATTTTACAGAGTACTTGATGTTCATTATTTCTCTTTTTAGTAAATTTTCATTTTATATACTATGCCATTCCGAATAAAATAGGAAGAATATTTGCACATTCTACTGAATTTCCTAGATCTGAAAAATTTCTTTTGCTTCCAAATTTTTTACTTTATATATGCATATCCTGCATTTATTCCATTCGTCTTCTTATTATTGATAGAAAAATTACAATTACGTTGAAGATTTGCTATACTGAAGTTCATATGTATGGGGTTGAATAGTGAGAACAAATCCGGCATTCTGTCATAATTGACTAATACTTAGACTAATAAAATTTTAAGAAAGCATCAGTTTCATTCCCGTGAATAAAATAAAATACATTTTTAAAAACATCCAAGAATTCTATTCCAAGTGTCAACATAAATAATCTACAGATAGATTTTTAAGTATTTAAATAGTTCATAAACTGAAGATAAACCAAAAAGTATCGAGAATTCATTGACATATACCAACAGCAAAGATAAAATCGTTTCCATTACCAAATGTACCAATAGCAAAGAGAAAACAGTTTCGAAGTGTCTAAAAGATCACGGAGAGCGTACTCTCAAAACGTATACGAAAATGCAACGACATCCCAAGTACATAAATTTTGTGGAACATGACATTACTTAAAAAGTTTCATTTGAAATTTTAGTTCTGATATAGTAAAATACACATTAAATAATTAAACGGGGATTCATGTACATGTTTATAAAGAAACAAATATATAAATATTTTGGTAATAACATTGGTAAGTTCGGAAAATTTTCTGTACTAAACATATGTGGCTATGAAATTCTTTGGAAATGCGGAAAGTTAATAATCATTTCGATACTTCATTAGAAATCAAGTGTTATAGATGAACAACGATTTAAAAATTAACCAAAAGTGCAACAAAGTACATACATAAACTATTTTGCTAATCAATTATGAACATTTGAGTAGGATATATCCAGAAGCTTCAAAATTAGTAATAAGACGTTCAGTTTAGCATTTAAGTTTTCACTAAAGAATTCTCTGTAATAGTAAAATACTGGTTAAAATTGTGCTAACAGCAAGAAAAAGTATACCTTTTTAAAACTATTCACATGATATGTAATATAAAATGAAATCATGGCCCCGGTTCAGCAATGCAATACAAGGCGGTAAGTAAGTAAACGTTTTTAAACTGAGTTTTTGTCACATAAGAAATGCATTGAATAAAGCGAAAATTAGTCATGTATTAGCACTGGACTAGGAAACAAATTTTCAAAGATAATCAAGTGGTATGAAAATTGATCAGAAAGTGTAATAAAAATATAACATGTACAAATTTTTCTTCATGATAAGTTATAAATGTTTTCGCTTCAGTAGAATAAAATCAGAAAATACAAATTTGGTAATGAAACACTCATTTCAGTCCTTCAGATTTTATTAAAAAGTGCAATAAACACATACGTGCGTTAGTAAAATTCAACTTGAACAACGAGCAGTTAAGGGAAAACATGACTCTCTTCGCATATTCACTTGATATGCAATTAAATAAGTTAAAATATAATCCTGATTCATCACTGCAATATATTAGGTATGTACGGTTATGTTAAATATTTGCATAATCGCCTGTAGTAACGGCAACCGCCGTCAATAAAAGGAGGTGCTTTCCTTAGTGGCACCGCAGTTCATTTTAGTTGGAGCCAGAATAGACCTGCCCGGGGAGAAGCCAGGGGATGAGAGATTCCGGTTCCCGTCTTGTTCCGGATCCAGTCCTGTTCGGGTTCCCGTCTTGTTCAGGTTCCAGTCCTGATCCAGTCCTATTCCAATTCCAGTCCGGCCGTTTAAGTCCAAAACACGTAGGAGCGGAAGTCTGAATCCAGCGAATGGGGATATATGCCGAAAGGGCTAGATGGATTCTATCTTTTAAAAGAAAGTGTTCTTCACCGTGCTGGCATAGCTGTTACTTTAAAGCACTTTGAATGTTTTCCACGCAAGATGTTAAGTTTTCGTTTATGATGTTAAGTTTTCGTTTATGATGTTAAGTTTTCATCAGTGTTGAAGTTCTAGTTAAATAAATCTTTAAGTTGTAAACAAGGTTTTTGTGTTCTTCAGAAAATTTTATATTCGAAGTCAGATATATCACATAGGATTTAGCGGAAAAATCAACAGTTAATTGTTTATTTCGAATATGATAAAGAAGAAACTTTTGAGTCAGAGAGAAACCATGTTTACAAAACAAAGGTTCTTATTTTCCTAGTAATTTAAATCAAAGCGTTGATGTTTCTTATGAAGATAAGATATTTTTTAAACATGTTTCAAATGAAATTAGTACATAAACTTCTTTTAAGAAATAGTCTTTAAGAGAAAACCTATGACAATTCAAGTCGGTGATCGTGGTGACTTGAAGAAAATATTCAAAGTCTGTATGAGCTTGGTTAAAAGTCTCCATTATCTACATTCGAATACATCTAAGTCAGAGAAAATTAATCTATGCCTATAGTATACTAAGATAAAAATTCCATTTCTTTTCTTAATTTCTGTTTTAGAGTGGTAGTGTTGTTGAAGTTAAATCTTCCAATTGTGTAACACAATTATTAAATGAAATAATATAATTTTTTAGTAAAAATTTGTTCCTAAGTCTTTACGAAGCGTTGTAGACGATAAATAGGAAAATATTTGAAAACTCAATGATTTGCAGTGGCAGTAATGTAAAAGTGGTAATATTCAAAGTATTCAAAAGGTTATCGAAAAGGTACTTCACAAAAAACTGTTTATGAAAAAACGATAATATCACAGTCATCCGCAGTTAACTTTCGTCAAAACTGAAAATTGTATGTTCAAAATTTACTTGGGATGCAGGAAAGGAAATATTAAAGGATTCAAAATGAAAATACTCATGCAAACTTTCCGAAATTAAATGTTCAGTATTTCAGGAAGTATTCACTTAACTTCTAATTTGTTTGCAATTTTGTTAAATAATATGTAATGAGCATTCGGGTGCGAGAGAAATAACAAAAATTTAATTATCTGGCAATGAATGAAATTTCATTTTAAATGTAATGGCATGAAAAGTAGAAATAAATCATATCTGTATGGAAAATCTTGATGCTAATTTCTGAGTGTGTTTGTTTTTAATTGAAATAGTTAAAGGCTGCTAGATTGGTAATGAACTACTAAATTTCGTCAGTTTTCATCAAAAACGCAGTAAGAAGGTTTTCCGTAATAATAAAATATTACTTAAATTCTCCAGCTTTGTGACTTCCCTCAGACATTGGCAAGACCAATGGCAGTCCGAGCAATACAAGACAACTATGTGTTTAATAGGTTACTTCAAAGATATGAAAGAAATAACAGTTGGGTAAAAATATGGAAATTATCAAGAAACAAATGTTCTCTTATGTCCTTTTGGTAATGTAATTGAAAATAAAATGCAAAAATTTAGTAAATACGTAGATAAATCTCAGGAAAAACGGTAAATTAACACAAAATGTTTTCTTAAAGTCTATGTAAATGGAAAATAGTGATCACAATAGATTTAAATAAAAATCATAGTTCATATAAAGTGCATTAAAATTTTGCTACCGTTCTATGAATTCATGAAAATCAGCGAAAAAAAAAGTCATTTATCATGTTCGTTTGTTTACAGTATAGTCTCTTATCTTTTTGCTTTTGAGTAGTATTATTTCTGAAGTTGCAATATTTCTGAATCTGAAGTTTTAAAACACAAAAATCACTCTGATTTATCAACTTGTGCCTAAATGTAGAGTACAGTTATCAAAATGGAAGATTTTAATATAAGTAAATGTACTACAGACAAAATAAAATTAACAATACTTAATTGTTATTCACGCTCTGTTCATGAAACTAGTCAAGGTTCTTATTCCTGACTTATCACATTCGGAACCATTTTCAGAAAAAATATTCATTTCTTGTTCATGTTTTGCACACTCAGATACTAATTTTGTTGGAAATATGACATTTTCTTATTCCATTTTATATTTCACTGTTACAGTCTGGCTTGGGAAAATTTTTTTCGATGGATATGGCATACTTCTCCTATATATCTGCCACTGTTCTAATAAATTACATTACTAACAAGTGTGAATCTCTAGTTATACAGGAATTATCTTGAATGTTTGCGTAATCTGAAACGAAAAATGCAACCCATGTGCAAAAATAGAGCAAGTTTATCTTAAAAAGTTCTCCAAGAATATATTTTTGTTTCTTGGTCCTTACATGCTTTTCTGTATTTATCACTTGAATTCATTGTGTATCTATCTTTTATCTAATTTGTGAAGTATTCCTGTTTGAATTTGTTTAACTGATTTTAAAGTACATATATATTTTGATCAATGCGTGGGGAAATGAGGAACTGTGGCACCGAGTGGTTCTAAACATTCCATACTGCATCTTTTCTTAAGAATACAGCTGGTTAAAAGAGAAATGTGTTTCGTACTTTGTGAAGTGTATTTTATTGACTTATGTGTCATGCTCATGATCAATAAAAATGTTATACATGGGCGCAGGTTAGTGTGGCTCCAATGTTTAATTAAAATAATGCTTTTTTGGAAGTATGGTCTTTCTTATGATAAGTCATACTAAACTGCGTTAAAATTTTTAAAGTTGATGACTATAGTAGATAATTATATGGAGTTTCTGTCATTATTACCTATTATGTATGATTATTTGTGTGTAATTTTATTTGCTATCTATGAGAAGTTAAATGTCAAAAAAGCTGTAAGAGTTCAGTATTAAGCAATGTCAGTTTGAAATTTCTATCTTAAAACGACTGTGTTAGATCATTTAAGTTAATAATTATGTTGGATCATTATTTGGAACTCTACTCAATATTTCGTGTAATGTATCATAACTACGTAGGAGTTATTTGTCAGGTATGATAAATTAAGTTTCTTTCTCAAAAGGTGTAAGAATTGAGTGCTAAATAAAGTATTGTCAATGTGAAATATGGGTATCTTTCAGTTAAGTTACAATGAATACCTTAAAATGCTATGGGACTCGGCCAAAAATTATGACCATATTTTGTTGTTGAAAAAAATATTCCAAGTTAACAAATTTTTATATTACAAGTTGGGAAAAAGTAGACAAAGTTTCATTTCCATGGCTGAATATTAATTCCATGTGTATTATAGACTTCGAGTTCTCCTTCACAAATGTGACTATAATTCAAATTTAAAATAATACGTTACAATGTCGATATTCTTCTTTGTAGTTAAAAAATAATTCGATCTCCTGTATTTTGTTAAGAGAGTAAGGCTGTGATAAGTTCAAATATAGTAGTGTTTATGAAGTTATGCGGTAAATGGTGGAATCATATTAAGAATCCGAGTGACGTTTTCACATGAAAGAAAATCAATATTCTGTGTATGTTTGATGATTTAAGTAGGATTGTGCAAGAAAATCCAAGATATTTTTGTAAAATATTTCAAAGAGTTAACAAAATTTGTATTAGTAGTATAAATGAATCTTACTGCTAAATAAAAAGGCGTGTTCTGAATATACACGTATTCAAGTCTGTAGAGAAATTTAATAAGTTAACAAAATTTGTGTTAGTAGTATAAATGAATCTTACTGCTGAATAAAAAAGTGTATTCTGAATATACACGTATTTAAGTCTGTAGATTAATTTAACAAGAAATGAGGTACTGTTGGTACGTATCCGTGTAACTAAACTATGTAGAAATGCCTCATGTATTGGTTTGAGTGGACTTCATACCATGAAAATTTATTACTCTTTATAAGATTTGTTCAAAGTCAGTAGGTCTTGCAATAACGAAATTTGTGTAAGCCTGTATTTAATTTTTGGGGAAAAGGAATCAGAAATACAACATGAATATGTTTTATAAGTTAAATATAAGGGTAAATGTGTAAATGGAAAGTGTAAAATTTACATTTGTCAGACAGAGTTTGGTGAATCCTTTGAATAAAGGTAAGACGTGTAAAATAGAATCCGCGAAGTTTTCTATAGTTGGCCAAAAGGTTAACACAGTCATTAATAGTTAGTACAATACATTAGAAGAGAAAGTTCTCAGTATCTTCAACTTATTAGTATAAAAAGTAAGAAGTGTAGTATTTCCAGCTAAACTATATAAAATGAACATTGTGCGTATTGGTTTAAAGTTACAAAAAATACTATCCATGAAAGTCTGCAGAATGAAGTTATATGCATATAAATTTCAGCTTAAATTTCGTAGATAGAGAAATGTGTGTAAGTTTACTTTTGGAGAAAAGGAGATGTAACATGATGTTGTATTTAAAACTAGGGAAGAAAAAGTTAAGGGTAAAATAAAAAAAGATAAAAACAAAAGACTGCATTTGTGTAAACAAAAAAAAAAAAAAAAAAAAAAACTGAAAAAATTAAACGTATGAAAATAAATATTACTTTTGTAAAAAAGCTAAGTTAAAAATGTAGTAACAACATTTTTAAAAATAAAAAAGAATTTTTCCTTTTCGCTCATGAGTTCATGAGATGATTCATTTTCTTCATGAGATGTAACATCATGTTGTATTTAAAAAAAGGGAAGAAAAAGTTAAGGGTAAAATAAAATGTAACAAAAAAATTTAAAGGAAATTTTTAAAAAAAAATTAAAGGAAATTTAAAGGAAAGAAAGTTTTGTGTAAAAAATTAAAATTTACTTTCGGAAGTAAAATACATAAGCGAAAAGATAAGAACAAAAAACTGCATTTGTGTAAACAAACAAAAAAAAAAAAAAAAAAAAAAAAAAAAAACTGAAAAAAATTAAACGCATGAAAATAAATATTACTTTTGTAAAAAAGCTAAAGTTAAAAATGTAGTAACAGCATTTTTAAAAATAAAAAGCGAAAAGGAAAAATTAAATTTGTGAAAATAAATATTACTTTTGTGAAAAAACTAAGTTTAAACAAAAAAAAAAAGAAAAAATAAAATAAAATAAAGTAAAAATACGAAAAGGAATAGGAAAACAACTTTTGCAAAATAAAAAAGTGAAAAGAAAAATTAAATTCGTAAAAAAATAAATATTACTTTTGTAAAACCAAAAAAAAAGTTAAATAAAAAAAAATTAAAGTAAAAATAAGAAAAGGAATAAATTAAAAAAATTTTTTTTTGCAAAATAAAAAGTAGAAAGAAATGTAAATTCACTTTTGTAGAAATAAACGTCAATTTGGGAAAATTAAAAATAAAATTTTTGTTTGGAAAAAGAAAAAAAAAGGGAATAAAAAATTAATAAATTAACTTTAGTAAGAATGAGAAAAAAAAGAAAATTCAAAATATCCTAATAATAATAAAAAAATTTAAACTGTGGGAAAATCTTACATTTAAAACATCAAAGAACAGAGTTATTCAGAAGCCAACAGAAATCCTAGTCCGTTTCAAGAAATAATTAGGCTCATTCGTGGCTACAAAAAGGATATTATTAGCAGGAATCTGATTGGCCATCAAGATTGTATTCGTTCGCCGTCGTGAAAAAATAAATATGGGACGCGGTTTTCATGTCAAGGCAGGTTGGCGCATGCGCAAACTTTCAGCCTTGTGACATCAATGGTGCACAATGGGAAATGCAGAAAGAGGGAGGACTAGGTAAAATAACAAGGCTGATAAGAAGAAGAGATAGATAAGTGGTAACGCCTTTTTCCCCTATGCAAGAGATGGCGGGTTCGAATCCCATCCGCGGAGGTTATTTTTAAAATTCACGGAAAATAATATTAAATTCAATAGAAATTAGTTAAAGGTAATAATTAAAATAATGACGTACTAAATAATTAATATACTTATTAAAAAGAGTAAATAATTAAAACTAATGACGTACTAAATAATTAATCACGTGTCAAATAATTAAAAATAATAAAAGTGATGTCATTCCAAACACCTGGTTCAAGATACCGTTGCTATAAAACATAAAAAAAAATATTGTCGTTGCCACAGAAAATAAAAACTTTCAAAAATAGCGTCGTTGCTACACAATAACAACGAAACTTTGATGACGTCATTCCGTCTACGGCATCCCATCCATCTACGTCACTTCCAACTGTCATGTGATCCAAGATGGCGGAGACCACGCCCCTTTCTGTAACGTCACTTCCGCCTACCGAGTACCCCCGGTTACTACTCATGTAAGTTGATTCATATTATTCCTACCAAAAATAACATTTTGAATCATTACTTGGTTTATTATTCACTTAATTTGTGACCTAATTTATGCCCGTTTCAGCTAATTATTTGGACTACTATATAAAATATTATATATTATTATATACTAATTTAGACTACTAAATTGTACTACATAAAATAAACCATGAAATTCTGCATAAAGATAAATTAGTATCAGAGCATATACTTTTAAAATGTAAGAATACATGCTATTATTCCAAAATATATGAATACCATTTAAAAATATTTTCATTATTTTTTAGTAATTGACGTTAAATAATAATGCTGATGATCCATAATAATGCTTTCACAATAGTCATTGCGGTAAAGACGCTGAACACTGGTAGTTCGGTCCGGGGTTCGAATCCCGCGAACGGGTTGGCTGCATGGGCGTTTTTGTGGATTTCCTCTTGTGTGACGTGTATACGAGCCAGTTCCCTTAGAAAGTCCTCCACGAAGGCATCCCTCCCCTTAGGCAGTTAGCCCTCGAGACTTTGCCATAATCACACACACACACACACACATAATAGCCGTTGCAAACGCTTAGAAAATTCTACTACTCATTATCAACTCTAATTGAAAAGCAAAAATGAAAGAGGGGAAATTTGTTTCGTTTTACTTTGTTCTGAAATCTATTATTAGCATTAATTAATTTTTAATCAGATAGATGAGTAAGGCCCTTAGCATGTGTTCTCAAAATGTACTTGCATATTTTTATTTAATATTTCTGTAATGCAAATTACTTTGTGACTAAATAATATAAACGCAAAAAGAATTCTTCGTTAAATGTATAAATTTACCTATGTTATCGTTGGATTACTCTTTACATATATTTAAAAAGATGATTATGAAAAAGGTTTGCTACATTTATCGTACACTCGAGCTAAAAAGTTAGTTATGTTTACGCATATGTGTTAATTAAAAAATTAGTTATGTTTACGCATGTTTTACTTACGTTTTATGCATATTAGAGTTTAAATTAGTATGACGTAACTACATTACTAGTTCATGTATAGATGCATGTATATTGTAATTTCATGAGCTAAAATCTCGGCTCATATTGGTTATTATACTGTTTTTCAAAGCGTTTTGATTTTCAAGCAAATGCTTAAGAAACTGAAGAGCAAAACTGAACAAGCGAACTCAACTACGTCATCAGTCTCTTCTTTCGGTTTCAACCGCGAGAAGCTGATGAACTAGTCCTTTAGCCCTGGTCGAAGCTGAGATCAGACAGTAGAGTTGGTGTTGGATCAGAGGAATTCCGGCTGACTACGAAGAAAGTGAAATTAAAGATGAAATTATGTACCCTGTAACCAAAGTACGTCAATTCAACAGAAAACACTAGAATCGTAAAGAAGAACTCGCAGTTTATTTTGTAGAAGCTCGCCGAACTGATGGCGCTAACCTTTTGCACATAAAATTGCTTTTCCGACTGAACATTTTGTGTATACGAGCCAAGCTGCCTTAGAAAGTCTTCCATGAAGGCATTCCTCCCATTGGGCAGATAATCCTAGAATACTTTGCCACAGTCAAATAAACCAAACCAGGCAGAATGTACATTCATATTAGTGTTTATAAACTAGCGAATGTCTAGTATTTACTATACGCATTCTTACGCGCGTCAAAACGAAACAAAATTTTACACCTTAAAGAGAAATGAAAGTAATTCTCACACCTTAGCCTTTCGTGTGGTCTGGAAGGGTGAAATCGGAGTAAAACTCGAAACTATTGTAAAAATCGATAAAATATATATATATATATATTTATTCAATGGCCACACACTCAGAGCATCACGAACACATAGAACACTAACATAAATAAAAAAACGAGAGTAGAAAACTCCCTTGAGACGGGTAGATGACGGAATTCCAACTGGACTTTTCGCTTTGAACAACTTGATCCACTCTGAGAGTGGCTTCAGAGTTCAGTAATTTTACGAATTGTACGCTCACCGCTTTCATCACAACGCATGTAAAGAGGATAAGCCATGCCGTCTCCATTTCTTAAGTAAAATTATTCTTATAAATCAGTTCCGGTTATTTGAAACGCAGCTGCATTTTCATACAATTTTCTGATAAAGGCGCGGAGGTATAACCTCAGCGCTTAAAGCTTCAAATCTGTTGTCGTTTTTACATTTTAAAAATTCACGAAGAGTTTTTCTACATCCAAAAAGCTGGAAGTTTTCTCTTAGCTGAGCAGTTAAAGTTAATCCTCTGTGATGTTATAAGTTCAATGAACAGCAGGACGTTTACTATGCAATATTAATAGACGTTTGAAACTGTTAGTATATTCTGTCGTTGTTTGAGACGTGTAGTACCATGGATCATACCATCTTTATTAAGTGTTGGGTGCAGAAATTTCAAACAGGAATAGTTATTGAGACAAAGGCTTCTCGCTGTATACTTTTAAGTAAGATCAGTTGAGCTTGTTCTATTTCCTTGACAATCAATTCGTGATAGTACAGTTTTAAATTAGATTTCGTGACATTTGCTGTGAAACGTTTCACCCAGGCAAAATTTCTATCTTCCAGCAGGATCAAAACATATGATATCCGGGCCCTTATTTTTGCGTGTTGATCATGGCTTTTCTTCCTTCTTGACTCATTTTTTTTTTTTCATCAGCTATGATTTAAGACTTTAGCCATTCTTCTGTTGGAGATTTTAACTCTTTGGACCATATAATCATCTTGATTAAACAAGGAATCGAAAGGAACTTCTTCTAGATGCTGAATTAAGATTGCCAGGAATGTGATGCCAATCGTCAGAGTGAGACAACTCTCGTATTTCCTGTACCCTATAGACGGTATGTCTTTGATCCAGTTTCTTAAATTTTGCTGACCTAAAAAATACAGAAAGAGAAAGGAAGGTGGAGAGTGATATTACAAAATTTTTTCACTACGAAAAATTATTTTATACACCTTTTATCTTGACTCCCGTACCTAAAAAATTCCTAAATAATTAATCCAGAATTAATTCTGAATAAAAATAAATGTTATTTAAAACGTCGGCTCTTTAACCGTTTTTATGCGCGTTTTGCAACAGCGGATAAAATCGTAAACTTAACTTTCTCGCAAGGCATAGAAATGTTTACATTTAGAATCGCCAATAGACAAGTGCAGCTCTATCTAGTAATGACGGACATTTTTGGACCCGTTTGTCTACTTTGCAGTTTCATCTTCTTCTTCACACTCTGTGTTTACACCACAGCCTTTCACCACGGTTTTTCAAGTTCGATAATTACAAGGATTTCTCTCTCTCAGGATTTTTTGCTCAGTGACAATCGGTCACCCCCCCCCCGAAGCCACAACTTCAGTGCTACCCATTGACCAAGTTTTCGATATAAACAACAGCAAACAGTGCTTCAACCGGAACTGTGAATTCTGCTTCCGGTATAATGTTTCTCTAAGGAATTTCGCAGTTTTTCAAGCTATATTTTCTAATTTTTAAGTTTTCATTTCCGCCCCATACTTTTTGCTTAATGTTTTATTTATAGTTTAATCTCTTGTTTTTCAGTAGCGACGAATATTTATTAATAGAGAATAATTAATAATAGAGAATAATTTTAATGCAAAAATTGCCACATTTGTTTTGTCATCGCTACTTTGGCGACTTTTTGATTTCCCGAGATTCCGACATCCATTGCGTTTATCGTAGTATTATTAAACAAGTTTTGAGGATTAAAATAATTCTTCCTGTTATGTCTTCCTATATGAGTACATAAATGCCTTTTTAAAGTAGTCGGCATCGAATATATATTTCTATTCCATGCTGGGATCATAAAGCAATACATGACTTCTTAAAACATAATGAATCAGTAGTGTCCCTTTGATAACTTAACTTTAACAGGCGAAAATCGTGGCCAAAACATCGCCAAACACCTCTGATATATTCTTCATAATTTTTGTCAAAGATCTTTATGATATATGTTTACATATCCATTAGTATGATATAAAATGGTTATAAATATTTACTACCCATAATAAAATGAGTACTGCAGAGAACAGATGAATTTTTCGCAGACTAGTTTTCTCTGCGAACGGCAGCTTCCCACAGGCGCCTACGTGATGGATTTCAAGGAAAACAGAACATTTTTATTTTAGATAATAAATTAGTTTTAGCTTTCATGCCCACAGCCACACAACACTGACTCGATTTCCTTTTATGCCTAGTTCTGTAGTTATCAGAAGAATACAAAAAATTAAACACTTCTAAAATAAATTCTCAACAGCAACGTAAACAAACACAGCAATACCGGAAACGGAATCTTCCGGGGTATTCACGATGTGAGCGCTCTATTCGTTGAGCTTTACAGAAAACTTCATCAGTATGCAAGATCCTCGGTTCGAGATCGTTTACCTTTAAGCGTCACCGAGGAAAGTATTTCTAAGAGCCGAAAACCGTCATGCAAATCTCACGATAATCGCGGCAGTTGGAATTCGAGCATAGAGCTTCTCTCCCAAACCGGAGAAATAGCGCTTCTGACCTTACTGGCATTTTGCAGTGATTAAATTGGGTTTCAGTTGTGATGAGCAATTCCAATCTAACCGAAATATGTCCACATCGGACCTGGTAGTGATAAGTTCTGACCGTAGTCTTGAGAGTAGCGAACCTGATGAGAAAAAGAAAAGCACCTGTCTCATAGTTCATAAAACGTTTAAAAAGCTTATATTCCACTTAGCGAAAGGTCCCAATTTTTTTGAGAGACGAAGAAGACTTCGACAATTTTTTTTTTTATGGAATATGTTCGAAGAGATTTCAAAATTTCTGCAGAGTGGAGATCCTAACTCATGATGTCGAGGCTTTCGCTGCCTGGAACCGCTCGACTGCAGCTTCTCCTTTTTCAAGAGTAGAGAAATTTCTGTTCTTCGGAGTAAGTGATCTGCAAGTGGGGCAGGGGATTTAAAATTAATCTTTTTTCATTTCACAATTTATACGAGGGAAATTGCAAGAATAAATTTATCTAAATGTGATTTAAATACTTTAAATTCTTTAGTGATATCAATAATGCCCGTGGGTAGATGAATAAAATCAGAGAAGTAAGCTCTAAAATTGGAACACTGTATCAAGAGTCCGCAAAAAATGACTCGATCAGGTCAGTATTTATGATTCCCTGCGCATGTGCAGAGTGATCCTGGTATGTGAATTTTTACCCATTTTTGTGCGGAATCAAAGTTCTTTTTGGAAGTAATGCGCCAAAATTTCGGATACAAAGGGCAACCTTTGTAAGAAGGCAAAGATAAAACAAACTTTGATTAAGGAATTTGATTAGATGTCAGAATGACACCTTGCCCAAAACTGTTTAACTGTTTTTATCTTTAGTTAGTTCACAAGTATATGTACGATATCTTTTCCCACATCTAGGGTTGTTTTTGCAAGTGATTTGCCGTGGCCGAGAGCTGACAACGGAAACACATTATGAGAGTTTTTCTAGGGCAGAATTTTCTAATGCTGCTCGATTGACCATGAAGCTTCTTAAGGTGGTAATTTTTGTCTTTCTGGCTTCAATGCGCTCCACTTCTGCAAAGTAGACGAGAAGCATCACTTTGTCATTTGCATTTTCTCGTGAAAATTAGATAATTCCGGTGATAGGAAAATCCTTATTATGAAGTTCCTCACGAATTTTTGCTGATGTCGGTTATGGCAGACAGGTTTTCAAAAACAAATTTCATTGGTAAGTCTGATTTTTTCTTGAAGGTGGAAAATGTATATCTGCTTTTACAAACTGACTAATATTTTCTCACACATGCCATTTTAAGTGAAAGTTAGTCTGATTTCTTCTATGGGGCAGATGCTGTAGTAATCATCTATGTTGCAGTGACTGAACATAGATTTTATCTCTTCCATGAAACCTCAAGATGAAGCAGTTAACTAGAGGTAAATTATAATTAAATGGTAGAGGCTGTAATCTGGAGCAAGTATTGTATCCTTTTCAGTAGTGATATTTTTGTCGTTGGTATTATCAAGAGAAGGTAACTCCTGGGACGTCTGCCAAGTGATTAGCATGCGTTACAGCATTTCAAGACGATGCTGTTTTCCTCCTTGCCAAATTCAGTCGTTTTAAGTAGGCGCCAAGAAAAGTCCTCTGGGTCAACTTCTCGTTCAGTCAACAGTTTCTGAACGTATGGAATGCTAAAACTAGAAAAGGATGTAGAGACATTAGGAACTTTTGGAAGCAGGCAAGATGAAAAATTAGCAACCGCCTTCGCCGGGAATCGAACCACAGATCTCTGGAATACCGGCCCAGCATGCAGAACCACTACACCACGAAGGCACGCTAGGAAAGCGGGAGAAATACCTTATATACTCCCCTTTTTAAAGGGCGACTAGGGTTTTCAGGGGACCCAATCGCCAAATCCTGGGTGTGGAGAAACCTCATCCAACACCCTTTTAGTTCGGGCGCCACTGTAGAGACATTAGGTTAATTGGAAAAGCCGGAGAGATGAAAAATTAGCAACCGCCTTCGCCGGTAATCGAACCACGGACCTCTGGAATACCGACCCAGCGTGCAGAGCCACTACACCACGAAGGCACGCTAGGAAAGTGGGAGAAATACCTTACAAGGAAAAGACATTTTAAAAATTCAAGAGCGTCTTTCACTTGCGTTCGTTGAGATGAGATGTCAGGTCTTCAATGTCCAATGTGCGTTTTTGACATTGAGTGCTGTTGTTCTCTTCTGACCTTGAATGAATGCTATTGACTCTCCGATACTGATCCGCCAGTTTTGTTGGTTTTCTTCTCCTGAGTCAATCAATGCACGTGCAAAAGGATTATGGATAAGATAGATATTTTTGTCAGATAGGCAACAAGAAGTAGTGATTTATTCAGCGGCGGATGAAGGGTATGACCCTTGAACCCAAATTTGCTGTGCTTCTAAGAAAATGTTTGCATACCTATATTCTTGAAATAAGAATAGAAAATAAATAAAATAAATTATTTTGTAACAACGACAGAAAATATATAAAAACAAAAAATAAATAAAAAATAAATGCTTTATGGAAATGAAAATAAAATCAGTAAAATATTGAAATATTTTATGAAATATTTTGAAGGTGAACCAACTGATTAAAATGCACGAACACTAATTAAGTAAAAATTTAATTAAGTACACTGCCTTCCAACAGCTATGCACACGACGGTAAAATCAACAGAAATGACAAAGTAAAGCATTGATTAGCAGCAAATTGCACATGGAGGTAACAAATGTGTTCATGAAAAGAAAACAAGCATCCTGTGCAAAGATGAAAACAATATTTAATTTTCGTAAAGTATACTATGACGTCACGTTTGGGTGAGTAATAGATTCATGTTTAAAGCTAAAAACAAACAAACAAAAGTTTCTTTAAAAAGATTCGGAACACTCAGATCCTTCACAGAAATTTTACAACGATTACTCATTAGACAGTGTCAAAATGACACTTTTTGGTTCACTTTTCCAAAAATCTGAACAACTCTTTCACGTATCAAGTTTCTTTTTAACCAAATATGTATGTTGTTCACAAATTTTTAAAAATGGCAGACTAAAAAATCACACGAAAAAGTATGAAACTTCTGGTATAAAATATATGCTTTTTAGATATGAAAAAGTACACAGAAATCATAAGTTTTTAGAACAAAAATGACATAAAAATGTATGTTTTTAAAAATAAATGATAAACATGACTCAGAGTTCTAAAAATTAAACATTTTTTTTAAGTTTCTTTTTCTAATTGATATGAATAATCTCCATCAATCATACCTTTATAGTTGAATACGTTATTTACTTTATTAACGTTTTCGATTGCATAGTCAGAAAGTTTTCCATGACGTGTTTTAAGAAAATCCTTTTTTCTTCCCCATCTGCTTCTAATTTTACAATACATGAATCTCCATATTTAGTTCTAATTTTTCTCAATAAGATCAAATTATATCTCCCAGGTTCAAAATCTCAGTTTTAGAGTTTGAGGATAATATCCGAGACTACAGAATTCTTACATTTGTTGGCAAAAATTTTAAAGGCCTTTTATACAATGAGAATTTAAAAACAATTTCACCAAAAATATAAATTCTTTCGAAATCATATAAAATTGCTAACACTTTCAGCTTTGTATCTTTATTTTTTTCTTTTTCAATTAATTCAGTTATTGCTTAAAATTTCTCTGAAAATTCTTCTTCGGATACTTCTGAAAAGTATATTTTATACAAATCATTACAAAGATAATTTTTATCACAATTTGTAAATTTAAAGCTCTAATATCCTTTAATATTTCTCCATTTGCTTAGAATTATTTTTTAGACATCCAAAAGGTACAGTTTCCTTAATATTTTTCTCAGAGTTTATTCTAACTTCTGATCTTAAAAAATATAAAATTTAACTTGAAATCTTTTCATAAATTCACCTGATAGATCTTTATATCCAGAAACAAATTTCCAATCAAATTAGCTTGATATTTTTCAATAAATTCTTCTGCTAATTTTTTATATCTATAAATACATTCCCATTAGACCTTACCTTGAAATTTTCAATAAATTTTGTTAATTTTTGATATTTAGAAATACATTTCCAATCAACCTTGTCTTGAAACTTTTCAGATAATTCCTGATTTTCAGAAACACGTGTCCAATGAACTTTATCTTGAATTTCTTCAGTAAACTTTTCTAATAATTCCTCATGCCTATCAGGAAATTTTGCCATTTATTTACTATTATATTTTACAACATTTGCATAGTGACCTAATGCTCTAGCGTGAATTCTATCTTCTAATATATCTATCTTTTATCATCTTTTTGATATAAAGCTAATTTATTTACTTCAGTTGAATATAAATCATGTTTCTTACTTCTAATAAGATTCTTGGTTCTATATTGTTCATTTTTATTTAATAAAAAGTTTTAATAATCTTGAAACGTAATTCTGCTTTCAACTACACATTTCTTAACTCCTTTATATTTTAAAATTATTTCATTTTTAGCTTTATCAGAATACATTTTTTTCTTATTCCTACAAATTTAATAAACATTTTACCATTGTTTTCATCTTTATTTTGTCTAACACTTTTTTATATTTTTTAAAGGTATTTTATATCTATTTTTTTAGTATCAATTGATGCATCAAAGTAATAAATCTCTCATGTATTATTGTATATCCACATGGTATATTTCATGTATTGCATATTAAGTTAAACCACAATACCTTAATTATTTTCTCTGCAACTCACCTCTCTTAGATTTTTGGCACCATCATTCTGGCACTTGCTCTCTTATGTATGTACTAACTCTTGCACTTCAGGGTGCATTCACCAGCTCGATGGCTTTCTGGCCTGCAGATATATCTCATACCTAAAATTTGTTACGAAACAACCATTAATATCATATGGAAATTAAAAAAAAAAATATCTTAAATCTTAGTTTACGTTACCTCTACTTACCAATCGAACAATCGAAATTTTTAATTTATTCTACATGGGGTAGGGTTTTTGCCCAGGTACCCGGGTGTACCAGACACTGTTTCACTGGAGACTTAAAAAAAAACAAAAACAAAAAAAAAAAAAAAAAAAAAAAAAAAAAAAAAAAAATACTATTAAGCTGTTTATTGACTTCGAAATTTTAAAACATGAAATCTTAATAAAATAATTTATGACTTATGAACGAACCTGTTTTATACTACATTTTAGCATATAATTGCAAAAAACAGAAAACCAATTAAATCTTTAAGCATAATTATTATTAAATATTACTGTACTTTAGTGCAAAAATTGATGTTTCTAGCGACACAGGCATTTGAATAGTGAATCCGATATTTATGGTATTATATTCTGTATTTAAAAGAAGTTTCTAATTTCAATAATATTCTTTTTGTTTACATTATGTATTATCTTATCTGTGCAGACATTATTTATGTTGTTACAATAATTCGGGAAATTTTAAATGATACATCGAATATATTAGAGAGGAGATTACTCGAACAGGAACACATGCATGTAATAACGACACTTTTTTTAACGGCACTTTAATCACACATTTATTTCATTATTACGTTTTGTTACATTTTTGCTGTGCTTTTATGAGGGCGTAGGGATCTTTTCATACCAACAGGGAGCCATAGATGGCAGCACATGAATCCTTACCTCTGTTTTATTTGGAGAACTTCTAAAGGAGAAACTCCGGTTACAATTGCAATACACCCAGGGCTTAATTTCTAAAATTAGAAGTGCGGGAGCCCTATGGGAGACTGTGAAGAAGGAAAGGAAAATATAAATAAATAAAATAGCTAAAAATTAAAATAACTAAACAATAAATTCAAATTCATATTAATATTAATTAATTATAATTAATTAATTAATTAGTTTAAATTAAGAAAAATGTAAAGCAATAAAAAGGAATCTAATAAATTAAGTTAAATAGGGAAAAAAAGTATCGGATCTTGTCTTACTTGGGGCATCGGCTAAAATTACAATTCCGCTTAGATGCTAAGAAGCAGCTCAACCGATCTCAGTCTGAGTTTAAGGCCTGATTATACGTAAAATGTACTATTTCAAGGAATGACAGGTACCACTCTTTTTTTTTTTTTTTTTTTTTTGCAGTACACCAAAGAAAAAAATAAATAAAATTATTAAAGCTCTACTAAGGAGAATAGTGAGAATTCTAGAAACAATACGAGGATATGGAAAGAAATTTAACGGAAACGTGTAGCTTTGAAAATAAAGAGGAAAGAGTTCAACACCTTTCTGAACGCGATGCTCTGTCGATGTAATTCTAGCTGCCAAGCAGAAATTTTGCCTGAATACAACTTGAGAATAAGCATAAGACTTCTCTGTACAGGTGACAGCAGTGGTCCCCCCCCCCATTTAGTTACATCATTGAGAAAGTCTACAGGAGCCCTGCAGTAGGAAGTCACTAGCGTAGAACGTTCACGACCAGGGTATCACTTTTAGTTCTTTGAGGAGCACAAAATTTGCCCGCTCTTATAAATTCACCGTATACCCTGGTGAATAAGCCTTAATGAGCCTTATGACATATGATTGGGGGCTTTTAAGGAGAGAAAAGTCTTAACCTCTATGCAAGGTTTGGGTACGAGGAAAAGACATGCGTGCATTCTGGAGTTAGAATTGATTTTTCAATCATGTTTACTATTAAAACAAAATTTATGCGCTAAAACTGTGGTTCACTTACATAAAACGAGCCCTTTTATTTAAGGCGCCGGGTAATTTACGCAAGGTTTTCCCTATTTGAGTTTACCTGAACCTTGATAAAATTCACGCTGACACCAGCGTAAAGTATCAAAACTGTGTAGTTCTTTGGTACAACCACTTAGTCGGTGCAAATGATATCATAGCACTAAACGGCAACATTTCGGCGTTGCAGAATTTGCACTAAGTAACAAATATCTAGCGCCACCCCTGGTACAATAAGTTACCTGCGGTCAGGGCTTAATTTTTACAATTACATGTGCCAGTCAGGAAAGAGGAACAAGAATAAACAAATTAAGAAAAATCTCTACATATAATAAAAGAAAGAGTCTCTCTCTCTCTCTCTCTGTGTGTGTGTGTGTGTGTTTCGTTCGCGCTGCGCGTAAGCTAATAGACCCACGGCTACGAAATTTAATACATAGGTGCATCTAGACAAGAGCCAGTACACCTCGAAGCGATTTTTTCGAAATTCGAATTCTAATTTTTTTATCTTATGTTTTGTGACGAAATCGCGTCATTTTGAGACATAATGGGCTATAGGAAAGCGAGATTTTACTCTACACACTCCATTTTCACATCGTCATGAAATGTAGGCACTTAGCTATTTTACGAACTTAAAATAAATTTCGTGTTTCGGTAAAGCGATTAAATACGAATTTACTTAACAAAGTGAGCTTAACCCCTTTTCAACGGGATTTTTTTCTAAAAAAGTTTATTTTTAAAAATGTACAGTTTATTTTTCTTTGATTTTTGGACACATTAAACTTGCGACTGCTTTTACAAAAAGAACATTAAACACATTAAACCTTGCGACATTAAACACATTAAACCTTGCGACATTAAACACATTAAACCTTGCGACTGCTTTTACAAAAAGAATTTTGGAAAAAAGATAATATTTTGGATATTTAAAAAAAAATTTAAATGAAGCTTCCAAGTACACTTCTCACATCTCACATCTTTAAAAATGTGAATTTGGCAACGATTTTATTTTCGTATTGTTGTTGATAAATTTTTGATGAAATCGCATCATTTTGAATAGTTTCATTCTTTTAGAAATATGGGTTTGGCAACAATTTTTCATCGTATTTCTTATGTCACTGTTTTAAAGAGATTGGCATATTTCATTTTCATTTTTTTATATATATAATACATTTTTATTGATTTTTTTATAAAGTTGTTCTGCAGAGTAAAATTGTGCGCGGAATTTGTTTTTTGAGTTTCTTTCATGTTATTTTTGGTTTATTTCACTGTAAGATATTGAAAAGTTTTGCATGATTTTTTTTTTCTGCAACGGAAAATTGGTTAATTTTTTAAATTAGGATAATTAATATTTGTATTAAGGGATATTGCTTATTTCATTGTAATCTTGTTATACGTAATAACTTTTTTTATGAAGTAATTCTGCAGAGTAAAATTCTACGCAGTTTTTAAATTTAACGTTTGGTGTTCCCTTCAGCCATTTTCTCGGTACATTTAAAAGCCAGACGAAGGATGGCAGCGAAGCTGCTAGTAATTAATAAATATGAAAAAAAAAATTAAAAGCTTTCAGGTCTTATATTACGCCTAAAGGGGCGTTGTTTTAAGATTTTGCGTGTTACCTTTATTTATTAAATATCATGTTCTTCGCACTTAAACCCAAAAATTCAATTCAACAGCAATATCACAAAATATTTAAAAGACATATCTTTAGAATTTCCGATACACAGTGTCGCGCGCTGGAGATAATTTTTTTCCCCGTACAGTGTTGCCATCGCTCGCTTTGAAATCGTTGAGTTTCTTATTAAAAACTCATAAATGATTTATAGATAACAAAACAAATATAGATAATAAAACAAATTCCAAATGCCTTAATTTGGAATTTGGAATGATGATGCTCATATTCGATTGGGTTAGGATGATGCCCATGTTCGGGTGGAGACGAACAGGAATAGGGGTACGCGTTGCCATATTCAGATGCCCATATGCTCATATTCGGGTGGAGACGTACGTTATTCAAAATTTGATGGCTCTAGGTACCCTTGTTTTATCACAGTGCGAGAAACATACATACAGCTATGCAAATTCTTCATTATTTAATTTCTTTAAATATAATACAGGGCTCTAATATTTGGTGGCAACACTTTAAAACGTGATTCGCCGTTCATAGTGAATCAACGCAAAATACCAAAACGAAATCAATAGCCCTTCTGGGCAAATTGCCTCTTTGGGCTAATTATTAGGATAGTTAAAATTATAATTCAATGAAATTTAAAACAATAAAAAATTAATTAGTTAAATAATAAAATAAAATTCGTGACCTATTTTTATTTGAGGCTCTGGCTGGAATTATAATTTCACTCAATAGAAGCAGAAAAAAATAGCTCAGCAGGTTTTCCGTCGAATTTAAGCTCTGAATATACAGTATAATGCGCTGTTTCAAGGCATGATAGAAACAAATGCCAGTTGTTTCCAACACACCAATAAAAATCGTTAAAACGGTTAGATCGTCACTAATGAGAATAGAGAGAATGCTATTAACAATGAAAGAATATGGAGGAAATTTTAACGGAGAATATTTAGGTACGAAGACAAAGAAGAGTCCACAGACAAAGAAGATTTTATTTTTCTCTCCCTCCTTCCGGCATGTCTTCGTGGTGTAACAGTAGCACACTCGGTGAGTATTCGAGAAGTCCAGGTTCGAGTCCTGGGGAGGGTATTGCTCAGTTTTCAAGGCTTCTGCTTAAAAAAAAAAAAAAAAAAACAACCCTAATGACTCTATACAATAATTGCCAAATCACCGTTTTATTCAAGGCTGCACTATTACTTCTCGTATATTCAGTATATTTTACTTCTCGTATATTCAGCACTTTTGAAATTTTACCAAATAACCGGGGCAAAATGACAAACTGGGCAGTGAGCAGATCATCAAACTGAGAGAGTTTCGTTCAAAGCGAGACGTCTGGTGAGGATATATATATATATATATATATAATATATTCAAGAGCAGGAACAAACTTAGAAGTAATGACGAGCAGAATTTCGATATCGTAGAAGTGTTGATCCATAATGACTAGGAAATTGGAGGCGAAGGCAGATTAAACCTTCAGTTTTATTTTCAGCTACACACAAGTCGGCACATTAAATGTGCCTGTTCCAAAAGGCTTACATTTTTGATAACTTTGTAGCAAGAAAGCAGCAGCAGACAGACAGCAGTGTAACTAGGAAGTGCAAGTGGAAAGCAAGTGCGTAATGTTCAGGATGAAATCTTAAGTCAAACTGAGTTAGTTTTGGTTCTCAAAGCGTTTTGATTGGATAGTTAATATTGCTGTAAAATTATTATTGGCTGCTTGAGTTTTAGTTCAATTTACATCACCAGAATTACGTAAGAGTCATATGACATAGAATAGTCTCAAAATGACGCAGTGCAGAGAGGGTTTACTATTTTTAGATTTGAGAAGGGAAATTTACTTTGCTAATTTAATCTTTTACATATTCTTTATTTTTCTTACATATTCCCCCCTTCAAGAAGAAAAAAGGTGTAGTAACAGAGAAGCCTTTTTAAAGAAAAAGCGTTAAAGCACTAGCAAATGGAAAAAAAAAAAAAAAAAAAAAAAAAAAAAACACAAATCATAAAATTTTGATCCTGTAAAAGTATAATTTATAAACACCAATTTTTTAATATAAATTTTAATATTTATAGTCCTATTGAAATTTTCAGCATTTTAGTCCAAAGGTCTTTTTGTTTGAGAGTTCACATAATTATAATTCTTCAGGGAAGGTTCTTATTATCATAGAATATTACAAAATAAACTTTTACATAATCATTACTTATAATTAAATTTAACGCACATAAATATTTATGATACTAATTTCCATACTGATAAATTATATTTTAACACCATAAATATAATAGGAGTAACAGTTTCAGAAATTATGGTTTCACCGTTATTATCTTTCATTTACAATTCCTGAGTTTACCAAACTGGAAGGCCTCGCAATACTTCTAAACAAACGTATCCATCAATAGGGCTGTCCTCTTGAGCTAACCAGTGTGATCTCTGCACTGGTGGCCCAGGGTGCCTAGGCAGTTACTTGAAAAGGCCTCCATTCCTTGCATAAGGTAACTGCCCTTTGAGAACTGCACTAATACATTCCACAGAAAAAGTATAATAATATTTTAAAAAATTACACACACTCATAAAATGAGAGCCTCCAACATTATCTTACATGAAGAGGGTAAAAGGAACAACTGTACAGAGGTAATTACAGGCCTCTGTTTAAGAACCCAGTACTCCCTCAACATACTCTATACTTAACATACAACCACCCATAAATTTTAACATGCATTTACCAGAATTTCATATTACTTATCTGTACTAATTTCGTATTACTTATCTTAACAGCCTTCCGTAAAAATAATTAAAAACCTAAGAATTCTTTACTTGCTTTATTAAATTATTAGAATTCAAATTTCTAATATCATTAAAATATTTTCTCATATCATAGTGTTACATTTTTAACATCCAATTTATTAAGGGAAAAATATCAGTTCCCAATGTAGATTTAGTTACGCAAAAGCAGAAGCGAAAATAATTTTCTGGCACCTACTTTAAGTGTAAATTTAATCCCATAACTGCGAAAGAATAACCTAATTTAGTCGCATAAGAGGACATATTAAGATATGTAGCTCGATGACCTTGAAAGGACTGGAACAATTTGAAACGTTAGCACTCGGAAAACATTCGTCATTTTACTGTAAACAAACGCTGAATTAACTTTGAAAGGCTCGCACTAGATTTCAAAACACTTACAGCAAATCTATGATTCGATTTTTTTTCACATTTTTTATATTGCTGTTGAGTTACGTTGCACTTATTAAATAACTGCATATGCTGGATTAAATTTCGAAAAATGGCCTTTGACTTTAAAATTTAAAATTTGTAACATACGTGTTTTGGCACAATTCGGGTGTAGTTGACTTGCTGATACGAGGTTGCGCACATAAATTGACGGAGCCGCACATATATTGAAGGTACAGGCATTAATTAACTAATTCGCTTTCACAATCGTAGTTATAATTTCGATGGTAACATTTCTGTGAAGAACAGGCATACTTTGATAATTAAAAACACTTTTCTTTCTTCTAAACATTTAAGAGTTCTGTACGCTTTGTTTGCACTGACGTTAGCACTTTTGGACTTGCAGATACTCGATATACATTATGAATTTCCGTTACACATGGAAGTTTGAAGAGATGGTTGGTTATTACAGACATTCCCACTGAAATTCCAACGCACAGGACATGTATCCTGTCGACTCAATTGTAATATATTCAAGAGCAGGAACAAACTTAGAAGTAATGACGAGCAGAATTTTGATAGCGTAGAAAGTGTTGATCCATAATGACTAATTTAATCTTTTACATATTCTTTATTTTTCTTACATACAAGCAATACAATGTAAAACATGGAATCAGAATCTGATGTTTTCATTTTATGAGATAAATTGGATAAAATGAGTCGCACCTATGGCTTAATATATTTGCTGTTTCAAAATTTTTTATTTTCATTGAATAAGATCTGCATATCAAAATACTGTCCTGCACACCAAAATAATGAAACACCTTTTTTTTAACACTTCAAAAGTTTTTATTCTTTTTTAAGTAGCAATAACTCTCTTTTACAAATACGTTTTACAGATACCGTTGCGTTCAATCGTCGATGCATAAAATAACTTATCTTCAATATTTCAAAAAAGAGTTATTCACTAGCGTAAGAACATGAAATACTTTGAGAGTTATTTTAGCTCTTGTTCCTTATAAACATTTTGTAACAAGTATTGTTTATCATAATAGTGTCATAACTAAAAGGCATTTTTAATATCCCGTAATATACCGAATGTTTCTAACTCTCCGTATTTTCTACGATATGAAAATAAAACCGAATGATAATGATGAAATTAAGCAGCAAAATACAGATTGGAATTCTCTACACATTTTTTAAAATTCAGATGGTACATTTTTTTAATGTTCTGATATTTCTTTGTTTATATCGTTCTACGTTCAAAAAAGAAATATGGAAACAAAATCGGAATTTTTAATAATATAAATTCTTTTTGGGATGAATTTTAATTTTATTCAAGAGTTAAGTATTTAATTTTATGAAATAGCAGCATTAGATAGTTTTGTTTAAGAAGCAAAACGAATTATCTAGGAATTTTTAAAAAAAAAATTTCCTAAATATAGCTTTAAAAAGATGCTTTATAGCTTTAAAAATATAGTTTTAAAAAGATGTTATGAACAGGAAACGTTAACAATGCCTTTAAAAAAATTTTTTTAGGTAGGTACAACACTGATGCATGCAATATGTCTTTATTAAAAAAAAAGTGCAGTTGTTCTTTGAGATGTTAGATTGTAATCTGAAGTTTTAGATTCCAAAACAGGCATATATATTCTCCCTGTATATATTAAATTTGTGCCTTTACTTCCAAACATGGAGGGCTATTGAGATAGGTATTTATTTTAAGCATCCTCCTGGAATTAATGATGCGCCTGAAAGGGACGATGTAATCAATACAGCTGCAATCAACGGATTTTCTAATAAAAATTAAGCACCCGTAGTAATAAAGGAAAATCCACCTACACCAGCTCTTGTATTGTGATGAAGCAATCCCTCGGAACGCTTTTAACAAGAGTGGATAAACTTCTACGAACGAAGGTGTAGAATTACTAAGCGTGCAGGTGGGAAGCGGGGGATTTATCCCCCTCTACCACTCCCACCCGTTTTGTGAGGAGGAGGTAGTCAAATCAGATCATCCGTTTCCATTCTTGTGATGTCCGCGAAGCACGTGCTCTACTTTATTGTTGTCAAATAAAAAATACAACGAGTAAAGTATTAAAAACTACTGCCCACAGATAACATATTATGGGTTCGCCGCAAAGATCAGAAGGGTTGAGATTATTAAACATTCCGCAAAAAAGATAAAAACTCAATGGACATTTTCTTTGGGCCGCGTTTTCAGGGCTTTTCGTTAATACCCAGGTATATTGAGAGTTTATATTTCTATCTATCAACGAGTTTTTCTGGGAGCAGAAGCATGCAAAATAATAGTTGCTAACTTTACCACCATTTTCAGTTGATTTGTTTGAAACTGATTTGCGACTTTGAAGGAGGGGAAAATACGAGGTGTAGAGCAAAACCTTGTACCAAGTTTCAGTCCGTTTCATTCTCGTCTGCAATAAAATTATAATATCGTTGTTACAATAATCATTATGTTGTAACGACAACGCAAGTTATAGAAGAGGCCGTAGATTATTAGATTGCTGCATTGGAGATTACATACAGCAGGGGTGTCCTTTCTTTTGCAGCTTCTTGACGGTATGATTCATTAAAGGTGTGCTAAGGATCGCACAGATCGACAAAATATACGAAGGGGCGCATACACATATTGTTATTTAGGAGCGATTATAATGCAACCCAAATCACTGTCGCTTTCAGTAAAAAAAAAATTTACATCTTAATACCAGCGAAAATTTTTAGGGAAAAACAAAGCAATCGCAGCATTTGAATGCAAATATTAAGCCTGTTTCTTTTGAATGTTTATAATCTAGTCTTTTGAATGCTTATAATCTAGTCATCTATATCTAGTCTGATAGATGAATTAGCTCTTGCGAAATGTTCGTCTGAAATCTTTTGTTTTTGTTTTGCTTTTTAGATTTATAGGAAAATGGAAAGTTCCATGCAAATATAGCTTTAAAAAGATGTTATGAACAGGAAACGTTAACAAAGCCTTTAAAAAAAATTTTTTTACACTGATGAAGGCAATTAAATAAACTTAATTTATGCTGACTAGATACATTTCATCCATAAGATCCCAAGGTTTTTATATTAGCTGAGAAAAGAATGCTAAATATTCTTAAATACAAAAGGCATTTTCTGAAATTTTGAAATCTATTTTCAGAGTAGGCTAATAAAATACCAATCAGTGCTGTATACTTTTCGCTGTTTGCATGACTTCGCTAAGAGCTTTTACTGGTAGTTCGCCCTGAACTCGAACCCACGCAAATGGGGTCACTGCATGGCTAATCCTTGTCGCTTCCTGTATGTTATGAGAATACGACCGAGTTTTCCTTAGAAAGTCCCACATGAAAGGCATCTCTCCCTTCAGGCAAATGACCCAGGAGTGCTTAGCCATATTCTACTAATATATATGCTTAAAACCATCCAACCAAATTAACTTCTTCAAATCAAACTTTGCATTTCAGCCTTTTGGGGGGGGGGATAATGATGCAGGTTGCATCAGATGACCTTGACAGCAGCAAGATGGACACGCCTGATCTATAGGGGCACATGTTTAACATCTTATGTTTAGAATGTCTGCGTTTCATTTTAAAATTTTTCATATTTTTACGACCATAAAATATAGTAATCTTCAGAAATTTTTAATAATCATCCAAAAGCATTCTTAAAAGGTTTACTTGTTCTTTGAATATATAGAGACCACTAAGGTGTTTGGATTAAGAACACACTGAAAAATGAATCATGCAAGAGCAAGGAACATCTATTTTGGAGATTTTCACCAACTAAATGGGGTTTGCGACCCCATTTTTTATGGTAATTGTTCATCCTCTTCACGCCTATTTTCATCCATCTGAATTTGTCGGTTGAATCCGAAAACACCCGGTATAGTTATTCCAAAAGTTGAAAAAACAGTTCCTCGTGTTCATGCTCCTTGTTTTGTGATTAGGATTTAGATTGATTGGATTCTGATTTAGTCTATCTGCTTTCATGAATCACTTAAATGACTTTTAAAGGAAAAGTTGGCTGTGTTCACGATGGAAATGAACCACGTAAATGTACATGCTGCAAGCCAGTTCGCCGCGATTAGAGCCCTGGTAGGTTTAGCTTGGTTTATTTGATTATGGCAAAAGATTTAACGCCGATTTGCCGAAAGAGAATCCTCCATGGAGGACTTTCTAAGGGAAACTAGTTCGTATATATGTTATAAATGGTAAACCCACGAAAACGCCCATATAATCAACCCGTTCGCCGGAATTCGAACCCCAGACCGAACTACCACAGTTCAGCGACTTTAATGCTAGGCCGCAGGTGGGCCAGCCAGGGTTGAACTTTTGGCGTTCAGTAATCTCATCCACTCAGTCAGTGGTGAACATATTTTATGGTTAATTTAGTAAACTAGAAGCAATAGATATAAATTAAGCAACGTGACTAAACAGCTGTTTTTCAAAAATGCCAACATAATTTTTAAAAAAATCTTTTAACCTACTTCTAATTTTTTAATCTCATACTACCCATCATTTGACTAACGCAATTATCAAAAATTCAGTTAGTTTGTTACGTCTGTAAAAATATTGCATTTTGTAAATCTTAAATGGAAATAAGGAAACATATTTTGAGATTCTGGGAAAAAAAAAAAAAAAAGGCTGTTGTGTAAGAACTTTAATTTCAAGATTATATATATATATATATAATCTATATATATAAAAAAAATATATATATATATTAAAAAAAAGGGGGGCAAAACATTTCTTTAAATTGTAATTTCCTAGGACGAAGAAATTCCTTTTTCTATATAATAATTGAAACAGAAAGAACAGACTAATTATAGATAATGGCGGAAGGAGAAAGGAAGGTATACCGACGTATCTCTATAACTAAATAATGATATTCTTTGATTATAGATATATAAGACGATAGAATTAAATTCTTTGATTATAAATATATAAGACGATAGAATTAATTTCTTTGATTATAGATATATAAGACGATAGAATTACATTCTTTGATTACAGATATATAAGAATTAGATTAAATTCTTTGAATAGAATTAAATTAGAATAGATTAGATAGAATCGGTAGAATTAAATTCTTTGATTATAGGTTGGCTGGTTGTCTTTTTGTTGTAAGTATACGCTGCACTAATGTACATTCTTTACACTAAATCAGAAGCGGATTTACCGTCATTGCGCCATGTAAAGGTATGTTAAAACCTACATTCCTTCTTCGAAAAATTAGAAAATATTTTATTCCTTAGTTCCCTTTACGTTGTGAATGATATGTAGGCTATTCAGCTCATTGCGTCCACGCATGCAAAAATACAGCGCTTTATTTTCTATTTTATTATTTTATTTATTTATTTATATTTTGAAGATTAGCCACTGTTTTCTGAAATTTATACCCTTTTCTCGTTGAAAATGTATTGACGGCAGTTCAAAGGCTTTTCATTATACCCACTTTATTGAAGAAATACCTTCACATAAGCAAAAAATTGCAATAAAGCCAATGAAAACTGCTATTAAGACACTATTTGAATAAATAAGATATAATTTTACTATAGAACAATCTTATTCGGCTTCAAAATCAAGATCTGCGAACTAAAAGTGCTTGTGAAATGTCACTTACAAAAAGAATTAATCTTACTCTGTCCGGGGGCCTTGAAATAATTTCATTATCTCCAGTTAAAAAAATAATAATAATTTCGGAATGGTCAGTAACTAAATACATTTAAAATGTTTAAAAACATTTCTGTTTTTAAAATAAATCTAAAGGGCAGCATTCATAAAAGGAAAAACAGTACTTATAAACAGTACCTTCCTAGTTATATATATTTTAAATTGGTCATAATAATACGGCCAAGGACTGTATGTAATCAGTTGTCAGGATAATATTTAAAGCATATAGATTACTTTATTCGTTTATTTATTTTTAATTATCTACATGTATACTTAATTAGTTAGTTCATTTAAATACCATAATATCCTAAATGCCCTTTAATAAATCCCCTAATTGCCTAATCTCTTTAAATAAATCCCCACGAGCGGACGAGTAGTTAAAGACCACTTAATATTGGAGTTGAACTTGGTGCCGAACCCAGGCAAACGATTTGATATGTAGGCTATTCAGCTCATTGCGTCCACAGTTGGTTTTTGTGTTTTTTTCCCTCCATGTTTAATGTGAATATAAACCAGTTTCCCTTAGAAAATCCTCCATGATGGTATCACCTTTAGGCAGATAGCCTTCTTACACTTTGTCATATTCAAATAACCTAACCTAACCGTATAATGCGAACGTTAGGCACATTCTTTGTGTATATGTTACCGTGAAAGACCGAAATTGGAGAATATCGACTTTCACCGGAGAATGTCAACATTCACCAAATACGCCGGTGAAAGATCGAATATTTCATTACATTCTTGTACATTTGGACCCTCACCGGTGCATGTCGACAATCACAGATATGCTTTGGTGTAGGTCGAAAAGAGAGGAGTATATGTACACGCTGCCATTGCAAAAGGAAGTGTTCCACAAATAAATGCAGTTGTAAAAGCAAGGGCCTCTTGTGCAATTCAAAGTGCCATAATAGTTTAAGTTGTTGTAATAAATAAGATTTGAATCACATAATTTAGTAAGTTTTTAGCTTCTATTATTTTCCTTTTTCATTTTGAATGTACTGTGTGTTTTAAGTTCTTATATTCTTAAGTTCTTATTTTAAGTTTCAAGTGCGTTTTCTCGCGACTGAATTACGGAGAAGAAAATATAATATTCTTATATGTTCAACATTCACCATTAGTACATGGTGAATGTCGACATTTACCGGTGTAAGTCAGAAGTAAGAGTATTTGGAAAATGTTTTGGACATACACCAAGCGACTAGGTGAATGTTGACATTCACCGGTGAAAGTCGACATTCTCCAGATTTCGGTGTTTCACCATAACATATATATATATATATATATATGTGTGTGTGTGTGTAACAAACATTCTCTATTCGTAAAAGCAAATTTAAAGTTAACTAAATTTTAAATGAAATTGAATTACAAATAAATGACTAACTATTGCTGCGAACTAATCTACAATATCATTTAAATTCTGAGAGCATATGTAAATCAAGTGCAAGTATTAAAATCTATGAATGTATAATAAATGTATAATATATAATTCGAATAAATTTTTTAATCCTAAAAATTTATAAAAATGCATAAGTGAATAATTGTTGAGCCCCAGGAGACAGACTTATCAAGGAGAAGTTGCCTCCAAACCATATATGTATGTGTTGATATATATATGTGTGTATGTACGTCTTCACATACTGAAGCATTTAATTAAATATGTTGAAAATACTAAGATATCACATTCAGTTATATTTAAAATGATACATATAATTTTAAAATAATTAATTTAATACTAATTTATTGATACTTTAAAATAATTATGATTCTTCAAGTATTTTCTATTTTTTAATAGAGTTGCGTGAAGCCATCTTGCCCTTTGATAAACTGAAAATGCAATTGAAGAATAAACGTATCTTCGTGATACAGTGTTATTAATAAAAATTTTCTGCGTGGTAATGTCTGTGAAATTTTTTGAAAAGTAGAGCAAATATAAAGCCTATTAATTATATTTATAGTTACGTAAAAAGTAAAATACTTTTATAGGACGCTTTCATAGATAAACTAGGAAAGAACCAGCCTCATTGGAAATCTTAACAGCGATATCGTTTCTGTAGCATCTACATTCACTTCCAAGAACTATCATTCATGCCAATTACTTTTATTAATTCTGAAATTAAATTTATAAACAATGAAGAATAATGTAAAAACTAATAGGATTACATGCAGTGGAACAAAGTAAAATACTATGCTTCGACTGCAAAGCGAACAGTAACACTGGGAAGACAACTTAACACATTATCGCATTGTTTAGATTCAAATTTTTGCATCGAATCAGAAGGATATGGTAACCCAAAATATGGAAAACATTCTGACAAAAATTGGAGCGTCGCAGGGAAAGTGGTTTTCTGTTCCTGGTGCTTATAGAATGAGACGAACCAGCAGCAGGAAAGCGTTGACATCTGATACTCCCGTCCTACCAGATGCTATAGCACGCCGGAAACCGAAAGTCCCTATACTCTCGAGGATTTGCACACCACTGAGCTCATTAATAGACACCGATTAGGATTTAAATACGTATTTATTTCTGACTTCCACGAGAATATTCGCTTTCATCATTCATTCAAAAAATTATTAAGCTGCGAAACATATTCATATACAGCGACAGCAAAAGAGTAGCTTAATTTTAGCCAAAGCCACATCTTCAGATATCTTCCTCAAGAAAATTTTCTTCACTGAAAAAAAAGGTGTTTCCTTTTATTTATAAAAGAGTTGCAATGTAGCAAGATTCAATTAAGTCTATTAAAATTTTAAGAAAATCTTCCTGAGACAGCTAACTATCTATGGCTTCGCAATCTAATGTAGGGCAAAATTTTAGTTCTTTATTTCATCATCAGCTTGTATTTAAATTTTATCTTCACTTCAAGAGTTTTAAGTTCTGAGTGTGTTTTAATAATATTTAATTGTAAATAGCTTGCAAATATCAAAACTGGTGTTGTAAAATATGAAGTCAAATTAAAAAAAAAAAAAAAAAAAAAAAAAAAGATTTTCTTAAAAAGAGAAATTTAAGAAGTTTTTGTTTTGTTAGAATTAACAGTCAAAATTTTTCGGATAATCTCGTGCTCGTGCTTAATTATTTGCATCCTAAAGGCTTATATAATTTTTTTCGTTGGAAATGTATTCTGAATTATTTCATGGCTTGATGAGTGTTACTATATATTATATAGGGTGAATTTTGCATATATGAATAGATATTGTCTACTTCAAGCGAAATGTTTTAGTTATTAGCAGGCAAATAAACGTCTAAACTTTAATTTCTCGATTATTATGAGAATTTTTGCCATAATTCCTTTAAATAAATGCATAAAACCCGTAATTTCTTTCATATCATAACGTATAACAAACAAATAGGTAAAGAATGTCTCTCTTGTTTTGAACAAACTACAAAATTTTTGTAACAACAAAGTTAGTAATTTTTTTCAGAATGTTCTGTCAAACATGGTACAATGTTATTTTAGATTCTGTTAGGTGCACTTCTTGAAGCACTTAACTGAATCGTAGATTATCCGTACTTAAAGCCAATCTTTCCACTTACACCGAATGCAATTTTGAAAAGCATTTTCAGCTATTTCAAAGAAGATAATTTTTCGCGGTTCAAATAAAGCATCCAAAATTTTAGCACAAAAATAAATTTAAGAAAAAAATAGGCTCGAGTCAACAGTTATAGAAATCTTAAATTATTTTGAATTTTAAAATCAAACACAAAACAATAATAATCAGCAAACTACACATATTTCGTTCACACTGAAGAATTACATGAAAAGTACAAAAATCTTACCTTCTTGTACAGAAAGGTTCACATTTCTATATCGCTGAAAAGGAACGTCACGAAAAGCAAGAACAAATCGGCAAACGCAAAGCAATATCAATAAACTGATAGTGTTATACCGCCAATTTTTAATTATTGTAAACATAATAATCATCGCTTACTCAACAATGGAGCCATTGATCAACAATTAGACAAAACAAAAACGGAAACTTCCAGTGTTGGAATTATGCAAGAATGCAGATGGTTCTCATAAAAATCCATCAAATATCCTATTGACACGGAGAAAAACTGTGTTATTAACGACTACAATAGCATATGTTTGTAATTCAAAGGGAAAGAGAATTCCAGTTTGCGCTAATATTGAAAACAGTAGCATATCCATGGATGCCAACTCTCACTTTCAAATGTGGCTAGATACACCTGCAAAAGTAGCTAAAACGTCGCTAAATTCAGAAGGAATTTGGCTAAGTAGTAGCTAAAATTAAAAGAAAAATTATAATCCATATTCCATAATAGGTTTGTTAGTTATCATTTTTTAAACTGAATGTTCATAAAAACATAAATAATGTCCCAATTTTTCTGCGGACCAGCAAAATGTTATCACGGCCCACCGGTTGGTGACCGCTGGTCTAGAGAACAATGAGCCTGAAGAAAGAAGTGGCCAAACAAATGCGAGGATTAGCACCGTGGTCGAGAAGAGGAAACCTTTTTGTATGCATATTTACAATACGTATGGGGAAAATAAAAGCAGCGAGAAAGTATTCATTAGTGTGTATTGCAGAATTCGCAGGTGTAAACTTCATTCGAAACAACTTGTAAGATTACAGGAACGAGGAATATGCGGATATGCATCTGATTTACGGCCGAATAGGTGGCAATGGATGCCTAGCACAGAGGATGTACCAAGAGCAGTATTCGAGAAGGCCTTGTCCGCACCATACCACCTTCACGAATATCGATCGACGGCTGCAGAAGACGAGATCCCTCCAAAACACGAGGCGTATTGCAGGGCAAGAACGCAGTGTGCGCACACCTGACACAGAAAACCGAGTATTGTACGGTTTGCCGTTTCCTTGTCAACCAGTGCACCGGTTGCAGGTGAACTTTGCATTCGTCATAAAAGGATGTGAAAAATTCTGCTTGCAGAAAATATGCAGCCCTTTCACATGCAGAAGGTCCAACGCCTAGGTGATGCCCACTACTGCCTTCTGGTAGAGTTCGATGCTGGATGTTGATGCCACACAGAATGATTCACAGTTTCCCGCCGCTCTTTTATTCTCAAATGAAGCCTGCTTTATGACGGAAGACGCGATCAACATGAACAGTGCGCACATTTAGTTATCCAAAACACACACAACATCGTCTCGTCGAAATTGCATCACAAGTTCGGTATTAACATCTAGATAGGGATTCTAGGAGATATCTATTGGTACCGTACCTTTTACCCGAATGCCTCAGTGGCGCAAATTACCTTGTTTTCCTAGAGCACCGCCCTCACGAATTTGATGCAATTAATACTGGCTACTATGCGCCAAAACATGTGGTTCATGCATGATGGGGCAAACAGCTCATTTTGCGACTTTGGTGCGTAACCACATCAATGATACATATCCCGGGAGGTAGATTTAACCCGTCGGACCTGTTGCTTAACCTCCACGCTTCCCGGACCTCGATACCGAATTTCTTCTTCTGGGATCACATGAAACTGGCTATATATCAGACGTCTGTAGATACAGAGCACGGATCAGACAGCACGGATCGTCGTCACTTCAGCAGACATCGCCAGCACAGCTGGTGTGTTTTTCGTGTCCGGCAATCATTCGTCCGTCGGTGTCGTCTGTGCAATGACTTTCGCGAGTGAAACTTCAAACAGTTACTATAAAACTACCTCGGCGTCTCCTTTCTGACGTTGACTTGTGAGGCACATTAATACTGCTTTACGTCAAATAAATGATTTTCTACTTATTATTGGCTCCTTTTGTTCCATTCGACGTCACACTCTTCATAACTATTTTTGCAATTTTCTCCAACTATACATGGTTTGCGATCAATTTTTGATCTTCTTGATACCTACTACCACCTCTCTGAATTTGTCTGTCGAATTGGGAAACACCCAGTGTAAGGGGGAAGGAGAAGGGAGATTGTTATTAGATTGCAAATCTTTAATCCTCACTTATCTTCTATAATCTCTTTAAGATATTATAAGGTATTTCCTCCTTCCCTCCTCCCTTCTGCATGCCTTCGTGGTGTAACGGTTAGCACACTCGGCGCATATTCGAGAGGTCCAGGTCCGAGTCCTGGTGAGGGAACTGCACATTTTTCACGTCTCCCGCATAAAAAAATTCTAATGACTCTACAGTGGAGCCCGAACTAAAATGTGGTGGATGATGATTCTTCACCACCAGGATTTAGCGATTGGGTAGACTAATCTCTAGTCTCTCTTTAAAAGGGAAGGCATTTTCTCCCTCTTATCTTCATGCCTTCGTGGTATAGCGATTAGCACACTCAGCGCGTATTCGAGAGTTCCAGGTTCGAGTTCCAGCGAAAGCATTGCTCATTTTTCACGTTTCCTGCTTCAAAATATCCTATAATGTCTCTACAACATAAAGGTAACTTCGACATACTTTCAAGCTCAATATTAAATACAGTTTTGCAGTTCAAGCTGTTTATTTGTTTAGTTGCTAATAGTCTATATAGCACACAAACTCTATTTTACCTAAGAAAAAAGTTACCTATTTCTCGAAGTTTTTTTAAATGGGAAACTAACTGGTATTTCCGTTGCACATGAATCAAACTATGAAAATTCCCATGAAATCAGACCGTACCGAGAAGCCGGGTTGAACTACCAGTGTTTGTTCAGCAGGGTACATAGCCATTGCTAGAGCTTCGCTTAAATAAAGCTTCTGAAATAAAACCGAAAGACCATGAATTTAGTTTTTCGGTCACAGTTGAACTGAAACGCGGTACGTCTATGAAATGCGTCTCACAATACGCAATACGTCTATAAAATGCTGCGCATTTATAAATTAAGAATCAAAGATAATTTAAAGTGCTTAAAAAGTAATTATGTTTAATTATCAATAAACTGTAATTATTACTCATATAAAATGTAACTGTGTCTTATTAAAGGAATGAATGCACTTAAAATTTTATGTATAAGACGAAACAAATCATAGGGTTATTAACGCATACATGCAGTTTTTGTGTTCCTGTAACTACCAGAAACTAGAGGAACTACTGCATACTACCAAAAAGTATCTACGACACATTACAATACATGGGGAAATATAGGAATTAGCTAAAGCCCTCTAATCTAGATATGTGGGCTCTTAAGTAGCCGAACTAATAAAATTACAGAGCTGTGGGTAATCGACTCAAGCTCAAAATTCTGGTAAAAGGGTTAGTTATGGGTCAGTTACTTGGATGTTTTCTCGGTCTTTCACTTGAAAACGTAAATACGAAAAAAATATTCTCAGAAAGTCATCCATGAAGGTATCTCTGCCTTTAGACGAACATTCCTCGTGTATCGTACCATATTCATTTAAAATAAAAAGTCTCGGCAAATGAATAACCATGCTGTAAGTGTTGGATTTTGCTATTTTTGAAAGAGCAGATTTTTATCTGCTTGTTTTATGTCTTCTAACAAAACTAGTTTATTATTTCACTTTCATTATTATTATTGCTTTTTATTACTTTCCTCATTGGATTCGGCTTTCGGTGAAAGGACTGGCGGCTTGCAGTATTCAATTAAACGAATAAACAATACATTTTTCATTTTGTAATGTATCTTAGCTATTATCCAACTCTACGATTACTCAGAACCTCTATCTGTTACCCCAAACTTCAAGCAGAATGATAGTTAATTGATTAACCAAAACACTGTCACACGCAGAATGAGTCCTCTGGCGGCCGAGCGTAAAGCCAGTGAACAGTGGTATTTCGGTCCGGGGGTCGAATCCCGGGCTGGCTGCATGGGCGTTTTCGTAGTTTTCCCCACGTGTAATGTGTATACGAGCCAGTCTTTTTTAGAAAATCCTTCACGAAGGTATTTCCCCCCTTTAAGCAGATAGCCATCGAGCACTTCGCCATATTTAAATAAACCAAACCACACGCAGAATGGGAATAACAGTAGGCAGCTACAGCCAAAACCTGTTGCATGATTAGTCGCGCAGTTCCTAAGTCATATCTCATTCAAATTAATGCCACTGTGAAAGGAAATCTGTATTCAGAATACACGCAAGATAGGAGCAGAGACAATTCCCGAAGTTTATTTCCTCCCAGCTACTTATTTTGGCGCAGTAAAGTAAAAAAAAAAAAAAAAAAAAAAAATGCACAATTCTTATCATATATATCAGATTCTGTTACCAGAATTCTTGTCAGATATATTGCACGACATGAAGGCTTAGTTATTTGTGCAGTAGTTTATAGCAAAGCATATCAAGGCTACCTGCACAATGGGAAGGGATATCTTGGTAGAGAACTTTTGAAGGAAAATGGCTTTTATTGAAGGTTGCACGTGAAGAAAACTACGAAATCGCTCATGCAGTTAGTCGATTCACTGGGATTTATAATTGAGAAATTCTGCGAAAACTCTACTCATATGCAGCCAGCTCGGTCACAACTGAGCATTGAACCTAGGTCGACCTAACAATGCTTTACTGTTTGGATGTTCGACCGTTGGTGGGCTCTATGAACAGGAAGAAACTTAATTGGAAATTAAGCCATGTGACATGCGTCAGGAAACAGAAATCTGTAGAGTCGAGTTTGTCCAAGAAAAATGTTTTACAAGCTCTTTTTAAATGGTTTATCGGAATAGTAATATGTTACCATCAGCTTTTTTACATCATTTTATTTTTTAAAGGCATCAGATATTCGGATATTCGTAATTGTTTAATTATTTAGGACATTCTTTAAAAATTATACTGACAACAGCTCTAACTCAATAAATATATATTTAAACCTTTTAATAAGTGATTTTTTATTAAAATTATAGCTTTATGAAATTCGAAATGAAGTTAAATATAAATATTTTAAAGTTTTTTTATTTCGTAAAGCTAACATATTCTAATTATTTAAAAACAGAATGAGTATTACGAAGTTTACTTTGATTATGGCTGAGATATAACGTGGCAGGTTAATTGGTGGATATTCTGTAGTCAACATGAGCGAATCTTATCATGCACAAAAATACTGGACTAGAAAGTAGTCGGGCGATCAGGTGCGCCATGAAAGGAGTCGACTTCATAAAAAATGCTTTAGAATGAGATCCATCTAAGAATGAGATCCGACATTGTTTTACGAAAAACATTATCTGCGTATGTTGTTATAAAAATATCAATAAAATTAATCAGAGAACGTCATCGATACATTGGACTGATGTGAGAGTCTATGAAGGGCTACCAAGGATTCTACTTCTGAAAAGAAAATGATGTGGAAGACTTAACGAAAGTCTTAGTATGGAAGTCTTATGAATGTAAAAACAGGTTCCACGCAGCGGCGGACCATCTCATAGCACGTATACGAAGATCATTAGTGACCAATGACTCATGAGAGTCATTGATAGTTATGAAAGATAGCGCATTGAAAACTATACGTATAGTTACCTAGTTCAAGGCAGATACCACGTAATTCGAGACAGACATCACTATATTTTTAGTCACTAGTCGGTGACGGAGTGATTCCTTGAAACACAAAGACGTTGCTCAATTCATCCTTTAAATGTTCAAGTGGACATTTAATCAGGAATAGTCAAAAGTAACGGAATGTGGGCACTCGTGCGGCTTTCACACCTGCTTTATCATAAAATTCTATCTCGCACCTTTCCAGCCTTCCAATACAATATGTCGATGGATTATATTTTTCATGAGCCAACAGCTATGTGCTGGCGACTTAGGCGTTAGAACAACTGGCATTTTTCAGCCCAATAATGTGGCTTTGCCTCGGACCTATATTTATATTTTTGAAAAGCCAAAGGCAGTGCCTTCCAACTGATGAGCCTTCTCTTAAACCAAAGCTTAAAATAATCAAAAAATGAATTAAAGGCTACTCAATGAGTAAACAGTATATATTGAATAAAGTTTAGAGAAGACTGTTTCTCAATGATGAAAAGATGAGCAATTTTTAGTCAATAAAATATGCATATACTTACAATGATTTAGTCACAAATTTGAGTACTTCTCGTTTTTAATTCCTCTGATGCATACATATCTTCTTCCAGCTGGCGAGTTAGAAACTAAAAGTACTCAAAGTTATGATTAAATTTTTTCAAGTACATCCTCTTTTTATTTTTAAAATGGCCTCCTTTTGAGAACAATAAGAAAATTTGGGCGATTTAAACCTTTTTGTTATTCTAATTTTTTTCAGTATTTAACCTGTCATTGATCAATAACACATTCTCCTTCTTCCGCTGACGTCTGACATCTCGTTTTCTCATTCGAAATTTACAGGAATATTTGAAAACGAATTTAATGAGTCAGATCAATTTTCCATGCGTGTTAAAAGAGCATAAAACTTAACTTTGAGAACCTATTTAAAAACACACATGAAACACAGAAGCTGCTCATTTTAGGGATAAATAGTTTCGTCTTGCATAAAGCAACAGTCATCATTAAAATTATAGTAGACCACTTCCACCAGTTTTTGTCTGTAAAGGTATGAAAAATCCTGCTTTTAATTAATTACAGCATTACAATTATCACACTAAGTGAATTTTTGCCTGTAAGGGGACCATATAAAATGTTAATTTATTTTACTGAAGCATTCCATCCACAGTTGAGATAATTAAAAAAAAATCAACAGCTTATGTCGAAAGGCTTTGCAAGTGGAAGTATGTGTCTAAGCTCAATATTTAGTGAAGTAAATCCCGAAGTCACTTTTGCAGTTATACATTTAAATTCTATAATTGTCAGTTTGGCGTTAAATTGATAGCCTAGTTTAGGCTATGCAAGGGCACCAGCCCAGAAGTAAAGAACTTAGACTGAAACGAAATGAAAAATAGCTAAACGTTTATTTGTACTTAAAACTTGTGATCTAGTTTAAAACAATGTACATTTCAAACAAAAATCGTTAGCGTGCAGACAAGTACAACAAATGGCTGAAAGCAGCTAAAAGTTTTAAAATTTTAATTGTTTAATAAAGCAAACACCTTGGTAATACTCTAATTTTCTATTTCCATCGTCCATTTAACCAAACTTTCTCTCCGTTCATGCTATCGAGAATGTAGTGGCAATCTACAAAAGCGACGAGCACTTCCTCAGGCAAGAACTAATCTCACTAGGTTTCATTATCAGTTGCAGTTAAGAAATGGTAGCAATCAAACTCATTCTTGAGTTACCAAGATTTGCTTAAAATTTCTGAACTGAACTATTTATTATGATGGAAGTTCAGAGAACAGAAAAGAAATTATATAAATAGAAATTAACTATTAGGAAATATATTTTTCACAATCGTTTTTGAAGATCTTGTATATGGGTAAACGCAATGTTACTAACAAAAGTCTACAAACATCTCTTTCCATTGTGCTCATTTTAGCCCCTGATCGTCTCTTTATTTACATAATTTCAAATTTACCAACAAAATTCTTGGTCTTAATTCTTCCGAGGACCCTTTTTAGAAAAATATCTTAGAAAACAATAGTTAATTTATCCACTTAGAAGTCAAAAATAATCTGAGCCGACATAAATATAAAATACCGGTGCATGAACAGAAAAGTATCCACGTAGGCTCCAATTCCCCGCCCTCCGTACGTACTAATTTTGAGTCAGTTCTAAAATTTCATTACACTTACTCTGTTATTTAACATAAAGACAGTTAATGCAAGTAAGCAGAAATCACAATACTTAATGCATAATGCAATGACAGCAAACATTTTAACACCTCAGCGAAAAGAAAACAAACTATACATCTAAAGTAGAAATGTTTAAAGAAAATAAAATGCAGTACTGCTACATGATACGCTTGTTCGGTCTCCTCTTAATAATTACTCCTCCTGCCTCAACATTTCGAAGTAGATACTATATGGCTTCGCCCAGTAGCCTTTGTAGAATAACTTCTAGGGCTTCTTGGAAGCTATTCTGACAGGAGACGCGTGTCTATATGTTTGCCTCAGACTGAGGTTCGTTCCCGATTTCAAGCGCCTTTTTGTTTTCTTATGAACTTGAGAATTCCCTAATTATGTGAAGCCGCATATTAACTTCAAAAAGAAAAGTTCGCAAAATTGGAACATTTATTCTTTCATAGAGTAATATTAATTCTATTCAAAAGCCTGAATTTTTTCCAAATTAGAGAATTTAATAAGTAATTTACCTTCGGTGATTTGTGACGAAACATCTCTCTGCTCATGTATTTCATCCACGTATGCAAATTCGAAAGTTTTGATGTTTATATAAATACCACTACTTTAAATATTTGAAAAGTATTAGAATGCTTCTATTAAAAAAAAAAAAAAAAATCGAAGTATAGCTTCATACTTCAATTGATCGTCTTTATTAGATCAAGATGCATATTTAGTTTATTTGTGTCGTACCGATCCAGCTGAAGAAACTTCTACGTATCGTAATTATGAATTACTAAGAAATTAAATTGATTATAATTAATTCATTTTTGAGCTTCAATTTCGACTATTGTTTAGTTATGTGTTTTTCCTCTTCATCCATTTTAGCTATTCTCTTGGACTCATTGATCAAGTAATCACCCTACTTTAAGCGCCTGCTGAGGCAAATACATCAAGATAGCCGGAAAACAACATGCATTTAGCATGTTAATCGCGGCGACTAGCGGAACCTGGAATTATGTGTTTTGAATTTGCAGCTAATGCGTTCAAGTGAGAGTGCAGATTTGTGCTTACCTCATATACGTAAATCAGCCATTCTGCATGTATTAAATTTTGTGGAGGAAGGAAGTTAGATGGAGTGGTCCTAATCGGTTTTCCCCACACCCTGGTTTGAGTCACTGGCGATTCCTTCGTGGTGACCAAAACATTGGGTAATTTACTATCAAGGTTCAATGGGTTTTGACACGATCGGATGTAAATATTTTGTAATTACGTCGTAAATATGCATATAAATGTATATATTTTCTTTTTCTACAATACTTCAGAGTCCTAAGTATATGAAAAGAATACATTTTTAAAGACCATTTCATTCTGAACGGAATTAAATGCTATAATTTTCACAGAACAGTTTGCTCAGAATGGTTTAATTTGAATGAAATATTTTCACAAGTTTTTGTTAATTACATTAGGAAAATTTAAGGTAATTCGATTTTATTCGGTTAAGGATTACAAAAATTAAGATCAAAGTTTATTGTATTATTAATATTAAAATTGTGCATTATTTCTTTTCTGTTTATAAAGCTTCTTCCTAAAATACTTTCTCAAATATGACATGATTTTTCAGCTTCTGAGACATCTTCTAAATCGAAAAATATAAGTCAGCTTATAATTAATGCTCTATTCTGTCCATTTCAAATTAGAGCACCTTTTATTTTAATAGCGAAATACTTTAAATAGTACTTAACTTTTTCTGAATATTTCTGAAAGGGAATAAAATAAGGATTATTTTAAAAATATTATTTAAAACTTGTAATTGAGTTATTATAAAATGTAAAGAGAATAATTCTTTTAATCATAATTATCAGATTTTTTACCCTTAATTTCAACAATACATATTCCAAAACTCTTCTTTATTACTTTCTTAAGTACGCATCTCATAGAAATTTGCAATTTCTATGAGATTTTACCTTTTAACAGATTGCTTTCCAGTACGAACAATTCTTGCTTAAATAGTTTCATAACGTATTTGTCAACAGGATTTCAGTTTATGTTTACAATTCATTGTTAAGGTTATTTTATATTTAGATAATATTTACAATCATTATAAATTTAGATACATTTAATGATTAGATTTCTTCCCAGTAACTTTTCCAGTTGTTTATGAATGAATAAATCCTTCATTTTAAATACATTTATAAATAATTTAATAAATATTTACGTATTTTTTTAAAGGTAGATACATGCTTTTTTGCAAGCACATGCATAAATATCCATATATATATATTTCATATTTTTCATTTCCGACATTTGCAAATCTTTAATTTCTGTGTATTCACTATATTTTTCGAGTAAAGTAATTTACACTAATTTTAAAAAGTAGATGTTACAATAATATGTGGATGTGAAAAAAAATGTATTTTATTTAAAACATTTTGGCGTTTGGAACATAAAATAAAAGTAGCGAATACTGTATCAAGGGTATCGAAAGATGTATGCAATTTTAAAGGTACCGAAAGGTATTTTTCAATCTTTAAGCATAACATTTTTGCTAAAATCTATATTTTTGTAGTTCAAAAGCTATAAAACAAATTCATAATCAAAATCGTAGTTGTTAGTTGTCGAAAAATAACCAAGATGCAATTTTTGAGTAAACGTCACTAAACTATACAAATTGCTATTATCCTATGAATGTTTCTTTTAAGCGGTAGTGTTCCCTTTTTGAAATTGCATGAAACTGTCGTGTGTCAAAATACTATCAGAGCGCTGTCAAGCGAGCTTCTGAATGTAAACAAAAAACACCCCATCTGGTGACCGAAGCTTCGGAGCAGGGCTTCACTTTTAGTGCCGGTTTGGCCACTCCTTCCTTTCTTACCTCCATGTTAAAGTTCGTCGCAAAATCAACAGATTTATCTGTTATCACTTAACATTTGACTCATTGTGGGATTAGGCCCTCCAGCGGCCGGGCGGTAAAGTCGCTGAATACAGGTAATTCGGTCCGAGGCTAGAATGTAGCGAACGGGATGGCTGCATGGGAGATTTTGGGGGTTTTCCCATGTTAAACGTATATACGAGCCAGGTTTCCTTAGAAAGTCCTCCACGAAGACTTCAAGATGACAGATGCGGGAAATGTTAAAGGTACCCAAGTATACTTAAGAATTAAAGGCCGATGATTATAGTCTCTTAATTTAAAATAGGCACTTCAAGGTAATAATGGCCCTTCCCTTATTTACGATCGTAACGTGTGTTGTCATCACAGCACAGAGTGGATTAACCCTTTGCAGCAGAGTGTGTCCGGTCTGGACACACCTAAAAATTTTCTTCTGTACAAACAGAAAAATTGAATGAAAAAGAATTTATAGGTTACTATAGGTTACTCTGAACCTTCTTTATTTATAGTAGATGGCAGCTCAACACAAACCAGTCCATATATTTTAGCCATGTTTAGTTTTTTAAGACCCTCATTTTTCAAAGAAATCTTCCAGATTTTTTTAGGGTATAAAAGGAACTGTTTGAAAAGAAATTTCTATGTTAATTTTTTGGCTGTAAATTAATCTCCTTATTCTATATTAGTTTTAAATTTTTACCTTGAAATCTTGCCTAAAATCAAACAGTGAACCCTAAGTGTGCCCAGACCGGGCTCACCGATAACCTAGGACAACTGAGAGTCTGTATTCTTTGTTCCTCCTCATCTCATCGGTCAGGTCATTAGCAACAATGCTCATTTCAGCACTCTCTTTGAAGCTCTATTCAATCAATGTGTCCACTTTGGGCACACCCACAGAATTAAAAGATAAGTGCCATCTTCACAACATTTTACTTGTGTACTTCTCTAGGCCTAATTAAACTGCCTACCTTTTTCTTTTTTTTCTTTTCTTTCTTTCTTTTTCTTTTTTTTTTTTTTTTAAATCAAAACTCCAACTTTAAAAGGTAGCGTGCCGGAAAGGGTTAAAAGGTATTTGCAAATCAGATAATTCTACCTTCTTCTGTAGCCGTCGACGGGATAAAGAAAAAAGGGAAACGATCTTGATGTGCCTTTTCCAAAGTAACAGACTATCATATGTTACAGACTGAATATATGGGCACAGATCAAGAAAATGCTAAGATATAAAATAATTTAAAAAGTAACAACGAGTGTACAATGTTTGCGAAATAAAATAGAATGAAATAAAATAAAATGTACAGTAAAAACATTATGATGCACAGCGTGGCCTGAATCAGGTAACATAAGTTTTTAGAATACATACCGAATATACAATGGGTGTAAGAAAATAATAATAATAATAATGATATCAGTAAGAAAAAAGGTACTATGCAATGTGATACTGAAGCAAATAGCAGGTACGCTTATATTATACTTGTTCATATTCAGTAGACGTAACCAAACTTCATGACAGTAGCAGCTGCATGTTAGAACCGAAGAAAGTTCAAATGCGGCAACTAAGATTTTTCAAGACTTACAAGTCTGTATATGCATTATTTTGAAAATAATGAAGCAGGTTTTGAATAAAAGGAAACACTTGAAATAAATTAACGAGAACTTCATACTTTAATGTGATTAAAGTAATTATACATAAACATAAATAAATAATTCTCATTTTTCTGTTTTTTTTTAAGGAACACATACAAATTTGGAGCTGATACAATGAAACAAGGGCAAAGTAATTTCTTCTGGTTTTTCATCTTCCTTGCTTATTTACAACTGTTGACTGGAAGATTCGAAAGAAGATGGAATGATCATTAATATTATAATAATATAAAATGCTTTTAGTATGAATCAAAAGTAAATCACAAATTTGTAAAATAGATACAGTGATTTTTCTTTAACTCGTACGTATTCCTCTGTAAATGTGCGAGACAGCGTGCACTACTGAGAAGTTGTTACTTGAGGAATGGAAAATATTTAAAAACAAGATTGCCGGGAATTATCGCATTCTACAACACGTGCTGTCGTGTTGTAAATGGTTACCATATCCACTTCTCAGTTGAAAAATAAACGGTTCGAAACCCAGAGAGGGTATTGTTCAGTTTCATGTTTCGCGCTCTGAAGAGTCGTTGGTCACTAAAAACGAAAAATGTGGTGAGCAGACGCTTGTCACCACACGGATTTTGTCGACTACCTATAGTGCCTCTTCCCAGTCGCTCCTTAAGGAAAGAATTTAAGGAATAAGGGTACTTTTGTTGTATGAACTTGTGCGTACTTTTGTCGTATGAATGGTTACAACATTTATCTAGAAATTAGAAAATCTGTGGTCAAATCTCGGGAACAGCAGAGTTGATTTTTTACGTTTCCGACCCAGAAACACACACACACACACACACATATGTATATATATATAGAGAGAGAGAGAGCAGAGTTGATTTTTTACGATATACACCTATTTCTGAGACGAAAAATATATATACATAAATAATATATATATTTCTGGGAAGGAAATGTGAAAACTTATCTCGAGATTTGAACCATAGATTTTTAATTTATATATAAACCTGAAAAAAAAAATTAAACTATATATATAAATCTGAAAGCTTTAAGATTTTATATTACGCCCAAAATGGCGTTTCTTTAATTTTCATACATATTTCGTGAGCATTTGGGCAAATGTCCCTTTGAGCAAAAATATTTAAAAGCAGCATAGCTTTAGAATTTCTCGCGAGCTGAAGATAAAAATGTTTCTTTTTTTTTTCCGTAGAGTGTTGCCATTATTCGCTTTGAAATCATTGACTTTGTTAATCAAAAATACGTTAGGTTTTTATAAAATATGAAATACACAATAAAATATTTAAAATTAGCATATCTTTAGAATTTCCAATAGACAGTCTCGAGATAAAATTGTATTTTTCCTTACAGTGTTTCTATTGCTCACTTTGAGAGTGTTTATTTTGTTAATCAAAAATTCGTTAAAATTTTACAAAATATGAAATAGACAATACAACAAATTCCAAATTCGGGTTTCGAGGTGTCCATATTCGGGCGGTAGACTACATTATTCAAAATCGGATGGCTCTAGGTACCGTTGTTTTTGCCAAATTAAAAAAGCTCCCATGTGAACAGTGTTTTCCTGCCTAAAGAGGTTTCAAATACCTGAAGATTCCCCCCCCCCCGTGTATAGCATGGATGCGAACTAGTTTCCTTTAAGATATCCTCCGTGTAGAATCCTTTCCTTTCCGTGTAGTGCTTAATGGGGAAAACGTAATAAAATTTAAAAAAAAAAAAAAAAAAATCTGAAGACTGAAGTAATCTACAGCAAATGCAAATCTTCAGAGATACTGCATCGTGGCTGTTGTAAAGCAATAAGGTTACATAAAACGAACCGTGATAAGCTGCTTGAAAGAAATACACTTGAGAGGAAAAATTCGAGTGCCTTACTTTTTATTCACCTTCCGCATTTGCACTCCGAGCTGTTATGATTGTCATTTCTTGTTCTAAAAGTAATATAGCCATGTTGGCAAATAGCAAGATTAGAATTATTTGCCATACCGTTTGTTAGTTTACCGGTTAGTTCACGACGGAATAGGTTGAAATCTGTTACACATTATTTGCGTATGCAAAATTTAATTGAAAAGGTGTCTTGTTGAATGATTTCTGTTTTAAAATGTAATTATATTTGAAAAATCAAACTAATCTATGTATTGTAATCTTAAAGGACCAAACGGCCGCATATGACTCGCGAACAAAAGTTACGGAGTCAAAGAGTTGGAATTTGGCCATGCCTGGTGTACAGTATTCTATTACAGAAGGAATAGAAAGTATGATATCGTGTTAATTTTGATAATACCGATCTCTCTTCCTCGAAGATAAGGGAGACAGCATAATAAAACAAAAATAAAAAAATGGCGTGCTGTTATAACGTTACCACAAGTAACAAATCAAAATACAGTGCCTAATATATAGTGTTGGCCAAATTTCATGTTAGTGGAAGCCTCATGTTAGAATTCGAGAGAACTGAAGAACCGAAAGGAAATTTACCAAGAGTTGCGACTTAATACTTATATAGGTTTAAAAACCTTAAATGGAAGGATCGTTTCATATAATTTGACAGTGACATTGTATTTCATAACTGATAATCATAAGTGATTATTCATTATAAATTAAAATAAATAATTCTTTTTGCTCTTGTGCTGTACGTTGGAAAGTGTGTTCCTACAACACGTAAATTTTAAATTGTAAAATTTCCTGAACATTCGTTTTCTCAATCAGATTTCAAATCATTCTGGTTTTCGAAATTTGTTTTCCAAATTTTGGTTATTATTGATAATTGATTGGAAGAGGAGTAAACAGGAAAAAAAAGAAGAAATGACAATTTTTACAATAATTTAAAAAACGGTTCATTTGAGTGAAAAATAACACAAAGATCTGCGAAACAGAGCAATCATAGTTGGCCAAGACCAGTTTTAGAGTAAATCTAAAATATATCTACTGTAAAACAGGTCTGTGCAAACTATTGAATCGTCACGCATTTTCATGAGGCCCAAGGGTAATGATCACATTTCTTAAAATTGTTCTACTTTTCTAGCTTTTAAAGCTTTTTTAAGTAAATTAAATTGGAATTTTTAATACCTTTAGAATATGTCAACTTATGAAATATTTTATGACTTTTAATTTTATCTAAATCAAAGCAGAATTTTGTAAACTGTAGTTATTATAGATTCTAGTTCTTTCAGAAATCGTTTAATACACTGAATAAATGGTGTTCATAAATCTTGCAGTACACTAAATAAGTCGTGCTCTATTTAGTGTACTGAAAGATTTATAAACACAATACGCTAAATAAGAAATTAATAGTGGACCTAATGAGCTTAAACTTAAGATTATAAATCTGCAGTATGATATTGATTTAAAAGAATAACGTTGTTGGAAAGAAATTCTACAGTACTTCTTATTTGGACAAATTCAATAAACTTAAGAATTTTTGTCAAAAAATACGCTTTATTTTTGTTTCTACATAGATATGTGAACAAACATTTTCTATCATAAACAACAATAAAAAAGTTTTATGATCAAGCGGTCATTGATGATCATTGTCAAGCACTTTTAAGGATCTCCAGTGTGAAATTAAAGGTTGTTAGAAATAAATTTATTTTTACATTAGGATTCCTTTCCTCTGTTAATACAAATTTGTATTTAAAAATGGTATTTTATTTGCGGCCTGACAATTTTTTAAATCTCTAATGTGGCTCTTTAACCAAAACGTTTGTTCGGGCTTGCTCTAAAGTAAGTGAGATGGGACAAAGCGCTTTGCGGAGAAACAAACGTTCCATATATTAAATTATTTAAAATAAACAGTCAGCTTAGCAGAGTTTTACATTAAAGGTACAGTTTAGCTGTACTGTAGTGTTAATGCAAGAATCAACATACGTGGAAAAAAAATTAATTCATGAAATGCAAACTGGATAATTAAATGCGATTCGTTTCTTCAGTGCCAAGTTCCAGTTAAGTATAGTCTCAATACCCATTCAAGTAAGCTCACATTCCTAACGTATTTTTTTTTTTTTCCTGCTGCATGTTTTCTTAATCTTATGTTAGAAAAAGCGATGGGGGAAAAAGTGTATGTAGAGTGGGCGCAACAGTTGTCGGAGTTACCTTGGTCTAGCGCATACGCACTTGCTTCTGATGTTGACAAATCTCAGATTTCGAGAAGTGCCGCTAACGGAAAAATCTCCTAATGTGGATAAATCTTATATTAGCAAAAGCGAAGCAGAAAAAGTGAAAATGTGAGGCGATACTTCTGATAAGTGTTTATTAGCGTTCAACAATGTTTTTACAAGAAACTTTGTATAGAGTTTTCGATTAATTTCATAAGTTGATTTATTTTGTTAATTTAGCTGCTCATTATTGCGTAAAGTTTGAGTCATGTTTTAAAACAAAACAATAAAATAATTGATCCGCCTTCGTTTAATCTGTACTTAAATATTATTTATTTATTATTTCATTTTGTTTAATCATATCGCCAAGTCTTAAAAAACGTATATTCAACTTTAAAGTTGAATTTATTCTCTACTGTTTAGGTCTCCTATTCTCTTTCCCATGCATTTCATAATGCAGTGAGTTTGACGCTTTTGCTTGTTAGAATCGTTAGAGAATCGGAAGCTTAGTAGTCTGTTCTAAAATCGGTATCCCCAAAGTATAAGTTGTAGAAATGACGTAATCTGAAACGACATAAACTTACTGCACATGTAATATAATCTTAAAAAAATAATTTTTTGTTATTCAAAATGCATGCCATAGCATGATTTATGTTTCAAGTTGTGATGATGCTTAAAAAGTATTGTTTGTTAAAATACCAGCCATAGTGAAGAGGCCAAAGAATCTCAGTTTGGCCAGACCTGCTATATGTCGATGCACAGGTACACTAAATGCAGTCTACGGATGTCAATTATATGGATAACTAATTCTGACCGCGAAACTGCACAGCAGATATAGAATGACCATTAAATCGGAATGAGTTTTAAAATTCATACAATTCAGATAGATTCATTGTTCCATATGCATTTTTTTCATCTGTTTTATAATGTGTTGGCAGTTCTCGCTAGCCAGTTAATATCTACTCGCTAATTCAGGTGACACCTTTCTGTCCAGCGGCGTTCAAACACACTGTGGTCTCCCCGTCCCTTGGCTCTCTATACTTATTAAAATAACTGTCATGTTTTTTTGAACCCGGAGAGATAGCAAGAATTGTTAACGTTCGACACCAGGCGAAAAGTTCTCCTTCCTGTATTCTCCAGTCGAGAGTTCTTACTATTTTACTAATAGCTTGTTCCTTATGAATTTCATCTTAAAAATAGAAAGCGGACTGTAAAACTAACTGTAAAACGGTCTGTAAAACGGATCCGAGGTCTCTTAGTACTATTTAGTTAGCAATAACCTCTCAAGAAGGCTTCACAGTATTTTAAATGCCTTCATGCAGAGAAGACTCAATACACTTATAAGGTATTTCTCCCACTTTCCAAGCGTGCCTTCGTGGTGTAGAGGTAGCACGCTGGGCCTGTATTCCAGAGGTCCGTGGTTCGATTCCCGGCGAAGGCGGTTGCATATTTTTCATCTTTCCTGCTTTCCTCCCCCGAAAAAGACATATGTCTCTACAAGTGGCGCCCAAACTAAAAGGGTTGTGGATGATGATTCTCCGCACACAGGATTTGGCGACTAGGTCCCCTAAAACCCTAGTCGCCCTTTAAAAAGGGGAGTATATAAGGTATTTCTCCCACTTTCCAAGCGTGCCTTCGGGGTGTAGCGATAGCACGCTGGGCCGGTATTCCAGAGCTCTGCGGTTCGATTCCCAGCGAAGGCGGTTGCATATTTTCCATCTTTTCTGCTTCCAATTAACCTAATGACTCTAAACACTTACAAACTGCATGTTGATTTCGGAATTTGAACTAGGGCTCAGAGTTATGGCTATCGTCTTCCGTACCACCATGCCAACAGCACAACCCTTATGAATACTTCTACGTCGTCAAATAATCTGTATGATACATAATTAATTCTAACAGAGAAATAATTTTAAATATTTATTGCCGTATTTAATAATGTATTTCACCCCCCCTTTTACTTCTCGCCAACCTATATACTACATATATAATGGAGGTAATGTTTTTTGTCGAAAAATTCGATAGTGACTTCCAAAAATTTTCATTTTCCGTTTTAGCTTTCTATATTCATATAAAGAGTGGCTCAGATTTTTTAGTTAAATTGGAAAAACGTAGGTACTTTACTTCAAGCTCATAAAGACCAGTTTAGACTAGCAGGAATTTGAGCCCAAGAAAAGCGCATGAACTTAACTGTGAAAAGGGCTCTCACTATTTTTACCTCCAGCCAATGCACAGGCAGAGGAAGTAATGCGTACGATCCAAAAATTCGATTTTTTTTTTTTTTTTTTTTTTTTTTTTTTTTTGTGAATAAATACTATCTGACGTCCTCACAACACGTATTTACTGTTTTTAGAATTATGTCAGCCTGTCCGTGTCTCTGTACGTGAGTGACAATTTTTCCGTCCTCGGGTCTTATATACTTCCGAAAATTTCCATTTAAATATTTAAGCTTTCTGAAATTCATATAAAAAGTATCAGATTTCAGATTTTGGGTAAAATTGGACAACTGGAAGTGGTAATTAAATTGAAGCCTATAAAGACTTGTTCAGATTAGCAGGTCTTTGAGCCCAAGAAACGCATAGGAACTTGACGGCGAAAAAAGGGTACTCACTATTTTCCCCTCCCGCCAACCTGTATGAAAATATAAAGGGGATAATGCTTTCGGTCCAAAAAAAAAAAAAAAAAAAAGTACGATAGTGAGTTTTCAATAATTAATGAGGGTTTAGGGTCTCCACAACACGTTTTTACTATTTTTAGAAGGATGCATGTCTGTACGTCACATTGTCCTATACGATAACACTTATGTGAAACTTCTAAACATTTCTGTTTTCTAAATTTTAGATTTCTGCTTGCATGTAAAGAGCTGAGAAGATTTTGTTTAAGTGACAGCTGAAGGGATATTTTACAGGAAGCCCATAACAATCTTTTGGACAAACAGAAATGCTACTTTTCCCGAAGCCCATAGCAGTTTTTAATAGAAAACTATATTAAAATATAATATAAAACATTTCAATTTTAGTATTTAAGATTTTTATATCAGTGGGAACAGCACATTAGACTTTGCCTAAAACTGATGAAACCGAAAGTGATATTTTACTTCAAGCTTCTGAACAGAATTTCGTAAAGAAATGCGTTATGTGACATTCAAACACTTCTTAAATTTGGTATTTATAATAGGTATATGATTGAGAACAACATATCACATTTATAAGCATTAAATATGTTCTTGAAATTATGTTAAATGCAGCGAGAGCAAGCTCATTATGAATATGAGCTCTCGTTATAAAGCAATTAAATGCATTAGCCTCAATCCTCAATTCTGCATGCTTTTCATGTTTGTGTCGAACCACTTTTCAGAGAAATACATGCAGCCTCCAAATGTTATCATTAGGTATTACTTTTAAAGAAACACTATGGAAAATATAAATAATATAGCGAATTTAAAAAGAAATGTATGGCGACACTTAATACTTTGTCGGGAATTCCAAAGATATGCTGCTTTTATAAATTTTGTGTCATAATAATACAAACAATTGATTTATGAATCCTAAACGTGATATAAGTAGAGGTGGTGTGGTGTGGTGGTGTATTTAATCATGGCAAAGCACACTAGGGCTATCTGCCTAAGGGGAGGGATGCATTCGTGGAGGACTTTCTAAGGGAAACTGGCTCGTATACACGTTACACATGGGGGAAAACCACGAAAACACCCATGCAGCCAGCCCGTTCGCGGGATTCGAACCTCGGACTGAACTACCAGCGTTCAGCGACTTTACCGCTCGGCCGTTGGTGGGCACGATATAAGTAGAGGATCGATGAGATATTTTCAAATGAAGGAAGGAGAATTTACGTACATGAGCTCGTATAGTTAGTTATGACTGTCCATTGCATGGGGAAACAGAATAATAAAAAATGGGCAGTGTTTATAATTAACATTGAACCATAAATTTTATAAAGAAATCAGATTTTATTTATGAGCGATTATATTATAAGCTATTTCTCCCACCCTCCTAGCGTGCCTTTGTGGTTCTGCACGCTGGGCCGGTATTCCAGAGGTCCGTGGTTCGATTCCCGGCGAAGGCGTTGTTAATTTTTCATCTTGCCTGCTTCCAAAAAATCCTAATGTCTCTACAATGGCGTCCGAATTAAAAGGGTGTTGGATGAGGATTCTCCACACCCAGAATTTGGCGATTGGGTCCCCTAAAAACCCCAGTCGCCCTTTAAAAAGGGGAGTATATAAGGTGTTTCTCCCGCTTTCCTAGCGTGCCTTCGTGGTGTAGTGGTTCTGCATGCTGGGCCGGTATTCCAGAGGTCTGCGGTTCGATTCCCGGCGAAGGCGGTTGCTAATTTTTCATCTTTTCTGCTTCCGAAAAAATCCTAATGTCTCTACAATATAACTTACTTAAAGCTCGGCCATTTCCATAGAATTGTCGGTAAGGCATGTGCTAACCACATCACATTTTTTTGAACTAATTTTGCTACTTAAAATTCAACAAAAGTAAAAAATTACATACTGAGAATAGTTCTGAGGGGAAGTTTTAAAGTAGGGATTGCCAACCTACTCCAACTACCGATTCCAACGATCGTTTTTGAAAGAATAGTTTTCTTCATCAAACCCCTTTCATTTTCCCCTGTAATATGCAGCATACAATACAATCATAATACAAAAAGTTGCGCATAAGGTAACTTAATGATAACTATGACTAATAATATTAACGAAAGTGTTGAAAAAAAGGGTTTAATAGATTTATGTTGTATGACGTTTTGAATTATTATTATATTTTAATTTTACAAATATAAACAAGTTTTTAGAAACATAGTCATAAAGTTTAACAGCACAAAAGTTCGATTTTAATTGAAGTTATGGTTGTGCTTGCTGTGTTGATGCAATGTTTTAAACATTTGTCATAAAACTGGTTAACTTAATTCTTAAATCACCTTATAAGGTATTTCTCCCACTTTCCTAGCGTCCTTCGTGGTGTAGTGGTTCAGCACACTGGGCCGGTATTCTAGAGGTCCGTGGTTCGATTCCCGGAGAAGGCGTTTGCTATTTTTCATCTTGTCTGCTTTCAAAAAAATATCTAATGTCTCTACAACCTCATTCAAAAATATTCAATATTACTCAAATTTCTAATATTCATATATTCTGTCTGTAGTAATAAAATGCAAGGCAAACGAAGACATCCTTAATTATTTATTTTTCATGTTATGGATCGTGAAGTTAAAAATTGAGAGCACTGGGATGATAAATTCTCAGTTCAGCAAAGCAGTGCTAGAAATGTTTACTGCCACGGTGTCCACAAGGAGTACCTTTAAAAAGTTTCTGGTGGTTTATTATATTCACTGACAGACCTAAAACTTTCCTTCTTCCAAATAATAGCAAAAATAATATGAAAGTTAACTATAAGAATTCATATTTAATCTTGAAAGATTTACAAAAGATAACAATGAACAAGCTAAATAAGTTTTAATTGTGGTCAAAATAAATTATGCATGCAGAATTAGTGAATAAGTGAATAATGTCAACAGTGAATTTAAAATACTGATTATTAAACGAATATAACATTAAATTTCTAATAGCTTTAGAAGAATATAAATTAAGACCATCATGATACATTTTATAAAATCTAAAATTTTAAATACGCACCAAGTGATGCAGCAGATGATGGTCACTTCCTAGACTTTTGCCAGTAGGATCAACCTCTGAAAACGTATATTTAGCGGTGAAACTGGAATCCCTTCAAAAGTGAGTTTGCGTAAGAAACTTGTTCCAGAAAGAGACAAAAGAGCCTGTGAAAAATGTATGGCCTTGTGCTGAACTCTGTTATCCGTTTCCTAAACAAATAAATTTCGCAGACCCCATTTTAAAAGGTTTAGCGACTGGCTGATTTTAATTAAAGTAAAGCATGCAAGGGCTATTTGCCAAAAGGCATTGTCCATACAGGACTTCCTAAGAAAATTTGTGTGGTTCGTGTTTACATTGCACACGGAGAAGTCACAAAAACACCAAAAGCTAGCCCGTTTGCCGGAATTTGAGCCCAGCTGTCTTATTCACTTGTCCACCACTGTGTTCACAATGTTTAGTGTCTTACTTCATGATAGCGTCACTCTAAAATAGAAAGATGCAACTAAAAAGTTTTAATTATTATTCAACAAAATTCATAAATGGAATAAATTAGATATATACAACGATTCTTTTCTGGATTATACTTTTTTGTTCCCCAGGCGATGCTTTTTTGGGATATTCTGATGCAAATTGGTGTTCAAATCAACAATGCATCATGCGCATGTAATTAAAAAAACTTTCGATGACATTCAAGCATGTTTCTCACATCATAATATAACCCATCACATTCTGCTTCTTTTTGTACGTAAAGCTAGAACTAAAATAAGTTTTGATATAACAGAAATTTGACCTATTTTAATTAAAAAATATAACCTCAGGAAGCCAAAATACCATACAAAATGCACTATTTTCCTTAAGTTTCCGATGTGAAAAACCATCCAGTGGGTGCGCATGAAAACTTTTAGAGCGAAAGTTTCCGCCTTGGTGTGAATTGACACACACAGAACGCCTTTTTGCCGCGTTTTCGCCTTTCGCGCCAACAGACCATTGTAAACGCATCTTAAGAATTCAATACTCAATAAAGTAAGGCCAATTTGAGCTGCGTATCTTAAGTTAGAACAAATGGGCTAAAATATTAAGTTAACTACTATCCTGGATCATTATTTGGAATTCATGTCAATCAATATTTCCTTTTATGTATTATTCTTGTGCAGAATTTTATTTGCGCAGAATTTTATTTTTATTGAATTACATTTCTTGTGCAGAAGTATGATAAATCATATGTCAAATATTCTCAAAAAGCTGTGTGAGTTCAGTGGTAGAATTTGTAATGCACATTTTTTAGCCTTAGTTAGAATGAATACGTTAAAAAGTTTTGAGACTCATTAAAAAATTAAGATGGTACTGGTTGATTCCAAATAGGGAAAGGGGGAGAATCTTTCATTTCCATACTTGAATTTTAATTTTGTTTTGCATTCTGGACTTCGTTTTTAGTTCTCCCTCTCAGAGCTGGTTATAACTCGTATTTAAATAAAACGTTGGAGTGTGGATATTCTTGTCTATAGTTAAAAGTAATTCGACTTCCTTGTAATTTGTTAAGGCTGTGTTAAGTTTGAATATGATAGTACTTATGAGGCTCTTCGGTAGATCTTAAGAGTTCCTGTAGTGTAGTCACATGATGAAAAATCAAGTTTTCGTGGTTTAAGATAGGATCTGTTTAAGAAAATCCTACATATTTTTGCAAAGTCTTTCAAAGAATTAATCTGCGTTAGTTATATAAATCATGCCTTCTGCTCAATAAAAGAGAGTGCTCTGAGTATATTCGAGCAAATTTTCATAGAGTAGAATAATAAGAAATGAAATATTTTTTGGTACACATTTCAGTTACGTGAATAGAAATGCACAAGCACTAGTTTAAGAAGATTTCATGCCATGAAAAATGTATTACTCATTGTAAAATTTGTTCAAAGTAGGTAGTTATGACAATAACAAAACTTAAGTCTATATATGTATATTTTAGGGGAAACGAATTCGAAATATAACATGACACTATTTTAAAAACAGGATAAAAGTTAAATATAATGAAAAGTGTGTAGAAAGTGTAAAATTTACGTTTGCTAAACATAGTTTGGTGAATCCTTTGAATAAAAGTAAGCCCTGTAAAAGAGAATTCGTGACATTTTGGATAAATGTAGTCTGGTGGACTCTGAGTAATATTAAGATGTATGAAAGAGAATCCGTGACTTTTTTTTTTTTTTTTTTTTTGGTGCGTGTGTGTGTGTGTGTGTAGTGTTTCAAAAAGGTAGTACAATCATTAATACTTAGTACAATACATTGGAAGAGAAATTTATGAGTAAAAAGTAAGAAATGTAATATTTTGCTTACGTATTCCAATTAAACTATATGGAATGAACATTGTACGTATTTGGTTTAAGTCGATTCAAGATATAGAAAATATTATGAATGAACTTCTGCAGAGTTAAATGATATGGATGTAAATTCCAGTTTAAATTTCGTAAACAGAGAAATATATATAAGTTTACTTTTGGAGAAATCGAAATGTAACATCAATAAGTATTTAAAATAAGAGAAAAAGTTAAATATAGAATAAAAATAGGACAAGACAAAAATTTTTAACGTATAAAAAATTTACATTTGTAAAAATGAAAAAGAAAAAAGAAGTGAAAAGAAAAAATAAAAAAAATATTTCTAAAGTAAAATATCGAAATAAAAAAAAAATTGCATTTGTGGAAACAGAAAAATGAAAAAAAATTAAAAGATAATATATATTACTTTTGTAAAACAAACACAAAAAAAAAAAAAAAAAAAAAAAAAAAAAAGAAATGTAAAAGCTTTTCAAGTAAAAAGTGAAAGAAAAATTTTAGAAAAAAATAATAAATAAATAAATAAATAAATAAAAACTTTTGTAAAATTTTTAAAAAAAGTGAAAAGAAAATGCAAAAAATAAATTTACTTTTGTAAAAATAAACATTAATTTAGAAAATTGAAAGTAAAACTAACGTTTGGAAAAATTATAAACGTAGGATGAAGAAATTAATAAATTAAATTATTAAATTATTAAATTAGAATTAGAAGAAAAAGTAAGCAATATAAAAAGATATGCTTGTAAAATTTAAAAAAAAAAAAAAAGAAATTTAAAATATGGAAAACTCTTACATTTGAAACAGCAAAGAATGAATTTAAAGTAATGATTCAGAAAGCCAAAATAAATCTACATCCACTTCAAGAAACAAACACGCTGATTGGCTGAAAGCATATTGTTAGCGAGATGGTGATTTGTCCTATTTGTTCGCCGTCGCGGATGCGTAAAACGGTTTTGTCACGTTGGAACAGGATTACACATGCGCAAACCTTCAGTCTAGTGATACCATGTTGGGTTTCGTTTCTGGACAAGGTCAAATATCAGGATTCAAGAGGCAAACCATGGTATTGTGCTGTCGTGCGCGTCTCTCATTCGAGAGCTGGCAGGTTCAAATCCCAGCTTTATAAATATCATGGGAAATGTATTGTTATTAAAATAAATATAGAAGTCAATTAAAGATAATAAGAGATTAAATAATTAAAAATAATCAACGATTAAATAATAAAAAATAATGACATATTAAAGAAACAAAAATAACAAAGGAAAAAATTAAAACTGATGTCATTCCAAACACATGGTTCAAGAAGTTGTTACCACAAAAAAAAAAAAAAAAAAAAAAAAAAGATTTACCAGAAAAATAAAAGCTTTGAAAAAATATTGTCGGTGCCACAAAAAAGTAAAACTATCAGGCGCACGACATTATTCAGACACGCCTGTATTACATTCGAGCGTCACGTGATCCAAAATGGTTGCAACTACACCCCCTTTTCTGTATCGTCATTTCTGCTGTGCTGTCACGGTCGCTTACTACTGAAAACCAAAAAACACTTTCTCGGAAACGAGATCTTTCATGAATGAAGGAAGGGAAATTGCGTGCTCCTCGCCGCCCCTAAATCAAAACAGGTCTAGAATCACAGATTATTCTATTTATGAACTCGTCAATAAATAACACAGCCCATTTCTCTTGACTCCACTGAAGATGCGGACGGAACCACCTTAAACGTGTCCTTTGAACGACGAATTAGAAGGAGCAGACCGTTGGTCTTCTTGCATAAAATCCAACTTCCTAAAGCCTTCATGCAGCAATACAACGGCTGATTTGAGCTCTTGTGGGAGCCTATAGGTTTAAAATTAATTCTCTTATAGTTGCTTTACGGATTCTCTGAGCCGGCAATGACGAAGAACGGTCTTCGTAGGGAATTACTGCTCTTGACTGTACTTGATCAGCTGCCTGTTAACTGATTCACTGCTTGAAAAGCGGTTTTAAGTTCTTAATATGACAGTCCGAGGAATATTCAGAGCTTCAGTGACTCCTATTTGTGCTTGCATCCTTCCTTTAGAATCTACCAATCAAGAGTTACTTTTGTTCTTCACTGAAACGATGCCTCTAAGTCAGAATTAATGAATACTGATCGCTCTAAGAATCACACTGACATTATTAGTATACACCCAATTTCCAACGGGCATCTCTTGCTCAACACGTTGTCAGTCGCTTAATTTGCATATTTCATACGCTCGTCTGAGCGCAGAAACCAAATTTGGTATTAATTTGCAGATAATTACCATAAATAATTACACCATTGGACACTGATTGAAAGCTTTAATTAGTAAGCGCATGTTCTCATATTAGTCTTTAATACGAGCAGTGTACGTGCAGCACTAAAACATATGTACTGGCACTGTAGAATATTAAAATTCTAGATTAAATGGTACAAGATTCTTCATTTTGCAATCGGTACATCATGTTGCCACCCGCACTATGTTTTTCTTATGATTTTAAGTATAATAAAAATATTCTTAAAAAAAAAACTGATGAAAACAAAAACTATAAAAGCAAAAATAATCAAATATGATCAACTAAGGAAAATACAAGCACTCAATAAGAAAAGAACTCAAAACTGTGACTCAGGGAAAAATAACAATAAAAGTCCTGGACATTTCAGACAGACCTTCATATATTATTGTAAGAGATACGTAATTTTCGCATTAAAAATTGAAAATTTCGCAAAAATGAAATTTCGCGTTTATTTGCACAGTAAATAAATAAATTATTTGAATTAAAAATTAAAATAAATAAATAAGAAATAAGAATTACAAATTACTCTTCCTTCAGCCCCTACAATTACTGATTCGTCTTTCAGTGGTTCGCTTCCTATTTTTTCCCTCAGAATACGTGCAAAGTGTATGTCCTAAAGTATCTCCAGAAAGAAGATTACCTGAACCAAACAATGTTTTTGGCTGTAACAATCACGCACAGGTGGGTGCTCTAATTTATGCAGGAAAATATTTGCTTAAACATATTTTTACCCGTATGCTCAAAAAATTCTTTTTCTCCTTTCATTTTGGCAAGTTTCTGCACTTGGAAATATATCAACATTTGCAGTCTGCCACTAACACCTGTGGTCTGAGGTAAGTTCATTTTTCTTCTTTAAGCGCAAATTAAGTGAAATTTCTTTGGACTTTTCATGACTTCCGTCGCTTAATCTCGTATAGGCATAGGGTAAGTTCGTTTTTCTTCTTTAAACGCATATTAAAGGAATTATATTCGAACACTTACTTTTCATCAATTTTCATTCAAAATTTTTATAAACAGTATTTTGCAGTTAATCGCTAATTCTGTAAAATCTTCATTTATTCGAATCTATTTTGTAAATACAAAATATATGTATTCCTAATTATTGCAAATATTAAGATCAAATTTTTTACAATGTAAATGACTGCGTTTTCCTCGAGGAAGAGATTAGAGGAAGGTCATTCCATGTAAACCGGTTTTCCTGCTTATATTCAAATATACTGCTGAGTAAAACCAATATTGAACTATTCTAATTTATTCATTAACTGACCCCTTAATACAAATTGAAAATGACGTCAGAAATGACAAATTTTGATATTGAAAATTTCAGTCAATTTTTGTTGTACAGAAGTAAAGCGTTTTGCGTTCTGTTTATTATAAGGAGTGTAGCATTTGCCTATATACAGTGGAGCACCATTGATACGTTTTTCAAGGAACCATTCCCAAACGATGGTTAAATGAGAAAGACATATAAGTGAAATTTCAATTTACGATGTGAAACATATACATATTAGCAGTACAGTTTTGATACTAATAAACTATTACTTTTATTACACAATTTTATTATCGTACTTTCCATTTGTTTAAAATTTTAACTATGTTCAAACAAATTTAAAATTAATACTTTAAATAAATAAATAAATAATAATTATATTTTAAACAATTTTAACGTTTTTTATAATTAATGAGTAGAGTCTCACGTGTTCTGCTAACATACACTAAGTCAAGACTCTACGTAGATCTAAGCGACTTATCGCTATGTCTAGATAAGCAAATATGAAGGGTGTAAAAGACCCTTTTATTTAAAACTAATTAAGCTGAACAGAAGGCACAACTGGTGCTTACAAATCAGCCAGCACTTATGGCGTGAGCTCAAAAGTAGAATGTTAAATTGAACTAAATAGCTGTTAGCCAAAGGTTAGGTAGAGATATTTCAACGCGGAAGTTGGCCCTTAAACTACACCGGCATGACAGCACTATCTGCACTAACAAAGCAACGCCGTAGACAGGAATCCTTATCGTAGAATAACAACTCGTAACATAGCCTTCAGTAGGTAGAACATCCTCCGGCTAAACAACCTGAAACCCTCACTTAAATACACGCGAGCTAAATTTGCATTCTGGTAGGGAAACGGAAAGAGAGAAGTGACAGTATAAATACATAACATAAAATAACTGGTTAATTAACAAAAATTGCTTACAAATGTTTTAATAATTAATTAATTAGTAGTTATATTTTAAACAATTTAATGTTTTCTAATTCATATTTAAAAATGATATGAATAGAAATTTAATATTTTTAAAAACATAAAAATGCAAATTTCTGTACGTAGTTAAGTAAAATTTAAAAAAAAAAAAAAAAAAAAGAAAAAAAGAAAAGCTATTACTTTCCAAGAGCCTTTTAAAGCAAATTTTAGCTTTCTTTAAAGAAAAAGTCTTTGATTGTCATCAAACGTATCTTTTAATTCTACATCTTAAGCAGAGCGGTATGAATCGAACTCAGTTCTTGAAATGTTTTCTCTCTTGTATTATTATACACACAGAAATTTCTGAGGGTTTCAGCGAAGTAGATAGCAATTTGAAAAAAAGGAGGAGGCCGAAGTTTAAAAGAAATTCACGCTTAGACTTGTATCGTTTAGGTTGTTTTATTAGGCTTTGCTCTCTAGTATTGGAAATGAAATTATTCTTACGTTAAATATTTAAGGGCATGAAGTATTATTACTGGTTACATTTTTCTTTACCTATCCTTCACTCAATATTTTTCTTGTCGCTGCTGCAGAGCGAATTTGTGTGTGCATTTAAATTCAAGATAATAAATCTACTGATTTTCATTCCCTATTGACCTCAAAGTTTATCGTATTCTTGGATGTAGTAAACATTTGTCATTTTCCTTTGTGACTCACCGGTTCTTGAAGTGGCTCAGCGGGAGACGGAATGCTACAATTTCCTTAAAAACTCTGAAAATCAGCTCTTTACCTGCTGTGAGTGGCTCAACTCAACACCTATTGTAATCTAAAGATTTATGTAATTGAAATTCAAGTGCTGTAAATGTCAAAATGTTTATGACAGAAAATAGAAAAAATACTAGTAAAGAGTTTAGTTGAAATGAATGCTAACACGAAATAAAGCACCTTATGTAATGAAGATTTAAGTTTAAAAATAAGCTGCAATTATTTTAATTAATTAATTAATCCTTTCTGCATAAATTGTGCTTTATATCAGTTATCGCAATTTTTGCAAATTTTATGACAAATTATTTATATTTTATAGCGATGATGAGTCATCTAGCATTCAAGTTAACTTTATTTAATTGGCAGCCCTCCTACATTTTACCTTAAAACTTTGGCGTATATAGGATAAATAAAGGTTACCCAAAAAAGAATACCGAAATTTCATAACCTTATTTCGTAACGAAAACTGAAACTTACAGAAATAATTCTGGAATTGAAAGAGTTAAAGAATGTAAATTTTATCTCCGCTCATTTGATAGATATGTGTCATATCTATATCCATAGTTCTATTTGGGAGAGCTTTCGATTTGTATATTCGATTCAAATCACTGCTTCAGTTAAGTCTTAATGACTTTTATTTACACACATCTTTTATATTACAATATATACATAATTCGAGATTAATTTCAAATCAAAAGATGGGGATTATCCCCCCTTCGTATCAAATTCTATCAAGAGAAACCGAGCGAGCGACTGCTGTCTTCCAAGTTCGTTTTTCGACTCCCCGTTGCCACTGGCTGAAGAGAAACTTTCGCTCATTTCGCGTTCGAGTTGTAACATTTCTCCCACCTTTTGATTTTTGACAAAGTATGAAAAAATCAAAACAACTGTGAAATGAAAATTGAAATACTAATATAAGATGAGTAATTTAAATCTTAACAAAATCAACAATTTTATCTAGGCGTAACAAATATCTTGAATATTTTAAACTTACTTATAATTCTCCAAACTTATATTCTTTAAACAACAGGCAAAAAATTCTTTTCTGAAAAATACTAGCAAAGAGATTAATTCACTAAACTGGGAAATAAAATTGTATACAAAATTTAAATTCAAAGAAAGAAATAAAGAAAACAAATAATAGTGGTACTGAAAACAAAATTAAACTAATTAAAGTTTTTTGGTTTCACAATTTTTCTGCCATATCTACTAAACTGAATGTTTTTATCAGAATTTTCAAGTTTACAGTTTTTGGTATCAATTACTAAATCATTCCTTTTACCAGTATTTCTCGAAGATGTGGATGATTCAGTAGTTTTAAACTCGAAGGTAGATTCTTTATTGTCTATCTCCATTGGAAATACTCTTTGAACTGGTCTTAACAGCTCACCACTAGATGTTTTTACTTTGACCACTCTAATGTTGTTGTCTTTTCCTGGGTATGTTTCGATCACACGACCCATAGGCCAGTCTGTTCTTTTCCTTTTATTGTCCTCTACAAACACTAAATCACCTTTTTTGATGGTTCGCGAAGGTACAGTCTTTGGTCGATGTATTAACATACCAAGATATTCATCTCTAAATCTTTTACGAAATTCCACACGTAACTTTTGGTGGTATCGCCATCTTTTCGATAAGTTGATTTTATCCAAACTGTCCAGATCCGGAACACCTTCAGTTCGCACATCCTGAATAAACATAGATGGAGTGAGTGCACATAAATCGGTGGAATCTTCTGACTCGTAATGCTAACGGTCTGGAGTTGATATTTGCTTCTGCATTACATAGGATAGTTAACATTTCTTCATATTGAAAGTAATGCTTTTCCCAGGACTCTTCTTAATAACTTCTTGATCATCTGAACCAGTCTCTCCCACCAGCCGCCCCACCATGCTGCGGTTGGTGGATTTAACTTCCACTGAATTTTCATTATTGAAGAACTTCTGATAATTTGGTTCCAGTCAACAGATCGGAGCAAATTCTTTTCCCCTACAAAATTTGTGCCATTATCGCTATATATTACTCTAGGCCGTCCTCTTCGTGCTATGAATATTCTAAATCCGAGGAAAAATCCATTAGTCGATAAGCTTTCAATTAATTCTAAATGAACCGCACGATAAACTCCACAAGTAAAAAGCAAGATCCAAGCTTTTCTATTTTCTTTTAAATAAAGTGGTCCTGCTACATCAACACCTGTCACCTCAAATGCATAAGCATCTCTGACTCGATCTTCTGGGAGAGGACAAGGCACTGTATCAAGAGCTTTCGCCGAGTGCCTCTTCCACCGAACGCACTTCGATATGACTCCTTGTACTGTTTTTCTTCCTTTTATTATCCAAAATTTTTGACGAATATTGGTCAAAAGAACTTGAGTACCAGCATGTAAAAGTTGTAAATGGTAGTCTTGTATCATTCTTTTTTACTAATTCATGTTTGGCTGGAAGTACAATGGGGCACCGGAAGTTTTCTTCATCATGTCTTCTCAAAATCTTCGTTTTCAATCTTATAATCCCTTCTTCATCTCTGAAAGTAAAATGTCCCTTCAACGGTTCTCTAGAGAATGCTTCTTGTTGAACGATCTTCACTAATTTCTTCTCAACAATGTCCAATTCTTCAACACTCAGGGTTTTGCCATAATTTCTTCCTCCATGTCTACAATTATTTATGAATCTTAGAATCAAAGAAATCATTCTCACAATTTTAAAGTAACTTGAAAAGTAAATCAGATACCATTTTTCAGCGGTGATATTAGCCAAAGTCGAAATAATGTTCTTTCGCTTTTCTTTCATAATTTCTTCTTCGTTAGTAATCACTTCACTAGTTGGCCACTCTTCCTCGTTCTTCATAAGCCATTCTGGCCCTTGCCACCAGCGAGATTTCACAAAACTCTTAATCGAACACCCTCGTGATGGTATATCTGCTGGATTCGAATTTCCTGGAATGTGACGCCATTCAGATTCCGATGACAATTTTCGTATCTCTTTTACTCTATTTGCGACAAATGGCGCCCAATGGTCATCTCTTTGGATCCAAGAAAGAGCAGTACTCGAATCTGTCCAATAGTTCCTTGGAACGTTGTCTAATTTGAGTGTTTGTAAAGCAAGAGCTGCGAGTCTGACTCCTATACATCAGGATAATAATGCTAGACGATTTATGGTCATTTTTCTTAATGGACTCGCTCTACTTTTGGCTAGAAGAAAATACACCGATACATTTTCACTTGTTTCTTTTCTTAAATAAATCACACACCCATATGCTTGTTTACTTGCGTCACAGAACGTATGAAGACTAAGACTTTCATTTCCGTTTATATATAAAGACCTTGGAATTCTAATACTGGATAAAAGTCACAAATTATCAATCCACGAATAGAACTCTTTTCCTAAGTCTTCGGGTATATTTGTATCCCAACCAATTCTTAACAACCATGTCTTTTGTATGAGTAGTTTAGTTGTTAGCGTTATCGGGCAGAGAAAACCCATGGGGTCGAAAATGCGATGTACCGCAGACAATATATTTCTTCTAGTAAGATTCACTGGTTTGTAAGTAGCAGTCTTCACCTCACAGAAAAAGCTATCATCTTCCTTATCCCACAAAATTCCCAATACAGGAGTAGGTTCTATACTGTCTTCAGATTTCAAAAGAGAAGTGTGCTCCCATCCTCTCAAATCGAATGACGCAGAATCTAATATCTGTTTCGATTCCTCGATGAATCGCATAAGTGTCTCTTCATCAGGAACAGATGTAATGCAATTATCTACGTAGAATGATTCTTTTAAATTTTCCGCTGTTTCAGGGTATTTAGACGATTTCAGATCAATGTGATGGCTTAATACAGCAGCCAATAAAAAGGGACTGCAATTCAATCCAAAAACAACGCGTTTATGTCTAAAAACTCTAAGTTCCTTCTTGTCAAAGCCTTTCCACCATAAAAATCGTAAGAAATCTCGATCACTCTTATTCACTGACATTTGCAAAAAAGCCTTTCTTATGTCTGAAATAACTCCTAATCTATTCTTGCGAAATCTTAAAATTATAGGAATAATTTGTTCCAGCAAATTTGGACCCTTTTCAAGGCAATCATTACGTGAGCGCGAATTTTTATCTTTACATGAAGCATCAAATACCGGTCGCAATTTCGTGGTCGAAGTTTCTTTGAATACCCCTTTATGTGGTAAATAGTGACACTGATTATTCATTTCGTGTTCAGGGACCTCTTCTATAATTCCTTCTTTTAACCAATCTGTGAAAACATTCTCCTAATCCTCGAATTTGCCCTTTTGTATCAACCGGTGTGTCGTACTGTTTAAACGCTGTTTGGCAATATCCAAATTTTGACTTAAACAGTCCTTTTCTGTTACGCAAGGCAACTGAACCTCATATCTTCCCTCTTTAAAGGTAACAGTTTCGTTAACATGATTCAATGCGGCAATTTCCATTTCCTTTCTACATTTTGTTTCAACAGGGTGTTGAATTCCCAATAAATCTAATTTCCAGAAATTTTCAATCTTCGATGTGTGAATTAATAAAGAAGTCACTGCGACGGCATTAGTTACATATTCCTTATCGTCGGTATGATCAAACAATTTTCCCATTAAAATCCAACCCATTTTGGTTTCCATTGTAACTAATGATGAGTTCAAACGTTCAATTTTGTCTTTTACTAATTTCCAATAATTATCAGCTCCAATGAGTAAAGATACGTTGTTGTTATCTAAAGATTCGTGATCAACATCCGCTAAAATTATTCCCCTATCTTTTAACAACTCCTTAATATTTTGCGGAGGATAGTCTAGCTCAGCACTCGATATTTCATCAGTCTCTAAAACCTGAATAATTAATTCCTGACTATCGAAAATGTTTTTTATTTATACTGCTACTCGCGCACAGTTTCCGTTTGGTAGGCACTCGAGATCCGAAAGTATGAATCATTATTTCTTCCCTTCCCACGACTTTTAATCCCAGTTGTTTAGACAGACGTTTCTGAATATACGAGAGTTGACTAGCGCTGTCAAATAAACAACGAACTAATTTATTGCGTGACCTACTTTTAAGTTCTATGTCCAAAAGATTATTCATATGTGATTTTATAATTTTCTCTGGTTTTCCAAAGCGTTCTTTTAAAAGTTCTAAGCACGAATCGTAATTGTGTTCGGTTAATTGAAATCCTTCAACGACATTATATGCTTGCCCTATCAATAATGATTTCAAGTATACGAATTTTTCAATCTTGCTTAACGCTTTGTTCTGATCAATCGCAGCTTGAAAACTGTTAAAAAATTCTAACCATTTTCCTGCATCTCCTGAGAATTTTGGTATATTTAACTTTGGCAATTTCATAGCCGATGACGATACATTTATTTCAGAAACAGAAGTGTTCAAAGAATTTGCATCTGATGCATTTTTTACAGACAAATTTTCATTACATTTATTTAATCTTATTTTAATTCTAAACTTTGCAGACATAATTTGTTCATTGTATTTATCACTTGCAGTAATATCTTTTTCAAATTCTTTAGCATCTTTTAACTGAGTTTCGATTTGTGAATTCAACATTTTCAACGTGTTTTCTCTTTCGAGAATAGTTTCATTCATCTCCTGCAATTCCTCAATGTTTGTGTTTTCGATATTTTCTGACAACAAAGAGTCTATTTTTGTAATTAATTTCGTAACGCTACTGCGTTCATTCGTACGTTTCTGCTTCAATTTGTCTAAAGCTTCCATGTTTAAAACTGACTAATCACAATATTGAAACTCAGTTTTTTTCCAAATTTTCAAAGAAAAAGGAATTGCTTACCTGTTTACAGGTAATCCATCTGCTAATCTTCGAAATTCTAATCCAAAAGTCCCGGGTTTCGGCACCACTAAAATATGTCATATCTATATCCATAGTTTTATTTGTGAGAGCTTTCGATTTGTATATTCGATTCAAATCACTACTTCAATTAAGTCTTAATGACTTTTATTTACATACATCTTTTATATTACAATATATACATAATTCGAGATTAATTTCAAATCAAAAGATGGGGATTATCCCCCCTTCGTATTAAATTCTATCAAGAGAAACCGAGCGAGCGACTGCTCTCTTCCAAGTTCGTTTTTCGACTCCCCGTTGCCACTGGCTGAAGAGAAACTTTCGCTCATTTCGCGTTCGAGTTGTAACAATATGTATGTGGCCTTAAATGGAAAGTTCCTCAACTCATGAACTGGATGAGTTCTAAATCTACGCGGTGAATATTAGAGCGGAGGCAGAGCCACCTAAAAGCCAAGGCAATCCTGATTACCATCTTGTCACAACTAGAATTGGTTGTGCTGTTCAATTCCTTCGACACATGGACAAGAAGGCGTTGAGTTCCAGAACCGCGGGAGAAAGAAAAGAAGGTTAGCTTGAATAGGTGGCGGATAAATATGTACTCAACATTAAAAAAATTTTTCTTACTTGCTACTAAAGTTATGGTTTCAATATATTTACTGTTTGTTTAGTGTGGTCTTTTATTCCAAGATTACGTGTATCGATTTCTATTTCAGCATACAAGGCGAGCAGACAACTTAGGAAGAAAAGGTATGCTCAATTTTGATATTTCTATTGAAATAAAAAGGTTAATCGTTAAAGAAAAAAAAATTATTGAATTAAATTTTTAACATTATGTTCTTACCTCACATCCTTCTAGCTGAACCTGAAAAATAAAATCCTAAAGCAAATATATGTTGTGGCAATTTATTTAACTTTCACATTCTTCCTAAACTTTCATCTGTTATTCGACAACTTATCTCATTTTCAATTAAAGTACTTCAGTGCAGTTCACCTATATATATATATAAATATTACTTTAAACACATAATTCAGTTTCTAAACAAGACAAAACATTTTCATGAATATCCTGTCTAAAATTTGGGCAAAATTAAAGCATAAAAAATATGCCAAATTATTTACGTTCAATTTTACAACAATTTGTTTCAAAATATAATCTGTGCTTTGATTTACTTTGACTGAACTTCCCTTCTGAGTTAAAATAGCAAGCCGAATAACGATTATTGGTTAAAACGAAAAGAATCAACGTAATATTCATAAATTTGCAGGACTAGTTTCAAAGTTTTAATATAGAACCTGCTTTTTCAGCTGCAGTAGTGCAAATGACGAAGGAGAAGCCAGTGATAAGATAAGATATGGTGATAAGAATAGAGGAAGGAAGTCAAGCTACTGGCGCCCTCTGTTGGTGTAAAACGAAAAAAACCGAGCAGTAATTTCTTTAAAATACTGAAGGCAAAGATGGATTAGAATTGGTATCATTAATTGAAAGGTTTTTATGAATGTGAAACGCTTTTAGAAAATCTAATTCACCAACGGAAGATATTTCTGAAAACTTTTGCTGCAGAAAAAGGAGAAAATTTGATTTTTCTGACCATCAGATTTGAGCAACAGAAGATGTATGTGTTCCTCACATATTCCTTATGATTCTTAACGGGAAATTTTAAGGCTCTTTTAGTTTTACCAATGTAAATTAAAACACACTGGCAAGGAATCCTCTATATACCCCAGGAGTTCATAACCGGAATGGTGTCTAATTATGAAACTGCGAATTTTATCGGCAGAAGGGAAAGTTACCCGAAAGTCGAATTTCTGTAAAACACCTGCAATTTTATAGCTAATAGATGGAAAGAAATGAATGACAACAGAATTCTTAAAATCTACTAAAATGAGTAGCTGCTTTTTGAGTGCTAACATGAGAACTTTTTAAACGCTTGGTCAATCATGTTAGGTGGAAACCTCTGTCAATAGCAACTACTTTTAAGTACTTTTCTGTGAAAATTTTGTAAATATAACCCTGATTTTTGTTATTTGACTTCTGAATTAGTACTTTTAAGTAATTTAGTTCTTAATCAAGACCCGGTTCCAAGGGGAAATGTGAAGTGCTTGGAAAACGAAGGAATAAAATGAAGCTAACTTCTGTTTAGTCAAATGACATGATTTTAAGTCCGGTGGAAGGCAAACAGATGAAGATTTACGGTAAAAGTAGTATTGAACAGTGGTGCACATTTTGATTTTTCAGACTAAGTATTACAAGCAAATAGGGATTAGCCACGTGAAATCAGCTAGCCCTATTTTTACAGATAACTATATATATTATTTTTAAGAAATATTAATTGAAATTTTAAACTTCCCTGTGCGGTTCTGATACGTTGACTATACCTTCACCCTATATGACGGTAATTAAGATGATGTAAATAAAATTCCTTCAATAATGAATTCTGTTGATAACGCCAATGATTTCACCTTTGGACTTGAGACATCCAATTCTCTTCCATTCCTCGACCTCTTGGTCACACGGCTACAGCCGAAAACATAGTTGCAAAAATATGCCGGACGAAAACGTCCCGGAGAAAACAACGCAATGCAAAAACTTCGTGGTACAAAACATCGTGGGAAGAAACATTGCAAAGAGAAAAAAATCGCAATTCTAAACATCGTGGTACAAAATATCGAGGTTGAAAATAAATAAAAACCACTATATTTTAAAACAACCATGACATTTTCGACGACGATGTTTTTAAACTGCGAAGTGTTTCAACCGCTTTATTTTCGACCACGATATTTTATACCACGAGGTTTTAGAACTGCGACGTTTTCTCTTTGCTTTCTTTTCTCCCACGATGTTTTGTACGACGAAGTTTTTGCCTTGCGTAGTTTTCTCCGCTACGTTTTCGTCCACGATGTTTTCTGCGGACACCTTGTCACACGCAACATATCCAACTTCAGTACTACTATTTACCGTAAACCTTCATCTGTTTGCCTTTCACAGCACTTCAGATCCTGTCAGTCTACTAAGCAGAAGTTAGCTTCAATTTATTCCTCTGTTTTCCGTTCACTGTAATTTTGCTTCTCTAAATCGGCTCTTTAGGGGTAACTAAATTACTTAAAAATGGTTGCTTTTGAAGAGGCCTTAAAATTTCGGGCTAAGAAACATGAGGCATATGTTAGGAAAACAGACATACATAAATCATCTATTGCCTAACACTGTTAGTCAGAATGTCACATTTTCCATTTTTTGGCCAAGAATTATTTAGTAAATATCTTTGAATTAGTTTTCTGGAGGCGTTTCACATTCATAAAAATCTTTCAGTTATTGATCTCAATTCCAATCCAGCTTTAACCTCGACTTAAAAAAAATTATTGCTTAGTTTTTTCATTTTTCATCAAGAGAGGGCACCAGTACCTTAACTTTCTTCCTCTGTTTTTATCGCCTTATCTAATTTTATCACTGGCTTCTCTTTCATCATTTGCACGTCTGCAACTAAAGAAGTAGGTTCTACATTTAAACCCTTTTCCAGAGGGCTGGGACATATATGTTCTGCACTTTCACTACTTTAAATGTGTCTAAAAAATTTCAGCAAAATATGGAGATTTAAATTTTACTACTTAATATGGATTAGGAAGTGCAAGACCCTGTCGCTTTGTTTTTCTGTTTCTTTCATTTAAAATACGTGACTAAATGGCCATAATACGTTGGAAATTGGCCCTTATAACCCACGGGCAAAGGTTAATATCCGTTGTATCATTCTAGGTTTTAAATTCTTTGTATCTTCTACCTTGCTCAAGGCCACGTAGTCTGTAAATACACTCATGTCCATAGATTAAGGATAATGCAAAATCAGGCAAAGGAAGAGTTAGAAGCAAAATAAATTTGACTTATTTGTAAAGCTTATTTATTAAACAAAAGGTACAGAGCAAAGAAAGATGCTATATGTTTGATATTATTAAAAAAAATTAGCGATTTTATCTCCCTAGAGCAAATTACAAAAAAAAAAAACCTATTTACAAAAAACCAATACTACATTGTTGGTATGATTGTTAATACATTGTATGTCTCCCAGACGATGTAATACAGTCCGTACAACGCCTAGGCATGCTGAGTATCAAATTATCGATCTGATCTTGGGGGATATTACACCACTCAAAAAGCAATGCTCTCCGAAGTTCCGGTAGACATGTAGGAGGAGGTTGACGGCTGCAACTCGTCCTTCAGACAAGCATGTCCCATACGTGCTCTACTGGATTCAAGTCCGGTGAGAAAGTTCGCCAGTCCATACGGGTGATATCCTCCGCTTGAAGGCATTCGCTTACGATGTTTGCATGGTGAGGACGGGCGTTGTCATCCATAAAGACAAATTGTGCGCCCATGGCACCCCGAAACAAACGTACATATTGTTCCAGAATGACGTCCCGATAGATTTGGCTTGTCATGGTTCCAATTTGAACATGCAGGTAAGTTCTGGAACCCAGAATAATTCCACCCCAAACGAGCACTCCTGCACCACCGTAACGGTGTCGTTCAATGATGTTTTCTTGGTGGTAACGGGTACCTGGAGCTCTCCATATGAAAGTCCAGCGAGAATCAGACTGCAAGCTAAACCTGGACTCGTCGGAAAACATCACACAAGCCTACTTTTGCGGTGTCCACAATGCATGCTCTCTACTCCAGGCTAACCGAAGGCGACAGTGAGTTGCAGCAAGTGGGACGCATCTGACAGGTCTACGAGCATATAGACCAATCTGCCCTAAGCGTCTGTACACGGTCTGCCTTGAAATTGTCGTACCAGTGGCTGAAGAGAGCTGACGAGACAGGTCTGAGACTGTGCTCCGCCTGTTTCTTTTGGCAGTAACTGCCAAATACCGGTCCTCACTCGGCGTTGTAACTCTGGGGCGACCTGTGCTGTAACGTCTACTCACATTACCATCATCTTGGAATCGTTGCCAAAGCCTGGAGATGACACTCTGGGCAATTCCAAGTTCGTCTGATACTTCCAGTTGGGTACGCCCACATTCCAGACGGCCGATAATTCTACCACCTAAAAAATCATCCAAATGCATCCTTTGTGTCCTAACTATTCGGTTATTGCACTGAAATGCTTATAAAGCGCCTGCGAACAATTTTACTTCTTTGCCTGTATTCCTTATATATCACTCTCTTACACTCTCTTCATTGTGACGTACCATCGGTGTCATCTGGTTACTTCCGGAAATTTGCATATGATTCTTGAAGATGTGTGTAGTGATTTTACAGGTGATATATTTATTTTAGAGTTCGATTTCCGAGTGACTCCGAATTATCCTTAATTTATGGACATGAGTGTATTTTAAAGGGTTTCTCTGAAGACTCTAAACTTTTCAACTGCGCATACACACGCTCTAGGGAGCTGACGCAAAGCAGGGAAGTAGCATATTTATTTTATTTAAAATTCTAGGCTATATGAAATTTACAAGACAGTGTTCGTTGGTTCTCGTCGAAGAAGAAAGGGGAAAAAAAGGATTAACAAAAACAGATGACATATAAAGTCTGAGAAAGTTCCTGTCCGTTACTTGGATGTTAAAGTTCACACAGAATGCCTTAGTGCAGGGTGAAATTTTTGTGTAAGGTAAACTGACTTGTTGCCTTTGTTGCAGAAGCTGGCCGTTCCGAGCAAGTTACTCTCAAATTACGTAGGTAGCGGAAAATCCAGCTACCGGTTACTGATCTCTCCGCAGAGAGATAAGAATGCTCTTGACAGAACGAACAGAAAAAAAAAATTGTTCTTGGCAGAGCTGAAAACACAAGAGAAAGGGTTTCTCTCTTTTTCACAAAACGAACTAACTCCTCTTGGGAAGGGGCTGTATCTCCTTTTTTTTTTTTTTTTTTTTGTTCAAGATTTCCTGGGCCCATCGGGAAGAATTTCTGAATTCTCATTTGCCAGAAATTTTCAGAGCGTCTATAGATTGGGGAGAACGCCCCGATCGTTTGCTAACAGGTTTGGGAAAATTTCCACGAGAAATCTCAGGCATCAACTTGGGCCATGATCCGGGATTTCTGCAGCTGGGTGTTTGGTGACAGGCAGTCGATGCATAACAATGCACCCATAAACATATGCGTGGGAATTTTGAACGAAGGATTCTTATGCTCCATTTTTCTAAGGAAAGAAATAATGTTCTCCCTCAGAACACTATGAAAGGAAACAAAAATAACTTAAGGCACATGATTGTAAATCACATTCAGCTTTCTCCAGAACTGCTAAGTGACCGTTAGATAATAACTTTTCAGAGAATTTCGGGGTGGTCGTTAGAAAATACCTTAAGAGGTTACAACGCTAATGCCCAACGCTCTCTGTCATTGAATAGTTTTATTCTGTTTGACTCACTGCCCTACGGTAATATGCTATCGGGTGACCTCCTTACATTTATGCCGCACCATCATTCGAGTCATCTGTATAAATTTCTAATGTCTCAGTTGAGTCAGAGACTTTAAATAACAGCGCTGAAATCAAAGCTTGCCAAAGGACTGGTTTACCTCTTCCGACCACTGAAATTTGGTCTCTTTTCTTTTTAGCTGTAACAGGGGCTCTATAATATGAGCAGAATTCTTTATGAGCGTACGAATACAATCCAAGAAAAGAAGCTCAGCTTTTGGTAGTGTTTGACGTAGGAAAACTCTTAATCGCAAGAACTTTTATTCATCCGTCTTTATTCCTTTTTGTGCTCTTTTAAACCAAAAATATTTAATTCTTTGCGAGAAGATTTTTCCTTTTTTTGACATTTACTTTTATTCTTACGTCTTTTAATCATGAAAACACTCCTCGGGGAGCTTTAACGTCTTCTTCCGATGACTACAATGTTATTATTATGCCATCAAAATAAATAAAACAGTTTTAGCACAATACTGTCCTTAATATGATATCCGTGGCCCTCTAGAATAGTACTGGACTACCGCTTAAGCCGCATGGCAACTGAAGAAACGCAAAGTGCCTGATTTAAAAAAAAAAAAAAAAAAAAAAAACTGTTTTACTCATATCCTTGGATTTAACTTCTAGTTGGAAATAACCTGATGTCAAATCTGAGGCTGTAATATACGTTGTACTTTTTATTTTTTCTAATTATTTTGTTTATAATCGGCAAGGAATAAACTGGGTATTTTTTAAATTTTATTTAGTTCTGTAGTGTGTTTTATTTAGTTTTCTATTTTGCGAACCTCCAAGTTCCGTAACCAAATAATCATTCTTTTGTCCACACAGTACCACGAGATTTGGTTATGGACTTGGAACCGGTATATTAATTTTATTTTCCAACGTGGGTTTTATGTATACTTCGATAATCTTTTCCTTCATGACGTCGTGTCCATAAGGTTTTAACCTACATGGTCAGTTTTTTCCTACATATATTTTGTGAGTTATGACGTGTGCGAGACAAGGTTTAACACTAAATGTTCGTTTATGACACAGACTATTTCATTGTCTCTTTTCACGAACTGATATAACTCCACTTTTGGCAAAAGGACCGACTAATCTTCTTCTTCCAGCATGTCTAATGTTATGGAATTTTCACTAAAATCCAGTTTATATTTAACTTTTTGTAAAAAGTCTACTTCCAAAACTACATTTACTTGCAATACTTTCAATGCTAATGAAAAATTTTTCCGCTATTCATTTTTAACTTTAACATTTAATATTAAACTTCCTAAGACTTCGCATTCTGTATCTTGGGCAGCGATAACCTCCATTTTCGGCACTTTAGATATCCTGTCCTTTCGAAATTACTTATAGAAAAATCTAGCGGAGACAAAACTTTTCTCACTCCTTGAAACAGTTAAAGCTCTAATCAGTATACCGTTCAACAATGCTTGTACAAAAAAAAAATGTCCCAAATTTTTAACTGCAATTGTATTTACTCCAACTTGAAAAGATGTCTCAGAAGCTATGGGCATGCGACCTCTGCCTGCTTTATTATATTTTTACCACATTTTTAGTGGGCACTTATTGCTTTGACCTTCCACGGGAAACTTCCTAAACCGTCCTTCCTTCCTCTGGCCAAATCTACGGGGATTGGGGCATTTGTTTAGTCGATAATCATTTTCCAAACTTCGACTTTCATATTTCATAGTCAGCTCAAAATGATCATTAATAACTTTGGATTTCTAATTTCAATAAAATCTTGTTCCTTCGGCAACAATTTTGGAAGCATTATTCCTATAACTTATCCTCTCTGGCATGCGGCAATCCCCAGTTTCAATCTTTCTTACAAAGGATTTTCTCAGTTCCTCGCCTTCCATCTGAAATCTACTATACATTCATTTCCTAATTTCATTTTATCCCATTCGGTCGAAAGTGCTTTTAACCCAGCCTGTTTAAAATTTTCTTATGCTTTGTGTTGGTGAACAAACGGGACCCACTAAGGCCTTATCAATACACCTATACCAACTTTGGCTTGGCCTTTTAGGGCTGACGCCGCTACTAATATATTCTGGGGATTCGGTACTCCATGCAAAATAAAATGAGTTTTTAACTCTTCAAAAAAATGTACAACTGACCCGATCCATCAAAATTTATGCTTGGGTTTTCTGATGCTCGGAGCACATCTAATAATTTACCAACTCCTTTTGATGGATAGTTCGTTTGCCTGGGTTCGAATCTAGTTTGAGCCAATACATTTCGTTCCAGTACTGGAGTTTAACTTGCACTTTGAGCTGTTCCGCTAATCTATACTAAATACCTTAAAAATATGACACAATTTTTGCACATAATTATTTAGCTGTATCGAAGCAACAGTTCCCAAACAGTATATGTTTATTTCAATTTTTTCCCCACAATTTCACTTTATTGAACGTTGTGTTACCGATAGTATTTTCACAAAACGCGTGAGGCCAGGATGACACCTGTGTTTACTTGGGCGTATTCAACTAACATTACAGCTATGCGTGAGTCCTATCAGGTGTCAATAAATCCCTTACCACGAGTTTTCTTGAAGGGAATGATGTGCTAAGTGCATGCTGCCAGAACACTGAATTTTTTTAAATTAGATTTAGTAAGTCTCTACTTGACGCTTTAACATAACAATATATTGCATATAACAGTCTATTTGACTAGATATTAGCAGCAGAATAAAACTTAAATATCGAGGAATTCACATCTAAATTAAGGAAAACCACAAACCTCTAGCGGATACTAACGCGTTAAACTTTCAGTTGCAGCTCCATTTGGAGACAGGTACTTTGGAATCTTCTCCGGTGGCCAGGTTAACCATTTGTCAACAGCTAATCCAATGGCCAAGCTGGGCTCCATGTTTCTCGTTCGCTCGCTCAGACAGGCAGACGCTTCTACGGTTTCGGTTAAACTCTTTTTATACATTTACGCTTGTCACATAAAAATCTGCACAACTTCCTGGGAAGAACGAGCTGCTTGACATGAAGTAAGAAACGGCAGTAAAGATATAAATTAAAATAAATTCTTACCTAAACAAACTAAATTGTCACAATGTAAAATTGGTTATTTTTAATTCTCACTTTAATCAACCTTTGAGAGGGATTTGATAACGTTACATTTTAAAGTACAGCTACGAAAAGTGATAAAAGTAAGGAAAATAAAAGAACGGTGAAGATAAGTAGAATATTTTAGAGAGCTTTATTGGTGGCAGGCAACAGATAATTCTTGCAAGTTTTAGAAGAAATGTGGATTCACTTGGATTTCTTTTGTATTGTTGATTAATTTAAGTTTGAAATATATTCGCAATTTAAAATGCACTTATCATCTGCACTTTACAATTAACACTCTCGCATATTCACAGAAATGCGTTCGTTTTAAATCTGAAACTACTGACAATTAGAGCAAACATGGCCAAACTGCAAGTCTTTCGTTCACTTAATTCGGCTTGCACTAACTGTAAGAACACTGTAAGAAACAGTTTTTATAAATATTAAAATTACATTGCAAAGCAGACACCATCTCAATAAGACATCTCTCTAACAATCAGTAATTAAAAATTTTTTAGTTATATTAGGCTTACGATAATTTCAAACTGTGAATATTGTTACACAATTAATTCTAGAGTTACCCCTGACCAAAGTAAACGTAAAAGACTGACGGACAACTGTTCAACTTAGTCTAACTTCTTAGTTAGAAGTAGCGCAACCACAGTTCAAAAGCCAAATAAAAGTATTTATAAACTCATCGACCTGATGATTATACAAACTGAAATTAACACAAACAAAAAGTCTGCTAACTTGTGGAAGGAATAACTACTTCTCAACAAAGTCAAAGTAAAGACATTGTAATTTACAGTATCAGAAAAGCTTATTCAAACTTAGCTTCCCTTGATTAATCGCTCTAAGGAAAAAATCTTAGCAAGTTATTGCAAAAGTTGAAACTCAAAGTACAGTAGTAACAACCATTCGAAACAGCCAAACAGTCTCTGACAAACTTTAAAGATAACTCTTATTTAAACTTTAAAATAATTTGCATTCTGTTGGAAGTTGACAATAGATGACGTAAAATAAAGGTAAAATGATAAGATAACTGGTTAATTAAAATAAAACCTTACATGCGTATCGTGTACAATTCGACATAGTTATAAAGTAAAGGCAATCAATTCTATTAACTTATTATCTTGACTTCTGGAACAGATCCATAATAATTATAAGGACACTAGAAAAAAAATAGGTTTTGGTAATACGCTACGTTATTAACAAATCTAAATTATATATCTCAAACCTTACTGCACTGTAAAAAAAAATCTGTAAAGTTACTAAGAAAAGTCGTGGAAACTGGGATGCCATGGATTATTTGAGTAATCAAAACAGGAATTTTCTTAGTAACTTTACAGAGATTATACCTGTAATGGTTACAGATGTTTGACATGTAATGTTACAGGAAGTTATTCTGTAGGCATAACAAAGTTTTTGTATGTTGATTACCGAAGCATATGCCTGTAAAGGTTACAGATCTTTGATCTGTAATGTTACAGGAAATTATCGTGTAAGTATAACATGTTTTTCATATGTGATTTACCAATGTAAACATCTGTAAAGATTACAGGAAATAATAGTGTAAGTAGATCGTAATTTTTGAATGTGAATTACTAAAGGGAATATTTGTAGATTACTAGTGTTCTGCTTGTAAGGTTATTGCAAGTGATTATGTAAGAACATGTATTTTCATGTGAAATTTTAAAGGATATATATGTAAAAGTTGCAGATAATTTACTTAAAAGTTCTTCCAAATAATTATGCATATAGAACATATTTGTCTTATACAAAATACAAAAATGATGTATTCCTAAATATTAAATATTTTGATTGTAATATTACTATAAATAATTACACATGTAGAACATATGTTTTATGTGAAATGTCTACAGCTACTGCTTGTAACAAAATATGCTGCATTTATTTATTTGTGGGGAAAGGGAAGTTATGTAACTTTAAATATTAAGTTTTTTTTTTTTTAAGGAAAAATACCTTAGATTTTCTAAAAGATATACAACATTTTCTTTCAAAATATTTCCAATGTTAAAAAGAAGCTCAAATTTTATGTTTTTCTTACATCTGCATTACTTTCCTTTATTGAATTTTAAGACATCTCAAAGTTACATATGCATCACGAAATAGCTGGAAAAAAAACTTGTGTATTAGACTTAATGGTTTTTTGGCAATAAATTAGTAATGTTCTAGAATTCCCCCGCTGAACACTGGTAGTTCGGTCCGAGGTTCAAATCCCGCGAATGGGCTGGTTGTATGGGTATTTTCATGGTTTTCTCCATGTGTAACATGTATATAAGTCAGTTTCCCTTCGAAAGTCCTCCACAAACGCATTTCTCCACTTAGGCAGATAGTCCTAGTGTGCTTTGCCATACTTAAGTAAACTAAACCAAATCATTCTCCTTATACCCAACAGTGTAATCTAAAGAGACTGCAATTGGATATGATTACAGTAAAAAAATATTTTAATGAAATTGTTTCAATAAACAATTCTAAATATTTTTTCAAATTCTAAAAAAAATTACTTATGTAACTCAACAATGAACTTAAATTCAGTTATCACAACCCTACTAAAAATGCCCCATAGAAACCAGTAAAACTTTTTATGGGTACCCATAAGATTTTATGGGTTTTTATTGACTTTTACTGGTTTCTGTTGGTCTCTGTGGGTTTTTTTTACTGGTTTCAAAATGACCCATAGAAACCAGTAAAACTTTCTACTGGTACCTATAGAATTTTTGATGGTCTCTATTGACTTTTACTGGTTTCTATTGATCTCTGTGGGTTTTTCTTACTGGTATCAATTGACACCCATACAACCAACATTCAATGGCAGAACTTTGTACTGGTTTGTATAGGTTTATATTGACTTTTGCTGGTTTTCTTACTGGTATCAATATAATAATAAATCTTCTGTTGGTTTATATGGGTTTGTGCTATATTTTTATCTGACGTTAATTTACTTCTTGTAAACAATAAAATTAACAGAATGAAAATATGATCTCTTTAAGACCACCAGAGTAACCTGTAAACGTAGGTGGTCGTTTTAGAGAGGGTTTTTACTAAATGTGCTATTTTTTATTTAAAATTTTTTTTCGGAAACAATAACAGTAATCATATACACCACACACAACGAGGTCTCTCCAAGGCGACCAGCCGCAAATAAAAATTCATCTTTGCAAGTAGTCGCCTTAGAGAGGTGATGCTCAATTACCAATAGATACTCACGTTCTCAGAGATACGTTTATCTTTTAGACGTGGTCGTCTTAGGGAGATTGTATCTACGGAATGAATCTCTCTAAGGCGACCAGACACACTTGCAGAATTTTCTTTGTGAATGGTCGCCTTACAGAGGGAATATTCAGTACCAAAGTATACTTATGTTTTCAGAAATACTGGTCTCTTTCAGAGGCGGTCGTCTTAGGCAGGTGGTTTTTTCTACGAGTTGGTTCTCTGAATACACACACATAAGCACTTACATTTCTGCTATTACAAATAAACACCGGTATCAACCAACATCTCTTTAATGCGAACAAGTTCATTCACAATCGCAAAACTTTTCTCCCTGTTAATGCTGACGTGAGAAAAAAAATTCCCCTCCCTCCACTCTCAGAAGTTTCCCAAACAAGCAATATGGCGCCGCGCTAGTTATTGTTGTGCGATTATTTTCTTCGTGGTTGTAGTAATGCAATATATTATTTACTAGGATTTACTGTATTACAAATTTTACTATGTTTTACTGTTTAGAAATTAGTAATAAATAATAAAATACCAGCACTGACCATGAATATACCACTAAAGCCATGCACGTGTAATCGTGTCTAATGTTTGAGAGAACGTTGCTGATAACTGACTAGTTGTGAAATGGAGTTTCTGAGCGTGAAATTGATTTTCCATCTTTACTTTTATCCTGAAAAACAATGTGCTTAAAGACTGAAAAGTGATAATTTCAGGCTTGATAATTTGTTTCAGTGTGCAGATGCAGAAATGTAGTTTTTGCATTCTACTGAAACTGTATTTTGGAAAATTTATTTTTTTTTATTACAGTTTAGAATACTTTTTTAAAGCTTGTTCATGTAGATGCTTTATCATTTGAATATTATGTACTAATAAATTTGAGCATACCTTACTTAAAAATGATCTTGCATGATTCAATTTTGAATTTTTCGACTAATGTGATGTGGCCGAGCAAAAAGAATGTTTTTTTATGTTTTAAAAAATGTACTAATTATATTTCGCGAGCAAAAAAGGTAAGTTTTATTAATGAAATAAACATTGAAGTATTTAATGTGTTTATTACTTATTGAATGGGGTAGACAAGACATACAAGCTTAAGGAATCTTTTTTCCACTACTAAAATTATGTGAAAATTTAGATGATCATAGTAGCTTACATTGTTTTTTCTTTTTGGTCTATTTTTCTTTACAAGTATGAGACTATAACCACATTTTTACATTAAATATTTTGTGCTATTTTGTTAAAACACATATAATCATTTTTATGCATACTTCAATTTTCATTATTATTAGTTTGATGAAGAAAATTTCAAATGTGTTTTTCATAAATTGCTTTTGAAATAGAAATAGATTTGTGAATAAGATTTATGTAATATTAAATGTACTAGTCTTGGGAGTATAAAAAGTGAATTATTTATTTGAAAAAAATTACATTTAGTTGAAACCTCATATAGTGGTTATTTTTTTAAATGACCACCTCTGATAATGGCACATTTGTCAGGACAATAATTAAATAACAGGACTTAAAAATCATTCATAGTTTTGTCAGGCTACAGGAAACTCGCATTATCTCGAATTGTGGAGTTGATTGTTTTAGGAACGTTTTGCTGTATAATCAATTGACTTCGGTGTAGTAATTTTTACGTGGGTATGAATTTTGCAGAAGTAATTGAAAGTTTTTACGAGACATTTAAAACCAAAGCTTTTCGGATCATGAGTCTTATAAGGGCACTGTTATAGCATTGCTTTCAAATGTAGTTACAGTAATATTTAAACATTATTTTCGGAATCATTTCCACAGGGAATCTGGTTGTTCTCTGCGGATGAAAACTCGTATAAATAAATATTCTGTACAGCCTTATACAAATGCAGTTAAAATTACTGTTATTACAATTAAGCGAATATAGCCACATTTGTTTACAAAAAGTTATTATTGCTAAATACTGCACCATATCAATTTCATTTAGCATTGTAATTTCAGAAAATACTCAGCATGAGGTATTTTTATATTATATAATCTACTGTCAAAAACAATAGCTACCTTTTCAGTACTTTAAATTTTACTATTGAGAATTTTTATGCTTCAAAATAATATTTCTATACATTATTTCAAGTATTCTTTCTACAATAGAAATCTAAATAACTTGCACCTAAAACACTAACTCAAATTTATTCCAATAATGCATCGCTTTAATTAAATTTATGTTCCCTTGAGATGATATATGAAAAACCTTGTGTAATAATAAATTATTAATATATATAGGTAAATAGTATTTTTATATATTTTTTCGGGTAAAGTGCAGAATCGCCCACTTATTTATTTGGCACTTTGTACAAAAGTAAAAGGAATTGGATTTTTGTCAATTTTCTTTTGACTTTTAAAGTGAAAATAGGTTGATGTGTACATGAATAAAGTCAAAGGAGTGCACAATGGCATTTTTGTGCAATTCTGAGATGTTTTTTTAAGTGAAAATAGGTCGATCTGTACATGGATACCGAGTATGTGCAATTCTTAAAAACACGCCAAGCAGTGGGCGATTCTACACTTTCCCCATTTTTCTATAGGAATTTAGTTTCATTAAATTAGTTATTTAGTATAATTATGTGTATATGAGTATATTCATACTTATTCACATAGATGGAATTTTTACAGTACGAAAGTTTATCTTTTTTACATCAAGAACTACATATACTATAAATACCCATTATGTTATAGATTTTATTTATATAAAATCTGTGGAAGATTATATAGCACTAAAAGTGAGATACGGAATAAAACATTATACGCTATAAGATATTTTCTTAATTCCCGAACTGTGCGTTGAGAATTGGTATTTGTTGAAACTTGTAAATTTTTTTAAATTCATTTTGTTACAATATAATTTATTGTATTTTGGGTACTATTAAGTTTATTATATGTTATCTTCATGTTTCATTTATCTTTTGAGAGATACAGGTAACATTCAAAGTATTGTAATAAGGGGTCGACACAGTGTTTGTATATTATTATTTCTTCACTACATTATATTCTTGGATTCATCCTTTCTTCCACGCAAAGCATCTATGTGTATGCATGTCATAATAAGCTGCAGGGTGTTACTATCATTGGTAAGCGAGCTTTAAGGGGATAGCAAGTATGCTAAATTTGAACTCTATGTTAAGTTTCTAATTTGCAAGTCCCGTATTCTTTTTGCTTGCTTGTTAATAATGTTTCTCTTCCTGAAAATTTGGGTTTCTTCTAGTTTTGTTTTTTAATTTGGTTTAGTGCATTGTAGGTAACTTAAAATTTAAGCAGATGCTAGAAAGTACCATCCTTTGGCAATACATTTCTCATTAGGTATCAAATTGTTAAACAAGCTGATGTGATTAAATACAATTGTTTAATTTCCCAATTAAAGAACTGAAATACAAATATATGCAGTGAGGTACAGTACTATTTGTATATATTTATAATGAAATCAATAATATATATACAGTCAAAGTAATGATTCGCAACCAACAAATGAAATGATATTATATATATATGTAATAGATTCTGTAGTCGAATACAAGCAGCTGAATCCGTAATGAACAGCAAGAATTTTGATGGCTTAGAAATGTTGAAACTCCAATCCACAATGAATAAGAAATTTGGCAGTTGAGGTAGATTTAATTTAACTTTTCTTTCAGCAAATATGTTGCAGCCACAAACAAGTTGGCACATTATTTATGCCTATTCCAAAAATTAACATTTTTGATAAATGTGTAGTAAGAAACAAGGAGCAGACAGACTGCAATCCAGCTAATACAAAGCGTAAAAAGCAAATGCGTTACATTAAGGGTGAAATCTTAATTCAGACCGAGTTAATTTTTGTTCTCGATGCATTTTTACTCGTCTTTGATAGTTAATACTGCTGTAAAATTACTATTGGCTGTTTGAGTTTTAGTTTCTTTTACAACATCAAATTATGTAAGAGTCATATGACATGAATTAATCTCCAAATGGTGCAGTGCAGAAAGATTACTGTTTTTAGAATAGAGAAGGAAAATTAATTTTACGCTGCTAATTTAATCTTTTGCATATTCCTTATTTTTCTTACATATATATATGTACATATATCATTCGATGGTTGTGAATCATGTCTTTGGTTATTATCTTTCTATTCATTTTATTTTCAGAATTATATAAAGGTAGTTTAAAATTTTGTAAAGAGAATTTATACAAATATGTTGTAATATGTTTATAGATATTGACGTGCATGAAGAAGGACGGGCTCGTAGGCTTCTAGATATTTTAAATTTTTATTTATTCGCATTGAGTTTTATTTAAAATTACTTTACATGCTTTCTCCGCAATTTAGTTCTGTACATTTCATCAGTGCTAATTATGTACTTCTGCTGGTTTATGTTTTTATGGAAATTTGATTTACAGTTCTATTTTTGTGTATTGTTTTTTATAGGGATTCTGTATATGGATACCCTCTTCTATGTACAATTCTATGTATGGATACTCCACTATGGTATAATGCTATTGGTTCTGTTTATGGGTTTTGTGCAGCGATTTTTCCAAGAGGTACCTTTATTGGTCTGTGGATTTTTGTGTAGTGGTTTTTACAGGATTTGGCGTATGGGTGCCTGTATAGGTGTACATGCTTTTGTTTACTGGTTTTTACAAGGCATAGACCTACGGAATATCCATTTTTTTAATGGAAATTTGGGCAATGGATGGATATGCATATAAAGTTTTGATTTTTGGCTATGGGTTTCTACTAGGATTTTGTTTATAGTGCCTACAGTTCTACAGAGATTTGGCCTACTCGTAACCGTACAGTCGTACGGGTTTCTGTTTACAGGTTTTTTACGGGTATTTCGCCTACAGGTACCTATACAGCCGTGCAGGTTTCTTTCTATGGGTTTTTACGGGTATTTGGCCTATGGGTACCCGTACAAACGTACAGGTTTCTTTTTATGGGTTTTTACGGGTATTTGGCCTACGGGTACCTGTACAACCGTACGGGTTTCTTTCTATGGGTTTTTACGGGGATTTGGCCTACGGGTACCCGTACAACCATACGGGTTTCTTTCTATGGGTTTTTACGGGGATTTGGCCTACGGGTACCCGTACAACCGTACGGGTTTCTTTCTATGGGTTTTTACGGGGATTTGGCCTACGGGTACCCGTACAGTTGTACGGGTTTCTGTCTGTGGGTTTTTACGGGAATTTGGCCTATGGGTACCCACAGAGCTGTACGGGTACCCGTAGGCCAATTCCCCGTAAAAAAATTTTATGGGTTTCTACGGGGCATTTTTAGCAGGGAAGTTATCCAAAATTATTTTCATGCTTAATTGCATTATTCATTTTAATTACAACATATAATTCTTTTAGGCATAAATGCTTTTTAATCTCTTCTGCTACTGACCATTAATTGAAATAATAGATTAATTAATCGGACAGTTGTACAGGTATTTTCCCAGATTTAAAACTTTATTAATAAATTACATTCTTCTCATTGAATACAAATTGAAGAATTAGTTAGTCCTAAATTTAATTTTTCAAGTATTCCTTCTACTAAAACATTTATTGCCTACAGGCAGCCAGACAGTAAGCTGAACACTAGCATTTGGCTCTAGATTTAAATCCTAGAGAATGGGCTGCCTGTGTAAATGTTTGTGTAACATGAAGTTTTCCTTAAAATATTCCTTTCCTTGGACAGATGGCCCTCTCTTGCTTTGTCATATTTCAAATAATCAATTCAAGCATTTAATGTAGGTATGACTTCATAACTTCGTCCCAAATTCTAACTGAAAAATTGAACAGAATCCCCTGATACTGTGTCTATAATACATGATGAATATAGAATGATCTTAAAAATTTAAGGAAGAAAATATAATGTATTTGGAAATGCCTTGATCCTATAATTATATTTTTCTCTGCTATGCCTAGAAAATTAAGAAAAGAATGTAAAAACTGAAGATAAAGAATTCAGCATTAATAATTGATATGATAGTAGGAATAAACTAAAAATTTTTTAATGAAAAATTGATAATGCATAATGGCTCCTTAAAATTTTAATTTTCTATCCTACTATTAATGGAACTAATTTATCACTATAATCAAAATGACTCAGATTTTCTTTCTTTAACTGATGTCAAAAATACGATGATTATTTCAAAATTCCTGTGGATGATTTAATTGTTCTCAAAATTTTCTATTCATTTATTAAATGGTTCAGATTAATGTTTTTGTTATCATTATTTCAAACGACTTTTTAAATCTTCGGGAAAAATGTTTAAATCTTCATTCAACAAAATTATATTTTTAGATAGATTTTTATGGAATAAAAAATTCTGTAAGATAATATTCATTCACACAAGATATTAACTTAGTATTCGCTCATTACTTTACAAGTATTCGATGAAGCCTTTTAGTGTAACATACAGGTTACATAAGGAACCATTTCATTTTAACGTAATATTCCATAATCATATATTTTATTTCAAAAAATATCATATTTTGAAAATATTGGATATTGCAATGGATTTCGACTCTTTATTCCAATACACAGAATATAGAAACAAAAATAGGTTTATTTTTATTTGAAAACTATCCAAAAGGAAAATAAAATAAAAAATAGGTAAAATTTATATTATTGTTATTTTTAATTAACTAGTTGTGAAGGTGCAGTCCTCTTCTTCTTAGGATTCAAAGCATGGCTCCTAAATAAAGAAAAAATCACATTCGTTAGAAGTACATAACATATTCTAAATTTGTTATGTGACATTTTAATTTAGAATCTCTTCATAATAATTGCATGCACTTGCACATATTCCAAATGATTTAAATCTTTTTTTAAATTAAATAATTAAATTGCAAACAAGATTCCTTTTGGTCCTTTCATGAAATCATAAATTGCATGTATCATCCATTTTTGAAGCAAAAACAGTACAAATTTAAATAATTCAGAAATATTGCAGAAAATAATTTGAGGTTTATTAGATATTTACTATATTTATTTGTAATATAAAATAAATCTGTAAAGTAGTTTTAATAATGATCAGATTTTTTTTAAGATTAATTTCTCTAGAAATTGAAATGTATTAAGGTAGCACTTCTCAATCTGTGGATCATACAGCTTGCCCTCATGGTCCTCCGAAGTTTCCAAAGGAGACAAAAAAATTTAGTTGAAAAATCTCAGAGTTTAAAAAGTTACATATGACAATCATCTATCACCTTTTCTCGTAAGATAGACATTTTATGAAATTTATTATTGGTTACCCTACTTACAGACTTCCCACTCAGTCTTAGCAGTAAAAGATGGATTTAAAGCACTATAACTGTGGTACTTACCACCATATATCCAAATATACTACCATATATCCACTAAGACTGTGGTCTTACCATCATATATCCAAATATAGAAGAGCCATGCAAGAATTACAAATCATCCTTCTCATTAATAATCTTGAAATATTAGAAATATAACTTTTCTTCAATGGACTTAATTATGAAATATAACGGATTTTAATTATATATTAAAATATAAGTGTACTAGTAGTAATATATGCTAAAAAATTGCTTTCGAAGGGAACAGCAGCAAGGTGATTCACAAATTATGATAATTCACATAATCTCTATTCGAAAAAAGTTTGAGAAACGCTGAAACAGGAGAATAATTAAATTATGGTTAATACTGGTAATTTCAGCCATATGCTTTAAGCTTGATGATCAACATTAAAAAATTCTCAGAAAGTGTTAGATCAAAAACTACTTTTCCACATAATATGAACTTATACGTAACAGCATTTAATACTTAGCTCACTGGCAAAATATACAAAATTTTCAAATGCAAGTATATATATATATAAGGCCAATAATATAGTTATCAACAATTAATGCATGAACTTCAATACTTACACAATTAACAAACACATGAACAATGATGTTACATGCATTCATCCTCTGAATTAACTAGTCAGTTTGGGTATTTTCTATCTTAGATGTTGCAAAAATTGATCATGGATTTAATATTTTAAATGTTCCTCTCATAGACATTTTAATACTTGTATTTTTTACATAGAGTGTCATCTTTAGTTTTACAGATATTCATTTGTTCACATATTACGATTAAGTTTTACAGACAGAACAGATGATACCTGATTACATTAAGTGGTATTTAAGACAAACTTACTTACTGGTACTTAACACAGTTGCTAGAAAAATATTACATAGTGAAAGACAGGGTACAAAGTCAGAATCTGAAAACTTATTGACTTACACTAAGCTATTTAATGCTTGAAATATTTATGATTAGATAATATCTTTTACATCATCAATATCTAACAGTGATATGATATACTTTAAGTATACAGTAAAACCACTCTATAACTTTTCCATAATTTTGTACAATTTTGATATTTAATGGAGGTGGTTACTTCACAAAGCATGATTCTCAGTGATAATTAATATCAATGTTTGTATCACCAGAATACTTGACATAATCACTTAAAGAGGTATAGTTGCTAAGGAAGGTTTTTCTATACTTTAAACAATGGTTTACATATTTTAAAAAGTATATTTTTCTGACACTGTTATTTAAAAAGTTTATAACTCCTTCTACTCTTAAGCATAAAAATTTGAAATTTTTATGCTTAAGAGTCATTCATTTAGTTGTAACTTACAGGAAGATATCTTAAATGCCTAAAATGTTTTAATTTATGAAAAACAGCAGTTAGAGTATATTGAAGGGTGCTCCCTGTATTATCAAGGGAGCGCAAGTTTGTGCAATTCTCTGATGTTTTCTTAAGTGAAAATAGGTCGATGTGTACATGGATAAAGTCAAGGGAGTGCGCGATGCCAAGTTTGTACAATTCACAGATTTTTTTTAAGTGAAAATAGGTCGATGTGTACATGGATACTGAGTATGTGCAATCTGTCTTCGTGTAGCGGCGGTTTTTGGCACACAAATCGTCGCTACACAAGCCAAAATAACATGGTCAAAGAATTGCACAAACTCGGTATCCATGTACTGCCAAAAATCGCCAAATTTTGCCAAGGGGCACCCATAAATATGCTTTTACCAAAACAAGCTTTAAGGCATACTGTCAATTACATTTTAAATTCCAGTGATTTTTCAACACTAGTTCAAATACTCTAAGCATATGTTTGCATAAGTTACATAACTTTTGCATCAGAAAAATTTATAACTTAGCAAATATGAACTATGAAAAAAAATATTTGAGCTTACCTTGACCCTTGGATTTACTAAATCTATGACACTTTTAACGCCAAAGAAATTCGATGACCGAAAATACGCGATGATTTATTTAATCTGGTTTTAAAATGGGTCATTTTAAGTTTGGCTATATCAACAACATATTACTCAGTATTGTTGGATAGTGAATTTGTAATTCTTTTTCATTCTTGAAATACACATGACAGAATTGGAATAAAAATTTTAGGTTTTTCAGATGAACTCATAGATTGAACTAATTTGTTGAATTTTATCAAGTAGTTCTTAAAAATACAACCAACGATTAATTAAAACCAACTGCAATTCAAATGGATACTCTTTGTCAAAAAGGAGCAGTAGAACTTATTTTAAACATTCAGCAATAAATAGTTTTCTGAATATATTTTTTAGCGTAACGGCAGTTTCAAACATAATAAAGAGAACAATATTCATTCTAATGAGGATAATTTTGAAAATAATTCACATTAAAATATATCTGAAAGAGATTTTTAAATGAAAAGATGACACAAAATAATTATTTTCAAAAAATACATGTTATCTCAGATATAGAAGAAATTTGGCATTGAGCTGAGTATTGAAATTAATATATGCAACTGACGTATCATTACTAATATTTCCATGATTTGATATTGAATGCTATAACTATTAAATATTAGCAAATGCATTTTATAATGAACTTTGCACCAAAATTTATAGTAAATTTATATGTAAATTTACATTGTAAGTACTAGAATGAATGTTGTACCATTTTATTAATATTTTACTTTTCAACAAGCATAAAGGAAAAAATAGAATTTTTTTTCTTTAATGTTCCTAGTATGTTACATCATAGTTAAAAATATGTCAAAGTCACGGCATTTCGATTGCCTTTTGTAAATGTTGGTTATAATGTAACTTAATAGATGCTTTATAAGTTGGTAAAGACTGTCCTGGATTAAAACTGTCTTTAACACAAAAAATAATATACATTGAATACTTTTACAAATATGTAATTGCTATCCGACTATATAATCTTTTAAGGCGAACTTATCGCATGTATTAATGAAATGATATTCCATTTTTAATGTATGTTAAGTTATTTTGTCGAATTTTTTAAATATATTACATTTATTTTTTCTTTTTCGTTGAGATTAATAATAACATACATAGTGTAATAATGCTCTGAAAAATATTCTAAAGCAGTTCACGCTGGGATTAATGATAACATGTATGGAATAATAATGTTACATCTGTCAACAAAATGAAAAATATGAATATTCTAACGCGATATGTTTTAAAAGATACATAAATATTTAATATATAGATATAGATAGATAATATATAGATAGAACATTAATATTAAGCTTATTTGTTTTTAAACTAACATATTAACAAATTTGTTTCTGTTTATAAATATGAGCAGTTTAACTGCAGACACCTGCAGATGTAACGAATAAAAGTTGTTATTTTACTAAATGGAACACAAGCTCTGTGATTTGAACTCTAACAATAATTCAACACAGGTTTATTTAGGAGCATTAGAATTATAAGCTAAACATTAAAAGAATTTAATTATAGATAGTGTAAAGAACATAACAAATACATTACATAAAATTAGTAAAATACACGTCAAACACTATTTCGAAGTTACCTCGACCATAGCAAAAATAATGGCTAACATGGCGACTATCGTTGAACTCTCCCGCTAAGACGCTGTTTTTCCACCTTCTTCCTGATTGGTTCTTCTCTCTCAGCCGTTTTAAGCCACGTGATCACACGCTACGGACAAAATCCAAGCAAAACTTCTTGAAAAACTCCTGTAGAGTTTACAGTTTCGTTTGGTTCTGTGTTCGTTACAGGTATTTCCTTCGTAATTGTTCGCATTTCTGTAACTATACAAGACTTTTGTCTGTAAACTTCGAGGTTTTTTTTTTACAGTGTGGAAGAGCACTGTATTAATAACTGTGCAATTGTAATTTATAGCGGAAAAATTAAAAGCGTATATGATCCAGCTGTAATCTAATGACTGAAGGCTACATTTCATTTTCTGTATTTTGGGACTCATGTTAGCTGCGTCGGAAAAATAAATTATTGATTTATGCAAAATAATTCATGATTTAAAGGTTTATTTCAAAATAATTTTTAGTACGAAACTTATTTAGAAATAATTTTAGAATCAAAATGCAATCGAGGTAAATCTCAATTGCTATTTCTAGGCAGTGCGCGCTGTTCTGTCGCAATTGATTTTACTTCTTACATTAGTGCGTACAAGTTATAAAAAAATGCTGGTTTAAATTTTCGAATTGGCGAGTTATACTTTTCTCGCGGGAAGGGAATTGAAAGAAAGAGAGAGAGAGGGGGGGAAAAAAAAAGTTAAAAAAATTTTTTTTAATACATTATTGAAAAGATCCCTGCAACTTTTTTCAATTTGGTCATTATATTTGTATTTACGAAAAAAATTTGAATCGGAGGAAAATTCTTAGTTTTCTAACGGAAAGAACGTTAAATATCGTAGAAAAGTTTTAAATTGTGTATCATGAACCAGAGAAACAGCCAGAAAACAAGAGAGAAAGCCAGTATCTTGAAACCAGAGCAACAACAATGTTTTGACAAACAGCAATGTCTTGAAATCAATTAAACAGAAAACAATACTTGTTTATTCACGTTTATAAATATCAAGAAATTTGAAAAAACATTTATTTGAAACAAACATTTATATCAAACATTTGATAAACATTTAATTTATTTGAAACATCTGTTTGCATTCACAAAACTTTATTACATTTTATGCGATTTAAATGTCTAGTGTAGTCCTTCAGCGACCGAGCGGTAAAGTCGCTGAGCGCTGGTAGTTCGGTTCTGAGTTTCGAATACCGGCGAACGAGTTGAAGCAAAGGCGTTTTATTGGTTTCCCCCATGTGTAACGAGTTTATGAGCCAGTTTGCCTTAAAAGTCCTCCACGGGACATTCTTCCCTTTGGCGGATACCATTGTATTCGTCCCGCAATCAAATAAAAAATATGTATAGCTATATTATTTATTATTTATTGAAGTTCATTTATTATTTATTGAAGTGCATTATTTGAAGTTCAGATTTTGAGGGTAACGTGCATTTGCCCCTCGCTCCCTATTTTAACTTCGCTAATATTTCTTTATGCTTGATCAGACAGCCTGGCTCAGTAAAAGTAGGCGGCCAGTGCAACTCTGATTAAAAATCTAGTTATATCCACGTGCAGTGCTGATAAGCACCACGTGTTTCTGTGATTCCTATTTTCTTCTTTCTATGTATTTCTTTCTCCTGATGAGGAGGGACCTTTAGCTGCCCTCGAAATCGATTGAATGTTTCATTATACCTACGCTAAATATAAGGTTGTTTTTTACGATTTTGATGTATAGCTATATATATATAGTTGGGACTCCGAAAATCTACTTCGGTTTTTGAATATCTCTGAATTCTAATATGCTGTTTGGTTACTTCTGCTATGAAGCTGGCCATCCCTAAATTAAAGACTTAAATAATTTGATTGAATTTTGACATGAGTAGGTTTTATTTTTCCTCCTAGAGTATTTTCTCAGTATGAACGCTTTAGCTCCTGCTATCTTGCTTTGTATTTAAAAACTAGTATTATTGCAAGTTATTGTTTCGAACATGGTACTAGCCATTTCAAAAACAATTTAACGTGCTAACAACTTCTGTTTATTTTCAAGGGGAAAACAATAAATTAGTCTTCTTATACGCTACTAAGTTGAATTTGTATTAGGATCTGAATAAACTGTATTCTTCTTTGAAGCTAATAAGTTGATGTTGTCTTAGAATCTGAATAAACTCTGCTACCTTCGAAGGAGAATAATCTGACTTTTAACATACCACAGTTAATTTTGGCCTAAAATGGAATTTTTCTTTATTCCACTTATGCGAACTTCTGTGCGAGAGATTGAGTAGCATTCAGGTGATTTAATTGAAATTCAAAATTATGTAATCTTGCAAATAGTCAGATAAAGTATTTATTATCCGAAATTTGCTGCTAGATGAAATATTATATTTTAATGAAAGGACCAGAAAATCATATACATTTCGCGAAGTTGATTGGCACTGTCAGTTTCTTGAACATTTACGTTTTGGGTTGGGCGTAACAGACGCACAGTAAATCAAAAGAAAAAAAGAAAGCAAAGACCTAGGGCTACGAAAAAGCGTTTGTCAGTATTAAATGTCTTTTCCGGAAGTTACGTCTGCGCGTATACAAATTAAAAAGGTCACTTTCTTTGTTTCGTTTGGGTCCGCGCCTTAAAATCTGTTCTCTTTCGGGATGTCGAATGTGTTTCCGATGGAGATCGGGTTACCGACGAAATGATCGCTTGCTGAGTCGGTGCCTCTTGACGTCAGTCACTCCTAAGCCGGGACAAATCATTCAGTTTTTGTAGCCGCCGCATCAACTGAGGGATCCACCCGAGGGAAAGGGATTTTTAATATCCGGTTGCGCAAATATTACACGGCTCACAGACTGAGACTCAGTTGCATAAGTTTGTATTCAAATTTTCTGTTGTCGTCTTTTCGAAAGAGCTTTTTTTTGGAGAGGGGAGAGGCCCTACACAGATTTAGCTCTTATAATTGCAAAGTGAATAGAAATTATATTAGGCCACAGTTATTTCTAACTCGTATGAGAAAAAGCGGATACATTCCCATATAGCAGGTGCAGTTGCAAAATTTTTCTAGACGTAAGAAATATGTTTCTTAAGTTAGCTATTTCAGTAAACAAAGGACTAAAATAGAATCTGGGAGACCCGCGCAAATGTTACACGGCTTAAAAACTGGGATTCTTTTGCTTAACATTATATTCAAATTTTCATTTGTCGTCATTTCGAAAGAGAATTCCCGCACTTTTTTGTGCCTTGCAAAAGATTTAGTTCCTAATCTGAAACGGAATAAAAATTGTATTACACATTAGCTATTTTTTCTCCAGTTGTGAAAGAAAGTAGATCTTTTCTGTTACAGGCCAATATGGAGATTAAACGTTTCTATGGCTTATAAAAATGTGCCTTATATTATTTCAATAAATAAAGAAGTAAAAGACAAACTCTAAAAACATTTTTCTCCCAAGACTTACTTTGAAAACAAGAACATTCTTTCAAGAGATAAGAAGGACACATTTAATTTAAAGATGGCCAATAGACAACTATGTGAGTTAAGATTTGGTAAATTTTTTTACCTTTATTCCTGCGTCTTGATATAAATTCACATAAATAAGAACCAAGTAGACTCTTATTCGTCGGAAGTTGACCCATATATCTTTCTGTACAAAATAATTTTGCATGCAATACTCTGTAATGGAAATGATCCAAGAAAGGCTTAATTGTTAAATATGTGAAATTTTAGAGAATAATGTTTACTTATTTATTAATATTTTAATTAAATTAGATATGTTTGCAAATGAAAGAACTTGTTTGGTTTTCATTTCGTGTAAGAGCTTTGAATCAGCTCAAGATATTTAAATTCAGCATTTATATTTCTTTTCATTTGCATCACTTGCAAACAAAAGTACGTATGAAACTGATGCGTAAAATAAAAATAAAGGAATTGAATAGCTGCTATGAATGATTATTTATTCTATGAAAACTATAGTCACAAAAATAATAATTTTGTATCTTTCAGAATGGCATATGAATCCCTAAAGAAAATAAAGGCAAAGTAAACTACATACTTACTTTAATATTTTGATAACCAACTACAATAAAAAAGTATTATTTTTTCTGATTTCATAATTATAATAAATAATGAACTTTTGTCTTCTAAGGTGGTTTATGTATATCTAGATCCAACATGTGAAAAGCAAAGTCACATAAATTACACTTCAAGCACTTTATATTAAGTTCAGTTCTTATAGATGGAAACATTCGATTAATTGAATTTTTTTAAGTTATTTATTTTACATGTCGTTCTCAATAAGTCGGATTCAGGTAATATGTACAGGCTTTGGGGTATCATGCAAAAGCTTATCATGCTTTTATTTTTTTTCCAGAAATATTAGATGTAAAGCAAAATCTAGTCCTACAGTTAGAAGCGGATTTATGAAGTCTCATAAACTGGAATTACGAGAGATCTTCAAATATCTGGATTCAAAGAAAAACATTATGAAATCGTAGAAAATAATAAACATATCTCTGCATCATAAAGTGAGGAATTCACAAAAGTTCAGGTGATTTGGTCTCTAATCCATAAATCCGCCACTGTCTGCAGTTTTTGGGGTCATATAGTTTACTGCAATCAACAGCCCCCACTTTTTAAGTAGTTGACCATATAATTGAAAGAAATTCGAAATGAAGCCAAATTTAGTTGTTTTATAATTTACACGTTTTTGTTTTGTTTGATATTTAACATATATTCTTCAAGAAGATGTCTTTAAAATGCTGTATTTATTAAAATAATAATTTATACTAATGTTTTCATGTAATGCTTGGCTCTCACAAGCGACTAAGTGGTAAAAACGCTGACCTCTGATAAATAGTTCGACCTAGATTCGAATACTACCGCAACAAGTTGGATGTTGGGATGTTTCTCGTGATTCTTCCAATGTATACCATGAATACGAACCAATTTTCCTTAAAAAGATTTCTAGGAAGTCCTCAATCACCTTAAACAGACAACCATGGTGTACTTTGCCTTATTTCAAATAACCGAAACTAACTTAACCATAGTATTTGTACTGGTTGAATGGGCAAGGAATATTATCAAATGCAAAAGGGTAGTTTATTAACTGTTATCATCGGTTATCTTCATAACTTTTAATGCAGTAAGAATCATTACTTTTTAATACTAGTGTTACGTTTTAATACTAGTTTTTAATACTAGTGTTTGTTTTTTATACTAGTGTTTATCTTGAATTTTTTTGTTATGTAAATATACGATTACAGATCTGTACTTAACTTGTGAGAAGGTTTCTCGTGTATCGAAATACTGTTCATCAACACGTGCGCAATAATTCCTGTTATTGAATATTTACATGTAATTAATAATTCTTAAGATAGTAATAACCTGTCATTATTATTATCTTGTAACCTTCGTATTTACAAGACCTTTTTCAAACTACTTTATGTTATGATCTTTCTGAACATCCTTTCTGGAGAGCAGTTCTCTTGTTATGAGGTTATCAAAAACTAAGTTGATAAATGGATTACTTTGAGGGGGAAAAAACACTTTCTTCTACACGGAGACAATCTGTTGCCTGATAAATGTGCCAATGTTATAGCTTCTGATAGAAAGTGCTTTGAAAAAATCTTTCATTTTGAAAACAATTTCTTTTTATTTTCTCGAAAAAGGATAGAATCATATTTATGCAGTCAGTATTATAGAATGCCTATAGTATATGTATGAATACATTAGTAATTGTAAATTATAACACTAGTTGTCGTCACGCAGTCACTAAAAACTTTAATTATTTTAGACGCTTTGTTGTAGGGATGCGGATAGTCCTACAGTATCTTCCAAAATTTACATATAATCAATCCTAGAAAAGACTCCGTCGAACCATGGAACAGGAATCCTGGTACTTGACAGGGAGAAATTCAGAGTCTGAAGTCACTACAACAATATATAATTCACGGAGCTGAAATAAGCGTAAACAGAGCCATCATCGCTCTGCAAAGACGCAAAGTCAATGTGAAAGAAAAATGAATTATTTTCTCTTGAATGAAAAAGATAAGGTTTAAGAGAGAAAATGCTTTATTTCAATTTGTTAGGTTATTATTTGACATAACTGAGCTTCCCCAAACCATTTGTCTGTCCCTTTCAAGATATCTAAGCTAAATATTCAAACTAAATATATTCGCCTAATACAAATAATAAAAGATCATCTTATCGCATTCTGTTCTACTTTGCGTTTTTCCATACTGAGTTCGAAATGCTGTTCTTATTGCTATTTCTATATTACTGTCGCTATTCTCGCTTATCTGTAGAGTTGATCATATAAAATATATTGTAACGTATTTGTAGTATTTAACGAAATAACAGAGGAGCTTCATAGTAAAACATAAATTTTATTCTCAGTTCAAGGAGATAGATAATTTAAAATACTATTATATCCGTTACAGCATCACACTCCAGCTTACTTTTACACTTCTATCTGGATAAAACTTTTCACACATCTGCAAACTAATATACTTTCAGAATAACATTTTAAAACTATTTCTGACGTTGCTCAGCAACAGTTACACGATACAAATATGGCGTTGCCACTTAGACAATAAATATATATATTTGTTAAGTAAGAAAATATTACAACCTCTCCCCTCACAAGATAAACTTTAACTCATATTTTTATAAATTAAAGCTTATAATTTTTTCTTTCAAAACAATACGATATCATATACATAATTGAAATACAACATATAACATAATAACATACAGTTAGAAAGAGAGGAAAGAACAAAATAATAGAAAAACAAATTCTTTAATCAGGCTAGGAAGTACGACCCAATGCGTGTACATTTTTATGGTTTTTCCATTTCGATGAACGACAACGTAATTATAGGGCTGTAATACCAGTGCCCATCTTGTAAGTCGCGGATTTAGACTCACAGTTACTTTTGAGCCAAACTAAGAGATTATGATCGGTCATGATGAGGAATTTAATATGCCCGTCTAAATATCATTGCAGTTTCTTTACATCGTATATTATGGCAGGGCATTCCTTTTTTGTTGTAGAGTACCTTTTTTCAGTTTCTGTAAACTTCTTACTGAGGTATAATACTAGATGTGCATTATCTCGTTCGTCTTTCTGAGCTAAAATAACACCACCACCAAGTTTGAACCATCAGTTTGCAAAGTAAACTCCTTATTGAAATTAAGTGCATGTAGTATAGGATTTTGCGACAATTTTTCCTTTCGCTCTTAAAATGCTTTTGTGCATTCTTCAGTTTAATTTATTTTCCCGTTTTTTAAGTTTCCTTTCAAAGTTTCGGTTAAAGATGCTGCTATAGATGAGAATATGGGAATGTAATGATTATAACATCCCGCTAATCCTAAAAATGCTCTGACTTGACTTTTTGTGGATGTTACGGGAAAATCAAGAATAGCTTTTACTTTTGCCCTTTTCTTCTACTCTGGTGCTTTCTATTTTAAAACTTGAAGGTTTTCCATTTTTTTCCCCACATAGCCATCAATGTATTTTTTTCTTTCTTTTCAGGACTTTTCTTCGTTTCTTTTGCTTTGAAATCATTTGTCTTGCTATAATTTTCCTTTTTAGCTTTGCTAAGCAATGAAGCTAGATCTCTGCTTTGATGTTGAGATTCAATTAATTCCTTAGAATTAATATTAATCACTTTCTTAATTTCCTTGTCTTCCTCATTAGCCTGCGGTAAAATATCTTCTTCAGTCTCAATAAACGACACTTCTAGTTTCTCGATTTTGGTGTCTCTAATTCCATCTTCTTTACGAGATCGTATCAAAACCGCATTTACCTTTTCTAAATTAAAGATTGTTTTATCTATAAACAATTGAGCAGTTTTTTTATCCAATACGAATCTGCTGGGATCATTTGTAACAACAGCTGCATTTGTCTTTACATGACCAAGTTCACAATTAATTTCAACTTCCGCTGATGGTAGGTACACTAAACGGTCATTTAAAAGATATTGTACCCAGACATAATCTCCGGTCACTTTTGCATTATCTACGTATTTTCGAGAAATAACATCTACTGTGGCTTCAGTGCCTCGAAGAATAGGTCTTTCATACCCATTAACTAAACCGTTAATTGTATATGTCTCTAACAAATCATCATTCAAAGATGGGCAATTTATTTTTACATTTTATTTTAAGGACACCAACACCATCGAAATTGATAATTGCACTCCTAATTTCCCGTATCTCGGTGGAACCTCCAATTTCTTAAGACTTTAACGTATTTTGCAGTATTTAACGAAATAACAGATGAGCTTCTTAGTTAAAATACCATTCTGTCCGTTTCAGCATCACACTCTAGCTTACTTTTACACTTCTTTCTGGATAAAAAATTTCACACATCTGCAGAATGGTAAAATTTCAGAATAGCATTTTTAAACATTTTCTGAAGTTTCTCAGCAATGGTGACACGATACAAATATGGCATTACAAATAATATGTAGAAGGTTAAGCGTTTGAAACATTATTTCATTTTCTTGTGCACATGTGTTTTATTCCTTTTCTACTTTTTTGCTTTCTTGTGGAGAACTCATGCATGTGGGCGCCCAAAACAGAACTTATATACAAAAATATTTTCTTTTAAGTTAGAAAAACAATGCAGAAATTTTATGATTATACATAATATACAGTGCATGTGATTTATACACTGTTCTCTGGATGAATCATTTTTAACAAATTTAGCTTGGGGACTGACTATAATATAGACTTATTTGTAATCAACTATCATTTTTTGTCCATTGAAATGAATGAATGAAATATAACATAAACCTGAAATTATGAAGCCTGTGATTATTTATAGTCCTGTGTACACGGAGCATATTAACCTTTGTTGTTGTTGTCTTGTCCATATTACATGGAGCAATGGTTGCCAGAGCTTACTTCGAAGAGAGGTTGGACTTCTATTTTTCACTCCAAATTTGGGAAAGAGCACCTCGGGGAGAGGTTCCTGATGTTTTACACCCCTCTCCCTTTCCACCAATACACACAAGAGGACTTTCGGCTCGCTGCATATTTAGAGTGCCGCCATGCCGCACCGACACTAAATCCTTGTTTTCTCCGGGATTCAACTCGGGCCCTTCGGTACCGTAGTAGGCTCCCCTAACCACTACCATCTGGGCGACATATTAGCGCTTATAATCAAGAAATGTATGCTTTGGAAATCCCATTGCTGAAGCATAGAAAGAGAAATTATAGTGTTCATCTCAGTTTTGAAACAAAGAATGAAAGGGAGGACAAAAAAATCTGAGATTTACAATTAAAACTGAAGGCTGGTGACAAAAATGGAAATAATCTCTAAAAGAAACCATATAAGTGAAATGATATGCTGAAAGATAGTGGTTTTACTTTATGTTTTGATGTATATGTTACTGAATAATGACCTGCAATGAGCTTGAAATTAATCACGCCGTCAATTTCATAGCACGCAGACATAAAGCGATGCTCTTCGGTATGATCAAGAATTCGCTTACGTTATTATTGTTAAACATATGGAAACTGCAAGTAAAATCCCGTTCACTGTCATTAAAGACGTTTAATCTTATCAATAATGATTTAAATTGACCAACCAGACGTAGAATATATATTATTTCTTTTAACTTATGTCATATTTTGATTATTTTATAATGAAAAACGCTTAATCCGTAGTACGTACTTTAAGGAGCTGAATTCCGACTGCGATTTGACTGAACTTAGTCTCTTTACACACATGAGTTTAAAAGAAGAAGCAAATTTTCTTTTGTTGTTTTTGATAGTGGCAAAAATGTATTATGCTTCTTCTTCTAAGAAAAAGATAAAAGATTATGTTATTAGGATCGATTATGTTTGTCGTGTTATTTGAATGTAATTTTAATCGTAACATGATCAGTTAAAGTGCTGCGAGATGCAGAATATTGCGCTCATAATTTTCTCTAGGTCCCTAGAAATGTCGTCTTGTGATAGTTCTGCCTGGGGATATGTCAAAAACTTTGTTTTTCATACCGTCACTAACCGATAAATTAAAAGAGATGAACACAAGCAGATGAACGAACTACTGCTCGTTCGACAACTAAATGTGTGTGGCATAATTTTTATCTTTCCGTGTCTGTTGATTTATATATACAACACATCTTTGCACTGCACAGAGAATTTTTTTAAACAAATGCTTCCTTCTTTGTGAATCACCCCTAAATTTGTTTACTAATTTAGTCTTATCTGATTTGAGATAACCTTCTGGTATATAGCAAAAACTGGCTTACAAGGCTTGATAAAAGGAATTCTGATAAGCTTTTATTTATCATTATTATTACATTTGCAGCATATCTTGCTGTAATATTCTAATTGCATATTTATTATTAACGCATTTGTCTGAATCTAATAAATCTATATTTCGACTTAAACATATGCAGTTTTGCCTGAGATGATAAAGTTGAATGTAAAATGTTTTCTTATTTGGTCGAAAATTTACTTTCTCCATTCAAGCTTAGCGGCGAACGTTTTAACACTTACGGATGTTGCGTTGGAAGCATAAAGTAACTATTCTTGCTGTACTTGCTCTTAACTTCAGCCCAATTTATTTATATACACTATAATAACACATTAAAATGCATTTCTCATTTCAGTTTGTAAATTCCTTAATCAATGATGTGTGCGTGATAAAAAAAATTAAATTGAAAAATGATTCTGGGAAAAGAAATCAGGAGAATAAATAAAAACTAAATAAATTATTAAGTTAAATAAAATAATAATTTTTTGCACAAACCTGGAATTTTTATCTAAGCCCTAACTCTAATGACGCGAGCTTTTCAGCTGAATATGGACCGAAGGTGAAAAACTTGATGACATTTGTTTAACTGACGGAAATGAATCTTTGAAAGACTGCATATTGCAAGTGATAATATCAAGACACAAGCAATGATAAAATCGGCAAGGGGTACGGTAAATGCCGGTGACAGAGGCTGAAAATGAAGAACCATTGGCTCATGTAAAGCTCCACCTTTCACTACCATTGGCTGCTTGCCTTCGTCGGGACGACCCAACACTACCCACCTTACAGCCGAACAGTAATTCCGAGAATCAGGAAGTTGAGGAGAGAAAGGCTTTGATTCATGAATCTTTTGAGTTTCTTTTCAAACACTTGGATAATTTCTACCTTTACTCAGAAACAGGAGGTAATTTTTTGTTGCTTCTTCTTTTCATAACTTGCATGCTTTCAATATTTAGAATTATTATCTTAAAGCTCGGTCTGCCTTGTAAACCAATGGTTTTAAAATTTTGTTCTAAACTCGGAATCTATAAACAAAAAGCATGTCTAGACGATATATTAAGCGACGTGAAACCTTACCGTTTTAGTTTTATTATTGCTTGCGAGAATGCAGAATGGCATATATAGAGAAAGTAAGTTTCTGAAATGAAAAAAAAAAAAAAAAAAAGAAAAAAAAAAAGAAAACAGCTGTAAAGTTTAAGTACTCTAGAAAAAGGGTTGTCTGAAAGTTTTCTCTGCATATTTACGTTTTTGTGCATATGTATATAAGTGTGTGTGTGTGTGTAATGTTCTTTCTCTTTTTAGTCCAATTTAAACACAGCATTGAGAACATTGTATTTGGTTAAAATTACACAATATTTGCAGTGAACAAGAATATAAATAAATTATTTTACCACTAAAAGATTAACCCTGAATAAAGTGAATAATAATTAATTATAAATGAATAATGATTAATTAAAATGAATAATGATTAATTAAAATGAATAATAATTAATTATGTTATCTTAAGTGTACTTCATGAGTAACATTTCTCTAAATAAAGCCACAAATTAAATTTTTGGCAAGCAAAGATTATGCAGTTAAAGTCCGACAACATAACTTAAACTTGACAAATTCTATTGACAATAGTTTAGTGTAAATTTTACAGCACGTTCAATAAAGCTCCTTTCTATATAAATCCTTTAAGTAAAAATTAAGTGAATTTACTGGATTTAATTAATAATTAAATTTTATTTAATAAAAATTTAATAAACTAAAGGCCAACGTGCGAAAGCAATATTGTAAGCGATTTTTTAAAAAATTGGTACTGAATTATAAGATTATACTCAAAATTAGGAAATAGTCATCTGATGTTTTGTAAATTTAAGTTTCACTTTATTTCCTATGTTTAAAGCTCAAATTGGCATGTCTGCTGTTGTAATGACTTATTGAAACAAAACAAAAAAACAAAAAAAAAAAAAAAAAAAATGTCATCTTTTTATAATCATTCCACTACTAAATACTAAATGCTGTTGACAGTGCTGAGAATTTAGCCGAAAAATGATAGTTGTAATCAGTGTTTTCAGGGGGGGGGATGGCTGATACGCGATCACCATCTTGTCATTGAACCATCACTTTGTTGTCATTTAGAATAAATTCTTTTCCTTTATGCACCTACAGTAATGGTAACCTAGGAAGCCTGTGCTGAATCTCAGTCCTTCATTACCAATAATATACCATTTTAATTAATTTTTAATACCATTTTAAGATATCAGTTCTACGATGAGATGCTAGTGAAAAAAATGAACAAGTCAAGAATCCTCGTTTTGCCTTAACTAAAAATATGACAAAGAAAAATGCTTTAACTTTTCATAAAATCCATGACTCTCGGTGAAGCTCAGCATCACGATTTGTTAATTTTTTATTTTCTTCATCTTCTTTCTCCCCATTCTTTTCGAACTTAAACTAAAAAGTCACCTTAAAAGAAAGCGACAATAAACTAATAAAAACCAATAGAATTAAATCTATTGCAAGTTGCAGAGGAATAATCGTCAGAAATCACGCTAATAATACAGACGCAAAACTGACAGCATCATACGAAATATTACTGCAGTACTGTGTGTCTAGATTTGCAAACTAAAGACAAGGTAATGAACATAATAATTAGGTGCTTATAATCAAATATTTCTCGAAATGTTTCATGAGGAAAATCTTGTGCTGATATAGCACTTACGAAACACACATGATTCATGCAACAAAACAATAATTCGAATGATTCATGCAACAAAACAATAATTCGAGGACCGAAAGTATAAAAAAAATAATTTTATTCATGTCGAGCTTCGTTCGAAATGATAAATTGCTAATTATACATGAGGGTAAACGATGCTGCGAAAATGATAAATCGAGATTCTACTCTATATGTTCTAATGTGGTTAAGTAAATGCATAACCTGCTCCTTGAAATATTTCCAAAACATTAAAGCAGTACGGCATGAAAGGAAAGGAAAAAGAAACCCAAAGTGCCAGCGACATTTTAAATTATAATTAATAAAATAACTCTTTTTTAGTGTCTGGAATAATTTTTCACCTTTATTTTTTTATCACTTATTTAAGCATAGCGTATAATATTATTTAGAACAGGTAGTTAATTTTTTTTTTATTTAATATTTGGCCTTCTTTTGTGGATTAGGTTAAAATGTAAGACATGTTTACCTTTATACATATGAAAAAAGAAACAGAAAAAGTTGTTTGTTGCATATTTAATTCTAAAATATGTAAAGTAGTGTACAATTTACTTAATTATTCTTTTATTTAATATTAGCAAAGTCTTACTACACATAATTTATCATTTAAGCTAGATCTTGTTTATAGCGACTGTCACAGGAATATTGCATATATAATGGAGCGTTCATTATTATCCGCCGAGAATCACGCTGAAAATCGTCGTTTATAATTAGTGGCGGATACGAAAGCACCGCTGTGTCAGTTTTCCAACTAAGGCAGTTTTGAAATCATGTTTTTTTGACAATATTATTACAAAGTTTTGACTTTAAATCTTTATATTTTGAGTTAAAGAAGCTCTCGCACAATCTCGGTTTGCTTTAGCGAAATTATTTCAAAATTTTAAATTGCACTAAAGTTTTGAATTAGTTTATGTATAAATAAAAATAACAAATTTAGTCTTAATCAAAATGACGCATACGTTAACATATATTTATTTTTCATTTTGCTGCTGATATAAACATTAGAAATATAAATAAAGAACACTTTCAATAAAAATAAATCATTAAAAACTTTTTGTTTAGAAATTGTTTTAGAAGTTTCAAGTAATAAAAAAGTTCAGATTCATAAATTTTCTTTAATTGATTTAATTTCATTCATTTGAACTATATAAAAGGTAAAATTCAAGCGTGATTCACTAAAAGTCCTGTGTAAAATGACTTTATTAATCACTTGGAATAAGTTCCTATTATTTCCTATTCCTATTACTATTTCAAAGGACATATTTTTATCATCTGAAAGGTAGAGAGAGAATTTAAGCTTAGTTTGCAGTTATTCATTAAATACAGAATAAGAAAACTGCAAAACCTACATAGCATTAAATAAAATAACGCATAAAAAACATGGATTTAAATCTTTGATGACAGGCTTCTCAAATTATGAACTATTAATTTTAAATTACTTCAACTGGAAACATAAGAGCTCAAGAACTCATCTAAGGCGAAATGGATGAAATTCGTTTAGGTGGTTTTGTGAGGGTTTCGTTTTCCTGCAAGAACATGTTGGCTGCTGGGAAGTTTTCATAGGTTTGCCATACGTTCTCTCCTTTGATGCGATCGAATTTACTGAAGCTGAAAGTTACTTAATTCTTATTTAATAAGAATTGTTCTATATAACCTCATATGTCAGAATAAATGTAACCATAGCTCATTCGGATATAAAAAAAATTGGATATATTTCCATCCTTTCTGCAGCCAAAATGGGTATTCAATTCAAGTAAATTTTTTACATTTTCGTTTGTTTTATCTTGCTTTAGCAAAACTTAAACAGTTAAAAAAATAAAGTAATTTTATTACCCTAAGATGAAATACACAACCCCATTCACTTTCTTTTAATTTTATTAAAATTTAAAAAAGTGTAATGATGTTTATTTGTGTAAAACTGCCAAAAGTATTGCTGAAGACTAATTATTCTGCATATTGTGAGGAAAAAGAATCCATGACAGTGAAAGGAAATTTATACAATGTCACTACCTTTGTTTTTTCTGTTTCTGAAAAAGGGAGAACTTGCTGTGGCTGAATAATGATTCGTAAAGCCTTTTTGTAATAAACAAGAAAATGCAGTTCATATATTATTACTTTTCAAAGGACATATTATTCTGTTGTTGCAGGTCAACCTACATATCATACACATTCATTCCAAACGTTTTAAACATGTAAACTTTTTAAACTATACTATTTTTTAGCCCAAAGGGGCGTAAGCCCAGAAGGGCTATTAGTCTCGAAACTGGATTTTGTGTGTGTATGTATGTATTTAATTATGGCAAAGCACACTAGGGCTAAGGGGAGGGATGCCTTCGTGGAGGGCTTTCTTATTGAAACTGACTCGTATACACGTTACACATGGGGAAAACCACGAAAACGCCCGTGCAGCCAGCCCGTTCGCGGGATTCGAACCTCGGACCGAACTACCAGTGTTCAGCGACTTTACTGCTCGGCCGCTGGTGGGCCCTACTGGATTTTGAACCACTATAAATCTGAATCGCTATAAATGCTATAACACTTTTCAGATTGTTTCCACCAAATATTATCTCCCTGTATTATATTTAAAGAAATTAAACAATAAAGAATCTGCGAGAATGTGTGTATGTCTCTCGCATTGTGAAAAATTCCGATTTTTTTTTTTTTTTTACTTATTTTTTATATTATTTAAATCAACAAAAAATTAAAACGCATAAATAAATTAACATCTTTATATGGTCTAAGAAGAAGAGCAAGAGATTTGGATATTTGGAATTCTAGTGCAACAGAACAAGTGTTTGATCCCTCATATAAAATGTAGCTGAAAGCAGTGGTCTCAAACTAAAATTTCCTGCGGGCCGAATATACAATCTTGAAAGCAGCTGATGAGGGGGAAAATTTTTTTAACGAAGTTTAAAAACGTTTCTAATAAATAAATAAGTTTTAAATTTAACAATTTATCAAGACATTCATAAAAAATAGTAACAACAATGCGAAAGAAAATATTCAAATTTATATTTATTTCCTATCTGAAGTCTAAAGATTTGGTACCCATAAGAAATTTCTGTTGGTTAAAAGTTTGTAATTCAAACATGTTGACAGGTACAGGCTGGAGCAAGGCCATCCCTTATGCATCCATCTAGATATATTAGGTATCCCCGGGTCTTACTAACTACTAAGCTTGCGACACGGATTAAATTCTGAAGAAGAACACCCCGAAGAGCGGTCCGAGGTTCTCCCACCTCCTCCTTCCCTACTACAACCTATCGAGAAGATTTCGGCTTGTCGTCTATTTTAAGTGCCTTGTTGCTGCACAGCCACTATACGCTTACAAATACCCGTGCCTTCTTCGAAATTCGAGCCTTGGCCCCTCGGTGTGTTAGTCTGCTTCACTAACCGATCACTATATTTTAGATTGACATTTATTTCAGGCAATTTAAGTATGCTGATTAACCACTAAATAACTTACTTTTAGCTTAAGCAAGAAAATCGGAAACAACTGTGGGCTATCAAACTAAATTTATTAATTGTAGCAAAGTAGGATATTCTCTATTCTAGTCATATAGCTTGGTACTAGTACAGAAATTCTTTTAAATAATATCTGCATAAAATTGTTAAGGAAAATTAACACGGAGTTTCTGTAGGATGCTTTACTGGGTAAGTAGCACCAAGGGATAGTACCTGTATCAAAATAGGGTAAAGTCCTGGTATCTCGTATGCTTATTTCTGTCCTGTCATGTACAAGCATACAGTGACAAAGTGCCAACCTAATTCATTTGTAGGGTTTATATTTATTTTAACTAACATTTATTTTAAGTTTAAACTATCTTTCCTGTCAAGCCTTACTTTCCCCTGGAATTGCCAATGCCAGATTATGTAAATTTTAGTAGAACGCGCAAGTATTCAAATTGTCAGCGGAAGTAATCTGAGTTAAATAGAAGGGAAACGAGTTCGAAAGTGTGCTTTCTTGCTTTACGAGCGTGGAGGTGGCTAGTTAGAAATTGAAGAACCACGCGTTTCGGCCTGTGTGCTTGCCTCGGCAGATTGTTAATCTTTCAACGTAATATTCAGAAGTTTGCTGAATTATCAGCGATATTTTAGAACGCGGTGAGGTTAGTTACGTTTAGAGAGCCTCGTAGTTAGTCACTTGTTACTATTCTTTTTTTTTAGTTTCTTATTTTTATTTTACCGCCGGGTCGGCGTAGTTTGTGAGCGTCAAGAGCACGCATTTGTAATTTCTAAAGTTGAATAAAAAGGGATTTAAACCCTTTTCAAGACTTTGTCTACTTTCCAGTTCTTAGCAGTCACCACTATTGTTGCGTGCAGGTTGGAAGCGCGCAACATTACACATTCTATCCTTTTTCTTCAATATCAGTCACGCACATGAGTTCATTCCATATTTTTACGTCTTTTAAACTACAAATAGTAATTCAAATATATTGCAAGCCGCATAATATTCCCTTGGGGGCTTAATGCAGTCTGCAGGCCGCGACTTTGAGACCACTGGCTTAAATTCCGTAACTGTCATTTAAAATTATCGAGCATTTCTGTTACATTATTATTATAAAAGTAAGCTTCCTTTAGACAGGAAAAAGAAATTGATAAAATTTTGTAAATAATGCTTTTTATATTCATTTACATGCATAGCCCTAAATGCTCCTCTCCACACTATTTTGTCAGCTAGTTACTGGATTTATTAGCAAATTCATCTCGTGTTCGACGATTTAAGACAGAACAAACACATTCCTAAAAATAAAAAATTTAAAAAAAATCTGAAATGTGGCAGATTTTAAATTACGTCCAAAGGGGAGTTTTTTTAACGTTTTGTGTGTTACCTTTATTTATTAAATATCGTGTTCTTTGCAATTAAACCATAAAATTCAGTTCAACAGCAGTATCGCAAAATAATTTTAAAATGAGCATATCTTTAGAATTTCCGATATACAGTCTCGCGCGCTGGAGATAAAAATGTTTTTTCTGCACAGTGTTGCCACTGCTCGCTTTCAGCGTTACGACCCGAAAATTTCTGCTAGATTTTAATGTATCCGGTTTCAGTTTGGATGTATATTGGAAGAAAAGGAATCAAGGTACAAAATGAAAGAGTCATTTTTTAATTAAAATAAAAAAAATATCACTTATTCGTGACATTTTGAGGAACTTTGAAATTTCAGGGCTAAACCCGTAACGCTCAGAGGGTTAAAGTCCTCGAGTTTGTTAATCAAAAGTTCGTTAAAGTTTTACAAAATATGAAATCGATAATAAAACAAATTCCAAATTACGGCTACCAGATGCCTATATTCGGTGAAAGATTATGTTATTCAAAATTTGTTGGCTCTAAGTACCGTTGTTTTATCACAATGCGAAAAACATACATACATTTATACAGATTCTTCATTATTTCATTCCTTTCAATATAATAGGGGGACCGGAAAGTAATGTCGCTTTCTTACATTAAATTCACACGAATAAATTTTTAACACGTTTCTATTTTTAATCAATAATGCAATCACTCTCGTTATCAACAACCTTTTGCCATCTAGTGTGCAGATTTTCAATCCCCAGACCGATATAAATCAATTGGTTTTTGAGTAAAATATCTCAAGATGGCATTTTGGACATCATTCAAATTTTCAAATTTTTTGGCACTAAGAAAATGTTGTAGGGATTGGAATAAATGGAAATCCGAGTTTACGATATCGGGCGAGTATGGTGGGTGATGCAGCACCTCCCATCCCAATTCATTCATTTTTTCCAGTGTTGGTCTTGCACCGTGCGGTCTTGCATTGTCGTGTTGCAGAATGATGCCTTTTCTATTGACAATCGCCGGATATTTTTCGATTAAAGATTGGTTCACTCTATCCAATTGTTAACAATAAACATCTGTATTAACAGTTTGTCCAGGTTTCAGCAATGCAAAATGAACAGTACCGCGAATACTCCACCAAACACACAGAAGCGCCTTTTTGGGATGTAAACCCTTTGTAACCCCTATTAAAACTGCCTTTTGCGTTTTGGATTATCATATAGGACCCATTTTTCGTCTCCAGTAATCAAATGATCAAAAAACGGTTCTGCACGATGCCATTGAAGCAATACGTTGCATGTGATGGATCGGTTATCTTTGTTCTCTTTGGACAGATTATGGAGGACTCAAACACATGCTTTGCTTATTTTTTCATTCTGTTTTACATGTTCTCGGATGGTCGACCAAGGTTGGTTAAGGGTGTTTGACATGGACTTGCTTCCGCTTCTGCCCTTAGCATGTTGTTGTCGACATGCGCAGAAAAAACACTACTTTCCGGTCCCCCTATTAATACAGTCCCCCTATTAATATTTGGTGGCATCAATTTGAAAAGTGAAACAACGCTTGCAGTGAAGGAACGCAAAATGCCAAAACGAAATTAATAGGCCTTCTGGGCAAATTGCCCCTTTTAACTAAAAATCCGAAAGTTTTCAGATTTTATATTACGCCCAAAGAGGCGTGTTTTTAAACGCTTTACGTGTTACCTTTGTTTATTAAATATCATGTTCTTCGCAATTAAACTATAAAATTATATTCAACAGCAAGATCAAAAAATATTTAAAAGAGCATATCTTCAGAATTTCCGGTACACAGTTTCTCGCGCTAGAGATGAATTTCCCCCCCCCGTACAGTGTTGCCATTGCTCGCTTTGAAATCGTTGAATTGGTTAATCGAAAATTCGTTAAAGTGTTACAAAATATGAAATCGTTAATAAAACCAAATTCCAAATTACGGCTTCCAGATGCCCATATTCGGTGGAGGATTACTCTATTCAAAATTTGATGGCTCTAGGTACCGTTGTTTTATCACGATGCGAGAAACATACATATATTTATGCAGATTCTTCATTATTTAATTTCTTTGTATATAACATACGGCGATAATATTTGGTGACAGCAATTTGAAAAGTGAAACGGACATTTAAAATTTTCAACGGAAAATTTCAAAACGAAATTAATAGCCTTTCTGGGCTAACGCCTTTGGGGTTAAAAAAAATGATGTGACTTACAGTTTCTTATGCCAGAAAATGATTGAACCATCAAGTAGGAAAATTGCTTTGAAATTGAATGAATCATGTAGTTTCATCATTGTCTCATTTGACTGATCGAAGTTTAGTCATTGTTTAATCGAAAAGCAAAGTCAATAAACTAATTAAAAAGTTTACTGACTTTTAGAAGGTTGATTTTAATTATGCCAAAAAAATTATACGTTATATGCTTCAAAATGGTAAGTATTCTTTATTTAAAAAATAACATTCTTATTCCTTTAAGCGTTTTTTTAGTTATTCGCGGAAAGGAATTTATAGTCCACGTAAAAACATCATTCGGCTAAAACACGGTAAAAGCGCACTTTAAAGTACGAAATTACAAATTTAAAAAATATTATATTTCAGCTCGAATAAATGGAAATGTTTTCAATAGAATGGATTGTTATTAAATGTTTAATTACAGTTTTCAATTTATACTGATCAATTAGTCTGATTTTATTTCGTTAACAGTCAGCAAACATCCAAATCAAAGTGTTTTTGTATTATTAACACTAAAATTATGCATTCTTTCTTTCCAGTTCAAAGAAGCATATTTTGAAAAATGTTCTAAAATAAAAAGCTTTCCGCCTTTCTAAGATATTTTTGAAAATATAAAAATAATATTCACACTAGAATTAATGCTTTTTTTAACGTATTTCAAATCGGAGTAGCTTTTACATTAATAATTTAAATATTGCTATTTAACAATTTAAATATCCATATAGTTCACTTCTCATGTAGTTTGACAGGAAAAACGGGAATGAAAAAAAAAAAAAAAAAAAAAAAAAAAAAGGTTTAGTAGTAATATCTAGACATACAATTAAACTATTGTAAAATATAATTATAAAATAACATAAATTTAGTTAGCTTTATAAAATTTTTTGGTTATTTAATGAATATCGCTAAACACGTGAAGTTTATCTGCGTAAGCTGAAGGAGGCGTTCGTGAGGAACCTTCAAAGGGAAACCTAATCGTATTTATATTATATATGAGGAAAATCACGAAAACACTCAAAATAACCTCTTTGCTAGCGTTCAGTGGTCGCATCCAATCCATACTGAGGGCCTTTATTATTCTGTAAAACGTTGCTAACTATCACAAAAAAAAAGGCTATATTTTGAAATTCTCCAAATAATTCTCGCTAAATTTGCGTAATAAAATTCAATATCTTTCTGAAAAGCATTTTTAACTATTGAATAATATTATACAAAGAGAGAAATAAAGAACGATATAAGTACATCATTTTAAAGGCTGTCAAACTCGCGTTGGATGTATACAGAAGTGCTACACCTCATAATTCACAAAGCTCGTAAAGCCGTACTTCAACTGTGCATGAAGAAGGGTTTCTCCTCCTGTTCTTACCGCCATGGGTAGCTGATACCGAAAAGATAACAAAGTTCTGGACCTTTGAGAAGCTTTATTTGTGGACAGAAATTAATTATACTTCTTCATTGCTCAACGTCACAGTGAGAAAGAAAAACTATGATTTATTGGTCATGGAGAGATTTCAAATGTAAAGGAATAGGCAGGAAACGATTGTGTTAGAATATTTTTCATTCATTTAATGTTTCGATACAGTAGACTTATTTATACCCTTAGGTTGCTCTAAAGGAAACCTTGTAAATGTCCTCTAGCTTCCAATCCAGCGACTGGACGTTGCTTCTAAGCTATTTTTATCAAGACTGTGGAGACAGTAAGAGATCGATAGGTAAGAAAAGCTATTATCGCATACTTCAGACTTAATGATCTAGATGCGCCTTATATTTCATCAATCTGAGGTTAAGAGAAGTCTTTTCACTAAATTCGCATTTACTTTGAAACTGTAGTGTTTAAAAAAGTATTTATTGCTTTGCATGACAATGCTTTTTAAACATGATAATACTCCTGCTATACAACAAGAAAATTTGCTAATAAATTTTTCGGCACTTCGCATAGTAAATATTTCTATTCGTATTTCAAAACTGTAGTTTTGATTTTAATGCGCCAATTAGTAACTCCGTTAAACCTTTTTTTTTTATTTCCTGCAACTGGTAAGGGAGCGATACGAAAGAAAAGGGTATTTGAGCTATTTATGATTAAATGCATTTAAATTCCTTCGCAGTAATTAAAAATAAGCACAGGAACTTTATGCTCACAGTCTGGCTGAAGAACATGAAAATAATGAGTTTAACGTACATGATTTATTTGTTTTTATTACAAAAAAGCACTCTGAGGCCATAATTGATTGATCTGATTACGGAAGGAAAGCAATGCGTAGAAAGTTATAAAAAGCGATGAGTTTCTCCCCGAAGATATAAGAGACTACGATAATCTTCCTGCAGTAATCTTATATTATTTCTTCAATTAACCTCCAGAAAGAAATAATAACCTTCTATAACCCGAAGATATATGTTTAGTTAAAAGTGCTTGGCTACTATTTATGACATTTTTCAATTGTAATCCGGTATTTTGAACTAGATTTTTCTCGAATCTTACTTCCATTTCGAAATAGCAGGTTATGTTTTTTCGATGTTTCGTATCATTTGGAGCATTAGGTGTTTCTTCTCAACGGTCCTTATACAGAGGTAGTCTTATCGCGAGTTTTATTTGTCTTCTACTAGGGTGCGGCTTGACTTTTGCTAAAAAATTTTGTTTTGCTTCCGAAAACTTTATTATTTCATGCAAAAGCAGTAAATTATTTATTTCATATTTTATAAAGCAAAAGTCTCATATATAAGAAATGTAAATTATTCAAATTTGATTGTATCTTGCAATCTCTCTATGTCTCTGCATCCTGAGAGTTACACAATAATTACTAAATACAGAAAGATTTGATTTTTTTTTTTGACGCTGTGATATATTTTGAGATTGCAAAATGATATATTTACACAAAAGAGTCCGGCCCAGAAAGATAGGTTTTAACTGTTGCTTTTATCATGAATGCAATTTTTTCAGAATTTTTCTCATTTACAAAGATCTCATCAATTTTTGAGTTAGGTATTGCATTTGATGAATGCTCTTCTCATTTTGCACTCATTTCTAGACACTAGGAATGCTAGAGATTCTAAAAGGGATAACCAAGTAAGGGTTTAGTGTACATAGTCTTGCTTTAATAGCCTTTCTTCTTGTATAGAGCTCATACGATGCAATACAGCTTATTTATTCTTCTAACCACTAAACCTAAGTACATGAAATAGTCTTACTTTTGTGAGACTTAAAATGAATTCACTTTAATTTAGGGAAACTCACATGTGTTATTCACTCTACTGGTTTTCACACTTCTTATACTCTCAGCTTCCTCCTCTTCTATAGAAAGGAACCATGTACTTGCAATGTAAGTTACGAAAACTTAATATAAATGAGAACCATGTAATTGCAATGTAAGTTATGAAAACTTAACTTTCTGTTAACTTATCTGGCAATTAAGTCTCGAGTTATTTAACTGTCCAGTTTCCTGTTCACATGCAATAAAAATGTGAACATCCTGAGTAGATGTAAAGGCTTTTGGTCTGATATGCTTCTAAAAGAAGAACAGAAAATAGACATTCTCTTCAACAAGATCTCTTTTTACATCAATACACTTCTTACATAGTTTACTGAGACATCGAGAAAGTTGTGTGAAGCTTTGTCTTAAAAAGCTTCCATAACTACTCTATTCACGCCCTCATTATCATTAAATTGCTTTCCACAAGACACATTTCAGTTTGGAGAACAGATAATAATCATTTGGAGCTAAATATGAGCTGTAAGAGGGATGGTCAATTTCCTTAAACCCGTAATCCTGTTTCTGAATTGTACTGATACGTTGCTGAATTTGAATTTCCGAAAGACGTCTTCCCATCTTCCAGGGACTTTATTCATGTGAATATATGTTTATGTAGAAGCTGCAAAACAGTTGTTTTAGATAAATCCTCTCTTGATGCGATTTTCTAGAATTTTAATCGCCTGTCATTCAAAATTTCCTCAGGAACATAAGCAATAGTCTCTGATATTAAGTGCCTCTAATGATCAACCTTCACGAAAATCGTCATCTGCGGATTCTCTGCCCATGCAAAATTGTTTTACCCGTTCTTTCATTGTGGAATAAGAATAAGGCGAATCGGAATGTATATGATTCAAGTGCTGTTTAATCTTTTTTTCTAGAAATAAAATACTTTTTAACCAAAATTTAATCAAAAAAAGGTATTCAGCTTTAAACATTTCAGAAAAACTAGCACATACATGTAAATGCATACGAATTCTCTAAAGAAACTTTGAAATTTAATCCCTTAGTTCTGTTACTAGATGTCTACTAGGGGAATTTATTGACAAATAGTTTTTTTACATGAGAGGCCGGAATCGTTTGGATGTACCTACGTATCCTAATGATTTTTCATGATTATATGCTTAAAGTTCATAATTTTTTCAAAATCATATTTGCCTTAATAATATGGTAGCTAAAATTCTAATGCTCGTAGTTTCGTAGTATCAAGCAAAGATTTCAATTTTAAAATTTTATTAAATGAATGCAAAAGTTCAGAAGGTCTAGAAAAGTTTCAATGGCGATTGCATTCTGCTTAACACTATAGTGAGGGAAATATATTTGTTTACTCTTGTTTTATCAAAGAGTCTTATAGTGCCCGAAATATCAAGGAAGAAGCAAATGACTATGTGGATATTTTATTGTTAAAGTGCGGAATGCTGTATTTTTATGTATACGAACCAACCCATTCGGAAGCAAAAACACAGAATTTGTTAAAAAGAAAACAAAATAAAATTTAAGCGATGCCGTGTGCAATGTTTTCTGTGGCTGTCATAAATGAAATTGCGCTGCTCGAAAGGAGTTGGTTGTAAAACTCAGCTCACTTTCAAATATTACGCAACTTAAATCTTAACTAAAATTTACAAAACGTTTTTCAAAACTTCGGTACTAATAACAATTGCTCAGTGTTAGTCTTCTCGTCAAAACAAGTATAAACTGTTTGAAAGACCTTTCGTTTTATTGTATTAATAATAAAATACAGATTTAAAATGTGAATTCCCTTCTTCAGTTCAAATTTCATGGAAATCTGTATATATTTTTGAGAACAATGTTTTTTTTTAAACTTTTGTGAACTATGCTTCCTTTCACTTCAACGGAAACTTAGTACGATTCTTACTTCCATGAAAAATTAAAATAGGATATTAAAAGAAATCGCATGTACATGCATTAATAGGAATCTTTAATGACTCCATAACATTTGAAAGGTTGTATTAAAGTTTTAGCAATTTGCAAGATGCGAACCTTACCGCGTGCCTTTGTGGTGTAATTGGAAGGACATCCGGTTAGCAGTGAAGAGGACAGGAATTCGAATCCAAGTAAAGGCACTGCTGATTTTGCACACTTCATGCTCCGAAACAATCCTATTAATTTTTACAAGTGATTTCCGAACTAAAATGTGGTGGATGGTAATTCCTCACCATCTGCATTTTGCAATTGGGTCCTCGCCTCCCCAGTCCCCTTTAAGTGAGGGAAAATGTCAGAAACTTTTCTTCTTCATTACCGCGTGAATTCGTGGTGTGATTGGAAGCATTTCCAGCTAGCAGTCGGGAGGTCCGAAGTTCGAATCTGAGGAAGATATTACTAATTTTTCCCATTTCTGACTCCGAAGTAAACCTAATGACTACAAAGCTAGAAAGTAAATTAATCAAACAGTTTACTCCAATTTGTTTCCGAAAAGAAAGAAATTCTGTTCTATGGTATTTTGCATAAAACGTTTTGCATAAATTTTACATAAATACGCTTAGTTCTATGGCATTTGTATAAATCAGGAATTCAATGGAAACAATAGAACTTGTCCTTATTTCTCATAACTTCTAATCCTGGTACAATTTTGGGAATTGCAATTTTTATCCTCTCCTAGATATATTTACTTGATTTGGATGGCTGTCATTGATGAAAATTCTGCCCCACATAAACATGATGTGGTAATGGGAATCAAAGCTCTTAAGTTCCTGTTAGTTGCGTGGGGATATATTTACATCTTCATCGGTTAAAATTGTGATAAAGAAGACTCGGGTAGAAGTTTTATACTAGTACAGCGTAATGAACTATGCAATGCGTTTGTTAAGAGAGACGTTGTGCTTTGTCCTTTGTAAATGTTCTCGTCAAAATGGACAATGAGATGTAATAAATGGTCGAAGAACGCGAAATCATTCAACTTTAAGCCCTTTTCATTGAAAAATATATGCTGCAAAGGAAAGCACCATTGTTATCATTTGTTTTGTATCTCTTTTGCGGATGTATTGTTCTTTACAAAGTTCATTACAAATTTCTTTACAAAGTTGTTTTTTCATATTTTTCTGAAAATTTTAAAACGTGAATCTAATAAACTCTCACAGAGATATGGAAGCTTAAAGGCTGAAATAAATAAATAAAATAAAAATAAAAATAAAATAAGTAAAATGAGAGTATTCCATTTTATTACCTTGCCATTTTTGTTCAAAAATCTAATGTACAAAAATCATCTAAGATTTGCCCTTTCAGTCAGTGTTTGTGAACAGTACAGATTATATGAGAATGTTGCTATCTTTGGTTTCAGGTCTCGCCAAAATAGCCTCTTTATTCGTAATATTATCTACAGCTCTCTTCAGTCTTATTGTCTTTTTTTTCTCTGCAAGCGCGCTAATCCAAAAGTCATTAACCTTTTTCATCAGCGAAAACTTGGCACTGTCTTCAGTATTCTGTATGGGGTAGTCATTTTTACATATTGTGTCACTGCAGTTATCGAAATGAATAATATACGCTTTTAAATAAATGAATGCCACTGTATAGTTTGTGCAAGTACCAAGTCTACCTGTAGTTTACTTGTTTTTTATTTGTTTACCTGAAGATAAACAAATGATATCATTAAACTCAGAAAGAAATTATCTGATAAATGACATTTACTTGAGTGTAGTTTTCCACATTTCTTTTAAAACTAATTCGAATTTCTTCATGCAAGCCTAATTGTTTAGTTACAGAATATGAATACATTAGAAAGTGTCTACTAATTTAGAAAATCTAAGTGTTGCGGAGTCTTTTAAAACGCATATCCTGCAATTACTATATTACTGAAATCAAGGGAAAAACTTAAGAAATTTATCGTCACATTAATTGCTTAGATTTTTTTCTGATATTTTACACAGTAATTTGAAAGACCATTTCAGGAATAACACAGTTATTTCAAAGACCATTTCAGGAATAATTTACTGTTTTAATTTTTTTCCCATTATAAGCAAATTTGTTTGCTTTACTGTAATTTCGTCATACTATCTGTAGATATTTATAGCTTTTCAATAATATTTTTAACTTTGATTACCGGTAAAAATTGACATCATACTAAATGCAGGCGTGTAATACTTCATTTAGAATGTAATAACTGCTAGCAACATAGAATTTTACAAAGTATTTTAAAAACATTTTCTTGAACTGAATTTGGTTCATCGACGGATTCCATTTACAAATGTCAACATACTAAACGAGTTGTTCAAAAGTTACTTTCGATGTTTTACGTGGAAATTCTACCGAGGTAATACCTGCTGCTTAAAACACGAACAGTTGCAGAAAAGAATGGATTCTTTTCATACTTATTGCTTCATTTGTTTGTAAATAAATGAAGTTATAAAAATATCCATTTTTTACATATTTAGAATTTTATACAGTTTTGCTGGTAAGACTTATAATTGAATTAGGAATACTCAAAACGGATGAAGAAGCTATAAAAAATTAAATTTGATGAGAAGATCATTTAACGAAAGCTTTCAAAATCTCTATAGCAACAAAAACAAAATAAGGACAGAAAACTGAAAACTAAACTAAATGTTTTTATATAGACCTAAGTTGAAATTTTACTGAAGCATTCTTTACTTATAATTAGTTAAATACGTAGGGCATCTTGAGAAGCTGAAAGGGGAAAAAAATTATTTATGGGTAGTAGCCATCCGGTCATAAAAGACGATTTAAGTGGATTAGAAGAGAAGAAGTGAAGAAGCAATTTTTCTGATGGCAAAAAATGCTGTTTAGATATTTAATTTTATGTTACATTTTTATTGTCTTTTGCTGAGATTAGTCTATTCACCTTCACTTTGATGTAATTATTTCCTTTAATTTTTGTGATATATTTATTTTAATTTAATTCTTTAGTTATGCACGTATTATGAATTTATTAAAACTTTTACTTGTCTCTTAACATTTTCAATTTTAATTTATCATAAGTTTCATTTAAGAAAACCTTCATTAAAATGGATGTGTGATCTGTCTTAAGAGAACTGCATTTAAATAACACAGTTTATGAGAACTGGAGATAAATAATTTGTTAGATTTTAAGACTATATATGGTTCCAAGAACAACATTCTCTGTTATCGTTTCATTATTTTTTATGAAAGTATATTTGATGCTCTGATATTATATCAGAACTTGTAATAAAAACATGGTTATGTTTAACTATTAAAGTCCATTATCTTATCTTACTACATACTTGAGAAAAATGTCTAGGTTACATTATTACATTACAACTGAGAAAAAAACCAATATTTTCTTCCTGTTGAAGCAGAAACAAGAAATTACCAGCGAGTCTTTGCAACTTGAAAAGTACTTCCAAGCATATATTTTATGCATTTTTATTGATGCATGGAGTAAAGCACATAAAAGTATCATCTTTCATGAGTCTCTACAAGCTGTATTTATCTCTGCTGCAAACGAAACCCTGTTTTTTTTTGGGGGGGGGGGGAGATCTGAAAGGTTTAAGATTTTAAATCGCGCCCAAAGGAGCGTTTCTTTAACGTTTTGTGTGTTACCTTTATTTATTAAATATCATGTTCTTTGCACTTAAACCATAAAATTCAGTTCAACAGAAATGTCGTAAAATAATTTTTAAATGAGCATATCTTTTGAATTTCCGATACACAATTCCGCGCGCTGGAGATAAAAAGGTCCCCCGCCCCGTAGAGTGTTACCATTGCTTGCTTTTAAATCGTTGGGTTTGTTACTCGAAAATTTGTCAAAGTATTACAAAATATGAAATTGATAATAAAACAAATTCCAAATTTCAAATTTGGGCTTTCAGATGCCCATATTCACAGTAGGATTACGTCATTCAAAATTGGATGGCTCTAGATACCTTTGTTTTATCACAATGCAAGAAACATACATGCATTTATTCAGATTCTTCATTATTTAATTTTTTCAAATAGTATAATGCAGGACTCTAACATTTGTTGGAAAAAATTTGAAAAGTGATACACCGATTATAGTGATTCGACGCAGATTCGGAAAAACGGAAACAAGAGTCCTTCGGGCACAAAGACCCTTTGGACTAAAAATTAAACAACACATTTTGAATCACTTTTATTTTGCGAATTCCGCTTGAAAAATAATTGTATCATAATTAAAAATAGGCGGAAAAAAGACCTTGTATGGATTTAGGTTTTAAATAAAACTTTATTGATTTCGATGGCAGTCCTACGACACATGTCTTTCTCCTTCTTTTTCTTCAAAAAAATTTGCAAATTTGGTAGAAGCAACAATAAATTTATAGGAAAAGTAGTGAACGGAGGCAAAAGAAACGAACGTAGTGCCATCTAGAGGAGAAAGCAACAATGAAACATGAAATGCTAAGATATCTGAATTTTGGAAATTTGGGAAAAACTGAATAAGGATTAAGGCCGGAGTTAAGGTGTTCGGCGCCCACCTGCGAATTTTAAAAAAGCGCTCTTCAGGGTCAGCTTTTACAATTTCATTTTCTACAAATGATAGAGGAGAATTTAGAAGAAGAAATAAATCAATAGATAAATATTTTAAACAATTAAATTGTATTGTAATCAAAAATACATAATTTAAAAATGATTAGACATTCATGCATAACAATTTAATTAATTAAAGAATAAATTAACTTTTTTATATCTCAGTTTTTATTTTTCTACATTTTAAATGAATGAAAGTAGAAATGATTTTTTAATGTCTAATTCAGCACAAGCATAATTTTCAACATCTATTAATGTAAGTTTCAGAAATCTTTCTCGTGATATATTCGTAAGTAAATAAGTCTCCATTAATTTTAGTTTAGAAAATGATCTTTCACCATTTGCAACACCATGTGGCAACGTCCGTAATATTTTTAATGACATTAGATAACTAGAAAAGGTAAATTGCTAAAGGTAATTAACTTGCAGAATGTCAAAAGAATTTTGAGTTTTAAATTTATATTTATAAATAGCTCTAAATGAATATATCTTTAAATCCCCCCTTCCCGAACTGTTATAGTTCTTCCATAGGTGTTATTTATGAGTTTCTGATAAATTGTTTATTAAACTAAAGTATCATAGTGAAATTTTAGTAGTTTAAAAGGCTCATTTAAGGACACCCGTGCAATATTTAAGAGGTATAAAATACACAATTCTAAATTTACCTTCAGGTGTTTGCAGTGAAACGTCTTGATGTTTATAATAAACCTGATGTGGCTTTTGTCTTTGTTGGATTTTAATTGCAGATTTAATCTCGAATTCACCATCAAAGTCTTCACTGAATTTTTTGGCAATTTTAAGTACGTTGCTGTAATTAGAATGTAATCTGTTTTCTAATAAAGAACAGTTTATTTCTCTTCAGTGGATTCTAAAGCAAGTTTAATGTTAGCAGTTTTATTCTGAAGCTGTTTTCTGGTTAAGTTTTATTCTGTGCTATAATATTGTGCTAAATTATCATAGAGGAAGTAAATATAACAATCTATAATTTAAACAGACTTTGTTTTAGTTTTAGACTTTTTTAATGACTTGAGAGAATGTTTTTTTAATGACTAGTTTTAAAGGTCAGAGTCTAAAGAATCCTTTGAGGTACAGCAAAATGAAACTTCAGTCCAATTTTAGTCTGCTAGCTGCTGATTTGATAGAACGTCTGTCCGATTTTTATAAAGTTTGTAAGGTTTATCCTAAGTTTGTAACAGTTAATTTTGAGTTAAAGTCACTTTCCTATCCATTCTTAATTTCAGCTTACAATTCCCTGCTAGAGCGTGTTTTCAGAATCACGGTTAAATGCAAATGAAGGAAGAGCAAGTATTTAAAGTTCTACTGACTTCGTTAGAGAGCTAGAGATTCTGAGCAGCGCGCGTTCGCCTTTTGGCTATACTCTCTCTTAAGCTATTTCTACGTTCGGCCTTATTTCAGGCCAAGCGTAGAAATAGGGGTTAACGGCGTTAAGGGGCCAATTCTTGTAGAATCTTGATAGCTTCGGCTATATCTTTTTAGTTTAGTTAAGTTTTATTTCTTAGTATTCCTGAGTTCAAGCCCAAGTGGAGGCTTTACTGTAAACTCCAAGAAGGAGTCAACTGTTAAAACTATATTGAATAATAAAAGGTAATTAACCCTTCGTACGTTTACGTTTCTATCTTTCTGAACTAAACGATTATTCGCTCACTAGTTTTTAAGGTTCCACGCATTTACTCTAAGTTATAGGTTGAAACATTACAATTTTCTGTTAGAAATTTAATTACAGAGCTTAAGATACCTACTGTTGGGTTCTATATGATTATACATAACATTCAAAAATAAATACTTTCTTAAATAATTTGAATCTTAGGCTTTAATTATATTTAAGAACTTATTTGCTGTACGTCAGGAATTACACTATAAACCCGCTTAATTGAAATCCATCTTAACAACAGTGGTGGAGGGGAACCAGTATTAACTCGCAATTGTGTCCAACATTTGTTTCTTTGGAAACTTTTGTTGTACGTGTAAACAGTAAACTATGAAATGAATTGTTTTTACATGTTTAGTAAATTGGTTTTAAATGTCTTTGATAGATTATGTAAAGTTGATCGTGCTTTGTTAATTCAGCTTGTATTAAACAAGACAGAGGTTACTAAGCTTCTAAATCAGAAACATCAAAATTAAGATGTAAAAATTAAAAATATTTTATATAACATCTTAAGTGGATTGTACTCTATGAGGAAATTTATCAGTGGTCAATATATTGAACAATATATTGAAGTCGACAATATATTGAACAAATATATAATACGTATGTGAATGAATAAATGTAATTAATGTAGGATGCATATTAATTACTTCTTTTGCGGTCTATCCGTGTATCATTGCAAAATACTCCGTTTGTCCTAGGGTGGGGGGGGGAAGAGGAAATAAAATACGTTTGAAGTTTTGGAAAAACTCACAATTACAATGAATCCACTGCTAAGCTGATGATGAATTTATTCAGTTTAATGCTAATTTACGGCTACTTGCTATCGTAAAACAAGAATGATCTGCCAATACTGAAGCACAAATATCGAGCCTCTGAAGTTACATATGGTGGTCAAAAGTTTGAAAATATGAATTAAGGAAACAGAAGCACCGATTGGGGGGGGGACTACGATCGGTAAAATCTGTAGTATTTTATAAAATCGAGGCAGTCTAGTAGGAGAAATTCAATAGAAGCCTACAGAAGAAGTAACGACTAGAGTCAAGACAAGTGAAATAATGAGGATAACCGTCGTTGTCAGCTAAATGTCTGTCGATTAAAATAACTTGTCATTTACATGTTCAATAGCTAAATATCCATTCGGCTAACTATCTGTGTCCATTAAATGTCCTTTTGGAAATTTAAGGCTACTACTATACTACGGTTATTATGAAAATATAATTTTATCACTCTATTTTTATTTTGATTAAATTATTATCTCTAGCTTAAAAAATTATGAAATATTTCATTTTAAAAGTGTAAAAATACAAATTTCATAACTTTTAACACGAAAACAAATCGAATTTTAACGGTTTTGTCTTCGTACCGCTTTGGCGGTTTTCTTGTTGTATTCTAAGAAAGTATCTGCGACCATCTATGGACTTTTATTCGCTTCGTACTATAAAGGTAAGAATAATTTTTAACCCTAGAACGCCTGCAAATTTCATCCCCCAAGAACGTCCGCCGGAGTCATTTCGACTACAATGAGATTTTTAAGGTAAACACACAAACGAGAACACAATAATGAATACATTATTCAATTAAAACATTTAAATTTGTAATTAGGAACAATAGAATACAATAATTAATACAAATGTTAATTTTTAAAAATAGATAACTGAATCTACAATTATAAGAAAATAAAAAATGGCATGCTTTTCACAAAATTCATATACTTACAGTCTTTTTAAACTAAAATTCGGGAATGCAGTTCTTGCATGTATAATCTAGCTTGCCATGACATTTTCCGCACACCATTTTATTACATGAAATACAGATATTAGTCGTCATATTACCATTACAACGTTTTATTTCACATTTCGTCCTCTTTGGGGCTGATCTTTCTAGTGGGTCTGCTTTGCTTGCATTTCGTTTTGGTTTATTAGTAAGGCGGATGTAGTTTGGACGCATTTCATCAGCTTACATCTGGATGAACGTCTGTCTTATAATTAGTTTTTCAGTAATTTTTTTAAAATAATCCAGGCTTTTATAGCAGTTAAATCTAATATATTGTAAAAAGTATGAACAGGCCATCTTCTAGAAGGTGCTTTTACAGTGTACGTTTTAGCCATCTGATCAATTACATCGACACCACATTTGATTGCATTATAAAAACTAATTGTTTCTAATTCTTTACATTATTACTTATATCGACAGATGGATGAAGGATACTTAAAATCATTGCATTTGTTTTTCTCTTTCCTCGATATACTGTAAAAGTAGCACTTGTTTCGTCATCTTTCAAAATTTTAGATTCATACAATGCCTCTCGGGAATCTTTCATGGACTTTCATGGATTTCTCTTTTTGTCCTGGTGACAGTTCCTACCAAGCTTCTTTCTTTTTTTGCAACTCTTCGGGTAAATGAAGTGCTGTTAAAAAAATATCAACTGTGATATTCAAACCTTTCTTTAGAAAAGGTTTCATCAGTCTCAAAACAAGGTAATCAGATAATCTTTGATCAGATGGTCTTTCTTCATTTTTTATAGATAAGGGAAAGCATTGAGGAAGTATTTTGTTTTTACATCAACAACAAGCCAAAACGTTTGCCCAAATTTATCAGGTTTGACGTATAAATTGAGTAAACGAGCATCGTGTTTATCGTGTTTTGCTTGGAACCGGCTGTTCGTCTATTATTATATTTTCCCCGGTTTGAAGCAAGAAATACAATTATCAATGAAGCGGTTCCAAATTTCAGATATCGTTCCAAATGTATGTATTTGCAAGCGTGTAGAGCATGTAGATTTCAAGTCAAATCGTAAAAATCGTAGAATTTTACAAAACCTGTTTTTTCGCATAATGTATGTGCAAAAATTCCGGCCCCAGGTTTTAGACCATAAGGAATGAAGATCTATTCCTTTCACACCACTCACACTCTGAGCGTATAGTATGTCAATAAAGGCAAGTAACTCGTCTACAGAAAGAGACCAAGTGTCATTCTCAAGAGTGCGTCTTGCCTCTACTTCAATACATTTCTTTATATTGTTCAAAACTGTACTGTCTAAATAAAAAACCAAGCACTCAACACGCTATTTTCACTGAGGTTTCTTTTGGCATGATTTGTTGGTCCACTATCTTGCTGTATAATATTTTGTTTTTGAAACCTTCCAGGATTTAAAAAAATTTTATGCATTTTCCATCCTGTGCCATCAGGAGCAGTGAAAGCTTCAGTATTACCTGACGCATCTTCTGAAATTTCCTTATTCTCGCCTCCATCAGAATCTAATGAATAATCATTTACACATTCAAAATCAACTATTTCAAAATCCTCGTCTTCAATGTCTGATAGTTCACTCCCTTCAGATTCATTATCTGATAGCTCAAGTAAAGGATTTGCTATTTCCTCTGGCGTTAATCCTTTCTAAGAGCCATTTTTTTGCAATACATTCAAACAAACTGAGTAGCAATAACATTTATGAAAATATAACACATATAGCAACAAAATAACTGCGAAAAGAGTTATCCCAGGAAGTTAGCCATTTGGATCAGCAGGTACAAAGAACTGACCATTTTTTCAACTGAGGAGTGGAAAGAGGAATGTCATAATAACTGATATATCACTTTTTCAAAAAGAAAATACAATGCAGGAACATTGTACTTTTTTCCCCCTAAACAGAAAGCAAATAATAAAACTGCGGCTTTTTTTTCCACGGATTCGATACGACTCCATTGGGCTTTCTGGGGATATAGGCCCATAAACATTTTAAAAGTTATGTTAAATATTTCTGGTTTTCTCAAGTCATAGATATCACTAATTCAGAAAAAGTCACGGAAGGAAAATATCTGAAATTAAAATTTGGGAGAGTTATGGATGTTTATGTAACGTGCAGAGTCGAAAGGACTCCGTCAGGCGTTCTAGTGTTAAACGTCTTTATTTTTATGATTTTCCTATGAGAGATATCGGATTTTCTATTCTATAAATTTTCCTGAAATTAGCAGCCGATCTTTGTTTCCCCGACTCCATTACATTGCTTCTTGTAGGTATGAGACGTAAAAGATAGATTTCACCAAAATTTACTTTCATGTAATATACGTCCATTTCTTTGGATAAATTCTTGAAATAGTTTTCAACAGATGCAGACGTACATCTTTGAGTTTTCTGTTTATGAGATGCAGCGATCCAATTGGAAAACAATTAATTTTCACAATGAATTGCAGTTTTTCGTTCTTTTCTATTAGCAACCCACCAGTGGCCGAGCGATAAAATCACTGAACACTGGTAGTTCGGTCCGAGGTTCGAATCCCGCGAATGGGCTGGCTGCAAGGGCGTTTTCGTGGTTTTCCCGATGTGTAACGTGTATACGAGCCAGTTTCCCTTAGAAAGTCCTCTACGAAGACATCCCTTCCCTTAGGCAGATAGCCCTCGAGGCTTTGCCATAATCACACACACACAGACTTTTTTATTAGCAACAGTAAATCTGTAGAATATTTGGCACGTTATTGAGTTAGAAATTAAGCACAATATATCCTGAACCTCAGGAAATTTTCTGCCTTGAGACGCAACTTCTTTAAAGCGAATTTTGTACAAGTTGCTGCTCTTTTTTTAAAATTTTCTTCTCTCAAAACATCTATTTTTCATGTTCGCACAAAGAAAACCAAGTTTTTTTAACAGTTTTACTGTTGTCAACTTTGTATTTTTTAAAATTACTTTACAATTTCAGTTTTCTAGGCATTATAGCAGAAAGTTAGGCTTAAAAAAATCTTTAAAGGCCTGGACAAAAATGCAATTAAATTAAAGCATGTTTATGAAATGATAAATGATTTACATTAATGCATCTACCATTAGCAAAACTATCTAGTCAGCAGAAAACTTTGAGCATTCTACTCCTTTAAGATATCTCGATTTGCATCTATCGAGAAGATTTCAAATCCTTTTCCAATCTCAGATGTCCCGCATATTTACCTTCCTTTGCATACGCAACAACTGAATACGCTGCTGCTGTGAATTACCTCCACATTCTACTGAAAGAAGGAACTGACACCCTGATAAACTGTATAGAATTTTATAGAATATTTTATTTATTTGTTAATATGTTCTACTTTCGGCGAGTTTGGTAAACTCTTCTTTATTGATTGATATTCTGGTAAATATTGACTCTAATGTGTTAAAACCCGTTTTATTCGAAAGATTATATATTCCGGTTTCAGAAAATGTATTGCTCGTTTGATTATTTTGAATAGTTTTAAACTTATGAACTTTAAAAATTTCGAATACTGAGCTGACGTGTCGGCGAGTTTGGTAGGCTCTTCGTATTGATTGATTATACTAGTAAATATTGACTTTTTTGTGCTGAAACAAGTTTTATTTGAAAGATTTCATGTTGCGGTTTCAGAATATGTACTGTTTGCTTGAATACTTTATATAGTTTTGAAATTACTAACTTCTAACAATTTGAATACTGAGGCAGGCCTAATGGATGCTGCCTGTTGACATTTGAAAATCTGGTGCATCAACTGTTTAAGTCTTTCTACACGAGGGGGGCAAAACTTAGTGATAAAAATGTGCTTTTATGGAAAAATTATTTTAAGAGTTTTATATTGTGATTCTGATATGAAAATGGATTTTTAGACATTTTTGAATTTTAGAGAATATTTTATTTATTTGTTAATATGTTCTAAACTCGCATCTTGTCCCAGTCTTGCGTGCTTACATTCAAATGAATGATAATACAAGAGAATCCATTCCTATGGATGATAAGATCCTGGAAGACAACAAAGATGTATTTTTAGTGATCGATAGATTAAATAAAGTTGTTGAGGATATGAGAAAGAAAAGAAGTGCAAAGGCACTTATTGAAACACTTAATCAAGGATTAGTTTACATTGCTAACTGGGTGACTCGTCGTAATTTAATGGATGTTGAAATGGAAAAAAATGAAGAAAATACAGGATAAATTGGAAAACTTAATACAAGACATCGCTGAAATAAAAGAATACAGCTAACACTCAGAATAATGAAAGACATATATAATAATATCTCATCTAACACTCAGAATACGTTCTTACAAAAAGAGAGAAAATTGCTAAACGGTGCTAAAACGTAATGTAGTAAATAAGGATAGAAGAATGCGCGACTTCAAGTTATAAAGGTTTATATACTAAGGTTTATGCACATAAGTTAACTAAATTGTTCATTCTAACTCGGATACAATACTAATACCTTGCAATATACAGATTGATTCAAAACGTCTTTAATAAATTTTAAATGCAAGGAATGTAAAGCATGTCGTAGAGTCATTAGGGATTTTGAAGCAGGAGACGTGGAAAATGTGCAGTACCCTCGCCGGTACTCGAACGCTGGACCTCTCGAATACGCGTCGAGTATGTTTTCAATTACACAGGCTCCTGTTTCAGCTTCAGTTATTTTAGTTAGGAAGCAAGATGAGAATTATCGTTTGGTAACAGATTTCAGGAAATTGAATGAAAAGACAGTTGAAGGTATTTTTCCTTTTTCAATCATGATAGAATTGATTGAGGGTTTGGAGAATGCTACTTACTTTTCTACTTTGAATTTAACTTTAGCTGAAGATACTTACAAAAATGGCTTCACTACTTCTTCTGGTCACTACTACTGGACGCGTGTTCCGTTTGGAATAACAAATGCTCCCAGTTCCTTTTAAAGACTTATGTAAATAATTTTGGCTAATACTTCACCTTTACAGTTAGGCATTTACATAAATAACATAGTGATTGCTTCTAATACTTTCGATGAACATTTAAACAAATTAAAAATTGTATTTGATAGACTTAATGCACACAATCTAAAATTCAAACCATCTAAATGCACTTTTGTAAGAAATAAAATTACATATCTAGGCTTTAAAGTTTCTTAAGCTCAGCCTGATGATAAAAAAAACTTAAGGTAAAAGGTATTTCTCCTGCATTCCTAGCGTACCTTCGTGGTGTAGCGGTCAGCACACTGAGCCGGTATTTCAGAGGTCCGTGGTTCGATTCCCGGCGAAGGCGATTGCTAATTTTTCCTCTTTCCTGCTTGCAAAAATTCTTATGACTCTACAGTGGCGCCCGAACTAAAAGGTTATTGGATGATGATTCTCCTCACCCAGGATTTGGCTACTGGGTCTCCTAAAAACCCCAGTCGCCCTTTAAAGGGGGGAGTACCTAAGGTATATCTCCCGCCTTCCTAGCGTGCCTTCGCCGTGTAGTGGTTCTGCAAGCTGGATCGGTATTCCAGAGGTCCGTGGTTAGATTTCCGGCGAAGACGTTGCTAATTTTTCATCTTGCCTGCTTCCAAAAAAAAAAAAAAAAAAAAAAAATCCTAATGTCTCTACAGTGGCGCCCGAACTAAAAGGGTGGTGGATGGTGATTTCTCCCCACTCAGGATTTGGCGAATGGGTCCCCTAAAAACCCCAGTCTCCCTTTAAAAGGGGGAGTATATAAGGCATTTCTCCCACCTTCCTAGCGTGCCTTCGTGGTGTAGTGGTCAGCACACTGAGCCGATATTTCAGAGGTCCATAATTCGATTCGAAGGCGATTGCTCGTTTTTCATCTCGCCTGCTTCCAAAATACCTAATGTCATAGAACAAAGGTTATCAATAGTTTTCAAGTGCCCAACAATAGGAAGGAAGTTAGAAGAATTTTAGGTCATGTAGGATTTTATTGCAGAGTAATTCAAAATTTTTCCTACAAACCTGACCTTTAAAAGAATTGACTAAAGACAAGGTAACTTTTTAAATGGACTAATGATGCTCAACAGGCTTTTGATACTTTAAAAAATGAACTTTTAACTCATCCTATTTTAGCTTTACCTGACCACCTTTTGCTTTGTGTACCGACGCCTTGAATTTTTCTCTAAGAGCCATTTTAGGACAAGAAGATGAGAATGGATTTTTAACTTTATTTGTTTTGCTAGTAGAAAAGTAGAAAAGTAAAAGGTCCAGAAATTAATTATAGCACAGTTGAGAAAGAAGCTTTGGCTGTAGTTTAGGGGACTGCTCATTTTAGACAATATCTCTTAGGTAAAAGTTTTACTGTTTATTGTGGTCAGGCTTCACTTTCCTATGTACTAAAAGTAAGAGATCCAACATCTAGGATTGCTCGGTGGATAATGGGATTGTCTCAGTAGGATTACAAAATTATTCATAAACATGGAAAATTGAACCTGACTGATGATTATTTATCCAGATCTGTAAATGTAGCTGAACAAATACAAACTTCTACTACTCCTGATCTTATACACATAATTAAAGAGAATCAATCTCTAGATGCTTACTATATACAAATAAAAGAAGATTTACAAACAATAAAATTTCAAAACCTCTTTTACAATTTTTTTTCCATTGAAAATGATATCTTATATTGTAAATTTAAGAACCCTAAAGCACGTTGGCAAGAACAAAATAGAATAGTTTTACCAAAAACATTAGTTCCAAAAACTTTGTTACAAAATCATGATTCACATGTAGCTGCTCATTCTGGTTTTCATAGAACCTTTCATAGACTTCAGAGAGCTTTCTTTTGGAAGAATATGCATAAGCAGATTCTTAATTACATAAAATCCTGTCATTCATGTACACAGAATCGTGCGTACACGCCGAGCGTGCTGACCATTACACCACGAAAGCATGCTAAGAAGGCTGGAGAAATACCTTATATACTACCCCTTTTAAAGGGCGACTGGAAATTGGGGGACTCAATAGCCAGATCCTGGTGGTGGAGAATCATCATCCACCACCTTTTTTAGTTCGGTCGCTACTGTAGAGACATTAGGTTGTTTCGAAGCAGGAAAGATGAAAAATGAGCAATGCCCTCGCCGGGACTCGAACCACGGAACTCTTGAATACGCGCCGAGCGTGCTGACCACTACACCACGAAGGCATTCTAAGAAGGCGTAGGAAATACCTTATAAGTTAATGAAATATCAAAATTGCGAAACGTTTTGGTGGCCCCCTACTGCAGGACCCACCGCCCAAGTTGGGGGGTGGCGGCTGCCCACAGTTTAAAAAACACTTATTTAGAAAATAAAGAGATCACTTTACAATTCCAATACAATTTGAAATTCACAAATTAAATATTCGTTTTGATGCCAAAAAATAACAGATAAACATAATGAGATAAGTATAATAATAACTGGGAACGCAATGTTATAATAAACTGCTAACACTAAATAAGTGTCCACGGGGTAAAAATGGAGCACCACAAAAGTTTCCTACAGCCGATTTTATGAAGGAATACATCGCGGAGCTAAACCAAGACTGACAGAGAAATAAGGAAGAAGAGAAAGGACGTAAATTTATGTATGGGCACCAAAATCTTTCAAGTGCTTATGGCCTCTTAAATCTTAATGTGGCCCTGGTCTTTGGACAATAACGGGAAGGGGAACGTTTGCAAACGGTTCCACGAACAGATTAGGGAATCTTAGGAGAACACTTTCGCACTCTTGATGTCTTGCTGGTGTAAATTTCCGAATAATAACGACAAATATTTGTAAGAAATTTTAAATCTATACTGTTTTAAATCAACCGTATACGGAAACTAATCCGAATAAAACATACATGTATTGTGTAAAAAGAATAATAAAAAAAAAAGAATAAATATTTCACTTTTTGAAAGGCTTGTCATTACATTTATCACTTTATTTTCTGTTTATAAATTAACTTTTGATAGCTGGAAATTACGTTATAACACAAACTGAACAAATTTTAGACTGCTCTATATTAATTTAACGTTACTTTTAGTCACCTGAGCTTCATCATTTCTTATGTATAGAAATAAATTTTCCCCCATGTATTGTTTCATCATCTTTTAAAATCCCTCACTTTTAATTAATTAAAAACTACTAACAGCTAATCATAAATTATTAATGATAGTTACAGAATGACAACAAGTTGGGTAACATATAATAAAACAAGATAAGTAAAAGCTGCAACAGGAACTATTCACGTGAAGCTCCGATTTAAGTTCTGATAGAGCGTATACTAAAGCAACAGCTAACTCGTCTTTCTTTTTTATTTGCTTCAAAATGCAGAGCATTTGTTGACACATGGTAACTATTTCGATTATGGTCGCAAAATTTTGCTGGAATTTTGGAAATTTGGAAGTTTGTGAAAAGTTCTTTGTGTTCTCTCAGAATCACCATCTTCATATTTTGAATAAAGTTTTTATTCTACCAGATCTTGAAAGTCTTCGCTTCTAAAGCTGCCACAAGAAACCTACAATATTTCCACAATAAGCTGAAGGTTCACCTCTTCTTCCTTCCTCTTTGTCTAGGTTGAGAATTTTGTGAACAATAGATCCTTCTTGTTCCAACGCCTTGTATTTCCTTATCTTCTTCCGCACGCCTTTCATGCACATTCGGATTATTTCATTTCAGGTGAGTTTGTTGGAAATGGCATTAATAGTGTTAACGTTCTTCTAGAATTGCTTGATAGATTATTTATTTTCGAAGTCCTTTTAATCAACAAATTGCTGAAAACTGTGACGAAAATAATATGCTATAAAATTTGATATAACTCGCTGATTCATTTATTTTATTAAAGGAATAGTGTTGGGTGATAAGTAAATTATATCAAAGGAATTCAAGATTTTAAGTGGAGGGGTATTGCTTGGAGCATTACCAGTCAACACTATAGCGTTTGGTTCTGTATTAAAATCACAGTAGCATTTAACTGATAGACAAAAAATATAGGGTAAACCATATTGACAAAAATTTACACGAAATCAGTTCTGGAAATTACCCATAGTGTTCCAAAATTTCTTACGAAAGTCCCAAATCATAGATAAATCTGTTCATGACTATTGAGGTTTTGGAATAATAATCAAAAAAAGACTTAAAATCCCCGTTAGCGTTGTTGCTCAGAAGAAAGGTTAAGCTGTCTTTTGGAGCTTTGACTCCTGACTCTCTTCGAGTTCTTCTATAGGTCTTCTTCAAGAGATGTGCTGCGATATATCCTTCAAGAAAAGGCTAGTTTCATACACATTAAGCAAGCTTAGGGAGATAATTCTTTCGCCCAAATGTGCTTTTTAAAATTGTTGGAAATGCTGAATCAGCTTGTGCATGTGTATTTTCCGCTTCTTCTCTAATCCGTACTTTGTAAGTTCTTTCGTTTCTTTAGATGCTTCAAACCAGTCTTTGCAAGCATTCCAAATCGTGCTTTATCGTTCTTTTGTTTTTGAATACCATTAACAATTCTTCTGGTCCTTATTATACCTTAATGATATGTTGCACGCAATTTTATTTTCAATCCAAAGCTGAAAGTAAATTCTCTGTTTCTTTCAAAGTTCGGTTTTAGAACTTTGTCAAGGAATCTTTGTATTTGCAGGTACTATTAAGACTACGTTTTCTTATTTTTAAAATTTAGTCATGTAATAGAAGACGAAAAATTTAAAGGCAGCTCCATTTTAACTTGAGGTAGTTCAGTTTTAATGATCTGAGTTCCACCATTTTAATGTCTAGCGAAATAAATTTCTGTGATGCTTTGTTTCATTATCTTAACAAAAGCTTACATTTTTAAGAAACTGAAAATTAGTACCAGTTAATTTTTAATTAACAATTAAAATTTTGATATATGTCTGCAGATTTTAACAAGGCTGAAACAGGAACGCTTTACGTGAGGCTCTGATTTACGTTCTGAGACCTCGTATACTAAAGGAACGGTTAATTCTTAACAATTATTTATAAGTTCATACATCACATTTCGACTATTATTTCATGCGTTTCGTATAAAGAAGTTATATGTAATAACATAGTTAAGACACAATAACACGCTGAATAAATACTAATTCAGAAGTCAAACAACAAAAATCAGCGTTATACCTACAAAATTTTCACAGGACTAGTTTCGATGGTTTTACCGAACCATCATCTTCAGCTGCAAAACCGCAAATGAACAAGATAGGAAATAATGATGGGATAAGATTAGAAAGCCTGGACAAGAATAAGCAAGTGGCGCCATCTGTTGGCGAAACCAGAACTAAAACATAATTTCTCTAAAAGCCGAAGGCAAATTTGGATTGGAATTAGGATCGTTAACTAGAACAGAAAGATTTTTATGAATGTGAAATGCCTCTAGAAAATCCAGTTCTCCAATGGAAGATGTTTTTTGAATAATTTTGGCAGCAGAAAAATTGAAAGTGTGATTTTCGGACCAACAATGTTGAGCAACAGAAGACTTCTGTGTTTCCTTTTTTCTAACATATGCCTCATGTTCTTTGACGCGAAATTTTAAGGCTCTCTTAGTTTGGCCAATGTAAATTAAACCACACTGGCAAGGAATCCTATAAATACCCCAGGAATTCCAACTTCTATACTCAAGAACCCCATTCCGGATATGAATTCCTGGGGTATTTATAGGATTCCTTGCCAGTGTGGTTTAATTTACATTGGCCAAACTAAGAGAGCCTTAAAATTTCGCGTCAAAGAACATGAGGCATATGTTAGAAAAAAGGAAACACAGAAGTCTTCTGTTGCTCAACATTGTTGGTCCGAAAATCACACTTTCAATTTTTCTGCTGCCAAAATTATTCAAAAAACATCTTCCATTGGAGAACTGGATTTTCTAGAGGCATTTCACATTCATAAAAATCTTTCTGTTCTAGTTAACGATCCTAATTCCAATCCAAATTTGCCTTCGGCTTTTAGAGAAATTATGTTTTAGTTCTGGTTTCGCCAACAGATGGCGCCACTTGCTTATTCTTGTCCAGGCTTTCTAATCTTATCCCATCATTATTTCCTATCTTGTTCATTTGCGGTTTTGCAGCTGAAGATGATGGTTCAGTAAAACCATCGAAACTAGTCCTGTGAAAATTTTGTATGTATAACGCTGATTTTTGTTGTTTGAATTAGTATGTAATAACATGTCATTATATGTATTGATAGGTAACAAGTATAGAAGGTGGAGACTATTATAAGATATCTATATTCGTAATTGTATCATTTGAAATCAGATCGCAATTCATTTCCATTAATCAACAAACAACTGACATCAAAATAAATTTTTAATAAAAAATAATTAATGAAAATAATTTTAAGTTTTAAAAGCTTCATTTTTCTTTTAATTATTTTTTTTCTCGATAATTTTTCTCGATATTTGTTTTGTGATACACTTTGCTATTCAAAATTATGGAAAAAGACTTTGGAGGAGATGGATAAAGGAGAGACACTACATTATTAGTGCGATCATATTCCCATCTGCACAGTTATCCGTGCCATTATTGGTGATTGCTTTCACCTTCCTTCTAGCTGCAATCCGAGCACCATCAGAAACTCATGTAGTCACCTTGACTCTTCATAACTAGTATTCCAGCAGATAAAAAACTTGTTAGAATAATACAGGATATAGTAAAACAAGAAAAGTTTTAGTATAACACTACTATAAATAGTATTACATCGAAAATGATAATAGACGCGTAATGATTATGGATCACATAATATTTCAAAGAAAAATTAAGTCGTATGACAATGAAAACCATAGAAACATGTCAAGTTTAATATTAGAGAAACAATGATTTACTAAAATTGTGTATAAAATATTTTGATAAATTACATTTTATGAAGAAATAGAGCTCCAGTTCTAATAAAATTCTTCCATATTTCTAAACACATAAAAAATCAACCCAGTTTTGAAGTTTGTAAGAATTTTTTTCCCTTTTTTACAGCGCATCTTCGTGATGTAATTAGGTAGCCCTCGGGCTAGCAAACAGAAGAACATGTTTTCGAGTCCCCGGAAGGGAAAAGCTGATTTTTTATATTTCTTGGCTTTTTTTTAAGGAGACCGATATAAAATGAGCTGGATAATAATATATCACCACCTGAATTTGGCATCTCCCTCCTCCCTAGTCGCCTTTAAATGGGAAAAAATGTAAAGAATTTTCTCCATTCTTATCCTGTATCTTCGTGGTGTAGTTTGAAGCGTATCCGGCTAGCAATCAAGAGATCCAGAATTCGAATATCGGCAATAGCATAGCTGATAAAACTTTTAATAGGCTCTCCTGTTTTATATGTTCTGTCATTACTTCAAATCCTGTGCGAAGACCAAACTTGGGAAATAGTATAAGTCATGAGAAAGCAATTATATAGAAACTACAGGAAATTTTCAAAGCTCGTTACTCTTCAATGACGGTAGACATACGACAATATTATCAGCGGCAGTTCGGTACGATTACCCCTGAGACAAATATGTTGACCTTTTCTACTAGTTTTTAACTCTTAATTGGTACACTATTAAGTTTTTTTTACTTCCAATTTCACATCTGTGGCATTTGCAAAGAAAAGATGCAGATAATAATCACTAGAAATGCTTAAAATTTGGTTTCATTCTCTCCATAAACTATGAAATATAACCAATACATCTTTTGCAAACGATATCCTAAAGCCAGAGAAAATTAAAGAAGGAGAAATGTACATTCATTACAAAAATGAAAGAAATATTTGCGCCCAAAAGGAAGTATTGGATTGAAATATGTTATTAGAAAAGAAGTTAATAGTCACCAACAACAATAAATGATTAAAAAATGAGAGTACAATAAATGTTTATGAATGTGATAAAAATAAGAGTTTACACGTTTTGAAATTACGTATTTACACACTCCTATTTACGCGTTTTGAAAACGCATTAACTATTAATAGGATGTCGGACTACCATTATTGCCAATGTATTCTACCACACGTTGCGGCTATGGGTTATTCAATTATGGCAAAGCACACGAGGGCTATCTGCCTAAAGGGAGGGATGCCTTCGTGGAGGACTGTCTAAGGGAAACTGGCTCGTATACGCGTTACACATGGGGAAAACCACGAAAACGCCCATGCAGCCAGCCCGTTCGCGGGATTCGAACCTCAGACCGAACTACCAGTGTTCAGCGTCGAACTACCAGTGTCGCTCGACCGCTGGTGGGCCCAACCACACGTTGCGACATGGAGTCGTAGAAGTCCCTAACATAGCTCTGCATTCGTAGTTTGAATTTAATTTTGGTGTTCTTGTAGATTTGAAGCAGCGATAGAAGCTTGACAGAACCTCCTAGTATCCCAACGGTGTTTTATAGTGAACAGGTCTGGCGATGCTTATATCCTTGGCAGAGTGTCTGTGACTGCAAGGAAAGTCCTTAAGATGCCAAGATGCCAACAGTATGAAAACGTTGCTTCTTGTCAGAATGAAATTATAGGATTTAGCGGTCACAAACTAAAGATCCAATGGTCGAAGAACCTCGCCTACTTACCATATCATAGTGCCTGTGATGAAGACTAACGGTGACTAGGCATCACTGAAATCGCACCGCATTCCGTAACACCCATCCTACTGAATGCGTACCGCATGACAACAAAACGTTTGTTTTGACGGTTACTAATTTGTCTCCGCACGTTGATGCCTTGGTCATCCACGCCAAAGCGAAAACGAAACTCATCACTAAATAATGTCCGCTGTCATTCAGCATTTTCCCATGATGCTTCACTGCAGTCTACGGTGGCGATGATGTAATGTCCGGACCTGTCCTCGTAAGGCTCTGCATTGCTATAATCCCACGGCATGCAGTTGTTTGCCAACCAAAGGCTGCTCAAGGCAGAGGATCATTGCTTGCTGAATATTCGCAGTCATATGGTACATAGAGCGGCTTGAAGATGTTGGACAATCGTTCGGTCTTCTCCCACTGTCGTCTGAAGCCTGCATGTTGTAAGTGTATACCTATCTGAATCCGGTGCGTCCAAAAGCTTGCATTATTAACATCCGCGCGAGCAAAATGGCGCTCAGTAAAACTAAATTACTATCTTTCACGTAGTTAGTTCTACATTCTTGAATATGTTCAACAGTCCAAATTCCTGTGTACTTTGTCGCCATCCTGATCAGTACAGTGGTTAATGAGGCTAACTGCCGTAGCGATAGGCTGGCGTTTGAATCACGAAGAAGGCATGGATATTTGTAACTGTAAGTGTCTGTGCAGCATAGGGGCAGTCAAGACTTGCACTGAAAAACTGACTTGACTGAAAAACACTTGCACAAAAAAAATTCTCGAGTGGTTAGTAGTAGGGGAAGGGGCATGGAAGAACCTAGGACCTGAGGTGTTCTTTAATCTAACTTGATGCAGAGCAAATTACAGAATTTTGAGTCACCTTTAAGTGTCACATTTTATAAAGCCTCTCCTTATTGATGTCATATTATATAATAATTTGTACAGACATTAGGTATTTGGAAACAGGAAAGATTAAAAATATGCAACGCCTTCGAACCACGGACCACGGACCTCTGGAATATGCGCCTGGCATGCAGACCACCACACCAAGAAGGCACGCTAAGAAGGCGGGAGAAATACCTTATAAATTGTGAAATTTGAATAACTTGCTTATCCAAAAGCTATGAAATTATATGCTTGACTTATTGATGTAAATTGATTGCTTGTGGGTGCAACTGTGTTTTAAGGGTGAGTGTATGTAGAGAACTAAAGGAAAAATGAGAGAATACTTTAAAATTTTCAAAGAAAAATAGACAACCAAACAAAACTTAAGTTTCTCTTTTAAATCTCCTGCTTAGTTTGAAGATGAAAACGGATTAAAAGCTTTTCTTAATTAATCAATGCTCATTTTTGACGTAGGAAAACCTCATTCAGATGGCGAAGAAATCAGTATTCCATCCCAAACGTCAACATCACCATCCCAAACAAGTCATAATCAGCTGCTGCTACACACTGAATAAGAAACTAAAGTACTGCTATCGTACATTGAAGTCAAATAGCTTTTAAGGGGTCAATGCCCCCAAAGACTTGTAGATTGATATATATATAGCTGCAGAACTTTTAAAAGATATGTAAGGTTCTCTGTATGGCGAGCTGCAGAAGTGTAAACTTCTTTTGTTTTATCTGATTACTCACATTTAAAATTTAATGAATTCCGAAATCATTTGCAAGATAAAGTCACTCTTGTTCAGGTTCGAGCAGACTTGCTTCGTTTTCAAAGGAAACTCGAGCTATTTAAACCGTCTTTATCAGTCTGAGACTTCAAATAATTTGGAAATCTCCAACAATTAGAAGGTGAAGGAAAGAAATTAATTGCTTAAAATGATACGGAGATATTTTTTAACCACAGTTAAGAGTTAATTTACTATTTTAATATTAGATTTGCGAGGTTGCAAAATAGACAAATTCCTGAGTGGATTGGATTACCTTTTGATTTCCATGTAAACTACAACGGAATTCGTTAATCTCGAAACAAAAGCACTGTATTAAAAAAAAAAAGAAACATTTATAGAAATAAAACAATTGATAGTTTAATATCCTAAAATTTCAGCAAGACTATTATTTTTTATAGTAACATTTCCCACTTCATCTATGTGAAGCTGGATTTAGCCATGTCATCACACTTATAATTAGGCAACCGAACGTGATGAATTTGGATAAAAGGGAAAATTTGAAAAGTAAAGTTTACAAATCTTAGTCTCCTTGTAAATACTATAATAAAAGAACATGAAGGCCATGTTAAAAAGGAACTTTATTTCATTAGAAAAATGCTATGTTATTGCATCGATTGTAGGTAATTGATAAAATATTCAGAGATACTAGTTTTTTATTTGTTTGTTTATTTGCTTTGAATCTGGAAACACCAAAACCCAGCTATGTCCTTCCCGAGATTCGAACTTCCTATATCCCGACTGCTAGCCGGATATGCTCCTAATTACACCATGGTAGCACGTATGGGGAAATGAGAATTCCTTATATTCCTCTACTTAAACGGCGGCTCTGTAGGAGCTGTTATAAAATCTGTTAACGAGAAACGTGAGAAATTAGCTATGTCGTTGCAGGGATCCAGACTGCACATTGTCTGACTACTAACCGCATGTGCTACCAATTACATCACGAGATAACTCAAGGAGGAAGGTAATAATTCCTTATAAATACAGTTTATTATACATTATTGCAATCATTACTGTTTCAAAACCTTTCATAAAATAAATTTAAAATGTATTTAATATTCGAAATTTTACTTGAAGGGGAGAAGTTTCATTGTATCATCATAAATAAGTCATTTCGATGAAAAAAAAAAAAAAAAAAAAAAAAAAAAAAAAAAAAAAAAACTGGTAACTTTGGTCTAGAAGGAATTACAATCTCAAAACGATCGAAACACATCTTCAAAAAACTAATTCATAAGTTACAGATATCAAGCATGGCCAAACTGCGGCTACACTTCAGCGCGCTGCAAGGATAATTTCCAATGGAACGAGTGTGTATATGTGGGGGTGGGGGTCAAGTGCAAAGAAAAATCGGTAAAAGTATATTTTTGGGTACCCCTTGGCGAAACGTGGCGATTTTTGGTGGTACATGGATACCGGGTTTGTGCAATTCTTTGACTTGTTATTTTGGCTTGTGTAAAAATCGTCGCTACACAAGGCCAAGATAACAAGAGAAAGAATTGCACAACTCGTATCATTGTACACATCGACCTATTTTCACTTAAAAAAACAGAATTGCACAAAAATGGATTCGCGCACTCCCTTGACTTTGTCCATGTACACATCGAACTATATTCACTTGAAAAGTCAAAGGAACACCCAACAAAAAATATACAATCTGAATAAACTACATTTTAAATCACACAATGAAATGACATAAAAAAGGGAATTCATCTTAGCACTACACGAAGGAAATATCCACTTACCTTATTTACGTATTTACGCGTCTTCAGTCAAACAAAATTTCTTAACAGCATCCAAACACTTCCTAAAATTACCTGAACTAGAATCTGTATCATGGTGTCGCTACATAAATTCAAAAAAATAAGAGTAAAAAATATCCTCCGTTTGAAAATATCCGATGTTCAACCATACTCATTTCCTTCCTCCAAACAGGACACTTTATAATGGCTACTAAGTAAACCTTCATTTACACACCAGTCAATTAATGCTTTTCTCCCTTTCGTTCCAAATCCTACAGAAACTTCAAATTAATCTTACCGCATTCGGCCAGTTTACCGAGTAAACCACAAAATAACAACGTACTTATCCAACAGACACAAGCCCTTACCCAAATTCCGATACACACTTTCCTAATTTTTTCCCATGATTTAAATTCACCCCAACCAATTACGTCATAATAGGGTTTTCATAGCATTCAACTACTCCGGTTATCATAAATGAAACAACAACTTGGCGATAAATGAAACAACAACTTCGCAATACTATAAAGGGTACTCTAAAGTTAACTTTAACCGAAAAATCGTTCTTTCTCCTTTACAGAATATAGCGGTATTCTTCACTCAAATAAAAATAAAATTTACTGTTTTGTTATAAAAATCATTGTCTGTACTTTCGATTTCAGTTTTCTTCTATTCAAGTCAGAAGAGTAAGAATTAGAAGAAATTGCTAACCTACCTACTTAAGGAAAGAGACGCCTTCTTGGAAGTTTTTTTAAGGAAATTTGCTCATGTTTTTAAGCTACACATGTGAAAACTCCTATGCAATTTGTCTGTTCGCCGGTGTTTTGAACACTCTCGAACTACTACTGTTTAGTGATTTGACCACTCGGAAGCTGAAGAGTGCTCAGTACATAACTGATTATCTGAAAATTTGTACATTGTAGGAATATACTTGCCTTACGGTGTGTTTATGATTAATTTAATTAAATTCTTATTCATTTCCTTGAAATATTTTTTCGAATTACTAAGTTGATTTTAAAATAACATAAATATTGGTATTAGTATTAGTAAATTGGTTATTAGTAAATGGTATTAGGTATGGTACAGTAAATATATCTAAGTAAAATAAATTGTGAGTATTAGTAAATTTATCTGAGGCTCTTGAATACTTCTGAATTCTAATATGCATCTCCTACCGACGTGAAGTTTGGCCATCCACGACAGATATTAATAATGGCAATTGTTTTCCTTCAGATGTCAGTAGCGTAATCAGAATTGAATATAAGTAATAATGGTGTATTTAAAGTGAAAAAATTGAAATTTCAGTTAAATAAATGGAGTGTTATATAAATGGAGTTATATAAATGGAGTGTTTAATAGGTTTCTAGAAAGCGTATTCCTCATTGAAAAAAACAGACGGTGACATTCAATAAACTGACACTCAAAGACTTTAAGTGACACTCAATAAAGTATTTGATAATAACTTGTGCAAGGAAAAAAATATAAAAATGTAAAGCAAAAGGACCAAATATTTATTTGCTTTCCTGTTACTCTATTTAGAGCCTTTTCAGATTACTATCTTAATTTTTATTTAATGCATGAGCTCAATGTAGTATTCACTAAATTAAAGCAAGCTGGACAAAACATGAAAAGAAACAATGAAAACTCACTTCAGTGCATCATCTGTGTCATGAACTGCAGTTGTCAGTCATTAGAAGAGGAATCCCAGTTGTAATTCTAGCATTTACTATGTGCATATAAATTGCAGTTTTAACATTTTACCATGTAATTTTAGTCTAATTTTAGAGATTAAAATAATGTAAGATTGAAGTTTCAGTTATGTAATATAGCCTTTACATACATACAACTCTTTTCACTTACTCCCCCCAAAAAAAACTGTTGGAAGTATAGAAATTATCTCCTTAGAAGTAGTGAAACCTAAGTTCATCTTTCAATTTTTCTTTTTTCCGAAGAAGCCTGTTCGTCAAGAGATTTTGCCCTTGATTTCTTACTTTATTCTTAGTTATTTCCCCCACCAAAAATATTCTTTAAATATCTGCTCGTAAATAAGTGACGCGTAATACATCTTTAATTAATTTAATTAAAATAGAAAGCATTATTTATTTTACAACAATTTTTATTTCGAAACGTCTTTCCAAAAAATCTGTGAATTCTTGATGTCTTTCCTGTGCTTCTGCAGTCCTCAAAACATGTCATTCCCTATCAAACGTTTCATAACTAGCTCTTAGAAAAACGTTAGGAAATGTTCAGTACGTGACATTAAACTACAGCGTAGTCTAAAATATTATTTTCCCCAGAATCATGGCACCTTTATCCTTCCACTTAAAGAAATGCCACGTCACTTTCTTTTGCAAATTCCAATGGTGAACACTGAATTGAAATTTGTATAATATTAATTGTATATCATTACCGAAGCTTCTGTTAACAAACAACTTTTTGTAACATTTTTACATAAAACATTTAAATAATGGTGTCCAAATTAAGCTATGTAGCTATAAAAGTGTTACAGATATTAATATTTATTTTTTATTTTTTTCAATATATTAGTTATTTTATGATGCATCAGAAATTTTTGCGTTCGAATAGCAAAGAATGTTTTGTAGGCTAACGTAAGTTAAATTGCTTGAGTGTCGAACTGGGGAAGGAGAGAAAATCAATGAACAGCGTTAGAGAGAAGAAAAAAGAGAAATCGTGTTTGTAATTATTGAATGCAGCATATAGAAATGTGAGAGAGGAGAAAAATGTTAAAATCATATGTGTAGCTCTCAAGTTATTGTTGTTGTTATTAGTATCTATTATTATAAATTGAAGAGGAGAAAGTACTAAATTTTTTCGTATGCGTCTTAAAACATAAATATTTATAGAAAGTGTTACACCTAATACGAAAATACTAGAGATAGTTATATTGAAAGTAGCTAACAAAACTCTCATTCAGATGACGGCAGATTTTTAATTTAAGAATGGTGAGAATTCTTAGTTATTTTTTTAAATAAGCAATAGCAGTTAAGATAAGACATTTCGAATCAGGAAATCATTCGCAGGCACTTAGTTACATGCGTTTCTAAGGATGGATATGTAATTATTATACTTGAAACTTAAAGTTTCCTCTCCTTACTTACATTAAGCATGCACTTAATAGTTTCTGTTATACTATATACTGCTTTCTGATGTCTAATGAAGCAAGAGCATAGCCAGAAAATAAGAAGAGAGCCGCTCAATGAACATGAAAATAAGATTATTCGAATAGGGCAATTTAAACTGCGATAATAACTTCTGCCAATAAAACTGGTATATACTTGAAGCCTGAAGTACAAGAGAGTTTTGGGCACCAACATCCTGCGCAGCTCAGCTAAGAACAATTTTTGACACTCCAGAAAGTTAACCGTTAATAGCTTGATATTTACCCGATATTTTATTAATAACATGAACAGAAGAGTAACAGTTACTATGTACGTTTGCATACTTATATGCTGCATTCTTGCAGCAAAGTTATCTAGAATAAAGACAAATTGTTTTGAGAGAGATAACTGGTAAGAATGAAAAAAATTACTTCATTTTATTGCATTGTATTCATCCATTTCAGAATTTAGGTGACCCACTTAAAAGATGGATTTTGTGTCTGAGTAACAGTGTATATACGCATTGTAAGTAGACTAATTAAGTGACTGAAGACATTAAAAATTAAAAGTTATGTAAAAAAGGAAATGTTTAGAAAATTTACAGTACATGCCAAGCATATCAGAGTTTTCTCGAAATACCATGAGTATTATCTGCCTCTTGGAAACAATAACAGTGTAACTAAATACATTTCTCATAATAATTATTGTATTATTTATGGTTTACAGTAATATATAGAATACTATGAAATGCTGCAGATCGTTTTAAGTTTACATATTTGATAAGTTACCAGTTTCATGGGTGTTTGGCATAAGCAAATCTTCACAACACCGGAGTTCGCCGAGTATTAAAAGCCGAAGATCAAATTATTTCAGAAGCAGAATATGTATTATATTTAATTTTTAGGTTTATGTTTAATGTTTGTTTACATTTTACTAACTGTCGATGGCACAATGTGAAGCATACAAGCGCTTGTGTATTGAAATTGTGAGGAACTAACTTTAACACTTTGCAACATATGTGTATTAAATTTATAGTTTTAAATAACGAAATTTATTGGTATAACATACAATCTATGCATTCATAACACACCTAATTAATTGCATAGACATATAAGTTTGAAAAGTCCTTTCGCTTGTAAGTTTTCCAAATTGCCCGAAATCTCGAAATCATTTCCTATATATTTGTAAAAGACAGGGAACCCTTCATCTAAGCGAAACAGCGCAATTTAAGCCATAATATTTCAAGGGTCAACTATCAATACCAGCAAAGAAAGCAACAGTAAAATTTCACAGATATTAATTGGATTTTAAAAGGAGGAGAAAACTAAAACTTTGTCAGGAAATTCATTCAATATAAAAAAAAGAGCCTTTTAAAAACTAGTTGATAGAAGTAAATGTTCCGAAAAATATGCAAGATTATATTCCAGAATAATGAGAGATAATTTATAGGGAATGCTTGGCAGGTATTTTATAATAACAGAATTAATTAAAATTAAAGAAACAAAAGCTTTAACTAACGAAGAATTTAATTCCCTATAAAATATTGCTTCACCTTTGGCAAAAATTATGCAGTCTTTTTACATTTCTCTTTTCTGCTTTCTTTTCAATTCCAATTTGGCAATGAAGAAAACTAAATTAGCAAGATTATAAGTTCCAAGAAATTGAGAAAAAAGTTAAGACTTCTCTTAAGGATCACGAACAACGTTCAGGCATAAATTTGGAAACATTTTTAACTATTCGAATCAAATTGACAAGAGCTTCTAACATAAAGCGCTTGGTGTATTTTCTAAAAAGCATCTAATCCACCACTATTGTAGAGAAAGAATATTTTTTATATTGTTTATTTATTACAAAATTAAGAACTTATCTTTTTGATAAAAAGATTAAAATTATGTGCTTTAAAAATATTTATTATTAAAAGGTTCAAGTAAAAAATCTGTTTCGATGGCAGATGTAAAATTTTAGATTGAAGGAGTTCTTTTTTAAAAGAAATGTACTAATTTTTTTTACTAAGATTGACCGATACTATGCGATTTTGGTAGGAAGACCGAAATCTCATAGTGTCAGCCCGTTTATGTAGAAAGGTTGAACCGCATCATTCAGTAAAGGATCTTAGAACATTTTGGCACCAAATAAAGCTGATTGCGCAGCCACATGTCCATTCCCAAAGCATCTGTGAAATTTACTGCCTTATATAATAAACTAGCAGATATGATCATACATATAATAATTATGATAAACAGCATTATGATAAGTCATGTATTAAGAAATTTTAGCATACTATCCATGTGTACTGTTCTGGTGTAGTGATCAGTAGATGTAGCTAGCAGATGGAAGAAATGTAGATTCGGTTCTCGGCTAAAACATGACTGATCTTTTACGTTTCCCTCTCAAAAATTGCCAAATAGTTTCTGCAGAGTTACTTGCAAATCATTTGATTGGGCAGTTTTCTTTATAGTATAATATATTATTTGTATCAAGATAAAAGTAAAAAGGAATTTAAATTTCGCTTAAATTGTTCAGATGGTAATGGAAATACTATATCAAGAGCTCATTACATTCAATTTCCAAAAAGGTGCCAGTTGGAAAATTTAGGTTGCATAAAAAACGCGCGCATGACTAAGCCTAATCAGACTTTTTTATATTTAATAAATTTCCGACGAGTCTTGCACTAAAGTAAATTGCTAATTTTTAGTGTGAATGTATCCTCTATAAACGCTATCGATGATTGTTCTATGTTGTAGGTTTTCAATGTAGGTGTTGAGCAAATCTTAGGAGATGCTGCTCTTATCAGCAATAGTTGGCCAAGAGAGCATTAAGAAACCATTTAGAAAATTTAGTTAACTAAACAATTTTTAAACAAATATTTAAATATTCATTTGAATCTACAAATATTTAGAGACTTTGCGAAAGTCATATCAAATCAAGTTAGCGAAAATTTTGTACATTTTTGTCCAAATTATATTCATTTAAGTTTAATCTTTAGAGTGTAGTTTACAGCTGATCAGGCTTGGGCGGAAGAGAAGGAGAAGAAGGAAAAAACTTCACAGTTTATACTTGCAAATTGATACGCACTGTCTAACAATATCTAAATTAAATAGACACCCTTTAACAGCCAGCGTTTTCTATTGTACAGTTAATGTGTTCAACATTTATTACTTCTGTGGGAAGTAGTAAACGGTGGAAATCATCTGTGTTTTCAGTGTAGAGAAGCCTAAATATTTTATCGCTTCTTAATTTGCTAATCGCTGATAGCTGATTGGTTAAATGATCCCGACAAAGCCCACGAGGGCTGTCTGCCTTAGAAGGAATGTCTTCGTAAGGGAAAATAGCTCGTATTTTCATCACACTTAAGATAAAACAAAAACCTGCGTACATTTCCCATGCTTAGAATCCGGGTATTCACTACTACAAGTACGTACATTAATGCATTAAGAGGAAATTTTTTAAAAAAGACCTAGCTTGTGTGACAGAACTGTATTACACGTTATGTATAAATGAAAATGAATTAAGAGCTGGAAGAAGATGAACTGAAATTAATCAACAATGAAGGCTGTTATTTCTTTATTCAGTATCCAAATTAGCTTTAGCCAACTCAATGCAACTGAAGGCTGACTTATTTTCAGCGTCTGAATGCTTTCTCCAATGATTTTAATAACAAATTCAAAGAAAACTCCCGATTAAGTTTTAGACCCATTTTCAAACACTGAAAGCTCAAAATTACCACACCAAATAACGTGTAGTAAGTGAAATGACAAATGCTTTGAGAAAAAAGAAGAGCCAAACGCCTGACTACGAGCAATTCAGCGCAGAGGTTTAAGAATGCTGTTTACAAAAACAAAAACAAGTATAGCCAAAGTACGTCACATCAAGAGCACACTTCACAATTATGACTCATTTTTTATATTATTTTGAAATTTCATTCTTTGCCCTTTTATCGTCATTGCTTTGCGTAGATAGATAGGTAACCTCTGTAAATAATTAAAAATTCAAAAGCCTTAAAATTTGAGTTTTTGTTTGTTTTATATTATTTGTTTTCAGTCTAAAGTTTTAAGATTAAAAAAATGAAAAACAAAATTACATTTTTAAATTTATATATAGATCATTCACCCGTAGGGGAAACTTAACAAAAACAAACAAACAAAACACAAAAGAGGAGCGAGGGCACTTACACCTCTAAAAACTTTGAGATATGGGTAGCGAGCCAGGCGAGACTAGGGAACTGTCCTCTCTGCGGATATGCCTTTCTCAGATCATTCTCATCAAACATCTGGCTTCACGTTCCTCCACCCGACGGACAGTCATCGATGATACGTTTCCAGGTTCTATCTTCCATGACCGCTAGTCGAGTAATCGAAACTCTTCTTTGTGCTCTTCCGGGACTACTCGTAGAGTTCTTATTTCTTTCTTCCTGATTTCAAGCTTATCGTTAAATGTGTCATACAATCAGCAAACTGCGTATATTTAATGTAGCATATCAGATGTAGCTATTAAGGCTGTCATCTTACACTGCAGCACATGCTTTGAAAATGTTCCAACATCTTGCGAACCGTTGAAAGCTTGCGAACTGTTGATCATGCCTACCTTACTAACAATGTTGCACATTTTGTAGGAAAGTTGAAATAACCCATCAATACCAATTCGAACTTTCAAAACACTGTAATATTTAGTTACGGTTAGTTGTGTCATAATTTACATTCCATTGGTCGGGTTCTTGTCATATCTAGAGAGGAGTTTCTGTTCTTTCAATAACAAAATTAATAAGTTGTGAATTTTCCGCAAACCGAACTTTACTCGTAATAATCTCTCGTTCAGTTTTTGTCAATAGAGTCAGTCTAGATTGATAATTAGGGTAGCTTTATTTTCAATAAGTATACCTACGAAATTTAAATCTGTGAAATAATTTTTACTGAAATGTATACTAAATGATGTTGCAGTTTTTTTCTCTTTCTCTTCCTTTTCTTTCCTCCCCCCTTTTTTAAGAACCTAATTTTGAAAATGACCTTAATTTTTTCCAAATTATAGTTTTATTAATAACTGTGTTAACGTTTTGACTCAAAAAAGGGACCTGCTTTACTCTTCAATCGAAAGTATCGTACATATGTCAGCATAAAATATTTAAGTTTTCCTGCTACGAATTTAATATATTTCATTTGCTGCAGCAATATGAACCATTAGTTGTGCCAAGAAACTTCACTCCTGTTCTTTAGAAGTTCTCAGGCAGTGCAATATCAACTTTTTAATTTGATAATGATAAAGCTCCGATGAAAGTATACTCTTTTAGCATGACTTTTGAGTGGAAAGGTAAATTTTCCCGGAACTTCCTCAGGTAATTAGTGTTTTTGTCAGTGCTTTCACATACTATTTAGGAAGAGCTAATTTTATGTGAAGTGGCGGTAAAATAACTTTTTGCTTTTTTACAAGGCTTTGAGGTAAAATGCTGTGCTACAATTGAAGGAGATTTTCGGGCAGCGTTTTGCTACCAGTGCTCTATTTCCCTACTCACGTATCAACAACTGGTACACGACTTAAAGGCCCTCACAGGAATCCAAAACACGTTCAGCCATCTACTTAAGATACCATATCAAGCATATGCATCAATTCAGTGAAACTATTTTACTCTTCAATAATTTTATCGAATAAAATAAGAACAGTAGAATAATTTTTATGTATTATCCTAATTCTTGAGAAAATCATTAGGAATCTTGGAAAAATAATTGGTTTCAACCGAAATTTTTGTTGTCTAATCCCACAACTGTATGCAGCTTATTACTAAAACTGCCATAAAGACGTTACGACATTCGTCTTTTCCTCTTTGCTTCGCAAATTACTCATATTAACACTCAAAAGATAACATAAGGCAGCCACTTTTAAACTTTCTGTTCAAAAAAGAAAAAAAAAAGCTTTGAAGTAATTTTCAAATAAGAATAATCTCTCCTGAAGTGTTATTCTGTTAATTATGAATTAAATATCTATACTAATTTTAAGAAATTTCCTTGTTGTAATAATTCAGTTGTCATATTTTTCTGCGGTGATTAAAAGTGCACATTTTTGCATGTTCTAAATTTCGATAACTTACTGTTTACGACGTAATGTTTTTCATAAACTTAAAGCAAATTAGAAATCTAGATGGAAGAAATTTCAGCCGCCAGGTTTCAATGATTTTGTCTCTGATTCTTACTCCTCCTCAAAATAGACCTTAAAAGACTTACCATAAATTTATATTAGAACTTTTTGTGAAGTATGGAACGTGCGAGAATAACTTTTACATTTATATTTGAGAATTGTTTCTTAGTCAAATTCATGTGAGGAAGAGCTAGTTAAATGTAATTCACTTTTTTGATATTTTCTCTTTTCCTTTTCCAAAAATTTTAATATCTAAAACATAGTTATATTTAGTTACTTAAATAGTTTAAACTGAATTAGGTCTGAATGTGTCAACAAGTAGGATCCTCAGAATATTACTTCAGTCTCATGTTCTGTAGTAGATGTCCCACGAATATCTCATTGAGAAATACTTACCTACAGTCATATTTACACAATATTCTATTGCATTTCTTTTCAGAAAGGGACATGTAGGATGCTAATGCGCTAGCCCTTTAGTGTACATTCAAATAAAAAATGATCCATTGTTTCGTTTCCATTTTATTTGTCATTATTAATTACAGTATCTAAATCTTATTAAAATGACTCTAAAGAGGACCGTCCTCGTTACTTTCCACTTTGAAATGAAAAGAGTCAAAATAACCTCATCTAAAACACATAAATATGGAAAATAGAAAGCTTATTCCATTTTTAGATAATAAATAGTAAAAACCATCTATTTTTCCATAATTAGGTGTTTATAGATTATATCTTATGTCGCTAAGCAAGTGCTATCAGTTTAACATAGTGCATATCCTTTTAAGGAAATTTATGCAGATATTGCCATCATTCTGTTTATACATCCTTCATTGGAGTCCCGAGAATTACAATTATCTAATATCCTAAATTTCTGTTTTCAGCCTTCTATTAATTCCGTAAATGAAATATTTTTCATCCCTTACTTACTATGCTAAACAAATATTAATATTATATATAATTATATATTATATAATTATATAAACAAATATTATTATATAATTATATAAACAAATATTATTCCTTAGATCTGACATAATGTTTCGCATCTTAATTTCAAAACTATTTCACACTGATAACAGCACCTAATTTTCTGTTTTGCAGCTTATATTAATATGTTATATTGCTGTTGTATTGATATTAATATTATTATGTTAAGACATGTTGTTAGCTTTTAATAACAGAGATACATCTTACAGTTACATCACTTGAATATTTTTAATTACTCTCACATTAAAATTTAACTTTGAATAAATATTTGAATTTTGTTCTCGGTAACATCTATTTTCTGAGGCAAGTGCCTCACTCTGTCCACTCAAAACACTGCTCTGACATAACTAAATTTCCAAAATAAAAAAAAAATAAGAAATGAACTTCACAAGTACTTCCGCTCTACTTTAAAAAATGAATTCAATATTAAATATACATCACACTCCCTTTTAAATTATTGTAAAGAGTGATTTGCAAATAATTGTGGGAGGAATGAAGTAAAAAATAAAGAAAACTTAAAAATAATGCATGGAAAGCTTAAAAAATATTATTTTTTCTGTCTCCAGCAATTATAGACCTTAGATACCATGTCTATGAAAATTAAAATAATTTTCAAAATAAATTAAAATTCACAAATTAGTGTTTGAAAAATAAGTCCTGCTCTGAAATTGTAATAAGTAACCTAGAAAGCAGAAAAATTAACATCAAAATAAACATTTAAAGATAACGTTGTTTGCAAAACACCAAATGTATGTACAGTATTCAGACGCGCGCGTTAATTAAAGTTAAATGTTGAGTATAGACGTTATGGATATAGATATTTGTAGGCTATGTAAGGGGATATAATGCATATAGAAAAATGTGATGACGCATGCAATGTTTTCTTTTATTTCTTTAAAGCATTGCATTAATAATAAACTGCAGTTTATATCCGACCATGAAACATTTCATTGGAAGATAACCAGGAGCAAGATTAAAAAATTTTAAGAATTAATTCTCTGCTTAAATAAAGAACAAAATTAGCTGTGATGTAGCAATAAATTGCCTAAACAAGTATTGTAATTCAGTTTTAACACGCGGTTCACTCAACTAAAGCTGTTCTATGAAAAATTTTTGCAGGTTTGATGCCGTTTGTGCAATTTTGGTGCTAATCGGGTAAATCAGTTAATAGAAACAACTTCAAATAAAATACTTCCCTACTCTAAGCATTCTGAATTTACGAATGTGAGTAATTTAAATCCTCTGCACTTTCAGTTGATGTACAAAAGGAAAACATTTCGTAATGTTGTATAACTCGGTTTAGTTGAAATGGTGTAGGAGCATTGAAACAATATGACTGCAATCCCATTATCTTTAAATACTTTAAATCAAGTTTTTGTCATTGTGTAACTTTTCTGAACTAAATGCATGTTTCACAATGAAACCACATGGCTTCAAGAACTATATGCGAAAATAGAGAACTATGAAATAAAATCTGAATTTCTGACGCCAAGAGTTCACTTTCAAGAATTTGCTTTGCACTAACAGCTCCCATCCTCCCTATTTTTATGCCTCCTCTTTCAATAGCTTACTATAGAAAAAGTAGGCTTAAAATAGCTCAATGTATTACAGAACTTTTTCTGTAAATCTTAGTGAAATTTTACAATTACTTGCGGAACTTTCCAGTAACTAATCGCTGATATTGATATTACTTTAAAATTTATCACTCAATGAACTTGAAGCTCTCAGTTGAATACCACGAAGATTTTTTGTAGTTTTACATTTTGGTAAATACTTCTTCATTTAAATTAAAATGTTTCATGAATTTAATGTCAAGTATTTTCAACTTGATTCATATTTCCTTGTTTCTGTAATTAAAAAGTGATAAATTACAGTAAAAATTAATATTATCACTTTTTTATAATTACTGATTTGTATTGTTTCCTTTCCTGATTTAAATGATATTGAAATGTGTAAAATACCGTTACAAAATAATATTATTATGAAATAAAAAAAAGCATAAAAATGATCTATTTTCCTTTTTTAAGATAATTAATCTCTAGATTAGGATATAGATCAGGCTGCTACAGTTACTAAGTGATACTTAATGAAAAATGCCCAGAAGAAGATTATTCGTAATTTCAAATAATATATATGCTATATTAATACATTGTGTCATAAAATTATATGTGCAATGTAATACACACGTTTACTTGATAAAGAGGCGTGTTCCTATATTTAATCGTCGAAAATAGTTGGCAAGTGTCAATTATCCTAAGAGGGTGTTGTCAGAAATGACCCCCTCCAATTTAACTGAGAGGAATGTGGCTTCATTAGAATTTATAATTTGCTCGAAAGATACAGTGACTATTAAGTGAAAGCATTCAAGCAAAAACAAAAAATCAACACCTGAAACGCAAAAGAAAAAAAATCATATCTTTGCCCTCACTTTACTGCAATGAAAGAATTAATTTTAAGAAAATAAAATATTACATATCTATGGAAAAGAATGTGGCTTTTCTTCTGTCCTTAGTTATATTAGTTACTTAAAATTAATTCTGCCAGGTTGTTATTATGAAATTTAAATTAACTATTGCAGGGTTCCAGATTGTTTAGATATATATGTCTGGATGCTTTTACCATAAAATATTAATTATTATGTCTCGAAATTTCGCTACTTAATAAATTCTGTTTACTTCAGGAAGTAATTTTCGCAATTTGCAAAAGTTGAGTGAAACCTTTCGGCTGTTTCCGTCTGAAAGCACCAATAGAAGGTCATTAAATGATTTCTCTTATTGCGCTTCTGTGACACTTCTGCTGCTTCACACAAAAGATGCTACCCTCCTCCGCATCCTTTTACCAATGAAAACATTCTCTGCATTCTTAGGTTTTCTGTCGTGTGACGTTCATCGTCCTGCATAAAAGCCATGGATGGAGCCCCATCGAGTTACCTGCCCAACAATCCATCTTTCTTGCAAGATCCGTGGAAGTCACCGCAACCTTTCAGTCCCATTTCTCACTCGGAATTCGAGGCGGAAGAGAAGTCATGCGGGGATCTGGATTCTTGCCCAAGATCTCCGGTCGATCTTAATAGCTTTAGTTTTTCACCTGTTGATATGGAACCTTTGACAAGCCTCTTTTCTTTTAACACATGCTCATCGCCTTACAAGTAAGTAAAACCTTAATAAATGTTATTCTACAAGACACGAAAAATTTTTTATTTTAAAAAACTATTATATGCACAAAATTATTATATGAAAATATAGCAAAAAGTGATACTTCTGAAAACCAAAATTAAGAAATATTAGTTTAAGTGACACGATAATATTTTCTTTTTGAAAAATAAAGTTACATTTTTAATCTCAGGATATACAATACTTAAGAATAGACTATATTATTTTCATATAATAAGGCAAAGGGAGAAAATTACCATTTTTTACAATGCAAACAAATACAAATCGAATGAAGAATGGGAATCAACAGTTCTAAAACGAGTACATACAAATCAAATACAGTAAATGAAAATAAAATGCAGAGGAAAATCCATAATTATAAAACAAAGGGTACAACCATTTCAGAAGTTTTCTTAAGCTGTCATCTAAATCTCATTTTTAAAATTTTGCATTAAAGAGGAAAATAAATTTTCGTAAAACGAAATTTTACGAAAATTTTTCTTATACATTATATTTAACAAACATTATTACACGTTAATGTTTTTTCTTATACATTAAAATTTTTCTTATACGTTAAAATTTTTCTTATACATTATATTTAACAAACATTATTACACGTTAATGCATTTTTGAAAGAAATGCTCTTGAAAACGAAAATTAAGAAACTAGAGTATTACTGCACAAAAGCATATTTTAGTTTTTTTGATATCCTGATTTTAAGAAACTATCTCAAATTTATGCATATTTAACAGTTTAAATTCACTCCTCAGTCAAAAAGCTAAAACATAATTATTTTAGTTTTAAGTTTGGAAGTAAATAGCTGAAAAACGAAGTTGCCTTTCATAAGAAAATATATGGATTCTTGCAGAAGAATCTTTATATTGCAGTAAAGCATGAGTTCTTAAACTTTCTGAATTTTGTACCAAATAGTAGATCAAAAATATGTGAAACATCATATATTATCATATACCAATATATGTACAAAAAGTAGCACCGTTTTATATTCATTTAGATCTTTTGAGTAAAAATTGCAGACCAAAAGTAATATAATGTACCATCTGTGGTACAAGTACCGTAAGTTAGGAAGCCTTTACTAAGGCACAAAGAGGGGAAAAGCTATAAATATTTGTACATCATATCTAATTGCAATTTCTAGCTTTTTTTATTTTTTATTTATATCTTTTAGTGTTTATTAAACCGTTTTATTCTAATTAAAGCTAACATGTGTATTAATTAAGCTGAGATAAATCTAAAAGGTAAACATATGAACAGATCCTATCAAAGAAATTAAATTAGAAGTTAAGAAAGCTCTGAATGTGGCTTAAACTGCTTAGTAGATTTATTTTATAGCCGGGGATTTGAAAGTCTAGGATTTTATTTCTAATACAAGCAATATCTTAAAAATATGATGCTATTTTCTACAAAAATACAATTAATTTGTTTGATAAGTGCGTTTAGTAAAATAATTTATTTTTCAATGAAGTTAAAGAGTGTTATATAGAATATCGTTCAAGAGAGAAAGTAGATTTTGCTGCATCATTAAACATGATGAAGGACTCAAATTAGACTCTTTCTCAAATTAGACTCTTGGCAGTTAATAACTGAAACTGCAACCACTAGGTAATAATGGATATTTAACAAATTTCTGTAAATGAAAGCAAAATAATATATTTTAATTAATTACTATTAAGGAAAGAAGGGAATATATCATGTGCAATGATATTCCTTGACATCTAAATCAAAGAGCTTCTTCATATTGCTAATGATTAACTTTTTAAAAAAAGCAAAGAATTTTGCTCATTTTAGAAATTATCATCTAGCATCATTAAACTAAGAGACTTCCCTTTTAGTTTAAACATTCTTATAAGATGTATAGCAATATTTTGTAATACTGATTTCAAATATGTATTCTCCAGTGACAGCGAATAGGCAGGAAGGGGCTTCTGGATCCCTTCCAAATGTTAGACTGGCATACAGAGTTGCCACGAAGTCCCTTTATATTTTCATATTATTTCATTGTAACTTTAATAACACTTTAATACCATTTACAGTTATTCGTCCAAACCATCCGTATGTGCACCGCCATTATCTTTGCACAGCTTGATACGCCTGAAAGTCCTCCTACCCAGTTGCTTTAGCAGCTGCGGTGTCACATGCTGAAAAGTTTCTCGCCGGACTTTCATATGGAGAGCACCAGGTACCCGTTACTACCAAGAAAACATCATTGAATGACACCGTAACGGTGGTGCAGGAGTGCTCATTTGGGGTGGAATTATTCTGGATTCCAGAACTGACCTGCATGTTCAAATTGGAACCATGACAAGACAAATCTATCAGGACGTCATTCTGGAACAACATGTACGTTTGTTTCGGGGCGCCATGGTCGCACAATTTGTGTTTATAGATGACAACGGCCGTCCTCACCGTGCAAACATCGTAAGCGAATGCCTTCAATCGGAGGATATCACCCGTATGGACTGGCCAGCATTCTCACCGGACTTGAATCCAGTAGAGCACGTGTGGGATATGCTTGGCCGACAAGTTGCAGCCCGTCAACCTCCTTCTACATGTCTACCGGAACTTCGGAGAGCATTGCGTTTTCAGGGGTGTAATATCCCCCCAAGATCAGATCAATAATTTGATACTCAGCATGCCTAGGCGTTGTACCGACTATATTGCATCGTCTGGGAGACATACAATGTATTAACAATAATACCAACCATGTAATATTGGTTTTTTTGTAAATAGATTTTTTTGGAATTTGCTCTAGGGAGAGAAAATCGCTAATTTTTTAAATAATATCAAACATATAGCATCTTTTTTTTGCTCTTTACCTTTTGTTTAATAAATAAGCTTTACAAATAAGTCAAATTTGTTTTGCTTCTAACTCTTCCTTTGCCTGATTTTGCATTATCCTTAATTTTTGGACATGAGTGTATTTGGCATTATCTGAAGTAAATCACATTGTCCAAATTCACTGAGATAGAAAAGCAGGTAAGGTACGATTTCGTCCGTTTTGAATTATTTTTATAGAAAATGCATTCATTCTTTACATTCCAATCTGTTTCCTTTACTTTTTGAGTAAACACTCATAAAATTGCTTTTTATGTTGATATTTTTTTTGTTTTGTTTTAAGTATGAACAATTAATGTTTCAGTCTTTTATCGAGCTAAATTTTAAAAGCTACTTACAATCTCATTCTAAAGCAAAATTGAAACTGTTTATTTATTTCTGATTAGCTTTTCGCTGCAAACATTAGCTGAATTAATATAACGAGTAAAATTATTAAATTATTGGTTGGAAATGAAATAAACTTCATAGATGCTTAAATGAACATTTTCTTTATTCAGAACTACTCATCCAATGGAATTCCAACAACAAGCAAAATTGAAACATGACAGGAAAATTTCAGTTGCCTTTTTGACTTTTTATTCATTTTCATAATCTAATCTGGAGAAGCTGAGGTATTGAGCTGAGAAAACTTTATGAAACATTTGACAAAAGTCAAAACTGGTTTGAAAAATAAGTAGAACTTAAAACATATTTTTGAGGGAAACTTTAAAGAAAAGGAAAATAAAATGATCAGCTCTGAAAGAAAGATCAGAGTGTAATGTTAACTCTGTAGATAAAAATGAAGTGATCGAAGTTAGTCATGGATCGAAGAAATATTGAGGGTTAAAGCACTTTTGCTTTCAAAAAGGCATACATTATTATAAAGAATCTTTCTTAATAGCTCATAATAGTAAACTATTTGAGTTTTACCAATTTATTTAACAAGCTGAGTAGTAAAAACTTTGTATAGAATGTTTATAATTAAAGTGACTCTACTTAGACCTATATAGAGGTCATTCGGTTTGATGCTTTTGGTTGAAACTTGGTATATACATGTGGATCATGTAGAATCAAATAGTGTACATACATGTGGATCATGTAAAACAGAACACTGCAGTAAGAAACAGTAGTTCAAATTTCGATAATTAGAGTGCCCTTTTTATGCAATATCGAAAGGATGTTATGCAATCTCCTCAACCAGAAGATACATGGATTCAAGTCCGGAGAACGAGGAGACCAGGCATTCGAAAAACTTTTCGAAATCATTCGAAAATCTCTAAAGATTTACTTCTCCGCCAATACGAGGTGTTGCATCAGTTTTTATGAATGCAGTCAGTTCTAAGGATTCTCATTCTTATAAGGCAGGAATGACTTGCTGCTGCAGAAGTTAGCAGTAACAATCATGGGGGTATATATCTTAAGACTTCGAAGTGTATTCTTCTGAAAGAAAAAGAGACCAAGAATAAAATCAGAAATAAAACCACACCACGTTTACGCAATCAGAATACTGAGGCTATTAATGCACAGCATTGGGATTCGTAGTACCCCATATGCTACAGGTCTGAGTTTCATTGCTCCGTCTAGAGAACAATGCGCCTAGTCTCACCACAAAATTTTCCAGGGCCATTCATTGTCAACAACTATTCTCTCCAAAACCTGACAAGCAAAGTCAGTGCTTTGATGCGGTTTTTGAGGGTGCATTTGCACATGGTGCTTTTGCACCATGTGGACGCTGTATGGATATCACTTTAAAATGGATCACAGAGATTTCCGCATCGTAGACCAAGCGATAGACAAATTACCTGACACCTCTAAAGAACTTCCCTAAGAATATCGGGAATAGGACGTTTTGTTAACTATAGCAACAGCGACTTCTACAGTTTGATTTCAAATTTATTTTCGTCCTCTTCGGCTTCTTGACAGAGCACGCAATTCCTCAGCCTCTTTAAATTTAATAATTAGCTTTTCAAACTAATTTTTGACATAAGTAGTTTTCTCAAGTCTTTTAAATATAGATAATTCTTGAAATGCAGCTAAACTCCCTTGCAGTTCATATAAAACATCTTCACAAGCAAAGCTCAATCTTTCTTCTCTGAACGCTGGATGAAAAATGATTTTACGGCATTGATTGTTGACATTTAAACAGTTCGTATCTTCATTACACCCTTCATACATCGCATAGAAGGCACCATTTGTTAGTCAAAATTTGAACTACTCTTTTTTGCATTTTCCTTTTCTCTATGGTCCATATAACATATATAAACATATATACCAAGTTACAACGAATAACTGCGACAGGCTGTTCATAGATCTGAGTAGGGTCGCTTTATTATAACCATGTTTTTCCTATCCTGAAGTTAAGGCTCAAAGTAAGATGCTCTTACATCCCTTTGTTTTTAGCTACTCGTATAGAGAAAACTGTCTACGTGTTTGCTATTGAGTGAAGACTAGTAATACTAGAAAGCCTTGGTGCCTTTTGGTCCTTTCCTGTTTCATCTCCCAGCTGCCCTCTCCCATCAATTATCATTTTTCAATTTCATGTGCTGTTCCAAGAGTCAACGATAAAGTTAGCACCTGTTTTCGTGAATTAAAATGGTTTAGACAAGAAGGCCTTTATTACTTTGACCTGATCCTGCTTCTAGATTTTTAATATCTGTTAAATATTTCCTTCGGACAAATTATTCTGAGCAGAATGATGAGTTTCAGGGAATTCCAAAAACTATGAATCTGAATCTAGTAATGTTTTTTGCTGTATAGTGTCCTAAAGCAAAAGAACCACTGTTCCACTGCTTTGAAAGAGAATGTAACATATGTATAATTGAGGTTAATGCACATGCTTTATTAAAAATACAATAATCCCTCTTTAAATGTGGCCATCCACGGTTTTAGAAGATTTTGGAGCTCTAATGCATGTGGTGGTCTTAGAAAAATGCCAGTCTTTGTTTATATTCTCAAAAAATGCAGGTCTCTTTCAAAACGCGACCTCTTAGTAATATCGCAAATAAAGAATTCACTATAATTATTTTTTAATAGATAAGAGTTATCAAAATCGTAAAAAACAACCTTATATTTAGCGTAGGTATAATGAAACACTCAATCGATTTCGAGGGCAGCTAAAGGTCCCTCCTCATCAGGAGAAAGAAATACATAGAAAGAAGAAAATAGGAATCACAGAAACACGTGGTGCTTATCAGCACTGCACGTGGTTATGACTAGATTTTTAATCAGAGTTGCACTGGCCGCCTACTTTTACTGAGCCAGGCTGTCTGATCAAGCATAAAGAAATATTAGCGAAGTTAAAATAGGGAGCGAGGGGCAAATGCACATTACGCTCAAAATCTGAACTTCAAATAATGGAAAGCAACCACTGAACGGATTTTTATACCCTCTGGTAGTACCAAGTGCGAGGAGGTAACGCCATCTATCGGCAAAAATAATTGAATTAAGACAGTAGAATTTTAAAGGCATTAGGAAGGACTGGATTGGACTTCAAATCATTAACTAAACTTCCTAAATCTTTGTGAATGTGAAAAGCCTCAAGAAAATCCAATTCGCCTATGGAAGAAGCCTTTTGGATGATTTTTGCAGACCCAAAATCAAAATTATGGTTAAAAGTCCAGCTATGATACGCTATTGAAGACTTGTTAATTTCCCCTTTTTTGACATAAGATTCATGTTCCTTGATACGAAACTTCAACGCTCTTTTTGTTTGGCCAATATATCTTAAACCACACTGACATGATATACTATAAATTCCCCAAGAATTCAAGACAGAAACGCAATCTTTTAGAATCGAAGGGTGAATTTTATTAATAGGGGAGAAACCGACTTGAAAATTGAATTTCTGGAGAATCCGTGCAATTTTATAGCTAACAGAAGGATAAAATGGAAGCACGACAAGGTCATTGATATTATTTCTAACAGTGGAATATCTTCTTTGATGGGAATCTGAAAATTTTTTGACGGCTTTATCAATAATCACGAGAGAAAATCCACGGTCAATCGCAACTGCTCTCAAATAATTAAGTTCATTGGTAAGCAAAGATTCAGAGGAACAAACTTTTAGCGCGCGGAAAACATAATAGTAAAAAGAAGCCATTTTTTGCTTAACAGGGTGGCATGACTTGGCATGGGGTGGTCATGCCATGAAAGTAATCAATCTGAATCCGTTACTCGCCGTTGAATTAAAAAAGTTTGGGCTTGCTGATGTAATTGCCTCAGAGCCCAAAACTTTAAATTACCTTCAAGGCGTAACATCAGAGATAAATTTCATTTTTGTTGGGAAAATTTAAGAAAAGAGGAAGTTGTTTGAGCTGTGCGACCAGAATGCCTGTGCTGCTATGCGAATAAAGAAGAGTAAAGAAAGTCATTTGGTAAATACGAAATGCATAATCCTCATCATTTCACCTGATCTGTCAAATATATCAAGGCCGGGTATTTACACTGCCCCGTAAGACCTTACATAAAAAATCCGTTGCAATGCCTTCAGTGCCAGCGTTTTGGCCACTTAGAGATGTCCTGTTATGGGAAACTCAAATGCGCAAGTTGTTTTGTGGAAGACCACCACAACAATAAATCCAATGACAAACCACTATAATTAAACTGTAAAGAATAGCACATTCTCTCAACTGTGTAAAAAAAATGGGAATCAGAGAAAGGAGTGCAGACAACAAAAGTAACCAAGAATGTCTCTTACGCTGAGGCGAGTAAATTAGTAGCACAGTAAAATACTATATCATACATCAATGAAGTTGAATCTGTCAAATTAACAGCTAGTCAAACAGCAATATGTATAAGAAATAAACAGCCAATCCAAAATTTACAAAAACACAGCACAGAAATCAATAGCAAAAATACTAAATAGTAAAGAGCCGAAAGATAATCAAACTGAGAATATAAAAGAAAAAAAGAAAATTTTAAATTTTCTAGAAATCTCAGTTTAAGTTTCTTTGGACGTTTCCGTTGAAATTATTTAGATTCCGAGATAGATGTGAAAGTGGAACTGGATATCTTGAAACATTAACTTTCACATGAAATCAAAAAACAGCACCAGAAAAGCAAATACCATGCATAATGTTTATTCTTGTTTCATGGAATTGTAGTAACTTCCACCAAAATCTCTTTAACATCAAAGATGTGACCGATGTACAACATCTTATGTACTTAGCAATTCAGGAAACTATGCTATAACCGGAACATCAAATTAAGCTATACTTTCGGCAGGAGGTATTCTTTCGGCAGAAAAGATATTTTGGGAGATAAGCTTGGTCAGTGGAGGCGTAAGTCTCGTCTTCTCACTTGACTATTCCTTCAGTTCGATTTCTTCAACCACAGTCCTCCATGACATTGCTATTCATATAAGTGTATAGCGTTTGATTTCAGCCTGTCCCTTTATTTGCTTCCGAATCATCACATCGATCAACGGGTTTTAGATGACCCAATACAGCAGCCTGAACCTTTTACCATAGTAGAAGACTTTACCGGCCGTACTTCGATCTGAGAAAGTAAGAATACAAATTCTCGAAGAAGAGAAATTGAACAAATGATCGAATATAACTATCTTTGCCTCTTCGATAATGAACACGATACATACAGATATTTCACGCTCTTTATCTTGCCATCTGCTCACCATCTCTCTTCATCTTTTGTTCTTAAAATTTTTTAATTGATCTTTATAATAGCGGTCGTTTTCCCATTTTTGTAGCTCTCGCATGAGAACGAAGAAATCCCATGTCAAGATCTCCTTGATTTACACTTGACACGGCAGATTACAAATTTTTCTTATCACTTGCAGAGGCTTTAGAGCGATTAAATTTTCGAAATAGGAAACATGAAAATGTGTGATGCCCTCTCTGGGATTCAAATTCAGTTGCTAACCGTACATGCTTTCATTTACACCACGAAAGCACGCAGTAAAATGGCAAAAAATATCTTACATTCTGCTCAAATTAAAGAGCAACTGAAGAGGAGGAACCGAGTCACCAAATCTAAATTGTAACGAATTATCGGCCACCATATTTTAGTTCTGCTACCACTTGTAAATATGTTTATTTCGGAGCAGAAAATGTGAAAAATCATCTGTGTCTTCGCTGGGTTTGAAACTCCAGGCTTCCTGATTGCTAGTCGGATATGTTTCCAGCTATACCATAAAAGCACCCGGTAAAGAAGGGGGGGATTTCTTACATTATCCTCCCTTTTAAGGTGACTGGCGAGAAAAGAATCCATTGCCTAAGTCCAGGTGGTTGTGAATTATCATTCTGCACATTTTGCTTCAGGCGTCACTTGTAGAGTCATTTAGAATTTTTTATACTGAGAAACATGAAAGTTAGCAGTGCCTTCACAGTCGAACTCTGGACCTCCCATTTACTACCCGAACGCGCTTCCAGTTATAGCATGAAGGCGCGTGGTAAAAAGGCAGAAAATGCCTTACAAGTTCGCAGACGAAATGGTAAAAGATATGCCTGTCGATGATGTAACGAAAGCTATTACAGCTGCTGTACGTATATCTTAAATTTCATATGTAAAGCTTTTTTTTTTTCAGAGAAACCACCTCGTATCTGTCTTCTTTGACATTGAAAAGGCTTATTGTAACGCACAGAGATAAGCCATTTCCCACGACCTTTAACGCTAATGGCTTGATTTGCAATATATCAGTTCTCATTCAGAACGTTTTGAAGCCAAGGACTTTTCAACTAAGGATTCGCTCACATCTTTCAGATGTCTATGAGTAAGAAGATGGTGTGCTTCAAAATGGACTTTTAGTGTCATTTTGCTTAGCTTAAATGTAAACTCTTTTTCGAAGGAACTCCCTCCAACCGTTTCAGGATCATTGTTTGTTGACGACCTTCAGATAAGCTGCCAAGGATCAGACAGGAGACAACTGCAGATCATCCTAAAAAGATGCAGAAATGGTCAAACAAACATGAGTTTGTATTTTCAAAAGTGCAGACTGTTTAAATTCACTTTTGTCAAAAACGAAATTTCCATCTTAAGCTTGTGTTTCCCCTTCAAGAGTCATTAATTCCAGTCTTATCCGAAATGAAGGTTTTAGGAGAGATGTTCGACCAAAAGCTGATTTCCGTTCTACATGTCTTGTATCTGAGGAAGAAATATTTAAAAACGTTAAAGTCCTGGGAAACTCCTTCTGCAGGGAGGAACGTTATTCAGTGCTCTGTATGTACAGAGCTCTCGCTATTGTTTGCTCTGCACTGAACTATGCTCAGTCATCTGTGGATTTGCATGACTTCAATTTTATTGAAAATAGATCATTAGTCTCTGCAGATTCGTCTTTGAGCATTTAGAACATCCAGAACCTGTACAATTACTATTATCAACACTTACTTTACTTAAGGCGTGAGCAGTTCCGATATTATTTCGATATATTATCCCATTCTGACTACAATGGTCATAAGCATTCTTTACTTGTGGTAGGAAATCTTTACTTGATGACATGTGTGATCTTTCATTTGATGCATGACCGTTTTTTGTACCGTCTTTTTTCCTAAGCGTTTGCTCTCTGATAGAGGATTATTGCATGTTTTATGGGAATACCCAAGCATCAAAACATTTCGAAATCCTCCCTTGAATAAATCCTGAAATTCAGTTTCTTGGTATTTTCATCCATTTTGTCAAAAGAAATACAAATTACATGATATACAATCAGCTTTTTCTGAAGCACAGAAATAGACACAGAAGTTATATTCCTCTATATAAAGATGGATCGAAAGCAACTGGTCACGTTAGAACGTCTATTGTAATTGGATACCACATGGAGAGTAGAAGACACGTTGTAGGATTTATGTTAATAAATCAAGTATTATGATTTGAAGCTTTATTGTAACTTCTTCCCGTAGTCTTCACCAAAATGCAAATTAGTTGAGTAGTGTTTTGAATGTTCTAGAGTTAGAGTTTCTGACAACCTCACGTACAGTTGTCGACAGCTCCGCCAAAGTTTATTTCGGCTTCAGCCATCTTGTTAGCCGATTTTAAAAAGGCCGTTAATTACTTGAGCCAGCTTAAGTAGACTATTCTACTTGTAGTCTCGGACAATATTACATAATTTTGAATTTCCGTTTATGTTATTTTATATGCCCGCTAGGGGTAGAATTTGTTCTGTAACACAAGTAGTACTTCCCGCTAATTTCAAGAGTTAAGTAAAAGAAAGGTTATGCAAATCTTTGTAAGACTTTGTCATTTTATTCAGACTAGAGCGATAATAACTCGTTTATCAGTTTAGCAGTATCTTAAGGATTTAAACTTCTATGCTCGCAGAATACTACAGCGATTGGTCTGTACTCACTTCGGAATTAACTGCTGTGCATTATGATCTTTATTTCATTGCTAGGAAATAGGAGAAATTTTTTAAAATTTATATTGTCTTTTTAAATGCGTTGGTGGCTATAGAAATTTTTCAGCTGTACCAAATCCAATAATTGTTGAAATCCTTAATCTAAATCTAAATTTAACAAATAGTGGTTATCAGATTTCTTATTGTTGGGTTTGAAAATGTGAGGCGATAGAAGGAAATGAGGTTTCAGACACGATCGCAAAGTCTTTTGTTGAACTCTCAGGTTGTTCCCATCATAGGCATATGCATTGCCATCAACATAATTTTGAATAAATGGCCGCGAATTTTGCACGTACACTTGAATAGCAGGTTGCGAAGCATTAGTCCTGGAGTGGAATATTAGAAAGGTTTTTAGAAGCAGGAAGAACGCTGTTCTCTCAACTCGGAATCGAGCCACGGACCTCTGGAATATATCCGGCCCAGCGTGCAGAACCACTACACCACGAAGGCACGCTAGGAAAGCGGAAGAAATACCTTATAACATGTATTGAGATTTTATCTGGTTTAATACTTAAATATATCTTGTGGATTTCAGCATCCGTTTACTTAATGGAATGGATCATGTGTTTGGCGCTTCATTTTAGGCGTATTTTGGAGCATACCTTTTAGGTTATGCTCCAAGAAATCCAACACCCAACCACTTACTGAGTATAATACTTGTATATTTAGACTATAGGGTGTAAATACTGATAAAGTGCAAGGATGTAATATAAATGCAAGAAAGATTAAGTCATATTATTCGACATTTTGGGGTGAAGGAAATAATTTTCCCATTAATTATGAGTTTATGTGAAAATTAAATAAAATACTCATCAATAACTTCTAAAAAACAAATTTATCCTAGATAATTCTTTAATGAATAGTAACTGGAAAGAGATTTAAATACTCAGTCACGTTGTCTTCAGATTTTGAATTCACAAATCCTAATTCTGACATTTTGAACAAATGCTGATTACACCACTCTGGGGCCCTAAATACAGATCTGTTTCAGAGGACTTTTGGACCCATTTTTATCACATTTAGAAGGCAAAATGCAGGTATACGGTTGCGCATGGGATAAATTTGGGGTCTTCTAAAACCTTGGACTCTGTACCCGAACCTTTTGATCCTAAGCAATTGTTGGGCACTTTGATATTTTGTACGTTTCGATCACAATCTCGAGATAAAATACTGAAATATATATTAATCAAATCATGGCATAAACTACAATTAAAGTATTTAACGAAGCAACAACCTCACATCAATTAATTGCTTTTTATTGTAAGTCCACAAAAATACTGAACTTCCAGAAAAAATAACTATTAGATTTCTCACTTCGCCTTAACTATTTCTCATCGGTTTAAAATTTAGTATTTTGTTACTTTCAAATCACGTCAAAACTACATTTATTCAGTTGATAACATTTCTGTTAATAACTTTAGGGTATTTTCCAGTTATATCCGCTTAAATTTAAAGCGGTTCTGCTAATTTATGTTTAGGGTTACTCTAAACTTCATCGTCTGAGCTGTTTCAGTACAAGTAAAACTACGTATAAGTTTTCTTAACATTTAAATTTTAGAAAAATCAATCATCTTTCTACAGTATTCTGTGGCAAATTTTATGCCTAAAAATCTAGAATAGGCAGTTCATCCCCTTTCTTGTACGCTAAAAACATTACCTTAAAAAGTGCTAATATATAAGTCCATGCAAGATCATACGTTAACTATCATGCGGATTATTCATTAATCAATCAGGTGGCATCATCAATTAATCAGGTGGCTATAATCTATCTGAAATGAGGTTGTAGGAAAGTATGGAATTCAGTGTCTCTTTGAAGGGAACGGTGACGCCGCGAAATCTTTCGGACGAGATAACCGGACTTTTTTTAATGTTGTTGGGCGCAGGGGAACAGCGACGCCATAACAAGGGCTTTACCAACTCGGTTATCGGGAGAATGTCCATTATGTACTCAGGAAACCTTTTCACTAGTTGAAAGAAACTTCCATTTAACATCTATTTGCCCCCCCCCACTTTTTTTTTTTTTTTTTTTTTTTTTTTATGAGACAGTAGAAGTATCATGTTTAACTTACATTTAATGTGTTTTAAAAAACAAAAGTTCCGTAATACTCTATTATTCAGACCAAATGAGATTACAGACCATTCCGATGTTTGGAAAATCCGAATGCTGGGCTCGCGGCTTTTCCTGTAACCCAAATAAGTACTTACTCGAGCAACAGACGTTACATTCTCTCGTTTATCGTACTTTATTTCAACAAGTTTAGATATTTAAAAAATAAAATATTTTTATTTTGATAATGCAAGTTACAAGATGCAAACTTTTCGATAAAATTAAGCAAAGAGAGTACTTTTATTCGCTTAAACACATAAATTGTTTTTACACCAATAGTAGTGTGAAATTAATTTTTATTTACCCAGGTTTCTAAAACTAAGCATGTAATCTTTCTTTTCTTTTGCCCACCAGCTGTCAAGCTGTAAAGTCGCTGAATGTTGTTAATTCCGGTCTGGGCTTGAATCCAGTCGAGAGAGCTGGTTGCATGGACATTTTCTTGGTTTTCCTCATATGTAAAGTGCATGCCAGCCAGTTTCCTTTATAAAGTCCTCCACGAAGGCATCCCTACCCTTAGGCAGATAGCCCTAGTGTGCTTTCCCCGTCTTTTCAATATACCAAACCTTACTTTTCTTTTTGCTGGTATAATACTTCAGATAGAAATTACTTTTTATTTGATTAAAGCAAAACTCATAACTGTATTTTATGAAAGTAAAATTATACTAAGAAACGTTTTTTATATCTGCACAAAATAATAAAAAAGCGCAAAGCAACTCATAATTGCTTAACTGCCGTTAATGTTCATACTCTATGCATTTTGCGAATTTTACAGGACCTCTACGGTTACGTCCATTTGCTTTAGTTAAATTCGCGGCTTTTTAAAAATACATATTATGTTTTATTAAATTTTATTACTATTTTGTTCAACTGAAAAATTAAATACACAAGAATAAATGTGAAATAAGCTTAATTTTACGCAGGTTAGTTAAAAGAATAAAGCAATCAGGTAGCTATCAGCATAGGTGGCTCCATCTGATGTGCTGAAGAGCGGTGAAAAACCTGGATATGAAACTAAGTCTATAACTGTAAAGGAGACTGCAGATCTTGTGCCCGGCCATCGGAAAGGCTAAAAAAATATTAAACCTAAAATTCTCTCGTTTCAGAGAGTCCTGAAAGTAAATAATAGCCATAATGAGTATGGAAAAATCCAAAGTCAGGGGAGGGAGGGATTTTGCAGAGCTAGGCTCCGAACGCGCGATTTCATCTCTAAGACTGCTCTGCCATAGGCTGCTAATGCAATAAGCTGTTGTTGCTTGGTTTAAAAACTGCGTAAAAGCACAAATCATTCGCGAGGAGAAATGCAGAGTCATCACTGGAACTTGCAAGTTCGTTCCAAGCAATTTCACTTGAGGTAAAACATACTGTAATTTTTAAAGAGGAGATTTTGAAATATTGCAGAGTTTGACAGTATCTAACAATTTTGAAAAGAATTAAGAAAGTCCGAATTTGAGGGAAAAACATCAATAAATCCTGAATCTGGAATCTTCGCCGCTAGCACGAATTGAGTATCACTAGGAGAGTTTGCTTTGTTTGAGATATTATCAAAAAACTTGGACTAGTTCACATCAGATTGTTGAATGTAGTTGAATTTCCTATTTCTGTTGAGGGGATGATCACTTAGTGATTGTTAGATAGCAGAAAGCTGCAAAAGATAGCTCTACCAGCTTCCCCCTCTCGTCCGGTAGAGGTGAATTTGTGACTGGGGTGGGCAGTGCCTCTAAAGAATTTGATTGTTTGGTTCCTCTGGTAGTCATCGGCGAAGCATTGAAGTTATCTCGCTCATTTGGCGTGATATTGACTTACTTTCGAAGTAGCACACTTACTACCACTGTAAAACTCCGCCTGTGATTCTTCTTTGAAAAAAAAAAAAACTGTATATGCCTATCCTAATTTAACTTACTACTATATTTCCTAGCAAAAATTAAAATAAATTTCAGAGAGATTTAGTTAACCCTTACCTATCCATTTTGCATAGCATTACTCATATGAAAATGTATACTCAATGCTTTAATTGGAATATCATCTTTTTATACTTCCCCCTTCCTCATTATATTCGCAGCCCTTCTGAATTAGTGGGGACTAAAAAGAGCCTCCTCTTCCCCCATACGAGCACAAGCACACTAAGTTCGTACTGTACCCAATCAGTGGCGTAGCGAGCATAACTTGTGCCCGGGGCAAGATACCTTTTTGGCGCCCTCCCAAAAAAAAAACACGGTAATATAATGTATAGAATATATTCGTAATAAGAAAATAATACAAATAATAATAAAATGCTGAATCTACCATAAAATACTCTAAAATATATTCAGAATAGTCACTATCTAACTGCACTAGTATTGGATTCGGAAATGTATCTGTGTCGGCAGAAAAATCAGACATACGATGATCTAGAATTAGTTTAAAGGTATTATTTATTTTACATATTTATATAATTGTTTTTTAAAAAAGTACAATTTTTAAACAATAAAAAGTTTAATATATATCATAGATAAGTAGATATATTTATTAATAATAATTTAATATTATAATACATTAATATAATTCATTACTATGTATACATTTTTCTTGCTTTGGATGAAGCAAATTTATGAATTACTTTATCAAAGTCTATCATTTCAAATTTTTCTCTTTCCACAATTAAAAATACTAGATGACTTAAGGGATCTTGTCCCATCGTTGGTTGTAAATATGTCGAAATTAATTTTAATTTGCTGAACGAACATTCATTGCTAGCATTTGATGATGAAATAGTAAGGACTAGTTGAAGTGCTACTCTTAGGCTTGGGAAAACATTTTCTCCATAGATCTGTAACGGAGTTTTAGGTTCAGTTTCTTTTCTACTGCAGAGTAACATCTTGCAGTCACATTAACTGTTCAAAACGATTAGGAGATATTGTGAGTTCTGTATGAAATAACCATATAATAATCTACAGCCTTTTTAACAAAAGGAAGTAGAAGAAATTATAAAGTAAAATTATAACGCTTACAAGTTGGGAATATGCAAATTTAGTCTGTAACGTCGAAAACTATTCGTTTTAGATAAGGAGCGACCTGCAGCATTCCTTTTGTAGTAGGAGATTAAAAACAATTGACACGCGTTGAATGCTTTGAAGCAGTGAATCGTACTATGTCTTAGCCTGATGACTTAGTTGAATCGGTAGCCAGGAAGGCCATCAGGCGTTTACAGGAGAATCAAACGCAATCGATTGTAGCGAAACCGTTAGGAGTTCCCAAAATATCATTTCCAGACTATGGAATCGGTTTTTGGAAACTGGGTATGTTTGAAAAATTCGGGATAAGGTCGTGTAATCGTTTTAAAATAAAAAGCGGGATCTATATGTGCATTTCGTTAAAAAATATATATATATTTTTTTTTAACGAAATATATATATATATATATATTTTAGAGAAATAAAGTGGTCAGAAAGAACGTTTTGTATGCGGAGATATTTGGTTGATGTACTGCAAACATTTTATTACACATTTTATCAGACACATCAAGAAAATAAGTAATTAATTATATTACAATAATTATTAATTTTCAATATATTTTCCAGAATTCAATCGAAATAAAAACTGAAATTTTTTGAAAAATCTTATTTGGAGACCATTTGGCGCCCCTCGGCGCCCGGGGCATCATACACCTCCTTGCCCCCCCCCTCGCTAACGCCACTGTACCCAATCAGCTTCTTTTCTGCTGACACAATCAGATCTCAAGGATCAAGGAAGTTAATTTACGGAGTGCGCTAGGCTAGGCCTTTAACTCCACATCATCAAAGACAAAAATAATTTGCATCAAAAGAGGGGTTTATCAGATCTCTTCTGGCTCCTGCCACCCTGCCTCAGATGACCTCTCCTTCATTCAGCTACGAGACTCCATCGACGACGCTAGCGCAGCGATTCGCTCCGACCACCGTCATCTGAAATGCCTCAAAAGAGACTCTATATCCACCAACTCCTCTCTTTACTATTCTTTCCAAATCGAGCACCACCTATTTTCTACTTGCAGTAGCAATACAACCATGCTGGAAATTATTTCACTTATCTTCTTATGTAATAAAATTATGGGTACTGAAATGCTATTATGTACTACTGCTATCGTTCTACATTATTGCTTCTACCCTAGAAATGTTACTCAAGCTTCGGAAAATGCTTCCACTTTATTCTGAGATAGGACCATGCTCAGGTGCCCAAGAAAACGAACAGGCTTGTTCAAGACGGAGACTTTCTTTGATTGTGCTGAACGACTTACATGTGATGTTTATCATTGTTATTTTTGTATATGTGCTAAATTAATATTTTTTCTAATCAAATTAAAGCAACAGACGTAAAACTGGGCATATCATCTTCATCCTTGCATTAACACATGTTTCTGTGGAATGGTAACACTAATCTCGACTAAAGTAAGACGTGACATGATCTAAATTGCATCTGATGCATTTTGGTTTAACATCTCTCGGGTGTTTACATGCGTATGAAAGATAATCTTGGGGAAAATACAGACAGCGGGATAAATTGTTCCATCCAGTCTGGCCATGTCCGAAGCGCTGACATCTATAACAAATTTTAGGTGCTTTGCCTGGAAGATATTTTTTATTTTGATGGAAAGGGAGAGCAAGAATTTTTCATGATAGATTTTCCTCCTTTTTTGCATGTAAGGTAATTATGTTAATTAACCAGTTATTTTATGTTACGAATATCTATTATCACGTCTTCCTTTCCGTTTTTCTGCCAAAATGAAAATTTAAGCTCATGTATTTAAGCGAGTGTTTGAGAGTATTTCAGTCAGAGGGTGTTCCGCCTACTGAAGACCACGCTGCTTATTGATATTCTACAATAGCATTCCTATCTGCGACATTGCTTTATTTCTGTCAGTGCTGTGACGCCGGTGTAGGTTAGAGCGAACTTGTGCTTTTAATTAACTCTGCGTAGCCTTTGGCTAACATTTAGTTTGAATTTAAAATCTTACTTTTTGAGTTTATGGCCATAAATGCTGAATGGTTTGTAAGCATAGAGAGTGTCTCTGCTCATCTACCTGAGTTCTCAATAAACGGGTCTTTTACACCCTTATTATTTTTCTGTCTGCTTATCTAAACATACCTATAAATTGCCTATGTATACATCAGGAGTCTTGACTTAGTGTATGGTACTAAAACAAAAGAGATTCTAGAAGTTCCTAGAAAAATATCGGAAGATTAACAAACCCAGTCTTAGTCCTTTTCTTGAAATGTTTTAGCTTAGTGACTGGGTAAAACCTCTTCAATAAGTTCCCTGCGTATAGAATCAGGATCCTTATTAAACGCAAGTCCATAGATGATGAGTTTGTTTGTTCGAAAGGTGAAGAACTGAGTCTCAACTTTCAAAAGAGCTCCTAGTGCTCTTTCTCTCGCTTCAGCAGAACAGAAAATTTAAGTAAATTTTTCTCTCATCAGGGTGCGGGAATAATCGCTGAGGACTTCAGATGATTGGAGGACATGTAAGCATTCCGTACCGTGCCGTGCGCATAGGGAAAATCCGTCCTTGTGACTGGACATAGTTTCCGATGACATTTTTCTCTATGCTTGGGAACGCCTTCAAGTAATGACGCTTAGGCGGGTGTTTTCACTGAGTGACATTGAGGCGTGAAAATTATCGTTCGTTTTCTTTGAATAATATTATCAGACGCAAAAACTTTACATGTAGCTTTCAGCAGATGGCCTTCCTGTTTTATGGACTAATAAAATTTTTCATATCAAAAGCAATCATAAGTGATTGGATTATATAAACAGCTGAGTTCATGAATTTAGTGCAAAAATCGAAACACAATGGATTACACGACGATCGCGACCCAACCATAAATGCATTGCCTGACCGTAAGTATATTATTACTGTAATTTGAGTGCATTCTTTTCCTTTCATACTGCAGAAAATATTTTCTTTGCAACTCTATGTGTTATTTCCATGTTAATGTCTATGTCTTTCACATTTCTAATACTCTGTTACCTTAAATGAAAGAAAAAAAGGAATTCAGTGTTGTCTCTGAATTTAATTCACGTGCATTAGAAAAGAAACTACATTCTTTGATAAATAATATTATCATACAAATGTGCAAAACATATTACACATTAAAAATGGGCAATATCCATAAAGGAATGTTATTCATTCAAACATGCGTATCTCTAGTTCTCTGTTCCCAATATATTGCAGTATTTCAAAAACCTCAAAAATAAATTTTACTTTTTCAGATTGACTACAAATAAAGTGAATTTACTGTGCATTATATTAGCTTCCAACGTTTTTTCTATTTGTAAAAATTGTTTTGTCTCATGCTTTCGGAGATTGCATCTATAGTATAATGAACATGAAATAATGAATTAATAATCGTAACCAACTTTAATACGAACTGTTTTAAATTAAAAATACATTTCTTAAAAACCTCTGCACCCAATATTAATATAATACTTTTCTCTCTAGGGGAAAAAGTACTACATTTTTATATTAAATTAACCACAATATAGTGCCGCAAGAAATCTAATCTCATGGTAACAAAAATACAAAACATTTCATTAACAGTTATAATCTTTTTGGTACTACTATCAAACTGTAAAAAAATGGTGTCAAGATGTACTCTCGACCCCAAGCAAGATCAACGCGTTCCTAAGCGTAATGTCCTAAGCGTAAAGAGTAAAGGATGACATCGAAATTCGTATCCAACCATGAGGATGTTTTACTAATAAGCAATTGGAGGCAGGCGAATCTTTCTTCCTAAACGGTTTGGGGATAGTCGAATTTCAGAGACTGAGGTAGTTGAGATTGAATCAGATAATTCATGATATCTGAAATCGAAGTCAAATTATGTATTGCTTGCATCTGAATCGTCAGCTTGAACGTTGTTATCATTTTTTAATCACAATTATCGCCAATTTTTCCTAGAGGATCGATGTTCAAGTCCTTGAGGCAATCCAGAGCGACAGTCATGAGTACATGAAAGTCATGGAAATCATTATTTGCAATGCGTTTATCAATGATATCTAGATAAAACTATGTTCTGTGACGCGAACAAACATAAGATTCAGCAAGTTTGCTCAGTATAAACGGAACATCAATGTAATTTTTTGAACAAGTCATAATTTAAAAAGCAAGAGCGTCACTAACGTGCAGGCGTCGTGCAGCGATGGTGCCCTGATTCCGTGTATTGTCCGTATGAAACAAGGACATTAGAATAAATGGAGTAAGCCTTTCCAGTATATCCCGTGCAATGGAAATGAAGCCATGACACGACGTCATGGTATGACGACGAGTCTAATCGCAGTAGCTTCCATAGGCGAGCTTTTGGTTGGTTTTGTTTATATTCTAATCGGTGTTGTCTACATGTTAGCTTGCATCATTGAATGTTTATGTCTTTCGTTCCAACTTTGATACTTAACATAAATGGTTTTCTACTTAGTAGAAAAATTACAAGGACTGGAAGTTAGTGTTTCAAATTTAATAAAATCTAGACACATGAAAACGTACAAATGCTAACTATAAGAGAAATGTACACATGATAAAACCCGGAAGCAGAGAAAGTTTCAAGAGTTTTTTACGTAAATTAAGTATAAAGTCACTTTTTTGAGCCTTTATAAGCTGATATTTATTCTCAAAATCAATACAATGTTTATTTAACAAACGTTTCGTAGTGTTATCCGTACGCTACACGGTGGCCATGAAAAGTCATGACGTCACGTTGTTGAGATTTTCTGATTTTCACTTCCGTGATATCATGCTTATTCCATCTCTTCTAACCTTCTTTTTATGGCATATCAATCCAGGATTATCTGCTTATATGAAGCTATGGCTTCACGCAAAGCCGGAAAAAGGGTGAGGCACTTACCTCTGGTGAATAACTAGAAGGAAAGCCGAACTAACAAACTAACTGTGAAAAAGAAACTAATTTCAAAAATAGAATTATTATTATTAATCTGTAAGGTATTTTATGTTAATTAACCAATTATTATGATTAAAATCTTTAACATAACTTCTGCTTTCCTCGGTCTTCACCAGAATGCAAATTAGCTGTTCGTATATTTAAGCAGAGAATTTTAAACTTTAGATTGGAGCTCCTGGCAGCTGCGTCTTGCTGTTACATAATATTGCCAACTCTAAGTTGTATTCCGGCTTTAGCGTCTTGTTCACCGTTGTGTTCAAATACACGTAATTAAATTCTGAGCCAATTTGATTAGTTTAGTTATTATTTGATTAGTCGTACGTTAACTACGTTAAATGGATTTGAATTTAACTTTCTGAACTTTTAGTTATGTTAATGTAACTATTCCCAAGTTCGTTTCTAGCACAAAGCTGCCCCTTTTTATTCAATTAAAGACATAAAGAAATAATTTAAAAAAAAGTTATTCTAACCTTCTTCCAACTTTGCGATTCTTTTTCACACTCAGTGATAACTCGCTAGCAGTTTAGTAGGGCCTTGCAAAACTCAAACGCAAGCTTCCAGTTACAGCAAAACCCTAGTATTTTAAAACACATCAAAAAGCATAGTTTTCTAGAGACATTAGGTTATTTGGAAGCAGGAGACAAGAAAAATATTCAATACCCTCGCCGGGACTCGAACCTCGCACCTCTCGAATAAGCGTCGAGCGTGCTGACCATTACACGATGAAGGCATGCTAAGAAGGCGGGAGAAATACCTTATAGTTTTAAAATTGTTTCATAAGAATATATTGAATTTAATTAAAAAAATTAAATTTAAATACAAATTTAATTAAATATTCTTTGTGCCATTGCTGCAAGGAATGAAATTTAAATTTAAACAAATTTAAGTTTAATTTTTAATAAACACGTATAAAAGTAAAAAAGCAAATTTAAATCCTAAAAAAAGCTAAAATTTTTTAAAAAATTTTTAAAAAATGTGCAAACATACCGTATTTATGCGAATCTAATGCGCCATCGAATCTAATGCGCATCCCCATTTTAAAACTTTAAATAATAAAAAAATTGTTTGTCGGCGAATGTAATGCGCCTCAATGATATGAGGAATTTATTGAATCTTATTTTATACAACAATGGATTTGTATATAAACTATCAATTAATGGTATGATAATTTTATTTAAATTTAGATACCATATTTTATACAACAATGGATTTATACATAAAGTAGCAGAACATAGAATTAACCTATTAGTGGGCTATTGTCATGTGAAACAATCATTGTTAATTAGCACTACCGTATATACGGTACCTATAGTAAAATATGAACATGAAATAAATCGTAACATTTCTATCTAGCTAATAGTTTCTACAATCAGTGATTAATAGTAAACGTCTTTATTCACTAATGTTTTCATCACTGGAATCCTCGCCGCTCTCTTCGTCAGAAGCAGATTCATTTCTTCTTTCCTCATCATCGTCATCGTCATCCTCGGCGCTCCAGAGCACGTCATCGTCACTGCCATTCAATGAATTTGAAATGCAGCATTTCTTGAAAGATTTCACAATCATTGGTGCTTCGATGCTTTTCCAGGCAGCAGAAACCCAGTGTGCAACAATGTGCGGTGCAGCACGCTTAATTTTTCCTGTCGGGGTCAATACACGGTTTGGCTCACAAAACCATTTTTCGTACTCCGCCTGAACGTACCCCTTAAAAGGTTTATTTATACTAACGTCCAGGGGTTGTTACACAGACGTCATCCCTCGAGGAATGATAACAAGATCACTGCCTAGGCTGTGCATCTTCTTTTTTACGTCGTCGGTGAGATGACCACGAAATGCGTCCAGACAAAGCATTGATGGTGGATTAGAGAGCCCACCGGGACGGCGTTTCCATCCATTTCGGAGCCAATCCGAGCATTAATGATTCCGTCATCCACTCCTTCTCTTGCTTTCGAATCAGGACATCATCTGGGAACAGCTTTTCATTCTTAGGGGTTTTAGGGCATGTTTTCCGTTTGAAGATTAAGAAAGGGGGAAGTTTGCACCCGTCTGCTGTTATTGCCAGCATCACTGTTACGCGTTGTTTTTCACATCCCGAAGTTTTGATGATAACTTCCTTAGTCCCCTTCTCCGTAATGGTGTAGTTACGAGGCATATCAAACCAAATTGCCGTCTCATCAGCGTTGCCAATTTGCCCCATTGAAAAATTCTTTTCCTTCCGAAGTGTGATGACATACCGCTGAAATGTTAGTAGTTTTCCCTCATAATCTGCAGGAAGCTTTTGGCATATTGTTGTACGGCGTCTTAGAGATAAACACATCCGCTTCATAAACCGATCCACCCATCCACGGCTAGCCTTAAACTCTTGTTTCGGTATTCCAAGAACTTCAGCCTCCTCTTTTGCTTTATTTCTTATGGTGTCACTAGTCACAGGTTGTCGATTCTTCCTCCTTTCACGTACAAATTCCAAAACTTTTTCTTCAATTTTAGGGTGTCTTCCTTTGCGAGGGCCAGTGAATTTCTTTCTGCTAGCTTTAGTTGCAAACAGTGCCAATTTCTGTTGCCGCCACAAGCGAACATTGCTCTCAGCTACGTTTAACTCTCTCTCTGCCTTTCTATTGCCATTTTTTTCAGCATAAAGAATTACTTTACGTTTGAAAGTAGCGTCATATGACATTCTTCTCTGTTTGCCCTCCATTTCGTGACTACGTACTCTGCAGTTTGTATCCTCTATGCAATAATGTGTCAACGATAAATGTAACGGTAAATGTAGTCGAGAAATTTGGTTGACGTCATCGGCGAACTTTGCACTCGAATCTAATGCGCCATCGAATCTAATGCGCACCCCAATTTTGAATACTACATTTGGGACGATGCGCATTAGATTCGCGTAAATACGGTATAAAAGATTTAATTCTCGAACTAATCTACAATATCATTTAAATTCAGAAGCATAAGCAAATGAAGTGCAAAATCAATCCATGAAAATAAATTCACTAATTTAGCAAATTAAAATTAAACTAAATAATTTTTTTAAAAATGCATATGTGAATGATCGTTGAGTAGGCAGGAGACAGACTTATCAAGGGGAAGTTGCCTCCAAATCTAACTCTCCAATCATTCAATTCCAATATCCAATCATTCAATTCAATTCCAATCATTCAATTGGTTTCTAGATTTTTTTATAAAAAATTAATTTAAAAAAAATTTAATTAAAAAAATAATTCTTGACTTTACTTGCTTGTTTCTCAAAAGACTTCATTAGTATTTTCCTTTTAGAACTTTATTCTTAAATTTAATTCTTAAATGTTAATTCTTAAATGTTAATTTCTAAGGATACCACTTTATTGGTATTACTTTTGGTTTTGACTTTTACCCTTGCCTGCATGAATGACGAAACACGAATTGAATGATTGGAGAGTTAGGTTTGGAGGCAACTTCCCCTTGATAAGTCTGTCTCCTGCCTACTCAACGGTCATTCACATATGCATTTAAAAAAAAATTATTTAGTTTAATTTTAATTTGCTAAATTAGTGAATTTATTTTCATGGATTGATTTTGCACTTGATTTGCTTATGCTTCTGAATTTAGATGATATTGTAGATTAGTTCGAGAATTAAATCTTTTATATGTTTGCACATTTTTTTAAAATTTTTTTAAAAAATTTAGCTTTTTTTTAGGATTTAAATTTGCTTTTTTACTTTTATACGTGTTTGTTAAAAATTAAATTTAAATTTGTTTAAATTTATAGTTTTTAAATATATTTAGAGTAAATAAATTTTGCTGGGACTAATTTTGATAGTTTAAAAGCATTACATTCTTGATATTGCTTTCATTCTCGGTGCTATGTAGTTGAATATCTCATTTCCATTAATCATCGTTTATAATCACCTTCTCCAGGCCCGGTGGGGCAGTGACTAGCGCGTCGCGCAGGTGCACCACACGTCCGGGTTCGATCCCCGAGCTGGGCAATGTTGACTCAGCCTTTTATTCCTTGAATGGGTCGATAAAATGAGTACCAATTTCGCTTGGGGACTTAAACACTGGGTGTCCTGCGACAAGCTGACCATTTGCCCCGGGCGTATGCTGACGCACTCCTGGGCCCAAGGTCAAGAAAGCAGATTTCGGGGCACTACAGGCCGTGGCCCACTAGGACTGCTGCGCCACTGAATTTTTTAGCTTTTTTACTCTCTTCTCGGTCAGGAAGGCATCTCTCCATTTACGTTTGACACGGGTTACTAAAATTGGAACGGGTTACTATTAACGTAATAAGCAACAAAATTATTTAAACATGAATTAAATAATTGACCTTATTACATTCCTAAAACCTAGGTTTTTGAATTAAGATTTTTCTCTCGCATGGTTTCCAAGAAAGAAGTTAACGAAGTTCTTTTATTATGAGTCGCTCAGATAAAATAACAGAAGCATTAATGATAGCGATTTATGCTCAGATGTTCTATAGTTTCATATTAATTCATATACAGTTTTTAAACTTTATTGTTAGAAATAACGTTTGGCATTGATTTATATTTATAATAGTTGAAATACATAGGCCAAACTTATACAGGAAAGGTCTAGCCATTGGCAAGAATGGTTTTATTCAGTCTCAGTTGTCTCCCATTATTCTGAATTGTAGTTTTAACTGCAGTTTCCACTGTAAGAAATCCGATTTGTCTTTAGATTAGTCCCGTTTCGCCATATTCCGTCAATCTTTCCAAATTCCACGAATTAAACTTGGAAGGCGAGATGGTTGTTTCATCAGACTTAAGGTGCAAACATCCACTGGAATGACATCAATAGATTAAACAAGGATGTCTGAAAAATGAAATATACCATATTATCAGTTCCTTGCTCCATATTTCGTGTCAAGCTATCTTGTTCCATTTTTTATTAAAACATTTCCTACTAAAGAAGATGTACAGTTCCAGTTTTTGCCCTGTTCCCAAGTAGCACGGCAACGTCGTAACGACGTTGCAAACTGGTCGCGAGTCGTATTGCAAAAACGTTGCGATATGTCGTCTTTAAGACGCCCAGATGTCCGCAAAACTCCACCGTTTTGCAGCTGTTGCAAAGACGTCTTTATTACGTCTTTGCAGATGAGGTTTTTGGGGCATAGACGTCGTTATTGCGTCTTTCTCAGGTGATATTTTGGTTGTGAAAGCATCGTATCATGACGTCTTAACGACGCATCAATGTTCCCAAAATTCAATCTTTTTGCAGCAGTTGTGAAAATGTCGTTATTATGTCCTTATGTTACATATTGATTTATGCAGAAAAATAAGCTTAATAATGATTATATTTTTCTTCTTTTTTTAAATTTTGTATTCCTTGTATTTTTCTAAAGTTTAAATATTTTATCATTTCCTGAAAACCAGAAGATAATACAATATTTTTTCTTTAGACTAAATATGCATAGTTAATAATAGCCTTATTATTTTCAGTACTTTAAACTATAGTTTTAAAATTTTCCTTTAGACTAAATATGTATAATTAATAATAGCCTTACTTATTTTTAGTACTTTTTAACTATATTTTTTAAATAACTTAAATTCTAAGTTACGATTATTTAGGATTTCATCATTTTTTTTCCTTAAGTGAGAGTAATTATGAAAGTGTTTATTATAAATATATAACATTAATAGTAGGTTTTAAGTAAATAAAACTCAGTTAGACATAAATAAAAGTAAAGATATATATGTGGGTAAAAAAAAAAGAGCGTTTCTGATTATAACAGCATTATCACATTTATTTCTGTTAAATCTCAGAGACAATGAAAATTGCCCCTGTCATAATAAATTAGGAAGCGTAAGGTAACATAATGTTGTTAATTGCTCTCGTATTAGCTCTGGAGCTCATCGTTTTTTGATTTAAAAAATAGGACGTGATCCGAAAGTCTCTTTTAAGGAACTCTTCTTTGTTTACGCTTCTTACGTTGCACGAGTGTGAAAGATGCTTCTTTTTCTGCCTATATATTCACTACTAAAGAATGATCTCGCTCTGCAACCTGGCAGAGTACTGTAAATCTCGGACAAGATGAGCACAGAACTCTTATCCTCTTTGGGGGAAAATGTACTTCGATAACCTTCGATAATTTCTTCCTGTCTTGCAATAGTACCTTCCTCTCTTATAATAGTAGCCTTTTGTTTTAGGAGTAGAAGTCTAATATATGCCCTCAAGTAATCCTATAGTGTTGTTATGTCTGCTACGTTGAAATACGGGTATTCCGTCATTTATTGTAATTTTCAGCTATAGTCACAATTTCCCTTGACTATGTAACTTAAATTACTATATGGGGCAATTTGGAAATTATCTGGGCTTTTCGAATAACCTAGTTACACTTACAATGTAATTTTAATTAGATGTCGGAATGACTATGTTACTTCAATTAGATTATGCAATTACTTTAAAATATAATTGCATTTACACTGTAACTGTAATTATAATGTCATTATAAGTAAAATTTAACTTCATTGTAATTGTAATTGCAAAACCTCATCTATAAAATAACTACAATTATATTTCGAGCAACTGTGGCCCAGGGATATAGAGAACATAATTGAAAATTGCAGGAAATTATAGTATATTCTAAATGGTTCGCCGTTTTTGATAGCAAGATTATGTAATTACTTTAAAATGTAACTGAAATAACAATGAATTTTAATTAAATTTCGCATTTACTATGTAACTGCAATCTCATATATCCATTGTAAGGTGGGTCAATGTTGACTTCACGTGATGGGAGCATTTACATAAGCATGCATAGTCTACATCGGACAAACACTTTATTATTATATTAACAAAATAAACAGATAAAATTTACACAAAGTTAGTAAGATAACATATGCGCTGGCGACCAGGATATCATAAATTATCGTGACATTCTCTTGTTCTACACAGACTACCAATAAGTATTTGGACACCTATGCAAATGACGATATCTGCGGTCCCAAGGTACGCCACGGACTCCGCCGGTATATATCGTGTAGGAAACAGCATCGGCTTTAATCGCATGCAAGATGCCTCGCAGTTCGGAGCTCTCTGATTTCGAGAAAGGTATAGTTGTCGGGTATCACAAATGTGGCCGATCCTTAAGGGACATCTAGCGATATGAAGTACCCAATATCGACAGTGGCCTATGTGATTAAGAAGAGGAAGGTGAGGGGTGATTGTCGGAATGTGCCCAGAGTCGGCAGACCAACGAAACTTGGGGATAGAGACCGACGAGTGCTGTTCAGAGAAATTCGGAAGAACCGCACCCAACCGATAGCCCTCATCCGCGAGGAGTTTCAATAGGCTTCCGGGAGTATTGTTTCAATGAATAGCATCCGTAAGGAAGCACATCTGCTTGGTTTTCATGGTCGTGCTGCTGCCCATAAGCCTTTGATCACAAAGTCCAACCGCGCTCCTCGGTTAATGTGGTGCAAAGCACATCGAAATTGGACCGTAGATCAGTGGAAACGGGTTCTTTGGGGTGACGAATCAAAGTTCACCCTTTACCGTTCGGATGGCAGGGTCTGGGTCTGGCGTCTACCTGGAGAACGTCTCCTGCCAGAATGCATTGTGCCAACAGTCAAGTTCGGCGAAGGTGGAATTATGGTCTGGGGGTGTTTCTCCTGGTATGGGCTGGGACCCTTAGTCCCCATTCATGCTAAGCTCAACTCCGATGCCTACTGCACTATTTTGGATGACAATGTGCTTCCTACGTTGTGGCAGTTTTACGGGTTGGACCCCTGTTACTTTCAGGAAGACAGTGCCAGTTGTCATGTTTCGACGTTAACCAAGGCTTGGTATGGTGCCAATGGAGTTTATCGAATGGACTGGCCTGCCCAGAGTCCAGACCTGAACCCTATCAAGAACCTCTGGGACGAGTTGCATCGCCGAATTGAGGGGTGCACTACCCTTGCAAAATCGGTGAAGGAACTTCTATGTCTTCTCCAAGCCGAGTGGAATAAAATACCACTAGCTGTCATACAAAGACTTGTGGAAAGTATGCCCCGGAGGGTCCACGCTGTAAATACCTCTCGTGGAGGCTCTACCAACTATTGATTTTGAATAAAGTTAGTTTTTCTTTTCTATCACAGGTGTCCAAATACTTATTGGTAGTCAGTGTATAATACTGACTCTGTCTCGCTTGAGAGAGAAAGGCTAACTTGCGCTCCTTTTCGGCTAAAGTGCACATGCGTGTTGTTCATCAGATCATCCAAATTATGCAATTTCCTTACAATGTAATTGCAATTACACTGTAATTTTAATAATATTTCATAAAATTTAATTATAATTAAAATTTAATTGCAATTACACTCTAATTGTACTTCAAAAAGCAATTACATTGTAACCCCAATTATAAATTTACTACAATTATCTTTTGCCCAACTCTGGCCTAGGGAAATCGGGATCATAATTGAAAATTACAGTAAATGACAATATATCCGAAATGGTTCACTATTTTGGATAGCGAGTTGTTAAATAATACAAAATGGGTAGTTGCTTATAAGAAAATTATTAGTATTTTCCATCTGGAATCCTCCTTCTAATTTCTCCATTTACTGCAACTTATAATAGCCACCTAAATTATTAACTAATTCTTTATTAAATACTATACATATTTTGAGAAAATATATAAAAGAAATATACTTAAAGCGTAATATATGTATATATATGAAAACGAATTTTGGCTGTTTCACATAGAACTAAATACGCATAACTTTGTTAAATAAATATGTGTGTCTATACGGTTGACCGAGAGGTATGCGGATTTGAATTATTAGAATAAGGAAAAGCAAAGACTGTACACCTATGGAAGGGGATGCCTTTGTGGAAAATTTGGTAGGAAACTGCCTCCCCCTTTTTTTTTTCTTTTCAATATGACGCAGAAAACACAACACGATTCGAATCAGGGCTAAATTAACTTTCATCTTATCCATAACCATCTAATTCATAACCACCATCCTTTTCTTACGTGTGTTGAAATTTGTAATAAAAGTATCGATTGCTAATTAGTTTAGTATTAGATATAACACATATCTTTAACAAACAGTTAAAAGCATTATTTACGTGTTAGTGCACGATCTATACACCTTTACGATCTATTTTCCAGAACTTCAGATAAAAATAAACAAGCGTAATTATGTTAGTGCTTGTTCCAGCAGAAGGTTAGGTTACAGAAATTATGGAGCAGCACACAAAGACAATTTGCCTAAGGAAAAAACGAAAGATGCTTTTGTGGAGAATTTTTTTTAGGGAGATTAGTTGATATTGACATTACAGTAGGGAAACCACGAAAAGGCCTATCCAGCCAGTCTGTTTATCAAGATTTAAACCAAGGTCGAACTAATAATATTAACGATCTTACCTCTCGGGCGCTGGTGGACACTGAGTGCAGAAAAACGGCCTTATCTTTCATCCGAGATCATTGTATAATTATTGAGTGGACTTGAACTTGCAGTAATGATATTAACTACGAACTAGGCCTTTATTAAATATAACAGATATTTTCAATAAATATACTTAACACATTATTTTTTTACAAGTTGATGCACCTGTTTCAACTATTTTCTGTTCAGATGGAAATAATCAAGCATAATATATAGTACATAGAAGATGGGTCTGAAGATGAGAATTGGCAGTATTAAAATGGCACTGTTTTCTATCCATTCTGCTTACCTGATATGTGAACTGCATCTTGTAGTAATGGTGTCAACTATGAATTAGATCTTCATTAAATACAAATAATATTTGCAAAATTTACGACTACTTAATGTAAGCTAGTAGTTAAAGTAAATTTTGTTGCAAGCGAATCGGCTTATACACTGACTACCAATAAGTATTTGGACACCTGTGATAGAAAAGAAAAACTAACTTTATTCAAAATCAATAGTTGGTAGAGCCTCCACGAGAGGTATTTACAGCGTGGACCCTCCGGGGCATACTTTCCACAAATCTTTGTATGACAGCTAGTGGTATTTTCTTCCCCTCGGCTTGGAGAAGACATAGAAGTTCCTTCACCGATTTTGATCGGTGCCAGTCCAGTCCATTCGATGAACTCCATTGGCACCATACCAAGCCTTGGTTAACGTCGAAACATGACAACTGGCATTGTCTTCCTGAAAGTAACAGGGGTCCAACCCGTAAAACTGCCACAACGTAGGAAGCACATTGTCATCCAAAATAGTGCAGTAGGCATCGGAGTTGAGCTTAGCATGAATGGGGACTAAGGGTCCCAGCCCATACCAGGAGAAACACCCTTCGCCGAACTTGACTGTTGGCACAATGCATTCTGGCAGGAGACGTTCTCCAGGTAGACGCCGGACCCAGACCCTGCCATCCGAACGGTAAAGGGTGAACCTTGATTCGTCACTTCAAAGAACCCGTTTCCACTGATCTACGGTCCAATTTCGATGTGCTTTGCACCACATTAACCGAGGAGCGCGGTTGGACTTTGTGATCAAAGGCTTATGGGCAGCAGCACGACCATGAAAACCAAGCAGATGTGCTTCCTTACGAATGCTATTCATTGAAACAATACTCCCGGAAGCCTATTGAAACTCCTCGCGGATGAGGGCTATCGGTTGGGTGCGGTTCTTCCGAATTTCTCTGAACAGCACTCGTCGGTCTCTATCCCCAAGTTTCGTTGGTCTGCCGACTCTGGGCACATTCCGACAATCACCCCTCACCTTCCTCTTCTTAATCACATAGGCCACTGTCGATATTGGGTACTTCATATCGCTAGATGTCCCTTAAGGATCGGCCACATTTGTGATACCCGATAATTATACCTTTCTCGAAATCAGAGAGCTCCGAACTGCGAGGCATCTTGCATGCGACTAAAGCCGATGCTGTTCCCTACACGATATATACCGGCGGAGTGCGTGGCGTACCTTGGGACCGCAGATATCGTCATTTGCATAGGTGTCCAAATACTTATTGGTAGTCAGTGTACAAGAAATATTTCGGATAAAATTAAATACGTGTATATTCATTAAGTAAAAGCATAAGTTGATTTTTTTAAAATTTAATTGCAAGCCATCTAAGGATAAGTATATCTTCGTGGAAGTCTTTCTAAGAGAAACTGGTGAGTATTCTTGGGAAAAAAAACCACGAAGATACCCAAACATCTAGATTATTTGACGGAATTTAAACCCGAATCGATCTACCACTACCCAAGATAGTCTGAACTACTCGGTTAAAGCTAAGCTAAAAATTTAGTTTCTTTTGAAACCGTATTGTAATTTTAAATGCCGTTATGCTATAACCATGTAGGTTAGAATAGACAGAGTAAGCATGACATCACACAACTGAAGCCAAGGACATTTTAGCAACGTGAAGCAAATCTTATCATGGCCGCCAAACAGCGTTCGAGTAAGACTACAAAACATACTATTAAATAAAATTACACTGAATTTGAAAGCAAATGTCAACGTCCGCAGGCTCAGAAAAGTGTTTTTAGGCATAATTTGCATTAAATAGAATTGAAACTTAAGGGATCGTCCAGGTTTTACTATGTATACATTTGTGTTTAGTTACCATTTACACATTTTCATGTACCTAGATTTTAATAAAGTTGAGAAAATATTTGCAATTCTTGTGATTTTTTTATATACTAAGTATAAAATCTTTTATGTTAAGTATTAAAATTACAACGGGAGACTTATAAACGTTCAATGAGGAATAGCTAACATGCAAAACCGAATGGAATGCAAAGAAATTCCGCTTTGGGCAGTTGCCATGATAAGACCGTAACGTTATACCGTGACGTTTCATGGCTTCATTTTCATTGCACGGGACATAAGGAGAAGGCTTACTTCATCTATTCTAATCTCCATGGTTGTAATTTAAGTTAGCTTGTTGGCGATACTTCCCGAAGGTTGCTTCTAGATCAGCGGTTCTCAACCTTATGACTAACGCGTACCATCTAAACAGAAATTGAAAATCTTTAGTACCACCACTAACTACTCTTGAGAAATTGAAAATAATCATTGTATTTTACAATTGTAAAATACAATGATTATTTTTCAGTTTGTCAATAGAAATATTAAAAATTAGTTATATATTGCTATTTGCACAACCTGTTGGATGTATGTATTAAATATGCAGATATAAAAATGTTAGATTAAAAATTGGTTACCATTTTAATTATCAAAATTTAAGTTACAATACTTTAATTCTAAAATTTAGTGTGAAATTTGGGCCTGTTGAACAGAGATCAATTTCTTAATATCTAGTCGTATTTCACTTAGTTTTAACCGTAAATTAGGATACAGTTTTAATTTTGTTCTCTATTTATTTTTCAGATATGACATGGAAGAAAATCCTTGTTCGCACAAATAGGTTTTGCAAAAAGTCAATAAAAAATTAATAGCTTTATTTGAAATGCCTTTAAGTCCTTTTTTTCGGTTCAGCCAAAAGTTAAAGAGTGTGTTATTTTTGAAATCTTTAGTTTGAGTTCGATTGCAGGAAATTTCTATGAATTCTTTTTTCTTCACGAGATAAAATTTCTGGATATTTAATCCAATTTTCTTTTTCATAAGCCTTGGAAAATTATTTATTATTGCAATTATTTATCAATGAAAAACAAAGATATTTAATGTCGGATGCTAATTCTTCTTTTATTTTGAAATTATTTTCGGTTAGAAAACTGTTAAAAAGATTAAAATATTATTATCCAATTCCTTGATTATTATCTCGAGTTTTTTTATCATTTCATTTATTTTATCTCTAATGGGAAACAAACTAACACATTGTCCTTGTAATCATAAATTTAAGTCATTTAACGTTCCAAAATTATCAGCTAAATAACATAATTCACTAAATAAACCTTTTTTGCAATTGAAATTTTGAATTACAGAAGAAAATTTGAATTCCTCATAGAACTTCAGAAAAGACGATTTAAAACTGGGCCTCTGGATGACTACTTCAATTCGGAATGCAATAAAAGCGTTTCATGTTCACTGCCCATCTCTTGGCATAAAATCGTAAATATTCTTGAATTTAAAGCTCCGCTTTTAATAAAATTAGCAATTTTCACAGCTTGATTCAAAACGATTTTCAGTTTTTCGGGTATTGTTTTGTCTACTAAAGCTTCACGATGAATGGAGCAGTGAGTAAATTCAGTTTCAGGTGCGACATTCTTTATTTTAGAAATAATACCGGAATGTTTTCCTGTTAAAGCCCGATTTCTGTCGATCCATACGGCAATGCCGTATAAATAATGTTAATGGAATAATGTTATTCTAATGAATGCCATTCTCAGACATAAAATTGTCAATTACTCTGAAAAATTCATTTGCAGTTGCTCTATCATGAAGAGATTCACAAAATAAATACTCTTCGGCAATTTGTTTATCTTCTACGAAATGTATGTAAATTAATACTTGAACAAAGTTCGCCATATCCAGTAGTTTCATCCAATTGCAATACGAAATACTCACTGTGTTTTACTTTTTGACTAAGTGTCTCTTTTATGAAATTTGCCATTTCATGAATTCGTATCATTTGACAACGTACTGTATCATTTGATAATGGAGTATTACTAAGTTCATTAGCCGCCTTTTTTGTTGAATAATGTTAAAACGATATCGTTAGCTGCTGGTAATATAAAATTTTCTCCAACAGTGTGAGTCTGCCTAGTCTTGGCAATTCTTAGACTTACTAGGTAACTTGCTTCCATAGCGTTTCCACATTTCATTAATTGTTAACTATTTTTGAACTCCGATAATTTCCTCTTTAAAATAGTCTTCAGATTTATCCTTTAAATTGGCATGCTTAGATTCAAGATGTCTTTTAAGAAATCATGGTTTCATACTTTGAATGGATAATAGCTCACTGCAAACAACACACTGAGGCTGAGGGTCCATTTCATCTCCATTCCAAGTAAACCCAAATGATCAATAAATTTCATTATGTTTTCCATAAACAATTTTTCTTTTCTTTTCAGTATTCTTAGTGCTAGTAATCCTGGATCTATCACCTGTGAGTCGTCATTTTTTCGCTTAGTCAATCCTAGCTATTTATCCATTTTGAAATCTAGTTTTTTTTTTTTTTTTTTTTTTTTTGAGACATTAGTTTTTTTTTTTTTTTTTTTTTTTTTTTTTTGTAGAGACATTAGGTTTTTTTTCTGTAGAGACATTAGGATTTTTTTGGAAGCCGGAGATGTGAGAAATGAGCAACACTTCCGCCGGGAATCGAACCACGGACCTCTGTAATACGCGCTCAGCGTGTAGACCACTACACTACGAAGGCACGCTAAGAATACCACGAAGGCACGCTAAGACACCTTATAGCGTTATTATTTTTTAACAGGCATTTAAATGCACAATGTATTACGAGTTCTTCAAAAACAAACGACGATATTCTCAAATCGCGGTAGAAAAGTAAGGAATGCAAAGCAAGAATAGAAAACAAAATACCTGCTGTCAAAGATAGCAAATCGACGTAAACAAGGATTCTAATTGAAAATAGAGCATTACGAGCCCGGAAATGGTGTCGATATAAAATTTAGACATGCTAATAAATCGTAAATACAATGTAATATATATAATATAATAATCGTAATAATAAACTATAAAAAAATTAATGAGATGCTATTATCGTTTTGTAGGAACTTATTTTTATTTCCTATTAAATAGCTAATCCATTTCTATTACGCCTTTTGAAAACATCATTTACGACAAAATTTTTTTATGCCTATGGCTAAGAGAATATTTCTGAAAATAAAAACGGATTATTTTGCTAACGTCAATGAGAGGCTATTGAACAAAGCTGAGATAGCGTAATTTTACGAGTGTTATGGGGAAAAAACCTAAACAGGATGTGGGGTATTTGATTTTTGAATTTAATATTTAAAAATGCTTTGTTTCCTTGCGTACCACCTATTTTTCTCTTGCGTACCAACAGGTGAGTATCGTATTGTCCGTCAGTTTCCGAGGCATGATCGTGTCTGCAAATTTTGTTTTCCAATGACATATTTTATATCAGAAGTAAATATAATGCGCCTCTCTCAAGGTGTAATAAACCGCGAGTATTAGTAAATTTGACTGTAATTACGTTATAATTCTACTTAATGTACATACAATGTAACTACGGCTATAATGTTTTTTGTAACTGTAATTATAAATCTTGCAATTATAATTATTTTATAACTGAATTAATTGCGATTACAGTTGCATTGTAAATGTGTAATTTATAATGAAATTACATTGAAATTACCCGCTTTATAATTACATCGTATTTGAAGGATTTCAGGACCCTGTAATTATTTGAAGAACCCTGTAATTACAAGTATAAGTAATTGCAATTACAATGTAATTAATTACATTAAATTACATTGTATTTTGAATTACTTTATGTTTCCAATTACGTTGTAGTAATTCAATTATTAATGAACTAGCCGCTACGCAGCCAGCCTTCGTCTATCTTTTAAATGTACCATAAAAATGCCTAAAGGGAACACCAAACATTAAATTTGAAACCTGCACAGAATTTTACTCTGCAGAACAACTTTAATAATAATAATAATAATAATAATAATAATAATAATAATAATGTATCACATATTCAAAAAATTACAATGAAATAAGCAATATCCCTTAATACAAATATTAATTATTCTAATAAATAAATTAACCAACTTCCCGTTGCAAAATCTTAAGAATTCAAATGGTATAGAGGAAGTTAAGAACTTTGTTTCCTAAAAAAATCATGCAAAACTCTTTATATAATTAAAATTATATATAATTAAATATATAATATAAAAAAATTATAATGCAATAAGCAATAAATCTGATATTTTCAAGAGAAAGCAGTCAGCAGTCCAGTATCCAAAGCAATGAATGAAAAACTTTGCCAAAACCACATTTCTAAAAGAATGAAACTATCATCAGAAAGCAATAACCAATCAAAATTGTGCTTTGTGGATGATATAATTCAAAATGTAGAAACCTCTTTGCCATTAACTAATAAAGAGAGAGAGAGAGAAAGGAAATTCTTTCTGTTGTGCCTCGCGAGACACGCGTCAGAATAAGAAGATTGCGATGTGCGTGTTGCGTGTCTAAAAATCAAAAGAAAATAAGCAGCATTTTATCTCATATTTTCAACAGTCAACAGTCCAGTATACAAAGCATTGAATGAAAAACTGTTGCCAAAACCACATTTCTAAAATGAAACTATTCAAAATGATGCGATTTCATCAAAAACGGTAAAATTTAAAAAAATCTGATTCGAATTTTGAAAAACTCGCTTCGAAGTGCACTGACTCTTGTCCAGATGCACCTATGTAGCAAATTTCGTTGCCCTTGGTCTATTAGCTTACGCGAAACACGAACGAAAGACACACACACAGAGAGACTCTTTCTTTTATTATATGTAGAGATTTAATTGTAGTTTAATTATGCCTAACTCTTATTTGATCACATTAAGACGAAACATTTATTTATGAGCCGTATCACCGGACTTCATGATAGTTGTAGGGCGTGGACATAATGCAACATGCTGAAGCATATCCCTTTCAGCTAAAAATATTCGAATCTGCTGTGTCAAAATAGAAATCTGTGCTCTCATATAAGTACACCAAATACTGCAGCATGTAAAAAGTTACATATTTTTAGAATATTCTCGGCTAGGGAAATCTTCATTTCAGTGAAAGAATTCAAACTGTATGTGGTGGCCTGAAGCGGTATATCCTCACATTATTTATTTGGATCTTACTTTTTGAGTGAACCTATGAATACTTTATTGTATTTACGAATATAGACAGCTTGGCTAATCCCCAGTTTGTAGACAAAGAATCAACAAATGAGGCTAGCACTCTATGACGGATCTATAGTGCACGCTTCCTGTTACATGCATGACTATAGTTAATGTTAACTTCTTTAAGCATGTTTAAAAGGGGGTTAGTTTAAGTTATGATGTTTCGCAAACCAGACGCGTGTTTCGTTTGTGATATTTTTAGCTTACAAGCTTACAGTAGGTTAAGCAGGATGTAACGGCAGCTTACATCAAAATGCAGCTGTGTTTACTGAGACATTTCTTTTTTGCTCCTGTCAACAATAGTGGGTGAAAATGCAACATTTCATAGCTTTAGAAACAGCAATAAAAATTTTAAAGTTCATTACTTAGTTTTGGTTAATTGCTCTTTTCATAAGTATGTTGTCTTCAACATCAAAATGTAGTCATGAACCAAAATATAATGCACGTATATTTGACCATTTTAACGAAGTTTAAATTTGTTTTAATGGAAACAGAACAAATTATAAAAGTAAATTTTATGCGGATATAGGCTTGTGGTTAACTGGAAGCTCATCACTGTATCTGCATAATGCTTGAAGTTAACATAATATAAGAAGGAATTTCTCTCATAGCTGGTTTAATCAAACAACAGCTTACCTATTTTTTTTAACCAGGTTTTAAAGCTAGTCTAAAAAAGAAAGTAAAAACGTATAGATACAATTTTAAAATTTATGTAACTATATGTTATTCTTTAATGCTAGATAAAATTTGCCAAACAGTGCAAATGAATAAATTTCCTACTTGCACAACTCAATAGCGCCAATTGATTGTATGGTATAAAATCCGGGATAAACTGAGCTTTCCTATACATTGTTTCAGTGTCAGTAAAACGTACTTTTGTTTGATTATATAAACTATCTGGTTAAGAATAGTTTTTTTTAATGAAAACGTAATATGCACTTGCTTGAAATATGACACAAATTTACTACTGATATTAAATGGTTCGATTATCACAAAACTGACGTATCAGCTTATAAAAATTATTAGGCCTTTTGAAGTCAGGAATGTAGCAAATCAACTATGCCCTCTTCGAGATTCGAACCACCGACCTTCCACTTGCTACTACTCTCGGAAGCACGTGATAAGTCCCGTCTACCACGAGGAGACATAGCTCCGGTTAAGTTTCACTGCACGTCTGCGACACCTGGGCCAGTCCATCTATACAAAGAAACTTATCTGCGACGCCAGCACCGGGAGGCGTGAAAATTGTGTATGACGAAAATGATGAAATATATTGGCACCGGAGAGATATTTAGCGAAAGCCAATGGAATTGCATATGGAAATCATGTATCCATAATTCAACGGCGGCTACTTTCAGCGTATATCTTGCTTAATAACATATGGTGCAAATCGTTCGGACTTTTTGTTATTATTTTAGCAAAAATAATTTGTATGATATTTCTTTAGGATCATAATTCTCGATTTATTTCTTTACAAACAGAATACTTTTCACCTTGATACAAGTGATTTACTATTGTAAGCTACAGAGCAATGTATTTTCTCCCCATTTATTAATATTAATTATATCTACTAGAATATTTCTTTCTGTTTAAGGAGATAACTATATTTTTATGTTCTCAGACGAAGTCTGACAAACAAGAAAAGCTTAATTTACCCTCTATTGCATTTGATTAGATTTTCTGTTGTTAATAATTTTTTAACTTTTAGGCTAGGTTTTATTAGCTTGATCGCTTGACGCACTTACCGAAGTGTTTAAATTTTACGTTCCAAATGATTTGCAACCCAGCTGAGTTATACTCTGATTTTTCTCCCACAAAAGTGAATGTTTATTGTTTCTGTAATTCTGCAAATAACACAGTTCATTTGATATAAAAACTATTAAAATACTCACATGCAACATATAATACTAATTTTACATTATTTTATTATTATACATGAAATTTTATATCAACTAATTATTTGAATAATAATTTTATATTAATTATATAAATATAATTATTAGATTTTTACGTTATTTATAAGGTGATAAAATTTGGTTTTCCTATTTCATGTATTTAAAATGATGCTTTACTATGAATCTAATTATCAGCAATGTATGTTTAATTTACTTTTTTTAGTTTACAATAGTTATTTATTTTTCGTGTTTTGCAGTTTTTCCATATTTTTTTTTTTTTTTTTGTTTTTTACTTTTTCAATCGCTGTTACTTTTTGTCTGCTATTAAACGTTCTGTTCATTATTCTTTTATTATTATTATTATAACTTATTTTTTAAATTAAGCCATGAAAAACGAAGACATTGACATCTTTGCAAATTATCATGTTTCTCGAGAGATCGATCACGCCATCTGCTTTGACTACTCTGATTGGCTTTTTAGCTTAGTACAACTTGGATACAGAATCTCCCTATGATGATGAAATGCTGTCAGGCGCCTTATCTGCGAGGATTATCTGCGAGGAAGACTTGTTAGGAGGCATCTCTCCTTGCGTAAAGCGTAAATGGGGTTTTACATTCTCTTAAGGCGACTGCGGATAGGAAAACATTACAAGAGTGAATGTCTCAATTTAAAATTTTTGAAGCAAATGCATGGTCCTTTATTTTCTCACTAAATGGTGCTATTTATGAAAAGACGGCTCACTTTGAATTCTAGTAGCTTACCCTAAGATGCAGTCTCCAAAACATAGTTCTAAATATTGTAATTCTATTGCGAATTATCTTCACATTTGCTGTTAAATATTACTTGCTATGAGAGACATTTTTATAAATACAAATCATTTAAGAAACATTGCATACTTTAAAAGGAGCTGCTTACATTCAAGAAATCTTACTGCATTGCCTATACAGGAACAGCTGGATTGCCTATACAGCTAACGTCCATCGATACCTCGATGTAAACTTTAGACAGCGGTAAATAGTTCATTGGCCTGCCAGATCACCGGACCTATCATATGGACGTCTTCTGGGGTCACATGAAGAGTTTGGTGTATAGACGCCCGTTCCTTTAGTGGAACACCTCGTCGCTCGAATTTCTGTAGCTGCCGGGAAGATGCGTGACATGCCATGAATCGCCCAGAACGCAAGAGCCAGAACGCTTCCATGTAGCGTCGCTGTCAGGCTTGCCAGACGACTTCTGGTCGTAATTTCGAACACCTGTTATAGTACAATCTTTCAATCAAATGTTTTCTCTCCCATTAATGTGTTGTCGTTTCTGTTCTTTTTCTCTGCTTCTTTGCACCATATCCCGCAAATACGGCATTTGAGACCCTGCATTTGTTTGTGATTCCGAGTCGTCTTAGTACCCCCTACACACCCTGCATATTTGTCGGTCTAGTAGCGAATCACCCTGTAGATAACCAGCACAAAATGACCAACTTATAAAACGCGTAACACATTTTTATACCCAAACACAATTAATCAGACATTAATAATTGATAAAAATACACGCTAATAAAACAGTATGAAGTTATCGATGAATGAATTCGCATTAAGCACATTTTCTAGGGAAATTTTATGAAACGTTTTGAGAAGATCATTAATTTTGTGCTTATTGATTCATTGGTAAATCTTTTACTACAGTCTCCTTACTTACTACAGATCCGTCTAGACATACCTATAAAGGATCATTGGTAGAAGACTGATGCTTCTGATATTGTCCGCTGAGATGTGGGCACTCGTGACAATGTGGGCTCCATAAACCAACCCTTCCTATTTTGATTACAAGCGCCCTGTTTTCCCCAACATCAGTGAACAAGATGTAAACAAGAATCCATAATAATAGGAAAGGCAGATTTACAGGCATTCTGCGGTATGCCTTCACAAGGAGACATATCTTCGAACAAGTCCGAACAATATTTGGCACCAGCCATTGTATCTGCATATGGAAATCACGTGTTCCTAAAGCTATGGCGGCTTCTGAATCAACTTTTAGCTTTCCGAACAACATATGCTGCGAAATGTTTGGAGGTTTTATTATTATTTTGATCAAAATAGTTTATAATGTGATATTTATTTCGAATCATAATTTCCGATTTAGTTTTTTATAAACAGAATACTTTTTCTGAATATTTTTTTCACCGTGATACAAGTGATTTTCTGCTGTAAGCTATAAGCTATGTACTTTTTACCTCATTTGTAAGCATTAATTAAATCTGCTATTTCTCCCTGTTTAAGGGGATTACTGTATTCTTATGTTTTGAGAAGTCTGACAAACAAGGAAAGCTTAATTTATCGGCTGTTTGCACTTTTGGTTATGTTTCCAATTTTCTATTGCTACTGATTTTTCAACTAGCACATGAAGTCTAGCTAGTTCGATCGCTTAAAGCATTTACCAAACCGTTAAATTTTGGGTGTGACAGCAGCTTGTGATCTCGAATTCAACAGTTTTCAACTATCGAGCTATTTTCTGGTTTTTTTCACAGAAAAAAAAAATTTTTTTTTTCGTTTCTTTAATTATGTAACTGACAGAATTCTGTTAACATAAAAATTATAAATATTTTTATATATAACCTGTAATAATTTTACATTGTTTTATTATTATATGTAAAATGCAGTTTTTGTATCAACTGTATAAATATAATTATTAGATTTTTGCATTATTTATAAAGTGATAAAATTTCTTTTCCCTCTTTCATGTACAGTGTACGCTCTATAATAAGTCTTATTATCAGCAGTGTGTGATATATTTTATGCTATATATGAAGTAACCTGCTTAATTTTCTTCTTTTATGAAAATGAATGATTAAATATGTGTACATATATTTGTATTACATTTCACAATTAATTGCATTAATTTTCAGCATCATTTTGTTTGTTATTTTTTTTTTTTATTTACAACTTTTATTAATTTTTTTATTTTGCCCTTTTACTGGCATTTATAACCCCTGTTACTTTCTGTCTGCCCTTAAGCCTCCTGTTTATTCTTACTATTACTGTTATTACAAGTTATAAAATATTGAGCTCTGAAAAATTAAGGTATTGAAAATTTTGTAAAATTGTTATGTTTCTTGAGAGACCGATGAAGGTCTGCTAATGTATACAGAACACATCTTCTGCTTTGACAAATCTGATTAGCTTAGTAGCTCACAGTAACGTAGATACAAAATCTCCCTCTAATAGACAAAATACACTCTTTTGCAAAAAAAAAAAAAAAAAAAAAAATCGGAGCACCAGGAAGGAAGTGGTTGTCTTTGATGAAACTCAACATGTGTGTAGCTCATACACAGATAATAAAATGATTAAAAGATCAAGGTCGTAGTACTTGTTCACGGCTCACAATCACACATTGAGTGTTCAAATTAGTAGTTAGTCGAACTGCCCCTGGCGGCAATGCATGCTTGAGTTTGTCGAGACAAAGGAGTGGTAGAGGTTCCTAATGTTATCCTGCGACACATTCTGTCAGGCTTTCAGCAGTTGTCGCTCCAGATCTGCGATATTTTGTGGTACCCGAATCTGGCGGCCTACCATGTCCCAGACATGCTCGATTGGTGAAAGGTCTGGGGACCTTGCTGGCCGAGGAAGAGCATTAACCGCACGGGACGCATAGAGATATGCGAGCGGTATGTGGCCTGGCATTATCTTGTTGGAAAATGGCCCCAGGATGACGTGCCATGAAGGGTAATGTAACCGGCCGCAGGATGGTATCAACATATCGTTAAGCTGTTAAAGATATACGGAGGATGACTAAAGACGACCTGCTGTCATAAGAAATAGCGCCCACACCATCACACCAGGAGTTATGGCTGTATGCCTTTGTAAAACAAAGGCTGATTGAGACCGTTGGCCCCGTCCTCTCCAGATATGAACACGGTGGCCATCTGCTTCAAGAGTGGAGAGAGATTCATCGCTGAACACTATACGATGCCAGTCTGATGGCAGCCATGATGATCGGCGACGACACCACTCCAGACGACTCCGCGAATTTTGTGGGGTCAAAGGCAAACGTTTTAAAGGCCTCCGTGAGCGTAACCCGGCCTCAGAACAAGCGCCGTGAGATGTTGGACGGTATCACAAGATGTATAACAACAAGAAGATTTCGGCATTCCCTGCTCCGTGAACTTGATCACACTACAGGTCCCCCCCACTCCTTAGAACCAGGCGCGGAGGTTCAACCTCCGCTCTGGCCCCTCAGAGAGGGAGGCGCACAGCCTAGGAAGTCTCCCGGACAGCACTGATCGTTATTTGCTACCTACCAGTCGCTTGGGCTGCCCGTCGCAGCGGGACATTACCCAGCGAACCCGAGGGATAACCCCCTGGGCTACTAGTACCACGCCGCGCTAGGACGTGCCAGACCCCAAGGCTGGCCAATAAGTGACCTTTCCCAGGGCCTTCAGAACCAACAAGTTCATAAATTTTATACCCCGTGGCCGAGACTGCCTAGGTACAGATCCTAACCAGTAGCTTCACAGAGTTCCCGGGGGGAGCACACAAGAGATATAGATGTGGCAGTAGTGCGTTGAATAGTGGACAATGGTACCGTTGGGGCGGTTCTGGCCTGGCGAATAATCATCCTATCATTTGCGCTCCTTGGCCTTCCAGAAACTTCATTTCGTCGGCACTTTCCTTGTAGCAACCATTGCTGCCAACATCTTTGCACAGCAGTGTCTGTACGCTGCAGGTTTCGGCCTATTGCCCCGTATGACCACCCAGCTTCACGTAACCCTACAATGCGGCCTCATTCGAAGTCGTTTAGTTGTCTGTAAGGTCTTTGATATCGTTGTAATGGCATCTTTAGTTGCTTCTGTACGGAATTACAATGGCAGCAACAAAACAACATAAATTTTCCGCCTATGCTACTGGTTTTATACTTTGCTAACTGAGCTCTAGAAATACACGCTGTGATCGCAATTCGTGTTCATTTGCCTTGAAACCTTGCTCATTTGTATGTTCGATCAAGATGTTTTTGCATACCAAATTTCGTCACGATTTCAAAAGTCCTTCTTGGTGCTTGGATTGTTTTGCAAAACAGTGTATTATCAGGCAACATATTTGCGAGACAGACTTTACTGAGTCGCTGAGCAACTTTCTCTCCTCATGAAGAACGGGCCTTAACGGGCAGTTTCTGTGTTTTCATAACGGCCGCCCTGATCGGTATAGAGAGTAGCAACACTGACTGCAATATCGATGAAGTCGGTTTAGAACCCCTGAGAAAGTACCATGAATGTTTGTAAGTGTATAGTGTCTGTGTGCCATACAGGCACTCATAATACTGGTGAGCCGGAAGTTCTCTCGAGTGGTTTGGTAGTAAGGGCAGAGTGGTAAGATGCCCTCGGATCGTCCCCGGGGCGATGTCCATAAAAAAATCTCCATCACGTTGTAGAGACATTATGTATATTTTTGGTAGCAGGAAAGATGAAAAACAGCAACTGCTTTCACTGGGAATGGAACCACTGACCTCTGGAATACCCGCCCAGCGTGCAGAACCACTACACCACGAAGGAACGCTAGGAAAGCGGGAGAAATACCTTATAACGTTACTGCATTGCTCATTGCTTTCTGGAGTTGTTAAATGACATGACAATCATTCTTTTGAAGCGACTAAACTTAGGTTTGTTATTTTAATGCACTTTCTTTTTCCTTGGTTTACTGTCAATGTTTAGCTATTGATGCCCGCAGTTGCAATTATGTCCCAAGGTTGAATCTACATACAGGGTGAAAGCATCCAAGAAAGAAGGTGTCGCTTTACTTAAGTAGGTTATTATTAGCGTTGTAGCAATCTACTTGTCATGGGGGAAGAAAACCATTCCAAGAAAAATTCGTATACAAGGGGCGTTTTTGATGTTTGAGGAAAAGAGATCTGGTCCTCTCTCGATGCGAAAGAGTTAACTAATTCTCACCAACTAACTGGAACTGAGTTCCCTGTTTTTGTTCAAGTTGTCCTGGTCGTATCGGAATGATTTCTTTAATTCTCATTTGTCCGAAATTTTTCAGAGCGTTTTTCGACTGGCCAGAGCACTTTGATTGAAAGCGGATTATAATAAGGCCTAGGAAATCTCCGTGAGAAATTTCCGATTTCGACTTGGAACTCAAACCGGGTGGTCTGTGACAATGCTTAATAAAGCACCTATAAAAGTGGATGTAAGGGATCGAAACAATGTTTCTCCTTTAGACAGCTATGAAGTAAACAAAGACTTAAAAATGGTACTTGACTTCAGGTCACTTTCAGGTGTCCCGGGAAGTAAGAAGACTTACTTAGAAGTAAGTGGTCATTAGGAAATATCCTTTTTCCGAGAACTTCCGAGGTGGTTGTCAGAAAATGGCTGAAGACGTTACAGTGGTAACAAAGACTTGATTGCATGTCACCTTCCGCTTACTAGAGAACTGCTAAGTGATCGTAAGGAAATAACCTTTTTTCGAGAACTTCGGGATGATTGTCAGAAAAATAGCTGAAGACGTTACAATGCCTGCAAATCTGTGGCTCCCAATGTACTGGATTTAAGCTCACACTCGTATAGTGGGAAACACAGCTTCAGATGAAACAACTAAATGGTCAATAATGCGCACAAATACTCAAAATATTTTAGTTCCACTGCTTGAAACATCCCTCAAAACGAAAAGTCAAACTCTTTAAATTTAGAACATGGCATCAAAGCTAGAACAAATGTAATATTGGATCAGAGCTCTTGAATCTTGCCTACATGTTTCCAACGCATTAATAAGGAAATATCGCCTGGCTTGTTTTCCACATATCTCCACTGCTTCCGTCTCAGAGGAAAAAATATGTGTCAATGCGAAGGATAAGTTATCTGAAAATGCGAATAGCGAAAAATCGTTCCTATGGCCTCAAAATACAGTTAATAATAAGAAATCTCAGTATTACATTGAGCATCTATTACAAAAAGCAGTGGCCCTAGTAGAGTGCTAAATCTTTATTTTGCACTTCAATGTGTATGTGTGTAAAATTTCCGTTTCTTAGATTCATAATATGCCGTTTACGCATTTTTACGTATCGTGTTATATTTGCCTAATCTCGCATTTTCCTGCATCATATCTACCCCAAGTAGCACAGCAACGTCGCAACGATGTTGCAAACTCGTCGCGGATGTCGTTGCAAAAACATTGCAATATGTTGCCTTTAAGACGCCCAGATGTCCGCAAACATCCACTGTTTAGCAACCGTTGCAAAGACGTCTTTATTACGTCTTTGCAGATGAAGATTTTGTCGCATAGACGTCGTTATTGCGTCTTTCGCAGGTGATATTTTGGTTGTGAAAGCGTCCTATCACGACGTTTTAAAGACGTCTAAATGTTCGCAAAATTCCGCCTTTTTGCAACAGTTGTGAAAATGTAGTTATTATGTCCTTGTGTTACATATTAATTTATGCAGAAAAATAAGCTTAATAATGCTTATATTTTTCTTCTTTTTAAAATTTTGTCTTCCTTGTATTTATCTAAAGTTTAAATATTTGATCATTTCCTGAAAACCAAAAGTAATACAATTTCTTCTCTTTAGACTAAATATGCATAATTAATAATAGCCTTAATTATTTTCAGTACTTTAAACTATAGTTTTAAATTTCTCTTTAGACTAAGTATGCATAATTAATAATACCCTTAATTATTTTCAGTACTTTAAACTATATTTTTTAAATAACTTAAATTCTAAGTTATGATTATTTAAAATTTCATCATTTTTTTTCCTTAAGTGAGAATAGTTATGAAAGTGGTTATTATAAATATATAACATTAATAGTAGGTTTTAAGTAAATAAAACTCAATTAGACATAAATAAAAGTAAAGCTATATATGTGGGTAAAAAAAGAGCGTTTTGATAACAGCATTATCACATTTATTTCTGTTAAATCTCAGAGAAATTGAAAATTGCCCTTGTCATGATAAATTAGGACGCGGTTCTTAAGGTAACATAATCAGTACTTTACCTGAACTCAAGTATAAATTTATGCGCGTTTCACAGTAAAAAGTATAACCATTAACTTCTATATCTCCAGGATATGCAAATGAAAGACTGTATAAAGCAGTTAACAAATGTGGTCAAAAATATACCTAAATCTAATTTCTTCCCATATTCATATATAAAATGAAATAACAACCTTACAAACAACATACATGTCACTATTCAAGAAAAACACATGAACTAGTAGTGTTTGAATAGATAAATATCAGAAGGAAGGTAACAGAATTAAAATTTTCAATTAATAAGAAAATATTTGTGTTTTTTAAATAGTAAGCAATTAAAAGAGCAATAATTATGGATTGTAGTATTTACTAGTAATGCTGATGTTTCTTAACACCATTTCTTTCGATCATATGTTAAAGTATTTACTTATTTTTAGTTTCTACATTTTAGAATAGTGGTAGATTACAAGGATTAGTTCATGCACTTTTTATAATCAATAACTTTCCTTTTGTTACTGCACAGAAATAATTTAAATAATATAGTATACGATAGTAAGCTAATTATGTTAAAGTAAGCTCTTCGTTAAATAGAACACGATGAAACTTTTTGTTTCTATTTATTATGAATTTCTTTGTTATCACAAGCACATGAAAAGTAAGAGAAGAAAATAAAATGCACTTAAATTTATCAAAACATAAAACCTAATTTGCAACATTCATTTATTGAGATAATCTAATAAACACTCATAACTGCAATATTTAAAAAAGTAGGGAATTATACAGTGTTTGGAAGAATAGATACCAAACGAAAAGTAATAAAACTGCAATTTGCAATCAATAAAAAATATTTAGTGTTTTTTAATATTACATAATCAAATATCACATAATTATAGATTACAATATTTCATAGAAATGCTAATGTTTCCTTAACACTAGTTTTCCGATCATATATTTCATACACTGTTTAAAATCATTAACCTTTTCTGCATACTGTACAAAAGACAATATACTATAGAATGTGCATTATTATTAATTTTAATAATTAATTAATTGCTAATATTATACATATATTTAATTCATCCTTAGCAGTCATATTAAGTACTGGTACCAGTCCAATAATTTCTTTGTATTTTGAAAATAATGAACATACTATAACAGCTTGAATTGTTGTTGCTTCGGTATTAATTGCATTTTCAGCAAAACCAGAAAGTAGCTTATCGTTGTATGTTATTTTTGGTTTTATATGAATTAATTCTGAGATCCAACTTTTCAATATGAATACAATAATCGATTAATATGAATGATATGCGATATAGCACGTTATAACCGAAGCACAAAGTTAATAAGAATATCCAAATATTGCACCGCTGGAACCACAGTGATTGGAGACAGACACTATTTCCACACAGAAACTATTTCACGAACCACAGAAACACTATATTCTACACATCACTATAGACCACAGAGACAATGAGAAGATTCACAATGCGTTCTTTCATTGACAGTGCATTACATTTACTTTTAGTATGAGCAATATTATTTATATCAGTCATTGCTTGATTAAATTTCAGACTTGAAGTCAGTCTAATTCAGAAGTCAAACAACAAAAATCAGCGTTATATTTTCAAAATTTTCATATATAACGCTGATTTTTGTTGTTTGACTTCTGAATTAGTATTTATTCGGCGTGTTATTGTGTCTTAATTGAAGTCAGTCAGTTCAAATGCCTTACACATGGCATCTTTACCAAATTACTTGAAAGAACTGCTAGAATCTGAATAAATGGCGCAGTTGCTTGTTCGAATTTGTCAGCTAGCCAAAGCGCATAAATCTCGAGATGTTCGTTTATGTAAGAATCCAGTAAATAATGTACGGGTCTGCTTCTCCTGAGTTTTCCGTTATAGATATTGGACAGCCGTGAATTCGTCCTTACTTCAAAAAATAAGAAATAAATCATATTTCAGTAGTGAAATAATTTCTAACATGTGATTTGCATTGATTTAAGAAATATGATTTATTAAAGCATATAAAATGCATAACTTAATAACTTACTTTATAGATTTTTTCATTTTTAAATACTTTGCTATAATATTTATAGAAATATTTTAAGTATTAATTATTTTAACAAAATTTTAAACAATTATTTAGCACGTACTAATTAAATTTAATAAATCAAAATTATTTATATTAAATTTACATTTCATTAGATGAATCTACCTTAGATCTAGATGAAATAAAGTCATGAAACATTGCAAAGTAAATCTTATGCGGACTTCAGAATCTTAAAAGGGCAGATTTAGTCTCTTTTCATTCTAAAAGTAATGTTGATGAACTAAAAAAAAAAAAATGCTAAAACAACCACGTCTAAAAGCGGTCATATCATGACGTTTCAGCGACGTCGACAAATTGCCAAGATGCAACGGCAAATATTTTGCGTCTTCGCAACGTTGTAAAGACTTTGTAAAAGTTACCGCGACCACTTTGCAACCTGTCGGACCAGTTTGCAACGTCGTGTGCTACTGTCATGTTTTGTGTTTTTAAAGTATTTTTATGTCATTCATAGTATTTGTTGATTGAGTTAAGACTCCTACATCTGTGCGTAGTGCAATTTTATTTTTCCATGGTATATTTTAATCTGAACCGAAGTATTTTGTACATTCAGTATTTTACCATAATTAATGATGTGATACGAAACAGCATAACTAATTATATTTTCCTGACGAATAAGCACGCTTCATGATCTCTTTATATTCTCTCTGCTTAACAATACTCCATGTCTACCACCTTTTTTCCTTACTTGACAGGCGCTTAGCTTTCTTCATCAGTGAATATCAAACAAAACTGATTTCTTTAAATTTAAAAATGCCAAAACGTGACTATTTGCATCATTTCAAAAATTTGTGTGACTGGAAGTACTTGTCTACTATTACCAATGATTACGAAAATAAAAGCTGGGTACTGACTTTTGTGGGTACGGTGCATATATAGTCAGTTACTAAGTTCGATGAGCGATAGACAATGTCATTGTGATAAGAAAACATTTTACAGTCTCTCCAAGTATAGTTTTATTATGGCTGTGAATAACTTTGACGTCATTTCAGCTTTGTGAAAAATTTTGTTCATCTTATGGAAAAGTGGGGACTTGAATTCTACCCCTTAAAGATTCTACATACAAGTATTTCTGAATAAAATTAAGTCGAAAAACTTCCTGATGGAGATATCAAAGCAGAAAATTTTGCGACTTACGGCCATTTCGGCATAAATTATTTTCTTTCAAAAACAATGAAATAATAGCAATGGATCTCTTTTACCTTTTAACAAAAGCTCAGTTACTTCACGAAGCATTTCTTTTTTTTTTTTTTTTTAATCTTCTTAACAGTTCAGGGAATAATTACTTCTCCATAATCTGTATGCTCACTTTTAAGTTCAAATACTGCACATGTTTGTATTAATTTTCTCAAATATATACCTTAGTTTCTCTATCTGTTTTATTTCCTAATTTTAACTGACGTAAAAGTTTCCTTTAAATAAGAATACTTCTTTTCAGAGAATATTCCCCCCATAAAGAATTCAAAAATCATGATCCAAATGACGTATATATTTCCATGAAGCATCCATTAGTCCACAACAATGGAAATCAAATAAGTGGCCAAGTTTCAGCTCAAACTCAAACATTTGGAGGACAGCTATCACCTCTCGGTTCCATGTCCCATAATGTGTATAATCAAAGCATTCCAAGAAGTAAGTAAGCTTTATTTTTCGCAAGTAAATGCAATTGGAAGGGCATAATTACCATGAATAAATTAGTAAATATTAATAAATTCGCAATCTATATTGCTAAATGAAGAAAACAGACTTTCCTTCAGTTAGAATCATGGATAATATTTATAAAGTCCTCACACTTTCTTAAAATTTATCTTCCTACTCAAGGACAAATTTGAAATGTCCTGACACATGGGCACATATTAGTGCACAGGTAAAAGCACTACCTGTTGACTTTTTGAGTAGCTGCAATAGTTCACAGAAATCTACCAGATTCAAACTCAACAAACTTTCAACGATTCCCTGTTTCCATGATTCTTTTTCTAGCTAACACCATATTCTAAATGATGTTAACTAGAATACTACGCTGGTTAGAGACAACCTGGTAGTTCAGAATGTGTTATCTTCCCGAACGAATCACATCCATCCACTCTGTTTTGTAATTAAATCAATTCGAATCGAGGATGCATATTTGTACTTATAACTTTATTTCTTGTTCGTCGTACAATACATAATCTAGTACAGCTTGCAAAGAAAATATTTCAACGTAGAGAGTTAAACTGATTTGGAGGGATTAGGTTTATCATTAATTTTTCTGGCTAGGCACAACATGTCATTAAGCGTAACATTTTGGATCCCCGAGAGAAATTTTACGCGTAGAATTAGACCGACAAATTACTTTCATAAGAACATTTTCCTAGGGAAACGTTGTGTATTACTGCCTGAAATGGTGCCTGAAACGTTATTGAGTCATAGATTTTTTTAATATGTGAGCATTATTACGGAAAAGCTTCAAAAATTAAGCTTTCATATACAGTCTACATAGTATTTTTGTTATATTTGCATCCAAAATGATCAAAATGAACCCTGCGTTATTACGGCGGATTGTTTCACTACCCCGGAACAACTATTTGAATCATATGGAGAAATAGCTGCACTAACGCAGGGTTGAAGTTGCACAAGAACAACTTTTTTCTTTGGAAAAAAAAATCTGTACTTTTGATTACGTTATTATTTTGTTTATATTATGAAATATTATTGATGCCTTAAATATACATATCATGTTGGTATTCTACGAAAACTGGCAGAAACTTTACAGTCGCTTTAAATTTCAATTAAAAAAAATTGGTTTCGATATTACAATATAAAATGTCAATCCCATAGCAGTTTTTAAAATCCGGTAAGAATATGATAGAGTTCCTCGAGGGATGCCATTTTTAAGGTATTTATGTTAATTAACCAATTAGTATGATTTAAACTTTTATTACAAATTATCCTTTGCATATTCCTCACTAGAAGTCAAATTAGTTGTTTTGCGTATTTAGGCCGAGGGTTTAGATGTTTGGATTATAACTTATGGCAGCCGCGTCTTGCTGTTACCTTTATCTCCAGTTCTGCCTAAGTTGTATTCCGGCTTTAGCGTCTTCCTAGCCGACGTTTTAAAATACGCGATATTAATTCCCTGAGTCACCAAAGTCTACTTTATGCGAAGTGTATTTATCTACATTTGTAGACACATACACTAACATGCACTACATACACTACACTACACATACACCTAAGTCTATGTATCTACGTTTGTAATTTAACTTTCTGTTGTGTCCATTTAAATACCCGCAAGTCGCGGTGGTTCGTTTATCGCACAAACTGTGTTTTTTTGCTCATTTAGAACTTAAAAAAAAAGATTATTTAAAACTTCTTTAGAATTTGTGATTTGTTTCAGACTAGGAGATTATTCGCTGTCAGTCTAGTAGGGTCTGCAGGACTTTGACATAAGCTTCTAAATATAGTAAACACTCTACAACTTTTATTAAAGCAATCATTAGTCATTTTGCGTGGAGGATAAAAATACAATGTTCAAATTACATTAACCCCGCAAGAAAAGGAATCTATGCTTATAACATAAAACTTTAATTCTCAAGTTCATAAATATGAAGCTTAATAAATATAAAACAAACCATGGGTACTGATTTTGGTTCCCTGGTATTTTTTTAGGATAATTTATTTGCTCAGTTTCTTCTATTGCTTTGTTTGTTATAAGCGCTTTGTTTGTTATAAGCACCATTGTTTGTTATAAGCACTTCAGTATCAAGGGGCAAGCCACAAAAGCCGTCAACGCTAAAGATTCATTTTTAAGGGAATGTCAAACAGTGTGTGTGTGTCTGTGATTATGGCAAAGCCTCGAGGGCTATCTGCCTAAGGGGAGGAATGCCTTCGTGGAGGACTTTCTAAGGGTAACTGGCTCGTATACACGTTACACATGGGGAAAACCACGAAAACGCCCATGTAGCCAGCCCGTTCGCGGGATTCGAACCTCGGACCAAACTACCAGTGTTCAGCGACTTTACCGCTCGGCCGTTGGTGGACGGAATGTCAAACAGAAACCTTAATAAAAGCTTGATTAAAATAAATCTAGAAGTAGATTGTTTCTTTAACGTTATTGTGTTAGAGTGCTGCTGATACCTCAGAATTCTGAAATGTCTTTGGCAAAATGCTGCAAGCTGTAAACAATGTAAAATGTGCATAAATCCTTTCCCCCCTTTTTCTTTTTCTCTAGCAAAGAGCTTACGTTGCTCTTTTCTTATACTATATTTACTCCCGTATTCCCCCTTTTTTTTTACTAATTTTATCGCATGAAAATCGGGAATCGCATGAAAATTTTATCGCATGAAAATTTTTTACTAATTTTATCGCATGAAAATTTTTTACTAACTTTATCGCATGAAAAAGGGAAAATTATGTGAATAGTTTAATTTCCACAGGACACAGTTACAGTAAGAGCATATCAAATGAATAGCATTCATAAAAAAAATCAGTAATTATCCCAAAAACATTTATTTAAAAGAAACCGGTTTTCAAATAAGAATACAGATTAATACTATCATTACAATATATAATAAGGCATCTTCATTTCTACTTCACTGTATCTTGAATTTCGGTCGATTTTATTCTTGTCTACTGCTATTCCCTAGGCCTTAAATCATTCAGTGGTACTAGGTCATCTGTCTGTGTCGCTGCAACGGCTTTGAAATCGTCACCGTCTTCTTCAACGTTGAGTCTGTTTTCCTATCTGTAATGATGTTCAGAGCCAACAAAACCATCCGTTTTATTGAAGCTGTTCGCTATCGTCCTTCATCATTCAGAGTTCAAAATCCACGAACACCCAAAATCTACGAACACACACAAAATCCACGGACAAATCAATTAGTACGACTAAAACAATCACTGCTTGGACGAATCCATTTTAAAATTTAGTGGAGTTCATTTTTTGAACACCTTGAGGAAGAGGAAAATTGCGTGATTATTTAAAAAATTTTTAGAACTTTGCGCTAAAACGCTAAGAAAAAAAAATACTCGAAAAAGTACGGTAATTGCATAAAATAAGAATACCATTTTTTCATAAAATGATTTATGCTACTAATGGGCTTTATTGATTTAAAGAATCCTTTAAAATCGCTAATTTTAGACTTATCTTGGACTAATGATTAGCCGAGGTATTAATGCATTCGCGACCGCTGACGTGTATTCACGTCATTTCAAATCCTATTCCTGGCTGTCTTTGACGTTCGTTCGTTCGTTCTGGACGAGTATTGCCGCGATATCACACGTTCGTTCTGGACGAGTAAGCGCGACGTTTCCGGCTGAATAAATTTATTGCTTAACAGCACATAACGTAGATAAGTCTGGCGCATAAATAGGAGGTCGAAAATGGTAAGAGGGTGTGACCATACGTCACAAGGCAAGCAAGAGCAAGCTAACAATAAAGCAATGGAGAGGCCTGACAGCCCGGGGTAAATAATAACATAAAAGAGAGAAGTTCAAAATACATACAAAACTTACAATAAGTTACATACAATTAAGTAGTGCATATATGCAGATAAACATAAGATGATACATTTAAAATTAAGCAAGTGAAATTTACACAATATACACAGAAAATATACAAAATACAATTATGAAATAAATTATGTGGGAAAGCTAGAATCGCGGGTGAGGAAAGCCGCGTACGGACATGTACGCGGCGAGTGTTATTCTCTTCAAGAACTTCATAGTTAGAAACTTGAAAGTTATTTAAATGGTCACAGTTGATTGCACGTTCAAAGAAATTAGCGTCCATCTTATGCAGAAATTCCTCAACGCTTTCTAACTTTAAGTCTCTTTGTAAGGTGCCATTTCTCACATAAAAATGGGGTTGGTAATAGTACGGAGGAATTTATTCTGAATAATTTGCAACTGTGCGATGTCCTTTTTTGATGCAGTTGCCCAGGCCGGCGAGGCATAAGAAAAGATGGGCCTTATCATAGCCGTGTAGACATGCCTTTTCTTATTCAAGTCGAGCTTTGAGTAGTTACCAAGTAAGGCATTTAGACTGCTACTAATAGACACATCCTTTCTTTTAGCATTCTTGATGTGATCAGTCCAAGTCAGGGATTTATTAAACACTACACCGAGTTAAGTTGCCTTTTGCACAATCGGAATTTCTTCGTTGAAAAGGTACAATCTTTTAGAAAATTAGGTATTCGGGTGTTTATGTCTAATGACTAGTAGCTGATATTTATGCGCATTTATTGCAATTCACCACTTTTGACACCACTCTTCAAGGTTGGGCATGATATTTTATAGCTTTTGGATCGCATGATCTGGCTTACGAGACTTAACGGCGAAAACCGTATCATCGGCATAACAACCTGAAAAGTGGTTATGGTCTACGTGCGCTTTGGGTAAGTCAGAAGCATAGAAGATATAAATTACGGGACCTAAAATAGAACCCTGGGGGACACCGGTACTGATATGCTTCTTGTCTGAGGAGTCATTTCCGATATTTACGTAGAAAGTCCTCTTGAATGAAGGATCTGAGGAGAAGAATCATTTCTCTACTAAAATTCAGTTAGATGAGTTTAAAAATGAGCACCTCATACCAGACGCGGTCGAAGGCTTTCGCCACGTCTAGCAGGAGTAAAGGCAACACAAAATTTATTATGGAGAGCGCTCCCGACGAACTCCGTTAATCTCACAAGCTGCTTTGTGGTGGAAGGACCCAATTCTAAGCCCAAATTGCTCGTCCGAGATTGAACTCAGATAAGGTGATATAACTTTTTCAATCTAGTGAGTATAACGTTTTCAAAAAATTTTCCAAGTCCTGCAAGCAGGCTAATGGGCCTATAGTCTTCCGGAGCATTTAAATCTTTACCCGGCTTTGGGAGCAGGATAACCTTTGCATTTTTCCATGCACTTGGAAAGTAAGAGTTTTCCAAGCAGGCATTTAAAATACTTGTGAACTTAGTGGTTGCATTCAACGGTAGATTTTCAATGGCTAGGTTCGAAATGGCATCATTCCCTGGAGCCTTCCTGTTTTTCAAACGTTTGATATAGTTTCTGACTTCACTTGGCGTAGTGAAATCAGCCCTGTTCCTTACAGAAGGCGCAATAAGCCATTCCTCAATAAAAGTTATTAACGTGGAGCACAAAATCAGGAATGCAAGGGTACTCATTGGGCTAGAATTGTTTTTCTAAATGATCAGCCAGAACTGAGGCTTTCCCTTTGTTATTAAGTGCCGGCTTTCCGTCTGAGTAACTTGGTCTATTGATCGTGGGCTTTCTTTTCAAATTGTGAGCAAACCTCCATAAAGAGTCATTATACTCGTTAAAATTTAGGATTTTATCTTCCATATTTTCTGTCCTATAATTGCTAATGTTCTTTTTTAATAGCTCTATATAATGCATTCAATTCCTTCTTTAAGCTGCGGTCCCCCGTGCGACTCCAAAGCTTCCGTAATTGATTGCGAATTTTAATTTTCTCCCTGGTATAAAAGCCTATCATCCTGATGGCCTCTAGGCAATGCTTAAGTTGCATTTTGAAGCTCAAAGCTAATATTCTCAGTAATTAGATCGACGGTAGAATCTATATCATCTATATCACTGGTAATTTTGTGGCTGGTGACGACAGGAGGATAATTGGTGAGTAAGTATTTGAAGAGCTCCCAATTAGTAATCTTCTTAAATACTACGTCTTTTTCCCTTGTAATGCCTAACGTGACGACTACAGGAAAATGATCTAAAGTTAACTCTTGTTTAACTTCGAGCACCATCGGAATGACCGTAGTAGTGAGTACTGAGTCCAGAATATCAGCTTTCCGATGTGAGCCGGGGCAATAAGGGATTTCTACTGGAGCATATAAGGTAGCTGGGTAGTTAGTGATAAAATTTGCTAAGCGCTCACCGTTTTTATTGATGCGGCAAACATGGAGGTAGGAAGTAAGATGGAGTAGCCCTAAACAAGTTTCTCCCGTACCCTGCTCTGAAGCACCGGCGATCCCTACGTGGTGACCAAAACATTGGGTCATTTACCATTGAGTTCAATGGAATTTGACGCGTTCGGATGTAAATATTTTGTAATTACGTCGTAAATATACATATAAATGTATATATTTTCTTTTTCTACAACGCTTCGAAGTCCTAAGTATATGAAAACAACATATTTTTAAACAGCATTTCATTCTGAACGGAATTAAATGCTGTACTTTTCACAGGACAGTTTTCTCAGAATGGTTTAATTTGAATGAAATATTTTCACACGTTTTCGTTAATTACATTAGAAAAAAAATTAAGGTAATTCGATTTTATTCGGTTAAGGTACACAAATTAAGATCAAAGTTTATTGTATTATTAATATTAAATTTATGCATTATTTCTTTTCTATTTATAGAGCTTCTTCCTAAAATACTTTCTTAAATATGACATGATTTTTTGGCTTCTGAGGCATCTTTTAAATCGAAAAATGTAAGTCAATTTTTAATTAATGCTCTATTCGGGTTATTTTAAATTAGAGGATTATTAGGAATTAGCGAAATACTTTAAATAGTACTTGACTTTCTCTGAAAATTTCTGAAAGGGAATAAAGTAAGTTCTTTTTTAAAGTATTATTTAAAACTTGTAACTGAGTAATTATAAAATGTAAGGGGAATAATTCTTTTAATTATACTTATCAGATTTTTTTTTACCCTTCATTTCAACAATACATATTACGAAACTCTTTATTACGTTCTTAAGTGCGCATCTCATAGCATTTGCTTTACAATACCTTTTAACAGATTGCTTTCCAATACAAACAATTCTTGCTTAAACAGTTTTATAACGTATTTGTCAACAGGATTTCAATTGTTTACAATTCAATATTAAGGTTATTATATATTTAGATAACATTTATAATCATTATAAGTTAGATACATTTAATAATTAGATTTCTTCACAGTACTTTCACAGTTGTTTATAAGTGAATAAATTCTTCATTTTAAATACATTTATAAATAATTTAATGAATATTTATGTATTTTGTCAAAGGTAGATACATGCTTTTTGCAAGCACATGCATAAATACCCATACATATTTCCTATTTTTCATTTCCGGCATGTGCAAATCTTTAATTTCTGTGCATTCACTATATTTTTCGTTTAAAGTAATTTACACTAATTTAGCATACACCCGAAAGTTTTACATAAAAAATGGATGTGAAAAAATTAGTTTTATTTAAAACATTTTGGCGTTTGGAAAATAAAATAAAAGTAGCGAATACTCTATCAAGGGTATCGAAAGGCGTATACAATTTTAAAGGTACCGTAAGGTATTTTTCATTCTTTAAGCATAATATTTTTCTTAAAATCTATATTTTTGTATTTCAACAGCTTAGAATTTTATAAAACAAATTCATAATCAAAATCGCTGTTGTTAGTTACCGAAAAATAACCAAGATGTGATTTTTGCGTAAATGTCACTAAACTATACAAATTGCTATTATCCATCACACTATGAATGTTTCTTTCATGCAAAAGTGTCCCTTTTTCGATTTGTATGGAACTGTCGTGTGTCGAAATACTATCAGAACCCTGTCAAGCGAGTTTCTGAATGTAAACAAAGAACACCCCATCTGGTGACCCAAGCTTCAAAGCAGTGCTTCACTTCTAGTGCCGGTTGTCCCCTCCTTCCTTTCCTACCTCCATGGCGGCAAAGTAAGCAATTCACGTCGTGCTATTTATAACCGACATTCTAAACGGGCCCAGGGTGTGGTTACCCTTATCACGTTTCCTCCCCCCTCAGACGCAAGGCTCGTCTTTGCGGGAATTTGTACAAAAAGGCTGATATATGCGGGAAGTGAAACTGACATCATACACCGCCATTTATAGATATGTAGGAATATAAAAAAGATGTGAGATCGAAAAGTAATCATTAAACAAACTTTAAAGTAATTTAACGTTATAATGGAAAATGAAAAAATATATGCTAAAGAGATTTCCGAGATCGAATCCACAGAGATAATTGTTAGTATCCACAGAGATAATTCTCAGTATCCACAGATATAATTGTTAGTAGTGATAACGAGACAGGAAGTGACGTAGTAACGCTATTTACACGCGGGAAATAAAATTCAGATAATATATGACAGCGAATCTAGTCCCAGTAACTACAAGCCAGATAGCCAGTGGGCAAAATACGATCCAAAAAGAAACTTAGAAATGTTTACGGGAAATTCAGTTGTCAAGATAAATAAAAATAATCTTTAGTATAAGTGAAATTGTCGGACCAGTTATTGAAGATGATTTTATAGAAATGTTCGCTAACGAAACTTATATATACAGGGATGAGATGCACCGCAGATTGAAATGTGCGAAGAAATTAACAAAGCAGTACAATACTACAGTTTGTAAGCTGAAAACATTTTTGCATTCAATATTTTAGTGGGAGAGGGGTAGGGAACTATAGTGCATGATTATTGATCAACTCGTCCGTCAATCGCGAATCCTTCCTTTGCAAAAATCATGACAAGGCATAGATTCCTTCAAATTTCGCGTTTTTTGTCCATTTAAAATAATACAGAAATACTGCCAAATCCAAGCAAATTATATAAAATTCTCCCCTTAATAAGTTATCTTTCTAATAAATTTAACACAGTGTACAAACCACAATAGAAGCTTTCTTTAGATAAAGCCATGGTACCATATCGTGGAAGTCTGTTCTTTAGGGTTTATAATCCGAGTAAAATAACAAAGTATTGAATATTAGACAGCGTCTTGTCTGAGAAAAGTACTGGATATGCCTGCAACTCTCAGCTGTATTCTGGAAAAGGAGACAATTTAGGAGAAATTATTTCACTTCTTTTAAATAAAAACGAAGACTTACGGCACCATATATACACGGACAATTACTATAATAGTATCATATTAGGTGAAAATTTATTAAACAAGAAAATTCGTCTTTGTAGTACTATACGTAGGAATAGTTGCTTTTCAAAGGAACTAAATGATCTCGTATTGAAAATAAATAATTTTCAGTGCAAAGGAGAGGTACCAGTTTTCAAATGGAAAGATAAACGACATGTTCGAATGATATTCACCATACACAATGCCGATATCTTTGAGACTAAAGAAATAAATATAAAAAACTGGAAGGCAAGTTTCTAAGCCTGAGTGCATAATAAAATACAATCAACATATGAAATGTGTTGATCTTGCTGATGAATATCTTTCATATTATAAATTGTTGCCAACATATATCGAATGGATGAAAAGAGTTTTCTTGTTTCTTTTACATTGCACACACTTCGCTTAATTTATTTCATTTATTTTGTATCATAGAATCAATACAAATATCAAAATTAATTTTTCGAAATTCTAAGCAAACTCTGCCAGAAGAATGGATTGCTTCTGCTACTGAACATCATGATTCTAAAAATTTACCAAGTAACAGCTCAACAGCAGTAAGTCGAGCACCTCACCATAATCTTCCATATACGCTTTCAGATGATACATCAACACACCAGTTCAAAAGAATCGTACAATCGGAAAGTCAAAGTATCCCCGCAAATATTGTAGAATCTGCAAAATTCGTGGAAAACGTTATGATACTTCATATATATGCAAATTATGCAAAGTTCCCATATGCAAAATTCGTTGTTTTGTGATTTCTCACACTAAACAGAAATACTAAATTTTATTTTTCATCTCTGTAATCCTAAAGTACATGTAACATAATACTAAATAAGCTAAGCAAAATAATATCAAGCGGTCTATTATCTACCTTAAAACTAAGTAAACAATTTATGAAAATATTTTTATTTTTAACTAGCCACTAAGCGGCCAGCCTTCGTCTGGCTTTTAAATGTACCGGAAAATGCCTCAAGGGAAAATCAAACATTAAATTTAAAAACTGCACAGAATTTTACTCTGCACAACAATTTTATCCAAAAAAAAATATTTAAAAATGTATTACTTATAAAAAAATTATAATGAAATAAGCAATATCCCTTAATATAAATATTAATTAAAAATTTAGTGGCGTAAAAGCCCTAGTGAGCCAAGGCCTGCAGTGCCCGAAATCTGCTTTATTGACAGTGGGCCCCGGGGTGCGTGAGCATATGCCCTGAACAAGTGGTGAGCTTATCATAGGACCCCCAGTGCTTAGTCCCCAAGCGAACTTAGTACTCATTTTATCGACCCAAGTAGTGGAAATCAAGGGATGAAAGGCTGAGTCGACCTTGCCCAGCCCGGAGATCGAACCCCGGACCTGTGGTGCTGCTACGCGATGCGCTAGCCACTGGGTTTTATAAATATTAATTATTCTAATAAATAAATTAACCAACTTCCTGCTGCCTTTTCTCGACATGTCGAGTATCCAAGTGAAACATTAAATTTAAAAACTGCAGAGAATTATCGCCCTCATTTTTCCGAGTGGCAACAATGCTGATATCAGCAACAATGGCAACAGTGATATATCAGCAACAATGGCAACAGCGATATATCAGCAACAATTGCTGCGTGCGTTTGTTGTTGATATAATGAGAGAGAATTGTCGATTTGTTGCGATTTCATCAAAAAACATAAAATGAAAAAAAAAATCTCATTCGAATTTTGAAACAATCGCTTCGAAGTGCACTGGCTCTTGTCTAGTACCGAATTTCGTAGCTTTGGGTCTATTAGATTACGTGCATCACGAAAGAAAGACACAAACGCGCAGACTCTTCCTTTTATTATATGTAGCGACAACACACATTTACAACACTGTTATTTCAAATCATATTTTATAATTTTTATCTTCTCCCTAACAATACAAGTTTGTGTCAAACAGCTTCAGAATTTCATAACTTTTGCCCGTATTCAGTATTAGAAACGTAAAAAAGCTTCCGGTCGCGAATGTGTTAATAATTTATTTCAATATGAAGTTCCTCATAAACAATAACAATTACTTAACAAATATTGAAAAATGTGCTTAACTGTAAAACGTGAAATCATATAAATGTTTCTTTCATACATTTTATTAAAAGACAAGCTTTCATTTCAGATATTTGTTTAGATTCAAGTGTTTGTCCTCAAGTAACTCAAGGCCATCACGTATCTGTCCAGAGTGTGCCAACATCCAACGTTTCGTACAATGCCTACCCACAAATACAAGTGTCTGGGACTGGAAATGTTGCTGGAGCAGGAGGAGTATTTTACACAAGTGACTTCAGTGCTCCTCCATCTGCAGGTCAAACCCACAGTACTGTTTTTCCAACAGCTATGAGTGTAAATTTGTCTATGAATATGACTATGGGAGTACCAAATTTTGGGGATCATTTTGTTGGCACTGCTACTTCATCTGTTCCTGCAAATCATGTTCAATGGACAGCTGCAGTACCACCTACACAATATGGAACGAATGGAGCTTCAACGATGGTTCCTGGCTATGGACAACCAGTGCAAGTAATTTTTGTTTCATACTGTCTTTCAACATTCTGGAGCTTCAGGCACTTGCAAAACCTAAATAAAAACAAACAAAAGAAAAGTAACTTTAACTTCATGTATAAACAATGCATAAAGACATACTTTATGTAAACTGTGAATGAAACACATCAACAATTCAGTCACATCGCAAACTTTACTACTTGATTTTATCTGAAAACGAAAGCTAATTTCCAGTGAGAATCCGAAATATAAATGCTGAAGAAATTAGCTTTTCATAAAACTTTTATTATTGTAACTATTTGACAGAGATTACATTTTTTCATCTGATCTGTTGCATATTCTGATTACTTTTAAATTTGAAACCTCAGTTTAGGTTTAAATAAATCTAAGTTAATTTTTTTTATAAATTTTGCTTATTTAAACTTTAATTCACTTAAACTCGTTAAATGCAGATGTAAGGGCTTGAGAGTTACACAGGGTTAGAGTCTCACTATTTCATTCTTAAAAATCATCACTTCGCAAAAGCAATTTTTGTATGTTAATTAATCGGACTAGAGACAGGTAAGACACTTTTCGGCAAAAGGGTTTATAGAGAAATAATATTTTTGGAAAGATTAAGGAAAGTTTAGATAATTGAAATGCAAAAGGAAAAATAAATTGCATTAATAGAAACAAATGTGAAATATGCCCAAGTAAATAAATTTTCAGGGAAATGCATCCTTTTTAGTAGAGCTGATGCATAATAAATAGATTCTTAGGAACTAAATTCTTAGGATTCTTGGCTGTGTACCAAAACTGAACCTATATTCAATATTAAAGAATCAAGTGTCAGTAGAACTATACAAAGCTGTGACTTCCTATGTTATTATCTTAAATTCTTCATTTTCTGGATCACAGCAAGTGAAGAAATCATATTTATACTTGGACCAAACCAAGGTGTTCAATAACATTTAAGTCGGATAATTTTTGTTATCTACTTCTTTCTAAACGTTTTGTAATGCAGAGTGAACTGTATCCAGTATAAAGCTTTAGACAAGTGGAGTGAACTATCTCCAGCATAAAGCTTTAGACAAGGGAGGATTTGAGTGAGCAAATAATTGGATTGCTTATTGCAAAGCATACTAATATTACTCCACTGCAATTCTAATTGAAGAGCCTTGAGGCTGGAATTTGACGATCAAATACTCTCTTGCTTTGTAAATAACTGCTCGAAATGACTTAGAATGAAACGAAGACAAGAAATGAGTCAGAATATGCTTCACTGAATTAGCCATCACTAACTGCATACCAGGGCCACATCAACGAGATAGAAAGATTATGGATAATGCAGATCCAGATAAAAGAACTAATTTTTCCATATAAATCAATCGAAGATTCGAAGGGATATAGAATAAAGTAGCAGTGTAATCTAGAAATTCGATTCTTCATTTTTGATTCTAAATAAACGACAATTGCTTTTTCTCGAAATAACGATTTAATTTGGATTATTTTGCGACAGGACAGTTCTTCGCAGCAGAATTCGATGTACATAAAATACAATTTAATTATAACGCAGTTTCATAATCAAATCAGTTAGCTGAGTTTTGTAAAATAAGAGAAATAGATAGCCAAATTTTATAGGTTAAACTTCCTTTTATATAATCCAAATAAAACAGTTTTAAGCAAAACGTTTCCTCTCTGAAATTGAAAAGAAGTCTGTCATTAGTAGCTACACTAGCTTCTATGAAGCAGTGGGAAAATGGATACGAGTTTTCGAATGTCAAATTCTGGAAGTTCTGTATCGTCTTCCTCATAAAAATTTTATCAATTCAGACGCTTATAAATTCTTTATAGAGAACTTTCCAGTGTTTAACATCTAGCAAGTTACTATCATTTTGTCAGTTTGTCATAGACGTTATAATACAGTTTTCCAGTTTACTAGCTTTCTGGGAAGGTCCTTTTCACTTAAAAGTTCCCCGTTTATAAATTCTCAACTGTTTTAAAGTTCGATTTATGAGCATTTCATATTGTTTGTTAAGTATTTTTTTTTTCAGTTTTCTGTTTTGCAAAGATATGGGCTAACAAATTCCAAGCTCGGTCATTTGAACGACATTTATTCTAAATACTTGTAATAGTAATAAAACATCTTCATGACATTATTTTATAATTTCTGTACCATTGGATAGCAATGTAATTAAATTATCAGTTATAAATTTAAATTGCATGCGTTTCAAAATCCTTCAAAATCAAAGTTTAATAAAAAGTTAAATTTATAAAGCTGTCTTCCTTTCTTGTCTAAAAATGAAAGCTGTATTTTATATTATTTAATCGTTCCTCCCCCCCCCCGAAAGTTGGATAAAGCATGCTCCGCAACTCCCCAAAGGAGCAGAAACACTCTTTCTAGAATAAATGGATCCATGCACCTTCATTCTTACATATGTTAATACATTACGCTAAACATTCGAAATCCGTTATATCACGAACTTTTGGACAACAATGTGAATCGTCGTATTTTCAAGTTCTTAGTGGTAACATCTAGACATGTATGTTGCCAGTAAATTGCTGAATAAAATCATAATTCTGGCTGTTTAATGAAATTCTTGTTGAATTCTGCCTTCAATATATGGATATCCGAATTGAATATAAGGTTTATTTTGTTAAAAATAAAGTATATTTTTTCGAATAATTCCTTTACTTGGAAGCCATAAAGCTAAAATAGCAAAATTTACTTATTACTACGTTATAGTAGTTTGAGTTGTCTAAAATCTTAAGTTTTCATATTTACATATTTCATTTACGCAACCTTTTTATACCATTTGCACACCTAACTATAGTTGTTGTTATATTTCCATTCGATAGTATAAAAACGGCATTAATGTCGTCTAGATATTTCTAAAAAAAATTCTAACTTGAGAATGCTCATGGAAGTTTCGCGAATTTTTTAGTGAGTTCATGCATTTATGAACACATATGTCCTAGCAGATCGAAAATAACATTATCATGGGCTATCACAGCTGAACTATAGACAGATGAAGAAGATGAAATTCTGGTAAGTATTACTCTCAAGGATCATATAAAACTTTTACCTCGATCAGAGCTTAGACGTAGGAGCATTCGATTTATCTTACGCAATGAAGGCCCTTTCCCCCCCTTTTTTTTAGTACAATAAACTCTTGCAAGCGAGGATGATGGGAAATCGTTGTTGTTGTCGTTGCTAATGCTCACTTATCTGACCAATAGTCAACCCAAACCAAATAGAAGCGCAAGTTTATGCCTGTCGTTGTCAACAGCCATCTTACAAGTGACAGTGAAATTTAGCTCAGTTCCGCTCTCAGTTTTGATGGAGAGCACCGGGGGGGGGACGGGTACGAGAGTCTCCCACCCCCTCTTCCCCTACAACAACCTCTCGAGAGAACTTTCGGCTCGCCTCATATTTAGAGTGCCCCCATGACGCATGGACACTGTAGATTTACAAACATCCATGCCTTCTGCGGGATTCAAACCCGGGGCCTCCGGCACGACAGTCAGCGAAGCTAACCACTATACTGTTTGGGAGGCTAGGAAATCGATTTCGCATATACGCTTTATCTTAACCGTCTCCATTTAATTTTTTGAACTTTAGAATTTTATCGTACGCAGTTCAAAGCTCATTCATCAACACATAATGCTTATTGTCATCACCACTGGCCAGAAGTTATCAACAGTTTTAAAAGATTTCTGTACATTGTATTTGAAGCCAAAGGAATCGTCCAAATTTCAAAAGCAACTGGCGCCAATGAATTTTCAGATATGGAAGAAGAAGGTCAAAGAATTAATTGAGAATTGATGAATGAAGAACCAGATGATCTTCTAACACCAGCGGACAGTGAAAGCAGTGACAACGAAGAAGAAAATAAGCTACTTTGATGAATTTATGAGAAGTTAAAACGAATTGTTAAAAAAGGCACTGTAGCTATCTGATTTTGCAGAGGAAATTTATACAAATGAAGAAAGTAGATGATACTTGATGAGAATCATTGAAAAACTATGCTCACCTAGCTTCAACATTTTTAAAGAGTTGCGGCAGTCATTGTCCAAAGCAAAATTCACCAGTTTAAAAAAAATAATTATATCACGTACTTACTAAGCAGTAATAAAAATCCTTTCAATGAACATTTATTTCGTGTTTTCTTTTTAATTACAACAATATCTAGGTTTCCTTAATCTGAATTATTATAGTTTCTTAATCTGAATTATAACTAACGCATTTTTTTCCATCGAAAGTTAATTTTGAGGAATGCGATTTTGCTGTTTTGCAATGCATTAAAGACGTAACCCCGCGTTTGACAAAGGTTTACTTTATACCTAAACTATGGCCTTTTGTTCTCAATCTTTTTTTCCTTAGCAGTTCCAATTTTTTTAGAGTGTTCGCCTTTTCGCCTTCTTTAGCAAAGAAAATAACTAAACCACACTTGTTGTTTCTATCTAATATTTAAGGAATACACTGATCAACACAATCCAGTGCCTCAAACGCTACAGTTTTTGCACATATTTATGTCATTAATATCAATGTTATCAGTTGTAATTATAGATATATAACATAACCACCTCGTACGCTGATTGTCGATTACTATGTCAAACTTCAATTAACGAAAAGTAAAATAGAAATAAACTTAAGGAACTTATATTTGTATGTAGTTAACCAAATCCAAGAATGCGTTAAATGAAAGATTTAATTACATGTGACTGTATGCTTATTTATATGCATTATATAATACAGGGGGGATTCAAAACTAGAGGGAAAAATCTTCTAGGAGGTGTATGATATACCTAGAAAACTGGGAATCCCATAAGAATACAGTGTAAGAAATGCAACCCTAGCGCGATAAAGGGTTTGATAGGGGCTGTCGCAGGAAAACCGTTGATAGTCACCTGCAAAGGTATTAGGATGGAAAGTATGAATAGATCGTGATGGCAAATTAACATTTAAAGACCATAAACTTAAAATAAGTCATGTCGTTCCTGATAAGGAAGTTGTACGAAGTTTCACATCGCGGGCACAGCATGGAATCTCGGACATTTTGAGATAACGTCGAGCGAAGTAACTAAATAACGTTTGGGCATTCGTCGAACGTTCGCGGTAGCTACGAAAATGCGCCATTTTAAAATTCCCAATGCATACATATCAAAACGTCCGAGATTCCATGCTTTGTGCCACGTTACGAAATGTCGGGAACATTCATCATTAGGAAAGTCAAAATTTACTTGTTATGGTCTTTAAATGTCGGTTTGTGATCACGATGAATTCCAACAACTTTTTCTCCTTACTACCTGTGAACAGTTGGAGAATAAGCAAAGATGCAGGAATGGCATTCCAATAACAAGTGGAAAGACCCTGTAGCAGTAATTTACTATACGTGTGCACTTTCAGTTTCATAAGTGCTCAAAGTTTCGACCATTCACCGTTATTCAGGCTTCACAACGCCGACGCATGGACTGCCGAATCCTTTCAAAATGCCCGGCATGAAGCGTACTTTTTTAGCTGCCACTTAAGAATTTTGAGACAAGGTCGATGTTACAATCAACGGACGTCTCGTAATACATGGCTTTCAGGGCCTCCCATAAGAACAAAATCTTGGCTAGATAATTCGGATGATCATGGAAGCCATGGTACGGTTCATCCACGACCAATCCACTGCTGCGCAAACGTATTGTTCAAGTAATTCCCTACGGCATAAGCAAAATCAGCAGCAGCCCCATCGTGCTGGTACCACCTTGCACACTTAATTGACGTAGGAACATTGTTCAGTAATTTGTGGCAGTACCTCTTCCGGAAAAATGCTATATTTTCGACCACGCAATAGGAGTGGTAAGAGATAGGGCTCGACTAATCAATCATCAATAATACACGCTCATACATTCACTGAAAAGCATCAGTAGGCTGCATGAATGTGAATACTTCGTGGATTGTCGTAGCTCCACACATGAATATTTTGTTAATCGAAGATCTCATCAATAAAGAAAATGGGTTCATGGGTGAAGAGAATGCAAGATGGAAACGATGTGTTCTGGTAACATTTGTCCACGGACCAGAGAAAGTATTCCATGAGTGGAGGATTACCCTCAGTTTGTGATGACTGGACCAGTTGCAAATGATATAGATGTAAACGCTGCCTGTATAATGTGCATCATACATTGGACTGAGAGGCTGCAAAATCACGGATAATGGTTCGTGTGCCTGAACCGAGAGTTTCTTGTACTCGACGCAATATCTCGTCTTCTAAGGCAGGTATACGTGTCATTCGTGGCCGCTCTATATCATGCTTGCTCTATCAGAATGTCCCATATTCACACAGGTTACATTGCAAATTAGCAAATATTCAGTAATTCGGTGCACGCCTATTCGGGTACCTTTGGTATGCAACCGAGCCGCAGCCCTTCCGTTGCAATGAATTTTATTATACACAATATGCATGTTCTCTATTTCCATATTCGTAAATTGTTCCATACTCTTCGCATGCAATAGAAACTTTTAATGACTAACGCTGCATCCCAACTACAGCTGTGATAAAGTGTCATCAAGCAGATAACAAGCGCTCTTAAACGTAGATGGCAAGAACCTGGCACGTAGCCAGGAAACATTGGGCAGCTTCATTATCGGGAAAGTCATTACTTATTTAAGCTTATGGTATAAGTATATTCATCCTAATAACTCTGTGGCTGGCTGTCGAAGATTTTCCTGAGACAGCCCTTAATATCCCCTTATTTCCTTAGGATTGCATTTTCGATCCTTCATTGCTTTGGGATTCTTAGTCGTGTAAGTGTACTCATCCCTCCTAGAAAGTTGATCCTCTATTTTTGAATCCCCCCTGTTTAAACATTCAGTATTTAATTACAAGTATTACGTAATGTAAAACAGTTATATGGTGGTGAAATTGAACATTTTTTTATTTATAATCTAATAAAATTAATGCCATTTCAAATCCAATCTTACTTAAAATTGAGCAGTTGTTAAACGCATATAAACGCTTTCTTTATGACATTACACAGATTGCAATTGACCAGGAGAGTTTCAGTCAAGACTCTAGCAATAATTTATTCTAATGCTGATGATTCATATTCCTTAGAGTCTGTCTTCTATAAGATTTATGTTCCTGTGAATCTTTCTGCTTAACTTAAAGTTCTAAGTTTTTTGGAAAATTACCTAAATGATTGCAGAAGTAATGAGCCTTAGTATTTATAGCTGAGCTTAATGGCATGCAAAACGGACTGTTTTCTAATATCGAGCACTACTCTGACTTATATTTGCCGAGAAGGATTTTGAACAAATGACGACCACACAGGAAATGAAACCGCATTCCTTGATTTTATAAAATTGTAAGTTGTTTTATTCAGTAAACTTTAAGGCTCCTGCTGTCCGATTTTCTTCGCTTAAATCATGGAAATTGCTTACCAAATAACTGAAGTACTCACAATCTTTAATCAATGCTGTCACAAACTGCTTCATGAATAGTGTAATGATGGCTGGATGATTTTTGTTTTGGATAGCTAAGCTGCATTTGACTAGTTGAATTTTGCTCTTCAGCTGTCATATCATTTCATGAATAGCACTCATTTCAAATCCCGGAAAATTTTTTTTTTTCACTGCCGTCTGAAAGACGTAAAAAGCATTCCCTTTTATGAATCTACTTTGTTAAGTAAGAACGAATCTTCTCATATTTTGTAAATAGCATCCTACATTTTTTTCATACTAATAAAAATTATCGATTGTAGTAAGCCTAATTTTTTGCCTCTGAGTTTTAAAAAATGAAATATTTTAAATCCACTTGGAACTATTATGTTGGGGTTACAGTTGGTACATGTATTATCATCTAAGATGGTTAGGCAGTATTTCTAAAATTAAAACATCGAACAAACCGATGTCCTTTTTGAAATCTTCATTCCCTATGTAGCCAAAAATAATTTCCAATGTATCAGAAGAAAAACGTTTTTTGTGGACTAGCGATATTCATTTACACTCCCATATGTATAAGAACAGTCCCATGTGTTGTCCGCACTGTAACATAGAGGGCCATAAGTTAACGAGTTGAACTATAAGACACGTTTTATATTAATTTCCCCAAGCAATCAGATCAAAATACTTAGAGAAATATCTAGTGGAAGTAAAATTCACTAATATTTCAACTTGATTAATGAAATCAAGATACTTTTTCTGAGTGATGTAAAGAAAGGATTATATTATATTTCTTTGAATAATGCAATTCAGCAAAGCAGTTTCAAATTTCAGACTGCTCAACTTTCATGCCAAATTTAACACAAATTAGATATTAGGACTATTTGCTTTGATTACCTTCACTAATTGTTTTATAAAATAACTTTTACCAATACTTTTTGTCTTTCGCACTTATAATGCGTGCATCTTTAAAAGTGAATTATAAATTCTTAGAAGCGGCACTTTTTAGTGCCATCCTTTTTACTACTGCTTAATTATTTTATACTTTGTTGCGAAAGAGTGTTTCCCCATTTATTTAATGTCTTCATATTTCTTACAGATGCAATACAATGCTCCATCACCTACACATGCTTCAGGAGGAGCAGCTGGAACTTATACATTCACTGCCGAATTTAGACCGGCGGATTCCTTGTCTCTTCCATCGATAGAAAGGGAATTTTCTTCTTGCAGTACGAGCTTAAAAGCAATGCCAGGAGCATTCTACCCATGCAAACATGCAACCGTAGCAGTTCCCGTGGAGTCCAATCAACCCGGTCTTCCTGTGATGTTTAAACCAAAGCCAAGATCCATACCCACAGGTCGTGCTGCTTGTTTTCCAGCTGGTATAGTGTCAGAAACATCGCCAACGCAATCGACGACGGTGTTGGATTCGGACACTAATAATAACGATTCCAATTCTTCAGGAAAATTGAATCTTTGTAGAATATGTGGAAAAACTTACGCACGACCAAGTACTCTCAAAACGCACATGAGGACTCATTCCGGAGAGCGCCCATACAAGTGTGGAACTTGTCATAAGTCATTTTCCCAAGCTGCTAACTTAACTGCTCATATACGCACTCACAGTGGAGAGAAACCTTTTCGGTGCCACGTATGTGACAGGAGATTTTCTCAAAGTTCTTCAGTTACTACGCATATGAGGACGCATTCCGGGGAACGTCCTTATCGTTGCTATATGTGCAAAAAATCATTCTCTGACAGCTCAACTTTAACTAAACATCTAAGGATCCACAGCGGTGAAAAACCTTACCAATGCAAATTATGCTTGCTTCGTTTTTCACAAAGCGGAAATCTTAATCGACATATGAGAGTTCATGCTGGTTCAGTCTGATATACAGGTATTTCTTAATAATAAAAAGTACAGAAAATGGAAGTGTAATTTACCATCTTTGAAATGCCAATGGTTTAAGTACACCAGCATTCAGAAGTTAATCATCGTTAGCACAGTATTAAAAGATTGCGCGAATTTACAGAACGAGTGTCAAACTATACGCAGGATTAAAATAAATATTCACAAAAGTTTCTTTCGTTCGTGTTGGTGGAAGTTAAAAACGAAAAGCATCTTCTGGGAGATTAATTAAGATGCCTGAAATACAAATTTCCTGCTTCAGAGTTTCTGAATAGTTATAGCACTATAATTCATTTTCTAATGCAAGGCAGCATTGAGCTCTACTAAGCTGGGTAATTAAAGTAATTCCTGGGCACCTCTATATCCAACGAAATTTCTTATAGAAGCAAGTGTCTATTGATAAGGATTAATATTCTAAAGATTAGATAGCAAGAGAAATTAAGCCACGTGTATCTTAACCTCTTATAGTATGCGCTTAAATTTCCCCATTAACTGACCGCACGACGAAACTTCAAAGAATATCTTAATCACCAGGAAAAGTCACACAGGCCTCTTAGATAACGTTTTGGTTTGAAAATAAATCATTAAAATAAATAAAGGTGTGCCATGTGCCTCATATATTTAAAGCTAATCCATTTCAAAGAATTAATTCGTGTGACTCGGATTAATTAAAAAGTGTATTCCCCGTTCTTTCAGATGAAAGCCGTATAACTACCAATAAGTTGTTCAGTTGTCATATTACTAATTTGACATAGAGTACTAAACAGCTATATCTGTCTTCATACTTTTGGTTCCTTCTAACATTTCTCAATACGACCAGTTTCAGTAGAACGCCTGTGTATAAGTTTGAAGTACTCGTAGTTTCTCATTGTATATATCATTCTCATTATTTAAAGAATACCAAATAAACCTAAGGCCTTAATGAAAGGTTATTTGCTTTTGTATATAAGGGGCTTCTATTGGACTCAAGAAGCAACAACTTAATGAAGTCCCGAATTATATAAATATGTAAATATATACTATAATATGAAAATGAAAATTTGTGAGCAATACTATTTTCTTTACAGTGATATTTCAAAGAACTAAATTTCATTCTACAGTTGTACAAAATGTAAAACTTTTAATTAAATTAATAATTTGTTTAATCAATAAAGAAAGAGAAAATCCTTAATTTTTTTTACTAATTCTCAATTTGTGTGTGAGTGTGAATTTGTTTGTCTCTTTATGATTTGAAACATGTAAATTCAAACATAATAAATAACTGTGAAACTTTCGAATCCTCCCAAGAACTCAAAAATTTCTCGAAAAATGGAAAAACTCGAATCTTCATGACTTCTCATAGCTCAATTTTTTTAATTCTAATTTTAAAATCTATTAAAATTTCAACTCAAAATTTTGGAAAGCTCAAATTATTTTACCCCCAGCAGAAGCGTTCATAAAAATAAAGAACGGGATTGTTGCAGTTTCCTTAAATCTGAATAATCAGTATAACTTCATGGCAGCCCTAAATGCCATATTCTTAATTAATTTTCTGGAGGGAATTTTGCTTTCCATGTTTAGTGGTTATGTATGGTAACTCTTGAAGCAATCCTTCCCTTTCTGCACTAGCTTCGATTTTAATTCTTGGAAATGTTAAAATTCGAAATATTATTGCAAAAACACATTTTTTGGGGGTTAAAGTACATTGAGATTCGATACGTCTGAGACACTTTAATATTCTCATTCGAAAAAAATTTAGGATCCGTATCATCTCTAGTTACAACACATAAATATATAAATAATGATGCTGAAAATTTTATAGGGAAATTACAAAATATAAAAATACATTTTATTGTTTTAGAAAATGTAAAGCTTTTAAATAAATTAAACTATTTGTTTAATCAATAAAAAAAGAAAAAGGTTAATGGGGTTTTATTTATAAATTTTCAGCTTGCATGTAAACTATTTGCTACTGAAATAAATATGAAGAACGTTACTGTTTCTTTCCCTGAGAGATATGAAAGTTTTTTCATTTCAGTTTGAAACAATACATTAAAAAAAGAAACATGGAAGAAAAAACGCTGCAACGAATTTGGGACATATAGACGTACAAATCCTGTGTTTCAATGCGTAACGATATACATGTACTTGGTTATAGTTGAACATTGTTGCACTTAATCGTTTCGTTATATCCGAAGATATTACAACCTTTCCCATTATTGTTTGTGAAAATTATAATTTAAGTTCGGTAAGGAACTCTTAGCCCAAGAAACTCGCTCGAACTTGAAGGAGAGGAATTAGTGTCATACTAAGGCTATATTTAACTCTTGAAATTTTAAATGGTGCTTTCCCTAAACTTGTTCGCTAGCTTTTTTAGCGATAAATGCATAGATACTGAATTTTGTTTTTTAAAAAATGAGTGATTTTTGTTCCCTTTCAAGGATTCATTACGTCTGCGTGAGTTTCTTGTGCTTAAAGTTTCAGCAGTGTAAAATGGGCCTTAACATTTAACTCATATTTCTTTCCTTTATACCTTGTTTTTCATCACGTGCTCCCTCATACCAGAGGGTTATGCAAATTATACGGCAAGCAGCGTAGATTCTAACAGATGTAAAATCTAAACTGGCATTAATTGAGTAGAATCCTCACCACCATATTGCTGCTTGTGTAATGAACCGCCCGTAAGAACAGAAGTTTGAACGCTGACGTAAGCCAAGTTCGTTAGTAAGAAACAGGAATCTCCCAATTTTTTTCTTCTTTGACCTTAGAGGAAATTCTAGAATACCGGTGAGGCGGTTGGCACATTTATTTTGTGAAAGTAAATGTGTAGGAAGACATACTTAGTTGTACACTTAATATGCTAAAAAATTATTCCAAAAATATAATTTTAATATATAAAAATTATTGATTGTATTCTTACGTAAAATAAATAATTATTAAATAATACAGAAAAATTTACAAAATTATTTTGTTCGCAATCCATTGGCATAATTTTTTAAATAAAATATGTAATTCTAAAGTCAGTGAGATATTTAGCATTTCATTTCATAGGAAATTGTTTCATAACCAGGAGGTTATGATGATATTTCTTCTCATAAACAATCATTAGGTTGTCCATTTATATTTTGATTTGTTATATTCATTGTTGAAAACAAGCAATTTACGCAAGTACGGGGGCCTAAAAACTATTTTGTCTGGTATGATGTTCTTTACGAGAAAGGTGTGGTGTATTGGTGTATTTAATTATGGCAAAGCACACGAGGGCCATCTGCCTAAAGGGAGGGATGCCTTTCGTGGAGGACTTTCTAAGGGAAACTGGCTCGTATACACGTTACACATGGGGAAAACCACGAAAACGCCCATGCAGCCAGCCCGTTCGCGGGATTCGAACCTCAGACCGAACTACCAGTGTTCAGCGTCTTTACCGCTCGGCCGCTGGTGGGCTCTTTACGAGAAAGGAAATTTACTTTTGTTAACTATATTCCAGAAATTTTCATCTGATACGTTGGATTTTAGGACAATGTCATTTGGAAGATCCAGAATTTCTAGCCCCAGTTCTTCCATTCTTGCTTGAATAAACTGTCCAATGTATGCAGCTAGTATTTCGGTTGCAATTACTTAGTAAGTAAACAGGTTGATCATAAAGGTGACCATTGACTCGATAACATAACTGCTTTCTAAGGGAAACGGGCTCGTATACACTTTATGGCTCGCATACTTAAACTAGCTCGTATACAAAAAGGGGAAAACGCCCATGTAGAAAGGCCGAAAATACCAGTGTCGAACCCAGGTCGAAAATACCAGTGTTCAATGATTTTAACGCTCGGCCGCTGTTGGTCTTTTCAAATTGGTCTTAAAATAACTGAAGGTTGATAAAAAACGAAGGCCAGTTTAATTCAACTTCGCCTATCATTTCTTTTATATTTTAGAAATGCATAAGTGACTTCATTTGCAGATATGATATACAAGAAACCAGTTTATGTTTAAAGGACTTAACAAACTCCATCATTAAAGCTATATGATTGTCATTTCCCTGCAGCTCCAAGTTTGAATAATTCAATTTCTCAGTTATGTCTGTGAGAAAGCTCAAACCCATTAGCCAGCGAAAGTCCGTTACTTTAGCAAAATTTGATTTTTATTCTTGAGTTAATTTTTTTCTTCTCCAATTAAATTTATGAATCTTGTAAGAACTTTGTCTTTTCTGAGCCTATAAGGTATTTCTCCCTCCTTCTTAGCATGCCTTCGTGGTGTAGTGGTCAGCATACTCGGCGCGTATTCGAGAGGTCCGTGGTTCAAGTCCCGGCGAGGGCATTGCTAATTTTTCATGTCTCCTGTTTCGAAACAACCTAATGTCTCTACAAGCCAACGTACTAGAGTATGCATAATGAGATCAGGATTTTCAAGTAGGACCTTGAGAATGTGATGTTGCAAAGGGGCTGCTTGAATAAAGTTTACTATTTGTAAGTATTTTCATGATGTTTCTAAAGGGCAATATTCTATGACACAGAGCTTCCTAATGGATAATAAGTAATACGAGATAAAGTTTAGAAATGATTTATCTTTCTTACACACGCCAATAAATACATTAATATTACCAACCGTTGCTGGTGTCCCATCAGTGGTTAGCTCCGATAACTTGTGCAGATGCATATGCTATGAATACAGTGTGTCCACAATTTAAAGAACCCTATTTCAAACCTGCCTACTGTCGAAGATGAGATACTCGAGATACCACAGGACGACTGCCTGAATCCGTATTGCCGATCATCGCAAAATTAAGATGAAGCGATCAATTATTATTCATTGGAACGGACGTGTCGTTTTTCAATGTCCTGTGAGTAATATTAATAATGCTCAAACTGATATACCGAACTGATTCTCACAAAAAGAATTATTTCAACTGCGGATCTTCCCTTTAAGGTGTGACTATGACCACTGCAACGTGGTATGATTTCATGAACAAATTACCAAAATTTAATTTCAAGTATTCCAAAGAATTCTTCGTAGCCAACAGTCAGTTGGCGGTATTTTCCGAGAACGTACAATGTGTTCTTCAACAAATTTTAAAAGCACCTATGGTGGTTCCCACTTAGTGTCAGATCATTTGGAATTAGAGGAACTTCTACAAAATTTCAGATTTATACAGTGAAATGATGAAGAGCATCCAAACTGCTCTATTTCAAAATGTGTTACTGCAAAAGACAAGAAAACGGCGTTCGAGATGCAGATGGAACATTTAACTAACAAGCAATGTATGCAGAAAATTAACTACTTTATTTACGTATTTAACAACGTATTTAACGACTATCATGAGGCATTTATCTGTCAGGAATGTGCAGTCGATCATTCAATTTAGCACCACCACCCCTGCATAATGAAGAGACTCGATAAAAAGCTATTGATAATACTGAAAAAGCAATATTGTATTGTCAGTGACTTTTTAAATACTATTTCATTGTCACCTTTACTAGAACAAATAGAAAATTGGTGAGAAAAAAATTATTTTAGTAAGTGTGTATTTGAACTAAAAAAGTTGATTTATATCGAAATGTATCTTTATTTATCTGTCGACTGTTTTTTACTTAAATGGAAATCTCTTTACCTTACTCTTACGTCCTAAGCCTTAATAAATTAACATAAGAACACGAATTTTTACAGTATACTGCTTAGTGTGAACTGGCGCACGCGGCAAGCGTTTTTTTACGCTTTGACGCTCGACGTCCCAACGGACCAGTGTGAACGCCGCTTAAATCTGAAGCAGATAAGAAGCTGTTATAACTCATTTCCAGGTAAATAGATTGCTTTTCCTGAAACTTATTAGGAATTCTGTGTAAATAACTTAAATTCGGTAACGTTGTATCCTCATTTTGGTAAAACAGTAAATATTCTACAGTGGAAGATGCTTATTTCGCATTAAGTTCTAAATATTATGTGAACAAAATAGTTCTAAGTACTGAGGTAACGTAGGAAAATCTGAATGCATTACATAGTCTTTGGAATTTTTATCTTGGAAGAAAGTAATATTTGGCAGTGTTAATTAAATTACATTTCTCGAAAAACGCACGGAACGTTCTTTTAATGCAAACTTATACCTAGGATTATGAGAAAACGCAACATTGTTTGAGTGTATCCCTCATTAAATGGGTATTAGTAAGGAATATTTAACTGACATAATGAGGATTTCATGAAGAAATTTCTGTGTTCCAGATAGATTAAACTTAAAATATACAAAAATGCAACATAGGTTTTAGGAAAATATCTCTTACTGTTTTTTTTTTTTTTTTTTTTAGTTCCTTTTGTAAATATGTGTATATCGGTAATGATATGTTGTGCAAAAGTATATTAGTGCTTTATAAGATTTCTTTCATAAGAAAATGCATTGGCAAATGAATTAATGAGCAGAGATATTCATGAAAAAAACCCTAGCATAAAAAATTATAAAACAGGCTACAAGGGAAGTTGGCTAGTCAATTAAATTAAAACTGAACTAAGTTCGAATAAATTATTAACATTGTGAGCTAGAAGTAAAAGTGTATCAATAAAACAAAATCTCACAGATGAAATGGTATCCAATGGGTAAAATCGATGGTAATTCACCTCTGTTTTGGCACCATTGTTCGAAAGGCTAGAATAAATGTTCGAATAAGTGACCTCAAAAGATAAGAACATTGCACATGTATCTTTTAGGTTTTTTCCTAAGAAACTGGGTACGCGTTATACGGCAAATATACCTAATTTTTTTTTTTTTTTTTTTTTTTTTTAATGTAGCTTGAAATGCGCGTTATACACCGGTGCTCGTTATACGGAGGAAAAATGCGATAACTTAAGAAGTATTTAACGAATTGGATCTGAATAATAATTAACGGTTAGAACATAAAATGCTTAATTTAAAACTCTCAAGTATTTAAGAAAACTCTCTTGTATTTAAGAAATTTAAACGTGTATAATTCATGTATATGGTCAGAATATATAGGAATTAAGTTAAAATAAAGAGTAGGTTGGAAATTAAGAAGGTTAAAATGTATGAAAGAAATTAAACATTAAATAAACGTCATGTACACTGCGTGAAACTATAACAAATTATTTAAATTTCAGAATATGTTAAAAATTGCGAACGTTATAAAGTAGAAAAGAAGTTAAAAATTGCATCTAAAATTAAGTATTGTTCAGTTATATGATCAGAAATATAAGAAATTAGTTAAGTTCAGAGTATGCTGGTTAAAAATTATGAGAAAAATTTTGGTTAAAATGAAATAAACAATAAAAACTAGAAATGTAATTAATAATGGAAAATAATAATTATTAAATTAATTATTATCATTATAGAAAATATAAGAAATATGTCAAAATTAGGGGTAAATTTGAAATGTATGAAAGTTGTTAAAAAGTAAATAAAAATCATATATATGGTGTGAAATATAACAAATTAGCTAAAATTCATATGTTAAAAATTGAAAGCATTAAAAAGTAGGAAAGATTAAAATTTTACATCTAAAATTAAGTAAAGTCATGTATATGATCATAAAATATAGGAATTAAGTTAAAATTAATAGTATGTTGGAAAATACGAAGGTTAAATTTCATGAAAGAAATTTAAAATTAAATAAAAGTCATGTACTATATTGTAAGGTATATTTTAATTTTATAACAGATATTTTAATTTGATGCATCTTCCCATTTTATCTTGCTTCAATTTACAATTGCTACCAGAATGAGTTTTTAGAAGCACGTTAAATTCAAATGAAAAAGAGAATAGTATTAAAGTCAAGTTCAACTGACTTCGAGAGAGAGAGTGAGATTCTTGAGTAGCACGCGTTTGCCTTTGGGCTACGTCTCTCTAAGCTGCTGCCACGCTCAGGCGTATTACGTGCCTTTTGGATAGTTCGCCTTTTGGATAGTTTAAGATTACGACCAACTGCTTTAGAACTGTGTTAGCTTCAGCTAAATCTCTTAGTTCTTAATTCTTACATTTTGAGTTTAAGCCCAAGTGGAGGCTTAGCTGTGCGCCCGAAGAAAGGAACCGACTGTTAATCTTATTTTGAGGGGTAATTAACCCTTTTTGAGTTAACGCTTTCTGTTCTTTGGAACTAAGCGATTATTCTCTTACCAGTTCACTATGTTCTTCGACATTTCATTTAGCAGGATAAAACTGAGGAACACTATAATGACATTAGAAAGTATAATAAATTAGTTAAGTATTCAAGTACGTTAAAAATTACGAATGTTAAATTTTACGAAGCAAGTTAAAAATTTCATCTAAAATTAAGCACTAATATAGTAAATTAAAACGCGTATGTGAATAATTGTGCTCGTAAAATTTAATAAATAAGTTAAAATTAAGAGTATGCGTATTAAGATTGCGTAGAACGTCATTATGAAGTTAAAATAAAAGAAATGCGTTAAAATTAAGAGTATATAAATTTAAGATCATACAACATTAAATTAATAAAAATATACGGGGTAGAAATTAAAAATTTACCTCTAAAATTAAGGCCTTGCGAATCAATCATTAAGTCTGGGTGTAGTGAAATACACAGGAAATAACCATTATATACGTAGTAAAATATCTGGAATATAAAGAAAAATATAAAAGCTGAAAATCCTAAAATTAAAGGAAATTACCGGGGAGGGGAATTAATAAAAGATAATCCCTTATCAAATTGGAATGCTTAAATTCGAGGTAATTATCTCCGAAAAATTAGTAAAATATAATATCTGATAAAATTATCACGCTTTCTTCCGTTCTTCCCCCTTATTAGTTAGTTTGCAAAGCGCACCGCATGCCAGTTTGAGATCGTGGTCTTAAACTCTTCGTTTCATTTACTTGCGACTCGCCTTTCACCCTAAAAAATCGGGTTATCAACACATTATTAACGACATCAAGGGCAATAAACAGAAATAATAAACAGAAACATTAATAATAAACAGAAACATTGTTTGAAATTAAATAATCAGTTATTAATAAACGAACACCTCGCTGTTGAGAAGCACTTCACAGCAAATTTTTACTGTTGCCAAAATCAGATACGGTATCGAGCTGGACAAGCTTTCAGTATTTTATTTTTGGAAGAATAAGTAAATATTTAATGCAAACGAAACACTTTTATAACATGCCATATATTAGAGCTGAACAAAATTGAAAAAACTTAAGATTAATTAGAAGTAAAATTAAATAAATATTAAATTTTACACTTTTCGTGTACAAATGAGAAGGTAATGGACAAAAAATTATTGGGGCGCACAAAACGCATTAAACAACTATATTAAAATTTCTATCATTGGGCTATCTTTCCCTTTTACTAATTACTGAGACTACTAGGCATAGATTTCATAAGGTTTTGACAGCGATTTACTTTTATATTTTCCCATTTCGTGATTTCTTTTTCTTCAGATGGAAATTTTGACTTTATTAATTTTGTCTTGCAAATGATCCCAAATATGCTCAACAGAATTGAAGTCTCGCCTAAACACAAGGGTTGTGATTACATGGGGATAGGTATATAAAGTCTACAGTTTGCAAATATGGAGCATTATGCTCCGGATCAGCGTCTTGATTCAATGCTTCAGTATGGCATTACTTTTTTTTTTTTTTTTCAATTTTTCTGTACTTTAAATTTTGCTTTAAAGGATTCAAATTCACAAAATTATCAGTTTTGCCTTTAATAAAATTTAGAATTTAAACACCACAAGTGCTCAAGGTAGCCCAAGGTCATATGGCTGAAGAAGTAAGATTCTTCATTCGAAGTCCGGTATTGGGTTTTCGCCACAGCACTTTGCCTTTAACCACTCCCAAAATATTAAATCTGTTTTCGTCTACAAATATAGCTGCATTCCAAAGATTTTGAGTCTTTTTAATGCATTTTTTAGGGAAATACAATCACGCCGTTCCATTCGCTTTACTACTTTATTTTTCTAGTTAAAAAGTTACATTTTCGTAAAATATTTCTAGCCGTTTTTGCATTACTAGAATTATGAAATATTGAGCTTTTGAAGTCAATCTGACTTCATTGGTTTTAGGATTATAAATCCCATTTCTGATTCTGAGGTTTGTTATCAAGCAAATGTGTGTTCCACTACTTCAAAATCAAATTAAACAGGAGATTTTATATTAAATTAAATAGTTCAGCTATATTCTTCTCAAATTGTTAACAATTTCAGTGAAAAATTGTAGGTTTGCTCGCATCAAAAGAAATTTCAGTTTCTTTGATCCAAGTTAATAGTGCAGCTCACAAACCTTAAATCTTTTCTATGTTTAAAATACTTCTTCCTTGTATTTTACAAGTAAAGTCTGCTAGAACTGGCTTTTTATAACATTTGTATCGCCACCGAATATTCTTTTAACTTTAAATTTTATTTAAAGTATCTCATTTATTCATTATTTTTATTTAATATTATTCCTCGTAACAGATTTAGCATGGTATTTAGACACATGAAGTAAAGAAAAGTTTTTAGTTTAGGAATAGCAACTGAATTTTTATCATTAAATGTTTGAAAGTTTCTTATGCTCCAATACTTCTCTGGCTCACTGTATCGTTGCTAAACAGTTTTTCTTTTATAAATATTACATTTTCAAACTGCTAAATATTTTCGCTGCTACAAAACCTTTTGTATCTATCTTTTGCTGGTAACATCCTGTGGTCAATGGAAAGTACTATTTCAGCTATTTCGAAATGCATCTCGATTGGTCTATTTAGAAGTTTCCACTACTGTCATGTTCAAGCATGTTTAAATAGCATCAAAGATTTCCTAAATTATTTATTGTGAAGTTTTCACTGATTACGTTTTCAAAATTTTCAAGTATATTTTTTGTGGTAGTTTCAGTAATCAAATCATCAACATGTACAGTCATGAAAACAAATCCTCCTTTATGCTGATTGGTATACAAATAAGGATCATTTTAGCTTCACTAAAATCCTTTACCTAGGAGAACTTCATTATATTCTATGTTTTATTCATTTGTTCCTTGCTTGAATCCATGTAAGGTCTTTAAAGCTTGCAAACTTTATTTTTAATCACAGTCTTCAAATCTGAGCAACAGCTTAATGCTTTAAATCGCCATTCAATATGTTGATTGGCTATCATAATGTCGCAGTGTCATTTTTCTTTATCCTGCTGTAGTAAGAAACTAATAGTAGAAAGCATTCTCATAGTAGCTGGCTACAGAAGCCCAGATGCTTCATCATAATCAAACCCTTACTTCTACCGGTATCATTGAAACGACATTTTACCGTTATAACGGGAAATATTTCCTTCGCTTTCTCTTCTTATACTTGTATATTCATTTGCAGCATTATATACATATATATATATGTTTTGGAAGCATCTGTCGAAATCCATATACCGTTCGTCGGTAAAGCATTAATCTTTTCTCCATGCCTTGTCTCCAGTTTTGTTTTTTATTAATTGGGAGCCGAACAAGCTTTGCGGAATGATGTTGGATCTTCTGCTTCCTCTTACTGTGATGTTGTAACTGCACATCTTTATTTTTTTATAAAATAGTCTATTTTGAGAAATGTCTTCTTTTCTGAATTATTTTTGAAACGTTTTACAACTACAGCACCTCTCTGCTTTTCTTTAGGATAGGGATATTTAAAAATAAATGTAGGATCACGGCTTATTACCATAGTATCAGCACTTTTATCTAGCAAACGATAATAATTTGTTCCTTCTGCATATCCAATCAGGATTCGTTTAACAGAAGGGGCATCCAGTTTTTCCTCTTCTGCTTTGGTATATGCACACATGCCACAGAATCAGATTCTTTCATATGTGCTAATGATTGTTTCCTTTTATACTATTTCGCATAAGGAATAATTTTGACTTGCTTGGTAAACACTTTGCCTAATAGGTAGTTTGCTATCATAACACATTTACCTCAATACTTGTTCGGAATGTTAGCCTCTTTCGACATCAGCGACTCCATTCTGAGGAGAATAATGAACAGCTGTCTCGTGTATTATATCATTTTGCTTTAGCGGATTTTAGCCTTTGCTTACACATTCTCCTTCTCGATTAGACCTCAGTCGTTTTGTAATTTCACAAATTATGTTAATACACTGCTGGACATTAAATTGCAGCCCCATGAAGTAAAGCAAATACAAAAAAAGATATTTATTGCACGTAAACAGTATGGCATGAAGACAAAATGATTAAATTTGTAAGCATTTTGGTGGTTTACGGGGGTATGAAATTAATAGAAACCATCCCTGGTAGCTAAAACGGTCCTTACCTCATTAGGCGTGGAGTCAAACTGGGCTTGGAGGACAGAAATGGGCAACTCATTCCATGCTTCTTCAAGTCTATGCCAAATTTCATCAACCTTATAAGCTGGAGAGGGGTGGCGGGACGGTCTCTCAGTAATCCATGACCAGATATTTCAGTGGGTGACAGATCTGGGGACCGCGCAGGCCAGGACAGCAATCGAATACCCTATGTATCGAGGAAGATCAGAACACGACGTGCAACAGGTGGTCTTGCAGTGTCTTATTGGAACATTGCGTTTGGGGCCTTGAAGATAGAGCACAACGACTGGACGTAACATATCAGAAATGTACCCATCTGCGTTCAAATTACCGTCTATCCGAACTAGAGATGTGCGTGCCGTGTACCTAGTGGCTGTCCAAACCATCACAATAGGAGCAGATATCGAATGCAAGCAGGCTACGAGCGGTCTCCTAATATGCTCCAGACACGTATACGGCCATCAGAATACTGCACGTAGAACCGGGACTCGTTTGAAAAGGCGACATTGTGCCATTCCTGTACCCAGCTTTGTCTCCATATCTCTCTATGCTCCAATGTCAAGGTAAGCCGAAGTAATGGTCACCGTGCTGATAGCCCACGCAGCTGCAAACGTCGACGCACCTTACGAGCTGCTACTGGGCATGCTGCAAACATGTCCATTTCCTGACTAATGGTCCATGATGTGGTCGTACGGTTTTGCAGGTCTGACATCAAAATGTGTCTGCCCTCTCTAGCGTCAGTCACGGGAGGGCGTTGAGATCCTTCACGCCGTTCAGTATGAGCCTCAATAATCCATCGATTCCCTATTCGCATGACAGTGGTTGGATGTCGACCACTGCGACAGACGATATCACGGAACGATAATCTGCATTTTCGATGGGGAACGACCTTCCCTATTTCGAATTTCTAAACTTGTTGGTCAGCATTTCTACTCCTTATTCGAGGCATTACACGATATTCTGTGCAGCCTTCAACCTTACAAAGAACTTTACGAATGAGAAATCCACTGCACAACTCTTTTTATGCAATGCTTCAGATGGTGTTTCTCCTTCCTGTGTCGTCTAAATGCGCTGAAATACTAATCATTTGCATATCCCAACTTCTTCTTCTTTATTCTGATTTTGACGTTCGTCAGATCATTCCTTCCCGGTGTTGCAATTTTAATGGCCAGCAGTGTGTTTGTTTGATGAAATATGCGATACGTTCTAAAGATTCTTCTTTAAACTTAAAATATAAACTGTAACATATCTACTAAACTCATTAGTTACTATTAGCATATATCTGGGACTCTCTGAAATTATAATTTGCATTGGTCTCCCAAAATCAGTATACACTAATTCGGGGAATTTTTCGCCAGTTTGACTTTCTGGGAATAGTTCTGTGCATGCTTTGGTTGCAATACAGACCTCGCAAGGCAATAAACTGAAATATGGAGCGGTATTTATATTTTACATAGCTTCTTATTATATCCTTAAAATATCCACCGGTTTCTACAGCATAATTTTACAGTCCAATTATAAAAGCATTCCGAATGAGTTTGCTTCATGCGAAGATGCTTGTTCACTTTTCCTATATATTTTCTCCGATGTACCCGAAACCTACATTATCGTGCTTAATCGTATAGCATTCTGCACCTTAAGTTCACTTTCCGTTCATTGTCAGTTAACTTCTTGATAGATATTAAATTTCCAAACATTTTCAAAATAAAATGTACATCTTTGATCGTAATCTGCATTTTTTTCATTTTGGTTATTTTGGTCAAAGTAATTTCCTTTTCCTTTACTAAGTACTGCATTCCATTAACCAAAGTCATTCTTTCCTAAGTGCAGTTACTATCAAAATTAACGCACGAGCTTTCGTCATTACACATGTGAATGCTGTTTCTACAATCGATACACCAATAACCATGTAAATTTGTCACTTATGAAACAATGATAATTAGATATTTGCCGCGCTTCGTTAATTTTACTTGAAATCCTAGCTGCATTGACTAATTTCTTTTGGTTATGCTTAATTTTTCTTTTTGGCATATTTTTCACAAGCAGCCTTGACATACGTAGCAGGTACTCCAACTTCTCTAGTTTCTCTCATAAACATTGCTGGAGTCAAAGGGATAAGATCTTCTGAATCATCGAAGACATACATGAGCAGTCTAGAAATCTCTGCAACTTCGCAATCACATAAAACACTCATCAGCTCCTCGTATGTTAGAGAATACCTTCCCAAAACTCGACGGAGTAGTTTTTTAATCATTTGAATCCTCCTTTTCCAAAGCCCTCGTCACCAGAGAGCTCCTGGAGGGTTAAAACTCCACTTGATTCTGTTTACTGAAGCTTCAATTTCAATAACATCCCAGCTTATGAATTGGAAGAGATTATTGGCTTCTACAAAATTACTTCATTATCACCGTAAAAAACCGTGGGACGTCCTCTTTATGCAATAAATCTGTGCAATCAAGTAAAACATTTAAAAGCGAGGTTACTAGTTCCAAGTGATTGGCCCTATACACTGCAAAAGTAAACAAAATAATCCAGGCCTTTTCTTGATTTTTTACTTTTTAGAAATAGAGGACTTGTTAAATACATTCCACAGATCGCAAAAACAGAAGCATCGCGAACTCTATTTTCAGACAAAGATACTAGAATATTATCCATTCTTTTAACTTCATGTTTTCTTCATTTGAGGCATCGGGATATAACTCTTCGAACTGTCTTTCTGCTTTGAAGTATCCACAATGTTTCTTCTAGCTTGGACATTAAAACATGTTAACCGGCGTGGTGCATCTTTAAATGCATATCTTTAATGATATATTTGACAAGCTTGTGAGTGCTTGGAAGCAGCATGGAGTAGATAAAATCTTCATGATCTTTTCATTCAGTGAGCTTGGTTTTGATTCATATGATATTTTCTCCGTCCCTAAAATCACTTATTGATTTCAATTTCATAACAGTTTTTTTCATCAAATATTTCTTGTTGCATTAACTTCACAAGAATCTTCTCTGCGAAAACAGCTCATATACCTTCAATTACCCTGTTTCCTTTACTTTCTCACCATTTTGCACGTTCTTAATGAATCTAAGCATCCATACTTTTATTCTTATAATTTCCGTATATGTCGTAAAATAATGCGTTATCCATGAATCCATATCGTCATCACAGTTTAATATTGAAGCTATAACACTTTTATTTTCAACCATACATTCATAGTCGTTATTTTCGTTTCATTTCCAACTGGATTTGTGAGAACCCATTTATCTTCAGCATATGCCAAACAACGTGGTCTCTCCCACCATTTGGATTCTATTAATTTATAGGCAGAACTTCCTTTAGATAGTAAATCGGCTGGATTTACGGATCCTGGAGCATAGTGCCAGTCTTTCATATTTCTTTAACCCTGCTGTTCATGAATGTCCCCCCCCCGTCTTATTACTCCTAATCTAATGGATGTTTGTTGTAGAAGCAGTCCAACAGTATTCTTTCGAAATCTCAGTCTCAAGTATTTTTACAAATAAAGCTAATCTAGCTCCAATGAAACAGGATAGTAAATCAAGTCTGGGGATTGTTCATTTCTTCAAGTGAGCAGCTCTAGACTTGGCTTGAAGAAGCTGCACTTTTATTTGCTCCTTATATTCACTTTTCAACTAAACAATGGCTGCGTATGAATTCTTCGGGGCATCAGTGAAAGTGTGTAGGTTGTATGACAGAGCAATCTTTTAATGTTACCTGTCTAGGAATCCTCCCCAAGGACAATAAAGATATGTATTTCACTCACTTTAAATCTTTCTCTTTAATATCATCAGGGAGTTCAGTATCTCAACCCAGTTTTTTCCCAAGTCTTTGTAAGTATAACTTTGGAACAAGGGTGAAGAGGCAGCTAACTATTATTCTATCAACAACGCCTACTGGATCATCTTATGTAGAGCAGATAGCAAATTCCGTCTGATCACTGAAAGTTTTCCTAATCACATATTTCGAACGCCACAATATACAAGATCTTGCTGTTTATCCCATGTAATGTTGCGCGCTTCCAACATGTACGCAACAATAGTGGTGACTGCTATGAACTTGTAGGGTTTATATTTATTTTAACTAACATTTATTTTAAGTTTAAACTATCTTTCCTGTCAAGCCTTACTTTCCCCTGAAATTGCCAATGCCAGAGTATGTAAATTTTAGTAGAACGCGCAAGGATTCAAATTGTCTACTTTCCAGTTCTTAGCAGTCACCACTATTGTTGCGTGCAGGTTGGAAGCGCGCAACATTACAAACTGGAAAGTATACAAAGTCTTGAGAAGGGTTTAAATCCATTTTTATTCAACTTTAGAAATTACAGATGCGTGCTCTTGACGCTCACAAACTACGCCGACCCGGCGGTAAAATAAAAAGACGAAACTCAAAAAAGAATAATAACAAGTGACTAACTACGAGGCTCTCTAAACGTAACTAACCTAACCACGTTCTAAGATACCGCTGACAATTCAGCAAACTTCTGAATATTACGTTGAAAGATTAACAATCTACCGAGGCAAGCACACAGGCCGAAACGCGTGGTTCTTCAATTTCTAACTAGCCACCTCCACGCTCGTGAAGCAAGAAAACACACCTTCGAACTCGTTTCCCTTCTATTTAACTCAGATTACTTCCGCTGACAATTTGAATCCTTGCGCGTTTTACTAAAATTTATATACTCTGGCATTGGCAATTCCAGGGGAAAGTAAGGCTTGACAGGAAAGATAGTTTAAACTTAAAATAAATGTTAGTTAAAATAAATATAAACCCTACATTTGCCGCTTCCAGAATTTGGTAAACTGGGAAGCAGGTCCTAGAAACGTCCTGTTGAAAAGTTTCCACAATTCTGAACTAAATTTTAAGAGCCTCGTTTACATAAAAAAAACTGTTTTTTCACGAAAGGTAGAATAAATTTCTGTAGATACTTATTTCACTCTCTCTTCTTACAGCAACCTTTCCTGGACTTCAGCAATCAATCTGTTCTCTTCCTTCCAGCATCTGGAAGGAATAAGTATCAGTATCTTTCTAAATACATTATAATTTACACTTTCTTGACATTGAATAAGTTTTTGTTTTTGATCGATTTATTTTTCTTAGTTACTGCTTAATTCACATTCATTCAAGTATTCAAACATGAATTTAACTTTACCCTGGCTCTGCACCATGTGTGGTGTCAAACGGGAATATTCGTGTATTAGTATTGCAACACTTCCCCTAACCACAATGATTTGTTAGAATTCAACGACCAAATAGACACACCTTACTCGACATTCTACAACTCGATGAGCTACTTTAATATTCTTAAAATTCAAATGTAGGTGGAGAACCCTACAAAACACATTCATTCTAAATTCCCCCTCATTTATCTTTAGACATGCAGGCTTTCGCTCTAAAGCATGATTTTATCTATAGTTTAATACTTAAATTTGAATTCATTGCTTTTGAGCATTTACTTTTAGCATCTAAAATTTTATGCTTCTAGACTAAATTCTACTTTTACATAACTTTCAAGTATTTACGTATATTTACAAAATTCTAATACATATGATTTTTACAATTTACCATAAAATGAATAAGAGAAAAGTAAATTTTTACTTTACTCCTTCTTCGCCAAGCTGGCGGCACTGAAACTAAAGTTCTTATTAATACAAGAATACGAAGTTATTTTTATCTTCGGCCAAATTTTGGCTTTAACATAAGAGAATTAGTCTTTCGACCAAACAGAAACTGCTTGTTCTTAGATTTTATACTTAAAGAAAATAATACTTTTGCCTTAGCTAAATAAAGTAAAACAAAACTAAGTCTCAACCGAGACACATTGACTTCCGTCAAAACATAGAACTTCGTATTTACGAATAACATTTCGGAACAAAAGAAAAAATTTTATAGAAGATTTTAACTTATCTTTGAGTTTTCGATGATTGGAACTCCGACATCCTCTTCTGGCGGAACTGCTCCTACGTTATAGGTTTCATCGACGTCAGTCGTCTCCTTAGTGTCCTTCGAGTGTCGTCCACGTTGCTTTTTCTTTTTCGCCCTCTGCATGCTGGCCTCTTGGAGTGGTAGTCGTCGGGTTGCTGTCTTTTCCGTTTTACCCCTGGACGGCTGGTCTTGGCGTCCTCCGGTCTGGAATCATGCTTAAATTTCTTCTGTTGGTGGTGGTCTTTTCGTTCCTCCTGCTGTCTTTTCATTCTCGGGAACGGCGGCCTTGTTTGCACCTAACTCTCTGGCCCTGGAAGCGTTCTCCTCGATGCAGAATTTCTACTGCGATACGTTGTAAGTGGTGTTTTCCTCTTTACCAAAGCTTTTTTACGCGGCGGCGTTGCTTTCTTGTATTTCTTAAATGCTGGAGTCTGAACGTGTTCATTTCTTCTTTTCGGTACCGTCGCATGACTTGTAGCAGGGCTAGGTTTCTCTTCAGTTCTCTGCTTCTTGGGTGGTGGAGCGGGTGACGTTACTTCTTGACCTTCCACTTCTTTTACGCTTGAGTCCTGCAAGAAACTTTTAAGGATTTCAAAATCATTTTGATTATAATATTTTTTCACCTGGTCGGGACTTGCTTTACAGATTTCCCCTTTCCTTGATTTCCTGAATTACATAGGGGCCTTCAAATTTTGGAGCTAACTTTGCAGTAAAATTGTCTGGGGCACTTGATAAAGAAAATTTCCGCTTCATCACATTATCTCCAACTTTAAAATCTGCTTCACGGCGTTTTCTATCATAATATAATTTTTGTCTATTTCTTGCCGTATCCGAGCTTTTAACCGCCTGGGCAATGAGTGTTTGCACATCTTTTTGTTTAAATTCTTGCTCTCTTTGTTGCACAAAGAATAATTTATCTAATGGCGTAATTTACTTCCGTCCTAAAAATAATTCTGCTGGAGTTTTTCCCGTAGTATCGTGATTTGCCGTTCTTAAAGCATAAGCTAACTCATTTATGTAGCCATCCCAGCGCTTGTGATGTCTGCTAACATAACTTCGAATTATTTTTACAATTATTTTTATTCACTCTTTCTGCTATGTTTGCCTGTGGTCTATACGGAACCATTTTGATTTGGCTAACGAATTGTTTACCGTTATCGCTAATGACTTTTATCGGTGCACCGTATTTTAAAGTGTATCTGTGTAAGAATGCATCTGCGACTGTTTTGGCTGACGCGCGTTTAAGTGGAACAATTTCTGTCCATTTTGAAAAATGATCTACAATTACTAAAAGGAAACGATTTTTATTTAACTCACTCTGGGGGAAAGGACCAAGAAGATCTATACCTAAAATTTCATTCGGAAATGTAGCGCGAATGCTATTTAAGTACCCGGCCGGGCTGTAATTAATATCATTCATTAATTGACATTGTTTGCAGGACCTGACATACACATTTACTATTTTGTATAATTGCGGGAAATACACCGCCTCGCGTACCCTTTTTAAAGTCTTTCTGACCCCTAAATGACCCGCTGTTTTCGCGTCGTGTAATTCCTTCAAAATGCTTAATCGAAGCGAGGCTGGGATGACTTGTTTGTATTCGAAATTTTCGTTTGTTGTTTTCGTATAAAATAATAAATTATCTATTATTTCATAGTTTTCTGCTCTATTTCTTATCGCATCGATATCTGTGTGCTCAAAGCTTTCGGGGACTTTCAAATATGCATAGATACTTCCAAATTCAGGATCAACTTTCAATTCAGCAATAATTGTTTCTCTAGAATCTAAAATTTTTGAAGTCAACACAGCGCATTTGAGTTCATTTCCTTCATCGTCCAGTTTTATACGAGAAAGTCCGTCAGCTGCATTGTTTTCCTTACCCGGTTTATATTTAATTATGAGATTATATTCTTGAAGTTTTAAAGCCCCTCTTATTAACCTGGGCGTTAGGTTTTTTCCCCGAGTAAAGTCTACCAACAGCCGCATGATCCGAAAAGACTGTTACTGGCGCTTTGCCGAAATAAACTCGAAATTTGTGTACAGCCATTAATACGGCTAATGTTTCTCTCTCTGTAGCTGTATAATTCCTTTGTGTTTGATTCAATGTTTTACTAAAAAATGACAAAGTATGGCCATTTTGCATGAGAACCGCACCTACAGCATAGTCCGACGCATCTGCTGCAATTTCCAGGTTTTCGTCCCCCTCCGGGAATTTCAAAACAGGGGCATTGATGAGCGCTTCTTTTAACCTTTCAAATGCGGTATTTGTGTTCAACATTATTAGCAAAATCTTTTACGAATGACCGATAATAAGAACATAACCCAAGGAAAGAAGAAAGTTTCTTGGCGGTGTTGGGAGGTGGAAAATTCTTGATTGCTTTTATTTTTGAATCTTGAGTTTCTATACCCTTTTGCGAAATTTTATAACCCAGATATTCAAGTTCTTTAGTTGCGAACTTGCATTTTGAGGCGTTAATTGTAAGACCGGCCTCTTTTAATAATTTAAAAACGTCTTCTAGATCTTTAATATTTTGTTCCAACGTACTACTCGTTATAATTATATCATCTAGATAGATTAAAGTCGATTTTCTTAGGACAGGCTTTAGAACAATGTCCATAGCTCTCTGGAATGTTGACGGGGCCCCACACAACCCAAAAGGCATGCGTAAAAATGCATAAGTGCCCTATTTTGTTATAAACGCGGTTTTATGTATGTCTTAGTGTCTCATAGCTATTTGATAGTAGCCAGACGTTAAGTCCAACGTAGTCATGTATCTTGTAGATTTAATCTTTCTAATAATTTCCTCTATAACCGGTAAAGGGTAAACTGGGAATTTAGCAACACAATTAAGTTTTCTGTAATCGATAGCAAACCTCCAAGCCCTTTTATCCGAAGGAGGAAACTCGTTCTTTTTCCTACATAGTACGACTGGACTCGCGTACTCACTATTTATGGGCGTTATTATTTTGTTCTTTAACATTTCCTGAATATGTTCTTCTATGATTTGCTCTTTCTATTTATCATAGCGGTAAGGTTTATTCCTACAGGGTTTGTCAGTAGTTAACTGTATCTGATGCGTAACTATTTGACAACTACCAGGCCGTACTGAAAATAAGTTTGAAAAAGTACTCACCACTTGCTGGATGGCTTGACTTTCATGGTCATTCAAATGGCTAAGGTCAACTTGCGGTTGTTCCACTGGTTCCACCACCCTCCGATCCATCTCCAGCACGATAGAACTTTCCTGAAAATTGAGTTTGGCCCTCGCGGCCCTTAAAAACTCCATACCTAAAATAAGTGGATTTTGCAAGTTTTTTACTACAAAAATTAATACTTTAAGGCTTTCGTTTTGAACTTGTATTTTTAAAGATAGTTTTCCAATACAATGACAAGTTTGTCCTTGCGCTGCTATGATTTCTGTGTTTTTATTTTTAAATAATCGAAACCTATTAAAATTCTTCTTAAAAAAAATATCACTCATAAAATTACCTTCTGCTCCTGTATTGATGAGGGCTTCTACTGTTACATCGCCAACCAGGACTTGTATAATTGGTAAATGTGATTTTTTTACGATGACCGTATTTAAGTATCTTTTTGAGGGTTTTTTCAAAACTTCCGTGGTCTGGACCCTCGCTTTCACAGGCCCCTCTACTCGTTTAAAGCTTTCCTTTCAACTTCTGCCTTCTGGGTACGCGGACGGTTGTTTTCAAATTTCCTTTTTGAGCCTTGACCTTCGAGCTTCGATGAGTTAGCTTGATAGCTCTTTCCCCCATAAGAGCGGTTTGCATTTCTGGTCTGCTCATTTGAAGATTGCCTTCGGGTACTTTGAGAATACGATGCCCCTCTAGCTTTTTCCGCTATTCTGCGATTTTGGAACTTGACCGCCAATTCGAAGAGCTCCTGCAATGTGCTTGGGTTTCTAATTTCAAAGTAATCTTGAGCAGCAGGTAACAGTCTTGGTAAGTTTATTTCAATAATCTCCGCGTCGGGTTTCTTCCCATGCAGCATACCCGTCAGCTTAATTTTTCGCAAGAAAACACACTTTCGATCTCATTTCCCTTCTTTTAACTCAGATTACTTCCGCTGACTATTTCTAATACTTTGCGCGGTCTACTAAAATTTACATACTCTGGCATTGGCAATTCCAGGGGAAAGTAAGGCTTGACAGGAAAGATAGTTTAAACTTAAAATAAATGTTAGTTAAAATAAATATAAACCCTACACCCATAACAGTCGTATTCTTTTAAAAGCTAAGCTTCATTATAAATCCCTTTTGTTTCTGTTTGCTGTCATCCTCTTAAAGCGAAATGTGCATTTTCCATGATCTCGGTTGCTGTTCAATGAAAAAAATCTGCATCTTCTTCAGAATCTACCGAAGTCACACAACTGACATTGAAAAAAGATTCTTTAAGTTTCTCAGCCACACAACTGACATTGAAAAAAGATTCTTTAAGTTTCTCAGCCACACTTTTGAGAAGTGGCTTATATTGCTTCAAATCAGTCACAGCCTAAAAAACGAAACGGAGTGGAGTTTAAGCCATATACCACACGGCAGTAGTGAAATTTTTTTTATCTCTAACTGTTCAGCATCCTTCCACGGAAAACCTGAGAAAATCTCTGCCATCTTGATAAATGGAAATCTGTAAAAATGCTCTCCTTTTAACTGAAATAATGCCTATCTTCTTTTCTCTGAATTTAGGCAATATTATTGGAACCAGCTCTAGGACATTTGGCCCTTTTGCTAAGCAGTCATTTAAGGGAAAATTTTTCTTTTTACAAGATGCGTCAAATACGGGTTTAACCGCTGTCGAAGAATTTTCTCTGAAAACTAGTCGATATGGAAGGTAGTGTATTTTCTTTTCTGCTTCATTATTTGGCACTTCTTCGACTACTCCTGACTGTAGCCAATTTTGAATTACCGCATTAAAGTCTTCAAATTTTTCTTCTAATTTAATCTAATTAATTAATTTTCTTTGTGGTTGAGAGCAATCTCTTTTCAGCAGTGTCTTCATTGACTGATAAATTATCCCGATCATCGACCCATGGCAAACTGATTTCATATCTACCATCATCATTTTTTCTCATCGTCCTACGAAAGTGATCTATTACCGACATTTCCAATTCTACATTGCAGTTGCTTTCACTAGGGATCAGTTACTTTAAAAGCATCTAATTTCCACAAATTCTCTAAATTATTGCTCTGTATTAGCATACTGGTTATCAAAGATGAAGTTCTTTGAGATGAAAGGCAGTTGTTTATCTTGCCCACAACAAGCCAACCGAGTAGTGTCAACAAGACCAGATGATAAGTGGAAAACATTCCCGGTATAAAACTGACCAGCATAGTCAGCTCTAGTTCTATAGGTAATGAGTCTTTACCTAGATAATAAGATTGATGTCTTTATCTCGTAATTCAACCATCTAGGGTTTTTTTAACACTAGAATGTGCCCACAGTTAACTTTCTGGAAACCTGAATTTCACAAGAGTAATTTTTCTTTAAATTACCCACCGGTATTTTGCAGTATATATGTTACTTTCTAGAGCTAATACTCCAAAATACAACTTGAGTTACATTTTCAATTCGTTGATCAGTCGCCCTCATTTGGTTCATGGTAAATTTAAGAATGTACGATCTCTGTGACCTAGTGTCAAATAACGCTCTTACGGTTCTTCTCTTTCCATTTGCTTCAATGGACACAAGCAAAGTTTGTAAAAGAACTTTTGCTTAGCTTTGGTTAGACAAAGTTATATTTTCATGAACAGGAGAAGTCTCTGAATTAATTTCCTTATCAACATTAGACAGTTCAGGACAAACTATAGTCCAATGTTTCTTTTCGCAAATTATGCATCGAACCAAATTATGCCTTGCAATTTTTCAAACTAGCCTTGTAATTTTTAAAATTTCGCAAATTTTGCCTTGCAGTTTTTCAAACGATGCTCCATTCTAAAGCATGCAACACAGTCTTTATTTTTCCTCAAAATATCCTTTTTTCCTCAAAGGACTTTTTTTAACTATAAAACAGTGTTAAATTTTTAAAAGTCTTGAGAATAACGTGTTTTGCAACAAAATACACAAACAGGTTTCATAGTTTTAGTACCCGAAACTGGATCATTAGCTGTCGGGACAGAAAACTTGTCTTTTGTGTACATTTGTTTTTTATTTGAAATTTCATTTGATTTAAAACCAGCTTTGAATAAAGAAATTCGTTCTTCTCTTTCAACTTAAAACTCCAAGCAGCAAAAATAAACGGAATATTTTTATCGCCATAAGAATATTTTTTCCTTCATTGATCACTGTATTTTGTAACTAAGCCCTTAACAAATTTTCTGGACTGCATGACTCCACCAATCGGAATAACATGGCAGCACACTTGTGAGTAGTTACTCCAATCGATTCAAAGACCTTAAATGCTACTCCAGTATGATGTACAGCTGCATGATGTTAATCTTCATTTTCACGTTCGTAGCATTTTCTGCTACCAATGATAGCAGTTCGCGGACATAATATCCAACGAGTAGCTCTTCAGGGCCAAAACTTATTTTTAGGCTACCAATGGCTTTTGCATAATTATCAGCAGTTGACGGATAGCTATCTGCAATTTCTGGGCTCTACTGCCAACTTTTATGCAATGGATGAGATATCGAAACTTATATTCATAACCAATTGACTCATCATTATCATGAATTCAACTGAGCTGATTCTAAAATGGGAACCAGTCTTTCACGTTCCCTCTAAATTTAACCAATTCTATTTTAGGGAGCTTTAATTTTGATTTTTCACCTGTATTCGTCGAATTAGAATCTTCATCAAGATATGCTTTAATACGAAAGCGAGCTACCTCTAATTTTTCTCTATTCTTTATCTTTTTCGCATTCAACGTCAAAATCTTCAGATTCGGCTTCTATTAAAGCAATACAAATTTTATCATTTAGTTCAGACAGATCTGTAGCAATTCGGGCTAAAGAGGAAAATTTAATTTCAATTTCCACACGTTTTAAATCTGTTTCACTTAAATGCGCGTTTAATGAATTGTAAAGTTTCGTGAACGTTGCTCTAATAGTAATTCTTCTCTACTGCAGATGGGGAAGTACGTGTAGATAAAAGAATTCATTATACAGCACTTGAATTTACAGCACTCCTATTAGGTGCCTCCACAATCAAATGGCCACCACTTCTGACGTTAGGAGTGGCCAATGCTGTTATAGACAAGTGCCCACCATTGGAAAAAAATTAACAACAAAAAGGATAGGCTTCTGTGGTATTAATTTTATGTCCAAATATTATATCATTCAAAAAGAAGATATTAAACTCTTTTGTAATTAATAGCATAATTTATTTACAAAATTAAAAATTAAGTATGTACATAAAAAATATCAATGATGGATTTAGCAATACATTTATTAATTTATTATTTCTTTTCTGTATTTAAAAATTAAAACGCAATGAGCCCTTTAAACGTGTAGGTCCTTAGGCAATACATAATCTTTTCTATTCATATCTACGCCACTAATGCTATATTACTTGTGTTTCATAGTTTGCTTCAGTTTCTTTCAAAGCTATTCCTCGGCTTAGGCGAAATGCTTTCGCGGCCTTTTGGGTATCCGCAAAGGGCCCTAACCCGAAGTAACGAAATTTTAGCGATTTTGGAGATCGTATGAGTTTCTAACAAAGTGCTCCACTGGAGTAGATAAGCAATTATATGGTCTTGACAATGTTTCTATCTTGGAATGTATCACATATGTGTCACTTCATAAGTAGAGATATGTGGGCCGACGGAGACGTGAAAGCCATAACTCAAGCCATAACTCACTTGAGCCAAAGAAGACGTAAATAAAGAAATGCCAGTACTGCAAAAACCGTACACAATTTCAAAAAGTCCTAAACAGTAGATAGAGTGACTGGCTGTTAGTGCAGATAATCATAACACAACAATTTAGTATAAAATGGGGGTATGGTGCGAAATTTGTCTAGTAGAAAGCCCTAATGAGTGACAAATTACATAAATACTATACAATACAGTAAACAGAATAAGAAAAAACCAAAATAATATGTCATGCAAAGAATCAGCATAAGTACATAAAAGAAACTAAGAACATTACAAGGATACAATCTGGCGTAAAAAAAAAAAAAAAAAAAAAAAAAAAAAAAGAGAAACATTAAATTAGATTCCTTAGAACCACAAGCGGTCCTTTACGATTTTCATGTACGTTAAAGTCATAATCAGGAGCAGGTATAGTTGGGTTACATACATAAGGAATTTTCCTGAAAACCTAACTCAGCAAGCTTAGCCATGTAATTGTGAATTTCCAACATTTCAAGCTCACGATGGACCACTGAGTTCTTTATGAGCCATCAACAGCCCACCGCCTGTACAATTTTCTGAATAATTTGTAGTTTTTTCATTTGCGTCTTACAGGCAAATCTCTAGACAGGACAGGCAGAGCTGAATATGGGACGCAACCCAAGTAGCAGAGCAACGTCGTAACGATGTTGCAAACTCGTCGCGGATGTCGTTGCAAAAACGTTGCAATATGTCGTCTTTAAGACGCCCAGATGTCCGCGATCATCCACTGTTTTGCAACCGTTGCGAAGACCTCTTTATTACGTCTTTGCAGATGAGGTTTTTGTCGCATAGACGTCGTTATTGCGTCTTTCGCAGGTGATATTTTGGTTGTGAAAGCTTCGTATCACGACGTCTTAAAGACGCCTAAATGTTCTCCAAATTCCACTTTTTTGCAACAGTTGTGAAAATGTCATTATTATGTCCTTGTCTTACATATTGATTTATGCAGAAAAATAAGTTTAATAACTAATATATTTATCTTCTTTTTTTTTTAATTTTGTATTTCTTGTATTTATCTAAAGTTTAAATATTTTATCATTTCCTGAAAAGCAGAAGATAATAAATTTTTCTCTTTAGACTTGTAAGGATCTTAAGTTTTACTAACGTTTATTTTATTTTAAATCTTTACTATCACTTCTTATTTTCTACTTCCGGCCAGAATTATAAGCGTGAAGGAGTTTATGCAAAGTTGTCTGGCGAACGCCAAGTATTTAAGTGTGGCCTTTTTGCCAAGCAGAGGAGAGGAAGCCGTGAGTTCGAAGCAGGCCGCTTACCTTAGAAGTTACGCAGTTGCTACTTTGCCTTCCAGGCCAGAGGTTTTAATCCTCTTGATAAATTAAACGTATTGTAGTGTTCACAGTCTCTGTGCTACATACGCTTCCTGTTATTATAAGGCCAATCTTATTCTAAAGTTAAATTAGAGTTTAGTTTTATTTTGATATCTTTTAAGTTAGACCCCGAGTGGAGGGTCATTGTATTCCGAAGTACGGAAGTCATTGTATATAAAGAAAAAAAAATAAAGGGTTTTGTATACCCTTCGTCTGTATCCTGTCTACTTACTACAATTAGTGAACATAGCTTTAGTAAGTTCTCTGTTCTAGTCAGGTCATTGTATGTTTCCGAAGAAGGTTAGAAGAAACATTGAACCTGATAGACTAAATATGCATAATTAATAATAGCCTTAATAATTTTCAGTACTTTATTTTTTAAATAACTTAAATTCTAAGTTACGATTATTTAAGATTTCATAACTTAAATTCTAAGTTATGATTATTTAAGATTTCATCATTTTTTTGCCCTTAAAAGAGAGTAATTATGAAAGTGGTTATTATAAATATATAACAGGTAGTAGGTTTTAAGTAAAAAAACTCAATTAGACATAAATAAAAGTAAAGATATGTATGTGGTTTAAAAAAAAAGAGCGTTTCTTATAACAGCATTATCACATTTATTTCTGTTAAATCTCAGAGACATTGAAAATTGCCCCTGTCATGATAAATTGGGAGGCGATTCTTAAGGTAACTTAATCAGTATTTTACCTGAACTCAAGTATAAATTTACTCGCCTTTCATAGCAAAAAATATAACCATTAACTTCTATATCTCCAAGATATGCAAATGAAAGACTGTATAAAACAGTTAACAAATGTGGTCAAAAATATAATATTTCATACAAAAATATACCTAAATCTAATTTCTTCCCATATTCATATCTAAAATGAAATAATAACATAACAAACAACATACATGACAGCACTATTTAAGAAAAAACATGAACTAGTAGTGTTTGAATAGATAAATATCAGAAGGAAGGTAACAGAATTAAAATTTCCAATTAATAAAAAATTATTTGTGTTTTTTAAATAGTAATCAATTAAAAGTGCAATAATTATGGATTGTAGTATTTACTAGCAATACTGATGTTTTTTAACACCATTTCTTTCGATCATATGTTAATTTATGTACTTATTTTTAGTTTCTACATTTTAGAATAGTGGTAATTTACAATGATTATTTCATGCACTTTTTATGATGAATAAATTTCCTTTTGTTACTGTACAGAAATAATTTAAATAATATAGTATACGATAGTAAGCTAAGTAGCACACGATGAAACTTTTTGTATCTATTTATTATGAATTTCTTTGCTCTCACAAGCACATAAAAAGTAAGCGAAGAAAATAGAATATACTCAAATTTAATAAAAAATAAAACCTAATTTCCAACACTCATTCATTGAGATAAATAAAACCTAATTTCCAACATTCATTTATTGAGATAAACTAATAAACATACATAACGGCAACAGAAAATACTTAAATTTAATAAAAAAATAAAACCTAATTTCCAACATTCATTTATTGAGATAATCTAATAAACATATAATAACTGCATTATTAAAAAAAAAGCGAATTACCCAGTGTTTGGAAGAATAGATACCAAACGAAAAGTAATAATACTGCAATTTGCAATCAATAAAAAATATTTAGTGTTTTTTAATATTACACAATTAAATATCACATAATTATACACTCATGTCCATAAATTAAGGATAATTCGGAGTCACGCGGAAATCGAACTCTAAAATAAATATAGCACCTGTAAAATCACTACAAACATCTTCAAGAATTATATGCAAATTTCAGGAAGTAACCAGATGACATGGTGGTACATCACAATGACGAGAGTGTAAGAGAGTGATATGTAAGGAATACAGGCAAAGAAATAAAATTGTTCGCAGGCGCTTTATAAGCATTTCAGTGCAATAACCGAATAGTTATGACACAAAGGACACATTTGGACGATTTTTTACGTGGTAGAAATATCGGCCGTCTGGAATGTGGGCGTATCCAACTGGAAGTATCAGACGAACATGGAATTGCCCAGAGTGTCATCTCCAGGCTTTGGCAACGATTCCAAGATGATGGTAATGTGAGTAGACGTTACAGCACAGGTCGCCCCAGAGTTACAACGCCGAATGAGGACCTGTATTAGGCAGTTACTGCCAAAAGAAACAGGCGGAGCACAGCCTCAGACCTGTCTCGTCAGCTCTCTTCAGCCACTGGTACGACAATTTCAAGGCAGATCGTGTCCCGACGCTTAGGGCAGATTGGTCTATATGCTCGTAGACCTGTCAGATGCGTTCCACTTACTGCAACTCAGTGTCGCCTGCGTTTAGCCTGGAGTAGAGAGCATGCATTGTGACACCGCAGCAGTGGGCTTGTGTGATGTTTTCCGACGAGTCCAGGTTTAGCTTGCAGTCTGATTCTCGCCGGACTTTCATATGGAGAACTCCAGGTACCCGTTACCACCAAGAAAACATCATTGAACGACACCGTTGTGGTGCAGGAGTGCTTGTTTGGGGTGGAATTGTTCTGGGTTCCAGAACTGACTTGCATGTTCAAATTGGAACCATGACAAGCCAAATCTATCGGGACGTCATTCTGGAATAACATGTACGTTTGTTTCGGAGCGCCATAGGCGCACAATTTGTGTTTATGGATGACAACGCCCGTCCTCACCGTGCAAACATCGTAAGCGAATGCCTTCAATCGGAGGATATCACCGGTATGGACTGGCCAGCATTCTCACCGGACTTGAATCCAGTAGAGCTCGTGTGGGACATGCTTGGCCGATGAGTTGCAGCCCGTCAACCTCCTCCTACATGTCTACCGGAACTTCGGAGAGCATTGCTTTTTGAGTGATGTAACACCCCCTACGATCAGATCGATAATTTGATACTCAGCATGCCTAGGCGTTGACGGACTGTATTGCATCGTCTGGGAGAAATACAATGTATTAACAATCATACCAACCATGTAATATTGGTTTTTTGTAAATAGCGTTTTTTGTAATACGCTCCAGGAAGAAAAATCGCTAATTTTTTTAATAATATCAAATATTTAGCATCTTTTTTTGCTCTTTACCTTTTGTTAAATAAATAAGCTTTACAAATAAGTCAAATTTGTTTTGCTTCTAACTCTTCCTTCGCCTGGTTTTGCATTATCCTTAATTTATGGACATGAGTGTAGATTACAATAGTTTATAGAAATGCTAATGTTTCTTTAGCACTATTTTTTCGATCATACATTTCATACACTGTTTAAAATCATTAACCTTTTCTGCATACTATACAAAAGACAACATAATATAGAATGTGCATTATTATTAACTATTATTAATGTGCATTGTTATTATTAACTTGTACTGCTTCTTGCTGTTACATATATCTAATTCATCTTCAGTAGTCATATTAAGTACTGGTACCAGTCCAATAATTTATTTGTATTTTGAAAATAATGAACATACCATAACGGCTTGAATTGTTGTTGCTTCTGCACTGTTGCATTTGCAGCAAAACCAGAAAGTGCCTTATCGTTGTATGTTATTTCTGGTTTTATATGAATTAATTCTGAGAACAAACCTTTCAATATGAACACAATAATCCATTAACATGCATGATATACGATATAGCACTTAGGACGTTATAACCGAGGCACAAACCACCATATAACTTTTTAAGCGCCCGCAACATATAAAACACCAAAACAGAACACAATTTCACGAACACTATATTCTCGATTAGCATTGTAACTCGTTGCATTCAATCTTTTTTAATTGATGTATCCAAAATCTTTTCATCCGCAACACAGAAAAGACCAAAACGGAGCATAATTTCACGAACACTATATTCACAATTAGCATTGTAACTCATTGCATTCAATATTTTTTAAATGACATATCCAAAATTTTGGTGTCTTCTTGTAGAGCACATATTCACAAACAAAATCAGCAAAAATTCCACATTCTCACGATGACTTTTCCTCAATTCAGATGCTTAAAAGCAGGAGCTCACAGCAATGCAAATTCACTTGCTGAAGGCAGTTGAAGGTAACCCAAGTAGCACAGCAACGTCGTAACGACGTTGCAAACTCGTCGCGGATGTCGTTGCAAAAACGTTGCAATATGTTGTCTTTAATACGCCCAGATGTCCGCGATCATCCACTGTTTTGCAACCGTTGCGAAGACCTCTTGATTACGTCTTTGCAGATGAGGTTTTTGTCGCATAGACGTGGTTATTACGTCTTTCGCAGGTGATATTTTGGTTGTGAAAGCATCGTATCATGACGTCTTAACGACGCCTAAATGTTCGCAAAATTCTACCTTTTTGCAACAGTTGTGAAAATGTTATTATGTCCTTGTGTTACATATTGATTTATGCAGAAAAATAAGCTTAATAACTAATATATTTGTCTTCTTTTTTAAAAAATTTTGTATTCCTTGTATTTATCTAAAGTTTAAATATTCTATTACTTCCTGAAAACCAGAAGCTAATACAATTTTTTCTCTTTAGACTAAATATGCATAATTAATAATAGCCTTAATTATTTTCAGTACTTTAAACTATAGTTTTTAAATTTCTCTTTAGACTAAATATGCATTATTAGTAATAGACTTAATCATCTTAAGTACTTTAAACTATACGTTTTAAATAACTGAAATTCTAAATTACGATTATTTAAGAATTCATCATTTTTTTCCCTTAAGTGAGAGTAATTATGAAAGTGGTTATTATAAATATATAACAGGTAGTAGGTTTTAAGCAAAAAAAACTCAATTAGACATAAATAAAAGTAAAGATATATATGTGTATTAAAAAAAAAGAGCGATTCTTATAACAGCATTATCACATTTATTTCTGTTAAATCTCAGACATTGAAAATTGCCCCTGTCATGATAAATTGGGAGGCGATTCTTAAGGTAACTTAATCAGTATTTTACCTGAACTCAAGTATAAATTTACTCGCCTTTCATAGCAAAAAATATAACCATTAACTTCTATATCTCCAAGATATGCAAATGAAAGACTGTATAAAACAGTTAACAAATGTGGTCAAAAATATAATATTTCATACAAAAATATACCTAAATCTAATTTCTTCCCATATTCATATCTAAAATGAAATAATAACCTTACAAACAACATACATGTCAGCGCTATTTAAGAAAAAAACATGAACTAGTAGTGTTTGAATAGATAAATATCAGAAGGAAGGTAACAGAATTAAAATTTTCAATTAATAAAAAATTATTTGTGTTTTTCAAATAGTAATCAATTAAAAGTGCAATAATTATGGATTGCAGTAGTTACTAGTAATGCTGATGTTTCTCAAAACCATTTCTTTCGATCATATGTAAATATATTTACCTATTTTTAGTTTCTACATTTTAGAATAGTGCTAGATTACAATGATCATTTCAGGCACTTTTTATAATCAATAACTTTCCTTTTGATACTGTACAGAAATAATTTAAATAATATAGTACACGATAGTAAGCTAATTACGTTAAAGTAAGCTCTTCGTTAAATAGCGCACGATGAAACATTTTGTTTCTATTTATTATGAATTTCTTTGTTTTCACAAGCACATAAAATGTAACCGAAGAATATACTTAAATTATGAATATAATATACTTAAATAACTTACTTAATATACTTATTTATTTAAGTATAATGAATATACTTAAATTTAATAAAGATCAAAACCTAATTTCCAACATTCATTTATTGAGATAATTTAATAGACATACATAAGGGCAATATTTAAAAAAACGCGAATTACACAGTGTTTTTGAAGAATAGATACCAAACGACAAGTATAAAACTGCAATTTTCAATCAATAAAAAATATTTAGTGTTTTTCAATACTACACAATTAAGTATGGCATAATTATAGATTACAATATTTCATAGTAATGCTAATGTTTCCTTTACACTATTTTTTCGATTATATGCGCAAAATCTGAGCACCAATCTGTATCATGAACACAATAATCAATTAATATGAATGATATACGCTACAGCACTTAAGACGTTTTAAGAGAATCCGTGTATCTAAATATTGCACCGCTGGAGCCACTGAAGTTTGGAAAACCACAATATAATTTTAATCACCGGAAAGTCATAAAACACCACAACAGAACACTATTTAACTGTATAGACGATGTTAGCACGTTACAAGCAGATATTCACAAACAAAATAAGCAGAAATTCACCATTACCACGAAGATTTCTCCTCAATTCAAAATAAACTGCCATCATTATATTTTTGTACCTCGTTCTCTTTCTGTATTGAAGCTCTCTAGTATTTAATTCCGACGGTGAATTGCAAAACCGTTAAGAAAACATTCCTGAAAATAAGATGGAGTCTGAAATTTATCGAGCAGATAACTAACGTGTTTGAATTCGGCAGCTAGCCAAATCGCGCAAACCTCCAGTTCAGATGTTCGTTTCCGTCATATATATTGGACAGCCGTCCGACTGTTACGTCATGCGCCACTTGGGCAGACTTGTCATTGAGCCGGCAACATCGCACATATTAGCGATAGCCCAGCAATACATGTATTGATTGATTGATTGCATGGATATGCATCGTCTTTTAACATTGGACGTTTTCTCGGAATTCTTAAAATCGCCCAATTTTTATCCGTGAATACATCTTCACGCAATCATTTCTTCGCGAAAACTTTACTTTTTAACTGTATGCGGTAAAATGTTTCATATTATGTCACCATATTAATTCAAATAAATTCGTCCTTACTTCAAAAATAATAAATAAAGTCGTCATATTTCAGTAGTGAAGTAATTGCTAACATGTGATTTGCATTGATTTCGGAAATATGATTTTTTTAAAATATATCAAATGCATAACTTAATAACTTACTTTTTAGATTAGTTTCATTTTTAAATATTTTGCTATAATATTTATAAAAAAATATTTTAAGTATTAATTATTTTAACAAAATTTTTAACAATAATTTAGCTCGTATTTTTAGCACTAATTAAATTTAATAATTCAAAAGTATTTATATTAAATTTATATTTCATTAGATGAATCTACCTTAGATTAAAATATTTAGATGAAATAAAGTAATAAAACATTTCAAAGTAATTCTTATGCGGACTTCAGATTCTTGAAAGGGCAGATTTAGTCTCTTTTCATTCTCAAAATAACGCTGATGAACTATAAGAAAATTGCTAAAACGACCACGTCTGACGTTTCAGCGACGTCGTGAAATTGTCTAGATGCAACGGCAAATATTTTGCATTTTCGTAAATTTGTAAAGACGTCGTAGAATTTACCACGGCCACTTTGCAACCTCTCGGACCAGTTTGCAACTTCTTTGCAACGTAGTGTGCTACTTGGGAACATGCTCTTGTATATGAGTATCTTGTTTTCAGTAGAGAGAGACTGTGTTCCGAGCAATTAAAGGGTACGTTTACGAACCCAGAACTTGGCAAAAAGTTCTGTAATGATTGGGGGACTATGTGAGCCAGTGATCAAGGATAACGCCTAAGTAACGGGCCTGCTTAACCCTTTGCTGCACGGTCTGGGCACACCTAAAAATTTCCTTTTGTACGCACAGAAAAATTGAATGAAAAAGGATTTAGAGGTTGCTATAGGTTACTCTGAACCTTCTTTATTTATAGTAGATGGCAGCTCAACACACACTAGTCCATATATTTTAGCCATGTTTAGTTTCTTAAAACCCTCATTTTTCAAAGAAATCTACCATATTTTTTTAAGGATAGAAAAGCAATTGTTTGAAAAGAAATTTCTATGTTATTTTTTTGGCTGTATGCTAATCTCCTTATTCTATATTAGTTTTAAATTTTTACCTTGAAATCGCGCCTAAAATCGAACGGCGAACCCGAGGTGTGCCCAGATCAGGCACACCAAGACACCAGGACAACTGAGAGACTGTATTCTTTGTTTCTCCGTATCTCATCGGTCAGTTCATTGACAACAGAAAAGTGCGTCCACATATGTGTTTCATTTCCTGTTTTTCTCTTTCTTCTTTTCTCTCTCTCTCTCTCTCCTTCTTTTTTTTTTTTTTTTTTTTTTTTTTTTTTTTTTTTTTTGAGGGGACGTTTGGTTATTAACTAATAAATTGTTGGGGTGATTTTCTGAAGGTCAACTGAAATTTTATCAGTTAGCTGTTTTGTTTTTTGCTACAGCAGTTCTCTTTTTCTCTTTCGCTTTTGTTGAAAGTTTCGCAAGCGCTACGTTTAGTAGTTTTGAGTTGTAGACGTTTATTTAATTTTATTTTACAGTTTATAATTCCTAATTGTAGATATAATATTAGTTTGTTTTAGATTTTTAATTATTTTCCAAACGGATCGGAAAGGGCTGACCATTTCTGAAGCACTGAAAATGCTACACGAATTTCATCAGATAGTGAATCTGATACAGATCCCGGTACATGTGCAAAACATAGAATATTGGGTTGTGCTTTTAAAAAGGTGGTGTCACTTTCTTCGAAAAGTACCACCATGAAAAAATACACTAAAGTGTAAATATGAAATGTAAATATCATATACCCAAGTTAACGTTTTTTCCCCATTCATACGCATGTAATCATCGTATAACCAAAAAAGAACCTTTTAGGGGGGGTGTAGAGTAGCAGGTTTCCCCGTGGCACACCCTAGGTAATGCTGAATCTGCTACAGTATTCAGAACCTAGTGTGTTTTAATTGTAGGCAAAATCTCTTACTCTTTCACGCGCTTCCCAGAAATGCTCGTTTCAGCACTCTTTTCGAAGCTCTATTCATTCAATGTACCCGCTTCGGGCACACCCACAGACTTAAAACAATAAGTGCTATCTTCACAAAATTTTACTTATGTACTCCTCTAGGCCTAATTAGACTGCCTACCTTTTTTTTTTATTGAAATTCCAACTTTAAAAGGTAACGTGCCAGAAAGGGTTAATCCAAGGGATATTGGACATTTGTATGTGACTAGGATCCAAATTCTTTTTCCTATTAAAGAGAATTGCTTCTGACTTCTCAACATTTATTTTAATTTTTCAGACATTAAGCCAGGACTCCAGTGAGTGTATGTGTTTGTAGTACTGGGCCAAGAGATGCGCTTTGTGTAAGAATTGCCATGTCATCTGCGTACGTCCCAAAGGTGGTGTGTGGTGTATGTGAGATCTCGTTTGTGTAAATATTGAATAATGTGGGGCCCAAAAGAGACCTCTGTGGTACAACAGCCCGGACGCGTCTAGGAGTAGATAATGTGCTCTTGACACGAGTGATAAAGTGTCTATCAGTTATATAGGAGCGAATGATGTCTGAGATGTAATCTAGGAAACCCAGGGTTATGCGTTTGTATATGAGGCCTTCCAACCAAACGCGGTCAAAGGCGTTGGCTACGTTTAGGAATATTTCTCCAGTCACGTCTTTATTCTGCAGACCTATAGAAATCATCTCAGTCACCCGGTACAAATGATGAACGGTTGAGTGATGCTTTCGGAATCCATATTGTTCCGACAGTAATTTTTAACTATGATTCGTTACCTTTATTCCCCTCAGCAGGAGGGCAATAATTTGTAATAAATTCATATAGTCTATAGCATGGGTTCTAAACCCAGGGAAATTCCATAGTTTCAGGGGAAGAATGTTATTAGCCTTTGATTTAGACCTTACGTATTTCGCTTCAATTTAGGAATATAAAAAAAGTATTTTTATTCACGTTTTCGTATTTATCAACATTTCCTGCACCACAGATAATTGCTAAAAGAAATTTTACTTGCGTATAAATGCACTTTGGTTGATATATTCATAGTAAGCAAGGGCTGTAACTGGGCTCTTTACTCAGATCTCAGACGTACTGATTGCTGAGGTTGAAATTAAGCATTGATTTGTGTGAAATTTTCGTAGCATTATTTATCCCGTTAATATGAGTCACTAAAATTAAAAAATTGTCTGTGGAAAGGAATTTCTTGTAACCCAGATCACAGTTTTTTAAAAGGTCAGAAACGCCTAATAGTTGCCTCTCTAAACATCTTTGAGGGATATACTAATTCGTAACTACTGTAACGTCTTAAGCTATTTTATCGACCGCCATGAAGTTCTGCGGAAAGGAATGACCACCTCGAAAGTTCCCAAGGATAGAGTATTTCTTAACGAATTATCGGAAAAAGGAAGTGACCACCAGTCACAAAATAATCTCAGGTTTTTGTTCCTCTTATAGTTGTTCGAAGGGAGACATTGTTCCGTTCCCTTTCATCAGTTTATAGGTTCAGTGTCTCAGACCACCCGGTTTGAGTCCCCAGTTGGAACAGAAAAGTTCTGACGGATTTTTTCCCAGGCTGTCTTCATCATATCAAGTTGTTAATCAAAGGGCTCTCGACTATCAACAAGCGCTTCTAAAAATTACATACAAATGAGGATCCTGGGATTCGTTTCAACATGTCCAGTACAACTTGAAAAAAATCATGGAACGCAGTTCCAGAGAGAAGAGAAAGGGAAACTGAGTTGCAGTAAATATAGAGAGAGAAACCTTCTCTCGGTTTCTTTTCCCAGCTCGGCCACGAGCAAATTTTATTTTCGCTCTGCGTAGTATCTCTGTCAAGAGATTACAGCGAGGTAGCGGGTTCGCCGCTACCTTACGGAGGAGCATCCTGCTCAGCAGTTCAGTCCGGCAACCACCGACAGTTGATTAAGTCTACACAGCCTCATTTTGAACCTACCCTCATCTTGAACTATTTCCAAACAAGAACTTTCATCTTGGCTGAATTCTAAACACGAACTTTATACACACCTTCTGGGAACTGGTTATATTTCTTTTCCCCTCAACCTACTGTGAGGATAATATTTTATAAGTTTATTTGTTTATATATGTATATATATATATATATATGTATGTATATATTTTTTGCATATAGCCTAGAAATAACCCAAATAAATTTATTTACGCTACCTCTTGTCTTTCGAATTCGTCACACTACGATCGTACTAAATCGTCCGTGTGTTGCAGCTACGTGGGTTAAATATTCAGTATCTGCGCAATCGACGGTGTAATAGCTTTCGCTTGTTTAGCGTTATAAAGCTATTGAGGGTTAAAAATATTAATTTTCTTGTCTTGCTTACTTTCTGGCAAATTTACTTTATCCTTCTGTTAAGTCCAGTATAACGATTATTCTTCTGACCGAGTTTCTTTACTAGAGCTTTACTTTACGAATACAGCAAAATGCATTCACTTTTCAAAACGTAATTAAGAGCCTTGGCAGTGTGTGTCGTCGACTAGTAGCTCATTTTGAACACTTTCGGAGTTCTTTCTGCTAAAAGAATAGTAGAGAGTATTTTTTTTAAAGTTCTGTTCGTTTTCCTTCTCAACATTAATGGTATGGCTCTTTATAACTTGAAAAATCCAGGTAAGCTATTCTTATTACATTTCTATAATGTGAAATTTTATTTTTTGTTAATGCCGCTGTAGGAATAGTTTAGAATAAATTGTTTGTCTTTGAAGTTAATCGTTCAAGAAATATGTATTTCCAGTATTCTTGAGTAAAATTAGTGTATTTTGAGAGAGTAATTGCTATTATTTATGTATCTTAATAAAACGAATCTTAAGCGCTGTGAGTTTCAAAAAAAAAAAAAAAAAATTGCCGATTTCTCGTTTTTACTTCTGTATGGAAGTACGCAATTGTCAGTTGTGTTTACTTAAGTACACCTGGAAAGTTTATGAAACTAAAAGAGAGTTGTAATGTATGATAAAGAATTAAATAAAGTTTCAAGGAAGGAAACAAAACTTTTGTCAATGCATTTAAATCGGAGAGTAAATGATTTTAATCAACATAATTTAAAAAAAAAAAAAAAACTCTGTGATTAAAAGCGGACTTTGTCCCACTTTTTTGTAATGATAAAATGTGTTAAAAGGAGGGAGTAAGATAATCAGTGATGCTTTTAAATGAATTTTATTTCAGAAGACAAGCAACAGCTTTTTAATACAGCATATTTTAAGCTTACTTTAAAGCTTTTGTGAGATTTTTATCAGAGATAAAAAGCATTTTATTAAAATCGGATGTTTAATTAGGTCTATTATAACTTTCACATTTGTTTTAAAAACACTCAAAGTCTTCATTGTATTATGTAAAATAAGTGTAACAAGCACAGTGAGTTCCTATGGGTAGAGGAATTGATTGTGCTTTCCTTTCCCCCTTCCACTTTTACAAATTAAAAGCAAGGTAGGATTGAAGGATAAGAAAGAATTAACGCCTATTCAGTAGTTAACCGTACTGTGTGATTTGAATTTGATTGGTACAGCCTATTAAACAAACTAAAATTATATTCTTATATTTCATACCATTAACTTTCTCTTTTGTTTATACTGTTTCCTGCAAAATTTTAAGTGCTATCACTTGTGCTAACTTACTGCTTTGTATCTGAAATTTTATTCTATTTGTCGAGTTTCTGAGAAATACAGTGGCTCCCAAAAGTGTTTGTACACTTATGATTTTCATTCAAACAGGGCTCTATCCATTAATTAAAAGTAAACGTTCTGAATGAGATTTTAATAATAAGATCTATAATCTATTCGTAACAAAATTACATGAAATATTTTTTAAATATAGTGAAACTTTATTTTTAAGAAATTAATAATCAAGAAATGACAAACATTTTATCACACAAAAGTGTTTGTATACTGAAATATTTTTGGATAAAATCAAAATTAGAATTATCGTTTGCCCCCTTTTTTTTTTTTTTGGCTAATCTTTGGAATATGGTAACAGGTAGTTTGTCAACATTTTGGTAAGGCGATAAAGGTTACTAGCTAGGACTTTAGCAGTGTACATGGATAAAGTCAAGAGTGTGCGCAATGCCATTTTGTGCAATTCTGGGATGTTTTTTTAAGTGAAAATATGTCGATGTGTACATGGATGATACTGTGTATGTGCAGTTCTTAAAAACGCGGCAAGACGTGGGCGATTCTGCACTTTCTCCCAATTTCGCACCTAATTTTCGTCATGATTAAGCACTTTTGTTCCATAAAAGTTCTAGCATGAGCGTAATTCGGATTGCAGATTGTTGGGAAAAAAATGTTGAGTTAAAAAAAAAAAATGCCTTTATTTTGTGAAAACAAAATGGCGTCCAAACAGAAACTAGCAGGTTGCTGTAGCAGGGTTGGTCGCCAAATTTTCGCCAAAAAATTGCCAAGTTACTATAATCCAAAGATAAGCTTTTTTTTAAAAAAATTTTTGCATTGTGGTGGCATTTAAAAATTGTTTGCTTTAATTTTTTATTGTTTACTTCATAATATTCTATTTATTATTGAAAAATGGGTCGCAGTCATAAAAAAATTACAAACAGCATCCGAAAATTTATATATTTTTTTTTTGCCATAGTAGGGGTAAATCAATTCGAAATATCACTAAATTAGTTAATTTATCCCATTCTACAGTGCAGTATGTGATAAAACGCTTCAAAGAAGAAAATCGGGGTAGAGTAGACTTTAAGGTACCCCTTGTATTATGGCGAAGTTGTTTGATTTATCGCCAAGTTGCTGTTTCATTTATGGTAGCCTGAGTAGTTGAATGATGTGGAAATCCTATTTTGATGTAATCGGGTGCATGATTCTGGGATATTTTGAATCGTGGGATGTTTCGTAAGCATTTTTGTGGTGTGTGTTGGTTTGATTCTTTAGATGGTAGAATGGCCGAATGTAGTAAGATTAATTTGAAGTTTCTGTACGATTTGGAGTGAAAGGGGAAAAGAACTTTAGGTACTTTTCCGTTTCGCCGGCGCAAATCTCGCCAAGCAGACTTTGTTGGCGACAACATACAGTATACACATAAAAAATGTTAATGTTAGTTCTAAGCATTTGTTATTTTGAAGGCATAAACATTTTAATATGGTTTAAAATTTTTTAAAAAGCCAATAAATAAAGACAATAAATTCGTAAAAAGACATTAATTTAAGAATTTACTATGCTTTCATGGTTCAACATCCCGATTCGCCAGTTCTTATCACGTGACCCCCAAGTGATCTCATCTCACGTAAACTACGCTACAAAAATCTAATTCTCCCATTAATGATTTACATTAATTTCAAGTTAAATCTTGATTTGGAATACAAGTTAGTTTAAATGCAAGAATTATTTCAATTCATACGAATAGCTTACTCGGAAATTATGTAAAACCGCACTGCTTTACTTCGCTAGTGCATTCTCATTAGAATGGATGAATTTAAACCTTGATTTTGCCTTTTTTATATTTTATCCTTCCGATGAGCGGTGTGATTGCATCCTAATTGACTTAATTACCGGGAATGGTCTTAGGGCATAAAATTGAACCATCTTGCAAAAATTCTATGTAATTGTATGCAAGTATTGAAAGAATGGCTGCAACTTGTTTTGAAAATGAAGCGTAAAAGGTTGCCAGCGAAGGTATTCCGTTTGCCATCGGTTGTACCATTATTGGCGACTTTATCGTTTGCGCCGGCAAAATGGAAAAGTACCGAACTTTAATTGACTGGTGTGTAAATGAAGGTTTACTTAGTAGCCATTATAAGTGTCCTGTATGTAGGAAGGATATGCGTCTAGTCGAACGTAAAAACCGTTTAGATGGATTTGAATGGGTTTGTAGGAAGAAAGGTTCATATAGTCACCATGTGAAGCATTCAATCAGAAAGAGTACCTGGTTTGAAAAAAGTCATTTGAGTATGATTGATATTTTGATTTTTACGTGGCTCTGGGTGTAGGAAGCGAAGTTGAAAATCATGGTAAATGAATATTTACTTTTGGTAGTGCTTAAATGTAAATGTATAACATGTTTTTCCTTTTTTATATTATTTTATTGTTTGGTTTAAAATGTATTTGGTTGATCTTTAGATTATGGTAACTTGGCGATTTTTTGGCGAAAATTTGGCGACCAACTCTCCTACAGCAACCCTCTATTTTTTTTTTCCCGCCGCCATTTTGTCTTCACGAAGTAAAGACATGTTTCTTTTCTTTTTATCTACTGAACACTTCTTCCAACAATCTACTAGCCGAATTACACTTATGCTAGAAATTTTATCTAACAAAACTGCTTAATCATGACAAATATTCACTGCAAAATTGGGAAAAAGTGCACAATACCATACTCCTTACGCATTTTTCAAAATAACACATACACATAAACCATGTACACGTCGACTTATTTTTACTTAAAAAAACATCCCAGAATTACACAAAAATGGCATTGCGCACACTCTTCACTATATCCATGTACACTCCTTTTTTCTCATAAATTAGAAAAATTTCACGAAAATACATGACAATTTTCTGAATCTTTAAACCCGGTAAAAAGAACATATGTGAAATTACCTGATCGCGAAAAAGTATATACCCTTTCCAAATATGAACATTTCCACATATAGAATAAATAAAATATCCAAAAACTTTTACCTCTAAATCATCTATTATATTATAAATGTCACCAATGAATTCATACCGCAAGCATTACAAATACTTAGTGTCAAATATTTAAATTATTTCCATGCACGTTTACTTCAACTAAAACGTATACCAAATTCCTACAAACATAAAATTCACAAAATAACTATCATTTAATTAAAATATAATTAAATTCAAAAACACTACTTAAAATATAAATAAGCACATACATTAAATTAATAAAAATTAGCTTACAATCCTAATTACTTTAAACTAAATCATTGCTAATAACAATTTTCCCAATAATACCAAATTACTTTACTTCCACCTTACATTTAGAACAATGCATAAAAATAATCTCCTCAAATAATTAAAAATACTAACTTACCTAATCTTCTTCAGAATCTTGCTTACATGGTGGATACACTTTTATTATGGATTCAATCAAATTATTGAACGATTTTTTCTGCGAATTTTTTCTCGACACTTCCTCCGCTAAATAAAAAGCAAAATTCTCTTTATCACATCTAGAATTCACTTTAGACAGCGCCATACAATCCCAAAATTATTCAACCCTACTTCACACAACACACAATGAAGCTTAATACAAAATAATATACGGCCACTGATATTTTTCCAAATTCCCCCCTTTTCCGATTAAAGAACCGTAATTCATCCAATAATATCACATGACATATCCCATGATCTCTCATTTCCCTCACACAAAATAATGCGTAATCGGAACTGAGTACTGCTCACATTATTACCAAAGTCCCAGGTAGTAACCTTTATCGCCTCCAAAATGTCACCAAACTACCAGTTACCATATTCTAAAGATCAGCCATGTAGGTTATTGAGATTAAGTATTTTTTGTTTGCCTATTTTGTAGAATTTGGTGCTCCTTTGACTTTTTAAGTGAAAATATATCGATGTGTACATGGACAAAGTAAAGGGAGTGCGCAATGCAAGTTTGTGCAATTCGGGGATTTTTTTTTAAGTGAAAATAGGTCGATGTGTACATGGATAAAGTCAAAGGAGTGCACAATGCCATTTTTGTGCAATTCGGGGATTTTTTTTTAAGTGAAAATAAATCGATGTGTACATGGATACCGAGTTTGTGCAATTGTTTGTCTTGTTAATTTGGCTTCGCAAGCCAAAATAACGAGTCAAAGAATTGCACAAAATCGGTATCCATGTTTCACCAAGGGGTACCCTAAACTATACTTTTACCGTAAATCAGATTGAAAACAAGGTAAGAAAAGGTCGACCGAGAAAGTTAACTAAACGTGATGAGAGATTTATTATTAGAAAATTTGTGAAAAACCAAAGTTTGAGTGCTGTAAAAGTTTCTGCAAAATTTAATGCAAAGTTTTCTACTTCAATTTAACCTGAAATTGTTCGACGAGTTCTCAGACAAGCTGGATTACATGGGCGTTCTGCCCGTAAAAAAATTTTTTTTGAGAAAAACAGAAAGCTTAAGCTTTCATTCGCAGAATCAATGATAAATACACCCGAAACGTACTGGAATAATGTCCTATTTGCTGACAAAAGCAAATTTAACATTTTTGGTTCAGATGGTCGAATAACTGTATGGAGAAAAAAAAATGAAGAACTTAGTTGGAACAGTTAAGCACGGCGGTGGAGGTGTTCTTGTGTGGGGGTGCATGGCAGCATCATGACTAGGTAATTTGGTATTTATTGTTGGCATAATGAATCATTCTCTTTATTTAAATATTTTAAGAGACAATTTAAAATTATAAGCCCAAATTTTGGGTATTGGAAACAAATTTATTTTTAATCATGATAACGACCCTAAGCATACGGGTTTCAACGTTCGCCTGTGGTGTCTCTATAATTGTCCACAGGTTTTGAAAACCACCTCAATCGCCAGATTTAAACCGCATAGAACACGTTTGGAAAGAACTGGAGGTTAAAGTATGAAAACACGACATCAAAATGAAAAGCAAACTCGAAACAGTCATGATGGAAGAATGGATGAACATTGATACAGAAATTATAAAAAAACTAGTAAAATCTATTCCCAGATGCTTAAAAGCTGTTGTGGATGCTAAAGGATATCCGATGAATCTTCAGATTATGGTAACTTTGCGATTTTTTGGCGAAAATTTGGCGATAACCCTGCTACAGCAACCTGCTAGTTTTTCTATTTTTTGGATGCCATTTTGTTTTCACGAAGTAAAGGCATGTTTTTTTTTTAACTCAACATTTTTTTCAAACAATCTGCTAGCCGAATTACGCTTATGCTGGAACTTTTATGGAACAAAAGTGCTTAATCATGACGAAGATTAGGTGCGAAATTGGGAGAAAGTGCAGAATCGCCCACTGCTTGCCACGTTTTTAAGAATTGCACATAAACGGTATCCATGTACACGTTGACCTATTTTCACTTAAAAAAACATCCCAGAATTGCACAAAAATGGCATTGCACAAACTCTTGACTTTATCCATGTACACTGCTAAAGTCCTAGCTAGTAGCCTTTATCGCCTTATCAAATATATTTTTTTTTACTCAACATTTTTTCCAACAAACTGCTAGCTGAATTACGCTTATGCTAGAACTTTTATGGAACAAAAATGCTTAACCATGACGAAGATTAGGTGCGAAATTGGGAGAAAGTGCTAAATTGCCCACTGCTTCGCGCGTTTTTAAGAATTGTACATATGCGGTATCCATGTACACGTCAACTTATTTTCACTTTAAAAAAATCATCCCAGAATTGCCCAAAAATGGCATTGCTTGACATACGCTTGACTTTATCCATGTACACATCGACCTATTTTCACTTAAAAAGTCAAAGAAAATTGACAAAAATCCAATTCTTCTTACTCTTGGAAAAAGCGCCAAACAAATAAGTGGGCGATTCTGCGCTTCAGCAGCGAAATTGTTTCTAAGTGCTTATTAGCTAAAATCACGATCGGAATTTTCCGGAAAATGTTACATGACCTATCTCATGATCTCTCATTTCTCTGAGACAAAATCATCTGTGATTCGAACTATGTACTTTTCAGATTATTGCTAAGTCCTACCTAGTAACCTTTATTGCCTTACCAAAATGTCACCAAACTGCCTGTTACCATATTCCAAAGATTAGCCAGATATCCTACTAAGTATTAATTTAACGAAAAATGAAAATATTTACTAATATGTCAAGATTTTTTTGCAGTGTACGAAGACTTTTGCGAGATAAAATGTTTGTCATTTTTTGATTATTAATTTCTTAAAAATAAAGTTTCGCTATATTTAAAAAATATTTCATATAATTTTGTTACGAATAGATTATAGATCTTATTATTAAAATCTCATTCAGAAAGTTTACTTTTAATTAAAGGTTAGAGCCCTATTTCAATGAAAATCGTAAGTGTACGAACACTTTTGGGAGCCACTGTGCATCAGGAAGCTAAAATTTCCAAATTATTCCAATCTTAAGTTTGAATTGTATTAATGGAAAGATTAAACTAGTGGGGGTTAGTAATGCAATGTGTAAAACTTTTGGGGAGAAAAATGAAAGGTTTAGTTTCCTGAATGTAAAATCTCTATTGAATTTGCCTTTTTCAAGCTTAAATAAGTGATATAAAACAAGAAATGGATGATAGTAAGTGTCTGTCACTATTGTTATCATGACCATTATTATTTCTAATTCAGGAACTACTCTTATATGCCCCCTCAGGTCGCCAAATGCGGCGACAAATTTCTCGATAAGCATTTTTGGCGGTGCCATATTACTATCTAAATTTTTTGTCTACATTTCGAACTTTAAGTCTAAAATGTCTCCAAAAACGCGGTTTTCGCACATGCAAAAACCATGTTTTTAACACACAATTTAAGCTAAAAATCCAAAACAAAAAATTTAAAGTTTCTAACCAAAAATATTTGACTAGAATCCATGTACACAGCAATATGTTTTAACTTAAAAAAAAAAAAAAAAAAAAATCAACAAATTGCACAATCTTAGGCAACGAATGAATCTACGAACTACGCACACCTCGCTTTAATAAATAACATAACAATAAATTTCAAAGAATGCCATGTACACAGCATCATGTTTAAACTTTAAAAAAAATATATCTATGAATTGCACAATCTAGGCATTACGCACAAATCAACAAAGTAAACTAAAAATACAAACAATTCCAAAAAACAACAATAACAACAGAAATTCATAGTAAAAAAACATAACATTCTACAAAATAAAACCAGTAAAATAAAATGCACTTACCATAATACATTCGTTAATAAAATTTCGGCAGTCACACAACATCTGTGAACAAAAGTACCACGATTTTGCTATATCACATCTCTTTCTGCGACTAAAAATTTCGAAAGTAACGATAAAAACTTCCTCCAAAGTTATCTTACTACACGAAAACCATGATCCAAATCTTAAACTCTGCTGACAGCCACATACTTTACGAGCAAGCATTTGACTGCAAATCCACACAAGAACTATCAGAATGTCCTTCTTCGTCTGAGTTCTCATAGCAGCTCTGTATTTCGGACTCCGTTTTAAAAGTCCCACAGAAACTCCAAAAATGCACTTCAATCATCATAAACACACCCGTGAACGAAAGACTCATTAGCAACTCCAACATCATACCTTTTAATACTAAATTTACTTTTCACACAATCTAAAATATGCTACTGAAATCTTGTCACCACGTCTATCATTTCAACTTAGGGCATTTCAAAACACGCACAACACGAACCAATGAGCAAATAAACCACTGCAGCAAAAGAGTTAAGTTTCAATGTCAAAAGGGTTGCCGTACAAACAACATCATCCCTAAAATCACTGCAATCGTGCCAAAAACCAGCACAGAACATATATCGCGACATTTGGTGATCTTGGGGCGAATATAAGAGTAGAACTGTAATTCAGAATTATTTGCAATTTTAGTCACCTGTGTAGGATGCATAATACATAAGATTTATTTAATTACTCTGTAAAGAATTAGGAAGTTTGTATAAGCATATTTAGTTCACAAATAATTGCAATAACTTTTTTCAGATTATAAAATATGTCCATAATCTATGGGAAAATATCTAAATTTCATATCATATATAGGGCTAGACTTAGTTTAAAATAGAGTAATGATAAAAATGTGAATTCATAATTGTTTTCTTCATATGCTTCATATTGAAAAATTGTTATTTCTATTCAATTTTTGTAGTATATGTGTATTTTAGGTTTAAATATGATTAAAATGTAAAAATATTTTAAAGCCCTGAGAAATTTAGATATAGATAGATACAAGAACATGTATTAAACGGGTCCGTGACACTTAGTCGACAACTACTTAGCCGACGGGACACTTAACCGACGGCGCTTAGCTGACACGGACACTTAGCCGACAGGACATTTACTCGACAAGGACACTTAGCCGACACGGACAGTTAGTCGACAAGACATTTAGCCGACAGGACATTTAGCCGACACGGACAGTTAGCCGACAGGACACTTAGCCGACAGGACATTTAGCCGACACACAGAATTCGCCGTCAGGACATTTAGCTATGGCACAGTTAACTGTCAAGACATTTTAGCTGACGCGTGCCCAATGATTATTTAAATTTACTATCAATTACAAAATTTCTCGACTTCTCCGAATCTTCTTCTTCGAAGATCAATTTTTAAGTTAATTTTTTTGCTTATCAGTAAAATTCAGTTTTCGATTCTTCAAGATCTCATATGTGCTTTTAATTATTGTGTTAATTTAGCATTGTTTGATATGTATCGTGCTGTTTGGTGTATATTGGCCAAATTGAAAAAGCGTTGAAATTTCTTGCCAGGGAATATGAATCAAATTTCGAAAGGAGAAAGAATATTTTTAGCTAAGTATGGCGGTTACTTAATTACATTTTAATATGGGATCTTCAAAAATTATCCGTAAAGCTTCTTCATTTAATCAACTTTCACATCATTAATAATTTTTCTTGTTTACGTAATGATATTAATTTTCCAATCTCGCTCTTTCAAATGCTTTCAAATTTCTAATTATCTTTACGTTTCATTGCTATTTTGCTCATAACATCATGGTACATTCCTTCCCTTAAAAAATCGTTTGGCTCCTCCCACTAATGAAATTTCCTTTCCCTGTCATGAAAAATCTGAATAATGCAATAAAAATTTTTGTTATTCTTGAATTATACTTTTTTATAGAAACATATGGTGATGCAGGTTAGTTTAGCAAATATATTTTATTTTGTTATTAAAACTAATTTAAAAAAGTGAATTTTTAAGACCAGCAAAGGTATAAATTATTTGTGACCTCTATAATTTGCAGTTCATGCCACCATCCTTGAGATAAAAATTATGGGAACTACTCTGATATGCGCCCTCAAGGCGCCTTGGCGAGAAACTCCACGCTGCCATATTGCTATCTAAATTTTTTGTTTACATTTCGAACTTTAAGCCTAAAATGTCTCCAAAAACACGGTTTTCGCTAATGCAAAAACCACGTTTTGAACACACAATTTAAGCTAAAAATCTGAAACAAAAACAAAAAATTTAGATAGCAAAACCGTGAAGTTTCTAACCAGAATTATTTGAGAAGAATCCATGTACACAGCTGTATGTTTTAACTTAAAAAAACATCTACGAATGGCACCATCTAGGCAACGAACAAATTTACGAACTACGCACACCTTGCTTTAATAAATTAACATAACAATAAACTTCAAAGAATACCATGTACACAGCATTCTTTTCAAATTTAAAAAACATCTACTAATTGCACAATTTAGACGGTACGCACTAATCAACAAAATAAGTAAAATAAATTTCAAACAATTAAAAAAAAACAACACTAACTACAGAAATTCATACTAAAAAAAACAATGAACATAACATTCTACAAAATAAGAACAAGAATAAAATAAAATGCACTTACCATTAATGCTTTTTCGAACAACAGAAATACCAATTTCATACCGCCTTTAACATACCGCCACGTAATCACTATCGTATTTATATAACAGCCAGACACACTATCCAGAAAATTCATACTATGGTTCACAAATAAATAAATTAACATATAATCACAAATCCCTACTTCTGTCATGCAAAGCCACTAAAAATAATCTCCCATACCTTCTTTCCACACCTCCAAATAACCATTGCCCCTCAACAGGATGGCCACGACGATATTTCCTTATGCCGAACTTCAATTGAGCAACTTTCACCATTAAATCTTCCCCCCTAGCTTCTCAGACACAAAGCATGACGGGAACCAACAAACTCCAGCGAAAGATTTTTCAACGTCAACAGAGTTGCCATACAACACACAATCGTGCCAAAAACCAGCGCAGAACACATATCGCCACATTTGGTAAAATTAGGGCGTATATCAGAGTTGTACCAAATTATGTAACATTTTATTGACCACGCCTCTCGCTTACAATACTTACGTAGGTTAATGTTTATAGCCCTAAACTAGTGCATAATGTTTAATTTAGAAGTACACTATTCTTTAAGGTTTTGTTTTATTCATAACTGAAGCTGCAGAAGGAGGCGGCCACAAACCAAGTAGGGCGGAGCCTAATTCGGTGCTATCTATCGATGCTACATTTAACTAGATCAGGCATGTAAATAGATAATATTATGTACTATGTTTTGAAAGTCGCAATGTGTAATTTTCAATATAATATGTTATATTAATGTTTTTCTTATAAAATATAATTTTTCTCAATATCTGTTAAAAATGTATAAATTTTCATTTCATTTTTCATTAATTTTATTTTTTTTCTCTTTCATTCCTTCTCTTACTTGTTTTTGGGTTAGCTACATGGTACTGCAGCCACCTAACAGAAGTAGGTTTGGTTTATGTAATTATGACAAAGCCAGAAGGCTATCTGCCCAAGGGAAGGGATGCCTTCGTGGAGGATGTTCTAAAGAAAACTGGCTCATATACGTTACATATGGGAAAAACTAAGGAAACACCCAAACTAAGGACAGTCCGTTCGCAGGATTCAAAATTCCGACCGAACTACCAGTGCTCTGCGACTTTACCACTCAGACGCTGCTGGGCCTATCAGAAATAGAGTGACCGTTTTACTTAATATAGAACCAGTCTCTTCTGATGAAAATTTCTTTTTTAGGCTAAACCTTTATAAATGCGTTGCTCGAAAATGTCCCAAACCTGAATACCGAAGTAAGTATTATTTTTGAATTAAGCTTTTAAAGAAAATATTGGCGGTTTAGTGTTAGATTAGCATCTCTATTTTATTTTGCTATTAAAAAAATAATAAAGAGAACTTTCAAGGTTATGGTGACCGAAAGGAGATGTTTAAAAATCACTGTCACCTCATCGTCAACCGGCAGTTATTTATCATTCTTAAGATAAAAATAAGCAACTTTATTAAAATGTCGGAATCGGGCAAACTCATTTTTACCTACTAACTATGGCCATTATGATAAAACTTCAAAAGTTAATACTGAGAGAGCTGAATTATTGCATAATTTTTGTTTAGGGAAAAAAATGATTGTGTATACTATATATATATATAAAGAGAGAGAAGAACTGCAATACTGCGATATACGATTTTTGTCCTGGGTTTCTATTGCCTGATCAGAGAAGAAAGATGATTGTGTGTGTAATATTATGATTGTGAGTACATAATGTTATATACAAATTAGTTAGGAAAAGAGAAATCTGTATATTTTTACAGTGTACTAAAACATGCACTATCCAATTCCGATAAATCATATTCAAAAGGCTTCCGCGCGACTTTAACACGATCCAAATCATTTAGTAGGTGCGGTTAGAAAATAAGAGTGGAGTTGCATATCAACAGCGTTTTCGATATATGAAGAGTGGAAAATGTAGTTCAGCCAAAACGTTCTGAATACATTTTGCAAAACTTTAAAGAATATTTTAACTCTAAATTAAACATTATGAAACAGTTTAGTGTTATAAACATTAACCTAAGTAAGTATTTTAAGCGAAAGGCATGGTCAATAAAATGTTACAGAATCGCGCTTTTAATTTCCTACAAATTTGAAAGCATTAAGAAGAGCCAGATTGGAAAATTAATATCATTAAGTAAACAAGAAAAAATATTAATGATGTGAAAGTGTTTAAAAGAACCCAGTTGATTAATGAAGAAGCTTTACGGATAATTTTTGAAAATCCCATATTAAAATGTAATTAAGTGACCGCCATACTTAGGTAAAAAAAAAAAACTTTTTTTCCTTTCGATATTTATGTCATATTCCCTGACAAGAAATTTCAGCGCTTTTTCAATTTGTCCAATATACACCACACAATAATTAAAAGCACCTATGGAATCTTTAAGAATCGAAAAATAAGTTTTGCTGATAGGTGAAGAAAATGATTTAAATATTGAACTTAGGAGAAGTCGAGAAATTTTGTAATTGATAATAAATTTGAATAATTATCGGGTACGTGTCAGCTAAACGTCACTGTCGGCTTAGTGTCCTATTGACTAAATGACTTGACAGTTAAGTGTCCCGTAGCTAAATGTCCTGAAGGCTAACTCTCTGTGTTGGCTAAATGTCCTGTCGGCTAAGTGTCCTTGTCGGCTAAGTGTCTTGTCGGCTAACTGTCCGTGTCGGCTAAATGTCCTGTCGGTTAAGTGTCCGTGTCGGCTAAATGTCTTGTCGGCTAAGTGTCCGTGTCGGTTAAATGTCCTGTCGGCTAAATGTACTGTCGGCTAAGTGTCCATGTCGGCTAAGTTTCCGTGTCAGCTAAATGTCTTGTCAGCTAACTGGTGTCGGTTAAGTGTCCTGTCGGATAAGTGGTTGTCGGCTAAGTGTCCGCGACCAGTATTAAACACCAAGTGAGTGTTATATGTTTTTATTAATGTAAATCAATAAAGGTAATTATTCTTTAGTGTTTTACATATTTATGCTTCTTTTACTTACAAATACCAAATATGTATAAAATTATTAAAAATTCTAACTGGTCTTCAAAAAACTAAAAGAAATATTTTTCTTCTTTTTAAAGTTATGATTGCTTCTGTTCCAGCTGATTGTTTTAGTAAAATGCATAGAAGTGTGTTGCTCTCATGTCCGTTGTCTCAAGTGCAATGATGAGTGTACAAAACACATGCTCTATGATCTAAGTAAATATGTTGTAAAAGCACCATATTCTGAATAATCTAAGATGAATGGTCAAGTAGGTAAATTTATGTTAAAAATATGGTATTTCACAAGATTAATGCAGATGCTTTAGCCTGGAAAGAAAGCCTCCATCTAAAAGTAACTTAAGAGGTAGATTATTAAATTATATATATAAACAACAAATAGACGCATGCAGTAATATTTTGATTAATCAAACAGTACGTATAATGTAAGACTGTTAGTATATTATCTGCAATTAACCACCAATTTGCAGTGGATGAAACTGTGTATTTAGTGGAAACTTTCGATAATCATTAGCACTACATACAAATGTAAATTTATTTATCCTTAGCATAGCTAGCACCCGTGAAATATGAATAACTGGGAGGTTCTCATATGAAAACTGAAAGGTTCTGGAAGATTTTGTACTGATGTTATTTCAAAAGAACTTGAAATTGACATAAATTTGCTCTGTAATACATGATTCATGTAACTATTTGTAATGTGATACTTACTTAAAATGAGTTAATATGTAGTTAGATAAATTTTGTAATTCTCTTATACTTTTATACTGAAAACGATGGGTTAGAGTAGACTGAAGGGTATCCTTTGTATTATTGCTAAGTTGTTTTATTTATCGCCAAGTTGTTGTTTCGTTTATCGTCAAGTTGTTTCATTTATGGTAACCTGAGTAGTTGAATGTTCCGTAAATATACTTTTACCTAGAAATGGGGGCTCCTTTAACTTTTTAAGTGAAAATATATCAATGTGTACATGGACAAAGTCAAGGGAGTGTGCAATGCCAAGTGATGTTTTTTTTATGTGAAAATAGGTCGACGTGTACATGGATAAAGTCAAGGCAGTGCACAATGCCTAGTTTGTGCAATTCTGTGATGTTTTTTTAAGTGAAAATAGGTCAAGTTTATGCAGTTCTTTGACTTGTTATTTTGTCTTTGTGTAGCCGCAATTGTGCTTATATATATGGCCTAGAATATTTTTTGTATTATCTGTAAGAACGTATATATACGTGCATATTAAAATATGTCAAAGAAATTAAGGCAATATGTCAAAGTACACAATTTTTTTGTGATATCTGTAAGAACGTATATATATATATATATATATATGTGCATATTAAAATATGTCAAAAGTACACAAATCCAGGTATGTAATACCAGGAGAATTTTTACATTAAAATCAAAAAAATAATTTGTTCTCATAGTAGTTTTTGGAAATTTGTGCTTTCTTAGCGAAAACCCTGATTGCTCAGAGGGTTAATAGTCTTGAAAAGTTTTATAAATGTCTACAATAGATTAAGACAGTTCAAATTAAATAAAATTTAATAAGGAAAATTGTGAAAATCACTGGGGGTTGGAAGAATAGAATTTTCACAAATTAAATTTTATTAATTCAATAAATTTCATTTATTTCTCAGAGACATTTTCTTTAGTAGTTTTTTAAAGTAAAGACTGAAAATTAAAACCTGGGAGATATGACAAAAAATGGGATTGTTAGAAGCTATGCCTTGCTGGTTGATGCCATTAAAAAAATTTAAAGCAGATATAAACATAAAATTCATAGTTGTGTAACCAATAATGCAGCAAATATGCCAAAAAGGAGAAAAGAATTAGAAAATAGTTTTCAGCTTATATTTTATTGTTTAGCATATATACTTGATTTATTTGTGAAAGATTTAACCCTTTGCACTCGGACCCTTTTTCGTGCAGTGCACCAGCAGTTCAAAATGTTTTGCAGCCTTTTTTGACTCGTTTCTTTTTGACTCCTAAAATCATTACACACGCAAATTAATGCATAAAATTTTTATATTTTAACATTTTATATATCTTTACACTTTTATAAACATAATTTTTGAAATATTAGTCTCTGTAATTTTTCTGTGTGTGATATTTCATGTAACAATTCCTAAGATGCATGCCCGGTTTGTAGGGGCAAGTATTACAATAAGTTGTTTGATGCCTTTTTCTGGTTTCATTTCTCTGAGAACAGACTTTGTGATAGATAAGATTTCAGATAATTTTATCTCCATCTAAAGGAGTATCATTTTACACTTCGTAAGATTATACAGAAAGTGCGTAGGAACCTGCTTCGAAGAAACTAAACGTAAACAGTTATTGCCGCGTATTGTATTTCCATATCAAACCAAGTGGTGAGTGAGAGTCACCTCTCGAGTGCAAAGGGTTAAATGTATTAGATGTACACATGTCAAGTCGACATATTTTCAAAGTTGTTAGATTGCTGAAGGCATTATGGCTTTCGTCTATGGATGCCATTTTTGAGTTGCTGCAGATAAAACGATGATAGCTTAGCTCGATGATTTTTAACATTTTTATTTAACACTAGAAAAAGTTATGTATTTTAACACACATTCACTGATACACAGTCACATTGATTACAGTTCGCACGATAAGCATTTTTATAGTTAGCAAGTCGACGTAACTGAAAAATCATGAAAGTGAATTGGAAGAGAGGTGAACGAGTGCTTCAATAACGGCAGCCAGGAACAGAGTAACCAGCCCGAATTTTTCCCTAGTGGAGATGAGGGAGAAAGCTGGTAGCGCCCTCTCTTGGGCCAGTGGACAAATAATAATAATAATAAAGAGTTCTCCACAGCATTAAGGGGCAGACTGCACAAGGAGCTGCCTAAAGTAATTAAATATATAGCACATCAGTTTTGTTAAAAATATTAATTTAAATAAGCAGTTTACCTACCTGACACTATTTCTCTGTTAAAGGCACTTAAAAAAGCTATGTATTTGTGGTATGAAAATGGCTTTCTGTGGTAATGTTAGCACTTTGATATCTTTTTGCTTTCTTCTTGTTCTTAATTCGGCATAGATCTAGCTAGTGATCTGGAGATTATAGAAACCAAATATAAAGTTGATAATTCATATTTAAGTAATAAAATGCTATGAAAATATAGCACTTGGGTAGATTTAGGAAGCACAGCCATTTAGCCATCTATCATGAACGAGACACGTTTGTAACAGAAGAAGCAAATCATAATTGCAAACCCTTCTGACCATCAGAAATTGTTCTAGAAACCAATATGACATTAGTTGCATTACATCATTATGTGTGCAAGCATTAAGCATTAAGTGTTATGTTCCTGTTCTCAACTATGATGTTTCTGCAACTGTAAACAGAAAAAGGCCAATGGCTGTGTTAAGACACATCACTTAACTTTTTACATTGTTTTGTACTGTATAATTTTTACATTGTATACTCAGTTCATCTATGTTCCTAATAATAATTAGCCCCACTCTTACATTGTTATATCTCTCTTATGTTCCTTTCCATTTACGCTTTCTCTTTTTTACTGCTATTATTATGACACACTATTTCTGGCATATCTTTGTAAACCTGCTTATCTGTTGCTTCACACATTACTCAATGCCTTACAGTACCTTCTGCCGTTTTTGGACTTGCTGCAGCGCTTGATGATTTTGAGCTCAGCATGAATGATTTTTCTTATGGTAATGTGATTAGTAAAAATATGCATTAACTAATTGTTTTTTGGATAGGAGCCTTTTTTTTATTATCCTAGAAACTTTTTGCTTAATAGAAATTAAAGAACTAAAGAAGAGAATTTCTGAGGAAATATTTTCTTGAAATTAGGGCATGTAAGGCAAATTTTTTATCATAAACAGTGTTTCATTAAGATATTTTTTAGTAGCTGAATGCATATTTGCTTAATCACATAATTTAATAAAATAGTTTTGTTCAAGGTAATAGATTAATTTTTGTACATTTTTTACACCAAATTAATATTTAATTGCTTTGTTCAATGTCTGCTGTTGTTATTGAAGGCATTAAAACTTCTCCTAGTTCTAAGATAATTACTCAAATCAATTGTGTTCATACTTTTGAGTAATATCTTAAGAGAATAGGGGTATTTAAAAACTTGTCAGTTCAAACTTCTTCTCAAGAGATAGGTGGAAGAAAAAAAAGAGTGGTGTTTGGGATTCTCTGGTTTCATCTTCTGTATTTTCTTTGTGAGAGTTGGAGTTAAGCTTAGGTAGAGCCTATCATGTATTTTGCTTAAATTTAGTAATCAAATCCAGTCTTACTTTTACATCTTATCAAAGATACTTTTTTTTTTTTTTTGGTTACACTCTTCTAACTTGTTCTTGAATTCTTGTTCTTTAATTATATTTGTATACACCATATTTGTTTTATACAAGGTGAGGCAGAAAGGGTGAACTTTTTTTAAGAAACCACAAAATCATTAATGTTTCCCTAAAAAGAAATGCATTGACAAATTCAGCTAGTATTGAAATAACATTTGACAGAATCAAGTGTGAAAAATAGCATCACCCACGTGGTGTCCATTATCACTGATGCATTTCTGAAGATGTTTCTGGAAGTTTGTATACACTTTCTCCAACATCACTCTGTGATTTGGTCAACTTACTTGCAAATAGCTTTCTTCAGTTCTTCCAATGTACAGGGCTTACTCTCATATACACATGCCTTGAGGTGTCCCCACAAGAAATAATTGCAACATGGAGCAGTTAGAGGACCGAAAGGGCTGATAAATGTCACCAGATCTGGAAATTAGGAGAAGAGAAGGCAAATAATGTCTATGGATGTTTTAAATGTATGGGCTGTTGCCCCATCCTGTTAAAATCACACACATCAAATTTGAATATGTTTTCATTCTAATTCAGGTAAAAACACAGTTGTTTAATCATCTCAGTATCAGTTCCCAGTAACAGTGTTCCCATTATTAGTGACAAAAACATAAGGACTCCTGATACCAAATTGTCCACTAAACTGTCACTTTAGGGCTGTGCAGCAATCTTATATGTAATTCTTCTGGATTTTATGGCAGTTCTGTTTATTCACGATGGCACTTGGATGAAAATGAGCTTCATCACTTGTGAACAAAATGGGTTTGTTATTTTGCTCAAAAAATTACTTCCATCTCGTGTATAAAGTTTAGTTACTGTGCAGAATCCCCAAGTTACTATTGTGGCAAGTTGCTATTGTGGCTGTTGTGGAGTAGTTACCTCACAATAGCCACTTGGTAGGAATTGCATTTCTAAATGCAAAATATATGTTACCAAATAATTACTAAGGCTAAGTTCAAAAGAATGCTTAATAGCAGACTGACTTTGACTGCACAGCAAGGCTTATCAGACTCTTTCCACATTTTCAGGGGTATGTGACATCTGTGTAGTACCCACTGGTCCTTTTTTTCAATACTGTACACTGTGTACAAATTGCTTTAGTGTTATAATCAGTAACAGCTTGATTTGTATGGATATTAAAAATGGCAACGAAACTTGAATTGAACTCCATGATAGACTCATTATTCTCGATAAACAGTCATTTGCAAAAATGCAGTGTTCTGTTGTCTATGGCTTCAACTAAAAAGACAATTTTAAAACTACATGAATCTCATGCTGCCTGCCACAGATTTGTCACTCCACCTGATGATGAGTTCAAGCCATTTAAAAAATATTCATCCTTTCTACCCCACCTTGCATTTATAGGCCCATTAAAAAATCGCTGTTATTATAAATAATTATCCAAGTGAAGATTAATTGAAATTTATGTATGTTCTCATGATAGTATTTTTTTTAATAGAAAAGAGCATAGTAATGTTTATTTTATATCATTTCAGCGGTGAAACGACTGATGAGGGAAGCTGCGGAATTAAGCAGTCCAACTGAAGAATATCATGCTCAACCCTTATCAGTAAATATATGCAATCTTTTGTTTGGTGAAGTATATGTAGATATTTGTTTGCTGAAGTATGGGTTAATGTCTGATTGACATTTTTTAGCTTTATAATATGAACTGGCACACCTAAGTCTAATTATTTTTTATACGTTGCAGATGCATATTTGTGAATTAGGATGAAACCAGTTGCTGCATATAAATACAATTCTTGCAGCTAAGATATGTTTGTGAAAGTACCAAATGGAATTTTATAAAAGCACATGTATTTTTAATAATGCTAATATCTTTAAAACACTAAACTGTTATTTAGAGTAGGTCAGTAGCAGAATATTATTTATTTTACATGACAAGAAAATGTTTTTGTATAATAAATGCTACCAAATTTAATTTCAGCTGATAATATAATGTATGACCTCCACACCAATTTTAGTTTGTGAAGTCAGAAATATTTTCAATTTTTTTTTTAAATGATGTTGATAACACATGCAGCTCAATTATCCAAAACTCAATTAGAATTTTTTTATTTTTCTATCTATGCTGAAGAGCTTTGCATGGAGAACTGAAATTATCTGCAACAGCTTCAAGTTTTCTTGTTTCATGAATTAATGCAGCCTTTTAAACAACAGAGCTTCTGTTAACTGATTAATAATAAGTATCATCAAATTATAGTTTAAAATTACTCCTTTTAATATATTTATGCCAGAAAATTTAGGGATTGTAATTTTGGTGAATGAATTTGCATTTTAGAATTAAATACATTAAATATACTTTCATGCTTAGAATATTTGAATAGGTGATAGAATTTTAATGATTCTTTCTTCCAAAATTTGTTTTCTCTTTCATGTTGGCAAATTCATCAGTGGCTGTAGCGCCTTCTTTTTCATCCATTATTTTGAAGCATTGTATTCTCAAGTTTATAGTATAATTTTGAAGGTTTTCCAGAGATCTGTATTTTATTTCCATTTCATTTTAGTTTACGTAGTTGTCATATCTCATAATGGAATTTTCCTTCGTAGTTATTTTGGCAATCAGTGCTGTTTTCTTTTATCTAATGCTATCATACTGACTGACTACTTTTTGAGGGGGGGATAATAGAGTGGAAAGATAGTTTGGAAAAATAACAGTATCAAAGAATTGCTGTCAGCATTTTGAAAGCTGTGTGTGTAAGTTTCTTAATATGGAGTTTCATAATTTTCTTTCATTATTTAATAATTGTGTTTATTGATGTTTTCTTGTATTTCTATTTAACTATTCATAAATAGTACGAAAACTTTCACAAATAGTAGTTATAATTCCAATTTTGCAGACACTCTGGATGGCATGTCGGTTAATGAAGGCTGATTCCATAATACACTAAAGAGCAGCTGAATTACGTATACCTGTCTAGTAACGCATAGCACTCACTACCTTTTGCCTCAATGATGGCTGTGATTCATCTTGTCATGGACTTGACAAGATACTGGAAACAATGGAAAGTTGTATGTATCCATGACTCCTGAACAACCTGGATTTCACAGAGATTAGATGGAAGGCTGTCAAAGCCTCTAACATCTCTCTCAATTGTATCCCAGATCTGCTTATTCGGATTCAGGTCAGGTGACCTTGCTGGTCAGTAAAGCTTATACAGGTCTGGAACGTTCGTCCAACCATTCTGATACAATTTGGGAGTGATAGCATGATGCATTATCTTGTTGAAGGATAATCTCTGTAATAGGCTGTCGAAAACAAACATATGGGAACTGATGGTTGTCAAGGATATTCCGGTAATGTTCACCTGCGAGAAACGATATCACACATACCAGGGGCCCCATTTCAGCCCATGTGAACATTTCCCAAACAAGAATACCACCACAAGCTTGAAGAGTCCTCTGCTGGCAGGAAGGATCCATTGCTTCATGTGGTTTATGCCATACACTGCCATAGGCATGTGCCAAAGTGAATCTCGACTCATCAGTCCAAGCAACATTTTTCCACATCTCGATGGTCCATTGGTGATGTTTGCATGCCCGTGCTAATCATTCAGTGTTAAATTGACAGGTAATTTGTTGCATTGAAGCCCATCTATCTGCTCTTACAATGCGGGCTAGCCACTGCCAACCTTGGTCATCCACACACAATCATCCTTGACAGTTGACCTTGGCAACGATGGTTTTACCGGAATTGACACACTCACAGTACACCCTTGACATGGCTATGTGTGAAAATCTGAGTGTCTGCACTCCTTCCAAAATGGAGTGATCCATTCGTCAGTCCCCAATGATTTGGCCACAATCAAATGTGCATAGACCTGTTGAGCAGCACTCCTTATCTTGTCAAAATGCTGCTTATATCATTTGCAAGTCACTTCTAGGCTTCCACTCAGAACTTGCATAAAGCCAGCTATCCCTAATTCATTTGCTCTTCAGTATATATATGTAGTGGGGAAGTTGAAGATGCTAAATAACAATTCCAACGTTGTTTTCCACACCACAGAACATTTAATAAAGATAATCAGAAAAGGTACAAATTAGATTAAATACAAGTGCTGTTTGATACAAACAGGATTCTGTATAGTTTTACCAGTCTTACCACATAACCGATTAGTGCCTACTCGCACTTGCTAATGTTATAAAGTCAATTTACCACCTTCCCGTGGAAAACTACAATTCCTTATTCTACACCATCACGTGCAGACAGACATCTCACCACCTTCGCGTGGGATAGCAGAAGAAATTCTCTGTCATACTCCTCTTTCACCTCGCTGCTGGCGCATCGGTGAGGCCCTCTGGTGGTTGTGTCGCACTTACGGATACTACATATATATATACATACATAGGGTATATGTTCAAATACCAGAAAAGGCATTTTTTCTGGAATTATGGACTTAAAATCTCTTCATCCAGATGTCTTTTAGAAGGCTTGAGGGCTAAAGAATATAGGTAGGAGAACTTAGGATTATGTCTCTGGGGGTGCTTTTGCCTAAAGTCAAGATGGAGTAGGCTAAACTACCACAGGGGCAATTACCTGGGGCCTCAACTGAGGGGGGAAAATGACAGTTTTTTTGTATTGGGAGAAATTGAAAAATTAAGTTTTGCTAATGGTATTTATATTTTCACTTTTCAATTTTTTAACTAATAATTATTAATCTAATTAGAAATAAAAGTTTATATCTAATTAAATAAAAAGTTTGGTCTGGGATTCAAATCCTGGTGAATGGGTGTGCTATGTGTAATGTGTATACGAGCCAGTTTCCCTTGTAAAGTCCTCCACAAAAACATCTCTTCCCTTAGGCAAGTATCCCTCTATATACAGATGGATCAAAATCCCAGGATCATGTTGGCGCCACTTTCGTCACAGAGAAAACAATAGTAGGGGTTCGATTACGTACAGTTTGCTCTGTGCTTACTTCTGAGCTTACTGCAATCCATCTGGCTTTGACTTACCTTTCAAAACAAAAGTACATAAAATTTATTATCTACACAGATTCCATGAGTGCCTTAATGTCATTGAAAAATCACGCTCAATGTACTCATCCAGTTGCAATCAGAATCCTGAAGTTGAATCATTCTTTAAAAATTCGGGGATACCAGATTCTATATTCGTGGATCCAGTGGACACGTTGCCATTAAGGGGAATGAATTGGCAGATATTGCAGCTAAAACTGCAACCACAATGTACAATCTTCAGATTCCACTAGCAGACATCAAAGGGTTTGTCAAAAGCAAAATCCTCAGCAAATGGCACAAGCAATGGGATGACAAAGTATATAACAAGCTGAGAAATGTAAAACCCACTATTGGATACTGGCCATGTATGGCTAATAGAAAGGAAGATGTCCTCTTGACTCGACTGAGAATTGGCCATTGTCGCCTGACCCATGAGTATCTTCTGAAGGGAGAAGAGAATCCCAGCTGCCCAAACTGCAATGCAGATCTGACAGTCCATCATATCTTGGTGGAATGCCAGAGTTTTAATTATTTTCGCCAAAAACATTTTAATTGTTCAGAACTGGAAATTTAATTGGAAAAAACACATCATCGTAATTTGTTTCTGTTTTTAAAAGATATTGGCTTTTATAATAGACTTTAACCTGTTTTTTTAAAAGATATCAGCCCTTATCATAGATTGTAATCTGTCTCTTCTTACCTAAGCTGGAAGTTTTTACAAATGACTAATTGCATTGTTACCATTTGTCTGGCGCAGATAACCTTGACAGGTTTTGTGCCAAATTACAATAATCCAATCCAATCCAATTCAATCCCTTAGGCAAGTTGCCCTCGAGTGTAGTCACATAAACCAGCCCTTTGGTGTAGTCACATAAACGAAACCAAAGTAATTAAATATAAAAGTGATACCTGCAACTGCATCAATGACTAATCAAATTATGTTAATTTTGTTACCACATGGCACCGCTATGCAGACCGACCTAGATAAAAAGCTTCTAGGCAATGCTAGGGGTAACCAGAAAGTACAACAGATAAGGGTGGTTCTCACCAGAGTCTTCTGTTAAAATCCAACAATCGAGTTTTCTAGAAGATCATTACATATAAAAAGATAATCAAAGACAGTGTGGTTTCTTATCAAAAGAGGAGATTAGTGATTACGCCTTGCAGTTAGTTTTCAGAGATTATAGGTAACAAACTGCCTATCTGTGTGGTCTACATTGATTATTTTAAGCACTGTTGTGTTCTTACAGCCTACTTTCTTGGACTTTTAATGCATTCATCATGCATTGGATTCATTGAACTGTTGTATATGTTTTCATTAGTGAACCTTTCAGGTTTTACAGACTCACTAGAATATGGCAAACAAAGGAATGAATTGGTTATGTATATTATGTAATTATACACACAAAAGGTAAGGAAAACAAGAGAAAATCTGCAGAAGCAGCTGGAACCTCACTGAATTTAACTTCTTGGTTAACTTAACCTGGTCTCAATATCAAAGGTCTTTGAGGTGGGGAATAGTTTTGTGAGAGCATTAGGAAAGTGGAAAAATATTTTTAGGGTTGCTGTTTGTAAGTTACTGAAAGTTCTCTGTAAGTTACTGAAAGTTCTTAAATGCTATTTCTGCCTTTTTGAATTCTGGACTTTGCAACTGCTGCTGGTCGGCTAAGTAGTTCCTGCCCCCCAGAAGCCTGCAATTTCACAGATATTTATTTCTGCTCTTTAAGAGCTGACTATCTATTGTATATAATGTAAATAGTTCTTTTGCTTGATTTTCTTTTACTGTTTGTATCTTGTATGTTTTACTTATTTTGTACAGTAGTTGGCAAGTTAGGAGTTTCGGATTCGCCACCACATCCCACGTGACCAGTCCCAAGCGTTGCTTTCAAAACATCAAAGCAAAGGGCTTCTTTTTGTATCACCTCTTCAATTCTACCTTGTATGCAGAACTCTGATCTTTGGATTCATTATATGTCAGACCCAGTTGGGATTCTTTGAGGGTACCAGCAAGAGCAGGAACTAATTATCCTGCTGAATGCCAGGAAAAACGCCAAAGCATCAAAGCCCCATAGGCAAAGCATCTAAAACTATCTCTAAACTATCTCTAAAACTTTCAAAACTCTGACTTTATGTGAAGTTAAGCAATTAAAAGATCCAGTCTTATTTTAGAATAACTGTATTTTACTCAATGATAGATATTTGATCCATTCAGCTTTGTCATTGTTTCTAAGGTATCGAGAATGTTCTTGATACTTATTGAATAATTCAATCCAAATGTCATATATAAACAAATGAAAAAATCCACATCAAAGAGTTCATTTTTTCCAGGAGGTGTCTCATCAACTTCAACATTTGTCTCCCAGTTATCTTTAAAGCTTCATTTAAAGAGAAAAAAAATTAAATAAAAAAAAAAAAAATGAAAATAAAAAAAAAAATGAATTACATCAAAAGATTAGCTGACTTCAGATCAATTTCATAAGCTTTTCCTGATACATGCACAACATGCGTCATGTACTTCGGTGTTTCCTGTGACTGTAACTGAGGCTGAAAGATCCAAAAGCTACTTGCAAAGCAGTCTGGAACAGAAAAGGATTGCCAGTTTAGCTTTGCTATTAGTTGAAAATAATTGAGCCCAAAAAATTAATCTTGATAAAATAATTAATGAGTTTGCTTCCTTAGCAGTTAGATAATGGATAATTTTATAATTAAAGTATAAAAATAAAGCATACTAAATAATTAGCTAGTAAACATTTTACCTTAATTAAGTTGCATATGTTTTATATTATGTTTTATATGACATCGAATAGCTTTGAATATCATATTCTTTTGAAATAACAGTATTAAACAGGATTAAAAAATAGCATATAATTTCGCACATCGCAACATTTAACTAATAAATTTTCATTTAACCCGTAACAGGGAAAGGTCAAATATTGGGACATAACCGGGAACGTGCGATCACAGAGACGCCGTCTCGTTATGATTTAAATAAAAAGTTCTAATTAAAATATTAAAATTTTACTTTGCTCATTCATTCTATAAACACTTATCTTCAAACAGGAAAAAAAAATTATTTTACAAAATCAATCAACACAAGGAACATCTTTTCTGTAACATGAATTTTTTTTATGAGAAATCACTTGCAAATGTAAATTATGCAAAACAAATCAGAATAACTATTATTTTTATGAATAATAATTGTTTTCCTTTAATTTAACATATGATAGATACATTCAGATGAAAAATATAAATATTGTATGAAACATAAAAGAAATGACAATACCTTAACTATCAGTAATACCATTGTGTTCTTGCAAAAAATATTAACTTAACTCAGCATATTCTTGTGCACATTCATGACATAATTTTTGTGTACATACCAAACAAACTGGCGTTTTACAACTTGCGCATAAATACAAAGTTTTCAGTTCTTTATTTTTTTCTAATATTTCATTTGTGAAAAGGAATCCCGAATGCTTTTGGGATCCATATTTTCACCCAATTTCCCATATGCTCTTAATCCTGGAAGATGTGCGGGAGTTCTCACATTTCATTGAGGTTCAATAGATGACCACTTGAAACGATTCCTCCCATAATAATATTTTGTAGATGAAATGGCTTCAGTCTCTGGTTCAGTGCATTCATTGTCAGTTTCAGAAAATTCTGATGTTGTGGAATGCAAACTTTCATTTACAAAATCTTGGCATTCATCTTCATCACTAAATTAACTTCCCACTTCATCAAGAATTCTTTGCAGCTCTTCTGCATAACGGGAATCAGAAGGATATACGATATTTCTCCGACCAAGTCTCAGAGCAATGTTTCCACTTGGGACAGAAATTGTAACACTGAGGGGGAGGTGCGGTCTGACATACTGCTCTCAGACAAAGGACTAGAATTTCACAATGAAGCAGGCGCAAAAATTGTTAGCCAATGGGTGAGAATTATCAAGGTCACAAAAGGAGAAGCTAGCAGGAGAACTCAATCAATCAGACTAAATATAGAATAGGGGTGATAGGAACAACACCTGTAGCGGTATCTGAGACTGCACCTCCCCAGTTACGGGCTAATTAAAGTGTACAAAACTACTTTAATTATTAAGAAAATTATCAACCCTAACTAGGAAAAAAGCGGTTACAGTTGGGAGAAACAGTAAAGAGGGGGTCCCAATTAGCATCTGTTGTCCCGGTTCCCTGAATCTCTAGTTACAGCCCTTAGATGGAGCTTATGTAAGGGTGGATCAAATAAAAAAGAAACAGTAGCCACAAAATGAAAAGCTATTATTTTCAAATGTAATCACCAAAATTACACAACCACTTGTCTCACTGTTACACCATCTGGTGAATACCTCTTTCGTAGAAAGAATTTGAAACCATTTTCAAACTGTGTTCATGACTTCACTGATGGAGTGAAAACGTTGACCCCGCAATACCTTTTTTAGTGGTTCAAAGATATGAAAGGTTCGGGGCTGTATGGTGGGTGTAACAACACACTCCCATGAAACGGCAAAAGCATGTTCAGTGTGTGAGTAGCTGTATGTGGCTGCACATTGTCATGGAGCAAAAGCATTCTAGAGGACAACATGCCTGGCCACTTGGCTTTGACTGCTGCATGCTCCAGAATATTGCAGTGCTGAGCAGCATTGATCATTTGACTTGGGGCAAGAAACCTAATGAGAAATGGCCCTTTCATCAAAATCGTAAAAAACAACCTTATATTTAGCGTAGGTATAATGAAACACTCAATCGATTTCGAAGGCAGCTAAAGGTCCCTCCTGATCAGGAGAAAGAAATACATAGAAAGAAGAAAATAGGAATCACAGAAACACGTGGTGCTTATCAGCACTGCACGTGGTTATAACTAGATTTTTAATCAGAGTTGCACTGGCCGCCTACTTTTACTGAGCCAGGCTGTCTGATCAAGCATAAAGAAATATTAGCGAAGTTAAAATAGGGAGCGAGGGGCAAATGCACATTACGCTCAAAATCTGAACTTCAAATAATGGAAAGCAACCACTGAACGGATTTTTATACCCTCTGGTAGTACCAAGTGCGAGGAGGTAACGCCATCTATCGGCAAAAATAATTGAATTAAGACAGTAGAATTTTAAAGGCATTAGGAAGGACTGGATTGGACTTCAAATCATTAACTAAACTTCCTAAATCTTTGTGAATGTGAAAAGCCTCAAGAAAATCCAATTCGCCTATGGAAGAAGCCTTTTGGATGATTTTTGCAGACCCAAAATCAAAATTATGGTTAAAAGTCCAGCTATGATACGCTATTGAAGACTTGTTAATTTCCCCTTTTTTGACATAAGATTCATGTTCCTTGATACGAAACTTCAACGCTCTTTTTGTTTGGCCAATATATCTTAAACCACACTGACATGATATACTATAAATTCCCCAAGAATTCAAGACAGAAACGCAATCTTTTAGAATCGAAGGGTGAATTTTATTAATAGGGGAGAAACCGACTTGAAAATTGAATTTCTGGAGAATCCGTGCAATTTTATAGCTAACAGAAGGATAAAATGGAAGCACGACAAGGTCATTGATATTATTTCTAACAGTGGAATGTCTTCTTTGATGGGAATCTGAAAATTTTTTGACGGCTTTATCAATAATCACGGGAGAAAATCCACAGTCAATCGCAACTGCTCTCAAATAATTAAGTTCATTGGTAAGCAAAGATTCAGAGGAACAAACTTTTAGCGCGCGGAAAACATAATAGTAAAAAGAAGCCATTTTTTGCTTAACAGGGTGGCATGACTTGGCATGGGGTGGTAAACAAACTGCAAAGGGTTTACGGTACACAGTGGTGCTAAAATCGGTTTCATTGCGAATTATAAGAATATCGAGGAAGGGGAGGGAATTGTTGGATTCAATTTCAAGAGTGAATTGGATGGCTGGATCAATTGAATTCATAATAGATAGAATCTCAGATAAATCCTCTTTATAACCGTCAAAAAGTGCGAAAGTGTCGTCAACATACTGAATCCAAAGACGAAAAGATAATTTATCAAATAATTTCATCTCAAAATAGTGCATATAAATGTCAGCAAGTACCAGACTGAGAGGATTACCCATAGCCAATCCTTCAACTTGACGAAAATATGCATTTTGGAAAACAAAGTGGGTTTGACTTAAAGAAACTTTAGTAAGCGAAACCAACTCATTAATTTCAGTATGTGTGAAGTGAAATTCCCGAAGCCTAGTTTCAAGACAATTTAGTGCTCCTTCGACCGGAACATTAGTAAACAATGATTTGACATCAAATGAAACCATAATGGAACGAAGTGGGGAAATATTTTTAAGTTTATCAATGACTTCAACAGAATTTTTTACGGTGTGAATATTGTTATCAAGTAGAGGAGAAAATCTGGAAACTAAATATTTGGACAAAGGATATGAAGCAGTACCTATGTTGGAAACAATTGGTCGAAAAGGAATACCGGTTTTGTGGACTTTTGGAAGAGCATAAAGTCTAGCGCAATTAGTAATAGGCGGAATAAGTGATTTCTTCAACTGAGTTGGCAGAATGTGGGAAGATTTAATAGCACTTTTTACTTTCATGAGGTCCGAAGTTGAAGGATCTTTAGGGATCGAGCAGTATGGGCCTTCATTTATCAATTTAGAGACCCCAGTAATATATGTGTGTTTGTCCATAACAACGATCTGTCCGCCCTTATCAGCTTTAGAGATAATGATATTAGTATCAGAATGAATTTCACGTAAGATCTCATTTTCCTTTTTGCTAAGATTAGAACCCAAAGATTTATTGTTAAAATTAACGTTATGAGTAATTAGGTGGCGGATTGTATCCTTCTGCGTTTCCGAAATTTTGGAGAATTTAAAGGCTTTCTCTATAGGGGCGATGATTTGAGGAATTGAAGGTTTAGATGTCTTTGAAAAGTTGAAATTATATTTTAATACTTTTAACTGATCCTCCCTTTCATATCGGAAAAAAAGTCAACATGATTTTGCCCTTACTCTGCATCATCTTTACCTTCTTTGGTAGTAAGGAGCTAGGATGTTTCCATTGTTGGCTTTATCATTTACTTTCTAGTTGGTAGTAATGGTGCCAGAATTCATCACCTGGCACATCTCTGTCCAAGTTGTACTCAGCATGATTTCGGAAAAGATGCTGCAAGGACAATCCCATGAGAAGCCATCTTTGATTGTCTGTGAGATTGTATGGCACCCACTGGCATTCATATCGGAAAAAAAGTCAACATGATTTTGCCCTTACTCTGCATCATCTTTACCTTCTTTGGTAGTAAGGAGCTAGGATGTTTCCATTGTTGGCTTTATCATTTACTTTCTAGTTGGTAGTAATGGTGCCAGAATTCATCACCTGGCACATCTCTGTCCAAGTTGTACTCAGCATGATTTCGGAAAAGATGCTGCAAGGACAATCCCATGAGAAGCCATCTTTGATTGTCTGTGAGATTGTATGGCACCCACTGGCACTCAGTTTCCTGTAGTGCAGTTTTCTCATAGTGATGGCTCAGACAGAACCGAAACTGTGTCTTGTTTTTGCATGGATGATCCGGTCAGCTTCATTCACCAAAGCACCTGTGATGACAAGGTGACTTTGACCAGTTCGCGGATCCTCTTTCAAAGATTCCTGTCCCTCCTGGAAATGCTTGTGCCAGTTCTGCACTCAACTCAGTGATAGCGAGTGTTGTCCATACACTGTTTTCATTCACCTATAAACTTCACGAAGTACAACATCTTTCTGCTGCTAAAAACGAATTATGCTACATTACTCTTCTTAAGTTGGAAACATTATGCAGACATGGATGAAATGACAAATGATTGCCCATTGGGCGACACTATTGGTTGACTACCAGCACATATCATGTAGTTCTGAGTGATAATGTAGGTCAAGTCCATTCCCTAGTAGTTGGGTTGTCTTTCTTAATACCAGCACTTCCTTTACGCTCAGTTTTCATGACACTTGTGCAAAATTATCAAATTATGACCACTGTCATTTGAGTGTACTCAAACAGTGAAGACACAATTCAGAACTGGTTTCAATCTGAGCCAAATTCTTTCTATGAACGAGGTATTCACCATTTGTTGCAACACAAGTACTTGTGTAATTTGGGTGATTACATTTGAAAATAAATAATGCCTTTGCATTTTGTGGCTACTGTTCTATTTTCATTTGATTCACCCTTATAGATAGCTCTACTGTATAAATCTAGTTTGTAATATGAAAAAGCTAATCTTTTTGAACTGTTATACTAAACAGTTTCCATCTATGAAATTATGGAAGGAATGTAATTAAATTATGGTTCCACATTATAACTTAAAATTAAATATATTCTAAATTGCAAGAAAACATTTTATTGGTAATAATTAAGTAACAGATGTCTAAATTTCAGTCTTTCTGTCTTTCTCTTTTCATTTCCTTATGTATCTAGAACACTGATAGCTCATGCAGCTTGGCAAGTTGCCAGTTTTAAGAGATGCTGTTTATTCATGTGGGCAATGGATCTTTAATTTATTTTTTAAAATAAAACTATGCTTTGCATGACAGATTGAACATTTAAAAAACATTTTTCTCAGTAATTTATTTTCTAATAATCTAATTGATATAATTTATATAATACCTTTATTTAGTATAATTTATAATAAATCTAAATTATAATTTTTTTGGCTAGAGTATATTTAAGGGTGCCCCTTGAATTATCGCTAAGTTGTTTCATTTATTGTAACTTAAGTAGTTGAATCTTATGGAAACCCTATTATGATGTAATTGGTTGCGTGAATTTGACTGATGGGAAAAGATTTGTAAGGGCTTGTTTGTGTGCTGGATGTAGGTTAGGAAGTACGTTGTTTATTTTGTGGTTTATATGGTAAAATGGCTGAATGTGTTAAGATTAATTTAAAGTTACTGTACGATTTGGAATGAAAGGGAGAAAAGCATTAGTTGACTGGTGTGTAAATATAATTATAAGTGTCCTGTTGGTACGAAGGAAATGCGTATGGTCGAATGTCGGAGGATACCAGCACTACGGAGGATACTATCGGAGAATACTGGCACTTGTTTTTTACTCTTATTTCTGTGAATTTATGTGGCACCATCAGTATACAGATTCTAGTTCAGACAATTTTGTGAAGTTTTAGGATGCTGTTAAGGAATTTTGTTTGACTGAAGACATGGAAATTTCTAAATAAGGTAAGTGGGTATTTCATTGTGTAGTGCTTAGATGCTATAAGGAATTTCCTTTTTTATGTTACTACGTTGTTTGATTTAAAATTTAGTTTATTGAGATTCTATATCTTTTGTTTGGCTCTAGTGTAGAATTGGCTGCTCCTTTGACCTTTTTAAGTGAAAATAGATCGGTGTGTTCATAAGCAAAGTAAAGGCAGTGTGCAATGCCAAGTTCATGCAATTCTCTGATTCTCTGATCTCTGATTTTGGCTTTGTGTAGCGGCGATTTTTGACGCAAAAATTGCCGCTACACAAAGGTAAAATAACAAGTCAAAGAATGGCACAAACTTGGTGTCCAAGTACCGCCAATGGTCCACCCGTAAATATATTTTTACCTAATTTTTTTATTTCAGTGTACAACATCAGTATATAAAAGCTGTTTTAATGGTACGAGTATATATTGGTATATTACAGAATAATCACTTGAGTAGTGCAAAATGATGAACATGTCATATTTTTCATAATTTTATTTTTAGGGCATTGTCTTTGCATTAAAAACTGTACTTTACATATAACTTGCATACTTTTATTGGATAGGATGGCTTACTGTGGTGGTTGTAGAACTGTTGCACTGAAATCTAGATATTTGGCAAATGTTTTCTCTCTTTTTTTAAGCATGTATCATCATGTAATCAAGAGTTGTCTAGTAATATTTATATACAGGGTGTTTTATCAAATCAGTTGCAGACTTTCTGGAGAGGTAGAGAACATCTAGATGATGGAAAATCACATAACAGTGCGTGGTTAGAAACACTTTCTTAGTGCAGTAGTGATGACACAAAACACAAAAAAAGGAAGGACATGAACGGTGTGACAAAACATGTTTTATTATGTTTAGTATAGCAGAAACCAACAAATAAAAACAGACAACAATTTTCATTAAAGAAAGTGTTCAAAATTATAACCCCATACCGTGATGCAGGCCTCGCATCTCCAGCGCTAGGAAGATGCAGGATGCGCGGTTCCTGCATAACAGCCTGGATCATAATTTCAAACACCTTCTTTTATGACGATCATCTGTTGTTCTTGTTTCTTGGTTTTTGCTGCACTAAGCATAATAAACATTATTCTCAGCCTGTTCCTGTCCTTCCTTTCTTGTGTTTTGTGTCATTACTACCATGCCAGGAAAGTGTTTCCGAGCATGCATTGCTGTGTGTTTTTCCATTGTCTAGGCATACACTATCTGTCCTGAAAGTTATGAACCGATTTTCTGAAACACCCTGTATAGCAGTTTTCAAAGGTGTACTAGAGAATATGTTAATACTGTTTAGAAAAGTGGTATGTTATTTTTCTGAAACTGTAGTGATATTTTATCCCACTCATACACATAACTGTGCTACTAGTGCTAATTTTTTGAAAGATTCTTCTGTAGTCAATTCTGATCAGTTGCAATCATAAGTAATCAATTATTTGTTCAGTTTATGTAAATTTATTCATAGTGCAAAAATGAAAATAGTGATGGAAAGTCTTTCAGTAATATTAATGCAGAAGGATTCCTTTTATTAAAACCAGTTAATTACATGAGTATTCAATAATTTGAATTTTTCACCAATATCAATTTAATTATCAAATCTTCTGCAGTTCTGTGCATTGAAGTTCATTGCTCTGATAATGGTGCTGTAGTCTGTCTTTTATAAGTGATTTTTGTGTGTGTGAGTTTTGATGCAAGTAGTGAAAATATTAACAGACTTTGATTTAAAGAAAACCAGTTTTTACTACTAAAATTGTTGTGTGTTCCATGATTTGTGTTATATTCTCTGAAAATGTGATTTTTAGATGATGATGAGGTTATTGAAATCTTCTAAGCAGAAAGTGTGTTTTCTTTTTATTAAAGTAACTCTGCATAATTATAACATTTCATTAATGCTTTAATTTGTATTCATTGTAAACATAATACTTTATTTCCAAGGGAAAGAAGTATATTAAATTCATACATCTCTGAAATCAAGGCTTATCAAGGTTATATTTACATATCAATACTTGTTATAGGTACACTTCTCATAAAGAATGAAATATTTTATGTTTTTCCCCTGTGTATTTCTGATAAAAAATATGAATTTTTACTTGTTGTTCCGTCATATTTACATAGTCTTGCAAAACCTATAATGGTGATTCATCATAATTTATTTTTTTTTCTTGACACGTTGACTGCCTTGGGGGGTCACTGGTGGCCGGGACTCGACTTGGCTACAGCGCTGTGGGGACCACCGGTGACCAGCGGCACGACCAACAGTAAAAATATATAATTAGAGTAAATATCGATACAGATAAATTTTTAAATGATATCCATTGTTACTGTAATGTTTTGAAGAGTAATAGATCGCAAAAATTTAAATAATAAATCACCAAAATGGTCTGCAGCACGTCAGGGGTGAGCGATAACCCCCACCAGGAAAAATGCATTAGAAACGATTAAATAACTCACCTTATCTTCTGTAGATAATATTTCAACATAGTATGCATCGAATAATAAAAAATTCATGTTGGTGCCATGGGCGAACCATGTAAAATGCACGCAGCATTCAACGTGTTAAATGTTATTTTGTATAATGCTTCCTTCATGCAACTTGAAAATCTGTTATTGTTAGCTTCCAATTATCAGTTTAACTGAGACCTTTTAAGTCTTGAGTTTTTATGAAAAGAGAACTAATTTAGAAAGTAAATAATAATGAAAGTAACTCAGATCTGTGATCAAGACCAAAGAATGTGTAATCAAAATTTTTTCAAAAATAAGGGAGTGACTTGGCATATTTTTGGCATATTTTCAGATGAGGAGTGCATAAATTACTTTTATAAAAGACATCTGTTTGCCAATAAACTTACTTTTATGACAGGGGACTGATATAGGTAGTTAAGGTGAAGGCATGTTATCATAATATAAATGGCAGACACTGATATGGCATTCATAACCACCACCAGTGACATCATGTTTATTTTCATTCTTTCTTCTCTTTCGCAGTCTAAACGTCTACATCAGTGTTATTTCATTTTTATGTGTCTCATTCAGTTCATATAAAACAAAATTCTCTAATTATGTTATTTTGTACTTTATTTAATTAGGACAATCTCTTTGAGTGGCATTTTACTCTTCGTGGGCCTCCAAACACAGATTTTGCAGGCGGTGTTTATCATGGAAGAATTACTCTACCCCCTGATTATCCAATGAAGCCTCCTAGCATTATCATGCTTACCGTATGTTTGAAAATTTATTAGTTTTTATATATATTTTCTAAAATTAGTACAAAGTGATATACTGTTTAATGTGATCTAGAAATTAGTAAATGGTACTGATTTTCCAGATGAAAATGTTAAATGTATTCAAAGATAGAAATGTTAAGGCATCTTGTCCTGACGAGCAATAACTTCTTTTCTTAGAGTTATGACATTTTTATCCTTATGCCTTCATATTTTGTGGGTGCATTCTTTGGGCAACTTAAATTTATAACTTAATGTATATTTTATCACTACTTGTTGAGTAAAATGGAAAAAAGAATAAGCATATAAAAATATTGTAGCAAAATCAACTCCTGAACTTCTGCAGAGATTAAATGTGTTATTTAAAAAGTTAAAACACCTAGAATAATATATCAAAAGATCAAATGTAGAAGTTTGCTCTGTATTTATATATCTTTCTTGATTAATCAGTTTGACTGGTTTTTATATATGTTTACTAAAATTAGTACAAAGTTATACACAATACAGTCAAAAGTCTTTAATCCCGATGTCCATAATCCGGACCTCAAAGCTGCAAGCTTTATGCGCATGCGTCAACGCATTGCACGTAATACCTTTATGCATGCGCATATGCATGTACTCGTGCGCATAATACGTTTACGCATACGCGTTTGATGTATAACGGATGGTATAAGCTAAGCTAAAATTATCTAATTATCTATTTCAGTGAATGTTGCAGATTGCGTTGTTCCTAAATCTTCGAATTGGATCCGGCTTATTATTTTTTGCAGACTGTTAGAGCAATTTTATAAAAGTAAGCTTGAACTTTTGATTATGTCAAAAAGAATTTCTGATTCTGGAGCTGCCAAAGGATCTACGAAGTGAAAGCATGTTTCGATGTCCATCAAACAAAAAGTGGAATTGCTGCAAAAAATGGGTAAAGGCATATCCTTTGTTTCTCTAACCATTCCGAGATCTGTTTATCAATTTCACGCTGCTCTGTGGGGGGGGGGACGTTGCGGCGCGCAATGAACTGAATGTGGATCTGTCAGCACTATCCTTATCTTCAGAGCAGATGTTTTTATTTTATTCGGCTTATAATTCCTTGCTAAATGTAGTATTTCATCTCGATGTACTCCGTCTTTGATATGATTTAAATCAAATTCCTCGTCATTATAAATATCACGAATACACATCAAATAGTTTTCTGGTTGCAATTTTCTAATTTTGACTATGCGTAATGTATGCTTTACGTATGCGCGCATTGAAAGAAATGTTTAATAAAGTAAACAAATAAATATTAAGCTTTTTTTCTGTAAATTTTGATACCCTTTAGATCATAATTGCTCTTTATTTCATAAATTACGGTTCATTTTATAGTTTCTGCATGCCATCTTATCAGATTTAAGCTGATGATCTATAATTCAGAAAAATGGATAATCTGGAATCGCTGAAGTCGCGATGAGTCCGGATTAAAGACTTTTGACTGTATTTTAGAAATTCTAACTTCAGAATGGCATTTTTTAATCTTTAAAACAATTGAATGAAACATGGTTTCCACTCCAAAACAGGTATCACCTAGCAGGCGAATCAGCACTCGGCAAGTTTGCTACCATTGAAAATTGTTCATGAACAGTTTTAATAAATTTAATTCCATAGGACATTCTGTTTTGCAAGTGAAACCAGCTATGATTTAAATTTGTACATTCTTTGGATTCTACTTCTGATTTCAAAAATTTTAATAAGCTGTCCAGTCTGTTTTTTGGGTCTGGATGGTCAACATTTACATTTCGTTGATAGGTTCTTAAAAAATCTATTAAGCGAGGCTTGTTTAAAAGGCAAAGAAGTGCAGCACTTGTATCTGCAGTTGTGTCAAACATTTCTGCAATACATATCATCATATAAGGCACATAAGGTGTTTTGAGAATGACTGGACTTGGCATTTCTCAGGAGTGGTTTTAACATTTTCTCATATCAATTTTCATTTGCAAGTCATTTCAACCAAGTCTTCAAAAATTCTGTGGCCTTGGTATAATTAACTGCTCAAGGAGAGAAACTTTTCATAACCTTTCCTTCCTTGCATGTCAACCCTCATGAAACAAATACTGAAATTTATCATAGTCCGAAATCATGGCATTTTACCCCCCCCCTTTTTTAAGCTGACTCGAAAACAAATGGCCATTCTTTAATTTTCCGTCAAATTTTCGTAACACAGGCTTTCGTAATTCAAATGTATTTTTGCATTAATTCTCATTAACAGATTCATTCAAAAATTAAAAAAAAAATCAAATTTGACATATGTTTTGAACATTCTCAAGAACATCTTTGTTAAGTTTAAATTCTAATGGTCTTGTCTCTGTAGTATTCAATAGTATTACTCTGCTTTAGTTTTGTTTTTGGTCAGAGTGCTGAGAAAAACGTGTATTTTCCAAACATTGGGCTTTTGAAACAAAAACTTTGAGCTCCAACTATATTCCAGAAAATCTACTTCACTTTTGTGTACAATTTCTTATAAAGCAGTGAAGGATTTCATAAATGCAGCTCTGTGAAACTTTAACAGCTTCTTTACCATCAATTTCTATGTTTTAGAATTCCAATCAAACACCTCTTGTGTCCTGCTGAGCATAGCAGAAAATATTCTCTTATGGGCCAAAATAAGCTATTTTCTACCAGCATATCATAGACGCTTAGAGACTAATAAACATATTTTAAATTATCATTTGCATTTGAAAATAGGTTTGTATCTTAAATCTCTGTTTTATAAAATCTCTCTCTTGTAAGCAATAAACACTCTTTAATAAGTCTGCTATACACACATTTTAGACTCATTCTAGGCTCTTCAGTGTCAGAGTGATAAAGTCAATGAACACTGGTAGTTCGGTCTGAGGCTCGAATTCTCCAAAGGGCCTAGCTGTGTGTCTGTTTTCATGGTTTCCCCCATGTATAATGTGTATACGAACCAGTTATCTTCAGAAAGACCTCCATGAAGGCATCTCTTCCCTTAGGCAGATAGCCTTCGAGGCTTTGCTGTAATCACATAAACCAAACCAAACATAAACGCATTCTAGAAGTTGTTTGTTACCACTTCCAAGAAAGAGAACTGCTAATAATTGTTAATGGCAAAAACATAAATAAACTAAAGTGTACATATAATACAAACTACATGCTGTCTTACATCCAACATACCTTTGTTATTAACAGAAAATTACTATTGCTGTACTTGGTTGCATGTGGGGGAGAGGATGTTGAGAAGGCAAGAGAAACAAGAAAATATGTTTATAAGGCTTATAATCACATACGAAATAATGGCTGAGGCTTGTACTCACTTTCCCAATTTCTTACCGCATTTCATGTTTCACAGGAGGCTGGGTATTATCCTCTATATCCCATAGAGATTTTAAATTAAGACATCTTTGATATGTAGCATATTGAGTAGGAGAGGCCAGCATACTTGTGATCTAGAAGTTAGGATTTAATAAAAATGTGTTATTAGACTAAATTATGGAAATTTACTAATAAAATAAAAAGCCTTTTTTCAAAATCAGCATTAATCTCAGTCACTGTAAGTAGAATTGGCGAAAGCAGAGAGTTACCTCTACATAAAAGTGCTTTTCAGAGATTTTGCTTTCTTCATACCAAATCAGATCATTTTGCTAATAAAATATGACTTTTTGTGTTGTATTTGCTTTTCTGGAATCTGTTAATACTAAATTCAATTACGTATGAACTGCTTACAACAGAGGTTTCTTTCCTTGTATTAACATAATTTTACAAAGTTAACTCACGCTTTAAAGACAGCTAAAGAATGATGCACAGTAACATAAAAATATATGTATTTAATTCTTAACTCTTTTTGCTTATTGCATGCTCCGCCCTTATGCACTACACGGAAAGGGAGGAATGCCTTGTGGAGGTCTTTTTAAGGGAAACTGGCTCGTATCCACGTTACACATGGGGAAAACCACGAAAACGCCCATGCAGCCAGCCCGTTCACCGGGACTCGAACCCCCAGACTGAACTACCAGTGTTCAGCGGCTTTTACCGCTCGGCCGCTGGTGGGCCTGTGTATTTTATTTGATTGATTTTTCTATCTTGCTTACTGCTGTAAAATAAACTTTATTGTTTGCTGCTACTGATTTTTGGAAATGTGTTTAAAGCTGTCTTTTCAGTAATGTTTCTAGAATCGTTTACAGTATTGTTTTTGGTCTGCCTTTTAGTTCATTTTTAGACAATGTTTAAAGAAGATTCTTGTAAAGCTACGTTTATACAGTAATATAGAACACGCAGTATAATCCATTTTATATACGTGATCTTAATCATTTGTGTTTTCTGTACCAGTTGAGTCTGATATATGTCAATTTTCACTCTTTTAATTGTGTTGTTTTAATTATCCAAAGCTGTAGAAATATCATTACAATTAATGATATATTAAAAATATCTTGTAACATTTTGTGAAAATTACCTTCTGATTTGGAAAAAAAGGAAGCAGTGAGAAATTATTAATCTGTTGCAAGTCGGTTGGATGTTTAGTTGCAGCTAGCTTTACACTGTTCTGTTAGGATATCATTGTACAGCATAAGCAGATTTCATATGCTGTACAATGATACTCTAACAGAATGCCAAAATAATATGCTAATTAATGGAGGACTATTGATGATTTAATAATGTATTACATACTACCTTTTCCTTATTTGCAACAGATAGCACTATATGAAGTTATAAGAACTTAAGAAACATGTTATGCTTGTGATATTCTTTTATGAGTGGATTCAGCCAGTTTGCTTCCAATGCAACCGAGACTATAGAATTAAGTATGACAACAGCGAGCTAGCAGATAACATTCAATTAACTACATCTATGCTCCCACAAACTGAAAAACAACAGTGAAAAACAACAAAACTGTGTGGGAAGTCATATGCAAAAGTTGAATATCTACTTTTGAACATTTTCATGACACCTAGCATGTATTGGGTAAATAGACGTGATCAGTGGCAGGGGTGTTTGCAGTCTGGATATAGCCAGAATTCCAGATTTTTAACTTTCTCAAATCAAAATTACATATCATATTTAAATCAGTTGTGTTAATTAATTAAAACAACTGATTTAAATATGATATATATCGACACCTGTTTTACTTTGCTCACATGTGCATGCTGTTAACAGTTCATTTAATTCAATCAGTCAAGTAAACAGTTTTTCGTACATCCTTGAAGACTGATAGCCCAGTGAGTTCCTCTAAAAATCCTGTTGGTAAAAGTTTAGGGATAATGTAGCGAATAACTAGGCAGCTTAATAAAATTATATTCGTTCATTGAGCTATTCAAGCTCTGATCTAATATTTGAAGGGCTTAGGTGAATAGACGAAATGTTTTGTTGATCAGACCAAAGGAAAATATCAATGCAACAGTTCCCAGAAATTAAATTATTCCTCTCAAAGAGAAAAAATGCAAGCTAAACATAACAATTATTATTAAAAGTTAAGAAAACGTAAGAGTAGTTAACTCTGTGAAATGATGTGAAACAAATAAATTTTTAATAAATTAAAAAATTAACCTTTTGCTTCTGTGATGACATTATTTGAAAATATGTGCTTTTGTATGTGTTTCACATTAATATTTGGCATTGTGTCAAATTTTTCGTAGTGGGTAGTTTTTAGTATTTTTGAAATGCAGTCACAGTCACCACTGCAATGGGTGTTAAATGAGCTAATTGAAAAATACATCAGCAAGTTTTGTAACTTTATGTGAATTATTTCTGAAATTAAAAAAAATTGGTTATGTGGTCATGATGAACTGTAGATAATTCTAACATTATTACATCAGGAAATATTAGGGCACAATTGTACTTACATATGTTTATGTAATAAATTAACCTGCTTACAATGTATAGCAATGAATCATTCTGTTCTAAATAAGAAACAAATTATGTTTGAATAATGTGTTACAAGTAGAAATAAATCTTTATAGATATTACTCATTTTTGATTTTTTAAAAAATAAAACACTAAGGGCCAAAGAAAATTGCAAGGTTCCACATAGCAGTTTACATCAGAGGAAAGTGATGAATGATTCTGTGGTAGACATGCTGGCATTACCTATAATTGCTTTTTTTGATTGTTAGACAAGTATGCAGCAAATGTATGAAAAAGTGCATACATCAATCCGTATTTATTGATAAACAAGTTTTCATTTTGCTCAAAATAAATCCTAACCATGTCTGATTATAAGCACTGCCAAAAATAAATTATTTGAAAATATGAAATACTGCTAAATCATAGTTTTACATTCTGTGCCTGTCACTAACAGACTATCACAAACCTGTTTAGATACTTCTTTCAGAAATTTTCTGTCTATGCAAACCAAAGCCTATGTGTGAATTATTTTGCCGAAGTGCTTCTGCAGGAGTAATACTTTTTAAAATTTGCTTTACATAATTAATATAAAGTTTGTTCTGAAATTTCTTCCTTCTTGACAAGTTTTATTTAAGCTTATAGTATTTATATAAAATTCCTTGACTGTGTGGCTTAATAGACTTTATCCTTTAAAATTCCACTTGAGGCAGAAGCAGTCTTTTGTTATGTGATATTACGAAGTTCTTTGTCGTGTTTTGGCAGATTTTATCAGCCTGAGATGTTTAAAATGTCATATTAAACAACCTGCCCACCAGCAGCCGAGTGGTAAAGTCGCTGAACACTGGTAGTTCGGTCCGAGGTTCGAATCCCGCGAACAGGCTGGCTGCATGTGCGTTTTCGTGGTTTTTCCCATGTGTAACGTGTATACGAGCCAGTTTCCCTTAGAAAGTCCTTCATGAAGGCATCCCTCCCTTTAAGCAGATAGCCCTCGTGTGCTTTGCCATAATTAAATACACCAACACCATATTAAACAACCAAAGTCTTTTTTCTAAATGTGGTATTAATTAATCTGTCATCACTAACCTATCTTATATTATCTGCAGAACCTCAAGTTATCAGTTAATGTTTTTCTTTGAAATATTTTATGCATTAAAATAGCTCAGCCTGAATTAGTGGTTTCAATTCTAATGACTTTCTAAGATTGTTTTGTGAACAGTTTTCAAAAGAAAAGTTTCAATACAAACCCTGTGTGCATCATTTGTCTGTCTTTCCCAACTTTCCTCTTCAAATTAATTCAGTAGATGGTACTTTATTCAAGATATCTACTGATAGAGCCAAGGCATTCTTAGGCTTTTTGCTATGTAGTGCAGTTACCATCAACCAGAGCAACTACAGTGGTTGCCCTAATTTTGGCACTTTCCTTTTGTACAGAATATATGATCTGAATAAAAAAAAAAAATTGTGTATTGTCACTTCAGAGGTGTAGGCCCCTTTTTACCTGAAATCAGTGTTAAACAAGTTACATTTCTCCCATTTTTTACTGCTTTGATGTGTACGTGTTTTATTCTTCTTATTGCAATGACCTCCTCTGTACTGAACCATTTATTCTTGCGTGTCTCTTTATTTAAATTTGTATTCCTTTGTTTCTGTTTCATTGAAATGTAATTTTTTGCTTGTTGTTCTCTGTATATATGTATCTTTTGCTGTGATGTTCACCTGTATATTCAATGAAATGTTGTTTAAACTTCAGCCCTTAATTATATCTGTTATACTTTTTAAAGAACTATGTCATTTAACTTTTTTTAATGTGTGCAGCCAAATGGAAGATTTGAAGTAAATAAGAAAATATGTCTAAGTATATCTGGACATCATCCGGAATCTTGGCAACCATCTTGGTCAAGTATGATGTGTTTATAACATAAGTGTATTGTATTAGTAGTGTATTTAGTTGCATATTCTCCCTTTTATTACTAATTTCATCATACGAAATCAGGAGGGGAAAATTATGCAAATATTTTAATCTCCGAAGGATGCGGTACAGTGAGAATATAAATAGTGAAAAGTATTTGTTGATAAACTATTGGTAACTATCAGAATATTATTTATTTGAGAGAAACCTACATTCCTTTAAGAATAATTAATATTACTAATATCTAGTTAGGTGTCTTCATTTCTGCTTGCATTTATCTTGAATCTCACCCACTGTTATTGCTTCCAGGCCACTGTTGCTTAGGCCTCAAAACGTTTAATGTTGCTGGAACCATTCTTTGTGTTGTCTGCTGCAGCTTGCAAATTGTTGGCATCGTCATTGCTGAGTCTGTCTTCCCATATGCAGTTATCTTAACCATCAAGAGTATTAGATATCCCTGTTTTTTTTTTTTTTTTTTTTTTTTTTTTTTTTTTTAAAGCTTGTTGCTATTATTGCTTCATCAAGAAGAGCCCATGCATCTAAAACCCAAAGTTAAATTAATTAGATGAAAACGACCTCTGTGTGGACTAATGCATTTTGAAATTCATGGAAAACTCACTTTTGTGAATACTTTGAGGAAGGCAAAAATTGCATCAATACTTAAAAAAATTTCTGAACCGTGTTGCCAAAGCTAAAGGGGAAAATATGCAAGTAAATACAAAATTTTTCAGTAAATTCCACTATGTTTTTTCTGACTAGTTTTGAAACTTTGTTATGTAAATAATATAATGTGAATTTTTTTCCTGACTAGTTTTGAAACTTTGTTATGTAAATAATATAATGTGATATTAAAAATAATTAATTGCTTTGATATTGCAAGAAATTCTTCACATGTAACCTAATTTCGTTGTTTACAGCAGTCTTCATAGATAGTTGTGTTATTGAAGTATTACAGATATAATGGATAAACCAGTTTAAATGTTGAATAGACTATGCATTAAAAGTAATTAAAATATTTGTGATATGAATTAATTTTGTTAACATCAGTATACTTTTCAGTTACTGAAAAAAATGTTATTACCTTAAAAAAATCATTATCACTGAAAATCATTCAACTATTTAATACATTTAAGCATATTTTTAATTACCTTAGCTAACCTTTGGCCTATCGCCAGCACATTTCCAAAACATTAACAGTTTTGTTAAACATATTTCCAATCTTATGTGATACATCTGAAATATTAATTTTGGCAACTGGTTTTGCGATGAATAATAATATTGGTTGAACTTTATAGAAATCGGAAAAGCTGAGTTCAAAATTATTTTTCAGTGCATTTAGGTTTTCCGAGTATTTCTCTGTTTCAATTGCCTTGTGGTTATTAATACGGCTTGATGAATTCTGAAAATGGGTGAAATTTGTTTCTTTCATCTGATTTATCCACATATTTAACTTTATCTGAAAAGCAGTTACAGTCCCAGTCAATTGAAAAAGGGTTCTTTTCCCTGGAGATCTTCGTTCAGATTAGCTGTTATATCCGTGAGAAAATACAGATTTGATAACCAATTTTTATCGTCTAATTCTTTATAACTTTCATTTCCGGATTCTAAAAGCTGTTTTATTGGCGAAAGAAGTTCTTCAAATCGTTGAAGTACTTTTTCCCTGCTGAGCCATCTAACATCGGAAAGAAGTAATAAGATTCCATGTTTACTATCAAGTTCATCAGTCAGCAATCAATTATTTTATAATGTCTTGCAAAATATCTCTTATGACTATAAATGTTTACCATATTTTAACAATTAAAAAAAATAAATGAATGGTTATTTTAAAAATATCTTTTGTTCATAGTACCTAATCAGGCTGGCGAGCACATACAAAACGATCAGCGAGCACAAGGTTGGGCATCGCTGCCTTAACTGTTGAATAGATTTAATACTGCAGTCATTATCAGTCATTTTCCAGTCACTGAGCTAACCTTTGAAATTGTATTCGCTAGGCCTATGCTACTTGGTATTGCAAAAACTTCTGAATGTTAAAAATGAATGTCTAATTGGAAGGTGAAGATTTTCAGCACATTTAAACATTTCTTTATGTAAGGAATGAAAATTATTGAAACTACAAAATAATTATAAATAGGTTTCTAATCCATGCCAATGCATTCTAAAATATTATTACTTATTGAAAATATTCTTTTTGTGTATCAGGTTTCATAATTTGAAACTTTATATTTAGAATTTTATGTTTGATTTATATCCAGTTTTGTCATATTTGCATTCACAATTTTAATGATATTAATAATACATGTAGGTAAATTTTACTAATTAGTGTACTTGAATTATGGTAGAGGTATGTGTAGTTTAGTAATATTTCTGTAGCTATCTGTCCGAAACAAAAGTGCTGTCTAAGAAATATTTTTAGTGCCTATGAGTACTTTGATGTTTATTAGTAAACTAATAAATGGTTCAAGTTGTATGTATATTATTTTTAAATGACTTCTTCCAGCTGTCAGTTCTTTATATTTGTAATAACTTAACTGTTCTGCTAGTTTTAAGCTTTTAACTCTCTGAGTGGTATGAGTTTTTTGATCTGCTCGTGTAGACTTACTGAACCTGTATTTAATAGCTAAATTTGTATTAGTACTTTAGTCTATTTTCATAAGCTTTCATTTGGTAAAGTGATATTTATGTGATTAAAGAAAATAAGTAAATAAAATATTGTAAATTACCTAATATGTACCAAGAGAGAAAAAATCTCATGAGTGGTTATGCCAATCAGGGTTCACCAACAAAAATCAGAATAATAATCCATAATAAATTCAGTTGTTTACTGTTTATGATAATTGTACCACACAGACACTGTAATAAAGCAGACTGAGCTAGTAAATAAATTTTTTATTTACTTGGATTCAGCATAATGGAATCATCAGTAACAAAATCAAGTTACGTTAGACATGGTTTTTTTTTTCTTGGTGAGATTTCTAACTGACAGAATTGTGTAGTTTGCAAATCAGTGATGTTTGAGATTAAATACATGCCGGGTGTAAGCCTGAGAATCATTAAGTAAACTATGTTGTGTACTAAGTGTAGGTCCCCTCCTAGAAAAAGGTCTTAGTCCTTTCTTAACATGTTGACTGCTGCAGCAAATCTACTAAAATACTCTTTCAGACCTTTTTTTTTTAAATTCTAGTGTTTTCATGCCCCATTTATCTTAAAATTCAGTTCAGTACCTAGTTTTCATTTGAATGCATTATTGTGTATTTTCACATTTAATTTTTTGTAGTACAATTCTAAATTTCTATATTTGTCGTATTTATAAATAAATTGTAACTTAATTCATTATCAAGAAACACAAGAGTTCATTAGTAAAAATTAGTAAAATTAGACAAATAATATGACACAATACAAATAGTAAAACTGCATATATAACCAAAAATGAATAACTTAGTGAATGTATGAATATCTTAAAATGTACCACTAGTCTTGTACTCTTTCCGTAAACAACACTGTCCCCTTTAATTATAGCTTCATTGCCTTACTAACATAAAAACATAAAAAGTTACTGCAACATAATATATATTTATAAAAACCATGATTTATTGAAAAAAACTTCCAGAAGCTTAAATGAAGAATACAGAGCAACTTTTTTGAGTCTGTAGAAATAATTTTAACCATATAAATCTGTGTGTTTGTGATGAGCCTGTGACTCACATAGTTTCAAGCGATACAAAACCTGTGAATCACATTTGATGGACATGGCTTTGAAAAGTAAGGCTGTGTTAAATCAACAGTGATGCACATGGCAGTCAAGGTGTTAAATATAACCTTGCAGTTTCTCATAACTATAATAATTCTACTTTTGTATAGTAAAAATTAATTAAAAAATGATAAATTCATATCTGAGGATTAAAAAAACTCTTTTATAATAAAATGATTGAAAATTTAATTTGATATTTTATATTGAAAAATTGCTTAAAGGCATGGCAAATTATAAATTGACAGTAATATTGTGCAAGAGAATCATTATACGAGTCATTTTTTTACTGTAAATTAATGAAATTTTGCATACATTTTTTACAAGTATTGTATTAAATGATAAAACTGTATATTTAAAAAAATATATAAAATATGTTTTAATAAGGCATTTCATTTCAGTGCAAGTAATATAAGCATATGTATAAAATAAATGTTATCTTTATACTTGTATACAGTCAGAACTGCTTTGCTAGCACTTATTGGGTTTATGCCAACTCATGGAAATGGTGCCATAGGATCTCTAGATTATACACCAGGGGAGAGACAACAATTAGCTGTAAAGTGAGTTAATGTTTTTATTACAGATATGCAGTTATTGTTTTAATTATGCTCATTTCAAACTCAGTATACTGAAATTAAGAACTTAAAACTGAGAGAAAATCCTTTATGATGTAAATTGATATGTTAAATCTAGTTCTTTCTTTTATCAAGAAAGCTTGTGTAGTGTTGAAATTTAGATCTTTTTTTCTTTCCCTGCTGTGTTGTGGTGTGTAATGTATGTGTAGGCAGATTCTATACAGTTAATTCTTCTAAAGACAATATGTTTGTATCAATTGTAAATACAAATGTGTTTCATTTGTATCTGCAGGTAACCAGTTGCTATCCATACTGGCCTTACCTTTATGGGAAAGCAAGGCTATTAAAAAATCTAGTTAATTATCTGAAGTTTTGATGATCTATTTCTGAGCAATTCTTAGGATTGTAAATATTGTTATAAATTTCATTTCTGATCTTTAAAAAGTGTAAATAATGATTTCAGATCTCGAGACTGGAAATGTGCTGATTGTGGAGATGTAAATAAAGTTTTTGAGAAAGACTTGACTGAATCATCTGATGAAGTCCAAACTGACAAAAAGATGTATGAGGTTGGTAAATGTTAGCAATGTAATTAACATAATTGTAGTAAATGCATGATTTTAATTACAGTAAAGATTTTGTTACCCTAAGTAAATAAATAACTGAATTTTATGCATACACCTGTATAACATGTTTCAGTGGAAAAAGTTGGTTCTGTATTGCATGTTCAGTTAATCTTGGATTTTTTCAGTTTATTATATATCATAATGTATAAAACTTTTTTCTAGCTTAGCACTTATGAGTAGTCTACATTGAGAATCCTTGGGGTTTTTAATAATTAATTTTATAAACTGCTTAAATATGTGTAAATTATCAAAGCATATTATCAGAGAATTTATCAGGTGTAAATTATCAGAGCATATTATCAGAGAATTTATTTTTTTAAAATGCTGTATAATCCTTTGTGACTATGTAAAGTGCATGAAACAGGAGAAGTATATATTGTGCCTTTTTACACTTGTATTTTAAATAGTAGTTAATTATTCGGAATAGATTTTATTGTAAAAGACATAATTTTCACAATATAATCAAAAATTCATAACTCTATGCCCCTTGTAATTAAAGTTTTCAAATTTCCTAAATATTTATATTTATTTATTCATTCATTATATTATTATTATATATCAATTTATTCATGCTGTAAATGTACCAAAATCAGTGTAGCTACAAAATTATGTAGTGCAAAATTTGTTGAATTTAATTTGCATAGTTTGGGGAATCTTTACTCTAATCTTTGTAGAATGAAAAAATGTCATCTGGAACATCATATAGTTCCATACTTTGAATTTTTAGTAACTGCATTTCCTGTGGAATTAATTGCTGTAATATGTCATACTTTGCAATACAGCTATCCTTAAAAGTGCTCTTGTTATCCCTGTGACCAGCTCATAGTGCATGTATGATAAAGCTGCTTTATCTCATGAATTCCTCGCCCTAGTCATGACCTCTTGCAAGTTATGGTACTGTGCCATTTTTGGAGATATATTTTCTCTTTACAGAAAGCTGTAGTCATCCACAATTCATTTCTTATACTTTATGAAACAGCTGTTTTTCACACTCATTTTTTTAGAGTACAAAATATTATTCCCATATGTTATTAAATGAAGTGTTAACTGAAGACTTATGAAGTAGGAGTGCTGAAATAATCTTAGACTTATGAAGACTTATGAAGTAGGCTTATAAAACCAATGTCTGATTTTTACATCACCAATAGTCAAGTGACTTTTCAGATGATGGTTTTTTTGTTATCTAAACATAAAAATAGTTTTATCTATCTGTTAATATTATAAAGCATTAAGTAGCGATTTATAACCTTAAATTATGCCAAGTCTGAGACAGATTTTATTGATGTAATTTATGCTAGTGTTTAACACACTAGTGTTGAATTTAATTTGCATAGTTTGGGGAATCTTTACTCTAATCTTTGTAGAATGAAAAAATGTCATCTGGAACATCATATAGTTCCATACTTTGAATTTTTAGTAACTGCATTTCCTGTGGAATTAATTGCTGTAATATGTCATACTTTGCAATACAGCTATCCTTAAAAGTGCTCTTGTTATCCCTGTGACCAGCTCATAGTGCATGTATGATAAAGCTGCTGGTGATTTTATCTCATGAATTCCTCGCCCTAGTCATGACCTCTTGCAAGTTATGGTACTGTGCCATTTTTGGAGATATATTTTCTCTTTACAGAAAGCTGTAGTCATCCACAATTCATTTCTTATACTTTATGAAACAGCTGTTTTTCACACTCATTTTTTTAGAGTACAAAATATTATTCCCATATGTTATTAAATGAAGTGTTAACTGAAGACTTATGAAGTAGGAGTGCTGAAATAATCTTAGACTTATGAAGACTTATGAAGTAGGCTTATAAAACCAATGTCTGATTTTTACATCACCAATAGTCAAGTGACTTTTCAGATGATGGTTTTTTTGTTATCTAAACATAAAAATAGTTTTATCTGTCTGTTAATATTATAAAGCATTAAGTAGCGATTTATAACCTTAAATTATGCCAAGTCTGAGACAGATTTTATTGATGTAATTTATGCTAGTGTTTAACACACTAGTGTTGAATTTAATTTGCATAGTTTGGGGAATCTTTACTCTAATCTTTGTAGAATGAAAAAATGTCATCTGGAACATCATATAGTTCCATACTTTGAATTTTTAGTAACTGCATTTCCTGTGGAATTAATTGCTGTAATATGTCATACTTTGCAATACAGCTATCCTTAAAAGTGCTTTTGTTATCCCTGTGACCAGCTCATAGTGCATGTATGATAAAGCTGCTTTATCTCATGAATTCCTCGCCCTAGTCATGACCTCTTGCAAGTTATGGTACTGTGCCATTTTTGGAGATATATTTTCTCTTTACAGAAAGCTGTAGTCATCCACAATTCATTTCTTATACTTTATGAAACAGCTGTTTTTCACACTCATTTTTTTAGAGTACAAAATATTATTCCCATATGTTATTAAATGAAGTGTTAACTGAAGACTTATGAAGTAGGAGTGCTGAAATAATCTTAGACTTATGAAGACTTATGAAGTAGGCTTATAAAACCAATGTCTGATTTTTACATCACCAATAGTCAAGTGACTTTTCAGATGATGGTTTTTTTGTTATCTAAACATAAAAATAGTTTTATCTATCTGTTAATATTATAAAGCATTAAGTAGCGATTTATAACCTTAAATTATGCCAAGTCTGAGACAGATTTTATTGATGTAATTTATGCTAGTGTTTAACACACTAGTGTTGAATTTAATTTGCATAGTTTGGGGAATCTTTACTCTAATCTTTGTAGAATGAAAAAATGTCATCTGGAACATCATATAGTTCCATACTTTGAATTTTTAGTAACTGCATTTCCTGTGGAATTAATTGCTGCAATATGTCATACTTTGCAATACAGCTATCCTTAAAAGTGCTCTTGTTATCCCTGTGACCAGCTCATAGTGCATGTATGATAAAGCTGCTGGTGATTTTATCTCATGAATTCCTCGCCCTAGTCATGACCTCTTGCAAGTTATGGTACTGTGCCATTTTTGGAGATATATTTTCTCTTTACAGAAAGCTGTAGTCATCCACAATTCATTTCTTATACTTTATGAAACAGCTGTTTTTCACACTCATTTTTTTAGAGTACAAAATATTATTCCCATATGTTATTAAATGAAGTGTTAACTGAAGACTTATGAAGTAGGAGTGCTGAAATAATCTTAGACTTATGAAGACTTATGAAGTAGGCTTATAAAACCAATGTCTGATTTTTACATCACCAATAGTCAAGTGACTTTTCAGATGATGGTTTTTTTGTTATCTAAACATAAAAATAGTTTTATCTATCTGTTAATATTATAAAGCATTAAGTAGCGATTTATAACCTTAAATTATGCCAAGTCTGAGACAGATTTTATTGATGTAATTTATGCTAGTGTTTAACACACTAGTGTTGAATTTAATTTGCATAGTTTGGGGAATCTTTACTCTAATCTTTGTAGAATGAAAAAATGTCATCTGGAACATCATATAGTTCCATACTTTGAATTTTTAGTAACTGCATTTCCTGTGGAATTAATTGCTGTAATATGTCATACTTTGCAATACAGCTATCCTTAAAAGTGCTCTTGTTATCCCTGTGACCAGCTCATAGTGCATGTATGATAAAGCTGCTGGTGATTTTATCTCATGAATTCCTCACCCTAGTCATGACCTCTTGCAAGTTATTGTACCGTTATCGCTCAGATTGGCGAAAGTGACATTTCATTTTAAACGTTTGCTTCTTCGTATTGTATTATATCGCTCACACTCTTCTCATTTTAAACTTTATTGTTAGATATGGAAGGGGGGACCAATTTTGCATGGTTTTTAATTAAATGTTGTTATGATTTGCTAATCTTCTTTTAATAGTAGTTACTCAACGCATTCAGGGGGTGGAGTTTTAATATGAAAAACAGGCAGGATTCTGAATAGTTTGTTAAAATACAGAATACTTTTTAAAGTATTTCAGTGTGAAAATAATTGTTAGAAGAATGTACATATAGGTTACAAAACTATCAGTAAAATCCAAGTTGAGCTAGCATTCCTAGTGCATTTCTCAAGCAGCAAAAACTACATTGGAGCTGGAAAGAAAATAATTGCTCCAATGTTAAGCATTAAATCCATTTCAGCGTTTGACATTCGTCATACAAAATTTCATGACTCATATTTTTCTTTATAGCTTTTATAACTTCTTTATTTTAAAGAAAAATATTATAATGCAAATATTATATTAATATATTAATATTATAATACAAATATTAATATAGTGACACAGGTATACTGTCTCATGGTCACGTTTTCTGTGGTGCTTTCGGTGATAAATTTGAATTTTTAGTGTATGCTACACTATTCGGAATGTTTCTTCATTTAAGTGGCTCTCCAAGACTGATGGATTGTCTACGGATGACCATTCTTTTTCAGAATCAGGACCATCTGAATCTGGGCTTGAATCAGAACTGCTTAAAATTTTTGGTCGGAAAAATGTCTTGGATATCATATAATTTCATTGTCACTAGTGGCATGTAATGCTGTTATCACATACGATATTTGTTGCCGGAACAAAACGTTTGGAGGAACAGTTCTGAGAATCACTGTTCCGTGAAATCGGGTTACCATCTTCATTTGATAAATAGGCTGAATGCCAAACACGAATCAGTTATCGCTCAGATTGGCGAAAGTGACATTTCATTTCAAACGACGTTTGCTTCTTCGTGTTGTATTATATCACTCACACTCTTTTCATTTTAAACTTTATTGTTAGTTATGGAAGATAATAGAAAGGTAATTGCTATCAAGTTAATCACTTTGATCTCCACTCTGGCACTTCAAGTAACAGATAAACACACTTCTGGTTATAGCAATCAATTACATCAGTAATAGCCAAATTCTGTATACACTAAGACTAGTTTAAAACGTGTGCTGGATAAGTCTATTTATCAGACATTACTTATGTGTATTTTCTGATGTCTGCATTCCAATGAAAATTTGATGGCTCACTGGAAAATTTGTGACCTGTTGAAAGCATTTTCTTGACTAACTTTATGGCTCATAATTACTGTTCTGTCCATAAATATAAACAAACAAAGAGATCCCCCCCCAAAAAAACAACTTTTTTTGACAAAAATCTTAATAGCTGATATTTACATCCTCACAGCCAGCAGATACTATTCAGCAAAATGAAGATTAAATAAAGCATATGAACACATGAGCAATCAAACATGTACAAGTTGTTTACTGTCCCATAGAACACTCGGTAATATACCTTAAAACATATTAATTATACCAACTCTAGAAATTAGGAGGTGCACATCATGAGTTTGTTTTATGCGATTACGGTAAAGCTTCCAGGGATATCTGCTTAACAGGAGGAATCCCTTTGTAGAATATTTTTAAAAACTGGCTCGGAAAACCAAGAAAACGCCCATCTAGCCAGGCCATTCGTGGCATTCTAACCTCAGACAGAGCTACCAGTGTTCAGCGACGCTTCGGCCACTAGTAGGCCCGTGCACATAATTGGAAAGTACAATGTAAAAGTATTATGTAAACACACATGAAGGTGATAATCAGTTGTGCACTGTTTTAAGTAATGAAATGTTATAAATGCACAGCTGTTACATTAATTATTATTTATTAATCATGTTTATATTACATAGATCATACATATGATATAATTATGAATTAACCCAAAAACAAAATGTGTACACTCTTTAGTACTCAAATGCGCATCAATTATTTTTCAACTGATTATAACATATCCATTATAATTTGCAAAGAACTGATGACTACAGCTGCTGCCAGATACACGATCATTAAATGAATTAGAAGTAACTTCAAATAAACTTTTTGGCAATGTTCAGTTTTGTATTCATACATACATAGATATACACAAGTCATATATTTACATAGAGTGATGCAATGGTTTAGAAGTTGTTGATGTATATTTATTAGTATTAATGTAATGAATAAGATTTATAGTAATGAATGTATATACAAATGTTTTTCATCATGCTTAATAATAATAAATCCATAAATTTCCAATGTTTCAACATGTAGCATTTACAATAAAAGTATAGTTTCTAATGTATTTATAATCGAAAAAGTATTTATTAATAACATGAAAATAAAAGACAAATTTAATGAGTATTCTTATTATTACATAAACTATACTTTTGTTTTTTATGCATCTTTTATGCTGTTTAAAATGTGTCGCTGATTAAGCAATTAACAATTTAAAAGATAAGTAATTAGGAGAAAAGCCATGCATATACAAATGGATTAAAAAAATTATTCAACTTAAATTTAAGAAATAAAATTCTATTATGTAACAGTGATAATACATGATCAGCACGAAATACGACAAATTTGGCGAACTTTTGGTGATGAACAATTTGTAAACAAATCTAAACTGCAAGAACGTCGTAAAATACTGTCAACTCTGAAGTTTCCACGATTATATATTTAATGAATATATAAACATTTTTAAATGACTTGGGCAGTTATATTACAACAAAACAGCAATAATTAAATCGGCCTCTATTTCCATCGTCCATCACTTCATATCGAGAGCCATCGCCATATTGAAAGTTACCCATGATCCTTCAGAAGCAGAACTTTCGTCTGATTGGTTGAATGTATGAGGAACATGTCTCCAGATGGACCATTTTTGGGAAAGTTTAAAATGTTGCTCGTAGCCAGGGCATGTTTCTCCTAGCTAGACGAAACATTTCTCGGAAGCCTCCCACTTAAAGCAGTGCTACTAGAATCTCGTTTCTGAAAATTGTCCCGCGTAGCCGTGCGCGTCCCTAGAAGTGATAACTTCTTAACAGGTGCATATAATTCTTCATCACATCTTATTCTGTGATGGTCCATTTTTAGGAATTTGCTGTAGAAAAAAATCACTTTGTTACCAAAAACCCTACCAATAACAATAATCCACCAATAACTCGTAGAAAACGGGTTTTGTGTTATCCCGCACTTTAATAACTGTAGCACAAAATGAGTTTAGTCTTTTTCCGTGCTAACAATATGCACAAGTTTAGTTGTTTATGTGCTTAAGATGTGTTAATACATAAACACATGTTATAAACAAATTCTGTTACTATATGGTAGCAATCCAATGTAAAATAAGGCTTTTGTAGGAAAGTGGAAGTTTACTGTAAAGTGTAAAAAGAAAGTCTCATACTTCTAAGCATTATATGTTATCACATGGATTCTGTATATAGTATTGTACATATGAAAAGCATTGTAGAAAAGATTACCAAAATATTCTTAAAACTAACATAATGTTGAATTTTAATAAAAGAAGAAAATTTAAAAAGGAAAAAAAACTTGAGTTTAAAAAAAAAAGAGTTTAAAGCAAAGTTTCTTAAACTGTGGGTCACGACCCCGATTGTGGTCGTGGGATCTGCAGCAGAAATCACCAAACATTTTAGCAATTTTTATATTTCTTTACCTTATTAAAGTAACTTTACAATTACCAAATATTTTCACACAGTGTATCTGAAAATAGACAAAGATTAGACAATACAGACAAAGAAAAAGCAAAAATGTCTTGACATATTTTTTTATAGTAGAAACTTTTATTTTACTTGCTTTGCTCCTAACACTGTTCATCAAAGGCCCTGCCTATGTAAGACTGAGTGTTTTGGTAAGATATGCACGTTGGCCATCTTTGACCTTCAGCCATTGTATTCAGCCATATCCTCAGTATCAGAAAATCAGCCGTTCAGTGCGGATTGTTTTCACATCTTTAAGCATCCCTTCACTCTGAATGTATACACAATGCTATTGTAGTCATAAAACAAGCGTTCTGTTGTTTTTGCCATCATTGTTTCATTCATTTCATCAGCAAGTACATTACTTATTTTTAGAAGTTATAGTTATTAATTGTTTCAAACAAGCCCTCCCTTATTTTCTTAACAATAATTATTATCAAATATTTTAACGAATCATGGGCAAAAAGTATGAGGATGAAATCCGTAAAATTCCTGTATCCAAGGATACTGTTTCAAAGTGAATTTCGGGAATTAATAAAGATCAATATCATAGCTAATAACTAAGGCTCAAAATGAGTCCAAAGTTTGCAATCTAGTTGAATGAATCAACCGATATTACCATCTTGGCTCAATTATTAGTGTATGTTAGATATATTTCTATTTTTATTTTGTTGCTCATTGGATGGACATGCAAGAAGAGAGGACATTTTAGTAAAAGTTAATGAATTTTTCATTGGAGAACATTTGCAGTGGAAAAATTGGATTGGCATATGCACAGACAATGCTAAAGTGATGGTTGGAAAAAATTGGTTTTCCACCCAAGGAAAAGGACAGCGGCAATGAACATATAACATTTAGTCATTGCATGATATGTTGAGAGGCCCTGGTGGCCAAAAAAAATATCAACACAGTTAGATGTTGTGCTTTGAGATAGTGTTAACATGGTTAACTTTATTCATGCTCTGAATAGTCGTTTGTTTTCAAATCTTTGTGAAGACGGGTTCTTAATACAAAAGTATATTGTTAGAGGCAGTGGTAAGGTGGCTTTCAAGAAGAACTGTAATTCTAATCATTATTCCATAATAACCACATTTTAAACCATTATTCCATAATAAAACTATGTTATTTGAGTGGCATATTTGGAAAACTAAATTTGCTAAATTTGTCACTTCAAGGAAAACGTTACAACTTGTTCATACTCAGATAAAGAAAATTTTTAAATTACCAATGGAGATTCATGGTAGACAAGGGGTCATTAGAAATGTTTGACACAGGTGAATTTTTAAGTGAAAATGATGAAACAGATCATCAAAAGGGTAAGTTGTTAAAAGTGATAAATGAATATCTTGAGTGTCTTGAGAAAAACTTTGAGAAATATTCCCCTTCAAGTTTTAGTGCCAAAAAACTAATATGGATTGTGAAACCATTCGGAATTAATGTGGGAAATATAACTAATTTTTTATTAAAATTACAAGAACTTGCTGTGTAGTCAAATGATTCAGGGTTTAAAATTAATTTTGATATGAAGTCTGTAGAAGATTTTTAACTAAGAGTCGCAAAAGAATTTCCAACGATTTCTGAAAGTGCCATAACATTCTTTTACATTTTCTACAACATATGTGTGCGAGATATTTTCATCTTTAATCACCATAAAATGTCGATCAAATGCAAAGAATATTAAAGAAGTCCTTCATTCTGCGGTATCGACTGCTTTGCCAGGATTTGATAGTATAATTAAAAATAAAAAGGCACACCCTTTCCCATTGATACTTAATCCTCACATAATGCACTGTTAGAAAGAAGTAAGTGGAATTTTTTCTCAATAGTGACCTTCCAAGATGCTACGCTTATTAGACAGACTATAGTTATATTTGAATTACCCAAGTAATTGAATTTATTTTTTATTATTGTATCATACTTTAAAGTTTTTTACTAATTTAAACTTTTCACACTGTTCTGTCTTAAAATTAAAAATTAATGTTTATGACCTGAAACTGCAATAGTAATTCCAGTACAAGTGAACATATTGACAGTTTCACTCACATGGGTGTCAAATTAGTGCTATGCATAATGGGGTCCCACAAAATTTTAATAAATATTATGGTGTCCTTCACACCAAAAAGTTGAGGAAAACCTGGTTTAAAGCAACTGGAAGTTAGTGTAAAGAACTTACAATGCTTGATAATAAAGCTGTAACTCGCAATCAAGAACCTAGGTTTAAGAAATAAATTGAAGAACTATTGAGAAGTAACATTAGTTTGTGAATTAAGACTAAGTACTGTAGGATAATCTACTTAGGAATGACTCCTTGACTTTCTAAGGAAAAAGTTCTGTGTTTATGTTACAGTAATAGAAAATCACATATTTCCTTATATAGCTAGCCTGAATAGTCACTGAATTTTGATCTGAGGATGAACACTACCAATATTTCATAGCTTATGCCACTGGAAGAAGCTCATTGTAATAACTTGGCTTGATAGCTGAATGCATAAACCCAAAAACTTGCAGACATGGCTGCTGATTTGAATGCATAATTTCATTTTCATAATAGTGCAAGTCTTTATGTACATAATTCAGAATCTGTAACACATTCAGAAGCATCATTTATGGGTTCAACATACACCCCACAGTTTTTTACAGCTTACATCATCTTTAACAGTGGACAAAGCGGAAAGTAAACTCTGCATGGGGTAGGCCAAAGCAGTGGCAAAAGAATGTCGACCAAAAGATCATGCAAAAAGGTGACTAAAAGAGCAAGACTGCACAGCAGACCTTTTTATACAGGTTACATTTTGGATCACATTACAAAAATGTTTACATTAACCTTCTAAAACCTGGCCAAAATTTTCATAATATAGCCTTCAGACTGGTGCGATCCAAAACACTTTTGCCCCCTCTTTGACATTTTCCTAATGAGAAAAGTCGTTAGTCCCCTCCATGGATGCAGTAAAATTTACATGTTTGTCGGAGGCTGTTCCATAGTAGATGGGTTGCTACATTTGCGATTTTTTCGATGATTATTTTGCTTTCATTTAAATGAAGTTCTAAATAAATAGTGCACTGGAAATGCATCCAGTACACTATTTATTTAGAACAAAATGTATGCAATGTTTATATTTCATTTACTATTTCTGATTAATCTTGTCAATATTTTGTGAATTTTGTAACTTTGTTTTCACACTTCAAATTAGAAAATGAGAAGAAAATCTTACAAAATATAATAAATACGAACTAGCTTTGAAAGTCTGTATGTTGGAATTGGATTTTTAATAACATATTTTCATTAACAAAATAATGCTAATGACTAATTTAATCTTTCATGTTTTCAAAAGAATAAGGGCATACTGGGTGTTGACACTTTTAATGTAGTTAAATCTGTTTTTCATATTTCTTCCAGTAATGAAAATGATTACCCTGAAATATTTTTAAAGCAAAATTAAGAAAACTGTTTATGCCAAATTTTGCATAAAGTATCTTCTCGTTTATTCTTTTATTTTTTCATTTATTCTTTCCCGGCTAAAGGGTTGCATTCATGGTTTTTGTGTAACGTAAATACAAGCCAGCTTCCCTTAGAAAGTCCTCTGCGAAGGCATCCCTCCCCTTATACAGGTGATTGTTGTGTGCTTTGATGTAATTCAGTAAGCAAACAAAATTAGTCCAATCAAACCCGGAGAACGGGTTGATTACATGTAGAATTTTCCATCAGGAACGTAAATGCGGGCAATTTTCTCTTAAAGAGGTTTACACGAAAGCATCCACCCACTTAAGCAGATAGCATTTGCGTGCTTTTCCGTAATCCAATCCTAATTCTCATAACATTTAATAGCAAGTTGACATATACCTTATTACAAACAAAATAACATTCTTTTTTTTAAAGATAAATGTTTTATTAGCTTGTCTAAATTCCCTTTATCTGTTGAGTATAAGAATTTCAGCAAATAAAACTGGCTGAAATTTTATGCAAAGTAACTGATGTTTTGATTCAATTTAGAAGTTACATGAGCTTTAATGATATTTAAATACTTTTTGGCAGATGTCATCCTAAAAGAGTGTCTAAAGATAAATTGGTTTTATTTAATTTACAATGAATGAAAATCATTGAAATCAATCAGTGAATGAAATCATTGAAATCAGTCAGTGAATGAATGAAAATTACAAAAACTATTATGCATGCAATTGTCTCTTATTTATCTCCTGATAAATCAGATAAAATTGCCTACATAATAGAAGCACTTTGAAAGAGTTAAGAATTCTTAAAGGTTTTATACTCAAAAAAAAAAAAAAAAAAAAAAAAAAAAGGGTAAAGTAACATCTTATTATTCATAAGTGTAAAAAGGAACTAAATGATAAAAGTGGTTTTACCTATTTTCTAGAAGGGCATTAAATCTAAAATATTAATCTAATCTTATTTTCTATGATTAAAAAGCCTTAAATCTGATAAGCTTAAACAGCGTGCAAAATTGCTGATGCTTTAATCATAGCAAAAGTTAGTACTAAAGAAGTTACCACTAAAATTATGAGACAGTGCTCTAATGTTTAAGAAAGAGCTTCTATTTCATTTTCAAGTATATTGTCACGAGACGAAACCGGCTTTTGCCAAAATGTAGCCAAACTGATAAGAAGAGGGAAACAATGAGTAGCCAGGGGCTATTCTGAGCAGCGACGATGGATCACACACAGATCTACAGATAGGTGATTCTAAAATAGGGAGAGGATGGCTGGTACCACAGTTGTACCACAGCTGGTGTTAAAGGAAGTCATTTTCCCAGTACAACTGCTATACCACCGGCTTTAGAATGTTAAGAGAATTAAATTTCAGATACATAATGTTCAGATGCTGGGTTAAAATTTCATCACTTTCCAGGAATAATTCTGCAATAGAGATCGGGTGATGGATCACTTTTAGAATGAAGAGGGGAGTTAAAGAGCTACCATTAATTTATTATTAGTAAGGGAAGTATTTTACATCTATATATAGTATATGTGTGTGTGTATGTATGTAAAAAAAGCATATCTCAATATCCCTGATTCAATTCATTTAGTGTTCTTGATTGTCAAATAAACATGTAAAATTGTTCAGATAAAAAAGTGCTATAAATTTTAGGAAATGAATGTGTTATTAAAATTTATTTTTAAGTATGACATTACAGTGAAGTTGTAAATAGGTAGGTCTAAGTTTCTCTAAAAGAACTCGGTGCATTGATCTTAAAAAGATCCCTCAGTTTTTCTGAATTGTTGAATTTAGTTTGATTTAGAGCATGTGAAATGTATCTTTGCACTTGAGAATTTTTCATTGCTAATTATCAATTTCTGCTTTGTAGGACGTCTGCTCAGCTGACGAAGTAGGACTTTCAAATGATGTAGCTGAATTGTTGTGTGAACCTGAACAGTTTGCTTGTCAGAATGTTGAGCAAGAAGCATCTGCACAGTTACAGACTAATGTTCCTATTCGAAGAAGAACTGTTTCCTTTGCACATGATGGAGCTGCACTATTTTGTCGACATAACTCAGGGCCAAGTTTTACTTCTGAAACAGGGTCAACACCCAGTTTTTGGTCATTAGTCTTAATGTGGGTTATTGCCTTAATATTTGTAGTTCTATTTGTAAGACGATTATTTTATTAGCAATTTTATTCTGCATTCCTAAAGGTTTTATTTTTTACATTAAAATTATTTTCAAAATTGAGATTTCTGGTCTTTCTTTTCCCTAAAACATTAAGTTATTCCTGTCAGAGAGCTATTTGTGAGGGTACATTTTAAAGAATTGTAATGTGAACATATTTTGAGCATATTTGAACATAATTTGTTATAATTTACTTTTACACTAAATTGTGGCACACATTTATTTAAATTTTTTAACCCATCTTATAATTTTCTGCAAACATTATTTGGAGCATGTCTTATGTGAATTATTATTGGCTGTAAATTTATGAAATCCCTAGAAGACAAGTCAGGGTTAATTTTCATATAAATGTTCATTTTATATGTCATGTTTAAAATGATTTCTTATGCTTTTTCTCATGAAAGTAAATGTATAATAATGTTTCAATAATTATTTTCTGAAAAAGCTCCTTAAATAGTGTCGTACAGTGCTAATAGACATATGCATACAAGGGAAAAGTTTTGAAATAACATTTAGACAGAATGTGCATCATCATGCTGCTCTTGCTATTTAAAGAATGGAATTGAAATCCCTTACGTAAAACTGGATAATTTACTCCTTAGAGTCATGTAAATAGTTAGATTTTAATAATAGTATTGTAAATTCTAATTTTAATATGCATCAGATGATATTCTTGCATTTTCTGAATGTGCATATTTGTTTATATGCCATTTAATTCTTGTTTTAAGGCTTTAGAATGTATCATAACTATAACTTAATTTCAAAGAGAACTTCTGCTGGCCTTTAACAGAAAGTTCTTGACATAGTGAAATTCAATTAATGGTGTTGATAACTACAAAATGTAACTATTGATAAACTTTTTATGTTGTTAAGCTTAAGAATGCTGAGGTATTATTTTAATATGTTCTTTAATTCAGAAATGAGTATACAATTTTAAAGAAAAGCAGTTTAGGGCTATCTACCTGATAAAAATGGTCTTGCAAATTAATATTCTGAGGGGAATTTACTCATATTTGTACTAATTGTATGTGTAACCATGCTGCCAGTGCTACAGTAGTGGAACTTGATTATGAGCACTTGATTGCCTTATTCGTTCTGCTGTTGGTTAGCGGTAACAATAATTCTCTTTATTCAGATTTTTATGAGCCTGCATCTAATTTGGCAGTGGATGTGTACATTTTCATTTTCATTCTTGTAATTATAAATGCTCATACTTGAATAGCATAAAACTGTTGGATATTCTGTATTCATATTGCAATATTTCATACTAACAGGAGTTTTAAAATATATTTGAAAACTGTCAGTTTGAGAATTCACTCTTTAAGATTTCGGTAATGATTAATTGCAGTTGTAACCACATTCTGGATCAGGATGGTTATTCTACGCTACCAGAGTTGACAGCAAGTTGTGGGCCAGCAGATGTCGCTGCTAGTGAAGAACAGGTCTGCCCGACATCCTATATTCTCTGAGTACGGAAGTTGTCGAAAGCACGCGAAAAAGTGTTGCCGCATCGTCAATCAGGGTTGTACAGTTGACGTACTAAGTAGACAATGGTTTTGTATGTGTTTTCGCCGCTGACTTTTTCATATTTAAATGAAGAATGTAGTCATAGATCTCTGAATCGGTGTCGAATTTATAGAAAATATGTTGACGCTTTTGCTCTGCCAAAAGATGTTTTCATTGCGTATTTCAGATTGCCAAAATTTAGAGTTATTTTAATTTGCGATGAACTGAGAGAGTATTTGGAGCCACGTTCAGAAAACAAGAACGCAATTTCTACTGGAAGAAAGGTTATTTATACTATTCCTGAAATTATAGATATAAATTGTAATTGTATGCTTTAAAAATGTAGAAGATAATAAGTTTATTAAGCACATAAACCTTCTTCATTTAATACAAATATAGACATTCGATAAGCTTCTACTCGATTTATGTACAGCAAGAATTACGTTTATTTTAAAATCTAACAATTGAATATCTTACGAACAATACTGTGAACACAAAAAGGAATGTCATTCATTATTATTGCACGAAATTCACAGTACTGTAAAATAAAAATAAAATAATAAAACTATAAAATAGCTTTATAATATTTTTTTCAGTAGCAGTACTACTACTAGTGTGATACTTTTCAGAATAAGTTTTAGCTCAGAGGGACTATTAATTTATTAATTTCGTTTTGCCATTTTGTGACGTTTCACGATAAATGGCGTTTCACTTTTCAACTCGTTTCCACCAAGTATTATCGCACTGTATTATATTTAAAGAGATTAAATAATGAGGAATCTGCATAAATGTATGAATGTTTCTCGTACTGTGATAAAAGCAACGGTACCTAGAGCCATGAAATTCTGAATAACGTAATCCTATATCCTAATATAGGCATCTGGAGGCCCAAATTCGGAACTGGGAATTTGTTTTATTATCTAATTCATATTTTGTAAAGCATTTATGAGTTTTTGATTAAGAAACCCAACAATTTTAAAGCGAGCAATGGCAACATTGTACGGAAAAAAAAAAAGAGGAAGAAAACATTTTCATCTCTAGTGCTCGAGACTATGTATCGGAAATTCTAAAGATATGCTTTTTTAAAATTATATGGTATTGCTTTTGAATTGAATTTTATGGTTTAGGTGCGAAGAACATGATATTTAATAAATAAAGGTAACACACAAAATGCTAAAAATATGGCCCTTTGGGAGTAATAAAAAATTTGAAGGCTTTTTTTTTTTTTTTTTTTTTTGTGTGTGTGTAATTTTATAACGTTTTAAAACTGGTTTCTAAGGGAGGACTTTGTAAGGGAAACTGGCTCATATACACGTTACACATGGGGAAAGCCACGAAAACGGCGATGCGGCCAGCTCGTTCGCGGGATTCAAACCTCGGACCAAACTACCTGCGTTCAGCGATTCTACCACTCGGCCGCTGGTGGGTTTGTTAACAGAATTATATTGCATTATTATTGTATTATGCTATAAAGTAACAATGCTATAAGACTGAGGGTTTGATCATGGAATAGTACTTTTGTAATCTATTAGTATTAAAAAATCATTGTTTCTTTGCAAACTTAAAAAAAGAATACTGTTCATAGCATAGTTCTCATTTTTATATTGTAAAAGAGATATTGATTATTATTAGTTTTCTATTTAAAATTAGTCGAAATGCTGGTTTGACAAGGACTTCAACTGCAGGAGACCTACAATGGTTATTTTTACTTTAGTACTTGTATTGTGAAAATAATATTACTATCTTTTAATTATTTTCACAGAATAAAATCTTTTGAGATAGAAGAATATTTAAAACAAGCAGTTCTTATATATATAAAAAATTCAAATAACAGCAATGTAATATTAAAAAAAAAGGTATTAGTAATTGTGTGACAAAAATTGCAAAACGAATTAAACACACATACAGGATAGATTAGTTTAATTTTGGTTATATATTTTATATTGAAAAAATATGTTCTTTCATATTAATTATAGAATAAATTATTTAAAATAAAGCATATTGATGCGTGTGTGATAACTGAATGCAGCAGCAATTGGCCATACTATAATAGCGAATGAATTTTATTTCTTTTCCTGAAAGAAATAATTTTCATAGAAAAAGAAAATAAAAAAGGGAAGAAATATTAAGAAAGAAATATTTTCTTTCTAATTTCTTACTTAAGAAATATTTTTCTATTATTAACTGTAAAATAAATTGCGTGAAAACAATTGTAATGTAAGCATGGGTGAAAAAAAAAAAAAAAAACTTAGTTTGCTATTAGATTGTAATGCAAATTAATCATATTATAAATTAAATTAATTAAAAGTGTTTCTTTCTAAAAGGATTTGAGATAAGCTTAATTCATTTACTCTTATCTATTTACCGTTGCTTTTGTGGTATCCCATATCACTTTTTATTTCTTAGCTCTAAATTCCTGAGTTAACTTTCCCCTTAAAAAACGGGATTTTCCTTCACATAACACAGCAGCATATTCTGCTGCGTGTTGGTCATAATACTCTTTTGTGCAATTTTTTTTGGAACTACAAATGCAACGTATGAGTTAGTAAAATAATGGGAGAATATTCCTAGAGCAACGTATGAGTTAGTGAAATAATGGGAGAATATTCCTAGAACTTCAGCCAGCGCGCGCTATGAATTTTGTCACTCGTGTGTGCTGCGATTGGTCTAAAGCTCCTTGAAGCCTTGTCACCTTTCAGTAAAGTCAAATGGACTCACCCGCCCACCAACTGAGGACCACAGAATGACTTTCTTCTCCGATAAGTTGTGATGGCTGTCCATACCGGTTTTTTTGTCAATGTTGTTCGCTCAAGTTGTAGACAGATCCAGTGATCATAGAATAGGCATCCAGGGTTGGAATATCAGTGAGTAAAACACTTAGCCTATGTACTTTGTGATAGGAATATGTTATTTTTATAAAAGGAAAAAGAAAATGTTTTGAAATTTTGGGAGAGGTTCGTAGGACATAAACCAAGTAACATCATTTTAGTAAACCTGCTTGTAATATTATTTCATTAGCAATATAACTAAAAAATGAGTTTTTCTTTCTTTTGTAAATTTAAAATAATAAAATGGCAAGAAGTAGTATACTGTAATGCAGTTCTGTTTAAAATACTAAGAAAGGGACTGTATATTAGATGTATTTCATGGGTTTTTATGTCCACACTTTTATATGTAATTCCTTTACAACTTTACTGTGTAAGTATATGATATGTGTTTTTGTATGTTATTTTAAAAGGAAAAGTAACAAATATGCACATTAAAATTATTAACATTTTTAATATATTTAAGAAAAATGTTTAAAATCGCATAAGAGTGAGCATGTCTGTTAGAAATTTTTTACTGGTAGATTAGGTAATTGAAGTAAAATTTCTTAATAACCTGCTGCTATCTCAATCTGTTATTTGTTGATATAATTTTCCATTTAAAACATCTGACGTAAAATTGACTAAGAATCTTTTGTTCTAAACGTGAATCTTGGCAGGCAAATGTAGACTTTCGTTTTTTATCCAATTACAGATTCACTTTAGTACTGACTGTCTGGAAGGAGAATCAGTACTATTGTGAATATGTAACAATATACATAAGCTGATTGAAAAGTTTAGATTGATTCTGTTATTTAGAATCAGATGGATCAGAAACTTAATTTTCTTTTTCAAATTTGAATCTCACTTTTCGCAGTGTTTTATAAATGATTTTAAGATATGAAAGAGTATTTGGTGACATCTTTATGACCATTGCATGTATGATGTTGTTCACTTCCTCTTCTGAAGAGAGTCTCTTCTCAGACATAAGTATCTTTTTAACCTTAAGAATGCCTGGAAATTGGATGACACTACTGCATGAAAAGTGTTTTAATGTTAATCAAATGGTTTCAGACCATGCTGGCAATTCCACGTTTGCAACATTCAACCAAGCATTATCATGATGCAAAACCACTGCCTCTTGAAAAAAAATCTGGGCTTATCTTCTTCATGGCAATCACACAAATGTTTAGTAAACTATCTGCCCACGTGCAAGCAGTGTTTACATCTGTAATCGGTGCCTACCAGAACCTACTTTCTTGATGACTTGTTTACTTTAAGTGGCTTCATGATTAAAAAGCTGCAGCACAGCGGAATGTTTCTTTACCATGTGCTTCTTTACCATGCATACCTAGGCCATTGGCTTCAATGCATACTTTCATAAGATTGCCACCTCCAAATTTAAAACAAACATGCTCAATGATTAATAACATTTTTATTTTATGCTCCCTAAGTACTTACATATGACAAACTGTATAAAAAGTACTCACATATGACAAGTACTTGCATTGAATTTCAAATATATTGTGAGAGTTCAGCCACCCGCGTAATTTTATGCTCAGCACCTCTGTTAGGAACGACATTGGCTAACTGTAGCATTTCAAGCATTTTATTACAGTTTTACCAAAATTCAGTCGCATCTCTACCATGTAGGCCTAGTTTTCCGCACCTAATTTGGTATGCATAATGATAAAGAGCAATTTGTTTTTGGTATGATTTTACTAATATTCTATGAATTACTTTGCACCATACTTAATCAGTAACAATTAGTTAATTTTCATAAATTGATGATAGTAAATAAATATTGATAACAGCATATCGAAATAAAAACGTTGAAAGATTTTTGGCTACTAATACTTTGGAAATCACTGGTAGATGGGTATAATTTATATTATCTGTAATACTGTTAATGTAATAGCATATGGTGATTTTATGTTGAACACTTCCAAAGTGGAGAATAAATTGTTGAAAGAAGTGGTAATATTTTTACTAACTTGATAATCAAGTTTCTCTAGTCATTTTGTTAATTTATTTTGTTTTTGCTGAATTCATTGAAACACTGTCAGTTAAATTTCAATTCTAATATGTCATCTAGTCATGATATAAAAGTCTTAATATTCTTATATACCAAATATTGTTATTTTTGTTAATATTTGGAAGGAGACTATAGTCAAAGCAGTAGAAGAATTTCAATACTAATATGGCATTTAGTTATGATGTAGAAGTCTCTATATTCTTATGTACCAAATAGTGTCATTTTTTCTAATATTTGGAAGGAGACTGGTAGTGATAGTCAAAGCAGTAGAACTCAGTTTTTGTTCTGAATTTTGTTACTGATAGCATAATGAGCAGGCTTCGTGTGATTTTTCAATGTGTTATATAAATATTAGTCAGTTTCTATTCAAAGAATGTTCCAGAAGATATCTGGCCATAGTTAGGAAGTGAGTACTTTGCCATGAGTAAACTTGCCAACCCAGCCAAATAATAGTTCTAGTGCATATTTTAGAAATAGCTCTATTTTTTTTTAGGTATCACTCGGACAGGATAGTGCTTAGACTCTGATTGCCATACTGAAGGGCTCAGGTTCAAATCCCAGAGAAGGCATGGTTTTTGTAAGCTTATAGTGTCTGTGCGGCAAGGAGACATTCAAAATACTTGGCGAGCTAAAATCCTCTCAGGAGGTTAAGTGGTAGAGGAAGAGTGGTGCGTAACGCTCAGACTGTACCCCAGAGTATCCTCTTTTGGAATTCCATTCAGGGTCGAAGCTTAGAAGTTTGCAAGGCCCGATGATAACCTGATATGTCTACTTGGATTCACAGATGGTGGCTTTGTTACTTTCTATACCTGTTATCCTTAGGCCTGGGAAACTGCTTTGTGAAAGATCCTTAATCAAATAGTTTGTAACGTCAGCTCTGTCAGAATCAAACCACTCTATTCTTAAATAGAAATTACCAGGAGCTGGTTAGTGGCTTTGGATAAACTAAGTTGGTAAAGCATCTGTGCATGTAGAAGTTTTGTGTTTCGATTTGATCCCAGATCTCATTCCAAGTTAATGGCCAGTTTTCTAGAAATGGAAAATCTTCTCTAGTAAATAATACAGTTAAAGACTAGTGGTGCATCTATCTAATATTTAGTAATTCTACCCCCCTATGCACGCACACACACTGGAGCGTAAAACTGCAGAAATCCCACAGAACAAAGATTCCGTGAATATAAACAAATATTCTGTAATGCAATAAATGCTATACTTCCTGAAAAACAGTCTTTGCTTTTGTTGTATTTGGAGGTATTAATTTTTGTATTTTATTGTATATTTGTATATCTTTGTACCACAGTGCACTGAATGACATTCAGAGTACTTTTCTAATATTGAGATTTGGTGACTTAGAAAGCCAGGGCAAAATTCCAACTTAGATGTGAGTTCGTCTAATTGCAGTGTGGAGAATTAGCACTTGTGTGACTGAACACTGTATTTCATTTTAGAAGCAACCAGAATCATAGGAATGAGCTAAATTCATTTTTATACGTTAAATTCCAGCTTTGTAAATAAAATAGCATTATAAATAATAAAGTAGAATTTATAAATTACTGTTTAAATTTCTTTTATATTTGTTATATACACTCATATCCATAAATTAAGGATAATTCGGAGTCAAGCGGAAATCAAACTCTAAAATAAATATATCACCTGTAAAATCACTACACACATCTTCAAAAAACATATGCAAATTTCAGGAAGTAACCAGATGACACCGATGGTACGTCACAATGACGAGAGTGTAAGAGAGTGATATATAAGGAATACAGGCAAAGAAGTAAAATTGTTCGCAGGCGCTTTATAAGCATTTCAGTGCAACAACCGAATAGTTATGACACAAAGGACGCATTTGGATGATTTTTTACGTGGTAGAATTATCGGCTGTGTGGAATGTGGGCGTACCCAACTGGAAGTATCAGACGAACTTGGAATTGCCCAGAGTGTCATCTCTAGGCTTTGGCAACAATTCCGAGATGATGGTAATGTGAGTAGACGTTAGAGCACAGGTCGCCCCAGAGTTACAACGCCGAATGAGGACCGTATTTGGCAGTTACTGCCAAAAGAAACATGCGGAGCACAGCCTGAGACCTGTCTCGTCAGCTCTCTTCAGCCATTGGTACGACAATTTCAAGGCAGATCGTGCACAGACGCTTAGGGCAGATTGGTCTATATGCTCGTAGACCTGTCAGATGCGTTCCACTTACTGCAACTCACTGTCACCTGCGGTTAGCCTGGAGTAGAGAGCATGCATAGTGGACACCGCAACAGTGGGCTTCTGTGATGTTTTCCGACGAGTCCAGGTTTAGCTTGCAGTCTGATTCTCGCCGGACTTTCATATGGAGAGCTCCAGGTACCCGTTACCACCAAGAAAACATCATTGAACGACACTTACGGTGGTGCAGGAGTGCTCGTTTGGGGTGGAATTATTCTGGGTTCCAGAACTGACCTGCATGTTCAAATTGGAACCATGGCAAGTCAAATCTATCGGGATGTCATTCTGAAACAACATGTACGTTTGTTTCGGAGCGCCATGGGCGCACAATTTGTGTTTATGGATGACAACGCCCGTCCTCACCGTGCAAACATCGTAAGCGAATGCCTTCAATCGGAGGATATCACCGGTATGGACTGGCCAGCATTCTCACCGGACTTGAATCCAGTAGAGCTCGTGTGGGACATGCTTAGCCGATGAGTTGCAGCCCGTCAACCTCCTCCTACATGTCTACCGGAACTTCGGAGAGCATTGCTTTTTGAGTGATGGAACACCCCCTACGATCAGATCGATAATTTGATACTCAGCATGCCTAGGCATTGTACAGACTGTATTGCATCGTCTGGGAGACGTACAATATATTAACAATCATACCAACCATGTAATATTGTTTTTTTGTAAATAGTTTTTTTTTTTTTTTTTTTTTTTTTTGTAATTTGCTCCAGGGTGAAAAAATCGCGAATTTTTTTAATAATATCAAACATATAGCACCTTTTTTTGCTCTTTACCTTTTGTTTAATAAATAAGCTTTACAAATAAGTCAAATTTGTTTTGCTTTTAACTCTTCCTTTGCCTGATTTTGCATTATCCTTAATTTATGGACATGAGTTTATTTGTAATATGCATAAATAATATATACAAAAACTAAAACTACATAGTTACAAATCGGGAAGAAAAGTTTTATTTATATTGTACTTAAATCTCAGAGTTATCAGTTACTTATTTTATAGATATTAGATTAAATTGTTACCTTTTAGGAAATAATCATAGTCAACCCTTTCATGGCAGCCACCTCTGAAGGTGACCCATATTTTTAAGACCATAGACACTGATATTGAATATCACTTTTCTAAATTTCTAAATTTTCTAAATTCCTCTTTGCTTGTATATTGCCACCTTTTCTTTAACAAAAATTCACTCGAGTTCTTCAATTTCATCATGCTCTTCTGGGAAACTTTGAGGAGCTGGAACGAGCTAATTGTAGCTGTATGCCAGCCTAAATACCACCATCCAAGTCCAAGTTATCCCCGCTTAGTTAAATGCAATTTCACCTGACACTGGCCTGAGCCATCTCCTCACACGTATCCTGCAGTTTCTAATTAAGGTTATCCTATGATGTATTGTTAGTGTGTTTTCCCTAACCGGGGTTATTTGAGGTGCCAGTAATAGCTGGATAAAATTCCAGCTGAAACTGGCAAAAGGTATAGTATCATAGTACTTATATCTTTTTGTATTTTTACTATTTTATTACTTTTTATCTACGCAGATCCTGCTAATGCAGGAAAAGAACATTACTAGACTGACCAAGCAGGTCAAATACTTGGAAATCTTGCAGTAAGTGAGATTCAGCAGAAAAAATCAACACTTCGCCAGTCGAACTTTTATTTTATTGTTATAATCATAATATGTGTTTTATCTTTTAAAATTCCTGTGCACTGATGCTTCACAACAATTCACCTGCCATATAATTGTTTTATCTCTACTAAATAATTGCTGTTTATTGTTTAATTAACAGAACTTCAGCACATTGGTGCTCATGTGGCGCCATCTGGTGGAGACTTAAATAGACAGAAAAGATTTCCTCAAGGGATGAAAGTAATTTATGGTAGTAAAGGCCTCTGAGTCGCAGAATACCTAACTGCCATCTTGAATCTATGGCATTTCTCCCGCATTCTGAGCGTGTCTTTGTGGTGTAGGGGGTCAGCGCACTCGGTGCGTGTTCGAGAGATCCGTGGTTCGAGTCTCGGCGAGGGAGTTGCTCGTTTTTCGTGTCTCGTGCTTCGAATTAACATAATCTCTTAAAAGTATGTTTAATTATGTTTCTCTGAAACATGAATATTTCATATCTTGAAATATATTCTGTACTTCCATGAACTGCAATTATTACAGCTTTTTACATTTGTTGATATTGCTCAAAGTAATTTACCAACAGAAATTTTAATAAAAGCCGAAGATCATGTACACAATGCAAACAGTAAAATTAATTGTGGACGGCAAGGAAGGGTGTATTGTGATATTGCTTTAAGAAAGATCTACAGTAGAAACTATTATTCTCAGGATCTGTTGCAGAATGGGTTAACGGTACTCATTTAATCTGGCATGTTATGAGTTAAAAATTGTTATCATGTAATAAATTTTAATTTATAATAAAATGCTTAATTTAAAAATTACTACATTTTAGTTAAAATTTCGTGTTAAAGATTATTTTAGTGGTAAGTTAAATTTCAATTTTTAAATAATTCGGGTAAATTTCTTTTACAAATGATAAATTTTTGTAGGGGAGAGCAACAAATAACAGTTAGCAGAAAGACCTGGGTTCTATGTTTGTCTGTATGTTACATGTGAAGTACTTTGTCTTGAACTTTTATTTATTTATTTATTTGGTACAGAACTTAACATAAACTATTTATTTTAAGTAATTGATTAAGTATTGCCAAACTCCGCTATCTTAATTTTACCGTTTTGAGTTTATCATTCCTCCAGTTTTTGAATAAAAATTACCATAAGAATTTTAAAAGTATTAAAATTTCAGCTTTATTTTGAAAACAATCAGGAAGCATATAGCGAATTGTAGCGACATTAATTTGTCAAATGTCTGCAAAAATATTTATTTCTAAAACCGTAATTGAAAATTTGAGAAATAGTATTTAATTGTGAAAGTAATAATTTTAATTCAAATTTTGAAACATTATTTCAAAAGATGTTCAGTTTATTTTTAACTGAAAGAAACTCATTATTGCGTAACTGAATAACTATCTAGTCTATCCGCACCAGAATTAGCACTACCAAACCATTTGAAAGTGTATCTGATTTAAAATTAAAAAAAAAAAAAAAAAAAAATGTCGCTTACATTCTGTATACATGCTGATACATTCTATCAACTGAGTTAGTACAGCTGTCACAATGCTAATTCCAAGTTGCTATATTTAACATACAGGATGAAAACCAGATGCAGAAAAGAACGTGCTATAAGTCATTGGTTGTTTTTGAAAGATGATGTATGGTTGTTTGCGTTTAACAAAGATAGTACGCATACTTAAAGTTTTCTATAGCTTGATTTTCGTTTTCTATTTATCTTTCTGGAAACTGTTTTAAGTGTATATTTACCCTTCTTAATTTTAATGTAGTAATTTCTGATTACAGTGAATAACGTGATTCTTCCTGTACTGCCCCTTATTACCGAAGTAAACAGGCTGAAAGTTATAATTTTCTTTTTTATTTTATTTTGCCCATCTTAAAGCATTCGATCATTGAAAACATATGTTGCTCACACAGAATTATTAAATTAAGTAAAAAATTTCTTGATGTTATTTAAAAAAAGATTTTCGATGCAAATGTTATTATTTGTAGATGCTAAAAATTATTATTCGTTGTTAGGTTGTCAGCAATATGTCGTCTTTCTTCTGATTAAAATATATAACAGGCAAGGCTAAACTGCTGTTTGTTGTCCCTTAATTGCTGCTGTGTTGCAGTGAACAGCAGTTTCATTTTTTAAATACACTTTCAACATGAAATAGATATACATTTTTTTTTTATAATCATTATCAGTCGCGTCTCTATTTCTGCGCATATTGTGGCGATACTACTTTCAGAATATACAACCACAATCAGAATAGCAGAATAAACAACCGCTGTGCTAATGTACTCTACCTTAAACGCATCTAGCTTTTAACTCCATAATGTTGGCCTTGACATTAGTTGTACAGGAAAACTAGGCATTATTTTTTCTGAAGACCCTCAGCTAGGTTGACAGCTTAATTTTAAATATATATATGTAAAATAAAACTGTATGAATCAGAATTATAACTATAAACATTAATTCTTCCTCTCTATTCTAAAATCGTAATAACTTCTCTGCATTGCGTCATTCAAATTAATCATGCGATCTTACGTAACCGTTAATACCAGATGCCTCTTGACGACCAATCACCGAATTGCAAACAAAAACTTTTCTCTTCGCGTGCTTCCATCTTGCATAACTACGCACTTGAGCTTTTGCTCTCTACTGTGCTAAGATGTAATTTCGCTGGCTTGCTTTCTATCTCAACAATATAAAAAATGTAAATCTTCTGTGGAAAGGCACGACTAGAGTGCCAAGGGCTTAATCCTAGTATACGATGCACATGAGAGTTGGCGAAATTTGGGTTTAAGAGACTAATAAGCGCGCCAATTGTGGTAACCAAGCCGATTTTGAATGCTCTGGAGGAGAGTGCATTTGGGAGCATTTTCGCGCATGCTCATTAAATATATTAAATTGAGAAGTTTTGATTGGTGCAGTTGGAAGAGAAGAATTATTTCAAACCATTGTTTGAAGTTCCGTTAATCTTCTGTCTTCAGCTGAACTGAACGAGAAAGGATAACGTATGTTCAGGTAAAATTTATTTATCTTTTATTTTTTTGTATTTTTTAAAATAACAGTAGTGGTTCCGCCGAGTTTGTGATTGGTTAATATTTTTTAATTAATCGATTTTTGGTCAGATACTGAATATGATTTTAGTTTGATATCGTCTTTTATTCTACAGTTCTCTTTGCTAACGTATTTTGTTCTACAGTTCTCTTTGCTAACGTATTTTGTTCTACAGTTGGATAACGTTACTTTTCGATTGGTAGGGTACGAACTGCGCCAAATTTGATCGAAAATCCCTGTCCCCCTCTTTTTTAATCCACGAACTGCGCGACGTTTCCTGTCCCCCATTTCTTTCCAAGAAGATTGGGTGCTACAAGAAGTCGTTTATCGCCATTAATGGGACATTCTATTGAGATTGCAAGCCTTTATTTTCGTTTATCAATATTGTAAAAATTGTGCATGTAAAACAAATATTAATTTAAAGTCTGGCGTGTGCTAAAAAATAAATTTCTTTTACACTCATTTTAAAGTTTTATGATGCTTAAAGGAATGATGAGCCAGATCTTTTTTATTCTCTGTAAGAATTAAAAACTTTCCAAATTGTAGATTTTAGTCGCTGATATATATATATATATATATATATCAGTTTTGCATAGTAAAATTGATAGATTAATGACATACACATAACTGATACATAATCAACGTATCAAATATCGGATTTGTAGCTCGCCTTAAATAAGTTTCTTGTCTAGATAAATATTAACAAATCTTCTTAGATAGCAGAATGTTTTTAACTTCCAAATTTACCATTTTAGGTAAACAGTTCTAATTTAATTATAAAAATTATTTTTATTAAATCTAAAAATTGGACTTCTTAAGTCGTTCTAAATTCACACTAATATTATTGCAATATATTCCCGTATTAAGCTTTCCATTTTTAATCAATAAAGTTATTTTAAGCTTATTTTGTTACAAATTTCATATTTTAATACTAGAAACGAACTTTATTATATTTAATAGTAGAAACGAACTTTTAACAAATTCCATATTCTAATACTAGAAAATATTTATTCTGTTTTCCACCTGATGTACTTTGGCATACATTTAATTTCTAATACACATTTAATTAATAAATTGATAATTATGAGCGTCATCAGAATTGTTATAATTAACAAAAAAAAAAAAAAGTCAAACTCCCTTATATTCATATCCTGGGATTTTCAGTCTCCCTTTTAATCCATTCCTTTTTCACATATTGTTGCACTGTACTCAAGTTTTCACGTATGTAAAATTTATATAATTTGTATTGTATATATGCCAATTTATATTTAAATGATAATTTTTACAAATTCTTGCTTCATAACTCTAGTTAATAGAAAATGTTTCTAACACCTTGGCAAAGCTTAATCTTCAGCATGTAGCTTATTTTGTAACCTAGTTTCAGGCTGACTTATTTGTAAAATTAGTTACTTGAAATTATTTGTTAACAAAGATGGTCGCTAAATCACGCTAATAATATTTCTAACTGTTGTAATTTATAATGCAACGAGTTCATACGATTTATAATATAATTCATTTATAATTTTTTCAGCAGTATTGAAATTAATAGCAGATACTGATAATGTTATACATTTAGATTAGAATGATTTAGTTGCCATTGCCTTCTTCACTCATACTTTTATGCTACTTCCTGATATTTCATAATGGCATACAGGTAAGTTTAACTTATTCATTAAACATGTAAATCTCTAATTCAGCCCACTTTTGTTCTTATGTGTGCTGTATCTTCTATTTTCTTTAATATACTGTTCAGCCTAATTTCAAAAGGTCTTATGATCAAGCGGAAAAGTCACTAAACATTGGTAGTTCGACCCGAGTTTCTAGTCCCAGTGATCCCCTAACTCTTTCTTTTTTTGTACTTATTTACTGTTCATGAAGTAAAGTAAAAATTTCAGTTCATGAAGTATAATATTTATTCTTTAAAAATATTGCAAAATTTTTCACCTTAGCGTGTTTTTTTACAAATCCCTCTGATAAGAAAAAATAAGGAAATAAGTTAACTTGGTTTCGGTGATTGATACCTCAGTGCAAATTATGTGTAACTTTTTCCAAAAGCATAGAGTTTATATGGATATCAGTAAATTATGGATTATTTCTCATCTAATTTTCTTAACATTTTTATTCCAGAATTTTCCTTTCACACTGTAGTGTTTAACTTTATGCGTTTTCTATAATAATTTACATTTATTTATAATTTTACGCGAATGAAAGTGATTATTTAATTGTATAAGCTTTGCTGAAAGATAAACGAGAAAACAAAATTCTATCACTTGCGGTCAAGAGAGTGTTTGATGTAATAATTATTATATATTTTCTTTGATAGTTTTTATTTAATTTCTTTCATTTATGCATTACTACATAGTTCTTTTCAAAAAATATTTTTCTGTGCCGCTATGTCCGTATTTCAGTTTCAAGGTGCTGCGTGTAGGGTATATAATGCTTAATAAACTTATGATATGAAAGAGATCTAAATTCTCTTCTCATTTCTGCTGTATTTTTTAAATTTCAACCCCTAAGAAATTTACTCTAGAAATCTTAAACACTTCTTATTTCCTGGAATAAATTCCAGAAAGGATTAAGTATGACTTAATTCGCAATAATAATAAAAGGCGTTATCTTTGTTGTTGCCGAAGCTTAGTTTCTCTAGATTGGCAACAAATCCACTATTCATTTATAAAAAATACATTTCTTTATTTTTATTTTCCTCTTGGCTACAGTTGGCTTCGAAAAATAAAATTGTAACCCTGTGGCCAACGGGGGAAAGAAATTTTGATCGGCGCAGTTGGACTATCTCAGGACGAGGGGGGGGATTTTCATCAGCGCAGTTGGAATACACCCTTTCGATTATGATGTGCAGTGCTATGAATTGCGAATATTTAAACACGAAATTTTTTTGGAAGTTAGAACTGGAAGGAAAGCTTGCTGTAATTCAATGGGCAGTAGATGCCGGATTGCTGCCGAATTTTAAAAATCGCGCCATGGCCTCACCGTATACTAGGATTTGGAAGGAACGTGGAGTGCTGTTAAGCGTGGGATGAAGGGGACGAAAAAGGTAAGCGAAGAGTTTGACTTTTATTTGGTGGAATATATGTGGCGGCGCCTGAAAAATAATAAATCGTCATCCGAAAAAATTAAAGACTTTGTATTTGCAATAAAAGCAATATTGACGCAATAAAAGCAATATATCCGCCACCCGAGTTTGAGGGCCATGGCATTTGAGTTATGATATAGACCCTAAAACATGTGTGACACTGAGCCATGGTATTTAATTTATTATATTTGATATGTGAATGTTTCGTATTTGTTGCGATGCATGTTGAAAATTATATTTTTATTTGTTATAAAGGTCTGTTAAAAATTATTTTCAATTTCTAAATGCTTGCTTTTTTTCTTGTGTCTCACCGTATGCTTAGGATTTATTATCTTATGATTATCATTTTGTTTACTTTTTTTGCCAACTCAAACTTGTGGTGACGCTTTACTTTGAGGTTGCCAAAAATTTGGCGACAAACGTAAACGCATCATTTTGGTGTTGGCGACAATTTTAAATATCGCGCCAAGGCCGCACCGTATACTAGGATTTTACCGTGCCAAGTCATCTGTGGCCACATAATGTCAATTGGAAATAAAAATGGAATTAAAACTGCATCGACTGCCAAGTTCTTTAGATCACCGATCTACAGTGTTCCGTCTTTTCCTTTGCTTTTATTATGACAAAATGACAATTAAGCCGGTAGGATTGTTTCCTGCAGCCTGGAAACTCAATGGAAAACTTAGTTCTGCTTTTCAAATCATCGTTTTGTGATAAATCCAAGATAATGTGAAAGAAGTGAATCATCAACTTTGTTTTTTCAGTGTTTAAAAAATAACAGATCATTCTTCTGCTGTGGTGTTTTGCAAGTGCTTCAAAAAATAATCACACGTAGTGTTTACAGATTGAAAGTAATCTCTCGATAAATTGAGAAGTTCGAATGCCTAGTGAAAAGGAAATCATCAGTGAATTACCGCTTAGGAATTCAGCATTACAGCGGGTTCAAGGTCGATCTGAGTTAGTGTTTGCAAGTATGTGCGACAGAAAATTATTTGCACTTCCGCTTTTTCAACAGCTCAAAAGTTATTACATTCGTGTTAATCTAGCTCAGGAACTAAATTATTTAATGTGCTGCGGATTCTATAGTTTTCATTTCAACATTGGTTAAAATTTCTGCAATTTGTTTTGAGAAAATCTGAAATTCTTGTTCATTAATTTTTCTAATTTTTCATAATTATGTGTGAGCAAATTAAGTAACGAATTTTAAGCTATTTAAATTATTCATAGGGAAGGATATTAAGATAAGTTTTTATGTTTTTGAAATTTTGTTGAGAATTTTATAATTATTCTAAAAATGAAGTTGGTGTAAAAAATAAGTGAAATTATTACAGATACGTAATATGAAATTATGGTAAATGCATGTTAAATTTATGGGTGATTGTATGTTAAGTATAGTGTATGTCGAGGGAGTACTGGGTTCCTAAAACAGAGGCCTGTAATTACCTCTGTACAGTTGTTCCTTTTACCCTCTTCAAGTAAGATAATGTTGGAGGCTCTCATTTTATGAGTGTGTGCAATTTTTTTATATTATTATTATTATTATTATTATATTTTTTTATTATGGAATGTATTAGTGCAGTTCTCAAAGGCCAGTTACCTTAATGCAAGGAACGGAGGCCTTTTCAAGTAACTGCCTAGACACCCTGGGCCACCAGTGCAGAGAACACGCTGGTTAACTCAAGCGGACAGCCCTATTGATGGATATGTTTGTTTAGAAGAATTGCGAGGCTTCCAGTTTGGTAAAATCAGGAATTGTAAATGAAAGATGATAACGGTGAAACCATAAATTCTGAAAATCTTAATCCTATTATTTATGATGTTAAATTATAATTTATCAGTATAGAAATAAGTATCATAAATATTTATGTGCATTACATTTAATTATAAGTAATGATTATGTAAAAGTTTATTTTGTGATATTCTGTAATAACAAGAACCTTCCCTGAAGAATTATGATTATGTGAACTCTTAAACAAAAAGACGACTGAAATGCTGAAAAATTCAATAGGACTCTAAAAATTAAAAATTTATTTAAAAAAATTGATATTTATAAATTATACTTTACAGAACAAAAATTTTATGATTTATGGGTTTTTTTTTTTTTTTTACATTTGCTAGTGCTTTAACTCTCTCTCTTTAAAAAGGCTTCTCTGTCGCTACGCCTTTTTCTTTTTGAAGGGGGGGATATGTAAGATAAAATTATATGAATCAGAATTATAATATAACTGTAATGACCTTACTAATTAATAAGGCACCATAAGGAAAACGACACCAACATTTATTAAAAATTAACTTTCAAAGAATAATGAAAAAAAAAAAAATTAACATTTAAAGAATAAAGGCAAACTCGGAGCACTACCTCTCTCCTACAACATAATTAACCTACAACCTGCCTCCTCTGAGGCTAACATGCAACTGTCCTCTCTCTCACTTGCTGGGCTCTGCCAGGCAGCTGATTGGCTCACCGCTGCCAGATACATGACACCCCCCCGGTAAGATTGTGCTAGCCAAAGCGAAGCAGAATCTGAAAACTGAACCAGCAAATACAAACTTAAATTGTATACTCCACATAGCAAATTAATTCAAAATATATGAACATGTATACATGATGTAATAACATACTTTGAAATAAATGCAATAAACATTCATCTCACAACAGATGAACAGATGGCTTGATACAATACCGGAGTTCTGTAATAAAACATATATGCAATACTATTTCAAAACACACTATTATAATGCAATATTAAATGGAAACCAGTAATTTGATTTTCAAAACAGATGGAAAGTAGCTCTCGTACAATTCCGGAACAAAAGAAAGTAACTAATGCAAAGTTTTAAAACATATTAGTTCATACTTAGTTCACACCTATTTCATTCACCCACTAGTCTTGAAAGACCATCTGCATTTTTTAATTGTGCACCAGGGCAATGAGAAATATGAATATTATAGCGCTGAAGTGCCATTGCCCACCTCTGTAATTTGGCTGAATGCGGTGCCGACTTATACAAATATAATAATGGATTATGGTCTGTGATCAGCTCGATATTCGATCCAAACACCCAACACTCGAACTTTTTTAATGACCACACAACGGCATAAGCCTCGCGTTCAATAGTTGACCAGTTCTGCTGAGTTTTCGAAAGTTTTTGACTGGCAAAGCTGATAGGATGCAAACTGCCTTTGCTGTCTCGTTGTGACAAGCAAGCACCAACACCATATGAACTAGCATCACACTGTATGGTGTAAGGTTTTTCTGGTTCTGGAGTGTACAGTTTTGGTGCTTCACACAGTCGACGTTTCAGTTCTTTAAATGCTGATTCCTCAACATCAGTCCATGGAATTATCTCAGGAATTTTCTTTTTCGTAAGCTCCGTCAATGGGCGAGCTATTTCTGCATAATTCTTTATGTAATCACGATAATAGTTGAATAAGCCTAATGCACTCTTTAGAGCAGTCTTTGTTTTAGGACTTTTTATAATTTCAATGGCTTGTAAATTTTCAGGATCAGGTTGATGTCTTCCAGCTCCTATTATATGTCCTAAATACTTTATCTCCGAACGTGCAAAAACACATTTCTTCACGTTCACCGTTAACCTTCATCACCTCTCTCTCTTTCAACCTAGTAAAACAGGTTGAAAGCAGAAAGAATTTATCCTCCATAGCGTGGACTCCTTATTCACTTCTTTCCCCGTAAACCCTTAATGGTCTCCTTCATTACCCTTCAGCCAGTGCTTTTTCTTAATCACTTCAGTTTTCTTAACGAAGTTGTGGAGGTAATTGCATTAAGTTGAAAAGGTACTCCGGAAAATATCGCCTTGGGCCTTGGGCCGTTAATCTGAGATCACTTAATGTAGTTAGCACAGCATCTAAATGTTTGAGATGCGAATTCCAATCTGGTGAAAAGATAGCAATATCATCAATATATGCTTTGCAAAAATCACTATGTTTTCTTAAGGCATCATTCATCACTCGCTGAAAAGTAGAAGCTGCATTTTTTAATCCAAAAGGCATCACTTTCCAACGATACTGGGAACGATGTGTCTTGAATGATGTTAAATCACGACTTTCTTCTTCTAAAGGTATTTCCCAGTAACCTTTCAAGACATCTAAACAGGTGATAACATTCGCGTGTCCAATTTTATTGATTAGATCAGTCACATTCTCCATTGGAAAATCAACAGGCTTGGTTACTTGATTCAACAACCTGAAATCAATACATAAACGCATACTTCCGTCTTTCTTGGCAACACATACGACTGGGTATGCTATTTCAGCTTCACTTGGCTCAATAAGACCCAAGCTCTCCAATTCCTCGATCTGTTTATCTACTTCAGGTTTCAAAGATTCTGGGATCTTATAGATATATGGCTTTTTTCTTTCAGCTCCAGGTAACAACCGAATTCTATGTTCACCAACTCTGGCTATTTGGATCTCCCCAGAAAATAACGCGATGTGCTTGAGTAAGAGCTCGTGTAATTCCTTTTGTTTGCTATCCTCTAAATGACTAATATCCACCTCGATGTTCCTTCTAGTTACTGCGCAATCTTTTTTATTTGGAGTGGTATGAATTTCCCCAAACTCAGAATCATCTTCAAATATCACTCCCACAGTTTGTGCTCGAACATAAAATTTTCTTATTTTGTTCACATGAACATGCCTCACACTCCCATCGGGTAATTTAACTTTGTAAGAATGAGGATTCACTCTTTCAACAATTTCACCTGGACCCGTCCACCTAGCATATAGCTTGTTGCTAGAGTCTGGTATAAGTAAATATACTAGATCACCATTTTTAAATTCTTTCAAACTTTTGCGACGGTTAAAATAATATGCATAAGCTTCTTGTTTTTCCGCGGCAGATAAAGAAGCGAGCTCAGATGCTTTCTCTAAATTTATCTTTAATTCTTGTAGATAATCAACTGCTGAATTACTCAGATTAAGAGGTAATGGTATTTCACCGGACCATGATGATTTTAACACAGCTAAGGGACCTCTAGCTTCACGACCGTACATAAGCATAAATGGAGATACACCGGTAGTGCAATTTGGAACTTCACGATACGCAAAAAGTAAATAAGGTATGTGCTTGTCCCCGTTAACGAATTACATGATGTAACATTTGTTTAAATACCCGATTCCATTTTTCCACTGAGCCGTTTGATGCTGGGTAACCAGGTGTCGAAAAACGAGGATGAGTTCCTAACCTTTTTTCGAATTCTTGAGTTAATTGTGAGGTAAAATTAGTGCCTTGATCACTACAAATTATTTCTGGAATACCGGTTCTCATAAAAATATCTAAAAGAGCCTCACAAGTAGCTTTAGCAGAAAGACTTTTTAAAGGTATGACTTCTGGTCATTTTGAATGATTATCTATCAAACACAAACAATATTTATGTTTCCTTCCTGAAGGAGGTGAAATTTCGCCAATAATATCTATATTTACTGTATGAAAGGGATATGGCGCGCGAACAATAGGAGTAATCGGAATTTTATCCGATTGTCTTTCCGGACTTTTTAATTGACATCTTTCGCATGTTCTACAATAATTTTCTACATCTTTGGATATGTTCGGCCAATAAAATGAAAGCTTAATTCTTTCTTTAGTTTTCCTCATACCTAAATGATTTCCGAATATGGAATCATGAGCTAATTGAAGGACTTTATTTCGATAATTCTCGGGCAAAACTAACTGTTGTATGTTTTCCCCACAAATTTTTTCTTTATGAAATAATAATTCGTCCTGTAAAAAGAAATTATTCTTCCCTACTTCTGCGTCCTTAAAAGAATTTATTAACGTTTGGCAGTTTCTCTGATCGACCTTAAATTTATTCGATTCCGAATAACTGTTTAGTCTTTCATCATTCTGATTCGCAACTGAGCTATAAAAAAGATTTACATTTGACAGTTCAACGGCGCCAACCTCAAGTTGTTTTTGTTTATGAGTTTCCGGTTTCGTCTCGGGGAAGACTGTTGATTCATTCTCGTCTTCAAATATGCGATCCCATACATCTGGTGTAATTAAACATTGGACATTTAGCTTATCTGTCAACGCGAAAAGAGCTTCTACGCGCGAATATAGACAACTGTTTGGTTTTTTGTAATAAATGGGAATAGTTGCTAACGTTGCCTCTATGACGTCGCCAAATGCGGAACTTAAAATGATTTTACCCTTACTTTCTATTTTTAAATCAGGAATTAATGTAGTGTTCAAAATTGGTATTTCCGTACCTGAATCTTTTATAGCTTCTACTTGCTTCCCTGCAATGTAAATAGTAATCTTTTCCAAGGAATAAAAATTAAGTTTTCCGTCGGAACACTCGGGTTTTTGTAAATGTTTAGAATTTACATTTGTAACAACCGCATTGTCCTTCGACTTACTTGAAGTGTTAACTTTCGGTTTGACCGGGAAATTATCGTTCTGTTTATTGGACCTCTCAAATTTATTTCGCCTGTTCGGGCAATCCTTAGCCAAATGTAAACTGCTAGGTTGATCTTTACAATATGGTAACTGGTAGTTTGGCGACATTTTGGAGGCGATAAAGGTTACTACCTGGGACTTTGGTAATAATGTGAGCAGTACTCAGTTCCGATTACGCATTATTTTGTGTGAGGGAAATGAGAGATCATGGGATATGTCATGTGATATTAATGGACGAATTACGGTTCTTTAATCGGAAAAGGTGGGAAATCGGGAAGAAATCGGGAAATTTTGTATTTGGCTTTATTCTGTGTTGTGTGAAACAGTGTTGGTTAATTTTTGGATCCCATGGCCGTAACTAAAGTGAATTCGAAATGGGTATTTAGTGGTATTGAAAAGGGTAGTAATAAATGTTTGTTTAAGGTTGTGCGAGATAGAAATAAAGTTGTTTTATTAAGTTATTTATTTTACCTGGTACCTTGCTGTGAAATATAAGTATGATTTTAAAGATTCTGAAACAGAAAGAAGAAAAGTTTATCGGACACGTAATCAAGATTCTGAAGAAGATTAGGTAAGTTAGTATTTTTAATTATTTGAAGATATTATTTTTATGCATTGTTCTAAATGTAAGGTCGAAAGGAATTTGGTATTATTGGGAAAATTGTTATTAGCAATGATTTAGTTTAAAGTAATTAGGATTGTAAGGTAATTTTTATTAATTTAATGTATGTGCTCATTTATATTTTAAGTAGTGTTTTTGAATTTAATTAAATTTTAAGTTAATTATTTTAAGATAGTTATTTTGTGAATTTTATGTTTGTAGGAATTTGGTATACGTTTTAGTTGAAGTAAACGTGCATGGAAATAATTTAAATATCTGACACTAAGTATTTGTAATGGTTGCGGTATGAATTCGTTGGTGACGTTTATAATATAATAGATGATTTAGAGGTAAAAGTTTTTGGATATTTTAATTATTTTATATGTGGAAATGTTCATATTTGGAAAGGGTAAATACTTTTTCGCGATTAGGTAATTTCATATATGTTCTTTTTACCGGGTTTAAAGATTGAGAAAATTGTCATGTATTTTCGTGAAATTTTTCTAATTTATGAGAAAAAAAGCAGTGCACATGGATATAGTGAAGAGTGTGCGCAATGCCATTTTTGTGCAATTCTGGGATTTTTTTTAAGTAAAAATAAGTCGGCGTGTACATGGTTTATGTGTATGTGTTATTTTGAAAAACGCGTAAGGAGTATGGTATTGTGCACTTTTTCCCAATTTTGCAGTGAATATTTGTCATGATTAAGCATTTTTGTTTGTTAAAATTTCTAGCATAAGTGTAATTCGGCTAGTAGATTGTTGGAAGAAGTGTTCAGTAGATAAAAAGAAAAGAAACATGTCTTTACTTCGTGAAGACAAAATGGCGGCGGGGAAAAAAAATAGAGGGTTGCTGTAGGAGAGTTGGTTGCCAAATTTTCGCCAAAAAATCGCCGAGTTACCATAATGTAAAGATCAACCAACTGCTACTACACACATAACATTCTCGCGGTTTAAACGAATGTTTCTGTTCATTTACTACTAAATCTTTTCTTAGCGCTGGTGGAATATATTTAGAGTTTTTGTTGTATGAATCACGAAAATTAGCGCGTTTTTCACCTCTTATGTCATCAAAAGATTTACCTTTTGCGATGAAATAAGTGTCGCATTCCTTCGCTAGTTCTTCTGGACGTAGCCAACTTTCACCTTGTCGAACTGCAACATGGCACGCTAAATCACTATTCAATGTTTGAAAAAGTTTGTCAGAAATTATTAAGTTAATTAAAGACTCAAAATCATTGACGTTTCTACTTTTACAATAATGGATCCAACATGATCTTAAACGAGAGGCGAACTGCAAATGAGTTTCCCCCGTCAACCTTTGAGCTTGGCGAACATTTTCTAAACATATAATTGGCGATGGTTCATATTCCTTAAGAATTAAAGATTTAATTTTTTCATAATCTTTCAAATCATCATCTTTAATATATACTAGAATATTAGAAGATTTATCACCTATCAGTTTAAGTAAAATTTCAGACTTAAACTCATTTGGTACATTCTTATGCTTAAAAGCCCTTTCTATGGAATCAAAAAATAAGTTCCATGCTTCACCCTTTTTAGGTACAGAAATCGATAATGCCTGTACAGCTTTCAAAAGCTTATCTAATGAAAGTGTATTTTCTACGTTATTACTAGATTCTTTGCTACTTTCGATTTGCATTAAACGGAATTTCACAATTTCTTCTGACTTTTTTCTTTCTTCAACCGTAGTATTAAGAAATTCAATAACAAAATCTTTATCTTTCAAATATTCTTTAGAACTTAAAAGCTTATCTTTTAATTCTACAACTTTTAAACTAGAATCGGCTTCTTCACCTAGTTCCTTCAACACCGAAATCAAATCACTTTTAACTACTCCTTTAAACATATTTAGAAGTAATTTTCCTTAAAGTTACAACAAAAATTTCTCACCTTTTCTCCAAAATCCAGTCGGCTTCGTTAGCTCTGGTTCTCGAAAGAGAGCGTGCTGTAATGACCTTACGGATTAATAAGGCACCATAAGGAAAACGACACCAACATTTATTAAAAATTAACTTTCAAAGAATAATGAAAAAAAAAATTAACATTTAAAGAATAAAGGCAAACTCGGAGCACTACCTCGCTCCTACAACATAATTAACCTACAACCTGCCTCCTCTGAGGCTAACATGCAACTGTCCTCTCTCTCACTTGCTGGGCTCTGCCAGGCAGCTGATTGGCTCATCGCTGCCAGATACATGACAATAACTATAAACATTAATTCTTCCTCTCTATTCTAAAATCGTAATAACTTCTCTGCATTGCGTCATTCAAATTAATCATGCGATCTTACGTAACCGTTAATGCCAGATGCCTCTTGACGACCAATCACCGAATTGAAAACAAAAACTTTTCTCTTCGCGTGCTTCCATCTTGCATAACTACGCACTTCAGCTTTTGCTCTCTACTGTGCTTAGATGTAATTTCGCTGGCTTGCTTTCTATCTCAACAATATCAAAAATGTAAATCTTCTGTGGAAAGGCACGACTAGAGTGCCAAGTCATCTGTGGCCACATAATGTCAATTGGAAATAAAAATAGAATTAAAACTGCCTTGACTGCCAAGTTCTTTAGATCACCGATCTACAGTGTTCCGTCTTTCCTTCTTTGCTTTTATTATGACATATATATATATATATATATATTTAAATAAATTTAAATTTTAACAAACATGTATATACATAAAAAAGCAAATTTAAAGTTAAAATAATTAAAAAAATTTAAAAAATGTGCAAACATAGAAAAGATTTAATTTTCTGACTAATCTACAATATCACTTAAATTCAGATAGCATAAGTAAATCAAGTGCAAAACCAACCATGAAAATAAATTCACCAATTTAGCAAATTAAAATGAATCTAAAAATTAAAAAAAAAAAAAATGCATAAGTGAATGACTGTTGAGCAGGCAGGAGACAGACTTATCAAGGGGAAGTTGCCTCCAAACCTAACTCTCCAATCATTCAATTCGTGTTTCGTCATTCATGCAGGCAAGGGTAAAAGTCAAAACCAAAAGTAAAAAGTGAAGAATGTCCAAAAAGAAATACCAATAAAGTGGTACCTTTAGAAATAGCAATTAAAAATTAAAGTTCTAAAAGGAAAAAAACCAATGAAGTTTTTTGAGAAATAAGCAATGTAAAGTCAAGTATTAAATTAAACTTTTTTAAAAAATTTAAATTAAAAAAAAATTAATTTTCAGAAAAATTAATTTAGAAACCAATGCATTTTAGAAACCCTTGTCTACAGAACCTCCCCGACACGAATATGCATATCAATAAAAAGAAACTAAAAAGGAACTAGACATAATTTATATAAATCAATAAGAAACAAAAAAATATGCATTTCTAAAATGCATAGGTTTCTAAATTAATTTTTCTGAAAAATTAATTTTTTAAAAAATAAAATTTTTTTAAAAAGTTTAATTTAATACTTAACTTTACTGTGCTTATTTCTCAAAAAACTTCATTGGTTTTTTCTTTTTAGAACTTTAATTTTTAATTGCTATTTCTAAAGGTACCACTTTATTGGTATTTCTTTTTGGACATTCTTCACTCTACTTTTGGTTTTGATTTTTACCCTTACCTGCATGAATGACGAAACACGAATTGAATGATTGGAGTGTTAGGTTTGGAGGCAACTTTCCCTTGATAAGTCTGTCTCCTGCCTGCTCAACAGTCATTCACTTATGCATTTTTTTAAAAAAAATTTTTAGATTAATTTTAATTTGCTAAATTGGTGAATTTATTTTCATGGTTTGTTTTTGCACTTGATTTACTTATGCTATCTGAATTTAAATGATATTGTAGATTAGTTTGAAAATTAAATCTTTTATATGTTTGCACATTTTTAAAATTTTTTAAAAATTATTTTAACTTTAAATTTGCTTTTTTACGTATTTACATGTTTGTTAAAATTTAAATTTATTTCATTCCATGCAGCAATAGTGCAAAGAATTAATTAAATTTGTATTTAAATTAAATTTATTTAAATTCAATTTATTCTTATATATATATATATATATATATATATATATATATATATATATATATATATATTTAACTTTCTTCGGAAAGTGCTCAATCACGTCTTACTATTTAAAAGTAAGAGCGATTTAAAATCCTCAGTTCTTTTTCTCAAATTATTGCATCATTTTCACTAAAATGGAAAGCTTTTCACATATCGTAAAAACAGCTACTTTGTTGTTAATTCTTGTTAAAAACAGTTAATGATTATAATTAGGTGCAGAGGATGGGGGGAAGGAACCCGAAGAAACTGGTAGATTTTCTGTCTAAAAAAGGAAGTTTCAGTATGTCGAATGAAAGTTTAAAATTTGTGTTTCGTAGGAGCAGAAATTTTGCAAACATTTCCTTTACAGATTCATCCATTTTTCCTTCAGCGAACAGTTAAAAAACAATGCTCTGGATGTTGAAAAATGAGAACAAGTTTTAATAATCTTCCGGTATGTTCACAATTATAACTCCGAAGCTGTCAAAGACAGCTTTTGCAACCTCGGCAGCTCTATCAGTATAAAGTAGGTCCAGTACATCCTCAATGAAGATGTTAAACAGTCTGGCCTTGATTGCTGGGCAGCTGGAGATGTGATGGCGAGACAGTGGGATGTCATCTGGGCAATGAGGACAAATGTTGGTGTATCTACGCTGTCCGTCTGCAGAAATCCTCATCCCTTTTAAGTGATTTGTCCTAAGTCTGGTTATGATAGTCGATATGGCTCTGTCACAGTTCAATTCCGGGATGGAGTTTCCCTTAACTTGACCGATTAGTCTTTGGCTGGCAACTGCATTGGCATCAACGAGGGTTAGGCAGTTGGATGGCTGAGGAGAATTACGGGATGCCTTTGCAAGCTCATCGGCCTTCTCATTACCAAAAATATTTACATGAGCCGGTATCCATTGTAAGATGCAGGATCTTTGGGCAGCAATGATTTTGTTTGTGAGCTCAATGATCTGATGACTGAGTTGACATTTTCCTTTCTGGATCGCTTGCAATGCTGATCTGCAGTCAGAGAAGATGATGATGCCCTTGGAACTCTGGTCTTCTTTAGAGAGATAAATCTCCAGAGCACTTTTGATGGCTACGAGCTCGCATGTATATTACATTAATTACATTTTTTAGCTTTCGGTTTCATCTTCTGAAATTCTACAGCTAGTTTATGAATCTTTAAGACCCTAAAACGAGTTTTGTTCGAATATCGACTCTGGATGTTCTGTCAAGTACTTTCATACTTGTATACTGAAGACATCGAGTGTTCTTTTATGAAAATCTTTCTTAACTCTAGCCTTTTTTATAGCTAATTACGAGGTTTTCGAATTGCATTATGGAAAGCAGACGGAAGATATCTGTTTGAGGGAAGAAGAGATACCTTCGTGAAGGATTTTTTTAGGGAAGCTGACTTGTATTCACATTACAATGGGGAGGGAAACGCAAAAGCTTCTGTGCAGCAACCCATTAACTCAGGATTTGAACCCGGCGTCGAACCTAGCGTGCTCAGCTGTCTTAGTACTCAGCCGCTGGTGGCTCCCACGAGATTTTTTAAACGTATATTATTTTTTTATTAGGCTTATAGCAAGTACATTTTTCGCCTTCCTTCTGTAAATTTTTATTTTCATCTGCAAAGAGTTTCTGTAAATCTTGTTGCTTAAAAAACACTGGGGATGTGCTTTGAGAGCTGATAAACATTTCTTTTAAAAGCTGAATCTTAAGGAAGAGCTTAATTTCATGGGAACAACAAAGTAACATGGAGGGTTTGCCCCTGATTCTATGACGGCTTTTAAAAATTGGAGGTTTAATAATTGGGGCAACAACGTTATCACAGCGTGAATTCGTACTATATTTTTTGCAAATTTTAAGGTATTAAAATTTTTGGATTGCCAGGTTCTTCCGCGAACTTCGAGTTTTTCCCCCTGTTGTTTTGAATTTCTGTTCTAATCGTAATATATATTTTTATATTTACATTATTTCTTTGCAACTTCCCATTAGAATTTTTGCAGAAATACAAAGTTATCCTGTTCCAGAATTCAAAGTAGAAGATTGAGCTTTGAATTACACTAAATTTTGTTGGAATTTTCGAATATTAGAAATTTTTTTTTTTTCCCTAAGCTACATAAAATTGGTCTTGTTGCCTATCAGTACCGACAAACTGTTTCGAATCCAAGCGATGTTGTTTTAGAAATGTGCGTCTTAACGAAGAAAATCTCTCTCTCTCCACACACACACACACACACACACACACACACACACACACACACACACACACACACACACACACACACACACACACACACACACACACACACACACACACACACACACACACACACACACACACACACACACACACACACACACACACACACACACACACACACACACACACACACACACACACACACACACACACACACACACACACACACACACACACACACACACACACACACACACACACACACACACACACACACACACACACACACACACACACACACACACACACACACACACACACACACACACACACACACACACACACACACACACACACACACACACACACACACACACACACACACACACACACACACACACACACACACACACACACACACACACACACACACACACACACACACACACACACACACACACACACACACACACACACACACACACACACACACACACACACACACACACACACACACACACACACACACACACACACACACACACACACACACACACACACACACACACACACACACACACACACACACACACACACACACACACACACACACACACACACACACACACACACACACACACACACACACACACACACACACACACACACACACACACACACACACACACACACACACACACACACACACACACACACACACACACACACACACACACACACACACACACACACACACACACACACACACACACGCGCGCGCGCGCGCGCGCGCGCGCATGAGCTTCTGTACTTTGTTGTGTGAGAGATATGCAGAATTATCAGAAAATTGATCATCATAATTAATTTAATTTTATCGGCTAATATTTTTATTTACATCTTTACGTTTTATTTGGTTTGCTTATTATTTGTTGTTCTATTAATTATTATTTTACTTGCATATGTTTTTTCCTGCCGTCGTTTTTAATGGCTTTCCTCAGGGCTTCGTCACTTATAAGTTTAAAAATTAAGCCCTGCTTCTCCTCTAATATGTTAATATAAATCCTCAACTGCGGGATTTTTGTCAAAATCTTTAGAGCAAATTCCAGGCCGCGAAAGCATTTTGCGTTTTTTTTTTTTTTTTTTTTTTTTTTTTTTTTTTTAAGTTGCTACTTACCCTGAGACTGCCTTGAGAATTTTAATTCTTCCGCACTTGCCGCGAGATTATGCTCTAGTGGTGATAACTGAAAATTCGCGTGTTTTTTGCGCTATTAACATATTATGTAGTTTTAAAGCGTTGTTATTCTTGGAGCTTTCTTCTTTGAAGACTCACTTCAGCTTATGAAAGGCATGTGCGCTCTTCTTCGGAAATGGTATCATGCTTTTTATTGGGGAAAAAAGTTTTTTTTAAAGAAAAGGGATTTTGAATTGTCAGTTTAATAGTACTTAATATGCAGTAACAAATCATTTCTTCCATTACAAAAATGAAATTAATTTTAAAATACTTTATTATAAAATGAGTTTAAAGTGATGATTTTACAATAGCAATATTTATGAAATATTAACTTTACATAAGCAATTACATCTCTTCTTATTTTGGAAAAAGCATCTATCGAGTTTTCTATGTATGTAACGGGAAGGCATAAAAAATTATCGTGGTAATTAAAACATGCTGAAAGGTAAGTTTATATTCTCAACTGAACTATTACACCAAATAATTTTGCAAATGCTCCAAAGAAAATTACAGCGTATGAGTTTCAGCTTGCGTAACGTATTATCTCGTAATACACTTATAAAAATAAATCCTATGGGAGTATATATGCAGCTATAATAAAACAGATGGCGCCACTATTTTTTGAGCCTTTAACTGAAAAATAATTATTTCTTTAGTCTGCGCAGGAAAATTTTGAACTTCGAATGTTCAAAAATAAAAAAATAAATAAATAAAAATAAATAATATGAAAGAAATGAGAACTTAAATGATGAAGAATACAGATACGAATACAGATACAAACAGAGTCGTAGCTAGGGTTTTCAGCGCCCAGGAACAACTGAAGATTTCGCGCCCCCTACTGCTTGCCAAGAATGGAAAACATTTAATTCTAAAATGTCGTAACATCAGTTTGGCGCCCCTTGGATTCTGCGCCCGGGGACAGATGCCCCCTCTTGCCCCCCTCTAGCTACGCCCCTGGATACAAATACAGATAATACAAATACAAATATAGAATACAAATGTAATTAAATAACAAGAAAAGCGTCGGGTAATTATAGTATTCAAAAGCAATGTAACGAATTTGAAATATTATAGTAATAATCAGGTCATAGGAATGATGAACATAAATGAATAAATAAGGTAATAAATAAATAAATAAATAATGAAATGAAAATTAAATAAAAACATAAATAAGCTAAATTGATGATAAATTTATTGGTAATATTGCGAATAATTTCTACAAATTGTTATAATTCAATCAGTATATTTATACAAATTGGTATTAGACTCAGCTTTATTTGCGCCTTTGGATAGAATTACCATTACGTTCAGAATCTGGAAATTACTTGAGTCTGGCTTCGATGGGCTGCGGCTAAATTTCAGGCGCGGTAAGAATTACGAAACTTAAGGTACAAATACATTTTTAAAAGAGAGATGTACATAAAATGCATATATTAAAAAAAAGTACTGGAAAAAAAAAAAAAAGAACTGGATGTTATTTTAGATGCACAGTTTTTGCAGTCAGATTTAATTTCTAAAATTAAAAGTTTCGAAGCCCTGCAGAAGGTCATCAGAAATACAGAAAAGAAATTAACAAAAATAATAATAAATAAAGAATAATTCGAAAGAAATGTAATAAGTAAAAATATAAAATATCAAAAATTAAAATAAAATAATCATAAATAGGTAAATAATAAATTAAGTTAAAATTACGTATCAGAAAAATTGGATGAAATAATAAAACAAATGAAACGGGATTAAATTACTAAATTAATGGCAGCCAAATACGGTATTGAGGATTAAAGAATGGTAGAACGTATTCTTCGTGATCAGATAAAATTGCTTCCTTATTTTGGTTTCTAATTCATTTAAAACATATTGACCGAATACGTAAATCCAACAACCCCTGAATATCAAGATAATTAGTCAAAAGAGTGCCAGTAAAGCCCCAAACTGTGCTTGAAAACATCGCATTTCGACATGGACGATTTCTTTCCCAAGTGTACTTGCATCGGGTTTTCCAGCGAATTGTGCTTTTTGCGGGAAAAATGTAATTAAATTCAGGGCTCAAGCTCAACCGAAGCCCGCCTCCGGCAATTGTCACTTTTTAGGTATTCAGCATTCAAATCATAGTCCAACCCTAGAAAAAGGTGAACTCAGTTATTTTTAGTTATTATTTAATTATTTGTTATCTTAATTTATTATTTTATACCTTTACGCTTCATTTTTATTTTAGTTTACATATTTATATTTATTTATATTTCCTGAAAGCCTTCCGTACTGACCTTGCACTTCTAATTTTAAAAATACAGCCCTGACGTAAATCATACTTTCAGTAGACAGTACCAATGCCAACATTCATTAGCTGATAAAATAAATGCTGCATTTGTAAATGCCTCTCTCGGTATTACGATTCAATTCATAACTAAGTGTCGGAGCTCATCTTGTTCGGGCTGCTGTGTACTCTGGCTGGAAACAATTTCGTTCAGAAACTCCAACTGATTTTAAGTCTTGTTTGAAGGATTTAAATGTCAGATAAGAAAATAGCGCTTGCTAATTTGTTTAAACAAAGTATTTTTGTTATTCATTTGCATAAAGTGCTTTTGTTACTCGTTTGCTTATTACAGAAAGCCATGAGTATTTTGCTCCACAAAAAGCACTTTCTTTAGTTATTTATTTCTTGCGAGGCAGTGGCGTAGCTAGGATTCCAGCGCCCGGGGACAACTGAAGAATTTGCGCGCCTTTCTGTGTGCCAAGAATGGAAAATATCACTAAAAAAATTTCGTAGCATCAATTTGGCGCCCCCTGGATGCTGCGCCCGGGGACAAGTGTCCCCCCTTGCCCCACCCTAACTACGCCACTGTTGCGAGGAGTAAATAATTTATAGAAACACAACTGGAACACTTTACAACCTTTAATGAGCACAGCTGCTCGATAATCAGTTAAGTGTAATTCTGTGATCTTCCTGTTTGCTAAAAATTATAATTATGATTTGTATTTAAAATTTATGTTAAATTTCTGCTTCTATTTCAATTCTGTAATCAATGTACAGCAGACCCACAGCTGCTTCCTATTATGAGAAGCGTGTATATAAATTTTTGTTTTCTTGGTAAGCGATTTAAAAGATCCATTTTGATTGTTTTCTTTATAATATAGATAATTTTTCCTTTGATAGCAATCAGAGTACTATATTATAATTTGTCGTTTGAAATATTATCATAAAAATAGCTTACCTTTCTAATCTTCCCAAAACAAAACAACAAAGAAAAAAAAAAGTAATAACATTTTTAGGTAAATATAAATTTTGTTCTTCCCTTGTAAAAATTAGTGAAAAATTACGAATTTAAGTTTAGCATTTAGAACTTTAAATGCTAAACTTAGTGACTTTCAAAAATCTCGTTTTTGCTTCATGAACTTTGCAATAAAGAGCTTTGTGCTGATAAAAGACATCATTTCCTTCATTTAAAATTACCCACTAACCCCTTCCTCCCCCTCCAAAAGGCAGGAGAAGGGAACGTATATTGCTAATTTTAATATTTTAACTATGCACTCAAAAGAATAGCAGGACGTATTCGTGATTTTCTGAAGAGAAACAATGAGTTATCATTCCATCAATATAACAACGGTATAATCTAATACAGTGGTCGCCAAACTTACGAAGCTTCTGAGCTACCATACCGTTTTTAAATCCTACTGTGAGCTACCAACCAAAAGAACTACCAACTTTAAAAAAAAAAAAAAAAATCTTACACTTGTTTTTTGCCTATAAACTTACACTTCTAGTAAATAGGAAGTCAGTTTTAATTAAGCTGTATATAACAAAAAAGAAACTGGAATTTAATGGTACATAGAGAGAAATTGAAGTGTATTTAGTAATAAATAACAAAAGTTTTTTTAATCAGGCTTATTAACTTTAAAGAGAAGGATGGAATTCTTTTTTGCAATCAACAAGTTTTTTAATGTTGCGAGAGTAGGTAGTGACTGCCATTTGAATACAGTTGTCCAAGTGTTCGTCATGGGGTCTGTTTCTCTACTTATTTTTAACAAATTTGATTCTGGAAACAGATATTTCACACAGATATGTAGAGCTGATTGGGTATTTTCTTTAAGAACAAGAGGCCAAATATTTTCAGAGCTTGAAGAAAGCTATTTTACAGATAAATCGTTTTGAAAATCAATCAGTTCCAACTCAACTGCCACATTTTCTTTTTGAAAATCAAGCTGCTCGACGACACGAGAATAGTCAGCATCAGTCTCAGTAAAAGGCGATTTGACAAACTGAGCAACAACTGAAATCCTTTTGATATCTTAAAAGAATTTGTTAAATTCACTTCTCAAATCTGAAATAATTTCAATGTATTGTTTGCTGTTGTAAGGAGGCGTTGAAGACCTTTGCTTGTTTCAAGTAGGCAAAGTGTTCGTATTCACCATGGATGATATTTTTTTCCTATAGTTCTAGCTTTTTTGAGAAGGATTCAACATCTAAAATTGTTCCCCCAATATCTTTATCCTTACCTTGAATAAGGCAGGAAACAGCTCTTGAAAACGTTGTAAAACTCTGCTTCTTCTCAACCAACGAACGTCCGTATGAAGCAGCATCATACTGGCAATCTAATAGTTTGTCAGTCAGTGCTCTGAACAAGCGTTTCTGGATTGCGTGCTCTCTAACCTTGTTCACTATTTTTATGATTGTTTTCATCACATTGCTTATACTTGAAAACTTTCCACACAGTGACTTTTGGTATATTACATAATGGTAAAACTTATAAAAAATAAAATTACTGAAATATAAATAAAATTACTGAAATTTTGGAAAACTGTGGTATTTATAATACGAGGTTATGAATCCTTTCTCTCTGCCTACTATCGCGGGAGCTCCATCAGCTGCTGAGCCCTCCAACTTATTTATAGGAATATTTTCAGAGATGATGAAAGCTTTAACTGCTAAAAATATGTCTTGTCCTGTAGTGCGTTCTGTTAACAGTATAATCTTTACCAGCTCCTTTCTTATTTCGAAACTATCAAAAATAATTCTTGCAAAAGCGGCGATTCGTCAAGTTCCAGGGAAATATAGCTGCAGCGGTCAAAGCTAGTTTTAAGTTATGAGGTAATGTCAGAACGCATAACCTCAACTCTTCTCATTGCTGTATTTTCAGAAAGCTGTACAGATTTAATAGCGGACTTTATGTATTATTTATTTTTGATACTTTCAATTAATGTATCTGCAGCTTTTAAAAATGCAGTTTTGATTATTTCACCGTCTTCGTATAGTTTCTTATTCTGTGCAATAATATTTAAAACTCGGAATGACGCCTCAATTGCTACTTTGTTCTTGTTTAATGGTTTTAAAAAAGTTGATTGTTGAGCATTAAGTTTAGATTTTAGCTGCCTTGAGCAGAATTCAGTGGAAAAAACTTTTCAATCCCTGCGTGAACAGTTTTGAAGTGACGTTCGAAGTTCCCTTTCTTCCCAACTTATACGCTTGCATAGTGCAGTAAACACACATATTTGTCCGTTACCTGGGTAAAGAGGTAATCGGTTTCCTATTCCGAACGAAAGTGATCCGTGTTTTGATTTTTCCTTAAACACGCTATCATTAGAACAGACCTAGCTACCAATGCGTAAATCAAACTATTCAACTTAGCAAATGTATAATATTCACACGATAAACTTAACGTGCAAAACCTCACGCGTATGCAATCAACTATGAGATGAGACTGACAATGGCAGTTGCACGGGAGAAACAAGCAGTTGTTGTCGTCAGCTCTATGGAAAAATCAAAGTTAGCCAACCGAAGCTTTAATGCGATCTGCCAAAAATGTCTAGGCGAGCTATCGACGGTTTCGCGATCATTGATACACTGACTACCAATAAGTATTTGAACACCTATGCAAGTGACGATATCTGCGGTCTTAAGGTACGTCACGGACTCCGCCGGTATATATCGTGTAGGAAACAGCATCGGCTTTAGTCGCATGCAAGATGCTTCGCAGTTCGGAGCTCTCTGATTTCGAGAAAGGTATAATTATTGGGTATCACAAATGTGGCCGATCCTTAAGGGACATATCTAGCGATCTGAAGTACCCAAAATCGACAGTGGCCTATGTGATTAAGAAGTATAAAGTGAGCGGTTATTGTCGGAATGTGCCCCGAGTCGGCAGACTAACGAAACTGGGAGATAGAGACCGACGAGTGCTGTCCAGAGAAATTCGGAAGAACCGCACCCAATCGATGGCCCTTATCCGCGAGGAGTTTCAACAGGCATCCGGGAGTATTGTTTCAATGAATACCATCCGTAAGGAAGCACATCTGCTTGGTTTTCATAGTCGTGCTGCTGCCCATAAGCCTTTGATCACAAAATCCAACCGCGCTCCTCGGTTTATGTGGTGAAAAGCACATCGAAATTGGACCGTAGATCAGTGGAAACGGTTTCTTTGCAGTGACGAATCAAGGTTCACCCTTTACCGTTCGGATGGCAGGGTCTGGGTCTGGCGTCTACCTGGAGAACGTCTCCTGGCTGAATGCATTGTGCCAACAGTCAAGTTCGGCGGAGGTGGAATTGTGGTCTGGGGTGTTTCTCCTGGTATGAGCTGGGACCCTTGGTCCCCATTCATGGTAAGCTCAACTCCGATGCCTACTGCATTATTTTGGATGACAATGTGCTTCCTACGTTGTGGCAGTTTTACGGGTTGGACCCTTGTTACTTTCAGGACGACAATGCCAATTGTCATGTTTCGACGTTAACCAAGGCTTAGTATGGTATCAATGGAGTTCATCGAATGGACTGGCCTGCCCAGAGTCCAGACCTGAACCCTATCGACAACATCTGGGACGAGTTGCATCGCCGAACTCAGGGGTGCACTACCCATGCAAAATCGGTGAAGGAACTTCTATGTCTTCTCCAAGCCGAGTGGAAGAAAATACCACTAGCTGTCATACAAAGACTTGTGAAAAGTATGCCCCGGAGAGTCCACGCTGTAATTACCTCTTGTAGAGGCTCTACCAACTATTGATTTTGAATAAAGTTAGTTTTTCTTTTCTATCACAGGTGTCCAAATACTTATTGGTAGTCAGTGTATAACATAAATTTAATAGTGTGACGAAAATCTATAAGCGATATCATTCATTTATGTAAGGCTGCAACAGGAACAGATTTTATTATGTAACAAAGGTCTTGTAGCGTAGCGGTATCTTAACTTTAAATTAATAAACCTAAGAATACATCAATGCGAGTGGACTGTAAATTAACATTTATTGGGCAGTTTTGACTAAACACAACACAACACAAAGTAAAGCGGCAGAGTTACAATTAGCGGTTTTAAAAATGCAAGAACAAAATGCGAGCTGCGCATACAATCTGCGCATTGCGAAATAATATCTTACAGACAGGCAGAGAGCTCTGGTGGCCGAAACATTCCGCCCGGCGTTGAAACATCGTTTCAAACTAAATAGCTTTTACAAAATGAAATTATCATAACAATATTAAATTATGCAAAAATATATCATTAAAATATTCACAAGAAAACATAATATGAAATTATGCAATGAAACTAAATTGTTCTCAAAACAGATGCACAGAAGCCTTGATACAATTCAGGAATTTAATTATAGTTAAAGTAAAGTACAATGTTATAATGCTTTAGGGGAAAAAAAACTTAATCATTGATGGCAAAACACTAAGTTTGTGAATTGGCCTTTTGAAAACTCCATTAGCAGTTTTGATCTTCACGATATGCACAATATTATCTGAGCTAGGAAAAACTTCCATTGGTTTTCCTCTTCGAGATACAAAGCGCTTCAATACGGCAATAAATGATTCTGATGTAAGATTACCTACTAATTCAATATGTATAGCTCTTGTAGTAAAACACACGAATACACAAATGTAGCATTTCATTGGTTTTACTCCTCGACCTTGCCTGGGCTTCACTTGAAATGGCCGACGTAGTCAATTCCAACTTTGGAGAAATCCTTTGACGCAACGACTCTAGATGATGGTAAATCAGACATTATCTGAGTAGATGTTTTAGCTCGTACACGATGACATTTCACACATTTCCAAATCTGTTGTCTTACAACTGACCTAGCGTGGATTGTCCAATATTCTCTTCTAATTACTGATAGCAATAGCAGGGGGCCAGCATGAAGATGGGATTTATGAAAATGATTCACTATAATCTGTGTTATGTGATGTTTCTTGGGCAACAAAATAGGATATTTTCTGTCCTGCGAGATGGCCGAAACGAGCTTGGGTCATCTGGGGATCTCTGCTTCTTCAGGAACAGGACCACTTCTCCTTTTTTGAAAACAGTTGGGAAGATCTGGTATTTTAAGAGCTTGCTGAAATATTTCTCGAAGAAGGTAGGGCGGGATGTGTAAGCCACCTTTATTATAGCATAGTCTAGACCGTCTGGTCCCGGAGCCTTTTTTATGGGAAGAAAACGGAAGATTTGCTGTATTTCAGCTGAGTCGAAGGGAATGTCGTCTGGTGTGTTAGGAATGGAATGGTTGTCCCGTATCTTCTGTTGTTCTGTTGAATCATCATCCGGGTTATCTGCTGGGAAAACTGCATTAAGGATTTGACTGCAGTCTAACAACAAACCACCACTTACCACATCCAACGAATGATAGAACACTTTACTATCGTTTCATAATCAAACACCCGCCAGCTATAAGGAGCATCTGCGCAGTTGTACAGCAAATCAACGCCCTAGGGCAAGACATTTGCGAGCCACAGTAGCATGGTACTGCAGACAATGTACTCAACTATTAGATATTCGCAGTATGTACACATTCTGTAATACACATTCCACATTCAATTTCGAGCCTCGTGTTAACATCTGCTTTCAATAGCCACCAACTTGCAGATATAATGTTACTGACATGTTTATCAGTGTGAAGCACTGGGCACCCAATGGAATGATGTGTTATCGTAAATCGAAATATATAATATCCGTACAATGCACGAATGTAGTGTATGCAACGAAATATGTAATTCATGCAACAGAAGCCCCTAATGAAAGTATGTACATTATGTATTATGGGAACTAAGCATATTTCCGCACAGCACTACTGCTTTACGCACACCTCACTATGTCTTATATGTTTCCTCTGAGTGTAATATTTGCATTTATGTGCTCTACGTGTTTCCATATGTATTCTATGTGTCATGATATGTATTTTCGTGTGTGTTTCTATGTCTTTATGTTACGTAATTACGAGTGTGTTTTTATGCTTTTACGTTTAATTTTGTATATCTATGTGTTTCAGCTTATATGAGTGTTTTAGTGTTTTAATGCTATCCTTTATATTCTTTCTAAGTTACTTTGTGTTATTAACAACGTCATATGTAAAAACTACCCGACATCTAGCCCCTGTATGGCCATGTAAACTCCTGGTGCAGCCTCACGGGGCTCCAGCGAGTTGCTTCTTCGAGATAGTGGAGGACGTGGGACATATGCCTGTTTACCTATGTTATACATCAGGCGTCCCCGTCCTCCGTCACCTGTCCTGCGAGATGTTGGATTGTCTTAATCTTCCTCCAACGCGTATAAGTCCATTCTTATCGATAAAGGGGTTCAAAGAAAGGATCTTACTATTTGAGTTTAACGGTTGATTCTTTTTCAGAAGATTATAGTCATTAAAAAACTCATCCATTTGAACTACTCTAACAATTGCATTTCTAGCGTATTGCAATTCTTCGGTTTTAAGGTAACCTTTAATCCTTGTTGCAGTAGATTTAGCTGAATTATTCGCAAACCGAAAACACCATGCGATGATTCTCTTAAGTTTCAAGGATGATGAAACTTCATTAAGGACTGGAATTTGCGAAGCGACTGTTCCAATTGAACAAGAAATATTTTTCCGTTGTTCCCTTAAAGACTTTTCTGAAAATGGTAAGTTGATAGAGAACGGAATATTATTTGAATTAAGCCGCTGAGGACCTGTCCACCACAAGCCATGAGTAGAAAGCTCTGAAGGCAAAAGACCACTTGATGCGCAATCAGCTGGATTCTCCTTTCCTTTTATATGATTCCAATGCGATGAAGGTAAGACTGATTGAATTTCTGAAACGCGGTTGGCTACGAAGGTTTGCCAGCGTGTTGGTTCTGATTGTATCCAGGACAAAACTATCATTGAATCACTCCATGCGTAAATATCGTCAACATGAATTTGCAATGAATTCTGCACAGCTTGAACCAAATGCACTAATAGAACTGCAGAGCAAAGTTCTAAACGAGGAATAGAAATTACTTTCAGGGGAGCTACGCGAGGTTTTGATGTTAGTAGCTGCACCGAAATTGAAGAATTATTTGAAGACTTTAAATAAATCACTGCGGCGTAAGCTTTCTCTGATGCGTCACAGAAACAATGAAGTTCTACATTTGTAGATTTGGGCAATAATACTCTCCTAGGAATATGAATGCATTCAAGATTTGCGATATCTTCACAATAGATTTTCCATCTTTGATTGATTTCATCTGGCAAGGGATCATCCCACGAGATTTGTAAATTCCATATGTCTTGAAGCAAGATTTTTGCTGCAACTATAAAAGGTGCTAACCAACCAAGTGGATCAAAGATTTTCGAAATAGAAGATAAAATTATTCTTTTAGTAGAACACTCTCTGTTTTCGAGATTTCCTAAGTGACAAGTAAACTCGTCTTGCGTTGGATACCACTTCAAACCCAATAATTTTATTGATTTAGTATCAACTACTGTACATGAAGAATTTGAGTTACGAGCACTCAAAGCAGTTTCCAAAATCGAGCGATCATTTGTACACCACTTATGCAGTTGAAAGCCACCTTTTTGCAAAAGTTCACTCAGTTGTGAAATTAACTCTACTGCGTCCTCTACTGTGTCTGAACCAAATAGGACATCATCAATATAACAATTGTGTAATATTATTTCAGCTGCCTTTGGGAATTTAGTTCCTTCGTCAATTGTTAGTTGTTTGAGTACGCGAGTAGCCAGGTATGAAGCTGAAGTAGTACCGTACGTAACTGTGCACAACCTGTAAGTTTTAATCGTCTTCGATGGATCATCTCTCCAAAATATTTTTTGGTAATCGCGATCTTCATTATGAATTTGAACTTGTCGATACATTTTCAGTAAGTCGCTAGTAATGGCTATGGGATAGCATCTAAACATCAAAAGAATAGTAAATAAGTCGTCTTGCACCTTGGGACCATTCATTGGCGTGTCATTAAGCGATATCCCTGATGTAGGTTTGGCACTAGCATTGAAAACGACGCGTAGTTTTGTGGTAAGACTGGATTCTTTTAGCACGTGATGATGAGGTATATAATAATGAAAATTTACTTTATCTAGATTATCATCGGATAATTCTTCCATGTGTTCAAGTGATAAATATTCGGACATGAAGTCTTTATATTGTTGATATACTTCAGGAGATTTTATTAGTTTTTTCTCCAGACTAAGAAAGTTGCGAAAGGCTGATGGTCTGGAATTACCCAACTCATTTCTTTTAGGCTTGAATGGCAATTTTACTGAGTAACGACCATTTTCACTACGGACGTGATTTTCCACGAAATGGTTTTCACACAATCTTTCCTCTTTAGTTAAAGGTTTCGATGTGGGAATTTGTTCCAAATCCCAAAATGATTTAACTAATTCCTCCGTGTTTACGTTTAGCGTATTGACTGAAACCTGCTTACGGTTTGGGAATTAAAAATGTGTAGTTCCAGCAATTACCCATCCTAACTTAGAACAACATACAAATGGAAGATTTTTGCCCCTTTTTATTACCTCGCCATTGATTAAAGTAAGGAATACATTAACTCCAAGCAAAATATCAATTCCTCCCGATTCATGAAATGTAGGATCTGCTAAATCTTTGAAATTTTCATATAAATTCAAAGGTAATGTTACACTTGGAATGTTTCCTGTAATTTTGTCTATTATGTAAGCGGACGTTGAAATTCTGTAATTAGTATGAAAATGAGGTGTAAACAACAAGTCAACTTCTCCAGTAGTAGTTGTATTGAAAGTACCTAAGCATGACACTTATATCTTTGAATCCTTTATGCTCAATCCTAAATTGATAGCTGTTTTCCGACGAATGAATGATTTTTCACTACCTGAATCTAGTAAACATCTACAATTTATGAATTCATTTTTTGAGTTTTGAACCTTAATTAAAGCAGTACACAAAAGTACATGACTACGTTTACCATTAGCATGAGCTCCAAAATGTTTATTTTCATAGTTGTTTGCACAAACAGTTGGAGAAACCTCACTCAAGTTGTTTTCTGGTTTAATTTGCGATTTCGGAACAAACACTTGTGCTTCCGGTGAAGGGAATCTAGAAGCACTTTTTGGTTTGAAATTATTTTCTAAATGCAAAATGCTATGATGATGCTTAAAACAATGCTTGCAGGTATTTGCACTCTTACACATTTTAACTTTATGGACATTAGACAAGCAATTAAAACAAAGTTTATTAGTCTTAACAAACTCTATTAGTTTTTGCACTGGTAAATTTAAAAAATTAGAACACCTGTATAAAAAATGATCTTCTTTACAAAATAAGCAAGTAGAATTAGTAATCAGAGAAGTAACCCTATTATACACTGGTTTATCTGATTTATGCGTTTTACTAATTAAAGGTTTACTGTTCTGTAATGTTCTAGCGTAATTCTTCAAAAATTCTATCAAGTCATTCAACTTTGGTATTTCGTCTTTTTTTAATTGACGCTCCCACCACAACTTTGTCGAAACATCAAGTTTTGCAAAATAATATACAACAACAAAGTATCACTAAAATTATCTATCCTGTTTACGTTCGTCGTATTAGAATGGCGCCGACATGGATGACGCAGTTTAGGTTTTAAATATCCTTAATAAATTCCACGACTCTTGGTGTATTTAAATCAAACTGAAGACATTTAATAATATAACATTCACACGTAAACATTTAGTAATAATTCAGGAGTACAGATAAGCATAAAATAAGAATTTACAACCGTTACAGGTCAGCTACGCGTTTAGCGACCGAATTCTACGAACGACAAATCTCAAAAGCGTGTTGCCAACGCAGGGCAACGAAAAGGTAGAAATTAATTCGATAGGCGTGGAAGTGAACATACTCCCACCCTGTCAGGTTTAGTCCTGATACACAGGCAAAGGTGAAAGTTTATTAATTGCTCGCTTGAAAACACCAGTTTTAGTTTTGACAGTGGCTACGCGAACTAAGCCGTCCTTGCCCGGATGGACATCGATGATCCGTCCTATAGGCCAAGCTAGAGGTGGAGATCCATCTTCGATGATAAGAACCACCGTGTCGATTTTTAGATTGAGTCTGTTGTACTGCCACTTGGATCTCTGCTGAAGAGAAGTCAAGTATTACTTTTTCCATCGCTTCCAGAATCCCAGACGTAGATTCTGTACAAGTTCCCACCTATAACTCCTTGTGCGAACAGTCTGATGGGTCTCTGTAATAAAATGAGAAGGGGTTAAAACATTAATAGAGTCAATATCAGAATCGTTCACGTAAGTGGACGTGAATTCAAAATAGCCTCGATCTGGGTAAGTAGCGTTGACAACTCTTCGTAGGTTAAAAGAGTCTCTTTCAATACTCTTCTCAGATGAAATTTCGCTGAGCGAATGCCGGCTTCCCATATTCCTCCGAAGTGGGGCGAAGCAGGCGGTATAAAATGCCATTCAACAGATGACTTACTTAGTTCTCGGGAAACCGATTCTGTTGCATACAAAGAAGACCAAATCTGATTTAGTTCTTGTAGTTTTCGGCATGCTCCCACGAAATTGGTACCGTTGTCACTGTAAATGTGCCGTGGTGCACCGCGACGTGAAATGAAATGTCTAAGTGCAGCGATAAACGAGTCTGCCGTCAGGTCACTGACTGCTTCTATATGCACAGCTTTAGTCGACAGGCAAACAAACAGAGCTATATAGCCTTTCGTTGTTTTAGAACCACGACCCTTATTAAATTTCATGGTAATAGGACCAGCGTAACCCACACCAGATGCGTAAAAAGGTCGTTTCAAAATCACACGATGTTCAAGTAAGTCACCCATCAATTGCGGATTTGAAGCAGCTTTAAATCGATGACATATTAAGCAATGGTTGACACAACTGCGTATCAGTTTCTTTCCTCCAATTATCCAGTAAGATTGTCTGATGAGGTGTGATAATAAAGAAGGACCAGCATGAAGGTAAGTAATATGAAGTTCTTTCACTAGTAATTCGCTAAATTTATGTCGAGAAGGAAGTATGACAGGATGTTTGATGTTAAATGCTAAAGATGAATTTCGAAGACGTCCTCCCACCCGTAAGAGACCATCTTTATCTACGATTGGATACAAAGAACGTAGTTGGCTCTTCTTGGGTAAAGGTTTCTCTTCTTTAATACATTGTAAATCATCTTTGAAATAATGATTCTGAATCCAACGAATAATGAAATTTTCTGCTACTCGAATCTCTAGAAATGTTAGCGGCATAAGGCAGCTGGAGTTAATGCAACTACGTGAAATGTTCTGAGTAACATGATGCTTCTTGCAATTAGTAATAAATCTTTGGCAGTAAGCCAGAATACGAACAATTTTACAACGCGAAGAATAATGCTCGAAGAAATTAGCTAACAAATCATTCGATTTACGTATATGAGAAATAAAAATAGCATCAGATCTTTGTTCGGCCTTTACTTCAGTATCATCTTCAGATTTTAATTCATATTTAGGCCATTTTTCCTCTTCCTGATGCAACCATGGTGGACCATTCCACCACAAAGTACAATTTGGTAGGAGTTGAGGTTCAATACTACGAGAAGCAATGTCTGCAGGATTCATTTTAGAGGGAACATGATTCCAATGTTTAATAGATATCACTTCTATGATTTGAGATGTTCTGTTTGCCACAAAAGTTTTCCACTTACGTGGATGAGCTGATAGCCAAGACAGAACTACCTTGGAATCCGTCCACGCAAAGATTTCAAAATCAAACTTCTTTAAAATGTTCAATAGAGATCGCATTAATCTGGTCAACAAATACGCAGCACAAAGTTCTAATCAAGGAATGGATACTTGCTTTATAGGCGCGAGTTTAGTCTTTGATACCAAAAGATTAACCTTAACCGTACCATTGCACTTTTGGCGACAGTAAATGGCTGCTGCATAGGCCTGCGATGATGCATCAGAAAATCCATGTAGTTGGATAACACTGTCCGTTGTAAGTATGACACATCTCGGAATCTCACAATTATTGATTTGACTGAATGTCTCTTGAAATTTAAACCAATCATCTGAGATATGCTGGGGAATAACTGAATCCCAGTCGCCTTTAACTAACCATAGTTTTTGATAGAATATTTTAATCAATATAGTGCAAGGAGATAAGAGAGCTAAAGGATCGAAAATGCGAGCAGATTCTGCTAATATGCGTCTTTTTGTTATAGGTGCGTTGATGTGCAGTGTAGCTTTAAAACGGAAGGTATCAGTAGTTGAATTCCAAAAAAGTCCTAAGACTTTCGAACTCGAATTAGGAGATATCTCAAAATCAGAATTCAATGAACAATGTTCTTTAAATTCAGTTAAGAATTCTACTGAATTTGAATTCCACTTCCTCAAATCAAAACCACGTGCATGTAAAATTGAAGATATTTTCTTGCAGACAGATACTGCATCATCAACTATATTTGCACCCGACAATAAGTCGTCCATATACATATCCTCTTGCAATATACGAGATACATCTGATTCCTCTTTAGACTCTAAAGCTACCTGCTTCAGACATCGAGTTACTAAAAATGAAGCAGAGGAAAGACCATAAGTAACTGTTTTCAACTTGTATGTGCGCATTTTATCACTGGAATTGTATCGCCAAAGTATCAATTGATAATTCTGATCTTCAGGGGATACCATCACCTGACGATACATCTTCTCCACATCGGCTGTGAAAACAATTTTAGAAAATCGAAAATTAATCAAAATCTCAAAAATATCTCTTTGTAATTTCGGACCTACCCCTAAAAGTGAATTCAATGATATACCATTTTCAGATTTACAGGATGCATCAAAAACCATTTTCAGATTTACAGGATGCATCAAAAACCATTTTCAGATTTACAGGATCTTAATTTTGTCGTTGTGCTAGAAGGTTTAATTACCGCATGATGAGGAAGATAAAACTTTTCTGTATCCGATCTGTTAGATAAATCATCATTAATCACAGTCATATGTCCTAACTGTTCATATTCATGTATCAAATCTTTATACTGTTTTTCAAATTCCGGATTATCTTTGAATTTTCGTTCCATGGAACGCAACCTAGAAATTGCTGCCGGTTTTGAATCACCCAACTTCAAATGCGATTTATAAAATGGAAGTTTTACAACAAATCGCCCATCTGAATTAACAGCATGAGTGTTTTGAAAATGTGATTCACAAAATTGTTCCTCAGGTGTCAGAAATTCTTTCTTTCCAACATCGACAATATCCTCCATTTCCCAGAAACGCTTAAGTTCGTAATCAATATTTATATTATCTTCTAACTTTATAAAGTGTGCATTTGCTGTTTTTGGGCCTTCCATATTATTTCCGACCTTCCCAGCAATCACCCAATCGAAAATTGTATTTTGAGCTACAGGCTCATTTTTCGAACCATATATTTGGCCACATCTTAAAACGGAGAAAAAATAATCAGCTCCTAAAATAAAATCAATTTCTTTGGGTTGAGCAAAATTCGGATCCGCTAACGGAATAGATTTAATGTATTCTATATGCTTTACATTAATCACTTGTTCCGGCCATGGCAAAGTTAACCTATCCAAAATGTATGCGTTAACATCAATTACTTGATTATTTAACTTTGACTGAGTTTTAAAATCAACAGAACCACGAGTTTTGGAAGCTGGCACTTCGCCAATTCCCCGCAAAAGTAACCTTTGATTTGTTCTTTTTAATCCTAATCTTCCAACAGCTCGTTCAGAAATAAACGAACTTTCACTTCCGGAATCCAATAATAATTTGATTTCGATAGTTTCGCCACTGGATGAAAATGCGAGTGCGAGAACTATAGGCAAAATCGCTGAGTTGCAATTTTGAATCGTATTACTGGCAACTACCTGACCTTGACCCTCGCATGATTCATTCGAAATTCTTTCTGGAGTGCTTTCGTTTTCATTTGGCGCTTTTAAAAGCTGTACGTTGTTAACTTTAATATCTTATGCAACAAACTATTATGTGTTTTTGAATTACACAAATTACACTTTAACTGTGAATTACAATTTTTGATTAGATGTGAATTTAAACATAAAAAACACAATCCTCGTTTTTCACAAAGTTCTTTCTAGCAGGAGCATCCAAATTCTTAAATTTAACTCATTTATATAACGCATGAAGTCCGTTACATTTCGAACATTTAGTATTACTAAATTTAGAATTCTGTAATGTTTTAGAACTAACATTACTACTTTTATCAACAACTTTAGCTTCCGCTTCTTTATTTATGATAATTTCGAGACAAGAACACCTTAAATTTAAAAATTCAAAAAATGATTCCAATGTAGGAAAATCATCTTCCGCTGTTTTCTGGGCCCATAACTTTCGAGTTTCTGAATCTACCTTTTGAAGCAACATAAATATTAACCATGGATCCCTAGAAGTTGCTTTGTCACCAAGAGCTTTTAAACCTCCGATAACTTCATCGGAAGTATCAGCTAATTGCCGTAAATTAACATTATCAACCTGTGAAATACATTTTCGATCCATAAATGTTTTAATTAACGATTAGACGATTTGTTTCTTTTTATCGTACCTAGCGAGCAATTTTGCCCATGCTTCTTCATAAGAATTATTTGATAACGGAATATGTTTAATTATAGAAGCTGGTTCATCAGCAAGTGATCCGATTAAATACTGAAATTTCTGTATATTCGATAAAGAAGTATTATGCACTGTTGCAACAAACAAATCTTTAAAATTCATCCAGTCATTAAAGTTACCCGAAAATATAGGAATATTTAACTTAGGTAACTTAAAGTTAATAATATTAGAATTTCCTGTAACATTTGGCACATTAGCCACATTTAATACATCTAATAAATTTTGATACTGAAGTTTCAAACCAAAATACTTCGATTCAAAATCTTCAATTTCTGACTGTTCTTCTGGTAACTGGGCATCAAATTTATCAAAATCTGAATAAATCCTTTGTAAGTGCTCCAGATGCAAAATTACTTCATTTTTAGATAAATCGGAAGAAATAGTATTCTGAAGCCTTGTGAAGGCCGCTTTTGCCCTACCACGCAATCTAGTGACAGTAGCTTGATCCATAATAAGTAATCGAAGTATTCAAGTTCAAAATCAATACAAAATAGATATAAAACTTCAAGAATCAAATTTAGATGTAAATCGAAATAAAAATCACTTATCTGTACTTGAACTGCTGACGAATTCTTGATCTGATCTCGCCGGTGCCTCCAAAAAACTTGTTTACGTTCGTCGTATTAGAATGGCGCCGACATGGATGACGCAGTTTAGGTTTTAAATATCCTTAATAAATTCCACGACTCTTGGTGTATTTAAATCAAACTGAAGACATTTAATAATATAACATTCACACGTAAACATTTAGTAATAATTCAGGAGTACTGATAAGCATAAAATAAGAATTTACAACCGTTACAGGTCAGCTACGCTTTTAGCGACCGAATTCTACGAACGACAAATCTCAAAAGCGTGTTGCCAACGCAGGGCAACGAAAAGTTAGAAATTAATTCGACAGGCGTGGAAGTGAACATATCCTTTGATCTAATATTTCCAATGAGCGAGTTATTTCGTTTACGTTATCTACTAAACTTAATATCGAGGATGCAGATTCCGTTTGTATTTGTGAAACGTTAAGAATTCTTTTAATAAAAGCAAATATCTGTTTTCTCTTATTAGAAAATCTCTCTTCTAGTAAATTCCAAGCAATACTGAAATTTTGATCAGCAATGGGAATTGATTGAATAATGCGATAAGCATCATTTTTCAAAGAACTCTTTAAATATTGTAATTTTTGAGCTCCAGAAAGATTTGGATTGTTGCGAACACTAGCGTTAAATAAATCTTTAAATGTTATCCATTCAGTTAAATTTCCGCTAAATGTGGGTAAAGATAATTTCGGTAACTTTAAACTTTCAGAAATTGATTCAGGTACGACAGGTTTATCGCCATTTGCATCTACGACCTTGTAAATCTTTAACTTACGAATAATTTTTAAGTGAACCTCCTCAATTTTCTCTAAAATCGACTGTTCTTCCTCAACAAAAGTGTCTATTTTATCATCATCACAATTTGTATAAATTTCTCTAAATAGAGATTTAAAATCTTCCTTAAAGATTTTACATTTTTCTAAGATTAATTCAGCTTCAGCATTATCTAAGTTATCATAATCTATTCTCTCGATGAATTTCGTTAACTGTGTTTTCAAAATTTTCTTTCGTTTTTTTTTTTTTTTTCTATATCTGACATTTTGAAAATATTCTAAATTCTCGATTTTACTAATACTTTAAACACAAAAATAGTAGCAATAACGAAATGTCAAATGCAATTAAAATGCGTTAACTATTTCACTCACTTCGTACACTGTATCCATTGCGAAACTCTTGAGAATTCTAAACCGAAAGTAACACCATTACGAACACGTAGAATTCTTATTCATAAGCGCGGGTTTTTCTCGAAGCTCCGGCGTAGGACGGAACAGAATATTGTAGCATAGCGGTATCTTAACTTTAAATTAATAAACCTAAGAATACATCAATGCGAGTGGACTATAAATTAACCTTTATTCGGCAGTTTTAACTATCAAACACAACACAGCACAAAGTAAAGCGACAGAGTTACAATTAGCGAACAAAATGCGAGCTGCGCATACAATCTGCGCATTGCGAAATAATATCTCACAGACAGGCAGAGAGCTCTGGTGGCCGAAACAGGTCTATAATAGCAGCTGCAAATTACTGTTGTCAAGTGTTATTAGAGCTAATCCGCTTGAGTCATTAAATTTATCTATTAAGTATGTTTACCTATGCTATGTTAAATATGTTCCTCTTCATGATGGTTGCTCGGATTTATCATGAATCGTGTGTGTTTTCCGCCTCATAAATGTTTTGCATGTCGATTTCATGTGGAAAGTATATACACTGGTTTCCAAAAATTAAGGAAAAATCACAAAAGTAGAGATAACTAGTCCAAAAATAAGCCAATCCGTATAAAATGTGAATATATTGTCGAATAAGAGCTATTGAGTAAAACTGCAGCATGCAAGTAAGTTGCGCTGCAATCGGAATGCGTCATCTGCGAGGAACATAAAATTGCATGTTTGATAAAAGGCCTGTAAATTTCCTGTGATACTGAAATAAGAAGTCTGCGATAGCCAATCCGTAACAATGACCTCCAGGCATCATTTGCCAAAGAACTGCGATGGAGAGTTATTGGAAGACTAGAAGCAGGTAAAGTCAGACAGAAGTAGCCAGATGGCTTAATGTGAGTCCTTCTGCGGTTCATAAAGTTTGGCAAAAGTTTCTATCTACAGATTCGGCATCCAAGAGGTTCAGCCAAGGACTGCAAACCGCTACGACGAGCGTCGATAACCGATATTAGTTGTTATGCGCGCGAAGGAATAAAACTGCATCTCCGATTCAACTCAGATCCTCCCTTGCTGCAGCCACCAGGAGGTTGGTGTCAACGTCAACGGTGCCTAGAAGTTTTGACGAAGGAGATCTGTGCTGGAGGCGACCAGCCATTTGCGTGCATGGACCTTGTAAGAGGTAGACTAACCCAGTGGGCGGGGCGCACGTCCGCAAGAAAGAGTAGGGACGATCTGGTTTACTTTAACACTGAAACCTATGGCGTTTGCATCACATAATTGTTTTTAATTATTAAATGTGATGCGTTGTATAAGTGATGAGGTTATGAAAGTCACAGCTTTTTCAAATAAGATTTAATATATCTCTTTAAAGCAATTTTTACTGCATTTTGCGCATTCTTTTCACGCGTAATTTTTGTATAAACATCTTTAATTTGGTAAGAAAGTAAAAACTCTAAATAGAAGATTTATGGACTTACTTTTGAGCACAAATAAAGTAAAATTAAATAAGAATGATAGTACATGAAGCTTTGAAACAAATAAAGCATAATTAAACAAGATCTGATATATTTAAAAAAAATTTTACGAGAATTTTCGGGCAGTGGTTTTTAAAACTATTATAACATTATAAGACGATCATTTATTTGATCATATGCTCATTAATTATTGACATCATAAGATGATTATTTATTTTAATAATTCATGAAATTCGGAGCATAAACTTTTCTCAGTGTAATGAAAATAAATAAATAAAATCTGGAAGCACTCAGATTGTATGTTACGCTCAAAGGGACGTTTTTTAACGCTTTGTGTGTTACCTCTATTTATTGAATATCATGTTCTTCGCACGTAAACCACACAAAATTCAATTCAAGAGCAGTATCACAAAATATTTGAAAACAGCATATCTTCTAAAGATATGCGGAAATTCTAAATTTCCGCGCTGGAGATAAAAATATTATTTTCCCTACAGTGTTGCCATTGCTCGCTTTGAACTCGTTGAGTTCCTTAATCAAAAATTTGTTAAAGTTTTACAAAATATGAAATGGATTAAAACAAATTCGAAATTCGGCTGTTCTGGTAGAGGATTACGTTATTCAAAATTTGATGGCTCTAGATACTGTCATTTTTTCACTGTGCCAGAAACATACATGTATTCATGCAGATTATTTATTATTAAATTTCTTTAAATATAATACATAATATTTGGTGGAACAATCTGCAAAGTGAAACGGACGTTTATAATGAAACAGCGCAAAATGTCGTTTCGAAACTAATAGCCTTTCTGGGCTGCCGCCCCTTTGGGCTAATAAATTAAATTCACAGTAAATAAAAAAAAAATTCTGATGCGGAACTAGAATTAAATTAAAAAAATAATCACTATAAAATATTAGCACAATCAATTATTACAGTTTACAATTTTGACACTAGAATTAAACGTATAAAAATTATTAAGGTGTTAAAAGTGTTTATCAGTATGATGTATTTTGAAATATAATTGAAATAAAACTCTTTATAAAAAAAAGTATGCTATAAAATTCACCTATAATCTTGAAAAAGTAGCACAACTTAGAATTTTAAGCAAAAACTTATCAGGACTTGTATTCCTCTTAACTTGCTTTGGAAACATGAACTGTCCTGACTCGGAACAGGGAGCTTACTCAAGCTATGTTCAATAAATTGTGAAGTAGACAATACACACAGGAAGGGTATATGAAACCCTTTACTTTTCTATCTTTACAGAGATTTCCGGAACTTCGGAATACAGAGACCAACCACTTGTGGTCTGAACGTAAGAATATAAAACTACTAATTAAACTAACTTTGGATTAATATACAAGTGCCTAACTTTAAGATTGGCCGTTATTTAACAAAATCCGTATGTAGTACAGAGAGCTGCTAAAACTACGATACGTTTGAAATTACCAAGAGGACTAAACCTCTGGCCCTTGAAGGCAACCAGCAACCGAGTAAAACTACTATGGCAATCGGCCTGTTTCTAATAAGTCCTTCCTCTCTCTTGCTTGGCAAAAAGCCACAACTTAAGTACTTGGCGTTAGCAAGACAAATTTGCATAAATAAGTTAAAGCTTTTAATTCTGGCCGGAAGTAGAAAATAAGAAGTGATAGTAAAAATTTAAAATAAAATAAACGTTAGTAAAACTTAGGATCCTTACATACTTCCCGCCAGAGTTAATTAGTTTGAAAGTGAGGTCTAAAATGACCTTGTTGAAAACTTTTAACTCTAGAATCTAATGCGAAGCCAATCTTTTACAAACATTTCTCCCTAGAAATTATCTAATCTAGAAATTAAAAAAGTCGTTTTCACATTATCAGATCCATGGACAAATAATTTTCATCTGTACTGCATCTCTGGAAGGAAAACTAGTTTAATGAAATGTTACACAATCAAATGACAAGTAACATGGATATTTATATTTCTCTTTTAAAATTCTTATTTCATTCATGACGTTATTTAATTATCTCCCTGTGCTCTCTGACATGTGTTGTAAAGAAAAACACCAAACACGTGCGTGTCTATGTACAAGTGTTCAACACTACCGTCTGCAATCAAAACACTAACGTGTTAAAATTCAACATAACAAGACCTCAGAACACACCTTATATTCATCTCTAAACCCTGAGGTATATTCTGAAAAGTGGCTAACTGTGAAGTGTAGCGTCAGAGAGCCTAACTACATTCATTCAACCTTTAACACATATTCACAATAATTTGCTCTTTTTACAGTCACACCAATAAGTTAAAATTTTTTTGGCATTACTCTAATATTTTCACTTTTAACATATCACAGTATTTCTTAACTTTTAAGATAACAGTTCACATTGTATCTAAGGACATATTAACATGCCGTTAATTTTACGCATTCTAAAACATACATTAGTAGTACATTGTTAACTTCTATTCTTTTCCAAGCAAGTGCCAATTCTTTTTCTTGTTACTTTCAGTTTTCCAACGGGGGAATTTTCTTTTCAACTGCTCCTGTCTACTAATGGTTTGGCCTTGTGATTGTCGTTGTTCCACCTCTGGTGATTGTGCCTGCCGTGCCGGATCCTGCAAAAGATCTTGAAATATTGGCATTTTATTGCGATTATAAAATGGTTTTATCTGGTCAACGTTTGCGGTGCAGGTTTCACCATTCCTGGCTTTTAACACCACTACAGCCTGAGTTATTTTTCCTATGACATATGGTCCTTCAAATCGTGGAAAAAAATTTGGCGGTTTTATCTTCTGGTGCTGAAGAAAGTGAATGCATAATTTTTAATACTTCATCTCCTACTTTATAAGTTACTCCCCGTCGTTTCAAATCGTAATAAAGTTTCTGTTTTCTCTGTGCTACTTCAGTGTTCTTTTTTGCTTCTTTAATTAATTTTTCTATATCACCCATTTTAAATTCTGGGGCTCTTTGTTGAACAAAAAATAATTTATCCAACGGCGTTATAATCTTTCTGTTTAAAAATAACTCAGCAGGAGTTTTGCCCGTTGTATCATGTTTTGCGGTCCTAAGGGCGAAAGCTAATTCATTGACATAGTTATCCCAGCTTTTATGAAAATTTTTAACATAAGTACGGATAATTTTCACTATATTTCTATTGACCCGTTCCGCTATATTTGATTGCGGCCGAAACGGGACCATTTTTAAATGACGTATGCCCAGTTTTTGGCACATGTCTTCAAATATATTACTTACAAATTGAGGACCATTATCCGATATAACTTTTAGGGGCGCCCCGTATTTTAAAATATATTTATTTAAAATAGAATCAGTAACTAATTTCGCGGAGGCTCGTTTTAAGGGAATTCGGTCCACTTACTAAAATGATCAACCATAACAAGGAGATAGCGACTTTTATTTAACTGACTTTTTGGGAAAGGGCCCAATAAATCGATGCCAATTATTTCATTTGGAAATTCGGATTTAATGCTATTTAGAAACCCGGCCGGGCGGAAATTAATATAATTAACTGCTTGACATGTTGGGCAGGACTGGACATACGCCCTTGTTAACTTTTGAAGCTCAGAAAAATAAACTGCTTCGCGTACGCGTTGGATGGTTTTTCGAATACCAGCATGAGAAGCTAATGGGGAGTCGTGTAACTCCTGCAGTATATTTAATCTAAGACTAGCTGGGATAACAGGTCGAAATTCGTTGTTGGAATTCGTAGTTTTTGTATAAAATAATAGACCATCTATTAGTTCGTAATGGGCCGCCCTATTTCTTATCGCCACAATATCTTGGTGGCTAAAATTTTCAGGATCCTTTAAATACTCATAAATGTTTTTAAATTCCGGATCCTTACCCAGTTCGGTTATTACAGTTTCTCGGGAATGTATCGTACATGCTGTGAGCATTGCCACCTTTCCAGTATTACCTTCTTCATCTATTTTTATTCTTGATAGGGCATCTGCTACGATATTTTCCTTTCCGGGGGTGTGCTTGATTACCAGATTATACTCTTGTAACTTGAGTGCCCATATTATTAACCTTGGGGATAAGTTTTTCCCTGAGTACAATCTAGTTACCGCCGCATGATCAGAATACACTGTTATTGGCGCCCTTCCAAAATAGACTCAACTTTTGCACTGCTAACAGAACTGCAAGTGCCTCTCTCTCAGTCGCGGAATAATTTCTTTGTGTTTGATTTAAAGTTCGACTAAAAAATGCCACGGGCTGCTGATTTTGCGAAAGTACAGCTCCTACCGCATAATCCGGAGCATCCGCTGAAATTTCTAAATTCTCATCGTTTTCAGGAAATTTCAAAACAGGGGCTTGCGTTAATGCTTGTTTTAATTTTTCGAACGCACTATTGGCTTCGGCCGTCCACGAGAATCTTGCCTTTTTCCTTTTTAATTTTAACAATGGTTCAGCAATAGCTGCAAAATCTTTTATAAAGGACCTATAATATGAACAAAGTCCTAGAAAAGAAGAGAGCTTCTTCGCCGTATTTGGCGGCGGATACTTTTGCACAGCGATTATTTTTGATTCGTTCGTCTCGATTCCTTTCTGAGATATTTTGTAACCTAAGTATTTTAATTCAGGGGCTGCAAATTTGCACTTTTCGACATTAACTTTTAGACCGGCCTCATTTAATAATGAAAACACCTGTCTTAAATCCTGTACATGTTGGTCCAGATTATCACTAGTAATAATGATATCGTCTAAATCGATAAATGTGGTCTTTCCTAGAACAGACCTTAGCACAATGTCCATACATCGCTGAAATGTTGCCGGTGCCCCTGAAAGGCCAAACGGCATACGCAAGAATGCATAAGTCCCAGACTTGGTTATAAAAGCAGTTTTAGGCACATCTTCTGGTTTAACACCTATTTGAAAATAAACAGTCGTTAAGTCTAACGTAGTCATGTATTTCGTAGAAATTATGTTTCTTAAAATTTCTTCAATAATAGGTAACGGATATACCGGATATTTAGTCATGGAGTTTAATTTACAATAGTCGATTGCAAAACGCCACCTTTTCGGATGTGTTACTGGATAGTCATTATTTTTCTTACCTAACGCAATCGGGCTAGCATAACTACTTGAGATGGGCATTATGATCTTTTTACGTAACATATCTCGAATGTGCCACTCTATAATTTTTTCTTTATTCTTATCGTACCGATACGGTTTGTGGCGAACTGGCAGTGAATCTCCTGTGTCGATACTATGGTTAGTAACTTGAGTAAATCCGGGAATATCAATAAATAACGAAGAAATTCACTTACCACTTGGCGAATTTTTTGTTGCTCTCCCGTAGGCAGGTGGTCGTGATTTAATGTGGGTGGTTCTCTTTTTTCTTCCAGAACTGGTTTCATGGTCAGCTTAAGGGACTCTTGGTTAAAATCCAGCGTTGCTTCTGCCTCTGAAAGAAAATCTATCCCTAGAATGACATGTGCTTGTAGATTTTTTACGATAAAAAACATGATCTTTACTTGCTCGTCCTTAATGCGAATATATAATGGTATTTTACCTATGCATTTGCATCTTTCTCCCTGCGCAGCTAACACTGTCGTATTATCCGAATTATATATTCTGTATTGACAGAAATACTTCCTAAAAAAATCTTCTCCCACACAGGAACACTGCGCGCCTGTATCCAGGAGTGCGGTGGCTGGGATGTTGTTCACCAAAACTTCAATCTTTGGAAGAGTCAAATTTTTCACAATAACTGTATTTAACTTGAAGGAAGAGGGGTTTTCTTGGCCTTTGGATTTCCGCACCCTCCCGTCAGCAGAAATCCGTTTTAGTTTAAATTTTCTGTCTTCCCTTTCATGCCTTCAGACTTTTTTTCTGGCTTACTATTGAACTGTCGACGTTCACCGGTTGTTTTTGGATACTCAGGTTTCCTTGCCCACTGATTCGATTTGCTTCCGTAGCCGTGTTCTTGCCTTTGCTGTGGTCTTGGTGCACCAAATTGGCTTCTTTGCTCATACTGGCGTCTTCTTTCAATGTCCGCCGTTCTTCTACTTTCAAACTGGATTGCTAGCTCAAATAACTTTTCCAGTGTAGTCGGATTCCTTAATTCAATAAAGTCTTGTGCTTGGGGAAGTAACCTAGGCAAAACTACTTGGATTATCTCAGGATCCAGACGGCTTCCATACAAGAGTTTAAAGACGTGAATTTTTCTTAAAATAAAGCTTGAGAGATTTTCAATTCGTTGCTGGTATATGCTGAAGAGTTCCGCTTCTAATTTTGAATGATTTCTTACGACAGGGAAGGCTTTTACCCCCATAGCACAAAACATCCTCAGGATGTCCTATTGAAGTCGCAATATCCCGACACATACTTAGGATGTCCTAAGGATGTTGATTCTCAGATGTCCTGAGGAGATCGTAATTTAACATCCTGAGGATGTCTTATTTAAGTCGCTATGTCCCGGGATATGACAGGATGTCCTGAAGATGTTGATTCTCAGATGTCCTGAGGAGTTCACCAATTTCATATCCTGAGGACATTCATTCTGCATTGTCCGGAGGACTTTCGTTGTCAAACATTTTGAGGATATTTGTTCTCAAATTTACCAGTTTTAATTTTTTGATATTGCACATCTGAAACTTGCACATTATTTTATTTTTCATATGTATTTTACTAAGTTGTTTCTAAATGCTGTACATTAAAAATATTGATATGATTGATGATTTATTCTTGTTATTTTGTTATTAATTTTAACTGCTATTTTTTCTGACGTTTTTAAAAATTTATTTAGTCATGGAAAAGAATTTTTTCAATGGATTAGCATTTTCTAGAATATTTGCAAAATTCTAAATAACATATATATATTTTTTATAAAAAATGTATAAATTACATGTATAATTACTTACAGATTACAAACCCTACTACAAATTACGGAAACGAATTTTTTTTTAAATTTGGGTATAGAGACATTAGGTGTTTTTTTGGAAGCAGGAAACATGAAAAATTAGCAACTGCCTTCGCCGGGAATCGAAGGACGGACCTCTGGAATACCGGCCCAGTGTGCAGAACCACTACACCACGAAGACACGCTAGGTGTGGTGGTGGTGTATTTAATTATTGCAAAGCACACTAGGGCTATCTGCCTAAGGGGAGGGATGTCTTCGTGGAGGACTTTCTAAGGGAAACTGGCTCGTATACACGTTACACGTGGGGAAAACCACGAAAACACCCATGCAGCCAGCCCGTTCGCGGGATTCGAACCTCGGATCGCACTACCAGGGTTCAGCGACTTTACCGCTCGGCCGCTGGTGGGCCGAAGACACGCTAGGAAAGCGGGAGAAATACCTTATATTACTTCTCTTTTTAAAGGCCGACATTTTTTTTAAGGGGATCCAATCACTAAATCCTGGGTGTGGATATACCTCATCCAACATCTTTTTAATTCGGGCGCCACTGTAGAGACATTAGGATTTTTTTTTTGGGAAGCCGTAGAGATGAAAAATTAGCAACCGCCTTCGCCGTGAATCGAACCACGGACCTCTGAAATACCGGCCCAGCGTGCAGAACTATTACACCACGAAGGCACGCTAGGAAAGCGGGAGAAATACCTCATAAGGAAAATTTTTTTCCTCTGATTACAGGACAGAAAATGTTTTTCAATCGCGCGATCTGTTATTGATATTGAATTACAGTCGTGCGATAATTTCGCATGTAATTTCGCAGTAAAGATACATCTCTGATGACTATCCAAGACTATCCACACACATGTATTTACATGCTTTATATTTAATCTTTATTTCTGAATAGTATTCCATTGGATGAAAAATATGTGAATATTGACCCAATGTATGTATTTTTGTGTGTGTGCATCCTAAAATTTCTTGTTTCTTATAAAGTGCTTATTTGAATTACTACTTGTGAACAGAGCAGTAGATATGAACCATAAACTAACCATTTTGCCAATTTTCATAGCTTTGCAGATAGTCAGAAAGCACCAAGTTTTTAATGTCGATAGAGTTTAATTCAAAAATATGCCACATTAAGGGTTACTTTTTAACCTAATTTAAAATTTTCATTACTTTAACATGTCCAATAATTGTTATTTTAACTCCGATATTGTAATAATATCAAAATTCCTTACTTTTTGATAGGTAATCCAAATGTAAAACAAGAAAAGAAAAAATTAAAATCTAGAAGTATATTTATTTCATACCTCTAACAAATAGACTTTTTTTACAAATAGACACTTTTTACTATCTATCTGCATAGTGTGGCATGTTCCGTAAGACTGAGATTTGTATGGTCAAATCCATGTTTCAGTTAAAGGAAAATGCATGCACAGTCTTCTGATTTTCCCTTCGATTAAGGATTCTGTATATACTAGCATAAGAAAAATATTAGTTAATGCAGTGTTATACATCAATATTTATAGACAATTATTGTGGCTATGTTTATTATAATTTTGTTCACTGTAATGGCTGGAGTGCCTAAACCATCATGCTGTGTAAACAAAACTCAAATCTTCATCTCTGCATACTGCTCCACTAGTGTTTAAACCACTGAAATGGTGATTATGGTAGAACATCTTTGGTAAAAATTTACTCTACTGTAACCCTTGGCGAATCGTTTCTTTTTTTTATATCAAAATCGTCACCTAAGAGGATCGGCACCAATTTCAAGATGGCCGCTACACAAAACCAAAATAAGAAGTCAAAGACATACACAAACTCTGTGTCCATGTACACATCGACCTATTAAAACAGAGAACTGCACAAACTGGGCATTGTGCACTGCCTTAACTTTGTCCATGTACACATTGATCTATTTTCACTTTAAGAAAATCAGAAAGTTAAAAATATCATAGTTACCAGAAAAAATTCGCCACTGTCTTAACACACAGACAACCAAAAATACACAAACAGAGAGGAATAAGTTACCAAAAATACATATTTCCTAACATAAAAACATTAAACAACAAATCTTCTAACAAAAATTAACACACAGAGACAAAAAAAATAAATGAAACGTCATTTTTTTAACATACCTTTTTTTTCACATGCATATGTTTAGGCTTCCCACCACCATCCTCCAGGTAAGCAATTCAATTAAATTTTTCGTCTCTTAGTCACCTCAGACATACTCAAACGATGGTACCCACACCAAAATAATAAATAGCATGTTCAAAATACAAGACCATACCACTTTCGTGCAACCAAACACAGCAATTGAAAAGAATGGTAAGAACCAAAAACCTGGGACCGTACAAAAGGTTTACTATTAAAAAAAGTAGCCCAAAACTAAATTTATCACAGCACGTTCGCAATATTTGCAGAAATAACTCCTTTTTATTGACAAAAAAAAAGTTCTTTTTTTCCCAAAGGCTACTTTCGCCAACATTATCAACATTAGGGTTACCGAAAAACTTATTTGACGCAATGGGCTTCCACATTTCACAAACAACCAATACTACTTTGCGATTTTTTTTCAGACAGAAACCAAGGTGTACCACACAGTAAAGATTAGCCACATCTTCATTTACTACTGTTACAAGTACTTCTTTGGTAAATTTCTGCGGTTAAATTCAAAAGTTTAAAATTGCATTAACATGATCAGATTCAGAGTCATAGCTAGGGTTTTCAGCGCTCAGGGACAACTGAAGATTTCGCGCCCCCTACTGCTTGCCAAGGATGGAAAACATTTAATTCTAAAATGTTCTAACATCAGTTTGGTGCCCCTTGGATTCTGCACCCGGGGACAGATGCCCCCTTGCCCCCCTCTAGCTACGCCCCTGATCAGATTTTATTTTCTGCACGTAGCTAACAATTACTTATGTGTTGTCAGATAAATGTTACCAGATGCAGTTAATTATTTTTTACTTGCCAATATCATGAGACAAGTTTTTTTCTTTGCTCCTGCAAGACTTTACTTTGTGTTGCAAAATAAATTCATTCTCACTCTTTTTGGACTTGCCTACACATTAAATTTAAAATAGTTTTATGAATAGGTAAGATGTGATTATCATAATTTTGTTTCTCTCTTTATCTTGGCAACTTTATATGTTGATTCAGTATCCAGGTTACCTACCAGTGGCTGATTGATAAAACTGCTCATATGTTCAGCTGGTGGTTTGAGTTTATTTTCTGACATAAAAAATTTTAAAAGGCATCCCACATGTTTATTTTACTATAATCGAAAAATCAAATAATTGCTACTCTGTTTATAGGTACTATATGTTAAAATATTTTAAATGCTTACTTTAATTTGCATTCTAATAGTCATTTGTTTAAATTTAATTATGAATTATATTCACACATAGTAATTGTGAGTGTTTTTTTTATTTTAGGTGTTGTGAAAGGCAATGACAGGGATCCAATTTATCAAGAGTTCTTATATACATAAGAATACATGGATATAAGATTTTTTTTCATGAATTCAAATAAAATGTGATAAATTGGATTAATAAAAACTATTTTGAATTTTGAAAAGTGTTTTTCCTCTGTTAATCATAATGTAGTGCCATAAATTTCTGAATGTGTTTATTTTTCATCCAAATAAATAGCTTTACAAAAATTTGTCATATTAATAGATATTGCATAATTTAGCATTATTATAAATATTTATTATAGCAGATTTAGCTGAACTACTTTTTTAGTCTCTTTGCAGATGAAGTCACAAAGGTAAGTGGTTAGATATTTTTCTGTATTCCTCATTAAGTAATTTTATCTGGTAAATTACCATTACTTATATACTAAAGGTGAAAGAATAAGCTTTCCTTGAAGATACAAAAATTTGCAGATATTTCAAAAAATTGGTATACGTAAAAAAGTTCTTAAATTGCCACATATGCGAAACTGAAAATGTTATATATGAAATAGTTCAGAAATATAAATATTTTCACTATTTTCTAACTATAATTCACTGCATTTGTTATATATAATCACAGTTTAAGGTAACAGTGCTTTTCTCACTGTGATTTCTCATGTATTTTGATTCATAAATACACGTACATAAATCCACGTATTTTGATTTCTCTTTTGAGACCGAATAAAAAATGAACTAAACATTTTCGTTGACATTGAGAATTGAATAAAAGCTCACCTCAAAATAAAATGAATTAATAAATTTATGGAAAATTTTACATTGCATATATTGAGCAGAAAGAGTAAACTGAATATACTTAATGGAATTAATAATTGGTAGAGTTGATAGCAGAATAAAATGCCTTAATTGCATGGTAAACAGTAGATCTTTTGAAGTTTTTCTATGTTGCGTAAAATGCAGATTTAAATTTTTGATATTGATTGTCATATAAATGACAATTACTGTTTTATTTTGTTCTGAAATGAATTGTTAGTAATAAAATTCTGGATGAGACAACCTTTAACATGCGCTAGAATTTACAAAGTTTAATTTGGTGCTGATTTCAACGGGTAAATTTCATTTTACTGAATTTTGCGTAAAATAATACCAATGAACCATTGCAAATTATTTTCAGAACTTTTTTTTTTTTAATCTAAAAGGGCTATTAGTTTTGAAATGTGACTTCATATTGTCAGTCGTAAACTTGTTTCGCTTTTCATTCAAGTCTTGCCATTTGGCAAAATTTAACATATTTACCTTTAAAATCTAATATATTATTGACTAACAAGTCAAGCTATTTAAAAGCATTACACACAGTTCTTAACAATGCTTTTTTTAATTTTTAATCTGATTGATTTAAAATGCATTTAATTCATGATATATCTAATTGAAAACATTTTAATATTTCTACATAATTACATGATATATTTCTTCATTTTTCAAATATATAGAAGATATATAACTTTCTAGTGTCAGTATCTTATAAAATGTTTTGCTATTTCCACTGCCCCATCTGTATTGATAATCTATGCATTAATAAACTTTTAGCCTCTTTGAGTGACTGCTAAAATCTGAGGCCTTTCAGATTTTTTTTTTAATTGTGTGAGCAGAAAGATAGAATTTTAGAAGAGCTTCTTGAGTTACCTTTTGAATGATATAAAGAATTGTTAACATAATGTCAAATTTTTACAACTAAATATTAAATATATAAAAAAGCCTGCAGCATTCTCATGTTACGAAAACATATTTATTTATTCTGAGGCTAGGAATTGATTTAGTTTTAAAAATACAATTTATTCCTTTTAACAATTTCCCAACAGTGTCATCAAAACACTATAAATTCCTTACATGTTTTAAAGAAAGATGATTCATTTATGTAAAGATTATTAAATGGGTAATTTTATTATTCAATTTTTAATACAAATTAACTGAAATTAGAAACTGATTTTGTAAAATAATTTAATTATGAATAATTCAATTTGGGGGCTATTGGATGTTTAAAAATGATCAAAAGATTTTTAATATCTTAAAAATAAAAGCAAAATTTTCAGTTTTAATATTTTGTATTAATAATTCATTTTAATTTCCTTGCTCAGTTTTAATATATTCACAAATTCAGATTTAAAAACAAAATAAGTTGTATAAATATTTTCAACATTTCTGATTTTTCCATAGTAACCATTGGAGAACGATTTGAGACTATCTGTGTAAAAAAAAGTAGGTTTTAGATCATCGCACCTTCACATACTTTCACTGGAATTTTCCTCTGTATATATACTGGGATGTGACACTAAGCAGTTGAGAGTATGTATTTAAGAGGTTAAAGGGATATTGTAACTAGTGTTTCAAATCCTGATAACATCCCATACGCTGTCGGTGGGACGTAGATAGGATGTCCTAAGGATATACTGGGATGTGACATTAAGCGCTCAGGAGGATGAGTTTAGGAGGAAATTGGGATATTACGGGATGTCCTGAGGATGCAGTAAGTAGGACTTTAAATCCTAATAACATCCCATATGCTGTCGATGGGACATAGATAGGATGTTTTTAGGATATAATGGGATGTGCTTAGGAGGTTTGTGGGATGTCCTAAGGATGTAGTAAGTAGGAGTTCATATCCTAATAACATCCCGCACGCTGTCGATGGGACTTGGTTAGGATGTCCTGAGGATATCCCGGGATGTGACATTAAGCACTCCGGAGGAGGTGTTTAGGAGGTTCGCGGGATATTCCGGGATGTCCTCAGGATGTGCGCATATCCCGCGAGCAACATCCTTGGGATATCCCAAGGATGTTTTTGTGCTATGTGGGTACTAAGGCAGTCTTGAAATTTTCGTAAGTATAGGTGGGGCTTCCCACTTGACCCAAGAGGTTTCTGCCTATACATTTGAACCAATTAAGCGCTTGGCCCCTCAAAGCGCTGGTAGCTAAGGTGACTTTCTGGAATTCATGGACTGGATACAGCATGAAGTGGTCATCCAATTTTTCCAAAAAACTGGTTACCGGTGAGTTTCCATTGAAGGTTGCTTCTGGTTTCATCGATGCGCGCATGGTCTGGACGATGTAACGAAATCCTTCCAGGGCGGCAGCTGGCATTTCTGGATTCTGAGCCCCTTCTGCAGGCACCACAGGTTCTTCTTGAAACTCGGCCATGGTTATTCTTCTTCGTTGGGTGCCACTATCAGGACTTGTATTCCTCTTAACTTGCTTTGGAAACATGAACTGTCCTGACGCGGAACAGGGAGCTTACTCAAGCTATGTTCAATAAATTGTGAAGTAGACAATACACACAGGAAGGGTATATGAAACCCTTTACTTTTCTATCTTTACAGAGATTTCCGGAACTTCGGAATACAGAGACCAACCACTCGTGGTCTGAACGTAAGAATATAAAACTACTAACTAAAGCTAACTTTGGATTAATATGCAAGTGCCTAACTTTAAGATTGGCCGTTATTTAACAAAATCCGTATGTAGTACAGAGAGCTGCTAAAACTACGATACGTTTGAAATTACCAAGAGGACTAAACCTCTGGCCCTTGAAGGCAACCAGCAACCGAGTAAAACTACTATGGCAATCGGCCTGTTTCTAATAACTCCTTCCTCTCTCTTGCTTGGCTAACAGCCACAACTTAAGTACTTGGCGTTAGCAAGACAAATTTGCATAAATAAGTTAAAACTTTTAATTCTGGCCGGAAGTAGAAAATAAGAAGTGATAGTAAAGATTTAAAATAAAATAAACGTTAGTAAAACTTAGGATCCTTACAAACTTTCGGAAATTCATTTTTAAGTATTTTAGTGTTTTTTACTTATTTACGCCAATGAAAATGATAAGAGAAAATTCTTTGTTTGAAATTTTCTATTAGTTCAGATTTAAAATATTATTTTCTAAAAGAAGTAGTTACAAATTTTCTTACAGCATAGGAAAAGCTAAAAAAATAGCCAGGTCTGTAAGCATGCAACAGCAATATAATTATTTGGAACGTTAATTATGCTTGATAAATATGCTAAATTTTTTAAAATCAATCTCAGTTTCAAAAATAAAAATATCTAAAAAATCTAATTTGTGAAATGAGGCACTACAACCATTTTTTTCTTGACAATTATGCACACTGCAATAGCCAACCACTGTAAGTTTCTGCAAGTTGCCCCTACTTCCTCCGGATGTGGTCAAGGTGACAGAAGGGAATGCGTCAGAAGAGGAGGAAAAGCCATTTGGGTTGGTCTGTTTCTTATAAGGTCCATGTTTGCGTGCCGCTGACGTCACACCATAGAAGGAAACGTCTGAGGTGAGCACGTTAACATATCCATTGGACGGTGATCAGTGGAGGGTTGTTCTTTTTATGGATGATTCCAGGTTTAGCCTGCAAAGGGATAGCAGGCGTTATTGGATTTCGAGAGGATATGGAACCGTTATCATCTATCAAACATTCGTGAAAGAGATGCATACGGAGGAGGCAGTATCTGTGTTTACGCTGGTATCTCTTTGGGCGGATGCACAAACCTCCGTGTATTTCCACATGGAACCCTGAATGCTATATAGAGATGACATCTTTGGTGCTTATGTGCGCTGCTATGCCGGGGCAAACGATGATAATATCCTGCAACAGGTCGACAACGCTAGACCGCACAGAACTCGCATCGGGGATGATTATATTCAGCAGTAAAGAATTCAGCGCATGGAGTGGCCAGCTAGATCACTGGAACTGAATCCTATTGAAGCATGTTTGGGAACTGAATCCTATCAAGCATGTTTGGGATGCTTTAGGAAGGCATGTAGGTGCTTTCAATCCTCCTTTTCAGACTCTTGCCACACTTGCAAGAGCAATGGCTCTCCCTTCCTACGGAAATGATCGACGATGTAATTGACAGAATCACATATCGCTGTATGTGCTGTATTGGTTATACGGGAGATCAAACTCCATATTGAAGGTAATTTTCGTATACCAAACTGACACTTTTGAGTCATAAGAACGAGCTTCGCTCATTAGGCGGGCCAGACTGCGTCCCGATATGACCAAACTGACATATCTAATTTGTTAATTTTATACCTATGCTAATTTCTATAAACCATAATTGTCTGGTAATTTCTTTTCATGTTGTTTTATACTGTAGGTTAGTTTTATGGAAATCTAAATGTAATTTTTTGAATAATCGTGATTTTTGTGATTTTACCCTAAATAATGATAGACAATTTATTTTCTAGTCTTATTCATTTTACACAAATGCCTGGAAGTATTTAAGTATTGAATAGGGAATCATATTTTAGGAATTAAGATCTAAGGCATCGTAATATTCCATCTTGACGTGGTCTTGAGGTACAAAAGTTTATCAAGTATAACTAGGAAGTAAACAAAAAAACAAAAACTGTTGTTCGAGTCCCGAAGAAGTCGCTATGAATTTTTTATGTTTCCTGGTCCGAAATGTCTAATGATCTCTACAAGGATAGGCTGAAAGAATATGCATTGTGAATATGCAATGGCGATGGGTGTTAAAGAGTTTTTCTGTTTTATCATTTTCAATAACAGAATGGAAAATTTGCTAAATTTGTAATGGTAAACTCTATTATGATTTTCAGAATTTATCCCTTTTTTAAATTAAAAATAAATAAATAAGTAAAATTAACCAACTATGAAGGTAGATTTGGAAAATTTGCACAATACTTCCTTCAAGGAAGTTAGCCAGGGCTTTTAATTATAATTTTACATGTAATACATTGTCTTTTCAGTAGACGGACAGGAATCACGATATTCTTTGTCAGTAACAGTTCACAGTATGACAAGCTAGGGGATTTTTTTCCCCCTCGGGAAGTCTATTAGTAATTTCCTATTTATATTTCCTGTAAAGAAAAGCAATACTTTTTCTCTGTTTGTTAAATTTGTTTATGAGAACATCTTTTAGAACTTTATTCATATGGTATTTATGAGCTTATCTTAATAATCTATAAAGCGGGGACAAAAGAAAAGATTAAGGAACAAAATGTTGGCATTTCAAATTTATCAAGGAAGAAAAAAGGCTTCAACATTTTGAGTTGTTAAATTTTTGTACAGGACACAGCAATTTTCAGTGAATTTGCTTTTAAATTGTAATTCTAATCAATCTTTTTAGCTGAATACGTTAATTGTTTTTTTATCATGTATCGTAAAATATAATGACCTTATAAAACTCTTTCCTCCTTTTTTTGTATTTATTTTTTTTAAGCTGCGAACATATTTCAAGCACTGAACTACAAATCAAAATACGTATTCCCTTATTAAAATTAGAAAAAGTGTAACAAGTATATCCCCCAAAATAATTGGTCGTGCAGGGGATAAAATACTACAACAAAATCAGCTTTTCAAAATGACCGTTTTCGATTCCAGCTCTATTGCTCGTTCATGTATGATGCAATATTTAAGTAAGAATGTAAGGGATTCTATGAATTTGTTTTTCTCTGCTTGAAAATTTTTACACTAAATTCTGATTTAAGGATTTTTTCCGCATCTTAAATCGTTTAAAGATACATTTAGGATATACTAAAGTGCTAAGACAAACGTATTTAAAAAATAGGGAGCATCAAAAAGTGCCAGTTATTAGTAACCCGAAGTTTTTAATGTTGTAAAAAGGCCTGAACAAAATGGCACATCGAATGGATTAATGCAGTATAAGCTATGACACTTAGACTCTGTTTTATTAATATTTGCACTGCGCTAAACTGAACTACCGGTTACGATGCCTAGAAGGGAAAAGCTGTTTTGCAGACAAGACACAAGCCTCCATTTATAAACGATTTATGAGAATTTCTGTGTATGCCATGGCCTACGGATTACAAGTTGCGGGAGCTACAGACCGGAAAGAAATCTTTTCTGCTTATCTGAGTCTTTTCTTTACTGAAGTCTTTCTTCGCCGGCGGGTCCCACCGCAGACTGGATTGTGCGGTAGCTTTCCTCCTGAAAGACTCTTTTTCTTTTCTCTCGCTTTACGATGCTTAGCCAAAAAAAGTCTATGTACATATTCTTTGGCTTAGCTATATAATTGTACCGCGTAAGCCCGTTCAGTTGGGTGGAGCAAAGAAGAAAAGAATCTTGTGATGAGTCTGGAATAATGTTAGCAATCTAGGATAAAGGTGTGTGAAATATACTTCACCTAATATTTATTCATTCAGATTGGAATATGTGTGCAAGTACCTGAATAAAAATTTTGTATGGTACACTGCGAAACATACGACAGTATCCTCAATTCAATTAAAGTATTTAGTAAATATATGCACGGATGCAGGATGCATCGGTGTCCACAAGGGAAAGATGGCCTACCCATAGAATAGAGTAAAAAGTGTGTATTTGCTTTAATGCAAGTATAATAATTGTGCTTTTGCTGTTAATGAAAGACTGTATCCTATAAAGTAGCTGTGAACTCCACCTCATATCAAATGATTAAATAAAACTTTATTTATATAAGTATTTATTTCCAGCGTAATACTTTTAATTTCTAGTGTAATCTTAATTCAAATAGATTAAGTTGAAAATATTTTTATTTTCTTTCTACGCATCAAAAAAGCAATTGCTCGCGATGGAAGATTTCATCCGATTGCAGTTGTTTATACTTTATGAAATACAAACAAATATACAATTTATTATATAAGACGTTTGTTAATTATCTAACATAAGAATTTATTATATTAAGTAAATACTCACGAAAGAATTAAAGACGTTTCGGTAAAAGGGCGCATAACCAGCTGAAAAATTTAGGAATGTAAAGTACTATATGTCTTTCAGTTTATTTTCATTAACTAGAAACTTAGCAGCGCTTCTAAACATTTTCCCCCAGAAAGTTTTATAACCGTATAACAGGGGTGGCCAAGCTCCTTAATAGTTCGATCCATTTTTCAAAATTTGAAATTTTTCGCGAGCCGCAATTAAATACGTATTTAAAAGGTATGCAAAAAAGGTATTAAATTTTTTTTTACAGAAATTATATTTATTAAAATTATATAAATAAAAGTACAAAATATGTTTATTGAATTTAAATATTAAAAATTAAACACATTTATTTTACTTCTCTTGATAATTCTTTAAAATTTGGTGAATAATTGGTGACAGGACTTCTCAGTAATTCTTTGAGATGCTGGTTAGTTAATACAGATCGGTGTTTGGATTTCACGAATTTTAAAGTGGAATAAAATGATTCACATAAGTACGTTGTTCCGAGCATTGAAATAATTCGACAAGCAGCCTTTTTTTAATTCAGGATACTTCGATTCTGGTACAAATTTCCAAAATTCAGCAATCGGCGTCGATTTATATTTTAATTGTAGAGCTTGATCTATTTGCATCTCTATTCATTCTAATTTTCCAGATGCTTTTTGAGTCGTAATTATATTGGAAATGGAAAACTCACCTTAGATTATGTTTGTACGTTCCGTTGTTTAAAAATAGTGGACTGTAAATTGACTTGATATTACTTCAGTATAGAACCCAAGAAACCTCAGAGTGATAAAGTTGACCGAAACTTCTTTATTGGCTTTCAAACATTAAGTTGGTTGAGGAACGGCGAAGACCACACTGCAAACTCCGACTTCGGTAGCGGCTTACCACACAAAACTCAGAAGAACCTCTGCTTAATTGAAACTCCAGTAATTCACAGCAACCTCAAAGCTCTAAACGCGAGCTTTAAAAACCTAACAAATTTGCGTCTGCGCCGCTCCTCGGTACAAAGAAAAAATATTTGCATAACATCGAACAATGTTAATTTCAAATGGATTCAGAAAAAAAATCAAGAGACGATGGACGGAAATGAAATTTGTTACAACGTTGCACTTAATCTTTCATATTTGTTGTCTGTAGTTTAAAAGACATTTGGAAACACATACGGAACGATAATAATTTTTTAAAAATATAATAACACAAAAATGAAAAGGGAACTGGGGTACATTTACCGACAGCCACAAATAATCCTTCAAAGAGCCGCATGTGCCTCGGGTTGGCCACCCCTGCCATATAATATGACTGCTTATTGATCATGTAATTATTACATGGGATTATAAGTGAGTTTCATGGTTCTTTAGGATTATCATGATGTCATATGTTATAGTCAATATGCTACTTTTCTTAATTTTCTGGGTAGCTATTAAAAATTACCGTATTCAAAATTGTCACATTAGAATTTTGGGTGATGTGACACTTGCGCACATGGCAGTTCCTCATAGGTGACATTTCCGTACACTTGCGGGTATATGAAATTTTCTAACAGGTGTAACCAGTTATGGACAACAAGTGACCATTTTCGCACAACCTGTCAGAAACAATCAATCAGCCTTATGACATGATTTTCGTTAGGTAGTACCCATTCCTACTTTGATCATAGATTTCTAATAACAATAATTTTCTTGCTTGCGTGCACCATTGCCCCGAAATTATTCGTCAGAATTTTTTAAAAAATTTACTAACTTTATAAACCCTAAGGGAGTTCAAAAAGCGCAACTACTATACCTCTTGCCTAAAAAGTTTCTAAATTTTCGTAAATTATGTTAAAAAATAATTGATTTTAGAAGCGCGGAAAAAAATAAATAAAATGCAATTTATTTTTAACCTAAGTCATTTTAATTGTACATCATTTTTCTATTTTGAAGAAAAAAAAAAAAAATCAACTAAAAATGCCGACTTGTTTATATAATATTGCGCACAGTACATACTATAATATTATGTAGGTAATAAAAAAATATTTTATTTAAAATATTTTAATTGTTGGGGTATAAAATAAAAGTAACAAATACATTGTAAGAATATCGAAATAAGTTGACAAAATTTCATGCTCATAAGCAATTATATAAGTATTGAGCTTTAAAATGCTTTGTATTTTCAAGACATTTTGATATTTTAAAGGTATGTGAATTCTTAAAGTATTTATCATTCTTTACACGTTAACACGTATAATATAAACATTTCGCTGAAATCTATATTTGTGCAGTCCAGTAGTTTAAAATTTTGTAAAGCAAATTAATACTGCAAGTTGCTGTTCCTAGTTAGCGAAAGATAATCTAGAAGATGTGGTTTTGTGCGAAAGTGTGTCTAACGCCATGAATGTTAGAGGCTTTAAAAATGTTTGCACTTTTTAGATTGTCTCTTGTAGCTAGCTTTTTGTCCCATCGTTCCTAATGCTCGAACAGAAATCGGCGGACATCGCTGAACTCGACTTCGTTTTAATCTTTATTGCATTGTTATAATTTGCGGATGAAAGCGTTCTCCATACTCATTGCTGACGTTATTGCAATTGTGAATAAAGAAATTCAAATGAGAGTGAATGTGTTTTCAGAGTCATTCAGCGCCTAATCTTTTCCTATCATGTTGTAAGATTCTCGTCTATTTGTTCATAACTGTCCGCTTTTCTGTCTCCCGAAACAACGGGTCACAATTATGGAAATGCATTCCAGGCTGTTTTTTCATCGTCACTAAATGTCTGTTCAAATTTAGAACCACGTAATAAATCACGAAACTGCGAGGTCCAACAAATATACATTTTTTTTTTAATCTCACAGAAACAGACATGGAAATTTGCTGTTTTAGTATTTAAATGCCGAACCATTTCTGTGCAACACCTTCGTAAATCTTTATCAATCCCAATTACATATGAAGTGAGGAAAGCAATACCTTCATTCAATGTACAAGAGTTTTGGAAGAAACATTTTTCATACAGGTGTAAAAGATCCAGGTGGAGGCCAGGAGTAATAAGAAAAGTATGAAAGTGGGGGGAGGGGTTCACGACCAGGAGTCGGAGCAAGCCTGCAGGCGAAACGCGCAGGCCGTTCCTGGGACAAACTATCTGATAATGGTTGTGCGAATGAGATTAAGTGTTCCAATGTGATAAGAGGTTTCTTTTATTTATTTTCTCGCAGTAATTATCTTTAATTTTAGGACATTTAGCCTTTGTATTCCAGCTATTTTATACGTATATAATGGTTAATTTGTATGTACCTTTAGCAATACCTGCTCTTATTTTCAGCTTGATTGATTCGCAAGACCTTTACTTAATTTTAGATGTAAATTTTTAATTATTATCGTGTTATGAAATATGTTAGGAAATCAGGAGAATTAGGTGAATGGATTCAAACTACAGTAGAATATCGGGAGGAAATTTACAGTGAAAAAAATGGATTCAATTGCCTAACCGAAGTTCTACTCTCAATAATATAAACCCATCTAATTCCCAAATCTGCTCAAACACTAGAAAGTAACAGACGAGATGGCATTAAATTACCTAAAATATCTATTCCAAAATTTTACTGGTGATATCAGACAACTTTTGGAACTGTTTTGAACTACATCCTCTAACAATTATATCCTTTTGCAACTGTATTGAACTGGCTATTCACAAAAACGAATCTTTAGAAAACATAAATGAATTTATTTATTTGCTTTCACATTTAGGCGGAATTGCATTAAGCACAATAAAAGGATTTTCACTTTCTTCCGAAAATTATGATTCGGCTATTAATTTATTAGAAGCTATGTTCAGAAGTAAAGATCAGTTCATTAATACACTCTTAGATAACTTACTGAAAATTAACCCACTGAGAAATTCTAACGACATTAAAGCGTTTAGAAAATTATTCGATCACTTTCAGACTCATATTACGCAGTTAAGAAGCATTAAATGTTCCATCTAATACTTACAGAAGTATTCTATGCCCTATTCTGCTTAAATCCCTTCTATCAGATTTAACCCTTTGCGGCACAGTGTGTCCGGTCTGAACACACCTAAAAATTTCCTTCTGTACGCACAGAAAATTGAATGAAAAAGTATTTATAGGTTACTCTGAACCTTCTTTATTTACAGTAGATGGCAGTTCAATACAAACCAGTCCATATATTTTAGCCATGTTTAGTTTTTTAAGACCCTCATTTTTCAAAGAAATCTTCCAGATTTTTTTAGGGTATAAAAGGAATTGTTTGAAAAGAAATTTCTATGTTATTTTTTGGCTGTATGCTAATCTCCTTATTCTATATTAGTTTTAAATTTTTACCTTGAAATCTTGTCTAAAATAAAACGACGAACCCTAGGTGTGCCCAGACCTGGCTCACCGATAATCTAGGACAACAGAGAGTCTGCATTCTTTGTTTCTCCGCATCTCATTGGTCAGTTCATTGACAACAATGCTAGTTTCAGCACTCTTTTCGGAGCTCTATTCAATCAGGGTGCCACTTTGGGCACACCAACAGAATTAAAACGATAAGTGCTATCTTCACAAAATTTTAATTGTGTACTCCTCTAAGCCTAATTAAACTGTCTACCTTTTTTTTTTTTTTTTTTTTCTTAAATCAAAACTCCGACTTTAAAAGGTAGCGTGCCGGAAAGGGTTAATCCTTGAGTATAATAAGCATGAAAAGGAACGTTTAAAATATAATTTACACAATCTAATGGGATTTATTTCTCAGCAAATAATTACACGGGGAAAACCGCTTTACAATCGAAACAAGCGGTGCCAATAATTTGGAAAAAAAAAAAAAAAGCATCAAAGCAAGTTGTCAACTTGACATGATAAACGAATATTAGATATAGCGTTTGCGTCGCTGTTACTGTCTACGGATGACATTCGAAATTTAAACATTTGAACAGCATATTTTGTGATTCAGATCATCAGAGTTCAGAATGTCTGAATGCAGTTCGTTTAACCTTTGAGGAGAGAAAGCAGAAATTAATTAAGAGAAGAGATTGTTTTAAATGCCTAAAACCGAAACATCTTTCTCGTTTACGTAAAGCCAAGTGTTCCGTACGTGTTAAGGCTCATTTTTCGATTATGTAGTGCAGCGTTCAGAATGATGTCACGGAGTTAATTCCGTGACATCATTCTGAACATTAATGAACATTCAGACATTAATGAACGTGAAAATGTTAAAAAAAGACTGTGTTCTGACGAATAAATCATGTACGCAGTTAATTAATTTGCAAACTGTAGTAGTAAAACTTCGGGGGAATGGAGACGAAAAATATGTGACAATTTTAATAGATAGCGCTTCCTAGCGATATTAGATTTAGATGTATAAACTAGTATCGTGAATTCTGAAGCATGCAATAAAGAAGAATTCATCCATGGTTTGTTTGGAGGATCTGACAAGAAAAGAACTTATAGTAAATATTTAATTAGATTGAATAGCCTTAAAGGTGATTATCACTGTTACTTTCAAGCTTTGGATCAGGATAAAATATGTACTGACAATGTTGTGTTGTGTTGATAATAGTTTGATTTCGTTATGAAAGAAATCAGGTTAATTATTTTCTTATTTAGGAAAAATCTTAATTTTTATTTAATTCTTTGAATTATTAATTTAGTGTTTTATTATTTATGAACAATTCAATATTTGGTTATGTAAATTCTTTAATTTGGGGGAAAAATGAATTTTAAAAATGAATTTTTATTATTTTCCCTTTATTTAAATTTATTCAAGATTTCTGTGTCTTTGTGAAAGGATTTGAGAAAAGAGACGAATTTTCGCTTAGTCATTCTCTCTCAGGGTGGTTTATTTCCGTAGAAGGTTCTAGTAGGAGCTGCTTTGTTTCGGTGACCTTTAGGACAGGAAGTACGTGACGAAAAGTTAGAGGTTGGCATTTCACCTACACCAAAGAATACATATTCTTTGCCTACACTGGAGGTCGCTTAATTGGCGATCTAGGTGTCCGGTCGTTTGGCCGCTTGAGTGATGAGCAGTAGGCATATTCTGGTCTTTAAGGGTGAGAAATGAAAATTTAGTCCCGAAGTGGGGGGAGCGAAAAATGAAGCCTAGATGGTAGCCGTATTTTTGAATGAAGTGAAAGAGGATTTCGATGATAGAACACTTTTTGCTCGGGACATCTTGGTGGAAATCGCATTTGCCGTGAAATGCGGCGGGGAGCTGCAATTATGCTTCCGACTGGCTTTTCAACTTAAAAACTCGAAAAACTATGAGACTATGAGGCTAACATCGGGAATAATGAGGAATTTTCAAGTATCGAAAGAAAATGAAGGTTGCTCCCGCGTTTCGTTCATTAATTGCTCTAGTCGTCCAGTTTCTTCATGCTAAAGGCAGTCAAGAATTAAGCCTCGTGTCATGGCGTGTGTGTGTGTGTGTTCATCAATGCGAGATTCTATTTGGTTGCATCCCACACAAAATGTATTAATTCTACCTAAGGTTATGACTACGACATCTTTCGACAGCCGCTTGACGAATCTAGAAAGTTTCTATTCAGTTCAACTTGGTGGCATCGATGTTCTACTATTAGAGTGTTCCACGTGTTGGGAATTGAACTTTCGCAGATGAATCCTGAAAACGTTATTTTTGCATGGCTATTCCTTTGTGGAATGAGACACACCTGCTTCTTCTTAGTTACTTCAAATCGCCGTGTTGGAAAAATCCTGACAATTGCCTCGATGTCTTCTTCATCCGGGAGCCGAGCTGAGTTGCAGTATTTTGAGGACTTTGGGTTCCCCTCATGTGTCTCGACGGCAGTCCAGTCCTCAGGTACCCCAGTGGGAGTCCTTGATTCACCATCTATCCACAGATAAGTTAATTACTTTATTCATCTTACGTAACTGTAACATAAGCTTGGTTGAACATTCGTCTTGCTCCTCTATCATTTACAGGAATTTTAATTTAGGCTGAAAGCTCCTCATAATTAATAATGTTAATTTTTTGTGAAATTATCATTTGACCAGATGTTAAAATTCAGGTGTAAACCAAAAGAGAGTGATGTGCATTGTTCCTTCTTAATTTATCTTCATAGCTTCTGTCCAATGTCAGCTAATTATGTCATAATTGTAATTTGGTACCAAAACTTAAATTAGTTAAAATATGAAAGTATAATAGGTAATTAGTAAGAAATAATGATTTGGAATTAATTATAATCTGAGGAGACTTAATAAACTTACTATTAATGTGAAATCTATATCATGTTTTCATTTGTGTATTGCATTTATCTTTCATCCGATTCTTTTTCTGAGCACGATCTCGGACAACTCATACTCACAAGGCAATGACTACCTTTGATTACGATCACAATTATATCTAATTTTCTAGCACTCATATTTTTATGATTTCTTGGTTTGCTAGTTCAGTTAATTTAAATTTAATTAGTAATATTAACTTTGTTGTGGATTCACCAATAATACATTTATGCCATTTGTTAGTTTACGAAATCACCAGTCAGTTTCTGTATCAGTACATCATTAGATATTAAAACACAATATTACAGTAGAGACAGATATCTTACTGAACTGCGGAAACGCGAAATTTTTTAACACATGTAATAAATCTGTGGATTTTCCTGTACAAAAAATCGCCTTCAGAAATTTATGTTCTAAGTGCATATGTAACGGGAAAGCTCTTAATAGGAAAGGTTAGACAACTCACATGTTGGCTACTATCTTTACATACCGGATTATGATGGATAATGATGGGAAAAACTGAAAACCGTTAATTTAATACCAGTATGAAAACTGTGATGTCATTTTATAGAGGTATTTCTTCCACTTCCCTAGCGTGTCTTCGTGGTGTAACGGTAGCACGCTGAGCCGGTATTCCAGAGGTCCGTGATTCGATTCCCGGCGAAGGCGTTGTTAATTTTTCTCTGGATTCCAAAAGAATATTCTAATGGCTCTACAACTTCATATTATTGATGCTAAAATTTCGGATTTATGGTGTCTTCACTCGTCAGGAAAAACTGATCCTGCTATAACCAAAACAAGAAAAAAATTGGATGAGTCGCTAAAAATAATTTTCTCAGTCATTAAAGAGAAATAGTGAGGGTATTAACTATCACATAGGGATGTAATTTTTTAAAGAATTCACTACAAAGTTAACACCTGTATTTAGTGCGTCAGATAGAAATGGTGTGTCCTTAAATGGTTGTTTAGAACAGGGCTCAAATTATTTGGAATTAATACGGATTTCATATTTATTTTTTTAAACAGATTTCGCCTAGGTAAATGTGGGATTATATATTTCATATATACGTAAGGCCTTTTTACAAATAGGTGTGTGTACTCGAAATGGAGACTTTCTTCGATTTCTGTGGTGGGATGAAAGAGACGCCTAAAACTTAAAAATATATAGACATAAACGCGTGGTACTTTGCGTTAATGCCAGCCTTTTTTTTTCTCTCTCCGCAACACTGAATTGCTATCTGAGGAATGTTTCGGAGCATGTTACAGTTTATGTAGCTGGCCACGAGAGGGCGCAGCGTTTTTTATTTTTAGCTTGTTATATTTTTCTTACCGCATGATTATTGCGGATTTTTGAGATAGATGTAATGGCAACCAGAAAAACATGATGAATGTTCTAATGTAAGCATACAATTCTTGTACATAGATGTAAATAAAGCTTCTGTGTGATAAAAATGAAAAGGAATTCCAAGCGTTCCTGTGGATATTCAATAAGAAAGGTAAGAAAAATATCACTTATCGATGTTGTTAAATATAAATAATAAGAATAAGAAAAAAGATCATAAGTTAAAACATGGTGCCGAAATTCCGCGATAACAGTGATCTTTAGATATATTGTGATTTTGTAAGGATCTTAAGTTTTACTAACGTTTATTTTATTTTAAATCTTTACTATCACTTCTTATTTTCTACTTCCGGCCAGAATTATAAGCGTTAACTTATTTATGCAAAATTTGTCTGGCGAACGCCAAGTACTTAAGTTGTGGCTTTTTGCCAAGCGAGAGAGAGGAAGGAGTTAGTCGAAGCAGGCCGCTTACCTTAGAAGTTTTATTCAGTTGCTGGTTGCCTTCCAGGCCAGAGGTTTAATCTTCTTGATAATTTTAAACGTATGGTAGTGTTAACAGTTCTCTGTACTACATACGGCTTCCTGTTAATATAAGGCCAATCTTCCACGTTTATTATTTCAAAGTTAAGTTAGCGTTTAGTTATATTTTTATATTCTTACGTTTAGACCACAAGTAGTGGGTCTTTGTATTCCGAAGTACGGAAATTATTGTAAAGAGAGAAAAATAAAGGGTTTTGTATACCCTTCTTGTGTATCCTGTCTACTTCCCACAGTTATTGAACATAGCTTTAGTAAGCTCCCTGTTCCGAGTCAGGTCCTTGCATGTTCCCAAAGAAATTAAGACGGAACATTGAACCTGATAGTGGCGAACAACGAAGAAGAATAACCATGGCCGAGTTTCAAGAAGAACCTGTGCTGCCTGCAGAAGCGGCTCAGAATCCAGAAATGCCAGCTGCCGCCCTGGAAGGATTTGGTTACATCGTCCAGACCATGCGCGCTTCGATGAAACCAGAAGCAACATTTAATGGAAACTCACCGGTAACCAGTTTTTTGGAAAAATTGGATGACCACTTCATGCTCTACCCCGTACACGAATTTCAAAAAGTTACCTTAGCTACCAGCGCTTTGAGGGGCCAAGCGCTTAATTGGTTCAAATGTATAGGCAGAAGTCTCTTGGGTCAAGCAGGAAGTCCCACCTATACTTACGAAAATTTCAAGTCTGCCCTACTAAAAGCCTTCCGCGTTGTAAGGGATCGTGCGAAATTAGAAACGGAACTTTTCAGTATATATCAGCAACGAATTGAAAATCTCTCAAGCTTTATTTTAAGAAAAATTCACGTCTTCAAACTCTTGTATGGAAACCGTCCGGATCCTGAGGTAATTCAAGTGATTTTGCCGAGGTTACTGCCCCAAGTGCAAGACTTTATTGAATTAAGAAATCCGACTACACTGGAAAAGTTATTTGAGCTAGCAATCCAGTTTGAAAGTAGAAGAACGGCGGACATTGAAAGAAGACGCCAATATCAACAGCAAAACCAATTTGGTGCGCCAAGACTACAGCAAACTCAAGCACACGGCTACGGAAGCAAAGCGAATCAGTGGGCAAGGAAACCTGAGTATCCAAAAACAACCGGTGAACGTCGACAGTTCAATAGTAAGCCAGAAAAAAAGTCTGAAGGCATGAAAAGGAAGACAGAAAATTTAAACTAAAACGGATTTCTGCTGACGGGAGGGTGCGAAAACCCCTCTTCCTTCAAGTTAAATACAGTAATGGTGAAAAATTTGACTCTTCCGAAGATTGAAGTGTTGGTGAATAATATCCCAGCCATCGCACTCCTGGATACAGGCACGCAGTGTTCCTGTGTGGCAGAAGACTTTTTTAGGAAGTATTTTCGTAAGTATCGTATATATAATTCGGATAATACGACAGTGTTAGCTGCGCAAGAAGAAAGATGTAAGTGTATAGGTAAATTACCGCTGTATGTCCGTATCAAGGACGAACAAGTAAAGGTTATGTTTTTCATAGTAAAGAATCTGCAAGCACATATTATCTTAGGAATAGATTTTCTTTCAGAGGCACAAGCAACGCTAGATTTTAATGAAGCGTCCCTTAAGCTGACAATGAAACCAGTTCGAGAAGAAAAGGCTGAACCGCCGATGTTAAACCTTGACCACCTGCCTAATGAAGAGCAACGAAGAATCCGACAAGTCATAAGTGAATTTGCTTCGTTATTTAGTAATATTCCAGGATTTACTCAGGTTACTAACCATAGTATTGACACCGGAGATTCAATACCAGTTCGCCACAAAGCATAACGGTATGATAAGAATAAGGAAAAAATTATAGAATGGCATATCACCGATATGCTACGTAAAAAGATCATAACGCCCATCTCAAGTAGTTATGCTAGCCCGGTGGTTTTATGTAAGAAAAATAATGACTATCCATTGACACATCCAAAAAGGTGGAGATTCGCAATTGACTACCGTAAATTAAACTCCATAACTAAATATCCGGTATATCCGTTACCTATTATTGAAGAAATTCTAAGGAACATAACATCCACCAAATATATGACGACTTTAGACTTAACGACGGGTTATTTTCAAATAGGGGTTAGGCCTGAGGACGTGCGTAAGACTGCTTTTATAACCAAGTCTGGCACTTATGCATTTCTGCGTATGCCGTTTGGCCTTTCAGGGGCACCGGCAACATTTCAGCGATGTATGGACATTGTGTTAAGGCCTGTTCTTGGAAAGTCCACATTTATCTATTTAGACGATATCATTATTACTAGTGATAATCTCGACCAACATGTACAGGATTTAAGACAGGTGTTTTCTTTATTAAATGAGGCCGGTCTAAAAGTTAATGTCGAAAAGTGCAAATCTGCAGCCCCTGAATTAAAATATTTAAGTTACAAAATATCTCAGAAAGGAATCGAGACAGACGAATCAAAAATAATCGCTGTACCAAAGTATCCGACTCCAAACACGGCGAAGAAGCTCTCTTCTTTTCTAGGACTTTGTTCGTATTATAGATCCTTTATAAAAGATTTTGCAGCTATTGCTGAACCATTGTTAAAATTAAAAAGGAAAAAGGCAAGATTCTCGTGGACGGCCGAAGCCAATACTGCGTTCGAAAAATTAAAACAAGCATTAACGCAAGCCCCTGTGTTGAAATTTCCTGAAAAGGATGAGAATTTAGAAATTTCAGTGGATGCTTCGGATTATGCGGTAGGAGCGGTACTTTCGCAAAATCAGCAGCCCGTGGCATTTTTTAGCCGAACTTTAAATCAAACACAAAGAAACTATTCCGCGACCGAGAGAGAGGCACTTGCAGTTCTGTTAGCAGTGCAAAAGTTCCGAGTCTATTTTGGAAAGGCGCCAATAACAGTGTACTCTGATCATGCGGCGGTAACTAGATTGTACTCAGGGAAAAACTTATCCCCAAGGTTAATAAGATGGGCACTCAAGCTACAAGAATATAATCTGGTAATCAAGCATACCCCCGGGAAGGAAAATATCGTAGCAGATGCCCTATCCAGAATTAAAATAGATAAAGAAGGTAATACTGTAAAGGTGGCAATGCTCACAGCATGTACAATAAATTCCCGAGAAACTGTAATAACCGAACTGGGTAAGGATCCTGAGTTTGGAAGCATTTATGAGTATTTAAAGGATCCTGAAAATTTTAGCCACCAAGATATTGTGGCGATAAGAAATAGGGCGGCCCATTATGAACTAATAGATGGTCTATTATTTTATACAAAACTACGAATTCCAACAACGAATTTCGACCTGTTATCCCAGCTAGTCTTAGATTAAATATCCTGCAGGAGCTCCATGACAGCCCTTTAGCTTCTTATTCTGGTATTCGAAAAACTATCTGCAAAAGGGCGTATGTCCAGTCCTGCCCAACATGTCAAGCAAATAATTATATTAATTTCCGCCCGGCCGGGTTTCTAAATAGCATTAAATCCGAATTTCCAAATGAAATAATTGGCATCGATTTATTGGGCCCTTTCCCAAATAGTCAGTTAAATAAAAGTCGCTATCTCCTTGTTATGGTTGATCATTTTAGTAAGTGGACCGAAATTGTTTCCTTAAAACGAGCCTCCGCGAAATTAGTTACTGATTCTATTTTAAATAAATATATTTTAAAATACGGGGCGCCCCTAAAAGTTATATCGGATAATGGTCCTCAATTTGTAAGTAATGTATTTGAAGACATGTGCCAAAAACTGGGCATACGTCATTTAAAAATGGTCCCGTATCGGCCGCAATCAAATATAGCGGAACGGGTCAATAGAAATATAGTGAAAATTATCCGTAGTTATGTCAAAAATTTTCATAAAAGCTGGGATAACTATGTCAATGAATTTGCTTTCGCCCTTAGGACCGCAAAACATGATACAACGGGCAAAATTCCTGCTGAGTTATTTTTAGGCAGAAAGATTATAACGCCGTTAGATAAATTATTTTATGTTCAAAAAAGAGCCCCAGAATTTAAAATGGGTGATATAGAAAAACTAATTAAAGAAGCAAAAAAGAATACTTAAGTAGCACAGAGAAAACAAAAGCTGTATTATGACTTGAAACGACGGGGAGTAACTTATAAATTAGGGGATGAAGTATTAAAAATTAAGCATTCACTTTCTTCAGCACCAGAAGATAAAACTGCCAAATTTTTTCCACGATTTGAAGGACCAGATAAAACTGCCAAATTTTTTCCACGATTTGAAGGACCATATGTCATAGAAAAAATAACTGACGCTGTAGTAGCGTTAAAAGCCAGGAATGGTGAAACCTGCTCCGCAAACATTGATCAAATCAAACCTTACTATGATCGTAATAAAATGCAAATATTTACAGATATTTTGCAGGATCCGGCACGGCAGACACGGCAGGCACAAGCTCCAGAGGTGGAACAACTACAAGTACAAGGGAAAGCCCTTAAGAGGCAGGAGCAAGTGAAAAGAAAGTTTCCCCGCGGGAAAATTAAAGGTAACAAGAAAAAGAAGCCGTTCCACCGTCGAGAAAAGAGAGCTCACGAACACCCCCAGAATGAAGAAGGGAGAAGGACGACGTATGCAAAGAGAGCCAGGAGAAATGACAGCAAGTATAACCCGGCTCTAAAACGGAAGATCTACTCATCCGACAGGACTCTCCGCAGCAAATGTCGCCGAACTGCGGAAGGGCCACCAGCGGCGGAGGAAAAGTTACAAGGGAAATTTGAACGGCCAGCAACGAGGTCCAAGCAGGAACGCGAAAGAAGTTTCCCGGTTCCGCCAAGACCAGCTGCCATCAAACGGCCAAGACCACAGGCAAAAGTGAAACAGAAGGTATTCAAGGGTGACCGAACTGGAGAAAAAAGAAAGCTTCTAGAGGAAGGCACTGAAGGCCGAGCCCGCACACGAAGGAGGATAAATCAAACGAGAATCTACGCTACCTGCCAGGACTGGGCTCAGAAAAGAATGTCCGAATATCACAAAGATAAGTAAAATTTTATGTTACTTTGCAAACTTAAGTTAATCTTTCATTCTTACTGCAAGTGGCAGATTTCAAGAAGTTTTACCTCATGCGAGGTCTACCTTTATCGCCAAAAGGGCGAGAAATGAGTTGTTACCGATTTTGGTATTATGTTTTTCAATTACTCGCGCGTAAAACTAAAGTTGATGTATAATAGCGATGTGTAAATACTTAAATATTGTAAACGTTATTGTATAAATTTTATTTAAAACATTCTGGCAAGAAAGAAGTTTTAGTCTGAAAGACTTTTTGAAATGTAGTATTTCAATGTAGAAGAATTGGCACTTGCTTTGAAAAGAATAGAAGTTAACAATGTACTACTAATGTATGTTTTCAAATGCGTAAAATTAACGGCATGTCAATATGTTCTTATATGCAATGTGAACTGTTATTTTAAATGTTAAGAAATACCGTGATATGGTAAAAGTGAAAGTAATGTTAACAATTTTTTTTTATTCGTGTGACTGTAAAAACTCTAAATTATGGTGAATATGTGTTAAAGGTTGAATGAATGTAGTTAGGCTCTCTTGTAAGGATCTTAAGTTTTACTAACGTTTATTTTATTTTAAATCTTTACTATCACTTCTTATTTTCTACTTCCGGCCAGAATTATAAGCGTGAAGGAGTTTATGCAAAGTTGTCTGGCGAACGCCAAGTATTTAAGTGTGGCCTTTTTGCCAAGCAGAAAGAGGAAGCCGTGAGTTCGAAGCAGGCCGCTTACCTTAGAAGTTACGCAGTTGCTACTTTGCCTTCCAGTCCAGAGGTTTTAATCCTCTTGATAAATTAAACGTATTGTAATGTTCACAGTCTCTGTGCTACATACGCTTTCTGTTATTATAAGGCCAATCTTATTCTAAAGTTAAATTAGAGTTTAGTTTTATTTTGATATCTTTTAAGTTAGACCCCGAGTGGAGGGTCATTGTATTCCGAAGTACGGAAGTCATTGTATATAAAGAAAAAAATAAAGGGTTTTGTATACCCTTCGTCTGTATCCTGTCTACTTACTACAATTAGTGAACATAGCTTTAGTAAGCTCTCTGTTCTAGTCAGGTCATTGTATGTTTCCGAAGAAGGTTAGAAGAAACCTTGAACCTGATAGTGGCGCCCGACGAAGAATAACCATGGCCGAGTTTCAAGAAGAACCTGTGCTGCCTGCAGAAACAACTCAGAATCCAGAAATGCCAGCTGCCGCCCTGGAAGGATTTGGGTATATTGTCCAGACCATGCGCGCTTCGATGAAACCAGAAGCAACGTTTAATGGAAACTCACAGGTAACCAGTTTTTTGGAAAAATTGGATGACCACTTCAGGCTCTACCCCGTGCACGAGTTTCAAAAAGTTACCTTAGCTACCAGCGCTTTGAGGGGCCAAGCGCTTAACTGGTTCAAATGTATCGGCAGAAGTCTCTTGGGTCAAGCAGGAAGTCCCACCTATACCTACGAAAATTTCAAGACTGCCCTACTAAAAGCCTTCCCTGTTGTAAGGGATCGTGCGAAATTAGAAACAGAACTTTTCAGTATATATCAACAAAGAATGGAAAACATGTCGAGTTTTATTTTAAGAAAAATTCACGTTTTCAAGCTCTTGTATGGAAACCGTCCGGATCCTGAAATAATTCAAGTGATTTTGCCGAGGTTACTACCCCAAGTGCAAGACTTTATTGAATTGAGAAATCCGACTACACTGGAAAAATTATTTGAGCTAGCAATCCAGTTTGAAAGTAGAAGAACGGCGGACGTCGAAAGAAGACGCCAATATCAACAGCGAAACCAATTTGGTACGCCAAGACTACAGCAAACTCAAGCACATGGCTACGGAGAAAAAGCGAATCAGTGGGCAAGGAAACCCGAGCATTCAAAAACAGCCGGCGAACGTCGACAGTTCAATAGCAACCCAGGAAAAAAGTCTCAAGGCCAGTGGAGAAAGAAGGAAAGCACCGAAAGGAAAAATAATTTAAACTAAAACGGATTTCTGCTGACGAGAGGGTGCGGAAATCCGAAGGCCACGAAAACCCCTCTTCCTACAAGTTAAATACAGTAATGGTGAAAATTTTAACTCTTCCGAAGATTGAAGTCTTGGTAAATAATATCCCGGCCACCGCGCTCCTGGATACCGGCGCGCAGTGTTCCTGTGTGGCAGAAGTCTTTTTTAGAAAGTATTTTCGCAAATACCGCATATATAATGCGGATAATACAACAGTATTAGCGGCGCAAGGAGAACAATGTAAGTGCGTAGGTAAAGTACCTTTGTACATCCGTATCAAGGACGAACAAGTAAAGGTGATGTTTTTTATAGTAAAGAATTTGCAAGCACACTTAATACTAGGAATAGACTTTCTTTCAGACGCACAAGCTACACTGGATTTTAATGAAGCGTCTCTTAAGCTGACGATGAAACCAGTGCGTGTAGAAAAGGTTGAACCGCCAAGGTTAAATCTCGACCACCTGCCTAATGACGAGCAAGATAGAATCCGACAAGTGGTAAGTGAATTTGCTTCCTTATTTAGTGATATTCCAGGATTTACCCAGGTTACTAACCATAGTATTGACACCGGAGATGCATTGCCGGTTCGTCAAAAACCATACCGGTATGATAAGAATAAGGAAAAAATTATAGAATGGCATATTACCGATATGCTACGTAAAAAGATCGTAACGCCTATCTCAAGTAGTTATGCTAGTCCAGTGGTTTTATGTAAGAAAAATAATGATTATCCTTTGGAGCATCCAAAAAGGTGGAGATTCGCTATTGATTACCGTAAATTAAATTCCATAACGAAATATCCGGTATATCCGTTACCGATTATAGAAGAAATTTTAAGGAACATAAAATCAACCAAATTTATGACAACTTTAGACTTAACGAATGGTTATTTTCAAATAGGGATCAGGCCTGAGGACGTGCCTAAGACTGCTTTTATAACCCAGTCTGGCACTTATGCATTTTTGCGAATGCCGTTTGGCCTTTCAGGCGCCCCAGCAACATTTCAGCGATGCATGGACATTGTATTAAGACCTGTTCTCGGAAAGTCCACATTTATCTATTTAGACGATATCATTATTACTAGTGATAATCTAGACCAACATGTACAGGATTTAAGACAGGTGTTTTCTTTATTAAATGAGGCCGGTCTAAAAGTTAATGTCGAAAAATGCAAATTTGCAGCCCCTGAATTAAAATATTTAGGTTACAAAATATCGCAAAAAGGGATCGAGACAGATGAATCAAAAATAATCGCTGTACAAAAGTATCCGACTCCAAACACGGCAAAGAAGCTCTCTTCTTTTCTAGGACTTTGTTCATATTATAGGTCCTTTATAAAAGATTTTGCGGCTATCGCTGAGCCATTGTTAAAATTAAAAAGGAAAAAGGCAAGATTCTCGTGGACGGCCGAAGCCAATAGTGCTTTCGAAAAATTAAAACAAGCATTAACGCAAGCCCTGTGTTGAAATTTCCTGAAAAGGATGAAAATTTAGAAATTTCAGCGGATGCTTCGGATTATGCGGTAGGAGCGGTACTTTCGCAAAATCAGCAGCCAGTAGCATTTTTTAGCCGAACTTTAAATCAAACACAAAGAAACTATTCCGCGACCGAGAGAGAGGCACTTGCAGTTCTGTTAGCAGTGCAAAAGTTCCGAGTCTATTTTGGAAAGGCGCCGATAACAGTATATTCTGATCATGCGGCGGTAACTAGATTGTACTCTGGAAAAAATTTATCCCCAAGGCTAATAAGATGGGCACTCAAGCTGCAAGAATATAATCTGGTAATCAAGCATACCCCCGGAAAGGAAAATATCGTAGCAGATGCCCTGTCACGAATTAAATTAGACGAACAGGGTAATACCGTAAAAGTTGCAATGCTGACAGCGTGTACAATAAATTCCCGAGAAACTGTAATAACCGAACTGGGTAAGGATCCTGAGTTTGGAAGTATTTATGAGTATTTGAAGGATCCTGAAAATTTTAGCCACCAAGATATTGTGGCGATAAGAAATAGGGCGGCCCATTACGAACTAATAGATGGTCTATTATTTTATACAAAAACTACGAATTCCAACAACGAATTTCGACCTGTTATCCCAGCTAGTCTTAGATTAAATATCCTGCAAGAGCTCCATGACAGCCGTTTAGCTTCTCATGCTGGTATTCGAAAAACTACTCAACGCGTACGCGAGGCAGTCTACTTTCCTGAACTGCAAAAGTTAACAAGGGCGTATGTCCAGTCCTGCCCAACATGTCAAGCCGTTAATTATATTAATTTCCGCCCGGCCGGGTTTCTAAATAGTATTAAATCCGAATTTCCAAATGAAATAATCGGCATCGATTTATTGGGCCCTTTCCCAAAAAGTCAGTTAAACAAAAGTCGCTATCTCCTTGTTATAGTTGATCATTTTAGTAAATGGACCGAAATTGTTCCCTTAAAACGAGCCTCCGCGAAATTAGTTACCGATTCTATTTTAAATAAATATATTTTAAAATACGGGGCGCCCCTAAAAGTTATATCGGATAATGGTCCTCAATTTGTAAGTAATATATTTGAAGACATGTGCCAAAAACTGGGCATACGTCATTTAAAAATGGTCCCGTATCGGCCGCAATCAAATATAGCGGAACGGGTCAACAGAAATATAGTGAAAATTATCCGTAGTTATGTTAAAAATTTTCATAAAAGCTGGGATAACTATGTCAATGAATTTGCTTTCGCCCTTAGGACCGCAAAACATGATACAACGGGCAAAACTCCTGCTGAGTTATTTCTAGGCAGAAAGGTTATAACACCGTTAGATAAACTATTTTATGTGCAACAAAGAGCCCCAGAATTTAAAATGGGTGATATAGAAAAACTAATAAAAGAAGCAAAAAAGAATACGGAAGTAGCACAAAGAAAACAAAAATTGTATTATGACTTGAAACGACGGGGAGTAACTTATAAAGTAGGGGATGAAATACTAAAAATTAAGCATTCACTTTCTTCAGCACCAGAAGATAAAACTGCCAAATTTTTTCCACGCTTTGAAGGACCATATGTTATAGAAAAAATAACTCAGGCTGTAGTAGTGTTAAAGGCAAGAAATGGTGAAACCTGTTCCGCAAACATTGACCAGATAAAACCATTCTATGACCGTAATAAAATGCAAATCTTTTCAGATCTTTTGCAGGATCCGGTACGGCAGACACCGCAGGTACAAGTTCCAGAGGTGGGAAAACGACAAGTACAAGGGCAAGCCAATGAGAGACAGAAGCAAGTGAAAAGAAAATTGCCCCGTGGAAAAATTGAAGGTACAAAGAAAAAGAAGCCGTTCCACCGTCCAAAAAACAGAGTTCACGAACACCCCCAGAATGAAGAAGGGAGAAGGACGACGTATGTGGAAAAGACCGGGAGAAAGGACGGCAACTATAACCCGGCTGTGAAACGGAAGATTGACTCATCCGACAGAACTCTCCGCAGCAAAAGTCGCCGAACTGCGGAAGGGCCATCAGCGGCGGAGGAAAAAGTACAAGAAAAATTTGAACGGCCAACAACGAGGTCCAAGCAAGATCACGACAGAAGTTTCCCGGTTCCACCAAGACCAGCTGCCTTCAAACGGCCAAAACCACAAGCAGAGCACAAAAGGAAGATGTTCAAGGGTGGCCGTAGTGGTGAAAAACGGAAGCTTCCAGAGGAAAGCACTGAAGGGCGAGCCCGTACAAGAAGGAGGATCAACCAAGCTACGGTCTGCAGCACCTTTAAAGACTGGGCCCAGAAAAGGATGTCTGAATATTACAAAGATAAGTAAAATTTTATGTTACTTTACAAACTTAAGTTAATCTTTCATTCTTACTGCAAGTGGCAGATTTCAAGAAGTTTTACCTCATGCGAGGTCTACCTTTATCGCCAAAAGGGCGAGAAATGAGTTGTGACCGATTTTCTTATTATGTTTTTCAATTACTCGCGCGTAAAACTAAAGTTGATGTATAATAGCGTTGTATAAAGACTTAAATATTGTAAAAAGTTATTGTATAAATTTTATTTAAAACATTCTAACAAGAAAGAAGTTTTAGTCTGAAAGACTTTTTGAAATGTAGTATTATTTCAATGTAGAAAGAATTGGCACTTGCTTTGAAAAGAATAGAAGTTAACAATGTACTACTAATGTATGTTCTCAAATGTGTAAAATTAACGGCATCTTGATATGTTCTTGTATACATGTGAACTGTTATTTTGAATGTTTAGAAATAACGTGATATGGTAAAAGTGAAAGTAATGTTAAAAAATTTGTTATTCGTGTGACTGTAAAGATTAAATCATGGTGAATATGTGTTAAAGGTTGAATGATGTATTTAGGCTCTCTGACGCTACACTTTAGAGTTAGCCACTTTCAGAATAGTACCTCAGGGTCTAGAGTTGAAATTAGGGTGTGTTAAGAGGTCTCGTATGTTGAATTTTAACACATTAGTGTTTTGATTGTAGGAGGAAGTGTTGAACACATAGACAGAAACACATTCGTGTTTGGTGTTTTTACAACACATGTCAGAGAGCACGGGGAGAGATAATTAAAATAGTCATGAATGAAATAAGAATGTTAAGAAAAGTATATTCTATATGTTATTTACAATGTCATTCTGTAACATTTCATTAAACTAGTTTTCCTTCCAGATCTCTGGAAGGAACCAGAATTGAATAAAGCTCCTGTTTTGATGCAGTACAGATGAAAAAGAAAAAAGATTGTTGTATATTCCGGGAGCTGCTATTGTAACAAATTTCTTTCTTTTAAAATTTTCTAGTTTCTAGCTAAGTTATGATTGTTAAAGGTTGGCCTCGCGTTAGTTTCTAGAGCTAAAAGTTTTCAACAAGGTCGTTTTAGACCTCAGTTTCAAACTAATTAACTCTGGCGGGAAGTATGTAAGGATCTTAAGTTTTACTAACGTTTATTTTATTTTAAATCTTTACTATCACTTCTTATTTTCTACTTCCGGCCAGAATTATAAGCGTGAAGGAGTTTATGCAAAGTTGTCTGGCGAACGCCAAGTATTTAAGTGTGGCCTTTTTGCGAAGCAGAAAGAGGAAGCCGTGAGTTCGAAGCAGGCCGCTTACCTTAGAAGTTACGTAGTTGCTACTTTGCCTTCCAGGCCAGAGGTTTTAATCCTCTTGATAAATTAAACGTATTGTAGTGTTCACAGTCTCTGTGCTACATACGCTTTCTGTTATTATAAGGCCAATCTTATTCTAAAGTTAAATTAGAGTTTAGTTTTATTTTGATATCTTTTAAGTTAGACCCCGAGTGGAGGGTCATTGTATTCCGAAGTACGGAAGTCATTGTATATAAAGAAAAAAATAAAGGGTTTTGTATACCCTTCGTCTGTATCCTGTCTACTTACTACAATTAGTGAACATAGCTTTAGTAAGCTCTCTGTTCTAGTCAGGTCATTGTATGTTTCCGAAGAAGGTTAGAAGAAACCTTGAACCTGATACTCTGACGCTACACTTCAGAGTTAGCCACTTTCAGAATAGTACCTCAGGGTTTAGAGTTGAAGTTAGGGTGTGTTACGAGGTCTTGGTATGTTGAATTTTAACACGTTAGTGTTTTGATTGTAGGAGGAAGTGTTGAACACGTATGCATAAACACATTCGTGTTTGGTGTTCTTTTACAACACATGTCAGAGAGCACGGGGAGAGATAACTAAAATAGTCATGAATGAAATAAGAATGTTAAGAGAAATATAAATATGCATGTTACTTGCCATTTCATTGTGTAACATTTCATTAAACTAGTTTTCCTTCCAGATCTCTGGAAGGAACCAGATTTAAATAAAAGCTCCTGTTTAGATGCAGTACAGATGAAAAAATTGCTTGTCCTTGGAGCTGCTATTGTAAAAACAATTTTTTTAAAAAAAGTTTTAGTTTCTAGTGAGAAATGTTTGTAAAAGATTGGCCTCGCGTTAGATTCTAGAGCGAAACGTTTTCAACAAGGTCGTTTTAGATCTCAGTTTCAAACTAATTAACTCTGGCGGGAAGTATGTAAGGATCTTAAGTTTTACTAACGTTTATTTTATTTTAAATCTTTACTATCACTTCTTATTCTCTACTTCCGGCCAGAATTATAAGCGTTAACTTATTTATGCAAAATTTGTCTGGCGAACGCCAAGTACTTAAGTTGTGGCTTTTTGCCAAGCGAGAGAGAGGAAGGAGTTAGTCGAAGCAGGCCGCTTACCTTAGAAGTTTTACTCAGTTGCTGGTTGCCTTCCAGGCCAGAGGTTTAATCCTCTTGATAATTTTAAACGTATGGTAGTGCTTCGACCTTTTGTACAACTAGTTTTGAACGCATGAACTAAAGATATAACTGACGACTTCTCTTCTGTATGTTGTATATATAATTAGTTAGTAATGTGAAGTGAATTAAAAATTTGTTATTGTAATAGAAGTGCCTTGAATTGCCTTCATTTACCAAAAATAATTCCGGTTTCTTTTGGATTAGAAGAAGAAAGAAGATCTATTGAAAAGGTAACATTTTTACATTTATTCTTGATATCTTGGCGACCGAAACCTTGCTTTTTTTTTCTTGAAACATGAAAAATAAATGCATACACTGAAATATAACTGACTATATCATAAAAGGAGAGAAAAAAAAGACTTATGCATAAAATCAAATAAAATTACATAGGTGGCCAATTGCTATCGGAAAATACAAGTAAAATAAAAATTATAAGGACATTATTTAAGGTTAAAAATCTGAGTGAAGTTAATAATAGTAGCTAAATGAAGTGAAATATTAGAATAAGTCATGGTAAAACTATAACAAAATGAAAAATTGTAGAGCATGTAAATTAAAATGGATATATAAAACATAGACTAAGTAAGAATTTAAATGAATAATCATCAACAGACATAAAATAAGAAGCTTGGTTAAAAAATCTCGATATATTTACGAAAGCTAAATATATGAAAAATCATGTAGAATTATGTGAAATAATAAAATAAATAAACACAAAAGCGTTATTACGATCGAAAATTATAAAAAACGAGTTGTATATTTGAACGAAAATTATATGAAAATATGACAGTACGTAGAAAAATTAAAAAGATTAAGATTATAAAAGGAGTTAAAATTATATCTAAAATTTATTAAACTTCATGTATATGGTCGAAGAATATGTTGGAAATTACTTAAAAGGTATAACTATCAAAATAATAAAAATATTAAATAAATTAAGTAAAAGTCATGTGTAGTGTTAGAAAATATAATAAAAGAGTTCAAATTCGGAGTATATTGGAAATCCAAAAGGAAAAAACTATTGTAAAAATTATGTTTAAAAATAAAATAAAATTCATGTACATTGTTAGAAAATATAATAAATTAGTTAAATATTAGACCACGTTAAAAATTATGAAAGTTTAAATGGGCGAAACATGCTAAAATTACACATAAAATTACACCGAAGAGCCATTACATTATGACCACCCTGTTAATAACATGAAGGACAACCTTTAGCCATCAAAACTGCCAGCACGCAACGTGGCATTGACTCTACAAGGTGCTGATACGTAATCTGAGGTATTTGGTACAAAACGCTCACCAAATGCTCCTGCAGTTCCCGCACGTTGCGAAGGTGTAGCGTGGCAGCACGAATTTGGTTTTCCAAGTGGGATCGCAAATGCTCTATTGGATTAATGTAAGGTGGATTTAGAGGCCAAGACACGACTTGAAAATCACTGGAATGTTCCTCGAACCACTGCCTGACGATTCGACCCTTATCGCATTTTGCATTTTCCTGCTGGTAAACACCATCCCCCACCGGAAATACTGTTCTCATGAATGGGTGAACCTGGTCTGCAACAATGTTCACTTAGCGCACAGACGTCAGGGATTGTTCTATGAGGATTATGGGTCTTAATGTGCTCCATGAAAACATTGCCACCGGTTTGTCTCAGTCTAGCTGTGCATCCTGGAGGCAAACCGCAAGTTGAGTTGATCAATGTTAACGAATTTCGCTTACTGAGCATGCTTAGTGGTGTAGCGTCGGCGTGGGAGGAAATACTGGCGACTAAAAAAAAAAAAAAAAAACATAAGCAACCCTACAGCAAGCCTGTTCGTCATGTAGGTCTTATCGACTGTTTACAATTGCAGTTCTACGGAAATTTTTTTGTGCTTATTGCATTTGCTTCTGTTTCATTTCATTTTGGTTTATTTTGTTCGTAAACATTACATTTAATATCAGTTATTTATAATAATTTCTTTGACTTAAATTCAATAATTTAAACTGGATTTATTCCTTAATTTGTTAAAGTATATAGGAATGGGACGTATGGTAAATACTCAATTGATTTTATTCCTCGGAAGTATAATCAATAAACATTCAGCTAATATATCTTGTAATGTTTCCTGTTTTGTAATGCTTCTTAAACGAAAATTTGAGTAGCTTACAATCGATATTTACACTCCAAGTAATGAAGCAACTTACAAACAAGTTTTAAAACCACGAACTGTTTACGCCCAGATGACACAATATCAACCATATACCGCATTTATCTTCTTTTAAAATTGCTCCAAATTCTCTTCTGGGCATGCGCAGTATGCGAAATTCGTTTAATATTTATCAACTGGATGTGCGGTCTGCCATTACGCGTTTGGAAACTAGGGTTTCGCTTGGAAATCGAGGTATTAGCCCCCGCCCGTCGATGTGATGAACCAGAAAACGTGATTCGTCGGACCATGCAACTTTCTTCCATTCTTCTAATGTCCAATACCGATGTTTCTTTGCCCATTACAGATGCAGCTGCCAAAGTCAGTGGAGGGATATGCTTTGGCCTCCGGCTTCGTAGGCCCATACGCAGCAATATGCGCTGCACAGTGTGTTGAGAAACATGGTCTGGGTCGCCAATGTTGTAACTGGTAGTGATTTCGGCTGTTGTAGCCCTTCGGTTGCGGCGAACAGTGTGTAGCACTCTCCGCTCTCCTTTGGAATCAATGCGCAACACACAGCTGGCCGGCGACTTTGTAGTTTTATCATCCATACACCACTTTTGAAATGTGCTCACAAGAATTGCACGTGAACAGCCCACCAAACGCGCCGTTTCTGATATTGTTTCCAGTCGCCGAGCCATAAAGATTTGACATTTATCGAAGTCTGCTTTTCTTATTATGTCGCTAATTGCGCTATGTTTGGAAAGACTATGCATAGCCGCTTTATGTACTCCAATATCAACCGCAGTTGTTTCGTTCCTGGGCGAGCCAATTTTTATAGATGGAGAGTGGTGATAATGCAATGGTTCTTCGGTGTAAGTAATATTGTTACGAATTTTGTATTTAGCTAGATATTTTTAGTAGAATTATAATTAAAACTGTTTTATTTCCCCGTGCAATGCAGCAGAAGACAGAGAAAGCTATGCCGGAAGAGTAAAAATACAGGAGCACGTGCATTTAACATTGAATAAAAGTTTATCTCGGTAATTTATATTTAAATTGAATAAATGTAATTAACATCTATGTTAGTTGTAGCCGTAATTCTACTCTTTTGCTTTCCAGGAATCTGGAAAAGCAGTAATTGCTAGAAACTCACGCGTCCGATTTAAAATTTATAAAAAGCCCGAGGGGACACATCTTAGTTGTTGCTGTTTATTTAGTTGCTGTTGTGATTATTGATCGGATTAGCTTTCTCTGCGTTTGGGATTGCGTTCTATTTAACGTTTTAGTAGTTTAAAGGATAACTAATGACTATATTGCGTGAAATTGTGATACTGTATGAATATCTCTGAGGAAAAATCCAGCGTTCTGTTGAATTTCTTGTGATAAGAATAAATTTTATTAACCTTGTATCGGATTTGTGCATTCAATATGTTACGAATCCGTACGCACGCAACAATGTTTGGTGTCAGAAGTGGAACTGAATGCTAATAACAAGAGCGATGGAGGAGCAGTTAACACAGCTGATTGCAACCTTTGCTGCATTTAAGGAACAGATGAAGGCTGGCCAAGAATCCGCTAAAAAAGAGAAGAAAGCGGTTCAAGAATTCATGGAAGCTGGTCAAGTATCTGTTAAATGGGAGATGAAAGCTGTTCAGAAATCTGTTAAAGGAGAGATGAAATCAGGTCAAGAGGAAATGAAAAGAGAAATTACTTGCTTAACAGAAAACAAATTTGAGGCTATGGAAGGAAGAACAGACTCTGTTGAAAACAGAGTTGGACACATTGAAGAAAGAGTTTCTTCTGTGAAAGAACAAATAGTTTCTGCCGTCCAGCAACAAATTGAACAAAAAATTGATGACAGGGCTTCATCAGTTCCGACAGACGTTGATACTTTAAAGAAATTCGTAGCGACAGCAAGGAGCAATTCTGATGTTTTTAAATTTTTACCCATGCTTGCTCGTACCTCTCTGAGTCTATCCACATATAATGGGAAGACCTCCTCGAAAGGGTATAAAACACAGTTTACTATAGTGGCGGAAGCGAATGGATGGAATTCCCAAGCAAAGGCATCTCACCACTTCTCTGAGAGCAGACGCCGGGTATATTTTTGAAACTCTTTCAGAAAACCAGAGACTAGACTTCGAAGCTCAGCCCGGCGCGTTGGAGCTGCGCTTTGGCAAGAGTATTTAAAAGATTACAGCAGGCTTCAATTAAAGTCCCGTCAACAGTAGTCCACGGAAATATTCCAGAGCTCTTCACGAATGTTGTAAGGCTGTCTCATCTCTCCTTTTCAGAATGCCCGACAGAAACAAGGGAAATCCTGTCCCTGCAGTACTTTATCGACGGCATCCGGAATCCTGAAATACAGAAAGCTCTATCAATGGTGGATGTCAAAGATTTGAAAAGCGCTCTAGTGTACACCATGAAATTCAAGGTAGTCCAGCAAGCAACTCGTAGAGACCGCCATCCAATAAGAGCTGCTCAAGTCCAGGAGCCAGTGGATCAAGTCACTGTTCGTCTAGACGATTTAACCAGACAACACAATGCCTTGACGCGGAATATTAGTGACAAGAAACCGACTCTAAAGTGTTAGAACTGCGGACATAGCTCTATTCGGAATTAATGATGAAGGAGTTAAATCTGTCCTCAAAATCATAACTCAAGACGACATCACTATACCAGCGAGAACATAATTTTTACTTTCTGGATCCATAGCCGAAAATAGAAATTTCTGGTACGGCATTGTAGAGACATTAGAATATTTCGAAGCAGGAGACATGAAAAAGGAGCAATGCCCTCGTCGGGACTCGAACCACAGACCTCTTGAATTCCTCGCCGAGTGTGCTGACCACTACACCACAAATGCATGCAAAGAAGGCGGGAGAAATACCTTATATACTCCCCCTTTTAAAGAGCGACTGGGGGTTTAGGGAACCCAATCGCCAAAACCTGGTGATGAAGAATCATCATCCACCACTTTTTTTTTAGTTCGGGAGCCACTGCAGAGACATTAAGTTATTTCGAAGCAGGAGACATGAAAAATGAGCAATGCCCTCACCGGGACTCGAACAACGGACCTCTCGAATACGCGCTGAGTGTGCTACACCACGAAGGCATGCTAAGAAGGCTGAAGAAATGCTTCATATACTGGCCCCCTTTTAAAGGGCGCCTGGGGATTAGGAGTCATAATTGCTACATCCTACACATCCTGGTAGCGGAAAATCATCATCCACCACATTTTATAGTTCGGGCGCCACTGTAGAATTATTGGGTTATTTTTGAAGCAGGAGACGTGATAAATGTTCAATGCCCTCGCCGGAACTTGAACCCGCGGACCTCTCGAATACGCGCCGAGTGTGCTGACCACTACATCACGAAGGCATGCTAAGAAATCGAGAGAAATACCTTATAGCATCATAGAATATCGCAAGAACTCTAACAGCCTGAAAGGAGAACTAGTAGCCTCAGCACTCGTCGATCTATCCAGGACCGTTATCCCGGTGAGAGTTGCCAATATAAATATGAAGACGAGAGTTATTAAGAAAGGTGAAGTGGTTGCAGAATGTACTCCAGTAAAGAGCATTAAACGAAACAGTAACACTCCAGAATCCGTGTCTTCAGAGAGCATTACATCGGAGTTATTGCGGAATGCGCAATTAAGCGATGAAGAGAGGAATGCTGCCGAAGGTGTCATTCAAGAATTTAAAAATGTTTTCACCCGATCGTCTCCTGACGTGGGTCGAACCAGTTTGATACACCATAGAACCATAAGTTAAAAATGGCTTTTAAAGAAAATGATCCGATTGAAACGTTTACCTTTACTATAATAAGCAGTTCTATTATCATTATCATTACCAACATCATAATAAAATGTACCTAGTGCTTTTTTTGAGGCGAGTACATTTATCATCTCTAAATAATCTCAGGTACAGCATGAATATTTCATTACTATCTCAAAAGGCACTAAAAACATAAGAATTAGTAAGTAGTATACTCGACATTTGTTAATCCTGACACTTCTTCCTATGAATAAAATGATGCGAGAAAAAGATGTTCCGTTAAAGAACTGGAAGACATAGTAAGAAAACGCTAGGAACATTAAATTCATTTTTCAAATTAAGAAAGGTATTGGACAGTTTTCTTTAGCTACTGTTACAGAAGTTAAACTTAGAACATTTTAGCTGCCGTATATCCTCACTGACAATTTAATTATTGCTGAGATTTTACTATAATGATCATTCAGTAGTATTTACGAAGTACTTCTAATACTGAAGACTTCGTGCACTTTTGGAGCTAGTAATGAGTCTTTCTGCTAAATTGCTTTTTTTTAGTGCAGTGTTTTAATGTTTTATTGTCGAATGCTCTAGTTATATATTTATTAACGCACTCTAATTTGTAAAGCGCACATATAGGATATATTCAAATATTTATATCTCACAAACATTATTATATCAATTTAAACCATGATATTTGACCATTTTGTAATTTAGATAGATTTTAAGATGCATAAAAATGGACTCTTGAGATTTGTTCCACCTTATGCTAAACAAACAAAGGCACATCACAATTAAGAAAATAAATTTATACTTTCTTTTGTAGTGTGAAAAGAAAAAGAGAGGTGCTGAAAAGTTATATTAATTGTGTGTTTCTTCTGGTTTTGGGGTTTAGAAATGCCTTTGTTTTTCAATTTTTTTCATCTTTACATTAAGTAACCAGCTCGAACAGAAAATTCTTGTATTTTTACCAGGAGTAGACTGTTTTAAAATGAGAACTTTGATAATAACGGAAAAAGAGCTACTGGTCAAAATTTACAAATGTAGTTTTCGAATTTAGCAAGAAATTATTTCTGAATAATTAGTAAAATCCTCTGAGGTATGAATGTTTAGATGGCATATTTTTCTCCAATTTTAATGGCAGGTGCTGAATATTTTAACCGCCTTATCAATAAGTAGTAAAAAGTAGTACTCTGGGTGACTCTTCATAAGAGCCATCCACTGGCATTGAAAAGGTATTCAATAAAAGAGAAATGAAGAATGATTTCATAAATCAACTCGCGGAAGGAGGAGGCATTGTAAAGCATCTTTCTTTTCGACACCCGTGGTGAAGTGGAAAAAGCCCATCCACCCAAACGCTTATGCCGTCCACTGTACAATGGAAAATCTAACGGAGGTCTGTCAACGCATCGACGATAGCTCCCACTGATGTATAATGTAAGAAAATGTTCCTTAAAAGTGACTGCTCCTCCATCTTGAAGTGCCCTCTCAAACGTGATTGTCCTTTAACCGTCATTTATATTTTACCTTTCAGCTAAAAAAAAAAAAAAAAAAAAAAAAAAAAAAAAAAAAAAAAGAGTCACAAATAATTTGGTTTTTCAATATATGTATAGGTAAACGTTGGTTACGAAATTATATCCAAGAACTGTGCAGAATAATTTTACGTAGAGATATTCTACGCATGTGAATTTAAGATATTTTGCTGAATTGTCAACAACCCCCCCTTTTTTTCCATTATTGTACCTTTTATGCTGATATAAACTTTTTTACCTCTATAAATTTATTACCTTTTGTTAATCTACTCTGACAGACATGTAAATTCTATACAAAATAACTGACAACTAAATGAAATGCTTTCTATTTAGTGCTTTGCAAATGGCGAGTTAAGTACTGGCACATGTTATTTATACAAGTAATAGTATAGATTGAATTTAGAGAGATAATATTTCATTTGCAGCAAAATGCATATAATAGCGTTGCGGTTCATATGTAAACGAAGTTTCTCCTGTTTCACGTCAGAAAATTTGCAAGCTTAATTATTTGCAAGATTTTTTTTTTTTTTTTTTTTTTTTTTTTTTTTTTTTAATTGCTGAACTGCATTCGTCACAAGCACGAAGCTGATGATGATTACTGAGAAAACTAAATCTTGGTAAGCGTAAAAATTCTGAAAGGTTCCAAAATTAACAGAATGGAATTTCGCAGTAGACTGAATTGAAAATGTTGGCAGGAAATAGATCTAATGCAATAAGAGAAGACAAAGATAATATAATTTTTCATTACAGCCTTACTTCGAACAGATAAATTATAGAAGTTTAACAAATTTTCCGTGTGCAAAGGATAAGTATCTTTCAGGATAATACATTTTATTATAATAGGAATTTCGCATCTTGACAAATTGTTCCGCGTTCGTTGCAATCTGTTGTAGAACAGACGTTTTTAACCGCATTGGTGAAACAGCGAATTTCCAGTATAGCGAAATATTTTATTTTTACTTATTTTATCATTAGATTAATAGATAAATAGATGATAAAATTTAATAAGTATTACCTTATGCTCTCAAAGCACAGAGTTTTCCTGAATATTACTGTTTTTGAAATATTGCAGAAAAAATGACTAATTTTCAGCTGTCGTATTGTGTTCTTGCATTTTAATTTATAGATTTTAAGTAGAAATATTTTTTATAAGCTTCTCATTCGAGATAAGTATTATTTTTCAATTAAACCATTGAAAGAAAGAGCTAAGAGCTCAGTATAAAAATTTAGATATCATATTTGGTAGTAAGGATTAAATGAAATCTAATTTTCTTCAAGCTTGTAGTATGAAGTATGATTAGCGTTATAATTCTTTTGTTCAATATTATGATATGGTTCTCGTGTCTTGACATGACTATTATTATAATCTGCCCGAAGGCATTTAAAATTGCATCGAAATGAAGTCGGCTGTCAATTGCAGTTTCTTTACTAATGCCGTTTATAAGAATTCCTAGTTAAATAGAACGGTATTAAGAAGAATATCTGAATTTCTCAAAGATCTTATTAAGATTCCAATTTGCATATCAAAAGAAAAGGAACTCACATAATGCCTAGGAAGAATTTCATGTTTAAGTATGATTGGTGGTAGTTTAACTAGAATTAATTTAACTCAAATATCAGTATAAAAAGGTCTGAATCACCTATAAATTACTATGATTAAACATATTGCCTTTCCACTAATCAAAAAAGGAAATGAAAGAAACTAATGTCTTTTGTATATAAACTAAAAACTTCTAGCTTATTTGCCGAGTCGTACGCTTAATAAATAAGGAAAACTTCAATGTGACTGAATGTATAATTTTACATGTAGTTTCTGCAGATAAAAACAGGACCTTATCAGGACAGTCTGGGTATTCGAAACCCAAGAATTCTCGGATTTCAAATGAAACTCATTAGTTACGTACTGAGCTGCGGACAGAAATGGAGCAACTGCTCAAAGGAGGTACTCGGTTTTGATTTTTTCTGAGCAGCTGTTTCATATAGCTGACCGAGAGATAACATAATTGTAGGTGAGCTCCGTGTTCGTATAGCAATGCATAACGTTCGAAATTCGCCCTAGGAATGGCGTTTTATGCCAGCAGAACGCTTTTACTTAGCACTCAACAGTGTCGTATACCACTTCAACGCGCCATTTCCTCACACATATTCTATTACAAAATCTGCTCATTATTTCGGTTCCTTTACTTGCCCTTTTACTTTTGCCAGATATTTTTAATTACTCTGTATAAAAAATGAAAAAAAAAAAAAAGTGAAAGCAGGACACGTGACGAGATGAGCATTACTTTTGGGTTATCTGCAGTTATAAAGCTGAGGAGCTTCTCCGTCTAATGTGAAATAAATGAGCACCGAGACAGTCGTGCCTTTTTATGAGGAAAAATGCTGCAAATGCTTGAGCACGCTAAAGGGCAACAAAACCACTCAAGTAGTTCAACAGATGATTGTAGTCCTAGACTCGTTACTAGTACTAGACTTTTTGAGGGTTACAGCCGAAAACATCGCGGCAAAAACAACGCGGACGGAAATGTCGCGGAGAAAACAACGCAAGGTGAAAACGTTATGCTACAAAACATCGTGGGAGAAAACATCGCACTTTTAAAACATCGTGATACAAAATATCATCGTCGAAAATAAAGCGGTTCAAAAACTTCACAGTTTAAAAACATCGTCGTCGAAAATATCGTGGTAAAAAAATAAAGTATCTACAAATGATCGCATGACGATAACATCGGAAACACGCTTTTTTCAGGCGTTAATAACTGTAAATGGATATTCCCATAATGATTTGTGAGTTCTTTTATTTTTTACAGAAGCAAGTTTTTTATAGATAAGGTCATGCAGTTACTTGCCTTCCTTTTTCTAATTTTTTTTAGATTGTGCTTTTCGTGAAAAATTACCAGTAAAAATTTCATAAAAAACGATTTATTAATGGCCTTTGTTAGTTAACTATGTCGGTTTAAAATTCTATTAAGTGCTATAAGTTGCATTAATTTTTTTATGCTTAAGTTTCCTTCTTAAGTTACTTTATCAGCGAAAATTTATTAGTTAATAAAAATTATGAAAGTAAAAATTATCCTTCTTTCCATCTTGCGCTCACAAATCATTATGGGAATATCCATTTACAGTTATTAACGCCTGAAAAAAGCGTGTTTGCGATGTTATCGTCATGCGATCATTTGTAGATACTTTATTTTTTATCACGATATTTTCGACGACGATGTTTTTAAACTGCGAAGTTTTTGAACCGCTTTATTTTCGACGACGATATTTTGTACCACGACGTTTTAGAAGTGCGATGTTTTCTCCCACGATGTTTTATAGCACGACGTTTTCGCCTTGCGTTGTTTTCTCCGCGACGTTTTCGTCCGTGATGTTTTTGCCGCGATGTTATCGGCGAACACACGTTTTGAGTCACATGCTGCCCTATTAGTGATAATTTCTGGAGCAGATTTCGAATCCGAAAGAATGACGACCCTATTGAAGCTTTTTCTGTGAACAGCTAACTGCTGGAGAGCTACATACATAGTTCCCAATTCCACATTAAAATTGTCTGCATTTTCACCAGCAGCAAAATAGAATGAAAAAATGCTGCTGTAGATTTCAGATAACTTTCCAGCATTTTCATCTGTCACAAGAGCATCCAATTATTAGTGGTTTCAAAGGTGTCAAGAGCCGTAGCTCGAATTTGAAAATCATTCATTCTCCGCTTGTCCTACTAGGTTTACTATGTTTAGTTAACTTCCTATTAAAACTTATTAGAAGAAGTTTCCTTATCAGGCTTTGATTATCACCTAGATTTAGAGTCTAATATTATAAAGAGCTTCAAAATTTTAATATTATGCTTTTTTTTTTAAATGAAAACAAGGAAAATTACCAGACGAAACTACAGAACAGAAGAAGACATTGCCAGAGATGGTCCATACTCGAGGTGCTAGCAGTACTGGAATTAGTGCCAATTTGACAGAAGGTATCTGTACATGTTACGAATGGAGGATAAGATTGGATTAGTTAAAGAATACGGGAAAACTTCCGACGGCCATTTGCCTAAGAAGATGGACGCCTTCGGAGAGGAACTTTTAACAGAAAGTGGCTCTTGCGTATGGGGAACACCTTAACTCCAGTGTAGCCAGACAGTTCGCCGGATATGAATCGGCCGTTGATCGGAGCTACGAAAAGTTAACTGCTTAAATCTGAGTTTGCTGAACTGTTATAGTACACATATCGAGAGCTATCCATAACATTTAATAGAATATATAATGCAGTTTTCAGTGTACATTACAGTATATACTGCCCAATTATAATAAAATACCCTACTACTAAAAAGCATTTATTGTTGAAATACTCTCTCGCAGCTCATTATAGACACATTGCATATTCCCAATACTATACGTAATAAAAACAATTTGTCTAATACTATTATATTATTGAATGCATGCTATTAAGTTGCACTTGTATTGCATTTCCTGTTTTGTATTGGTTGATGAGTATTGCGGATGATATGGGCCTAGATGCATTATGATATATCCACAACGATACGATGTAATATTCAAATGCAATTAAGTTTTCAGTTTGCATTACAACATGTAGATTTTGTTTGATCAGAATTATCTGATTTAAAAACCATTCCAAAAATTTCCGTACTCCAAAACAAGTACAAGATTAAGTTTTTCAAAGAAAATTTACGAATTTAATTTATTTCAGCCATATCAAAAGACAGAAGTTATATTTAGAATATTTTTAACGTAGCTAATAACTATTGCTAATAGAGAAAGAAGCTACAGCAAACTTATAGTTAAAAAAAAAAAAAAAGAAAGATCTTTATTTGGGCCAATAGAAATTTTCAGATATGGCTATTCTCTCTATAAGAGTAAATCAAGTCAAATTAGAATTTGAAAAATTTTTTGTCGACTTTTAGCTAAGAATAAATATTAATGTAATTTTTTAATTATAATATTGTTTGTACTATTTCAATATTGTTTTTCAAAAAAGGTATTTTTTTATTTTAAAAACCTAAAATCACTTTTCTGAATATGTAAAGCTGTGAATAAATTTTTTTAATAGCTACTGTTTAAAATATTTACCTTTGCATAATAAGAAATATATTCCTATATGCCCTGTATCGCCTGTAAGATGATCATCCACGGTTCAGGTGATTTTGATCTTCTCGAGATGTGGATAATTTCGACGTTGGTGTTCACTGTCCATGATTATATATATTCTCAGAAATACTATTCAGTTTCAGAGGAGTTCGTCTAAGGTAAGCTGTTGCCACAAAGGGTTCACTATAGTTAATTTGACTGCATATAGGAGTCCGCATTTACCGCTTTGCCCCAAGAGAAGAAATATCTAGGCATGGCTCATGATTCGAGATACGTTATTATTACAGAAATGTTACTGATGCATTTGTTTTATCTGCTTTCCCTATAGCTGTATGTAGCTCTTCCAAAAATAGCATAAGAATGGTATTAAATCATGGGAAGCGAATTATTTGTGTTTTATTTCTTATTTTAAAATTCAGCGTATGCCATGCTGCTTGAAATAATAGTACACATAATGTAATTTAATAAATTAACTTATTGTTTATTTTAAAGTTTATTCTAATTACGAAAATTCTTTTGTATGTATTTTCTATCTAAGTATCAGATGCAGATTAAAAAGCTTAATAAGATGAATGTTTTGTTTACGTATGTCTTCCTTAGAGTATGCTAGAAAGAAATCTCTCAAGATTATCAGCAAGTATAAAACTTATGAATTATTACATATAATCTAGCGAGTGTGGTGATCGGAAAGATATCTTATTTATTACATGTTATACGAAAGTTATTATAGATAAATTTGTTTCGTAATTTCGTAGTAGTGTACTGATAAAGCAGTTAAATTGACGGCTGTCGTGATTTTGAGTTTTGGATCATATTCAAACCTAAAATATATTTCTTTTTATATTTTAAGTGCTGTCTTTTTGGGTAGTTTTAGTATAAGTAATGTATTTCACCTTAAAGATAAAAACGCTTTGAAAAACATAAAGATGCAAAGATTGTGTTGTTAAATTCTAGAAAGTGATTTTTATGAGGAAATAAAAGAATATATCTGTTGAAAAATTCCAGAATTAAATATTTCCCTGCACGGCCTTTTATTTAGGTATTCTATGATCGTGGTCAAAACGCAGTGTCATAGGTCTGACAACTGAAAGAGCTTACAGAAATAATTAATTCTTCAAGATTTAAAATTAGGCAAAAAATTAATCTTAGATTAGCATAGATATTGAATAAAGTCCGGATGAAATCTTAGACTGTACGATGTTGAACGTTGGAAGAAAGGCAAAAAGTCAGTAACGCGCGATAACATTCAGGGGGGCACCCTCACAAGCCCTGACGAAGTACAGAACTATCGGTTCAGGAACTTAATTCGTTCCTGAATCCATCTCTTTATTAACCGAAATGTTTGTAAATAGAAATAATTTTCCCCAATGGGAATTAATATAAAATAGATTACTTCATTCCTGGACCACATATGATTGCTTAATTAAACTTTACAACAATACTTTGTGCAAAGTTCATAACATGAATTAATGAAAATCAATGATTAAAAGGCATTTATAGATGATATAAAAGACAAACCCAATATTGGTCAGATAAAATAGATGAAAATTTAATTTAATTTTGTGCACCAGTACAAAGCAGATAGTATAAGTGCAAAATGACGAGGAAGATATTATGGTTTGGAGGCGAAATTTTCTTCCATAAAAGCATAGCTAACTGTCTTTAGGGGACACCTTTTATGTTTTCCTTGTCTCGAAAAGCATCACTCGCCACATTGCTCTGCTTGAGATTCGCTGAGCCTCTGTTTCACTCAAAATTTTTCCGATGTGATTTATTGTTGCCTACCTTTCAAAATTTTCTAGTGTTACACAGCATTGTCATTGAAAATGCTTATACTCTAGCTTGCTGCTACTTTATCAAAATGATATCTTTGCTTAAAAACTTGCGTCTTACCTCATTTTGACAAATTTCGGGGGCCGATGAACCAGGATCATTCCCTTTCTTCTGAAAATATTTCTTCCACAACCGCCTTTTGTTGCTGCTTCTAAAGTTCTAGTTTTTTCTTCTTGAGCTCATTTTTATGCTCCTCTCTGCGTCTGTTGATTTTCCAACCCATGGTTGCGCTAAGAAACGCAGTATCACAGGTAATTATAAAAAGAGTTCTAAATGTCAAAATGCTCAAAGTACCTGCCTGCAATCCAACCTGACTATGATTTCCAGCAGGCCGAAGTCATGGACCTGTAACTCACTTGCTGCCAGACTGTGTTAAAGAGTGTTAAGCAATGGAAAATAGTAGAATGATATTTCCAGAAGGCTCTGAATGTTAATTATGCGAGATAGGTTATCTCAAAACGCATTTGAAAATCATATGTTCTCTATTTGAATGTTGTAAATCGAGTTTCCTTTCGGCATACGAGGCGTTTTTTGTTCAAATTATTTGTTTGTGACCTGAATTGTTAGTGAAGTGAGACAATCGTGATCAACTGTACTGGATTTCGATGAAAAGCTATTCTGCCTTTCGGCTACCTGAACTTTTGTATGGAAGATGAACACTATCAATAAACCGTTGCTCGCACGAAATGAGGTGGGAAGGAGACAAAAGGCTCTTTCAGGCCCATACTCTTGCAGGGTAAAATAACCGAAAAAAGAACTGAACTTTAGGGAGAAGGGGATAAATATGAGGCCATAGCCAATACAGCGAACTAAAGCATATTAATTTATTCTAATAATTTACTAATTATAGAATTCACGAATTGTGAATTCAACTAATTGTAGGACTGCTCAAGAACTTTGAACAGGATCAGCATTCTTTACATCTTATCCTCTGTGTTAGAGATCTTATTTATGTAACTTCTGTGCAGCTGCATAAATTTCATAATGGAAATATCGCTAGTAGGTAACGGATTTTTTGAATACAATAATTAATTAAGATTCTATGGAAACAGAGTCTTGACTAACTGATTTATGGTTTTAGATTCAGAGTGTCAGGGAAATGAATTAATTTGATTTTAACTTAAATATAAGTGAAAATAAGTTCGGAAAAGATGGATGGGGGCAAAATGATCTAATTTGGTAACATTGGCACGACTGTACTCCAGATGGGCTGAATAATTTAATTCTTTTAGGGTTTAGCAGCTTTGAATACTGGGCAATCATGATACTAAGCGAAATGAAAATCTTTGCAATTACAACTAACCGTTTTTCTAAGTGCTTACGCTCACATTCATTTGAATGTTGAGATTCAGAACATTTTAGATCACATGGTTTTAATCCACAGTAGTCGGATGTATAGTCTAAATTTTGGCATTTAGAACACAGAGTAAGTATGCACTTGGTTAGAAATTTGCAGTTTGAAGTATGAAAAACAAAGGGGCAATAGCAGAACTTGGAAAACAGGTTTTAAAGATTTAGATTTTGGCAGGCGAAACTGAACAGTTTTGAGGATATTTAAGATAGGAACATGTTGGCAGTTTTAATTTCACCAGTGTGACAATTAAGTAAATTTTTGACACCTGTCTTAATAGGCTTATCCTATTTATATTTATGTTAAACGAAATCAGCTTCAAATCGCATTAAATAATCGGTTTAGAAGATTGAAATTGTAAGTATTATGTAAGTTAAATTATAAGGATTATTAACAGTTAAATTTTGAGTTAAATTTACTTTCCTATCGTTAAATTTTGAGCTAAATTTACTATCCTATTATTTTTCCCTTTTCTTAATTTCAATTTACCATTTCCGGCCAGAACGTAGTTTTAGAATCACGTCTGAATGCTAATGAGGAAGAGCGGTATTTAACCACGAAGTTCTACTGTCTTAATGAGAGAGATACCAGATATTCTGGCTCCACGCGTCCGCCTTTTTAGGCTACTCTCTCTCGTAAGCTATTATTACGCTCGGCCGTACTTTAGGCCCTTGACAGCTTCGTAGTCAATTAGCGTTAAGGGGCCAACTCTGTTAGAATCTTGATAGCTTTGGCTTTATCTCTTTAGTTTGATTCTTAGTCTCTTAAGTTCAAGCCCAAGTGTCGGCTTTATTGTACAACTCCAAGACGGAGTTCTGTTAAATCTTGATTGGAATAATAAAGGGCTATTTTACCCTTCTATCTTGTTGTTTCCTGTCACACGAACTCAAGCGATTATTCGCTTATCAGTTCTTAATATTCTTCACTTTCAGCGATAACTTAGAATTACACAGTGGGGAATCCTACAAAATATCTGATTATTGTTTGCTACTTTAAAATAAGCACTTGAACGTTGTGATGACTCTCTCCTCTTTTCCGACCGCAACGTGGGTCATCATCACCGAATAAACAGTGAGAAAGGGCTTTTGCAAATTAGAGGATTTGACCATTTTTCTGCAATTATCATTACCGTGGTTATGATGCATGGTTTGGGGGGGGGTGGAGAGAGAAAAGACTTCTAAGTGCCTATTCTAAAGTAACAGACAATGGTGGTGTAGTTTCGCGTAGAGTTGCTGGTATTGTAACTGAACAGAGTTCTAGCAAGTCGTTGTACCAAGAAGTTGAGTAGCTTCGTTTGTATTAAGTGTAAAATATAGCAAGTTATGAAGTAATAAAGTTAACTTTTATCTTTTGAGTTGTGTCGTATGTTCACAGTAAGCATTAAGGGGAGACGATGATTCGCCAACAAGTAGAGGTAACATCTAAAGATTAATAAGTGCAAGCAGTGTAATTAAGTATTATGTACCTTTAATTGTTATAAGAGTGTTTAACTGAAACAAGCAATACATTTTTTGACCGTTTATTGAAAAAAAGCATACCACACAGTAATAAAGCCATGCGAAAGTAATTTGAGTAGCATCAAGAATAAAATGTATTTTTAAAACGAATTTCCTTTTAAGCAGGGAGCAGCAATTCTTTTGCAGAATTCTGGGAGCAGAAATTTCTTTTTAAGAGAAATTTGGCTTGTATCCAAGTTACGAATGCAGAAAGCCACGAAAATGTCCGTGCAACCAGCCCATTCGTCTGCATTCATCCCCAGGATGAACTACTGGTGTTCAGCTACTTTACCGCTCTGCTGCTGGTGAGTAATATAGGTTACAGGAACTAAATAATAAAATTTTTTTTAAAGATCATAGAAGTGCTAGTGACTCTTATTTCCATTATCTCACATTAAGACAGTGATATCGCTTCAAGAAAGTATACCAGTTTTAGCATGTAAAATAAAGAAGATAATGTCACGTACCTTAAAAAAAAAAAAAACCTATTTTACTTCCTCACTTTCGTACTTTGCTTCCTCTGATTCCTCTCCCCTTCAATAAATAAATAAATAAATAAAATAAAATAAAATAAAATAAAACAAAAAGTTTACTGCTTGACTACCGACAATCAGCTACATAATGAACAGTTAGGATCTATAAAAAGAATTTTAAATATTAGTACTTCTGATTCTGTAGTTTCTGAAGGATTTCTCGAGTTTTATCCGGCAAATCAAACTCTATAAAAAAGGTCATGTAATTCTTTCAAGCGAATTCTTATAGATTATGAATTAGGTATTCAAATAAGCAAGGGTAAGAATCTACTAAACATAAAGTTTGGATGTTAAATACATGGAGAGCAAACAAGAAATACAGATTTCCTCCGCTTTATGAAAGTGAAATCCACTGAAACCTTCCGTATGCCGAAAGTACCGTGTAGAGTTCCCCACTTTGTAAATGCTAAGTTACTGCAGAACGTGAAGAATCTTAAGAACTGATAAGCGAATAATCGCTTGAGTTTGTATGACAAGAAACAACAAGATGGAAGGGTAAATAACTCTTTATTATTCAGATAAGATTTAACAGAACTCCGTCTTGGAGTGTACAATAAAAGCCGACACTTGGGCTTGAGCTTAAGAGGCTAAGAAGTAAACTAAAACTAATCTAAACTAAAGAGATATAGCCGAAGATATCAAGATTCTAATCGAGTTGGCCCCTTAACGCTAATTGACTGCGAAGCTATCAAGGGCCTAAGTACGGCCGAGCGTAATAATAGCTTACGAGAGAGTAGCCTAAAAAGGCGGACGAGTGCAGACAGAATACCTGGTAACTCTCTCGCTAAAACCGAAGAACTTCGCGGTTTAAATACCGCTTCTCCTCATTATGTATTCAGACGTGATTCTAAAACTACGTTCTGGCCGGAAGTAGTAAGTTAAGTTAAGAATTTGACAGGAAAGAAGTTTAACTCAAAATTTAACTGTTAATAAAATTAACATAATCCTTACAACCGTAAAGTGAAAAAAATAACTGTCTTTAAATTACATAGAAATAAGTTGTGAGCTCTGCCAGGTTTCTATAAAGAGTTGATTAAAGCACTCCAAATAACGTTTAAAACTTAAAATAACACTGAAAGCAAAAACTGTGTGATAAAAACACAACTGAAATAGATTAAAATAAAACACGTGCAACAATTTCATTTTCCTAACCTCGGAAGGCACTGGAAGATTTAGAGGTGGTGGAATCGAAGGCAGTGCATTAAACCGAGTTGTTGGGTTTTTGGCAGTAAAAGACGCACTGGATTAGGGTGTACGGAAAGAGATGTTACCATTTATAGCCCATAGCTTTGTTACATTGCAATTTCTCTGCTTGTCTCGTCCGAATGTCGAGGTTTTCCACGTGCTATATCTGAGGCGAAAAGCTTGAAATAAGACAGTATGCTTGATTACTTAGATTGATACATTTTCTTCTTACCATAAAGTTCTTCATAGGCAATCAAAATATATGAAAAATTGTCATAAACTTGCGTGTTGTTATGCAGTTGTTCCACTTTTCTTCAGTTACTGTACAAAAACAAATGATAAACAATATTTTCGTCTTTCGTTTTTAAAAAGCGAAAATTCCATTCAAGTTTATTTCGTAAACAAAAAAAAAAAAAAAAAAAAAAAAAAGACATATAATCCATTCTTTAAAAGCGTTATGAATTAAAGAATGTGACATATACTTAAATTTTATTAACTTTTTCATATCTTTATGCACCTCATTAATTGAATATAGTTGTAAAGATGTTTGCAAAATAAAGGTTGAATTTCTTAGTTTTCTGAATATTTTCCAAGAATTGTTTTTTCATCTGCATCCTTCCAGATGGATGTTGTTAAATTGACGCTGAAATCAGCAGCTGAGACACGATAAAAGAGTAGAATAAAAGTCGTGCGATTTCTAAGATGCGTTTCTAATAAAAATCTTGCGATTAAGTGCAGTTATGAAATTCTTAAATGATGTAATAAATGATAATTCAACAGCCACGGAAACAAGACATGCAACTCATTGTTTGTTAGATCAAGTTTTGTCTTTTTAATTCATTTGCTTAGTGATTGTAGAGATGTATATTTTGTCAAAAACTAAGGTTGCATGTACTTTAAATACTGAAAGGGTTTCAATCCGAGATGAATATAGTTTTTAATATTCTGAATGAGCTTATGAAATTTCTAAGCGCGGCTAGATCTTATGAGCCACTTAATAAATATATTAAGGATACATCAGTTTTTCTTGTAGAAATAAATATTGTAGTAGAATTTATCCTTGTAAGGAGTATAATTTAATTACTACATTTAAATACAAAAATATCAACAAACAAATCATAAGTACTAAGAAAAAAAGCCTTGCCGCCGGCAGTATGATGATTCAGAAATTCTAATAACTCTACAACCTATTTCTTCTATACATCATCATCATAATTAAATTAAAGGGTCGCTAAATAAATTGTAAAAATTAATATACAGGTAACCCTCGCATAGCACGGTAGATAGGTTCCTAGAAAATGCCGTTTTGTGTGAAACCGTGTTCTGTGGGACCCAGGGGCAGTATAAAAATGGGGGTTACGTTCCGAAAACTTATTAAAATAAATATTTTTTAATTATTCATAAGCAACTTAATTTTCATTAAAAGTATATATGTATGAACAACACAAAACAAAAAATATTACATATTTTAATTTAACGCAACCTTAGTTTAATAAATTTCTTCGTTTTCATTGCTCAGTATAATCAACAGAGAACGTTTTTTCGGTGGAATGAGATCGTTTTCACTTTGAGAATTTCTCTCTTCATTTAAAGTTCTAGCATTTTCTTCCCTCTTTAAAAAAATTGTAATCTTACTTTGCTTACTCATTCTTACCGGGTCATTTTAAATTTCTCGTCCCTCAGGGGGCTCACTTTTGTGAGTACGGGTGTGGCAATCCCGAGGTACCCTAGCCCTTCAGGGGATCATCTTCTTGGTGAGACGGGTGTCACGATCCTGGAGCCCCAGTGATCTATCCTCTTTTCCGTCTCCTCTCCTCTTTGCTGGAACTTTTTCCCTTCCCTTCTCCCTTGTGGTTTCTCTCTACGGAGTTTGGGGCTCGTCACGAGAAACTGGAACAACCCTTGCGTCCAATTTTCAAATGGCGAGAAAACTGCCCACGAGTTTGCCGTGCGTGGAGACCCGTGTCGCTGGAAAGGAGGGTCCTGGTAGTTGAGGGGCGAGGTACTGTCCCCAACACACTGCTTTGGCCTCTGCTTCAGCTAAACGGGAGGCACCTTAGTTGTCCTCACGGGTGTCAATCGGCTGGTCACTAGTCCTTGTGTCAGTGGCTTGGGGTCAAGCTCTCGGGAGTTCCTGCTTTCGGGAAAGCCGACTGTGGGGCTTCAGTTTGCGTATAGGTCCGGCTAGCCCTAACACAGGAATCTGTGTTCCCTTGTTGGGCTCCGTGGTGGGCGGGGCCGTCGGACCCGAATCTTTTCTTATTTCAATATGGCTAATTCCCAAATTTTTCTGATCAAAGACTTCGAAGTCACTCCAGTCTCTCAACCTAGTTCTGAAACGTCTACTACTAAACCAGTCACTCAACCTAGCTCTGAACCACCTACTAATAAACCAATCATTCAACCTAGTTCTGAAAAGTCTACTACTAAACCAGTCACTCAACCTAGTTCTGAAAATTCTGCAAAAAAATTACGGACAGATGCAAATAAAAAAAATCATCACAATAGTCCCCGTTTCCTAGTCATCTCTAGTCCTTCTGGCGAAATGCATAAGATGTCTCCTTTCGTAATAAATAAATACATCCAGTCTTGTATTGGTGAGCCGAGAAACATAAAGCGTCTCCGCTCCGGAGACTTGCTTATTGATACAAACTCAGCCACCCAGTCTGCTTCTTTACTTCAGATTACTAAACTTGGGCAAGCGAATGTCACTGTAACAGCACATAAGACGCTGAATTATTGTCGTGGCGTAATATCGGAATTCGACCTTCTGTACGTTCCTGAAGAAGAGATCGCTTCCGAGCTATCCGACCAAAATGTCTGCGGTGCTAGGCGGATCAAGATGCGTAAGGAAGGTAAGTTGATCGATACGAAACACGTGATCCTTACCTTCAACACGCCTGATCTGCCTAAGAATATTAAGGCCGGATATTTAAATTGTCCTGTAAGACCTTATATTCCCAACCCTATGCGATGCTTCCAATGCCAGCGTTTCGGCCATTCTAAGACATCTTGTCGTGGCAGCCTCACATGCGCCCGATGCTCACAGATTGGCCACGATTCGGAAAATTGTACCGCTGCGCCTTCGTGTATAAATTGCAAGGGTCAGCACCCAGCATTTTCACGCCTCTGCCCAAAATGGAAATCCGAAAAAGAAGTACAGACTCTTAAAGTTACCAGGAACATCTCGTATGCTGAAGCCAGAAAACTAGTTCAAAGCACACAGCTCCAATCAAACAAATCTTATGCCAGTGCAGTTAAAACAACACGTAGCATTGCCACCCAAACATCAATAGGCACGCAGACTAAACCAAAGAAAACCCAACCAACCACATCCACCAAGAAAACGGAAAATGCAACTCATTTAATACAAAAAAAAGAAACAGTCATTCAAAGTAAACCTAAAATTGAAAGTCACAAAATAATTAATAAAAATAGAAGTCCCAGCAATAGCTCTTTTGACGAAATGATTTCTGAATCTGCGGATTCAGACACTGTGGAAGTAGAGGAGGGTCTAGAATTTCCCAGGCATCTACTTCCACGAAAAACCAAACAAGAGCACAGAAAGAACAAAAACCAGACATAATGGCCACCCTCGTCTCATGGAACTGTCGCGGTTTCCACCGAAATTTGCTCGACATCAAAGCCATAATTAATGCTTATCATCCTGTATGCTTCGCAGTACAGGAAACAAATCTAAAACCAGAACAACAGGCAAAACTTCGGAGGTTTTCCTTCGTCAGGAAAGATAACCTTGCAGGTGAGCGTGCCAGTGAAGGTGTAGGTCTCCTCACCTCACTGGATTATCCCTCAAATGTGCTTTCTTTGACGACATCCCTCCAAGTTGTCGCTACTCAAACAAATTTTGATTTTGTTGTTACAGTCGTTTCTCTGTATTTGCCTCCAAATGAGCATATTGATCAGCAAGATTTAAATGGTCTTTTAGAGCAGCTGCCTGAGCCTTTCATCATAATAGGAGATTTTAACGGCCATAGTCCGCTCTGGGGTAGTAAGGATACTAATTGCCGAGGAAGACAAATTGAGCAGATGATCGAAGATCATAGCCTTTGTCTCCTCAATAATGGGCAAGATACTTACTTCCATGAGCCTTCAAAAACATTCCATGCTCTCGACCTTGCCATCTGTTCACCATCTCTGTTGCCTTTTTGCACTTTTAATGTGGGTAAAGATCTTTACAACAGTGATCATTATCCCATTCTTGTGTCTCTTGCACGAAGAGGAGCAAACCCCATGTCGAGATCCCCTCGATTCATACTGGACAGGGCAGACTGGGACCTCTTCTCTTCCATTGCAGAGCTCACAGATGAAATGGTAGAAGATGCGCATATCGATGACGCTGTTGAAGCTGTTACTAATACTATTATTCAGGCAGCTATGCTTTCGATTCCTAGAACATCAGGAAAACTACTAAAATATTCAAAACCATGGTGGAATCGCGACTGTCATGAAGCACTGAAAAAACAGAAAAAAGCATGGGGTATTTTTCGTAGATATCCTACTCTGCGAAACCTCATAGCCTTTAAAAGAGCCAAAGCAAATGCACGAAAAGTAAGAAGGCAGAGCCAGAGGGATTCCTGGATTTCATATGTGTCGTCAATAACATCCTCCACGCCTAGCAAGCGGGTTTGGGAAAGAGTTCAAAAAGCATGCGGCATATATAAAGACCACTCACTTTCCTTTTTGGAAAAAGATGGCCGAGTGATTAGCTCCATAGAAGAAATTGCGAATACTATCGGTCAGACATTTGCTTCCGTTTCTTCCAGCAGAAACTATACACCTGCATTTCTTTCTATGAAGCAGCACTCTGAAATAAATCCCATCGCATTCAACTCTTCCAAATCTGAGCCTTACAATAGAGACTTTACTATGCTTGAATTAAGGAGTGCTTTATTGCAGACACATAGGTCTTCTCCGGGTCTTGATGGAGTGAATTATGAAATGCTAAAGCATCTGTCCTGTAAGTCACTGAATGCCCTTCTCACTCTTTACAATAGGGTGTGGAAGGAGCATGCCTTTCCCAGTGCATGGAGGAGAGCTGTTGTCATTTCTATTCCTAAGCCAGGGAAAGATCCAAGGAATCCCTCCAACTATCGGCCAATTGCCCTTACGAGTTGCCTCTGCAAACTGTTTGAAAAGATGGTAAACAGCCGCCTAGTCTACTTCTTGGAAAAGAATGATATTATATCGCCTTATCAGAGTGGTTTTCGAAAGGGAAGAACAACTGTAGATAACATGCTCCTCTTAGAGACATCTATTCGAAAAGCATTTGTAAGAAGAAGCCACCTTGTCTCGATATTCTTCGACATTGAAAAAGCTTATGATAAGGCATGGAGATACGGTATACTCCGGGATCTTCACGAGAGTGGCTTGCGCGGCAACCTACCAATTTTCATTCAAAATTTCTTGAACACTAGAACTTTTCAAGTAAGAATTGGCTCTGTTTTTTCGGATGTTTTTGAACAGGAAGAGGGTGTGCCTCAAGGCTGTGTGCTCAGTGTAACCCTGTTTAGTTTAAAAATAAATTCTGTACTAAAAGAACTTCCTCCCACCATCTTGGGATCTCTATATGTTGATGATCTGCAGATTAGCTGTCGAGGAGCAGACATGAGATACGTAGAGAGGCAACTGCAGATGGCTCTGATTAAGATCCAAGAATGGTCAGACAAACAGGGATTTACATTTTCGAAACAGAAAACTGTCTGCGTGCACTTTTGTAGGAAGCGAGGTCTCCATCCTGAACCTGAGTTATACTTGAATGGTACAATTATTCCAGTTGCGCCTGAAGTAAAATTTTTAGGAGTGACGTTCGACCGAAAATTGACTTTCCTTTCTCATGTTTTAAACCTGAGAAAGAAGTGTCTAAAAACACTAAATATTTTAAAAGTGTTGGCGAACACCTCCTGGGGTGCAGAGCGTTGCTCCATGCTTCGCATTTACAGAGCGCTTATCCGCTCTAAACTGGACTATGGCTCAGTTGTTTATGGATCCGCTCGGTCATCTGTTTTGTTAAAACTGGATCCTGTTCACCATCAAGGTCTGCGGATTTGTTCAGGAGCTTTCAGGACTTCTCCTGTGCAGAGCCTATATGTTGACTGTAACGAACCATCACTTTATCTGAGGCGTGAGCAATTGTCCCTTTTGCAATATTTTAATACTCTATCTCAACCTGAACATCCCAATAAGCTGTGCTTACTTGATAATGAGTGTAACACATTATTTGAAACACGTCCATCCTGTGTTCCTACTTTCCCTTTAAGAGTTCGCCCTGTCATTGAGGAACTCTCCCTCTCTGATATGCACCCCCAAGCAGTACAGAATTTTGAAATTCCACCTTGGGAAAATTCACGGATCCAGCTTCTTGATGTTTTTAAACATCACGTAAAGGCGAGCACTAACGAGATCGTTTACAGACAAATTTTCGCTGAGCACAGGCACAAATATAGCAGTTATTATCCGATATACACAGATGGATCAAAGTCAAATGATCATGTCGGGATGGCTTTTGTATTTGAAAATTACATAGAGGGCAGATGCCTGCACCATGCTTTCTCTGTCCTAACATCTGAACTAACTGCAATATATTATGCTCTTTTGTACATCTCAAAGCTCTGCCACAAAAAGTTCATAGTTTACACAGACTCGTATAGTGCTCTTAAATCCTTGGAAGCTTTTCCCAACGCTCAGAATCCTGTGGTAGTGGATGTTCTCAAAATTCATAGAAATTTAATGATACGAGGATATGAAATCCTGTACTGCTGGGTTCCCGGGCATACGGGAATAAAGGGAAACGAGCTTGCAGACATCGCGGCAAAATCTGCTGTCGAACTGTCCAGTCGCCTTATCCCTTTTAGAGACATCTGCTGTGTCATCAAGGGAAAGATACGAAAAAAATGGCAGCAAATTTGGGATGTTCAGCATCACAACAAGTTGAGAAACATCAAACCTAGAATTGAGCATTGGGATTTTGCTGGAAATCGTAAAGAGGACGTTCTTTTGACTCGACTCAGAATTGGTCATACCAGAGTCACACATAGCTATCTTCTTAAAGCTGAAAATGAGCCTGTTTGTTTTAATTGTAATGTTTGTTTATCTGTTCGTCATATTTTAATTGAGTGTCAATGTTTTAATAGTCTTCGCCAGAAATATTTTAATAGCTGTGACTTACCTCTCGACCGTTTAATTGGAAGAGAGGTCAATTCTAATTTATTTTATTATTTAAAAGAGATTGGCTTTTATTACCAAATGTAATTTGTTTTGAAGACTGTGTCTTGAATGTTAATATGTGCTTTTAACTTGTTTTTATATGACTTCATCCTCTGGATTTGGTACATTTATCTACTTGTTTTTATTTATTGAATTTTAATGTCATCAATTGTAATCATCTCATCTTTTGTTTGGCGCGTCATAATCATCTCTGGTTTTTGCGCCATAATCACTCACTCACTCACTCACTCACTCTTAAATTTCTCGATTTAGAGCTAGACAGTTTTGCAGCTTTTAGCTTATTTCAGCGGAAGGGTCTGCACTCAAGAAAAATAACTCGAGATGTTTAGCTAAGCGTAGGCCTTCTTTTAATTTTTTTAATGTTAAATTATTAACTTCACAATCTTCATCAGTCCTCAAAATCGATTTGATTTATAACTTCGGATGCCATTTCTGTCAAATCTTTGTCAATTTCTTCTTCCGCTAATAAATCTTTAACATACTCAATAGCCATGTTCACAAAACCTTCGCCTCCGATTGATTTAGCAAGTTCTAATATGCCACCAATTTCATTTTCTGACGATTCACGCACGTTTTATATTTCAACTGAAGTGGGCCATATCTTCTAACATGCATTTAACGTTGATACTTTTCAGTTCTTTCAGCGACAGAGATACGATGTCGATTCAGTTCTTGATTGAAAATGTGTTCCAAGCTTCCATTACACTAATCGATTTTGAATCGGTTTCGTCTAAAATCTACTGTAATGCTCTTCTTATGTAATATGTTTTAAAGGTATAAATAATACGTTGATCCAATGGTTGGAGTAACGAAAGTAGTGTTAGGTGGTAGGAACAGTATTTTGACATTGGAATGATTCAAATTGTGGTGACATGGAGGATTATCTAATAGTAATAAGCGCCTTGGAAGCTCATCAAATTTTTCTGCCTGTAAAGGGATCGTTTTAGATAGGGTCATAGAAGAGTCCGGTATAGTGTAACAAATATTTATTAACAGGTTTAAGTTACACACGAACATTACATTTAACTTTAAGAAAAAATTACAGAGCAACAGTCTGGTACAACCTATCCAGTGGGAGCCTTGGCTTTTACTGAAGTACTTCTCTGGCTACTCACCAGAGGGCAGCCTTGTTGTCACAGTTAGTCCAACAGTTTATGTTAAGGGATTGGTTACAAACTCCCCCTCTGGCTCCGCCGACGTCCCGGCAAGGAGACAGAACTGGAGGATTTGGGAGCTCTTGTAACATTGTCTCTAGTATCAGTTTTTTTTTCTGGGCAAGGGGATCTCTCTTTGAAGCACTGTTCGGAACCATAAGTTCTTGATTATTTCGGGAATCCAAAGTAATTTTTGGTGGCCTACCTCTCTTCCGGAGTGGAAGAATGGGAGAAGTGGACGAGTCTTTGAGAGGTGTTAGTGCAGATGTATGGTACGTTCCTAAGGGTTCCGATGGTTTATTAAGGCTTGAAAGGACATTGGAAGTAGGTGATTTCTGTGTCATTACCAAGTATAGACCGTCACGCTTTGGTATGAACTTTGAAGTCTTTTTGTTTTTTGCATTGCTAACGGGATGTAAATTGACCCATACCTTATCACCTGGTGAATAAAACATTTGTCGCCTTCCTTTATCATATTGCTTTTTACGTTGATATTGCTTTATTTCGATACGCTCTCGTATGTCCTTTGTAAGAGTTGCGAATCGTTTAAGCTAAGGGGTGATTTTAGGAACAAAGTTATCATTTTTAACCACAGCTTTGAAATCGTGAACAACGTCGTCGACAGTCCTCAGCTCTTTTCCAAACATTAGGAATGCTGGTGTATAGCCTGTAGTGTTACAGACGGCCGTATTCATAGCGAATAGAATAACTGGGAGTTTGGAATGCCACTTGTCATGCGCATCTCCTACTAGGATTGCAAGACGAGGTTTTAAGTCTCTATTTTTCCTTTCGACAGGATTTGACTTAGGAAAGTAAACTGGTATCAAGTTTTGGTTGATATTTAATGTGCAGCAAACTTGTTGCATGACTGCACTGATAAACTGGGTGCCGTTATCGCTGATGATTCTTCGTGGTATACCATACCGCATGAATACTTCTTCGATGAGGATTATAGCGCAGTCGCGTGCTATGGCTTGAGCAAGAGGAAATAATTCAATCCATCGCGCAGCACAGTCTTCAACAATGAAGATCCATTGTTTTCCAGTGTCAGTCTTTGGCAGTGGTCCAAACAAATCAATAGATATGATCTCAAAACGTTGAGAACAGACAGGAGTTCTTAGCAGTCCAGCTGGCTTTTGGTTGGTAGCCTTGTAGCGGTTGCATTCAGGACAGCGTTTCACATAACAACAACAATAAGGGCGCTTCCTTCTTATGAAAAGAAGGAAAGGAGTTTAGGCAAAATTGCCCATTACTCTTCCGCCATTTGATCATTTAAATCAAGGGATTTAAATGGTACCTCCCGTAAAAGGTAAGTAATAAATAGATAAGATCTCAAACTGACACCAAATCTATAGTATCAGCAAAAGATCCCATCTCTAAGTTCAAGGTGTCGCCTGGATCGTGAAAACTTCCCTATTGGATGGAAAACCGATTCAATCCCTCCCAAACCACCAAACGCAAATTCTTGTTCGTTCGTTTCACATAGTCGGATATGTACTTTTTCATACCAGTCCAATAATAGCATCTGGCAATTCGTTGGAATGTTCCTTCCTCTCCATAATGTCAAGCCATTGTGTCATCATGGTGCTTTCGCATGATTGATTCACGCTCGGCAGCTGAAATTGCTAACTGGGCCTCTTCTGAATCAGAGTCAGGGACATATCGGTAGAGAACACCTTGATTCATTAAGAATCCCCGTTCCGTCCAGTTGGCATATTCTTCAGTTCACTGAGTGGATTCGAAACTTTCTATAATCTTTTTTAAGTTTTCATCTTTAAGTTGAGACTCATGCATGTCTTTTGGACTTCTTGTGGGCATGTCCACCATAGATATATTTGAAATCTCGCAAGGTGAAACTTCATGTTCAGCACTTGGACGGGACAGTATGTCAGCGATGACGTTTGCCTTTCCAGGAATGTATTTTACTTTCAAGTTGAAAGACTGAATTTCAAGCGCCCATCTAGCAAGTCTTCCGGTTGGAGACTTAAGGTTCAAAAGCCATTTTAGAGGTTGATGATCGGATGCTATAGTTACTTCTGATCCTTCTACGTAACCACGAAATTTCTTCAGGGCCCAGACTACAGCAAGGGCTTCTCGTTCAGTCGTCGAATAGTTTCGCTCAGTCGGAGAAAGCAGTCGGCTGGCATATTCGATAGGGTGCTCTTTAGACCCTTCCCCTTGAAGTAAAACCGCTCCAAGAGCATAATTGCTTGCATCTGTTCGAATAATATACGGTTGAGTTCCATTTGCTTGCTTCAACACAGGAGTTGTTATGAAGCAGTTTTTTAGAGTTTCAAATGCTTTTTGCTGGTTGAAACCCCATTCTCATTGGACTTTCTTCTTCGTCAAATCACTAAGAGGTCGGGATATTTCCGCGAAGTTTTGTATATATCGTCTAAACCAAGAACACGTTTGAAGGAAGGATTGGAGTTCCTTGACGTTTTTGGGAAGTGGAATTCTCTGGATAGAGGAAACATTTTCTGGATCAACTTCGATTCCTTTTTGTGTGATAGAAAATCCCAAATATTTTACACGAGAAGAAGCGAAGTGGCATTTCTGTCTGTTTGCGTGCAGTTTGAAGAGCAAAAGCCTTTCGAAAACAGCTTTGAGATCGGAAAGGTGTTTCTCGAATGATTCTGAAAACACGATTATGTCGTCCAGCTAGGTGAGGGTTAGGATGTTCTTAAGTCCATTGCGAAAACGGTCTATAAATCTCTGGAATGTTGCTGGGGCATTCCGAAGACCAAAGGACATTCGCAAGAAACGATGTGTTCCGAAGGGACACACAAATGCTGTCTTGTCTTGATCATCAGTACAAACCTTCACTTGGTGATAACCTGCACGGAGATCAAGGGTTGACATGAAAGGAGTAGGTTTTGCTTCATGTAACAGGTCGTCCATTCTCGGAAGTGGGTAGGAATCTGGAACTGTAATCGCGTTCAATTTGCGGTAATCTATACAGAGGCGTACTGTTCCATTAGGTTTCGGTATTAAAACGATTGGGGATGCATAAGGGGACTCGCATTCTTCAATTATTCCTTCGGATAAGAGCTTGTCAATTTCTTGTTTTAAGATTTCTTTCTTAGCAAGGTTCATTCTGTATGGTGGTACAGCTTCTGGGGGATGGTTTCCAGTTTTGATTCGATGTTCTATGAAAGGTATTGCTTCTCCCCCTGGTTGGAAGATAGTTGAATATTGACTCAATAGTTCATTTAATTGTGATCTTTGATGAGCCGATAGATGTTGTCCTTCACATTCTCTTAACAGTACAATGTCAACTTCCGACGTACATTCAGTTCGATCATCAGGTTTATCATCATCAAGAAACTTAAACTTTTGTTGCGGATTATCGTGGTAAAACCACCAATGATTTTGTAGATCTAAAACAATTCCAGCGCTTCTAAGAAAATCCGATCCTAAAAGTTCTGCAATAATGCTAAAATATAGATCTTTAGTGAACTCTTCATTATATCCCTTAATCGTTAAAATGGCATCCTTAATATCAACTATTGTCATTTGTTCCGTAACATTCACACCAAGTTCTTTTGCTAGAACACAGATATCTTGTTTACGTCCTTTAGCAAAAAACGACATCATGATGTGTTTCACTTAAAATAAATTCTTCGATGAAGAAAACACTTTATTGTGGCACTAACTAGAAGGTCGTAATGAGGTCACCTTACCCAGAAAAGATTTGTAGTAATTTTACCATAGAACAGCACTATGTTACCCTTTGCTGAGTAAAGCGCAAATAAAGTTATGCGGAATGATCTTCCTTCAATGTGAATGTCTACCTGGGTCATGTGGACCTCTTCGTTCCTTTGAATACCGTCCGCAAGAGTGACCTTCATAGTAGTTTTCTTAAATTCTGATCCTTGTTCTTTCAAGAGATTATATAATGTTTCTCCCGCTATAGTGTGAGTAGCGCCAGTATCAGCACAGACAATTCCCGTAAATCCGTTGATTTTTACTCTTAAAAGAGTCGTGTGAGGTGTCTCTACAGACACTGTATGTAAGTTTATTGCTTTGAAGTCAGCTGATTCTTTACTTAAAGAAGGAGAGCAGGTTGGACACTTAGCCTTAACGAAGCCTGATTTTCCACAACCATAACAACTAACAGTTGGTCGATCTTCTCTCATGTCAGAATTCCTTGTCGCTGAGGTTTTAACAAGTTGAGGGTTATTTTTATAATTTTTAGGACCACTACGTTGAGACGGCTTTGAAGTGTTATTATTGACGTTTCTACTCCTGATGTTTTTAGCTTCTTCATATATATCTAATTTATCAGTCAGTTGAAGCGGATCAGTCCATTCGGACCAATGATCCACAAAATGTTCTCTATACTCAGAAGGGGACCGTCTTTTAATTTGGTCTGATATCATCAAATCCTTTAATTTCTCAAAAGTATTGACTTTTAATTCTCCAATCCAGCCTTTATCCGGACTTTTGCGATGTTGCGAAAATAACTGTCGAAACTTTTCAGTACTCAATTTAAAACGCTTTAAGAGAGTTTGTTTAATGTTGTCATAATCTTGTGCATCACCAGCAGATTCCTTTGCAATCAATTTTGCAACGCTATTAGGTAACAAACCTAAGAGATACACTATCCATTTCCCTTGAGGTATGTTCAAAATTGTTAGTTGCCTTTCAAATAGAGTGAGAAAAAGGCTCATGTCATCACTTTTTGGATTAAAGTGAGGAATTAAAGTTTGTAATTGTAACTTAGGAATATCCGTGTCAGTGAGTTTCAAAGCAGGTACGGAATCATGACTAGCACCTGAACTAGCTACTTGTATTTTCAGTTTCTCAAGCTTGTGCTTGCGTTCTTCTATCTCTTTCCTTTCGTTATATTCGCGTTCCTCTCGCTGTTTTCTTTCGTTAAATTCACGTTCCTCTATTTCTTTTCGTTCCGCAATAATGCTAAAATATAGATCTTTAGTGAACTCTTCATTATATCCCTTAATCGTTAAAATGGCATCCTTAATATCAACTATTGTCATTTGTTCCGTAACATTCACACCAAGTTCTTTTGCTAGAACACAGATATCTTGTTTACGTCCTTTAGCAAAAAACGACATCATGATGTGTTTCACTTAAAATAAATTCTTCGATGAAGAAAACACTTTATTGTGGCACTAACTAGAAGGTCGTAATGAGGTCACCTTACCCAGAAAAGATTTGTAGTAATTTTACCATAGAACAGCACTATATTAAAGTTAGTTATATCAAAAGTAACAGTCAAAATAATATATAAAAAAGACTCTTATCCTTAAAATAAAACATTTAACAGGGTTTAGAAATAGCACAATTTAAATAACATCAATAAAATCCTTTTCTGTTAATTAGTTCTATTCTCAAAGGACAAAATAAAACATTCATGGATAGCAATACACTTATGAAACTAAACGATTTACGCACATCTGAAACGTATATCAATCAGTATAAAAAAAATAACATTTTACCAGAAAGAATCTTATGCTTCGTTAAATCATCAAATATAAACAGTTTTCAGCAATTTAAGCGGAAATGGAAGAAAAAAATATCAATAAATAAAACCGTTATGGAGGCACAAGGGTAATAAACATGTCACTGCGACACTGGTTCCTCAAGTTGTAAGGATCCTAAGTTTTACTAACGTTTATTTTATTTTAAATCTTTACTATCACTTCTTATTTTCTACTTCCGGGCAGAATTAAAAGCTTTTAACTTATTTATGCAAATTTGTCTTGCTAACGCCAAGTACTTAAGTTGTGGCTTTTTGCCAAGCAAGAGGGAGGAAGGAATTATTAGAAGCAGGCCGCTTGCCATAGTAGTTTTAGTCGGTTGCTGGTTGCCTTCAAGGCCAGAGGTTTAATCCTCGTGATAATTTTAAACGTATCGTAGTGTTAGCAGTTCTCTGTACTACATACGGCTTTTTGTTAATATACGGCCAATCTTGGAGTTAGGCACTTGTTTATTAATCCAAAGTTAGTTTAGTTAGATTTTTAGTTAATAATTTTTATATTCTTACGTTCAGAACACAGAGACCAACCACTTGTGGTCTGTTCCGGAAATCATTGTAAAGAGAGAAATAAAGGGTTTCGTATACCCTTCCTGTGTGTATTGTCTACTTCACAATTTATTGAACATAGCTTCAGTAAGCTCCCTGTTCCGAATCAGGACAGTTAATGTTTCCAAAGCAAGTAAGGAGGAACACGAGCCCTGATAGTGGCGCCCAACGAAGAAGAATAACCATGGCCGAGTTTCAAGAAGAACCTGTGGTGCCTGCAGAAGCGGCTCAGAATCCAGAAATGCCAGCTGCCGCCCTGGAAGGATTTCGTTACATCGTCCAGACCATGCGCGCATCGATGAAACCAGAAGCAATATTTAATGGAAACTCACTGGTAACCAGTTTTTTGGAAAAATTGGATGACCACTTCATGCTGTATCCAGTACATGAGTTCCAGAAAGTCACCTTAGCTACCAGCGCTTTGAGGGGCCAAGCGCTTAATTGGTTTAAATGTATAGGCAGAAGGCTTTTGGGTCAAGCGGGAAGTCCCACCTATACTTACGAAAATTTTAAGACTGCCTTAGTAAAAGCCTTCCCTGTCGTAAGAGATCGTGCAAGATTAGAAACGAAACTTTTCAGCATATATCAGCAACGAATCGAAAATCTTTCCACCTTTATTTTAAGAAAAATTCATGTCTTTAAACTCTTGTATGGAAACCGTCCGGTTCCTGAGGTAATCCAAGTGATTTTGCCTAGGTTACTTCCCCAAGTACAAGACTTTATTGAATTAAGGAATCCGACTACACTGGAAAAGTTATTTGAGCTAGCAATCCAGTTTGAAAGCAGAAAAGCGGCGGACATTGAAAGAAGACGCCAGTATGAGCAACGAAGCCAATTTGGTGCGCCAAGACCACAGCAAAGGCAAGAACACGGCTGCGGAAGCAAAGCGAATCAGTGGGCAAGGAAAGCCGAGTATCCAGAAACAACCGGCGAACGTCGACAGTTCAATAGTAAGCCAGAAAAAAAGTCTGAAGGCCAGCGGAAAAAGAAGGAAGGCATGGAAAGGAAGAAACAAGATTTAAACTAAAACGGATTTCTGCTGACGGGAGGGTGCGGAAATCCGAAGGCCAAGAAAACCCCCCTTCCTTCAAGTTAAATACAGTTATGGTGAAAAATTTGACTCTTCCGAAGATTGAAGTTTTGGTTAATAACATCCCAGCCACCGCACTCCTGGATACAGGCGCGCAGTGTTCCTGTGTGGCAGAAGATTTTTTTAGGAAGTATTTCCGTAAATACCGCATGTATAATTCGGATAATACGACAGTGTTAGCTGTGCAGGGAGAAAGATGCAAGTGCATAGGTAAATTACCGTTATACATTCGTATCAAGGACGAGCAAGTAAAGATTATGTTTTTTATTGTAAAAAATTTACAAGCACATGTCATTTTAGGGATAGATTTTCTTTCAGAGGCAGAAGCAACGCTCGATTTTAACGAAGCGTCCCTTAAGCTGACGATGAAACCAGTTCGAGAAGAAAAAACAGAACCACTGACGTTAAACCTCGACCACCTGCCTAAGGAAGAGCAACAAAAAATTCGACAAGTTGTAAGTGAATTTGCTTCGTTATTTAGTGATATTCCCGGATTTACTCAAGTTACTAACCATAGTATCGACACCGGAGATTCACTGCCAGTTCGCCACAAACCATACCGATATGATAAGAATAAAGAAAAAATTATAGAGTGGCACATTCGAGATATGTTACGTAAAAAGATCATAACGCCATCTCAAGTAGTTATGCTAGCCCAGTTGTGTTATGTAAGAAAAATAATGACTATCCGGTAACACATCCGAAAAGGTAGCGTTTTGTAATTGACTATCGTAAATTAAACTCCATGACTAAATATCCGGTATATCCGTTACCTATTATTGAAGAAATTCTAAGGAACATAACTTCTACCAAATATATGACTACTTAACGACTGGTTATTTTCAAATAGGGGTTAAACCGGAAGATGTGCCTAAGACTGCTTTTATAACCAAGTCTGGCACTTATGCATTCCTGCGTATGCCGTTTGGCCTTGCAGGGGCACCGGCAACATTTCAGCGATGTATGGACATTGTGCTAAGGCCTGTTCTTGGAAAGTCCACATTTATCTATTTAGACGATATCATTATTACTAGTGATAATCTGGACCAACATGTACAGGACTTAAGACAGCTGTTTTCATTATTAACCCGCGAGCACACGCAACGGGTATGTCATACCCATGCGCATTTTTCTTTTTATATATTTCTCACCCATTCTTTCATAAAAGGACGAAACTTGGTGTAGCTGAGTTCAAGGTCACATACTTAAATGGGGGAAATTCCTGAGGTGACAGGTGCAACGGCTTTTTAGGAACAGCATTGTTCGCGCATGTCATACCCGCGCGTGTACTCGCGTTTCTCAGTGAGCCGCTTCGCACTTCTCGTTTTCAAGCTTTTAGTATAGGTTTTTCTTGAGTTGTAAGCATGGTGCCGTATATTCCTTACGATGAAGAGATGAAAAGATTGAGAAATCTTTTTGAAACAGTTTCTTCTGCTGAGGATTCATTTAGTGAAGACGATGAAGATGTTGATCACGAAGAATATAATAGTAATCATGATTCATCCATAGAGAGTAGTGATTCAGATACAGAAACAAAAAATGAAACTTTGGAATGTAACAATGAGTTTTATGTTGGAAAAAATGGAGTAAAATGGAACAAAATTAAATTCCGGACTAATGTTAGAATTGGCGCCAAAAATATTATAACTAAACTCCCTGGAAATACGAAGTATTCTAAAGACGTCTCAACACCTTTAGATTCCTGGTCACTGCTTAACGATGAAGCTATGTTAAAACATGTAGTTGGCAATACAAATACAATATTGATTCATTACGTGGAAATTTCACACGTGAACGGGAGGCGAAATCAACAAATGAATTGGAAATCAAAGCTTTAATTGGATTTCTATATTTATGTGGAGTTTATAAATCATCCATGTGAACGTAAGAGATTTGTGGGCAACAGACGGAACGGGAATGGACCTATTTCGGGAAACAATGTCAGTGAACCGATTCCTCTTTCTTTTACGATGCCTCCGTTTTGATGACATTAGAGATCGTCCCAGTAGAAGAAACGTTGATAAATTAGCTCCTATCAGAGAATTTTTTGAAATTTTGTCACAAATTGCCAAAAGGCTGATACTGTAGGAGAGTATGTGACCATTGATGAGAAGTTGGAATCATTCAGAGGTCGTTGTTCCTTCAAACAATATATGCCCAACAAGCCAGCAAAGTATGGCATAAAAATATTTGCTCTTTTAGACGCAAGGGTATTTTATACCTGGAGTATGGAAATTTATGCAGATAAACAACCAGATGGGCCATTTCAAGTTGAAAATGGTGCAAGCGAAGTTGTCAAACGTTTAATAAGGCCCTTATACAACTCAGGTCGAAACTTAACAGTTGATAATTGGTATATGGGATATGAATTATCTCAAGATCTCCTAAAGAAGAAAATTACGATAGTAGGTACAATGCGTAAAAATAAGAGAGAAATCCCACCTGAGTTTCTGGCAAAGGAAAGAGAAGTATATTCTTCAATTTTCGGTTTTCAGAAAGAAGCAACACTTGTATCTTATGTGCCGAAAAAAAATAAAAGTGTGATCCTGTTATTCACAATGCATTCCGGCGATCAAATCGATGAATCTACTGGGGAATCTAAAAAGCCTGAAATCATTACATTCTATAACATGACAAAAGGAGCAGTCGATGTTGTAGATGAGATGGCAGTTGCGTATTCTACAGCAAGAGTAGCACGTCGATGGCTTATGGTGATTTTCTTTTCAGTGTTAAACGTGGTTGCCATTAATGTAAGAATAATTCTACTATCAAAGAAGGAACCACCAACGTAATACCGTACCAGGCGTACGTTTCTCAAAGCCTTAGGGATGCAGCTAATAGAAAGTGTTCAGAATGAACGACGACGAGTATTTGTAGTTCCTGATTCTAGACAAACACTGACCACCGATGAACATGTTAACAATGAACCCCCCCCCCGAAAAAAAACTAAAATTACTTACAAGAGGTGAACAGAGTGCCCCAAGAAAAAAGATAGAAAGACTAGATTCATTTGTGAAAATTGTAGCAAAGTATATGTATGGAACATATGACCTCATTTTGTAAACAATGTTCAAAAAATTGTAAGTAAATAATTTTACCTCTCCTTATTCTTTCATATTTTGTCTAAAATGAAGTATTAACTTGGATTTACATTTTAATTTCTTTTAAAAACCTATTAATTTTATTTGGCAAATTTTTAATTACAAACTTTTTATTCGGGTATGACATACCCGGCGCGTGTTCTCGTGTTCGTCGGATCAGTGCATGTGCTCGCGTGTTAAATGAGGCCGGTCTAAAAGTTAATGTCGAAAAGTGCAAATTTGCAGCCCCTGAATTAAAATACTTTGTTTACAAAACATCTCAGAAAGGAATCGAGACAGACGAATCAAAAATAATCGCTGTGCAAAAGTATCCGCCGCCAAATACGGCGAAGAAGCTGTATTCTTTTCTAGGACTTTGTTCATATTATAGGTCCTTTATAAAAGATTTTGCAGCTATTGCTGAACCATTGTTAAAATTAAAAAGGAAAAAGGCAAGATTCTCGTTGACGGCCGAAGCCAATAGTGCTTTCGAAAAATTAAAGCAAGCATTAACGCAAGCCCCTGTTTTGAAATTTCCTGAAAATGATGAGAATTTAGAAATTTCAGCGGATGCTTCGGATTATGCGGTAACAGCGGTACTTTCGCAAAATCAGCAGCCCGTGGCATTTTTTAGTCGAACTTTAAATCAAACACAAAGAAATTATTCCGCGACTGAGAGAGAGGCACTTGCAGTTCTGTTAGCAGTGCAAAAGTTGAGTCTATTTTGGAAGGGCGCCAATAACAGTGTATTCTGATCATGCGGCGGTAACTAGATTGTACTCAGGGAAAAACTTATTCCCAAGGTTAATAAGATGGGAACTCAAGTTACAAGAGTATAATCTGGTAATCAAGCACACCGCCGGAAAGGAAAATATCGTAGCAGATGCCCTATCGAGAATAAAAATAGATGAAGAAGGTAATACTGTAAAGGTGGCAATGCTCACAGCATGTACAATACATTCCCGAGAAACTGTAATAACCGAACTGGGTAAGGATCCTGAATTTAAAAACATTTATGAGTATTTAAAGGATCCTGAAAATTTTAGCCACCAAGATATTGTGGCAATAAGAAATAGGGCGGCCCATTACGAACTAATAGATGGTCTATTATTTTATACAAAAACTACGAATTCCAACAACGAATTTCGACCTGTTATCCCAGCTAGTCTTAGATTAAATATACTGCAGGAGTTACACGACTCCCCATTAGCTTCTCTTGCTGGTATTCGAAAAACTATCCAACGCGTACGCGAAGCAGTTTATTTTGCTGAGCTTCAAAAGTTAACAAGGGCGTATGCCCAGTCCTGCCCAACATGTCAAGCAGTTAATTATATTAATTGCCGCCCGGCCGGGTTTCTAAATAGCATTAAATCCGAATTTCCAAATGAAATAATTGGCATCGATTTATTGGGCCCTTTCCCAAAAAGTCAGTTAAATAAAAGTCGCTATCTCCTTGTTATGGTTGATCATTTTAGTAAATGGACCGAAATTGTTCCCTTAAAACGAGCCTCCGCGAAATTAGTTATTGATTCTATTTTAAATAAATTTATTTTAAAATACGGGGCGCCCCTAAAAGTTATATCGGATAATGGTCCTCAATTTGTAAGTAATAAATTTGAAGACATGTGCCAAAAACTGGGCATACGTCATTTAAAAATGGTCCGTATCGGCCGCAATCAAATATAGCGGAATGGGTCAATAGAAATATAGTGAAAATTATCCGTAGTTATGTTAAAAATTTTCATAAAAGCTGGGATAACTATGTCAATGAATTAGCTTTCGCCCTTAGGACCGCAAAACATGATACGACTGGCAAAACTCCTGCTAAGTTATTTTTAGGCAGAAAGATTATAACGCCGTTAGATAAATTATTTTATGTTCAAAAAAGAGCCCCAGAATTTAAAATGGGCGATATAGAAAAATTAATTAAAGAAGCAAAAAAGAACACTGAAGTAGCACAAAGAAAACAGAAGCTTTATTACGATATGAAACGACGGGGAGTAACTTATAAAGTAGGAGATGAAGTGTTAAAAATTAAGCATTCACTTTCTTCAGCACCAGAAGATAAAACTGCCAAATTTTATCCACGATTTGAAGGACCATATGTCATAGAAAAAGTAAATCAGGCTGTAGTGGTGTTAAAAGCCAGGAATGGTGAATCCTGCACCGCAAACATTGACCAGATAAAACCATTCTATAATCGTAATAAAATGCCAATATTTAAAGATCTTTTGCAGGATCCGGCACGGCAGGCACTGCAGGCACAAGCTCCAGAAGTGGAACAACGACAATCACAAGTGCAAGCCATTATGAGGCAGGAGCAATTGAAAAGAAAGTTTCCCCGTTGGAAAATTGAAGGTAACAAGAAAAAGAAGCCGGTCCACCAACCAGAAAGAGAGAGCACGACCACCCCCAGAATGAAAAAGGGAGAAGTACGACGAATGCAAAGATAGCCAGGAGGAATGACGGCAACTATAACCCGGCTCCCAAACGGAAGATCTACCCATCGGATAGGAGTCTACGCAGCAAATGTCGACGAATTGATGAAGGAACAACAGCTGCGGAGGCAAAGAAACAAGGAAAATTTGAACAGCCAGCAACGAGATCCAAGCAGGAACGAGAGAGAGTTATCCCGGTTCCGCCAAGACCAGCTGCCATCAAACGGCCGAGACCACAGGCAGAGGCTAAAAAGAAGGTCTTCAAGGGTGACCGCACTGGAAGAAAAAGAAAGCTCATCGAGGAAGGAACCGAAGGGCGAACCCGCACAAGAAGGAAGATAAACCAGACCGTAGTCTTCGCCACTTTCCAACACTGGGCAGAAAAAAGAATGTCTGAGTATCACAAAGATAAGTAAAACTTTATGTTACTTTGAAACTTTAAGTTAATTTTTCATTCTTACTACAAGTGGCAGAATTCAAGAAGTTTTACCTCATGTGAGGCCTACCTTTATCGCCAAAAAGGCGAGAAATGAGTTGTTACCTATTTTAATATTGTTTTTCAATTACTCGCGAGTAAAACTAAAATTAATGTATAATAGGAATGTGTAAATACTTGAATATTGTAAAAGCATTGATAATCTTTGAGAAAGGTACCTTAAGAATATTGTAAAAAATTATTGTATAAAATTTTATTTAAAAGATTCTAGCAAGAAAGAAGTTTTAGTCTGAAAGACTTTGGAAATGTAGTATTTCAATGTAGAAGAATTGGCACTTGCTTGGAAAAGAATAGAAGTTAACAATGTACTACTAATGTATGTTTTAAAATGCGTAAAATTAACGGCATGTTAATATGTCCTTATATACAATGTGAAATGTTATTTTAAAAGTTAAGAAATACTGTGATATGTTAAAAGTGAAAGTAATGCCAAAAATTTTAACTTATTCGTGTGACTGTAAAAAGAGCAAATTATTGTGAATATGTGTTAAAGGTTGAATGAATGTAGTTAGGCTCTCTGACGCTACACTTCAGAGTTAGCCACTTTTCAGAATAGTGCCTCAGGGTTTAGAGATGAATATAAGGTGTGTTCTGAGGTCTTGTTATGTTGAATTTTAACACGTTAGTGTTTTGATTGCAGGCGGTAGTGTTGAACACTTGTACATAGAAACGTTCGTGTTTGGTGTTTTCCTTTACAACACATGTCAGAGAGCACGGGGAGATAATTAAATAACTTCATGAATGAAATAAGAATGTTAAAACAGAAATATAAGTATTCATGTTACTTGCCATTTAATTGTGTAACATTTCATTAAACTAGTTTTCCTTCCAGATCTCTGGAAGGAACCAGATTTCAACTAAGAACTCCTGTTTAGATGCAGTACAGATGAAAAAGCTTGTCCATGGAGTTTATAATGTAAAAACGATTTTTTTTTAAATTTCTAGTTTCTAGTGAGAAATGTTTGTAAAAGATTGGCCTCGCGTTAGATTCTAGAGCTAAAAGTTTTTAAGGAGGTCGTTTTAGACCTCAGTTTCAAACTAATTAACTCTGGAGGGAAGTATGTAAGGATCCTAAGTTTTACTAACGTTTATTTTATTTTAAATCTTTACTATCACTTCTTATTTTCTACTTCCGGGCAGAATTAAAAGCTTTTAACTTATTTATGCAAATTTGTCTTGCTAACGCCAAGTACTTAAGTTATGGCTTTGTGCCAAGCAAGAGGGAGGACGGAGTTATTAGAAGCAGGCCGCTTGCCATAGTAGTTTTAGTCGGTTGCTGGTTGCCTTCAAGGCCAGAGTTTTAATCCTCGTGATAATTTTAAACGTATCGTAGTGTTAGCAGTTCTCTGTACTACATACGGCTTTTTGTTAATATACGGCCAATCTTGGAGTTAGGCACTTGTTTATTAATCCAAAGTTAGTTTAGTTAGATTTTTAGTTAATATTTTTTATATTCTTACGTTTAGACCACAAGTGGTTGGTCTATGTATTCCGAAGTTCCGGAAATCATTGTAAAGAGAGAAAAATAAAGGGTTTTGTATACCCTTCCTGTGTGTATTTTCTACTTCACAATTTATTGAACATAGCTTCAGTAAGCTCCCTGTTCGGAATCAGGACAGTTAATGTTTCCAAAGCAAGTAAGGAGGAACACGAGCCCTGATAAAGTTAAGCTCAAATAGAAACTGCGTTTATAAGATTGAATACATTCAGCATATTATAACAATTTCTAATACAGAATTTTACTCTTAAAATGCCTCGCTTTGAATATATTATACCTTTTTATGTTTTACCACATTTACCTTTTCGAAACAAAACTGAATATTATGATTATGCATTTCTCGAGCACTCATTATATGTAAACAAAATGAAAGAATTTCTTAATCACTTCAAAATGATACAATATTCATGAAAGATACACATATATACTTTAAGAACACAGTAAAGTATTTTTACCTTTTCATATTTAAGTATTTTCACGTTTTCCACATTAAGGGTTAACACATTATAGAACCTCAGTGTTTAAATGCAAAACAAATCATACCATTAACCACAACTATTTGTTGCTGATAGGACATCGGAGTGGCACACACACACACAAAAAAAAAAAAAACCTCATACCTGACGGGCGAGGTATCTCCTTTCCTAAAGTTTTAGGAGTTAGATCCAGCGGGTGTGGCTGCAAGTACTGTTTCTGAAATAGAAAATGAGCAAAAGCCAAGGAAAATTCTTAAAGTTAAACATTAACGTTGGGCGTCACCTTGTAAAGGGGTCGTTTTAGATAGTGACATAGAAGAGTCCGGTATAGTGTAACAAATATTTATTAACAGGTTTAAGTTACACACGGATATTACATTTAACTTTAGGAAAAAATTACAGAGCAACAATTTGGTACAACCTATCCAGTGGGAGCCTTGGCTTTTATTGAAGCACTTCTCTGGCTACTCACCAGAGGGCAGCCTTGTTGTCACAGTTAGTTCAACAGTTTATGTTAAGGGATTGGTTACATGCTTTAAATAACGTTCAGCGTCTGGCACAAAACAATTTATAAACCAATTTCAAATATATTCCCAGCTACCCAAGCTTTTGGATTTGCTTTCTAATATATCAGTAAGGTGTTTTTATTTCCGCCTTTAAGTGCACGAGGATTTAAAGATCTATAAACTAACAAGGTTTTTGTCGTAAAGTCCTAAGTCATACTGCACAAAAAATACCGTTAGACAATTTTTAGATAAATCAGTTAAATTAATTTTTCTTAAATCAGTATCCAGTTTTTTTCGTTTTTCGATATAAAGGTTCTACTGGGCATTTTTGTTCCATCAAAGCCCAGTTTAGTCGGAATTGAAAACTTGCACAGCTGTGTATCCTTGTTCTTCTATAATATTTTAAAATTTTTCAGGAAACGTCCTAGACGCTTCATATTCAGCCGATGCAGATTCTCCTTGAATTCTTATGTTATGAACTGCAAAACGCTTTTTGAAATTTTCGAACCAACCTCTACTTACCAAAAAATATGGGCTGATAGAGGGTTCTCTATGTTCGTTGAGGTTCTTGAAAATTTTGAGTGCTTTTCGTTTAATGATATTACCATCCAACGAAATTCTTTTTTGACAGCTATCATCAATCCAAATGCTGAGTGCCTTTTCCATTTTCTCAATTATTGGCGCCCCCGTAGGCGAACTACACGTTTTGCGGATGTCATAAGATCCTGCAGCAACTGCACCTCTTATTCCTTTTACATTTTTCTTAATACTCCGGACTTTCTTCATTCCAATTTAAACATTTTCCAATGTGAGATGCCTTTTCTCCTTTTAAAATACGGTCCAAGATTTGTATCTGTACTTTTAAAGAAATGAATTTCCTCTTAAACTTTTTTTTGTTTTTATCTTTATCGAACATGTTTGGAGACTGAAACTTGTAGGGTTTATATTTATTTTAACTAACATTTATTTTAAGTTTAAACTATCTTTCCTGTCAAGCCTTACTTTCCCCTGGAATTGCCAATGCCAGAGTATGTAAATTTTAGTAGACCGCGCAAAGTATTCAAATTTTCAGCGGAAGTAATTTTGAGTTAAATAGAAGGGAAACGAGTTTCTAGGTGTGCTTTCTTGATTCACGAGCGTGAAGGTTGCTAGGTAGAAATTTAAGAACCGCGCGTTTCGGCCTGTGTGCTTGCTTCGGCAGTTAGTTGAATCTTTCAACTTTTTATTCAGAAAGTTTGCTGAAATCTCAGCTGTATCTTAGAACGCGGTTAAGTTAGATACGTTTAGAGAGCCTCGTAGGTAGTGACTTGTTATTATTCATTTTTAGTTGTTCTTTCTTATTTTTATTTAACCCCCGGGTCGGCGTAGTTTGTGAAATTCTTAAAGCGTCAAGTGAACGAATCTGTAACTTCTAAAGTGGAATAAAAAGGGAGTTAAACCCTTCTTAAGAGTTTGTGTACTTTCCAGTTCATAGCAGTCACTGCTATTGTTGCGGGCAAGTTGGGGCCACGCAACACAACAAACTTATTGACTTAAAGACGAAACTTTATTCTTTAACACGCCGTGGCTCGACTCAGACTGCCGACGAGCAGCATGAGACAGTTTTGTTTTCAGGCTATGAAGACAAGGATTCGAATTTTGGAAGCCGAACGTGCAGGTTACGCGTTTTATAGCACTTATTGTGACCTCATGTTGTTCACCTTCTGCGATAGTGAGGTTTCTTCATTGTTATCTAAGGACATTTGTTCATACGGGTCATCTGAGGATATTTGCTCTTACGGCTACCGGATCTTGGAAGACCACTGGCAGAACTTACGAAACAAGGATTCTTATATGTTAAATGACTATATGGGTGCTTTGCACAATATGGAAAAACTTCGTGCGCGAGTTCGTTAAATTTCTTCGGATTGTTTGGGCAATTTTCTTATCGTGTTAGAGCGAAACCGTGTTGTAGGAGGGTTCTCACAATTTCTGAATCGTGTTATAACAAAACTGTGTTACAGGATGCCGTGTTGTAGGACGGCTACCTGTATTTCATAACTTCGATTTTATGTATATACAAGAGAAGTTTTGGTAAACGATCTCTCATTGTAGTGCCACATTTAATCGTAAGACCATATTATTTGATATGATTATTGCCTTGATTTTTACACAAAATAAAGTCTTGAATTATTTTAAAAATAAGGGTATTTAATTTGAATTTGAATTTTACTGTAAAACATAGTTTTAAAACATTGTTTCATAACTTAAATTTTATCTTTTAGTCTTTCATAACTTAAATTTTAACATGTATTTGATTAACTTTACGTTTATACCTGCCAACCCAAATTTAATTTGCTTCTTTAGAATTAAAGAAATAAAGAATTCTTGTAAAAAGGTGATCAAGGTAAGGCCGGGTTAAAATTCCTGAAAAATGGAAAATTAATTTTTATAGTTATATGAGAAGAGAGCTTCCACGAAACGTCTTCCGTAATTTAACTCCTTAAAAGAAATGTTTTAAAAAAGAGAGAGAGAGAGAGGCTCATTTTTAATTCGTGTTCTTAATAGGAATATTATTTAAATAGCCCCAAAATAGTATAGGCGGAACAAATATGTTGAAATGAAAAATCGTTTCCTTTGATTGAAAAGCTTTGAGTAAACTTTTCTTTCAAACAAACAACATCTGTCCTTTTAACTTCTAACAAACTGTCCTTTTAAGTGTGCTATTTAAGTGTTTTCCTGTTAATTCTAACTGATTTCACTAGTATCATCGAATCAAATTCCGCGTAGATGCTCTCTCTCATTTTCACATGAACGCGTTTATCCTCGATGAGAATGAGGTCGTGTTAAGCCAGTCTACTAGCACAGGGCTTTTCTCTAGCTTTTTCTTTTTTTTAATTCGGTGTGTGCATGTGTGCACAGCGAATGTTAGATTGCGAAACTTCAGTCTCATCATTATTCACCATATTTCTTTAAGTGGAGAAAATCAGCCGATTAAAAAATTCCGAAAATTGGATTAAAATTTTGGGCGAAGCACAACACCAATTCATCTACGAACCTCCCCATGTCACCCCTACTGCCATTGTCTTCTCTTTCAGAGAGGCTCCGCCCCCTCTGGGGAGCTATTTCACACCCTTCCCAATTTCAATTCACGCCTTGGCCAGCACCCGCCATTGGTTTGACTCCCGTTTGTGAAAAGGGTCCACAATAATGAGGGGACTTATCACTCTATTTGGCTTCTATTTTTCTCTGACATAAAAGAGAAAAAATTAGAATCATTCAGAGCTTTACAACGTCATATCGACAACAACCTGAATTTCTCTCCTCTGTCATTATACAACCTCGTATACTAACAACTAATTAAAAGTACAGAAATTCAGTTTTTAACCTTATGTTTGCACTACAAAAACGAACTCTTATAGACTTTTTTTTTTTTTTTTTAAGAATTTCTTAAAATTTTTACTTACTTCGCAATATTGGAATCAATGCAGAGAATAACTGAATGCTTCCTAAAGTCTCTGGTTTATTTTCAAATATTTGCAAAAATATCCACATTTAATCCCTTAATGCATTTTTCTCTGTATAACAACAGAAGTCCTAGACAGCAGATTTTTTTCAAAACTGTCCCAAGTTTCATAAAATTTATGTACCTATTAGAATTTATGAGTTCCTCCTGTTTCAAAAAATTTTTGAGAAGTTTCCCTTCCATAAGGTAGCGTTTGTAGGTCTTCGTCTGATCTCTGTCTCTGTTTGCTTAGACGCATATAAATATTTCCTGGTTATCAACGAAAGTTTTATTTCCTGGTTTTTGCTATCGTTTTAAAGATATTCCTTGAATATTTCTGACTATGAAGCGCTTCATATCGATTCGAAGATGTATTTACCACTCAAATGTTAGATGACTAAATAAATTTGCTGTACGTTATAAGATTAGGAATTCATGCTGTTTAAACAAATGGCAGCTTCAAATATAATGATCCACTTTATATGTTAGTGGGATTATATTTTCTGTCGCTAATCAACTCTCACATGAAATGAGAAGCTTCCAAAATTCCAGGTAGTTAGTCTGAAAGAAGACGGCTGAGATAACTTCTATGAATAATCCAAGACATAAATGAAAACTGTGAAGCATTGAAGAGGGAGCAATTTTTGAATATTTTTTAACTCTTGAAAATAAATGTATTTTGCATGCATAAGCAAAAATTTTTTATGTCATATGTATTTCTGAATTAGTATTTCCTATAATTCTAAAATATTTTGCATAGTAATGAACGATAGGCAAATCTAGTTCAATACGTATCATAAATTGATTAATTTTCTGTAATTGGCAAAGCACTGATTGTTTAATTTTCCTTATTCTTCCCGAGAAGTGTTTGAGTGAAGGAGGAAAGTTACAAAATTTATGACAATGATCATGATAATTTGAACAAAATATAATGTACATGTTAAGTGTGATAATTTTCCTCTAGCATCAAACTTAACAAATATGAATACATCAGAATTAACAAAAATGCATTTTATTTTATCCCCCACCTCTATGTTCTATACAACTGATTGCATTTATTTTAAAATATTAACATCTCGAACAGTAGTATTCCTATATCTGGACCTTCAAGAAGCAGAAAAACTTTGAGTTCCCTCCTGGACAGATATGTACAAGGATATGAAAGAAAAAATATACTCCTGCTAAAAAAATAAAGCAATAAAGGCAAAACTCGCAATAAAACAAAAACTATTTAATGGATATGCATGAAATTTATCCAAGAGTTTGGTGTGGCATTGCTGGACCTCGTAGAAAAAATAAAGCAAAGACATAAATAAAAAAACCACATGTATTATGACCATCATATCATGAAAGAACAAAAGAGAGGGAAGAATAAGTAATTGAAACATCATGCTAACGGGTATGATAACCTCTAGCTGAAATGCATGCTTGACAACGTCAAGGCAAGTTGCCAATAGTGTCGTCGATCGATTGTTCTAGCAGTAACGTTTATTCCTGTAGTAATGCATATCGGAGCTTGTGGAGGGTACCTTGTGGAACACTGCGACCTGCTGTCCATTGTCCCAACAAGTTCTATGGGATTCAGGTCCGGTGATCTGGCAGGGCACGGCAGAAGTGGAACGGTTCACTCTCTAGACAACTAAGCACCACTCGAGGTCTCTGCGGGCCGGCTTTATTGTCCATACATATAGGGCGTTTGTACATATTGCAGCGACAAGAGGTTGTAGAATTTCGTCACGATATCGGACGGCTGTGACGGAAAGAACAGGTCGGTGCAGCCGTTCGTTGCTATCCCAGACCACACAATAAGATTTCTCCATTTTAATGGTCTCTTTCGAGATTTTTTTCGCTCGATAGTGACCCCTTGGCTCTAGCAATATCATTGCCCTTCGTAAATCGTTCTGGATGTTAAAGCGAGACTCATCCGTACATGACCTCATTGCTCTGGTATCGAACTGCTGTGTTCACGGGCCCAATTCAACCGCTCTATGACATGCAATGGGGACAAAGCAACTCAAACCACAGATCTTCGGTTGTACAGTCCAGCTTCACACAGTCGACGCGAAACAGATTGGCGGAATAGGGCCGTCCTGCAGTAGCAGAGAGATGCGACTCCAGCTGTCGTGCCACTAGTGACATACGGCGTCTTGGCACATGACAAGAGGAAGTGATAGTCTGCCGCTACGGTAATCCTCTGACGTTCAGATTCACGTCAGTAGCATAAAAATGGGCGTTCTGCCCCAGGTGGGTCAGTGGGGCAGGGGGCGTGGTCAATGACGTCACACAGAGGGAGGGGCCAAAGGTAACTTCATCACACTAGGAGGCGTGGTCTCGAGTTGAGTTGAGGTGTTAGTAGACTGCGGATTGAGTTGTAGACCTCCTGCTTTTCATTTAAAGTTAGTTTTTTAAATTGGCAATGGGGATTGTTTTGAGATATATGCTCATGGCGTCCTCTAGGGACGAAAAAAGAAAATAATCTATTTAGGAATTGCTCATGGCGTCCTCTAGGGACGAAAAAAGAAAATAATTTATTTAGAAGTTTCTTTCTTTTTTAAATGTTCTATTATTCAAAATATAGGATCGAACCCTGAAACAAAATATCTGCTTTTCTGGAAAGAAATAACTGTTAAAAATGTTGGAAAGAATAACATAATACTCATTAAAATTTCACACACACACACACACACACACACACACACACACACACACACACATGGGCTTTTATCGAAAGCCTCAGCTTTCTGACACCTGAGGGTCTCTCTTCACAGTTTCACAGTCATGGGGTTTTTTTGAATACCCAGGTGCCAGCCCCTTCCCATAACTCCACTGTGAAGTCATTGACCAATGATTAATCTTTAAAAATAATCCATTTTGTTTTCCGTTAAACATTATTTATATTGATATGCCCATAGGCTAAGGAGTGTACTCCATCCTTTAAAATATATCTTTTATCATCAAAAGCTGAAAGTGCAATTTTATTTATAGCCATGGTAAAAAGATGATGGTTCTTACTCTGAATATTATATTGTAATTCTCTGGTGAAGATAGATTTCTCTAAACAATCTCTATAATTTTTATGTTTAAGTTTCCTTTTAATAACACTTTGTTTAACTCCTTTCGCGGTTTCCTTCTCACTTTCATCCAACAGTAGAGAGTACATTTTCGCCCTCAGTCCTATAAACTCCAGTATTGGTTTGGAATTCATTTCATCTTTGAAGCATACAATTTTCGTTTTATTATTCATATTAAATAAAGCATGAGTCTTCGGATAATCTGACATATCGTACAGATGCATATGAAAACTCATATCTCGATATACATCTTCTGTTAAAATTTCGTACGTGAGAGAGTCTGTGTCAGTAAAAAGTAGCTTGGCTCTTTCTCCATATTGTTTTTTGATATGATTGTAATGAAAATTGTACATATAATATTTACTAAGTTCTAGTATGACAAATCCTACATAAATGGGCTTGTTTAAATTAACACAGTTTTTCAACCTTTGTACTCCAACCAAATCGTTATCAAAAATTCTGAAATCATGAAAGGTTGGTGCAGCTACTAATTTTTTCGCTCTTTTTTCTGTATTGACTAATTGGACATCAACATGTTTCCTCACGTTTTCCATAGTTTTACCGTACACACTATTGTTCATTAGTTTAAAAAAACCTTTCTCATATCCTGTCTGTGCATTTTTACGTTGATCTGTATTAAACTGTATATAAGGTTGTAACCAAGCTTTTTGTTTAAATTTTATAATTTTGTGAACATGCATTAATATCATACCTAAAAAGAGATATAACTGTAAATTTTTATGATAGATGGCATAATTAAATTTAGGATTTAAATTAGGAACTAATTTAGTATTCGAGATAAATTTATTATTTTTCAGTACACTGACTGCATAAGGTGAAAGATGATTAGCATTTTTTCTGGAGCTAAGGGATAATCGTTATGGGCATTATGAAGTTCTTTGGGGTATTCGAGGTCTACTTCCAAGATGTATCCATCCAAATTGTCTTCTGATAAAGTCAAAATCTTTTCTACGACATTCTTATTAGGTTCAACCCACTCAAAACTTCCATAGGGTAAGGGTTGACTCATAGCCGACCCGTAGAGATTGTTTGCATCAAGGTATAGAATATATTTACTTTCTTTAGTTGAATCAAAATTTTTCAGATATTTATTATTTGCTACAGACTTACGCTGGATAATCATGGACACACCTCCACGAATGCTTTGCTCCATAAATAAATGCATATTAACATCCGTTAATAATTCCAAAGCTTGATCAGTCATTTTTAAGCAGGCTTGCCAAGCTAATCCAGGTGCAGTCATCAAATGCGCACAATCTAAACTTATCAGGTTCAATGTTCCGTCTTACTTTCTTTGGGAACATGCACAGACCTGATTCGGAACAGGGAACTTACTAAAGCTATGTTCAATAAATGTGGGAAGTAGACAAGATACACAGGAAGGGTATACGAAACCCTTTATTTTTCACTCTTTACAATAATTTCCGTACTTCGGAATACAGAGACCAACTACTTGTGGTCTGAACGTAAAAATATAAAAATATTTAACTAAAATCTAACTTAAGTTTGAAATAATAAACAAGGGCCTACGTGGAAGATTAGCCTTATATTAACAGGAAGCCGTATGTAGTACAGAGAACTGTTAACACTACAATACGTTTAAAAATTATCACGAGGATTAAACCTCTGGCCTGGAAGGCAACCAGCAACTGAGTAAAACTGCTAAGGTAAGCGGCCTGCTTCGACTAACTCCTTCCTCTCTCTCGCTTGGCAAAAAGCCACAACTGAAGTACTTGGCGTTCGCCAGACAAATTTGCATAAATAAATTAAAGCTTTTAATTCTGGCCGGAAGTAGAAAATAAGAAGTGATAGTAAAGGTTTAAAATAAAAATAAACGTTAGTAAAACTTAAGATCCTTACATACTTCCCGCCAGAGTTAATTAGTTTGAAACTGAGGTCTAAAACGACCTTGTTGAAAACTTTTAGCTCTAGAATCTAACGCGAGGCCAATCTTTTACAAACATTTCTCACTAGAAACTAGAAATTTAAAAAAAAAATTGTTTTTACAATATCAGCTCCATGGACAACCAATTTTTCATCTGTACTGCATCTAAACAGGAGCTTTTATTCAAATCTGGTTCCTTCCAGAGATCTGGAAGGAAAACTAGTTTAATGAAATGTTACACAATGAAATGGCAAGTAACATAAATATTTACATTTCTCTTAACATTCTTATTTCATTCATGACTTTATTTTAATTATCTCTCCCCGTGCTCTCTGACATGTGTTGTAAAAGAAAACACCAAACACGAATGTGTTTATGTATACGTGTTCAACACTGCCGCCTACAATCAAAACACTAACGTGTTAAAATTCAACATAACAAGACCTCGTAACACACCCTATCTTCAACTCTAAACCCTGAGGTACTATTCTGAAAGTGGCTAACTCTGAAGTGTAGCGTCAGAGAGCCTAACTACATTCATTCAACCTTTAACACATATTCACCATAATTTGGTCTTTTTTCAGTCACACGAATAAGTTTTAAAAATTTTTTTTGCATTACTTTCACTTTTACCATATCATAGTATTTCTTAACATTTAAAATAACAGTTCACATTGTATATAAGAACATATTAACATGCCGTTAATTTTACGCATTTTAAAACATACATTAGTAGTACATTGTTAACTTCTATTCTTTTCCAAGCAAGTGCCAATTCTTCTACATTGAAATACTACATTTCAAAAAGTCTTTCAGACTAAAACTTCTTTCTTGCCAGAATGTTTTAAATAAAATTTATACAATAACTTTTACAATATTTAAGTATTTACACATTCCTATTATACAACAACTTTAGTTTTAAGCGCGAGTAATTGAAAAACATAATACCAAAATCGGTAACAACTCATTTCTCGCCTTTTTGGCGATAAAGGTAGACCTCACATGAGGTAAAACTTCTTGAAATCGGCCACTTGCAGTAAGAATGAAAGATTAACTTAAGTTTGCAAAGTAACATAAAATTTTACTTATCTTTGTGATATTCGGACATTCTTTTCTGAGCCCAGTCCTGGAAGGTAGCGCAGATTCTAGTTTGATTTATCCTCCTTCTTGTGCGTGCTCGCCCTTCAGTGTCTTCCTCTAGAAGCTTTCTTTTTCCTCCAGTTCGGTCACCCTTGAATACCTTCTTTTTCGCCTCTGCCTGTGGTCTTGGCCGTTTAATGGCAGCTGGTTTTGGCGGAACCGGCACAATTCTTTCGCGTTCCTGCTTGGACCTCGTTGCTGGCCGTTCAAATTTTCCTTGTACCTTTTCCTCCGCCGCTGGTGGCCCTTCCGCAGTTCGGCGACATTTGCTGCGGAGAGTCCTGTCCGATGAGTAGATCTTCCATTTGGGAGCCGGTTTATAGTTGCCGTTATTTCTCCTGGCTTTCTTCGCATTCGTCGTACTTCTACCTTCTTCATTCTGGGGGTGTTCGTGAGCTCTCTTTTCTGGACGGTGGAACGGCTTTTTTTTTCTTGTTACCTTCAATTTTCCAGCGTGGAAACTTTCTTTTCAATTGCTCCTGCCTCCTAATGGCTTGTCCTTGTACTTGTCGTTGTTCCACCTCTGGAGCTTGTGCCTGCCGTGCCTGCCGTGCCGGATTCACTTGTCGGATTCTTCGTTGCTCTAAATTAGGCAGGTGGTCAAGGTTTAACATCGGCGGTTCAGCCTTTTCTTCTCGAACTGGTTTCATCGTCAGCTTAAGGGACGCTTCATTAAAATCCAGCGATGCTTGTGCCTCTGAAAGAAAATCTATTCCTAAGATAATATGTGCTTGCAGATTCTTTACTATGAAAAACATAACCTTTACTTGTCCGTCCTTGATACGGACGTATAGCGGTAATTTACCTATGCACTTACATCTTTCTCCTTGCGCAGCTAACACTGTCGTATTATCCGAATTATATATGCGATATTTACGAAAATACTTCCTAAAAAAATCTTCTGCCACACAGGAACACTGCGCGCCTGTATCCAGGAGTGCGGTGGCTGGGATATTATTCACCAACACTTCAATCTTCGGAAGAGTCAAATTTTTCACCATTACTGTATTTAACTTGAAGGAAGAGGGGCTTTCTTGGCCTTCGGATTTCCGCACCCTCCCGTCAGCAGAAATCCGTTTTAGTTAAAATCATTTTTCATTTCCATGCTTTCCTTCTTTTTCCACTGGCCTTGAGACTTTTTTCCTGGATTGCTATTGAACTGTCGACGTTCGCCGGCTGTTTTTTAATGCTCGGGTTTCCTTGCCCACTGATTCGCTTTGCTTCCGTAGCCGTGTGCTTGACTTTGCTGTGGTCTTGGTGCACCAAATTGGTTTTGTTGCTGATGTTGGCTCAGGATCCCGACGGTTTCCATACAAGAGTTTGAAGACGTGAATTTTTCTTAAAATAAAGCTTGAGAGATTTTCGATTCTTTGCTGATATATGCTGAAAAGTTCCGTTTCTAATTTCGCACTATCCCTTACGACAGGGAAGGCTTTTACTAGGGCAGTCTTGAAATTTTCGTAAGTATAGGTGAGACTTCCTGCTTGACCCAAGAGACTTCTGCCTATACATTTGAACCAGTTAAGCGCTTGGCCCCTCAAAGCGCTGGTAGCTAAGGTAACTTTTTGCCGTATGTAGTACAGAGAACTGTTAACACTACAATACGTTTAAAAATTATCACGAGGATTAAACCTCTGGCCTGGAAGGCAACCAGCAACTGAGTAAAACTGCTAAGGTAAGCGGCCTGCTTCGACTAACTCCTTCCTCTCTCTCGCTTGGCAAAAAGCTACAACTTAAGTACTTGGCGTTCGCCAGACAAATTTGCATAAATAAGTTAAAGCTTTTAATTCTGGCCGGAAGTAGAAAATAAGAAGTGATAGTAAAGATTTAAAATAAAAATAAATGTTAGTAAAACTTAAGATCCTTACAAACTATAGTAAGTTTTACAAAGCTGTCTAAAATTTTCAAACACATCTGCTAATTGTAAAACATCACTTTTTACGTATAAATCATGATATTCACCTAAATTTTGAATATGAGAAGCTTGCCAAACAGTTTGAGCATGAATGTAATCATCCTAAGATATACTTTAACCAGTTAAAGTACTTCGAAAGTTCTCTATGGATGGTAACTGAGTATCTTTAAATTTATCAAAAGAGTTGATATATTCATATGGATATATTCCCTTCCGTAATAATAATTTTATGTTTTAATCATTGGAAAAATCTTCTTTTAAAATCCTAAATTTTTCTTCAGGCAAGTTAGATACAAGTTTTTCCAAAGACGCGTTCATAAACTGTTAACTATCAATAAAAATTAAAGATATTCTTAGATTATTCCATTTTCTTTTAATCCTGAAAGAAATATATTTTTCCATATTATTAGGTATAACATGAAACTCCCTGTTTTGAATTTTGCCGATGCCTTGCATGATTAAATGTGCATCATAGTGTTTTAAATTGTGAAATACGACAGGAATTTTCTTTTGAAGTTTAAATTTCAAATTGCACTTATTGTGCAGAGCTCCTCTATACTTTCCCGTAAGATGATCGTGATCTTTTACACGATCATTATTCAAAATTGTTTTGCATAAGTAGCAATGAGTTGCATTTTTAAAATTTTGTTCATCTTGAAATGTCATGGAAAGAGGTACAATACTATATAATTTTTCGGCTATATCCTCTTCTTCACGTAAAACATTTTGTATAAAATGGTCTACTGCATTTGGACCTCTATATACTGTTACAGGTTTAACGCTTTTCCCATCAGGTCGTACAATTATGTAAGCATATCCGCAAGCTTTATGATGATGTATTTTTTCTGTAAAAGACGCAGTAGCTACATCAGGTGTACAAGTGTCTATGTTTTCAATTAAAGCTTCAAAATCAGCATAAATAATGTACGGAATAGACTCTTCATATTGATAATTGGTATATTCTAATACTTTTTCTTCTTATGATGGCATTTTAATTTTCTGTATGTTTTGATGTTGACAGTATTTTGCATGTTCTTCTAACAGGTTTTCACGGGTGAATCTATGCAAGCATCTCATGCAATAGAACATGCTTGGGTGGTGTTTTGTGAGGTTACCTAATAATCTAGACATATTTCTTATTAAGCAATAATGTTGTTTAGTGTCATCACTGATTAAAAGTAAATTAATACAATCAGTTTCTTTTCTGTTTGAAATAATTTTCACATCAACTAAATTTAACATGAGTCGATTTTGTTGAAAAATGTCACAATGTAATTGTCCTATCAAATCCACACTTTGACTGTTTTTTATAAGTTCACCACGAGCTTTTAGTCCCGCATCCGCATCTTGAGCTAAGACATCTATTTTATTAGGTGAAGTGTCTTGGAAAAATCCTTCACAGGTGAGTAAACTTTTCTTTGCATCTTCACTATAATTCAATAATGTTTCGATGAAGGCTCTATAAGGATAGGTATTTGTCGCAGATGAAATGTTTCTTTCATTTAAACTTACATCTACTTGCGAAAAGAGAGAATGTAAAAATAAATTTACAGGGGCAACCGGTTCTTTGTCTGTTAGATTGGATCCGTCTGCCTTAACTACTTTAACTTTCACGTGTATATAAGAAGCAGCTAGATTAATATAGTCTTCACCACTGCCAGAAATATTAAATTCGATAGGTCCTCCATCTCGTATATTTGCGAGAGGGTGATATTCCACAAACTGTCCTTTTTCTATAGCTGTTTGCGTAGGAGGAATGGTAAATAAATCTAATTCAGATTTGACGCAAACGGGAGAGTCTCGATGTATATACGAAGACATACTTTTTTTTAAGAGAAAATATCCTGTGCTTTCACCTTCTTTTGATCGGTGAGAAATGGTACGCTTTTTCCTACGTTTCTGCTTTTTATTGACTCGTCCAGAACCAATCATGTTCTTCACTTTAGTAGCAGATTATCCGTTAATATATTTCCAGCTTCTTTCAGTCGACGCTTAGCAGCCTCTTTTACATCTTGTCCTTGTGATACGTCATTTAACAAATTCAGTCCACTATGCCATACTTGTTTTCCAATTGCTTTGGCTCCTGATTTAATAAGAGGTACGGCAGCGCGAAAGAAGGATCTGAATATACCCCGTAATCCGTATCCTCTCTGATAAAGATTACCTTGATAATAATTCAATCCATGTCCTGTTTGTTGTACGTAATAATCTTCAAAAGATTTTTGACAACACTGATAAGGTACATACATTATGACAAATATTTTTGACGGAAATGAAGTTTCACGTATGACCTTTTTCTTTCAAATGGCGTAAATGCTCCCATATGCGTTCTTATATCGATTTCCAAAGTGTCTATCATTCTCCGATTCACAGGTAAATAATGAGGTCTATCAAACAGTGCACTGACCACTTCTCCATCGCTACCAGTTACTCTTACAATTCGAAGAAGAGGAGCTAAAACATCTCCTACGATTTGAGGTTCTACAATATCCGTATATATCATTAATACACGATAATGTGCACAGGGGTCGGCTGCAAAAGGACTTTCTACAACAGTTTCGGAACTATCATCTGTAGATGTAATTTCCATAGGTTCAAAACCTAACATTTGAGCTAACCCATCATGTAAAATCACTTTAGCGTTATTTTTCACTTTGATTTTCACTCGTTTTGTTACTGGGTTATAATTAAATATTATTTTGTTTTGATGTTCTTTAATATAAATAGCTTTTAAAATATCAGGTACTGTTTTATAACATCCTGGAGGTAATCTACAACTTAACATTTCACCTTCTTTCTTTAAAACAAATCCAATTAAGTTATTGTCTGCATTCACATTGTGCCATTTGTGCGGATATAGCAATTCAACTAAACCAACTTCCTACATACCTTTTAATTCAATGGGAACAGGTAAACGTGTTATAAAATGTGAAATTTTATTTTCGGGGAAATAATTCATAGAGCTATCGCTCGGAAGTGTTACGTAGAAACTCATTTTCATAAATGATTCGGATACAGTATTTTCTCACACTTTATATCGAGAGTAAATTAGAAGCTGGAATCCACTGATTAAATTTGTCGGGATAACCGCGATATTTTACAAAGTATTCTGTTTGATTTTTATGTATACGTTTCTTTAAAATTTTTTCAATGCGATATTCATCTTTCAGTCTCACTTTCTGCAACTCTTGTGCATAAAACGTTCCTTTTACTGAGTCTCCAAGTAAATCTTTACTTCTATACACGGCTGGATGTCTTTTAACACACTCTGTCACCACAAATAGTTCTTCAGTCCAATTGGTTTCATAGCCTTTTTCGAAAGTAAGCTTTAGTTTGGAAACACGTACCACATCTCCTACAGCGAATATACATTTAGAAACGTTAGAAGGATGATCTTTATACAAGGTAAACCATACGTCACTCTCATTTTCTGAATTGACTTCTATGGGAGCTGGCTTTATACTTGAATGAAAAGTAGCATTATAACTTTCTATTAATTTGTCCAAGACATCTACATATTTATATGTGTTTCGAGTCGTAAAATATTTCCACATTTTTGTTTTCAAAGTGCGATTAAACCTTTCCACCACGGATGCTTTAGTAGTATTGAATGTATTGAAAAGTTTAACTTGATTTTTTTTTAAAATTTTATAAACACTTTATTTTTAAATTCGGTGCCCTGATCAGTTTGAAGTAATTTTGGTTTACGTTGACTCATTATTTTTTGAAACGCTTTCACAATATCTTCTCCTCTCTTTTGTTTCAGAGGAATAGCCCATGCATATTTGGATAATATGTCAATACAGGTTAATATATATCGATAACCATCATTATGATCACGTAACTGTGAAACATCCACTAAATCAGCTTGCCATTGTTGATCTATAGAATACACGATTACTCTATTCGTTGGAAATTTTCGGCGAATTGGCTTGTGAAGCGTGTATGCATCTATTCCCTCCAACCATGTTTGAATCTCTTTCCTGGAAACTTTACCTCCTGCAGCACGATGTAAAGCTTCAACACCACCAAAACTTGCAACATGAGCCGGATCCTGATACGATAAATTCATTTTAAAAAACCTATTGAATTATTCTTCATATGGATAATGATAAGTTTCCACTGTCGTTAAGACGTAGCGTAAAATCAATAGGAATTTTATGAAATTCTGTAAAAATATAGATGGATGATAAAATAACACATAAAACAGTGTATAAACACACCGCAACGGTGGCTTCTCCTGGAGCAGGCATAATTGCAATTGATGAGCTGATTCAAATTTCTTTTTCTTATATAGGCTTTTTTACCTAAATCTTAATGTATCCCGTCAGCTTAGTGGTTCAAACTACTGAGCTGGTGAGGTATTTTGTTTCAGGCTTCAATTCTATATTTTGAATAATAGAACATTTAAAAAAGAAAGAAACTTCTAAATAAATTATTTTCTTTTTTCGTCCCTAGAGGACGCCATGAGCAATTTCTAAATAGATTATTTTCTTTTTTCGTCCCTAGAGGACGCCATGAGCATATATCTAAAAAAAATCCCCATTGCCAATTTAAAAAACTAACTTTAAATGAAAAGCAGGAGGTCTACAACTCAATCCGCAGTCTACTAACACCTCAACTCAACTCGAGACCACGCCTCCTAGTGTGATGACGTTACCTTTGGCCCCTCCCTCTGTGTGACGTCATTGACCACTCCCCCTGACCCACCTGGCGCAGAACGCCCATTTTTATGCTACTCACGTCTTCTTAAGGGGTAACAATTCCACATCCTACTGATGACACCACGATGCACATTCAACTCTCTCACAGCAGCAGATTGTCTTGCACTAGCTTGCAACATCTCGACAGCCTTCCAAACGCATTTCATCGTACAAATGGTGTCTTCGGCTCATGCTTTCCGCTTTGGTTATCTTGGATTACACGGCACTATCACTGCCTGCGAACTGACTCATAGATCTAGATGCTTCTTTTCAAATCATTGCGGTGTGACTGCGGAATTGCGTTTTATGCTAACTTAGGTTGTCTATTTGCATTTGGCGATGAAACCTCTACTTTGCATGTAAACCGTATGTTTTTAATTCCCCTTTTAACATTTGCACTTTTTTTGCTTATTTTTTTAGCAGGAGAGTAATTAATAGATTCTTAAAAAAAGGGGGGAGGGAGAAAAACTACTTTGCAATTTTATATCCAGTTCATGAGTCTTGCTAAGTTAGCGTACTAACTTCTGTACTAGGAACATGCAAGAACATTTTTATTTCTTTCTCATATGCTACATATTCTGTTACTTCAAAGATCAATATTTCAGTGTAATTTGTGTATACAGAATCACGCTGCATACTTTGGTACATTTTCTTATTTGTCCGAGTGTATGGTTTATAACTTTTGCCGTAAAGCTTTCGGAATAAAACTTTTAACTTTGAAGGAATTACTTTAAATGCTGTGTGATCTGATGAAGGCAACATGTGATGTATTTTTACCCATTTATAAAAATCGTACATCAATCAATAGCTTTCAAAATGGAAGAGAATGACCGGTTTCTTCCGTAAAGTAATCGAATATTTCAAACTGAGCCTCCTGTACTATGACAAGATGGAAAAGAATTTAAGAAAGCGATACAGTTTTATTCTTAATACGGAAAAAAAAAAAAAAAAAAAAAAAAAAAAAAAAAAATCATAGTATTATGAATTAAAACTGTTAAATATTTTTTCTTATTTTTAAGTAATTATATTGTACAGCAGAAATTATACGGCTTACACAATCCAGTACCTTGGAGATAAAAGGCAATGTAAGCATGTTTAAACATGGTTTTGAAATTTGCGCTGATATTCTGCATTAAACATAAATTTCTAAAAGAAACAGTCTTGATTTTAACGTTTTTTCTTTCTTAGTGACAAGTAAAGTTCTTCCTCCTTTCTCTTTACTTTTTCTCTCTTAATTTTTCTTTTATGTAAAATATTTTTTTTTCATCGTATATTCATTTCCTTAATTTTTCATAGGTTTTTTTGCCCCTAAATAAAAAGTAATATTACAGTAGTTCTAAAACTTCTTATTAAAAATAAATTGTTACAATTTTGTTATGATTCTGAACTTTATTTTATTTATCTATTTATTTATTTATTCAAGTTTTTAATTTTTCTCTCACGTTTTGCTTTACATATTCGATTTTTTTCGAGTGCAAAATTATTTTTAGTTCATTATTTTGTTTACTATTGTTTTTTTAATTTCCCTAATTTTTCTATGTTTTAATGTTTTATCTAGGCTATAATGTTTACCTTTTTTAAATCGTTAATTTACAATCTTTTTTTCAAATTCTCTTTTATTGTTATAGTGTTTCAATTATATCAACTTTTCAATGATGTTAGATTTCCTAAAACCTCTATTCTTTCTGAATTCTTCTTTCTCTAATTTAATTGAAGATTTAAAAGTAAGTATAAAGTATTTAAAAGTAAGCATAAAAGTATAAAGTAATGGAAAGAGAAGAAAACTAGTTTTCATATCATTTCTTTCTTTCTAGATAATCAGTGCCTAAGAATGGATCCAAATACTGAACTGGTATTTATATTCTTTTAAAGCTTATTCAGAAGCCATATCTATTTAAGGTATTTACATAACCTAAGCAAACATATTATATTTTAATGGTATAGGAAATTTATGATTTGTATTTTAGGAATACGCAGCGCTTGGGTTCAGGTGATAGCTCTAAAGAAAAGGAAAACATATATTAGCACGTATATTAAATTAATATATTAATATTAAAGAAGGAAACACTGCACGCATTTCTTTTCTGACCTTTCAGAATTACTTTTGTTTGAGATATTTAGCTAAGCTTCAGTTTAAAGTGGCATTCTCTTATTCTTGCATGTGTTGTACGAATGAAAATTCACTAAACGTTATTTGGGAAAAAAAGAGAGAACATATTTTTGTTACTATAATTAGCATCAAATAAAATTACTTTCGCATAGACTTTTTTAAATTATCTTTTCCTATATCATTACTTTCGTTTCTGTTTCGTTTTTTGTCTTATATCACAAACTGTAGATATTTAAAATCAAGTTTACAAGAATTTGTACATGACGTAGTTTTATATATGAATAGTGCTCTTCTCAGGTTTATTCAGTGGGGTTACTTTCAATGTTTTGATACAGAGTAAACTAGCATAATTTGGCTTAACACACATTTAACCCTTCTTTTGTGTTATTGAACTTGTTGAATCTTCCAAATACAAAGCTAGATTCCTTTGCTAGCGAAAATAAACTATATATTTTTCTGCTGTATTTGCCCTTTTAAAAAAATTAATAATTTTCATTCTGTAGTATTTTTTTCTTGTCATTCAAAAACAAAAATCATTAAAATTGTGATATATATATATATATATTTGTGACACATTATTACATCCCAGTTTCCAAGGAACGTAGTATTAAAGTTAAATATTTAGTTAAAAATTAATAGAAGAATTAAATAATTACATAAATTAAAGGATTAAAAATAAGAAATCCTAGAACAGGCCTCGGCAAACTTTTTTGGCTGCAGGTCAAAATCAACCAACCAAAATGTGTGTATTGAAGACGTTGACAGACGTGTGTATGGACAATTGATCGTCGTTGCCAAACTTATCGATTTCCTCTTGAAATTATGTTATAACATTTGCAGTAAAGAAACGCCTTTTTAATTAAAAAAAAATAAATAAAAAGACATGTTCGTTCCTGCAGTTTTGTAATGAAACAAAAATATTACCTTTATTATTATTTTTTGTTTTTTTTTATGTCTTCTTCGAGTGATTGTTCCATATTTATGATTTGTAATTCATTTTTATATATTATACTTTATTTTCGGAACTCACTTGAAACTGTGAGTTTGGTGACCCTCGGGTCATAGGTTGCCAATGCTTGTCCTAGAAATTTATCAATGTAAGTATGAAATGAAATAATTCGTCGACACGTCACATGCGTCACAAGTAGTAGATTAACACAAGTAGCAAAGATTAACACGAAAACAACATTATTAAGGAAAATGATTATATAAAATGTAACTCTGAGAATGCTCTTTTAATAGTGCTTAACATCTAACTTAACAGTGCCCAATGCATAAAACTTATTACCTTGAAAGCTTCATTAGAATGTTTCAAGATTAGAAATCACAAATTATTTATTTACTCATTAACTAGCTAAAAATAAAATATTCATATATTCAAACAAAAGTAACTTAGCCAAAAAAAAGTGTACTTAAAAATAAACATTGTAATTATTTAAATAAAAGTTGTTTATTTATACATTTTTCATGAGTACAATGAAATTAATTTTCATCATTAGAAGAACCAGAATCTTGATGTCAAAATTTAATTCTTAAGAAAATATGCTTCTGTAAATTTGATTAATAACTGGAGAAAAATGCAAGATTTCCAGAAACACATTGAAAGAGAAACCAAATTCAGAAACGAGTGAGATGCACTGACGTAGAATTTAAAATTAGCCCAGAAAGCACCCTTAGACTGGCACAGATTCTGAGTAAAACTCTTCCATCGATTTCAAATGTGATTTCTTATCTTTTAAGAAATAATCATAAGAACCTTGTTGTCTACTGGTCACTAAATTCCTCGGATTGTCCACAATTTTTTGGTCATTTTCTTGCCTCAGTATCTCAGCAAAATTCTTCATTCGATTCTCATAGATCTCCTCTACTGTGACTTTAATTCTTGGAGGATTTATTACATTTTTATTGTGGTTTGACATGTATCGGCCAAAATATTAGAGCTTTAAAACTTCACATCAACGAACATGAATCCTATGCTTGGAAAGGTGAAATAAACAATTCAGATATGAACAGAAGAAAAAGTATTCTGATAAAGATAACTACAATAAACAAACAAAAAATTTACTTTTTCTCAACGACTTCACTTTTTTTCCTCATGACTACTGATATGCACTACTGACGGCAGTTTTCGGTAAGCTAAATTTAGATTTGGTTTGGCTCATTTCATTACGGCAAAGCACTCTAGGACTGCCTACCTAAGAGAAGGGATGCCTTCTTAGAGGAGTTTCTAAACCCCACGTTACACATGTGAAACCCCACGCTACACATGGGGGAAATAAGGAAAACGGTTATGCAGTCAACCAGTTCACCTGTTTTCGAACTGCCAGTTTTCAGCCATATGGCCACTGGGGGGGGGGGCGAGAGCTAAACTTAGTAAAATCGTAAGGAAAACTTCCTTATGAAAAATACTGAACATTGTCAGTCATTTTTGATACGTACCAAATGACATGTACCTTAAGAAGAAACTCTTTTAAACTCAAGTATTTAATAATCTTTTCTCGTAAACTAAATTTTACAAGAAAATATTTGTTGGTTTTTGGAAGCGAAGACAGTAAATCGCAAGGATGAGAAATAAAACATTTTCCCCATTTCTGTGCCAGGTTTAAGGGAATGTTTTAGTATAAGTTCACAGAAAGAAAATCTTTTTCCCTTATATTAATCTAATTTAGCTGTGTAATTTTTTTAATTACTTTTCATGTTAACATTAAAAAAACTAACTATGATCTCTGAATTAATTCTGCTTCATTTTAAGTAATAACTTATTTCACTGCAATAGCCTGAGTCCCGGTTGGTAATACGAAGGCAGGTCCCGCCGTCCACGAGCTGCTGGCCGATAATAAAACCACAGCTGTTAGTGGCTAAAGATGAAAAAGTGTTCAGGATTATTTTTAGTTTCGAATAATTTGAGTTCGATTAATTTATCCGAACTTAAACGTTTTATAAAGAATAGATGTCTAGTTGCGAAGTAAATATTTATTCATCCATAAATAGTAATTGTATTCGTTAGTTTTTAATGTAAGCAAAGAGATGAAAGCCAACATGTAAAATTTCATTTAAACGTTTAAAATTTTATTTGTACAATAACTGTTGCACGATTGCTCTTAGATTTTTTGTACTTTCAGTAGACTGTAGGTATACAGAATAATAGAGATATAAACATAATTTCATTATGGTAAATTTGAGATTGTAGCCTTTCCTCTTAATTAAATTTCTGTTTAATTAAAAAAAACTTCTCCCTTTTAGCCTATGGATACTCTAATCTTCAGATACAGAAATGGCTGCCGAGGCTCATCATATTCGTAAAAGAAGTCATTGCAGCATAACTTCCCCCTGCACTCCGAAAATAAATCGAAAAATATTCTTAGACAATGACCGATAATTTCTGAAAAAGAAGATATTTTTTTTTTCTAAAAGTTTTCTTACACTTATTCATTTGATATTACAAAACTTCTGGCAATCTTACAGTTTATTTTAAGGCAATTTTTAAGGTTGATTTAATAAACTGACGCCTTTACTCTGTCTCTTAGAAAATTATCTCCCTCTGCAGCTAAACTCTAAATAGTCATCTTAAGCAAATTAGCTTTTTGATGAAGTTACGTTTTTCGAAGGAACAGCAATTTAATCTCTCCCAGCAAACTAGACTCAACTAGCGAGCCGAAGATGTCCTTTGAGTACAGATTTACAAATAAGTCTAGTGTAACAGATTCTGAGAAATATGCTGTCAAAAAGTTCTGTTTGAAGCATGAACTGAAAAAATACCGCCTACAAGTAATACAAGTACCGACTACAAGTGTATATGTACACTAGAGTGCAAAATTAAGAGAATTTACACATTATGTCGAATTTCTGGAAAACAAGTGGACAGATTTTAATAAAATTTGGTATGATTATACATTTATAATAGAGAAAGAGATTTGCAATTCAAAGGTCATTCTATAAACTTGTAATTAACAGTAAAGATTATAGTGCATGGATGTCCAAAATCCACGTTGTGATGTCTAACTGAAAATGAGTCTAATATGGGGTAGTGTCCCCTCTCAGAGCCAGATAGTTCGCACAGCGCCAGGTCACAGTGAGTGTGATATAGTATTTTTTATGCAAGAATTCTGGTAATCTGACAGTTTATTTTAAGGCAATTTGAGTAACTTGGCTGCACTTTCTCTACGGCGTGCTTTCTCAATATCAGATTAGTTTTTATTCTTTCTTTTGATGCATGCATGTACGGTTTAAGAATTCAGAAAAACTGCTGCTTCTATTTTTCAGAATATTTGAAATTCTTCACTGAAAGTGACATCTTTATAGTCAAGATCATTACACTTTCTTTCGATTTCAGTTAAATCCTGTGAAAATCAGTTGACAGTTACAACCAGAAAAGTATTTGAAACATGGAGAAAATGCTTATTTTCTATCCGAAGGAAAAAAAAATTCAATACATCCTGGAAAACTTCAAAATTTGCGTATCATCGTCTCTAAATAGAGACAAGAGTAACCAGAGTTGTTTATTTTTTTTATTATTTATTTATATTTTTAAATAACCGACAATATAAAAATGCAAAGTCGGTTTTAGTTTATCTGAAACTCTTCTTTATATTCACAAACTATTTTCAGCTTTCAAAATGACATAAAGATCTGCTTACAACTCTTCAACATTCCTCAGTTCTAATACTCGACTCACATTGACATGAAATTTGGTCACCCCTGGATTATACTATTCATCAAAATCGAAAAATTAAATTATACTTTGCTTTCAACAGCAAAAAGAGCTAAAATCCTTCAATATGTGCTTTTTCGTAGTATGGATATGCAAGAATAATTAAAGAAAGGAAAAAGAGAAATGCAAAGGATAATGTGATTTTTTTTAAATATTAAATTCATAACTACTAACATCAGAGAATAAATTAATAAAAGAAAACACAATGAAGAAATGTCAACAATAGGAAAATTAATTTCTAGAAAGCATTAAAACTGTCTCATTGGACTTAGTCGGTCTTATGGCGATCGTCGGCTGATAAATTTTACAGGTGCTCAGAAATGTGTGTGAGTAAGATTTCCCAGGATTAGGGAAATGATAACAAGGTGGAAGAGGTATTTAGTTCATCATTCCCTAACCATTTTTAACATGCCCTCCTCCCTATTTCCAAGTTTCTTTCCCGCTCAGCATCCAGTTTGGGTAAACTATCTTTACTATCAAAATATCCAAGTGAGTTTACATTTTACAGCCTAAAAAATGACAAAAATAAGAAGAAATAGAAAATTACTAGGAAGTGAACTTTTACACATCTTAAAAATAAAGCAAGAAAAATAGAACCAAGCACAGTCAGGTAAAAAGTATTAAATAAGTAGTTCATTAAAATGTTCGGTCTGACGAGTAATTTTTTTATATCCGGCGTTATTACTGTCAGCAGCTTTGTTATTACTCCGCGTTCAACTACTTATACAGACCTGCTGTACTGTTGTTTGGAAATTTAGACTTACTTATATATCCTCACAATAATAAATGATCCTTATGCGCATTCTTCTTGGACCGACACATATGAAGTGTTGATCTCATGATTTGTATGATTCTGGTAAAGATGCATGACTCTGTACAATCAAGCGAATCTTTAAATATTTGCTCAAAAAATTTCGAAGTATTTTAATACCTTGAAAAGTATAATACCTTACTGGATCATTAAAACGCTGTTATAGTTACCTGTTCTCTAAAATAGGAGTTCATCCCTCTAATCATTTAGAAAGTAACCCAGTGTTGCGTGACATCCATTTACATTTTTAGTGACATTACATTCATGGCACTCTATGGCTTTATATTAAAGTCGAAATGAGTTGTTACATGAATGTCGCAGTGTGACTTCACAACAATATCACAGTGTAATTTCACAACAACGTTGCAGCGCGACTGCGCATCCATGTCACAGTGTGACTTGATAACAATGTCATAATGTGACTTCAGATCAACTTAGCAATATGACGTCGCAAAAAGCGTACATTAAGCCATTCCTACAACGTTACTGCGACATTTAGGTTGTCACGTTTGCAATGTTGCAGGAAGGTGTCGTGCTGTTGAGGGTTATGTCTTTTTAGACAATCATTTCTTCAGTGCAACTGCAAGGCTACTTTAGAGTTGAGATATTAGTTGCATTTCAAGAGTATAATAAGCACTAAAAAATAAATTCCTTTGAGCTCCTAAATTCATTCCATAAGCAGCTACTAAAATGAATTACGGACAAGACATTCTAGAAGTCTGTAAAAAATTATTAATCAGAGAATTTATACGATTCTGCACCACTTTAAAGTGCCAAATCTACTAGCACCCTAAAAACCGCCAGACGACTTATCCCCCCCTCTACCTTCTAACTACAGAAATCATAAACTCAAAGTCAAGGTGTAGAGACATTAGGGTTTCTTGATGCTGCGAGACGTAAAAAATGAGCAATGCCCTGGCCGGGACTCGAACCACGGACCTCTCGAATACGCGCCGAGTGTGCTGGCCATTACACCACGAAGGCATGCTAAGAAGGAGGAAGAAACGCATTATATACTCTCCTTTATAAAGGACGACTGGGGTTTAGGGGACCCAATCGCCAAATTCTGGTGATGGAGAATCATCATCCACCACCTTTTTTAGTTCGGGCGCCACTGTAGAGCCATTTAGAATTTTTCAAAGTCAGGAAACTGAAGAAATGAGCAATACCTTCGCCGGGACTCGAACCTTGGACCCCTCGAATACGCGCTCAGTATCCTGACCATTACACCACAAAGGCATGCCAAGAAGGTGTGAGAAATACCTTATAACTTTTTAAATTAAACCTATTTATTAATTTGTCACCCTAAAGATTAGAACAAACTTCAAGGTATAAACTCCGCTTCCTGCGAGAAATGGACAATGAAATTTCAAGTCATATTATATATAAAATACAAATTAACACGCCTTAATAAGCCTTGGCTCAGTCCCAAGTATTCGCATAACAAAAGCGGCTTGCTAAAGCTAAAGCCAATATATTATATTCAAGCAGCATAGAAGCGTAACAGAGCGACGGTCAAGAAATGCTATCGGGAGCTCTTTCTCTAAACTCAAGAATTCTGTCCTTATTTATACTATAACTAATTTGTAAAGCTGTGGAAATTGACAAAAGTAAAAGCAAAATCGCAGGCAAGTTAATAAAATAACTATGTTAATTAATGTTAAATCTTATAAATTTATAAACAAAGCGCTAGTACAGTTACCATGGGAATGTACGAAATTACATTTTTTTTTTAATATTTTTTTCTCGCAGTTATATCAAACAAATGCGACTGTATCCCTAAATATCTGGTTCTGCTTTTGAATTCTGTTATCAAAATAAGCTATATGTTAACTTATTATGGCTAAAAAAAATTAATTAAAAAAACTATCTTTACTTGGAAAAAATGCAAAAAATGCAAGCAATCGATTTTGTGCCATTCATGCAGAGTGGTGCTTGACCACGTATTGTTTCTGTCTTACTCTCAATTTTGGCGTATATGGAGAAACAAGCTGTCACTTTCAGTGTCTAGTGACTTAGTGATCATCTAGATCTCCATACCTGGAATCCTGTGAATTTTTTTACTATAATCTTATTTGAAGTAACTGCTAAATAAAGATCATCCGACGTCTCTAGCAACATTGGTAGTTTTTGTAATATTATTTCATTGGTATTATTATTTTGGTGTATTTTCCTTTGCTGCTCTTTTTTAATTATTTAATTAAGAATAAAGAATTTTTAAACATAAAACATCGATTAAGCAAATTTTTCTGGCATCAGTAATTTCAGTTTTAACAAAAGGAATGCCTTTCAGGCAAAACTATCGAGTTAAATAAAAAAATTTGGCGTGTAAGTCTTGTAGGATTCCTCACTCTTTTCACCTAAAATAAATGTCGAGGAACCTAGTGAACTGTTAAGCGACTCATCTCTGAGTTCAAATAACTGAAGAGGTAAACTCAAGAAAGGTTCACTATCTTTATTTCACCCCAAATAAGATGAACAGTTGGCCCTTTTCTCGGGCTTACAACAAAGCCTCCACTTGGGCTTAAACTCAAAAATAAGAAATAAGAACTAACTATATCTAACTAAGAGATTTAGTCGAAGCTCACACAATTATCTAACGTAGTTGGCCCTTAATTTAAAATAGCCGGACGAATACCAAAAGGCACGTAATATGCGGCCGAGCGTAAAAGTTACAAGAGAGATTTAGCAAGGCAAACAGGCGCTGCTAGCGATTCCTAGCTCTTTCTGTTGAAGTAAGTCGAACCTCCCTTAAATACTCCTAACTCATTTGCATTCAACAGATTCTAAAAACTCATTCCGGTAGGAAGCTGTAAGTGGAAACAAGAATTGGTAGGAAAGCACTTCTAAATTAAAATAGCAGTTATAAAATTAAAATATACCTTGCAAATCTACTGAAAAAAAATTACTTAGAATTTTTGCCTTTTATAATTCAGAAAACGCCCTTTCCCATACCTAAATTACGGAATTTTCACAAAGGGAGCGTTGAAAAATTTTCGCTCCTTAGAAGGACGGCAGCTTCGAAAAGGTTGAGAATCACTGCTTTCAAAAGTTGTTCTTAATTATCCAAGATTATATCAGAAACAGAAAAAGTATGATTCTTTACAACAACATTGAAACAGTGCGTAATCCACTCAGGGAATGTTACCAGGAGTCTTTCATGATCGTAAACCTCTGGAATATTAGTTTCAAGAGCATCATTGCCTATACATGAACAAACCACTAAAAAATTTTTATTTTCGCAGAGGTTGATGCGTTTGTTATAAGCTGACGTATTTTACAAGATACTTTTAATGTGACACTTCAGATATTTAACAAACTTTGCAAGAATCAAAAACTGCAAATTTCACATAGTAAGTCTCAAACTTATATAGATCTCCGAAACTTTGACTCTAAAAATTGATAATCAAAAGATCAGATTTGTGAGTACAATCAAATACCTTGGGTAAACAACAGACGCGAAATTTTCCTGAATTCTCATTTACAAGTTTTAAACTTAGTATGATTTTGGTAGCTAATAGCCTGCTACGGAAACATGGATGTAACTGGGGCTTAAATCCTCAAATAATACGAATTCTGGTAAAAGCAGTTTTATCAAAAATGCTAAACTATGGAGCCAGAATTTAGGCACAACTAATGATAGTAAAGAAGATTAAATATTTAAATTCAATTCAAAGGTCTTTTACCCAATGAATTAGCCCACCAGCGGCCGAGAATCGCTGAACACTGGTAGTTCGGTCCGAGGGTCGAATCCCGCGAACGGGCTGGCTGCATGGGCGTTTTCGTGGTTTTCCCCATGTGTAACGTGTATACGAGCCAGTTTCCCTTAGGAAGTCCTCCACGAAGGCATCCCTCCCTTAGGCAGATAGCTTTAGTGTGCTTTTCCATATTCTCAATACACACCACACCCAATGAATTACTCGAGCGTACCTTACAACTTCAAATACAGCTCTTTATGCTTTAGCTGCTCTCCTACAATCAATCAATGCAGAAATTGTAAGCACCTACATGAAAGTCCTTCAACTTAATCAATTCCCGGCGAAGGCGATTGCTCATTTTTCATCCCTCTGGCTTCCAAAAAAATCCCAATGTCTCTACAGTGGCGCCCGAACTAAAAGGTGATGATTCTCCGCACCCAGGATTTGGCGATTGGGTCCGCTAAAAACCCCAGTCGCCCTTTAAAAGGTGGAGTATATAAAGTATTTCTCCCGCCTTCCTAGCTGACTAGGTCTCGTGTCTTTCTACGGTCGCTCTTCAAGTAGAGGAACATATGAGAAATTATCGCGCAATGCAATTTATCTTATAAACTCGTTAATGACATAATGCATTTTAAGTAATTCATTGCATGTTTTAATTGTTTGATCTAATTTTCCCATTTTCTCTCTGTGCAGACTAATATATCAGGTTGATCATAACAGTTACCTTCTTTAATGCAAAACTACGATTTTAAGAACATTCACAACGTTAATAAGACAAGTTTTGTCATCGTTGAATACTCGTTAAACCATTGGCATTCAAAGACTGATAAAAGTAAAACGAAAGATAATAGCGATGCTGTATATCAGTGTGTTAGGCAAAACAAAAACCCCGTTATTAATAATAGATATTTCGGCACGACCAAGAGGTTCAAAAAATGATAGTATGTTTAAACTAGAAATGTTGAAATCCTACTTCTTATTCCTGGATAATGGGAGTAGTATTTTATGAGCTCAAAATTCTTTTTAAAATGTTAAAATAACTAGATCATATTTTAAGAAATAATGAGCTAGTTGCTTTCTTTAAGTTCAAATTGCTTTGGATGAGAAATTATTAACCAAAGGAGAAAATCAAGTATGCAACTTTTATTGCGTGTATAGCAAGTGTTTTGGAAATTACTAAACAATATTTACATAAAATCAGTGTTTTCTTTGGAGTGAGGTTTTATACATAACATTATTTTTTTCATATTTTAAGATAATAATGTCTTAAATATTTGAGAAAGATAAGTGTAAAAATTTGTTATCTAACTCCATTATCGCTATCACTGATGATTGTATTTTCACAAAACTTACTTTATGAATGCGTACTTCTTATATAGTATAGTTCCCCCCCCCTCCTCTCTCCATGGTGACTAATATTAGTAGAAACATTCCTATTAGTAATTCTATTTTACTAGCGTCCAACGTAACAGAAATTGGTTACAGCCGAAAACATCGCGGAAAAAAACATCGCGGACAAAAACGTCGCGGAGAAAACAAAGCAAGGCGAAAACGTCGTGCTACAAAACATCGTGGAAAAAAACATCGCAAAGAGAAAACATCGCAGTTCTAAAACATCGTGGCACAAAAAATCGTCGTCTAAAATAAAGCGGTTCAAAAACTTCGCAATTTAAAAACATCGTTGTCGAAAATCTCGTGGTAAAAAATAAAGTATCTACAAATCATCACATGACGATAACATCGCAGACATGATTTTTTTCAGGTTTTAGTCATTGTAAATGGATATTCCCCTAATGATTTGTGAGCGCAGATGGAAAGAAGAATAATTTTTACTTTCATATTTTTTATTAACTAATAAATTTTTCCTGAGAAAATAAGAAGGAAACTTAAGCATAGAAAATTAATGCAACTTGTAACACTTAATAGAATTTTAAACTGACATAGTTAACTAACAAAGGCCATTAATAAATCATTTTTTATAAAGTTTTTACTGGTAATTTTTCACGAAAAGTGTAATAAGTCGCATTTAATTTTCTATGCTTAAGTTTTCTTCTTACTTTTTCAGCAAAAATTTATTAGTTACTAAAAAAAGGTGAAAGTAAAAATTATCCTTCTTTACATCTTGCGCTCACAAATCATTATGGGAATAATCATTTACAATTATTAAAACCTGAAAAAAGCATGTCTGCGATGTTATCGTCATGCGATGATTTGTATATACTTTATTTTTTACCGCGATATTTTCGACGGCGATACTTTTAAACTGCGAAGTTTTTGAACCGCTTTATTTTCGACGACGATATTTTGTACCGCGATGTTTTAGAACTGCGATGTTTTCTCTTTGCGATGTTTTCTCCCACGATGTTTTGTAGCACGACGTTTTCGTCTTACGTTGTTTTCTCCGCGACGTTTTCGTCCGCGATGTTTTTGCCGCGATGTTATCGGCGGACACCCAGAAATTTTAGCAGAATTTTTTTTTTCCCCACGAACTGATCAGATTAATACTGAAGAATAATAATTCTTTCAGAAGCGTTTTATTTTTTTAAACAAGTAAAGTTCCAGTATTTATTCTATTCCTGTTCCCTATCGAGCAGTACACTTCTTTTTGTGAAAAAATAATTACATTTATTACAGGTTTTTTTAACTGATTTTTTGTTCTCAGTTTTCAGTTTTACTGTTGACTCGTTCACTGAATGTTAAATGAGTTAAGATTTAATTTGTTTTTCGATTGTTTAAATCAAAGGCTTTCCGAATAGTTTATTTTGTGTATAAGACAAATCCCTAAATTGCAGACAGTGATTCATTAACTACTAAGAATCATGTAAATTTTGCCACACGGTTAACTTTAAGCAGTCTGCGACAAATTCGTTTCATGTTTTCAATCGCTAAATTACAGACTCCTAAACTTATTTTAAGTTCACAAGGAATCAAAAGCTTTCCTCTCGGTATTCTTGTGCTGGTAATGGTCAGAATATATATGTAGTAATTCGAGCATCCAGAGCTCGACTACGGACGAAGCTGATTTTTTTTCCAGAGATAGTGCTCTTACAAATTCCTGTTGTCCTTAAAAATGAAGCTTGCTTTCACTACGTAATAAAATTTTAGAGTACATTATAGGGTAAGACTTGACCTGGTAATGATATTTTAGTCCTATAAACTTAACAGACGTTAAGCGAATTATCGCTGTATCTAAGAAAGTCTTGAAAAGGTTAAAATAGCCTTGTAGGGATGTATATTTATTTAAAATAACCAATTTTATTTAATTTCACGAACTTTCCTATAAGTCTTCATTCCCCTAATTGTCAATACTAGAATATTTAAATTTTGGTAGCGCGAGTGAAGGAATGCAAATTCTACCTTGTGAAAAAAAGAGTTTAAAAACCGAGGTTCAGTAGGAAAGTTAGGCTATTGCTGTCACCTCCGTTGCGTGGAGCTTGTTCTCCCGGAGTTATTGCTGGTTTACGTGGCTTAACTGCATTTACAGGGGTTGGACAAAAATATGGAAACACCTTTAAAAAAACATGTTTCTTTGCTTAATATGGTGTAGGAAACCCGTTGGCATCCAAAACAGCTTGCAGTCTTCTCGGAATGGATAAATACAGTTCCTGTATGTTTGCCAAGGGAATATTATACCATTCTTCCTGCAAAACGGTGGCAAGTTCAGATAACGATGTTGGCGGTGGATAACGAGAACGCACTTTCCGTTCCAGTGTAAACCACAAAGGTTCGATTATATTCAGGTCTGGTGACTGTGGTGGCCAGGGGAGATGGGCAACTCATCCTCATGCTCAGAAAACCAGTCCTGGACAATGTGAGCTGTGTGAACAGGGGCTTTGTCGTCTTGGAAGACACCATCACCATCGGGGAACAAAGTTTGTACCATGGGATGAACTTGATCGGCCAAAATGTTCACATAAGTCTTGGCAGTCATGTGCCCTGACACAGTTATCATGGGGCTAGCAGAGAACCACGATATGGCTGCCCAAACCATAACAGAACCCCCGCCATGTTTCACTCTTGGCAACAAGCAGTCTGTATTATAGGCTTGAGATGGCGTTCTCCAGACGTAAACTCGGCCAGAAGTGGGAAACAATGTGAAAGAAGACTCGTCAGACCATATTACTCGCTTCCACTGCTCTATAGTCCAGGCTTTATGACTTAAACACCCTTTTTCTGTTACGGGCATTAGCATCACTGATCAGTGGCTTCTCAGTTGCAGCACGGCTAGCAATTCCCTGTTTATGAAGCTCCCTTCTAATTGTTTTGGTACTCACAGGGTTCGGTAACACAACATTCATTTCAGCAGTAACTTTTGCAGCTGTGGTCTTCTTATTTTTCGTCACAATTGCCCTTAATGATCGTCTGTCACGATCACTCAGGACACACTTTCGTCCGCGCTGTGATTTAGCAGATGATGTTTTTCCGCTTTTCAAATATGCGGAATAAATTTTCGATACAGTACCTCTTGAAACACTAAACACCTCGGCTACCTTGCTTACGGAAGCACCTACCGTACGTGCTCCAACAATTTGCCCACGTTCGAAGTCTGTTAACTCTGACATAATGCAATGACAACCTCACATAACAGTACTCCGACAAACAACTGAACTGTTTAGCACATTTACGAAGTTGTATAGGTGGCGTCAGTAGTCAAAAATGCCAGCGCCACCTACATATTTCATTAAAATCAATAATTTTTTTCAAACATGCATTTCACAAGGTGTTTCCATATTTTTGTCCATCCACTGTACTTGCGGCCACTAGTTTCGACTGGGGTTAAAAAACAGGAATATCTGAACCCTGGTAGCTTAGTTCTACTACTGTGCATCTCCTCGAATTTTTAGTTTAGTTCTTTGATTTCAGTTACTGCCCAAGGGAGGCGTAGTGTGTTAGCGTCGAGTTGACGCATTGTAAATTTTAAAGGGTACTTTTAATCCTTCTTTTGTGCAGTTACTACTCTTAAATTTCTTACTTAGAAGTTAGCTAAGTAGACTCTACAACCTTTTCTATTCAAACAGAATTTCGAACATAAATGCACGATCCTGTACTGTAACGACCGCAATTCATGAAAATACAAATTGATGGAACAGTCCAATTTAACCTGAACAGAAGTAAAATATTACCGTCTTTACTCGTGTAACAGTCGTCCTCACGCAATAGTCGCAACCCCGTTTTGAAGTAGAAAAAAATGCTCAAAAGTGTACAATACTGTGTACACTTCTTTCTACTTTCTTTGTGTACACAAGAAAGTGCGACTATTGCTCGAGTAAATGCGGTATACTAGAATCTGGCTCACTAACTCTACTGGATTTAAAATGTCGGAAGCGAATGACCGCAAACACGAATAATTACAACTATTAGAGCTGGCGGTAACTAACCAAGTAGTGCGCACGCGATGCCAAAAACACTATTTATTTCCAATCTAAAAACTTCAGCTTAAATGCTCAATACTAATTTGCAGTTTGGTGACGAATACGGAAAAGAGAAATTATAGTAAGGCTGAAATCATAATATCTGGTTAATTAACGTAAGAAACCCTACAACATATTAAAACTGCAGTGTTCTTTCTCAAGAAAAGCATAAGTAACTTAATTGCAAAGTAATTGCAAAAAAAAATGCAATTTAATTATCCTCTTAAATCCGTCTCTTTAAACTATTTTAATCCTTGGTCTATTTTCCTTTTGATTATTCCATGTCCTCTAATTACTCACTTCAATTTCAAATGTTGAATATCGGTTATTAGATTATCTCTTTCTCCCTCACGTTTTCGAAGTTTTTACGCAGATTTGTATTTGAAGGATTCGTATCTCCAACAAATTTGGGATCCCCAACAGTTCGCTCTCTCTTTGTAATGAAAATATTTTTATTCGGTCATAAAGTGCAAAAATACAAAAGAGAAGATTAAACGCTCATATTTCAAGAATTATTTTAATATTTCTGAAGATTCGATATTACTTATGCTACAACAGTTATCTTACATCTCATGCGCAAACATTTAGAGGATAAAAATACAGCAAATAGAATATCAAAGTGCTTTGAAATAATAAGTTTATTAAATGTGACAGAAAGTAAATCAGAAGTAAAGTTGTATCATTAATTTGATTTAGACTCTTATAATATGTTTACAAAGGAAAAGTATGAGTATTTATTTCATACCTAATATAACATTTATATTATTTAAATATAAATTATTTGGAATTGCTTGTCATTCAGCTTGAGCCCTATTGCTAATATCTACAATTAACTCAATAACATATTGTATTTCCAGTAGTAATAACATTTTAATACTTAAGAAGAAATATCAAGAAAATTAACATAGCATCCATAATAGAAAGCATTATTAAAAAATAATTGTCTACAGTATTTTACGCACACTTTGGCTTAGCAGCGTAGTTTACCATGGCTTTCAATTTAAAGTTAGGTTCTGTCTAAAAAAAAAAAAAAAATAAAAATAAAAAAAAAAAAAAAACTAAAAAAAAAAAAACGTTATATTGATACTGACAAAGAGCGAGCGAAAGCAGCCCTCAAATTAGTCAGTCTTTATTTCTTGCACGAAATGAGACTTAGCCAGCTTTTCGGAAAAAATTAGACATCGCCTGAAAAAGAAGTGAAGAAGTGGTCTTTCTTCTCGGCAGGAGTTGTGAATGATATTGATCAAAAGGGACAAACGATGAAAGGTTTCCTTTTGACCACAGAACCGTGCCCTTTTCAACTGCTCCTTAGGCATAAAGGCATGAAAACCTAGTAAGGTTTATTAACAAATAACTTGGCAGAGCCAGTAGCCACTCTTTACATTGGCATCTGGTATTCAGCAGAGTATGACGCATTAACATTTCACAGTAATAAATCAGAATCTCGAGTGCTTGAATTTAACGGAAGTGAGAAAAATTCAATCATCTTTAATATTAAATTCTCTTACTTATTTTATTTACGTCTTACTTTGTTTGTGTTAAGAAAATTTCACTTCTAGTGTCTGAACAATAAAAATTATATTTTATCATATTAAGCTGTTTTTAAAGCGTGTGTTGTGTGGACCTTCACAGTGCATGTGGATGTGTAAAAAACATTTATGAAAAAAAAAAAAAAAAAAAAAAAAAAAAAAAGCAGGGTGAATATCAACTTGGCCATATATTTTTGATGCTGAATTCTCATAAGTAGCTGTTAATTAAAAAAGTATTTATCAAGCTTATATAACTGAAGTTGAAAGACATTGAAGTGAGAAAATATTTACACCACCAAACGGGAGAACTTATATAAAAGGAAGAAAATTGTAATCAGTCTGCTGAGGGTTACCAAGGAGTAACTAAATTTTGACATGTCGGCACATTGGTTGAGCAGTCTTTATTTAGTTAAGAGGCAAATTTTCGTTTGCATGGAACAGCAGACAAAGATAACTATTTTGTCTTACGGAAAAAACTTTTGCTTGAAAATTAACCAAACAAAAATTTAATTTGTCTGACTCTAAAAGTTCTTGCAGATAAATTTGAAGAACTATTTTATCAAAGAAGAGTTATGGTATTAGATAGGAAAGCCTTCTGTTGGATCTAAAAAGCTAACCAAAATGCGCAAATTTATTTTTTACTTAAAACTTAAAATGCTCAAAAAATCAGTAACGGAGGCAACGATACATATTTGAAATTCGATGAGGAATGTAACTTTTTTGCAAGGGGGGTTACAGCGTCGCAAACAATGGTATTCACCAAAAGGCAGGATGCCACGGGGATGATTTTTAAGGGAAATTGACTCGTTTCCACGCTATACAAGGAAAAAACCACGAAGACGCCCATACGGCTATCCCGTTCGCTCAAAGCCCGCTCGCTAGCACTACCAGTGTTAACGAATTTACCGCTCTCACGTTGTTAGGCAAATTTAATCTTTACTTTAAAATTATAGCAACCCTCTTCTGCTAGTAAATTAATTTGAAATGCTTTGTCATTCAATGTAATATTTTAAATTTAATTTTGTTTTAAGGGCCACAGTTATAAAGAATTATTTTAACTATTCTTATTGGCTAGAAAATATTCTGAATCTTGTAACTTTTGACAGACAACAAACATGAAACCTATAATTCAGTCTTAACCAATGCCATATTATCTATGGCATTAATACCGTGCGATTCGTTTCTGAAATTTTGCCTTTCATTTCAGTTCGAATTTTTTTGCCATCAAATGGTATAGCAGATATCCCAGGGGCATGAGCAATCTGTTTGACTTTATTCTATTTACCTGGGAAATTATATCTATTTCAGTACCTTCATTACTTTCAGTGAGAATAATTAGTGCATTTTATTTAAAATAAAGTTAATTAAAATGAATTGGAATGACTGATTACACTGCCGACACAGCTTTTTGCTATAGAAAAGAAAAAAAATATTTTCAGTGCTTTTTGTATGCTGAGTTCAATTACGCAAACAGAATTTTGTTATCACTCATATATCATTTGTTGATATCATTTGAGAGTGAGTAAAAACTTCCTAAGAATGTGTGAATGAAATGAAGTATCAAAAGTGTTTTAAAGGTGTTTACCAAACACAACGTTTACGGATCCAAATCACGAGGTCATTCAGCCTGTTTAGGACTGTGTACAGACCATACCAAGGTGATTGTAATTTCGGACAGAGTCCTTTTCGTCGAATTGGGTTCACAACCACACCTTGTCTCTTTCTTTGAATCTGTGTCCAGCCTGCTGTAGTCTTTCAAACACTTTTCCCCAAGGCGCAGCTCCAAAGCACCGGATAGAGCTTCAGAGTCTAGTCTCTGGTTTTCGGGAAGCATCTGCAGATATCCGCTGCGTCTTCTCTCAGAGAAGCGGCGAAATGACAGGCCCTTAGCTTGGAAATACCATCTATTCGCATCCACAACTATAGAAAATTGGGTTTTATACACTTGCCAAGATGTCTTCCCATCATATGTGGATAGCTTCAGAGATGGATGAGCAGGCATCGGTTAAGAATTTAAAACCATCACTATTGCTCCCTGCCGTCGTTACGATCTTCTTTAAAGTATCAACTTCTGTCGCAACTGCTAAAACCCTATCATCAATTTGTTGTTCTGTTGTTCGACGGCAGAAACTCTCTCTTCTATATGTTCTTTTACAGAAGAAATTCTTTCTTCTACTTGTTCAACTTTAGTTTCAGCAATGTTAATTCTGCCTTCCATAGGCTCAAATGTGTTTTCTGTTCTACAAGTAATCTCTTTTTTTTTTTTATTTCCTCTTGCCCTATTTTCACTTCCTCTTTAACAGCTTTCATCTCTGCTTGAAAAGGTTCCTGAACAGCTTCCATCTTTACTTTAGCGGTTTCCTGTCGCACTTTAATCTCTTCTTTAAAGGCTGCTTGGCCAGCTTCCATCTTTTCTTCACTGGATTTCATCTCTTCCTTAAAGGGTTTAATCTCTTCTTTAACGGAGTCTTTCATCTCTTCTTTAAATGCAAATGCAGCAAAGGTTGCCATAAATTGCTTTAACTGTTCTTCCATCGCTCTTGTGATTGGCATTCAATATCCCACTTGTGACACCAAAAATTGTTGCGTGCATACGGGTTCGTTAAAAATTGAATGCACAAGTCTGATGAAAAATGAACAAAATTTATTATTATCACAACACAAATGCTTGAATTTCCTCATATATTCGTGCAGTATTACAATATCTCACAGTAGTTATCTTTTAGCTACTGAAACGTTCAACAGAAGTTAATTTAAAACAGCTAGAGAAAGCTAATTCGCGAATTCGCTACAGTCAACAAGAGCAGTTTTGTAAACAAACTCTTAAAAAAACAACAAACTAACAACTACTACTGAACTGAGAGGTTTTCCTCTTTTTTATAAGATTTTAAATCGCGCGCGAGAATTTTCTGGATCTTTCTCGAAATCAAAAAGAGATATTTATTTATTAAATCTTAAATGCACGTGCTCTTATTTTTAATTTTTCGGCTTAGCTTTCCTTTAATATTCGTCACGCGCTGCACTGCACGGGGAATATAACAATTTAATTTATAATTCAACTAACATTAGCTATTTAAATACCAAATCCGTAACAATATTATAGAAATTAGATTAATGAAAATTAAATTATGATATTCGTTTTAAATATTTATTTTAAATACATTATCAACACTTAATTATAAAACAATTCAATTACCACTTTTCATAGTTTTTCCTCAATTTTTTTAGCGACAGTTTCTGAAAATTTAAAACATTTTCGCGCAGTTTTCCCTTTTCTCAATGCGTTCAGAGAACGAGTTCCCCTAAATTTTACAACGCATTCATTAGCGTGGTCATTGTTTTCGCTAATAAAGACAGACCCTAGCAAACTACTTACGATTATCACACCGAACGTTTCCCTTCTAAATGTGAAATTTTATGCCAGCCTAATACAAGAAACGAACAATCAGAGCGATGCAAACATGAACTGACATTTTTCGCTGATTCAACTGCACAATCACCTTCTCAAATTATTTTGGATGATTTGAGGCCTGATTTGAAGTAGAAGAAACAAAAGGAAGAGATTCAAGTTACAGAGAATTAGAAATGAAGATATAAAATGCAATTTTTAATAAAAAAATAAAAAGACAAGCATTTGGTAAGTTGTTATAAATTTAGGAAAAACAGTTTTTGTACACGGTCAAGTATACTTAATAAAATATAATCCAGAATTTCGTATTGTTGCAATAAATACTATAAAGGCTTAGGCCTTTATATTTATTGGAACAAGTTAGATTTTGTTCCCAAACAATAAATTAGATCAACTTTACTTAAGCTTGTTGCTATTTAAAACATAGAATTGGAGGCAGATCATGGGTTGGCCATATCAAGATTTTTAAATTAGCTTTGATCAAGTTATTAAGGAATAGTACAATAAGGATCTACAAAATTTCTTCAGGAAATTTTATTACAGCCCCTTTTGCTTAGAAAGCAAAATAATGTTTTTAAAAGGGAAATGATTTAAAATTCAATATAAAGAATTCACAGAATTCTGAATTTTTCATGTATTAAAATGTCTTATTTTGAGATTTAAGTAGAAACGAATACTGAGTCAACATTTTTAAGAAATCTGCTTTTTCCAAAATTTCGGATTAATGGATGGACAAGTGCTTCAAATATGAATTTTTGATATGGTATTTAAAACGAAGGCAAATGTCAGTGGAAGCAGCCATGCATCCTTGTTGAGCTAACAATCTCTTTTCTAGAACTCTGATAAGTTGAGACACATTGAACAGATAAACATATATGAAGTTTAATAATTAATCTCTTTATTAATTATTATTAGGCTGTCGAGATATATTATTTCTAAGCATATTTTTCAGAAACTCTCATAACTATTATTTCTTGAGGACATATAATTGTCATCAATGAAACGTTATGAGTGGAATAAAAAATTCATAATATAATTATTCGCATTAAAAACTTTCTCTGTCTGCTTAACACTGTTTTGATGTTGGGATTAATCAGATTTTTTTTTCTTTTTTAAATCCAAAGCAAATGTCTTAAACTTGTTTGAATGCCTGCATTTTATACGCTTTTGGGCTCACAAAAGGAAATATTTTCAAATGGCTTTAGCTTCTTTGTACTAAAGTAATGGAAAGTATTCTTGAAAAGAAGGAAAAAAAAATTAAGGCGAAATATTTATTCATTTCGAATAAAAGCAATGGCTCCAATTTCCCATTTTCCATTCATAATTGAGTTCGAAAGTGAATCTGCAAAGATGATGGAATATCAAAAAATCGATAACTCCAATTAAATAACGCTGAAAACGACTTCTGTCAGCAAAAAAATTCAAGTTTCACTGATTTATTAAACTTGCCACTAAAGTGGCTTGAGTCAAATTTTAAAAACGAAAATAAGAGTCTGTATATTATCGAAATAAAGACATCTCGATTTTCCTATGAGTTAATCAGGCAAGTTCGCTTGTTAATCACAATTGCACAGCTTCTTTTATTTATTTTTTTTTACTATCAATACGGTAATGATTTCTGGAAAATTATTCTGCATAGGTCATGCTTCTAATTTAAATTAAAGTTACTCCTGTCAATATCGTGCATATGTGGTGCTAATGTTAGCTCGCTTTCCCAGTTTATCGGATGCTACTCCTCTAAATTGGAGAAAGTGATCTTGTCAAAGTGGTCTCGTCAAATAGAAAGTTTTCTTTTATCTTGATATTAGGAAATTACCAGAATTTTGTATCCTAACTATAAATTAATATTTGAGTTTAAATAACACTCCGAATAACGATTATTGGAGGACATTAAACAACAAAATTCATTTATGAATACTAATCTGAATCATGCTGCTTAAACTTCCAGTATAAAGCAACGGTTATGATAAATATTTAATATATAAAATAAATATAAACCCTACAACTTTTATCACTTAACTAGGTAAATAAACAGCAGTAACCTATCAGAGAATAATTTTCTGAATCTTTTTGAGGATTACTTTTCAAAAAGATTTATAACTGCTAAGTTATATTTATATTAAATGAATACTCACATTATAGTTCTAATAATAAGATGTTGACGTCAGCATTTTAGTAATACTATTTTACTTCAAAATACTCAGATGAAATCTAAAATCGTAAAAAAAGTATATATCTGTTAAAGTCTGAAGTTATATTTGAAGCAAGTTTATTTTATGCAGTTTTGTTACATTATCATGAGGTAGAACGTATTGCTTAAATTCGACCAGGAGTTCTTCTCCGTACATCTGAATTCCTGAAAAAAAAATCATAATTCCAACCAAAACCTCAAATCAAATGAATCCCGGCTACCTGTTATGGAAATGAATCGCAGTACCAGTAAAAATTATGTTATTGCTGCAATGTTTCGTTTTAGAACTTACTGAGAGTGATATTTATGCTAGCTACTAATGTATTCCTTCCTTTTCCTAACAGGAGCAAAATAAACGAGACTTTGAGCTGCCGCTGGAAGTAATTCTCCATATCAAAATGCAACTCGTTCAGAAAGAGAAATATTTATTGGCCAGATGGATACAGAAAGATGGATACTAAGTTTTACAAAGAAGCAATTTTTTATCTGACCATGAAACATGTTATATTATCAAAATATGCATTCTTTTTAAACTTTGGTATACTTTGGCTTTGCAGTTATTAGTTTATTCAGCTTATTATTGTTATTATCGTTATTTATCTTTAGCGTTTCGTTTGATTTTTAAGATTTTATTATTTATCTGTTTATCATTAATTTATTAATGTTTAAGTTCAATTACTCATTATTATTGCATTTATCACTGTCCTTGCAAGCTTTCCATAGGGGTACATCATTTCTAATTTTAGATATGCCTTAGATAGAAGCAACCTTGCGATCAGAAACATAATAGAAATTACTTTTCTTAGGCAACGTTTACAAAGATGGTCGTTAAAATATTTTTAAATAGTTTAAAATACAAATACGTGTGTAACTTAAAATAACAGCTTTTAAAAATAAAATCTCATATATTTATCATGAGATATACCTAGTTATTGTAAGGTGAATACAGAACCAAGAAACCTCTACCATGGAGTGAAGCATATAACTGATACTTAGGTTATACGAGAGAAAATAATCCATAAGCAACAGTTCTTTTCAGCCTGAAATGGCACGTGAGATAAAAATTCCTTCTTATTACCAGCTGCAAAATTCAATTTAAAAATCGCTAAATTATATCTACTTCGAAAAAATGTACTTTGGGACTTTAAAAAAAATGGACTGAGGAAGTTCCTGCCATGCAGTATTGTATTTTTATAAAAACAATTTTTTAATTTTTTTTTCTTTTCCATTGATAATTTTCTGAAGATCTCTCATCCTATTGTATCTAAGTTATTAGTTATAGTTCATTTGTAATCTCATTACTGATACTTTGACCCAAGTGAAAAGTATCAGTAATGTACTTTCACTTGACTACATGAAAAGTATGCTTGTCATGTTGATAATTAGCAAATGCAATAAAGCCAATTCTCTTGACGTTGACCGTTTTCATATTGTACATTATTGAACTTTTGTTAGTTCATTCAAATTTTAAAATTTAAATAAATGAACAGTAAGTTTTCCATGAAGTAATTAACAGTGCATGGCTATAGTATCCAATGCATGTAAATCCTCGCTGTTTTTACTACATTCGAAATCTGCGTAAAGTATCATACATTTTTTTTTTTTTTTTACTTTTTATCCATTGGAAGAAAATGTTTGATATTATAAAACTATATGTAATTTCTCCTTTCTTTTCAATTTAGGTGAAGGCCCATTTGCATGTGATCATCCTAGCTGTAGCTGTGGCAAAACCTTTACTCGAAATAAAGAGCTGACTCGTCATAAACGAATATACACAGGTGGGGGGGGTGAGGCCCCATTCTTGCCTATCGTGTGGAAAACGATTTGGAAGAAAAGATCATCTGAAGAAGCACCTGAAAACATATCAGAGGACAAATGTTGGGAGAATTCCTGCTTTTCCAGGACTCCCTTATTTCATAAGTGATTGCATTCCATGGTTTTAATGCAGAGAAACCTATTACTTCGTAACAGATTAAAGATTGTGAACATCATCCACCACCTATTATTACGCCTTCGTGGTGTAGTGGTCATCACACTCGGAGCGTATTCGAGAGGTCTGCGGTTCAGCATCAAAAATCATAATGTTTCTACAACTTATTTCCCGGATATGAGAGATCGTACTTTATTATTTTTCCTCAACGAACATTGAAAACTGAACACTACGGGCATCAATCATGTAACCCAGAGAGTTAAGTTTGATTTTGCTTAATGAACTCGAACTGGGAGAACTGGCAGGGCTTCAATTAAAAAAAATCAGTGAAGCAATTTGGGGAGGACTCAGTAATGAGAGTTCAATTCTCCGTTGGTTTGAAAATTTCGCTCAGGAGATCTGAGGCTACGTAACGCAATCCCTAACTCTCGTTCTTTCTGCATTGATTCGAAGAATTAAGGAATTAATCGAGTCAGATCCATGATAAATTAAAGTAAGATCTTCCGATACTAAATATACATTTCTGAACTGTTTTATGATAAATTCGTTGAGATTTTTTATGATGGCTATTTCAATCGCTGCTTTTATAGCTGGCAATTCAGACTGGAAGGCACTATTGCTGTCAGGAGATGGACTTTCCATTTGATGATATGTTAAGGAACAATTTGAAAATGGACTACTAAACCCACTTTTCCTTCAGTTTTTGATCCATCAGTATATGCGACTGGAGATGAACAGCTTGAATTTTAGTCAGACATGGGGAATTTTATTTTGTTGAAGTTATCTTGTTTTGTGAAGTTTGTTGTTTGTTTGTTGTTTTGTTTATTTTGTTGTTATTTTGTTGTTTGTTTTGTTTGTTGCTGGATGAATAAATTTGGGATTATTTTTCTTTTCATAGTTGGATGACAGAAAGATTTAGGTGTTAAATTGTACAGCTTGGTTAAGCAGATAGACTGTCATATAGGTACTTTCCATTTCTGCACTGAGATAGTGGAAGAGTACAAGCTAAAGCATCAAGAGCTATATTTGAATTTGTGTTATACGCGCGAGTAATACAAAAAGGGCCTTTGAATTGAACTTAAACATATAAACTTCCTCATTGTCATTGGTTGGGTGCTAATTCCGGCTCCTTAATTTATTATTCTCAGTATAACTGTTTTTAAAAGAAAGCGCGTTAATTTGAGAATTCAAGCCCCAGTTGTATCCATGCATGCGTCGCAAGCAGTTGGCTATTGATGTTATATGAAGTTTAATATTTTGTGAACGAGGAATCCATGAGAATTTTTTGTCGATTGTGTTAGCCTAAGGTACGTCTTTATTACGTCTTTTTTAGATGAGGTTTTTGTCGCATAGACGTCGTTATTGTGTCTTTCGCAGGTGATATTTTGGTTGTGAAAGCATCGTATCACGACGTCTTAAAGACGCCTAAATGTTCGCAAAATTCCACCTTTTTGCAACAGTTGTGAAAATGTCGTTATTATGTCCTTATGGTGTCCCATGAGTCATAATTTCAATTTGTTTCGTTTTCAGGTTAGAAGAGCATTAGATTGACAATCAAAACTTCAAGATTTCACAGAACACAGAAATAACATTTATTAACGATAAACTTAAAGGTATAATATATTACTTCCGCCTATAGCGGCCATGAAAACATAATCAAGCATCAAAAAAGGCATAAGACATGCGTCATTCTTTCTGCTTAAGAATCAAGTGGAATATTTTTCATCGGCGCGCAGCAAGAGCGCAACCTATCTACCAAAAGACAGAACTCCTTGTGTTACATATGTATTTATGCAGAAAAATTAGCTTAATAATTAATATATTTTTCTTCTTTTTAAATTTTTTTTCTTCCTTGTATTTTTCTAAAGTTTAAATATTTTATCATTTCCTGAAATCCACAAGATAATACAATTTTTCTCTTTAGACTAAATATGCATAATTAATAATAGCCTTAATTATTTTCAGTACTTTTAAACTATATTTTTTAAATAACTTAAATTCTAAGTTACAATTATTTAAGATTTCATCATTTTCCCCCCTTAAGTGAGAGTAATTATGAAAGTGGTTATTATAAATATATAACATTAATAGAAGTTTTTATGTAAATAAAACTCAATTAGACATAAATAAAAGTAAAGATATACATGTGGGTAAAAAAAAAAAAAAAAAGTGTTTCTGGTAACAGCATTATACTATTTATTTCTGTTAAATCTCAGAGACATTGAAAATTGCACCTGTCATGATAAATTTGGAAGCGGTTCTTAAGGTAACATAATTAGTATTTTACCGGAACTCAAGTATAAATAAATTTATTCGCGTTTCACAGTAAAAAATATAACCATTAACTTCTATATCTCCAAGATATGCAAATGAAAGACAGTATAGAGTAGTTAATAAATCTGATCAAAAATATTTCATACAAAAATATACCTAAATCTAATAACTTCCGATATTCATATCTAAAATGAAATAATAACCTAACAAACAACATACATGATAGCACTATTAAAGAAAAAACATGAACTAGTAAAGTTTGAAAGTATAAGTAGCAGAAGAAAGGTAACAGAACAAAAATTTCTAATTAATAAAAAAATATTTGTGTTTTTTAAATAGTAAGCAATTAAAAGTGCAATAATTATGGATTGCAGTATTTACTAGTAATGCTGATGTTTCTTAACACCATTTCTTTCGATCATATATATGTTAAAGTATTTACTTATTTTTAGTTTCTACATGTTAGAATAGTGGTAGATTACAATGATTATTTCATACACTTTTTATAATCAATAACTTTCCTTTCGTTACTGTACAGAAATAATTATAAAAATATAGTATACGATAGTAAGCTAAGTACGTTAAAGCAATCGCTTCGTAAATAGCACACGATGAAACTTTTTGTTTTTATTTATTATGAATTTCTTTGTTATCACAAGCACATAAAAAGTAAGCGAAGAAAACAGAATATACTTAAATTTAATAAAAAATAAAACCTGATTTCCAACATTCATTTATTGAGATAATCTAATAAACACACATAACGGCAATAGAATATACCTAAATTGAATAAAAAATAAAACCTGATTTCCAACATTCATTTATTAAGATAATCTAATAAACATACTTAACGGCAATATTTAAAAAAACGCGAATTACACAGTATTTGGAAGAATAGATACCAAACGAAAAGTAATAAAGCTGCAATTTGCAATCAATAAAAAATATTTAGTGTTTTTTAATATTACACAATTAAATATCACATAATTATAGATTAAAATATTTCATAGAAATGTTAATGTTTCCTTAACACTAGTTTTTCCATCATACATTTCATACACTGTTTAAAATCATTAACCTTTTCTGCATACTGTACAAAAGACAGTATACTATAGAATGGGCGTTATTATTAATTTTAATAATTAATTAATTGCTTATCTTATACATATATTTAATTCATTTTCAGCAGTCATATTAAGTACTGGTACCAGTCCAATAATTTCTTAGCACTTAGGACGTTATAACCGAAGCACAAAGCTAGTAAGTTTATCCAAATATTGCACCGCTGGAACCACAGCGATTGGCGACAAACACTATTTCCAGAGACACTATTTCACGAACTACAGAGACACTATTTCACGAACTACAGAGACACTATTTCACGAACACTAGATTCACGATAGCAGATATTCACACACAAAATAATCACAAATTCAGCATTCTCACGATAATTTCACTCGCTGAAGGCAGTTGAAGTAAATAGATACAGAACAATGAGAAAATTCACAATGCGTTCTTTGATTGACAGCGCATTACATTTACTTTTAATATAAGCAATATTATTTATATCAGACATTACTTGATTCAATTTCAAACATGAAGTAAGTTTTTTGAAACGCCTTACAGATGGCATCTTTACCCAATGACTTGAAAAAACTGCTAGAATCTGAATTAATTGCGCCGTTGTTCGAATTTGGCAGCTAGGCAAAGCGCGCAAATCTCAAGATGTTCGTTTATATTTAAGCATCCAGTAAATAATGTACAGGTCTGCTTCTCCTTCCGCCATATGTATTGGAAAGCCGTGAATTCGTCCTTACTTCAAAAATAAGAAATAAAGTCATATTTCAGTAGTGAAATAGTTGCTAACACGTGATTTGCATTGATTTCGGTCACGTGGGAGGTCACTCTCCCAGGTGCTGACTTTTAGAAGTACTTCTTGAATATTGAAGAAAAGCGGTATTCTTGAATAAAGTAAAAGAAAATAAGAGTAAAATCACTATGTACAGATCAAAATTTCCACTAACTTGGTATTAGGTGGGGAAATTTTCGTTTCCACTGAGTATGTAGGAGTATTCATTTATGTCCTTGTGAAGGACTTAGAAAAACTGGCTCATATTTATATAATAAATTGGGAGAGAGGGAATCACGAAAACTCCCAAGCAGCCAGCTCATTCGCCGGGATCTGAGCCAGGGGTGAAATACCAATGTTCAACAATTTTACCACTCTGCCGACGGAGGGCCGAGAGGTAAAATCGTTAAGTTATTTGTTTTTGTTAACAGATACCTGTTCACCGAACTTTATCCGATTATTGTTTACTTATGCCGTTTATGTCAAAGCACGTAAAGTCTATTTGCGTAGGGAGAAATGTGTCTTAAGCAGCTAGCCCTAACCCTTCAACCGCTTCGAAGTTCTTAGCCCACTTCGTGGAAGATGTTCTAAGGGAAACTCGCTCGTATTTACTCCATGCATAGCGCTTGAACCTTAGTGAGTAAACCTGAATCCCCCCCCCTCTTCTTCATTTGGACACATATATGAATATTATCTCATCCCTTAGTATTTCGAGAGATTGACATTCACTGCATTTACACTTCTATACAGTGGTGTGCAAAAATTAAGGACGAGACGGTTTTTTTCAATATAACTTTGTACAAAAGCTTTCCAAATCAACACATTTAATACCGTAAGATCCCCAATACGTAAGGACATGAGTAATGTAAGCAACACTTACTAAAAGAGAAATCAGTGGGATAAAAAGAAGCTTTATTGAAAAAGTAGCATGGAGCGCAATGCGACTGAAGGCCGAAACATCCCTGTGATGGGTGTCCAGCAAGAAACATCCAGTCTTTAATAGGGTATATGATCTCCCCTGAATGCTAGGCAGGTTTCACAGCGTCTGCCCATGCTGAGAATGAGGGTGTCAATGAGTTGTTGAGGCATTGCTGCCCATTCGTCTTGCAGCGCCAAACGAAGCTCCTGAATCGTTACTGGTGGTAAGGTACGAGCTGCCAAGCGTATTCCTAGAAAATCCCATACATGCTCGATGGGATTGAGATCCTGAGATCGTGCCGGCCAATCCATACGTTCAATATCCTCACTCTCTAAGAGCTGTTCGGCAGCTACTGTGCGATGACATAGTACATTGTCGTCCATGAAAAGGAACTGCGGACCATAGCGCCTCTAAAAAGACGCACATATGGAAGAAGAATCTCGTTACAATAACGGGTCCCGTTGACTGAACCTGCGTCGAAGAAGTGAAGGTCTGTACGACTACCAAGCATGATGCCTCCCCAAACGAGAACACCGCCACCTCCATACCTGTCCCTTTCAATGATGTTCGAGGGATGATTGCGGCTTCCCCGCTCTCTCCAGATGAGTATGCGATGAGAATCTCTACTCAGAGTGAATCTGCTCTCATCTGTAAAGAGTACTCGTCCTCATTCATTGTCTCTCCAATTCCGGTGTTCCCGGCACCACAGAAAACGTCTTCTCCGATGGGCAGGCGTTAGAGGTACACACCGTGTAGGGCGTCGTGCAAACAGACCACCACCGTGCAGTCTTCTGGCCACGGTAAAACGCGATATCGGTCGTCCAGTCGCCTGTGTCGTGTGTCTAGTGATTTCTCCCGCTGTCTGCTGCCTGTTTTCCCCTCATTATCTTTCTTACATCTCATTAAACTCTATATTCCAAATAAATTTGTTTAAAAAAATTGTGAACTGAATTTTATGCAAAAAGTTAGCGATAAAGTTTCAGTTTTGGGTATCTAATGTTCATGTCTATTGCCCTAGGTACAGACTTTGAATTTCGTACCTGGGAGAACGAGATTTCACAGTTTGTAAATTTGATAGAAATAATTCCTCGAATAAATTTTTTTTTAAATTCTTGTTTTGTTTTTTCTCTTGACAATAGAGGTTACACAAAAAACAAATACAAATTAAACAGTAACATTTCTTTCACTCCTCTCACTTTCTTTACACAAATAGTTAAATAAAGTAAGCTTAAACTACACTGCTCAAAACAATTAAAGGATTTTGTAGATTTTATATAAAATAAAGATATAAGCAAAATTTTTTTGGCGAAAATGGAAGAAGAGAATCACAAATGCAAATTTTTCTGATTTTCAAACTATGGAGTATGCTAATTTTGAGTTCGACGTCAGAAACGTCGCTTCAGCGGCAGCGAATGAAATTTGACTTTTAACTGAACAAAAGACAATGAAGACAAGGATGATCGGCATTGAGTGACTGCTTTGTTTCGATGAGTACGATGTCTCAGCGAAGTCATTTAACCGATTTAGAAGTTTGGAGAGATGTTGGTAGTTTAGAAGGGGGCCAAACTCAAGCCGAAGTAGCGCAAGACATTGGAGTGTCACAAAGTGTGATTTCCAGGATCTGGAACCACTTTTTGGAAACTGGAAGTGCAGGCCGAAGACCAGAGGAAGGTCGTAGACGGGCAACAACGCCCAGTGAAGTTCGTTATTTAGTGTTAACGACTCGGAGACACCGAAATATGAATGATACTCTTCTGCAACAACACCTTCGCTCGGCTACTTGCAGCAAGGTTTCAACTCAGACTGTCCGAAACCGACTCCGTGGTGTAGGTCTGTATGCTCGCCGACCGATGGTATGTGTTAGACTAATATCAAGCCATCTTCGCGATCGCAGGGAGTGGGCAACAGAGCTTGTGAACTGGAGGAGAAATGAATGGAGCAGTGTTCTTTTTTCTGACGAGTCCCGCTTTTCTGTTCATCGCGATAATAGGCGTATTTTCATCTGGAGGGACCGTGGCAGTAGGAATAATCCTGCGTTCGTTCACGAAAGTGTCAGATTTGGCCGTGGGGGAGTGTTGATGTATGGTGGCATCTCCATTGACGGGCGCACAGACCTCTACATCATTCGAGATGGACCTCTGACTGGTCGCCGGTATAGGGATGAGATCCTCAGACCTATTGTAGTCCCTTACGCTGCAGCAATCGGAGATGACTTCATTTTAATGGACGATAACTGCAGGCCACATCGTGCTAACCTGGTGGAGGATTTCCTTTTCGAGGAAGGAATCATACGAATGAAATGGCCAGCGTGTTCTCCATACATGAATCCAATAGAGCACGTTTGGGACGCTCTAGGAAGACGAGTTGCTGGCCGCCAACCACCCCCACAAACTCTCCAAGAACTGGAAAGGGCTCTTCTGAAAGAGTGGGACAGAATACCCAAACTCGTGATTAATAGCCTCATTGACTCCATGCCTCAAAGGTGTTCAACGTTGCTGGCCGTCCGTAAAAACCATATCCCCTACTGAAAATGATTTCCTTTGAAGAAAACAACTTTTCTTATTCTTTTTTTCTCATATGCACAAATTGTGCTTTTTTCCTTTTGTACACAAATGCGCAATAAAATGCATTTTTTTTCTGCCAAACATGTGTAATTTATTCTCATATAACCTACTACGTCTGTCGACCATGTATCAATCAGCTAAAAGGTTTCCCAGCCACAAGATCCACCTAAAACCGCAATATCCTTTAATTGTTTTGAGCAGTGTAGTAGCTTAGCTTGCTTTGATACATTTTAATATTTCCCTTTATAACAAATTAAAATTGAATATTAAATTTCATATGTTCAACTAAATTTTAAAATTTGCATAAAAATGTAAAGCAGTGCTATTGCGATAATAGCGTCCACAATTATTAAGGGAATGGATATATCGACGATTCCAGTATTACTTGACAATATGCAACCACATATAATGCCATGTAAAACCATGTTAAATGTTGTAAGGATCTTAAGTTTTACTAACGTTTATTTTATTTTAAATCTTTACTATCACTTCTTATTTTCTACTTCCGGCCAGAATTATAAGCGTGAAGGAGTTTATGCAAAGTTCTCTGGCGAACGCCAAGTATTTAAGTGTGGCCTTTTTGCCAAGCAGGAGGAGAGGAAGCCGTGAGTTCGAAGCAGGCCGCTTACCTTAGAAGTTACGCAGTTGCTACTTTGCCTTCCAGGCCAGAGGTTTTAATCCTCTTGATAAATTAAACGTATTGTAGTGTTCACAGTCTCTGTGCTACATACGCTTCCTGTTATTATAAGGCCAATCTTATTCTAAAGTTAAATTAGAGTTTAGTTTTATTTTGATATCTTTTAAGTTAGACCCCGAGTGGAGGGTCATTGTATTCCGAAGTACGGAAGTCATTGTATATAAAAAAAAAAAATAAAGGGTTTTGTATACCCTTCGTCTGTATCCTGTCTACTTACTACAATTAGTGAACATAGCTTTAGTAAGCTCTCTGTTCTAGTCAGGTCATTGTATGTTTCCGAAGAAGGTAAGAAGAAATATTGAACCTGATAATGTAACACACCATGTAAAAACACATGTAAATAACGCGATTCGGGAATTACTCGCTTTACAATGAAACTAAAACTGCAGTCAAAGATATTTTACAGTTTAATGAAATCGAGAATAAGGGCTAGAAGATAAAATAAAATGACTCGAAGTAAGGAAGGATGAGGTAAGAATTAGTACCTCCAAACAACAAGTATTAGAAGGTGCTACTGAGGCAACTGCTTGAATCACAAATGTCTATTCTGTTGAAACCATGCAATATTCCGCGATCAAAAGTTTAATTTTGCAGAAAAAATATAAGCTGAAAGACAACTAGGAATTTAGAATTTTTTTTAAAGATTATATTGTTTTATGACTGCATAATTGGTCTGACGGTGACGCACTTGAAAATAGGAAGTGTACAAAAATATACTTTTTGAGCATTACCGATTGTATTTTGCACTCTCATATATATATTCTTTTTTTTGGGGGGGGTCACTTGAAGCTTACCTAATTTATCTGAAATGCTTTTTTTTTTTTTTTTTTTTTTTTTTTTTTTTTAATTTACATGAGAACAACTTTTCTTCACTGCGTAAATATGCAGAACCCTTCGCTTTCATTCCTCGCTTGAACCCTTATGACGAGGATTCAAATTTTTGCCGTAGCCCGTATTATAAGACGTAACTTCGAGAGATATTTTTAAAATTTACTGTGAAATTTTGTAATTAGTCAAGAATTCAAAGAAAAAAAATTGTAAAAAAATTTTAAGGGCTTATCTCACTTTATATATATATTTAAAAAATAAAATAAAATTATCAGTATTTAAAGTTTTGAAAATTCAGAGATAATGTCAAAGATGGGATATCGGGTTTTTCCCATTTCTGCTAGAGTTACAAATGATTTAAATTTTTTTACTGCACAGTAATAACATTTATGGCCACATTTGAACAAGCTCACAAAAATAGCTTTATTAGAACGGTCTTTAATAGGATGGAATTCCGAAGAACACTAGAAAAGAATCACAATCCAAAGTTCTAAATATCTGCTTCAATTTTCTGAGAATAAATAGTAGATTTTAAAGGCCATGAATTCACAGATTAGTAAAATTGCTATGTCATCAACTTAAATACCTGCATTTATTTGATATGAAAACAGATAATACATGGTACTAAAAGAGTACTAATATTTACACTAATCGTGTTCTCTTGTTTTATAATCACTCAGTAGCGTTGTAGCTTCAAAATAATTCCCTTTTCTAATTTCCACCACTAATTCATTTGTCTGTTTTAATGCTGTCATTACTTAAATGTAGTGCTATTAAATATACAATCAAAGGAATATTAGTTAGAATTGTTATTATTATTTCTCATACAAGGAAGTCTGTATACAAATAATTCAGAAGAAGTAAAGATCTAGGTGTAAATTCAATCGAAATAACGGTCTAGATTCAGAAATAATTCAGAAAAGGAAGTAATCGTGCTGAGAATTAAACGAAATTCTTCAATCAACTTGGTCGATTTGAAACAACTAACAATATTAATCGCAAAAAGAAACTTCTAAGCCAGTATGGAGCATTATAACACAGAAGATGACAATACAATAATCAAGTTCTTAGTAGCAAATAGCGCTTTTGCATGCGAAAGACATACTTTTCACATAAGTAAGAAATGTTCGCACACAATGAAGAAAGACAGAAATTTAATTTCAAGTTAATTATTTTTAAAAAAATGTGCCAATAGATTCAAACGAAGAGGTTATCGGAAGTACAATCCTTGCTAGTAAATACCCAGTCTTTAAGGTTTAATGATTCGGGAAACAGACAGATACAGACAACCATCTTCTTTATGGAAATAAAGCTGTAAAAGGATGATGAAGTACACTCATGTCCATAAATTAAGGATAATTCGGAGTCACGCGGAAATCGAACTCTAAAATAAATATATCACCTGTAAAATCACTACACACATCTTCAAAAATCTTATGCAAATTTCAGGAAGTAACCAGATGACACCGATGGTACGTCACAATGACGAGAGTGTAAGAGAGTGATATATAAGGAATACAGGCAAAGAAGTAAAATTGTTCGCAGGCGCTTTATAAGCATTTCAGTGCAATAACCGAATAGTTATGACACAAAGGACACATTTGGATGATTTTTTACGTGGTAGAATTATCGGCCGTCTGGAATGTGGGCGTACCCAACTGGAAGTATCAGACGAACTTGGAATTGCCCAGAGTGTCATCTCCAGGCTTTGGAAACGATTCCAAGATGATGGTAATGTGAGTAGACGTTACAACACAAGTCGCCCCAGAGTTACAACGCCGAATGAGGACAGGTATTTGGCAGTTACTGCCAAAAGAAACAGGCGGAGCACAGCCTCAGACCTGTCTCGTCAGCTCACTTCAGCCACTGGTACGACAATTTCAAGGCAGACCGTGTAGAGACGCTTAGGGAAGATTGGTCTATATGCTCGTAGACCTGTCAGACGCGTTCCACTTACTGCAACTCACTGTCGCCTGCAGTTAGCTTGGAGTAGAGAGCATGCATTGTGGACACCGCAACAGTGGGCTTGTGTGATGTTTTCCGACGAGTCCAGGTTTAGCTTGCAGTCTTATTCTCGCCGGACTTTCATAAGGAGAGCTCCAGGTACCCGTTACCACCAAGAAAACATCATTGAGCGACACCGTTACGGTGGTGCAGGAGTGCTCGTTTGGGGTGGAATTCTTCTAGGTTCCAGAACTGACCTGCATGTTCAAATTGGAACCATGACAAGCCAAATCTATCGGGACGTCATTCTGGAACAAGTACGTTTGTTTCGGGGTGCCATGGGTGTACAGTTTGTGTTTATATATGACAACGCCCGTCCTCACCGTGCAAACATTGTAAGCGAATGCCTTCAATCGGAGGATATCACCCGTATGGACTGGCCAGCATTCTCACCGGACTTCCAGTAGAGCACGTGTGGGGCATGCTTGGCCGACGAGTTGCAGCCCGTCAACCTCCTCTTACATGTCTACCGAAACTTCGGAGAGCATTGCTTTTTGAGTGGTGTAATATCCCCCAAGATCAGATCGATAATTTGATACTCAGCATGCCTAGGCGTTGACGGACTGTATTGCATCGTCTGGGAGACATACAATGTATTAACAATCATACCAACCATGTAATATTGGTTTTTTGTAAATAGGTTTTTTTTTTTTTTTTTTTTTTTTTTTTGTAATTTGCTCCATTGAGAAAAGTCGCTATTTTTTTTAATAATAGCAAACATATAGCATCTTTTTTTGCTCTTTACATTTTGTTTAATAAATAAGCTTTACAAATAAGTCAAATTTGTTTTGCTTCTAACTCTTCCTTTGCCTGATTTTGCATTATTCTTAATTTATGGACATGAGTGTAATTCTCAACATTCGAGGTCTGCTTAATCTTAGGATAAGAGCGGGACAGGAACATCATAATGGATGGGAACAGCATTTATGTTTAACCTTTACAAATAATTACACAGTAAAATTTATACAGAAGTTCCGCGTGTCCAAATAAATCTAAAAAGAATGCTTGTAATTCTTTACAGAAGCCTATACAGGAAATTATAGTGCCTACAAATTATATTTAGAAATAACTGAAGAAAACAAGAAAAACTGGGAAAATAATAAAATGCACGAAAATTAGGAATGATAGGAATTTGAATATAGAAAGAAAAATTTAGCCAAAGTAACAAACAATAAAAAGAAAAAAAATAAAATTAAAATACAAAAGGAAACAAACAATCTCCAGACCAATCAATCAGGCATTAAGCAGCACTCGATTGTCAGCACGAACAGAATTGGTTAATGAATATTGCTGGATATTACGCAAACGTACTAAATGATGTTTTAACAAATACAGTATAGGAATATTTTCTCGTACTTGACGCAGACAATTCAGAAAAACAATTTTGTTTACTCCAAACCTATTTAATAATTTCACTTTGGAATGGCATTTTGAAAATTGTGATAAACTTAATGCAAGCCGATCAATGATTGAAATAATTATGAATTTATGTAGTTATTCGCAAAAATTTCTTATAAACAGTCGAAAATACAAAGTATAATAATTAAGTTCTTTATAAATGTAATAAATAAGTTTCTGCACACTCAGTTATTACAGAAATGGAAAAGTATCATCTGAAAGTTCTGAGAATTTCATGAAGAAACATCAACTAATACAGTTTGATAGTCGCACTGATTTTTGTAACAATTTAATCATTGATACACTTTTAATCGGTATAAATAAATGAAAAAAGTTTGTTTGTGATCAAATAGCCTCTAAATTTGTATTTTATATCAATTTTGAAAGCCAATAGAAAGCTATCATTCGAGAGAAGGCAAAAAGGATATTCTGTTGTTTTCGAAACATAATAAGCTGAAGAACGTTTGCATTTTAAAGACAAAATTTATTAACTGATGAGATACTAACAAAAGTTAAACGCATTCCGAAAGCAATAACTGAGTTGTAAAATCAAGTAATGAACATACAATGTAACAATAGTTTATGTATTTAAATATTGTTTGCGTCATTTATAGTAGAAAATTATAGTTTTCCTACTTCGAATTAAAAATACCTGCGATCACCATATAAATTTTTACTGATAATCTTATTTTTACAAATACAAAGAAACTACATTTGTTACATTACAAATACGTTGAATTAAGTTTAAAAAAATGGGATTTTCAGGATATTTTGCAATGAAAGTTATTTAATTGTTCATACAAGTTTTTAGTTATCTTTTATTAATTAAATGTTTCAGCACAGGGTCCTCAAACAACAATAACCTTGTCAAAGGCATTCCTGTCTTTATGACGTCATGGCTGGAAAAAATTTTGATTGTTCAAGTATACATTCAGGTATACATAAGTAATATTGGTAAATGGTAAAAAATTTCAATCGTAGTTTTAGTTACATATTCTGGCCATGGAATTTCTAAAAAGTTATCAGTCCAAACTCCAAACTCGAATATAGTCTCAGTGAAAAGCTAATTTTATCACCAGACATCCATTGCCCATATAGTAAGCCATGACTTTATAGAGGTCTAGCTAAATTAAAATTACTTGTCTGCTAGAACCTACTAGAACTGCAAAGCGACTATTCGCTAAGTTCTACTGGGTCAGTAACAACAACAGAAGGGTTAAAATACCCTTTTATTTTAATTCAAATATATCCACACATGGTCCCACTTGGGCTTACAAATAGCCACCACTTATGGCTTTAACTTAAAAAGTAGAAAACGTAAAACTAAACTAACTCTAAGTTGAATAATCAGCCGAAGCTGGACAGAAATATTTAACACGTAGTTGGCTCTTTGGCTAATATCAGCGACGTAGATTAACAGGCAATTAACATGCGTGGACGTAAAATAGCAAGCTTTAACGAGTAGCAACAACGTGGACGAAAGGTAGAACACGCTTTGTCTGAAATAGATCAGATCTCAGCTTAAATAGTAGTTTTACCCTGCTTTTCATAAAGAGGGAAACTGAAAACTCATTCTGGCAGGAAAGCGTAGGTAGGAAAATGAGAATGTAAAAGAAAGGCATTTAATTCACACAATCCAAAATCAAAATCACTGTTAGGAAAATAAAATAAAGCCTTACAACTTATATCATCGATTTTTTTTTTTTTTTTTTTTTTTTTTTTTTTTTTGTTTATTAAGCTACGGCTTATATGATCCATACACAATGGTCACAAAACTTAGTGACTATGACAGCGGAATCTCAAAGTTTTATGAAAATTTTCACGGATAGAGGTGAAATGTTTTTCGACATTTATGAAAAACAGCTTAAGAAAACTGTGCAACTAGGTGAGGGTTTTTTTTTTTTTTTTTTTTTTTTAATCTCTTAAACTACAGCTCAAACTGATATTTTGCCAGGTCGAAGTAGTTGACTTATTGTAACATATATACAGTTTTGTCTTTATTTGTAATTGTGTTTGCTCGTTTATTTCTATATTTTGCTCATCTTGCATGGAAAAATTATGTTTAAGTACTATAGATTTTGTTTAATCTTGAATTTATGGTCACGTTTGTTTACGTTTAATTCATGTAACATTTCGTAGAGCTCGTATTTCTAAATCGAAAGACATAGGAAGGATGAAAGTAACTTAAAGGAGGAATAGCATAGAGACCCCTTACTTGACCTTAGCAAAGTCTATTCTTTCAACATAGCGACATTTTGGAAGAGTACACGTTTCTGAAGTTCCTATAAATTATTTGTAAATTTCTTCCTAGGATGCATTAATAAGCAGCATCATTGAAGATTTCTGCGCTTGTAAATTTATATACGCTGTAACAGTGTGTAGAGACGGTAGGATATTTTGGAAGCAGAAGACGTGACTAATGAGCAATGTCCTCGCCGAACCAAGGACCTCTCGAATACGCGCCGAGTGTGCTGACCACTACACCGCGAAGACATGCTAAGAAGGCGAGAGAAGTACCTTGTAAGTGTGTGAACTAAATTTTCTACGGCATTAAAATAAATTAAAATTTATATTACATATTCATGCATATCACTTATAGTAGGAGAATTAATTGAAAAAAACTGAGTGAGTTTTAATATTCATTATTTAATTATCCAAATTAAACATTACTATCCTACGCAATCAGTAGGTACATCCTATATAGCAAGTAGCGAAGAGATTAAACCAAAAGCTTAAGCTTAACAATTAATAGAATTATGTATTTTTAAAAGGAATGTTAAAGAAAGTTATAAATGTAGCAGAATAATTTTTTAGATACCGGTCGTCTGAGGAAATAAACCTAATTCTTTCTAATAAAAAGGCCGTATTACTTCATGTTATTTAAACGTATGCACTTAACTAATCTGTAGCTGAATTTATTGATAATAAAATGAACTCTAATATATAATGTTTTATTGTAGAGTTCATTAGAGGACTAATTTTCGGTTAGGACAGGCTATTTGCTTGCAATAATAATTGAAATTTTCATCTAAATTAACTAATGTAAAGATTGGAATCGCAATATTAACAGAAAAATTGAGAGTACGTAGATTCATTGCATCTTTTAGAGATAGAAATCTAAAAAAAGTAAATTGGCCTTCAGCGAGAACTGAACTCGAGTCTTCCTTTATCCTCCAAGAAATATGCGAAAGGAATGTCTTTTACATTTTACATTCTCAATTTAAGTTGCTGACAAATTAAAATAATCAGGTTTTAGTTTCTCTCTCTTTAAAAGTCGACGAACGTTTTGGAGCAGAATACCTGAAAAGTCAGCTATGTCCTCTTAATGACTTGAACCCGAGACTTTGGTATAAACTGCTAACACAGTGCGAAGAATCTCTTTTAATTCTTTAAACTTATAGCCTTAATCTGCTAGGGTCAGGTCAAGATCTGTTAGGTTAGGACCTATTAGGGGTTTCAGGGGAGCAATACTATGGATATGATTGAAAGTAGAAATAAAGATTTTGTTGTTTGACTTGAAAATATTAAGACATACTTTTAGCAACTGAACTATTAATATTAAAAAATAATTTGCAGTAAAGAGGAAAAAAATATTGGAACTTACCTAATAGATAGCAATGCCTGTTAAAACCATTTTTTCTATATGTGGAACTTACAGGCAAAAAAGCTGTATTCGAAATTCCTTGTAAAATATTAATAGCCTACTCGAAACTAGATTACTTGCATGGGATACTGAAAAATTAATTATTAAAAGGAAGTTTTCTTAAGCAGAACTTTCTGACTGGATTCTACTATGTAACGTAAGTAAGAATAAAAGAAAGAGTGCGTGTATAATAAATAAAAGGAAGAGTGCAGGTATTATATTAAAAAACTGAAGAGACATAAACTGAATTATGAGAACTGATTTAAAATCTCTTATTGAGAAGTCTGTCTTACATTGTAAGAAAGAGTACGTGTATTATATTAAAAAATTGAATAGACACAAACTGAATTATGAGAACTACTTGAAAAGCTTTTATTTAGAAGCCTGTCTTTCCCTGCATGCATGATGGACAAAAATATTTATATAGCATGCATTTTATTAAAATGATTACTACTTAGTCTTATAAAAGAGTTTTTTCATAAAAAAGTTATTTTGTAACAAGCATTTCGATATTATTGCGTTTATTTGCTTCAAACTAAAAGGCGTATAATATCAATAGCAAAAGCACTTTACGCTAATCAGTACCGCATTTTGAGGGATTCAGAGCAAAAGTGGCGTAACTCCATTTAGTTCATGACGAGTTCTATGGACATGTACACCTGAAGTAAAAAACAGCTTGCGCTTTAAGTAAGAAACTACTGAATTTTACAAATTTTGCACATAAATTATATTATTATGTCTGGGCACAGACCGCTGCATCCTCCCCCTTTTTTTTCAGAGCAACAAGCAAGCAAGTCCATTTATTCACGTCCAAAACTGACTCTAATTAAAAATGCATTATCTTTATGTTGAAAGGTGTGAGGATGCTGACAAAGAACCAAAAAAGGAAACTATTAATTATTGAATTTTCAACACTAAATTCGATTATCAATTTAAATCTCCACGTAAAGATAAGTGTAAGATCCGCTATGCACTACTGATGAAAACTGAAAAAAAAGAAAATTTATGAGGATATGCTAGATAAGTATAAGCTTGAGTGGCAGTCTTTCAGGGCAGTAGAAGTTAATCTTGCCATTATTATTAGAACACAAATTCCTTTTCTTCTAGATAGGACAACATTCTTCTCGATGCACACTTTTAAAAGATACATCTACTTGCTAAGTAACTCTGTAGGAAGGAACGTGGGAAATCTCATTTCTTGTACAAGTAATGCAAATGAAAGAATTCCCGTTAACGAAGGTAATTGACAGTGCAGTTTTTAGAAAAACATTGATGGACATCAGGATGCAATGTCTGAAAATAAAGTGGTTGTTATTTGAAAAGACTATGAAGTTTCATACCACACTTTAAGAACTATCCATCCAAAGAAGAAGTTACATAACGTGAATTTCCTTAAAAATCATGTGAAGATGATTTCTTGAAAAATCAATACCACTGAAGCAGGAATGCAAGTTAGCTGCAACACGATACTTGCGAAGATAAAAAAACCAGATTAGTATGATTTATAGTACATATTCTTCGCATAGACCTATTTTAAAAATCTTGCCACAAGGTTTATAATGTAAAGATGAGATAAATGTTACTAAATTTTTTTTTAATCTACTGTACATTGAATGCATTTGTGTACTAAAAATCTGATTTTGTGCACTAATCCCTTTATTTGTGTTTCGATTACTTCGAGCAGTACTGCAGTATTGAAGCATCATTCGAAATGCACGAGCTTAACAGCTCCATACTTCTTCTCTTCTTCTCCAAGTAATGCTATTTTTTAAATGTATTTAATAGATCCGAATTTCTATTATCATAAACGAAAAGTGTTTTCTGATATTTTCCTTGCATTTTTAATAAATGCGTTATTTTCTTAAAACTACCCTAAATAGAGGTACGCTGCTTGTGCTCTGAACCTTCCACTTCACAATTTTATTTCGAAGCTACTTAACAATTACTTCATTGGTTATGTTAAATACTGCTAGAGATGTGCGTATATTATCAAGACCAGGGACAGATGTCGAAAGGTTTTTTTTTTCATATTTTCCAATACAAGTAGAAACTTAAAGTTTTTAAAGCACTTCAAACATTGATATGCAAAGTGAACTTTTAAACAGCTTCCTTATTATTCACTCATATTTATCTCATTCGAGGAGTAGATAATAATATGAAATACTATCTATTGTTTATTTTACTGCCAGATAAGATGAGAACAAATTATATGCAACTATTAATGAAACTAGTAACACTTTTATCCTAATCATTTCAAAAAATGTAATGCTAGATTTTGAGATGTCCTCAAGCATTTCATGCCATTTTCCTAACAACATAAATACCACGGCTGTTTACGTTTATTGCAGAAACTACATACTACAAGCAGAGAAACTACAAAAATGGTACATACTTGACACAAAGTTTGCGCTAGTTATATTATATTTCTTCTTGAATTTGATATGTTTATATATAATCAGATTAATAAAGGAAATGAAAATATGTTAAAAAGTACTTGGTTATTTTGAGGTGATGTAACCACACTTATTTCATATCTCAACGTGAATGTTTTAAGCTTTGGGCTAAGCTTGAATGAATAAAGAGCTACCGAAAACAAGCAGACTAAGGCTGACATTGACGCTGTGACCCCAACTTTATTATTTTAAAGAATTTACATACATATTTCATATCGCAATGAGAATGCTCACCGAAAGCAAACACTTTAAACACGTAAAGAGTTTTCGCTTTCTCCACTGCTTGCTCTTGTGCTGTAATTGGTAGCACTTTCAGCAAGCAGTCAGAAGATGCGGAGTTCAAGCCCCGGTGAAGCTAAGCTAAATTTTCAAGTTTATTATATATATATACACAAACCCACTAATGCCTTTACAAACTGGTATTCGAAGACTTGCATTGGGACTTTAATTCCTTATTGGTTGCTTATTATTAATCTTTAGGTAAAATATTCGACATAAAGAAACCAATGTCAAGTGGCATAAAACTTGAATAGTTATTTTCCAGGTAAGCATGTTCAAAATCTGCTAGGAAATGCAAAGTAATCGCAAATATATCATGGTCGAAGTTGAGAACTTGGGAATATGTCCCAAGATTATCCATACAGTCAAGATAGCAATCTTTGCAACATTACGTATGACTTATAGTTCGAAATTGAGCTCTTAAATCACCGAATAAATGTATCATAAAACTTTGAAGCCCTTGTCTTGAAATTGGTAAATTTGAAACTAATTAATTAGTTAAATGAAAAGAGATAATAGTGCAAAGTCTGTCCCAAATCCAAGAAAAGTGAAGGAAAACGTTTTCCCCCTAAATATATTTATATTTTTTTTATTTTATTAAAATATTATTTTATTTCAAATTAAGAATCATATCAACTATAAAATCTTCGAAAATATTATTTTGTTAGTTGCCAATATAAACCAATTCGACATAAGGTATGCATATTTTTATGTTCATGCAGATCTGTCATTAAAAATCTATATTTTGAAATTAAAATTTCTGTTTTTATTTCTTCCCTTCGAAAACAATTTCTAAATTAAAAATAATTAGATTACAAAAATAGTTAAGATATTTATGTTTTGGTATGCAAGAAAATAGCTAATTAGCAATATTGAAAACTTAACATTAAAATAATAAATAGTTAATATAAATGGGTGGAAAATGTACTAATTTTAATTTATAGGCTTCTGCGATATATCAAAATTACTTTCATATTTAATCGGTACAGTTTACAACTTTTATTTCGATAAACCTGAATTAAACTGGCAATGCAACATTTTGTCCATGCTATATGTTGGTCACATCACATTTTCATTCTTAATGATTTAGCTGCAGTGTTTGGCATAGAAATCTTTAATATCCAAATTAAAAGTTCTACAGTATAGAGCAGGGGTGGCCAATCTGCGGCTCCCGAGCACACATGCGGCTCTTTGAAAGATTATTTGTGGCTCTCGATAAATGTACCCCAGTTCCCTTTTCATTTTTGTGTTATTATACTTTTAAAAATTATTATCGTTCCTTATGTGTTTCAAAATATCTTTTAAATTGCACACAACAAAAATAAAAGACTAAGTGCAACGTTGTAAAAGATTTCATTTAGGTCCATCGCCTCTTGATTTTTTTCTAAATCCATTTGAAATTAACATAATTCAAGGTGAGTTTTCCCTTTCCAATATAATTATGACCCAAAACGTATCCGGAGAATTAGAATTAATAGAGGTGCAAGAAGATCAAGCTCTACAATTAAAATCCAAATCGACGCCGATTACTGAATTTTGGAAACTTGTACCAGAATCGAAGTATCCTGAATTAGAAAAGGCTGCTTGTCGAAATATTTCAATATTCGGAATAACGTATTTATGAGAATCATTTTATTCCACTTTATAATTCGTGAAATCCACACACCGATCAATATTAACTAACCAGTATCTTAAAGAATTACTGAGAAGTGCTGTCACCAATTATTCACCAAATTTTAAAGAATTATCAAGAGAAGTAAAATAATTGTGTTTAGTTTTTAATATTTAAATTCAATACACATATTTTGTACTTTTATTTATATGTTTTTAATAAATATAACTTCTTTAAAAAAATTTTAATACCTTTTTTTGCATACCTTTTAAATATGCATTTAATTGCGGCTCGCGAAAAATTTCAAATTTTGAAAAATGTATTGGACTATTAAGGAGCTTGGCCACCCCTGGTATAGAGTAAACCTACTTAACCTCGTTATATGAGACATGTTTACTGTTCATCGTTCAGTAAAGCATAACTGCGAATATATATTTACTATAAGCCATCATGAGGCGTAGGAGCCAAATAGTGACTGCCGTGTCAGATTTTATTTTAAAAGCAAGAAGCTTTTATGATAAAATCTTAATTTCCTAGGATTAAAAGAGATTGAGTGTACGTACACATGTCTATCCAATATTTTATTCCGCATAACTTCCAAAAACTAATATAAACTGAAAGAGTTACTGTGCTTGATTTCGCCACTGGTAGAACAAGCAAAAACTATTTCAAACATGTTGTATACCTTCATTATAAAGTGAACTCTGAGAACATAAGCTATTCATTAGGATAATTGTAGTCAAGCCAGAAATAAGCAGAATTAAAGAACATTTTGATGACTTTTAAACCGAATAGCATAACGTTCGTATTTAAAAATGAGAAGAAGCATCTAATCAGATGTTTATGAAATTTCAATAGATTTATCAAATAACAGCTGCTTTGACTACACTTGCAGGCTGAAAAATGCCTGAATTACATGCATTCCGTAAACTGAAAAAATACTTTCGAATTCTAAAAACTGGAAAACAAACACAAAAGTGCAATTCGTGATATTCCTGATTCTTTTAAAAATTCTGAAAAAAAAAAAAAAAAATGCAAAAGGCTAAAAGTCCTGAAAAAAAAAAAAAAAAAAAAAGCTAAGAAGTTTAATTAAATGTAAAAAATTATCGTCCGTGATTTCGTAAGGCAGCTAAAGATTTCAAATATATCACTTCCTTGTACATAGTATTGGAAGTATTGTAATCACGAAAAGTTCCGGGAATCATATTTCAACGAAAATATACATTTTGACCACTATCGAACGCGATTTAAGGATGTTTTTGCGTGACATCTCTACGTAAGGACAGAATCAACGTCTGTTTTCCCACAAAAGGATTATAAAACTGGTTTAAAATGGATTCAGAAGAGATTTTTCCGTGGCGTCTGTATGTACGCATGTAGATATCTCGCATAACTCAAAAACGAGTAGCCTCAGAACATTGAAATTTTGTATGTAGGACTGCTATAACATGTAGCTGTGCACCTCTCTTTTTCGTTGCAATCGGCAGCACCAAATACATACATATATATATATATATATATATATATATATAATATGTATATACCCATTCTGTTTACTCGGCTCCGTGAGCTCATTTTTTTTTTTTTTTTTTTTTTTTTTTTTATTTTTATATGTTGGTAAATTGTGCATTTTTTGCTATAAAAATTAATTGAATTATGTTGTTCTTATCTTCTGGTTAAGGTTTTTATACATTTAATTAATCTGCATGTAATAGTTTTTGAATTATCAATACTTTAAGAGTTCTTTAAGTCAGCGTTTCTCAAACTGTGGGGCGCGCTCCCTAAGAGGGGCGCACTTACATGATTGGGGGCACACTACGAATTGAAAATAAAATGATAATGATAAAATGCTATAGATACATTAAAAAAAACTTTATCGAAATTTTATTTAACAATGACAAAGAAACATTTTAAGGACTTAATGGCTAACACGAGCTTATTTTAAGGCGGAAAACTTCTCTAAATTTGATTCCATGTTAGAAATGGCCCCTCTGAGTTCATTTTCTACTTGAAGCTTATTTTTGTATTTAGATTTTAAGGCAGCAACTACAGAAAATCCAATTTCACAAAGCTAAGACGTTGGAAAAGGCAACAGAATTCTAAGCGCTTTGGCTTTTATAACGGAGCAGTCGTTCAGAAGTTCAGTCCAGAAGTTTGTTAAAGATTTGTTAACAAAGTTTGACTTTTGTAAGGCACTTGTTGAAACATCTATCAGTATTTCTTCTTCTTGTAGTGATAGTCCGACAGGTCTATTCTCAAATGGATTTAAAAACCCAGCTCCAGTCGGACAACTTGATATAATTTTCTGCAAAGAAGTATCGTTTGAATTTTTCACTCAAGTTTTCTAAATGGCTTCCCGCAATTTTTAGCATCTCAGCTTTGTGATTATCTTCCAATGGGGAATCTTTCACAAAAATCGCACAACGTGAGAAACATTTCAAAACTGCTTTCTTTCAATTTGTTACGTCATAATTACATTTTCTTACAAAAAGAGTCAATCTTTGGACTCAAATCAAATATTACTTCTTTACCTTGCAGCTCACGATTGAGTATATTAAGTTTTTCAAAAATATCTACAAAATAAGAAAGCTTCAATAAAAATAATCTGTCATAGAAATCTGTCGAATGCTTGTGACCCTCCTCTCTCAAAAATATCGCTATTTCCCATTTTGGATCAAAGACGCTGAACCGCCTTACCGCGTGCCAACCATCTGGATGAGGAGCTAAGCTCCCATATCTTCACACAGAACAGAGAACATCCTTGATTTTAGAGGCCTAGTTTTTATGAAGTTAACTTCTTCAATAACTATTGTCAAAATTATGTTTATTCCAAGCTAACGCTTACCGATGTATCATGCAGTGCGTCCAGGTAATTTCTGAACATTCATTTTTTACTAGCGCTCTTAAACTGTTGAATTTACCAAACACGGATGAGCTCCATCGGTCCAAATAGCAACACAGTTTTTCCCATTCCAAATTCGTTTTAGTAATAGCATCATTTGTAATCTTGAACAATTCGGTGGCTGTAATTCATCCTTCTATCTGTTTACAAAACAATAAATCTTCACATATTTTAGAACTTTGACAGAATTTAATATGGGAAATCAAATGGGAATCATTACTGGAGTCAGTTGTTTCGTCAAGTTGTATAGCGAACAATTTTCCACTAAGCTCAGATTCAAGTTGCTGCTGAATATTAACTGATATATGGTTAATTCGTCGACATATTGTATCATTTGACATAGTAATATTGTTAATTTGTGAAGCAAAAGTTTAACCAAACATTATTTCTACAATATTTTTGCAAGCGGGTAAAATAAGTTGCTTTGCAATAGTGTGGGTTTTTTTTTTTTTTTTTTTTTTTTCATTTAGCTACTTTGTATGATGCCAAGAGAGCCTTCTCATTTACTGCCAGCACTTTATGGAAATTTGATGACTGGCTGAATTGCTTGTTTTTTCGTAGAAACTGTGATTTTAATTGAAAAAATTGTTTTAACTGTATTTGGTGTTTTAAGGTTTTCTACATCTTTAAATTTTTCATCAAGATATTTTGAATTTTTATGTATTTTTGACTTGTTGCGAAGTGAGAACTGAATTAATTGAATGAGAAATATATCTGTAATGAAATTCGAGGAAATAAGTTTAAATGAAATGCAGGAAAAAATGTGTATAATTTAATATTCCGTACAATTAAGTCATCTGGTGTACACATCAAATTTTTGTTTTAAAATATAGTTTTCTAAAAATACATGTATGATGAGATTATGATTTACACATACATTACATACCTATGATCGTAAGTATTTTTGGTATTACTAAGTACTTTTGTAATTATGCCTGCTGCGTTATAATTCTGTTGTCTTATAGTTCTGTTGTTGCAAAAAGGATAATTATAAACACACATAATATATATGCCTTTTCTTTTTTCTTTTTAAGAAGGAAAATGATTAATGCTGTACGCAATAAATTAAATTTTATTTCGATTTCTTTTTTATTTTTCATTCTTTTTATTCCTTTTAAGTTTATGAACCATATTTCGTTTTGAGAAATACTGCGATGAATTTCCTTAGCTTTTGATTTTTGCTAATATTCAGAAACACTATGTTCTTCTTGCACGCGATAGAACAGACGCATGCTTTTACCTAACCATAATGAACCTATTTGGACCTCTATAACATTTAATTTATATGACAAAATAGATACCTTGGAACGCACTAATTCTGATAAACTCTGCTGCATGAAATTATGAAAATTTCGGGGAAAATGCAAAAGATATTTATTATTTAGAACAGAGAAAAACGGCATGTATGGAGTTACGTAATTATTCTTTTAGCCTCTCTTCAGATACTTGTTCCATTCGGCATTTAAATAAAAGTTTTTCTTCTTTAATGATATTTTCTTTTAAAAGTATAAGTAAAATTTTATCTTTCAAGTTCACTTTCATCTGCTCTAATTCATAAATGTAATTTTTAATGTAAAGTAGTTTTGTAGAGATTAAATTCAGATATATAAGATTTTTAATTTTACTAATTTTGAAAAACAGTTGCAATTTCAGTCAGCCTATCTCATCAACCGAACTTCTAAGTTTAGACTCACGAGAACAGGAAAATTAATACAGTGTAGGATTCTCCATTGTGTAATTTTAAGTTACTGTTGAAAGTGAAGAATCTTAAGAACTGATAAGCGAATAATCGCTTGAGTTCGTGTGACAGGAAACAACAAGATAGAAGGGTAAAATAACCCTTTATTATTCCAATCAAGTGTAACAGAACTCCGTCTTGGAGTTGTACAATAAAGCCGACACTTGGGCTTGAACTTAAGAGACTAAGAATTAAACTAAACTAATCTTAACTAAAGACATATAGCCGAAGCTATCAAAATTCTAACAGAGTTGGCCCCTTAACGCTAACTGAGTGCGAAGCTATCAAGGGTCTAGAGTACGGCCGAGCATAATAATAGCTTACGAGAGAGTAGCCTAAAATGGCGGACGCGTGCAGCCAGAATATCTGGTATCTCTCTTATTAAGACAGTAGAAGTTCGCGGTTAAATACCACTACAGCATTCAAACGTGATTCTAAAACTACGTTCTGGCCGGAAGTGGCAAGTTGAAATTAAGAAGCGATAGGAAAGGAAGTTTAACTCAAAATTTAACTGTTAATAAAATTAACATAATCCTTACAACAGAGCAAGAAGACAGACATATAAGGTAAAGATTCTCATTCTGATAATGATTATTTTAGTTTTTAAATTTATTATTAAGATTTTAGTTATTTTTTTAGTTTTAGTTAGCCTATCTTAAAGAGACTGTCTGATGCAAAATTGGACTGCACCCAGGACACACTAAATCTCACTTTCAACACCTGTATAAAACAAGTTCTTAAATATGGCGGTTAAAGTTTGGTTTCGTCTGTACAGACTAAGTTGTAAGTTCCGGGAAGAGCCCAGAATAAAGCTCCCCGCTTAATCACACGAGCACTAGGGTTAACTCCGACAGTAGCTTTACAGTCCCATACTTCAAACCCTCCGTCTGCCGTTGAGATAAAGGAACAGGCAGTTTATACAGTTGCTAGACTGAAAGCATCTCGGCTGGCAAATTGGAGGCAAAATAGACAAGTGGGCATCTTCAGAACGCAGATTTGTCCTGTCGAGATTTGTGAAGGCCTTTTGGGTGATTTAAACCTAAATATGCCTTTTGAAAATACTAACATACTTGTTGAGCTGCTGGAATTTTCGGAAATACCCTATAATTTAAAACTGGGTGAAAATAGGGAAAAAAGCCCCACTAGATATTATTCTAAAAACAGATGCCTTGTCACTACTGGACAATAACTATACTGAATCAGAATGGATATTTATCTTTACATATGGCTCTGGAATGAATAATGCTTCTGGTGCAGGTGTATATTGTAAACTAAATAGTACGCCCTAGTGGGTTAACATTTTTCAAACTTTGATGCAGAAGTTCATGTGGTCAATTTGGCTGTGTCTAATTTGATGTCTAGAATTGAGTTTTTTTAAAAGCCGTCATTCTTGTTGATTCTAAGTTGGCCATAGAGGTAATAGCTTTCCAACACCACTCTGAGCCTTCTCTTGTGTCAAAAATAAAACGAGATATCAGGGAACTGAATATGAAAGGTGAATCTGTATAATTTCAGTGGATATCACCCCACGTAGATAGTGACGGTAATGAAAAAGCATATTTCTTGGCAAAGAGGGATACGGAGTTATTTATTGAATAGAATTTCATTTCTTTGGCTTATCTTACAAGAAGTATTCAAGAGAATCTTACGTCGGCTTACAATACACAACTATCAATTAAATCGAAAGGTAAATTCTGGGAGAGTATCAGGAATAATTGGAATGAGTTCAGTCGCAGTCAACGTAGAGAGGTTGTGGCTAATTTCAGACTGCGTACATGGCCCGACTGCTTAGTCGAACATATCAACAGAATAGGCAGATTGACTAATAACTTAATACCCTATTTTGTAAAACAGACAGTATAGGTATGCAGCACTTTCTCGTCTGTCCAAACCTTGACTCGAAGTTACAACTTAATGATAGTTTCTCATGCTATATTGGATGGCTAGGGATGATTTGTCCTGAGCACACGGTTGCTTCTCCTCTAATCACGGAAGATTTTCAAGATTTTAATTGGGAAATTTTATGTCTTAATTTATTGGTATTGTAACAACCTAAATTTAGTGTCGTAATTTTTAAGCATTTTTAATATTTTGGTGATGTCAATTTGAATTTATTGTTTCTGTCTATTAGTGCTCCACAACTTTTACTCTATGGATTTAAATTTTTCGGGAGTATCAGCAGAACCCATCAGTCTTTCAGCCATTTCATTACCAAAAACGTTGCTCCAGGTACATCGCAAGGGATAGATTATACTACTACACTCAAGATGGGAGGGGAAGGATATGTATAATCAACCAAGTGTTACGCGGGTAGAACCCGCACCAAAGCTTTCGGAGTATCAATCAGTCTCCATTAATACTATCTACGGTGTCTTCTGGATTCAAATTTATAGCTAAGCTGATCTGGAAAAGACAGTTTCAACTTAATCTTTAAAATATTCATTGAAAATTTAGAATTCAATAATCATCCTGCAATATAATAGACACACATACATAAAATTTGGTGGATATTGTGATTAGAAATAATTATTATGTGTTTGTCTCCCTGAAAGTTACAGAAATTTCCATCTGCAGTTCCTTTAGTTTGTGTAATCATAGGTTCTATATATTATAAAACTTTAAAAGCTGCGTTTTATCTAGTTTTCTTTTAATAGTTTATGAAATGTAACTGAAATTATGTTAAGAGAAAAATTCATCGAGTGAGTCAATCGCAGTGAGAGCCTAGTTAATAGTGTGTCAAATAAATGTGAAAAGTTTATAAGACTTTATAGGTAAGTAAAACAAGTTTCAGTATATAAATATGATACATTTAGAACTCTTGTGCGTTAGGGCAGTATACTTTTAGTACCCTTTACATACTACTCGTTACTTTTGTTTTCATTTAATATAATCCTAAGTATATATAAAAAAATCCAAAATTGTCCTTTTAAATATCAATGTTTATAGAAAAAATTTTAAAATAAGGCAAAATTCAACTTTATCTTGACATTGGTTTAAAATAATAGTCTGTAATATATAAAATTCAAATTTAGCTTGACACTGGTTTAAAATAATAGTCTAATATATAAATAATAATCCGTTTAAAATAATAGTCTATCATTTCAAGAGATGACTGGATGCAGGTCTTACTGCGTAGGGAAAAGTATATATTACTAACACGTCTTAATATGCTTCTAACTATGCGTTTACAATTTACAATTTTATGGCTTATAGGCACTATAAAATTGATTTCTTCTTTTAGGTAATTTGTTTTTATGCTTTTATGTAGAAACTTTCACTTATTATTATTATTATTCCTATAAAATGTTTACTAATTATTTTATAATATGTAATATAATAAGAGTTTCAGTTTTAAAATAATACCATTGGTTAAAAAGCTTGCTCTTGAAAATATTTCTCAGAATTTTGCATTTGTTATAAAAGTTACAGAAAGCAGTGTAAAACTTACGAAAATGTCAATTGTTGAGAAATTTTATCTTTCTTATGCATAAATTCCGTTCTCATTGAATCTTTTTCTTTTCTTACTAAACTTTAAATTATGTTATAATTCCATGCAAAATATATATACATATAAGGTGACTGGTAAAACATTTGCTTTTGACAATAATTCTTAAAATTTTACTCATACTACGAAAGATACAAAGGGCAGAGCAATTCATTTTATTATTAGAAGCTATAGATTATTAGAAGATATAAAACTAGCAATTAATGAGAAATTTTTTGATTTTATGAATGGATTTCTTTTTCTTTAAAAAAAAGTATGGTATAAGAAACAATAACAAAATCTATATTTTCGTTACATTGTATCAATCGAAAGCAATAGTAATTAGCAAAATCATAATATTTTCTGTGAATGCATATTTGTTTGGAATGCTTAAAATTTTATGCCGTAAAATATTAATATTAAATTTAAATTAAAGTGCCGTAAAAGATATAAGTCTTAAAACGCATGAATAACTTTCATAACTGAAGTGGAAAAATCATAATTCAAATATTCACTTTCAAATTTTAATCTAGTTCGTCTCTGTAAACTTGGGGGGAAATGTTTCAAGAAAAGTTGTGCCTTTACTACAAGTATTTACTTTGGCATAAGCGGCGTTGAAAAAAGCTCGCCAAAGTTTCAGTGCGTACATCATTCTAACAATTTTTAGTGCGAATGGACGAAGACTGTCAGGGCGAAGTTCTTCAACGACGTTAAATTGTGTAAAGCTCCTCAATTTACGTAAACATGAGAGTAAACATTTCTCACACATATTTGACTTTTATTCATATTTATAATACTTGTCTGCGAAGTAGATTTGACGATATGCATTTTATTTATTTATTTATTTTTTTATTATAGTTCCTTCTAAAAGAAACCTCGGCGTTGAGCGATGAATCACTAGTAAGATTATTTTCTCCCACCATTTCTGGCTCAGCATGCTCTAAAATTCCGTTTCTAACTTAATGGAGAAATTTTTATATTCTGATGTTTTCGTTTGCATTTATTAATCCCTTATTTTATTCTGTTATATACAAGTTCAAGACCCCTATTTTGCTATTCATTACATATATATTATAAATATTTCATTTTATTCCTTTTCAAAATATTAGCAATGTTATTAAAAGCGTTTTGCACTGAAAATAAAACAGCCTTCCTATCAAGGTCACGTATCTACTAAGATTAAGTCCGAGTTTCTGTCGCAAGATGGCGCTACATGTAAGCATAATATAAGCCTTCTCTCTCTAAGAGAAACGTCAATCGGTAGAGAATTCGTTCAGAACTGCTCTCCATTGATCCGAACAGCTCCTTGCAAGTCATAAAGATTTTAAATAATTTCAGACACTTCTGAAGTACGTATTTGCTCTCAGATGGCGGAAGTAGAAGATACATGTCAAGCAAAGCATGTTGACGAAAAGGTATGAACCATCTGCTTTTTAATTTCTAAGTAGGAATGTTAGTGATGCAGAAGATGAATCTGTCCGCTCGAAACTCAGATAGATTCACCTATGAGAACTAATGTGACTAGCTCTCAAAGGTAAGCTAGAAATTGCCTTATCCTTTCAAGGATCAGAAAATTGAGAACCTTATAGGCACAGTTCTGCTGTGTTGAGTATATTTATTCTCTAACAGCTTAAGGCTGAACGCGACGACAAATTTTGTAAATGAAAAATCCCTGTGCTAGAGTATCCTTTTATTTACTCTGCGAATATGCGCAACTTGTAAACAGGTAAAACATACGAGTAGCGTTGTTTCAGAAATGTCAAAAGTATCGTAAGAATGACTTTGGATTAGCATTCATATGCAAAGTTCTGCATATTATTAATATTTTACTGATTTATTTTAAAACAAAACAAAACAAAACAAAAAAAGACTGCGTCGAATCTTAAGAAGTATAATTAGTTTTAAGAATTATTCTAGCCTTCAGTTAGAGTACTTGAAACAGCTTTAATGGCTAATATATGAACGCGAATTTCATTTATTAAAATTATACATAATTAATCAATAATTAACGATAATTCTTTAAGTTAAGCAATATTTTTCAAATTAAAATCGGAGATAACATCCACATTTTCTCGATAACAAACTTATTGTACAGCACTTCATCTCATAAGAAGTAAATGTTAATTTTCCATATTTGTTATATATAACCTACCAGGCTGTTAAATTCGTTACAAGTTATAAATATATTAAGTTTGAAACAAAATGCGTTTAAACAAAGTGCGTTTTTATACACAGTTTATGGCTGGAAAACAATGTCTAATTTAACGTCCTATGTACATTACAAAGCAATTTATAGTTTATAGTTTTACAATATGCAATTATAAATAGTCTTTGCTTGAAAATTAGAAATAGAAATACAAAAAATTTTCAGAGTTCTGATCTATTTTTACAATAATCTAATAATATTTTTGTCTGTAGTTTACATTATATATAATCTTGCAAAATTAATGCCATGAAAAGATATTGTTCTTTCCCCTTAGTGTGAACCATTCTAGGTGTTGAGAAAGATCTTTCATGTGTTAACTAAAATCCTTTCAGGCGCTCAAGCTACTTAGTTTCGTTTTCTTGTTTCGGATGTCAAAAACAAGAAAACGAAACTATTATCATTCTACGTGTTTAAGATCTTTCACTTACCTTTAAAGTTATATTAGTGCATTGATTATCAAGCAACTAATTGAGCCATTCTAAAACAATATGTACTTTTTCACATAATTTTGTTAGTTTGTAGCAATAACAAGTTTTATTTACATCTACGGAATTAGCGTGATAAATGAATGTGTTTATTAATTATACTAATGGTATAAATGCTGTGTCATAAATTATGTTTCTCTGCTACAGAATTTTTTGTTCCTCTACCCGTACGTTGTTATCATCCTAAAAGTAACGCGCTGTGACAAAGATAAAATTCTGCAGCATAGATTCGAATTGTTTGTATGTTACTTTCTTTCTATTAAATTTAATTTAAGACTTTGTTTTATTGTACAACAGACGTAGACATTATTTTTAACTGGAAAGAGAAGGAAAATTTTTGTATGGTCTTCTACTGATAGGTATTTTCAGAATGTTCAACAATTTGAAAAGTGAAACGGACGTTTAAAGTTTTCGACGCAAAATACCAAAACGAAATTAATTGCTCTTCTGGGCTAACGCCCTTTGGTCTAATAAGTTAAAAAGATATCAAAATTGCTAAATTTTTGGCGACCCCGTACTGCAGGTCCCGTGACCCCAGTTGGGGTCTCAAATCACAGTTTAAGGAACTCTGACATAGAATAAAACGAAATTTTGCGTGAGCGACGTTTTCACAGGAATAATTCTTTAAGTTATACCATCTATCACAAATATAGTTATTAGTGTTCGAAAACGTTTCTAAAAATATGCATATTCGCAATTTCCGTTTTTGGCTTTGGAAGTACTAAAATGTGCAAAGCTGCTTGCTCTGATTCATTGTAAATTATATAGATTAAATTTACTTTTACAACGGTTTCTAACAACTTAAAAAAATTAAATGTTAAGAATTACAGCAATTTTGCAAGTCTTAACTAAAATAGTTTATAAACCATCATTTTTTCGCTTAATAATTCATTTGTCTGTAACTACATGGACTAAAGTAAAAAGTCTCCAGGCTCCTGTTTTCCTGTGAATCATCTTCCAGATCTGATCATCTGCTAGAGGATTTTACTTTAATCATCTTCAATCTGGACCTTCATTATGTTCTAAATGATTAAAGTAATCATCTAGAAGATTCTAGATTATTAAAGCAATTAATCCTTACTTTAATCACCGTTCGGATGATTGTGCATCCTTAAATAAATGCAAATTAGCAGTGCGAGGCCTACAGTAAAAGTAATATTACTTAATATATAAAACTTTAATTCGTTTATATAATATGGGAGGTGGAAAATAAAGTACTTCATTTTAAATACGCGAAATCATGCTTCTTTAGATATCCTAATTTTCAGTGTTCAATGTATTTTTTACGAATTTTCACTTCCGCTGGTAATAAATCAATTCATAAGAACAGAATATGTTGTAATACTAGTTGAAATGTGACTTTTCAAGTCAGTTATAAAGGTAACCTTTACATTATAATGGATTATCGGCTGATAAAACAAATTATGCTGCAACCTTAGATTGAATATCCCTCTTCTAATTAATAACGCCCCATCGCTATTGATACCAAAGATAACATGATGGGCTGCACCTTGTTAAAATAAGTAAACAGAAGCTGTCGTGTAAAAGAGTACTCAAGCGTTCGATAGATGAAAGAGAAACATGATAACTTGAACATTACAATTAGGCAAAATTTGGCGTTAAATTAACTTTAGTTTTAGAAGAAAGCTCCTCGCAGTCCGAGGGAGGAAGGGTAATTTGCATTATTCTTAGGATATTTGGTTCCTTGAAGAAGAGAGATGAGTTCGGATTCTCTAAAAATATATAAAGCTTTTCTCTAAAATTAATTTTAATCTAAGGCTGAACTTTGTTTAGTTTTAACTACGAATGTTCCCGAATCGCTAAAAACCTTTCATCAGAGACCAGTATAAATTAAGTTATAAGGTATTTCTCCCGCTTTCCTAGCGTGCCTTCGTAATGCAGTGGTTCTGCACACTGGGCCAGTATTCCAGAGGTCTGCGGTTCGATTGCCGGCGAAGGCGTTTGCTCATTTTTCATCTCTCCGGTTTTTCCAATTAACCTAATGTCTCTACAAAGTAATTGGAAAAAAAAAAAGATGAAAGAAAAAGATTTGAGAAAAATATTAGACATAAGGACCATTTATAAATTATTACAGTTCAAAATTTTCAACTGAGAAGCTTTATTAAAAATATTTAATCTAACTGTTTTTTAGATGTCGTTAGATAGCGAATTTTTTTCAAGTAGTAATTTAGTGGTACTTATTATTAATTAATTTATTTCATCAAAAAGTTTATGCATTATTGCTTATTTTATAACACATTTCGAGTCTCTTTTGCTTTCTTTTATGTATAAACTGGGAAAGATACAAATTAAAAACAAGTAAATTCAAAGGAATTACGTAATAAGTGTTTAATTGCATTTTAGACACTAATTTAATGGATTTTCTAATCAAATTAATACATTAGTGAAAGACTGTGTGTGAACTAAATGTGTAAGAATCCAAATGGGAATTTTGCCAGAAAAAGACTGGAATTTTTTCCTCTTTTCTTAAGTATATTTTTCCTCTAGCGAGAAAATAATGTCAACATAATTAGTAAAAACTTTAACTGTGTGTGAGCTTGGCAAGTAAACGGTTAAAACTGCAAAATCAAAATTTTTTTTAAATTCTTAGGATCTCGTCATTATTATCACTTTTCATCTGTCGCTAACATTCAACGAAGCTCTAATGTCTTATTCCACATTTCCTTAACAATCTTCACTTAATGTATCAAAATTAGACGTGATTATTGAATTTAAAGGAAGACTTTAAAAGTAACTAGCGCATCGAGCAACAGCACCACAGGTCCGGAGTTCGAACCCCGGGCTGAGCAAGGTCGACTCAGCCTTTCATCCCTTGGGTTGATAAAATGAGTACCAAGTTCGCTTGGGGACTAATCATTGAGGGTGGGGGTCCTACGACAAGCTGACCACTTGTTCAGGGCATATGCTTACGCACCCCGGGGCCCACGGCCAAGAAAGCAGATTTCCAGGTACTGCAGGCCTTGGCCCATTAGGGCTGTTTGCGCCACTGAGTTTAGTTTTTAGTTTTTAGTTCTTTAAAAGTAAATGTCCATTGTTAAAGCTGTGATTTTATGTATATCGAAAACACTGGTATTTATATCCATAGAAAAGTTAATTAAATTATGCAAAGTTCTTAGAGAATAGTTTCCTAAAACGAAGCACATTTCTTGTCCATTTTATCATATAATACTTATGTTTCCTTCCTAAAACATTTACATGTTTCAAAGCATAAATTATATTTTTAATTAAAAAAAGAAAATGAGATTGTCGTAGATTTTTAAATAAAATTGTATCGATTTCGAAGGCGATCAGACATAGGTTTTTCTTCTTCAGGAATAAAACATTTTAGGTAAAAATGCTTTGTTTCTGAAGAAGAGTGACTTATGTCTGAATTGAAATCGATGGTTTTATTCAGAATCTACATCATCATAAGTTGCTTTTTGCATAATTTCAAATAGCACCTCGGCGAGTTTCAAGCCTAGTTAGATAAAATGATGTCAACTCTCGATGCATTTCAAAATGTTACAGTCGTGAATTATGAAAATCCAAACTTTGGTATGAAAGCCTCTATGGCATCCCAACGAGCATATTTTTGCACTCTTTATACACGTGATTTTAACACAAAAACCTTAAAGAACATTCTTTTCTTAAAATAGCAACAGAAGAGGGTGAAAAGAGGAACAAGCAATTAAATCGAGGTTAAATGCTAAATTTTCTGCTTATTCAGCAGTTTAACTAAAAAAAAAAAAAAAAAGCATTTTTTTACAGATAGTTAGAATCAATTGCACTTTAATGTTTTGCACCTTATTTATTTTTATCTTCAACTTCCTTCGGTATGAATATGTTCTGTCGTGCTGTTGCGGTTGTCAAGTTACACCTTTCTGAAGAGTTTAAAGTTGAATTTAATTCCCATCCAATCCCAAGGAGTGATTCGTATGACAGAGGACCTGCTTAATCGCATTGTATCATTAACCGCGCTGTTCCTTAGCGCGATTAATGAATCTATCATTCAGTGCTCGTTAAACGAAATCGCGTTAGAAAACAATGAACAACGGGGATATATTATCATGCATCGAACAATTCGTGTAAATTTGAAAAAAAAAAAAAAAAAAAAAAGCACTACATTACAGAAAAGAACTATCGAAATTAATAAAATTAATTACTTAGTATTTTATTTTTATCTAAATATTTGCTCGAATTGCTTTCAAAAGAGTGTTAAGATATTTGAATAGTGCTCTACATCATGCTCTACGTCAAAATTTCAGACCACTTAATCAAGATTTAGGTGAACTTTAAATCTTCGTTCTATACCAGGATCAACATCAAGCAAAAACTTTTTATCATACTAAAAAAGATGGAAAACTGTGTGAGGTTTATTTAATTTACATAACAATTATTTTATGTTTGGAATCTTTACTGTTACTTCTCTCTTTCGGTTTTCCAGACAGTGTGCAAATTAGCTCGCATGTATTTAAGAGATGGTTTGAGACTGTTAAGACAGAGCGTGTTCTGCCATTTGTTGGCCACGTTACTAGGTTTGCTGTTCTAGGTAAGAGTTCCTGTCTTCGGTGTTGCTACGTGCCAATAGTTCCTGTCTTCGGTGCCAATAGTCCTGTCGGAGAATTGCAAGTCAACTTCGCGATTAAATGGCTCTGCATAGCCTTTTACTATTAGCTATTTAAATTTAGCTCTACATTTGAATTTCTAGATTTTCGCCATAAGTGCTGGCGAACTTTGTAAGCAGCAAGAGAGGCTTCTATTCATCTTACTGAGTTTAAAATAAAAGCGTCTTTTACACTCTTCTCAAGTTGCTAGAAAAAGCGATGAGTCGCTTTAAGTTTATCAAAAGGTTAAGTCACATTTTACAGTAGAAAAAGTGTTACTAAACTGCGATATTAAAAAAATATTACATTGCACTAACCAAATAATCCATTTCTCTCCAACCTCAATCAATAACTATCTAAAATAACCATTCCTTAAATATTAATTTGCACTAATCGCGTTTGATATTAAAAAGAGAGAACATGAGAATGGGAAATAAATAATGCCTTATCATTGCTTAAAAGTAAGCATTGTTTTATCTGTGCGGAAGTTTAATTTATGAAAATGATGATGTTATTTCTCTTATTTAAGTACAGAAAGTAGCAGATACTTTCTTATCAACGTTTATGATCTAAAATTGTGTACAGTATGTAAATACATCTATATCTAAATTAAGATTAAAAAATGCATTAAAAAAGAAAATCTGAAGAAGTTTTAACAATCATGAATCAAAATTCATTAAAAAACGTAATTTATTAATGATTTTAGATGTAAGTTAGTGATGTGAAAGTGGAGGTAAAATTTAAGAGATTAAAGAGATAGAGAATGAAAACTTAAAGAGAGACAGAGAAAATATCCCATCTCTTTCCATCATCACCTGGGGCTGAGATTAGGAGATTTGATTTATTTGATTGTGGTAAAGCATTCGAAGGCCTAAGGGAAGGGATGTCTTCGTGGAGGACTGTTCACGGGAAATTAGCTCTTATACACGTTACGCATGTGGAAAACCACGAAAACGCTCCTGCAGCCAGCCCGTTCACATGGAAGCGAATTCAGATAGGAACTACTAGTGTTCAGCGATTTTACCGCTCAGCCACTGGTGGTACTGAGACTAGTAGGGCAGTGGGAAAAGATGACAATCATTGTTCATTCTTCCAAAGATGACAAGGGAGAAGAAAAATTGGACGAAACGTTATCTTGGACGAAAGCTTGCGTAATCAAATTTTCTTCCATACTCTGGTACTGTTTTCAGTATTTTCTGTATTTTTATTAGTGGCGTTTAAATTCTTTTACCTTTTTCATTGGTATGCCGAAAACATTATGGTCTTTACTTCTATCATCCTTTGAACAGCACATTACCTACTCATTCAGAGCCTAAATTTAGCTAATGCTCTTCTGAGCTATGCCTTAAGCCGCAGCCCTAAATAAGGCGAGGTCTAGGATTTTATTTTATTATTTAAATTTTCATCATTCATTTAATAATTGATTATATTCTTATTTGTATTTATATTTTTGTTCAATTTTAATTTTAATTATTTAATATATTAATTCCGAATTACTTTATTATTTTAATTATGTAATACATTAATTACTAATTATTATATTATTTTTTAATTTTTTAATTTTTTCCTGAGGGCCTTCCTCACAGGGCTTCGACACTTCTAATTTTAGAAACACAGCAAATAGTGCATTTCATCGTTAATCGTTTTTTAGTTATTCGCCTTAAAAACTAGAATACTGTGTAGAGATATTAGGTATTTTTGGAAGCAGGAGAGATTGAAAAATTAGGAAAGCCTTCGCCAGGAATCTAACCGCGGACCTCTCAATTACGCGCTGAGTGTGCTGACCTCTAAACCACGAAGTCTCGCTAAGATGGCAGGTAAAATGCCTTATAACAGAAAGACCCCGCTTAACACTTTTTCGGTTTAACGCTCTTTTATCTGAATTGTGGGAATCCCGAAATTGCACTCAGCGTTAAACTTCACGATATCTGAAGTTATTTGTGTTTCTTCTTTCCTGCGGTGTTATACGAACGTATTTTTATCGTTTCAAACATTTGTTGACGTTATTGTCGTATAAATTTATGTAATATAACGATTGATATAGTGACAAATATTATGATTTTTAGTTTTTATCATGGGTGATAATAAAAAACAAGAAAATAAAGCAACAAGAAGAAGCATTTCACTAGAAACTAAAATGCAAGTGATTAGAAGATTAGATACTGGTGAACGTCAATCTCAAATTGGTGCTGCATTAAATTTGGCAACTTCAACAATAAGGACTCATCTTAAGAATAAAGAAAATATAATGTCATTGGCAACTGCAGTTACGAGCTCCGCAACTAGAATTACCCGTTCTAGAAATAATACAATAGAGGAAATGGAAAAACAACTTTCTATATGGATTGACGACGAAATTGAGCACAGTATGCCATTAAGCCAATCTATTATAATGGAAAAAGCAAGAAGAATTTTTAATTCATTCAGGTCGAGGCAAGTGACACAAGTAAAAACTTTCATTGCAAGTCGAGGATGGTTTAATAGATTTAAACATCGAAATAATCTTCATAACATACAGATTACAGGAGAAGCAGCGAGTGGTGATACAAAAGCGGCGGCTGAATTCCCAGCCACATTAAAAACAATAATTGAACAAGGAAACTATCCTCCAGAATTGGTTTTTAATGTTGATGAAACATGCCTACTTTGGAAAAGAATGCCAAAACGAACATTTTTATCCCGTGAAGAAAAACGTGCACCAGGATTTAAAGCTGCAAAAGATCGCTTAACACTTCTACTGGGTGGTAATGCAAGGGGAGATTTCAAATTAAAACCACTACTTGTTTACCATTCCAAAAACCCAAGAGCGATGAAAGGAATATCCATATCAACTTTACCTGTAATTTGAGAATCCAAGCCATCCAACCAATTTATATGACTTAATAACATGCATTCCAGTCGAAGTGTTTTTTGCCGCCTAACACAAATGCCTTAATCAAACCAATGGCTCAAAGCGTTATATTAAATTTTAAGGCTTATTACCTGCGGCGAACATTTAGACAGATGTTTGAAAAATCAGACGGAGAAGAGAAACAATCAATAAGAGAGATTTAGAAAAACTACAATATCATGAATGCAGTAGAAAACATAAACCTTTCTTGGAATGAGGTAACAGAAAAATGTTTGAAAGGGGTGAAATGGAATATTTGGCCAGATCTAAGCAAGGGCGGTGACACTGGACACTCTGTCGATATGAATGAAATAGTGGAAAAAATAGTGGAATTCACGAAACAAACCGGTTTAGATGTAAATGTGGAAGATGTCGAAGACATAGTGCAAGAAACAGCAGCAAGTCTTTGTAATGATGAGCTCAAGAAATTAGCGGACCAAGAAGCATACAAAAGTATTGAAAGTAGTGATTCTGAAGAAAAGCAAAAAGAACTTTCAACAGCGTTTCTAAAAACCAGTTTGACCACTATAACAGAAATTATGGACCAATTTATTGAAAATGACTCAAATTTTGACAGGAGTTTAAAGGCAAGACGGGGTGTTATGGATGCCTTACCAACAACTTTTTACAGAGCGCAAAAGGAAAAAGCAAATTACATTAAACACCTTCTTGATAAAAAGGCAGAAAATTGGAAATACAGAAGAGACTGAATGATCTGAAATGTAAACATACTGACTTAGAATTTTATTTATTTTTATATGGATATTCGTTTATTATGTTTGCATATTTTTAAGAAATAAATTTTTCTTTTATTGTTATAAAAACATAATCAATAAATTTAATGGTAAAATACTTGACCAATTTTCTACCCATCTTCCCCTAACACCATTACTTACATGATGAGTTAACCTCGTTTAACCCTTTCCGGCACGCTACCTTTTAAAGTTGGAGTTTTGATTTAAAAAAAAAAAAAAGTAGGCAGTCTAATTAGGCCTAGAGGAGTACACAAGTAAAATTTTCTGAAGATAGCACTTATCATTTTACTTCTGTGGGTGTGCCCAAAGTGGCACCCTGATTGAATAGAGCTCCAAAAAGAGTGCTGAAACGGGCATTGTTGTCAATGAACTGACCAATGAGATGCGGAGAAACAAAGAATACAGACTCTCAGTTGTCCTAGATTATCAGTGAGCCAGGTCTGGGCACACCTAGGGTTCGTCGTTTGATTTTAGGCAAGATTTCAAGGTAAAAATTTAAAACTAATATAGAATAAGGAGATTAGCATACAACCCAAAAAAACATAGAAATTTCTTTTCAAACAATTCCTTTCATACCCTAATAAAATCTGGAAGATTTCTTTGAAAAATGAGGGTCTTAAAAAACTGAACATGGCTAACATATAAGGACTGGTTTGCGTTGAGCTGCCATCTACTATAAATAAAGAAGGTTTAGAGTAACCTATAGTAATTAATGGAACGTATACCCCGCGTTAAGCGAGGTCTTACTGTAGTTGATTTCTAAAAACCCTATATTTTCTGCTATTTATTTTAATAATACTGCTGGATTTTAACAAATTTTACTGTGTAGGCTGGTAATAAAAATCTTGCGCAACGTAACGTTTTGCGTTTGTTCCTGTTTTAAGTGATTTATCGCTCGCTTAAAACAGGAACATTACCGAATTACCATTAAGCACGTTTTCTCGATATTCTTTTTATTCTAAGGTGAAAAGTAGATCTGAAATAAGTTATAATTTCCCCCCCCCCTTTTTTTTTCCTACTTAGTGCCCACCAGCGGCTGAGCGGTAAAGTCGCTGAACGCTGGTAGTTCGGTCCGAGGTTCGAATCCCGCGAACGGGCTGGCTGCATGGGTGTTTTCGTGGTTTTCCCCATGTGTAACGTGTATACGAGCCAGTTTCCCTTAGAAAGTCCTCCACGAAAGGCATCCCTCCCCTTAGGCAGATAGCCCTAGTGTGCTTTGCCGTAATTAAATACACCACACACCACATCTTTTCTACTTATTCGTCATGATTATGGCTTTTAAGAAATCTTGAAAATAGAGTAAAATACCAGTTAAAAAACCAAATAATAAATCTTGAATTATACACTTAAATAATCATAAATTTGAGTCATATAATTGTATTTTGCAGAAATTCCTAATTAATATTCAGAAAGTATTTGTTTAAGAGTACTTACAACTTTTCCTTTTTTTTTTTTTAAATTCATTTTACTTAAAAAGCCAACAATTCAGATTCTTAAAACTAACATAGTTAATTTGTCTGAGGAACTTTACTATGCTGCACAGTTTAAAGAAACACTTCGTTACGTCATGTGCTGTGCTACAACTTTTGAAAACACTTTTACCACCCGCTGATCTTCAATTGACTTCCGATGTCCAATTTCTAAGCATCTTGGTGAGAAAGAAAGAAAGGTTAGAAAATAATAACACTGAAAATAAAAGTTGGTCAGAAATGAATTATATTTTCCTCTAAATAACATTTAATAACAAATTCTGAGTTACACATACCCATTCGCACAGTAGCACGAACTCTATTCGTTTCTCAGCCATAAGCCAAATCAGTGACCATCTACTAAAAGGGCGGGAAAAAGCTCTTACTCTAAAATTACATTTTTTAAATATTAGACTGCTTGTATGGCTGTTTTCGTGGTTTTCCTTATGTGCAACGTGGACTCAAATATGATCTTCCTAAGAGGTGATAAAGCCGAAAAATACAGTGACGCTTTGTGTCCGATGCAAATGGGAAATCTATTTGCTGAGTCAAATTTTAACTTTTCATCTGAAAAATAGCTTTTATATATCACTATTTAATTAAGGTAAGCTGTTAGGAAAAAGGTTTTATGAACTGTTTTCATTTAATAAGCTCTACGGAGACATTCTAATAACTACTAATTTTAGAGATTAATTAAAAGTAGATTTGAAAATCGCTTTATGAACGAATAATTGGGAAACGTCTTTGAAGCTTATATATTATGATCAATATTTTGCATATGGTCAAGTACTTAATTTTTTCCTTAATATAGGGCACAGATCTAAACTAAGTTGTTCAATGAATACATTTATCTGAAACGTTAATAAGTTTCTAAAAACACGGTTTTGATATGATTTTAATCTTTTTAGATGATTTTGATCTGAAAAGCACTAATAATTTTATTCAGGGAAAAAAAACTATAAGCCTTATTATTTATATCGCCAATATAAGCAAATAAAAAACAACTTAAATTACTTAAAATATGTAATAAAATTCATTTGTCATAAATCATAACAGCAGATGATGGAAATCCATTTTCATTTATAGACAGTTTATTATTACGAATATATATAATATTAAGTAATAAAAATAGAAAAATCTAAATATAATAATAAAAAAACCTAAATTTAAATGTTCGTGTTTATAATAAATTATTGATACTGTAAGGTTTTTCTCCCGCCTTCTTAGCTTACCTTCGTGGTGTAATGGCCAGCATACTCGGCGCGTATTCGAGAAGTCCGTGTTTCGCGTCCAGGCGAGGGCATTGCTCATTTTTCATGTCTCCTGCTTCCAAATAACCTAATGTCTCTACAATATAACAAACGAGAATACATGACAGTATTTTTGAAGGCACAAATTATATAATATTTGAAACATAAGTGCCAAAGCCAAAAAAAGGGAATTATAATAATAAAATTGCAGTTTGCAATTTATAAAATAGTGCTAATAATTTTTTAAATATATTCTTAGCGTACGATTATTTGAAATAAAGGATTATTCAACTAATCTGTCGCGTAATTGCTTAATAAAATGCTTATGTATTCAGTATTTTCCTGACGATATTAAAGAAATTAAAAGATCCTAGAATCTTTGTCCTCAATTATTTATACGTATTTTAAAGAGTGAAAGAGAATTTAATGTTGATTTTGACTCTAAGTTAAATCAAACAGAATCAAACAGAGTTACCATATTTATCAAGGAAATATGTGTTTCAAGCTTCTTTGGCACTGGTGCTTCAAAAATGCAATAATTATGGATTAGAATAATTAGCCACTAACAGTAATGCTCCTTAATATGCCTCTCTTTTTATCATATCTAAATAGTTCACTTATCTTAAGTTTCTGTTATTTAGGACAGTAGGAAATAATCCACCTTCATTCAGTTTATAAGGCATTTTCCCGCTCATTTTCGCATGACTTCGTGGTGTAATTGGAAGCGTATCGACGCATGTTCGTGAGATTCAGGGTTCGAGTCCCGAAGAGAACACTCACAATTTTCAGTTCTGAACCGATCAAAAAGCTTGATGACTTTCTACGTTAATAAGCTATCTAAAATCAGCAATTTCTTTGCAACTGTAATATACAGTAATTTTGGATAATACGCATAGTAACGTGTTGTGCGTATTAAAATGACTCTTCTATAAACGACATATAATAAAAATTCCCTTTTTTTATTTATGATTGGATTTTGTTATCATTACAAACATAAATTAAATTAATATTACAGTATTTAAATATAATAACTAAAAATATAAATTTGAACATTCATACTTACATTAGATAATGACCACGTGGCAGCAGTTCCATGCAAATTATATATTATTTTCGAAATTAAAAAGGGTATGAGAAAAATAATAAAGTTTAAATTTGCAAATTAGTAGACTAAAAGTATATGATGCTTTTTTAAAAATTTTCCGTTTGTGATTATTTGAAGTCGAACTTTTGCATAGTTATCTATACAAATATTTGCAAATGTAGTAGTAGTCATACTATACGTAGTAGTAAAATAGTCTGTAAACAATTAACATCAAGTTTAAAAAGGGAAGCATAAACGAAGCGCTGATTTTGACATTTTTTAAAATGCATTTCATATTTTTTGATAAATTCAAAGAATTATCTAAATTCGATCACTTTTCTATATACTAATCACATATATGGGTTTCAAATAGTGTACACCGTAATTCCCTATCTTTTATTTAAAAATCTGCTGTTTGTACTTTTTATGTCCAATTCCAAATAAGCAAAGGTCACCAGATCCCTACATTTGCTGCATATGCTAGTTTATCAAACAGATATTTTATTGAGAAACATTTCGCACACAAAAACTTTCATTCGTTCTTCAAAATGTCTAATGCCCTAATTGCACTTCCTTAGCATCTAACGATACTGTTACGAATTTTATATTTAGACAACTAATTTTAGTAGAATTGTAATTAAAATTGTTCTATTTTTCTGCGTAATGCACCTCGAGACAAATTTTAAGAGAAATCTATGCCGAAAAGTAAGAATACAGGGCCACGTGCATTTAACATTGACTAAATGCTTATCTCAGTAATTTGTACTGAAACTGAATAAATGTGATTGACCACTGTGTTAACTGTAACCGTAATTCCACTCTCATATTGCGTTCCAGTCAGAAAGTACTAGAAATATCTCGCGACTGATTGAAAACTATAAAAGGACGGAAAGAGAGCGTCTGAGTTCAGTAGCTTAGTTATTGCTGTTGAGAGTTGTTTAGTTCGGCGTGAACTGAGATATTCGAGTAGCTGTCTCTTTGCATGCGCTTTGCATTGCATTGTATTTAATGTTTTTAGTAGTTTGAAGTATAACTACTGATTATACTGCTTGATATTGTGAACACTTTTACGAATATCTCTCAGGAAAGTTCGAGAGTTCTGATATATTTCTTTTGATAAGAGTAAATTTTATTAACCTATTATCGGACTTGTGCATTCAATCCATTACGAAACCGTACGCATGCCAAACTTTTTGGTGTCAGAAGTGGGATTGAATGCCAGCGACAAGAGCGATGGAGGAACAATTAAGCTACTTGGTGGCAGCTTTTGTTGCGTTTCAAGAAAAATGGAAGCTGGTCTAGAATCCATCAAAGAAAAGATGAAGGTTGTTAAAAAAAGAAATGAAAACTGGCCAAGCTTCCGTTAAAGAGGAGATGAAAGCAGGTGAAGAGGAAATGAAAACAGAAATTGACTGCATAATAGAAAACAAATTCGAGGCTATGGAAGGCAAAATAGACGCTGTTAAAAACAGAGTTGGACAAATTGAAGAAAGAGTTTCTTCTGTGAATGAACAAATAGATGGAAGAGTTTCTGCTGCCCAACAACAAATCGAACAATAAATTGATGACAGGGTTTTCGTGGTCGCCAAAGAAGTTGATACCATGAAGAATTTCGTAGTGATGACAGGGAGAAATACTGATAGTTTTAAGTATTAACCGATGCCTACTCATCCTTCTCTGGAGCTTGTAGAGTCATTAGGACGTTTTTTAAAGGAGTCGTGAAAAATGAGCTATGCCCTCACCGGGACTCGAATCACGGACCTCTCGAGTGCGCTGACCACTACACCACGAAGGCATGCTAAGAAGGTGGGACAAATGCTTTATATACTCCTCCTTTTAAGGGGGTAGTGGACGATGATTTTAGCAAAAATCGACCAAAAATTGCGAAATAAAAATTTCATATGATAATATTCTTCGGTTTTAACTCTATCGTCTACAAAAAACCGCTTGTGTGTAAAATTATTTTTAAAGAATTTATAAGCGTTTGAATACTCTTGTTCACCTTTTATGTGACATTTAAAGGGACATCTAAATGTCAATAAAAAGGTAAACAGACATTTGAGAAACATTATTTTAATTTCCGCGACAATATGTTTTACTGTTAGTAAGATATAAATGTGTAAGATTATGAAGACTGCAATTTATGCAAGTTTGTTTCACGGGTGAGTTACCCAGACATTATAAATACCCAACAGATGTCATATCATTTTTTTTAAGTGTAGCATTACATTTTAAGTGTAAAAATATGAAACCTAAATCATCATCCTAAATCTCACCAAATCAACATCAATCAACCTAAAATCACCTAAATCTAAATTTGTTTTTCATGAATGATAAAAAACAAATCAACAGTAAATGTTTTATCCAAAATACTGCCTATGTATCAATGACTAGCCAGTAATCAGCTTTTAGCATGATCCATATCTGAAAAAATACAAAACACTAACGAGAGTTTACATAGCACCATTTGGAAGACAGGCCGAAGGAAACATTTGTATTGAAAACAGACTCGAAATAGCTGTTATCACAGAAATTAGTGACTTCAATTTTGAGTGTTTAAATACTTTAGTTATGGAACAGAAAGATATAAATTCATGTTCAATATCTACTGGACAGAAGCAAGATAAATGTCGTATACATCAAAGCAAAAAGAGGGGTACGACCGGATACAAGAAAAGAAAAATTACCAGAAAAGCTATGTAAGGTAGGTAAACATAATGAAAATGTCAATAAGGAAGGGGGAAACATATGATGCAGGACTTTTTAAAGTGATTCTTAGTTTAAAAAAAAGTATTTGGTTGAATTTACTGAAAGTGTTCGAGAAAATTTCTAAAATAATATTATTTCTTACTATTCTACGATTTTATTAGTAGTGTGTGTGATTATGGTAAAGACTCGAGGGCTATCTGCCTAAAGGGAGGGATGCCTTTCGTGGAGGACTTTCTAAGGGAAACTGGCTCGTATACACGTTGCACATGGGGAAAACCACGAAAACGCACATGCAGCCAGCCCGTTCGCGGGATTCGAACCTCGGACCGAACTACCAGTGTTCAGCGACTTTACCGCTCGGCCGCTGGTGGGCCGATTTTATTAGTAGAAACATTATTTATGCATACGTAAAGCAATGATAAAATATTTTATATTAAATAAAATCATATATTAGGACATACTGAGAAGTAAATATTATAGGTAAGCGTAAAAATATTGTTAAAATGTATTTTTCTCATAATGGAATTTTCGCGATTATTACATCTTCAAAATGTTCCAAGCGCTTTATTTTATGCTCAAAATGACTGTAATTTGTAATTTAGATTCCCATTTATACATGTAACAAAATTTAGTATGCATTTTTGAATGCGAATTCATTAAGGGGATAAATGTCCAATTAAAGTGTATTAAAGTGGGAAATTTTGTCCAAAATTCAAGTATATGTGAAAGAAGTATTAATTAAAAACTAACATTTTATGCTATTCACTAATTGACACTAAGTTGTGTTTTCAATGCATTTTCATTAAAAATAAAGCAAAAATAACAAGAAAACAGAAAAGAATTAAGTCGCATGGAGCATTTTGAAAAAAATTTTTAAATTCAAAAGAAATTTGAAAAAAAAATTAAATTGCAATGATCCAGAAATTTTTTCAAAGATATTTGATATAATTATAGTAAAATATACATGCATACAAAATTTCATAACTCTATGACAATAATTTAAAAAAAAGTATTTGAACGTCCACTGTCCCTTAAAGGGCGACTGGGGATTAGAGGATCCAATCGCTAAATCCTGGTAGTAGAGAATCATCATACACTATGTTTTTTATTTTGGGTGCCACTGTACAGTAATTAGGATTTTTTTTGAAGCAGGAGTCATGAAAAATGAGCAAACCCTCGTCGCGACTCGAACCAGAGAGCTCTCGAATACGAGCAAGGCATGTTAAGAAGGCGGGAGAAATACTTTATAATCTATCCACGTATGATGGGAAGACCTCCTGGCAAGTATATAAGACACAATTTTCTATAGTGGCGGAAGCGAATAGATGGGATTCCCAAGCTAAGGCCTGTCATCTCGCTGTTTCTGTGAGAGCAGACGCTGCGGATATTCTTCAAACTCTTCCAGAAAACCAATGACTAGACTTCGAGATCTATCAGGCGCGTTGGAGCTGTGTTTTGGCGAGAAGTGTTTAAAAGAATACGGAGGGCTTCAGCTGAAATCCCATCAACTGAAGCCCATTGAAACACTCCAGGAACTTGCCACGGATGTCAAACGGTTGTCTCATCTCGCCTTTTCGGAATGTCCGACAGAAACAAGAGAAATCCTGTCCTTGCAGTACTTCATTGACGTCATTATAGATCCTGAAATACAGAAAGCTTTGCGAATGGCGGATGTCAAATATTTGAAAAGCACTATAGTTTACGCCATGAAATAAGAGACAGACCAACAGACAACTCGTAGAAATCGCCACTTAGTGAAAGCTGCTCAATTCCAGGAGCCAGTGGATGAAATGATTGCTCGTTTAGATGATTTAACCAGACAAGTCAATGCTTTGATACGGAATAGGAATGAGAACAAACTGATGCTAAAGTGTTGGAAATGTGGTAGTGAAAGCCATGTGCGAAGGAATTGCAGAACATCCCAGGGAACAGAAAATAACGATTTAAACAGACGATTTAAACAGACAAGTCAGTGACGTTAGACGGAATAGGAGTGACAAGAAACCATCCCTAAAGTGCTGTAATTGCGGTGCTGAAGGCCACGTACGGAGGAACTGAAGAACACCTCAGGGCACGGAAAATAAGACCATTCCTCAGCAAGGGCGCAAGAAACAAATTAATGGCCATATCGCGGAGCGCAGTTTCAAGGATAATGAGAAGCCCCATTTTAAAGCGCTTTAGATTTCTGCAGTGAGTGGTGGCAATAATGTATTCTTCGTCATTGGACATATCAATGGAGTTTCTTGCAATATGGTCATCAATACAGAAGCTAATGTTACCATCATTCGGAAAGATTTAGCTGAACAGTTTAAAGAACTCCTTTGGATGCCATCCTTTGTTATCCTCCAAACTGCATCTGGTGATCAAATCGAAATAGATGAGAAGTTAAACGTAAGCATCACGTTTGGAAATGCCGCCAGCTATTATATGTCATATGTGGCAAATATTACAGATCCTTGCATTCTTGTTTGGAATTTCTTAGGAAATACTGCTTTCAGCCTCTGAGAACATAACCCTCCGTCATTAGAAGGGATCATCACATGGAAACTATAATGCCTTTTCTAGAAGATCCTGCCCAGAAAGCTGCCAATATTGCTCCAGGGTCGAAGCTAATTACAAGCTGCTTAATCCAGTCGCACGGCAAGTTACAACATCAATATCGGCTCATCAAGACCCATGGAGTGACAAAGAAGTCAAGAAAGACCAGCTGGAAGAAGGCGACATTAAACCCATAATTGACGTTATAAGTATTTGTGAAGAACTTTTTATTATTATTATTATTTGTCTACTGGCCCAAGAGAGGGCGCTACCAGCTTTCTCCCTCTTCTCGACTAGGGCAAAATTCGGACATTTTACTCTGTTTTGGTCTTTTTGAATTCTTGGCTATGCCGTTTGGGTTACGTAATTCAGGCCAAACTTTCCAACGTTTTATACATGAAGTTTTATTCGGATTGGATTTTTGCATCCCTTATTTTGACGACATCGTTATTACATCGACTAGTGAAGAAGAGCACATCCGTCATCTTCGTCAAGTGTTTGATCGTTTGAAAAAACACGGTTTGACCTTAAACCCTAACAAATGCGTACTCGGAAAACCATCTGTTTCCTTTCTAGTTTGCCTCATTACTGCTTCAGGTGTAAAACCCCTGCCTGAAAAAACAAAAGCAATTGCCGATTTTCCAAAATCTACCACTATTGTCGAGCTCAGACGTTTTTTAACTGTAATTAAATGACTTAGAACACCTATACGCAGTTAAAACTGCGTATAGGTGTTCTAAGTCAATGTCGAATCTAATAAAACGATGGTCACTTAAATGATGGGCAATCACTCCAGACATTCCAATTGTTTGTTCTTGGGTAAATGGGAGTAGTTGCTAGCGTAATATCTGGCCAGCCCTCTGCCCGTGTGGTCCAGAAAGTTGGAGGACTGTCAGCTGAATTAACTATCGTCAGGCCATGGGATGTTATAAAGTCCAGAACTGGCACTGCTCTTCTGTTTCCTTCCGGTGATCCCCAAAGAGAGCTTGCGGCATTAAAGTCTCTTGCAACAATTTTGCTGCAAACCGGAAGTGCAACTACATATTCTAGTTCAGTCAGTGCTAATGTGATACCATATGAGGGCAAAATATAGATACTTATGAAAGCAATGTTCCCATTAGGGCTCTCAAGCTGAATGGTGATTTGAGTATTCACTTTGTACATTAGTGATGGAGTGAGCGGACCGTTATGCACTGTTGCTGCTAGATTACTGTTTGACTGAAATACTTTGAAAGAACTCATGCCTACAATGTTTCCATTTGCGGTGTAATATTCTTGCAGTAGTTCCCACTGGTAAGTTATTTTCCATTATAATTTTGGCTGCGTTGTTTGTTGCAGCCTGGCATCTCTGGAGATTCCCCTGTAAGACGGAGAAACCTTGAAGTATACTCTTGTGTACAAGACCCTGCATTTTGCTTAGTGTTGATAAGCTGCTCTGAGGAGACTGAGCTCTGCTTTGTATGCTGGGCATATTCCTGCACTTGCCGAGTGTGTTATTTCGTAAGTTGTGCCTAGTTACTTATTCGAATCTTCGCAGTTAATACAACGAGGTGTAGTTGTAGTACACTTGCCAGCTGCGTGTCCTTTACCACAGGTAGCACACGTGGGGGATGACCTGCACGTGTGGCTGATGTGGCCCAGATTTTGGCAGTTGTAACACCTCTTTACTTTGAAAACTTGTCTAAACGTGCACGAGCTAAAACCAATGAAAACACGGGGGTTGTCTTTTACTAGGTCAAAACTGCTGTCGTGAATACAGAACATACTAGAAATATCTCGCGACTGGCTGAAAACCAGAGAGACCATAAGACCAGAGAGAGAGAGCGCCTTGCATTGCGCATTGCCATTTGTCTTTACATGCGCCTTGCATTGCATTGTATTTAACATTTTTAGTAGTTTTAAGTATAATTACTGGTTATACTGCGTGATATTGTTAACACCTGTATGGATATCTCTGAGGAAAATTCAAGAGTTCTGATCTATTTCTTTTGATAAGAATAAATTTTATTTACGTTTTATCGGACTTGTGCATTCAGTCTATTACGAACCCGTACGCAAGCAACAATACAAACTAAATCGAGATTACAAACAATTGGTTTAAAATCTGCTAATTAGCTATCTAATTAGCTATTTATATCAGTCTTATTTATATCAGTCAGCTATTTATATTAATCTAATTAGCTATTTATATCAGTAAAAACATCTTCTCTTCGAATCACATCTTCAGGAATGTGATTTTTGCAAACACTTCATTTACTCGAAATAAAACGCACTCGAAGAATTTTTCGACGATCCGGTTACTATTTTGTGCCGTTTTCAGAAATTTCTAAACACTAACATAATGCTTTGTTCCAATGTAACTGGATTTACAGTTTGATTTGCAATAATGATCCAACATTAGTAAACTGACAAAAGTGACACTTGAAAAGAACTTTCGAACACAGAGCGGTCAATTACAAAATTGACCAACACGATGGATGGAAATGTTAGTTTGGTTTATTTGATTATGGCAAAGCACTCAAAGGCTATCTGCCTAAGTGAAGGGAAGCCTTTATGAAGTCTTTTCTAAGGGAAAATAGCTAATATACACATTATGTGTGGAGCATATGGAAACTTCCATGCAGGAGCTTGTTCGCCAGGATTCGAAACTCGGGCCGACCTACCAGTTTTCAACGACTTTACCGCTCGGCCGCTGGCAGGACGATGGACGGAAAGAATGACTAATCATCAACAGCTTGAAAAGTATCATGGCCTCCTCCTTACGAAGGTCACGATTCGAGCCGTTTTCTCTAAGAAATGCTCCATGATGCATCCTCTCCTTGGCGATATCCTCATGCGCATCACAATACTAATTTTAAAAATGGTTGAGATCTCGCCTAGTAGCGAAAATAATCATATGTGAAAATGAATAAAAAACTGAAATTTATTTATTCACAATTAATGAAATATTAACTGTCATTAAACTTATTAACAGAACTAAACAATTACGTCGAGCAGATCACAAATGCTTACCATAAAATTACTAGCACACTAAAATCAATTTGACTGGTATAAAGCACCTGGAATACAACTATGTTTACTTAATTATTAACTTCTTATAAGATTAAAATTTCATTTGCTATATGTAGTACTTTATCAAGCCCAAATTCTGCAATGCAGGAGAAAACGAACGCGATGAGCTTAGCATTTAAGTACAGATGAATCAGTATATGAATGAAATATCAATATAAATCGCAGCGAATCGGCACACTATTTATTCATTTTCTAACCCTTTTCTTCACATTAGCTAATCATCCTTCACCTCCCCCACGAGAGTAAATTGTGCATATCAGATCAGAAGTAGACTGAGTGGAAATTAAAACTAACTTGTCAGAGAATAAAATCAGAACTAGACAGAATGGAAATTAAAAACATAACTGTTTAGACAATAATATAATTATATAACCATTTACATTTTTAATTTCTGTTCTATCTCTTTCTGATTTGGTATAATAATATTACATCTTTAATTTTTAAAGTTTATTCTAATTTTACAGCTTTAGATCACATCTCAACATCCGTCGTCTAACGAAATCCAAAATTTTCAAAAAGTGTTAAGAGGAACTAAAAAATAACTTACTCGTTTTAGCAGATAAACGTTCCATATGATTTATAAGAGCACTCATTCTTATAATTTGGGAGCATCAAAATATTAGTTGAACAAACTTTTGCGAATTTTGCACCTAATGGTATCTACCTTTCTGTCTTTAATTGACTAAATCACATGAGCACTTTACGAATCAGAATGCTTGCGTTTCAGGGAGAATTTAAAAAGTCAAATGAGCTCATATTTTCAGAATCCTTCAGTCCTTAGAACTGAAACTATTTACTTTATATTCCAACCTCATTCGCAAAAACTTTGTTGTTAGATGTTATTGTAGGGCTAATATTTAAACTAGTAAACTCTGAAACCAACTTTTTCGAATACCCAGTTTATTACATATTTCATATTTTAAAGACTAGCATATTATCAGTAAAAGAGTATTCTGATATATTGTAAGTATGTATTGAGCTCTCAACACTGGGGGGGGGGTCACTCTCAACACTAGGCTCTCAACACTCTCAACACTAGGGTTCATTCAATGCCGTTAAAATTAAAAGTGGGCAGTACGTTTATCGGTCAACATTAAAGACTGTAGCGATGGGAATTACTAAACTGTGATTTTAGCGATTAATGAAGTCACATAACCCGTGTAAATTAAAAGTGATGAGAATTGGGCTCTTATGTTCCTTGAAATTCTTTATTTCCTAATCTTATGCTCAATTTTCCGGTTGACCTTTTTGATATTGCCGTGAAGTTAGACGGAAGAGAAAATCGTTGTTTAGAAATACAGATAAGCCGCAGTGCGAATATAAACAAAGCAGTCTCTGTGTGGCGCTTTAAAATTTCTTTCCAATTAGTTTATCGATCGCTCTAGTTTCATACCCCCATGCATTTGCTTGTGGGCTAACATTCAGTGCAAACTTTTACCTACAAATAATTTGTGTTATCTTTAAAAGCTGGGTTCTTCCCTTTAATTATTATCAGATTGAGTCTTCTTCAAGATCCAGTGATTCTTCAGCAAACGAGCTGTAAAATCGCTGAATACCGGTAATTGGACCCCAGCTCTAGTGTGTATAACGTGAACGCGAGTCAGTTAAAAAGTTTTGTATGAAGGCGTCCCTTCTTTCAGGCAGGGAGTCTTTCTGTACTTTGCCCATGACCTAAGTAATCCAATCCAGTCTTCAGAACGCATTAGACTTCTTTAATCAGAAATTTGAAAAATGAATTAATTATTCTAATATTAGTTAAAATATTCTTAGTCTTCGAAATTTCATTTCCAAATTATTCAATAGTCTTCCAAATTACCATTTCGCCCTTTTGATTTTGCCTTGAAAATAGAAGAAAGGCAGAGTTAGGGGTTTTGAACGGAGAGAAACTTTAGTACGGATGCAAGTGAAATCGGCCTCTGTCTACATTTTGACAAATATCTCGAGCAGACTGCTTCTTTCATTATTAATTTATTGATCGCTTTAGTTTGATATCCCCATGTAAATTCTTTCCTGCTAATACCAAATACAGACTACTATCTAAAGGTGTTTCGTGTTAAAGAGCTGGTTTTTCTTTAGCTAATATTAGATTTAGTACACTGTGAATTTATTTGACAGATCTCCGACTGTCACTTCGATTATTGCTCTGAAGTTAGAAGGAAGAGAATGTGAATGATTTGAACACAGAGAAACAGAAATTTAATTACGAATGTAAATGTAAACATTCTCTGCGTGAAGTTTTGAGCAGCAACGTATCCCGAACGGATTGCTTTCACTATTAATTTATTGATCGCTTCAGTTTGATGCCCCCCCATGCAAATACTTGTCGGCTAATATCAAATACAGTTTAATAGCTAGAGGTAGTTTCTCTCGTTTTTAAACAAATGGCTTTTACTTTAACAACATTAGATTTAGTTATTAATTGAATTGATACTTACAGCAAAAGTTTAAATATTTTTTGCATTCATTGTTACATAATTTTTATGTTTCATTTTTCAGACGTACGAAGTGGAAACTCCGAAAAGTGGCACAATCAAAGCTCATGTTCAGGTACTACCTCAATTGTATGCTTTCAAAGTATTATTAAATGTCTTTTACATTATGAATATGTTCAACAGATTGAACTGAATATTTATTTTATTAACGAACTAGTATAGATTGGAGTTTATTATTCTAAACCGTCAAGACTTATCCCTTAACAAAAGTTCCAATAATTGTACACATAATGAAAAATTTATTCTTAACAGGAACTATACGTAATTTCAAAAGCCACTTCTGGAAGTTAGGATATTTGCCTCCCTCCAACTTTTAAAAATAAACACCAAGGCTTAATGAATTATAATTCATGATTATTAATGAAAAATAAAACTGTCTTTTTTTCAAAGTAGATATTCTTTTACACATGTCCTTATCACTATTTCTTCGTGGTCACAGAAGCTTATTTGAATGAAGTCCTTTCTGCAGCTGCAGATATAGTTCTTACTAAACGTTGATAGGTTTCAGTATTTGATAAACAGGATCATTATTACAACGTTTATTTACATTTTCAACGATTTTGTTTCCGTTTGATGAAACGGTATCATTCAAGATTTATCATTTAGGATCTCGCATCCAGGATAATATGTACTGACATTTAACCAGGCGTTAATTTTATTTTGATCATAATTTAAATTTCTTCTAATTTCCTTCATTGGTATTACCTGTTTTGCAATCCTGAGTTACATTATCACCATTGCTCAGTTTCTTCATATTTTTATCCCTGTCTAAAATTTGCTTGGAGAGCCTCTTTAACGTAGATATATTCACTAGATTCCAAGAATTGGTAGCCGTCTTGTAATAGAGCCCTTTGAATCCGCGACTTAACCCTCTAAGCGGTAAGGCCGTATATATACTGCCTAGAATATTTTTTGTGATATCTGTAAGAACGTATATATACGTGCAAATTAAAATATGTCAAATAAATTAGGGCAATATATCAAAAGTGCACAAATCCAGGTATGAAATTCCAGGAGAGTTTTTACATTAAAATCAAAAAAATAATTTATTCTCATAGTAGTTTTGGGAAATTTGTGCTTTCTTAGCGAAAACTCTGGCCGCTCAGGGGAAAGTCGCGAAACGGACTTTTCCTCTTCTGCTAAGTAAAGTTTTCATACAAATCTGCATTTTTATAAAGTTATTCGAAACTTTCCACCACATTTTGACCCATGGGCTGTAATAGTGGGGTAGCATTAGATGATATGAACAATAACCGGGACTTGAATTTTCACAGTCAAAGATATGCGAGATATTCACACGTATGTTGCATTATCTAGAAGTAAAAATACTCGAATTGATTTTTTCATATTTGCTCAGATGTCTTTGCAAGTTTTATAGTACTAATTAGTAAAAACATTCGTAGTCAAACACAATTTCTTTTAAACAATATAAACAACTAGTAAAATTTCCACATTTTAAAAATTTGAAGAGTTAAGATCATCTTATCCCCAGCAGTGATTATCTAGAGTTTCTTGTTGAGTTCAACCAGCACGAAATTTTGTTCTGCATTAATGTATTTACTTCTTTGAATATCGGGAGAAGCACTGAAGCAGGAGAGGTTTTCGTTGTCAAAAAGCCTCGAGAAACAAAAAACGTTTTTCCTTTTAAATTATCTGATAAGAAAACATATTATAAATTTTTACGTAAAAGCATAATCTCAAATATGTTTCTAAAAATTGTTCTGGTATTATGAGTGAGTGAGTGAGAGGTTATTGGCGCAAAACCAAAGATGATTAAAACGCGCCAAACACAGGATGAGATGATTACAATTTAAAATACAATAAATAAAAACAAGTGGACAAATGTATCAAATCCAAAGGATGAAGTCATATAGATTCTGGTATTATGATAATACTTTTTCTTCCTCCAAAAGCATCATGATGATATAGGTGAGTTTACTAAAAAGGAATGAATCCAAAAGATGCTTATGTTTATTTCTAAATGGGAAAAACTCTCTTATGAAATAAAATTTATACGTTTACAGCAAATATATAAAATAAAATATTTATTATTTATCAGTATTTTAAATATTCATATTTCAGTATTATTAAAAAACTTCTTAGTTGCCATTTTTTCATGTGAGCACAAATAAAATGATTTCAAAATACTTTCAATTTTTAAAACGCGATTATGACTGTTATTTTATAAGTATATATTTATAAACTCTCATAAAGAAATGTTTTATTTATTTCCATGCAACTTTACTTTAAAATAGCTGTAAGTCAAGCTTGAATTATTGGAACATTTTTTAGAAATTTTTCTAAATCCAAGTTGTGGCTAATTTTTACTCGTTTAAACCATCGAAATAACGACGCTTCCTATTCATCGAAGTCCGATGCATCAATTAATTTCTTCTTTCCATTTTGCAATGAATGGAAAAATTTAGCTTTAGCTGTAAGAGTATTGTCTAAAGAGATCTCTTTTAGGCATAGCAGCTACTTTTATTAACGTTAGTTTTTAAAAGCATTAATTACCTCTGCTTTTTCATCATCATATTCATGTTGTTATCTTTTTCTTAAAAGTATTTTTTATTTTATTGTAGATTTATTTTTTTTATTAGAGGGAGAAATTTTCATACAATTAGATAAGACATTAACAGTCTAAATAAGAGAAAAGTTGCTTAAATTATCCTTAAACTTTACCGATTTGTTTCTAAATTGATTTGATTAACAACCTTTTAATCTAATCAGCGAGAAATAGGATAATCTGGACTCAAAAATTCTAATGAAAAGTTCCCTCTAAAGTACCTTAAATTGCTAACTAGAATGCATGAGAAGTGGTAAAAGAAATTAAACTTAGGGCATTGCATGATATATTTGTGTACAAAATGTAAGCAACTTTTCTGTAATTCCGCAAAATATCAAATGGGAGACATGAAACTCATACTACATAGGCACAATCTAGTACTTAAAAGATGAAGAAAGTATAGTAGCAAGAAAATGAATAGCACCAAACGAATAGAAAAAAACCTTTACTGACAGAATGGCGTTGGTACAATAATCTGGCCAAAAGGAAGTAAAACAGGACAAAAGCCACTATAAGGGATAACCTCCCCTAACTTCAATGATTGTGTTGGGCCGTCTGTGGATACTCTTAAATTCTTAGGATAAGAGCTGCCATTTTCCAAGGAGAATCTGTTCCAGTTGTCTGGTGTTCTGTGGAGGGCAAGATGATACCACCAGGCGTCTCGCCGAAGCATTCCACACATATTCGATATAATTTAAATGAGGGGAACACATTGGCTAATCAGTTCTGTGAATGTCTTCACTTTCCACCGACTCATCAACAGCATAATTCCAGTGTGGCCGTGCACTATAAAACAAACTCGGTACATCGGAAAAGACGTAAGTGTGTGTGGGGGGGGGAAGGTAATTTCATCACGGTAACAATCTTCGGTAAGTGAACCTCTGTCAAAAATGCGGAGCTCCGTCCGTCCGCTCATCATAATGTCTCTCCATACAAGCACGCCAGGATCACTCCAGCGGCCTCTGTTCCTGATGTTAATAGGATGAAAGCGTGTCTTCGCCTTTTTCCATATGAAATGACGCCGAGGACCGTTTTCAGACTGAAACGATTCTCATCGGTAAAGAGGACGTGACTTCATTGATGGGGTATCTAGTCTTTGTGTACCGATAACATATTTCGATACATTCTCGCGGACCGATAAGTTTTAATAATTCGACCCACTGGCGCAATTTTTTCACATAAATAAATCATCATCAATCATATTATTTTCTAAACTAGTAAACTATGTATTATTGTAATGTAGGTGCTGTTGTAATATCGGTTGTCGGCCGATGACACTTTGGATCTTGGACAGATAGCTGGATATTTCGCGGACCGGTGTCGTTCCACGGACCGGCTCTACACCAGTGTAAACGGTGCCGTTGATGGACTGCTGTCGATGATATGCAGGGTTCAGGACAGCAGATGAATAGGCCATCTTTATAAAGTCGTCTGGCCAGAGTAAGCCGGAACACCCTGTCGTCCGGTTGCCGTGCACAACTGCTGAGCATTGCTGCTCGCTGTCTTGTGTCGATCTCTTTTTGCCTGCAGGGTGATATATCGGTCATCAGTTATCGTTGTTTTCCTTGTCCTTTCACCACAACATTTCTTACAGCTGTCGCTGTCGTTATGAAAGGCTTTCCAACCGCGTGAAACAACACGTTTATCAATTCCAAACTCTTGGACGACAGACGTTAAACTACTGCCCTCCTCAAGCTTGCCAAGCTCACCAGCGGTCGAGGGGTAAAGTCGTTGAACAATGATGATTCGGTCCGAGGTTCGAATTCCGCGAACGGACTACCTGCATGGACGTTTTCGTGGTTTTCCGTACGTGTAGGGCGTATATGAGCCAGTTTCCATCAGAACGTCCTCCACGACGGCATCCCTTCCCTTAGACAGATAACCCTCGAGACTTTGCTGTAATCACATAGACCAAAAACCAAACCAAATCTCAAGCTCGCTACTGAATCTACCACGTGTAAAAGGCGTCCTGATTGGTTTTGCACCTATACTGAAATACAATCTCACTTTCACTTGCAGAAGAACGCCCGGGAATGCGCCTTCCTTTCTCCTTTTTATGCTGCCTTGCACGGTACACACTACCTCCATGCGTTTTGCGTGGCCTGATGTATTTTCTGAGGTCATGGTGATGATATTTGCATACGCATCACTTTTAAACTGAGCTCGCTTTTCATTCTACTGATTGTAGAAAGCCCTTGTCTAAACTTCCATGGTTGTATGTTAAAAAATGACTTTGTTGCTTTAATTTTGCACATTAGTGTCTTTTCCAAAACATGTAGAATGAAACTGTTTAGAAGAATAATTTATTTTGATTAAAAAAGAAAAAGGGAAGACAAGAATATTACAATTGAACCCAGATACTATAACAAAGCTGAAGAGATCAAGAATGATTTCGATGTGTCCGTATTTCATTATGATGATCAAATTGAAAATTCAAAATATGTATCTTATTCTTATGCAGTGCGCTATGAATAATATTTAGTTTAGCCGTAATTGTTTAGCTTAAACATAAAAACTGCACATTTTGCATTTGTTTGTTGCTTGTAAATAGCACCAAAATTATCACTTATGCATTTAATTAAAGAAATAAGGTTTACCTGTAATTTTAAGAAACATTTCCAGAATTTATTATTTTAGAAATTTTATCAGTTGGAAATATTCATTAATTTTTTTATCGTTTCTAAAAATTTGTTATCAGAGTTATTAGAAGATTCTGCACTGCATTTAAAGAAGCTAATCAAATGGTTTTCTGAGTCAATATATTCGAGAGCTAATCCAAACTTTCTAAAATTTGAGTATCTGAAGTAATCTTTGTTGGAATAATTTCTTCCTTTTCCGCATCTGATTCTGCTTATTTTTATTTTATATATTTATTCCGCAATCACTTTGTTACAGTAAGCTGATTTCATTGAAACGCTTCATCGAAGCTGACACAGTCTTCTGAAGAATCGTTGCATGGAATGATACTTTTCCCCTAGTCGGGCGCAAGTGTTGCCATCAGCAGGTTTTTCCTACGTTATGGTGACGGCGCGCCAGATCATACTTGATTAAAGAATTGAACAATCTACGTCAGTTGGGGAAATGAATTGATACGTTGATGGGGATGCTTATTTGGTCCTAAGCAGAATCTTAATTAGCTAAGTCATACATAATGCCGCTGATGACATATGACAGAGGTGGCCAAAGCACGTCTCGCGAGCCGCGTGCGGCTCTAGCAGGCGAGTGGTGCGGCTCTTGTGCAAATAAAATATATACATTTAAGCTAACATTACTAAATGTCCTTCATTTCAAACTAGTTTTACTACTTTTAAAATGATGTAAATATGGATTTGTGGTTTTGGGGAAATCTAGTTGTGGCTCTCGAATATTCCTGAATTCCAACATGCGGCTCTTAATGATATGAAGTTTGTCCACTCCTGGCATATGATGTTAAAAGGCACTAGTAAGTTGAAAACCAGTTTAGCACTAACATGATGAGAAAAGTAAACGGAAAAGGCCATTGTCTCACGATGCAAGGCAATCCATCATTGGATAGAACAGAAATACAGCGGTGAGAGAAGCCTTCGGAAAAGATGGAGAAAATCATAACACATGCCACGATCATTGATATGAAGTATCAAGGGAAAAATACAGACACATTCGTAAAATAAAACAAAAAAAAAAATTATGAGTTTATTTAAAATACATAAAACGAAGGACCACTTAAATGAAGTTGAATTTGGTTTATTTCATTATAGCAAAGCACGCTAGGTCTACCTACCTAAGGCTAGGGATGCTTTCGCGGAGTGCTTTCCAAGAGAAATTGGCTCATTATCCTTCTTACACATGGGGAAAACCACGAAAACGCCACTGCACCCAGTCCTATCGGCCTGGAATCAGTGCTCAACGACCTTACCGCTTGCTCGCTGTTGGGCCTGTTTAAATGGCAAATAACACCATAAATAGAAAATCACAACCGTCTGCTGTTGGCTACATTTGCAGCTGAGAGACAGGAACTATTCCTTTTAACGGTTCCCTGGAAGATTGTATCAAAATCGATGAAAACGTTATAACAAAATCAACATACAGTAACAAAGTTATTGTGGAAAAATTTTAAAATGAAAATAATGCAGAATCAAATGATAAAAGGAAAAAATTATTTAAGCCAATATTATTTAAACTTCAGAGTTTGTAATAGATGCACGCAGAAATTAGAAAAGAACTATTATTTTCCTTATTTTAGTTCCGGAGGCCAAAATCATTTAGTAACATTTAAAACGTTTTGAAATGGATCATCTATTTTCTTTCTGTACATGAATTCAGCCAGGTAAGACTTTATCTGATAACAAATTCTTCCTCGATGATTTTTGTTGCGCCATTTTGGTTTCAGGAAATGGTTGCAATACTAGTGATATCTTCTGAAACAATATTTGGCGATTTGGCCGCTTGCGCCGTGCTAAATATAAAATACAGCAGAATAATTTCAATGTGTTTTGGAAGGCTTCACTTTTCAACTTATGTACAAGTTTAGCCACTTTGGGTTTTTTGAATGGCATCAGTTTTCAAGACGTTTAATTCTGCATCTGCTCAAGGCTTTGGCCAAAGACAGGTATTGACTTCGTCTTGGCCGTCATGGATCTAATCGAAACCTCTCACATCAAAGGACCAGTAGAAACAGCAACAACTAATTTGATTGCTTATTTTTTTCCTCTGTAAGTTAACGCTTTACGTTTTGGTAGAGCTATTGAACTTTTTCCCCATGCACTTGTGCTAAATTAAACATTAAATTCAAACCTGCAGTCTCAATTTAACTGGAACAACAGCGGAAAATGAGATTTTTTTCAGAGTTTATATCCATTGGAATAGCTAACCGAAATTCAGTGAGTGACAATAGGGAAGAAAGCTTTCAAGTTTCAGATTTGTGCATCAGACTGAGGACAAATCAATTTTCATAACCAATATTCAGTTTCTTCTAAATTGTAGTAATAAATGAAGCATTTTAAGAAGTGGATAATATTTCGAAAATGGTTTAGAGAAAAGAGAAAATACGTTTAGAGTTTTCTGAAAATGTGAAAAACTTCTGCATAAGCGGTTAAAATAACGTGAATCTGAATACTACAAGTTTAAGGAACCAGAGGAAAAATTCACTAAATACTTCGTTATATTTGGATTTAATGTATCCCAGTTTAACTACAAAATAAAAGTTTAAGATAAAAATGACGTTAGAGATTTCACCTTGAAGAAAAGTAGGTAAATGGACTGCTTTATATGGATGTATAACAGACGCATGCAAAGTGGCACATTATTCAGTTTAAGATTAAAATATATTTGACTACATACGATAAGCATATAATATGTAAACAATATATTATTTTAAAATGTAAAATTAGAAATTTGTCCCAGAAAGAAGATACAAAGCCATGAAAATTTATTTGTCTGAATGATAGAGAAATTTGTCTAAGCTGAAAATCTCTGTGTACTTCAAGCAATTCTGTTTCGTTTCATTCTATTTGCAGTTTTGTGTGCGAGACGATCACATTTTTACTACCCTAGTTTACTAAAAATGTTTGCGATGGACGATACAGACCCAATATTCAATAAAATGAAAATCAGGTATACTGTAAAAGGAAAGTATAGCTTTACAAAAGGGAGGAAACATAAGAGGCATGATCTCAGGAAAAATAATTAAGGCAGATGAAGATGTAAGCATATAAAATTACTTGGAATTTGATAAATTGACCCCTTTTCTTATTCACTTAGTGGAAATTCAATATAGTACTATATTTTCGCTAAAACATCATTAGTGCGAATCTTTAGTGAGGCAAAACTGAGCCCTGGTAAGAGTATACTTGATAAAATGCAGTAAGTTGGTAGACAGAGATATATGTTGCATTCTATATTATATTATGTTCATAAGTGTTCCAAATTTATTTCTTATGTGGGATGGAAGGTTGAGAGAGTCATTTAAGTTTTCCAGGCAGCTGAGTTAGGAACTTTTTCAAATTAGCTTGCAGGGTTTTATTTTATTTTCCTAACGGTTAATTTCTAAGTTTGGAAACAGCCTTTCCTTTACACCCTCATTTTCCTATCTATGCTTTCCAGCCAGAATGAGTTTTCAGTTTCATGCTTTATAAAAAGTAGGGTAGAAACTACTATTTAAGCTGAAATTTGATCTACTTCAGGCAAAGAGTATTCTGTGTTTCAGCCACGTTGTTGCCACTAACTAAAGCTTGCTATTTTGCGGTTGTGCATATTATTTGCCAGTTAATATATGTCGGGGATATTAGCCAGAGAGCCAACTACGCGTTAAATACATCTCTGTGCAGTTTCAACTGATTATTCAACTTATAATTAGCTTAGTTTTACGTTTTCTATTTTTTAAATTAAAGCCATAAGGGCTGGCTATTTGTACGCTTAAGTAAGGTTATCTGAGAATATATTAGAGTTGAAATAAAAGGGTATTTTAACCCTTCTTCTGTTGTTGTTGTTGACAACTTAGCGAATAGTCGTTTTGCAGTTTTAGTTGATTCTAGCAGGCAAGTAACTTTAATTCAGCTGGAACACTATAAATTGAATTAGGAACGTTAGGAGTAACGTTAGTGTTTCGAGGAAACAAAGTTTGAAAAATTGTACTTAATAACTAAAGAGGCGCCAAAAATAAATTTTGCTTTTCTAGAACTGCGTAATAAATAATACGAAGAATGCAATACCGCTGATAATATCTACTAGAAAAGGCATACTAAATTTGAATTCATATCCCTACTGATCCGGATTCAACGTGACTTTCCCAGAATAATATTTGCTTTTATCAAATATACTTTTTCATATTATATTGCCGAAAGATAGGTAAATAGGCAAGTCATGAATAACATCAAAACACTCGGGTTATTTGCTTTGGTAAAAGCATCTCGTAAGAACTTCTAAAGTAATTCAAATCATTTACACAACACACGGAAAAATCACGAAAACATCCATTCAGCTGCCTCATTTTGCTACCCAGAATCGGATTCAGTACTGTCACTCTTCAGTGGTCTTCAGCTATCCGTCGGCATCTAGGAGACCCAGCTGCCAAATTTCAGAGACACACCATCATAATTTGGTCAATGATTTTCATATGAACTTCATTGAATGTTTAAGGGAAGCAATAGAATCAGGCCTAAAATCCACGGACGCAGAACCGTTAGTAGGGTTCCATCCTGTGTAATTTTAATTTAAAGTTTCTTAAACTCTACTTAGACTGATAAGTGAGTTATCACTTCGTCTGTGAAAGCATTACAAAGTCCTCAAAAAGTTTTAAATAGCCTTTTTATTTAAATCTTTAACTATTAAAACACATAGCTTGTGCGTTTAAATTGTACTTTTTGAGTTACCATCAGTGTTATGTTCACCTCTTTGTGGAATGGGCTGGAAATCAAAACTCTACACAATAAATATCATAAATATTTTACTCTTGCTCAACGTACAAACTTGAAACACAATACACTTATATCCTTAGAACACAATTACAATAAAAATAATCGCGTGTTGCCACATCTCTGAAACACAATCGCGGAAAACTTCATTAATTTAAAAGTAGAAATAAATTATTTTTAGCTTTATACGAATATCAGGAGCGCGCTTTTTCGGCGGGCAATGGATGGCGTAACACACTGGGCCCCCATGACCCCGTCATCAGCTCAGCTAGATATATAAACTGAAATATAATGCAACACATAAAAATTAAACAAACTGTAAATATAATTATAAAACATAGAGAGCAATAATTCACTCAGTCATTTATAGGAAGTCTGACCAGTTTATGTATTGGTCTTTTCATTTCACCCGACGCAGTTTTTAAGTTGACTGACCTTACTCTTTGGTCAGTTCCCTTATAAGTGCAAATTACTTTTGCCATCTTCCACTTAAGTGGCGGCAAGTTCTCATCCTTGATTAGCACCAAGTCATTCACACGTAAATCAGCACTGGGAAGTTTCCACTTGTTGCGCACTTGCAACTGAGTTAAGTAGTCTTTTGACCACGATTTCCAAAACGATTGGGAAATCTGTGTGACTAATTTCCACCGTTCACGGATGGGAATTTTCTCATTTGTTACATCAGGCTCAGGAACACTTTTTAACTCGGAACCGATAATAAAGTGACCCGGTGTAATGACAGAAAAATCATTTGGGTCCTCAGAAGGGCGGGAGTCCTCAGAAGGGCACTAAAGGACGGGAGTTAAGTATGGCTTCAATCTCCACTAGACACGTTGAAAATTCTTCTTGTGAGAGGATCTGCGATCCTATAACACGTCTCATGTGAAACTTCATGGATTTAACGGCAGCCTCCCATAGGCCTCCAAAATGAGGGGCTGATGGAACATTCATTGTCCATTTAACGCCTTCGTTGGTCAAGTAAGTACCAAGTGCCTCCATCGTACACGCTTTTAAGTAATTCTTTGCACCGATAAAGTTCGTTCCACAATCACTGAATATTTCAGCGGGCTTTCCTCGTCGTCCTATGAATCGTTTCAGAGCTGCAATGCATGCCTGAGCACTAAGGTCACTGACAAGTTCTAAATGGACGGCTTTCGTTGCAAAGCATACAAACACACATACGTACATTTTCAGTGGTTTAACTCCTTTACCACGTCTAGGACTGATCAAGAATGGTCCTGATAAGTCAGTTCCGCATTTAAGAAATGGTCTTCCGGGATTCACTCTCGCAGAAGGTAAATCAGCCATCATTTGTTTCGAAAACTCAGAGCAAAATCTGGCGCAGATAACGCACTTTCTTATTTCTCTGCGTATGGCAGTTTTTGCTCCTATAATCCAATACTTTTGTTTCATTGCAGAGTTAACTAATTGTACTCCTCCGTGCATATAATTAAGGTGATAAAATGTCACTAACAATTTTGTAACAGGATGATTCTTAGGAAATATTATTTGATGTTTCACAGAGTCTGGTAAGCTGGCATTTCTTAAACGTCCTCCTACACGTAGTATGCCACTGTTGCCTAAGAACGGATTTAGAGAAATTAAAGAACTTTTCTTTAATACTCTCGCTTTCTCTAAAGTAGCTATTTCCTTTTTATACTCAGTTCTTTGGACTAGTTTGATTAGAATATCATGCGCTTCTTTTAGTTCACTTGTTTTTAAGAAAGGAGCCAAAATCCTATTCCCCCTCACATTTCTTATAAACCTTAAACACCAAGCAACAACTCTCTGCAACTTACTCCAAACTGAAAATTTATTCCAAAGCTGCTCAACTAATTCCAACTGAACTACAAAACATTTGACAGAATTTTTTTGCTGTCTTAGTATTTCCGCACTGTCTACATTTGGTAACCCTCTAACCCAATGTTTAGGCCAACTCTCAAAACTTTTTCGAAGCCAAATTGGACCTGACCACCATTTTTCATTAAGTACCAACTTCTCAGCCGAGATTCCTCTAGTAAGCAAATCTGCAGGGTTATCGTCAGACGGACAATAATACCAATCACTTGGACTCGATCTTTCCTGAATTTCCACAACCCGGTTGGCAACGAACTGTTTCCATCTCTTCGCACTTCCCTTCACCCAATGCAACGCAATACAAGAATCACTCCAAAACAATATTCTTCCAATTTTATCCTTAAAGACACTCTTAAGGTAATTTCCCACTCTAGCACCTATTACCATGGCCATTAGCTCCAATCGTGGCAGCGTTAGTTTCTTTAACGGTGACACTCTACTCTTCGACATTATAAAAGATACTCTGTAATTCGCATTAATCTCACAATATCTAAAATAAACAACAGTTCCGTAAGCACTTGGTGAAGCATCGCAAAACACATGTACTTCGGATTGCTCATTCTCACAATCCAGAAAACAATATCTCGGAATAGTAACGTCTATCAATTTTTCAATTTCTTTACACCACGTTATCCACTTTTGCTGCAAGTCCTCCGGCAATTCTTCGTCCCAATCACACGCTCTCTCCCAAATTTCCTGTAACAATAACTTTATACGTATCACAAACGGCGCAATCAAACCAATAGGATCAAAGATTCTTGCAGCTGTCTGTGAAACACATCTTTTAGTGCGTCGCAACGTTTTCCACGAATCCACCAAACCCTTCACCTCCAACGACAACTCATCTCTATCAGGATTCCAATTCAACCCTAGGACTTTCAGTTGTTTAACTCCCACTATCTCACTGTCACTAAGTCCATTTTCTATCCACAATTTTTCTAATTCTCTACTGTTCGACCTCAGTTTCCTTAAATTAAATCCACCACTCTTTAATATTGATACAGCATCCGACGACAACTCAAATGATTCTCTCACACTGTCTCCACCATAATATAAATCGTCTACGTAAAGTGATGAATTTAACATTTCAATGACTTCGGTTTACTTTCCTTATATTTTTTTATATGATGCTTTATCGTAGCACTCAAAATGAAAGGGGAACTTTTACATCCAAAGGGTAGTCTTTTCATTCTCATAATTTTATATTCTTCACTAGGGTTATCTGAATACCAAAGAAATTTTAAGAATTTTCTATCTCTTTCAGAAATTTTTTTCATTAAGAAAGCCTTCTCTATATCACCATTAAACGCTATTTTGTAATTACGAAATTTTAGAATCACATCAAAAATATTTGGATTTAAATTTGGGCCAGTTTCCAAATAATCGTTTAAAGGAAGATTACCTTTATATTTTGAACTGCAGTTAAAGACTATACGAACTTTAGTTGTTTCTTTATCTTCCCTAATAACTTCTCTGCGAGGCATAAAATACTCATGCTCATCTCTACCACATTCCTCAAAAACTCCATTTTGTTTTTTGTCATTTATTATATTCCTATACTTATTAGCAACCCAATCATTTTTATAAAAATCCTTTACTAACTCATCAAACCTCTTTTTAGCTAAAAAATAATTATTTCCTAATTCATCGTAACTAAACTTCCATAATAAATCAGTTTCATATCTCTCATTCACGAATTTTAAATTTTTCTCAAATTCATCTATCAGCGCTTTATCAACTACATTTAACTCTTCCTTTTCTTTAATTCCTAAAGCATCAAGCTCCGATAATATCTGAACATCTGAAGCGGTTACACAAAAATTCGCTGAAACTGCAGTCTTAACATTTGGCTTGTAAACATCTTGACTTCCCTGTAAAGCAAACCCGAAAATCGTTGGCACGCAAGTAATTTCCTGGTTTATTTTTTCGAAAGCTGAAGCTTCAATAATCTGCCCCAATTAATATATCAATGGTTTTATCACTGTCCAAGCATGCGACATGCGACGGAGGACGTGGGCACCACCCCCCCACCATAGGTTAATTGGTGTAGCACCACGTCAACCTTTATCTAAAACAACCCCTGAAGCCACACAAGGGCTCCACACCTGGCGCCCAAACCCAACGCCTAATTCAGCCCGGTGGCGGTCCTACTGACCAAAACTGCCCCCGGGAGTTCACTCCATCCTACCGCCCGGGCCCAGTATTTATTAAATCATAGAATTAATATAAAGATGGCCTTACAAGGGCTACTCATATAATTACATGCATTTTCTGGGTTTACATACAGATTTTGCTTTCTGGCACATTATATTGCTTTCTAGTACATTATAATTCTGTTAGTTACATTGTTATTCGATTATTACATATGATTGTCTGTAATTACTGATACATATAGTACAGTCATTGGATTTCTGTTTATTAGTTCGGTTCATTGGTAGTAGTTCATGTGTTATAAGCTTTGAGACATTCATAGTGTCGTCCATCCTCGGGTTCCTGCTAAACTTATTTGCTGCAGTTTATATTCACATCTCTTATTTGCTGCAGTTTTATATTCATATCCTGTTGTGAACGTTTGCTTATGCACCTGTAATGGTGCTTGCTATCAATAGAAACTTATTTACATATTTACACCATTACATAACTTTCTTTCCACATTGAGGCAACACTTGTAATGCTGCTTGCTAGACTGAGGAGGCTTAATTACATATTTGCACTATTTATGCTGAAATCAATTTGCGACGCACTCGATTAATACTTTTGCATCAATCATATTTACATATTTACATACGCGGAGCATATTACATATTACAAGCGATGATTATGAAATCTATTTACATATTTACATTCTTGAGTATTCTCTTAAATACTAGATCTATAATCTTTACTGATACCATTGGGTCTTATGATTGCATAAGATTTCTTATATTAAGGATGGCCTATGTGCACTATATGCACATTTTCGAGTATACAGTGCACATTTTAGGGTACATATGTGATAATGCTGTGTGCCAGTAAATTGGAGTACACTTGAAAACACACTTGATTAACACGCTTGCTTAATAAACACATTTGCACTGAGCATATTTACATGTATATAGCATTGTACTTTGAGGGGGATGCACTGTACATTGCTTGCTTGCACCACTCTACATTTCTGTTTGCATTGCTTGTTGAAGGTATGACTCATGCACATTTATATAGTATTACTCGCGAGCTTATTATATTTATTTACATATTTACTTTCTTAATACTCTCATTGATTCTGGGTCTATAATTTTTACTGCTGACATTAAATCTTATAGTTGCATAGGGTATTTTATTTTGAGGATAACATACGCTTTATGTTACGGAACTAATTTTGGCACAAATCCAGATTGAGTTCCGCTAATTTGTCCATTAATTGCACAATCTTTTTAATTAGGTGACGTTGCTTAATCAGATATTTACAGAACGGCTGTCTGTTATTGGCTGGTAGTCTAATGTGGAGACCCTCAGTCAGCGGGCATGTCTCCAAGTAATGCTCCGGCGAGCCCGGTCCTCCACATGCGCACTGACTTGTATTGCAGAAACCACGTTTGTAGAAATAGTCAGGAAAGGGACCGTGCCCTGAGATAAACCTTGCGAGCTGCGTGTTTGCTATATTTCTGTCTGTGTCCACATAACCACAGAAGTAATGGGTCCTCCTCCCTGTGTTGCTCTCGTCCCATTCACATTGCCACTTCCCCATGGCTTTCAATCTCAGCGTACGCTTGAAGTAAGAACGCGGCCATGGTATAACTGTCTCTGCTATTGCTGTTTCTGTGGTGACCTCCTTGGCAAGTTGATCTGCCATTTCATTCCCTTCATGGCCCGCGTGTGCTTTTATCCATTCTAATGTAATCTTAAAATTTGGATTATGTCTAAGGGCCTTCTGTATCTCTTGAATAATTTCAGAGGGATGGTCGGGGTTCCAAATCGCATGTAATGTTAACAAGCTGTCAGTTTTTACTGTGGCCTGCCTGCATCTTATGGAATGTACATAGTGGATTGCTTGCAATATGGCCAAGGCTTCACTTTGGAAAACGCTGTTGTTTTGTCTGAGCCGGCCCTTCCATTTTTCTATGATGATCCCCTGCCTCATGGCGCACTGTCACAGCAGTCGGCTAAGACTAATCCGCGGGACTGCATAATATTTTGTACTTCTTCATTTGGAACAGAAACAGATGCCGCTGTAATAGTATCGGCCACTAGCACTTCAATTTGAATACACTGATTAGGGTTGTATCTGCTAGATAATTTTAATTCTACTACTTCGTATAATTTTTCAGTAGGCTTTGGTGAGCCAAAGGAAAAAACTGACAACCTTTCCTTTCTAATTGGTTTTAATTTTAAGCAATTGGCAAGGGCCTTCGTACACCTTCTTTCAGAGCCATTATCGCATAATATGCGCGTCATTTTATTCATTTTTGTTTTATCAACAGAGCTAACGTATACACTGCACGTGAGTAACAGCACAGATGATTTATGTATTCGGCTTGACCTTGATACTGAAGCATTGCACTGAGTTTGTTCGGCGCCACCGTTCTCTACTTTGGAAAGAGGTTTATTTTGTTTATAAAAATGAATCATAGAATGATGAGCTTTCCCACAGAAACAATTTCTGGCTCTACACGTTTTCGCATTACACTGGGAAGAAACACATTTGAAACAAAGGTTATTTTGCTTAGTAATTTCAACACGCTCATTTCCTGAAAGCCTTTTAAAATTAGGACAATTTTGTAACGGGTGGTTTTGATTAGTTTTACACAAAATACATGTTTTATCTTTTGCTCTAGATACATATACATTAGAAATATTTTTGTAATTATAATTACGAAGTTTATTAACATTATTTCCATCTCCTCTTTTATTATCGTTACCTATAAATGATTTTGCAAAAAGGGATTCTGGTTTTTGTTTACCTTTTGATGACAAATAAATATCGCATTCACGACCTAAACTTTGGGGTTCGAACCATGTCTCTCCCTGTTTACTGCTTTATGGTTTTTTAATTCCCGATCAAGTTCACTGAATATTTTATCCGAAACCATAAGATCACATAACGATTTAAAATCTTTTACATTTCTCAACTGACAATAATATTCAAAATTTGCACTTAACTTTGATGCAAACTGTACAAAGTTCTCAGATGACAATTTTTGCGTAGAACGAAAATGATTTAAGCACTCTTGAGGGGTTGGTTGACATTCCTTTAAAATCATGGACTTTAGTTTATCGTAATTATTAATATCTTCTTCCTTCACATATACCATTAAATTAGTGACTTTCTCTCCCAAAATATTTAATAGGATTTCTGCTTTTAAATCTTCAGGTACTTGTTTTGTCCTGAAAGCCCTTTCAATTGATTGAAAAAAGATATTAAAGGATTCTGCTTTAGTAGGTACAGAAATTGTTAATGTTTTTATACTTTTAATTAAATTTTCCATATTTCGATTTGAGTTGTCCGTCTCAACATTTGGATTTTGTAGCACGTCTTTTCTAGTGTTAGCTAAAGCTAATTTCGCCTCTAACTGAGAAAGTTTTATTTTCTCTAACTCTAATCGAATTTCGTTTCCCGATTTTTCTTTCTCAATTTGTATTTTCTTTTCCTCTAGAATATTATCAATAACATTTTGCACAAATTCAGCATCATTTGCACAAACTTCTGAACTTTCTATTAAAGTTTTCAAAGTAACAATTTTCGCCCCGCCCGGAATTACTAATCCTAATTCCTCCGCGACGAGCGTCAACTCGTCTTTTTTTTAATGACTTAAGCGACTTCAAACTCATCTTAATTCAAAGAAAAATACAACCTTAAATTGACAACTAGAACACAATGAGTACAAAAACGAACACAATCAAACTCAACACAGACTCTATCAACTCAAATTATTAAGTAGGAACACCTCAATACACAACACTAATAAACAGAATTTAACACTAAACATTATTACATCAAACCAAATAACTACTCACCATAATCAAGGAAACCATCATCTTCACTGCTAATTTCCCTGCAACACATATTCCCATATCAACACATTATTACTATCACATTTCCACTTTACTCCACTTCCTGACACCAAAAATTGTTATGTTCACCTCTTTGTGGAATGGGCTGGAAATCAAAACTCTACACAATAAATATCATAAATATTTTACTCTTGCTCAACGTACAAACTTGAAACACAATACACTTATATCTTTAGAACACAATTACAATAAAAATAATCGCGTGTTGCCACATCTCTGAAACACAATCGCGGAAAACTTCATTAATTTAAAAGTAGAAATAAATTATTTTTAGCTTTATACGAATATCAGAAGCGCGCTTTTTCGGCGAGCAATGGATGGCGTAACAATCAGTTTTCCGGTTCTTGCTTGACTTTTGGAAACTAGTGTAACTTACGATGTAAATTCAATTCCTCAGTGACGCTAGTTTCCCCAGTATTTGAGGTGGTTACTTTTTCATCTTGCATGTTAAGGACATTATAAACTGATCTCATTATACATCTGTACAGTTTATGCTCACGATACAACTGTCAGTTTCGTGATATATTACCACGTGCAAACTAGTTCACTGAGTTGCTATTATTTTTTAACTTCTTATTTTAGTTATTTAATTCTTATTAATTAAGTTAAATAATAAGTTCTTATTTTTAACACACAGTTATCTAATCAGCTATATATATATTTCATTGTTCTAATAAAGCATAGACATATCATAGCAATAATCGCAGTTGTGGATGAAATGATTCCCTTTGCGAAAGTCAAAGCTTATTACTATTTAGTAATTTTCGAGGCTACATGTTAATTTGTAAGTAACGAATGTCTAAGGTTATCTCAATATAATGTAATGAAAATTCTGAAAAATACATTAAAAAAAGGAACTAAACACTTTTTTCGGGGGGGATAAAAGATAGAGAATTTTGCTATTGTAACTTATCGTTTTCTCCATGCTTATACTTGTTCCAGTGTAAGATAAATTCTAATCAAAACAGCTAGCATATTTTCAAAATCATTACATTCCCGTTATTAGTTATTGGGTCAATTTATTAAAAGCCTCTGTGACATATTTTGATCTCAAAATTTTCTGTATTTATTAGTTTATAGGAAGTATGTTTTCCGGCAAACTTTTTTTTTAAAAAAACTGAACAGTTTTAAATAGAGGAACAGACTGTCTTGCACAAACTGCTACTAATTCATGGTCCAATAAGTGTAATTGGTGTAAGATACTTCTGGATACTATGAAACGAAAAATCAATACCTTACTACCACCTAAAAAGCGTTATAAATCACACTAGCCCTACCCACTTGTCGTATCTCATTCCAAGAAGTCATTCCTTTCCCTAGGTAGATAGGCAATTAATTATGGGAATACTGATGAGGGTTGCACTCCTTCTTTCTCAGAATGACTATTCTACTGAGTTTATTACTCTCTGTGTCTATAAATCGTTCACTTTTATGTACAATTTTCCTCTTAAGCTTTGAATTTTGTAGATTACCTATGATTTTTAAAAATTTGTTAAATATACCTGTCTTTGTTTCTCTCTTTCGTTATACATTTAAATTAATTTAATATATATATGTTATATATAAAATTTATAATCATTATTTTTAATATATATTATATATATATATATATAAATCTGCATATATTGCATCTGCATATATTCAATATCAGTAGCTGCAAGGTGAACAAATATATTCATTTGTGTTTCTTACCTTAACATTATGTTTTTCAACCAGTCTCGTTAAGTTTATATGGTTACTTTATAACTCTGAACTATTCTTACAAGTACGGCTTCCTAACTTGTAAGATATGTACTCTACGCGAAGCTATGCGACGTTCTTAGTCAATTATTAAGCTGAATAAAAATTAATTTCTTCACATAGACAGATTAAAATTGGACAACATTTTGTTTTTCTACTCCTTTTGATTTAAAATGAATCTAGACCATACAGCATAAAAAAGATCGATTAACTTATTGACGTTAATGTTAACAAATTTAAACAACTTGCCTTTTAATAGTGCAAATGACCAAGAACAAGTTTCCATCAAGCACTGCACATAGTTGTTCCTCTCGATTAATCGCTTAAGGTCACTTACCAAACTCGAATATCAATCGGAAAACACTATTTCTCATCCAGCCCTAGATTGGTACTAAATTTTCTGATGCATGATGAAAGCCACCACTTTGCCTGAATTGCAGTTAACCTATTTAAACTCAATTTCACGTAGTTCTACTTTACGTAACCTTCTAGTCTGAGCCAATATACGTGATGGAAACTAAAGTGGAGGTAAGATAGTGTCTAAATTAAGCTCAACTGCTAGTAAAACTTCAAAAATAATTTTTCACAACTACATAGTTATTGGCTTTTATGTTTGCTCAAATTATCAGGAACCCAATTTGTAAAATCTTATTTACTGCTTTATACTACCTCGAAAGCGAACCGCTGAATTAATTGTATAGCTCTACATTTATACTGCTACACTACAGTTATACTATCTAGCTCTACAATTATACAGAACCACTCTAGTCTAAAACTGTAGTTATATACTTCTGAAAACGAATCTATAATCTACTCAACTACTTCAAAAAGAAAGAAAAATCGCTGCTTCGGAGTTAGCTCTGGTATTTAATTTTATGTAATTTTATCATATTAAATACTGCTGACATCTGTGTACTTTAACAAGCTTATTCTAACTTCTGCTCTTCATGCTATTATTTTCTGAACTAATGATTTTGGTTTAGGTTAATCTTTAATATTTAATTTCCTTATTTGTAGCATATTCTGCAGAGTTTGAGAAGACTGTTATTGTTGTCGAATTGTGTTTTATTTTTTGCTATTTATACAGAATCTTTAAAAAAAAATGCTTAGTACACATCTTTTGTTTTGGAGGAAACAGTCCCATACTGCGCTCATTAGTGATAAAGTGATTACGCTCATTCGAATAAAATAATAGCTACTCTTTCTTGCTGAAAATTACGTAAGTTACAAAATCTAACTCTCTAGCGAAATGAGATGAAATGAGATGGCCCATTACAAAGCTGTAAAAAAACATAGATTACTGTGAATCAACATCCGGAAATGCAATAACGAGTAATAATTACCAATTCTAAGTCATCGGATATAAATTCATTAATGCATGCAATACTCCGGCGAAAGCATGTTTACAGACAAATTCCTGCATGTCTAATGGTCTTTCCATGGGATGGCTACCCTGACTGCTATTGTGGTTAGAAAGCCTGGCTGCCGTACCAATGGAGATGGGTTAGAATCTCGGTAAAGGCATGGATATTTCTTAGTGTCTGTTCGACATGAGGTACTCAAAATAGTGGCTAGTCGAAACTCCTGTCTAGTGATGTAGTGCTAGGGTAAAGAGGATTAGGAGACCCTCGGGCCATCCTCCGAGAGTGCTTCCCGGCCATCCTCCGAGAGTACTTCCCGACCATCCTCCGAGAGTGCTTCCCATCGAAATTGGGGTGAGTGCTGCATAGTTAGCAAGGTGGACCTATAGCTGTGCGACCAAAGATGACACTTTGGTGTTCCCTCTACTTGTACCTTTACGTGTAGCTCATGATGAATATGATGTTTGCTCGAAATTTCCCACTCTCACTGAGGAGTATGTTCATATGCTTAGCTCATCTCCATTCTAGGATTATGTACCGAGGTCATTAGTCTTCGGAGTCATTAGAATATCCGAACATCTAGGTCTAACTAATCAAGAACGTTATTAGTCACTGTTTTGAAAAAGCGTACCATTTGTATTTTAGGATAAAGAAATTATCTCAGATCGTCTGATGGTGCGCTTTTGTTCGTGTGTTGTTAGACGATACTATTTTGTATGATTCCAACCTTTATTGTCATTGTTGTGCATCTGTAACAAAACCATTCCTTGTTCATTTTCCAGTTTGTCTCCTTAAAGAGATGAGTAGTGTATCACCATGCACTCGAAATGACAGTATTAGACTTTCAGATTGTAGAGACATTAGGTAGTTTTTTGGAAGTAGGCAAGATGAAAAATTAGCAACCGCCTTCGCCGGGAATCGAACCACGGACCTCTGGAATACCGGCCCAATGTGCAGAACCGCTACACCACGAAGGCACGTTAGGAAAACGGGAGAAATACCTTATATACTACTCTTTTTAAAGGGCGACTGGGGTTTATAGGGGACCCAATCGCCAAATCCTGGGTGTGGAGAATCCTCATCCAACACCCTTTTAGTTCGGGAGCCACTGTAGAGACCTTCTGTAGAGACAGAAGTACTGACATGCTGTCTGTGTGTATGATGATATCCTGTAGGTTTTGTTAAGAGATGTACTAGATATCTCTGGAAATAGCTGCTTCTGTCTGAAAAACGGTGTTGTTATCTTTTAGTTGCTGCATCCATAGGTGAAAACCATATGAGGTTTTTCTCAGCAACTGCCGGGTATTAGGTTTTTCTCAGCAACTGCCAGCTAAGTTTCAGATTTGGACTGAGAACTCTTCCCGAGCGGTGAAATCTCTGTACAAGGGGCGAGCATTCTTTCCAGGTACTGAAGCTCTCATTGTTCTCTTCCTTACCTCTACCTGGATTTCGGGTCAGACCATTTTGGGGGTCAAATCTAAAGCGGTATTGTTTCTTTCCTCAGATGCTGAATTCTAGATTTGACACGATTTTTGCATTTTATTGGCTGAATTCACTCCTAGGCGAGATGCTAGCCATCAGAATTTACAAATTTCGTTGGGAAAACTCTAAAGCACATGCAAATTGGTGGTAGAATTTCAAAGTATTGCAATTTAGTATCGAAAGACTGTCAGTGCTTCAAAAGGGAATAGTTCCATAAAAGTATGAAAACGTTTTTTGGCTTTTTACCATCATTTTTGAGAGAGGTTAAAGAACAGATACTATTTTGTGAAATCTGGCCGCACCTTTCATCCAGATGGGGCAAAGAAAGTCTTCACTAGTTCACTAGAAATATTTTTTTTTATTACAAAAGTTTAAAACAGAATTAATTTTCTGGATATTTTTTTCTTGTGATAGTTAAATATCTAAAAATTACCTTATAGCAGGAAGAGAACTCATGTGACACAATCCCATATTAACAGTTTGAAACTATGTTAGAATGATAGTCATCCTATAAGAGAGAAATGTTATCAAATATGGCAGAAATTTATCTCTAGATATATTTTATCAAAGTATTCGATCATTGGTTTATACTCGATAACGTTTAAGTGCTAATTATTACACTTTACTGTGTTGCTAAATGTCAGGTCATAGTAAGTAAATGATGTTACTTTGCAGCTGATTCATTTCTTTTATAAAGTTTCATTGTTAAGTTAGATTTGATGAGTTCTCCAATTCTCAGCTAAAGGTGGCTATCCTTTCACAGATTAGACAAGTCCACTTTAGCAGAGTACAGAGTATGTTAAAAGTATTGGACGAGTTTATCTCCCTCCCCCCCAAAAAAAAAATCTGTGTAAAGATTTCCTTTCGGTTGCATGAATATAGATATTTATTTATTTAGATATATATTAATTTATGAATATAATATTTTAGCTTTCTATAACAGCCTATTTTAGCCGTATAGTTATTTAGAATGACTCAAAATTATGTTGCTCCTTGAAAAAAATGTTGTATCACAGAATGTTTAGAAATGCAGAGAAAGCATAAATATGTTTCTCTCGAACAAACATCAGTCTACAGTTAAGTTTGTCTAATTATTAAACCTAAAGTTGATTAAAAACTCTGCTTTTCTAATCTTATATCCCTCCCGCCTCACTGCTTGAAAGAATGACATTTCTCAATCCATTACCTTCAGTTATAAAATGAAAGCAAGTCTGGTTCTGAATTTCGCTTAGTTATAAGCTAAGGCTTTTAATCTTGTTCTCTTGTTCTTTTCATCTCTTGTTCAATAAAACTACCTTTCTCAATCCATGATTTTTTAAGTTTCAAAATAATGATAATGCCCACGCTTCTTAGCGTTTATAATGCTTTAAATACTAGGTTCGAGTTTCGAACAGAGGAGAAAAAAATTCTTATTATATGATCAGTGTTTGCCATTAAAGTAATGAATATTTTAGACAGAACAATTACAAATTCCAAAAACACTAGCTTTCATTTTTCTTTAGTTCTTTTTCTTGTGTAACCTAATAATAGGCACTATGAGTCTAGAAAACATATTTTTAATGTTTATGGAAAATATTCTTGGAACCAAAACCTTTAACGCTTGAATATAAAAGCTAAAAAAATATAATTTAATCTTTCAGGGAGATCTGGATAATGCCGAGAAGAAAGCAGTTTTTCTCACAGTACATGACATTGGCAGTAATCGTAAGTAGCATATTATTTTCATTATCTTGAAAAGTGGATTAAATTTATTTTAAAACTGCCTTTGAAAAGTATATCAACAAGAATGATTTGAAAGATTTGCCTTATTTAAGAATACAAAGCGTCTGGAATACGTGAAATCCGAAATCTAGACGTGATTTCTTTATTGATTTCAGTAATCATTTAAATGAACTATATATATAACGCAAATACATATAACAATATAACGCAAACACGCAAATTCCGCGTTTTACTGAATTGGATTTGTGTGAATCTGTATTTGTATGTATTGAAACTGTGCATCAAAATTTTGACACAGCTCGATTTAAAAAGGGGGATTATAACACAGTCTTCTTATGATACAAACCTTTTAAAAAATATTAATTTCCTAAATATCTACGATTACAAAGGTTTATTTTTTTAAGAAAATAGAAACATAAAAAATCTGAAGTTTCTTAGAAACATTAAATTTTTTTTTAGGTATACAGGCAACTTGAGGTGTATGAAATAAGCATCTTGTTTGGTTTGTCAAGAAACTATAATGAACAACAGTGTACTGCAGCGAAACTTGAGTCTGTTTGTTTCTTTATCATTGCTTTCAAGCTAGTAAAAGATCTTAATTCAACGATAATTACTCCATATTCGCTGAAATTACTCCTCTCAGAATCGTAGGAAATAAAAACATTCTTCCCGTATGATTTTGGTTTTCCAGTGTGATTATCATATCGATCATGACAGACCCCGAGAGACTGCATAAAATTCCATGCATTTTTCGCTTTTGAACTCTTTCTGGTCTTTACACCTGGTGCCAGAAACAAAAGTGGAGAGCAACGTAGCACCATTTTCGTGACAAACAGTTTGTTTGCCTGTGGTTCGTCTGGCTTTGTCTCTGTCATTCTTTAGTGTGTGAAGAAATGTAAGAAATTAAAGACATTTCTTCCATTGTGTTCTTGCATTGCAACTATTAGCACACTAGGCCGATTCATTTCGAGATCTTGCAGACGACCTCGAATGAGGGTGCAATTTAGTCTCAAGCATTTCTTGAGTTTAAACTGTTCTTGGTTTCTGCAACAGGTTCTACAAAACTGAGTTACTAAGATGACCACCCATCGTTAATGTCCTTTTATAAAGGCAATTTCTTACAGAAGAGGAGTGTTATGGCGGTTGTTATTAGCGATGACTGGTGGCAGTATCTTGGTTTGTTAATACCTTTATACTTATAAAATTAAAAATACAATTATTTATAGAGATAACCAGCAAATAAGATAGTCCCCTCATAAAAGGAAAAAAAAATTGTCCGCTTAATTTTCTGAATCTTGAAGTGCCATTAATTTTCAGAAAAAGCATAAATATTTATAAGTTTCCTCCCTCCTTACCACATGCTTTCATTGTGTAACTGGATAGTACGTCCGGCTAGCAATCGAGAGGTCCAGTGCTCGAATCCCGACGAGGGAACTGCACATTTTCCCCGTCTCCTTCATCGATAAACGTAATGACTACAGAATAAATATTTTAAAGTAATAAAAAAAACAGATGTTACGTACAAACCTAAAATTACATGAAGTTTACTTAATTATTTCAAAAAAATGGTCCCTGCTTATGTAAAATATACAAACAATGAAATCTTCCAACTAGCTTTACGATTTTCCGTGGCAATATTTTCAGTAACCTACATAACTCTAAATGTAATCGTTTTATTTTCGTTTTGAAGACATCTTAATCTAAAATTAATCATTTAAGATTTAAGTCACACATTGAATTGTAAATGTCAGATAAACTCGACCAGATGCGGTAATGTCAGAAATTAAGTCAACTGCTTTGGTGCCACTTAAACAGTGATTTGCTATACATTACCGGCTGAGCGGATAGAAAATGCGGGGGGGAATTAACTATTCAGGACTGTGATCAGCCTTTAAAAAAGAATTGTTTCATAGTCACAAAAAAAAAAAAAAACCTGCATGATAAATTATGCCAAGCTGAATTAATGACTTTTAAGTGTTTACTGTCAAAATAGTTTTGTTGTAGCAGTAAAAACTAGAAATGTAAATCTTTAATTTATTTAGTACATAGAATACTTTACTTTAGCACCGAAATTGCATATTTAATTTGTAGAGACATTAGGTTAATCGAAAAGGCCGGAGAGATGAAAAATTAGCAACGCCTTCGACGGGAATCGAACCGCGGACCTCTCAATTACATGCTGAGCGTGCAGACCACTACACCACAAAGGTTCGTTAAGAAAGCGGAAGAAATACCTTATATACTCCCCCTTTTAATGGGCGACTAGGGTTTTTAGGGGACCCAATCGCAAAATCCTGGGTGAGGAGAATCGTCATCCAACACCCTTTTAGTTCGGGCGCCACCATAGAGACATTAGGTTAATTGGAAACAGGAAAGATGACAAATATGCAACGCCTTCGCCGGGAATCGAACCGTGGACCTCTGGAATACGCGCCCAGCGTGCAGACCACCACACCACGAAGGCACGCGAAGAAGGCGGGAGAAATACCTCATATACTCCCCCTTTTAAAGGGCGATAGATAGTTCTCATTAAGCACCTGGAAGTCGGAGGGTGCATATGTCTGAATGTCACAGTGTACAGAATGTGATAACGTGCTTCATGTAGAATGCGTACAACACTACCAACTAACCCACATCCTACTTGTTTGAACTAGACATCCTAGACCTGAGAGAAACACCCTACATTCAATTCTCAGCCAGAGGTGCCAAATCTAGGGAAAATTAACTTAGTGTTGGCTGGAGAGCCTAACATTTACTTTACATACATTCTATTAGATTTAGAACTAGATCTACATCCACTAGATTTCTACTAGATTCCAGAAGTTAATTTTACTTTATTTTAGAACAATTCACTGCTAGCTTAGGTTACTCTTTCATTCAAAATGCATTTTTCGAGTATGCAAACTACTTTAAGTATTTAACAATTCATACACTTTTACATAAATAGCTTTTTACTTTACTTAGCTGAAAACAAATTCAATTTAATTATATGCAACAATTTTCTAAAATGTGTGAGTATCGAAGTTGTTTCTTAAAAACATGCAAACATTTCCTAAATCAGTCTTTACGACTACAGTTAACATTTCGTTCTAATTCAACCAAGATTATTTGCTAGTAAACACATAAAGCTTCTTGCTTAATACAAAATTGTAAGCTTCTTGCTAAATACAAAAGAATAGAAAAGTTTCTTGCGTAATTAAAATAAATATTGTCCTCTACCGAGGCAAAACTGAAATAAGCATTTTCAACTAACTTCTTACTAGCTTTAAAATAAACTTAATGATTTTGATTTATTTTTTGTTTGGTGAAATCCGACATCCTTTTCTTTATAAAGTCCTCCCAAGAACGAACTTGGTTTCAATTTGTTGAAAGCCTTATGCGTTGCCTTAATCCACCGTTTACTTCTTTATCGGACGGCTGTTTACATTTCAGACCTGACCTTTCCCATACTACCTTCTTTTGGTGTTGAACTACATCTTGAGGTGCTTGGCGCTTGCGGGATTCCACCGATGAAGTTCCTTGCTGTAGTCGGGGAACACTTGCTTGGTCAGCCGTTGGTCAGTCGTTTTTTTAATATCATTTATTTTAAACTCTACCTATATTATTCAAACTCGGAACAACAACCAAAAAAAAAAAAAAAAAAGCACATACTTTGTGCTTACAATAACACCGACAACTTGAAGTACAACTTAAGACTCATCGCACAATAAATTTAAAAGCTAAAGAGTAGTGCTGGGCTAACACTTTATGTTAAGGCTAAGTTGACTCAACAACCTACCCGACGTGATAATTATTTAAATGGCCAAAATGGCGTATCAGCAACTCCACGTAACAGCAAGGATAGACGCGTAACGTGCGCTAGCTAGTGAAAACACGCTCTGAATAAACTCCAAAGTTCACCCGCTTAAATATTCACTTAATTTAACTTTAAATTTGTATCCTGGCGAGGAAATGCCAGAGGAACTTGAGGAGTTCAGAAAAGATAGCAAAAATTTGAATAATTGGTTAATTGAACTAAGGGAAACCCTACACTAGGACCAATTTTTCAAGATATATTTAGTAATGAAATCTTTTCAGAAATATGATATATAGCAACGAAACACAAACATCTTTGAGCTCTGGAAAAGAACAATCAGAATATCATGAATTGCTACTGATATTTATAGCAAACAACAAATATTTTAGATTGTCGAAGCTAAGATGAGCATCACAGTAATATCATTATAGCTTACTGATATACACGTACAAAATTTCGCCTTCTCTTCCGTCCGCTTTTTTTCACCTTTATAATAAGATGGGAAATTAAAATAGTTGAAAAATGCTTTGAAATAAAAGATAATGGTTTGAGAAAATTTTGGGGAAAATTTCAATTTTATATATTTTTAAAGCATATTTCCTGGGAGTTCGGAAATTTGTCATAATCTGGGGAAAGGCTCTGTCTCCCGAAGAGGTTTAATCCCGAAAACCGCATAAATTTCATAAAAACGCCGCTCAGACGGGAACGTTGTTAGTGACTCTGACTACCGTACTAAAGGGCTCGGGTTCGAATACCGGAGAAGACATGGATGCAAATTGTCTGTTCCTTCTTAGAAGGCAACGGTGGCCCTCCTGTTAAGTGCCTGCATAATAAAGTGACCACCGCTTCCGGCCTTAGTAGTGACCAACGCCTATAAAGGCTAGTGTTCAGCATTGGAAACAAAAAAAAAAAAAAAAAAATCATTAAAAATTGTACAGACAGAGTCTGTTATTAAGAGTAATGAATTAATTAATAATGTCGTTATTTTAACAGGTGATATAGATAGCTGATAAATCTACAAAAATTAACGCAACTTCGGAAAAGGAAATTTCTGATGCACAGGAGTTGCTTTTTGGTTTTAGTACCTCTCAAGCACTGGAAGTTCATTTGTTGGGAGGCAAATTAGAGCCAAGAAATGATATTTCACATTAATGAGAGAAATCATATTTATAGCAATCATTTGCAGCTATTGTGAAAGAACAAAGGACGGCGGAGGAGAAAACTACCTAGAGCGTGATTAAATGAAAAGAGAAAAAGCACATGGGATGTAGATTTATCCCAAAAAGGATTAGGAAATCGTCAGAAGAGTTCAAATTTTTTGAGCCGATTGATCCTATTGAGCATATGTTTGAGTGTACAAATAAGTATGATATAAATAGATAGGAAGAAGATAGAAAGGCAAATAAATTGTAGAAAGAAGATAAGCAGGTAAAATTTCCTGCAAACAAGACCTACGAACCGAAAATAATCTTGTACGATATGGATGAAGAAGTGAAAAGAATGAAACTTAAGAGGCGATTGGAAGGAAGAATATGATTTTTGATGATTGAAGAACTTTCTTATTATTTTCAATTAACGCAAAATTCGGAAGTTACATTAGCTAGCGAAAATAAAGCAAGAAAATTTGGAAACTGTCATGGAAGTCGGTAAGACCAATTTAAAATGGATTCGAATAACTTTGAAAGAATACTTGAAGGTAATCAGATGCTTTAACTATCAAGGTTTTGGACGTTTTCAAATGAAATATAATGAAGATTTGATTTGCGTATGGTATAATAATTGGAACTGTAAGGAAGAGTTAAACATGTAAAGGAATTGGAGTGAATAATATAAAATAAAGAAAACAGAGAAGGAATCAACATTAAACTTAAATAGCATTTGTATAATTTTGAGCTATACAGACTCTGTATGTGAATAAATAAATTAATTAAAATATAATAATATTAAAATACTTTATATTAATTAAGTGGTTATAATAATTGAACTTGAGATATAAGGGATCTTATTTTCTTAAATAAGTGAAAAATATTGTAAGAACAAATTGTTCAGAGAGATATTTTTAATTTCATTCTAAGCAGCAATTTATGTGTTAAAAGTTTGTTCACAAGTTTATATACTAGTATTAGATGCATGTATTATTGAATTTTACATAAGTGCTGCAATTAAATATCTATATACCCTACATATGCCAAATTAGATGAGGAAGGATGATAAATCAGTCTTATTGTAAAGTAAGGAGCACAAATACAAAGGAAATGCTGGAATAAAAAGGAAAACATAAAGTTCTTCCATAAAAAACTAGAATAACGCGACAGTAACCTTAAATGAAAAGAATTTTGAAACTTTTAAAAGAATTATTCCGTTACTCATGCATACTTAGGGTCCACCAGCAGGTGAGCGGTAAAATCTCTGAACACTGGTATTTCCAACTGGGCTCGATTAAAGGCGAACATTCTGATTGCATGGGCGCTTTTGTAATTTTTACCATGTGGTAACGTGCATATGAACCAGTTTCCTTTTAAAACTCCTGCACGAAGGCATCCCTACCCTTAAGTAGATAGCCTTAGCGTGCTTTGGCATAATCAACTAAACTAAACCAACCCATGGAATTGGTTAGATTGAGTGCTGTCGTGGTGTACGTGGTGACCTAGCAACTAAAAAATCCCATGATTCGAATCCTAGCGAGAACCTAGTTGACGCCTCACATTTCTTTCTTCTAAAATTCCATCGATTTCTGCTGTGGCGCCGGAAATAAAAGGAGGCGGACGATAACTCATTACATCTTGTCCCCAGTCGTCTTATAAATGGAGTAGAATAAAAGAAAATAGCATTGCCTCGTTCGTGTTTCCGTGGTTCAAGTGGAAGCACGTCTAATTAACAACTGGAGGATCCTGTTTCGAATCTCAGCTTATAAGCTTCCATAGCTTGTAAGGCATTTTCTTCCTCCTTACCGCCTGCTCTCGTGTAATTGGAAGCAGATCCAGCTAACAATCGGGAAGTCCGGAGTTCGAATCCAGGGGATGACATAGCGGACTGTCTCACTTTTTCTTCTCCGAAATACAACTAATGACTCTAGAAGTGGCGCCCGAACTAAAATTTGGTGAATGATAATTTGACAACTGAGTCCTCTCCACACCTAATAGATCCTAATGGATTTGGCAACTGAGTCCCCTCCTCCCCAGTCGCCCTCCCCCTGTTAATCGCGTCTCTTTGTGGTGTAATTGACAGCCCTTCCAGCTATCAATCGGGATGTCCGTAATTCGAATCCTGGCCAGGGCGCAGCGAATTGCCTCACTTTCCTGCTCCGAAATAACCTAATGACTTTACTAGCTAATCTTTTGTGTTTCACACTCAAAAAAAGAGAAAGAAAGAAAACTAATTTCTTTACATCTTCCAGTTCCAGATGCCCTTTGAACCCACTAGCGGCCGAGCGGTAAAAACGTGACATTCTAGTAGTTCGATTCTATCGCAAATGTTAGGCAACCAAGTTGGCTGTACAGCAGTTTTTGTGCTTTTCCCCATGTGTAAAAGTGAATGCAACTCATTTTCTCTTAAAAAGAATTTTACGAAAGCATCTCTTGTCATTTGCCCCAATTTAAAAAATATAGTCAAATCCAAACGGTTTTAAATTTTCAGCCACCGCTACGGTAAATTGTTTCGATTGTGATTATTATTCATTCGTGTCACGACAACTTTTAAATTGTAGAAATGAAAGTTAGGTTTGATATATTTCAATAACATGTTTGCACATTAAGAAAAAGGTTGTTCTGCTGTTTTGGAAACAAAATGTGGTATTCTTGGTAAAAATAATAGTAATAATAATAAACAAAACTACAGGAAAAATATAAAAAATATCTAAGATTGTACTTGCTCAGTCTTGACTGAAAATTTAAAACAGTGATGCTATAGGGTGGGGAATTTAAAGCAATGAGCAAATTTGTTTATGCTTTTCTTCCTAATTCCGTTAAAAGAAGGAAGCTTTTTCCATGTACCTCATAACGAGAACCTCAAAACGAAAGCTTACAGCAAACAAATTTTCTCTTTCAAGCAGCTTAAAGAATATTTTGAATAAAGCAAATAATTTTTTTCCTAGCTTCCAGCTTCCTAACAGCCACCCCAAAAAAGTGCTTTTAATAAATATATTTTATTAGAAAACGTGTTGAATTAGCAAAGTCGCCATTTAAAATGCATTTCTCAATGAACACATTCCATAGAAAAAATACAGCTAAGAGAATTTTTTAAATAAATCAAAAAATTATTAATTGAGCGCATTAAGATGAGATATTATATCTGGCATCGGAAGCATTCCTGAAACTAACTCCTTTCTGAGAATGTCCCTTAAAAAAGGTGTTCTTGTAGAAAAATAAACTAAAAGAGCTTTGTTGGAACTTCAAAATGCTAGTGGAATCACTGTTATTTGATAAAAAGAGTCGAAAGAACGTTGGCAGATATAATGAAAGCAATGTGCCGTTTAATTCCAGCGATTTCACGAAAGAAGAGAGGCACCTTCTCGGAATTGTTTGTGAAAATATCTGCCTAGAGACAAAATTCTTTCCTTCTCGAATTGCACCTTCGGGATTTTCCCAACTACCAACTTTCCGACGTTATTACCTCGTCTGAAGACAAATGACCTAATAAATGATTATTAAAGTAAGAAACAATGTCGTATGCTAATACTTTCAGCACTATGAGGGCAAGATTATTTTCCCAAAAGTTTAAATATTTCGCGCAGTTCCTTCTCGTGTTGCAAAATTCAAGAAAACTTTACTTACTCCTCATATAAAAATGCCCTCGTCATACAAAAATGTCCTATTTAAACTTTAAAAAAATGAAGGAAAAGTCTAATGAAATGTGATGAGGCACTTTTTATTTATAATTATCGTGCCATAAATCTGAGTATGAAGAAGAAAGAGTATTATTACATTTGGTTGCCAAAATCAATTTTCTGCGAGTTACTTTTTTTTTTTTTTTTTTTTTTTTTTTTCAAATTTAAATGTCATTCATAAGCCAATGTTTTACATTCTGCTCCAAATAAAGGGCGACTGGAGAAGGGTAAGAGAGACAGTCGAGCAGATCTAGGTAGTGACGAGCTATCATCTGCCAGAATTTAGTTAAGACGTTGTTACTGTAGAGACGATTAGGTTTTTTTTAGATCAAGAAAAGTGAAAATTTTATTGTGCCGTCGCAGATATTCGAACTACGAATCTTTCAAGTTGCTAGTTGGATACAGTAACCACTTACATTATGAAAGCATTCACGAAGAAATATCGTAATTCTTTACACAACCTTAACTCCTCTGTTCTGATATTTGCCAGTTCTCATACATCTATTATTCCATTCAGCTTACGAATTGGTGTAAAAAAGAAATGCAGTCAAACCCTACTATAGAGAACTTGGTTATAATGCCCTTTCAGATAAAACGAATAAAACTTTTGGTCCCGTCCACACTTGGTGTTATTTTATACCTTTATAGTGAATCACTAGACGTATGGAAAATCAGATATAACGAAATCTATGAATGTCTTCTAGTGGTATGTTTTAGTATTTTTCAAAATTTTAGAACTTCTGCAAATTTTAACAGAAAAATTACGAACTCTTAAAATCATCTACGTTTAGTCAAACTGGATAGGGAAAGAACACTTTCACATTACTGTTTTTATCTTCACTCGTACCTTTATCTGCGCATTTAGCAAAGGCTATTTGAATCAGAGGAGATGTCCAGTTTTTGGAAAACCAGAACACGCAATAAGTATATCTCAGAAGATCACATTGCCTCTAAATGTGCATTTTAAAGGCAGAATCTGTTTCAAAGGAAAGATCTGTACCTTTACATTTATGCTATGTCATTTATCGCGTTAAAGTGTATTTTCTCCCTCTTTCCCACGTGCCTTTATGATGTAATTGGAAGCGCGTTCGGCTAGCAACCAGGAGGTCCGGAGTTCAAATCCCAATGACAGCAAAGCTAATTACCTGAAATTTTCTTCTCCAAAAAAATTCTAGATTCTGCATTGGCACCCGAACTAAAAAAATGGGATGGACTAAAAAATGTGAATCGTCACCACCAGGCTTTGGTGATTTAGTCCTCTCTCCACGAGGGATGAATTAGGGGAGAGTGTAATGTATTTTCTGTCTCCTTACTTGCCTTCGTAGTGTAAGTAAAAAGCGCGTCCGGCTAGCAATCGAGAGGTCTGAAGTTCGAATCGTGGTGAGGGCATTGCACAGTTTTCGTCTTTCCTGATTTGTTAAAACCTAAAACACTTTACAAAATTGTTAACTTATGATGAAACTGAGAAAGAACAAAAAGCAACTATGGAAAGTGCAAATAATAATGTTTGTAATTACTATAATATTAAAAAAATTAGAGTTATTATTTGCTTCTATTGGTAGATGATAGCCAGTTTTATTTACTTATTTATTTATTTTTTTGGTATGTGTGTGTATGTTATGACATATTAGCCAGTTTCTGCATTTTTTTTTTTTTTTTTTTTTTTTTTTGTAAAATAATGCACTTTTTTTATCGAATAAGCTATGAAAAAACAACGGATTTAGCGAACCAAGCTTTCGGTCCTTTTGGAGTTTGTTATAAATCTGATTGTATACATGTATAAATCTATCCAATTAAATGTAAAATACGAATCATTTTAATAATAACCAGTACATATCAGTGGATAAGTGATCTATCACAGCAGAAATCTGACATTTCAATAAAAGTAATCAACAATTTCTTTTTCTCTTGGCTCTGATTTTAACTTAGAAGCATGTTGTCCCTTTATGTTCCTAAATTTTTAGTTTCAACGTCCTTTCTTGTAGCAGAGCCTAGTCTTTCTGCCTTTTATTTCAGTTATTATGAATATTTATTTAAAGAAATAATTAGAGATGGTATTTTCAGTACCTGCTACCCTTATTATATTTATTTCTAATAATACAAGAAAATGGCTATTGGAGACCCATGCAGTGAATAACGAAAAATAGTTGCAATTATTCTCTGAATTGTTTAATTCTATTTTTACTATATAAATGGATAAAAAGAATCCCTGTTTTATCTATTTAAATCTCAATTGCTTCCAGTTGGATTTAATAATAACATTATCATTTATGTATAACTTAAAGTGCTCTTCAAAGAAGAATAAATGAAGCGAATGTATTCATAGAATGCTTAATTAGACATAGATATATATTCTTCGAATAGTATATGGCAATACGCTGTTCATCGTATATTCTTCTCATTACGGTGCTATTTTCTTTTAAGTATGCGTTATATTTGATTCATTATATTTCTATTAATAGACAAACTCAATCATAGAATTCTTTTAATCATAAAATTATTTTTGTATAGAAGTGGCAAATTTCAACTTATATTACAGATTCTTCCTTTTACAATTTTGTGGAACACCCATCCATGAGCGAAATAAAGCAGAGATCAGTTTTCATTCACGTTGATGTACCTGGACAAGAAGACCATGCTCCAGATCTTCCGAATGAGTGAGTAATTTTAAAACATATTTCTAATTGGTTTTCATAGTAATACATCTTCCTGTGGTTTAGTCAGAAGGAAAAAATTACTTTGTATTTAGTAATGACAAATAATTAATTTGCAGTTATTAATGACAAATCATGTGAATTTTGGTTGTAGACTGGAGTTCAGTGTTTTCGGACAACATAACAAATGCTTAAATAACAAATTAGATGCCGCTTTATACAAGCTAAGGTGATTTTAAGGAATAAAAATAAGTGCCGGCGTTTCTTTATTGGGTTTTTTCCTAATGTTTTTGAAGGGTAAGCAGTAATCTGTGTTTCAAACTTAGACATCAACTAAGCCGATTATACCTTCAAAATTAAGTGGAATTGACTTGCTACACTCAATGTGAAAAATGGTTCATTTACAGAAAATAATGAAACTAATTTTTTGAAGCAACAGTTTTTATTCAAGTACTCTATATGCGTCTTTAATGTAAAGCAAACATTGTCCAAGAATTTTGTTTAATTACCTTGTAAATTTTCTAAGCATTCGGTAGCATTAATTCTATAAATTGCAAATAACAACGGTTGGCTGTAAGTAGTAAATTCATTTTAAAAATGCCACTCTGGTAATCATATTGATAAGTTTTAACAGAAAAACTTAAAATGCACTCCATATTAATAATTATGTATATGCACAACAGCTACAATTTTCGGGTATAATGTGCAGAATACTTTAACTAAAGGGTATCATCTAGTTCTTTATTCTAATTTCACTTCAGCTCAGTTAAACTTGTTTTCCTTTGGCGAGTTTTCGCTCTTAGCAGAATTCAAAGTAAGCGTATCATCAAAAAACATTAACAGAAATGTAAAATGTACTTAAAAGTACTTGTACGTAACATGAAGTTACACAAAATAATGTAATACAACTAACTTAAGATTACCACACATCTTGCAGAAATTATAGTGCAACAAAACTACAGTGACAATTTCAGCGCCGTCCAACCGGGATAGTGTTTAGCGACGCTGATTGCCGTACCGAAGGGCCAGGATTCGAATCTCGGAGGAGGCATGGATGTTTGTAAATGTATAGTGTCTATGCCGCATGGGGGGCATTCTAAATATGCGGCAAGCTGAAAGTCCTTTGGAGAGATTGGTGGTAGGGGAAGAGGAGGGGGAGACCCTCGGAACCGTCCCCGAGGGTGCTCTCCATCAAAATTTGGTGCGGAACTGAGCGAAGTCGTACTGTCACCAGTATGGTGCTCAAGGCTCTTGCCAACGACAGCCGCAATCTTACGCTCCTTGCCACAATGAAACATTCGGGGGCTTGTTCTGGTGCTATTATCAGAGAATTGAAATAAGTCACAACAACAATTTCGGCAACACTTTATTGCTCTTGAGAGCTTTTTTATCTAACTCAAATGGAATTAATAGGTAAAATTGTGTTATTTCTGCATGGCAACTTCCCAATAAGATAAGGCACTCATAAGTCCTAAGTTTACCCTGTGACGTTTCGTCTTCTTTGTAGAAACTAGAAATGAATTATCGCTGTCTTGTAATAAGTACCACAGAAGCAGGGAAAGAGTTTAAAGGACCCATTTATTTGAGTCAAACAAAAGTTAAGAGACGGCTTCACTCGTGCTTACAAAAGCCAACAATTTTGGCCTAAATCAAAGATAATAGATTAACTTAAACTAAGAAAAGTAAGTTAGCCTAAGAACTGCACAATTAGAATAACGCGCAAGTTGGCTGTGACCTAAGGTCGGCTTAAGAAGCCTAATGGCAAGAATAACGCAACGTCGCAGAATACTACTTAGCAAGAGAATCAATTTAGCAGCGTGGCCTTCAGTTGGAAGAACAGGCTGTGCTTCTACCATCTGAAGCCTTCCTTTAATTCGCTCTTATTTCTACCTCATTTGAATATCGCGCGAATAAATAAATATAAATTTACATTCTGGTAGGAAAATGGAAATGAGAAGAATGGGAACGCAATTTAACATAAAATGAATGGTTAGAAATTAATCGATTCCCTACAACCGAGTATACTGCAGCAGTAATAATTAACAGCAGTAATAATTAACCACATGTGTGCTAGTTTCTTCTATTTTAATTATAAGTTTTTTTTATTTGTTTTATTCTGGACAGAACTTCCGCGCCTTAGGAATAGAAAAAAAACGATAGAAGAGTGTAACAAAAATGCTAAATTTTAACTTTTTAAATGCATTCCTTTTTGTGACATTTACTTCTTATTGACAAGAAGATTGGTAGTACCAAAACAACAATTACCACAGATACGCTGGCTATTCAAGACCATTTGCAGAAGCTTTCATATACAGCAAATTACCGTTATAACTCTAATCTTTAGGTACTTCAACTCTCTAGCTAACTGTACTTTCTCAACAGATTTTCCAGTGAATTTTCAAGGTATGGAGATTCATTATTTCAAGATACGTGCAATTATTTCAAGATACGTGCAATAAATAACAAAATTATGGCAAAGTATCGTGTAAAGTACTCGGCAAACTATGCGAGAAGATTGTAGTTCTTAAATAAATTAATATGGTCATGAATGCCTGTGACGATTAATGTTAATGAACCGGTTGTGATGTCACATTAATACATGTGACTTTTATGGGGCTTGTTAATTCTTTGCGAAAATTCTGTGTGTTCTATGTAATAATAATTAAAAATATAAATGTAGCATATTAGACACGGACTGTTCGAAAAGGTGGCTGCATGGTTTCTTAAACACTTAAAGTAAACAGCTTTATGAAGCAGTTTCAAAACTGTGGATGAGAATGTTGTGTAAATAATTTCTGCTGTATTAAATTTTACATGGTCACTGTTAATCAAAAAATTTAATTGTTAATCATCCATCTTGTTTTGCTAAATTAAATACAAAAAAGTTCCATATTTGTGTTTTGCAACCGCGGAGTTATTCGACAGCAACTTGTTAATATAAATCACGTTTCAATGATAAGAGTAGAAGCTGGAAACTTTTCGTTCAAGTTTAAGGGGTCAACTACGAAAAAAAAAAATTGCTCAGTTTAACTGTATTAGGTAAAACAGAACTCGTTGTTAAATTTGTAACTGGTCATGTAAAAATACTAATCCTTTGCATCCGGGGCCTATTTCGCGCGGAGTAGTAGTAACTCGAGACGTTTCGCAGCCTTTTTGACTCATTTCTTACCAATAACTTTAAATCCTTACACACACAAATTAATGCATAAAATTTTTATTTCTTAATATTTTATATAACTTTACACCTTTATAAACATAATTCCTTAAATATTAGCCCCCGTAATTTTTCTGTTTATGATATTTCATGTAACAATTCCCAAGATGCATGGCATGCCCGGCTTATCGGGGCAAGTATTACAATAAAATGCCGTTTGATACCTTTTTCCGGGTTCATTTCTCTGAAAACAGACTTTGTGATAGATAAGAAAAGATTTCAGATAAGAAAATCTTATCTCCATTTAGAGGGGTACCATTTCACACTTCATAACATTACACTGAAAGAGCGTAGGAGCCCACTTGGAAGAAACTAAACGTAAACAGTTATTGCCGCGCATCGAGTTTCCACGACAAACCAAGTGGTGACCGAGAGTCACCTTTCGAGTTGCGGCATCAAATCACATGGTGAGTGAGAGTCACTTCTCGAGTGCAAAGTACCGTCTTTGCGAATTTTCATATAGGACCAGGCCCACCAGTGGCCGAGCGGTAAAGTCGCTGAACACTGGTAGTTCGGTGCGATGTTTGAATCCCGCGAACAGGCTGGCTGCATGGGCGTTTTCGTGGTTTTCCCCATGTGTAACGTGTATATGAGCCAGTTTCCCTTAGAAAGTCCTCCACGAAGGCATCCCTTCCCTTAGGCAGATAGCCCTCGAGGCTTTGCCATAGTCACACTCATATAGGACCAGTTAACCGCAATGAATATTTTACTAAATGGAACTTCCGCTCTGAGAGAATCACGTAAAAAATTAAATTCTCTGCTGTTTACGGAATCATTCCGCCAATAGTTTTGAAACAACTTTCATATCATTCTCTAAGTTATATCGAGAAACTACTCTGTACCAGGAAGTTCATACCGAGGACCAGTTTTAAAAAAAATAAGGCATGTAGCTTTTTTTTTTTTTTTTTTTTTTTTTTTTTTTACTTCTGTGTAATGCCCACAACAGGATACGAACAGAAGGGTTATGTACTTGAGCTTTAAGTAAATTTTCCAAAAATTTTCAAAAATCTACTTTGAAGGCAACAGATTGGCCTAAAGCAATGACTCATTATTAAATTATCCCGCGACGTAGACTTGAAAACTGGTGCATTGTTGCAAACGATAAAAGAATGAGATATTTCAATGATTTTTAATATCCTTCGATAGTCAAGATTTATCATCTCATTAAGAATCAATAAATCGCTTTCCAGCTTCTTTGTTAGAGATAGAGAATGGACGTGCAATATCCATTCTCAAAATGGATATTGCAAATGATGGTCAGTACAAATGGAAACATATAGAATCTTTAGAGCCTCTAGACAGATTCAACAGCTTGTCTTTTTAATAAACATAGTAAGTTCAAAAAAAGGAAACCACTCTTAACTCTCACAGTTCGCCTGTACTATTCAAATGTACACTGAGCAAAAAAAAAAAAAAAAAAAAAAAAAAAAAAAAAAAAAAATTGTTGGACAGTTCTATATTTCGCGTTCTACTGGGCCGATTTTCAGATATGTTTAGAAATACGTCTACTTTACAATGATGGTAAAAAGTTCATAGATTACAATTCAAAATTTTTTTGAAAAAAATATAAAAATTATTTTAAAATGCAAATTTAAAAAATAAATCATAAAAAATGGGTGAATTTTATTTGGAACGAAACTGAATTTCGAAATGTGAAAGGAAGAATCAAATAAGTTTAATAAAAAAAGAGAGATTAATAAATATATACCAAACTCAATTAACATTGAGGAGCTACTTTTTTAAAAACTACTCGTGCGATTTTTACAAAACTTGGTAGTGTGGTGTAATTTGAGTCGTAGAATGGAAATATGAAAAAAAAATCGGTATGTTATTTCAGAAAAAGTCCGATTATGTGTCAAATAAGTCGCGCTTTCGAGAGACATGAAAAACGCAAGTTGAATTTCGTCAATCGGCCCAGAAGAACGATAGATATAAAACTGCCCCCCCCTTTTTTTAGTCCAAAAGGGCTTTGTCCCTAAAAGAACTATTGTTTTCGTTTTGCGATCTTGCGTTGAATCACTATAAATGTCTGTTTCACTTTTCAAACTGTTGCTACCAAATGTTAGAGTCCTACATTATATTTGAAGAAATTAAATAGTGAAAAATCTGCATAAATGTATGTATATTTCTTGCATTGTGATAAAACAACGGTACATAGAGCCATCGAATATTGAATGACGTAATCCTACTGCGAATATGGGCGTGGGGAAACCCAAATTTGAAATTTGGAATTTGTTTTATTATCAATTTCATATTTTGTAAAACTTTAACGAATTTTTGAGTAACAAAACGATTTGAAAGCGAGTAATGGCAACAATATAAGGGGGGGGGGAACCTTTTTATCTCTAGCGCGCGGAACTGTGTATCAAAAATTCTAAAGATAGGCTCATTATAAAATTATTTTGAGACATTGCTATAGAACTGAAATTTATGGTTTAAGTGCGAAGAACATGATATTTAATAAATAAAGGCAACACATAAAACGTTAAATAAACACCCCTTTGGACGTAATTTGAAATTTGAAACCTTTCAGATTTTTTAATTTATTATTTTTTTTCCCGTAGTGTACATTTTATGTAGTTATTGGAAAAAATTAGGGTCTGAAAGCTTGCAAAGATAATTCCATACCCTATTAGCTTAGGAATACTTGTGGACTTTCTACACATTGTGAAAAATCTACGGGATCTAAGGCGCAGGCTGAATCATCCGCCATTCGAGAGCCCAAGTCGGAATATTAATGGAGGCTGCATAGTTAGCTGTGCAACAATTTCTTGTGCTTTTTTGTTCAAAATGGGCGGATGTACAGCTATTAATTGCTCAAATCATTCACGGAAAGATCATATATTGGTAAAATTTCCTATAAATGAAGAAAAAAGAAAAATTTGGCTAAATAATTGCCAAAGAGATAATTGTGAACTTGGTTCAGGTACTCATATTTGCCTAGTAAGTATAATATTATTTACTCCTTCATTTAGAGTTTATATCTTCTAAATTGTTTATAATGTGCAAGTAAAGGCGCTTCTAATTTAATACATAGATTTTGTTTTCCTGTCCTTATTGCGAAATTATAGTAATGTAGTATGAAAATCATTAGCATACTGAAATTTATTAAAAATAAATAATAACTTGAGAATAATAATTTAGAAATGCAAGTTAAAATCTGAACGTTTGCCAAAGATATGTGTAACATGATGAGTTTGAATATCGTTGACATAACTTCTAATTTCTTTGCTTATTTAATAATCACTATTGTTGAAAAGTTAGTTTGGTTGCCCGTACCGTTTCTTGGTTAAAATAATTTCCAGAATTTTGACATTGAGGTCTGAAGTCAACAGAATAAACTGAATACTGTAGGACAAAATATATATAATTTGCTTTCAATAATTGCAGGGATTGTGCAAGTACTGTATACTTATTCAGAAGTCAAACAACAAAAATCAGCGTTATATTTACAAAATTTTCACAGGACTAGTTTCGATGGTTTTACCGAACCACCATCCTCAGCTGCAAAACCGCAGATAAACAAGATAGGAAATAATGATTAGATGAGATAAGAAAGCCTGGACAAGAATAAGCAAGTGGCGCCATCTGTTGGTAAAACCAGAACTAAAACATAATTTCTTTAAAGGCAGAAGGCAAATTTGGATTGGAATTAGGATCGTTAACTAGAACAGAAAGATTTTTATGAATATGAAATGCCTCTAGAAAATCCAGTTCTCCGATGGAAGATGTTTTTTGAATAATTTTGGCAGCAAAAAATTGAAAGTGTGATTTTCGGACCAACAATGTTGAGCAACAGAAGACTTCTGTGTTTCCTTTTTTCTAACATATGCCTCATGTTCCTTGACGCGAAATTTTAAGGCTTTCTTAGTTTGGCCAATGTAAATTAAACCACACTGACAAGGAATCCTATAAATACCCCAGGAATTCATATCCGGAATGGGGTCCTTGAGTATGGAACTCTGAATTTTATTGATGGGAGAATAAACAACCCGAAAGTTAAATTTCTGCAAAATATGTGCAAGTTTATAGCTAATTGATGGAAAGAAGGGAATGACCACAGAATTTTTATAATCTCCTAAAACAAGAGTGTGCCTTTTAGTGTGTTGAGATGAGAATTTTTTAACTGCTTGATTAATAATGTTGGGTGAAAAGCCCCTGTGAATAGCTATTGCTTTTAAATAATTTAGTTCTTCATCAAGCGCTAGTTTGGTATACTTGTAATCCCAGTATTATTCAATACGGCAATAGGGTTAAAAATTTACAATGAATGCAGAACATTCAGATAAGCACATTAAATTTGTAAAAACTCTGCATGTGTATTTTTCGTAAAATAATTGTTGTGTTTTAATGCATGCATAATAATCAAATAAATCTGCTTGTAATGATGAATTTCAAAGGCCAAGTCAAAATCATTTCATAAATTCAATATTTCAAAAGAATTTAATCTCATCAAATTAAATCCTCATTACACTGATAAACATTTGTTACTGATCTAATGTTACAAAACAGTTTTTTGTACATAATAAATAATATTTTCTCAAGCGTTACTTTGTGTTGCCATCCCTAAATAAGAAACTGCCTACATATTCAGAAAGCTCCTGAACCCAGAATGTTGTATTTTCTTCTTCCACATATGTTATGAAATATTTCATACATTTTAAAAGAATGTGTTTCTTCAGAGTCTTGTACAATTGTTTCCATAAACGAAAGTGATTGTAAGATTGTTTTACCTCATACTTAATTGACAACATGTTCTAAAGTTATTTTTTTAGTATAAATTTACTATGTTTTTATTGAAATTTGTGTTAAAATATCATTAAGATAAACTCGTTTGCACACTCTACACTTTAACTATTTCCACATTTGACACTATTGAACGTTTTTATTCATACCTTATTTATTTTACTCTGCTAACTGAACTAAAACATCTAAAGCAGCGTTTCTCAACCTTTTGACTAACACGTACCATCTAAACAAAAACTGAAAACCTTTAGTACCACCACTACATTTTACAATGATTATTTTTCAGTTTCTTAATAGAAATATTAAAAAAAAAAATCTGAAAGCTTTCAGATATTATATTACGCCCAAAGGAGTGTTTTTTTACCATTTTGTGTGTTACCTTTATATATTAAATATCATATTCTTCGCACTTCAACTATAAAATTCAATTCAATAGCAATATCACAAAATATTTAAAAGAGCATGTCTTTAGAATTTCCGATACACAGTCTCGCGCGCTGGAGATAAAAATGTTTCCTTTTCATACAGTGAAATCGTTGAGTTTGTTACTAAAAATTTTGTTAAAGTGTTACAAAATATGAAATCGATAATAAAACAAATTCCAAACTAGGGCTTACAGATGCCCATACTCGGTAGAGGATTATATTACTCAAAATTTGATGGCTCTTGGTTCCGTTGTTTTATCACAGTGCGGGGAACATATATACATTCATGCAGATTCTTCATTATTTAATTTCTTTAAATATAACAATTTGAAAAAAAAAATGAACATTTTCAACGCAAAATGCCAAAACGAAGTTAATAGCCTTTCCGGGCTAACGCCCTTTGGGCTAAAAAGGAAGAAAGAAAATCTGAATGCTTTCAGGTTTTATATTACGCCTAAAAGGGCGTTTTCTAGCGCTTGGTGTGTTACCTTTATTTATTAAATGTCATGTTCTTCGGACTTAAAACACATAAAATTCACTTCAACAGCAATATCAGAAAATGTTTAAAAACAGCATACCTTTAGAATTTCCGATACACCGTCTCGCGCGCTGGAGATTAAAAAGTATTTTTTTCGCCGGTTGTTGCCATTGCTTGCTTTGAAATCATTGAGTTTGTTAATATAAGTTCGTTAAAGTGTTGCAGAATTTGAAGTTGAATAAAAAAATTCGAAATGCAAAATTCGGGCTTCCAGGTGGCCATGTTCGGTTGGAGGACTACGTTATTGAAAATTTGATGGCTCTAGGTACCGTTGTTTTATCACAGTGCGAGAAACATTCATGCATTCATGAAGATTCTTCATTATTTAGTTTCTTTAAATATAATACATGGAGATAATATTTGGTGCCAACAGTTTGAAAAGTGATTCACGCAAAATGCCATTTTCAAATTAATAGCCCTTCTGGTCTAACGCCCTTTGGGCTAAAAATTATTTTGCCATCTGCACGTATTGACTATTTAAATTAAATATACACACATGAAAATACTAGATTAATAATTGGTTACCATTTTTATTTTTAAAATTTAAGTTATAATACTTTAATTCTAAATTTTAGTGCGAAATTTGGGCCTGTTCAAGAGAAATCAATTTCTTTACGTCTGGTCTTATTTTGCATAGTTTCTAGCGTAAATTAGAATCCACATTTAATTTTGTTCTGTATTTATTTTTTAAATATAACATGGAAGAAAATTCTTGTTTACACATATAGGTTGTGCAAAAAGGCAATAAAAATTTTAAAACTTTATTTGAAATGCTTCTAAATTGTTTTTTCGGTTAAGCCAACAAGTGCGTTATTTTTGAAATCTTCAGTTAGAGTTCGATCACAGGAAATTTCTCTCAATTGTTCTTTTTCTTCACGAGGTAATGTTTCAGGTATATTTGAACAAATTGGATTTCTAATCCAATTTCTTTTTTCATAATCCTCGGGTTGAATGTTGAAATTATTTAGCAATGAAAAACAATGATTTTTAATGTTGGATGCTAATTCTTCTTCTATATCAAATTATTTTTGGTTAGAAGACTTTCTAAAAGTGGCAAAAACTGAAAATATTAATATCAAATTCTTTGATTATTAGCTCGAGGTTTTTTAGCATAGCCTTTATTTTATTTTTAACGGTAAACAAATTAACATTTTGTCTTTGTAATCCTAAATTTAATTCCTTTAACTTTTCAAAAATGTCTGCTAAATATGCTAAACACGTCAACCATTTTTCAATAAATAAACATTTTTGCAATTCAAATTCTGAATCACGGAGGAAACTTTGAATTTCTGATCGAAGTTCAAAAAGACGATTTAAAACTTTGCCTCTGGGTTACCACCTTACTTCCGAATGCAACAAAAGCGTTTCGTGTTCACTGCCCATCTTTTGGCATGAAATGGTAAATATTCTTGAATTTAAAGCTCCGCTTTTGATAAAATCAAAAATTTCCGCAGCTTGATTTAAAACGATTTTCAGACTTTCAGAGATTGTTTTGGCTACTGAAGCTTCACGCTGTATGCTAGCAGTGAGTAAATTCAGTTTCAGTTGCGACTTTCTTTATTTGAGAAATCACTTCGGAATGATTTCCTGTTAAAGCCCGAGCGCCATCACTGCAGACGGCAATGCACTTATTCCAAGAAATATCATTCTCAAATATAAAATTGTTAAATACTTTGAAAATTTCATTTTCAGTTGCTCTTTGAAGAAGAGATTCACAAAATAAATAGTCTTCGACAATTCGCTTATCTTCTTTGAAACGTATTGTTGCGCGCGTACGGGTTCATAATAGGTTGAATGCACAAATCTGATGAAAAATTTTAAAACTTTATTTGAAATGCTTCTAAATTGTTTTCAAAATTTATTTTTATCGAAATTTATTTTTTTCAAAATTTATTTTTATTTCAAAATTTATTTTTTATTAATTTTTTTAAAATTGTTTAACAAAATTTATTTTTATCGCAAGAAATAAAACAAAATGCTCAAATTTTTCCTCACAGATATTCGTACAATAGCACGACAGCACACAGTAGTTATAGTTTAAACTACTAAAACGTTAAATAGAGCTCAGTCCAAAGCTCAGAGAAAGCTAATCCGATCCACCGCGAGTTCACTACAACCAATATAGCACTAAGTAAACAACTGGGAACTGAGATGTTTCGCTCTGGATTTTTAAAGCTTTTTAATCATGCACGAGAACATTCTGGTAATTTTTATTTTCTCGAGCTTTCAGGAAAGCAAAAGAGTAGAATTACAGTTACAGCTAACACACAATTGCGTTTACTCAATATAAATTACGAAATATATATTTATTAAATGTGCATGCTCCTGCATTTTCACTTTTTCAGTGTAGCTTTCTGTAAGACTCGCCACGCGCTGCACGGGGAAATAAAACAGTTTTAATTAAAACTCTACTAAAATAGTTAAATAAATACAAAATCCGTAACAGTATGTAAACTAATAATTGAACAAAGTTCGTTTTATCAATACTTTCATCCAATTGCAATGAGAAATACTCAATGTGTTTTATTTTTTCAATAAGTGTCTCTTTATGAAATTTGCCATTTTATGAATTCGTCGACTTACTGTATCATTTGATAACGAAATATTATTAAATTCATTAGCCGCCTTTTTTGTTGAATAATGTTAAAACGATATCTTTAGCTGCTGGTAATATAAGCTTTTCTTCAATAGTGTGAGTCTGCCTAGTCTTGGCAATTTTTAGGCTTACTAGACAACTAGCTTCCAAAGCTTTTTCACTTTGAAGTAGCAGAATATTTCATTACTTGTTTACTATTTTTGAACTTCCGCAATTTCCTCTCAAAATATTCTTCAGATTTATCCTTAGATTGGCATGCTTAGATTCAAGATGTCTTTTAAGAAACAATGGTTTTATACTTTGATTGGATCATAGTTCCCAGCAAACAACACATTGAGGTTGAGGGTCCATTTCAACTCCATTCCAAGGAAACCCAAATGATAAATAACTTTCATTGTATTTTCTATAAACAATTTTTCTTTTCTTTTCTTTTCAGTATTCTTAGAGGTAGTAGATTGCCCTGGATCGATCACCTTTGAATCTCCATTTTCCGCTTAGTTAATACTAGCCATTTTTCTATTTTTTAAAATCTGGGTTTGATTTATTATTTTTTCACAAATATTTAAATGCACAATATATTACGAGTTCTTCAAAAACAAACGACGATGTTTTCAAATCGTGTAGAAAAGTGAGGAATACAAAGCAACAAGAAGATAAAAGACCAGCTGTTAGAGAAAGCAAGCCAACGTAAAAATGATTCTCATTGAAAATGGAGCAATATGAGACCGGAATTGGCGACGTAAAGTGCTGACATGCTAATAAATCGATAAACTAAAGAGAATTAATGAGATACTATTATCTTTTTTATAGGAACTTATTTTTATTCCTTATTAAATGCAGCATCCATTTCTATCACTCCTTTTAAAATCATCCTTTATGGCAAATTTTGTTATGTCTAAAAAATAGTTGCTATGGTTAAAAGAATATTTGTGAAACCTACAACATGGAAGAACTATGAAAGCTGCCATGCAGACAGATCGTTCGTGTAAAGTCTAAAAGCGGCTATTGGACCTTGAACAAAGCTCATATCGGATGTTGGAGTTTTAATTTTTGAATTTAATATTTAAAAATACTTTGCTTCTTTGCGTACCACCTATTCTTCTCTTGGGTACCACCGGTTGAGAACTCTTGATCTAAAGCATAAGTTATTTTGAATATGTTTTTCAAAATATACTTGAAATTTTTATTTAAGTGTAAACGTATATATACTATTCGAGAACTAATAAATCATCTAAAAAGTTTATATGCGCAGAATCCTGCGCGTCTATAAAATCGCTTTCTCGTCAAGGTGGGAAAGTTGGTGATTCAGTCTGGTATATAGGAGCCTTAACGGGATCACTCAAGCTGAAAACTTCAGCAACCGAAACAAAATTGAGTTTCTTTCCAAACGCAAGATTACTGGATTGCCAGTTGACAGAAAATGCTCTTTAACAGAAGTTCCTCTTCAAGCGGCCATAAATACCGAGGCGTGCAAAATTAATGAATAACTTGGGAAATATTATTTAATACGCATCTGCCGATTTAAAATTCTGTGAAAGTATATGCTAATTCCAAACTCCTGAAGTTCAAAATACGCACCTGGTCTTCTGTAAACTCATAACATATGCAAACAAAGAGAACGTGAGCCAATGAGGCACGGAAGGATATTAAGATCGGTGTAAATTTGCTAGCTATAAGAAGTATATGAGTTAGTAAATATTTAGATATTGCTAAGTATGTCTCAGAAACTATTTAGACGAATGTCAGTAGTGGTAGTCTATTTAAAATCTAGCAGTACATTTCCAAATCTCATTATCCTCCAAACGCCGACTGAAATTTAAAATAGGCCATTTCTTTGTATAAGCTTCGAATATTGTCCACAATCTTACGTAGCTACTGAATGCTTATTCCCATTCCTGCTTTAATCTAATCCTTTTAATTCCTCGAGATTTACGTAGATCTCGAGAAGTCAAAGAGTTTTGGAATTTAAAATAGGTATCCAGATAAATTTGATTTATATAGAATAGAAATGAGTGTACTAATGAATGCAAAATACTCATAAATGTAAAGTATCTTGTCATCATTTTAAAGGATACATGCATAATTCGTTTTCACGTGATTACATACAAATACGCAATATATAGTCGACTTCCATTATAAAGACCTTAAGTATAAGAACATTTCGGTTATGGGAAAAAATTGTTTAAAACGGTATTAAAATTTAGAACGAATTTCTGATCTTAAGAAAGTGTAAAAAAATCTAGTTTCAGATGTATTGTAAGACATTCAAAATTTTACCAACGAACTGTATTTATGTAAAATAAAAAATATGTGAATCAAAATTATAATTTAAACTAACGGTAAAACATTAATTCTCCCTCTATATTCTAAAAATCGCAATAACTTGTCTGGATTGCGTCATTTCTAGATCATTCTATGGTTTGCACAGCCCTGATGACGTAATAATTAGGAACTGAAACTAGCATTGTAAACCAAAACTTTTCTATTCACGTGCTTCCATCTTTCATAACTACGCACTTCAGCTTCTGTCTGTGCTGTACTTGGACGCAATTTCGCTACGCTGCTTCCTATTGCAATAATATCAATAATGTAAATATTCTTGAACAGGCAGGATTAGGGTGCCAAGTGATCTGTGGCCACATAATGTCAATTGAAAAAAAATGGAATTAAAATCGCCTCGACTGCCAAGTTTTATTTATGAAGTCAGCACATTAGCTTACGACTCAATCAAAATACTTCCTCTTCAATATAGGATAACTGCACATCAACAGTGCTCCGTCTTTTCTTTTCCTTGCTTTTTATTATGTCATTTACATATATATGTTAAATTTGTGTGCTTCAAACGAAATATAGGCTTCTTTTTCTTTTGTTTTCAAGAATTAAGGCAATAAAATGTTTCACCTCTTATTATTTTCAAAATTACAAAAGGCGAAATTTGCATTATCTCTGACTGATTAAAACTGCACTAAAACTAATTTATGATGATTTCGGGGATGCTTATCTCTGTCATTCCGAAATTTGTGTTCCTAATAGAAAGCGCGTTCTATGCATTTTATGACTTGTCTATACACTAGAAATATTCATTTTATTAGACACCTTTATTAGATCACATGAAATTAGAAATCCAGAAATTTTCATTCAGTTTATTCAGTCACTACTGAAACTAGTGGAAATAATAGTAAAAAATATGACTTCCGTTAAGACATTGAAGATTCTACAAATCACAAGTCGCTAATATGCCGAGAGTATAAGAAGCAGACAAAGAGCACTGTTTAATGAATTTTTCATATTTGTGATACTTTTGACAGAAAACAACAAAAAGATATTAATTTCGAATGCATTTCATGTACTTCAATAGAATGCATTAATTAAAGTAATGCGTTTTATCAATTTTGAGAATATAAGAAATTTCGGTTGCAAGAACAAATTTCATCTATGCTTTCTTATTTAAGAGTAGATTTTATTTTTATTCATCATTCTCTGAGTAGTTTTGTAAAGGGAACATTGTCAAGATAACAGATACAACTTCAAAGCTAGATTCTTCAACTATGACAATACATTTTATTGAAGTTCTAAAATTTTCTTCCCAAGTTATATTAGAAAGGAGTATTAAGTTCTGCCGAAACCAGGAACTGTAACATGAAATTAAAGAGCGCCAACCCCCCCCCCTAAATCAGATTTCGCCAGAGAAGAGTATAAGTTTTAAGATTGCTTAATTTATTAATAGCTGGCAAGATCTATATCATTAAATAGCTGAAGACTTTAATCATAAATTTTAAGCTATAATTTGTGCATTAATATTGTGTAAAAATGAGTTTTCTCTTAATATAACAAACTAATTATCTTCAAATCTGCTGATTATGAATCAATTTATTGCTCTAATCTAGTAATTTAAGCAATTTTATATTATGAATGCTTGAGTTTTCATTTATTTGTTTATTTTTATTTTAGTTTCGTTTTTCCAACCATACAGACGCTTGGAGAGGATTTAGTCGCTGTTCTTGATTTTCTCAAGTAAGTTTTTAGTTCCGCACTTCTAATGATGCATGTTAATAATGAAAACATATTACTCCTGTTATAGAAATTCTGCAGATGTTTTTTTATTAAGAAACATAAAAGCATACTAAATACTGTTGTCAAAGTAATACTATATGTGTATATTACTCATATATGATGAGGTGCAGATGTAAAATATTGAAAAGATCTTCCTTCTTTCTGTGTACTCAGCGTCTTTAGACCAGGTAAACTAATATTAAAAAAAAACGGTTTCAAATTTTTGCTTAAATAAGTACCTTTCTCAGACTTTCAAATGATATGTTAATACTATTTCTGACTGCCTACTTTTTTTTTTTTTTTTTTTTTTTTTTTTTTTTTTACATGAATAACGTAATGTCTCTTCAGAGGCAACAGTGTTATTAATTACATTTTAAAAAACTGCATTATCTTTTTGGATTTAAATTTTTTTAATTAACTAAAGCTTTTAGTTAAATTTTAGCTGCTTTCCAAACCTTGTTTGCATAAAGCTGTAAATATTTTTCTTTGCGTGTAAGTTATTTAACTTCTCTTGTATTTATAGCGTTATGCTACATCTGCTTGCAAAGCTGCACCGCGCAAGTATTCTTAGCTCTTGTTTGACAAAGCAGCACTAAGCCCACCAGCGGCCGAGCGGTAAAGTCGCTGAACACAGGTAGTTCGGTCCGAGGTTCGAATCCCGCGAACGGGCTGGCTGCATGGGCGTTTTCGTGGTTTTCCCCATGTGTAACGTGTATACCAGCCAGTTTCCCTTAGAAAGTCCTCCACGAAGGCATTCCTCCCATTAGGCAGATAGCCCTCGAGGCTTTACTCTAATCACACACACACACACACAAAGCAGCACTAAGGAATAGTGGAAAATCATTAAATGGTGTTCTTAGAATTTTGACATAATAGGTTGTTTGGCTATTTGAGTATTGCAAAGCATAGCCTGACGGTAGGTATGTCTTAAGGGAGAACTTTATATATAGGAGAAAGCGTCTTCCATTCGTGTTAGACTTGGGGAAAATTACAAAAACATCCAGCTTGTTCGCCTAAGTTCGAATCCGAAACGAACTATTAGTATTCAGTTGTTTTTAACTGCTTCTTTTGGAGCCACGAAGCAACAAGAGATAATCCAAAGGAAACAATGATTTCACAAAAACAAAGTTTTTACTACATAACGAACACTTAAAATATTGCTTAACATACTTAATACCTGCCACTTTTATGGAGAAGTTTTAGAGCTCTAATATATAATTTATAAGAGATTTAATGAGTATTTTAAAATATATATAAAATAATAAAAATTATCTTTCTTAAAAAATTGACAGCGCTTCAAAAATTTGCTTTTTAAATATGCAAAATACTTTGTTGACATGCTGAAAAAAATATCATATTGTCGGTTCAAAATATCAGCAACTTTTACTGTAAAAAGTGCGGTGCATATATTTATTAGATTCGGAAGAAAAATAGGTGATTCCTTATTTAAATATGGAAAGTGTAATGAAATAGTACTAAATTCTACATTGCATTGAAAAGAAAACTACATTTTACATATTATATTACTTTATGAAAGTGCAAGTGAGGTATGAGTCAGAGACTTTGCACTGTATCAGTTCTTTGCATGACAAAGTATCCTATCGCTCTGTTTTCTGATTGCGAGACAGTAATATGTAACTAAAATATTTTTCGACCTAAGGCAAATGATATCGTTATTTTGTTTGAAGAGAAACACACCAATGCATAATTTAAAACTAGACAAAAGAAGTAACTTTAGATTTGCATACATTTTGAATAAAAGTCTATCCCTTTCGAGTGCGATCAGGCTTCTTCAAAATTCTAACAGCTTTAACCTTTTATCTTTCATTAGTACTTTTCTCAACTAGATGGTACTATGTTCGTTTTGCCTTTGCTCCACCTACTACTTCGCTATAAATATGGGTGTTGCTCTTCCAACCTTGGGTTATTAGAGCTGAAGAAAAACATAATGGATACGTGATACACAGAACAACATGTTCAGTGTTAACGTTACCATACAGAAGTATAACCCAAGAAAAAGTCCGATACAGTGTTTTAGGTGTCAGAAATGGGGACACTCTCAGCACCTATGCACTAACCAAGAAGGATGTTGTAAATGACTGAAAGAGCACAGAAACAACGCTTGTCTTCTAAAAAAGGAAGAAAAGCCAATCTGCATATTCTGCAAAGAAAATCACGTATGCAGCTATCGTACATGTTCAGAGTATAGAAAAAAGTTTGAGAAGAAACCATCCTCTCAAAAACAAAAAGAATTTGAGAAAAAAATGGAAGAATTCCCCCAGCTCACTAAAGCAACAGATGTAGAACAAAAGAAAGTCTCAAAGTCTCTATTCAGTAGGAAAGTAAAAATCAAAATAGCCACCATTCGAAACGAAGTAAACGAAGCCATGGCTTGGCTAAAGAATGAAAAGATTCAAGATTTCTTAAGTAACGTCATCGAGCCCATTGAGAACATTAGAAGAGCAAAGACCATACTAGAAAAACTTTCAGTAGGTTTCAGAGCAACAATGTATATAATGAAAGTAGCAGACGCAGAAGAATAGTTAAGATATTCCCTCATGAAACTGATTAAACAAAAGGACTTTATTTCATTTTCAAAAAATTCTCATTTTTCATTCACAGAGTTCCTGTTTTGCAGCATTTCTCCGGGTCAGTTCTTGAGAGGGTGACCTCGCACGTGACTGGCTTCGACGAATCAGCGTGAACTATTGATAGAGCAGAGTGTTTCTATTTTTAGGGAAGATTTTCAAGCTCGAACTCATGGCTTTGCCACCTCTAATAACTTTTTCGTCCCCAGGACGCCGTGTTAATTATTTAGCACCTTTTATCTAAATCAAAAATACGTGATCGCCTAAGGGCAAAAGAATTACTGGCAAGTACACTTTGTACTAGATACCAGAATCGAAATCGAGGATTCCAGATTCCACCTTCAGTAAGCTTCATCAAGCAAAGCTCCCCATAAATTTCGTAAAACTTATTTGTTCTTACTTTAAAAACAAAAACCTTTCAGGTTAAAATAGGAAACTCTCAAGCAAGAAAATCTGTAGAAGTAGTGTACCTCAAGCAGTGTCTTGGGTTTTTTTTTTTTTAATACCTACATAAATGCTATGCCAACTCATTTCAACAACAAAATAGTAAAATACTCAGACCATACTGTCATTCTTATTGAGTCATTTAAGGCTCAACATGCAACAGAAAAACTTGAACTCACTGTCAACATCTCCCATTGCTGCAAGATTTGGCAAAATGCAATATTATGCTGTTTCGACAACATCGAAAAAATAACCCGGTTTCCATCAATATCAAGATTAATCTTCCTCTTCCTGAAGTTAATACAGTAAAATCTCGGAATACATTTTAATCCACAGTTGCTGTTTAAATTGCAAACCAACTATACAGTACGTAAAGTAAATGCTGAAAAAATTGCGTTAATGCCATTACTTGGCGTAAATTCATAATAACAGATCAAAACTGGACGTAAAATCTACCTAACCCTCGTTCTGCCAATTTTGCCTTACACGGTACCAGCCTAAGCAACAGTATGCAAAACTTACCGTAAAAAACGCGATATGTTTTAAAACAAACTACTGAGAATGAGAATCAATAACCCGTGGTTTCTGAGAAACCGGCAGATCCATAAAGATCTTAAAATCTTTAATATCCATGACCAAATCCCGAGAACAATTCACAATCTTTTTGAAAATATGTGAAATTCAGAGCATTCGCACATAAGAAAACTTGTTGATTATGATCCAGCCTTAGAAAATGCTGCAAAAAGACCCAGATTAATTCATGCAAAATTAAAAATAACAAGTTGTTGTGTACTCGGTTTTTACCTTATTAGTGTTATTCTGTATATGTTACGCATCTACATAATTTTATTAGTTCAACCTGTAAAACAGGCATAGACTTCACTTATTTCTGGCGAAGCAGAATAAGAGACTTTGACTACGCATATAGTGAAACTATATTTTGTGTTTCACATGCCTGTAAAAGCAGGCTGTAGACTTTGCTGTATACTGCTGAGATAGCAAGACTATAGACTTAGTCATCTTTTACTGTAAATAATTCATCTTTATCCTATATATTCAATCTTGCATTGTATCTTCAGTTATCTGTATAATTGCAACGCGCATTAAACTTGGGTTAATGAACTGATCCGCAATAACTTCATGAAAACTGCATCTCAGCTCCCTTTATCATTCAAGTTCTTCGCCGCTCGAACAGCTTATTCACTGAGGAACTCGAAAAAAACTTCTGTTTCGTGTCACCGGATGAAGGCACAAGCACAGTATTTCTCATCAGCGTAGCACTCGTTGTTAATATGTTACCATCGTCTTAGAACAAAACTCCATGATTATTGGTGAATGCTTAGAAGCTGGTATGCCATTTGAACCATCAAAGATCTTACCTTTGGTATCATTCACCTTTGGAAGTGAGGACTTGTTTTAAGATCTAAAACTCGAAGACTTAAAAGTATTAATCTTAATAATTAATCCGAGATTTTTTCCCTCCATATGAATTTTGTTTTCAACAAAATGCTTGCTCTTCGTTAAACTAACGTTTTTTAAAGCATTTAAAATCACTCTGAGAATCACTAATTTTAACATAGTTCGATTGCTTCCGGCAATTCAGAAAATGATCTAAAAAACAATTCAGAAGACAAATCTATTAAGTTTTCTAATGCTTTTAGAGCTAACTGCTTACGATATTACTGTTTAATCGTTTTGCAAAAATTCGGCTTAATTATCAGATAAAAAGAATAGAAATACACATGCAGACAAGAGTCAAAAAGAAATCAACGAGTAATAAAGATTATATATGTTTCACAAATTTATTTTTTAAATTACATGAAAAATAAAATTTATAAATTATGGAACTACCGCAGCCCCATGCAGCCGGTTAATTTTGAAGTTAGTTTAAACCGTCAAACTTTAATTTTTCAGATTCATAAAATTATAAATCTGCCCATTGAGTAACAAGCCTGTAATAAAATCGTCCCTGCATTGACCGAGCGGTTAAAGGCTGTTAAATATTCTGAATTCGTTCCGATTACAGATCCTTGGGAACGGGGTGGCTGTTTGGTTGGTTTTTGTAGTTTTACCCGTGTGTAACTTGAATACAAGTCAGTTTCCCTTAGAAAGTCCTCCGCGAAGGCATCCTTAAACACATAACCGAAGTATATTTTGCCACTTTCAAATAAAATAAAAGCGACTATAATAAGCCCACAGGGTGTATTGGTGTGGTGTATTGTGAATACGGCAAAGCACACTAGGGCTATCTGCCTAAGGGGAGGGATGCCTTCGTGGAGGACTTTCTAAGGGAAACTGGCTCGTATACACGTTACACATGGGGAAAACCACGAAAACGCCCATGCAACCAGACCGTTCGCGGGATTCGAATCTCGGACCGAACTACCAGTGTTCAGCTGTATTACCGCTCCGCCGCTGGTGGACCCAAGCCCACAGGGAATTATCCATTTATAAAGTTGATGGATTCCTTCATGGAGGAACCCTTTTTCAAATAAGACTTACTGAGCTCACAGATCGGAATTTCGCTCTTCAGTTCCAGGATCATCAAATCCAGTTCGTTCAAAAAGGATTTTACTTGACAAAATTAGTATTTTTTGTAAACATATTCTTCCCTTTTTCAGTTATCATTTCCAGTTTTATAATGATTCATATAGGATATTGTAACATTTTTTTTATGTCTCAGTATTCTGAATCCATGTCAGTGAAATTTCAAATTTTCAAGCGAACAGTTTCTATAGATTTAGGCTTTATTACTATTTTAAAACATTAAGAAAGGAACGTAACCTAAGCCTGAGGAAGCAAGTTACTTTTGTGATAATACTTTTCATTCTCACTCTTTTTTAATTTCAGAGTGAAACTTGTTGTGGGCTTTGGTGAAGGAGCGGGTGCAAATGCTCTCGTCAGATTTGCGGTAAGCTTATCTTATCGCTTCAAATACATTTTGAGCTTTTTTATTTCAGCTTGTACTGGAAAGTGTGAATAACATGATATTAATGTAAAGTAAGTACTACTGAAATAAAAGACTATAACTGAAGTTACTCAAGGAAAAGATCATTATGGAAAAATTATAAGACAGAATTAAATCAAGAACTTTTTCTGTCTTAAATAGGAAATAATGTAAGTAAGAGTAAAAGGGTTTTAAAATTTTGTCTTCTGCAGTTAGTGTGGTACGTTCTAAAGTACATTTACGATGGTACATAACCAGGTTCCAAGCTGTTATTTTTAAAGTTTATTTTAAGAATTTTTGGAAGATACAGTTTGCAAATTATTATTTAAGAAAGGATGGAGATATTCGTTAATTGTATTATTATGAATGCTAGAATTTACATCTTTAATCCCTGAGAAAAGGCTGACTTCACTTTTCTGACTGAGTTCAGGGCATCTTTTGCAGTTTCTGAAACCAGGGCAAGCCCCCACATGAAATAGTAGCAGTTGTTAGGCTTAGGCTCAATAGAGGTCATTTCATCACATTTCCAGTAATCGCATTCAAAATTTTGCTCTGAATCTACTCCAGTGTGTAAATTAATTGAAACAAACTGATTTTTTTCCCAAAACTTTTAGTTAGTTGCCATCTGGCTCCAGCGGTTCCCTCAGAGCAGTTTTATCTTCCTTAACGTCATCTGAATGTCTGCTTTTGATTATTTAGAACTGGTGGCTTAGACAATAAATGAGGATTATTGCACCATTTTAAGCTTGTTTCTTTGGAAGAGGAAGTTACTTTTGCATATGTTTTAAATGTGTTTTCCATTATTTCATTTTAGCGTACTAAAAATGGATATAATCCCTAGAAAGAGAGTAAAGATTATCGCACTTAACAATCACACATACATAACCGTAACAAATATCGCATCCGCGATTGGTGGTGGAAAATCGAGCGTTTCTCGAATTCTGAGGAGACAAATTAAGCTGGATCATTTTCTTCAGAAAGGAATGGCAAATATGGAAGGAAAAAGAAATCAACTCCAAGATCTGATCCATTCCTACTCCAAAATTGCATTATTAATCCAATAAAACTAACAAAGACCTTAGAAGAGATTTATTATCTTCTTAAATTAATATTCATCCTTTAAACCCGCAGTATAGACGTCTCACTGCGGGTCGGAAGGCAAGAAAGCCTATTAGTAAACAACTTTTAACACATCAAATGAATCAAAGCAATTATTGATTCATTTGATGAATTAAAAAAATACAAATCGCATACCGCAAATGACTAAAAAAGTTTATTCTCATCGATGATACTTATTTGTTTGTTCATGGTTACACATCTAATGCTGTTAGACAAAGCAAAAGTGAGTCAGTAAGACTATCAAAATACCCGACAAACCATAAAACACCCTCCAAAACAAATATTTCTGGGTTTTTTTCACTGCAGATGGCATTGGAAATCTAGTTCCTATTAACGGAATATCGAAGTACACAGAAATTTTAAAACATTAGGATTGTGCCATTCTCGAAAAATTTTGTAGGGACCTTGCAGCATAACTTGGCTCCATGCTACAATTCGAAATCTCTCCGAAAGTTCATTTTAGAAAATAAAATTATTGTGCTAGACTGGCCTGAAAATGCACCAGATTTAAATGCAATCAAAAACTTGTGACACACGCCTAAGCGCACACTGTAAAAAATTTCAGTACAATGTTGCACCATTTAATAGTTCAACATTCGAGCATGAACCAAAACATGGTTCACTTGTTTTTTTAACAGCTCCGATAAATTCTGAAACTGCGAGAATGGTTCAAGTTTTCACAATTGTCTGGCAACTTGTTACAGCCAATCAATGCAAACCATTTCAGCGCAAGCGAGTCAGTCTATTTTTACCTCCATCTTTAAAAACGCTTGTGGTGGTTGAATATGGTATCCGGACATAATCCCGACAGCCAAAATCCCGACAAGCCAGAATCCCGACAGACGGAATCCCGACAAGCAAAATTCCCGACAGGGTCGAAATCCCGACAAACCAAAATCCTGACAGGGTCGAAATCCCGACAAACCAAAATCCTGACAGGGTCGAAATCTCGACAAGCCAAAATCCCGACAGGGTCGAAATCCCGATTGTCCAATATCCCGACAGGGTCAAAATACCGACACGGGCGAAATCCCAATAAGGCCTAATGATCCCTTAACATACTTCCACAGCTGCAACTAGTATATGCTTTGATGACTAGCAAATCTGAAGAAAATTGCAAAAGATTATTCCAAGATTTAATTGATTTTGCTGAATAAAATAATACTGAACTGAGGCCATCTAGAATCATTAGTGATCTAGAAAAGGCAGCTATAAATGCTCCGCGCACTTAAAATGCTGTCGAGGATTGGCACAGAAGATGGGAGACCTTAATTGGACGGGCCATATTGGCGTTTATAACATCATAGAAGGATTTCAAAAAGAACAGGAGCATGTGGAATACCAAGTTGAATGCATTCTTCGCGGAGAACAACAACGAAAACGTAGAAAGGTAGATGATGACAGAGAAAGAAGAATTATGACTGTTGTGGACGATCGTGATAATCGAACTGTGATGGAATATCTTCGTGCTATCGCTCACAATGTGTCACTGTAAATATGTCGTTTGCATGTGTAAGTGATGTTTTCTTTTTCTTAATAAAAAGAATTTTATAAATCTTCATTTCAAATTTTAACGGTCATTTCAATTTGTTAAAAATTATTTTAAGTAATGACATAGTTTTTATGATTTTTTGATTTAAACTTTTAATTAATAATATGTAATAGTTAGTTAAAAATTGTATTTTATTAAGCTAAATTGAGTGTTTGTATTTAGATATTAACTTGTCGGGATTTTGGACAGTCGGGATTTCGACCCTGTCGGGATTCTGGACACTCGGGATTCTGACCCTGTCAGGATTCTGGCTTGTCGGGATTTTGACCCTGTCGGGATTTCGACCGTGTCGGGACTTTGGGTTGTCGGGATTTCGGCCCTGTCGGGGTTTTGGACAGCGGGATTCTGGCTTGTCGGGATTTCGGCTGTCGGGATTATGACCCAGACCCATTGAATATACGTACGTGAAATTGAAAATTACAAGGTAAGTATATTTTTAGAGTATTCATTACTATACGTATTTTGATTTATGTATGTATTTTTTAAATTCATTCGCATCTATGCATTGATTTATGTACGCATATTTTTAGTTTATTCATAACCATGTATATTTATTGAAGTTTATTTTTCGTAGCTAGTAGTACAAATGGCTCCGAGTAAAGCACTGAAAATAGATTCTCATGTATTCTTATGACAAGTAAACTGTTCATAACACAATGTATGTTTTTGCAGTTGTAAATATATATATTTCTATAAGAACTTTGGGAATTTTTTTTCCTGATGAATCAACCGGAGTCTATACATTTGGATTCCCTCTTCAGGATATTTTGCATAGAATATCTATATTCGTTTCTTATTCAGACTTATAACAGAAGTTTAGTAAAGACCTGAAGACTCTACATTCCTTTTAACACAACCATAAATGTTTTTAATAACTGTTTTCTGCTGGTTAAGAACATTATTTTTGAAATAATGAGATGATGTATTAGTAGCTAGACTAACGATTTCGAACATCACTTATACGGTGCAAACAGTATTAGTATAATTTATTTACTTTATTGTTATAAATCTAGTACTAATTTATGTGTATGCATGTCTGAATGTTTTCCTGTTCTCTTCAAAGTTTTTATTTTATTTTATTCCGATTTCGGTTAATCTTCCATAAGCGAGCTGAGCGCGAAACTTGGCGAGAGTTTTCATTTGGTTTTTATTTTGTTCATATACAGCTTGGTTGCTGTTTTATGCCATATTCCTTGATATCTCCACCTGTATGTTTTTTTTTGTGGCAAGCATAGAGCTTTATTTCGCTGAATGTAATGAGTGTATTCTAATTTTGCAATTTTTGTCTGTTTTCCTTTTGACATCTTGGAATTTCACGATAAGATTTGGTGATTAGTTTCGTAAAAAATTTCAATCTGCTCGATTTCTTCCCTCATGAAGTGACTGAAGAAAATCAGGTAGTCACTATCGGTTACCACTCAAGTTTCTTTCTGTTGCTTTTCGTTAGTAGGCTTGCTTGAAGATTCATGGCTATACTGTTTTATAAGCTAAACTTTAGTTCATTCTGAGTGGAGTTTCTCAATTTGGTACAGTTTGAGTATAGGAACTGTATTGGCGATTTTCTGGCTTGTCACACTTTTCAGACGGCTGTGTTTCTGGGACCTAGCAAATTCTAGACTACTTCATTTCGGCAATCCTGTCGCATTCCCGTATGTTTTAAACTGGAAAGTGCTATTTTTTCGCTGGAGCGGAACAAGAAGTTGTTTTACTGTGAACTAGTTGTATTGAATTTTTTATTTTATTTTATTCCGATTTCGGTTAATCTTCCATAAGCGGGGTGAGAGCGAAACTTGGCGAGTATTTATTAGGCGCGATTGTTGAGCGAAAATACTAGTTCAGTGTGTTGAATTCCAAGGACGATATTAACTTGTATATTATAGTGAGTTGACGCATCCATTGTTAGTGAATTTGAGTATATTTCCTTGGTTGACAATTTTGGAATCCAAGGAAAGTATTATACAGTTTATTTCAGAAGTTGGTTAATGTCCTCCAATTGAAACTGACGTGGTGTGTCCAAAATGTTCTGTGAAGATGGTTGTTTATAAGTATATGCTTGTGTTTCATTTAGCGTCATCTTCGTTTGGCAATGTTAGATTTTACATCGCCGTTTCTTTTTGGAATTGGCAATTGCGAAATTGCGATGTGAAGTTTGACATCAAAAGCGAAAATAGTTTGGCTCATGGAAGATTTACCATGCCGTCTGTTTTAAGCATTATTGAGAAATTTCAGAGATTGTTAATGGAGAATTTAGAGTTTGTTTTCAAATGGAAGGATGACGTTAGAAAAGCTTGGTGTAACGAATAAGGCTGTTCGTTTTACATTTATGCCAAGATCAACAATTATTCTTATAGTTCTCAAAGGAAGCAGGTTTAATAAAGAGGGAATATGTATGCGTGAAATGTAATTCTAAAATGAAATTTAAGATTAAAAAATCGAAGTTAAATGATTTTATGTGGGTGTGTAGGAATGTTACGGCAGGTAACGTAGATCTCAAAGTCAGTTTGATATGGGTTATGTTTTTCTAACAGTAAACTGAGGATGGGTGAAATATTTTTCCTAATTATGCTCAGAGGGATTAAAACTGGAGCTGTTCAAGAGGAGTATTTTTTGGTTTCTAATACATTAGCAGACTGCTCATATACAGCTTGGTTGCTGTTTTATGCCAGATTTTATTCAGAATAGTTATATAATTCACTGACATGTAGTGCTTCAGTTATGTCAGAAATTCGTATAGTGATGCAATAGAGTTCACAGTGCCACTAAGATTACATATGCTTAATATGGTGGTTGTCATACCAGTAGAGGGTATCCATGGAAGGTGTGTGTGTGCGATTGTGGCAAAGACTTGAGGGCTATTTGCCTAAGGGAAGGAATGCCTTCGTGGAGGACTTTCTAAGGAAAACTGGTTCGTATACACGTTACACACGGGGAAAACCACGAAAACGCCCATGCAGCCAGCCCGTTCGCGGGATTCGAACCTCCGAACTACCAGTGTTCAGCGATCTTACCGCTCGGCCGCTGGTGGGCCACTATCCATGGAAGGAAGTTCAGCTATAATTCCATGTAGCATGATGGGGAAATAAATTATTTCAGCATGGCTAGTAATGTCAGCTGATCTCTTTATACCTGCGGTTTAAAATAATCATAGTCATAAGGTATAATATGTAGAGACCTTGGTGTCTGTTCGTGCATGTTAGAGCAATTCAGGACGTGGATATTTTCACGTGTCCATTATAGAAGATGCTGAACAGGATTAGTGGTGTGCAGAGGAACTCCATCTTATGTGAATGTTATATGTGACTTATTCTGGCAATAAAATGTTTTGTTATTATAAAGTCCATTATTATAAATGTTATTGAATTAGTTCTCTCCCAATTATGTCTTTTTTAGGTTCCTGCTGATGCTGAAAAAACGCTATAGTCAGTTTTACCTAAAACGTTTTCAGTTGGACATACTGCTCCTTTTTCTTACTTCTGTGTAGTTGCAGAAAATGAAACTTTAAGTGTCTCAAAAAAGATTTTACTTCGGCTTTTGCGTTATTGCTATGTTATTACTACACTATGAATATAAGCTATCCAAAAGAAATATCTTGTACTCCTAAATTTTTACGGCATTATTTTTTTAAATCAGTAGTAAAATATCTAGTAAAGTTATAAATCTTCAAAATAAGATACAATTAAAGTTAAATATTTTGTTTTCATGTTTTTATAGATTTTCTGTGCAAAATTCAAAGCTTTTAATTTCAAGCCTACTTTTATCAAGTTTTCATTTCAGAATGCTTTCATCTCCATTTTAATGTATGTCCAGTAAGAGTAATATATTCATTTTGCATTACAAAATTGAAATATTATTAAATGCTACAGTTGTGATAATTAATTCGGAAATAAATTACTAAAATATGTACCAGTAGTTGATAAGCAGAGTAATGTAAGTAAATTAAAGTCATGGAATATAATTATGCTTGTTTATATATATATATACAAACATAATATATATATGCAGTATTCAATGTAAAATATTTCTTCAGTTATTAATATTCTTGTGTAACAGCTGTGCATTATTTCAGTCTCTGATAATTTCAATACGTTCTTCCTTAATGCATTGTAATGATTTTTTAGTATTGTTTTTTCATTATCTTTTTACATTTATGTTATCAAGAAATACATTTAATCTCTAAGAAAATAAAATCTGCTTTTAAATAAAAAATATTATTTGAATCCATTAAAATTTACTTTGTGTCATAGGTATGCATGTTACATTTTAACATACCTACATAGTCTATTTTAACCTATACTATAAATTCTTAAGGTTTGGACTAAAAGAATTTTCCAAGTAATATTTGTCTATCTCCAGCAGTTTGATCAGCTCATAAATGCCATGGAATGTGAATAAAAGTACGAATTATGCATAGAATAATTTAATTTTTGTAACTAATTTTAATCAACTATACATCTATTAATTGCATACTAGAAACAATCTGCAATTTCATTTATATGTTGGAAAAATGCCTCTCTCTCGTTTGGATTTAAATAATATTGCATAATCAGGGTTCCTGACGGAATCGATATCAATAGTTGAACATGCACCAGCAGTTAATCGGCATATTCAAATCTTATTACAAAAAATGTAATAATAAAATTTATAATTTTTATTGATATAAAGCTATATCAGATAGTAAGAAAGGATTTATAAAAAACAGGGCGATGCACAAATGATATTGTCTCTTATTGAAAAGAATTTTAATCTTTTCAATAAGAGACAATAGCATTTGTGCAAAGTAGAAATCTTCACAGAGGATATCATTTGAGATATAGCTTATTTTAATGTTATGCTGCCATAAGAGTTAATTGCATTGAAGAAATATCTTAAGCATAATCTGCAAAGTTGTGGAATTTGAAAGTCATTTCGACAGAAACATCCCAAAATAAATATTGTTTCATTTTTTTTAATCAACATTAGTGGCTTTCCTCTCTACTGTAAGCAGGCTTTAGTCAAATCAATTTCCTTCAGAAAACGAGTTGAATATCTTTTATGTGATTTAAGAATTAAACAATTTTATGCCAAATATGTTGTGTTGATACATTATATAAAATGAAACCGTTATTCAATTACAGTCTGCGATTTTGCTTCTGAAAACTTGTTTATATTTGTAAAATTAAAAAAATAAAGCGTGAATCAATTAAATTTCTAAACTTTCGTTGATAGTCTGTTATGTGAAGTCATTTGTATAATCATTACGTTGGATGCTGTTTGTTTTACAGAAAAAAGTAACAGTCGATTGTTATAGGTTATTAATTATATAATAAAATATATAATAATTTAAAACTTATAGAAATAATTATTAATAAGCATTTCCATAGCAATAATGGATTAAAAAATACCAGAAGAATCAGCAGAAAATGGCTAATGTGAAATTTTATGCCTGTGCTTTCAAATAATTTCCTGTGCCTTAAATTAATAGTTAAAAATAGTTACAATTAATGATAAATATAATTGTAATTAATAGTCTAAGGTATTTCTAAATCATGGTTCAATGTGTCTCCAATTTATGGTTCAATGTATTCCTAATTCACGATTCAACATTCTCTAATCATGGATGCCAATTCATAGTTCAACATGTTACCAAACAATGGTTCACTCAAAGCACGAAATTATGGAACAACATTTTACCATCTTTTGATTGCAACTTTTTTGGTACCATAATTTTGTGAAACCTCGAACCAAATTTTTACCGGGTATTATAGGGCCTAAAAGAGGACACATTTCCTGTTAATTTCATTATCATTGTACACTGCTAAAAAAAGGGGTGGGACAGTTCTATATCTACCGTTCTACTGGGCCGATTGGCGAAATTCAAATTGCGTTCTTCATGTCTCGAAAGCGTGATTTGGGATATATACTAGATTCATATATAGCATTACTTTAACATAATTATTTTGACACGAAATCGGACTTTTTCTGAAATAACATACCAATATTTTTCCATATTTCGATTCTATGACTCAAATTAATATTAAATTTTGTAAAATTTGGTGCGAAAATTACGCAGAAATTCAACAATTTATGTTGGCGCTTTTTATTCAGTTTGCGCTAAAATTAGTTCACTTGGCGAACTTCTTAATATGTGGCAACCTATTTTCATTTCAATTTTTACATAGTGCGTGAGAGGAAAAAAGACCCAATCGTTCCATCTTTCAAATAATGTTCTTTATATTATATTTTAAATTATAATTGTTATTAATTTTAAACATTTTTTTTTCTTTTTCGAATTTCATTTTAATTGTTTAAGTTGCATGGTTTATTTCGAATTAACTGTTTTAAAAATTTCTATTAACTCATTCGAACTGCGTAGTTTAATTCGAAGGTGCATCGTTTATTTATTTTATTTTATTTTATTTATTTATTTATTTTTTCAAAATAGTTTTCTTTATACTATATTTTTAGTCATAGTTACTATTTTAGGTAATTTTTAAATTTTTAGACTTTTATTTTAATTGTTAGTGTTGCATTGTCTCTTCAGATAATTATTTTAAAATTTTCTATTTATTTATTCGAACTGAGCATTTTAAATATGTTTATTAATATAAATTTCTCAGAATTTGATTTTATTTATTTGAATTTCGTTTCTTTCGGAAGAATACTTTGTAACCCAGACTACGATGCGTTTGAAAACTGCATATATTAAAAGAGAAAATACATTAAAGCACAGTTAATACGCCTTTCAATGTTCCGTTCAGAAAAGATAAATATAAATAAGAGAGATGTATAATCGACATTTTAACTTAGTATGACTTGCATACACTGTTTAAACCAGTTTTATCACTGTGCCCATTGCTTTACACAATTTGATCCTACATTTGGTTTCTTAAAATGTTATTCATATTTTAGTCAAATATTTTATTTTTGAAATCCCAAGAATCAAATATCATAATATTAAAAAGTTTTAAATTTAAAAAAATACAAATACTAAATTTTACGCAAAAATTGAATTTTTTTTTGCTCTTTTTCTTCAGGCATTCTGCAAGTATATTAAAAAGCATCCAACTTTTCGAAACATCTTGGTATTTCTGACAATCATTTAAAATAAAGTTATCGCCTTCCATTAGGTCCACAAACTGCCGAGCGGTAAAGTCCCTGAACACTGGTAGTTCACGCCGGGGTTCGAATCCCGGTAAACGGGCTGGTTGCATTTGTGTTTTCGTGGATTTTCTCATGTGTAACGTGTATGCCAGCTGGTTTCCCTTAGAAAGTTCTTCACGAAGCCATCCTTCCTTTTAGGCAGATAGTCCTGCTTTGCCGTAACTTAATAATTCAATCCAATCCATTTCATCAGTATTTGGTCAGAGCCTTTATCAGTCTTTAGAGGCTAAGCATTTTGAAGGTATGAGATGAAAGGAAAGACTGGTTTCATCAAGAGGTTTTGGTTTATTTAATTATGACAAAGCACACTAGGGCTATCTGCCTAGGGAAAGAGATGCCTTCGTGGATTACTTTCTAAGGGAAATTGGCTCGTATACACGTTACACATGGGGAAAACCACGAAAACGCCCATGCAGCCAGCCCGTACGCGGGGTTCGAACCTCGGACCGAACTACCAGTGTTCAGCGACTTTACCGCTCGGCCGTTGATTCATCAGCAGGGAAAAAAGTCTTTAGGTGACATCCACATACATCACTGGATAAACTCCTGAATCTTCAAATAATTTGACTAAGAAATCATGGGATTCTCTGTTTATGATTATATGATGTTCTATAACGTAATTTAAATTTATACAACCATGTAGTCTAAAACCAATCGCTCTTCACTTTAATCTGCAATGATATAGTTTTTGTCTTTTCTGTTAACACAAGCTCAATTGATGGTGTTTGCTGGTGTACACGTCCAAGTGTTTTTTCTTTGAACACCTAAATTCTTTGAAATATCCTGAAAGTATAATCAAAAGCGTCCAACTTTTTGAAACATCTTGGTATGTCTGACAGCCAAATTTCCCTGTAAATTTTTGCTTACTTTCCTCCCTAAATTTCTTCTTTCCTTCTACAGTTATGTTCAGTGCTCACACAAGAAAATTAAGATTTTTCGATTGCTAGACTTCCATAAATTTTGCATTCTTGTCAGTTTTTAAATTATCAATTACAGGAATTGCGTTTCAGCTGAAGACAGCTTTTCATTTTCTAGTCATTTTAACTATAAATAAAGTTTAAAGCTATGTCCAAAGGATAAATATTTTAAAAGATTTTTGATAAATTACAAAGAAATAAAACAGTCCAGCAGGTTTTATTCTGTACCACCGAGTGACCCGATTCTTATATCGCCTAATCCGAGGTTCGAATCCCGCGAACGGGTTGGCTGCATGGGCGTTTTCGTGGTTTTCCCCATGTGTAACGTGTATACAAGCCAGTTTCCCTTAGAAAGTCCTCCACGAAGGCATCCCTCCTCTTAGGCAGATAGCCCTCGAGGTTTTGCCATACTCACACACACACTTATATCGCCTAAAACAATCTAAATCGTATTAAAGATCATGTTTTTTTTATACAATCTATAACGCGAGAGAAAAATTAGCTTCTTAAAACATTCTTTCTAAGAGAATTAATATAAAAATTTATATTTATATATATTTTAAAGCTGGAACTTGAAAAAAACTGTCAAACTTTTAAAGTTTAATTTACATGGTGGTTATAATTAAAGTTCCACTTTGAAATGGTCATAAAAGGAAAACTACCGGACCAAATTATATCAAACTTGGGAATCGTGTAAAGAAGGTTATGGGAATTTATTTCTCGCGGGAAAAAAAAGAGTCCAAAAACTCACCACCAGGGGGGAAACGGTGCTGTATGCAATATTGTTAAATGAAATAAGACATGAAAACATCGGTTTAAAATGTGTTTAATCGTTTCCGAAACGTGTTACAAAGCATGTTCAATGCAGCGTCCAGCATTTTCCGAAAGCAAAGTAAATCTTGTTACTCCATTCTCAACAGCAGCTCTTAGCATATCAGGAGGAATGTTACGGACATGTCGGTGTATCACATTTTTCATTTCTTCCAATGTTTAGATTATCACCATAAACTATGCTTTTGAGATAACCCCATAGCCAAAAGTCACAGAGGTTGAGGTCTGGTGGGAAGAGCGGAAATGTCGGCCTATAAGACGTTCATTCGTGAAATTTTGCCTAAGTAACTGTGAGACACATATGAGGTGGGGCCCAGCCCTGCATAAAAATAGTAGTATCTAAAATGCCACGTTACTGCAGTTAATGTATCACGAAACATTTTAACATTGACTCTAAGCGAGCTGCTAAGCGATCATAGTGGTCCAGCTGTCGACTGCTCTTCAGAGGAAAATGGTTCAGTTATGAAACTAGCTCATAGTTGCCAACTCTCCCGATTTAGGCGGGAGACTCCCGATTTTCGACCGCTCTCCCGCCAACCCGATTTACAATATATTTCTCCCGACTTTTTCTTATTCTTAATATTTCTCACGATTTTTATGGAACTTGGCTTAATACTTCGTTATATGAACAAAAAAAAAAAAAACAAAAAAAAGTGATTTTGGACGTCTGAAAGCAACTGAATTTTCTCTAGATTATATCTAAAATAAAACCTTGCGAATCAGATGAGAATTTCTGCTTTGTGAGTGACAGCATACGTATCCAGAAACGTCGTTCTCCAGTTCTCCAATGGGCATCGAGCTCCACTGCATGTCATCTGGCATATATTAGCCAATGAGCACAAAGCAAACTCAAGGCCGTTGCAAAGAAGATTCTTTGGCCGTTGGGCCGTTATTTGGATGTTCTTTCGTTATTTCGTTCATCTTGTCCTGAGTTATGTGAGTACACGTGCCTTTGGGAAATAGTTTTAGAAATTATCGTCTTTTGTTATGTCTGCGAGAAAGGTGAAATACTCGTGCACGTTTCAAAAATCGTACACAGTTGACTTTCCTTCCATTACTTCTTCAAGGAAATGTAATAAATTTGCGATGTGTACCATCTGTCGTTGCGATTTTTCAATTTCGCATGGTGGAAGGGCAGATGTTCTCAAACATGTGCGTACACAAAAACACAAGGACAACATGAGTTGTTTTGAAAAAAACGAAAAATTAAATTTTTCTTCGAAAACAAAAGACCAAAAAGTGATTAATGCAGAATGTCTGTTCTCTGCCTTTTTACTGGAGCACAACCTGCCACTGAATGCATCGGATCACGCTGCAGCTTTATTTAGAAAAATGTTTCCCGATAGTGAAATCGCTAAGAAATACTCAAGTGCAAGGACCAAAACAGGTGCAATTGTTAAAGAAATGGGTTTGAAAAATAAATCTTCAGTTATCGATTGCATTAAAACAGCTCCGTTCTGCCTCTCTACGGATGGAAGCAATAATACCGATTCAAAACTGTATCCAATTGTTGTTTCTTTTTTTAATCCAGAGTCTTCAGAAATTGAGTGCAGTTTACTTTCTGTCCCCACTTTAGAAGGACATTCGACAGGCTTTAATATAGCACAGCTAATTATTAAAACTTTAAAAGAAAATGCAGTCCCTCTGGATAATTGCTTAGCACTTGGTGCCGATAATGCACCAGTAATGGTAGGCTTGAAGACTGGTGTTGCAGGCATCTTAAGAAAGGCAAATTCAGATTTGCAGATAATGAGGTGCACCTGTCACCTCTTAAATTTAGCAGCTGAAAAAGGGGCAGCTTCTTTACCATTAAATGTGGATGAACACATTGTTGATATTTATTATTATCTTGAAAGAAGTTCTAAAAGAAAGGAAAAATTGAAACAGTTCCAACAGCTGCATAATACTGAAATAAGAAAAATTTTGAAACATGTGTGTACACGCTGGCTGTCTTTAAAGAAATGCTTATCTAGAATCCTTGATCAATGCAACCCACTTCTTGCATTTTTTAAAGAAGTAAATGCTTCGAGAGTTAAGATAAAAGGCTCTATTGAAAGTTATAATGTACCTAAAGTAAATGGAGATGTAGTTACTACTTCCATTGTTAAAAATAGGTTTGAGAAAAATAAAGTAATTTCTGCATCATTCAGCAATTCAACTGGCAGTTCTCAAAATAATACTGCAAAATATAAGCGTAAAGCTGATACAAAATTTCTCTCAAAATAAAAAAATTGCTCAACACACGAAACATTTTCCGATTACTGTAAGTTTATCTTGTGAAGAACGAATATTTATGTTTTTTTCTTCGGACCTTAACAAAGCTCTTTGCTTTTTTTTTACAATTCATTTTGCCATCATTCGATGTTCTTAACGCAATTCTACAAAGCAGAATTCCATTAATTCATGTTTTGCAATCAATGATTTATGATCTGTTTAAAGACATTTTATCAAAGTTTGTAAAACCAGCCCGTGTTTTGTCTTGTAATTCTATATATGATGTGATTTATGGTGAAACAGAAAATCAGAAGAAAGATGAAGATTTGGTAATAGGAGCTGCAACTACAAAAGTAGTAGAAGAACTTTCAGAAGAAGACAAAAATAAGTTTTATCTTCATGTTAGAAGTTACTTCTGTCGAGTATGTGATTACATACTACATAAATTCCCAGTCAACGATGAAGTGATTTTGCATGCTAAAGTTGCTGATGTTTCTGCTCTAGCAAATGCATCTTTTTCTGATATAAAGTACTTTTTGAACAGATTTCCTGTGTTACTTCGTTTAGTCATGAAAGATGACGATATTGATGTTGCTACTGATATACTGCAGTCGCAATTTTGCAGTTTACAATTAGAAAACTTGGATGAAGTTATAAAATCAGCTAGGATTGACACCCAGTGGAGTTTAATTGGAAAATTGAAAGGTGCTGATGGAATTTTAAAATATAGTGAACTCTTTAGAATTATGTTGGCCATCTTGACAGTTCCCCATAGTAATGCGGAGTGTGAGAGGATTTTTCAGTGTTGTTGCGAAAACGAGGACTAAATTTAGATCTTTTATTAGCGAAAGCAGGCCTACGTGGCAATTGCTATGAACAAAATTATGAAGTTTCTTTCTTAACGAAAGCAAAATCTGCCACTGTCCATAACATTTGTATGAAAACTGTTTAAAGTGTTTTTTTTTTTTTTTTAACGATGCAAGTAATAAAAATGTTTTTTATGTCTAAGGTATTTTTGTTTTGCTTGCATTTAAGACTTAGTAACTATTTAAAGTTAATTCATCATTAAAAACTATATTTTTATCATTTAAAAAGTATTTTTAACATTGTGAAAAATCTCCTGATTTCTTAAAAAAATCTCCTGATTTTTGAGTGTCATAAGTTGGCAAGTATGCTAGCTGTAATTCCACACCAAACGGTGTGGAATGACTGCTATGCAATCGAATGCAGTAGGAGAATACAATATGACTTTATCATAACTAAATTAACTCAGGCAGCAAGAGCTTCCTACAAACTTAAAGCTATTAAGCCGAAAACATTTACATCGTGATGGAGCAACCACCTCAAGCAAAGAAGAAGCAAAATACGAGCCCTTAGAAGACAGGTGCAAGTGGAGAATGATAAAGAACAGAAAATATTAAAGTTGGTACGCTACAGAAAGGAGCTAGCTCAATACAAAAAGCAAATCAAGGCAACGAAACAAGAGTCATGGCGTAAGCACTGCAGTAACGTGCAAGCAAGCTATGGTACATTACAGAAAATAGCCACAAATAAGGTTTTTCAACCCCTACAACTTACCACTAAAGTAAAGTAAAACAAGATGCAAAAAGCAAAACAGAAGCTCTAAATACTAACCTAGAAACAATCTTTGTTAAAGACCAGATGAAATTTGATTTAGTAACTCACAGAGAAATAAGGCAGAAGTTTAATAGGTGGTGTGGTGTATTTAATTATGGCAAAGCACACTAGGGCTATCTGCCTAAAGGGAGGGATGCCTTCGTGGAGGACTTTCTAAGGGAAACCGGCTCGTATACACGTTACACATGGGGAAAACCACGAAAACACCCATGCAGCCAGCCCGTTCGCGGGATTCGAACCTCGGACCGAACTACCAGTGTTCAGCGACTTTACCGCTCGGCCGCTGGTCGGCACGAAGTTTAATAGGAAAAACCTGGAAAAGTAGCAACAGAGATATTTCTCTTCCTATAGACCACGAAGTTCATAATATCATCAAAGTCTTAGCAGACAAAAAAGCGCCAGTCCCGATGGCATAGATAATATTGTTAAAGAAATTCACAAAGAATTCCCAGGTTTGTTTCCAAAACTTGCAGAGCCAGCTGGCGACTCGGTCACTTCCCTAGAAGCATGAAACTAGCCGAAATTGCACTCTTTCACAAGCAGGGCAAAGATCCGTCAGACCCGGCATCGTATAGGCCTATAAGCAGGAGAATACAATTGGACTAGGTAGATAACATGAGAGATTTCTTTGGCCCAAATAGATTAAAAGCGTTTTGAATCAGCATCTTCATGTTTTACAGCCGAATTGAGGCTTCAAAAATTACAAATTAGCGATCTGTAAGAAAACGATTTCCAGATTGTAGGCACTTGCGCGAGTGATTTTGCGATCTCACATTTTCTAATCGCTAATTCGTGGTTTTCACGGACAAATTTCTACCTTACACGGATGGCGCACTCGATTTTTATCGAATTTAACGCCTTTAAATGGTAATTTGCTTACTTCAAAGTTTCTTAAGGGTATACAACATATTAAACCCCTGCAACAAAAGGTTAAGTTAGATTCCGACCAATATTTCGTTTAACAATATTGCATACAGCGCAATTACCCCCCTGGTGGTGAGGTTTCGAACTTTCTTTTTTTTTTCCGGAAAATGAATTCCCATGACCTCCTTTACACGGTTACCAAGTTTCATAATATTTGATACAGTAGTTTTCCTTTTATGACCGTTTCAAAGTGGAACTTTAATTGTAACCACACTGTATATTATTAAATTTTAATTTGAAGCTATGCGTTATATGTATACGATGCGTAAGATTTTCGCTTTTATGGAAAAAGTAAAGAATCGAAGCAAATAAGGATAATGGACCAAAACTGAAAAATTTCCCCTCCCTCTGAAAATAAAATATTGAAACTTCGACCTTGAATTTATTGGATTATCGAAATATTCAATTTGACTTATCTTCTAAGTCCTAGTTCCGACAACAATTCCGAATTACTGAAGCTGAAGTAAAAGGTTTAGTATATATTCACTGTATGTTAATAGCGTAATCAGAGTGTAATAAAAATAGATTATAGAATTTACGCTGATGCAACTTTTTGTCTGAATGCACAACATGTAACGGAAGAGAAGGCATGTAGAGATCTGTTTTTGACATGCCTCTAAAAGCAGATGTCATACTCCTTTTGTCTCTTCAATGTCAAAAAACTTTCCTTTGAGAGGCAACTTTAGTTTTGGGGAAAGGGAAAAAAAATCACAAGACGACAAATTTGAAGAACATGCAGAACGATTGAGTACACATACTTATTTTCGGAACACAAGCGGTTCTCCGATTGGTTATTGAATAATGAAAAGATGCATTGTCATGCGATACAAAACATTTGGAATACGTTTTCTGACTGAATAACGTAATATTAAAAGTCATCTGTTTAATTCACAGCCATTTACAAGTCAACTACTCGGGCAATTGCAGAATCGTTTTGATCCTGAGCTTGTAAGACAAACTTAATATCACTGGATTTAAACACGTCTTTAATCTTCCGAGAATATTCCTTCTTTACCTCATATTCTAAGAATATTTAAGTGAATACAATTATTGCAAAAGAAATTGAATATTCATTTGCACTACGGCTTCGTAGTTTACTAACGAGTTAACAAAACTTAAATTCTGCTTTTTGTGTCTAAGAATACAATATTTTAAATATTTACAAATAAAATATTAAATTGAAGATTTAATTGGAGCCTCACCAACTGTCTAGCATTTGAAGACTATTAAATACTAATTGTTTGTTGCGAAGTTTAACCCAGGCTGCATAGTTAGTTTTCATAGTTTTCTAGGTTCTCTTTACAAAGGTTCTCTGTGAAAGTATCTTAACCAAATAGCTCCCATGTTCTTTCTATGTTCAAATAACCAACTAACCTAGTTTAAGTGCGATTTCCAAGTGAAGTTACTAGCAAAACCCGAATACTCATTAAAAATCATGTAGCTTGCCAATCGGGAGTAACATGAAAGATACGGCGCCAATAATTGAATTGCTGTTACAGTACGCTGTTTCTAGAATTGGTAGATGGTCATTCCTTAATTAAATATAATTGATTTGTAACTTCTACTAGAGCTGACGGTAAGAATTGAAGTGCAAATAAATAATATCGTGTGCAGTCTTGATTAATATAAAATTATAAATATGTGCATAGAAAAATATTTGCATTCAGACAAAGATTTTTTGAAATATTTGCAATTACTTTATAAGAAGGATTTATTAATAATCGTAATAATTACTTATTATATTACTGATGATTAGAATTCATTTCTTGACAATTACATTCTAAATTAGAATTTTAAGGATATAATGAAATACATTTTAGGATAAAAAATGAGTTGATTCTTTTTATGTTTATAAACTTCTTAAATTCATTTAATAAACATCGTACGCTCATTGTTAATTGAATCCAGAATGTTGGGTGTCGTTTATATAATTATTCTTACTTGTCCACAGAACCTGCTGATTTATCCAACCATTAAGTAGCTGCAGATCATTTCTACATAACCATTGAACTTCCATTAATTCAGCCTCTAGAGGGTTGTATGTTTATATCATAATTTGACTTTTATAAAATTGATTATTCTAAATCTTATGTTTCCATAAAAATATACTGTGCTTTAAAAATATGGATGATAGTATCAGCCGCTCTTTCAGCCACTTCATAAGCAACAGCGTGTTTAGAAATAAATTATGCAGTTAATGTCATAAAATATTTTCATAAAATTCAAATAAATATCAAACGAAAGTTCTCAGTTTTAGACAATTCGATTTAAACGAAGTTAATGTAAAGTAGCAGACTATAAAGCGCCGAAGATAAAAATTTACTCTTACAAATATTTTTTTAAAAAAAGGAAGAAATTAAAAAAAATAGTTAAAAATTTGAATAATATCATGTATAATTAAAACAATAGCTTTTCATATAGTATTAATAAATTTTTATTACGCATCATTGAAGGAAAATATTTTATATAATTAATTCTCCGTAAAATTTTATTTGAAATTTAAGGTTAAAAGTAGCTGTGGCAATTCATTGTAACAAAAATCCGTAAACCACATTTGGCGTTATTATCGCTCAAAAAAAATTATGCCAAATTTCAAAACGCGAAAATATGTAAATTCGTGTATATCTTAGAAAATTTTGAATAAAAAAATCTAATTTTTGCAGGTATGCTTAGAAATACACCTACTTTAAGATGATGGCAAAATTTTTATAGGTTATAATTCAACATTTTTTTTGAAAAATTTATGAAAATTATTTAAAAATAGAAATTTAAAAAATGAAACACAAAAAATGGGTAAATTTTATTTGGAATGAACCTAAATTTCGAAATGGGAAAGGAAAAATCAAAAAAGTTTAATAAAAAAAGAGATATTAATAAATATATGCCAAATTCAATTAACATTGAGGAGCTAAAATTTTTAGAGATATTTTAAAAACTACTCGTACGATTTTTACAAAACTTGGCATTCTGGCATAATTTGAGTCGTAGAATCGAGCTATAGTAAAAAATTGGTATGTTATTTCAGAAAAAGTTCGATTTTATGTCAAAATACCTGTTAGAATAGTGCTATAGATAAATATAATATATATCCTAAGTCGGGCTTTCGAGACATGAAAAACGCTGTTTGAATTTTCTCAATCGGCTCAGTAGGACGGGAGATATAGCACTGTCCCCCCCCTTTTTTTTTTTTTTTTTTTTTTTTTTTTTGAGCAGTGTACATGAAGGTATGCAGATAAATTATGCAAAATATCGTTTTGCCCCCAATTGATTTGCATGTTATAGTAATATAATTTTTCTATCAGAAAGTATTATATTTAACATTTTAGGTTAGAAGACACATAGAAACATTTTAGGTTCCTTTTGGATTACCTTCATCGTGCATAAACTTTTATCGGTGGAAAAAACCTGTGACGACGAGTTCCGAATGCAAATTCTCATTCAGACACAGCAAATAATTCTACCCACTGATAACCCTTTTTATAAATACTTGAGCCAATTATTTGCGTAAAAGCTATTGCAGATCACGTGATAACATTCTGTTGGTACAAGCAACTATAATATTGAAATGTTTATTTTGAGCCATAAGAGGGCAGTTCCTGCTTGTTAACATAACTATAAGTGAGCTTGATCCCTAAAATTATACCTTTTTTATCAGTTGGTTTATTTTCTACTAGTTCGATCATTAAAAATATTTCGCTTGTCGCTGTCCTTGTCTGATATAGAAAGTGGGCCGTCCAGCGACTAACAAAGCTGCATTTTGTACAGAAATAGTCATCTAGCTTATATTATGTTTTTCAAAGCTCTTCTTGATATCCTTTCTAAGTATGAAGCCTTTCTTATGAATGGAAATGGTTTGCCACCAAAACGTTTTTGCACTCACTATGAGTTTGTTGTGGGATTCTACTTTTCTTGAATCAGAAAGGCTTCCAACTGATTTAAAGGCTCGGCATTAAATTGAAAAGAAAAACAAAGAAAGAAGGGCATAGAAAACACGAGAAAAATAGACTATCTTGAAAATTTAAAAAAAAAATTGAAACCTTAGAACTTAAAGTGCAAATAACACTTCCAACAGGAGCTTTCTTCATCCCACTTGTTTGTTAAACTCAAGGTGAACGGTTGACTTTGTAACATTCATTTTGCAATAAACCGCCATTTTTCCAGGATTAGAAGATTCGCATTAAAAATTTTTTAATATAACAAACGAATCCTTGTTTTGAAATTTTGAATTTTTAACTGGCATAACGTATCAGCTACATAAATAATAAAATATAAATGCAATCATAGTAAAAAGAAATACTCTATATCGCATTGTTTGGGCTATTCTTTGTACTTTTACTTAAAATGTGATTATTTTCTCCTCTAAAGATATTTATTAAACTCAATAATTTGTTTCTAAATGTGGAATAAATATATGTAAAGAAGAAATAGTTAAATAATTTCATAAAAAAGATGATAGTAAATTTGGATAAACGTTTCCCGATAGTTTATTGCCCCCAGGAATTCCAAAGAATATAATTTCTCCACTCCCGAAAAAATATACTATGTTCGACATTGATTTTAAGTATGGCACGAAAATAATTCGATATTACTCAGGCAAAGGAAATAACATTCTTTCATCAACGTAATCTTTATCTAACTAAGCTGTATAAGGTTTAAGGAATTCTTGATTCTTCTGTGTTGATTTTGTGGTGTAAGCGATTACTATATTCATCTGGCATACAGAAGATACGTGATTTGAGTCCCAGAAAAAAGAATAGCTGTTTTTCATTTGAAGAAAACATAACATGCTTTACAGTGGCACATTAACTAAAAGTGCAATGGATGACAATGCAATAACACATCATACTTTGGATTAATTAGGCTGGGTCTCATATCTCTACTTAGACGCCTTTTAAGGGGAGAAGAATGTAAGGAATTATAGCAGCCTCCCATGCGTGTTCTTTATGGTAGAAGTAGTCAGCTACCATGATCAGCTATCAATTGGAAGGAACAACTTAAAAGTATTTTATTTCAGCGGATAATTTTTTTTTTTTTTTTTTTTTTTTTTTTTTTTAGCGAACGTACAATATACTAATATGGAGACCTGTTATATAAAAGTACTTTTATTTCGAGCAACATAACAATAGTATTTTAAGTGCTGATGAATTACTAGTATTTTTTGCTTTCCTGTTTTCTTACTGCATTTAAAAGGAAGAAGATGATTTATGATCAGTCTAATAATACATGAAAATCAAATAATTAAAATATCTTTAATCTTACTTTTGCAAGAAAACTTGACTTAAAAGACTCCACATTATTTTTTCTTTATATAATTCATTCAGTTTTATTTAAAATTCTAATTCAACCCACATGTTAGAAATCTGTTATGCTCTTCAAGAAACAAAAATGAATGGTAAAACTGAAAATTACAAAATTGTATGAATCCATTCATTAATTCTGCTACCTATGTGTAAAATGTAATAGAGTTTTAAATATCAATGCATTATACTTCTGGTTGCTATAGATAACAAATTAAAAAGTTATAAAATGAAGTCGTCTTTATTTAAAACCCATGCCGGCTGATATAATTTGTGAAAATGAAACCGAACCTATTACACTTTAAGGACTTCATTTAAAAGTAAACTCATTAATAAAATAAATCTGAAGTCCTTTATTAAATTTTCAGTTAATGCACCATAAATTATTCATGTATTCTAAAGGTTTAGAATTAAAATTAGACACATTAAAACTGAATAAAAATAATTTGAGTAATTTGCAACTATTTTCTCAATTTAATATTTCTTATTCGTTTACTATATTAATTTGTTTCATAACTGAAACTATGAGTTAAATAAATTTTAGCTGCTTATTTATTTTTAACCGCTGTTTCATAATGAAAATTATTAAATTTATAAGTGATATTTTTTATTTCATTACAATCGTTTAATTTCGTAAATCAAATTTGTAATTTTTAAAATATTCTAAACTTGTTTAAACAACTGAACTTTAAATGCAACAAGTAATTTTAAATTTCTTGCCTACATAATTATTTATTAATACACTGTTAGTTATTTTATAACGCGTTGATAGGAAGAATTGTAAACATTCTTATTTTTTTCTGTATTCTCCTCGGTCACCTTATATTCAAGCACATTTCTTCTTGCATGGCTATCACGAAAATTGCTTTTGCATGCTATTTAGACGCCGTATTTTTAGAGCTGTACTTAAAATATTCCTCGCTTCTCGAAATGGCCTGCTCGAGAAGAAGGTTGGAAGTAGGCTTCTTTTAACACGGCAATTTCTGTCGTCAGACTACACAACATACGATGAATACTTACTTTGACAGTCGCGGTGATATCTTGCAGTAGGGAGGCGTCTGAACACACGAACGTTGACATAAGAGCTTCAAAAAATAAAAAGAGAGAGAGTCACAGAATTATACTTCTTTGATACAAACTGAATAATATAAAGTATAACTAGAGTACCCGCAACAACTGGAATATAAAAATTCATTTTTATTTATGAAGATCCTAAACTAAACATAATCCATTTTTTAATTTTACTATGCTTAACTTAACTAAGAAATTATTTTTTATTTAAATTAGAGATACCATTAAACATTTTTAAAAATTAGATAATTGGAAACGTCCGGTGTGCCTTCGCTGGGTTCGAACAATGGATCATGCATTTACTAGTTGAATGCCTTAACCACTTGCATTAACAAGACCACTCACGGGAATATCCGATGTTTCTTGCATTCTTTCCCTCTTAAAGAATCAATGGAGAAATGCTTTTCCTCTTAAAGGATTACTGGGGGACTTGGAAGGGATAAATCTAGGCGGTGAAGAATTATTGTCCACCACAATTTTAGTTCAGACCCCACTGTAGAGAATATTAAGTTTCCTTGTGCGGTAAAAGAGAAAAATCTACTCTACCCTCGTTGAGGATTAGATTATTTGGATTAATAGAGCAGGCGACAGCTATCTGCATAAGGAAATGGTTGCCTTCGTGAAGGAGTTTTTAAGGAAAATGGACTGTTACTCACGTTACATGTGGTGTATCTCGAACTTCATCCTAATCGAACTTAGAACTGACATGCACCAAGCATAGAGTAGCGCGCGAATTGAGTGTGGACGTGGGAGACCGTAAATGCCGGGCGTTGAAGTTGTACGTGTGTATTTGTAAGCTTTTATGTACAGTGTGATGTCTTGTATATAATAAAGTAGCGTACAATTAAATACAGTGTCGTGTGTAATAAATACCCACTAAAGATAGGGTAAAAGGTGGCGACGAGGATGGGATTTCGAATTTTGAAGATTGAAATAATACGGTTGGATAAGGAGATTCCCCAAAGACGGCTCAAGGTAAAACTTTTATAATTATTTTATTCCGAAGAATTAACCATGTATCAGCTTGTAACTGAGCTATTTTTCAAACGTTTAATTTGTTACAAAACTTTCCCGTTTTTTAGGTCTAAAGTTAATAATAAAACAGTCTATCTACAGCATTTTGTAATTTACAAGACAATGTTGATATAAATGCTAGTAGATATTTCTATTTTGTAATTATTGTATTTTCTCTTCCTTGTGATTTTTGAATTTTATCTTCGATAATTTTATTTAAATAAAAATGCATCATTCATATATATGTGTAAGATGAAAACTGTGCAAATCAAAATTATTTAATATAATTAAATTATTAATAAATATAATTTAATTAAATTATATTAAGTAAATTATATTAACTAACTATAATTTAAGTTAACAATAGCCCATAAATTCTTCATTTTAATGACTACTTCCCTTCTTTATTCTAAAAGTTGTAGTAACATTTGTAGATATATCCATATCATACAACTTTTTCGTAAAGATGATGACGTAGCAAATTCTCAAAATTGCTAAAAATTCGTAGAACCAAAACCTTTCTCTTAAACTGCCATATTGGTTAACTGCGCAGTTTTTTCTACCTCTGATCTCATAAAGACGCATTTTGCTGCTTCTCTTCCAATCGCAATAAAACCAGGCATGCAGACTTGTTCTGGAACAGGAGCGATTAATGTGCCGGAAAATTTGTGGCCGCAAAATATTTAACTACAATAAAAAAATGTGATTTAAATCCGCTACGACTGCGTCTTATTGCATCTATATGAATTCAAATTTCGTCTTCATTTCGGATGGACTGTGTGTGCTTCAACATCTGTCTGCGTCGCTCCCAATTCATCACACTCACACATATATATATTATATATATTTATACATAAACACCGGTAATATGCTTAAACCTATTGTTTATTTTATTGGTAAGGCATTTGGTTAACATCAGTTGGTTCAGTTTTTGAGAAGTTAAACATTATTATAGACTTCTATTTTTATTACACTGAATGTAATACTTTAATACTTCGATACATTGTCAGTATATTGGCATACAGTAGATTACACTTAGTCCTGCTCATACCGTTTTCTTAGAGAGTCCCGTGAAGGAGCAAGAAGGATAAGGAGCAAGATGAAGGATAAGGAGTGATGTCCGTGAAGGATAAGGAGCAAGATGAAGAAAAGAGAAATGTGCCAGTTTGTCACTGTAGAAGCTGTTATGGCTGAAGAGCTGGAAGAAGCTATGCTAGGATCAGTAATCGTCGTGCAGGTAGTCCGTCAGGAAAGGCGAGTAAAGCCTCGTTTTCACTACTGCGTACGAACGCGTTGCTTCAATTGAAGACACGCCTACGGCATCCGTACAAGCGTTTCCACTGCCGCGTATCCGTAGATTATTTTCATTTTCCGCCGCTAGGTGTCACTGTAATATTTTAGCGCCAAGCAAGCAGTTCGTGAGTTACGACGCTGAACATCTGAATTTTTCCCGCTTAAGCAAGGATTGTTTGTTTTGGATTTGATATGGATCCCGACATAAAAGCAGAAAAGTTTTGTTTACTAAATTACATGTTATTGGAAATTTTTATTTCTGCTTATAAACTGCGAAAGTAAAGTACACTAGCAATTTTTAGATAAGTAAGATTATAATGCATATTATGAACATCACTAATTCCATAGAAGCTGAAGTAAATTTAAAAAATTTTTTGCGTTTCTAGAAGCCTTAAATAGTAATGAAATATATTATGAAAACTAAAATGTACTGTTAGTGAAAAAATAAACGAATAAATAAGTAAAATAAAAAAGTTAAAGGAATTAAGAAATAGTTGGTACTTTAAAAATACAGAGCAACTGTAAAGAAAGTTTCACAATATTTACACAACATTTGCTATGCTTGTATACCGCTGACTTCAGGGTCATAGTGAATAATTTATTAGAAATCTCATTTGTTTAAAATGCAGTATGGGCAGTTATATTTTTAATTTAAACATTTTTAATTCATATCTCTTTTTATAGAAGAAGTTATAAAAATAGCTTTTTCTCTTTATATATACACACATTAGGTAAAGAAAATGGGAATATTTAATTCCTGCGCTTCTGATGAAGAGGACTGAATTTAAAAGCAATTATTATAGTAATTTTTTGTTAAAAAATGTTTAGGGCATTAATGTTGTCTCATGTTAATTGGTAATGAAAGTTTAGAGCCGTAAACATCCCAAAGTCTGAGCACATGTATGTACATTCACATAAAAGTGAAACGAATATATATATATTCATGGACTTTGATACTTGCACTTGATTTACAAATGCTCTCAGAATTTAAATGATATTGTAGATTAGTTCGCAGCAATGCAAGCAATAATTAATCATTTATTTGCTTGCATTAAATTTCATTTAAATTTAATTAACTTTAAATTTGCTTTTTACGAATAGAGGATGTTTGTTAAATTCAAATATATATGTACAGGGTATGTTTTAAATTCGTATTATATAATTTTCAAAATTTTTTGTGGGGAAAATTGAAATAAGAGCATAAATAAAACAATATATTTAATGCAAATAATAATAGAAATAAATTATAAAACACGAATATAGATCAAATTGGAACAGAAAGCTAAGTTGCAGGCAGGGTGCAAAAAGCGTATGGGATTTGAACACACGATCCCAAAAGTTGAACTTTATTACCGTCATCTTTACCACTAAGCTAGCATCACACGGGAAGGGTATGCATATTTTGGCTTATATACATCATCAAGTAAATCAATTCTTAAAACTAAATTTTTTGGTCTTATTTCAGTGTGCTATCGTCTAAAAAATTCACCAGAGCTTGTTCTTCAGCTTCTAGTACATTTCTTACAAAAAACATTATCTTTTAAAATGGCGTTCCGATTGAAGTTAAATGGGCTGCTAAAAATCTATTCCATGTGCTTACAAAGATATGTTAACCAAAAAGGTATATTTATAAATAGAAGAATACAAATTTAACATACTCTTTACTGCAGTGGAATATTTAAAAGGCTATCAAATTTAATTTAAAATTAACGTTTTTAGTTTTTACCTGTTTCAAAAGAAAAAATAGCAAATCTTTTAATGCCATATCTGATCTGTTATAGCAGTTTGATATAGTCAGACATTCATTTTCATTAAAGGTAAATGTGTATGCAGAACCAGGAAATAATTGTCAGGACAAATTTTGCTATTTCATGGACTTGGAATTATAATTTTTGCCGCTGACTTTCTTGAACGCCTGATTTTATCTGTGCACAAGTACTGTAGTTACAGTTATCCTATTTTTCTTATCATTTTTTAACTAAATTCAGCTGATTGCTGTCAGCGTTCATCGCTACTTCTACCGCCATTAATTTTTGGTGACAACACCTGATTGTTCCTCTTTTACCACGTGACCCCAACGCATCCGCAGACATACGGATAGAAGTTGAACATTGTTGAACTCCATCTGTACGTCATCCGTCACCGCACATCGACCGGAATGCAGATTTCAATCAAAGTGAAGTCGCTCGCTGATTGAAGAAACGCATACTCACCGCAACGCATACGCAGCAGTGGAAACGGTCTTTAAGATATCATAGTAGCCGCCCAGACGGAAACATGATTAGTAACTCTGACTACCGTACCGAAGGGTCCGGAATCGAATCCTGGAGAAAGCATGGATGTAATTTGTCAGTCCCTTCATAGGGGGCAACGATGGCTGACCTGTTAGGTGCCTTCGCTTCCGGCTTTAGTAGTGGGTCAACGCCTATAAACATTTCGAGCCCGCCATTGGGGAAAAAATATCATAGCACTTGATAAAAATGGCAAAACTGTTGAAAACGTAGCTAATAGAAATGTCATCTTAACCAATCCAAGTGACGCTATCCCTGTGATAGATGAAAGTCCAAAAAATACATATCATCGTTGAATGCATCGAGAAAAGGTCAGTTGATCTGTCTCAGGCAAACATTAACATAAAAATTGTAGAAGCATTTACAATGTGTTTTCGAAGAATTCCACTAAGTCCAAAGCGTACTGAAGTTTTTGCAACAGTGAACTGGCTTCAGAACACAATATTACGGTTTCTAAAATTCTACACAGAGTAATAGAAAGTCCTAAATCTTGGATGCTCTTAAAACCAAAAATTTGGTCAAATTTCATGAGCATATGCACCGGAAAGGTGTCCACCTCAGCTGCTTTTTCTGGAGCAAGAAAGTCCGAAATCTTAATAAACTCTAGTGCAGGAAAAGATAGAATTTTCTGCACTATTGTAGCCTCAGAATTGCTTGGATGGAACGGACATTCGGTTGAAGTAACCATGTTCTGATTTACATGTAATACAGGTGGGCTTTGTGTCTCTCGGGAGCTTTCAGGTGTGCCATAAAAGAGCAAACTAGTAAAGGCAAGTAGGATTATTATTGCATCCGGTTTGCGCATGTTCGAAGCGCTAACATCTGAAGCAGATTTTTGGCTGTTTCCCTGGTCTGTACTCATTAACCTTGACTATGAGAGACAGAAGGGATTTTTCATGAGAGCTCCTGCTGCTTTTATTACAGCGTTTAAGTTCCATAAAGAAAATAGGAAGGTTGATTTTCTGCTGGTAGTATTTCTAGAAAACTGCTTCAGCTTAACGACCAGGTAACCCATCTTATTAAGTTCATTTCTGATGAAGTCCGGGTCTTCAGCAGCTGATAAGCCGTTAATGTCAACCTTAACTGGAAGCTGTTCTTTTGTATGGAAAATACAAAACTGAGTGGTGTTTTAAGTAGTAGTTTTAAGTTTAAGTAAAGCACCGAGAGCTTTTTCTCTGGTGTCCCAGTCTTGGAACTGGAGGTGAATTCCTTTCCGTTTCAAGGTTCCAATATAGTCTTATTTTCACTGAAAATGGATTTAATTTCTTTCCATGTGACCTCAGGTCGCGGGTAGACGATGGGCGGCAGGTACCGTATCTTTTCCACGGAAGTTGGGGTGGGAGTCGATTCCGTCGCAGTGGGCAATAAATCCATATCCTCCATGCAACTGAAGGAGTTCTCCGTAGGAATGTTAAAAGCTAAATTGCTGAAATCAAAATTACAGCTAGATTTCTTCTCTGGAGATCCGTAAGAAGCATAGTATTCATAATAATCATCTATTTTAAAATCCGGAGTTGCGGGATGTTGATTCAGTAAATCACGCGCATTCTTGATTGAATCTGTCGTGAACACAGGAGAAGTGTCTTCGTGGTGGTTAATAGGTTCATCAGCATGTTCATTTTGATGTTCCAAAGAGCATTCATCTGTTCTGGAGAAAAAAGCTTTAAAAGCAAATCAGTAAGCGTTGGCTCTGATACACTTGCATCCAATTTCTCGAAAAATCCTAAAGTAGTATATTTAGAAGTCGCAATTAATGATCTGCGGGAATTGGCAAGACTATCTGCCAACTGTAAAAATACACGAGATAATTGTCAAAGATATGAGCGAGAAGCATATGCATCTTCACACTCAGAAGCTTTGAAGAAGAAGCTAACCGTGTAGAAACTTCGAGAACAGGTAAGCGAATACTCACTTAGCTCAGAAAACAGAAACATAAAACTTAAGAAGTGTTAATTACCCTTTATTTCTCAAAACAAGAACTTAACAGATGGCTCTTTCATAGCGACAGCAAAGCCTCCACTTGGGTTTGAACTCAAAGTAATAAGAAATAAACTTAACTAATGCTTAACTAAAAAGATATAGCCGAAGCTATCAAGATTTCTAAGTAGTTGGCCCCTAAATTACCAACTAATCAAATGAAAGTTGGCGAAGCTATCAAGGGCCTGAGATACGGCCGAGCGTAGAAATAGCTTAGAGAGAGAGTAGCCAAAAGGTGAACGCGCGCTAGTCAGAAACTCTGGCTCCCTAACGAAGTCAGTGGAATCTCGACTTAAATACCGCTCTTACTCATTTGCATTAAAAGCGATTCTAAAAACACATTCTGGTATTAAATTGTAAGCTGAAATTAGGAGGGACAGGAAAGTAGCTTTTACTAAAGATAACTGTTAAAAAGTTAGGGTAAACCTTACAACTTATTACCTCGCGTATTTTGTTTGAGTATCGAGCGTTAGTGGGGTAACAATAGGAAGAACACATCGTTCTGGTCCTTTTTCTCCCTTAAAAGGGAAGCCCCGAAGGCAACAGACGTTTTCCTTCTGCCTATTGAAAGACAAGTTTGAATATGTCATCACTACGAACGTTAACGTAACCGTTTATTTGTGTCCACTCACAAAAGACTTGTGTATGTTTGTGAATTTACCAGTGATGATGCCTGCAGTTTTTTAACTACCTGCAATTCTTATTAACTGGTTTTTCTGCCAAGATAGGAACATTTGCTTCTATTGCTATTAACTTACACTGCTTTACTTGCTGATACGCTGAAGCTACACATGTTCCGTGCTAACAAATTACTTCGTTTTCCTGTTTCTGAGTTAATTGTCTAACGGTTGTATTTTAGCTTGACTGCTTTTAGTAATCTGTAGTAAAGTGCTATTATTAGTGTTATTCTAAAAATCGTGTTGATTTCTGCTCAGTTTTCATGTAATTTAAATATTAATTGCAATGTTCTTGTTTGACCGTACTATTTAACTACTTATTTTTACTTTTAGTATGCATTTCATTTGATTTGTGTTTTTGCTAATAATATCCTAAATGCATTATTTATTACGTTCTTGTAATTTTTATTAATTACCAGTGTTTTTTTACTTTTATTTTTAATTTATCTTATAGTAATTCTGATGTTTATATGTTGTTATTCTTCACTGTGCCTTATTTACGTAAGGGAAAAGGGAATTTCTATAAATTTCCTGTGCGTGACTTCTGTTCTGTGCCTTTTAAAAAGGTACCAAACAAGTTAAATTTTAGACAAATTCAAATAACTCTAAATACAAGACTTCAACTCATAAATTGTGTTGTGATTCCTGAATAAATAATCGCTTGCTGTTGACTGGTGGAAGAATCTTGAAAAATGATAAGGCAAAATTCAATAATTACGTACTCATTATTCCTTAAAATAAATCAGAATTTATTTTCTTATAAACTAACATTTTAGATTATAACATTATTAAACCTCAAGCTCTCGGGAGTGGGTATAGGCTATTTTCGTTCAGAAATACTTATTTCATAATATAAATTTTCATAATAATCGGACATGATATTTCCAATGATAACTAAGATCCCTAGGAATACATTTTTTTTTTTTTTTTTAAATTTAAGTATCTTAAGACTGCTATCACACATCCGTTTGTTTCGGAAGAACAACTGTTTGTAAAAATTTTTCTGCTTTGTCACAACAGCCGTTCACCACAGATCACTTTGGGGTTATAAGGTATTTCTCCCACCTTCTTAGCATACCTTCATTGTGTAGTAGTCAGAACGTTGGGCACGTATTCCAGAGGTCCGTCGTTCGATTCCCGGCGAAGGCGTCGCCCATTTTTCCCTGCTTTCAAAATATCTAATATCTCTACAGGGTTAACATGTAAAAGGGAAACTGGTTCTCCGCTACAAACAAGCTGATAGCTGATTGGTTGAAACGAACAACTTGAAATTTTTTTTCTACAGGAAGGAAAATATCGCGCGTCTTTCTTTCGATAGTAAATCAGGCAGAAAAATTGTCCGAAACAGTTTTTCGTGTGAAACAAATGCATGTGTGATATATGCCTAAGATTCCGAATACCGTAAGTTAAGTACAGAGACATCTGGTGGCAATGAATGCAAATGACCACCGAACTTCCGTAAGCGCAAATCTAACGCAGTAGTGTTTAAACGGAGGTTCGTCTGCGTATGCGTTTTTTCCACTGACGCTACGACTAACGCACTAATGGAAACGGTGCTTTATCGCTATTTTTGTGATTTTTGCTAACTAGTGTAATTCAAGCGATAGTTCCTGAACTTCACCGATTGTAAGAACGCAAGGGTGACCATACTTAACTTTAGCTACAACTAGCATTTATTCTTCAATTCATGAATGGACAGTCGTCAGTTAACACCCTTCGCTCAATGATCATCGTTTCATCGATTTCGGAATATACATTGAGTCACCGCAAATAACTTAAACTAGGTGAAAGATGAAATTCGTTGAACTCTACCTTTTCGGCAATACTGAAGCTCCACATGTGCAAAGCCTGACAGCACAGTGCAAAAACTGCAAAAATGTATTAGAGTTAAAAGAGATCCATGATAGCCTTATAAATCCCTTGCACTCAATGTGCGACCAAGTTTAAAACATTGCGTGCGTACGGATTCGCAGTAGATTGAATGCACACAGAACCGACGATAGTTGATGATATTTATATTACCAAAAACACAGTTGTAAAACTTTCCACAAAAATACTCATACATAAATTGTACTCTATGATACTTCACAGTATCATAGAGTACAATCAGCAGTTACACTTCAGACCACTAAGAAAGTTATGCATAACGCAGTGCAAAGAGCATCTAAAGAGCGCAGCTCACACGGACATATTTTAATACTTTGAACTCACACTGAACTAAGCAACTACTGAGAGCAGATGCTGTCTCCGATCTTACACAGTTTTCATCCGGCCGCCGAGAAATCTCTAGTACTTTCCATTTCTCGAAATTACTGTAACATCGAAATTACTATTACATCTAAGGGCCGGATACGGTTACAGCTACATATTTACAGAACGAATTCTAGTTATACAGAAACCGGACCGAAATGTCGCCAAATGGTAGCCAGCTCTGGCGACTTTTAGAGATTTTTCGCCAAATTTGGTGACAAAAATTAGTCACCAAAACCATCGCAAGCTTGGCGAGATATCCATTTCTCAATGTTAAATAGACTTGCTCCTGTATGCTTATTTTTCGGCAAAGCTTCTCCTTTTCAAATTTTCATACTACATTATACAAAAGGAAATACAATTTTACATATAATTTCACTAACATTATTTACATGTATACAAATTCCATTACAATAGATTCATAGCAAGTAATTAAAAAACTAGGTGGAAGACGAAATTCATTAATCTCCACCGCTTCGGCAATGTTCTAGCTCACCGTGTGCAAAGCCTGGTAGCACAGTGCAACAACCGAAAAAAAATGTATTAGAATTAGACGAAATCCATGATAGCCTTATCAGTACCTTTCACTCCGCGCGCGAGCAAGTTTTAAACAGCCGCAAAAATGTTATCCTCAATAAAACACCCTGGTGGAACAATCAGCTGACAGCCAAACATAGGAAAGTAAAGGCCCTAAGGCGCTGAACGCAAAAATGCTGCATTCCCGAGAAAAGGGCTGTCGTGGCCGTAATTTTGAAGAAGCATAGGACTGCCTATTAATGCAACATTAACAAAATACAACATGCCTCATGACAACACTACTGCACCACAACGCTACTATATTCACCGAATTCCCTTTTTTTAAACTGTGTTTTTTTTTTTTTTTTTTTTTTTTTAATTTCTTAAAAATATGATAAACTCACTACTGTATTTTTATGTAACTGCATTGCTCTATGTACACATTCATTCATTTTATGACTTATTTACTTTTTGTTATTTTTTATCTATTTATTTATTTGATTTATTCATTCTTGCATTTATTTATTTATTTCTGTTGTATTTGATCATCCGCACTTTCGACTATTAATTGTTAGACATTTGTCACATTCTTATTCAGTCGTATACTCTACCTTTGACAGTTGGAGTATATATGTATTCGGCGAAGACTCTAAGCTTATGCAGCCCAATAATTTGAAATGAGAACTACCAGTACTAATATAAGCTAAACATTTTCGAACCTCAGACGGGCTTACACGTTCAGTGCGTCCAACGGTTTTCGGATACGTATGGAAGATACATCAGTCTACTGTTGAAGTTCATCTAGAATAGCAGTGGGATGAATATAATCTTTAGCCTTCAGATGGTCATCTTAAAACATTTTGAAAGTGCTTATCTTAGAAAAGAGGGAAGGCTATGTGCTAAGGCCACCTTCTCAGCAGTCATGTTTGAAACTAATATGCTCTCAAATATTCCAAGCAATATACATATAGTCACTTATCATGTATAAATTATATCCATATTTTCTAGTAGATCATAAACAGAATGATAATCGGCAACATTTATTTCGATGATAGCTGAACTTGCATTTTCCAAAATGTGGTCTTTTTATAAACAAAATTTTCTGTGCAGTTTGTCATTTGTTCTGATAGTGAGCATCTACTGCTACAGATTTGATGTAAAGCGGAGGGAGGGAAAGGACAAATTTGAAATGCTGCGTAAAGCATATGGGGATCAAGCATTTAGCACCATTGTTTTTCGTTGTTACTTATGATGTCGTGATGGACGCGAAGATGATGACGTCGCCTCTCTTTGCTGTCTGTAACGGATGAGGACAGCGAAAACGAACTGTTGCAGATAAATTGTTACATATCTTTTGTTACAAATGATAAACTTAGAATCAGTAAGCTAAAAAAATTATCATGAAAGATCTTAGAAAAAAGAAATGCTTGTTCTCATGTTGTACCTCACGAGTTGGCTGCAATAGAAAAAGAAGATCCATCTTCTGTATGTCGTGGTTTAATTCAAACTGCAATCATTAAACGTAAGTTTTTTCAAATTACAAATGGAGATGAAACTTAGCACTTTGCTCGTGATTGGGACAAATCAACTTGAGTTCTTAACCATTGTCACAGAAACTTTGGGTTGAGAAAATTTAAGAAATATCACCTGAGTGACTTGTATTTAATTGGACACACTAGGGCTATCTGCCTAAGGGGAGGGATTCCTTCGTGGAGGACTTTCTAAGGGAAACTGACTTGTATACACGTTAAACATGGGGGAAACCACGAAAACGCCGGGATTCGAACCTCGGACCGAACTACCAGTGCTCAGCGACTCTACCGCTCGGCCGCTGGTAGGCAACAACTGGAAAAGGAACTTGATCCTAAGCGAGAGATGGTAAATTCCATACTTTACAACGACAGAATGGACTGGGCTTCCGAAAGGAATTTAGCGCGTTAGACCTAAAAAAGCTCAATCAAATAACTGGTTTCTGCTCCACGACAATAGGCCCTCTCACAATTCCATTCTCGTAAGCAGTTTAGCAAGGAAAAAGTGTCACAGTATCCAACCAACATCCTTATCACCAGATTTGTTCCCTGCATGCAATTTTCTCTTCCCTAAAGTGAAGTCTACCTAGTAAACTTACACTAGTCACTACTTTAATAGCATTGAAGCGATTCAGAAAACAGTAACCAGCGATACACTAGATGACTTCTACGAAGGAATCGAGCAGCTGTATGAGCACGCCAAGTATAGACCTACAAGTATTGTATACTGAACTGGAAATTTCTAAGAGCTCATGCCAACTAGTGGCAAAAAAGGACTATACGCGTGAATACACAGAGCTGCACTTCCGGTTGTCTGAAGAGAGATTTCGTATTTCATTTAGAAACGCAATTTATAAATGAAATACGAATTTCATTTAGAAAGTTGTCCACGAAGGCATTTTTTCTTCTCGATACAAATTTTTCTTGTGCTTTGTCTTAAACAATAAATCTAATCTAATTTAATGAAGTTTACAAGCATATGTTCATCTTGTCTTGCTCGCCAAATGAAGGTTTGGTTGGACATCTTGAAGAAAACTTTTAGTCAAATATTTGAAAGAATATTTATATGCTTTAAAATACTAAAATGAAATTCAAAAATTAAAATGTTGGTAAATACATTATATAATTGTTGGTATACATTATATATATTAATTTGGGAGCAATTCATTTTAAAGCAAATTCTTTCTCGAAAAGAATTTGTTAGTCAGTTGAAAACATTTCTGTAAAAATTACAAAAGAGGATCGTGAATTAGAACAATTAAAAATAAGTAAAATCTTCAAGTCACTGAAGGTGCAATATTGTAGAAAGAAGGATTTTCTAAGGAAGCTATCTCGTACTTTTTTCAAGGAAAAATTAAATTAAAAATTGCAAAAGAACCTATATTCAACTATATTAAGCAAACTTATCTACTATAATTTCTTATAACAGTAAAAATTATAAGCTACGTATATTTAAAAAATTCTCAAAAATATCTTTTGATCTATTCTATCCATTTGATCTATCAAATAGATATATTTTATCTATCTTTTTGATTTTCCTAAAGTCAAAAACACTTAGTTTTTTCTTTTTCGTAGTTTGCCTTTATTGAAGTTTATTGAACTACATGGTGAATTCCGATATAAACTTTTGGTAACCTCTGAATTAATTCTGTGATCATGTATTAATTTTGTAGTGAAATATGAAAGGCTCAGAAGTCACATTCTACTTTCATTTTTTTTTTTTTTTTTTTTTTCAGTTGGCCCATTCTACTCGAGTGTTAGGCCTCATTTTGATTCATTGTGTTGCGACTGGTGTTGGTATGATGGAATATTTCAAAGACAAGGTAAGATGATTAGTTAATGCTTTAATAACTTTTTCCTTGAACGCTAATTAAATGATTATGAACACTCTAATATACACAAATAAAGAACACAGAACGGTATTTGTCTAAAGCTCCATACGCAAGTTTGCTGCAAGAGGGCGGCTCGGAATAAACAGTTTTACTGTAGTTCAGAATAATCAAATCGGAATAAATAGTTTTACTGGGGTTCAAAAATCAGCCTTAAATTCACAATGAGTAATTCTGTGCTTTTTGAGATTATCATATACTGATTTTTCTTCTTCAAAGAGTAGAAATAATCTACAGTTAAATAGAGAGGGAAAAGGCCGTTATAGGGTTTGCCACTACTAAGGCCGGAAGCGGTGGGCACTATGGAGGCACCAAATAAGTGGGCCAAAGTTGCCTATGAAATGACTGACAAATTACATAATATCTATTTTGACGTCTCCAGCATTCATTACCCAACATGGAGAAGAACGAAAATCAATGTACGACATACCGACTGGTTAAGTTTCAAAAGGGATGTCTCAAAATCTCTAGCAGACCCTAGAAATCTGACAACTATCGAAGAAATTGATAAATATATAAGAGATGTTACCACTAGTCTCCACGAGATCTATCAAAGAACGGCTCTCTCACATAACTCGAAACCAAGACCGCACAGCTGCCCATGGTGGACAAAGGATGTCACTATTCTCAGGAAAAAGGGTCGAGCAACAAGGAAGAGATTCCAAAAAACAACTGGAGAGGAAAGCGCCCATAACAGGCTGCTTTACCAAAGGGTACGTGTACAGTACCGGCAAAAGATGTATAAAGAAAAGAAAATGCATGGTACATTACATGGAACAAAATCACTGTCAGCTCTCCGTTCGGAACATACTTTCATCTAGCTACAGGTAAGAGCATGGATCCATTACAGATAGGTTCAGTTCGAAATGACGATGGCACAATGATGAGCACAATTGAGGATACAATTAGGGAAATAATGAGGTTCCATTTTCCAGAAGACTACCCCAACCAGGACTCTACATATCACGCAGATATTCGTGCCCAAGCAACCGAGAATCCAACCTCGGAAGACGATCAGCCGTTCACACTCGAAGAAATGCAACGTACGATAAACTCAACATGCAAAGGTAAAGCTCTTTGTCTGGATGGCCTCACGATTGAAAATATAGAAGAGCTTAGGCTCGCGGACGATAAACAAATTCTAGCACTCCTTAACAAGTGCCTTGAATTAGGTTATTTTCCAAAGGAATGAAAAACTCAGAACTGGTCTTGGTCCAGAAAGAGGGGAAAACCAAAGTCCATGCTCAGTTCTTACAGGCCTATCTGCTTACTCTCAGCGTGGGGCAAAGTCCTTGACAAGATGATTACGCAGAGATTAACGTATTACCTGGTCAAAAACAAACTACTAAACCCCGCCCAATATGGGTTTACTAAAGGGCGGAGCACCACCGACGCCCTCAACCGTGTTCAAGACATCATCTTAAATAACACACAAAATAACCTCCATACGTGTATAATATCGCTTGACGTGGCGTCAGCATTCAATAAACTATAATGGCCAGCGCTCAAAACGAAACTAAAAGACCTGCGATGTCCAAAGAATCTTTACCAACTGATCACAAGCTACCTCACAGAACGTCAAGTGACTTACAAAAGAGACGCCCTAAATATTACGATGAATTGCCACAAGGAGCCCCACAGGGATCTAATATCGGACCCATCCTGTGGAACATAATTGCAGACTCAGCTCTAAGCATCGACTTTGGAGACAATGCCAAGATGCTAGCTTACGCCGATGATATTATACTCATAATAGACGGAGGCAATAGAACAACAATAAAGCTTAAAGCAGACGCAGCACTCAAATTGCTTATAAAATGGAGTCAATACAACAAACTGTGTTTCAGTATTGAAAAGACACAGATGATAGTCTTTCCAAAGGGCTCAACAATAGACGCGAATCCACCACGTATAAAGTGGGAAGGGCATCCACTGCGACGCCAGGATACCATAAATACCTCGGATTCACGCTTGATAAGAAGCTCACGTGGGTATCACATCTTACGGAAGTACGAAATAAGACATCGAATCATGAATAAACTAAACAGGATAATCACAGACAAGTGGAGCCAAAAGGGGCGCTTGTTAAAACATCTACACCTAAATGTAATAGAACACATGATCCTCTACGGCTGCCCAGTCTGGATGACTGGAACAGCAAGAATATGTCAAAAACTACAACAAATACAGCGAGTAATCCTGTTAAAAATCACCCAGTGCGTATAGCACCACTTCAGTAGCAGCACTTCAGGTTCTAGTTGGCACGTTCCCACTCGACCTAAAAGCAGAATTAGAAGGATCAATCTACCGACTTCTACACTACAAAGAGAACCTTCACACTAAAGAAGATTTACATCTATCCTATGCCAGCATAGAAAGCTTCCAAACTCCCCTGTCTTACACCCAGGAGATCTACCCATCCCTTCCTAGTGCAAATCACCACCCTCTGGACAACAAAGAGAGATTTTCTCTGACGGATCAAAAATTTCAGGACGAGTAGGGGCAGCGTTCACGGTCTTTTTCAACAAAGGAGAAATTTATCAAGCACACTTTCGTCTAAGCAACCATACTTCAGTCTTCCAAGCCGAGTCCTTCGCACTCAAAGAAGCAGCACTATGTTTAGGTACGCAACCAGCAGCTCACACTTCATTCTTCACAGATAGCATGAGCGTTCTGAATGCGCTGAATTCCATTCCTCCAAAACATCCGCACACGGCAGCACTTAGAGAGATCCTCTTGACGTTAGACTCTTCCATCTCTTTAAAGATCAACTGGATAAAGGGACATACCGGGCAGAAAGGCAACGAACGAGCGGATGAACTAGCTAAGACTGCAGCTCTCAAACCAGAAATTGACAAGGAAGTTCCGCTTTCCGCAGAAGTTGCAGAAAGGCTCGTCAAGACAAAATTCCAAGAGACATGGACATCACGATGGCAGGAAGAAGAGACAGGAAGATTTATTTACAACATCTTCCCAATACCTTCTCTCAAGAGGCTCAAATGCAACCGACTCTTCCTCCAGGCCTGTACCAACCACAGGAAATTCCCAGAGTATTACAGACGATTCTTCAGGCAGGACGTCAACTGTTCTTGTGGTTTTCGCGGAGAACACGCGGACGCACTTCATTACCTGCTCTCCTGCCCTCTGACAGAGCACCTTCGACAGCAATTCTTTCCTTCCGACTACATCACATATCCTGTGAATAGACTGTTCACGGACTATTACTGTAACAACGGCATCTTAGAGATAATGAAGCAAGTGAATGAAAATAAATATATTCAAGAAACTAAAGATTAATGTAAAAGGTAGAAAGGCGGCCTAACCGTCAGATTGCTATCAATGAATAGGATGACATCCTAACCCTGTAGTGTTATTAACTTAGTTTGGCGGAACAGGTTAAGTAAAGTGACCATATATATCCGCCTTTTCCGAAATCCGAGCCCAGGCCCTTCAGGGCGGCAATCAGTATCACTATCCCCTTTCTAATCTGGGCGGCAAATAGACGACCTTTGTTACGTCTCTTTGACCGCTGCTTGTATACTGAATGTGATGAAGTTTAACAGAATGACTGCAAATTTTGTTTCTTAAAGATATGAGGCCAAAGTCAAATTTTCTACAATCGCATATTTTACTAAATGATATTCGGAAAGAGAATTGGGTTAATGTATGCAAATCCTTGTCAGCATGTATTTTAAAGGTTTTGACCATGTATTCTTCTTTGACTGATTTTGCTTGTCCCCTTTTTCAGAGCTGAAACAAAATAATCTATTTATTTCAAATGTTTTAATCTTCTCTTCTTATTATTTGTAAAATCATATTTTAATCATTAAACCAACACTCGTATTTTAAATGTCGTATTTGAACGTCTGTAGAAAATTAGCACTAAAGTCTGAAATGTATTTAAAATGTTAAGAAGAATATTAGCGTTTTAAATGTAAGTGACCGTAATACTTGAAACGAAATGAACCAGAAAGCATCATGCCTTATTAATGAAAGCTTCATCTTTTAATTTAATTCATTTTTGTCTATGAACTCTTATACAACTTGTTATGAACAAAATATCCTATTAAGGTAAAAGTATAGTTTAGGGTACCCCTTGGCGAAATGGGGCGATTTTTGGCGGTTCATGGATACCGATTTTGTGCAATTCTTTGACTCCTTATTTTGGCTTTCGAAGCGGCGATTTTTGGTGCAAAAATCGCCACTACACAAAGCCAAGATAACAAGACAAACAATTGCACAAACTCGGTATCCATGTACACATCGACTTATTTTCACTTAAAAAAAAAATCCCCGAATTGCACAAAAATAGCATTGCGGACTCCTTTGACTTTATCCATGTAAACGTCGACCTATTTTCACTTTAAAAAAAAAATCCCAGAATTGCACAAACTTGCATTGCGCACTCCCTTTACTTTGTCCATGTACACATCGATATATTTTCACTTACAAAGCCAAAGGAGCACCAAATTCTACAATATAGGCAAACAAAAAATACATAATCTCAATAAAATATATTTGAAACCAAACAATAAAATAACATAAAAAATTAAAAACATGTTATATATTTAAGCACTACCAAAAGCAAATATTCACTTACCATGATTTTCGAATTCGCTTCGTACACCCAGATCCACGTAAAAATCAAAATATCAATCATACTCAAATGACATTTTTCAAACCAGGTACTCTTTCTGATCAAACACTTCACATAGTGACCATCTGAACCTTTCTTCCTACAAACCCATTCAAATCCATCTAAACGGTTTTTACGTTCGACTAGACGCATATCCTTCTTACATACAGGACACTTATAATGGCTACTAAGTAAACCTTCATTTACACACCAGTCAATTAAAGCTCTTTTCCCCTTTCGCTCCAAATCGTACAGAAACTTCAAATTAATCTTACTACTTTCGGCCATTCTACCGTCTAAAGAATCAAACCAACACACACGACCAAAACGCTTACAAAACATCCCATGATTCAAAATTTCCCAGAATCATGCACCCGATTACGTCATAATAGGGTTTCCATAACATTCAACTACTCAGGCTACCATAAATGAAACAACAACTTGGCGATAAATCAAACAACAACTTTGCCATAATACAAAGGTACCTTAAAGTCTACTCTACCCTCCTATTAATTATTGCAGATTATGAACTGGAAACTCCAAAGTGTTGGAATGAATCCTTCAGCTGAGCAGTACTTGGTATTGCATAAATTTGGAGCGGTAAGTGTACCTATTACGTAATATTTACAGCATTTTGTGCAACATGTAGCATTTTACTACAAGTGCATATTGAATGTTTAATTTCAGTTCACCTTTCGTGTTGAAAGTTAGTATGGTGTTACATTTAGATGTTAATAACCTGATTAATAATATTTATTCAAATAGAAAAATAAGCGAATGTAAGGTATTCTTTAATATATTTTCACTGGGATAAATTTTAAAATGTTTAATTTTCACTTCTGCTACTAATTATAATTCATTGTTGGAAATTCATGTGTTGCTTTGCCTGCTTTGGTGTTTTATAAGTACCTCATGATAATGAATTTTCTATTTGCTTTCTTTTTCCATGTTTTAATCCCTTTGTGTGATCATCTACTCAGGAGGTAATTTTCAAGCATGCCCGAAAAAGAGCAATTTGTAGATCCTTATTTGCTTATAGACGCAGACCAAAAGCATGGTGTTCACTTTTTTGATTAGCCTCTTTTAATTTACAGACCCTTAGTGTAAGTTAGATTCCTTGTTTAGATAGATTTCCTTTTTATAATTTGCCCTTGTGATTCTAGAATAACAGTTCTTAAATGTGGCAAATACCGAGTACAAAAATATGAAGTATCTTACATTATTGTTTCAGAGTTAGTATAAAATTAGTACTATAATATTAATGCATGCCCACTTATTTATCTCCTATACAATTCAATTTCAGCCGGAATAAGCAGAAATTTCCAAGATTTAGTTCCTAAATTTAATTTTCATTATTAAATGTTTTTAACATTACAGTGAAACAGGATATGATATTACTTGTATGCATGAAAGAAAACGGAAAAGTATGCTGTAAATGCTAATGAAATGCTTTCACTTAGATATGCATATTATGTGTATTACTGAATATTGCTGATTTCCTTTTTTCTTTTCTTAGAAAACAAAACGTTTCGTTTTGACAAGTCCTAAAATTAAGTAAATTTAAGTTAGGAATTCCAAATGCGGCAAACTCCGAAGTTGAACTGATGCTGATTTTATAAAATGTCTTCATGCACTTCGATGGACAATGGCACATGGTCCCCATTCTTCAAGAAATATAAATATTATGCCAATTACTTTCGGAAGAATAATTCTTTTAAAATAAAATTTTGTCTGTTTTCATTGCATAAGAAAATACAGGAGTTGTCCTAAATAACTGAAATATTTAAAAGTATAAAGAATTGTGCACCTAATATAGTGAAAGAGAAACTCTGAAATCTGAGAGTGATTTAATATTATTGGGATGGAGGCATACAAGTTATCAATGGTAGTAACAAGTATTTTATACCACTCTTCTATCAAACTGCTTCAACTCTAAAAAATAAGCTGGTGGACGAGAAAAATGGGATCTCAACTTATTTTCCAGCACAGACCACAGTGGTTCAATTATATTTAAGTCTGGTGATTATGTAGACCTAGTAAAATACACTCTTAGACAAAAATAAATAAATAAATAAATAAAAATAACTAACTAAATAAATAAATAAACGACGCACCACGACACACCGAGAAGATATAAAGCAAATTGGACACAAATTGATATGCATACAAGTTTCGACGAAAATGCAAAATTTTAGATTTTGGCTGCCAATGAAAGAACGGTTGTCACTACAACGCATCCGATCTGCGCAACTGGCAGGATATTTAATAGGAGAAATTATGATTCCAGGTCATAAATTCTTCACGGATTTCATTCCATGTGCTCTGGTAGACAGTAACTATGCCTCGCATACAGGTGCGCAAACGATACGTGCAGATGTCAGAATTTGAGAGAGGTCGTGTAGTTAGCTCAAGGAAGCCGGTTGGTCTTATCGGCGAATAGCTCGACATTTGAGCAGGAGAGATGCCACTATTAGACGATGTTGGCAGGAATGGGTGAACCATGGCCGCACACGGCGTCAAGAAGGAAACGGTAGGCCTAAAGAAACCACAGAACTTGAATACCGAGCAATCGTCAGAGCGGCACTCACAGCCCAGATGCATCCTTATCATCGATTGTACGTGCAACTAATGCTTCAATGACCGCAAGGACCATTCATAGACGGCTCACAGAAAGGGGGGCTAAGGTCACGGCGCACTTTCCACCGACTACCATTGACCTCTATACGACGTCAAGCCCTTTTGTAGTGGTTTCGGGCTCATTCGCACTGGAATGTCACTGATTGAATAGAATAGTCTTCAGTGATCAGTCCCGCTTTGAACTGAGCCCCGATAACCAGCGAAGGCGAGTCCGGAGACGCCCCGAGCAGCGGTGTGATACCAACCTAACTGTCTTCCGGCAAACAGTCCGACAACCAGGAGTGATGGTCTGGGGTGCCATTTCATTTCATAGTAGGACCCCTTTGGTTGTCATCCGTCGCAATCTTACAGCACAGCGGTACGTCGACGAAGTTCTGAGGCCCATTGTGTTGCCCTTCATGTTACGCCACCCTCGGCTTGCATTTCAGCAAGATAATGCCTGCCCCCACACTGCAATTGTTTCTACTGCTTGCCGAACATTACCTTGGCCAGCAAGGTCAGCGGTTCTCTCTTCTATTAAGCACGTTTGGAGCATTATGGGCAGGGCCCTCCAACCAGCTCGGGATGCTGATGATCTGACGCGCCAGTTGGACAGAATTTGGCACGATATCCCTCAGGAGCACATCCGCAACCTCTATCAATCGATGCCAAGCAGAATAACTGCTTGCATAAGGGCCAGAGGTGGGCAAACGCGTTACTGACTTTTTCACTTTGTGAAGCTCTATCACTTCAATAAATCATCCAATTTTTCTCAAACTGAGCATCATTTGTTTTTCTGTACATGTGCATCACTTCTACCGATTTTCGTCCCATTCGGATAACTCCTTCTTGGTGCGTCGTTCCCTCCCCTTTTTTTTTTTTTAGTCTAAGGGTGTATGTAACGTCATCTTCACGCTCTTAAAACAGTGACTGAGCAATGTAATTGCAGTGAATGCCTGCATTACCACCTTGAAGGATGCAGACATTCGGAAGAAACAGTGTGTGCACCGCGGAATGGACGTGATCGCTTAAAATGTTTATGTACACAAAGAGGGTTTTCTTTCTTTCTTATAAGAAGATAACTGGATTTAATGCAAATCGGGATATAAATGCCAAAGCATTACTGAAATATCGCTATGTTTTACTGTAAGGAGCAGACAGTAAGCTTCTGCTATTGTTCTCCGCGCTGAAGTGAGAGTATGAAGTTTTTGACACATCTGAAAACAGCACTTACTTCCATTGATCAACATTCCCCGCTTTATGTTCCTCATACCACTGTACTTTCTGTTTTGCGTTTCTTTGTGGAGCAAGAGGTTTTGAAATAGTAAATCTGCTGTAAATATTTGTGCTTATGCAGCTCCTTTCGAATTGCATGGGTTGAAAATTGGTTTTGTAAATGCATATTAAGCTCAGCAATCGCCTTTTTCGCATCAGTTTTTCTTTCTGACATAACAATCCTCACTGATGTTCTTTTGGCTGTGTCAGTAAGTTTCGTTTTCCTCCCTTAACTGTGTCTCGCAGACAATGTTTTGCAGAGAATATTTAGGTTGCCATGTAGACGCAGTACCTCTAGATAAATTAACAACTGACAGATGCACTAAAGAGTCAGCCATCTACAATCAGACCTCCCTGGAACTCATTCAAGTCACTGATTTTTCTTCTTTGCTAACTGAGTTTCACAGACTACAATTTGCAATTCTACAGGAGTACGAGAGTGTAAAATAATAGTACAAAAATGTAACGGCTACTTTTGCTGGTTTTTGAATAATCAAGAGAAAAAAATAATAATTTAAGCACATTATATCTGTTACTTTAGACAACTTTTGTTCGTAAATGAAGATATAAACTGAACAAAATTTTAGCTTGAAATATTGTGCTATATACACTGGTGTGCAAAAATTAAGGACGAAGTCGAAAAATTAGCATATCAGCTGAACGAAGAGACAGAGCGGACAGAAAGACCAATCAGGAGATTAAGTAAGGTGATGTACGGTAGCACATGCGCAGATATGCAGGTAGACGTAATGGGGGAGTGTCTGAGTAGTATAAAACATGTTGTCGGTGTAAGATCAGTATTTCTGGCAAAGAGATTGCACGCCGTATAACAGTTAAAATCACACCGAGTTGCTGCCTCAGCGAGAAATGGCGAATAATCAATCTGTTGGACGACATCTGGATGCTCTTACCCGAGGTCGAATCATTGGGAGGTTGGAGGAAGGCCACAGTGTGACAAGTGTGGCTGCAGAGTTCGGAATTGCTCAACGCATCGTTTCACGACTTTGGAGACAATTTCAAACTACACGAACAGCTATCCGGGGATTTAGTAGTGGTCGTCCACGAGGAATCACACCCGCAGATGACCGGTATATTGCCTTACAGGCCAGAAGAAACAGGCGGCAGACAGCGGGAGAAATCGCTAGACACACGACACAGGCGACTGGACGACCGATATCGCGTTTTACCGTGGCCAGAAGACTGCACGGTGGTGGTCTGTTTGCACGACGCCATGTACGGTGTGTACCTCTAACGCCTGCCCATCGGAGAAGGCGTTCTCTGTGGTGCCGGGAACACCGGAATTGGAGAGACAATGAATGGGGACGAGTACTCTTTACAGATGAGAGCAGATTCAGTCTGAGTAGCGATTCTCATCGCATACTCATCTGGAGAGAGCGGGGAAGCCGCAATCATCCCTCGAACATCATCGAAAGGGACAGGTATGGAGGTGGCGGTGTTCTCGTTTGGGGAGGCATCATGCTTGGTAGTCGTACAGACCTTCACTTCTTCGACGCAGGTTCAGTCAACGGGACCCGTTATTGTAACAAGATTCTTCTTCCATATGTGCGTCTTTTTAGAGGCGCTATGGGTCCACAGTTCCTTTTCATGGACGACAATGCACCATGTCATCGCACAGTAGCTGCCGAACAGCTCTTAGAGAGTGGGGATATTGAACGTATGGATTGGCCGGCACGATCTCCGGACCTCAATCCCATCGAACATGTATGGGATTTTCTAGGAAAACGCTTGGCAGCTCGTACCTTACCACCAGTAACGATTCAGGAGCTTCCATTGGCGCTGCAAGACGAATGGGCAGCAATGCCTCAACAACTCATTGACACCCTCATTCTCAGCATGGGCAGACGCTGTGAAACCTGCCTAGCAGTCAGGGGAGATCATAAACCCTATTAAAGACCGGATGTTTCTTGCTGGACACCCATCACAGGGATGTTTCGGCCTTCAGTCGCATTGCGCTCCATGCTACTTTTTCAATAAAGCTTCTTTTTATCCCTCTGATTTCTCTTTTAGTAAGTGTTGCTTACATTACTCATGTGCTTACGTATTGGGGATCTTACGGTATTAAATGTGTTGATTTAGAAAGCTTTTGTACAAAGTTATATTGAAAAAACCGTCTCGTCCTTAATTTTTGCACACTAGTGTATTATCGTCTACCTCCACGTTTGCACATACGTGTATCACCATTTAAAAGGTACTCTCAAAGCTACAACGAAATTTGTTTTTTAAACTATTTTGTTTCTAAAATAAAAAAAAGTTACATGTATAGTTTAATTGGTTATTTCTATCCTTTCTGCCTTGCATGTAGAAGATTAATTTTGCGTAATTTTTTTTCTGTTTGAATGTTGCATGAAATAGGACTTTGGTGCTTTCTATTCTTATTAATTTTGGTACTTTTTACTCTTATTAACTCTGCGTTTCCTACTGCTTTTTGTATTAATTTTATCGTATGCTTTATTTAAGAAAATACGCATGTATATTTTAGTAGTATTTTTATATTTCTTTTAAACATTTTTATTACTAGTATTATTAAAACTGCTTATTATGTGTTGAAAATCACATTACCAAGCATAGAATACATGTGTTTTCTATGATAAAGCAGAAAATATTCCATTATTAATATATAATTTTCAATTAAAGAAAACTTTAAATTTCTTCTTCAGCCTTAGAAGGATCTGGTCATAACATTCAGAGAAAGAAATTTAGTTTCTTTTATATAACCAATATTATGATTGCATAATTAAAAACAAATTAGAAAATGCAATATTGATTTTGATTCAAATTTTATACTTGAAAAATAGAAAAGCAAGTCAGTTCTGCGATTATTTTTTGCGCAGATATGCCAGGAGACTTACATTACCAATCATATGGTATATAATGTATTTCGGCTACAACCGAATATGCAAATAATGATGTGTTCATTGCCATGGGGCGAATATCTTAATTGTCACTGGTATGATCATAAAAATGGTCACCTTATTAGTAGCATCGCATATTAAGATTTACGCCGTATTCAGACGCAAAAGGACAAACTAGAGCATTCTTGATTCCCTGAAAGTCTTTGTCTAAAATCACAATATTTTTTCTTAGTTAGTTATTTGCATTGATAAAATATGCCTCTGCCACGTAAAAACATTTAATCACTCTGTTTTACTCAGTGTGTCAGAAAAAAAATCACATATGAATTTTTAATTTTCTTCTTTAAAAGTGGCGAAAACTCTAACACAACAGCGTCGATGTAAGGCTATAACCGAAAGAAACTTAGTTTACTTCGTAGTGACTTGTTTCTGTTCAAGTTTATACTGTTCTTGCAAGAAATTTAAATAATACTATGAACTTCTTTGCCACATGACGTTGCACATCGAATCATGGTTTAACACTGTTGCTCTTCACTGTGAGCTTCTCATTAATAATGCTTAGTTCAAAGTATAAATGTACTATAACAAAGTACTGATGTATTTGTGTTATGACTCAATCGTGATATCACTGTTTTAGAACTACCACGTACCGTTTCCTTAGGAATCTATTACGGAAATTTATATAGGATGTGTACCTAGAAGCTATATTCGTCATTTCCCAAGATCAGCCCTTTCATTTAATCATTTTCTTATTGTTTGAACAATATATTGAATCGAACTATATGGCCATGAAATGGTGTTTGTGAAACTAATCATCAGATTAAAATACTGGCTAAATATACCACAGTCGGCATCAGAGGGTTTTAACTCATTGCCAAGCTGTATACGCAATGCATATTATGAAATGTATATCGTAGCGACTATATGTAGCAATGTATTAGCATACGATGTAGCCAGGAAAATGTTTAATTTCGCACGCAGAAAAATGTATATTTTGCCCTTGTATGGCCATGTACTTTGCCCTTGTATTGTTTTCGAAGTGTAGCTTCAGATAGTTGCGGGATCCGGACGATACCCGACTAGTCTATGTAAGCCGTCCGGGTGTCCGGACCTGCTCTCACCTGTCACCTGCCAAGCTGTATAGCGGGCCCACATCCCTTTCACATGGTGCTGTGTTTTGTAATAAATTGTTATTGTTCTTATTATTGCAATATTTGTAAATATATAATGCTTTGCTTTGAAAGTGTTATTTCTTCTTTGCTTGTTTGCATCAAATATAAATTCTCATGATAGTGGAATGCCATCTTTAAAGGTGTATGCAACTTTTCCTTTTTCTTTTGAGTCTACGGATATTTAACTCTTTATAAAGGTAAATGAAAGTTAAATTTGATCATTCGTCGTTCTTGTGCCAAATATCCTCATTAGTTTAACAGTGCTGCTAAAGCATTTTTTTCTGGTCTGTAGGATATAGAAATATTATGCATTATATTGTGGTCCACAGATTAAACTTAATCGCGAATGGAATAAATAACTATGAGAGATTAAAGCAACTTGACTGATTTGCTTTCAGATGTAGGAAATATCCAAGTTCGTTTCCCATCTTTCCGAAATGAATTACCATGCTTATATTTACAATCTGATGTAAAGCAATTAAAAATTATTATTTCATTGAATAACTTCTAATAAACATTTAACTTCCAACTGAATAAATGTATTGTCTAATAATTTATAATCTTTTTAGTTTAATGGACAAAACTGTCTGAAATAGGTCTCTGTGGTCTTCAAATATGAAAAACAAATATATTGTTGTAATTATTTACATTCTTAGTAATGTGATCCATTTTTATCTCGTCATGAAATTTGCTTGAGCTTTGGGTATAATATTCTTGCTCTTTGAAATATTTTGCTATCGTATTAAGACTTAAAAAGCTTTCGTGTTTCCTATAAGTCATGAAAACAAACGGTATACATATTATTTTGCAATTATGCACACCATTTTTGGTGAGACTGTAAAAATTACTGGGAGTCAGTATAAGTTCTCGGAATAAGGAATAAGAATCATTCAAAGGCACATATTTTCGATGAAATTTATATTTGAATGATCGCCTTCAGGCTACATCGAGTTGATATCTCTGATCAATGAGTTACGATTAAAGCATACGCAAGGAAAAAGTCTCTTTCTTCCTCAATCAGCTCCATTGTGTTTGGAAAGGCTTCTGCATCTCAAGAAATCGTACCAATTATATTACTTATGAGTTAAAAACTCTGTTAAACTTTCAGATGTGCTATAGCCAATTTTGAAATTAGCATGCTCATTAATTTAGCGCATCATTATTACTGTACATTGGTTTGGTGCCCACTAATTTTTGTTCCTGCCATTCCACTTAATCAAGAGTACAAATGCTTACTGGATCACAGCCTCTGTTTTCTGCTTAATGGTTAAATGTTTCCTAAATCCACGTCCAGCATGATAAGAATCTTCTAATCTCATCATTTTTTTTCTGAGCTAAATTTTAATAGCTTTCCAAACATATTTTGCATTCAAACAAGAAAGCTGTCATTCAGAATATTTCAAAATCTTTCAAGATTTAAAGGTAACATTTTACAAATTCTACTTAAAAGAGGGCTAACTAGTGTCTACTCGATAGAAATTGAAAAAAATTGCTTTTTCTCTGATTTCCTCGGTTATTCCTTGAAATAATCATTTTGATAGATTAACGGTTGTGACACAAAATCTCGCATATTATAGTGCACTTCGATTATTTTCAACCGAAGGATACGAAAGTAAGTCACATACTCCATTTGAAGTGAATCATTATGATAAAAGTCATTGAATTAGCGCAATGCAAAATTTGGTCACCATTCAGTTCGGAAACTCATCCGCAGCTATTTAGTTTGAGCTCTCTAGAATATTTGTAGAAATAATTGGTATATGCATATTATATGATCATATTTTTAAAATGCCTCATTCTAAGAAACTACTTTTTTAAACTTTTATAGCTCACGGATGAAAGGTAAGTTTTAAATGGAGGTCATTATAATTGATCCATTGGAAAATAAATTGTACTATTAGTCATTTTGTCTGACTTTCAAGTGCTACAAATCTAAAAATATAAAATACAATTCCCTTTTATTTTCAAACGTTCTTTTAATGATAAGAAAACTAAGCTTCCTAACCTTTTAATGAAAGTTATAAGAGCAGTTAAGAGCAGTATTTTTATATTATTCTGATAATAATGATTTTTGATAAATGTTCTCAGTTATAATTTGCAAAATGTAGGGGGAGATCAATATAGTTAAAATAGGTTGACAAAAGCATACCACAGAAATAAAATAAGGTCTCAGCTACCTTTAGAGGAAATCTCCGAAGGGTACTAGAAATCACAGTATATTCCGAAATAAAACGAAACATTTTATTTTACACATAACAAGCTGATTTTAAATAAATCATTGTTTTCTATAGTACAATAATTAGCTTCGCAAAATATTAATATACCTATTATTATATATACATATATCTTTATAATAAAACCATCAATATTTCATAATTAAGTATACTTTCCAAAAATGTTCAGTCTCGAATATAAATGAACAAGGGAGGATAGACCTTTCTCTCTCTCTCTCTCTCTCTCTCCTTTTTTTTTTTTTTTTTTTTTTTGCTAGGCTGGAGAGACTAGTATGTGTTTTTCCTGCTACACTTGAGACTATGAAACTCTCTTCGTGTATCGTACATTCATTGAATTAAAAGTTCTAAAGTTAAAAGGAAATATTTAAGTTTAAATCGTTTATAATAGCATTAGTTGTTTTCATGATTGCTGGAAGACGATTCTCTATCGCAGTTTTTGTCGTAGTTCGTAGTAGTCGTAAAGTAAGTTTTGTCGTTGTTTAGTTTTTATCGTAGTTCAGGTTACTTCTTTATATTTCAACATTTCGAGGAAAGCTTTCAATCAGGGGCTGCTTACAACCTCGGCTCACGAAGCCCAGATGTATGGCTCCATATTCTAAGGGGTCCAGAAATAGTCCTATAATTTCTCTTAGTCACTTTTTCCCTTCCTGAAAACAAGTAATGAGTGCGTTAGAGATTTCTAAAGAATTACTGTGCTTAGGATACTAGACATTTTAATCGATCTTTGATTTCACATATTCCTCATTTTGCCTCATTCATGCTTAATATGTTTTCTACTATAAAGTAAGCGCTACTAAGTAATAAGTTTTTCATAAACTTTTCTCTAAATCTTATTCACAACTGTTTTGTATGAAACAGTTCTCACAATCTGAAAGATTTCTAATATTTCCATTTAACACTACAAACGTACTTCAGTTCTTGAAGCTCATCTGCTTGCGTGGAACATCCAGTTCAAATACAATTTCGATGAAATCTATTTTAATATGAAATTTTTGGATAAAGATCTAGTCAGTTAAAAAAAGCTTCATAAATAATGTTGAGATCTGTAAAGTCAGTCAAATCTCAGTCTTTGCTGGTGTTGGTATCAAGTAAAAGGCTCAGTCTTCAAATATGTTCATTAATGTACATCAAATACTTTTTAAAGTGCTGTTTGTTTTCTGAAATTCTGCCTCTCTTACATTTCCATAAGGTATGGTGATAAAGTACATAATATTAATAATATTTTTAATTAAAATTATTAAAAGAAGCAAACGATTATTTAAATAAAATGTTATTATTTATCATGGAGAGATTTAACTTTAGGCTCATAATCTATCCATACGTAATGTTCCCTATCACAATTTATGTGAAATATTTGGAAGCCCAAACAAATGTCTGTCATTGTGAATACAAAAACACTTGCATTTCGGAAACGGACACTGCTGGCGATTAAAATTTCTAGACTAGGAAGGATTGCTAATAGCAGAATCTTATTTATTGTACATGTACAGTATAACGAGAAGACGTGATTAAATTTGTAAGTGGTTTGGGATACACAACATGCAGAATTCAGAGCACCACTCGCCAGCCACCTTTGACGGTAGCAACGGTTGTAATCCGGCTGGGCATAAGTTTAACTGAGCTTGGATGAATAAAAGCGTACTCCATTCCATGTAACTTGAACTCTGGCAGAATTCATCAGTATTGCGGCTGGCGAGTGGCGGCATGCAAGTCTCTTGGCTACCCATGACTAGATGTTCTCAGTTAAAGAGAGATCTGAAGAACATGCTAACCATGGCAACAAGACGAATACCCTCTGTATGAAGAAAGTTAGGGCAGCATGCGGTAGTTCATGGCTTTACACAGGCCTCGAACATAGGATACAATCGTGAGTAATGTCTTAATACGTCAGAAATATAATGGTGGTTATCCACATTACCAACTATGCGAACAAGAGGTGACCGGGATATGTACCCAATGGCCCTCCATACCAGCATGTCAGGTACTAGGCGAGTATGACCATCGCGAATGCAAGCTGGCAGCGTTCTTTCTCCTCCGTGCCACGAATGCGCTTATCATGATGCTGCGCATAGAACAGCAGTTTGTCTGAAAAGTCAACGTGACGCCACTTCTGTGTCCAGTGTTGTCGTTCATCGCACCGCTGAAAGCACGCCTGTCTCTGCAGCAGCGTCAAAGGCAGCCGCAACAATGGTCGTCGTGCTGACAATCCGTGGTGTTGCAGACATCATTGCACTCTCCGTACGAACGCTTGTTGTCCTGTATACGAGCCAATTCCGGAATCAGACGTGAAATGACGTGGCCGTATGATCCCTCAAACCAGAGAGGATAATATAACTGTTCTCCAAGTGTTAGTGGACCGGAGCCGTTGAGATCCTGCATGGCGTGCAGTGTGGTCTTCCTGAACCCATCAATTCCCTGTTCGCCTGCCATGAGATCCCTACTAACACCAGCAAGAATGCCGTAGAACGATAAACTGCAATCCATACAAGTCGCGATACTGCCACGGTCAAATTCCCACCCTTACCGGTAGGGGTTTCTTCTTCTTACACGAGGCATTAACACGACGTTTGCACAAATAACAAACTTTCAACTAATGCTGTTTTCAATGAGAAAATTCCTATGCAATCTTTCCATGTAATGCACAAAATATCTGCTTTGTACGCATGTGCTGGAATGTTAATCATTTGCGTATCCGAGCATGTAGTATCTGTTATGTAAATTACACGTTTGTTGCATGCTGCCTTCGTGGTGTAGTAATTTTAATGCCAGCAGTGTATAATGAGCCTTATCATTACTAATTATGCCATTTAATGTTAGATCTAAGATGCATTTTTTGAAGATATGGGAAATTATCACATTTAACAATACGTTAATGTAAAATTTTAAATGTAGCTGAAGTATTTGTTAACGATAAAGAGGTCTTCTAAAAACTTATTGACTAATTTGCTAAATGAATTCAAAGAATATCTAAATGTTCTGCTTATGTGAATATTGTCGAATACTTTTGTTTTATGGTTAAAAACTATTAAGTATTTGTTACTTTTGGCCTATAGCATTCATACTATTCAGCTCTTTTGCTCACAAAATGTTTGCATCCTTATAAAAATATCCTAATAAAGATTAATCAAAAGTAAAAATTAATCAGTATTGTTTAAATTTAGATGAATTATAATTCTTTTCTCACATATTTTATTCAACTATCATAGGAAAATTCGATTTGTTTATTGTAGCAATTGGAAAATGTTGACAACAAAGAGAAGTTAATACAAGATTTCACGGAAAAACTGAAGCGCAGGATAAATCCAAGAAACCTCAGACGTTACGTTGAAGCTTACATGAAGTAAGATCATGTTTTTATGTAAAATATTTAGATAATAATGTAAAATTTAACAACTTATTCTGCTGTTTCAGTCAAACTCCTCAAATAAGAAATTTTAAAAAATTTCTTTTATCTCACTTTCTTTGTACAATTTTAATTGAGTTCTTGTCATTGCTGAATTGTAACAGCTTTCCTGCAGTAGTTTTATTACGTAAGACCAGCATTTAGTGGTGAGAGAAGAAGTAATGAAATTGAGAGGACTGATAAATTGACGAGGAGAAGAGATCACATTTGAGGGCCAAAGTTTCTCTTCGAAGAGGAAAAGATACGTAGGGGGCATTCAGGTTATTGAAAGAAAGCAATCTGTCTTTTTATACTCGGAGATAAAATTGATGTGTTACTTCTCATTTTTTTTATTTGAAAACATGCAAACGCCCGTGCACCATAAATGTACAACACAGGGCTTACAGAAGTAAGTTAACGAAAACATTAAAAGTTGCATGCATAAATAAAACGAACAAAAGTAGAGAACGTCAGTCTGGTCTTCACGAAAACAGATAAGTTCACTGTCCAAATCACTCCGAACATTTTCAGATCGTTCAGCAAGCATAATCTAGGGCCATAAAATGTAGGAGTATGAGAAAATCAAATGTTCTACATCCTGAGGTACTCTTTTTGAACACTCGCATAAAGTGCTTGATCTTAGATTAAAACGAAACAGGTAACTTGCAAATTTACCGTGCAAATAAAAACTGAACAACTTTAATATTAATAGAGAGAAAAGACTCGGAATGCAGTCTATGGTAAACAGAAGGTAAGAACGTTTTGGTGACCTCAGCATTACAAGATGAAATATATTTCTCATTCCACTTAGCTAAAAGCTTCTTATAATGAAAGGACCACCAATAACTCTTTGGAATGCTAATGTTGATATCAATGGGTAAATAGTATAAGGCATCTTTAGCTAAGAAATCAGCTCTTTCATGTCCATAGAAACCGTAATAAGCACGCACATATGTAAAGCGGATATCAATTCCTCTATTTCTAAGCGAACTGACACTTGATAGAGTTTAGATAACTAATTTGTTGCAGCTGGTAATACTGTTCAAGAGGTGAAGAGAAAAAGAGAATCATATCAAACAAGGTACCTTGAGGATGTTGTCCCCTTATCCTTGATCCATTTGACGGCAAGATAAATACACAGAAGTTCTTGAAAAACTGTACATTCATTCAGTATACGGTGTCTAAAATAACAAACCCCAGAATAGCCTTCAAAATGAAAAAATGCATGGCCAACCTTGTTGTTCATCTTGCTGTCATCTGTAAAGAAAACCATATGAAAACTCATTTCAGTAGTCTCTTTATAATCGCAGAAATTTATAGCCGCTAAAGTAGCTGGATGAGAAAGATCAGGGAAGGGGACAATTCCATTTATGCATTCTTCCAAAGTATCAGTTGCCAGTGACTCAAAAATATTATTTTTATATTCAATTTCGAAATCAATAGGCAGAACTCCTGCAAGAACAAAAGTAGCCTTTTAGCTTAAGGTTGTATAACCACTAGTAATACGGCGAAGAATTCTCCGTTAAATCTCTCTCAAATTTCTTTTGTTAACCTTCTTTTCAAGAACATGTTTCCAAGCACGACAGCCGTACGAAATGAATGGTGCAATACACTGCTTATACATCAGTTTCTTAACATCGTAGCTTACTCCAAAAGTATTTTTGGCGATTCGGTGAAGGCCAGCATTTTGCAGAAAGGAATTCAATGCGCTTTTTCCATGTTAATTTTTGGCCAAGAATGAAACCAAGGTACTTGATATTTCATATAAATTCCAACGGAGAATCATGAGAATCATCGAGTATCAAAGGAACAATATTTTGTTCATCAAACTTTCTGGAAACAATCCTACCTTTACTTTTCGAGGGAAAAAAAGTGAGTTTATGAGAAATCGCCCAATTGGAGACAAAATATAGCACTTCTTGTACTCTCAAAAGAATGATATTCAAAGTCTTTTCTTTACTTCTCAATAGACTGAAAAATGCATTTCCCGAATTTATTTAATAGAATAACTTCATGTATTTTCAATACGTACGTTTAATGTACTAAGGTGAAATTTAAGGATTTATTTAAATAACCATGTTTTTCCCCAATATTCTGTTCTATCTTCTCTATGTTTCCGTCCATCATGTTGAAGACCGACATGGGGCTAGTTGCTTTAATACATTCTTTTAGAGTCAGGATTAATCTGATTAGAACTGGCTGGTTTAAGAACTAAGGATTAATATATATTTGCATTTGTGTGTTGCTTAGTTTAGTTTTATTCTGTGCAGAGCAGCCACGCGCAAGGGCGTACGAAGAAAATTATGACCATGACAGTTTTAATGTGAACATAACGCCGAATTTTAATGCTATTGTATCTACAGCTTGCTTGATAGAAGTAATAGCAAATGCGAACATATATTCAAGATATTCATCCTAAATCTTTTTCCTTAATTTACTTTTTGCATGGCCCATATGAAAAAAGATTGCTTTCTTACTCGTACGTGCTTTCAAAAAGGGACATCATTAACAGGCAACGGATGATTACTGGATAGATCTACTATCTAAGTCTAGACTGCAAGTTTAAGTGTTTCCAGAATAACTTCCTCATAATATCGTCTCCAGTTTAATTATGAATTTTTCCATTCTTTCATATATGATTTACTAGTTGTTTCCGGTCTTAAAGAAACATGTTCAGTTCATTTGAGTGGACAGTCATATCCATTAAAAGTTATTTAACCAGTTGGTAAATCCAAATCATACGTCGCTTGAACTCAGCTCTTCTGTTTACATTTTGGATATTCCGCGCGGGTTTATGGAATATCTTCGAGATTTAAGTGAAATTAGCTGGTTGCGTGTTATACACGCCTACCTTACAATACCCAAAGTGTTTCGAAAAAGATGGGATAGACTTTAAGAAATGATGGAGCACATGAAAGCAATCTTTTTCTATCATTGAATGGATATCTAAAATGAAACGGAATGGCGCTACATGATGCTCGCTTGTTAGTGAAGCCAAGAAGGTGTAAAAGTAAGAATGACACAGAAGATGTAAAGACAATTTTAATCCCCAATAATTACAGTAACTGTTCGAAAGAGCAGCCGCTAAAACACAGCGGCGATGGAGGAATTTGTGAACTTCCTCGAACAGACCTCACACCTCTCACACAGCTGTAGCACCGACCGAAACTTGATCAGCGAGTTTTTCAATAGATTCAAGGGAAGTCTTGTAATCCAGTGGTCCCAAGAATTCCTTGTTTTGCCGAAAGTGGGTTGATGCTTCACTGTACTGGAGCATATATGGAACAATCTACAGCACTTCTGACAAGCGTTTTTGCAAGAAAATGCAAAACTTATCCCCATAAAATCAAAAAGTACATACTGGCTTTCTTGCCACTGATCCATTGCATCAGATGCTGAAGCTGAGGTGCATTAAATTTTGCTAAAGTACCGCTTGGATGTCTAAGCGCATTTATGCTTTGTTTTCGGCCATATTTCCTGTGTCAAAAAAGTGAGTGTTTTGGTGGGCTCTACCTTCCCTTTAGGTTTGACTATCTTTATTGAGACACACTATAAAAATTCGAAGAGCAATAAATATTTTAAAAATTTCATAAAAGCTTTCTTCTCATTTTACTGCTTTGTGTTTGCATGGAAAATGTTATAGCAAAAAATGGGTTAGATGTTTATTTGCACGTATGCTTATCGAAGAATGTTTTAACAAATTCTGGGTGATGGTTTGTGCGTCTGTGTGTTTGGCAAAAAGTACGGTCGAGTTTGGTAGAATCATAATTTCATAAGATTTTATTTGTGTAAATGATAAGAATAAATTCAGCTCGTTCCATCTTCAGCAATGAATAAGTGAACATGAAGTTTTGAATTTCTGCCATTATGTTACTTTTTAAACAAATTACAATTCAAATGCTGCTTGTCTCTTAATTTGATCTATTATCACAAAAACATCCACAGTAGTTAAATGAAACTAACAAAAGTGGTAAGCAATAGTTTTTAAATCTCAGTTTAAGTTTTTTTCCCCTAATATTGATGTATATAAAAGTTTTCCTTCAATTTTTCAGCCGGAAAGATATTATGGGACTTGTCGAAGCTAACCTGAAGTAAGCTTCATTTTATTTATTCTTTTTATGTCATAAAAATATGTACTTATTTCTCTTTCCCTTTATATTACATAAATTTTTAAATTAGTATTTTTTATTAACATGATTGGAAAACTTGCAAATTTTACAAATTAGAAGAAAGGAAACTTTTTTCTTTCATTTTATCTTTACGCATTGGAAAGCAAATCGATATTTACTAGTCGAGAAATAAAATATTCTTAATACATTTTTATTCATAAAGATTTTCTCTTTGAAAATAATTTATATTAATAAATGTAAAATAGGTCGATGTTTCAGAAATAATAAATAACATTCCAATTTAAAGTATCTACTTTTACTTAGCCATTGTAAATTATGTTGGATTATCCTTTAAATAAGGATAATTCAAGGAACTCTGAATTTTTTTAACCCAAAGAAGCTTATTCAATATAAATTCCTATATTCGATATGTTTTGCGAAGCAAATTGATAAAAATAATACTTCAAGTACATTACTTTCAGAAAGATAACTTTTTTCTTATTTTGCTTGTACCCTTATATTTTCTGTAAAGAGCACAGTTCGCCTATAAAAGTGGGCTGCTTGTTGGACCATTCCCCCCCCCCATTTAACGTTTCTATACTTTTACAAAACATTCTTATATCTGTGAATTCACATTGTAATTTTCTTGTTGAGTAGCTATTTTTAAATCTTATCATCTTTTTCAAAATTTCTTAGAGGAATGGACGTGCTGTTGGTATCTGGTGGTAAGGCTGCTCATACACAAGCGGTCCTCAGTATGTACATGAAAATGGATAAACAGAAGACTTCTTTTCTGAAGGTGGATAGCGCTGGAGATGTTTTGATGGAAGCTGTAAGTAATGCGAAAGGTTGTTCTAATTCTAAATGAAGTGAAATACTTCAACAATCTACAAAAATAATCATTTTATTTACAAAGCAACTTGGATTGCATCGAAGGTTCACTGCTAACTAACGACGTCGCAAACTAAAAACTAACATTCTTTTTCAGAAGCGAAGCGCCCTCTAACGGCGATATATAAATCATTTGGGGGATTTTTCCACACTCCCCACCTGATAATTTTTGCAAAAATTATCACTATTTCAGCATACAAATAATAAAATATAAGAAAGCAACTTACATATCAAATACATTCAACTGATGTAAATATAAACTGCAAAAGGAAATTCTATAAAATAAACAAATATAGTTAACTGCATCAACTCAAATGTTACTCAATACGTAAATATTAATTCAAATTACAAACAGTAAATCATTAGTAATAACTAAACTAATTATCTAAAATTAATGTTAGTGAATATGAAATATAAGAAGTAAAATTAAAAGGTTACAAATTTAGTTCATTTTCAGTCTGATAGTTCAAGGGGGTATATCAATTGCACAGGTCTCTTAAGGTCCCCTTTTTTAGTTTTTACCACACATGATCGTACAAGACCATCACGTCCTTTGAAGACTTGAATTACTCGACCTAAATTCCAGAGGAACTTAGATTTAGTTGTTCCTTCAAGTAAAACTATATCACCAATTTTAAGATTTTTCTTGGCTTCTGGTGTGCCGAAGAAGTGAGCATTTCTTAACTCAAGAAGATACTTATTTTTCCATTTTTTCCAGAACTGTTTTATAAGTGTTGTCTGATATTCTTTTCGTTTTATTAGACTCTTTCTTGTTGGAGAGTTATTCAGGATCTCAGCAAAGTTGTATGGATATTCATCCTTATGTCCAATCAATAGAAAATCAGCTGGTGCAAGCGGTTCAGGTTCATGTAAATCGTTGTAAACGTAGGTCAAAGGACGTCTATTCACAATATTTTCGACCTCTGTCAACACAGTCATAAATTCTTCAAAATTCAGTTGAGCTCTGCCTAATATCTTTTTCAACGGTTCCTTTATGGTTTTCATAAGGCGTTCATAAAAAGCTTCCCACCATGGAGCAAGCTCGACGATAAATTTCCAAGCTAAGCCTTCATTTGCTAGAAAATTTTGAAAGTCTGTACCTTTAATTATGCTGTAAAAATACTGTAAATCTTTGGCAGCATATTTGAAAGTTTTCGCGTTATCTGAATAAAAAGTGCGACAGTTTCCTCTTCTCGAAATGAAACGTCTGAGAGCCAAAATGAATTTGTTTGCAGACATATTGGAAATGAGTTCTAGATGTAACGCTCGTGTAACAGCGCGCGTAAACAATACGATGCATAATCCCTGAACGTCGCCTCCAGACCCGATGCAAACCGGACCCGTGAAATCCACGCCTGTAACACAGAAAGGCGGAGCCTCAACAACTCGATCCCCAGGCAACTGAGCCGTCACCCGTTTCGCTGGTTTTACTGCGCATCTCCGACAAATCAAACAGTTCCCCAAGACTCTCTTCACCAACTGACGGTCTTTAGGAATCCAAAATTTCTGTCTTAGTTTGGTTAAAGTTGCTGCAACTCCCGCATGCAGAACGTTATTATGTTCCCTTTTTACAATTAATTCAGTAAATTTGGAATCTTTAGGAAGAAGAACTGGATGCTTCTCGTCAACTGTATATTCGGTTTCTTCTAATCTTCCCTTAATTCGAAGAATTTTATTTTCATCAAGAAACGGTGCCAAGCTGAATATATCAGAGCTTGGAGAAATTGACTTGTTAGATTGAAGAGCCTTAATTTCAGGTGTGAAGAAATCCATCTGGGATTTACGAACACAAAAAATTTCAGTGTCCTGAATTTCAAAAGCACTTAATGTTCCACTATTAGCAGGCAGTTTTCTTGCCTTAGCAACGAAACGTCTAACCCATGCCATAATTCTGAGATATTTCAGCACATAACTGAATTTTGTTATATCCAATAGTTGATCATCTCTTTTCACAACAACGTCATAAACAGATATCTTACTACAGAAGTTCTAGTTGCTTATCGTTTCCCACGTCAAACTTCGGTTGAACTGGCCAGTCTATACGTTTGTTTTGCAACCATTCTGGTCCAAACCACCAAAGTGAACAATTTCTTAAATTAGCAACAGTAGTTCCTCGTGATATGAGGTCGGAGGGGTTATCTTTCCCACGGCAATAATGCCAATTATTGCTTTCAGTTAGTTTCTGAATTTCATAAACTCTGTTTTTTATGAAAGATTTAAATCTTTCGGGAGATCCCTGAATCCAAAAATACGTTATTTGAGAATCAGTCCAGTGGAAGGGGATTACTTCGTATTTTAAAGATTTTGCTATTTTATCACTCAATCTAGCGGATAAAAGCGCACCCAAAATCTCCAATCTAGGAAGTGTAAGGGATTTCAGAGGTGCAACTCTCTTCTTGGAAGCAACAAAAACTGTTTGAAAAGTTTCATTGTTCAAAACTATTCTCAGATATACCACGCATCCATAAGCTTTCAAACTAGCATCAGAAAAGCTACGGAGTTCTATTTGTTTCACATCTGCATCTAATATTCCTTCTAAATAGTAGCGGGGAATTCTGAGGTGGTTCAGTTCTTCAATTTCTTCGTACCAGGCTTTCCATTTATAACTGAGATCAGGTGGCAGTTCATCGTCCCAATCAATTTTGGCAGACCAGATTTTCTGAATCAGACACTTTATTCTTATAATGAAAGGGCCATAAAATCCGACAGGATCAAAAATACGGCCTGCGGTTTGCAATAGAAAACGTTTTGAGTTGATTGACGAGGAAATGAAATTTGTCAAGTGCTGAGTGTGAAAATAAAAATTATCATTATCCGTATCCCAGTTAATTCCTAACACTTTGATTGGGACAACTTCAGGAGATTCTTGCATCGAAAATTCTTTGCGATGCCAAATATCTTTGAGTTCTTTGGAATTAGTATGCCACTTATGTAGTGACATGCTAGCTTCATTAAAAATGTTCACAATTTCTAAACTTGTTTTCAGGGCTTGTTCTAAATTTTGTTGACCACCAATAATGTCATCAACATACAGGCAGTTCTTTAAGAGTTCTACTGTTTCATGATATATTTCTGAATATTTTTAAGGTGATGCTTAATAGTAGCTGCGAGAAGAAAGGGACTAGATTTTATTCCAAACAAAACTCTTGTAAATATAAAGGTTTTCAAACTTTCATTGTTATCACCGGGATCATCTTTCCAAAAGAATCGTGTAACGTCCCTGTCTTCTTCATTTAACTCTATCTGTAAGAATGCTTGTGTAATGTCCGCTGTAAAGGCTATCGAATTTTGTCTAAATTTTATCAATAAATCAAAAATATCAGGATATAGGTTCGGACCAGTATATAAACAGCCATTTAGAGAGAGTGTTTTTGGTTTATGGGCTGAAGCATCATAAACTATTCTTAGTTTGCTTGTTGCTCTATCATTTCTGATGACTGCTCTATGAGGTAAATAAAATAGGGTTTTATCATTTTGATTGTCTTCTTGAACTGGTTCAATAATATGTTTTAACTCGTAATCCTTTAAAACCTCTGTGTATTGAACAAACAAAGAGTTATCAACTTTAAATTTGTTACTCAATTTCTTAAATCTTTCAAATGCTATATCCCTATTATCTTCCATTAAATGTTTTGAATTCGGTTTCCAAGGTAATTTTACTTGGTATCTGCAGTTCTTATACCTGATATCAGATTCGAAAGATTTCATAATTTCTAAATCAACAGTTTTGTCGTTTTGAGTATCACTTTCCAAACCCAAGTTTTCTAGCTTCCAAAACTGTTGTAACTGATCTGATATCAAGTTTTCATTTACAATTACTTTCATAGTTAATAATTCACTATGATCATTATTTACTTTACCCTGCAAACACCACCCAAATAAAGATTCAGTGGCTACTACATTTCTTGAAATTCTTTTAATTTTACCAGTAATTATAGAAGAGTAGAAATCTACCCCTGTGAGAATATCAATTTTGTCACTTTTTCTACAACAATCTGCTAATTGTAAATTTTGTAAAATTTTATTTTTCTTAGGAAAGTTCAAATCTGGAGTGGAGATAACAGTATTGGATATAATTTTGGTTTCAAGAAGCTCAATATATATATTAAGATTAGGATCGTTTACATTTTCTAGTTTTGCTCTAACAACATTAAAGGTTTTTTCTAACGCAGTTTTATCACCAAAGGAATAAACAGAAAGCGATTCTTTTCTAACAATCGGAAGTTCCATTTTAGTAGATACATCTTTAGTTATGAAAGATCTCATTGAGCCATTATCAAAAAGAATTCTGGCATTTTCAGATTTATCATTATTTCGGATCAATGCAGAAGCCGTTTGTAATAATATTTTATTAGATCTATTTTCATCGAAATTATATGACGAAACAGCGGAAATAACGCTCGAATCTGACGTTTTCTTTTCAGGTTTTTCATTATCTTTTTTCTGATGGAATGAATAACAAATGGCTTTCGAGTGTTTATTAAAGCAGAAGGCACAGTTTATTTTTTGTTTACAATTTTGAATCCGGTGAAATCGACCTGAACATAAAAAACACCGCGATTCACGTTTTAAGATCTCTTTTTTCTTTTCTACACTTAAAATTTCGCAATCCTCAGATTTATGATTTGTGTTCCCGCAGAACAGACACTGCGATTCGGATGACGCCGCTAATAATTCAACTGTAGACGGCTTGCTCGTTATGGCTGGAGAATGTTTATGTTTGAAGGGCAAATGCTTTTCCAATCGGGAATATTTTTCTCTAGAATTACAATTAACAGAAGCCGCGCGTCCTCTACTGAATACTTCGTTCCTCAAAAAGGCTAACAAACCTTTTAAATTCCAATTTTCGTCTTTAATTTTTCGGCTATAATCAAGAACGAATTCATTGGGAAGTAATTTCAAAATTAAAGGTGTTAAGAGATTTCCGTAGGTATCAGAGTCTATTTTTAATGCTTCAAGATTTCTTATCTGTACTTCGGCGTGATCTAGAAGTTTTCTTAATCCGTTTATATCATTAGGATTTCTAACAGGTGAAGTACTTAAGAGTTGTCCTAAATGCGAATTAATTAAGATGTTCTTTTGACCAAATCTGGAACGTAACAGTTCAAGAGCAGCTTCGTAATTATTTTCGATGAGAGCGAAACCAGAAATAGCTTTGGCGGCTGAGCCACCAAGAAAGCTTTTTAAGTAAATTAATTTTTCTATTTTTGATAAATTCGGATTTTTATCAATCGCATTTTCGAACTGAGTTGAATTTTCCAACTTATTCAACTCTTTCAACTTTTTCTTTCCTCTAAACTGCCACACTTGAATTTTCTCTTCATATTCCAAAGCGGATGAGATTTCAAGTTCAAATTCGTCTTCTTCGACTTTTAATTCTCGTTCTATTTCAGCGTCTAAATTGCTGAAGGATTTTGATTTTTCGTTTAACTGGTCTAAAATTTCTTCTAATACATTTACATTTATACTACTATCATCTTTATTCAGTTCGATTTCAATTTTCTTTAATATCTTGGACACTCCGGTCCTCAATACCTTTCGTTTCGATTTCAGTTTAGCAATAAGATCTTCCATATTATATAAAAATAGAAAATACAGGCTTACCTTGGCTGTCTTCGCATAAAAATATCCAAAATTAAAAAACACAAACTTCTAAATTGGTTAAAGGTTCTCGGCACCGATGCGCCATAATGCGAAAGGTTGTTCTAATTCTAAATGAAGTGAAATACTTCAACAATCTACAAAAATAATCATTTTATTTACAAAGCAACTTGGATTGCATCGAAGGTTCACTGCTAACTAACTACGTCGCAAACTAAAAACTAACATTCTTTTTCAGAAGCGAAGCGCCCTCTAACGGCGATATATAAATCATTTGGGGGATTTTTCTACAGTAAGTAAACAATCAAAGTAAAAAAAAAAATTACTTTTCCTAAAAAGGCATATTTAATTAAATATTTTTACTAGATTAAACGTAGGAAAATTGTCATACCTTTTCAGTGAGTGAGCTAGAACTGCTGTACCTTCTTTTTCATTCGAATACAGTTATGTGAAAGAGGTAATAAAGAGCAATTTAATAAGAAGAATACGATTTTAAAATGAAATAAAACTATTTCAAGTACAAACGAAATTTCCATATTACTTTGAAGTACAATTTATAACATTGTGTCTTGAGTAAAATATCATTTAAGGGTCAACTTCAACTCGGTGCACATGAGAGAAATATGATCCGTTTCAAGTTATTTCAAAGCCCAAGCAGCAGACTCATTGCTCTTACGATGATTGAATGGCTTCAGTTCTTGGATTAAAACAATCTTATATGGGTGTAGATCAGTTCGTGTAGCAAAATACGTCAAGCTGCCATTCTTCTCCTATTTCTTGAGCACAACGAACAATTGATAAATTTGGAATTTCTGCTGTACTACATTTCAAAGCGTCAGTATTATCTGCCTTTCTTGCATTTCGATGTCTTGTAGGTGTTTTAGCAGTCAATCCCAGTTTTTCGACGAATAATAAGCACAGAAGGACGATTATGTGAACCATAGTTTAAGCGAAACACACGTTCAGTTTGCACAAAAGGATGCTCATTTTTATAAAAAATTTCGAGGTACTTACGCATTATCCCATCGACCGTGAAACTTCGCTACCGTCTAACCTGGAAATTGAGCGGAGATCTCGCCAAAGTTGCGCCAAACGTTCCTGTGGAATTCGGAAGAAACTGGCGCCTCTTTGTTTAATAAATACACTTACTACCAATAAGTATTTGGACATCTATGCAAATGACAATATCTGCGGTCCTAAGGTACGTCACGGTATCCGCCGTTATATATCGTGAAGGAAACAGCATCGGCTTTAGCCGCATGCAAGATGCCTCGCAGTTCGAAGCTCTCTGATTTCGAGAAAGGGTGTAATTATCGGATATCACAAATGTGGCCGATTCTTAAGGGACATATCTAGCGATCTGAAGTACCCAAAATCGACAGTGGCCTATGTGATTAAAAAGTGGAAGGTGAGCGGTGATTGACGAAATGTGCCCCGAGTCGGCAGACCAAAGAAACTGGGAGATAGAGACCGACGAGTGCTGTCCAGAGAAATTCGGAAGAACCGCACTCAACCGATGGCCCTCATCCGCGAGGAGTTTCAACAGGCATCCGGGAGTATTTTTTCAATGAATACCATCCGTAAGGAAGCACATTTGCTTGGTTTTCATGGTCGTGCTGCTGCCCATAAGCCTTTGATCACAAAGTCCAAACTCGCTGCTCGGTTAATGTGGTGCAAAGCACATCGAAATCGGACCGTAGATCAGTGGAAACGGGTTCTTTGGAGTGACAAATCCAGGTTCACCCTTTACCGTTCGGATGGCAGGGTCTGGGTCTGCATCTACCTGGAGAACGTCTCCTGCCAGAATGCATTGTGCCAACAGTCAGGTTTGGCGGAGGTGAAGTTATGGTCTGGGGGTGTTTCTCCTGGTATGGGCTGGAACCCTTGGACCCCATTCATGGTAAGCTCAACTCCGATGCCTACTGCACTATTTTGGATGACAATGTGCTTCCTGCGTTGCGGCAGTTTTACGGGTTGGACCCCTGTTACTTTCAGGTCGACAATGCCAGTTGTCATATTTGGACGTTAACCAAGGCTTGGTATTGTGCCAATGGAGTTCATTGAATGGACTGGCCTGCCCAGAGTCCAGACCTGAACCCTATCGAGAACCTCTGGGACGAGTTGCATCGCCGAATTCAGGGGTGCACTACCTGTGCAAAATCGGTGAAGGAACTTCTATGTCTTCTCCAAGCCGAGTGGAAGAAAATACCACTAGCTGTCATACAAAGACTTGTGGAAAGTATGCCCCGGAGGGTACACGCTGTAATTACCTCTCGTGAAGGCTCTACCAACTATTGATTTTGAATAAAGTTAGTTTTTCTTTTCTATCACAGATGTCCAAATACTTATTGGTAGTCAGTGTAATTAGTATCTGACCCGCTTCACTTTTGCACCTAGTAAAGAGGCTTTCATCGATATACTATTTTCTAGGACTCTTCGATTTTACCGGAAGCTCTGTTTAGAACGCTACGAGTACAGCTGGGGATTGTTCTAATCTGTTCTTGTTTTGTCTATCATATTCATCTGACAGTATCGTGTTCATTAACAAACATCTTTTCTTTTATGGTAGAGCTGCACAACTTTGAAAATAAACAACTACTTTCTATTCTGTAGAAGGCAATTTCCAAGTTTTTATACTTTTATTCAAAACACAAGGAAAAATTACGAACTAACAGTTACGCTTAATTAGAAGTATCACTGCAAGAATGAATATTAATTTATAGTGCAGTAAACTGTCTGTTTAACCCATATTTTACCAATGATCGAAGAAATTAAAATTTTTGTTTAAAATTTCTAATTTTGTTTTATAAATATGTAAGAAAAGATAATAAATTGAAAAACATACGAAACTTTTATTTTCTTTGAGTTTAACAGGCTGTCCTATATATAGGACGATGGTCAAATCCAATGCTATGAAGTTACAGGACAATATTTTCTTTCAAGTACATTCTTTTGAATGGAATGGTGAAAAACAACTCGAACATTAGCCAATATTAGATTTTTTTACAAATAGTTGTCGGTTTCCTAGTACAATGTTTTAATTGACAACGACGTTTACGTCCATCAGGAAAATACCGAAATAGCTCACCATTCTTTCATTAATGCTTAAATGTTCGGAAAATACACCTAATTGTTGTAAAGCATTCAGTAAATCATAAAGTGGACGTACTTTGTAATAGCCGTCCGAATCAATGGTGCTATTATCAATGAATGTGCTGCTGATTTCAAAATATCTTTTTCGTGGCATTGCTCGACTAAATTCCTGTGTCTGGCGCGTTTTCCCAGTTTTTCCATTTTTTCACGTGGCAAAATGTGGTAGCCACTATAAAAAAGTATACCTAAGAATTGCTTGAGATTATATATTTTGTCATTAAAAAAATATGATTATTTTTCTGCCCAGCGTATCTGTTACTCTGAATAACAGCTTTGTCTATCATTTTTTCAACAACATACTCAAAGAGTTCTGTGGGAGATTCTCCAGAAACAAAATCAATCTTAAGAAAATATATCTGAAGCATGTGAATATTTAGGAATGCAATCTTTCTAATCAAGGTTTGGGCACACATATTTCATCTTCTTCATTTCCTGAGAAAATTTCCACAATTCCTGCTGTTTCTATACTTCTCGCTGTGTTTTCGTCACAAATAACTTGGCTGTGTCTAGTTTTAGTGCAGTCATTATCTATTTCTTCATTGTCACTGAGTTCCTCTGGATCAGGTGGTATTATTACCATTTCCGGCTCAGTATCTACATCATCGAATGTGATAAAATATTCCAAAGCTTCTTCAGCTGTTAGAAATTTGGATGCGTAAAATAAATATACCTTACAAAATAAACATTCACGAAAGTAAATTTCTTTCATATAAATAAAACGTGTGAAACGGCTTTCAGATGCTAAATATAACTCTTTACAAGAGGGAACGCAGGACAAGAAACAGTTGTTCGCTACAATTTACAGCCAGGGGATGAAACGGCCGTAACCATTTCACTCCAATGTTATGTTTTAACGTCATATAATATAATAGTGGATTTTACCATTGTCCTATACATAGGCCTCTGTTAAATAGAAAGCGAAATAAGGATTTATAATTTATTTTTCTTTCGGATTTTTTGTCATTCACATTAATGAAGACTTATTTTATTTAAAATAAATCCACACTTTTTATTTTACCCTTTTTTCCCCCTTTTTTAATGCGTTCAAAAAATAAAGTGCAAAAAATCAAAATTAGTCCTTTTTGTATGTTTTTTAAAAAAGCAGAATTGTAAAAATAAAAATGTAAAAAAAAATAGCTATCGGTTATTTTTGTATTTTTTACGTTAGTACAAATTGTCACTAATTTGTGCATTTTTTTTTTTTTCCCTGAAGCAGCAAGAAGCCAAGTTGAGATGTTAACAGCTACTTACGTTTCGAAATTCTACGATATGGTTATATAAGATCATCGTACATCGTATTATCGCGTACCTTTGGTGATAATGATAGGCATAAATAGAAAGTTTAGCACAACCGTCTAGGCGTTTAACGAGTTAAGACGAAGCACGCCAGGGCTATCTGCCTAAGAGCAGAGATGCCTTCGTGGAGAACTTCCTAAGGGAAACCGATCCATATCCAAGTTATACTTTGGGAAATTTACGAAAACGCTCATGCAGCCAGCACGCTCACTTGGTTCAACTACCAGCGTTCAGCAACTTTAACACTCAGCCGCTGGTGGGCTTAAATCATGGTGGGAATAAACTTTATAGAGATTCAGTTTATTAGTAAAGACAGCGAATCAAATAGGTTTTCATTTTAGAAAAGATTTGTGTATTTTCAATCCATACTGGAAGTTATTCTATTGTGCTATCGCCCACCAGCGGCCAAGCACTAAAATCACTGAACAGTGGCAGTTCCGACCTGGGTTCGAGTCCAGGCGAACGGGCTGGCTGCATGGACGTTTTCGTGGTTTCCACTATGCTTGACATGTATACGAGCCAGTTTACCTTAGAAAATCATCAAAGAAGGCATCCCTTCCCTTAGGTAGACAACCCTAGTGTACTTTGCCATAATAAACTAAACAGAACCAACCTATTGTGCTGTCAATATGCAGATATCCTGCATATTATAACAGTTGATAAGACAAAAAAAAAAGGAGTCAAGTGAACAAAAACTTTGTCTTTTAAAATTAATTTTATTTCGAATTATCTTCGGCTATTATTTAATATAGATACCCATCGCACTGAGGCAGTTACCATACCCGAAAACAAATTTTTATATACTGGTGTTCAAAATTAAAAGGTAATTATAAAAATGACACTAATTATTCAAAGACTGAATAAACTTCTTCAGAGCGTAATTTTTATGTCAAAGGTATGTTCCTGAATCCAAAAAGGTTCTACTGAGCAAATGAAAAAAGCGCATTTAATGTTATGTCCATGTCTTGTTTAAATGTGAAATTTTAAACCTGAAATTAGCCAGATGATGTTAATCATAATTTAAAGATATCATTTAGAAGTCAGCTAGAACCAGCGAATGGTCAGTAGACTCGAGGCAGGTCGAACACTGCTGGTCACCTCTAAACACCTGAATAGTCCCAAAATCTTGATTTCAAAAATCTGAAACCGCAGTTTAAGCATGAGAATAGTTAGTCATCTCGGTAGTCAACTTCGTTCCAAAATAAAAGTAGTACTTGACGACCGTTTTGCATCTTTGCTGGCACAACGAAACCGTTGTGCAACAACTAGACAGTTGGTTTGGGACCTCTCACCAGCCCGCTAATATTCGAGTTAGCCCTAAAGACTTCTTTGGGAATGCAGACCTTCACCTGAGTAATACAAACCTCTGGGAGGTTATGAAATCTGTCACAGATTCGGTACGGCCGTTTCTTGTGACTTCTCCAAAAATAAAAATCCTGTCGTAATACAAGCCGCATATGTGAAAGAAAATTACGTTTTATAGGCTGTCCAAATGAAAGTCCATCCAAAATCATTATTTAAGAGGAACCTGAACTCACCTGCGAAGAGTATCTCATTCATCTTAGTTCCACTATCGATGAAGGCCTCGTCTTTAAAGTTCTATCCTGGAAGACGTAAAAAGCGGTATTCAGAACCGTATATTTTTGGCAGAAAGACCGCGCTCACCAAGCCTTCGATAAGTAGTAGGTATGTTTATTCAAGGATTAATGGCTGCTGTGAGAACCCAAGTCACCAACTTAGTGGTTTAACAGTTTATTTGTGCCATGAAAAAAAAAAAATAGCAGTCAGGTGCTTATACTCTCACATAACCTTGATCAGTAATAAGAAGACTCGCTCTTCCCATGCTTAGAAAGCGGTTTCAGACTTTTTAGAGCAAGTCTGTGGTAATATTTACTTTCTGGGTACCTCCAACTACGTTTGACCCTCCTCAAGTCTACCAAACACTCACCACAACTTTATCTGAATGATAATCTTCAGACATGGTTAACAGCAAATGATTACGTTGAAACTTAACAGACTGACATTTAACCAATGTAAAGGCGCAAGTCTAACTTTCCTCTTATGATTTAGCCTTTTCGCCATATCTTGCACGCAAGTATTTGCACAGCAGTTGGTTTTTGCGCTGAGTAATGTATAAGTACCATACATAATTACGTTTAGAGGATTAATCGGTCTTTGTACAGTTAGCATCACTTTTACAATTATCCTTTAATGCTGAATACAAATCAGTGCACTTCTTCGTCATACATTTCAGCATATAGTTCACTGAGCAATATAGGGTTTATTAGCTGGGAAAATTCCTTGTAAGACAAGCGCTTTCCAGAGAAAAGTTCTTTTAATTTTGTGGGGGAAATGGTAATCGCTGAGCGGCGAGTTCAGGACTGCAGGAAAAGTGCACTCAAATCTCCTACCCATTAAGGTAAGAAAGAACTTCCTACTTCCTACCTCCATGCTCCTACCGATGATTCTGAAGCAGATATTGTGTAGAGGGCGATGATGAACATTGTAGAACATTGTAGTTCTCAGATGAACATTATAGTCGAAGTTGTTGGGTTTTTTTCGGGGGAAGGAAAATGGTGAAGACTTCCAGTAAAAGATAAGTGCATTTTTCAATGCACATTGGTTGCGTAAATGTATGGTGAGAGTATACGAAATCTCGGTGTGATAAATACATTAACGTTATAATTGCTTAAGTGAAATTCTCAAGGCATGTTCTTTCAAACAAAAACTTTTTTTGTTGATCTGATTTCTTTTGAAAATGGTTACTACTTTCTGTACATGCGACATATATGTTTCTTTCTTATTACTGTTATTCGTAAACCCAAATAATTGCAATGAATTTTAGTTTCGTTAATTTTAATATTTTCTAAGATTATTTAGAATTTTGAGTCAGAAAAGCAGATGTCTGATGCATCAAAAACTTAGAGGATTAAAAGTATGGTGAGAAACCTACCAGAATTTATCCACACAAAAAGATATAAAATTGTATGCAGGGAAAATTAATTTTAAAATGTAGCATTAATACAACAAAATTGTTTATCAAGTCACTCGCTATCGTTACTCGAAGTTGAAAAATAGTGACGTGGAGTGAATATTGTGAAGTAGTGACTACGCAATCAGGTTTTAAGTCTTTCACTCTTGCAATCTGTAACCAAAACCTTTGGTAGACGTAAGCGATTTATCATTATGTTTGAAATTACAAGTGTCAGGAGAAGGGTGTAAAGGATCTTTTCATTAATCCAAATAAAGTTTTAACAGACGGCACCAACGTGTGATTACAAAAGTCAACATTTTTTACTTAAATCAAGGATAATGGATAAACTTATAATTGATTAAGTATAGCCTAACGGATTCACAGTATAACTAGCTCGCAAGCTAGCTCTGACAAAGACATTGCCATTGACAAACAAAGACATGTCTGTTGTGCGTAAACAAGCCTAATGGCAAGAATAACTCAACGCCGCAGAATTCTAATCACTAGATAATCAAAGTTAGCAACGTGGTCTTCAAGCAAGCAGAACACGCTATGATTTCCCTCTCCAAAGCATTCCTTTAAATACTTCCTTCTTTCTACCTAATTTGAATATCGTGCGGGCTGGAAAATTGCATTCTGGCAGGAAAATGAAACGAGTCTTAGTAGGTAAGGAAGTTAAAGTAAAAAAACGGGTTCTAAAATTAATATGAAGCATTTCGATTAAATAATTTATTTTTTTCTAATATCTTTATGCAATTTAGAGGTGTTATTGATCTTAATGCTCCCATATTTTTTTCTTTAGTTGACCTTATCTTAATGTCGTAAGTGATGAAGTCTGGTGCAAAATATCCCTTACTTATTTTATTTTTCTTCTCAGATGAACAATGCTGAAGATTATAGATACCTTACATATCTTTTTGCCTTTCAGCCAGAGAAACTTGCTCAAAGTCTTCATCTCTTTGTTAAAGGTCTGGGATTCTGTAAGTATGAAATATCAAAACTTATATTTTGTTATACACTTAACACTTTCCGATTGTGACTGGGGTCAGAAAAATGCTGTTTCTATTCAATAATGTTTAAAAAATATGAAAAACATGTTTTAAAAGAATTTTTTTGAAAAAAATTTAGAAAGAATGCAAGACACAACTGTATAGCTTTCTTCTGAAAGTTTCTTTTGAACATCAATTATATATGTCTCAAATGAATTTTATGAAACAAGCATATAAAGTGCATGTTCTGTCCCTGATTATGCTATCTTCAGCAGCATATCAACGTTATTCATGCTAAAAATTAAGGTAAATCCGCAGTGGATGGACATCGGGTGATTAACACCCAGTTCTAAAATTTAATCAGATTCTGCCCCAAATAATGATCATCCCAAATAATGATAAACTTAAAGAAAGGATAATGTAATGTCACATTACATTGGATATTATCTGAGGTTTTAAATAACTGCGGTAGGTCTTCGAACTTATTAACCCACGTTTATGGGGGCACTAACTTATATGAAAAATAAAAACTTATTCAGAAAAATACAAAGAAATCATAACTTTTCATTATAAATATTACGCTAGTGAAATCGATTTAGGTTATCTTCACTAGTATATGAAAAACACTGGTCATACCTCTATATAGTCTTCCTGTCACTAGTCTTTATAACGTCCTCTGGTCTTAAACGGTTCAAATATGCTCATTTGTGTAAAAATATCAAAGCATCTATAAAGGAATGAACGATATCTGTCAGAAAAATTGGAAGTGCCGGGTCTAAGATACAGTTCGCTTTGGGTAAAATTAAGCACTGGTTATAATTGTGGTTACTTTAATACAGTGTACCGTGAAATATGTATTATAGGCATAATCAATTAATACATTCATTTTAATTAGTAACATCTGTCACCCTGCCTGGCGTCGAACGACAAAAAGCGCATCCTGGAGGAGGGATTATTCATAAGACCCTGGGCGCAGTAGGACGCAGAAGAACTTTGTCGATGGAAGACTATGACTTACCCAGACCAAGAAGAACATCCCTAACTGGAAATCAAAACTGAGCAAGCATCTTTGAAGCTCTGGTAGATTGCATTTACTTTGCTCTCCTTTAATCGCGAAAACTTGAATTGTGAGAAGAGCATGTACCGAAAGAGCTAAAATTCTCATTCGGAAATATTTGCTGCTTTCGTATTCAGAATTTACTCGTAGTTTAAGAGTCTCATTTCTTAAATGCAAAATTTATTGTATTACTTAATTAACTGTGAATTAATTTGTGTACCAAGCCTTATGTAAAATAGCTATTGTATATCTTAATTTCAGTTTCAGTTTTTATTCAGTAGAGCAAATATTTTAGATTTGTATTTGTATGGCATGAAATAATTCAAATAATATCAGTTGTTTGTTGAAAAAAAAGTTAGTATCAGTGGACAAATTGTAGAGACATATTTTAGAACAACAGGCTCAGGTTAATTTCTATTCACTCTTCCTCACACAGGAGGTACGTTTTACTGAAATTATAAAAGTATTGTTTGTCCAGCATTAATTCTTTATACTGCGAATTTGTCAACTAATGAGACATTTTCATAGAACTTTGTTTTTGTGGCCGCTCTTGTGCATTTGTAAATTTCATATTAGAGCTTAATTGCTTCTCTCCTGAGCCTGCTGTTAACTGCTGTATTGAATTATACTGTGCATACTTATATGTGTAAGTTTCTTGATAATACGGTTGTAATTAATTTACAAACAACCAATTCTGAAACTTCTATAAACATCTTGCTTTGATTAATGCCATTAGTTTGTATAATATTTAAATGTTGCTGAAATCACATGTGTGTTAAAACCCCCTCTCCTATATTCATTACATTCAGAAAACAGTTCATATTAAATGTACCACTGAAAATCTTAATGAAAGTGGTGTTTTTCTCCTTAGTTCGTAAGCCGAACTAAACATTTATTCCTATATTAATATGAAAACCACAGTGATAAAATTCGCGGAGAAAATATATTTCCTTCCAAAATAAAAAATATTTGAATATAAATAATCTAGAATACACATAGCTCTATCTAATTTTAAATTGTAAGAAAATATTACATGCATAATATGCAAAGAGAGATATCATAATTGATATCTATTTTTAATGTTAGTAAAATTTCCTTTCCTTGGGAATGCATTACAGAAAATTAATACATTACTTAGTTGTGATTAATTTCAGGCTTATTAATTTTCGCTTTTTTTTAAGATTTTAAAAAAGTTAATGAGCAAGATGTATGAAGTGTATAAATTACATGATGCAGATTAACAAATATTATTATTTATTTATTTAAGTGGATAGTTTAGCGAAATTATTGAAAAATAAGTTCTCATAATAGTTAAGCTTGAAATTCTGGAGATAGCGGTACACACATAGCATGTAACAATTACAATTAAGTTGTGTGGCACAACTACACATTGTTAGCTCTACATAAACAAACCCTAACAGGCAAATTATGCATAATTTTTGTCACTATTTTCCAACATGCATTGCTTGTAAAATGCAGATTCAGAGAATTCCTTAACGAGTTAAAAAAAAACTAGTTAAGAATGCTCTGAAAGATAGATCTACTAAAACAAAAAAAGAACTAAATATAATAAAAAAAGACTAAATCTGTCAAAGGGAACAGATCAGTTTATATGAATTTCAAATTTCGTAAAGAAGGGTGTGAAATGTGAATTGAAAACTAAATAACAGAAAAATAGAACGATACGTTTTCAAAAATATTGAAGCATGGGCTAAAAGTATGAAGTCATCGCAATAATGGAAAAATTCAGTATGAGTACGTATTAACAAAACTGCAGTTAAATTAGCATTTTAACTATTGAAAAGTTCACGTATTAATGTTACCAGTTTTCGATAATTTACATTTCTAATATCTTAGTAAAAAATCCCCTTCATTAAAATTATTTTGCAGTGGGTTTATTTGTTATTAATCATTTTACTTATAACAATACAATTGTTGTTTGAGTTATATGTTAATAATATAATTGTTATTATATTTAACTTGTCTTTCCACTTTTATATTTCAAAAATTTAAATAATGCATAAAATACATTTTTATTTAAAGTGTTTTTGCAACGGGGAATTTAAATCTCCTAGTTCCCTAGCATAAACTCAAAGCGCATAAAAAATGAAGGGCGAATCTGATGTGATAGTGAAGTAAATTGTTTTTTTATATTTAAGAAGCAACAAAGTATCGTATTCTGAAATTATTATCATGAAAATCAGTGTCAGTACTTAATCTTTGTAAAACAATCAAATGCTTTAAAAAATGTGAGTTTTAAAAAACAAATGTATGTGTTAAAATGTTTCGTATACTTTTATATTAAAATATCCAGATATGTATATTAAAATGTACCTTAAATTTACGGAACAGCTACTCAATTAGAGCCCTAATGCTGTAATCTCTTTTTCAAAGCAATATTTATATATGTCTCGATAAAATTTACACTTAATATGATCAGATGCTAATCTCAACAAAACATATCATACTTCTTCTCTGAAAGGGCATCAATCCATAAGCATAATATGAGTGACTTAAAATTTTGCAATGAAAGCCCTCTTTTCTAAGAAGCATTGTTTCAGCTTAACCAAAAGGCTTATTAAGATCGGCTTGTCGTATCTCCATGCATTCAAGGAAAGGAATGTTTTTTTTTTTTTTTTTTTTTTTAATTTGAAAAAAAAAGTTCTTTCTGTTATATTTCACGCATCTAAGTTTATTAGCCTTACAATAAAAACCCTCATATCATAATTTTCGTAATTGAAGGAATGTTGCAATGCATCAAAAGTTACAAAAGTTGAATTTTCTGAATTCTACAAATTATATCTTTATAAAGATTTCGATAAAAGTTTTATAGATCTATTTTAGATAATTGAAATCTCACTCTATGGACTCTATTGAAGTGCATTATGTATTCTATTCAAACATTTCTGAGTGAAAGTTTTACGAGAAGGATTTATCGACGAAGTTTGTAAATTTTATACCTTTTCCCAGTCTGTTGAAAGAAATTGTTTAGTTCAGTACTGTCATATGGTACTTCTCGTGATTTATAGTGAATTTTACATATGTGTAAAATTATGTGAAGATATTATTCGATTTGTTCTTCATTTAAGTTCGCGTGCCCCTTCGAACGCGGGTTATGTTTACATTGGAATAAATATAATCTATACATGATTTTATATAAAAGTTCTTTGCAAAGTGTGCTAATTTATATTTAGACAGACTATCTTTGTTATATAGAGACGGTCTGACTATTTAATGAAAATAAAATGTCTGTACGAGAACTCTATATTGAAAGGGATCAGAAAGTTTAAAAATTTTTTAAAAACTAAAATATCTGTTACCGAACATTTGTATATATATATCCAGATGAATCTTGGCATATGTTCGATGTTAAAATACTTTTCTTATCTAAAACTATATTTTCGTGCTGTTTTCTAAATGCTGAATTTGTATGTATATACACCAGTGTAAATTTATAATAAGTTACTATACCTTCCATTTTTTAAGAAGTTATGTCATTAAACAAAAAGAAAGGCAAAAAACATATCGAAACATACTTTTAAATAAAGAATATTTGTATTTTTTAAACTTAATTATCTCATTCAAAGAAGTTTAAGCGCACTATTATAAGCTTTTTATATAAAGAATTTACTTTTGTTATTGTACAGGGTTAAAAAGGAAGATACACATCTCGATCCAATAAAGTTTGAATGATATAGTCAGTCAGTGAACTCTTTAAGTAAAAGTTCTGAGCTCACTCGTCGAGCCAGTAATGCCATTCGGTCCTTAAATACATCTTACTATTTTGGAATGAGATCGACTGAGTCTGCTATTCAGTAAATGAAAGATTTAAATGTCATTTAAAATATGAAGTTCATAATGGTTCGGAATACATTTTCATCAACACCCTGTAGTTTGAACAGCATGTTTCAAAGACCTTAAAATGCACAGAACAAATCACATATCAGATAGCTGAAAAAAGGCACATCGTATAAAGTAAATCTAAAATTGAACAGAATATTTCTTTTTCATAGAAATATTCATTTTATTTTAGTGCTATGTTAAAAGTGTTTTCATACAAGATTCTTAATTTTTACTGATATTACGAACAGTACTATCAAAAGGCTCAACTAGTCAGTTTGTTAAAATATTAGCAAGTTTTTTTTTTTTTTTTCTTTTTTTTTTTTTTTTTAATTTGCATATATACCAAAGTTAAACCTTAATAGTACGTCACTCTCGGGACTGATTAAAAAAAGGGGGGGACTTACTGAACGAAATGACTTCTACAGCGAAAACAGAAGACAAAATTAAACTGACCTTTCACATTTTCTTATGAAATTCAAATATTAGTAACTAGATAGACGGAAGCATTTTATTTATTTAAATGCCATTTTTATTTTCTTTTAAAATAGCTATCCATTGGACTTTACGGGAATAATTCTAAAAAGTTTCCGAAAGATTTGCTTATAACCAATGAAATAATGATTTTTTAATTACTAGAAGTTCTATGTGCTAATTACTTTCTTCTTTCCTTTTTTCACCGAATTTTATGATTGATTTTTATCTGAAAGAGTAACTCGTAAGGAGGTCATTAGCATAAGGCATGCCTTAGCAAAAGTAGTCCCTCCTAATGATGGCATTTTATAAACTATTCCTTTTCTTCTTTTAATATCCATTTTATTATACTTAGACATGATTTTTTTAGTGTTTAACAAGAAAGTAATCTCTACAAGGTTCGAAAAGACTTTAACTTTAAAATCTTAAAGGATTTTCAAAATAAATTTTCCCCCGTTTTAAACTAAGTACGAGGAAATAAAAGAACTAAAATTCTTCCGCAGAACTGCATGTTTGCAAAGACTTACATGTTTTTAAAAGGTCTGATATCTAATGCTTCAGTAAAAATCGCAAACCAGTAGGCCAGTCTGAAAGCCAAATACTAAAAAGAATTCCAAGAAGAGGCAACACATTGAAAAGAAAAACAAGATTCCATTTTTTGAAATATATCTCTTCGGAATTACACAAGGTATTCTGGGTAGGAAGAGATTAAAAATACTGGCATTGTCTCTTTCTTTGCCCAACTTATCGGATAAATAAGTTACAGACTCTAAACGTTCTTTCTGTAATGATATATAGTAATAGAATACGAGTTTCAGCTCAAAACGGCATAGGAAGCTGAGTTCGCCCTGAAATAGTGACGGAACAAGCAAAGTTTTGGATTTATACAGATATGCATTTGAGATATTTCGGATTTACTGAGTGATGTGTTATCCAGGTTAAGGCTGTAAGAAGTTGCACTGCATTTGTCATGTGTCAAAGAGCCTTTCTTACATAAAGAAAATCTTAAAATTCTCATTTAAACTACAAGTAGTATACGTTAATAGTCTAATTAATTCTAAATGTATTAAGTAATTTATTATCTCTACCGAGTAACAATAGATATGTACTGAAGTTAAATTTCGCAAATTAACCTGTTTTTTGTAATAAGCAGAGACATTTACCATGATGACAAGAACAAAACCTAAGCATAGCCTAATTCCATTCTAAAATTAAATTTCTGGGGAAGAGGGCCGACGTGTAATAATTAACTAATTATTATTACATATTATTAAATTTTTACATCTGCAGTTAGTGAAAAACTATAATTTAATTGGAAAAATAACAATCTAATTATTTACTTATTAAAATTTAATGTTATTTGTTATTTTAATTTATTAACCAAAGTTTATGTGATAGCTTTTTAGAAATTTGCACTTCACTGTGTTATACTTTCATATTATTTAAATAAACGAAGATCTTTAAAGCACATAACTAAATTTGAAATACTTTAAAACATAGCTGTATTGGAAAACCCTTAGAGTGCGTAACTAAATGAATGTTACCTAGCCTGGAAAAGAGGAAAATCATCTGGAAAGCTTTAGTTCCGGATATGTAGAATCCGCCTAAATGCAGTTCTGTTGTTTGTACTAAAAAATTATGGTATAAGGGGAAACTGTTCATTCCTATCATAATAAAAAATCAATTCCTTTTTACAAAAAATTCGTCAACCCGTCTTTTTAACACTTTAAGGTGTATTTTTTTTTCTGGTGTATTTAATTATGGCAAAGCACACGAGGGCTATCTGCCTAAAGGGAGGGATGCCTTTCGTGGAGGACTTTCTAAGGGAAACTGGCTCGTATACACGTTACACATGGGGAAAACCACGAAAACGCCCATGCAGCCAGCCCGTTCGCGGGATTCGAACCTCAGACCGAACTACCGGTGTTCAGCGTCTTTACCGCTCGGCCGCTGGTGGGCCTTTAACACTTTAAGGAAAATGTATAAAATAAAGTATATATAAATTTATTTTTTTAAATGTTAGTTTATGTTTGAAATTTTCAAATGAAATTGATTTCATGCTTATAAAATGCCTTTTAAGATTTTTTTGATTTGATAGACAAGAAATAAAAAACAATGACAACAGTTATTAACAAATTTTTTCTGAAAAACACAGATATGTGAAAATCCTAATTAACTTACCCTGTTCGAAGGTTATATTTATGCGCTGTGTTTTATTAGTGAACTGCTTTTGCTGCAAAGTTTTTTGTTGTTGTATTTATGTGTTTTAATCTTCACGATTATTTTTCTGACATAGTATATAGCTATGTAGTATCAGGTATAAATGTGTTTCGAAACCGAATATAAAATAGAAATGAATAAATATTGCTTAGAAATCCTTTGCCTGTACTTACATCAGCTATTTTTTCATTTTATTTATTTTCCCAATTGTACTCAGAAAACATCTAAGCGTAAGTAAAAATTCCACCGTTTTTCTCATCAGGAACACATTTAAAAGATGTTAAAAAACAAACAAAAAACGCATGTGAAGTGTCTCGATCAGAAAATTTACACGTGAACTTGATACCGTTTTTACAAACGCGGACTACACTCAGCCCTACAGTAACAGTTGCTACTTAGCTAGTTATAAAAAAGATTAAATAAACTTTAAAATTACATTATTTGGTTTTAGTTTGCGTTAACTTTACTAAGTTTATATACGTGCAACAACAAGACCCTCAATTTCAGAAATAAAGTTAAGTAGAGTTTAAACAACAGCAAACCTTAATTAAAGTGAAAATTCTGTTTAATGCATAAATTTTTTAGCACCAGTTAGTTTTTAAATTAAGTTTTTTAATGCTTAAGTTGAGCTTTTAAAATCAATTTTGAGTGTAAATGTTCTTATAAAAATTTATTAGAATCATTTTCTTCTTTTCACCTCTTGTATGCTAACATCCTACACAGCGCCAGGTAAAGAATAGAATGAGCATAAACATTAGATGCACTTACTTATAATACTGTATTGGCAATTTTCTATGAAAATTATATTGTTGTTTACGTTTTTGAAACTTATATATTCAACATTTCTATTTTTAATTAGTGTGGAGGATTAAGAAAGTCTTCACATCTTTATTCTTTTTTATAAAATTTTTCATGTTCTATAGTTTTGGCTAAATTTTAAAAGAAATGGATAGTAAGCCAAGTAAATTTAACTCAAGTAAAGTAAAATTTCAAATGTCTTAACTAACAAAGCACATGATTTTTTTAATTAATTTCTTCTTAACACCGATTTTTGCTTTTCCGATGCAAAGATGAAAAAGTGTTTTCTCCTTTAAAACATACTAACGTGCCTTTAAAGGAAATGCATGCATACTATATGAAATATGAAACCTTTTTTTTTCCCCTTTTGTTCAGTGCATTTAGATCGGAAACTATCGTTAAGTGTATCTTTCTTTGCACTGTACATCAGTTTAATGCTCACGTACATGCATACATATATGTGTATATATATATATATATATATATATATATAAAGGATTTTTGTCGTGCTTCTTACTCATATTGGGTGAAGTGTTTCTAATATTTATTTTTTTATGATTTTTGATGTTGTTTTCCTTTCGAGGGGCATTTGTTATTATATCTTAAGTAAGTGACATTTTTATGACTGTTTTTCGCTACTTGACATCTTAGTTACGTAAGTTATATATTGAGAGTAGAAATGCTAGTAAAAGTCGTTGCCATTATAGAACTTTTATATCTAGTCTATTTGTTGTATCTGCATTTTTGCATGTAGAAGCTACTTGAAAGTGTTATCCTACTTGACATCACTGAGTAAAGATAATTCAGTACTTGTAATTTTGACTTCTTTTTTAGTATTTACACATGCCAAATTTGTGATGAAATACTTACTATTTTGTTCCTAAGATTTAATTAAGCTAATATCAATTTTACCATTCCCGTGAAAATTTTATCATGCTTTTGTACTTTTTCGTGTTTGTCAAGCGATAGACTTTTAAATAATACTCATTGTTGGTGCTGAAATCTGTTAAACTGTTGTGCGTTGATAGGGAAAATATGATGTTTTATCCGTGTTTTATCTGCTCTAGAGAAATAAAGTCATAGTACACATAATTTCTGCTTTTTTCCTTTTAAAACTGAATTCTGAAAAATGTTATTGTATATCACTCACAACAAAGGACTTTTACCTTTTTTTATGGAAATATTTACATATTTTAATAAATATGATATATTTTAATAGGAATAATGACATTATGTAAACTAAAATTTTCATTTTAAATTTAATTTCGGGCATTTTAATTAGATAATATTTCATCTTTAAAAAAGGGTGTTTCTCCTGCTTTGTTAAAAAAAAAAAAGACTCATAAACAGCATTCAGTGTTATGTACACAATAACATTCAATATTATTTTCCTATGAATCAGATGACACTCATTTGGAGAAGATTTCAGATATTAAAATAGGCGAAATCTTTGAATTAGTGGTCTTCTCTTCCCTGAAGATAAAATTTTCCACTGGTACTCGGAAATTATTTGCGCTTAAGATTTCTTTTCATTTGACGAAAATTTTGCATGCCTCTACCTTCTTATCTCTCACATTAATTTTTAAATTTCAAATTAGTTTACAATTTAATAAAATTTACAAAAATTATATCTCAGTTTAACAAAAATTAGAAATCCCAATAAGTTTTGCATGTTCATAAAAAAATAATCAAGTACTTTTATGCGAATTACGAATGCTTAACATAAATTAAAATTGACACGTATTCCAGCTAAATTACCTTCTTTAACTTAAAGACTATCTTTAACAACCAATTGGATCTTTTTTGTAATGAAAAACGTTTACACCCTTTTTCCAGGTTAATTAAACCATATTTGTAGTTCTCTGCCCCAACTGAAAGTAATAACACCTATTTGTGGACTTAAATCTTCTTATTAATTTAATATAAGATCTCAAATTCATGGCTGTAAATCTAATAGCTCGTGGCTCTCATGGAGTTGTTTCAATCACTTTCCTTTTCTTGTCGACCGCGAGAACTCTGAAGCTTCCAATCCAACAACGTGAGATTTTAGTACGGTCGTTTATACTAATTAATTAATAAAACAATTATATTATTAAATGATGGTGTAATTGTGATGACACACAATGATGAATAACCCAAGAAAATGCAGAAATGAGAATGTTAAACAAATGATATATAAATGTATTACACAGTTACGATACTACTACTTTTCTAAAGATAATAAACTAATTTTAATAAACAGGCCTCTTAAAAGTGCCTTAATAGGTTTTCACAGTGACTACTCGAATTTTACCATCCATTTCTGGGAATGCCTCGACCTTTCTTCCTAAAGGCCAGCTACAAACGGTTAAGTTACCTTCTTTAATCATAACCATATCATTAACTGTAAGACTGTCTTTAATACCCACTTAGATCTGTAGTGTAATGAACTAAAATATTCATTACAGCATTTTTCCCAGATTAATTTAATCATTTTGTAGTTCTTTGTCACAATTTGAACTTGTTATCGTTAATGTAATCGTTAAACCAGGCTCTACAGCAGAATTTATTAACTTCAAGATAAGAAAGTTACCAGGAATCCAGACACTGAAATCATCTGTTATGGCTGACGTATATTTATTTTTAGTTATTTGCACTATGAAGTAACCCGGTATTTGTTTTGGATTATTTAAAAACTGTAACTACAATAATGTGTACCCTTCTTCTGAAAATAAAAAGTCGGTTTTTTAATTGAGGATACTGGGATGTTATCAAAAGACAAGGTCTGCAATCATGTGAAAATGCTTCCAGCTGATTATAGCGTACAGTTGTAGAATTTTGTATCAAACTACAACACAGAGTATTTGAATATTTTACATAATCGCAGCATATTTTACATAATCACTATTCTCCTTATAACTGGCATGTATCCAATCTGCATTTTAAAAAGCATGGGATATCCAATCTAACAGCATATATATGCAGTTATTTTCAATATGGAATCACATTAAGAAACATCATTTAGTACATTTCTTTCTTCAGTAAGATTATCGTTTTGTGCTTGATGTCTCCATTCGACTGATATAGAAAGCAGACCATGAGTATTTCTTAATATGTCTTAACGTGCTATATTTTTATTTCTGCTTTGAGGAATTTTAATAGAAAAATTATTTTTACTTTATTTTTTCAAAGCGCTGCTAACATGGTAGATAACTGAAAGTTTCGACTAACTCATAGAAAGGAAACCTTGACTACCAACTAAACCCAAAACGTGCTAACAAAAGATATCAAAATTATTCTATAACTGTCAGGAAAAAAAAAGCAATAATGTTTGTTTTTCCTTCGAATAAAAAAAGAGAGGAATTTATTGAAAGAATCTATAAAAAAGTGTTATGCCAAGAACCCTGCATTGTCTTAATCAGACTGAAGTAAGAGATCCCCATGACCGAGTTCTTCTACAAGCTTCAAAAATGGGAAAAAATTTGTCATCCATTTCATTTTAATGATAAACAAAAGGGTAATTTTACGAATTAAATTTCGTTTGGACAACAGAACAGATTATGCCTGGAGTTGGTCGGTTTCAGCCACGGATATAGAAAGGAGATCTATAACTCATGTCCATAAATTAAGGATAATGCAAAATCAGGCAAAGGAAGAGTTAGAAGCAAAAGAAATTTGACTTATTTGTAAAGCTTATTTATTTAACAAAAGGTAAAGAGCAAAAAAAGATGCTACATGTTTGATATTATTAAAATAATTAGCGATTTTTTCTCCCTGGAGCAAATTACAAAAAAAAACCTATTTACAAAAAACCAATATTACATGGTTGGTATGATTGTTAATACATTGTATGTCTCCCAGACGATGCAATACAGTCCGTACAACGCCTAGGCATGCTGAGTATCAAATTATCGATCTGATCTTGGGGGATATTACAGCACTCAAAACGCAATGCTCTCCGAAGTTCCGGCAGACATGTAGGAGGAGGTTGACGGGCTGCAACTCGTCGGCCAAGCATTTCCCACGCGTGCTCTACTGGATTCAAGTCTGGTGAGAATGATGGCCAGTCCATACGGGTGATATCCTCCGAATGAAGGCATTCGCTTACAATGTTTGCACGGTGAGGACGACCGTTGTCATCCATAAACACAAATTGTGCGCCCATGGCGCCCCGAAACAAACGTACATGTTGTTCCAGAATGACGTCCCGATAGATTTGGCTTGTCATGGTTCCAATTGGAACATGCAGGTCAGTTCTGGAACCCAGAATAATTCTACCCCAAACGAGCACTCCTGCACCACCGTAACGGCGTCGTTCAATGATGTTTTCTTGGTGGTAACGGGTACCTGGAGCTCTCCATATGAAAGTCCGGCGAGAATCAGACTGCAAGCTAAACCTGGGCTCGTCGGAAAACATCACACAAGCCCACTGTTGCGGTGTCCACAATGCATGCTCTCTACTCCAGGCTAACCGCAGGTGACAGTGAGTTGCAGTAAGTGGAACGCATCTGACAGGTCTACGAGCAAATAGCGTCTGTACACAGTCTACCTAAGCGTCTGTACACGGTCTGCCTAAGCGTCTGTACACGGTCTGCCTTGAAATTGTCGTAAAAGTCGCTGAAGAGAGCTGACGAGACAGGTCTGAGGCTGTGCTCCGCCTGTTTATTTTGGCAGTAACTGCCAAATACCGGTCCTCATTCGGCATTGTAACTCTGGGGCGACCTGTGCTGTAACGTCTACTCACATTACCATCATCTTGGAATCGTTGCCAAAGCCTGGAGATGGCACTCTGGGCAATTCCAAGTTCGTCTGATACTTCCAGTTGGGTACGCCCACATTCCAGACCGCCGATAATTCTACCACGTAACAAATTATCCAAATGCGTCCTTTGTGTCATAACTATTCGGTTATTGCACTGAAATGCTTATAAAGCGCCTGCGAACAATTTTACTTCTTTGCCTGTATTCCTTATATATCACTCTCTTACACTCACGTCATTGTGACGTACCATCGGTGTCATCTGGTTACTTCCTGAAATTTGCATATGATTCTTGAAGATGTGTGTATTGATTTTTACAGGTGATATATTTATTTTAGAGTTCGATTTCCGCGTGACTCCTAATTATCCTTAATTTATGGACATGAGTGTATTTCTATCTCCATGCTTAAACGCAGCTTCAGAATTGAAACCCTTTCCTTAATGAAATACTAAACTATTCTACACAGACCTACATTCTTCAAGCTGCTAAAAGCTCTTTGATCAATAATGAATCGGAGAAAGAGAATTCTTCTGAATGCGCGAATCTCAGCGAGAACGGGATTTAGAAATGTTGTAGTAGCGACGAACGATTCGCTGTCCAAATGATTCAAAAAAAAAAAAAAAAAAAGATTTACAGAGAAATTTTTACTAACTGAGCAACTGAACGGTAATTTGACAAAATGGAACTGTAGCTTCTTCGAAAGCTGTCGTTGGAAGCTTGACAGGAAAGTTCGATTCCCATTTTAAGGGAGAAAGGAATGTTTCTCAGCCCACGTTAAAAGTGAATTTAATTTTAATCATTTCCCTAATTTTTAACATTTTTTCTATTGCAGAATTTTATTGTTGGTTCAGTGTAGAAAGAAAGGTTTAGGGAATCTCAAAACTACAGCTGAAAGAAGGCATTTCAGAGAATTAGCGGTTGAGTTGATTCTCTCAATCCCACTCTTGATTCGATTATTTTTCGTTTCTTTCTTCGCTCCATCCTCACACACTGCTCTTAATTCATTCCCGTTTCCTGAGCTTATTCATCATGATTGTTGTTAATCAACGGTGAGTTGATGAAAATAAACGATTAAGTTCAGTGACAGAACGGTTCTCATTTGATTCCATTATAAAAGAGCGGTTTCTTCTTCTATGCTGTATCCCTCAGTGGCTCACTTTTGTGAGTACGGGTGTGGCAATTCCGATTTACCCTAGCCCTTCAGGAGATCATCTTGGTGAGACGAGAATCACGATCCTGGAGGCCTAGTGATCTTTCTCCTTTCTTTTTCATCTCTCCTTATCTGTGCTAATTTATTTTCTTCTGCCCTTATGTTTTTCCTTTTCAAAGGTTTGGGCTCAAAGTGAGATTCTAATGCATCTCTTTGTTTCTAGTTTCTCACAGAGAGAAAACCGTCTACGCGTTTGCCGTGCGTTGTGAACCGTAAGGCTGAAAAGAAGGTCCTAGTAGTTGAGGGACGAGGTACTGTCCCCAACACACTACTTTGGCCTCTGCTTCAGATTGAAATGGGAGTCACTTAGTTGTCCCCGCTAGTGTTAATGGGCTGGTCACTTGTCCTTAAGGACAGTGGCTTGGAGATAAGCTTTCGGGAGTTCCTGCTTTTGGGACAGCTGACTGTAGAAGCTTCAGAATGCGTATAGGTCTAGCAGGTCTAGCTAGCCCTAACACCGGAATCTGTGTCACAAAAATCTGAAAATAAACAAAATACAAAACCAACAAACCAGAGCATCAGCTTTACTGATAACCTAAGCTCTGAAGGCATATATTCCGAGATGGATGTAGAGGGCGGAATGGAAATTCCAAGACTTCTCCCAAGTCTTACAAAAAAAAGCAGCACAGACGAAATAAGCAGTCATGATGGCCGCCATTATCTCTTGGAATTGTCGTGGTTTCAATAGAAATTTTGTTCATATAAAAGAACTAATTATCACACATCATCCTATCTGCTTTGCAGCTCAAGAATGTGAAACCTGAACAACAGCTGAATCTTCGAAGATATTGTTTTGTCAGAAAAGATCAGCCAGTTAATGAACGTGTTAGCGGAGGTGTAGGTCTACTTACCTCGCTTGAAGGAAAGCATTCTCCCTCTTTCATCTTTCCTCCAAGCTGTTGCTGTGCAGGTTTGTACACGAAGGTTGATTTCAAAATGTTCGATATACCTGCCTCCCAGCGAACACATTCAGCAGCAGGACTTAAATAATTTAATAGAGGAACTCTCTGTTCCTTTCATTCTTATTGGTGATTTCAACGGTCACAATCCTCTTTGGGGAAGTAAAGACAGAAACCCACGTGGTAGGCAATTTGAAAAAATGATCAATGACCATTCTCTTTGTCTCCTTAATAACGGGCAGAGCACCTACTTCCACCAGTCTAAGAGGACCTTTCACAGCATTGATCTCACTATTTGTTCACCATCTCTGCTTCTATTTTGCCAGTTTAATGTCGAAAATGATCTACATGACAGTGACCATTTTCCTATTTTTATAATCTTTGCAGATAAAGAGGTAACCCCTATATCTAGACCTGCACGCTTCATTCTGCAGAAATCGAATTGGGATCTCTTTTCCTTTTTTGCAGAGCTGACAGAAGAAATGGTGAGGGACTTAACCTATAGATAATGCAATGGAAACTCTTTACCGAGGTCATTATTCAGGCAGCAAAAGGCTCTATTCCACTCTCTTCAACGAGATTACAAACATATCCCAAACCATGGTAAAACCAACAGTGCCAAGACAGACTAAGACTACAAAGAAGCGCTTGGGAAAAGTTTCGCTGGTATCCTACATTGTACAATCTAATAGCTTTCAAAAAAGCCAAAGGAAATGCACGAAGAGTTAGAAGACAATGCCAGAGGGACTCTTGGGTATCCTATGTGTCAACAATCACAACCTCTACATCAAGTAAACGAGTGTGGGAAAGAGTGAGGAAAGCAACTGGAATGTACAATAACCACTCACTTTCCATTTTGGAAAAAAGATGGCACAGTGATAAGCAACATAGAAGACATTGCGAATACAATTGATGAGAGTTTTGCTGCACTCTCTGGCAGCAAAGCTATCCACGAGCATTTCTTTCTATCAAGCTACGCTCCGAGAAACTTCGAATTGTGTTTAACTCTCTCAACTCCGAGACATATAATGTGTATTTTACTATGTTTGAGTTAAAAAGAGCCCTCATGAAAACACATAGGTCTAGTCCAGGTCCTGATGTAATTACGATGACATGATAAAGCATCTTTCCTTTAATTCATCGAATGTCCTTCTTAGTCTGTTCAATAGAGTGTGGAAAAAGAACATCATCCGCAGTGCATGGAAGAAAGCTATCATTATACCTATTGCTAAGCCAGGTAAGGATCCAAGAGATCCCTCAAACTACCGGCCAATCGCACTTACAAGTTGCCTTTGCAAATTGTTTTAGAAAATGGTAAATTGCCGCCTTGTCTACTATTTGGAGAAAAACAGTATAATCTCCGCATATCAGAGTGGTTTTCGAAAGGGAAGGTCAACAGTAGACAATATGCTTCATTTAGAAACCTCTATTCGCCAAGCCTTTATAAAAACCCCACTTAGTTTCAATATTTTTTCATATGGGGAAGGCATACGACAGGACCTGGAGATATCGTATTCTCCGGGATCTCTATGATTGTGGCTTGCGTGGTAACATGCCAATTTTCGTATTTAATTTTTGGAAGGCTAGAACTTTCCAAGTGAGACTTGGTTCTGTGTTGTCCAAGGTCTTTTATCAGGAAGAATGTGTGCCTCAAGGTAGTGCTTTAAGTGTAACATTGTTTAGCTTAAAAATCAATTTTGTTTTAAAAGAACTTCCTCCTTCTGTTTCAGGTAAACTGTATGTCACTGACCTCCAAATAAGTTATTAAGGAGCGGTCATGAGGTTATATAGAGAGACAATTGCAGATTGCAATTAATAGAATCATGAGCTGGTCAAATCAACATGGCTTCACCTTCTCAAACCAGAGGACCGTTTGCGTATATTTCTGCAGAAAGCGGAATTTGCATCCTGGGCCTGAACTGTATATTGATGGGTCATTGATTCCTATGCATTCAGAAGTAAAATTCCTAGGAATGATATTCGATCGTAAACTGACCTTTCTCCCCCATTTTTGAGGAATATTGAGGAAGAAATGCTTTAAAACGTTAAATCTTCTTAAAGTCTTGGCAAATACCTCTTTTGAGGTGCAGATCGTTGCGCTATGCTACATATTTACAGGAGTCTCATCCGTACTAAATTGGACTACGGCTCAGCACGGCTTTCTTTGTTATTGAAACTAGATTCTACTCACCACCAGGCTTTAAGGACATGTTCTGGAGTGTTTAGAACATCTCCTATAGAAAGTCTGTATGAGGACAATTTTGAAACATCCCTCCGTCTAAGGTGCGATCAACTGTCTTTCTGCCATTCTTTCAATATACAATCAAAATCAAGACATCCTGTTAAGATTGTTCAGTAGTGACTAGGGGTTGCCGACAGGCGACGCTGCTAGTGCGTTTATACTCTTGACCTACGTAATTTTTATTGAGTATTCTTTTTGTTTTGCGTACTTGCTGTAACAGATCTTACAGCTTTGTGATTGAGAATTTAAAATGTTTAGGGGCCAGATCGCTCCTCTACAACAACAAAATGATTAATAAAATACATAATAAAGTAAATATATTTGTGATGATAATCTTTGTTATTAAATACAAAGTCAACCAGCTCCCAGCTCCTGAGTACAGTTCAAGTAGTCCGTCGAGAGTCGCAGGTGAGCTTTCCCATTTTAATCTCTATTAAATTTGAAGAGTATAACTGTTATAAATATAGAAGCTCTAAAAACTAGAAAAGGAGTTTTAAAAAGTTCACTGACGCGGCATAAAGATAAAGTTGTTTCGTCATTAGATGTTTCAGATTCAGTTGAGTTGCAGCTATTTGAAACCAAAACTAATGAAATTTCGAACGAACTTGAATCTATATTTTATTCAATTTTCGAAGCATGTAAACCCGAAAAATTGGATAAATATGTTGAGGATAAAGAAGATACAGATGATATTGTTGATGAGTTGCTATTGATGATTAAACGTAAATTAGTCGTAGTTAAAAACAAGATGAATTCTGAACATTCTGTTTCTACTGTGCCTAGTAATAATAATTCAAATGCGTTTTCGGATGTTAAGTTACCGACGCTATCGATACCGACATTTAATGGTAAAATCGAGAACTGGATAATGTTTAAAGATATGTTTAAAGCTAGTGTAATAGAAAACAAATCTATTTCGAGTAATGCAGTAGTGCAATGATATTACAATACTTAAAAGCTAGTTGTAAGGACGAAGCTCTGTGAGTAATACAATCTATTTCTATTTCGCATACGAATTTCGATATAGTATGGAAACTTTTAGAAGATAGGTATTAGAATAAACGTGAGCTTTTAAATGCTATCATAAAAAAGCTTTTGAATTAGCCGAATATTAGCGAGACATCTAGTTCTATTCTAAATTTAATTGATGTAACGAACGAATGTATTCGAACTTTAAATATTTTAAACTACAAAGTAGAAAACTTATCGGAAATAATAATAGTATATTTAATAGTGGATAAGTTTGATAAATCGACTCGATACTGGTGGGAAAAGGAATTAAAAACCTCGGAAGAATTCGGTACGATTGAACAATTACTTTCGTTTTTACAAAGCCAAGCGAGAAGGCTTCAATATAGTAAAATAAAGGAGGTAAAAAAAAATTATAATTCTTCACATAAACTTACAAGTAGGATATCCTCTTCTAATAAGAAAAACATAAATTTGAAGTGCATAAAGTGCCGTGGTGAAAAATTCTATTCATTATATAAGTGTCCCGAATTTATAAATCTATCTGTCAATGACAGGTGTGAATTCGTGAAAAGAAATAAGCTTTGTTTTAATTGTCTGAAAAACCATTCCGTTCGAACGTGTTCGTCTAATTATCGATGTCAAAAATGCTCACGAAAGCATTCAACGCTGTTACATTTTGGAAATGACAAACAAAATAAATCCGAAAGTGCTCATATTTCAAAGCCGGAAGTAAGAGAGGAAGAAGACGACAGTCAGTCTCAATCCGAATGCTGAAAGCTTTGTTTAAGACTCTTCTTCTACCAGTAAGAAAGTATTTTTGCCTGTACACCTATAAACGGAATACGTCAGACCAAGAATGTTTTACTTTCTACAGCGAATATTTTAATAACAGATTGCTATGGTGAATTAAAATCAGTTCGCGCTTTGTGTGATGTAGGTTCGATGACATCATTCTTAACGATTGAATGTGCCAATTCGTTAGGGATTAAAAGAGAAAAATTATCTGTTGCGGTTTCTGGATTAAATAACACGAGAATAAACAGTAATTCTCACTGTGGATTAGTTAATAATTATAGTAATATAGAAAATGAAATTAAAAAATTTTGGTAACTTGAGTCTATAGGAATTAAAGGTGATCTCGGTGAAAATGAGATAGATCAATCTTTAAAAACATTTGAAAACACTGCTCGTTTTAAAGATAACCGGTATGAGTTTCAATTACCATGGAAAAGAGATTGGGGAGAGCTCAATAATAAATCGTTGCAAAAAAAGAGACTTAATTTACTTATGCGTAGACTTCAAAAAGAACCAAATCTTCGTTTGCAGTATATTGAAATTTTAAAGGACTATGAAAATAAAAATATTATAGAGAAAGTTAGATGTCTTAAGGAAAACCTGTTGATAAACCTGTGTTCTATTTGTCCCATCAACCAGTTTTTAGAGAGAAAAGTGCAACTACAAAAATGAGAATAGTATCTGATGCAAGTTCCAGTCATAATATAAGGTATTTCTCCCACTTCCCTAGCGTGCCTTCGTGGTGTAACGGTAGCACGCTGGGCCGGTATTCCAGAGGTCCGTGGTTCGATTCCCGGCGAAGGCGATTGCATAATTTTCATCTTTCCTGCTTCCAATTAACCTAATGACTCTACAGTAACTTTAAACATTTAAGTCTAAATGATCGCCTGTGGTCAGGTCCAATCCTGAATTTGAACATATTCGATATTCTTGTTAATTTCAGATTAAACAATGTCGCTTCCTACAAATTTTATTAGCCGAAAAGGACAGAGATGCAGTTCGTTTTCTGTAGGAAGAAAATGGTAAAATTCAAGTTTACAGATTTAATCGTGTTCTTTTTGGTGTTACGAGCAGCCCATTCTTTTTGACCGCTACTTTAAAAACTCACCTGAGAAAGCCCTCTGAAGACTTCCCGACTACAGCAGAATGCTTAGACCGCTGTTTGTATGTGGATGATTTTATTTCTGGAGCTGATAATTTGTCGGTTGCTTTTGAGATTTCCACTCAAGCTACATCAATTATGAGCCAAGCTAGCATGGTGCTACGAAAATGGACTACGAATGACAATACATTGATGCAGTTTTGGACACGTGAAAGTTTCGACACACAGCCACAAGTCAACACTATTAAAGTTTAGGGATTATCGTGGAATCCTGCTGAAGATTGTCTAATATTGGGAAAGCAGAGCCTAGTGGGCAGTCTGTTTAAAAACGAAAGTTCCAAACGAATCCTGCTACGTACAATTGGAAAGATTTTTCATCCACTTGGGTTGCTTTCGCCGTTTACTATTCGTGCAAAGTTCATTCTACAAGTCTTATGGATGAAGAAAATTTCTTGGGATGAAGAAATGCCTGTAAATATACAAAAAATATGGCTTCAGTGGTGCTCCGAGGTTCTTGATCTTTCAGAGTTACGAGTTCCTAGAAACGTGCTCAATTTAAATATACAAGAGTCAACCGATATCTTAGAACTACACTGCTTCTGTGATGCTAGCCAAAAAGCTTACGGTGCTGCTATTTATGCAAGAGTTGTGAAGGATAATAACATCGAAGTGAATTTATTGGTTAGCAAGAGTCGAGTGACGCCACAAAGGAAAATCACTCTTCCGAGACTAGAATTACTCGGTGCTTTGCTTGCCACCCGACTAGCGAGTAAAGTCAAGAAAAAAGTGGATTTAAAAAAACCCTCTTCACTGTTCTTTTGGACGGATTCAAAAATAACCCTCTATTGGATTAAAGTACCTACGAAACAATGGAAATCATTTGTTGCCAATAGAGTTAACGAAATACAGAGTTTAAGTGATACCACTGCCTATGACAGTTTTTCTAATGAACGTACAGTTTACCACATAATTCTATCGATCTTTGTTGTAGAGATATTTAATTTTGAAATCAGGGCTTATTCGCTGATCACTCTGTATTTGCGTGTTGGTTCAAATGCATTAGTGTATCATATTCGACGTAAAGTTTGGGGGTTTAAATGGCAGAAATGTTTGTCGTAAAGTTGTTTTTCAATGCATAACTTGTTTTAAAAACAAACCTGTTTTTGAGAGTCAGATAATGGGTGAACTGCCTAAAGAACAAGTAACACCTTCTTACCTAAGGCTCCTCTAGACCAGGCTGAATCACCAACTTTTCCGTCTTGGCGAGTAAGGGAAAGCGCTGCCAATTTTGACGCGTTTATTGCGCACACTAGCTGAATGTCTGCTTTTTTTAAGATTGATTTTATAGACGCGCGGCATTCAGTGCATATAAACTTTTCGGATAATTTATTAGTTCGCGAATAGTATATAGACATTTTCACTTAAATAAAAATTTCGCGTATATTTTGTAAAACAAATTCAAAATAACTTATGTTTTAGATGTTTCAGTTTAGTTAGCAGAGTAAAATAAATAAGATATGAATAAAAACTTTCAATAGTGTCAAATGGGGAAATAGTTAAAGTGTAGAGTGTGCAAATAAATTTAACTTAATGACATTTTAACAAAAATTTCTATAAAAACACTGTAAATTAATACTGAAAAAATAATTTTAGACTATGTTGTCAGTTAAGTCTGAGATATATGGAAATAATTGGGCAAGACTCTGAAGAAACACTTTCTTTTAAATACGTGAAATATTTCATAACATATATGGAAGAAGAAAGTACAGCATTCTGAGTTTTGGATGCTTTTCTCCAAATGTAATATAAATACGAACTAGAAACCGTAATAAAAAGTCCTTTCCCTCCAATCAGATCACATTTGTGTTGCATTGTATTTGTATTACTTCTAAAGATCCAATTTTTACCTGAATTAAAAAACAATTATTACATAAAAGATAATAAATTTGAACGTATAAGAATGAATTTTAAATTTGAGTTATGTGACAAAATAATTCATAGTTTATATATTTTATACAAATAATTAGATAAAACCTGTCCTTTTACAATTTAAGAATGTGTGTTAACCACATTCTTAAATTGTAAAAGGACGACTTAACCACATGTAATTCATTTCAAAGCATAAAATAAAGCTTATTTTTTATTTTACACAGCAACAGCAGTTTCGTGCAGTCAAGTTTTTTTAATTGCTTGTTATTATACATAATACTTAATTTTAAAAACATTCTTAATAGAAAGCATAACTAAGAAACCTCTTTTTAAAGCACCACAGTGATTGCAAAGAATGTTGTTAAATTTACAAAAGTATTGTAGATACATTGAACAGCATTGTAACAAGAAAGTACTGTATAAAAATATGTAAATTTAGCATAACTTCTTTTTTAGTATTTGCACTTAGTTTCCTCCAAATGAACCTTAATGGGAACTTATTTTGCGAAAATTTAAAAGTATTAAAATGGCCTCTAATTAATATGTAACTGTATTTATAATTATTTTGTAATTGTGAATACATTATATTATTGCAATTAGATTTTGCACTTATAACATAATTGCATAAGTAATGAAATTAAGAGTTCCTCAGATACAATGTAATATAATTACAATGAAATTACCTAAATTGTAATTATAATCACTTATTTAATACCACAATATTATTACAATTACAATGTAATTTAAACTGGGTACTACAATTGCATACCCTCCACTCAAAAGGAGGTACTGATAAGCCTGAAAGTTATTATCAACAAAAAGCCTGTTCAGGACAGTTTGATGACAATTTCCACCGGGCAGAAAGTACATTCTTAAGCCCAAGCAAATCATGACAATAAAAATCACTTAGTCTCATGATTCATTATATTTTCTATATATTTATCCATGTAAGTCACATATCCTAAATTTGAATTCTGCACAAAATTATTTACCTATATTTTAACATACTTTAAGAATTATTAGAAGAGATATGGCAAATATCTTCTAAAAATAACTGTCAAATATCTGTATCCATTAATTGATTCAGATACACACTTTTATTATTTAAGTATATCAAAATAACAGTTTCATGTTCCTGAAATACAAAAATTACGGAAAAAGTAATATTTTTAGAAGCATATGATATTACTCATCAGATGCAAAATTATAGTTAATTTTTTGCCATAAGTACATTACACAGTAGTAAAATGTGTAACTTGACAACATGTTATATAAAAAATTAATGATAATAAGTTTATCAGAACTGAATTAATTCTGCAAATAAACTTTCTGCACTTGAAAATTACTTGAAAGTTTTCTACACCTGAGGGGAGGGGGTGGTCTAGTAAAATTAGATTTATTATAACAATTGAAATTTTGTTATAACTTCAGTTGAACCAAACACCTTATATATATATATATAAAACAAACAAGGTAGTTAGTACAATACTGTATGACCAATTTGGTCTAGAAAACATTTTGCACAATATGCTGCAAAATAAGTAAATTAGAAATAGTAGTAAGCCCGAGCGATCGCCTAAAAGTTACCAGGAGCTGTGGCTCCAAAACGTTAACACGTTTTTAAAAAACAATGTCATTGAAGGGTGAGAAATATGCTACACGAGAAAGGAAAAAAACATAGTAAAATACTCAGTGTTGGAAACTAGTAATGGCAAAAAATACAGTAAAATACCTATGGATGTGCCATTTGAAAAATTAATACATATGAAAATCAAACCAAGTAACAAGTAAAACATAAAACAAACAAAATCAGATAAAAATAGAAAGCGGAAAATGGTAAATTAGCTGAACTCGACTTCCAAACTGGCTTTTCAAGGGAAATATCTGATTTGAACGTCGAATCAAGCTAACCCCATTACGCGTTTCGCCGAAACAGACAATTGAAACTTTTTCGCTACAAAATTTTTTAATTTAGACAAAGTGTCTTGGAAAAATTTATTAGTCTCAATTCTCTGTTCCAATTTCCCGACGCGTCCGCACAAAATGACACATTAAGGTGTTAAAATATGTAAAAACAATTCCGATTACATCTAAAATCAAGACAAAAATAAAAATAAAAATAAAAATAAATAGCGGTCTGCTATTAGTCCTAAATATACAAAAACATACGGGCTGGACCTGCAAGCTTAAAGATTTATTCTTTTATAGATTTTAGAATCCTGTAATTAAATTTAAATGAAAATTAAGATGAAAACGAACACAGTGGGTCTTGCTAAGACCAAGAAAAAATTGTAACAAAAGAAACAGAAAAAACTGACCTGTGGCGATGCAGAACTCTTCCTCTTAAAACTAAGTTGAAGAGGGGTTGTAATTCCCTTCTGTGTACTTCAGTCGTCTGACGTAAGTAGGGGGGAGCGATGTCCTTTGGGCATCAGCCAATACGAAAAGACTGTCCGTTAGCTGTAACTCGTCTCTAATTTTCGAAAGGGGTCGGTAAGCTCGGAAAAACGTGAAAAGATTTTAAAATGGCGTCAGTCATGTCGTTGGGAGAAAAAATTGTTACTGAAAGTGAAAATGGCTAATTCAGCTAAAACTACTAAACTTGGCCACTAAAGCAAGAGTAAAAGGAAAAAACACTCATTTTGTTAATAAAAAGTCGTAATTCTTCAAGCTAGCGGGCGATCAAGCTACTATGAAAAACGAAAAGGCCCGATTTGTTAATAAAAGTGGTAAAATTGGCCATTAAAGAAATTTAAAACTATTTAAACAATAGTATTAAAAGTATTAAAAGTAATGTGCCAAAATTTTTGGAGGAAAGATAATGTATAAACAAGAATTATCTGTACACTTTTTTACATTAGATTCTCTGAATCAGCCATCCACCTTATACCGTCCCTTCCCCCAGGGGGAAGCGATTATAGTAGTTTTGATTGAAACGGAAACATTGAAGTCTTTGAGCCTGTTGACGCATCTCAGAAAGAACGTCGGGTGCCGTCCGGTACTACCTGAGTCTAAACGTCGTCAACGGGTGATCTATTTGCTAAATCTCTTTCCAGTGGAATTGACCTTGCCGTGGTCTGGGGGCTCCCTCGCAAGAGGGTCCAACTAATTCCACAGCCTAGTAGTGGTGATCGGTGAGAACCCCAGGGTACCGGTCACCGCGAAGAGCACCCACCGCACTTGTTGCACCCTTTACGGTGCTCGCGGTGGTTTCCGAGTAGGATACACTCCCCACACGTCCAAGTGCGTATAACAATTACAAATCGCACAATGGCCGCTTCGAAAGAACACGAGTCAGAGAGGCCCACAGGCCCCAGGAACCGGAAGGACCTGGCTAAGACTCAAAAACGAAGTAGTAGTGCAGCTAACAATGCAACAGACAGTGATAGTGACAGTGCTAAAGATATAAATAATCAAAGTTCAAGTAATGTGAAAAGTGCTAATGCAGAACAGTTAATAGATGAAGCATATGAGTGTTTAAACACTCTAGATGGAATTCTAAACAACGAGAAAATTTCTAAGAAATTAGGAAAATCCATTAAGGACCAGTTTACATCTTTGTTGATGTTAATGACAAAACAAAATCTACACATGGCGTATCTAGAAGGACTTGTTGAAAATACGCAAAATATTGAGGACTATATCCAAGGAGTGGTAGAGACTAAAACACAAAAAGAGACTTATGTGGATAAAGTTAGAACTAATGCTCAAAGGCAAAGATCCAGATTGCGATCAATTAAAAGAAAAGAACATAAACTTTTAGTATTCCCCAAAGACGAGGGTGCGACCTCGCAAGATGTTAAAGAACAATTAGTGAAAAACATTAACCCAAATAACTTAAAGATAGGGGTTAAAAGTGTTAAGAATATACGTAAAGGTGGTGTCTTAATCGAAACAGTTAAGGAAGACGATCTAAAAATCCTAGAAGAAGCAATAAAAGAAAACGAAAAACTTAAAGACTTAGTTGAACCCCAAAGACCAATTGTCTTTAATCCCAGAATTATAATATATAATGTAAAGGAAGGAATAGAGGCAGAGACCCTAAAAGAAACTCTAATAACGCAAAACCCAGATATAGACTTAAAGGACTTAGAAGTTAAATTTAATATGAACGGCAGTATGGAAAGCACTGGGTGTGCTCAGTAAATCCAATAGCCTTTAAATTGATCATGAAGTACAAAAAGTTAAATCTTTTCTGGACAAGGAAAAACGTCAGGGAATATATACAAGTAACGCAGTGCCAAAACTGCCTAGGTTTCGGTCACTCAAAAAAGTTTTGTAAAGAAGACCAATGTTGTCACAAATGCGGGAAAGCAGGGCACATAAAAAGTGATTGCCCCTCTAAAAAGGATAGATGTAGGAATTGTAAAAAATCGAATCAAGACTACGGTCTAAAATTAGATTATAAGCACAACAGCAGAGATAATGAATGTCCTAGTAAACAAAGAGAATTAGAAATAATTAGAAGAAAAATAAATTATAAATAAGTTCCAAGTAACGCAAATAAATTTACAGCACTCGAGGGGTGCAAGTTTACAGTTAAGAACGGACTTAGAAGAAAAAGAACAAGTTTTTATAGCTTGCATACAGGAACCATTTCTAATAAAAGATAAATTATGCGGCTTCCCACAAAGATATAGTCTCTTTTACAAAGACAAGGGAGCAAAAAGTGCGATAATATTAACAAACCCAAAGGTTCCGGCCTTAGAAGTTTACACGTCAGAAGAAATAGTGGCGATAAAGATAGACGGGAAAATCCCATTTCTCATTCTTTCAGTTTACTGCCCTCCGCACAGTGAGTTAGACCCAATATTGACAGATATAGAAAACAGAATAAATGTCGCAAATCTGTCAATTGTGATATGTGGCGACTTCAACGCGAAGAACACACTATGGGATCCCACCCAAACAGACCCAAGGGGTCTAAGACTATGAGACTTTATAGCCGTGACAGGCTCGACAGTCATCAACCAAGCAGACAGCCCCCCCCCCACATTCTCAGGAGCAAGGGGTAATTCGTGGATAGATGTGACACTATTAATCCAGAAAGACCAACTTCACATAGACAATTGGGAGGTGGACGCCAGGGAAACATTGAGCGACCACCAAACGATAAACTTCCAAATTCAAAATCAATTCCCGAACACAGGGCCAACAAGGCGCATGAAATTAAGAGCCACAAACTGGCTGCTTCTTAAAAGGGATATCACGCCGATTTCAGAAGAAATACACGTGACAGATGAAGAGGAGGAGTTAAACTTACAATAGCCCACCAGCGGCCGAGCGGTAAAGACGCTGAACACTGGTAGTTCGGTCCGAGGTTCGAATCCCGCGAACGGGCTGGCTGCATGGGCGTTTTCGTGGTTTTCCCCATGTGTAACGTGTATACGAGCCAGTTTCCCTTAGAAAGTCCTCCACGGAAGGCATCCCTCCCCTTAGGCAGATAGCCCTAGTGTGCTTTGCCATAATTAAATACACACACACACACACACACACTAAACTTACAAATTCACATAACATCTATAAAACGTAAAGATACCTACCAAAAGAATCTTAAGTGCCCCGCTAATAATACCCAAAATATCCAGCGTAAAACAAGAGGAGGAACAAAGACCTGGTGGTCACCACACCTCGCGGAGCTAAGACGTAAAGTCAGACGCTTCAGGATAACGCTTCAGGTGGTTTCAAAGATCCAGAGGACAGGATAGAAAGAATAAAAGACAGGACTATAAAAGGGTAGCGGCACAGTATAAGAAACAAATATACAAAGAGAAAGTAAAATCATGGGATAATTACTGGGAGAATCTGAAGATCTCATCCCCCTTCGGGACGTACTTCAGCATTGCCAAAGGCAAGGCATATAACCCCCTAAAATTATGCAAAGTAAAGGATATAAACGGGAGGTGGACAAACAGTCTAGAGTACACAATAAAGGCTATTCCGAAGATTGAAGTGTTGGTGAATAATATCCCAGCCACCGCACTCCTGGATACAGGCGCGCAGTGTTCCTGTGTGGCAGAAGATTTTTTTAACCCACCGGGCGGCTCGCGTTCAAATCTATTTACGTCTCGAAAACTGCAGTAAAAATTAACCATGTTGACAATTTTTTTTTTCATTTAGAGTGAACCAAAATTGTCCTGAAAACGGCCTTTGTTAGATTTTCTTCCCCCCTCCTTGTAGGGCGATCAACAAGTCGTTTCACTTAAGTGATGGTTACCTACTGTCCTTTGATTACCGCCTAGAGGCGATTAAGCAGATGGGTTGCTTTTGCCCTTACGGAGGAAAGAACACGTTTTGTGTCCTTGCTTTGGTTAGACGAAAAAAGATATTTTTTTCTGGAAATCCAAATTTTTGATAAATAAGAAATAACACTGAAATGCATATTGCATTAATTTACAGGTTTTCTTGCAATTTTTTTTTTTTTTTTGCTTTGTTTTATTGATTTAAGTTTGACGAAGCCTATTTCCCCTAATAATTAAAGTAATTTTCGAATTCGTATAGCCAATTTGCCGCCTCTTCTAGTGATTCACATGAGCCCGGCTTTGTTGCTTTTTAAGTATAAATGTTATTGATTTTTATTGCGTTTCGGTATTTTAATGTACGTTTATAGAATGTTAATTTGTTTTTATATGCATATTTCAGTAATATAATCTTACGACTAGTGAGACAGTGTAGTTTAACTAATTTTCTGCTTTTGATTCATGTTATCGAGCTTTAACGCTAAGAAAAAATTTATAAGAGGCTTAAAATACCTAATTCCTATTGAAAGATATATGTAATTGATAATTAAATTACTATTAAAATAACAAACCCATGCTCAGTGTCAGTCATTTCGACATAATGTTTGTAATTCATTTTACCACAAATTTATTTCGTTTATCTTGTTTCATATTTATAAAAGGGGAGTTTACCTTTATCGCATTTATTGGTTGATAGAAGTTATGAAATATTGAATATTTTGAAACAAATTTCAGTCATAATAACCTTATTAAAATTTTTCTACACATAGACAAGATGTCACAGATACCTCTCAGTCTCTCAGTTTCCGAACTAAATTACATGGTACTGAAATTCGGTACCATGAATTACATTAAATTTTCTGATATAATTTAATGGAATATCACTGTAAAAGAATGGGAATCTTTTTTTTTTTTTTTCCTTTTGTAAGGAGATTTTTTTCCACTTTGTTTTCAACATTTGGTTGAAATGCAAATTAAACAAATTTTTACAAATGCAGAATATTGGATAGTTATTGATGATTTCGAGATTCAGTTTCTGAAATCCATTTCATGTATCATTTCCTTAAAAAGATGATACTGAAACCAACTTTCGAGGAGTAAGATGATTACTAGAAAAGAGTTTCCGATTTCTTTCATTCTTTTATTCCCATTATAAATTTATCCAGTAGTTCTTAGAACATTCTTCTATCCGTAAGTGATGATTTGCTTTCCGAGAAAATTTTCTGAAAGGAATAAATTACTTAGTCTTCAAACCATGGGAAAATCTTGCCATCGCCGGTACTTAATTCCCTTCATTTACTGAGATAACCTGCTTTGTTATAAGTATGGTACTAGTTTTCTGATTTTTACTGAATTTGCATGCTCAAAGCTATCTAAATAAAGAAACGCTATTGTGAATATCAGGATTTGAGTACATATATGAAAGGGTTATATATTTTTCAGAATTGCCCTATGAGCTGTTTATTCTTAGGGCAAGAAGAGGAAAAAGCTGGCATACATCGCCATTCCCGGAAACTAGACAGTACCGAAAACATTACTAGACAGTCCGGTTTACCAAACAATAGAGTTTATCTGATTCCTAGTTGTAAAAGCTGACAGTTATAAATTCTTATGTTCATGGCGACCTTCAAAAGGCATCAAATTACTTCAAAAGTTCCGCTGCTATAAATTTTCAGACTGCAATTTTGTTCCTTTAAATTTTCGAAAATACCTATTTTTTAAGTATTTTTCGGTACTTATATTAATATTGATACAAATAATATAGAAAGCACCAAACGTAGCTATGATGTATTTCAATTTGTCCTTAGTATTTTCTCACATATAGTATTAACACTTTGTCTACACGTTTCTAATGTTTCACCATAGTAAGCCTTCTCTTTCCGAATGTATTCAGTTCCTTTTCGCTTTCGTTTTCTGCTTCTTCTTTTCTTTTTTTTAAATTTTATTTATTTATTTATTTAATGTTACCATATCCTGAGTTACCATATCGAGGAGTAAGATTATTACTAGAAAAGAGTTTCCGATTTCTTTCATTCTTTTATTCCCATTATAAATTTATCCAGTAGTTCTTAGAACATTCTTCTATCCGTAAGTGATGATTTGCTTTCCGAGAAAATTTTCTGAAAGGAATAAATTACTTAGTCTTCAAACCATGGGAAAATCTTGCCATCGCCGGTACTTAATTCCCTTCATTTACTGAGATAACCTGCTTTGTGATAAGTATGGTACTAGTTTTCTGATTTTTACTGAATTACTCTAGCTATTAGCTAGAGTAGCTACTAGGTAGCATTCATTATAGTACATTCATTATATTCATATAGCTACTAGCTAGCATTCATTATAGTACAAAAACTAATATAGCTTGTCAATATCAACACATTTTTATCTTCAATAAACTCCACGAATTCGATTGATGCTGTAAAAATTACAATTTAATACTTTACCCAATTATTCTGATTATAGTGATTTAAATTCGGTTTTAGGCAACATATGCATTCTTTCAGAAAACGCGATATATTGAGCACTGCTGTTACAAGTAAATACTGTACATTCAACCATTTCATAATATGTAAATGTAGCATAACTTCTTTTCGAGTGCTTGCACTGAGAGTCTGCTTCAAGTAAACCTTAATGGAACTTTATTTCATGAAAATTTAGAAGTATTATAAAAGCCTCAGAATTATTTCCATTGCAAACATTTATGAATTATGCAGAAAAATATATAAGAAAAACATCAATGAGAAACTATTATCGAATATACATTTTATGACAGTAGTAAAACATTTTTTCAGTACCGACGGTATTAAAAAGCTCAATATTGTGATAAGCTAAATAAAATAAAACGGTATTAAAAGTTTAATATTGTGATAAGTAAAAGTATACTAATCTATAACACTCATTTGATATTTTTGCCATTAGAACTATAATGTAATTCTAACCTTTAAAGTAACATTGTATTTGTATTAACTAGAATTATAATTGTAATTTCAATTAAATTTATCAGTACTCGTTGTTTCCTGCACCTTGAGGGAGACGCATTATTATTTTTTTTTCTATTATATAAAATACTGTCCTCAGAAAAAAATGTCTCTACATGATTCTGTCTCCAAAATTAATGGATGAGGTGAACAGAAATAATCTTGGAACAGCCTTTGGGCAAGTGCTGCGAGTATGCGAAATGTAAGACTGTAATTAAACTTCGACCATCCTGGAGACTACACTTTCTTAGAATATTGCCATTCGACAAATTATAAGACCTTCCATTTATCTTTAAAGTTTAAGCTATCTGTTATTGACTGAGAAAAGCTGGTAATTCATTATAGTTACTTTGTAGTTAAAACTACAACTAACGCAGTTATAATTGTAATTATGCCGCCTAGATGGTATAGTGGTTAGGGAAGCCTGACTGCGATACCGAAGGGCCTGGGTTCGAATCCCGGAGAAGGCATGGCTTTAACTGTTCGTTCTTTCATAGGAGGCGATAGTGGCCCACATATTAGATGCCTCCATAATAAAGTGACTGCAACTTCTGGCCTTGTATAGACTAATGGACTGTGTTGCACTGTAACTGTTCCCAATCTGCCATTGGGAAAAAACAATAATAATAATTGTAATACAATGATTGTTCGAATTACAATATAACTTCAAAAGCAATTAGATTTTTCGCTCAGCAGAGTAATAAGTCGTCTTTTGAATACTACTAGTTCAAATCGGATGCCCATTTTGGCAAACAATCTAAATGTTTAGATAGCTCCGTGGATTTCCTTATGTGTAACATGAATACAAATCATTTTATTTTAGAAAGTTCTCTATGAGTACAGCATTCTTCTTAAATGTTTCGTTGCATTCAATTAAATAAAGATCTTTTCCTGCTTTTATTAACGGGTGATATGAACATGAGCCAGTTTCCCTTAGAAAGTCCTCGACAGAAGCATCTTTGCAGTCTTTACCGTAATCCAAATAATATGACAATCACAGGTGCATAAGGAAATTGTACTTTTATTTGTTCTTACGTGAAACAATGATGGAAAATAGTTCATGCAAGTACTTTCACTTGTAACTGAATAATGCATTTTAACTATTTATGGAAAATGTGTGTTATGTTGAATAAAAGACCAATTCGTAATTTTTTTTTCCAATAGCAGGTAGTAACCGTTTATAGACATTGATCCCTACTAAGGCCGATCATGTTATTAAGGAGGGAACTAATACGTGGGCCACCGTTGCCACCTATGAAGAGAACAAACAAATTACATTCATGCCCTATCCGGGATTCGAACCCAGGCTCTTCGGTACGGCAACCAGTGTCACGAACCGCTTTACTGTCTGGGCGGTAATCCATAATAAATCGATTTAGTAAAATGTCTAATACACACAGCAATTAAGCATACTGATTGCTGATCAGAATCCTTTTTTACCAGCTAAAGCAATAGGTTAAATAAAATTATGAGACTTAGTTTAGTCCTTGATGATCTCCTTTCTGAAAAGAAAAGGATAAATGTAATTTTTATGATTTATTTCTTGTGTAATGTAAACAAGACAAGCGTCCCGTAACAAATCCTTTGCGAAAACATCCCTTTGCACTGGCATAAACTCTTTGCTTGCTTTCCCTTAATCTTGTAATTTAAGTTCACATGTATATCGAAGATCATAAACATACATATTTGCTTACTAACGTTATGTGCATTTCGATCTATATAAAATATTTCCTTTAAATAAACTCCTATTTATGCTGGTACCACAAACTACAATATATGTAAGATGATTCAGAAGACATGACAGAAAATATTAATATTTTTCTTATAGGTGATTATCCGGTTGTATTATTTAAAAACTCATTATCCAAAATGCAGAAACATTTCGAATATAATATTATTGACTGTAATTTTCAAATATTATCACGATTTCCTTAGCCTATGTCACTGAAATTATAAGGGGCAGTTGTTTTTCTGATTAAATAGTTAATCATCTGCTGCGCGATTTTAATTAAGAGGTCATTACAATTGCATTGTAATTTTTATTAGATTATATAATTACAGTTATACTGTTTATTCAATTAGATTTCACAATTAAAATGCAATTCTAATTAAAATGCATTTGAGTAAATTGTATATGTAATTAAAAATTGTTACATTGTAATTACAAGATAATTGCATAATATTATTCCAATTACTATGTGTTTTCAATTGCATTCTGCAATTACATTTGCAATTAAGATCATGATTTTCCTGGGCTACGTAACTGCTTTTATCAGAAACAATTGCTATCCTAATTACATTATTATAATTACTTACTGGAGTTACAATGACAGTGTAATTGTAATTAGATTATATGATTGCAGTTGCATTGAATATGAAATTGGATTTCACAAATATAGAGTAACTGCAATTTAAATGAAATTACGTAAATTGTAATTGTAATTAAAAAAACAGCTACTTTTTAACTATAACTACTTAGTAATTCCATAATTTTATTACAATTGCATACTACACTTAAAATTACAATTATGATCATAATTTCACTATGTTAAGTAATTCTAATTATCAGAGACAATTACTTCCCTAATTACTTAGTTATAATTACTTACTGCAATTGCAGTTAAAATTACGTTGTAATTAGCTAATATTACCGTAGTTGTGATTAGATGCAATAAAATTTGTAATTGTAATTAGATTATATAATTATAATGTTTGTGATTATCATTGCATTGTAATTGTAAGACTTAAGAATTAAAATGCAATTACATACATTATTGTTGCATTTAAAAAGTACTTACTTTCTAATTGTAATTGCGAAGCTAATTACAATTGCAGTATAATTGAAATCACATATTTCAAAATATTATTGCAGTTTCTTGCAATTTTAATTTTAATTCCAATTACATTTTGCCAAACTGCATCTAAAATTTGGAGAATAATTAGGCTGGAAAATGAAAATTCTGTTTACGAACATAAACATTTAAGTTTACTATAGCTGGTATAAGCACAGAACAGCTGGAAGTTTTGAACGAGCTATTTATTCCGAGCTGTAATTCAAAACCTAACGATAAAACCCATTTGCCCCCTAGCGAATAGATAGTTTCCTCTCCTCAATTATCTCCCGCAGAGAAAAATTATCACCTGTCAGTTTACATTAAGAGCAGAGAGGGGAGGGCACTCTGAGACAGGCCGTATATATGCTGCTTTGCCGTTTCGTGCCAAAATTTAAGTTTACGTATATATGCTGCCTTACTGCCATGAGGACCAAAATATTTGGACGCATATATGCTGCCTTGCCGCTATGAGTGTTCGCGCCTTATGTAAATTTTGATTTTGTTCCCTGCAAGAGGGCGCCTGCGAGCGCCGAACTACTTGTATATCTATTGTACGAACTTGTTCTTCACACAGTCTAATAAACGCAGTAACGAACGTTTGAGTCTACTTTCCATCCGCTAACATGGTCCGTCGTGAGCCAGCGCATTTCTTTGGATGATGTGTCAAGACAATTTTTAACGTTCTGGTATAGAAGGACATTTCGTGCAGGGAAAACGGATTTATATTTTGTCTGGATTGTGAAAACAGCGGCAGGAACATGGAGTTGATTTTAAAGCAAAGGCGTATCATTAAGGGTAAGTTGACTTGTTTAATTTCACAAATAAATAGTTTACAAAATCAAGAAAATTCTTTTTCTGCCATTGAAGTGTACGAAAATGATGTTAGTGCATTAAGTGTTGAAGTGAACTGTTTAAACGATAACATTCTTGGTACTTGTTCTGACGCAGAGTTTAGTAAATATGAAATAGAAATGAATGAATTATTTTCCAAATTAGATGCATTAAAAATTACTTTAAAGGAAGAATCAAGAAAACTTAGTAATTCAGGCAAAGATTTAATAAATGCTAATGCAAACGGCTTGAAACTTCCTCGCGTGGAATTGCCAGTGTTTACTTCTAATTATGTTGATTGGATATCATTCAGGGATTTATTTCTTGCCAGTGTTGGAAATAATAGTACATTTAGTGACAGTCAAAAATTGCAATATCTTAAGCTTTCTGTGAAAGGTGAAGCTGCTGTTTTACTACAGTCAGTTCAAATTTCAAACGCGAATTATGAAAAGGCATGGGAAGCGCTTACTGAACGTTATGAAAACGAAATAGAAATAATAAACGCAGCATTAAATAAATTAACTTCACAACCTGTTCTAAAACAGGAATCAGCTTCAGGTTTGCGGAGATTAATTGATACAACACAACAGTGTATTGATACATTAAAAATCCTTAAACAGCCGGTAGAGCATTGGGATACTATGATTATTTTTCTGTTAAAAGGGAAACTTGATCATGAAACACTAAAAGAGTGGACGATAGAGCATTCGAACAAGAAAATTTCTGCTTTCGCTGAATTCAAGGGTTTTGTTTTAAACAGAGCGAATGCTATTGCCTCTTTGGCGGGGTGCCAGAGGGAGAAGTCAATTTTGCCTTCTGAAATTAAAACTCGCGGTTCAGGTAGCAGATACGCTTTTTCGTCCCAACTTGTGGCTAATGTGTGCGTTCATTGTAAGAGTAATTCTCATTCTCAGTTATTTAAATGTGATAGTTTTTTAGAACTCCCTATCAAAGAAAAATGAGATATTATTAAAAGGAATGAATTATGTGCTAATTGTTTGAAAGATAGTAAAACGCATCCCATTTTTAAATGTCGTGCAGGAATGTGTAAATATTGTTCAAAGCCACATAATACAGTGTTATGTTCGAAAAATTCAAATGATGAAAAATGTCATATACCCATGGAACACGGAACTTCTGCTATTAGTAGCAATAACGCCACGGTGCCTGTTGCGCAAGCAGTTTTATTGCCTACTGCGGTTGTTTATGTTAAAGATATTAATGGCAATTAACAAAAATGCAGGATGCTAATTGATTCAGGTAGCCAGGGCTCATTTATTCGAGAGCACTGTGTAAATTTACTGCAGCTAAAGCGCACTAGTGCAAACGTAAGTGTAAATGGCCTGAGCTCGCAAAAAATTGGAAAGGTTTCAGGTTCAGTTCAATTACAAGTAACATCTCCATTTTATAAAAACGCAAGCATTTCAGTTAATGCATTAATTATACCCAAGATCACGTGACCTTCCTCAATATCAAGTTGATAGATCTGTTTTGACATCTTTCAAACATTTGTGGTTGGCAGATACAAATTGTTTCCAGCCTGGCCCAATAGATATTCTTTTGGGCGCAGATGTATTTGGCGAGATAATGCTTCATGGACGTTTAACTGTTCCGGGTCATTCGTTAACAGCCTTGGAATCAATATTCGGCTGGGTCATTATCGGAAAGACTAAAAGTGTATCGCAGACAATTGTATCGAATCATGCTAGTTGTACCAATGTTCAGCTCCAGCTTGAAAAATTTTGGAAATTGGAAGAAATTTCGGAGATAAAGCATTACACAGAAGAGGAAATTGAATGTGAAAATCATTTCAAGCGGAATTTTTCTCGTGATTCAACAGGTAGATTTGTTGTTAAGTTTCCATTTCGTAGATCGGGAAATGAACTTGGGTCATCAAGGGATGTTGCTGTACATCGTTTACAAAGCATTGAACGTCAATTTATTAAGAATAAATCTCTTTCCAGTCAATATCACAAATTTATGGAGGACTATCAACAACTTGGTCATATGGAATTGATTCCAGAAAATGAAATTGATGTTCCAGCTAATTCTAGTTTTTACCTTCCGCACCATTCAGTTCCAGATAAAAATGGTGATAAATTTCGAGTCGTATTTGATGGTTCTGCAAAATCTTCTAGCGGTATTTCTCTTAATGAGAAATTGATGGTTGGTCCACAGTTGCAGACTGATCTGACAACATTAATTATTCGTTTCAGAATTTACAGAATAGCTATAACTGCAGATATAGAGAAAATGTACAGACAAATTATACTAAAAGATGCAGACTTTCAGAGAATAATCTGGCGCGATTCACTTTATAAACCAATTCAGGATTTTCGATTAACTAGGATTGCTTACGGTACTGCATCAGCTTCGTACCTTGCGGTAAGATGTTTACAGCAGTTAGCAATAGATGAAGCAACTAATTTTCCTTTGGCTTCCAAGACATGTCTTAGGGACTTCTACGTTGATGATTTGATGTCCGGAGCCAATTCAGTTACTGAAGCTATAGAATTACAAATGCAATTGAATCAGATGTTGTCACGTGCAGGATTTATTCTAAGAAAATGGGCTTCTAACAGCAAAGAAGTCTTGAATTCAATTAATCCAGATTTGTGCTTATCAAATGTTTCTTTGAACATAGACAATGATGATACTGTAAAAACGTTAGGTATCCTGTGGCATCCAGCTTCAGATATGTTTTTATTCAAAGTCAATTCATCATATCCTGAAGTCTTAACCAAACGAACATTACTTTCAATAATCGCAAAGACCTTTGACCCTCTTGGATGGTTGGCACCGATCACGGTTCGGTATAAATTGATTATGCAAAGATTGTGGAAACATCAGTTTCAGTGGGATGAAAAGGTTCCTCCAGATATTGAATGTGAGTGGAAACAACTTACAGAAGATTTGTTATTTATTAAAAGTATCAAAATTTCACGATTCTTGTTGGTTGAATCAGATAACCAGTTTCAACTGCACGGTTTTTGTGACGCCTCAGAGAAGGCCTACGCCGCTGCAATTTATTATCGTTCTGTGTTAGATACTGGACAAATTAATGTTCAGTTAGTGATAACCAAAACAAGAGTTGCACCACTAAAAAACCATATCACTTCCCCGATTGGAACTTTGTGGAGCATTACTGTTGACTAAATTAATGGATTTCACCTGTAGGGCTTTAAATACTCCTATATCGCAAGTTTATTTTCATACTGATTCCACTATTGTATTAGCCTGGATAAGATCTCATACAAGCCGATGGAAGACCTTCGTCGCCAACAGAGTAGCAAAAATCCAGACTTTATCCTCTCCTGTCCAGTGGCATCATGTGAGTGGAAATGCTAATCCTGCTGATCTTGCAACCCGTGGTGTGTCATCATCTGCACTGGTTACTTCATTGTGGTTACGTGGTCCAGATTTATTGTATAATTTATTTCCTTTTCAACAAGCATTATCTGCACCACTACTGAATGATTCTGTGCCAGAGCAAAGATGTGCTTTACAGTCTGCAACTGCTGCCAGTCACTTTACAGACGCTCATGATTTATTTTATAAATATTCCTCTCTCACTAAACTTAAACGTGTTGTAGCATTATGTCTGAGGTTTGTAAATAACTGTAAAAATTCAGAAGATCAGGTAAGTGGATTTCTAAAAACAAGTGAATTAACTAAAGCTATGCATGTGTTAATTAAATTAATGCAATATGTTGAATTTAAGAATGAAATTAACACTTTAGGCAGAAATCAATCATTATCTGGTACAAGCAAAATTTTATCTTTGAATCCATTTTTAGATAATTTAGGTATTCTCAGGGTGGGCGGTCGCTTGCGACATGCAAACCTTGCATATGGTTTTAGGCATCCAATTTTGCTTCCAAAGAAGCACATTTTAACTCATCTCATTGTTAGACATTACCATGAAAGACTTTTGCATGCAGGTCCACAACTTATGCAATCTTGCATTCAAGAACAATATTGGATCATAAATGGTAGAGCTGTTATCAGAGATTTAGTTAGGAAATGTATAAAGTGTTGCAAAATTAGAGCATCTGTCACTAATCAATTGATGAGCGATTTGCCGTCTAGTCGCGTTTCGCCTGCTCCTGCGTTTTTGCGCTGTGGAGTGGATTACGCAGGTCCTTTTCAAATTAAAGCAAATAAGGGTCGAGGCTCCAGGTCATTCAAGGCATATATAGCTCTATTTGTCTGTTTTACGACAAGAGCTATTCACCTAGAATTAGTGACTGATCTTTCAGCAGATGCTTTTATTGCAGCTCTTAAGAGGTTCATTTCCCGCAGAGGCAAAAGCAGTGATATATATAGCGATTGTGGTTCCAATTTTGTTGGAGCAAAACGCAAACTGATGGAATTTGAAAGGCTTGCTAGGTCTGCAACTTATAACCAAAATGTTAGCAGATATTTGGTTGATAATGGCATTAAATGGCATCTAAACGTTCCAGGTGCGCCACATATGGGTGGACTCTGGGAAGCTGGCATAAAATCAACAAAATACCATTTAAAACGAGTAGTTGGTGAGGCGAGATTGACATATGAAGAATTTGAAACATTTCTCACACAAATAGAAGCTTGTCTTAATTCGCGACCTTTAACAAGTTTGTCTAATGATCCAAATGACTTGTCAGCATTAACGCCTGGTCATTTTCTTATTGGTAGATCATTAACAAGCATTCCTGAACCAAATTACATTGAAGTTTCCCATCTCACTAGATGGCAACATATTCAAAAAATGGTTCAACAATTTTGGAAACGTTGGCACAAAGAATATCTGTGTCGATTACAACAAAGACCAAAATGGCTTTTGCCAACTAAAAATCTTCAAGTTAATGATCTGTGTCTCATAAAGGAGGATAACTTACCTCTAACTAAATGGAAAATAGGTAGAATTACTCAGTTACATCCTGGTCTTGATAGTGCTGTTAGGGTTGTGACTATTAAGACTTCAGATGGCATGGTTAAAAGAAATATTACAAAATTGTGTCCATTACCAATTTGAGTTTTAATTCATGTATTATAAATTAAGTATTATATCATAATTTTAATATTGTATTGTGTTTTAAATTTACTGAATTTTAACCACTAAATGTTGAAATAGTATTTCAAGGTGGGCGGCATGTTCGCGCCTTATGTAAATTTTGATTTTGTTCCCTGCAAGAGGGCGCCTGCGAGCGCCGAACTACTTGTATATCTATTGTACGAACTTGTTCTTCACACAGTCTAATAAACGCAGTAACGAACGTTTGAGTCTACTTTCCATCCGCTAACAATGAGAGCCATTATTTTCGAACGCATATATACGGCCTTGCCGCCTGGAGGGTTAAGAAGTATTTTCGTAAATATCGTATATATATTTCGGATAATACGAGAGTGTTAGCTGCGCAAGGAGAAAGATGTAAGTGTATAGGTAAATTACCGCTGTATGTCCGTATCAAGGACGAACAAGTAAAGGTTATGTTTTTCATAGTAAAGAATCTGCAAGCACATATTATTTTAGGAATAGATTTTCTTTCAGAGGCACAAGCAACGCTAGATTTTAATGAAGCGTCCCTTAAGCTGACAATGAAACCAGTTCGTGAAGAAAAGGCTGAACCGCCGATGTTAAACCTTGACCACCTGCCTAATGAAGAGCAACGAAGAATCCGACAAGTGGTAAGTGAATTTGCTTCGTTATTTAGTGATATTCCAGGATTTACTCAGGTTACTACCATAGTATTGACACCGGAGATTCAATGCCAGTTCGCCACAAAGCATACCGGTATGATAAGAATAAGGAAAAAAATTATAGAATGGCATATCACCGATATGCTACGTAAAAAGATCATAACGCCCATCTCAAGTAGTTATGCTAGCCCGGTGGTTTTATGTAAGAAAAATAATGACTATCCATTGACACATCCAAAAAGGTGGAGATTCGCAATTGACTACCGTAAATTAAACTCCATAACTAAATATCCGACATTTCCGTTACCTATTATTGAAGAAATTCTAAGGAACATAACATCCACCAAATATATGACGACTTTAGACTTAACGACTGGTTATTTTCAAATAGGTGTTAGGCCTGAGGACGTGCCTAAGACTGCTTTTATAACCAAGTCTGGCACTTATGCATTTTTGCGTATGCCGTTTGGCCTTTCAGGGGCACCGGCAACATTTCAGCGATGTATGGACATTGTGTTAAGGCCTGTTCTTGGAATATCCACATTTATCTATTTAGACGATATCATTATTACTAGTGATAATCTAGACCAACATGTACAGGATTTAAGACAGGTGTTTTCTTTATTAAATGAGGCCGGCCTAAAAGTTAATGTCGAAAATTGCAAATTTGCAGCCCCTGAATTAAAATATTTAGGTTACAAAATATCTCAGAAAGGAATCGAGACAGACGAATCAAAAATAATCGCTGTACAAAAGTATCCGACTCCAAACACGGCAAAGAAGCTCTCTTCTTTTCTAGGACTTTGTTCATATTATAGGTCCTTTATAAAAGATTTTGCAGCTATTGCTGAACCATTGTTAAAATTAAAAAGGAAAAAGGCAAGATTCTCGTGGACGGCCGAAGCCAATAGTGCTTTCGAAAAATTAAAACAAGCATTAACGCAAGACCCGGTGTTGAAATTTCCTGAAAAGGATGAGAATTTAGAAATTTCAGCGGATGCTTCGGATTATGCGGTAGGAGCGGTACTTTCGCAAAATCAGCAGCCCGTGGCATTTTTTAGCCGAACTTTAAATCAAACACAAAGAAACTATTCCGCGACCGAGAGAGAGGCACTTGCAGTTCTGTTAGCAGTGCAAAAGTTCCGAGTCTATTTTGGAAAGGCGCCAATAATAGTGTACTCTGATCGTGCGGCGGTAACTAGATTGTACTCAGGGAAAAACTTATCCCCAAGGTTAATAAGATGGGCACTCAAGCTGCAAGAATATAATCTGGTAATCAAGCATACCCCCGGAAAGGAAAATATCGTAGCAGATGCCCTATCCAGAATTAAAATAGATGAAGAAGGTAATACTGTAAAGGTGGCAATGCTCACAGCATGTACAATAAATTCCCGAGAAACTGTAATAACCGAACTGGGTAAGGATCCTGAGTTTGGAAGCATTTATGAGTATTTAAAGGATCCTGAAAATTTTAGCCACCAAGATATTGTGGCGATAAGAAATAGGGCGGCCCATTACGAACTAATAGATGGTCTATTATTTTATACAAAAACTACGAATTCCAACAACGAATTTCGACCTGTTATCCCAGCTAGTCTTAGATTAAATATCCTGCAGGAGCTCCATGACAGCCTTTTAGCTTCTCATGCTGGTATTCGAAAAACTATCCAACGCGTACGCGAGGCAGTCTATTTTCCTGAACTGCAAAAGTTAACAAGGGCGTATGTCCAGTCCTGCCCAACATGTCAAGCAGTTAATTATATTAATTTCCGCCCGGCCGGGTTTCTAAATAGTATTAAATCCGAATTTCAAAATGAAATAATTGGCATCGATTTATTGGGCCCTTTCCCAAAAAGTCAGTTAAATAAAAGTCGCTATCTCCTTGTTATGGTTGATCATTTTAGTAAGTGGACCGAAATTGTTCCCTTAAAACGAGCCTCCGCGAAATTAGTTACTGATTCTATTTTAAATAAATATATTTTAAAATACGGGGCGCCCCTAAAAGTTATATCGGATAATGGTCCTCAATTTGTAAGTAATGTATTTGAAGACATGTGCCAAAAACTGGGCATACGTCATTTAAAAATGGTCCCGTATCGGCCGCAATCAAATATAGCGGAACGGGTCAATAGAAATATAGTGAAAATTATCCATAGTTATGTTAAAAATTTTCATAAAAGCTGGGATAACTATGTCAATGAATTTGCTTTCGCCCTTAGGACCGCAAAACATGATACAACGGGCAAAACTCCTGCTGAGTTATTTTTAGGCAGAAAGATTATAACGCCGTTAGATAAATTATTTTATGTGCAACAAAGAGCCCCAGAATTTAAAATGGGTGATATAGAAAAACTAATTAAAGAAGCAAAAAAGAATACTGAAGTAGCACAGAGAAAACAAAAGCTGTATTATGACTTGAAACGACGGGGAGTAACTTATAAAGTAGGGAATGAAGTATTAAAAATTAAGCATTCACTTTCTTCAGCACCAGAAGGTAAAACTGCCAAATTTTTTCCACGATTTGAAGGACCATATGTCATTGAAAAAATAACTCACGCTGTAGTAGTGTTAAAAGCCAGGAATGGTGAAACCTGCTCCGCAAACATTGATCAAATCAAACCCTACTATGATCGTAATAAAATGCAAATATTTACAGATCTTTTGCAGGATCCGGCACGGCAGACACGGCAGGCACAGGCTCCAGAGGTGGAACAACGACAAGTACAAGGGCAAGCCATTAAGAGGCAGGAGCAAGTGAAAAGAAAGTTTCCCCGCGGTAAAATTGAAGGTAACAAGAAAAAGAAGCCGTTCCAACGTCCAGAAAAGAGAGCTCACGAACACCCCCAGAATGAAGAAGGGAGAAGGACGACGTATGCAAAGAGAGCCAGGAGAAAGGACGGCAACTATAACCCGGCTCTAAAACGGAAGATCTACTCATCCGACAGGACTCTCCGCAGCAAATGTCGCCGAACTGCGGAAGGGCCACCAGCCGCGGAGGGAAAGTTACAAGGAAAATTTGAACGGCCAGCAACGAGGTCCAAGCAGGAACGCGAAAGAAGTCTCCCGGTTCCGCCAAGACCAGCTGCCATCAAACGGCCAAGACCACAGGCAGAGGCGAAAAAGAAGGTATTCAAGGGTGACCGAACTGGAGAAAAAAGAAAGCTTCTAGAGGAAGGCACTGAAGGGCGTGCCCGCACAAGAAGGAGGATAAATCAAACGAGAATCTGCACTACCTTCCAGGACTGGGCTCAGAAAAGAATGTCCGAATATCACAAAGATAAGTAAAATTTTATGTCACTTTGCAAACTTAAGTTAATCTTTCATTCTTACTGCAAGTGGCAGATTTCAAGAAGTTTTACCTCATGCGAGGTCTACCTTTATCGCCAAAAGGGCGAGAAATGAGTTGTTACCGATTTTGGTATTATGTTTTTCAATTACTCGCGCGTAAAACTAAAGTTGATGTATAATAGCGATGTGTAAATACTTAAATATTGTAAAAGTTATTGTATAAATTTTATTTAAAACATTCTGGCAAGAAAGAAGTTTTAGTCTGAAAGACTTTTTGAAATGTAGTATTTCAATGTAGAAGAATTGGCACTTGCTTTGAAAAGAATAGAAGTTAACAATGTACTACTAATGTATGTTTTCAAATGCGTAAAATTAACGGCATGTTAATATGTTCTTATATACAATGTGAACTGTTATTTTAAATGTTAAGAAATACCGTGATATGGTAAAAGTGAAAGTAATGTTAAATTTTTTTTTTATTCGTGTGACTGTAAAAAGACTAAATTGTGGTGAATATGTGTTAAAGGTTGAATGAATGTAGTTAAGCTCTCTGACGCTACACTTCAGAGTTAGCCACTTTCAGAATAGTACCTCAGGGTTTAGAGTTGAAGTTAGGGTGTGTTACGAGGTCTTGGTATGTTGAATTTTAACACGTTAGTGTTTTGATGGTAGGAGGAAGCGTTGAACACGTATACATAAACACATTCGTGATCGGTGTTCTTTTACAACACATGTCAGAGAGCACGGGGAGAGATAATTAAAATAGTCATGAATGAAATAAGAATGTTAAGAGAAATATAAATATGCATGTTACTTGCCATTTCATTGTGTAACATTTCATTAAACTAGTTTTCCTTCCAGATCTCTGGAAGGAACCAGATTTGAATAAAAAGCTCCTGTTTAGATGCAGTACAGATGAAAAATTGCGTGTCCTTGGAGGTGCTATTGTAAAAACAAATTTCTTTTTTTAAAATTTCTAGTTTCTAGCGAGAAATGTTTGTAAAAGATTGGCCTCGCGTTAGATTCTAGAGCTAAAAGTTTTCAACAAGGTCGTTTTAGACCTCAGTTTCAAACTAATTAACTCTGGCGGGAAGTATGTAAGGATCTTAAGTTTTACTAACGTTTATTTTATTTTAAATCTTTACTATCACTTCTTATTTTCTACTTCCGGCCAGAATTATAAGCGTTAACTTATTTATGCAAAATTTGTCTGGCGAACGCCAAGTACTTAAGTTGTGGCTTTTTGCCAAGCGAGAGAGAGGAAGGAGTTAATCGAAGCAGGCCGCTTACCTTAGAAGTTTTACTCAGTTGCTGGTTGCCTTCCAGGCCAGAGGTTTAATCCTCTTGATAATTTTAAACGTATTGTAGTGTTAACAGTTCTCTGTACTACATACGGCTTCCTGTTAATATAAGGCCAATCTTCCACGTTTATTATTTCAAAGTTAAATTAGAGTTTAGTTATATTTTTATCAGGACTTAGAAGAGAAGGGCTAGCTCATAGAGCTTTTCCCCCTGAAGCAGAAAGTGAGAAGTGATGACGTACCCATGATGACACTGAGCGAGCCAATATAATTCACAGCTTGGAAATTAGCGTTTTTGAACCAGCGTTTAAAATGAGCTGTGTGTGAAAGATAGCTATAATTTGGAAGAGGCAATGTTACTGCTTTATGCATTTTAGACTGAACCATTAAAAAATTTAATAATGCTTACTCAATTTTAAAATAATAGATAAAATGTGCTACTCTTTTAACATAAAGTTCCGCGGGTTTTTTTATTTTTATTTGCAGGTTTTTTTTTATTTAATGCACGTTTATTTCTAATCATTTCTTTACTTGCATGCTAACTGAGAGAATTTTTATACTGCTTCTAAGATAACTATAATAGCAGCTATTTAAATTTACTCAAAAAACAACTTTACATTGACATAGGTTTAAACATATATGACATATATGGCAACATTTCTGCTAACCTACGTTTGATTTTTTGCCTGATTGTAAATTTTACATTGTTATAATTCTCTTCCGATTCAATATAACAGATATTTTTTAAATAATTTTGTAATTTATACTTATATCTATATTACAATTAAATAAATGTGTATAAGATTGTTACCTTAATTTTGACAAAATAGCTTTATTCAGAGTACCTAAAACAGTTATTTAATTTTTCAAAAGTGTGAGTAAAGGAAGCAGGTCTTTTTATGCCAATTACTTTGATGTTTTATACTATTATATTTTATCTAGAATGCTAATCTAGCACAAAATCTAATCAATAATTAGTTACAAAGGATACAATAAGAATAACTTTAACAAGTACTTAACAAAATTAGTTTGTTAAATACTTGTTATTCTTGTTGGTACTATTTTGGTACTATTCATAATACCTAAGATATTATCGATTAACTCACAGAAGTCAGATGCTTTCTGATTTCCTGTGGGGTAGAGTATACCTTTTGCGGTACTTTTTGAAAATAATGTTTTCTCTGGAGCGACTTTTGTCTCTCGTTTCCCTTGACCATTAAATAATTTGGTTTTAGTTTGTGACACAATTTGATTTCTTCTCAATCTCTATTTAAAACCTCTTTAATAATATCAAAATTTAGAACAGTTACATCTTCTAAAACAAATCCTCTATCTCTATCTAAAACCCAGTTTCTCAGTAATTTGAGGCAGAGCCGGAAATGAGACCTCTGATTAAAACAAACTGCACATTTTGAAAAGAACCAACTTAGTCTGTTTAGAGTCATAGCAAAGTTTTCAATCTATATGCATTTCGTCGAAACTGAGAGCGCATATTTTTTCTACAGAATACAAATATTCGCCTCTTTCCTTCTTTAGAGTAAGAACATTACTTTAAATTCTTGGACTACACTAAAATTTAGAAAACGCTAAAAAATAAAATAAACACCATTTCTTTAATTTGATAATATTAGGTAAAGATATTCCAATTTTTTTCTTATTTTTTTTTCTTTCCAAAAATCATAGCTTTAAGATGACAGAGCTCTTATGACAATGCAACGTGAAATATTTTCACTAGTCCACCTGATTTTTCACTAATGCATTAATCTGCGTCTTTATAAAAATAGGCTTTAGACATTTTTCCAAATTCTCCGATTTGTGCTCCCCACCTCCCCAAATTTCGCTATTTGAGATTTTAATTTCTGATACCAATTTCTGTCTAGATGTCGTCCACCTTCTTTGTCGCTGAACAAACATTCTAAAATTTTTCTTTTCTCTATTTTTCAATACTTTAATACAATTTTCTAAGGATATTATTTTGTTCTTCAAATTATCAATGCATTCTTGTTTATCCTTAAATCTGATGATCTACATTTTCATTTGTGAGTTTTATTTCAAAATCATTAAAATTTTTATTTATTATTGTCATCATCAATTTCGATTTATTATTGTCATCATAATTTACTTTCGGCACAGCATTCCATTTCAACAGTTTCTTTTTGTGGCTATCCAAACAAGCGATTTTTCATATCATCTTCATAAACACTGCATAGAAAATGTTCGCTGCAGATTTTCCCGCTCTTCACATTAATATAATCTTCTCTTTGACATTTGTGTATCCATTCTTTCGTCAAAAGCAAACTCTCATTTGGATCCTTTGGTCCCATGAAATAAAATATCTCATCCTTTCATACTTCTGTAAGTGCTACGGCACGTTACTGCAGCGCAAAAAGCCATATTACGTAAACGATACTTTACAATATAGAATTTTAAATAAAAACTGACTAAAATTACATATATATAAATTATTTTAAATATATGCATTATTAGAAAACAGATATATATATTATTAAAATTAATTTGGGATATGTAACCTCTAGAAAATCGTCTCGCAGCTCAATGAAACTACTGTTTTAAACGCGGGAAATCAGGACAGGTGGCATCACAGTGACGTCAGATTATTGCCTGTTACGTCCCCCCATTAGGCTCGCGTCGGCGAGGAGTCGAACAAAGAAATGAGCTAGCCCTTCTATTTATCCCTGTATTTTTATATTCTTACGTTTAGACCACAAGTAGTGGGTCTTTGTATTCCGAAGTACGGAAGTTATTGTAAAGAGAGAAAAATAAAGGGTTTTGTATACCCTTCTTGTGTATCCTGTCTACTTACCACAGTTATTGAACATAGCTTTAGTAAGCTCTCTGTTCCGAGTCAGGTCCTTGCATGTTCCCAAAGAAAGTAAGACGGAACATTGAACCTGATAAGCCAAATACAAAGAAGAGCACTTTTGTGCATAACAAAGGCCTTTTCAACGGCCCCAACATCGGCCCTACAGATCCTAGCAGGGATCCTCCCCTTAGATTTAAAAGCGAAAATGGAGGCAGGCATATACCGCCTACACCACTATAAAGAAAATCTCCAAATAGGAGACAAAACAATATGGGCACAAGAAGTAGAAGAAAGAATACCGACCATAGGGGAACACCCAGCGCTAACACAGAAAGTTAGATAGCACAAAGACCCCCCCCCAGAAGATAATGATATAGAAGCGTTCACCGACGGGTCCAAAAAGGACAACAGAGTAGGAGCAGCATTTGTTATATACAACAACTCCCAAGAGATAATGAGCAAACAAATAAGATTAAATGATGAAGCGACAGTCTTCCAAGCGGAAGTCGTGGCTCTAAAAGAAGTGTGTAAGTGGTTAAGCCACAATGCGGATAACAATACACCAATTAAAATCTTCACAGATAGTCAAAGTTCACTTCAAAGTCTAAACAAAATAAAGATAACAAGTTCAAGTATAAAAGCGTTTAAGGAGATTGTCTGTACTCTCCAAGAAACACACAACACAGTCCTTAATTGGGTTAAAGCCCACGAAGGAACAAAAGGAAATGAGCGAGCAGATGAGGAAGCAAAAAGGGCAACCGAAAGAGACACAATAGACATGGCGGTTCCATTGTCGGAACTAGCTGTAAAACATAAAATTAAACAAGAATTAATAAAGCAGTGGCAGGTACGCTGGGACTCCGAAACAACAGGAAGATGGACATATGGGTTATTCCCAACAGTCTCCCTCAAACGAATAAGAACAGACTTCTATGAAGTCCAAGCACTAACAAATCATGGCAAGTTCCCGAGCTACATAAACAGGTTCTTTAAGAAGCAAGTTAAATGTGACTGCGGCACGAGCGCAATCCATGCAAATGCATCACACTACATCACGAGTTGTCCGATGCTTGAAAGTCAAAGGAAAGAAATTTTTCTAAGTTCCTTCTCATCGCTGGACTTAGCACATCTAGTAAAATATCCGGCAGGACTCAAAGGAATCCGAAAGACAATAACTTATAAGTTATAGTTATAGTAATAAGTTATAGTAGACAATAACTCAATGTTTGTAAAGGATATCATGGCAGCATGATACCCTCCTTTAACTATTCTACGTCTCCTGTATTCTCATTAGCACTGTATATATGTAAATATCTAATTTTGTATCTCTCTTGTATTTTTGATAATAGTTTTAATAAAGTTAAAAGTAAAATTAAGAGGATCTTGATTGCGATCCTCAAATAAAACTATTTGTTGGCGAGATCATTACTCCCGACAAATCTTCCAGTCACTGAGACGCACTATGGTGGTGAGCTATGGAGACTTCGCCGAAAGGCCCTCCACGATACGATGTTCAGCCGCAAGGCAACTACGACACGGCACCCAAAATGACTAAGTACCTAAAAGGGCCAATTCATCTAAAACACAAACGGGTTGCAGCACCCTCCCGCTTGATACGGAGGGGCAAAAACCAAGTGTTCACGTGGATACAAAACCACTTACGAGCCAATAACGACCGGTCCGTTCAACCTCTTCCTCCCGCCTGATACAGAGGAAGTCTCCCCCCGACAGAGAGGGAGAAAACAGGTTTCCCACAGTTGCGTTAATTCGCAGGAGTGGGTAGTAAAATTAATTATACCGTCCCTTGAACTTTAGGCATAAAATATCATTATCTAATTCAAAAAATCTAAAAAGAGGTAAGGCTAATGCCAGCTTTTTTAAAGGTATTTTTAATTATTTTATGAGGAATTTGGTTACTTTTCAAAATAGTTACGAAGTATAGTATTTCTTCTTGTAAGTGTTTTGCAGTATTGCAAATTCTTTTTATTCTGAGTAGTTGTGAATAAATTGTGTTAAGTAGAACTCTTTTGGAAATATTTGAATTCCAGTTAGTTAATTTTAGTGTGGAAAAATTAAATTCTCTTCTTTTGTCGTAAGCGTTTATAAAATTGTAATCAATAATATTTAAATAAAGGTAGACTACATTATGCTGTTCTGCATTTGTTTTATTAAGTTTTAAGCATGTAGGGTACATATTAGCTACTTCTATTTTGTTGTAGTTATTAAATGCAATGACATCATCAATATACCTATAGATGTGTTGGTAAAACATACGTTCTTTTGTACTGAGTGAACGGACAAAGGTCAATTCTTTTGAAGAAAGGAATAATTCACAGACAGAGCTTGAAAAATTACCTCCCATTGGGATTCTCCGTACTTGTTTAAAGATGCTATTCTTAAATTGAATAAAATTATTGAAGAGCACGCTGGAGAGGAAAAGTTGCCATTTTTCGTTGCAGATATATTGCAATATATATATATGCATCACTGAAGAAATAAATAAAATTATCATGCTTAAAAAACAGATGAACATACCAGTTTTTTCCCTTGTTACCCTTTACATTGAGAAATAACAAACAGTACAACGCTGAAAAATATTATCCTTGAAATTTTATTAAAATGAAGGAACACACACCATCTTTTTATTTAAGCATAACACTTCAAAAACAGATGCACATACCAATTTATTTTCACTATCCTTTATACTGAGAAATGACATACTGTATAAAAATGAAAAAGATTATCCTTGAAATTTAGGTAAAATGAAGTAACACATACCATCTTTTATTCATGTATTACTAAAATGAATAAAACGATTATGCTTCAAAAACATGATACAAATAATATACAGGATACACATTCTGACACACATTCATGAAGGTTCTCTGGAACAGCACAATCATCCAGTACTTCAAATAAAGTAATATATAATAACATAATGGGAAAATTTATGCACGCTGGACATCTTTTTTCTATTGCATGTTGTCTGACATGATCCACAAGTGCCTAAAAATGTACCCAAAGAAACACATTTCAGTATTAACAAAAAAATTTGGAAAAAAAATAAGGAAAAAAATTATATATCATTCCAACGATATTGCAACTCATTATGTTACATATATCTTTAGCAAACATTCAGATTTTAACTTGCGTTTCCAAATTATTATTTATTTTTTAATAAATTTCAATATGCTAATGATTTTCATGTTACATTAGTATAAATTACACAAATAGCATAGGAAAACAAATCTGCGCTTTAAATTAGAAGAGAAATTTCTTTTCCACATTCAATACATCCATATTGGCGATGTTTGGCGACGGGTACATTAACCCTAGACCAATTTAATTACACCTATTATGACAGAAATTAGCAGATACTTAGGTTATTGTACATAAGAATTTCACTTTACTTGCACATTATAAACATCGGAGAAGATATAAACTCTAAATGAAGGCGTAAATAATGTTATACTTACTAAGCAAAGTTGAGCGCCTGGACCAGGTTTCCAATTGTCTCTTCGGCAATTATTTACCCATACTTTTCTTCTTTCTTCATTTTTAGGAAATTTTACCAATATATGACCTCTCCGTGAATGATTTGAGCAATTAATAGCTGCACATCCGCCCATTTTACACAAAAAAACACAAGAAATTCTTGCACCGCTAACTATACAGCCGCCATTGATACTCCCACTTGGGATCCCGAATGCCTGATTATTCAGCCTGGTATATAGGATCCTTATTCTTACCCATTTAATAATGTTGGAACTGATTTTTGTGGACCATTCCACATTAAATTTAAAAATCAGCGTAAAGGAAAACTGAACAAAGTGTATTTGTGCATATTTGTATGTTTAAGCACCAAAGCTATCCATTTAGATTTGGTTTCTGATCTTACTTCAGATGCCTTTATAGCTTGTTTGAAACGATTTTTTAGTCGCAGGTGTAAATGTGTAAAATTATTCAGTGACAATGCAAAGAGTTATCCGGGTGCAAGTATTAAGCTGAAAAAACTGTATAAATTTCTTAAACGCCCAGATGAAACACTGACTAAATACCTGCTAAGTGAAAACATTGAGTGGAGGTTTATCCTTCCTAAATCACCAAACTTCGGCGACCTTTGGGAAGGCGGGGTGAAATCTTTTAAGTTTCATTTGGAACGAATTATCGGCAATGCTCATCTGTTTCCACATCTGCTTTCAAAGCCACACATCTTTATAGGAGTGTAGAAAAAAGCTGAAATTCGGATTCTCTAGAATGTTAAATAATAAAGTTTTAGCGAACAGCGCTAAGGAGCCAAAGTTGGCGCTCCCCACCTAAATTGCAACCCTAAAGCTTAGTTTCAAAATGGCTGATGAGTCAGCCTGTATCTCTAGTACAGTCAAAAGTCGTTAATCCGGACTCGTCGGGACTTCGTCGATTCCGGATTATCGATTTTTCCGGATTATAGATCATTAATTTAAATCTGGTAAGATAGCATGCAGAAATTATAAAATTAAAAATATGAAACCGTAATTTATGAATTAAAGAACAATTATAATCTAAAGGGTATCAAAATTTACAAAAAAAAAGCTTAATATTTATTTGTTTACTTTATTAAACATTTCTTTCAATGTAAGTTGTTTAAGTTGCCTCGTTTTTTATGTGATACTTTCTCTTTAATTCTATAAACAGACATAATTTCTTGTTCAGTTACAAAGTTCCGCTATTCAAGTCCTATAATTGCTGTGCCGAGAATACCGACTAATTTGTCAATCGAATTTTTTTTCTTTTCAATAACCTCTGCGTCACTTTCTTCGCTATAGGAAGCGAATTATTATGACGAGTAATTTGATTTAAATCATATCAAAGACGGAGTACATCGAGATGAAATACTATATTTAGTAAGGAATTATAAGCCAAATAAAATAAAAACATCTGTTCTGAAGATAATTATAGTGCTGACAGATCAACTTCCAATCCATTGCGCACCGCGGCGCCCCCCCCCGCCGCATAGCAGCGTGAAATTGATAAACAGATTTCGGAATGGTTAGATAAACAAAGGATATGCATTTATCCATTTTTTGCAGCAATTTCACTTTTTGTTTAATGGACTTCGAAACATACTTTCGCTTTGTAGATCCTTTACATATTAGTAAATATATATCAGAAATTCTATTTGACATAATCGAAAGTTCAAGCTTACTTTAATAAAATTGCTCTAACAGTCTGCAAAAAATAATAAGCCGGATCCAATTCGAAGATTAAGGAACACCGCAATCTGCAACATTAACTGAATTAGATAATTTTAGCTTAGCTTATACTGTCCGTCATACATTAAATGCGCATTCGTAAACGTATTTTGCGCACACGCATATTCGCAACCGTAAAGGTCTTACGCGCATGCGTCAACGCGCCGCATGCGCAGAAAGTTTGTAGCTTTGAGGTCCGGATTATAGATCATTCCGGATTATGGGTGTCCGAATTAACGACTTTTGACTGTAGCTCTAATTCTCACTAAACATGTCATACGTACTTTTAAGTTTCCTAACCTGCCTAAAAACATCAAAGCTGGACACCTAAACTGTTCAGTCAGGCCGTAGATACCGAATCTAATGCGCTGCTTTCAATGTGAGCGTTTTGGACATGCAAAGACCTCTTGTCGCGGTAGCCTCACGTGCGCTCGATGTTCCATCGTAGGCCATGCCAGTGAAGATATCCAACTTCAGACCATACTTTCAGCATAGGATGAGAATATAAACGCAATGAATAACTGGAACTAGTGAACAAGATATAACTGGAACTAGTGACTCGAGTGAAGACCTGAAGGTGATAGCTGTTGCAAATCCAGCTAAAATATAATAAGAGTATTGGTAAACAGAATTAAACAGCATAATTCTGAAATAGGAAGATGATTAAAAATAGAAACGTCAGAGGTTTCGTTGATGCTCAAATTGATGATTACGAAGAAAACAAGGTAGACGCTTCTTTTGCATTCAGTGAAGTCTTAGAAAATCAAGAAACTCGACTCTTTATTAAAGCGGCACTAAATAAGCAAGCGGAAAAATATTCCGGCTTTCAAAGTTGAAACCTCGAACTACTAATGTAGGAGAAAATGTTCGGATAAGAATGCCAGAAGTGAAGGTAGGGGTAAGGCTGATAACCTCCCCACATAGCACAAAAACATCCTTGGGATATCCCGAGGATGTTGCTCGCGGGATATGCGCACATCCTCAGGACATCCCGAAATATCCCGTGAACCTCCTAAACACCTCCTCCCGAGTGCTTAATGTCACATCCCGGGATATCCTCAGGACATCCTAACTAAGTCCCATTGACAGCGTGCGGGATGTTATTATGATATGAACTCCTACTTACTACATCCTCAGGACATCCCGGGATATCCCACTAACCTCCTAAACACATCCCATTACATCCTAAAAACATCCTATCTATGTCCCATCGACAGCGTATGGGATGTTATTAGGATTTAAAGTCCTACTTACTACATCCTCAGGACATCCCGTAATAACCCAGTTTCCTCCTAAACTCATCCTCCCTAGTGCTTAATGTCACATTCCAGTATATCCTTAGGACATCCTATCTAGGTCCCACCGACAGCGTATGGGATGTTATCAGGATTTGAAATACTAGTTACAATATCCCTTTAACCTCTTAAATACATACTCTCAACTGCTTAATGTTACATCCCAGTATATCCCCAGAAATCTTCTTTATATTCCAGTGAAAGTGTGTGAAGGTGTGATAACCTGAAACTTGCTTATTTTCCACAGACAGTCTCAGGTCCTCCATCTGTGTTACTATGGAAAAATAAGAAATGTTAAGAATATTTATACAATTTATTTTCTAATTTGAATTTCAATTTATTTAATAATTTGTAAATATATCTAAAACTGAGCAAGAGACTTGAAATGAATTATTAATACAAAATATTATAAGAGAAAATTTTGCTTTAAAGTATTAAAAATCTTTCGATCATTTTTAACCATTCAATAGCCCAAAACTGAATTCTTCGATATATTCATAATTAAATTATTCTACAAATTCAGTTCTGACTTTAGTTAATTTGTATTCAAAATTCAATAATAAAATTAAGCATTTAATAACCTTTAAGTAGTGGACCAGATGTGTGTAAATTTTGAAATTCTGAACTTAAGTCGGTTATGTTGATTGAATCATTATTCATGGCTACAATATGATTAAACAGTTCATGAGTTCGTCTTGCTATTTGCTGTAATGGAGCAGAAGATTTTCTAATCAATTTTTTAATAGAAGATATATAGCTTTCAAATTTAAATGCACTGTAATTATCTAACGGCCCAAACATTTTTACATCTTCGCAAATATGCAGTAGGCCGTGAACATTATGAGCCATATACTGTTTTTCATAATAAAGCCCAAAATTTACTACGAAGAGTTTTAATAGAGACTGTGCGTATTCATCAATTGCCGTCTGATTCTGTATTTTACATAAGAGTCTAATCGAAATATGAAGTAGTAAAAAATGATCATGCAGCTTTTTGTTAAATTAAAAAATAAATAAATAAAAATAAGTGGGCTAGTGTACAGTAAAAATTGACGGTATTTTGTAGCTTTCCAGTGTTTCAATTCTTTTAGAGTTGGTTCCTTGGTTTTCTTGCAAATTCAATTGGTACATAAGGCTTTAAAAACTGGTCATTAAAAAAAAAAAAAAAAATAGTTCAACATTTTTATGTGGCAATCGTGCTTGTAAGGTGCCTCCGCCTATCCTAATAGTAATCATTTTTTGTACTACTCCTAAGCACACAAGGGACATAAAGTCTAACGGAATATTTATTAGTTCTATATTTGGAATATTCCTTAAAATGGAATAATCGTTTTGGTAATCGTCATCAGTCAGTTCTTCTTGAGACATAAAAGTTCATATTTCGAATCACAGTTTGAAATGGAACTTAAAGAATATTTGCTAGCGCGAAAATTCGACACAGTCCTTTTTCATAATTAAATACTACTTCATCTTCTGACGAATCCGATAATATACGTTGATTTATTCTGCTGTAAATCTGTCTTTTAGATATCTGAGATAATTTTTTTTTAGTTCTGATCATTTTTGTAGAATAAAGGAAACATTTAAAAACTTACTTTTCACACTCCGTCAATGTAACGCTTGCAAGCGTCAGCAAGTCAGTTCGTAACTGAAAGAGAATTTGGAACGACGGCTATTAACGTTTAGCAGAATAGCTGAATTCTGGAAATCAGAAAGTAAGTACGTGTACTTTCCACTTTGTGGGGTTCTTCAAGGATATCACTATTACGGAGCAATTAAAACCGTTGGGGGCGTTTTGCGACTTTGTTGTGAAGGGGGAAGGGATGTGAAGGGATGTTTCCCTTGTAGGGGGATACAAAAGAAGGGAAGGTCTGACACATAAATCTGCCACGTTAACAAAAGAGAAATCTTCTTGGGGCATCGGCTACAGAAAAAGTGCTCAGAGGTGTTACATTCTGAGCGGAGCTCGGTTTCTCAAAAGCAAAGAAAATTTGAGAAGCAGTTTTACGACCAATGATAATGATGATCAAAACTTTAAGATTTTCAACTTCAATTGTTATTTATAGTATAAAATAAAGTAATAAAACTGCTGAGTTTAAAGAACGCGTTTAATTTAAGAATTAAATCATTTTAATTTAAAGTTTGAACATCTATTTAATCCGTTATCTAATTTTGAGTTTTCATAAAAACATTTAACTCTGTGTTATATACCTTGAAGAAACGTGTTTACTGCATTTTCTGGATGTTACAAATAAATTAATAAAGCAGCAATTATTGTTAAATTATGAGGAGTCATGTAGCATTGTCGGCATAATGTATAAGACTGCAGAGCGCTGGATATATTTTTTTCGCGCTTTGTTTAGCAAAGACCGAATATTTGTATGGTTAAAGAGGTAGCAAAGTGAGGTTTGAGGAGAGTAAGAACTTAATGTTAGTTCTTCCCATTCTCAAACCTTATTTTCCTATTACAGAGAGGTAAAAAATAAGTTACTTCTTACCTCAGTCGCTTTGAAAAACTAATTCTCATTATTAAAGAACTTACCAGAAAATGAACGAAGAAACTGCAATGAATTTTTTAGCCCAATAAAATTATTCTTCTGTTTATAAATTCAAATTAAAGCAAGTTAAACCTCGTACAGACTAGTTTTTAACTGCGTCTGTAAACTAAAATTTCGTTTGTTAAAAAAAAAAAATATTGTTACTTATTACTGCACAGCACTAAACATCATTCATTACTAATATAATAGTGTAACAGATCAAAAAGTATTTTTTTTTTCTTTTGCAGTTTCAAAGTATAGTTATTTCTATGCTAAGAACTATCGATGAATTTAATAGAATACTTTTATAACTTGATATTTCTGATTAGTGCCTTAGAGACGGGTAAGTGATTATATTGACCGATTGCCGTACAGAAGGGCTCAAGTTCGAATGCCATATAAGGCATCGATGCACATCATGCCCATCTGTTCATAGGATAAATGTCTTCGTAAAAGATTTTCTGAGTTAACCTGTAACGTACATAATATTTGTGTTCAAAGATATTAGAAAAGTATCTAAAATAATGTTTACAAAATATATTATGTAGCAATTAGAATTTAATCGTAAACACACTTTCAATATGAAACTCAAAAACGGATGAAAACACGTGCCTATAACTTGTAAGAAAGTTCTCTGATCAATAGGCACTGTGAAACAACAACAAAAATTTGAAAATATTATTACTTAATATTTACAGCCAACATATACAAGACGAAATCCAGTGTAAGCATAACAATTAAATTTTCATATGCAGAATAGGTAATCCACAAAGTAAGATTTCGATTCTTATAACATGACTTGCGTGTGGTACAAGGTTACTTTAATATTTTCAGATATGAGCTTCCATAAAAAGTAAGTACTGAAGATATCTGAGAAACAACATTCTCAGGAGATCTTCATATATCCCGGGACATTACGACTTGAACAGGACATCCTTAAGATGTTGATTTACGATGTCCTCAGGATATCTGAAAATCAACATCCTGAGGAGATCTTCATATATCCCGGGACATTGAGACTTGAATAGGATATCCTCAGGATGTTGACTTAAGAAGTCCTCAGGATATCTGAGAATCAACATCCTCGGGATATCCTAACTGCTTCCCGGGAGATTGCGACTTAAATAGAATATCCTGAGGATGTCTTGTGTTATGGGGGTCGATATTTTAGTCAGCAATGCTGAGGAAAATGAAAACTTTTATAAATTAAATACAAAACATAACATTTTAAACCAACTCTACACAAGGAAGGATTTTATTGTCCGTAAGGAAGTTTTTATTTCAGTCAATAAAGTTTTAGATACTTAATTTCTAAAATTAGAAGTGCCAGAAGCCCTATGGAAGATTGTCAGGATAGAAGAAAAAATAATAAATAAAATAATTAAATATTTATACCAAAATTAAAAGAAATATAAAGAGATAAAAAGAAATTTAATAAATTATTAATTTAATTATAAATAGTTAAATAAAAAATAAATTATCGGACCTCATCTTATTTAGGACTCCGGCTATGTAAAGAGAAAAGAGGAAGACTTTCTGATAGCGATGACCCGTCGATATGTGGTGGCCAAAATTGCGGACACTTGGAAATTTTTATGTATTTGAACTTTATATGCTTATAGAAAATGTTACGTTTCGCAAAATGCAAACTTGTATATATCATTTTAAAGAGAATTTATTACTGAATTCAATACAAAACACAAAATTCAATTATTTGCAATACAAAAAAGTTATATGTACTTTAATATAAATAAAAAACACAGTTATGAAGTGGTTTGTAATGTCTAGTTTTCCTGGCCAATCACTGTTCTTGTTCTAAGAACAAATCAAATGTTAGTAACTGCCAGTAGAAGCTGACATCATGTTTACACTTGAAACAATTTATTATTTTGCTTTGTTCTGTAGAAGGAGGACCTGTTTTTTATACACTGCAATTACAAGTAGGAATTTTTGTAAAAATTTTTAATATTTAGTCAAGAAGCAATGACATCAAATAAAAGTGTAGATTGGACACCTAGAAAGAGATGTAATACTATTGTGTTACGAGAAAGTGGTCTTTCCTATGCTGAAATTGCAAGACAGGTGGGTGGTTCAGTGACTACACCGAAAGTTTTGTTTACAATATCAGGAGACAAATTCAATAAAAACAAAGAAGGAAAAGGGCGAAAAAGGTGCACCACATCTATTGATGACAGAAGAATAAAAAGACTATGTCTCCAAGATAGAAAAATGTCATCAGCGGCCATCAGAAGTGATCTGAATGATGCTGGTGTTTCTGTCAGTTCAAGAACAATCAGGAGAAGATTAACAGATGTTGGACTGAGAGGTAGAATTCCACGAAAAAAGCCTTATCTTAATTTTCAGCAACAAAAAAAAAAAAAAAAAAAAAAAAAAAAAAGGCTACAGTGGGCAAAGGAACATATTAATTGGACAGATGATAAGTGGTCATAAATTATATGGAGTGATGAAACTAAAATATCGTTATTCGGTAGTTATGGGCGAAAATATGTAAGACGTAGAATAGGAGAAAAGCTACATCCTGACTGCATTCAAGCAACTGTGAAGAACCCAGTTAGTGTTATGATTTGGTCATGCATGTCAGCAGATGGTACTGGTCGCCTTCATGTCATCGATGGGACACTGAATGCCAGAAAATACATTGACATTATTCTAGAACCAAAACTTCTACCTTCTATCAGAGATCTCTTTCCCAACAATGCTTCATTTATTTTTCAGCAGGATTCTGCTCCTTGCCACACGGCCAAAATATCGAAAGAGTGGTTTCGTACAAAGAGCATTAACTTGTTGTCATGGCCAGGAAACAGTCCTGACCTCAATCCTATCGAAAATTTGTGGCACCGTTTGAAAACTCTTGTCCGAATGAAGGGCCCATCAAATAAAAGGGAACTAATTGAGGCTATAATTGTTTCCTGGCATCATGTAATAACGAAAGAAGAGCTTAAAACTCTTGTCAGCTCAATGAAACGTCGATGTGAAGCTGTAATCAGAAATAAAGGGTACCCTACTAAGTACTGATAACTCACTGCAATCATCACTATCTAATGTATATCGATAACTATTATCGTTTAACTTTTTTTGTATTGCAAATAATTGAATTTTGTGTTTTATATTGAATTCAGTAATAAATTCTCTTTAAAATGATATATACAAGTTTGCATTTTGCGAAACGTAACGTTTTCTATAAGCATACAAAGTTCAAAAACATTAAAATTTCCAAAAGTGTCCACAATTTTGGCCACCATTGTAATTCTAGTCGTCAAGTGAAAATTTTCTCTGAGTACGGTCCATTAATAAGTAACGTGAGAACAAACGTGACTCCTCTATACGAATGACAGTAGTGGTTCACTGAGTTTGGTCACACCGTTCAAAATGTCTACTGGAAGTCTGCAAAAGAAAGTCACTAGCATGGCATGTGTACGGCCAGGGTATCACTTTCAGTATTTTCAGGAACGAAAAATTTACTCGCTCTCATAAATCATTGCACTTGCTGGAGAATAAGCCTTTGACATGCGAGCGGGGGCTTTTCTTTTCTTAAAAGTCTCATCCTCTGGCCAAAATTTGTGAAAGAAAAAAAGACAGGCTTGCATTCAGAAGTTAGAATAGATTTTTAAAACATATTTATTATTAAAATAAAACTTATCTGTTGAAATTGGGGTTCAGTTACAGAAAAGAGGTGCCGAATCACTTTCGTGTAGGACTCCGATGCGCTCCGACTAATTATGTTTTATCTCAATAACTGAGAAATACCGGAGCCAGGCTCTAGTGGACTCCGGCGCAATTTATGCTCTGATTGTTGGCATACATTTTTATTGGTTTTCGGTAAATCTTTGGTCTATTCTCATGAATTTTGTGCATTTGGTTGCAAAAATCACCTATTTGTTCACACTTATTTTTTTACCTACACTGTTATATCCTGTGTTACATGTTTCTAAATTTGATCTTCAATGTAATTCACCAGCTCGGCGTCTTTACTTGTACTCTTTTATACACTTTACTGTATACTAGTTTTAGAATTGTGATTCACTATTCCGTAACATCTGTAGTAGTTCGTTGCAATGTTCGCAAGCAAAATTATTTTTTGATGGAGGTAGGTAACCATAGACGAGGTGCTCCGATGTTTGCACCACTAGAAGTCACGTGTTATTGTCCTAATCACAATCTCTCTCTCTCTCTCTCTCTCTCTTTCTTTTTTTTTTTTTTTTACCCAACTCAAAAATGAAAGCAATTTTAATACTGACAATTTTGAATTAACATTTAGTGTACTTGTCTTACTTTGAAAAACTCGTTTTTGAAGTATGAGTAGCAATGATTGCTATGCTTCATAAATGATTACGAATTACATTAAATGAAGAACTCTGCACCTTTTATCCCATTTATTTCTTTTGTGCTTAGGTTAAGAAATAAGTTACACACTAAATTAAACTAACCTTGAGAATAATCTCAGTTTCGGCGTAGTTAACTGTGCGTCTGTCCAACCTTTAACAATCATCATCGTCGTGTATATAAATTTTAGAATGCAATAATTCAGTTATATTAGTCATCTTTTAAATTTGGATTGATCATTATTGAATTACTAGATAAGGCTTTTCATCCCCAGTGAACGCAACTGTATATTCTGAACTTATGTTTCATCACAGCAGTAATTCGAAACCTGTTTCTTGATAGTCAAAAACCCGTCGTTCCTTCTATACGACGTGTTTTTTAGAGAAGTGTTTTGGGAAGCTGTAATCGTTATGCGTACATTTTTTCATTTATAAGAAAGTAAGTTTTTGTTAAAATTATTATTATGTTTATTTATTTGCGTCAATATTTTGACTAAAAACTCTTGTTTACTCTTTTTCACTTTAAATGTATACTTTATTGCTTTAAACTGTCTTGCATAGCTGATCAGTTGCTAATTTCTTTTATTCAAATTTATGGTAACATTTGTACAAAAGTGCTGCATTTTGTGCTCATTAAATCAAATGCAGATGATTTATGCAAAACATTGTAGAATCTTATCTTCTAGAAAAAAAACCTCTGAAACTTCACATAGGCTACATTTTTGCGTACGAATCCTAAGACAGTAGTTTATATGGTTGAATCCATTTGAAAAGATTTTTCCAAATAAGAGGATTTTTATATCATCAGCACTGTCCTTTTAAAGTTGTATTTTAATCAGGCTACACCATTCTTTTTAAAATGTGCGTTTTCCTTCTTAGTAGAATCTTCTAACAAAAATTTAATTTGTGGTAGAAAGTAAGAAGTGTTAGGGTGAAAGCGTTTGTGAAAATAGCTGTTTTGTGTATTGTTTAAAAAACTGCACTTTTCCATACCTGCGTTAACCTGCAATATTACGCTCAGATTTTCATTTTTCAAATAGGAGGATTTTTATATCATCAACACTGTCCTTTTAAAATTATATTTTAGATCATGCCACACCATTCTCTTTAGACAGTAGTTTATATGGTTGAATCCATTTGAAAATAATTTTCCAAGTAGGAGGATTTTTATATCATCAACACTGTCCTTTTAAAATTGTATTTGGATCATGCCACACCATTCTTTTTAAAATGTGCATTTTCCTTCTTAGTAAAATATTCTTACAAAAATTTAATTTGCGGTAGAAAGGAGTGTTAGGGTGAAAGTGTTTGTGAGGATAGTAAAAACTGCACTTTTCCATACCTGCTGTTAACCAGCAATATTACACTCAGATTTTACAAGCTGTGGTATCTTTTCAGCAAACAAATAAGTAGAGCAGATGTTGGGGTGTAGGCATCATTCCTATAATTAATTTTATCTTTTAACATAGAAAACCTGTTTTCACTTTAATGTTTATTCAAGAGCTTTTGAAAATCAGAAACTATTTTTCAATAAAAATCTGTTCCCCCCCTTATGATTTTAGATAAGTGAGAGCCATATGAATATAAATTAAATCAAAACTGTCTTAAGATTGATGATAAAGGTTTTCGAGCCAACTTGCTAAAATTATTTTGCTTTATAATAGAAAAATGGAATAAACTTTTCAGTGAAGCAAAATTTAGTCTCTTTTTGTGGATTCTTCATTGAAGAATGAATATGAGATGGAACTATCTCTGGCATTTATTAGTTTTATTTCATCATAGACAGAGTTTAATTGTTGATGATGTAATATCTCTAAAAATAAGCCAGTTTGTGAAATTACAGAATCTTGTGGCTTCAAATATATTTTTATATTAATATGATATTTATTATAAATGATAGCTTCTGAATTTTTAATAATATTTTATCATAATATCTTCTGCAAGTTAACATTAGTTTTATGCTTAAACTCGTATAATAACTTCTGCAAGTTAACATTAGTTTTATGCTTAAACCAATATGTATATTTAAGATGCTTTGATCAGTTGAGCCGGAGTGGGATTCAATTATTTAGACTATATTCACTTATTCGCTGCCAAAACTGAAATAGTGAATCCTTTCACAGCGTGCCAAGGTCATGTCTGCATTTTTATGCTTTTATTTTGTTTGGGTAAAGTGCAGAATCGTCCACTCATTTGTTTGGCGTTTGCATGGCACTTCTTACAAGAGTAAGAAGAATTGGATTTTTGTCAACTTTCATTGGCGTTTTAAGTGAAAATAGGTTGATGTGTACATGTATAAAGTCAAGGGAGTGCATTTTTGTGCATTTCTGGGATATTTTTTTAAGTGGTAATAGGTCGATGTGTACATGGATACCAAGTTTGTGCAATTCTTAAAAACGTGCCAAGCACTGGGTGATTCTGCACTTCCCCCTTTTGTTTTATAATTCAAATATATATATGTCACAGATTACTTTTAGCAGATTATAGTTTATAAATTTACATGAATATACTCAGTTGGTATATGATATAATAGTTTTGCTTTCTGCGAACTATGAGATAACTTGGAAATAGATAATCAATACTCACCTGTTCTGCACATTTACAGAAACTGCTGCATGTGTGGTATGTTATTTTCTATTAGAACACGAGTTGCCGAACAAGAATTTGAACAGATCATTTGTAAGATTTCCCGGCTAATCTTTGGAATATGGTAACAGGCAGTTTGGCGACATTTTGGTAGGCGATAAAGGTTACTACCTAGGACTTTGGCAATAATGTGAGAAGTACCCAGTTCCAATTACGTATTATTTTGTCTGAGAGAAATGAGAGATCATGAGATATGTCATGTGACATTTATGGACGAATGAGAGCTCTTTAATCGGAAAAGGGGGGAAATTTGGAGAAATATCTGCAGTACTTTATAGCATTTTGTATTTAGCTTCATTCTGTGTTGTGTGAAACAGTGTTGCTTAATTTTTGGATCCCATAGCCCTATCTAAAATGAATTCGAAATTTTTATTGAGTTTATCTGATAATCCCAAAGAATTACTTGAATGGTCTATGAATGTAGGATTAATTGCGGATAAGTATGAATATCCAACATGTGGGAATGGAATGAGATTGTGTGAAAGGAAGGATATTACAGATAAGTTTGAATGGTGGTGCAAGAAATCTGGTGAAAATGGACATTTTGTGATCCGCCATGCACTCAAGATTCTGTAGAAGATTAGGTAAGTTAGTATTTTTAATCATTTTAGGATATTATTTTTATGCATTGTTCTAAATATAAGGAATAAATAAATTAATATGCTATTATTGGAAAATTTTTATTAGCAATGAATTAGTTTAAAGTAATCAAGATTTTAAGCTAATTTTTATTAATTTAATGTATATGTTTATTTTTAAGTAGTGTTTTTTAATTTAATTATATTTTAATTAAATGATAGTTATTTTGTGAATTATATGTTTGTAGCATTTTGGAATACGTTTCAGTAGAAGTAAACGTGCATGGAAATAATTTAAATATTTGACACTAAGCATTTGCAACCATTTTTAATGCTTGCGTTATAAATTAGCAGGTGATGTTTATAATAGATAATTTAGAGGGAAAAGTTTTTGGATATTTTATTTATTTTATACATGCAAATGTTCATCCTTGGAAAGGGTATATACTTTTTCGCGATCAGGTAATTTCATATGTGTCCTTTTTACCGACTTTAAAGATTCACAAAATTTTCCTGCATTTTCGTGCAAATTTTTCTAATTTATGAGAAAAAAAACAGTGTACATGGATAAAGTCCAGGGTACTTACGTATTAACGCAACCAGGCCAAAATTCGCATAAATCGTCAAATTTGGCGACCCTACTTACGGCAACCCTATGTGTTATGGGGCGTGTACTACCACAGCAATGGGTTTTTGGCGGAATTTGCCAAGAAAAGAAAGAAACTTTTTTTGGTTACTGTATCTAACAGAAGCGCCGTTACCCTCATGGAAAAAATTTGCGAAAATATCAAGGAAGGAAGCATCATTTATTCGGATTGCTGGAAAGGATATAATACAAGTGAGTTCGAAAATGCTGGATTTCTGCATGGAACTGTTAGTCACAAATATAACTTTATGGATCCCAACATGAGCGTTCACACACAACATGTAGAGCGCGTGTGGGGCTTAGCCAAATGGCGCAACAAAAAAGAGAGGAACAGGCTGTCATCATCTTGACTCATACCTTATCGAATTTATATGGCGCCAAGCTCAAGCTGTTAATGGCGAAAACGGTTTTCAATCAGTGCTAAAAGCAATAGCCAAAAGATTTCCGCCAAAAAAATAATTCTGCAACTTATTCAAATTCGAAACCGGAAGGGTTTAATTGCTATTTTATATTTTAAAACAAAATAATATAAAAAACTGTATTAAAAATTATCTGTAATTAATAAATGTACATTTTCTTTCTATTCATACTTTTTTACTCAAACTTACAAATCGCGCCAACCTGGTTGCGATAATACGTAAGTACCAAGTCAAGAGTGAGTTCGCGATTCTGCACTTTCTCCCAATTTTGCAGTTAATATTCATCATGATTAAGCACTTTGGTTCCATTAAATTTCTAGCATAAGCGTAATTCGGCTAACAGATTGTTGGAAAAAATGTTGAGTAAATAAAAAAAAAAAAAGAAACCTGTCTTTACTTCATGAAGACAGAATGGCACCAAAAAAAAAGTAGAAGGTTGCTGTAGCAGGGTTGGTTGCCAAATTTTCGCCAAAAATTTCAAAGTTACCATAATCCAAAGATTAACCGATTTCCCAAATAAATAGTGACTCACAAATAAATTGATTTAAGTTCTAGTTATTGTATCTGCATTTTGGGAAATAAATGATCCATTTCATTTTGACATTTATTCCCTTCCAATATGGCAAACACTTAACACTCCATGTATTTACTGTGGCAGTACTCATACTTGAGGATTTAGCTATGGTGATCATTATCGAGTTATCTCATCGTTGGCAAGTAAGCTCACTTTGCTAACTATGAGTATTCTTATAGATAGCTGCAAACATATTAATGGCAATTTAAAAAATAAATAAATTTTAGAATCTGAACTTTCCTATGACTGACTGTGTATCGTCACACATTTTACTGGAGCATATAATAGTTTCTTTTGCTTTTATATTCATTGAAGTAAGATACTTTGGAATATATCAGTGCAGGCTCATATTAGTAGAATAGCTTTTCTGTTTTAACTTTCACTTGCGATTTCATCTTCTCACTAACTTGTTAGGTGGAAATAATTTTGAATAAATAATGGCTTTTAAACTACAGATGTTAGTAGAATAAGCATATAAATCTTTATGTGTAAAAGGCTTTGAAAAACTGTTTAATGAAGCTTTCATCAAAGTCTACAAATCTGATTAAAAGATAGGATTTTGTCCTTTCTTATACTGCACCTGGGGATATTAAAATAATTGTTTTAATGCGAGTAAACTTTCAAATAAAAGAACTGGTATAGGATGATTCTGGCTGTTAGTGTTAAAGGAACCTTTTCCATTTTTATTAAAATATGTGATTTGCTCATGAAAAAATTTAGTTATAAACCTAAGTAGTTATGCTGCTTAAGCTGAAAAACTTGCTGTTACATAGACAGAATGGGAATTAAAAGCAGAGATTAATTCTTGGAAGCAAAAAAAGAATATGACAAATTGTGAGACTACCATTCCATTCCATTCCTCCAAAAAATGGAAAAGAAGTATTGTGCCCTTATAAGAAATACAGAAACAAAATATTATTCTGCCCCCCCCAAATTCTTGTTTTAATTATACAAAATTTGTTTTCTCCATTTGCTAGTTTGTATTTATGCATTGCTAACATATAAATTAGAATCTATGAAACTATAAGCATGTGTATTTAAATCATCGATTAAGCTTTCTTAATGGCTCGCACTAGGCATTTTGCCCCCTGGTGCAGTCTCTATGAGTTCTAAATTCTGCTAACCGGTACCTCCCTAAATTCTAAAAATGTTGCTTCTAAATTCTAGTCTCTGTGCAGCTTGGGGACACTTAAAATACTGGTGAGCTAAAACCCCTTTTGAGTGGTTTAAGGATAGGGAAAGAGGAGTGGGAAATCCTCAGACTCCCCCTATTGTTGTGTGTCAGAATTGGGGCAGAACTGCACAGTTAGTGTAGTGAGACTGTACCTGTACAACCAATTGTTTTTTAGACTCTGAATTCTGCTGCTTAATGCCTCTCCTAAATTCTAAAAATTTTTCTGTCTTTATATTTTACTACTTGGTGCTTCTGTAAATTCTGAAATATTTATCCACTAAATTCTGCTGCCTCATTTTGGTGGTGTCTCTACATGAGTAGTACTGAGAGCTATATTCACAGATAATTTGCTCCAGGACATACAGCAAATATTATGTAGAACAAAATGGGTCCGTGACACTTAGCCAACGGGACACTTAACCGACAGGACATTTAGCTGACAAGGACACTTAGCCGACATGTCATTTAGCCTACACGGACAGTTAGCCGACAAGGACACTTAGCCGACAGGTCATTTAGCCGACACGGACACTTAGCCGACAAGACATTTAGCCAACAAGGACACTTAGCCGACACACAGAATTCGCCGTCAGGGCATTTAGCTACGGGACAGTTCACATTCAAGACATTTTGTCAACAGGACAATAAGCCAACAGTGATGTTTAGCTGATGCGTACCCAATAATTATTTAAATTTACAATCAATTACAAAATATCTCAACTTCTCCATAAGTTCAATATCTAAGTTATTTTATTCACCTATCACTAAAATTCAGTTTTCGATTCTTGAAGATCTCGTACGTGCTTTTAATTATTGTATTAATTTAGCATTGTTTGATATGTATCATGCTGCTTGGTGTATATTGGCCAAATTTCTCGTCAGGGAATATGAATTAAATTTCGAAAGGAAAAAGAATTTTTTTAGATAACTGCAGCGGTCACTTAATTACATTTTAATATAGGATCTTCAAAAATTATCCGTAAAGCTTCTGTTATTTAATCAACTTTCACATCATTAATAATTTTACTTGTTTACTTAATGATATTAATTTTCCAATCTCGCTCTTCCAAATGCTTTCAAATTTCTAATATCTTACGTTGCATTACTATTTTGCTCATCACATCGGGTTACATTCCTTCTCTTAAAAAAATCGTTTGGCTCCTCCCACTAATGAAATTTCCTTTCCCTGTCATGAAAAATCTGAATAATGCAATAAAAATTACTGTCATTCTTGAATTATACTTTTTTATGGAAACATATGGCAGTGAGGATTAGTTTAGCAAATATATTTTATTTTGTTATTAAAAACAATTAAAAAAAGTGAATTTTTAAGACCAGCAAAGGTATAAATTATTTGAGACCTCTATAATTAGCAGTTCATGCCACCATCCTCAAAACTCATAAATTTTGTGCATTCTGAGTTATAATACGTCGAATGGTTGTTGCTGTTGATGGTGAGAGAAATTATTCTTTCTGTCTCCGGCGTTGCTTTATTCCTGCGATTTTGTGAAGAAAGGGAAAAAGACATTGTTCTCACTGCTGAAGCTGATCATGAGGTGCTGTCGTCTCTTCTTGATGTTCATGATAAGTATGTTTTCATTATTCTTATTGCCATTAGGTTAAAATTCATGCATATCATGGACCGTATCAAATCTGTGTGTAATCACAGAAATCTGGAAGTTACCAGCGATAACTTATAAAAACTTAAACAACTTATGCTTTCTGAGTTTCATGCTTATCAAAATTCATTTAATCCAAATAATGCGACTGAAGTTCACTTAGCTCACGTCAATGCTATGGAAAAGGATATACAAATCTTAGAATTATACATTAATGAAATGAAACAAAAAGAAACCCTAAATAATCCAACACAGGAAACAAGTCAATCTGATATTACTGCTAGTCAAAAATCTAGAATCAAAAAGAAAAACACAATAGATAAATAAGGATACATAACCCCTAGAATAACTCATAAGAGAACTCTATCAAATTCAGAAATAGAAAAACCAGCTCAAAAAAAAGTAAATTCGAGGAACTAAACCCTGAAGACAATATGGAAGCAGAGGAAGGTGAATTTATTACAACCAACAAAAAAGCAGGACACATTCCCCCTGTATTCTTAGCAGACTTCATGGGGGATTGGGATAAGATGAAAGAAGAATTTGAAGAGCAATTAAATATCAAAAAATATCATAGAAATCTAAGTGGAGGTACACTAACCATAAGAGTTTATGACTCAGACCACTACCGCACAGTTACTGAATACCTAACTAAACTACATATCGTTTTTCATAACAATAACTTTTATTGCATTATACAGATTTTTCAGAACGGTCTACTCCTACTACGCTGAAGACAGCAGCCAGTTCAGTCTAGCCTACGATGTCTCTCCAGTAACTGCGCTTCGTAACACGAAATGAATGATCCCACCTCACTGCGGATTCTCGCACGATATTCCTACAAGCAAGTTATGCCTATACAGTATCCGCCAAATCACTATAATTGTTCCCTACGAATATAATTGCTCATCACCTCCTACTTCGATAAAATGGTATCTGAATGCTTCACATTCAAATCTCCTGAACTTAGTGCTAGCACAGAAAAAGGTTATGCTCAGTAATTTCACTTGCTATATACAGGGTAAGGCAATGGCTGGATACCTACATGTGCAACTGCCTCGCTTCATAGGACAGGGAAAGAAAATTTCATTACTGGAAGGAGCCAAACGATTTTGTAAGGGAAAGAATGTAACATGATGTGATGAATAAAATATTAATGAAATGTAAAGATATTAGAAATTTGAAAGCATTTGGAAGAGCAAGATTGGAAAATTATTATCATTAAGTAAACAAGGGAAATTATTAATCATGTGAAAGTGTTCAAAAGAACCCATTTGATTAAATGAAGAAGCATTACGAATAATTTTTGAAGATCCCATGTTAAAATGTTATTAAGTGACCGTCGTACTTAGCTAAAAAAATTCTTTTTTCCTTTCGAAATTTAATTCATATTCCCTGACGAGAAATTTCAGCGCTTTTTCAATTTAGCCAATATACACCGAACAGCACGATACATATCAAACAATACTAAATTAATGCAGTAATTAAAAACATGTATGAGATCTTCAAAAATTGAAAACTGAATTTTACTGATAGGTAAAAAAAATAACTTAAATATTGAACTTACGGAGAAGTTGAGAAATTTAGTAATTGATTTTAAATTTAAATAATTATTGGGTACGTGTCAGCTAAACATCACTGTCGGCTTACTGTCCTGTTGACAAAATGTCTTGACAGTTAACTGTCCCGTAGCTAAATGCCCTGACGGCGAATTCTGTGTGTCGGCTAAATGTCCTGTCGGCTAAGTGTCCTGCCGGCTAACTGTCCGTGTCGGCTAAATGTTCTGTCGGCTAACTGTCCGTGTCGGCTAAATGTCCTGTTGGCTAAGTGTCCATGTCGGCTAAATGTCCTGTCGGCTAACTGGTGTCGATTAAGTGTCTCGTCGGGTAAGTGTCCGTGACCGAAACAAAATATCTATGTAGTGTGTATAAATTTGTTAAAGTTTAATTGATGAATTTAGCTCAGGTGAGACATTATCAGTATTAATAAATAACAAAAAATATTCTACACTTGATCTCTTCATATGCTGCATTAATAAAATAGGCAAAATTTTTTCTTCTTAGAATTGTTTACTTTCTCACTAATGATAAGAGATCATGGCTTCTCATAAGATTAGAAGCACTGGTAGCATCACCACTGTCATGCTTGGAAGTTATTGTAATGCAAATAAAGATTTTCTAAGTATGGGAACTGCATTGGAATGTCACTAATAAGAACTGAAATTTACTTAAAAGGAGAGAGATGAAATTTAAATGGAAAAATCTGTGCATGGGGAGATAAGGGGACTCGTGTTTTTCTTTGATAGCCATGGTTGCCTGCTGACACTTTGGTTGTAGGGGAAAATGTCACACAGAAAAAAAAAAAAAAAAAAAAGGGGGGAATGGAAAAGAAGGGTACCAGAAAATTATTAAACTGAAAATGAGTCAATTATTTTGTAATGGGAAAGTAAGGGATGTTTAGAAATATCGCCAAGCTGGGAGATAAAAGTTTTATTAACTTCGGACATTAACAACATTAACTTCGGACTAGGGGAAACTTCTGGCGACGATTGTAGAAGATAAGCATGCTGCTGGACTGTCCATTGGTAAATAGAGAGTTGACTAGCAAGTCATTGCCAGGTCATGAGAAATTGCTTCCCTCTCACCCCATGTAGTTATAGCCTTAAGCTGTGGTCAGTGAAAAATTGTTTGTAATCGCATAATTTAATAAGAATTCATCTGAGTGTTAAAAGCGGTATTGTAACAAACCATTGTAGATGCAATTTAAAGTCACGGTTTGTGATAAATATTATTACTCAATTTTTAGCTAATTAAGGGTCGCATTTTTCCCCCCCCTGATTTGATTTTAGTAACGTATTTGCACAGGGAACAAATGTTTAATTTTTTCATTTAAATTTGAATAGGAAAACAAGAAAATTACAGTTATTAAAAGTTAGAGGTTTATTTTAAAATTTTTAAAAATTTTATAATCTAATTAAAATGGATCCTATAGCCACGTGATTTGGATTTAAACATTTAATATACAATGAACCCGTTTGTGACAACATCTTCCAAAAGTGACCAGTATTTCCCAAAGTAGAAATAAACACTTGTACTGAGCATTATCTCTCGAAGACAACCACCTCCATTGAAGACCAAAGTAATTAGAAACGTGAATGATCATCTTAGAGAGGATTTAATATATTTTACAATGCACCAGTTTGTGATCCACCCATATCCAGACCATCTAGTAGCCCATACACTGTTGATGACCATCTCCCTAAGATGATCACTTCTAAAAGTCACCAGCATTTCTAAAAATATAAACAAACACACTGAACATCATCTCTCTAAGATGATTGTTAGATATTAATTACTTTGCTTGCCGTTAGATGGCAGTGCCTCTAACCTGACTAGCTAGGCGAGTGCGTGGTATTTGTGCAGCATCACATTCTCGTCACTTGCCGCCAACCATGTAGCATGAATCTCTTTTATGTATAAAGTAATCTAATTTAATCTTATAAATAAACAGTAACTTATCTATGTTTGATGAGTCAACATATATAACATGGTATCAGAGTAAACCATGCTCACGAATTTAATGCACAAATTGATATTTTAAGGATTACGTGCATTTGAAAATCTTGGAATCAAAAATGGCGCATAACCTGCTCACGTTGTCACCGTTTGACGCTGGATCGAACCCTTCTGAAGCTTGGAGACACTGGAAGGAAGACTTCGAGGACTATATCGAGGCATTAAGATATGGCCAAGAGTCGGAAAGCACAAAATCTGCGCTTTTTCGATATGTTTGTGGTGACAAATTAAAAAAGCAATATTGATCGTTTGATTTGAAGCCAGAAGCGGGCAGCAGTGAAGTGTCCTTGAAACAAGTGCTACAAGAATTCGACAAATATTTTGCAGATTATCAGAATGAGATTTATGCATCATTCAAGTTTCTCGAACTAAAGGCATCTCGGATAAAGCATTACAAGAACGGCTAATACGAGAGACAAATAGAGCGAAAAAGACGCTGCAAAATATCATCAGTGAATGCAAGGCGGCCGAACATAGCAAAGCACAAGCCACTGAAATGAGCGAGAACAAAATCACCTTAGACGCCCTCAGAAGAAACAAACATCGATCAAATCCCGCACAGATAACGCAAGTAAAAGAGTGCAAGTGATGTGGAAGAAAACATGAGCTAAAGAAGTGCGCTGCATTCGGAACGGTCTGCCAAAAGTGCGGTGGGAAAAATCACTGGTCAAAAATGTGTCGCACCAAACCAAAACAGAGAGTGCATGCCGTTGAACATACGGAAGATAGCGACTCGGAGTTTATTTGCCTAGGGGAAGTAAAAACTGTTGACGCGGTGGATTCAAATAAAGCATCAGTCTGGTACCAAAAGATCACTGTAAATAAGAATGAAGTGAACTTCAAATTAAGATACTGGAGCTCAAGTTAACATTATACCCAAGAGTGAATTGTTAAAGTGGGGTGAGAACATAATTAAGAAAAATAAACAACCAGTACTGGATTATAGTGACAACCAAGTACCAATACTAGGTGAGTGCTACCTTACATGTAAAACTAAAAAATTGTCAAAAACTCTCAAATTTCTAGTAACCACTTTGGAATCATCTCCTATTTTGGGTCTTCAGGCTTGCCAAGACTTGGGTCTGATTGAAAGAGTGTATCAATTAAGACACAATAACACGCCGAATAAATACTAATTCAAGAAGTCAAACAACAAAAATCAGCGTTAATTTACAAAATTTTCACAGGACTAGTTTCGATGGTTTTACCGAACCATCATCTTCAGCTGCAAAACCGCAAATGAACAAGATAGGAAATAATGTTTAGATAAGATAAGAAAGCCTGGACAAGAATAAGCAAGTGGCGCCATCTGTTGGCGAAACCAGAACTAAAACATAATTTCTCTAAAAGCCGAAGGCAAATTTGGATTGGAATTAGGATCGTTAACTAGAACAGAAAGATTTTTATGAATGTGAAATGCCTCTAGAAAATCCAGTTCTCCAATGGAAGATGTTTTTTGAATAATTTTGGCAGCAGAAAAATTGAAAGTGTGATTTTCGGACCAACAATGTTGAGCAACAGAAGACTTCTGTGTTTCCTTTTTTCTAACATATGCCTCATGTTCTTTGACGCGAAATTTTAAGGCTCTCTTAGTTTGGCCAATGTAAATTAAACTGCACTGGCAAGGAATCCTATAAATACCCCAGGAATTCATATCCGGAATGGGGTCCTTGAGTATAGAAGTTGGAATTTTATTGATGGGAGAGTAAACAACCCGAAAGTTAAATTTCTGCAAAATATGTGCAACTTTATAGCTAATTGATGGAAAGAAGGGAATGACAACAGAATTTTTATAATCTCCTAAAATAAGAGTGTGGCTTTTAGTGTGTTGAGATGAGAATTTTTTAACTGCTTGATTAATAATGTTGGGTGAAAAGCCCCTGTCAATAGCTATTGCTTTTAAATAATTTAGTTCTTCGTCAAGGGCTAGTTTGGAGGAGCAAACTTGAAGAGCACGGAAAACATAGGAATAAAATGAAGCTAACTTTTGTTTAGTCGGATGACATGATTTAAAGTGTGGTGGAAGGCAAACCGATGAAGGTTTATGGTAAACTGTAGTACTGAAGTTGGATGTGTTACGTGTGACCAGAATGTCTAGAAACAGAAGAGAATTGCAAGTCTCAAGTTCAAAAGTGAACTGAATAGCAGGATCAATAGAATTCATTGTTGAAAGAACTCTATTTAAATCATCTTTATTACCTTCAAACAGGGTAAAGTATCGTTCTTGAATTAGAGTGTATCAAGTCAAGCAGGAAAAGAAACAAAATGAAGAGACACCAGAGCAAGTAATACAGGAATTTGCAGATGTGTTTACTGGTGTGGGAAAACTAAATCGCACAGTAAAGATAAAACTAAAAGAAAATGTCACACCTCATGTTGCAGCACCACATACAGTGCCACTTGCTTTACATGAAAAAGTAAAGCAGGAGCTAAACAGAATGGATGAAACTGGCATCATAGCAAAAGTTGATGAGCCTACAGAATGGGTGAGCAACATGGTTGTGATAAATACCCCAAAGAAATTGAGAATTTGTTTAGATCCAAGGCAGCTTAATGAGGCTATTCAAAGACCTCATTATCCAATCCCTACAGCAGAAGCCCTTATGACAAAACTCCAAGGATGTAAAATATTTACCATTTTGGATGCCAAGAATGGATTTTCGTAACTACCGCTTGATGAGGAGTCATCATACTTGACAACATTTACAACGCCCTTTGGAAGATTCAGATTTTTGCTTCTTCCTTTCGGTCTGAACAATGCACCTGAGGACTTTCAACAGGCCATGGAGGAGATTTTTAGCAATGAGAACGACATAAATCCATATTTTGATGATTTAGCCCTAGGATCGTCGTCTGTCGAAGAACATTGCAAGTTGTTGCGGAAGACACTTACGATAACCAGAAGTGCTAATCTAAAATTTAACATCGAGAAGACACAGCTATCTCGGACCTCTGTGACTTATTTAGGACATGTACTGTCTGATAAAGGCATTGCACCTGATCCAAAGAAGATCCAAATGATTGAAAAGTTTGCAGAACCAAAAGGCTAAGAAGACTTGCAGCGATTTCTAGGAATGGTGACATAGTTAGCAAAATTCACACCTCAGTTGTCAAGTCTAACTCATTCGTTAAGGCAACTTTTGAGAAAAGATAGCGAATGGTTATGGGATGAAAACATCCAAAGAGACTATGAGCACCTAAAACAGATGATTGTGCAAGCCCCATGTTTACAGTATTTTGATGAAAGCAAACCTGTAACTGTGTCAGTAGACGCCAGTAAATATGGAATTGGAGCGGTTCTCCTACAAAATAATCAACCTGTGGCTTTTGGATCAGCATCATTGACAGAAACGCAGCAAGGTATGCGCAGATTGAAAAAGAACTCTTAGCAGTTGTATATGGGTTAGAACATTTCAACTACTATACATACGGAAGACATGTAACAGTGCAGACTGATCACAAACCATTACTAGGCCTTAGTGAGAAACCGTATGATACAATCTCACCTCGTCTTCAGCGCATGCTCCTCAAACTGAACAGGTATGATTTGAAATTTGAATATGTCCCAGGAAAAGAATTGCTAATAGCTGATGCCCTGTCCAGAGCACAGTCAAATGTTGACACCTTTGATGACACCTTCAGTCAAGATTCTACTGTTAATGTAAGTCTATTAACACAAGCCTCTCCAACAAAATGGCAGGAAATTGTAAAAATGACAGAAAAGGGCCCTGAATTGCAAGATGTGTTATTTCATATCAAAAATGGATGGCCAGAAAGAAGCAAAACAAGGCCAGCAGCACAACCTTACTGGCATTGCAAAGAAAAGCTTTATACAACAAAGGATGGAATAATTTGTCGAGGACAACAACTAGTTGTGCCAGCATCTCTTAGAAAAGATATTATGAAAAAACTGCATGTGTCTCACAAAGGTATAGTTTCTAGTAAAGCTAGAGAATATTTTTACTGGACGAACATCAACAAAGATGTGGAAGAATATGTTTCTAAATGTGCGATATGTCAGAAATATCAACAGGCTAATCAGAAAGAAGTTCTCTTAGACTGTGATCTACCAGAGAGAGCCTGGCAAAAAGTTGCCTGTGATTTCTTTTACCTGAAAGGACAACAATATCTGTTAATGATAGACTACTTTTCAAAATATGTAGAGCTGAAACCACTTAAAAGTATAACTGCTCAAGCTTCAATGACTGCTATGAAGTCTATTTTTGCAACACATGGAATACCAGAGAAGCTCATCACTGATGGGGGACCACCATACAACTCGGAAGCATTGCGGAAATTTCTTGAAGAATGGGGTGTTATGCATAACATCACATCACCACATTTTCCTAGAGCAAATGGACAAATTGAAAGATCTGTCCAAACTCTCAAGTCTCTGAGCAAAGCTGCGGAAGAAGGAAAAGACTTGTGTATTGTTTTGCTAGATTATAGAATTCAACCTGCAAAAGATTTGCCATCCCCGGCTGAATTATTAATGGGAAGAAGACTGAGATCTTTTCTGCCATCACATCCTAAAGCATTGCAACCAAAATTTTAAATAAAAGGTGCAAGTAGAGCATTAGAAAAAAGGCAGATGGTGCAAAAGAAATATGCCAATAAACACGCAACCCAGCTTCCAAAACTTCATGAAAATGATAAAGTGTGGTTTAAATGGAAAATTAAAAGAGCCTTGGAAACAGTGTATGATCATGAAGACAGGTCCTCAACCAAGATCGTATGTCATAAAAGCAAATGATGGAACTGTGTATAGGAGAAATCGACATCACATTCGTAAAGACAAGTCTACGTGTGAAATGACAGAGTGGAACAGAACAGCAGAAGATTTGTTTGGACTTGATCAATCAACACTGGATCAACCTGTTCTTGTAGATAATGATAAGCAGGATCCACCTAAGGAACAGAAAAGTGATTCTACTAATCATTCCCAAATTCCAGGAAATGTGTCAACTGAACAAATGTTAAGACGATCAATTAGAAATGAATAAAACCTCTTCGATATAGAGACAATTAGGAATAACTTTTTGATGCCAAAAACTTGTACTTTATTTATAGACTAATTATGGAATTTAATGAACTGTTCAGAACTCTAAAATATCAGTTTAATTAGTAAGTCACAATTTTAAAGATTTAAGTAAGTCATCCAGGTATGTAATTTTGCTATGTTCTCTAAAGTCAACTGTTACGTAATAATTCAATGTCAAAATGTTTTCTTAATTTAACTGCTAAGTAAGTAATGATGTAAAATAATTATTGTACTAAGTTAGTAACATGCACTAGTCTTGCTCTATAAATAAAAAGGGCATGTTAGATATTAATTACTTTGTTTGCCGTTAGATGGCAGTGCCTCTAACCTGACTAGCTAGGCGAGTGCACTGTATTTGTGCTGCGTCACATTCTCGTCGCTTGTCGCCAACCATGTAGCATCAATGTCTCTCTTATGTATAAAGTAATCTAATTTAATCTTGTAAATAAACAGTAACTTATCTATGTTTGACGAGTCAACATATATAACAATGATCACCTCCGCAGAATACCAAAATCAACTTAGAAACATGGATGGATATTAATTTAGAAGTCAAACAACAAAAATCAGTGTTATATTTTCAAATTTTCACAGGAATAGTTTTGACTGTTGAGGATGATAGTTCGGTAAAACTGTCAAAACTTGTCCTGTGAAAATTTGCAAATATTATACTGATTTTTGTTGTTTGAATTCTAAATTTATACTTGTTTGGCATGTTATTGTATCTTAATTATGGATGGATATCTTAGAAAGGATTTTTACTCGTAATAGTAATATTCGTTACAATTAAGTGCATGTGTAAAGCTCAAGGAAACTCATAAGCTGCCGAGTAGTTAAGTTGCTGAATACTGGTAGTTAGACTTGGGTTCAATTCCTAGCAAAGAGGCTGACTGCATTGAGCATTTTCGGGGTTTTCCCCATATATAATGTGGTTACGAACCAGTTTCCCTTAGAAAGTCCTCCACGAAGACAGCCCTTCTCTTAGGCAGATAGCCTTGGTACGCTTTGTTATAATCCAATAAACCAAACCAAATTAAAGGAACTTATTCATTTTGCTCTCTAGGTTGCATGCCAAATAAATCATAGGTGGGATCTTTTGTATTCAGAACCTAAAAAGTAACAGAATGGAAAATTAAATGCATTTAATAATTTAACTTGGTTATGCAGAATTCCAATTTTTAATTTATCCCTAGTTTCCAAACATTTGGAGCATGAATAATCATGTAGTAAAACATAGACTAATAACTTTGATGACCTTCGACCACTAGCAACTGAGAGGTTAAAAATCATTGAATATTGGTTAAACAAACGGACCCTGTCCTATGCCAGTACTGTAACAGCATTCAACAAAATATGTCTAGTTTGTATACCAATCTGGGCAAAAATTACAGCCAATACAGAAAATTTGGCTAATCTTTGGAATATGGTAACAGGTAGTTTGACGACATTTTGGTAAGGCAATAAAGGTTACTAGCTAGGACTTTAGCAGTGTACATGGATAAAGTCAAGAGTGTGCACAATGCCATTTTTGTGCAATTCTAGAATGTTTTTTTAAGTGAAAATAGGTCGACAAGTACATGGATACCGTGTATGTGCAATTCTTAAAAATGCAGCATGCAGTGGGCGATTCTGCACTTTCTCCCAATTTCATGATTAAGCACTTTTGTTCCATAAAAGTTCTAGCATAAGCATAATTCGGCTAGCAGATTGTTGGAAAAAAATTTTGAGTAGAAAAGGAAAAAAATAATGGCCTTTACTTCGTGAAAACAAAATGGCATCCAAAAAAAAAAACTAGCAGGTTGCTGTAGCAGGGTTGGTCGCCAAAAAATCGCCAAGTTACCATAATCCGAAAATTTCTAAATTCACTTTCTCCAGATAAATTTTTCATAAAATGAAAAAACAATCTTCAGAACACATAAATCATTATTTGTATTAATGTAATTTTTACTGCAGAATGCATAAACTTATTTCCAGCTTAATTTAAAACTTTTTCCCCGAAAAATTTGTGTTATAAAAAAAGGTAAATAAGTATTATGTCAAATATAACATTAACTTCTTTACTTGCATAATTAAAATAAAATCAAGTCTAAAATTTATGCATATTTATCATTAATACTATATTTTGCATATTAACATTTAAAAATAGTATTTGACTAAATTAATCCTGAACGATTGCGTATAAGCCTATGGTTTGTTTGATCAAGTGCAACTCATTTACAAAGCATTGAATGGTGTACTCACTTGCAAACCCTTGTTGGAATATCAACACTGCTAAGTGTGATTGCTAAATATTGCATTTTTTTAAAGAGAACATTATATACTATGAATAATAGGAATGCTTTTCCTTGTGATAGGATTTTTATCAATTACATTTTACAGTAGCATACTTTTGTTAAATTCCTATAAATTAATTCTAATTATTCTTAGGGTTGTATTCCATAATATTTTTTGCTAGGGTGACTTTTTACATTCGTATTTTTTACTCTCTAGTAGACTCCCATTCTCCTGCCCAGGTTTTATAGCATTCACTGAATATTTGCCAAAAAGTCTAAATTAGATCTAATAAACTATTTTAATATACTATTACTCAGACTAAATACCATATTTGACGGCATATAAGATGCACTTTTTTCCCTAAATTTGGTCTCAAAAAAGTTACCTGCGTCTTATACGTGAAAGACACAGTCGTAAGGTATTTTCAGCTAAGTTTTCCATCGTGAATCTCACTTACTAGTGGACATTATTAATGATGCAACTTTACAAATACAGTACAAAGTCTTTAAACCGGACGTCCATAATCCGGACCTCATTCTGCGCATGCGTAAACACATAGTGCGTTTACACATGCGCATAATACCTTTACGCATGCTCATAATACATTTAAGCATGCATGTTTAATATATAACGGATGGTATAAGCTAGGCTAAAATTATCTAATTATCTATTTCAGTTAAATGTTGCAGATTGCGTTGTTCCTTAAGCTTCTAATTGGATCCGGCTTATTATTTTTTGTAGACTGTTAGAGCAATTTTATAAAAAGTAAGCTTGAACTTTCGATTATGTCAAAAAGAGTTTCTGATTCTGGAGCTGTCAAAGGATCTACAAAGCGAAAGCATGTTTCGATGTCCATCAAACAAAAAGTAGAAGTGCTGCAAAAAATGGGTAAAGGCATGAAGAAAGTGACAGAGAGGTTAGTGAAAACGAAAAAATTTCAATTGACAAGTTAGTCGGTATTCTCGTCACAGCAATTACAGGACTTGAACAGCGGAACTTTGTGTAACTGAACAAGAAATTATGTTTGTTTATAGAATTAAAGAGAAAGTATTAGCACATAAAACAAAGCAACTTAAACAACTTACATTGAAAGAAATGTTTAAAGTAAACAAATAAATATTAAGCTCTTTTTTTTTTTTTGTGTGTGTGTGTGTGTGTGTGTGTGTGTAAATTTTAAAACCCCTAGATCATAATTGCTCTTTATTTCATAAGTTACGGTTTCATATTTTTAATTTTATAATTTCTGCATGCCATCTTACCAGATTTAAATTGATGATCTATAATCCGTAAACACCCCTAATCCGGAACTGCCGAAGTCCCGACAAGTCTGGATTAAAGACTTTGTACTGTGAAGTCCCGATGAGTCCGGATTAAAGACTTTGTACTGTATATGTTACCTTTAAAGTGTATAATTCAATTGTTTCATAGAATAACTTGGTATCTCGTGAAATAACTAGCCAATCGGTTAAAGTGTTTAATAGATTAATAATTTCACACTTTAACTAGTTATTCTGTAACTAACAAATGATAGACCATTAAAAAGAAGAATAAACAATTTGACATTAAAGTTAGTATATTGTTTGATAAATTAACTAATGTTATATGGTGTTTCTCCCACTCTCTTGGCATTAATTCGTGGTGTGGTGGTCTGCACGCTGGGCGTGTATTCCAGAGGTCTGCTGTTCGATTCCCGGCAAAGGCTTTGCTCGTTTTTCATTTTGCCTGCTTTCAAAAATACCTAATATCTCTACAGTGGCACCCAAATTAAAAGGGTGTTGGATGATGATTCTCCACACCCAGTATTTGGGTTGCCAAAAATCTCAAAACAGATAAAGATAAGACAATACAGACAAAGGAAAAAATGAAAACATTTCCATGCATTCTTTTTATAATATAAACGTTCATTTTCCTTGCTTTGCACATGATGCTGTCATTTTGTCTGTTACTTATTTAAAATTTTCACATTGTTCTATGTCTTAAAATTAGAAATTAAAGTTAATGACCTAAAACTGCAATAGTATGTTACAATACAAGTGAAAAAATTGACAGTTTCACTCACACGTGTGATTTGTGCAATACTTATGGGAGTCCGACAAATTTTTTGTAAATATGATGGGGTCCTGGCGGTCGCGAAAAAATCTCGGCGATAAAAAGGAGTCGCAACTGAGAAAAGTTCAAGGAACCCTGTACTACACCAATAGTTATACTTAAATTCTTACAGCTTGTTCAAATGTTATGGTTAGTTAGTCTTGCAAGTTACTCCTGCTGGCATAAAAGCAGCTTTCATGTGCAGTCTTTACTAACAACTCATCATTTACCAAACATTTTAATGCCATCGTTATTTAGGCATTTACTAACATTATTAGTTATCATTATTTACTAACACTTTAACGATTAGGCAGTCATTATTTTATAAAATTACTAGTTAAAGTGTAGAATCCAATAATTTTATGCACTTTAGCCGACTGAGTTAGGTAATTCATGAAATACCTAGTTATTTTTTAAATAACAGATTCCACAATTTAACGCTAACATTTGCTAACATATGTAAAATTCTCTTTTTGTCTCAGTTATGGGAATGTTTCCGAACATCCGCTAAAAGTGTGCTCAGTTGGGTTCATTTGCAGGTTCTGGAGAGGGGTGGGGGATTCATTACTGTCACCTGATGATTTCCAAGTAATGTATTTGGAATTAAAATGTCTGAGAAAGCTAGAACCTAAAGCTAGAACCTAAAAGTGGTATATTTTGTCTGTTAGAGGGAAGCCTTGAGAAAAGGCTTTCCTCTAACAGACGATCAGTAATGAAAACAGAATAGGACACAGCGGGCTGCTTATTGCTGTCAATTAATAGCATCCTGTTGATAACCGACGGTGGAATATCATGTCTATATTTGATTACTTAAAAAGTAAAATTGATTAGCCATGATGACAGCGCAGACCAAAGAATTTGCCTTTAGTATCAATTTCTCTAAAAAAATTTTAAGCAAACTTTGGATAATTTCTCCGAAGGGAATTCATGCTTGAGTTCTCGAGCTTTCTTTTCTTGCATATTGACGAAACTCACCTCATTGCCCATTTTATAACTGGTTTGTGTAAGCTAATTTTTGTATCTCTTATCATTTGATCAGCGCCTGGATAGTAATTGAAATTACTATGATTGTACTTTTCTTAGACTATTAAAAAAAGGTGAAATATTGTATGAATATTAATGAATAATTCGAATTGATAAAATATTAATGAATACATTTTAAGCATATTTAATTGTACAACTGCCAGAAAAAGCACTAAACAAAATACGTATAAATTTGAATTTGTAAAAGTAATCTTTATGCAAATAACTTGGGACATATAAATTTCATCGCTGATTTACTAAGTTTTATGACTTGGAATGATACTCACTAGACTTTTTGCTGCCCAGTGCATATTCTACAAATTCAAAATTCTGCTGCCAAGTTCCTTCCAAAGTCCTAAAAAATTTTACTGCTCCTCAATTCTGCTGCCCGGTGTAGCCACACTGATTGCACACGTTATGGGGCAGGCCCTGATGATGCTAAGAATGACTAGGAAACGATAATCAGATAATACTTATTATCTGAATTATCATTTCCTCATAATCATGTTGCTTATTAAAACTTGTAGAGGCATTAGGTTATTTCGAAGCAGGAGACATGAAAAATTAGCAATGCCCTCGCTGGGATTCGAACCATGGATTTCTCGAATACATTTTGAGCGTGCTGACCACTACACCAGGAAGGCAGGAGAAATACTGTACATCCCTCCTTTTAAAGGGCAACTGGGGATTAGGGGATCCATTCAGCAAATCCTGGTGGTGGAGAATCATCATTCACCACCTTTTTTAGTTCGGGCACCACGTAGAGTCATTAGGTTAATTTTGAAGCAAAAAGAAATAAGTAATGCCCTTGCCGGGACTCGAACCACGGACCTCTGGAATGCATGCCAACTGTTCTGACCCACCATGAAGGCATGCTAAGAAGGCAGGAGCTATACCTTATAAATTTACAAATGCTTTAATTAATGACAACCTTGAAAACTGGTTAATAGCAGCTTTAGTTTTGACTCCATACACTTCTATATTTAAAAATGCCAAAAGATAGGTGGAAGTTTCCTCATCAGATCTTTTTGAGTTCTTTTCTAATGGTGTTGAAATTCTGCATAATATTTGTTTTAGAACTGCTAAGAAACTGGTAAAAAAAAAAAAAAAATTGAAATACAAAAGTTGTACTGCAATTTCAAGTCTGAAAAGTAAGTAATTCGGACATGAAAGCACTTGAAACATAGAACTTGTCCTCGTAACAATAAGCATAGGATTTTGCGTTCATTTTTTTTATTATATGATTGTTGCTTCATTGATAACAATATTATAAATAGCTTATTTAGAACTACAACTACAATTGCTGCATTTGAATCCATATTTTTTACTAATTATTTAAAATATGAAGAATGAGAAATATAATATTTATATGTATTTTTTATTGCCAAAACTCATAATAAATTTCTCTCATAAGTACAAAAGCTGCATTTGACTGTTTTCACCTCTTCATCAGGAAACATTTCTGTTATGATCCTAATTAAAAATTACAGAAAAGCAGAATATAACCTGTTTCACTCGCAGCAACTGCAGAATGAAAATATATAGTTTATAACTAAAAACACATGAGAAATTTTCTAAAACGAATGCTTTTTCATTAATTTTGAATTTTATTTAGCTCAAATTTATTCAATATTTCAAATTCTGGATAATCAGCATAAGACAAAACCATGAAAATATCTGTACAATGAGCTTATTTGCAGGGAGGGATTCAGACTGAACAACCAGAGCTCAGCTCTCGGCCACTGGTGGCCCACTTTTATAATTGGAACATAAACAAAAAATGTTATCTCTCGTGCACGTGTAATAGTTTCCTCTAATATTTCAAATCTTTCTTTCATAACGGCGAAAATAATGGAATGATCGGTAATGTGTAGATCAAAACTACAGCTCAATAACCGGTTTCAATTTGCATCGTTGTCGATCCTAAGCAGTTATCCTGAAAATTGCTAATGTTATCAAATTCTGATTTTCTTGGTTACACATGGTTGGCTATTATGAAAATGTCGAATATATGTTGGCAGACTGTATGTAGTGTCAACTGTGAAGACTTAGTGCAAATAAAAAGTGTGCAATAAACGTTTTATTCATTATTATAACATTATTAAAATTTCTTTTTTTATCGTGTCGTTTGTATGCTGATAACTATCGATCGTATGCCAGTGTCGATTCTATGTGTGTCAACGTTATGCTTTGTCAATCATATATAGTATCGATGTGGAATGTCAATCCTATAAAATAAAAGCCTTAATGGGTGATACAATTTTACCTATAAGTACCACTACCGTTCTTTCAAGGTGTTAGACATTGTAATCCAAAGCTATAGATATAAGTGCATAGAGTTTACGTGCTTTTCAAGTGCACAAAGTAAATACAAGAATTCCTTTATAAAGTACTCCTTAAAAGTATTTTCCTAAAGCAGAAAGCCTCTATTCCTTAATCAATTAATCTTCAACCCTTTCAAAGGTAGGAACCCACATAAGTTTTGTTAATATTACAGTTTATATTTGGATGGGAAAAAAAGGGGAGAGAAAAGAAAATTTAAAATATTTTATATTAGGTTCAAAAAGTTTTTTTTTTTTTTAGCCTTTTGTCTGTTACCTTTATTTATTAACTATCATGTTCTTTGCACTTAACCATAAAATTAAATTCAACAGCAGTATCACAAAATATTTTAAAAAGAGCATAATCTTTAGAATTTCCGATACACGCTTTCGCTCGCTGGAGATAAAAATGTATTTTTCGTAGTGTTGCCATCGCATGCTTTGAAATCATTGAGTTTCTTAATAAAAAATTCGTGAAAGTTTTGTAAAATTTGAAATAGCTAATAAAACAAATTCCAAATTTGGGCTTCCAAGTGCCCATGTTCGGTTGAAGGATTATGTTATTCAAAATTTGATAGCTCTATCTACTATTGTTTTTTGACAGTGCGAGAAACATTCATGCATTCATGCAGATTCTTCATTATTTATTTTCTTTAAATATAATACTTGGCAATAATATTTGATGGCAACAGTTTGAAAAGTGAACCACCGCAGAAAGTGAAATGAAGCAAAATACCGTTCTGAGACTAATGAGATGCTGGCTGGAAATTTTTTCCCAAAATTTGTAAAAGTTTTTAATTAATTAACAATTGTAAGATAACCATATTAAGCATTTATAAGAAATGCTGGCAATTTTTTCTCTACACTGGCTGGGAAAATTGAAAGAACAACTATAAAAAGTTGCATTAATTTCGTTAAGTGAAGCTCAGTGGAAGTTGTTTGGTAGTTCAAGGTCAGCATTATCTCACATTCCAATGAAATTCACCTTTCTACAGTGAGCTACAGTACAAAGTCCAAGATCTGGACTTGTCTGAACTTCAGAGATTCTGCATTTGAGAATTTTATGTGTATTAAATGTAGTAAGATTATATGTAGAGATTGTAAAATTAAAAATCTGAAACAGTTGTCTATGGAATAATGAAGCACTTATAACCTTAAAGGAATCAAAATTTATCCAAAAAGAAGCACAGTGTTTATATGTGTGCATTATTAAACATTTGTTTTGATGTTAGTTGTTCAAGTTGCTTCATTTTTCATGCTGATATTTTTTTTTTTTTTTTTAATTTTATAGAGACAAAATTTCTTGTTGAGTTAAAGTCCTGTAATTACTATGGCCAGAATTCTCATAATTTTATTGACAGACAGAATTTCTTGTTGAGTTGCAAAGTCCTGTAATTATGATGGCCGGAATTCCTACTAAATAGTCAATCGAAATTTTTTCATTCTCAGCAACCATTCTGTCACTTTCTTCACTGGCAGTAATGATATTTTCTGGATATAGAACCTTACTACAGATTTTGCTGTTTGTTAGTTGATTGATTATTGGGGAATACTTGTTATATCGTCTTTATTTATGAAAGTTTCTTCAAATTCCATTATTTGGAAAATTTTGCTTTGTGTTTACGATATCTGAAAACCTTAAAATTTGTAGCTATTGCCATAACACTTAGCAAGCATGTACTATATACTATTGCCAATTTATCATGAAATTGATGACTAAAAATATTTTGATGACTAAAATTTGTCCTCCTTTCTACATCTGTTTCCCCACTTGTGCTTGAGGCTTATTTGAGTCCTGATGAAATAAATTCCTGCATATCAGTGTTTATTGATAGTTTTATTGGTGCAAATAATTTATCATTGCAGGAGTTTTTGAGACATAGATTTTCCTATTAAAAATTAATTTTTCATTTAATCAAAAATATTTTTAGATTTTCTTAGATTTTGAAATGCAAAACTTTTCTGTTTAGGTTTGCTCATATAGCATTCCTACTCATGTACAGTGCAGAAAAAAAAAATGGGACAGTTCTGTATCTTCCGGTCTAAAGGGCTGATTGACAAAATTCAAATTGCGTTTTTCATGTCTCAAAAGCGGCACTTAGGATATATATTAGATTTATAATAGCACTATTCTAATATAGGTATTTTGACACAAAATCGGACATTTTCTGAAATAACATACCAATGTTTTTCCATATTTCGATTCTACGACTCAGTCAGACTGCCAAGTTTTGTTAAAATCGTACGAGTAGTTTTTAAAATATCAGCTCTCAGAATTTTAGCTCCTCAATGTTAATTGAATTTGGCATATATTTATTAATATCTCTTTTTTTTATTAAACTTTTTTATTATTCTTTCACATTTTGAAACTTAGGTTCATTCCAAATAAAATTCAACCATTTTTTGTGTTTTATTTTAAAATTTTATATTTTTAAATAATTTTTATAAATTTTTCAAAAAAAATTTGAATTATAGCCTATAAAATTTTTACCATCATCTAAGCATACCTGCAAAAAATTAGAGTTTTTATTCAAAATTCTTCAAGATATACACGAATTTACATATTTTCGCATATTGAAATTTGGCATCTTTTTTTTTATTGATAATAACGCCAAATGTGGTTTATAGATTTTTGTTACAGTGAATTGCCACAGCTATTTTTAACTATAAATTTCAAATAAATTTTTATGGAGAATTAATTATATGAAATTTTTCCCCTCAGTGATGTGTAAACAACATTTATTAATACTATATGAAAAGCTATTTTTTTTTAAATTATAGATGATGATATTCAAATTTTTAACTTTTTTTTTTAATTTCTTTCTTTCTTTTTTATTTATTTATTTATTTTTTTTTTATTTTTATTTTTTTTTTTTAATATTTGTAAGAGTAAATTTTTACCTTCGCCTTGCTATTGTCTGCTACTTTACTTTGCATTTAAATTGAATTATCTAAAAGTGAGAAAATTCATTTGATGTTTATTTTCTCAATGTTTTTAAGCAAACAGAACCTTGAAAGTTTGGGTCATGTCCCAGCTTTTAAAATATATATATAAATTTTTACATAAATCCTCTTAAAGAATGTTTTAAGTAGTCATTTTCTCTCGTGTTGTAGATTATATAAAAAACATGTCCTTTAATATAGAAATTGTTAGGCTTAAAAACTCTAAGTAACATGATTTAGATTGTTTGCACCCGATATAAAAATCTGGCCACTCCGTGGTACAAGATAAGCGCTGCTGGAGTGGTTTATTTCTTTCTCATTTAAAAAAAACTTTTAATTCAAATGTTTATCCTTTGGACTTTGTTTTAAAACTTTATTTATAGTTAAAATGTCTAGAAAATGAAAAAGCTATCTGCAGCTGAAACGCATTTGATGCAACGAATATTTAAAAAAAATTTACAAGAATGCAAAATTTATGGAAGTGTAACAGTCAAAAAATCCTAATTTTCTTGTGTCAGCACTGAAAACAAATGTAGAAGTAAAGAAGAAAATTAGGGGGGAATGCATAAATTTAAAGGGATACTTCAAGGAAGTTGGGTGTTCAAAGAAATCCAACTGATTTTCCCAACTGACTCAACTGAGATTTTCTGATGTGCACTTGGATGCGCACACCAGAAAATAGCAGCAATTGAGTTAATACTAACGGAAAAGACAAAAACCATATCATTGCAGTTTAAATTGAAGAGCGACTGGTTTTCAACTATATGGTTGTACAAATTTAAATTATGTCATAGAGCATCATATCGTATCATATCTTTTAATTAAAATATTTATCCTTTGAACTTTAAACTTTATTTATAGCCTAGAAAATGAAAAGCTGTTGTCAACTGAAATGCAGTTGATGCAATTGATATTTTAAAAAATTGAGAAAATTTATGGAAGTGTAACTATCGAAAAATCTTAATTTTCTTGTGGTAGGATGTATGTGGTATAAATGTAGAAGGAAGAAATGTAGGGAGAAAAGGAAGCAAAAATTTGAAAGAGATTTTTGGCTGTCAGAAATACCAAGATGTTTCGAAAAGTTGGATGCTTTTGAATATACTTTCAGAATACTTCAAAGAATTTGGGTTTTCAAATTGAAAACACTTGGATGTGTACTTGGATTAATTGAGCTTGTGGGCTAACGGAAAAGACAAAAACGATATCATTGCAGATTAAAGTGAAGAGCGACTGGTTTTTGACTACATGGTTGTATAAATTTAAATTACATTATAGAACATCATATAATCATAAACAGAGAATCGCATGATTTCTTAGTCAAATTATTTGAAGATTCAGGAGTTTATCCAGTGATGTATGTAGATGTCACCTAAAGACTTTTTTTCCTCCTGATGAATAAGCGGCCGAGCGGTAAAGTCGCTGAACACTGGTAGTTCGGTCCGAGGTTCAAATCCCGCAAACGGGCTGGCTGCTTGGGCGTTTTCGTGATTTTCCCCATGTGTAACGTGTATAGGAGCCAATTTCCCTTAGAAAGTAATCCACGAAGGCATCCCTTCCCTTAGGCAGATAGCCCTAGTATGCTTTGTCATAATTAAATAAACCAAAACCTCTTGATGAAACCAGTCTTTCCTTTCATCTCATGCCTTCAAAATGCTTAGCCTCTAAAGACTGCAGTCTTTAGAGGCTAAGCTATTATATCTAAGCTAAGTATATCTAAGGCTCAGACCAAGTACTGATGAAATGGATTGAATTGGATTATTAAGTTATGGCAAAGCAGGGCTATCTGCCCTAAAAGGCTTTTGTGAAGAACTTTCTAAGGAAAACTAGCTGGCACACACGTTACAATGAGAAAAACCATGAAAACGCCCGTGCAACCAGCCCGTTTTCGAACCCCGGAGCGAACTGCCAGTGTTCAGTGACTTTACGCTCGGCCGTTGCTGGCTTTATGGAATGGAAGGCGATAAATTTATTTAAAAGGAATGTCAGAAATATCAAGATGTTTTGAAAAATTGGTTGCTTTTTAATATACTTGCAGAATGCCGGAAGAAAAAGAGCAAGCCGTTAAGAAGAAAAAAATTAATTTTTGCATAAAATTTAGTATTTATTTTTAATTTAAAACTTTTTAATCTTATGACAATTGATTCTTGCGATTTCAAAAATAAAATATTTGACTAAAATATGAATAACATTTTAAGACACTAAATGTAGGATGATAAAATTGTGTAAAGCAATGAGCATAATGTTAAAGCTATTTAACCCTCTGAGTGTTATGGCCGGCTTTATCCGGTCATGAGGTTTTTTTCATTTGTTACATATTAGCTTATAATTTATCATATTTTGCTTTTTTACTTTCTTTAATAATATAAATATCATCTTAATAAATGTAAGTTTATGAAAATAAAGCCTAAAGTAAGTAAATATGCAAATTTAGGTAATAAAGTGTCTTTGAATACATGTCTTCATGACAGATCCAAAAACCCGTGCCACTCAGAGGGTTAAAGCAATATATGCAAGTCATTCTAAGTTAAAATGTCTGTTAGACATCTTTCTCATTTATATATCTTTTCTGAACAGAACATTGAAAGGCGTGTTAACTGTGATTTACTGTGTTTTCTCTTTTAATATATTCAGTTTTCAGATGCATCGTAGTCTGGGACACAAAGTATTCTTCCGAAAGAAACGCAATTCAAATAAATAAAATAAAATCCTGGGAAATTTATATTAATAAATATATTTAAAATGCTCAGTTCGAATGAAAAAATAGTAAATTTGTAGAGGCAATGCAGCACAAACAATTAAAAGTCTAAAAATTTAAAAATTACCTAAAATAATAACTGTGACAAAAAAAAATTATAAAGAAAACTATTTGAAAAAAAAAGAAACGAGGCACCATATATTTAAACTACGTGGTTCAAATGGGTAAATAAAAATTTTTAAAACATTTATTCGAAAGAAGCCATGCAACTTAAAAGAATTAAAATGAAATTCGAAAAAGAAAAAAAAAAATATTTAAAATAAAAACATAAAAATATAATATAAAGAACATTATTTGAAAGAAAGAATGTTGTGATTTTTTTCCTCTCGCGGAAAAGAAAAATAAGTTGCCATATATTAAGAAGTTTGCCAAGTGAACTCTTCTTGGCACAAACTGAAAAAAATTTCAATTTCGTCAATCGGCCCAGTAGAATGAGCAATATTGAACTGCCCCCCCCCCCCTTCTTCTTCTTTTTTTTTTTTTTTTTTTTTTTTATTTTCGCACTGTACATTTGGATCCCTGTATATACAGTCAAAAGTCTTTAATCCGGACCTCAAAGCTATAAACTTTCATCACTATCTGAGGCAACAATCTTCTTGGAAGACATCATGAAATAATTATTTTTACTTTAAACAATTAACTAACAAGTGCGCAAATACGTAGATCAAAAAACACTAAGTTATCTGAGGAGGGGATTCCCCAAGTCGAGCCAGATTGGGAAACGTGCCATGCATACCAACAGCCTGGCTCGTTGCTCGAGTCAGTGTTTGTATTTAGAGACGAATTTCTCACTCATACTTTCCTCTTATCTCGAATTTCTCATGCTGTATAAAATCTTTAATCCTGACCTCAAAGCTACAAACTTTCTGTGCATGTGTAGTGTTTACGCATGCGCATTTAATGTATAACGGACAGTATAAGCTAGGCTAAAATTATCTAATTATCTATTTCAGTTAATGTTGCAGATTGCGTTGTTCCTTAATCTTCTAATTGGATCCGGCTTTGCAGACTGTTAGAGCAATTTTATAAAAGTAAGCTTGAACTTTTGATTATGTCAAAAAGAATTTCCGATTCTGGAGCTGCCAAAGAATCTACAAAGTGAAAGCGTGTTTCGATGTCCATCAAAGAAAAAGGGAATTGCTGCAAAAAAATGGATAAAGCCATTTCCTTTGTTTTTCTAACCATTCCGAAATCTGTTTATCAATTTCACACTGCTCTGCGGGGGGGGGGGGGGTCGCGGCATGCAATGAACTGGAAGTTGATCTGTCAGCACTATCTTTATCTTCAGGGCAGATGTTTTTATTTTATTCGGCTTATAATTGCTTACTAAATGTAGTATTTCACCTCGATGTACTCCGTCTTTGATATGATTTAAATCAAATTCCTCATCATTATAAGTATCACAAATACACATCAAATAGTTTTCTGGTTGCAATTTTCTAATTTCGACTATGCGGACTGTATGCTTTACGCATGCGTGCATTGAAAGAAATATTTAATAAAGTAGTAAACAAATAAATATTAAGCTTTTTTTTTTTTTTTTTTTTTTTTTTTTGTAAATTTTGATACCCTTTAGATCATAATTGCTCTTTATTTCATAAATTACGGTTTCATATTTTTAATTTCTGCATACCATTTTAGCAGATTTAAACTGATGATCTATAATCCAGAATCGCCGAAGTCCCGACGAGTCCAGATTAAAGACTTTCCACTGTACTGATTAAATATCTGCGATAAGGTGCCATAGGTTTGGTTAGTTATGCAAGCAAAGTAGTAACAACCCAAAATATAGCAGTTTAGATTCATTCAGTACTGTCTTGCCATGCATCTGCGCAATAGTTGGGGGCCAATGAAACTAAGTGCAAAGACTGAAAATGTGCACTATGGAACCGTATGTGTATTCTGAGATTACAGAAAATATTTCGAGCTTTGAACTCATAGCACACTATGGTGGTTGTATATGGCAGCAGGCAGTCTTGCCTGTTGAGTATTTAGAAAAAGCATTTTATTGATATAAACAAATTTCTTGCCCTTTAAAATTCTGTGTATCATAATGCATCTAATTCTGTTTTTACATGAATTTGATTAAACACTAATTGAAGATAAATTTTTCCTTCTTTTTTCATGTGTGTTTTTTTTATTCAACATTAGCAGTCGAAACCAATTTCTATTTTTTTTCCCTTTAAATGCGAAGAAAAATAATTTTTATTTGTGGCATAATACACCCATAATTTGAGTAAATGAATAATTTGTATAAAAGCTAGTGGAGGAGAATGAAATGCCTCCCAGTGATTAATAGTAAGTTACATGAATAAATGTACAGTCAAAAGTCGTTAATCCTTACTCCTCGGGACTTCGGCGATTCCGGATTATCGATTTTTCCAGATTATAGATCATCAGTTTAAATCTGTTAAAATGGCATGCAGAAATTATAAAATTAAAAATATGAAACCGTAATTTATGAAATAAAGAACAATTATGATCTAAAGGGTATCAAAATTTACAAAAAAAAAAAAAAAAAAAAAAAAAAAAAAAGCTTAATATTTATTTGTTTACTTTAAACATTTCTTTCAATGTAAGTTGTTTAAGTTGCTTCTTTTTTATGTGATAATACTTTCTCTTTAATTCTATAAACTATTAATTCTATAAAATTATTATATATATAATAATTTCTTGTTCAGTTACAAAGGTCCGCTGTTCGAGTCCTATATTTGCTGTGTCGAGAATACCGACTAATTTGTCAATCGAAATATTTTCGTTTTCAGTAACCTCTGTGTCACTTTCATCGCTATCGGAAGCGAATTATAATGACGAGGAATTTGATTTAAATCATTCATTGCGCGCTGCGGCGTTCCCCTCCCCCCCCCAGAGCAGCGTGAAATTGATAAACAGATTTCGGAATGGTTAGAGAAACAAAGGATATGCCCTTATCCATTTTTTGCAGCAATTCTACTTTTTGTTTAATGGACTTCAAAACATACTTTTGCTTTGTAGATCCTTTACATATTAGAAATATATATCAGAAATTCTATTTGACATAATCGAAAGTTCAAGCTTACTTTTATAAAATTGCTCTAACAGTCTGCAAAAAATAATAAGCCGGATCCAATTCGAAGATTAAGGACCAACGCAATCTGCAACATTAACTGAATTAGATAATTTTAGCTTAGCTTTTATTGTCCGTTATACATTAAACGCGCATGCGTAAACATATTTTGCGCATGCGCACACGCATATTCGCAGTCGTAAAGGTCTTATGCATGCGCAGAAAGTTTGTATCTTTGAGGTCCGGATTATGGGTGTCCGAATTAACGACTTTTGACTGTATTAGTTTTTCCAGTTCTTTTCTGATAATAGGATATGACTTAGCAGCAGCCCTAAACATTGGCACAAAACTAGCTAGATGGTGTCTGCCCTAACAATATATAAAGCTTCATGAAAATAATAATTATTTTACATTTAAGTAATAATGCTTAATGTGCACGATGCTAAATTCCCCAATTTTCTGATTTTTATTTTTATTTATTTATTTTTTTTTTTTAACCAACACAGATTTTTGTGGTCATGGGGTAAATGAAACTGTTTCATTGATCTGTTTCAACTTCAAATCAGAGAAGTGTATAACTATGTCTTCGGGTATTAATTCGGCGAAGAATTACTACCTGCACAAAACCACAACTGAAAATCTAGGTTGGAAAATTACTAGATTTATATATTCTTCCGACTTGTTCACACTGATGCTCTTGCTGAGGCAATGTTAACAGGTACCACATTTGGCTCTTTTAGGTGCATTTGGTGACTAGCACCAACTGAAATTTAAAAAAAAAAAAAAAAAATGTTTCCAAGCTCTGTGTATTTAGAATTTGGAATTGAACCTAATGTTTTGTGTCTTCAGAAGACATTTAGTATGCAGCTCTGTTTTAAAATGAAAGAATGTGTAGTGAAATTTATGCACATATTAATGAATTAGTTTTTCCAAAAGTCAGTAAGTTGTAAGTTTACAAATATTTGTTACCTTTTTTATTATTAATAACTGAGATATTTATCAGTGGCTCAGGGGCATAGCTAGAGGGGGGCAAGGGGGGCATGTGTCCCCGGGCGCAGAATCCAAGGGGCGCCAAACTGATGTTACGACATTTTAGAATTAAATGTTTTCCATCCTTGGCAAGCAGTAGGGTGCACGAAATCTTCAGTTGTCCCTGGGCGCTGAAACCCTAGCTACGACTCTGCAGTGGCCCTTATATAAATGTCTCATAATCTATCTGTAACTAAAAAGAAAAGGAAAGGAATTTCTTTGGAACTTGAAATTCAAATTTTAGATCATTTTGCAACTGAACAGGGTTCTATGTAGGAAAACATTTTGATGTACATGAAGCTACCATAAGAACTTTTAGTAAAAATGAAGCTGCACTGAAGAAGTGGGTATGTTTTGGAACAAAAGTGTTAAATTCATCATATATGAAATTTGTCAAGAAAAAAATGGGAAAAGCTTTGTTAATATGATAATAAGGTAAGTCGGGGGGGAAAAAAAAGCACCAGTACATCATGTGAATACCATCTAGCAAATAACACTTAAGATTTTTCAAACATATTAAAAAAAAAAAAAAAAGTTCATCTGAACAACAGAAGATCAACAGAAAGTATAAGTTTTCTGCAGGTATAAGTTGGATAAGCAATTCTCTTCATAATATAAAATTAAAGATGAAACTTATCTGCTATTTAAAACTGCATATGAATGGGTTGCTAAAGTATTTTCACAGAAATTGCTAAAATTATTGAAGATAAAGGATATGTTCCTGATGAAGTGTGAAATGCGAATGAAAGTGTCCTGTTTTGGGGCAAAATGCTGAAACTCGCACTAGTTAGGATCTGCTTAACTCTATCTATCAGCTCAAATGGCACTAAATAATTAGGTATGGGGAAGTAATGATGACATGGGAAAAACTATGAAAACAAAATAATTATGAAAGTCACTGATAGGGGAAAATACGACGCTGTAGTAGTGTATACAGCTAAAAAATGAGTAATTCTTGTTTCTGCCTGTTTTGCTGTTGAAACAAAATGTCATGCTGTACAATATGAAAACTGCATATGCTCATTTCTTATCTTTTGTTGATTTTTCAAAATTGTTCAAGATTCCTTGCTTTCATGGGTACGAGGGAGACTATGTGCTGTGTAGTTAGCAATATATAAAGTAGTAGTATTATACACAATATACTGAATTGTTTCATTATTTTATAATGTCTTATTTGCTATAGTTAGGTACTGTCGTAATTGCATTATTTATCAATTCAGTTACTTATGTTAAGAAAGTCCTGTTTTATATAGTATTTGCTGTTATCCATAGTTTCCAGTTTTGCTTGTATCTTCAAAAGCTCTAGGAATATATTACCCACAAATACTCGGGAACTGCTATATTATAAATTATATCTTATGCCAAACTATTCACTTTCTGTTACCATCTAAAATATATTCCTCCCAGCCCTGAAAATTGTATCATAGAAATGAAATACCCATGTACTGGAAAGGATTTTACCTTTTATATAGTGGGACCTCGAGATATGAGTTTTATTTGTTCCAGCATTGAACTCTTATAGCGAATTTCTCGTATTTAGAAACAAATTTCTGATTAAAAATAATGAAAATTCAGTTAATCTGTTCCACCCCCCCCCCCAAATATCAACCATAAAAATCAATTTTTCTGGTAAATAATATAACCGTAGTTTACCCTTATGAAGAGTCCTGACTGGCAATAGGGATGTGGAAGATGAAACTGCTTACTGTGGGGAAGGAGAGTTATCTTCTGATTCAGGAAGGCTTTCTCATCCTGGGAATTTTACCTAACTGGAACCAGGTTCTGGGTCAGAATCACTTTCTTTTAGTTTGCTTTACCTAAAATTTATCTAGTAACATTTGCTTTGTTTCCTTTTTAAGATGCCCCTAAAGAGCGACACTACACTGTCACTAGTTTATGGTGCACCCACACACTGCTTTATTAGGGCAGTTTTCTTATCTGTGATTTCTTTCTTAGTTTCAGTGGCCATGGCCTCCTTCTTTTTCTTTTCATCACTATCTGAGGCAACAATCTTCTTGGAAGGCATCATGAAATAATTATTTTTACTTTAAACAATTAACTAACAAGTGCACAAACACGTAGATCAAAGAACACTAAGTGATCTGAAGAGGGGATTCCCCAAGTCGAGCCAGATTGGGTAACGTGCCATGCATACCAACAGCCTGGCTTGTTGCTCGAGTCAGTGTTCGTATTTAGAGACGAATTTCTCACTCATACTTTCCTCTTATCTCGAATTTCTCATGCAGTACAAAATCTTTAATTCGGACGTCGATAATCCGGACCTCAAAGCTACAAACTTTCTGCGCATGTGTAGCATTTACACATATGCATAATACCTTAATGTGTGCACACAATACCTTTACGCATGCGTGTTTAATGTATAACGGACGGTATAAGCTAGGTTAAGATTATCTAATTATCTGTTTCAGTTAATGTTGCAGATTGCATTTTTCCTTAATCTTCTAATTGGATCCTTATTATTTTTTGCAGACTGTTAGAGCAATTTTATAAAAAGTAAGCTTGAACTTTCGATTATGTCAAAAAGAGTTTCTTGATTCTGGAGCTGCCAAAGGATCTACAAAGCGAAAGCATGTTTCGATGTCAATCAAACAAAAAGTGGAATTGCTGCAAAAAATGTATAAAGGCATGAAGAAAGTGACAGAGAAGTTAGTGAAAACGAAAAAACTTCAATTGACAAGTTAGTCGGTATTCTCGGCACAGCAATTACAGGACTTGAACAGCGGAACTTTGTAACTGAACAAGAAATTATGTCTGTTTAAAGAATTAAAGAGAAAGTATTAGCACATAAAACGAAGCAACTTAAACAATTTACATTGAAAGAAATGTTCAATAAAGTAAACAAATAAATATTAAGCCTTTTTTTTTTTTTTTTTTTTTTTAATTTTGATACCCTTTAGATCATAATTGCTCTTCATTTCATAAATTACGGTTTCATATTTTTAATTTTATAATTTCTGCATGCCATCTTACCAGATTTAAGGTGCTCATATTTCAAGGTTCCACTGTAATTTCTTATTGTTTAAAATAGAAATGTTTCAGTTTGATATAAAATAAACTTGTATTTAAATGAGAAGTTCTTAATTAATTGTGAGTTAATTTTTTAAAATAAAATTAGGATTTAGAAGTCAAACAACAAAAGTCAGTGTTATATTTCAAATTTTCAGAGGACTAGCTTCGATGGTTTTACCGAACCATCATCTTCAGCTTCAGAAGCGCAAATCAACAAGATAAGATATAGTGATTAGATGAGAAAAATAAGAAAGAACAGACAAGTATTAAGCTACTGGCGCCATCTGTTGATGAAATCAGACCTAAAACATAATTTCTTTAAAGGCTGAAGGCAAAGATGAATTGGAATTAGGGTTATTAACTAGAACAGAAAGATTTTTTTAATGTGAAATACCTCTAGAAAATCCAGTTCACCAATGGAAGATGTTTTTTGAATAAATTTGGCTGCAGAAAAATTGAAAGTGTGGACCAACAGTGCTGGGCAACAGAAAACTTCTGTGTTGCCCTCTTTTAATATATGCCTCATGTTCCTTAACATGAAATTTTAAAGCTCTCTTAGTTTGACCAATATAAATTAAATCACACTGGCAAGGAATCCTGCAAATACCTCAGGAATTAAAATCCGGAATGGGGTCCTTGAGTATGGAACAGTCGCTTATCCCATCTGTTGCAAATTGTGCCAGATTTTATGCTCTTCCCAAAATTCATAAAAGTGCTATTCCTTTCTGCCCTATTTTATCAAATTTAGGCACTGCCTCATATCCATTAGCTAAATATTTAGTTTCTAGATTTTCAACTCTATTAGATAATAGCATTTACACCATAAGAAATTCAATAGAGTTTGTAAAACAGTTAAAAGTATTTCTCATAGAAATTTACTCATGGTTTCTTTTGATGTAAAATCGTTATTCACTAACGTTCCAGTGGAGGGTGCATTACGATGTGTAGAAACCAGACTTCGCACGAATTTCATTTCTCTTGCATCGAGATTGATGAGCTAATTTCCCTCACTGAACTCTGTTTGAAACAAACGCATTTTGTTTTCCAAAATAAATATTACAATCAAACTGATGGATTAGCCATGAGAAGCCCCTTCAGTCCCATCCTGGCTGATATCTACATGCATTATTATGAATCAAAATTGTTTGAAACTTTAAACTTCCCGGCATGGTTCCGCTACGTAGATGATACTTTTACTCTGTTTGAAGGTAATAAAGATGATTTAAATAAAGTTCTTTCGACAATGAATTCCATTGATCTTGCTATTCAGTTCACCTTTGAACGTGAGACTTGCAATTTTCTTCTGTTTCTCGACATTCTGGTAACACATCCAACTTCAATGCTACGGTTTACCGTAAATCTTCAACTGTTTGCCTTCCTCCACACTTCAAGTGATGGCATCCGATTAAGCAAAAGTTAGCTTCATTTTATTCCTATGTTTTCCGTGGTCTTCAAGTTTGCTCCTCCAAACTATCTCTTGATGAAGAGCTAAATTATTTAAAAGCAGTAGCTATTGACAGGGATTTTTCACCCAACATATTAATCAAGCGGTTAAAAAATTCTCATCTCAACACACCAAAAGGCACACTCTTGTTTTAAGAGATTATAAAAATTCTGTTGTCATTCCCTTCTTTCCATCAATTAGCTATAAAGTTGCACATATTTTACAGAAATTTAACTTTTGGGTCATTTATTCTCCCATCAATAAAATTTCGAGTTCCATAACTCAAGGACCCTATTCCGTATTTGAATTCCTGGGGTATTTACAGGATTCCTTGCCAGTGTGGTTTAATTTACATTGGTCAAACTAAGAGAGCCTTAAAATTTCGCATTAACCCATTAACCGCCAAAACTACAAGGAAAGTTTCTTTTCTCATGAAAATAATAACAAATATTAAATTAAGCATTTATAACATAAATTTACATTGAAAATAAAAAAATACTCTTAGTTGTGGAAAAAGCGAGTGTTGTGTTCGCGCAACGTCAGCGGAATAAGACTACAGATGTTTAGTGAGTAGGATTGTACTCGTGTGATGTTTCTTTTGGGTGAAGCTCTGGATTATGTTTTAGCTGTATAACGTTTTATAAATCTACAAATCACTTTACTTGTAATTAATTTAATATTAAAATATACATTGTATTTTTTTTTACAAATACAGATTATTTCAACTGAAAGATTCAAGCATGAAAAGCTTGATTACAATCATGATGTAAAGCTACATTACATACTTTGCATCTATAAACAGTCTGGCTATGATACTCTTTACAACAAAGTCTTTTGTTATCAACGGACTTTGCGATAAAATGTCTACCATCTCCATGCAATGGTTTTTGAATGCTGAATTTACTAGGTCTTCCTGTTTCTGATCTATTTCTGGCTAATTCTACACTCTCAATAGGTGCTTTCAAAAGGAATAATGCATTGTCGTGTCTGAAATCTAAAAGAGACTTTATATGTCCAGTAGTAAAAAGTAGTGATATTTAGTAAGTTTAGATATGGTCTCACCTCATATAATTTATCAGTATTGTCAATTTGACTATTGTCAAATGCAAATTCTGCTTCATATTCCTGTACTGCAAACGTGATATCAATTCTCGTACAACAGGAAGAGAAATGTCCTTATCAAAAGACCAATACATTTTTTCTTGAGGTAAAGAATGATATCCCGTAAGCAATAACATTCCAATAAATCTCATATAGGCTTCAAATGCAATAAATTCTTTTTTTTTTTTTTTTTTTTTTGCTGAGCGTATATATTTGTCTGTTCAACGAGAAGAGAGTAGATGTCTAAACAAAAAAGAAAATCGAAAATCTGCGCAGTAGTTTTACCTTGTATTTTGTCTTTTATAATTTCTCTTCTATCTCTTTCTTCATGTTCTTCCTGAGACTTAACTAACAGTTCCTTTTTTATCCACTTCAAGATTTCAGTCTTCTGCTTTTTAAACATTTTAGTATGACTATAACTGCTTTAAGAAGGCTGAAACTTAACTTCCCCAGCAGTATCATTTGGTAAAATATCATTATCATTATTTAAAGCATTGCCATTGCTTTCTTCTTTGTCACTAGCTTTTGCAATTTCTGGGGGAACAACAACAATATCAGTTTCATTCTGGTCATTATTAACATTATCATCATCTGTTTCTTCATCAAAAAATCTTTGAAGGGCTTCTTCTAATCTAAGATACCTCGTTCTAAGCATTTTTAAATAACCAGAACATCGAAAGGAATGAGTGGAAAAGGAGATTGACTACCCGTTTCCTACTGACGTTGCATCAGCGCAACACCTGTTTTCCCTTCCTTCCCAACACAAATATAAACATCTGGCTGATGTAATGTTCTGATAAACAGTGACCTTGACTAAAAGTAGATCACTCATAAAGACGGCGATTCTTTCGTTAAATATTTTCAGCAAAAATACTCAGTCGAAAATTTTGCTTAAAGTATGAGATTAATTATTATAAACAAAATGATTGTTGAAGGCAAATATTTTTGTACAGAAATAATTTTCATAATATTTCCTACACAAAATCATCTGCTGGTATAAAATATCTTAGGTAGTTATATTTATATACCCATTTATTTTGACCGTTGCGTCAACGCAACACCAGCGGTTAATGGGTTAAGGAACATGAAGCATATGTTAGAAGAGGGGAAACGCAGAAGTCTTCTGTTGCCCAGCATTCTTGGTCCGAAAATCACACTTTCATTTTTTCTGCAGCCAAAATTATTCAAAAAACATCTTCCGTTGGTGAACTGGATTTTCTAGAGGCATTTCACATTCCAAAAAATCTTTCTGTTCTAGTTAATGACCCTAATTCCAATCCATCTTTGCCTTCAGCCTTTAACCCATTCAGGACCAGCGGCGCAACGATTCCACTCCTACCAGCCCAGCGTCCCGTATACGCAACGCAACGATTCTGCTCCTACGAGCCCAATGTCGCGTGTATGCAACATTAAAACGGAACGATATATTTGAATTTTTACAAGCCAGTAAATGGAGCTAAGTGGTAATTGTTTTCACATAGGTTGATTAATACGACATTTAACCTTCATGTACTGACATTAGTTTCTGATTTTGAGAAATTTATTGAAATAAACAAACTGGAAATCACGGCTCTTTATAAATGTGCCTGTGAATTAAAGGGGCACAGGCGGTTTTGTTTATTTCGTTAGGATTTTTTTTGTTTTTTTTTTGTTTTTCTATTTATTTTGAAACTCAACATAAGCTTTCTTTTTAATTAAAAAGTAACATTGTTACAGAAGGGGAAAGACAATCAGCTTTCTCGACGTGTAATGCGTCGTGCTCACATTTCTTAGGAAAGAGCCAGGGTTTTTGTTTTTCTTACTCAGCATGAATGTTCATTATATATAGTGACACAGGCATTATATTTGGGATATAATGTATTTACTTTACATATAATGTAATTATAAATAATGTATAGATTGACGTGATCAGTAATGACGCCAGTGGAGGTCTTGATCACTTTCTGGTCATCGTGGACGCTATTTTTGATTTAGAAAAACAGGAAGTTTCCTAGTATAAACCTGATGTCACACAGGGTTTGAGGATGAAATATTTCTGAGTGTCTTTTGAAGAAGTTTCGGGACATGTGTTGGGGTTATATTCAGTTAATTTGTCCAAAATCACCGGACACTCCACCTTTCCGTCTAACTGGAAAACAGTTTTCGAAAATTTACGTTGATGGAAAAGGTAATAAAAGTAGGAGAAGCTGTGTTGTGTGTGCTAAAACCAAGGAAAAGTGAAAGCAAACAATGTATTTTAAGTGTGAAATATGCAATGTAGGACTGTGTCGATCATTGTTTTGAATTATTTCACACATAGTAGAATTTTTAAATTGGAATTTAATAGGTAATTCTTGTTTAGTTTAGTTTTTTTTTTTTAATTTGTAATTTTTTTTTTCATGTTTATAGTACTTATTTCTGTGTGTATAGTAATGATTTTAGTATTTTGCCTGTTTAATTTATTTCTATTAATGTGATTTTCTTAATATTAATACACATTAAAAACAAGTACATTGAATATGCAACTTCAAAAATTGAGGTCATAATATCAAAATGCTGATTTTATACGATTTGTAAAATTATTAGTCTTAACTGCTGAAAATGTGTGGGCAGGTGGCGACGATCCATTTCAGCAGGTCCGGTCCCGTGACTGTTCTTTGTTCTTCTGATGATGGTCCATAAGGGGTTAAGGAAATTATTTTTTAATTCTGGTTTCATCAACAGATGGCGCCAGTAGCTTGACTCTTGTCCGTTCTTTCTTATCTTTTCTCATGTAATCACTATAGCTTATCTCGTTCATTTGTGCTTTTGCAGCTGAGCCTGATGGTTCGGTAAAACCATCGAAACTAGTCATGTGAAAATTTGAAAATATAACACTGATTTTTGTTGTTTGACTTCTAAATTGGTACTTGTTCAGCTTGTAATTGTATCATAAAATTATGTAAGATATTTTTTAAATAAATCTGAGTAATTTTATGAATGAATGTTTTATTTTGTAGAGCAAAGATGGGCACTTCAAGTAGCAGCTTACATGAATTACAAGATAATAAATATCTCCTGCAGTTTTCTGGAAAAGAGGCTATAAGTCCAAATGATCCTTTTTGGAATCAACTTTTATCGTTCACATTTGTACCACCACATTCATGTGCTGATGGTCGGCTTTTAGAAGACAGCATTAGACCTATGCTTGATGCATTGCTAAATAACAATCCACTAACTGGGAATGTGTCTTCTCTTATCAAGGTCTTTTTATTGCATTCTTCAGAACTGAAGGCTGCTTTGCAGTGTGAAAATACCGTTTTCATTTGGCAGGCTTACAATTCACTTTTTATATTGCGATGCATATTGAAATATTTTATTGAAACCTTGGGGGAAGAAGGTATGATAAAGCAGTTAGAAGATGTCCAACAAAATAAAAGTGATCCAAACAATGTATTGGAACCTGCAAAATTACTGGAATCTATAATTAATGCCTTGTTTGAAATAGTTGTTGATATATCTTTAGATAACAATACGTATGTTATTACAGTTGAAGCTATTCATACTCTGGTAGTTTTACTATCAGTTCAAATGTTTTCCTCTAGGCCAGCTTATTCATCTGTTGTCTATTCTGTCGTTATGCAGGGAAAATGTTCAATTCATGCTCTGCTACTCGTGAAAATTCTTTTATATCATTATAGTAGTCAAAGTAAATGTCCACATTGTGTTTCTGCTCTAGAAGGGGGGAGTATAATTGCTGGACTTGCATCTGGACTTTGGAATGTTTTGACATTCAGTTATGCTAGAGGTAATTCTTCAAAAGAAACTTCTAATGGAACTATTCTGGCTAATCATAGCTTACTTCTATTATTAGTGCTAGTTAACCATTGTTCTAATGAAAAAGACATGAAAAATCCTTATAGGTCTGCTTTATTTTCATTTAAAAATATTAGCAGTAGCTCAAATGAAGCAACAGTTGACAACATTGCATCTTTTAAGTTTGATTATGAAATATTATTTCGGACATTATGCAATACACTTAAAGATGATCAGACAGCACTTTTGACATATTTGTTACTACATCAAAATCCTAGTTTTCGACATCATATAGTCTTTTCATCGGAAATATACTTACTGGTTGTGCCACTGTTAAAGTTACTGTATAATGCTCCTGAAAAGAATTCTCATTTAATTTATATGTCATTAATCATATTGTTAATATTAAGTGAAGAAGAATATTTTGATAAACAGAGTCATATGATAAAACTGAAGAATGTCACCTGGTATACTGAAAGAGCATTATCAGAAATCACATTAGGAGGGTTAATAGTACTTATTCTTATTAGAACTATTCAATATAATATGACAAGAATGCATGATAAATACCTTCATACAAACTGTTTAGCAGCCTTAGCCAACATGTCAGCTCATCTACAAAATTTACATCCATATGTATGCCAGAAATTTATAGGTTTGTTAGAAAATATGGGCAAGCGATATTTACGTCTTATTGATCAGTCTAGGTCAGACTGTCAGCAAAGTGAGGATGAACTATTACCATCAGATTTAATGCAGGATTTGTCAGTATTAGATGAAGTACTTCGGATGCTGCTGGAAATACTAAATTCATGCCTAACTCATCAGCTCCGTAATAACATTAATTTCCTGTATACTATTTTGTACAAAAAAGATATATTCAGTATGTTTAGATCAAACTCAAATTTTCAGGATATAATGCAAAACATTGATTCTGTTTTGATATTTTTTTCCTCTCACCTAGAATCTTTAGAACAAAATTTATCAGTTTTAGAAGTTTCTGAAATAATTAAATCAGTGTCTCTCCAGTGGTCTAAAGAGAAAATGAAAAAGTTCCCAGAATTAAAGTTCAAGTATGTAGAAGAAGGACAACCAGAAGATTTTTTTATACCCTATTTGTGGTCTGTGGTATTTCATTCTTCAGATATTTATTGGAATTCCAAGAACATATTAATATTTAATCCGTATAAACCAGCATAGTATCTATTTTGTTTTTCGTATGCATTCTCTGATGCAGTTTTTAATACTCATTATCTCAGAGTATATTAACCAAAGTATGCAGATATTGCATTAATAAAAAATGAAGACTTTTTTTAAGTATGTATAATTTATCCTGGATTTGCTTTATTTCACTGAAATTTTATCAGGTTCGTAATTTAAATCTTTTTATTATTTAGAAATGAATTTAACATTCTTGCAAATTTAATTTTCACCGAATCATTTTGTTATTTTGTTTCAAAGGAAGCATCATACGGATGTCTTGTTGACATATGTGTAATATGTATTCAAGCAATCTAAAATATATATCAAACACTTTGTGATCTTCAAGAGGAATTGTTACTTTTATTTTAATGGATATTAAGTAAAATATTGCAAATAGATGAATGAAGTTTTTAAGCCCAAATCTGATCTAATCTGTAAAATGCATATTAGGTCTGACATGACAGAAGATAACAGTAACACAGTCAAATAATATATAATCTCTGTGCCCTTGTTTGATTGAATATCATTAGTTAACATTGTTTCTGCTGAGAATGAATTTCAGTGTAATAGTGTCTTGTATTTTGGATGCCAACACTTATTTTATGTTGGGTTTACAGATCATTTCTTAGATCAAATTGCAAGAGAAGCACATCAATGTCAAATTAAAACTAGACAGTAAAGCAGCCCCGCTTTGATGTAGATTTTTGATTAAAACTATTGATTTTGAGGGTGATCAGACACAGGTAACCTCCTCTTTAGGAGCAAAAAAATTTTTTGACTCTGAAGCTGAGAGAACTGTATTTGATCATCCTTGAAATCAAAAGTTTTATTAAAAATGTACCCCAAACTGGGGGTTTTTCAGGTCTAATTTAAAATTAATTTTTGAGCTTTAACATTTTCTGTGCTAGCTTAATTTCATATAAATTAATATTATGTGAGCTATTTGCAAGCCAAATTGACTAACTTTAGCCTGAAATCTTTGAATTTCTTTTTCTGAAGTTTTTCCAATTTTAGTTTCAGATAACTTAGTTATTGCCAAAACACTTTTTAGTTACAATATACTATATCTCTAATAATGATGTTTAAAGTGTAATTAAGGAATTAGACTTTTTATGGTATCTCGATAAAGTAATTTGTATCAATGTTATTAATTTCATATGTGTGATTAATGGCATTGTCATCTCTTATCTGAATAATAAATTTCCAAAAATCTAGTTATTTACCATATTGTGTAAAAACTAAAATTTTGTAAATAATTTTAATATACTTTTTTCATCAGAAGAAATAAAATATATACCATTCAGTTAAGAGGCTGAGGTTAGTTATTCAGACCTGAAAAATGATGAATCAGCTAAGACTGAACAGGGATTTTAATCTACAAAAATTAGCAATAATTCAAGAAATCATACACGAATTTTTGGGACTTTTTGGTCATCTGAATTTAACAAATAAGTATATTGGATACAAAGCGGTAATGATTGCTCTGATATCGGGCAGTATGCCTAGTGGTTAAACAGTATGTTAAAAGGTTTTGTGAGTAATTTGCTAGAGTCCAGGTTAATGAATTAAAATTATTACTTTAAAAATATAATATTCAATTTGCAAAATGATTATCAATTTTATCTGAAATGTATTGAAAAAGTCGCTTGTAATTAAAGAGAAGAATCTGTGAAATCATTTAAAATTTATATTTTAAGATTAAAGTAATGGAAATGAAAAGTAACAGTAAGACTTCCAAAGTCATAATTCTTTCACATGTTTAAAGAAATGGATGAAAGAGTATTCATGTATGTATAAAATATATTGAAGCTATGTATCAGATGAGCAGTGAGATGTAAAAATGCAAAAATTCCCCCCTACGAAAAAATTTTGTATTTGAGACACAGTTTGTGTCATTATATTCCAGCAATAAAATTGATTAATTATGTCATAAAATATATAAATTCTTGTCCTGCATCAATCACTTTACAAGAACTTGCAATATTAGGCAGAAGTACAATGAAACCATTCTGAGACAGCACTCACTATTTCAGATAGTAGTGGTATTCTTTGAAGGTAGTCAACTTAGTATAATCAACTCTACTATTGATTATGCTCTGAAGAACGCTAGTCACTTTGAGAGGTGATTGCTGTGAAAGGTTTCATTGTATTATGCCTAAATCAGCATTTCAGTCTTATTATTATTATTATTATTATTATTAAGTAACAAATTGCATGTAATAATAATTTCAAGTATTGCTATTAGTTTAAGTTGTGAGAAATAGCCTAGGAAGGAAAAAAGAGCTGATTTGGTAGATTGAAAAATTGAAAAAAAAATGAATCATCCTTTAATAGAATACCTGTGTCAAAACATAATTTAAAATGCTAAAACTACCAAACAGCTACATGTGATCATAATCAAGAAACCAACTGAGCACAATATAATTTTCTGGCATAGTTGTTAAGCTGTGCAGTTCGTGCAGCTGCTTTAAGATAGCCAGTTGTGTGAATGATTATATTGTAGCTTATATAACTATGATAAGGAAGCAGGCTGTTAGGTATTAAAATATATCCTAACATCCTCTTTGCACTCCACTAGCAAAAACATCTGTCCTACCATTGGTTGAAAAATATTGATATAAACCGTAATAGAAAATAATATAGTGTGGTTAGAAGAAAAATATTATTACAGTGCATTCTTTTTTAAAATTTAATTTTCATTTCATGCAACTGCTTAAAAAATGCTGCTCATTGACCTGTAATTTTTTGAAAAGAGATATTTATTCCTTGAAAAGTATCTAAATTTAAATGTTGTAGAATTTGAGGTGATTCACATCTGAAAAGCTAAGTAAGTTGTTATTGCTGAATATCAAATGAAAGAAAAAATTTCTGCTTTATTGCCTGTGAAAAGTTATCCATTCCCTTATCATTGTTAGCTTATTACAGGCAAAACTAATATATAATGCATTTTGTGTGTAATAATTATATTTATTACAAGCAAAACTAATATGCAATGCATTTGTATGTAATAGTGTCTTTTAATGTTGTAATATAAAAACTACTTGGTCTCAGTGTTATTCTGTCTGTGAAACTGTTTATAAAAATAATTTGAATTAAATGTAATTATTATCTTGAATTCATGTTGAATATTCTAGAATGTATTCATAATATTCAATAAAACATGTTACAATTTTCTTATTAATGAATATTGTTCTTACATGCATGAATATGTTAGTGTCAAACAAATGCACTTGAGGGGGGGGGGGAATTTTCTCTGTTTCTGTAAATTGTGTTACATTTTAAGTGTCATAATTCAGTTAATGAAGCACTGTTATAAAAAGGTGCTGCAGCTCCAGATAATATATATCATTTAAACTGAAAAAATGGGATACAGATATGACAAATTGCTTTGTTAGATGCTGAAAATCTGTATATCTAAGCTGAGCTTGCATGTGGATAAAGCCTAATGAGGCATTTGCCTGTAACAAACCAATAGACATGAAAAGGCTAGCTTGTTGCATGTATAAAATGGGGAATAGCATTACTGCTTATAGTTAGTTCACTGATGATCAGCTAATTCAGACCTTTAAAAAAAAAAAAAAAAAAAAAGCAGTAAAAATTATCTTTGTGCATATGGAGAGAAATAAGCTGTAAAATTCTTATGTTCTTTATTTCCTCTAAGAATAGGGATGAATAGTCAAGTGTATTTAATAGAGGTTAATTTTGTTTGAAATTACACAAAAAGAAGAAAAAATGTAATAGTTATGAAATATCAAATCTATATTATGACAACATTTATGAAATAATAGTAATACAAAAAAGTTAAAACTGCAGTATGCTGTAACAATGCAAAACCTGATGATATTTTTTTTTTAATGTGCTGTATAATAATGCAAGCAACATTCCTTGAAGGCCTGGCTGTGATTTCTCTATAATGCTGACTATTACTGCCATAACTACTTGAGTTATTCATATGAGCAACAGAAATGCTGTTATTAACTTCTGAATTTTTATGAAATATCTTGTAGTATGTCTCATATCTGGACATCTTTAAAAATGTGTATACTTCGATCTTTCTGGGAAAAATGAGTTGACTGAGGACAACTAACAAGAACTTTTGAAGAGGGAAATTTTATATACAATTTATAAAAGTATGTAAGAATTGAAAAACAAAGTATGTGTGCCAAAAATGTGAAAAAATGCACCTTTCTGTGTAGAAGTTGCTATAATTTCTGATATGTACAAAATAGTCATGAAAAGTGCAACATCAGAGTTCCATCTTCAGACTTGCTTTCAAGAATTAATAATAACAGTACATATTTGCTTCACTGCTGTAACTGAAATTACTAACAGCAATTTTGGTAATACTATTTTGTGAAAGTTTTAATATATTTGTGCATGTTAACATGTTGTGGTGTTTTATTTTGTAATTGAAACGTTCCTCAAATAATTGGTAGTACAGTAGCACAAAAGTGTTGATTTATGTCATTATGTCTGTGATTATAATGTTTTTTTTTTTCAAATTAATATTTACTAATGTTATTAATTTCTCTAAATGTAATACATTTTTATTAGTAATTATTAATTATTGATCAATAAACATATATTCTTGTAAATAATGATAAATGCATGTGGATTGTTTAAAACACCTTACAGATGCATTTTAAATTAATGTGTTTCAGTTCATTTGCAATTAATGCAAGGTTAAATGTATTGCATTGTATTTCCAGGTAGAACTGTATGTAGCTGTAAACTTCATTGTGTATGTGGCTTTCTGCTGAGAAAACATAGTGTTTACCCTATTAATTAGGAATTATTAATTAGGTATTAATTAGGAATACTTACTAATTTATTAAAATTATTTTAATGCAACATAGTATATATTTTTATTTGTACATATTAATGATAAAGATTATGTGGTTGTTGCTCTAAAATGTATGCTTTAACATGTGTAATGTTATTCAATAAACAATGTAAGCTTTAACAATAAAACAAAAAATATATCCCTCTGATAGCTCATGCATATCATGACAATTAAAAATGAAGCAGGCATAATACAGAAGCAAAAAAAAAGTCAATTATTTTCATTGACTTGTGATTATTGCCGAGTACAGCAATCACTGCTTTTCATTTATACTTTAGATACTTTCATTTTGTTTAACTATTTAATCAAAAATAAGTTTGAATGTAATTTCTCATTTGTTAATGCTATTTGACCTACTTTTAGAGGTTTTTTAATTTGCAGAAAGGAATTATTGAAAAAGATGTAGTAGAATGTGTTTATCTGCGGAAATGTTGTGAATATTCAATCTTACAGAATGAAAGAGCACCAGAAAATTTGCAGTGGTGACATCAGTAGTAAAAATATGCAGCATAAATATAAAATAAATTTTTTAAAAAAATAACCTTTCCTTATGTTGTGGAAATTATAAAAATATCTAATCAGTTACTAGAAAATTCAGCTCCACTAAGAAATTAAAATAAGGTGGAGAAAAAGAATATGAAGAGGACATGCTAGTATGAGATTTTGCCACTGAAACAATTTCAAAGTGTATAGAGATTTTTGATGTGATTATAGCAGGGTTCTTTTATAGTTTGTGTGTTCCATTTTCTGGCAGTGACTACCTATCTTTTGTATATATAATAAATTTACAAAGATCAAGTTATATGTTCTCTAAAATTAAATAAGTGGCTGGATACTTTACATAATAAATAACTGCTGAATGATTAATGCTATGCCAGTTTGCTGAAGTAAATAATGCTGTGTTAAGTACACAAGGAATTGAAGTCAGAGATTGAAATAAAGTGTCGTAGTGGAAGTGCTATAGTGATTTGAGATGGTTCGAGTACTGTCCATAAAGATCCCATTATTTCTAATGGTACTGAGAGTGTAAATTTTCTTTATTTCATAAATACGTTGTCTTAGAAAAAGATTGCTGGCAGCTATAACAGAAGTGGGAGAGAGGAATACATTTATAAAATAAATGAATAAGAAAGCCCTTAAAACAAGCTATTTAATTCTAACAACTTGTGAATATCCTGCTCATTATTTTAATCCCTAATGAAACAAATGGAATCTATTCAGAAATCATTGGAAGTACAGTGCTTTGCTTCTGCAGAACTTGTGAATATTCTGCTCATTATCTTAATCCCTAATGAAACAAATGGAATCTATTCAGAAATCATTGGAAGTACAGTGCTTTGCTTCTGCAGGCATTGTGAAAGCACAAATACGCAGAAGAACAAAGTGAAATAATTTGACATATCTCTTGGAATTTTTCATGTATAATCTTCTGTACTTGCTATTCTGAATGATATAATGGTTCGTGGAGACTGCCTACAACTCTGATACCTTCAATCTTGGTTTCATATTAAGGCTTAATCTTATGTGTGTGTGTGTATCTTCCTCCCTCTCACAGGTCTACACTTTGTGGTGCATCCTGGGTAGTGTGCTAAATGGGAGGCATCTAAATGGATGATGGGTTTGGCTATTTCTGATGAATACTTCCAAGTACATGTCTGGCCATTGGCACAGAAGTAAACTCACAAAATTTTAAAAATCACGAAGATGATGTATCATCTTCGTATAAAATAGTATTAAAAAAGGAAAGCTGTTAAAACTAATTTAGTTCACTGAATAAAATCTGAAAAGCACATTGCAGTAGTTTCACTCAGCCTTTAACCTGGTACTATATTGTGGTTGATATTTTTCCCCTGAGGCATGTGGAAACTTTATTATCAAATGAATGGAAAGAATGTCTTAAAGTTCTTGGTAATCACACAAACCGTCATTAAGTCATATAACCTTTCATGTGTTTTAAGTCATATAACCTTTCACATAAAATCAATTCCATATCCTTATATATATGTCCAGTGAAATTATCTAAAATGCTTCAACTTCTACATGTGAGACTTAAAAAAAGGTGATTCTGCAAAAGAAGATTTCACAACTCTTATTTGCACAATGTTTCCCTCTACAAATATTGCTTAGCTTTCAAAGACGATTTTCTGTTTATGTTCAGTAAATTTAGAAATGCTTTGGGTTTTGAAACAGCTGCAAAGTTTTTGTATAAACTATTTGGTGAAAAATGTCGTACTGAAATTTCATGATGAATCTGCTGCTGTGTGGCCTTTGAATTTATATTGTAAACATTAAAATGTATTAATTTAAAAATACATTTCGCACTATGACTTTGTAGAATCATTAAGTTATTTTGAAGCAGGAGATATTATAAATGTACAGTGCCCTCACCCGGACTCGAACCCTGGATCTCTCAAATACGCGCATAGTGTGCTATCGTTAGACCATGAAGGCATGCTGGAAGGAGGGAGAAAATATCTTATAACTTACTGCAATAAGTTTATTAGTTATTTTATAAGTTTTTTCCTGTTATTACCTTATTTATGCCATACTGGTTTCAAACACATTGGCTGAAAGTTATAGTTTACAGCAAAATTAGTTTATATTTTTTTTTTCCCTGTTTTTAGTCTAATTTAAATACTGCACAATTGGTTTCATGTGAATGTAAAAATAATTGTTTGTACTAGAGTAAGAATTATTAATTGCAGGCATCTGTTCTAATTATAAAATCTTTGAATAACAGATTTTTTTTAATGAATCAGTATAGAATCTTAAGTAATTTGATTTACTTTGTTATATTATGCCTGTTGCATGAAAATTTCATGAAGGATATATTTCATCTCAAAAGCTGCATTTGTTTAAAATATATTATTATATTATTTACTGATAGAGCTGTACATAATTTCAAATTTGACTGTGCCTGATGATAAAATAATGAGAAATTTATGTATCTTAAATTTTGTAGTGAAATGAAAGAGAAAAGGTGCTTTCTTTTGTTTATTTGTTTACTAATTAAATAACGAAATCGGCTTCGTGTTAATATGAAAAAAAAAATCTTTGCATAGTATATAATAATTATTTATTGTAAATATGTATTTAAATGTGGAATCAATGAGAAAAATCAGATTGTTTTAAAGAGTAAGTACAAAATTTGATTTTGTAATGCTAATTCCCTTAAATGGAGCTAATAAATGAATTACTATTTTGTATTTGGGTTTCTTTGCTAATTGATTTTGATGACTAATCACATGTACACTGCTCAAAAAAAAAAAAAAAAATCGGACAGTGCTATATCTCCCGTTCTACTGGGCCGATTGACAAAATTCAAACTACGTTTTTCATGTCTCGAAAGCGCGACTTAGGATATATATTAGATTTATATATAGTACTATTCTAACATGGGTATTTTGACACAAAATCGGACTTTTCTGAAATAACATACCAATTTTTTTACATATTTCGATTCTACGACTCAAATTATGCCAGAATACCAAGTTTTGTAAAAATCGTACGAATAGTTTTTAAAATATTAGCTCTCAAAATTTTAGCTCCTCAATGTTAATTGAATTTGGCAAATATTTATTAATATCTCTTTTTTTATTAAACCTTTTTGATTTTTTCTCTCACATTTCGAAATTTCGGTTCATTCCAAATAAAATTTACCCATTTCTTGCGTTTTATTTTTTAAATTTCTATTTTTAAATAATTTCTATAGATTTTTCGAAAAAAATTTTGAATTATAACCTATAAAAATTTTACCATCATCTTAAAGTAGGTGTATTTTTAAGCATATCTGCAAAAAATTTGACTTTTTTATTCAAAATTTTCTAAGATATACACGAATTTACATAATTTCGCGTTTTGAAATTTGGCACTTTTTTTTTGAGCGATAATAACGCCAAATGTGGTCTATGGATTTTTGTTACACTGAATTGCCACAGCTATTTTTAACCTTAAACTTCAAGTAAAATATTACGGAGAATTAATTATATGACATTTTTTTCCTCAGTGATGCGTAATAAATATTTATTAATACTATATGAAAGGCTATTTTTTTTTTTAATTATAGATGATATTATTCAAATTTTTAACTATTTTTTTTTTTTTTTAATTTCTCTCGTATCTTTTCTTTTTTTAAAAAATTTAAGAGTAAGTTTTTGAAAGAGTAAATTTTTACCTTCGGCGTTTTATCGTCTGCTACTTTACTTCGTTTAAATCGAATTGTCTAAAACTGAGAATTTTCGTTTGATATTTATTTGAATTTTATGACATTAACTGCATAATTTATTTCTAAACAAACTGTTGCTTTTGAAGTGGCTGAAAGAGCGGCTGATACTATTATCCATATTTTTAAAGCACAACATATTTTTATAGAAACATAATATTTAGAATAATCATTTTTTATAAAAGTCAAATAATGATATAAACATACAACCCTCTAGAGACTGAATTAATGGAAGTTCAATGGTTATGTAGAAATGATCTGCAGCTACTTAATGGCTGGATAAGTCAGCAGATTCTGTGGACAAGTAAGAATAATTATATAAACAAAACCAACATTCTGGATTCAATAAACAACGAGGATACGATGTTTACTAAATGAATTTAAGAAGATTTAAAACATAAAAAATCAACTCATTTTTTTCCTAAAATGTATTTTTGTGCTTAGCGTATTTTCATTATATCCTTAAAATTCTAATTTAGAATGTAATTGTCAAGAACTGAATCCTAATCATCTGTAATATAATAAGTAATTATTACGGTTATTAATAAATCCTTCTTATAAAGTAATTGAAAATATTTCAAGAAACTTTCTGTCTGAATGCAAACATTTTTCTATGCAAATATTTTTAATTTTATATTAATCAAGATTGCACACCATATTACTTATTTCCACTTCAATTCTTACCGTCAATTCTAGTAGAATTTACAAATCAATTATATTTAATTAAGGATTGGATTGGATTATTTAATTATGGCAAAGCACACGAGGGCTATCTGCCTAAAGGGAGGGATGCCTTCGTGGAGGACTTTCTAAGGGAAACTGGCTCGTATACACGTTACACATGGGGAAACCCACGAAACCGCCCATGCGGCCAGCCCGTTCGCGGGATTCGAAACTCGAACTGAACTACCAGTGTTCAGCTTCTTTACCGCTCGGCCGTTGGTGGGCTATTTAATTAAGGAATGACCATCTAAGTTAAGAAACAGCGTACCGTAACAACATTTCAATTATTGGTTCCATATCTTTCATGTTACTCCCAATTGGCTAGCTACATGATTTTTAATGAGTATTCGGATTTTACTAGTAACTTCACTTGGAAATAGCGCTTAAACTAGGTTAGTTGGTTATTTGGATATAGAAAGAACATGGGAGCTATTTGATTAAGATGCTTTCATAGAGAATCTTTGTAAAGAGAACCTAAAAAACTACGAAAACCAACCATGCAGCCTGGGTTAGACTGAGCAGCAAACAATTAGTATTTAACAATCTTTTCTTTTTCAAATGCTAGGCAACTGATGAGGCTCCAATTAAATCTCCAATTAAATATTTTATTTGTAAATATTTAAAATATTGTTGTATTCTTTGACACAAAAAGCAGAATTTAAGTTTTGTTAACTCGTTAGTAAACTACCAAGCCGTAGTGCAAATGAATATTCAATTTCTTTGGAAATAATTGTATTCACTTAATATTCTTGGAATATGAGCTAAAGAAGGAACGTTCTCGGAAGATTAAAGAAGTGTTTAAATCCAGTGATATTAGGTTTGTCTTACAAGCACAGGATCAAAACGATTCTGCAATTGCCCGAGTAGTTGACTTGTAAATGGATGTGAATTAAGCAGATGACTTTTAATCTTACGTTATTCAGCCAGAAAACGTATTCCAAATGTTTTGTATTGCATGACAATGCATCTTTTCATTATTCAATAACCAGTCGGAGAAACGCTTGTGTTCGGAAAATAAGTATGTATATTCAATCGTCCTGCATGTTCTTCAAATTTATCTTCTTCTGATTTTTTTTCTTTCTCAAAAACTAAAGTTGCCTCTCAAAGGAAAGTTTTTTGACATTGAAGAGACAAAATTAATATGAGATCTACTTTTAGAGGCATGTCAAAAACAGATCTCTACAAACCTTCTCTTCCATTACATGCTGTGCAGTCAGACAAAAAGTTACATCAGCGTAAATTCTATAATCTATTTTTATTACACTCTGATTACTTTATTAACATACAGTGAATATATACTAAATCTTTTACTTTAGCTTAAGTAATTCGGAATTTTTGACGGAATTGTTGTCGGAACTAGGACTTAGAAGATAAGTCAAATTAAATATTTCGATAACCCAGTAAATTCAAGTTCGAAATTTCAATATTTTATTTTCGGAGGGAGGGGAAATGTTTTCAGTTTTGGTCCATTATACTAAGTATATTTGCTTCGATTTTTTATTTTTCCATAAAAGCGAAAATTTTACGCATGGTAGACATATAACGCATAGCTTCAAATTAAAATTTAATAATATACAGAGTGGTTATAATTAAAGTTCCACATTGAAACGGTCATAAAAGGAAAACTACCGGATCAAGTGTTATCAAACTTGGAAATCGTGTAAAGGAGGTCATGGGAATTTATTTTCCGCGAAAAAAAGGAAATTCGAAACCTCACCACCAGGGGGGAAATGGCGCTGTATGCAATATTGTTAAACGAAATATTGGTCGGAATCTAACTTAACCTTTTGTTAAACGGGTTTAATATGTTGTATACCCTTAAGAAACTTTGAAGTAGGCAAATTACCATTTAAAGACGTTAACTTCGATAAATGTCGAGTGCGCCATCCCTGTAAGTAAGAATTTCGTCCGTGAAAACCACGAATTAGCGATTAGAAAATGTGAAATCGCAAATCACTCTCACAAGTGCGTACAATCTGGAAATCGTTTTCTTACAGATCGCTAATTTGTAATTTTTTAAGCCTGAATTCGGTACTAAAACATGAAGATACTGATTCAAAACGCTTTTAATCGATTTGGGCCAAAGAAATCTCTCATGTTATCTATCTAATTCCATTGCATTCTCCTACTGCATTCGATTGCATAACAGTCATTTCACACCGTTTACTGTTGAATGACAGCTAGTTTTATAACTGAACCATTTTTTTTTTTTAAGAGCAGTCGACAGCTGGACCACTGCGATTGCAGCTCACTTAGAGCCAATATTAAAATGTTTCGTGATACATGAACTGCAGTAACGTGGCATTTTAGATACTACGATTTTTATGCAGGGCTGGGCACCACCTCAAGAGCGTCGCATAGTTACTTAGGCAACATTTCACGAATGAACGTCTTATAGACCAACACTTCCCCTCTTCCCACCAGACCTCAACCTCTGTGACTTTTGTCTATGAGGTTATCTCAAAAGCACTGTTTATGGTGATAATCTAAACAATTTGGCAGAAATGAAAAATGTGATACACTGATAACATTCCTCCTGATATGCTATGTGTAACGTGTATACGAGCCAGTTTCCCTTAAAAAGTCCTCCACGAAGGCATCCCTCCCTTAAGGCAGATAGCCCTCGAGTGCTTTGCCGTAATCTAATAAACCAAACCAAAACCAAACCTGATATGCTAAGAGCTGCTGTTGAGAAGGCAGTAACATGATTTAACTTGCTTTCGGAAAATGCTTGTCGCTACATTGAACATGCTTTGTAACACGTTTCGGAAAATATTAAACACATTTCAAACAGATGTTTTCGTGTCTTATTTTATTTAACAATATTGTATACAGCGCCATTTTTCCTCTGATGGCGAGTTTTTGAACTCTTTTTTTTTTTTTTTTCCGCCGAAAATAAATTCTCATAACCTCCTTTACACGATTCCCAAGTTTGATAACATTTGGTCTGGTAGTTTTCCTTTTATGACCATTTCAAAGTGAAACTTTAATAATAACCACCATGTAAAATAAGCTTTAAAAGTCTGACAGTTTGGTTCAAGTCCCAACTTTAAAAAATATATATATAAATATAAATTTTTATATTAATCCTCTTAGAAAGCATGTTTTAAGAAGCTAACTTTTCTCTCGCGTTATAGATTGTATAAAAAAACATGATCTTTAATATGATTTAGATTGTTTCAGCCGATATAAGAATCGGGTTACTCTGTGGTACAGAATAAACCCTGCTGGACTGTTTTATTTCTTTGTCATTTAGAAAAAATCTTTTAATTAAAATATTTATCCTTTGGACTTCGCTTTAAACTTTATTTATAGCTAAAATGACTAGAAAATGAAAAGCTGTCTTTAGCTGAAACGCAATTCATATAATTTATATTTTAAAAAATTGACAAGAATGCAAAATGTATGGAAGTCTAGCAGTCGAAAAATCTTAATTTTCTTGTTTGAGCACTGAAAATAACTGTAGAAGGAAAGAAGAAAATTAGGGAGAAAAGTAAGCAAAAATTTGCAGGGAAATTTGGCTGTCAGACGTACCAAAATGTTCAAAAAGTTGGACGCTTTCGAATATACTTTCAGGATACTTCAAAGAATTTAGGTGTTCAAAGAGAAAACACTTGGACGAGTACACCAGCAAATACCATCAATTGAGCTTGTGTTAACAGAAAAGACAAAACGATATCATTGCAGATTAAAGTGAAGAGCGACTGGTTTTAAACTATATGGTTCTGTAAATTACGTTATAAAACATCATATCGTATCATAAATGGTGAATCCCGTGATTTCCTCAGTCGAATTATTTGAAGATTCAGGAGTTTATCCAGTGATGTATGTGGATGTCACTTAAAGATGTTTTTTTTCCCTTCCTGATGAAACAGCGGCCGAGCGGTAAAGTCGCTGAACACTGGTAGTTCGGTCCGAGGTTCGAATCCCGCGAACGGGCTGGCCGCATGGGCGTTTTCGTGGTTTTCCCCATGTGTAACGTGCATGCGAGCCAGTTTCCCTTAGAAAGTCCTCCAGGGAGGCATCCCTCCCCTTAGGCAGATAGCCGTAGTGTGCTTTGTCATAATAAAATAAACCAAAACCTTTTAATGAAACCAGTCTTTCCTTTCATCTCATAGCTTCAAAATGTTTAGCCTCTAAAGACTGATAAAAGCTCTGACGAAATACTTCGTGAAGAACTTTCTAAGGGAAACCAGCTGTCATACGCGGTACACATGAGAAAATCCACGATAACGCCCATGCAACCAGCCCGTTTACCGGGGTTCGAACCCCGGAGTGAACTACCAGTGTTCAGCAACTTTACCGCTCGGCCGTTTGTGGGCCTTTATGAAATGGAAGGCGATAACTTTATTTAAAATGATTGTCAGAAATACCAAAATGTTTCGAAAAGTTGGATACTTTTCAATATACTTTCAGAATGCTTAAAGAAACAGAGAAGAAATATAAATTTTTTCGTAAAATTTAGTATCCGTATTTTTTTTTAATTTAAAACTCTTCAATCTTATATTTGATTCTTGCGATTTCAAAAATAAAATATTTGACTAAAATATGAATAACATTTTAAGAAACCAAATGTAGGATAAAATTGTGTAAAGCAATGGGCACAATGATAAAACTGTTTAAAGCAGTGTATGCAAGTCATCCTATGTTAAAATATCGATTATACGTCTGCCCACCAGCGGCCGAGCGGTAAAGTCGCTGAACACTGGTAGTTCGGTCCGAGGTTCGAATCCCGCGAACGGGCTGGCTGCATGTGCGTTTTCGTGGTTTTCCCCATGTGTAACGTGTATACGAGCCAGTTTCCCTTAGAAAGTCCTCCACGAAAGGCATCCCTTCCCCTAGGCAGATAGCCCTAGTGTGCTTTGCCGTAATTAAATACACACACACACACACACGATTATACATCTCTCTTATTTATATATATATATATATTTTTTTTTTTTTTTTTCTGAACGGAACATTGAAAGGCGTGTAAAACTGTGCTTTACTGTATTTTCTCTTTTAATATAGTATGCAGTTTTCAAACGCATCGTAGTCTGGGTTACAAAGTATTCTTCCGAAAAAAACGCAGTTCAAATAAATAAAATCAAATTCTGGAAAATTGATATTAATAAATATATTTAAAATGCTCAGTTCGAAGGAATGAATAGAAAATTTTAAAACAATTATCTGAAGGACAATGCAACACAAACAATTAAAATAAAAGTATAAAAATTTAAAAATGACCTAAAATAATAGATATGACGAAAAATATATATAAAGAAAACTATTTGAAAAAAATATAAACGCTGCACCTTTATTTACGCAGTTCGAATAGGTAAATAGAAATTTTTAAAACAGTTATTCGAAAAAAAAAAAAAAAAAAAAAAAAAAAAAACGTGCAAATTAAACAATTAAAATGAAATTCGAAAAAGAAAAAATTACTTAAAATAATAAGTTATAATTAAAAATATAATATAAAGAATATTATTTGGAAAAAAGGAACGATGGTGACTTTTTTTCCTAAGGAAACTAGGTTGCCATATATTAAGAAGTTCGCCAAGTGAAGTATTCTTGGCGCAAACTGACAAAATAAGTGCCAACATAAATTTGTGAATTTCTCCGTAAATTTCGCTCCAAATTTTACAAAATTTCATATTTAGGCGTAATTTGAGTCGTAGAATCGAAATATGTAAAAAAATTGGTATGTTATTTCAGAAAATGTCCGATTTTGTGTCAAAATACCTATGTTAGAATAGTGCTATATATAAATCTAATATATATCCTAAGTCGCGCTTTCGAGACATGAAGAACGCAATTTGAATTTTGTCAATCGGCCCAGTAGATCGGGAGATATAGGACTGTCCCATTTTTTTTTTTTTTTTTTTTTTTTTTTTTTTTTTTTGAGCAGTGTACGTTGTATTGTAAGACGCAGTAAAACGGTCTTAAGCCTGAGAATTACCTAAAGATGATTTAAGGGTCAAATTCAAGCTGAAGTTTAACATAGTAGGTAAACATGTTTTCATAATTTTGTCTTTAGCGCAGGTAGATTTTCCGTGTGTGTAAACCACTATTGGAGTGGAGATGTATTAAAAATGAAAACCTATTATTATTGGAATTTTATGCATCACTGTAAATTTTTATGGTATTAAATTTTCATGTGTATTTTTAAACCGTTATAAATGAGGATTAATCTTCAGGAATAAGACCCTGTAACGTGGTATACTGCATGAATCTGTGAGACCATCAGTGGATTTGAATGACAGGCAAATTGCCAGTCAGTGTTATGATTCATTTCCTTCTCATCTTTTTGTAATAGTTTCATGTGTAGTCTGCATGGAAACGCTTATGGGCGAAATACATATATTAATGTTCATTTCTTTAACAGGGATACCTGATATAGATTGGTGTTTGAAGAAGTTAATTTAGGGCATTTTTTTTAACTATTGTTCCTAGCTATGTACGTATGTCTAGTTACATAAATTTGAAACAAGATGCAACATTTTACGACAGCAGTTTTATCTCTATAAATGGAAAAGGTTGGGGGGTTCCATCCTTTTATCTAACAGCTAAATGCATGGAGGTAGGAAGTAACATGGAGTTTCTCTAAACAAGTTTCTCCCGTACCCTGCTTTGAAGCACCGGCGATCCCTACGTGGTGACCAAAACATTGGGTCATTTACCATTGAGTTCAATGGGATTTGACGCGTTCGGATGTAAATATTTTGTAATTACGTCGTAAATATACATATAAATGTATATATTTTCTTTTTCTACAACACTTCAGAGTCCTAACTATATGAAAACAACATTATTTTTAAACAACATTTCATTCTGAACGGAATTAAATACTATACTTTTCACAGGACAGTTTTCTCAGAATGGTTTAATTTGAATGAAATATTTTCACAAGTTTTCGTTAATTACATTAGGAAAAAAAATTAAGGTAATTCGATTTGATTCGGTTAAGGTACAAAAATTAAGATCAAAGTGTAATTGTATTATTAATATTAAAATTATGCATTATTTCTTTTCTATTTATAGAGCTTCTTCCTAAAATACTTTCTTAAATATGACATGATTTTTTGGCTTCTGAGGCATCTTTTAAATCGAAAAATGTAAGTTAGTTTATAATTAATGCTCTATTCAGTTCATTTTAAATTAGAGAATTATTAGGAATTAGC